>NC_137735.1:165205121-168065121 GCF_963264785.1 Psittacula echo
TTCAACTTCCTTCTTCTTCTTCTCCTTCTCTTTTCTCTTCTCTTCCTCTTCCTCTTCTCTTCTTCTTCTCTTCTTCTCTTCCTCTCTTTCTTCCCCCCCCTCCCCTCCCTCTCCTCTCCTCTCCTCTCCTCTCCTCTCTCTCTCTCTCCTCTCTCTCTCTTTCTCTTTCTCTTCTCTTCTTCTTCTCTTCTCTTCTCTTCTCTTCTCTTCTCTTCTCTCTTCTCTCTCTCTTCTCTTCTCTCTCTCTCTCTTCTCTTTCTTCTCTTCTCTTCTCTTCTCTTCCTCTCTCTCTCTCTTCTCTTCTCTTCTCTTCTCTTCTTCCCTTCTCTTCCCTTCCCTTCCCTTCCCCTCCCCTCCCTTCCCCTCCCCTCCCCTCCCCTCCCCCTCCCCTCCCCTCTCCCTCTCCTCTCCTCTCCTCTCCTCTCCTCTCCTCTCCTCTCCTCCTCTCCTCTCCTCTCCTCTCCTCTCCTCTCCTCTCCTCTCCTCTCCTCTCCTCTCCTCATTTATACACCTTTTTAAAGAAGAAAGTGGTAGATGGATACAAACAAAATAAAACTGGGTGCATCCCTAGTGGCAGGGGATAAAAATGTGTAAGTGTACTCCCAAAGGAATCAAAGGGAATCAGCCTTTTCTCCTCAGAGGGCTTTACCTATCACCATTTTAGTTCTGGAATACATGTGAAGAGCGATGAGTATTTGGAGGCGGGTTAATGAGTATTTGGAGCACATGCGGTTGGAGCAATGAGTATTTGGAGGTGTGGTACCATTCCTCCACTGCTCCATGCTCTTCACACACAGCAATAAGCCGAAGCATATAAGACAGCAATTTCACATAAGCAATGGCTCATGAATCAGCCCGTACTGCACTAGACCTAACACCAGTTCCCACCAGACTCACGTGCTAAAGGGATGAGCAGTAGCATCAGGAGGGGCTATGATAAATTACTCTCTTCTCTTGGCTGGCAAGATGACAAAAACGGGGGGTCGGAGGGGTTCCTGTTTCTGCTGATCCCATGGTACTCCCTGCTGAGATCGGAACTCCAAGTCTCTAAGTGGCGTTCCAAGATTTAGGCATCGTCTTCCCTGCTCTTCACAGGAGTGGTGGTCAATGGGCAGATCGTTGGGGCCAAGAGGACAGAGAACAAGAAACTCAACACGTACTTTGGCAAAATCGGGTTTTACTTCAAGAAGAAAGGCCTGAAAGTGGAGATCACCACAGAAACGATCACGCTGAAAGATGGATCTTACAGCATCACACTGACCTGGGCCGACACGGGCCACATCATTCGGAAGCAGTGAGTTGCTGAGCCTTCCTAAGGAAACCATTGGCAGCGTCGGACTGACCCAGCTGTGGGTGGGATCCAGGTCACAGAGATCCTGCATATGGGCACGTGAATCATAGCTACATGTCTGAGCAATCATTATCACTGATGAAATCAGGCAGTAGGGCCAAAAGAGCGATTCTGTTGACCAGATATGAGTAAAAAGAGCTGAATTTGTCTCCCTACCGCTGACTGCTTCAGCTAAGAACAGGATTCAGTTGCCTCAGCAAAGCATCTCATGTTGTCTGGGATACCTCCAGGGTTCCAATGTCTGGAAGGGGCTGCAAGGATGCTGGGGAGGGACTCCTTATCAGGGACTGTAGTGATAGGACAAGGGGTGATGGGTTCAAACCAAAACAGGTGAAGTTCAGGTCAGATATAAGGAAGAAGTTCTTTACTGTGAGGGTGCTGAGGCGCTGGCACAGGGTGCCCAAGGCATTGGTGAATGCTCCATCCCTGGCAGTGTTCAAGGCCAGGTTGGACAGAGCCTTGGGTGCCATGGTTTAGTGGGAGGTGTTTCTGTCCATGGCAGGGGGTTGGAACTGGGTGATCTTAAGGCCCTTTCCAACCCAAACTATTCTATGACTCCATGGTACCTGACATGAAGAGAAACCTGAGTCAACATCCTACACCTTCACCTACAGATTGACAGCTGTTGGACACCCTACAGCACTAGACACGTATTTAGGCAATAGGATCACTTCCAAACTCTCCATTCACTGTAGCAAGAGCCTAAATTTGTGGGGCAAATTTGGGTTGACTGAACAGGGCATGAAGTGTCCTATCAGGCACTGTCCTGCCAGACCTGTGGGCACCATTCCCAAGGCTGTGGGGTTTGATGGACCCTCTGTCTTATCTGCCAACCCCAATCAGTTGTTTTGGATGCCCAAGAGCATCTCAAGGAGCCAGAGAGCTCAGGTGTGACTGAGCCCTTCCTTTGGTTCACCTTTCAGGCTGCTCATATCTGTGAAGAGAGAAAACAACGTCACCATCACGGTGGGTGAGGAGATGTCCTTCATGGTCCTGCTGCACCGTGTGTGGAAGCATCACCCTGTTAATGTTGACTTCCTGGGAATCTACATTCCCCCTGAGAACCAGTTCTCACCTAAAACCCACGGGCTCATAGGTAAGGGATGCAGGATGGGAGGTGGGAATGGTGGGGCACTAGGGAGGGAGTTTGGCAGCTCCTTGAGTGACTTCATTGGTGTCTGTCTCCTGATGGGGAAGGTGTGGAAAGGATTCAGATAGAAAATGGGAGAGAGTCCTACAGGAAGCCCCAAGGACGTTGTAGAACATCACAGACCAGGAGATAATTCCTCATCCCATACAGGGAGGGTGCTTTCAATGTCCTGCCCAGACTTGGTGACACTGTGACAGGGCTTTCCCAGCCTAAAAAGGCTGAAACAACCCCCTCAAACCTTCCTCCTGAGAAGCTTTACACACAAACATCTGGATCTGTCTTTTCCAGCAAGGGTATAAAACAAAAGCAAGGGCTCAGCTCACAGGGAAAATCAGCCCCTGAGCGCTGGAAGCCCAGTGCCCTGTGATCCATGTGGGATGCTTTGCCTGCTGTGGCTACTTTGGCTTCCCACAGCAGCTTACACAGGAGCCTCCAAGGCTGTGAGGTGCAGAGAGCTCTAAACCCCTCTTTGACCAGGTCAGTTTGCGTCTGAACCAGAAGTGTCCATCCACCACCAAACCCCTGGGCAACCTCCAGAGAAACCACAAGCCATCATGGAAGTGAAAGGCAACAAGCTCACTGTTACCAGGTAGGAATAATGTGCTTTATTGCTCTCCTAAATCTGACTTATTTTGAGGACATCAGTGACTGCAGGCTTGTTACACCTCAAGGATTTGGGGGAAAAATATCCCTGTTTTCCTTTTGCTGATAATCTGATTTTAGTGGTTGCCAAAACTTGGGATAAGTTGGGTTCTTGTGCATGAACTGTGTTGTTCTCATAGCTACCCAGCACCTGACCTTGGATAGGCCCTATAAAAGCACCTGAGACCCCAACAAAAGGCCCCATACCCACAGTTGTATGTATGTGTATGGGGTCTGTACACATACTGTATACAGAACTGTGAATCCATTGCGTTTTGTGGATGTTTCCACTTCCTGGTGGTGGAAGACACAGAGCTCACCCCTTTAGCAGAGCAATGCTGGATTACTGATGTCCAATTGTCTTCTTGTCGTGCAGTGACCTTCACTTTGGGTGTCCTCTTCCCCACAGGGGGCTGCAGAAGGACTACAGGACCGACCGCGTGGCTGGGACCGAGGTGCAGTGCTGGTTTGTGCACAACAGTGGGAAGGGGTTCATAGACGGCCACTACAGAGATTACCTGGTCCCCCACCTGTACAGCTTCCTGAAGAAACCCTGAGTGCTCCAACACGGAACCAGTTTGGTATAAACGTCCTTATCTGCTCCTTCATGCCCAAACGACTCTTCTGAACAGCAGCTCTCGAGCTGGATCAACAGAAGGGGACTTCACCACCTTTTGCTTTATAAATGATCAACGTTCCAAAGCCATGGAACTGCCTTTATCTGTTCAAAAACATAATAAAGCGACGTGCTGGGTTGTAGCAGGTATCTTGCTCTCGATGTGTCTGATTTAACAGGTTAATAGTCCATTAATATTCCATAAAAAAGGCAAGATATTTAGTAACACACGTTTCAGAGCAGACTTGTAACTGCGTTGCGATTACTGCAGTGTAACACACAGGACCCGATTTAGTACTTTAAAATACCTCTGCTTGTTCAAACTGCTGGGAGAACATAAGTACATACACTGCTGGACTGGGTAAAAAGGAGGATGTCATTAGGTGTAAAGGAAAATCAACAGAAAAGGAACATGGGCTCTGCAATGAGCATCAAGAGGAGTCTCCTGTCATTAAGAATGGGTTACCCAGTGGTGAGAAACATCCCCCGAACAAGAGCAGCCCTGTGGAGGACTTGGGGGTGTTGGTTGATGAGAAACTGAACATGAGAAGGCTTCAGCGTGCGTTTGAGCCCAGAACCCCCCCGTGCACTGGGCTGCACCCCCAGAGTGTGAGCAGCAGTCGAGGGAGGGGATCCTGCCCCTCTGCTGTGCCCTGGGGGGACCCCCCCCCGCAGCCCTGATCCAGCTCTGGGGCAGCAGCACAAGAGGGACGTGGAGCTGTTGGAGCGAGGCCAGAGGAGGCCATGGAGATGCTGCGAGGGCTGGAGCAGCTCTGCTCTGGAGCCAGGCTGAGAGAGCTGGGCTGGGGCAGCCTGGAGAAGAGAAGGCTCCTGAAGGGGAGACCTGAGAGCAGCTCCAGTGCCTAAAGGGGCTGCAGGAAAGCTGGAGAGGGGCTTGGGACAAGGGCCTGCAGGGACAGGACAAGGGGAATGGCTTTAACCTGCCAGAGGGGAGACTGAGATGAGCTCTTAGGCAGAAGCTCTTCCCTGTGAGGGTGCTGAGGCGCTGGCCCAGGGTGCCCAGAGAAGCTGTGGCTGCCCCATCCCTGGCAGTGTTCAAGGCCAGGTTGGACACAGGGGCTTGGAGCAACCTGCTCCAGTGGAAGGGGTCCCTGCCCATGACAGGGGTTGGAGCTGGGTGAGCTTTAAGGTCCCTTCCAACCCAAACTGTCCTGTAATTCTACATTGCAGAATTAATTACACAAGCCTGAGACAGCTTCCAGCCTGTTCCTTGTGAAAATTTCAGCGTTGCAGCAGTTCACACTCAGATACAACACTGGGAAAGCAGGAAACATTGAACTGCATAGAAATCACTGTCACTACTAAAAGCTTCCCTTGCAGCAGGATTAGCTCCCTCCCCCAGGATCCTCTTCCAGAAGTATTCAGTGATGAATGAGATCAATAGTGAAACAAATAAGTCTTCATGTGCCTAGAGCCAGAGTTAAAACTCTGAACAAGAACATTGGGCTGTTGCTTCTCAGCAGCCCTTACCTGGGAAAGGGACCCCAGTGATGTACTTGCCCTTCTGAACTTCAGTCTCCTGCGCTTACAAGTCAATGGCTGGTACAGGATCCTTCTTGCAGCCCCAGTGTCAGGAGTGAGAGGATCAACATAGCTGAAGTGTCTCTTCCAAGTAGCTCTCAGAAGCAAAAGCAACTTCCCTCTGAACCCTTTATGGCTTCTTTGAACTCATTCATTAGCTTCGGCCTCCACAACACCCTGCAGCAGTCGGTTCCTCAGTGTGGGGGGAGGAAAACCTGTCGGGTGTGGTTTGAAATCCCCAAATCAGGAATTCCACTGTCTGTTTCCTACTTGTATGTGACTACACGCAGTGAATAATCATCCTCTGCTCTTCTCCAATTTGTAACTTGTCTATTATATTCACTCTAACTTTTCAGGCTCCGGAATATGAAGTGCAATTCTTTCCAGTGAAGCAGAAGCTGTTCTGTCCTGTCCCTTACCCTCATTACACTCCTATGTACCTCTTCTCACTCAGTATCTGTTCGAGAAAGGGCAGGGCTGATGACATAATCCAGCTTGCACAGAGCCTGAATATACAGACAGATGTGTCTTTTGTCTCCAGCTCCCTCCCTTATAGCTCTCCATGCTGTGAATACTGCATTACGGCACGACTCCGCCATGCATTTACTTCCAGGAACCCTGGAAAGCAACCTGGTGCCCGGTGTGAGGCAGTTCCAGGCTACTCCAGATAGCAGCAGTTTCCCTAAACCTCTGCAGTGTTATCAGTTTTCCTGCAGGGGTCCCCTGGAAACCACAAACCTACCCGAGAGTGAAGCTCTGGGGGGAGGAAAGGGACAGACAGGGAACGTCCGACTTCTGCCTCTAGAGACCATGAACTTTTAATTCATAGAATCACAGCCTGGTTTGGGTTGGAAGGGACCTTAAAGCTCATCCAGTTCCACTTGAAAGTACTGTAACCTTTCCTATGGAGGCAGGCTGAGAGAGCTGGGCTGGGGCAGCCTGGACAAGAGAAGGCTCCTGAAGGGGAGACCTTAGAGCAGCTCCAGTGCCTAAAGGGGCTGCAGGAAACCTGGAGAGGGGCTTTGGACAAGGGCCTGTAGGGACAGGCCAAGGGGAATGGCTTTAACCTGCCAGAGGGGAGACTGAGATGAGCTCTTAGGCAGAAGCTCTTCCCTGTGAGGGTGCTGAGGCGCTGGCCCAGGGTGCCCAGAGAAGCTGTGGCTGCCCCATCCCTGGCAGTGTTCAAGGCCAGGTTGGACACAGGGGCTTGGAGCAAGCTGCTCCAGCGGAAGGTGTCCCTGCCCGTGGCAGGGGTTGGAACTGGGTGAGCTTTAAGGTCCCTTCCAACACAAACCATCCTGTGGTTCTACGACTCCTTCACAAACAAGGCAGTGGCCAGCCAGGCACTTCACTGTGCTCAACGGGCCCCTCAAAACACTGGTAAGAACCACACTGCCCTAGGAAAGGTTTACGTTTATTCCTGACCATGTTTAGAAATTAAACATTATACAAAATGTGACATTCTTAAAAAAATAAAAAAAGCCATTGTTACATCCTTTAGTGGGTGATGATACTCACGGAGCAGGGCAAGAGTGGAAGCGTGCCAAAGGAAAAGGCTCTGGAAAACCAAATCAGCAATCACCAATCTGCATCCACATACACCTTGGCTGGCACACAGAAACCCCACAAGCAGCACCCACACTTGAGTCCATATGAGGATAAACTGCACTTTAGTATTACTGGCAAACACAACAGAGAAGGGGTGACTTGCATTCTACCAACACCAATGTGTAACCAAAAACAAGCTGGTGTCAGCACTCAATAAACCAGACCAGGCCTACGACATCCAGGGGAATAATCACTATTCCCTTCCTGCTATTCACTTAATCCCTCCCCTTGTTCCTACAGCCAGAAGTTGGCTGCAAATTGAGGAGTGTGTGTTGTTAAAACTGGCCCAACGCATACTATGTGCCTTGAGCAGCTATTTGTAGGTAATTCTGCCTCTCTGCTGCCACACTTCAGTGAGTAAAATACTCCACTTACAGAATACTCCACTTACAGTCATCTGTTCTGTTTTACAGAAGGAAATTGAACCCAATATTATAACTTTGATAGAGAATCAGGTGAAATATTTCCACTGACCAGATTTCCACAAGCATTTTATGTAACAAATCCATAGTGGTCTTTAAATAAATCCAGTTTGTTTGTGGTTAATTTCTATATACATTATAAATACATACACTCACACACAGTTAAAACCCTGACATGGTAGAGTCTTGTGTCTGCTGCAAGATGCCAGAAAGATGGTTTTGGGAACCAAAATCTTCTGTGATCCACGATAAGCAACTCAGGCGAGTTTGGAGATGTCTTCATACAGGATGTCTTCAACCCGGCGTCCTTTTAAAGGGCCCTGAGAACAACAAAGTAGAAGAAATAGGATCAAAATAGACTTTTCTGTTTCACAGCTCTGTTCAAAAGCCATCTATAGCTCCATGATGGAGGCTGTACAGGGGATGTTTAGCAAAATGCATCCCAAAACGTGCAGGTTTGGGATTTGCTCACAACAAAGTATTTTCTGTTCCATTATTTTCAAGCTGACCATAGAATGTGACAGGACCTCAAACACTGTCCCAGGAATCACTTTCAGGCCACTGTTTGTGTTAGTTAAAGGCCTTGCAATTTTGGGGCAAATACAAGCAGCTGCTTGAGTTATTTCACTATGGATTTCTAAGTAGAAAAAGATGTAATTTTGATTACAAAAATCCTCGTCACCCTAAAGTCAGTATTTGCTGTTTCCAGGGTCAGTTTCGCTCATTTTTAATGCATAGACTCAAGAGTTCATGCAGGAAAGGGAAATCTTAACACCTATAGACATCAGAGCTAGAGAGAAACTACCCTTGCCTTCAAAGACAAACATTAGCATGGTCCTTAGCTCCAGCCAAAGTTCCTTCTGTGGCTTTGCACAGTCTCTTCTCAAGCAAATGCTCCAGATTCCAACAGCAGCTGAATTTCTGCTGAATAGGATCCGAACAAGGTCTCTCTACTACAAGCTCTGTGTATGAAACTTGCCTTTGAACCGATAACCTCTCTGCTGTATCAACCATAGAATCCTAGACTGGTTTGGGCTGGAAGGGACCTTAAAGCTCATCCAGTTCCAACCCCCTGCCATGGGCAGGGACACCTTCCACTAGAGCAGCTTGCTCCAAGCCCCATCCAACCTGGCCTTGAATTTAAAGAGTTTCAAGCTTAGCTTTGCAGAGAACAAAGCAGCAGCCACACAGGCATGATGCCAATGGGTAATTTTAGCCCAGAGAAAAGCGATACATAAAATAAACCCCAAACCCAGAAAACCCCAACCATAATTGTTAACCATGAACAAGAGTACAAATAAGCACATAAAGCCCTACGTTCAGTCTGGAAAAGGCAGAAGTCACCTCCTTGCATGTTTCACATTTTTCCCTTCCCACAAAACAGCTCAACAACAGTCCTGTTCAAAATAAACATAGAAAATATTCTGCCAGTCTCTTTTAAGTTCCAAACTTGTGAAATTCAGCATCCTGGCATCATTTTAAAGGCAAAGAGCAGAGCTTCAGTCTGCAATGGGGAATATGTGGCTATTTTCTTACTGGTTGGGAACAGGTTGGAGGTGACCACAGCATAAATCTCACCTGTAAGACAGGACTAATGATACCACAGTTCTTTGGGAAAGCTTTCCAAAGGTATAGATGCAAAGTGCTCTACACAAACAAGATCCTGCACAGTTTGATACTTACAGAGTCGATGACAATTGTAGCTGAAAACCTCTTTTCATTGATAGATTCCAAGATGCCTTCGTTTCCCCTGTAGCCACCATTTAAGACCATCACTTTCTTGCCTGAAATGAGAAACAGGAAAAAGAGTTGCACAACAGTGTGCACAACTTCTTTGGATAGAGCTGTGTTCAACTCTACTAATAGCTGAGGAAGAGATGGTTTCCCCCAGAAGCTCCAGCAAGCAGCACCCTAAGCTTTGTCTTAGAGCCTGCCCATTTCCAAAGCACACCTTGATTTACTGCTCCATCCTACACTGGGCAGAAGCCATTGAATCTACAGCAGACCCGTGTCCCATTCCTTATGCTAAGAGTTCACTGTTGCCTTTTTGCCTTCTGCTTCACTCAGGCAGCTCCCTCAGGGCATCAATCCTAGTGTAAGGGTGGGCAGAGCTCACCTACAGGTACCGCTATGCTAAAGAACACTCACTGACACCATCAACCAGCTCTTCACCAGCTGCACACATGCAGAATGCAGCAGGTCTGCTGAAGGATCTGTGAATCCCAAAATCCTATGTCCTGTTTCTCCATATACTGACAGTGTTCTGCTTACTGCTACCTTGACTGCTCCCTGAAATATTGCTCAGATGCTGTACACAAATGTTAGTGTGTACCAGCCAAAGAAATGCCAGTGAACCAAAGATGACATAAGCTTTGCCAAGCACCCACAGCTATTTGAGGCATGACTTTGGAGGGATGATACAGGGCGAATATTACAAAGGGCTCTGTAAGGCTCCCAGAGATGCTTCCTGGCAGCTGAAGAGAGATGCTTTCATCTCATCAAATGAGGGCATTCCTAAAACACTTCTGTCTTCTCAGAAAATAATCTAACTCTTAGAGATGGGACTGTGAAGACTCAAAGCAGAAGCCCTGTAATAATTCCCTAGAAAGTAACCGAGGATATGTGGTAAATGATCAAAGTAGCTTATGAAGTGTTGCACCAAGAGCCAGGTAACTCTTCACAGAATTACAGTTTGGGTTGGAAGGGACCTTTAAAGCTCCTCCAGTTCCAATCCTTGCCTGGTCTAGTGGACACCTTCCACTAGAGCAGCTTGCTCCAAGCCCCTGTGTCCAACCTGGCCTTGAACACTGCCAGGGATGGGGCAGCCACAGCTTCTCTGGGCACCCTGGGCCAGCGCCTCAGCACCCTCACAGGGAAGAGCTTCTGCCTAAGAGCTCATCTCAGTCTCCCCTCGGGCAGGTTAAAGCCATTCCCCTTGGCCTGTCCCTACAGGCCCTTGTCCAAAGCCCCTCTCCAGGTTTCCTGCAGCCCCTTTAGGCACTGGAGCTGCTCTAAGGTCTCCCCTTCAGGAGCCTTCTCTTGTCCAGGCTGACCCAGCCCAGCTCTCTCAGCCTGCCTCCATAGGAAAGGTTACAGTACTTTCAAGTGGATGAATTGCAGTTTGAAAGAATGGAAATAGAAGTCTTGCAGTGACATCTAAGCTGAAAACTGAACAAAACACTGTACCTGGTGCTGGTATGACAGTTTCTAGATGTGTCTGATCAAGCTTCAGCTTGTCTCCAGAATCAATCATCTTCACAACCGCTGTGTATTTGTCAATCACTTCCTGTTGTGAAAGGCAGCAGCAAATCAGAAAAAGAAGTCCCCAAACCAACAGATCTCTACATTTATGTTTCAATATTAACAAACTCAGGACCACGAGTCTGCACTTCAATGTTTTCACAAGCAGCAAGGACTTGTGAGCTGTCCTGAGGGCATCCAGCTTTCATGAATCACTGATTGGCCTCACTCTGAAATTAAGGCTACATTAAAAGGGCTTGGCTAGAACAGCAGTGAACTGTTCTAACTGACCACTATTTATGTACCTTCTTTTCTAAAGGTTTTGCCAACCTTAAGGTCAGCTCTCTTGTCTGCCCTCTCAAAGACAGGGAGTAAATTAGAGGCTTCTTTCCCCCTTTGGAGGCTAAACTGCCTGGAGACCACACAGTGACAACTACCTCTCAGTGAGGCAAAATGGCACTGAACATCTTTGTCCTTAGCACAAACCATGTTCCACTTGTCATATTCAGATATTCAGCTGTGATTTTGAGCTCTATACACTCTCATTCATTCAAAACACACCTGGGTGTTGTCTTTGGTTGTCTTGCCAGAGGCTGTTGAGCCCTGGACTACCTGGTACACCACCATTTCACTGGCAGTGGCTGAAAGAAAGCACTTCTGAACTACAGGGGCAAGGCTCAGCCTCCAGATTTTGTATGCAAATGAAATCTTGTTCAAAGGTAGCTTAAATGCCAGGGCAAACCTGGCTAGTCTCAGGCTAAAATGCAATTGCACTGCTCTTGGTCATATCACATTGGCAAAGAGACTGGGTGTGTTAATAGGGACAAACTATGAAGGACAAAACAGTGCTTGAGAAAGGATCATTGAGTAAATGACATTAAACCAATTCAGAGCTTCAGTCCCTGCCCATGTAGGTCCTGACAGAGTTAAGGCGATGTTTCAGCCCCTTTCAGTGTTGCCTTAAGGCTGAACAACTTGCACAATGAAACAAGACTTCAGATCAGAAACCAGAAAAGCCAAACCAATGCCACATGCTTCCATTTTACCTTAACAACTGCCTTCTTCCTGTGATACTTCTCTCCAAGCTTTTTTGTTACAATTTTTACAACAATTTCCTGGAAGATTTGAAAGGCAGAAAAACAAATCAATGCCAAAATACACAAAAAACTACACACTCTCAACTAATGGCACATTCAGGTCGCTCTGACCCCAACCACAGACTGCACAGCACAGGAAACAATGACAGTAAAGACTCTGCTTTCAGGAACAGATCTTTATCCTCAAATTATTGCCTCAAAGTAGCATCTCAAGACTTTTCTATTTTATAACTACAGTTACACCTTGAATTCAGGATATAACATGACAGTTACTGTAACAGTGGGTCAAGGGCAGGACTTCTTGATCTAGATATCCAGTCAATAAGTAGAAGCTGAGATGAGGTCTCTCAAAAGGCTGATGTGACTTCTACACCTCTGTGCAAGTCAACTCTTACGTAGAAAGAAGAGGGCTGTGAGTAATACCAGGATTTAAACATGATCTTTAGAGACTCACAGTACCAGCTCTTTAATTAGAATGCCACTCCATCTGAGATCAGGCATCCGATGCTTCAGACTGCAGATCATGCTCAACCAGAAGAGATACTGTAATATTTCACATTTGGCAGCTTGGAAAATAAGAGTTAATTCAGTTTGGAAGCCACCTTTGGATCTTTGCACAAATCAAGAGGTTTTAGAGATGCAGAAGTGGTTCTATTTGGTACAATAATAATTTTAAGACACTTACAGGCTGTAACCAGTAGTCTCTCCGAGCTGTTCTTTTCTTCTCCTCTTCAAGCTACAGAACAACAAATAATCACCATTTACTTTCACTGCAGCTTTCCCATGCTTTGAAAAGCTGAACCAATTCTCCAGGCCCACATCAAGTGGGGAATAAAAAAACCCCAACAAACTAAATAAGGGTAAGTCAGAAGTCAGCGTGTGCTTGCTGCATAAAAATCAACCTGATGAGATCCAGGAATCCATGATAAAATGATGGAGATTTAAATTTGGGGTTTGTCAAGTGTTTCTAGATATTTTCTTCCAAAATCTGTATTCCTTTACTTCCAACATCTCAGTCATCTGGGGAACAGGCACAGATGAGCAGCAGAAAGCAGTTTTAGTGGGGAAGTGATAAGTGCCTGATAAGATACAACAGTCTGAATTCCTCCTGAACTGAAGGTCTGAGGGCACTTCAAAGGTACAGTGGACATTGCCATAGGCACAGGGTTACAAAGACACAGATCCTGCACGATTATTACCTCCATAATCTCATCCAGTGCAGATTTCTTCTTTTTCTCTTTGGACTGACCAGAGCTATGAGCTGATTCTTTCCTTTTAACTGCCCCTTCCACCATCTTCAGTGCATTCGGTCCAAGGCCACTGCTGGAAGAGTAAGATGGTGTTTTCACATTGCTTCCTCTACCAAGATGCATCTGAAGAATTGGTTGTGCAAAAAGGCCTGCTGATCTATTTAACTTCAGCTGTGCAAGTCACCTTCCAGACCCTGCTCGCCTCCTTCTCTAGGACTGCATTTGACAGCTAGAAATTTATCTCCTTGAGATGTACGCTCTGTGTCCACTGACGTCTGCTGCTAGCAGTCCAGCAGAATGAAAACCTAATGATCCACTGGTGCAAAAGTTGGTCGGGAACTTGAGCTCACTGGAGAAGGCAAAATCAGATCTGCAAATAAGGTTTTCAAATTTGAAAGGATAAACTTGCGGCTTTGGAAAAGCCACCTGGACAAAGCAACTCTCAAACAAGGTAGACATCTAGAACTCCTTGCAGACAGATACTTAACCTATCCAGCAACGGGACAGAACACATGGGAACCTGGAGAAAAGGACTCCACACCCAGCAAATAAACACCACCTTCACATCACGTTCAATAGGCAAACAGCCTGTAAGTTATGAAAGAGCCATCAGCACGGAAAGGTCCTTATCAGGGATCAGGGAACATCTGGGTGAAGTGAGAACTGCCTGAAGGCAGCCTGAGTTGAGCTATTTTTATAAAAGACATTTGAATGCAGTTAAAAAAATGTAGGTGTTCTCCCATCAAGAAAGATGGAAGCTGCTCAGTTTGACAGGAAGGTAATAGTTTATATGGCCTTACAACAAAGACATGTTCTGCTTGTGGTGAGGACACTGGATGTGTTAGCAAAAGGAAGACATGTAATGGGAATAAAGATACAGAAATGGCAGCAGAAGCAAGACAGAGGGAAAAACTGTATTTCAGCGGAAGTCTGGATAATCTCCACAAAAGAGTTCTAAAAGAAATAGCACATTAAATCAAAACTCCAATAGCAAGTACTTAAAATAACATCTCATCAAGGGTGACATATAATTAAAACACAACTGCTGTGCCTGTATTTAAGAAGCAAATGCATCTTATTGTGAGGTTACTAAGGGAGATTCTTGGGTGTTAAAACTAAACCAAATCTTATTTAATATATTCATTAAGGACCTTGGGACAAAGAGGGTGAGACCACCAACACTCTTGGGATGTGTTACTGATATGGAGGACACAAAAAAAGACCTGGACACCAGAAGGGACTGGTTTATCTTGAAAAGCACATTTTAAAACCCACAAAATCCAACAGCACATTATGCAAGCTCATATGCTTTGGAAAAGTTTACTCTGATTCCCTCCTATCTACTGGGAGCTGTTTAAGAGCAAAAAAGGCAGCAAGCGGTCTGGCTACCATCACAGATGACAGCTACCAGTGTGGACCAGTCATAAAAGAGTAAAGTGCAATCCCAGGAAGCATCAAGACAGACAAGCATTAGTGTCTTGTATAAGACATTTCATTTGCAGCATACAGGAATTCAACCAGCTCCCCTGTTCAAGATTAGCTGAAACTGGAACAAGGACAAGGGATGTTCAGTGGATCAAGGGAATGGGGAGGTAAGGGCAGCACCATCCAGGCCTCTTTATACTTTATATACTTTATTACTTTATATATTTTTACTCTTTATACTTAGCACACTGAAGGCCCAGAGGCTAAAACTGTTCCCAAATGTGTTCCCAAACATGAGAAAGCACATGAAGGGAGAAAAAGAACCATTTATGTTAAAAACCCCATACCAACATGAGAGCAACTGCTAGAAACTGGCCAGACCACACACGTCTACCTGGGAAATTACAGGCAAGGTCCTAACCATTAAAGCAAACACATGTTGAAGGATCTTCCCCTGGGATTATACAGGTAGGGAGACCCTAACTGCATACAGTGGAGCGTGATCAGTGTATGGACAGGACTGTACACTGGTACACTTGCAGTACTGCAGACAGGAATCTGTGACCTTGATAGTAGCTTTTTGCTCATTCCTTAACTAGGAATCTCACTCTTACTTGTCCACTGAGTTAAGTAGGGATTTGAGGATATAAATTCTTGAGGGGAAAAAAAGTAAGCCCAGGACTCCCAGTTTGCTCAAGGGCAGTCAGCATTGGAAGCTGTGCCCACAGCAGCATTGGTGACTTCTATCTTCATGTCAGCCACACGGATAGTTATGGGGAGGCACCTGCACTCTCAATCCTCTTCTCAGCAAGGCTCCAACTTCACTTCTGTACCCAACTACCAGTATGCCCATGCCCTCAAAACTCTCCCATCCACTACCTACCATCTCCTGGTCCTATTTCTGCACCCGGCCCAAAAAATACAAGTGCCAGGTTTCTGTAGCTTGTGCTGGGAGCTGGGAAGCCAGGAACTCCTGCTGCACACTGTGCTGGGGTACTGGCCACCAGGTTGCACTCAACTGATCCTCAGTAACAGCCAACAGCTGCAGAACACACCTTTACAATGACACTGGGAAGCAGTTTCCATACACGACTCTGAAGTGATGCCTGTATCACCAATGACACACTGTCCAGTCACTTTACTAAAGTCCATATCCTGATTTTGCTTCCACATTACCATTATGAAGTTTACAGTCAAGTATCTCTCATATGCTATGAAAAAATTAAGACTACTTGATATACAATTTCACATTCAGCCAAATTTTAGCAAGCACCTTAAGTATTCCTCACCAAAACTATTCAAGTGAGTGTCTGACTTAAGTTTCAGACTCATCTTAAGCACAAATCAATGCTTAGGGATAATTTATAAGTTTTCCTCAAAGTCTGAAATCTGTACCTATTATTGCAAAGAACTACTTTATTGTCTCATTTTCTCCGTGGCATATCTCCCATCAGATGCCTTATCTAAGAGCTGAGCTTGTGGGGAGAGGAAAGCTTTCTTTTTACCTGCAATATATTTAATTGCAGTATTGCCTCACATGAAAAGATGTACTACTCATTAAACGGCTTCACAGACTGCTCTAAGTCAGTATTGTTTGTATTATTGATCCCTTTTGTCCTGCATTGTTTGTGGTTATATGAAGGCAATTAAATTCATGAGCTGTAGAAAGATTTACATCAGGTAGATTCAGCTTCTTAAGTGATGATCAGAGAGTATTGCCTCCAATTAGACAAGGCAATCAACCCTCTTAGGAACCAAAATTAACAAGTCCTGAATACCCATTCACGGAGGGCAGCTGGGACTAGATGGCTTCAAGTGCTTTGACTGGATCCCTTATCCACCCTTTCACATAACAGTGTTTTCCATAACTACCTCTTACTTTACAGGCATCTGCCATGAACCACAGTGAATTCAAGAAAGCTCCTCATAGCACACGTTTAAGATACACCCACTTACCCATTTTAAATACAAAAGAAACCATGAAGTCACCTTGCACCCCTCCTGAATAACATGACAGGATGAGAGACTAAACTCCAACTATTTCAGGACAAGATACCCCTTCCTGCACATACAAATATCATTGTCACGTAAGTGCTTTGCAACAAAGGGTTGCCCTTAAATACTTTTCTCACCTTGTTTTAGAAGATGCAGCTATTGAAGTACTTGCTCCTTTGTTTAAATTAAATGCAACTACAAAATAAAAAGAAATTACTCTATTTCTATCTTTAAAAATAACTGCATTGAAGGATGTTACAGTTATAAAAATCTGCAAGTGGAAAAGATGAGCAATTTGAAAACATTTACCCATTTTGGTTCAGCTTTTAAAATAAATTACTTTACACTTTAGAAGAAAGAATACTCTGTATTTCCGTATTCCAGTGCTCTTTAGAACAGATCTCAAACTACTTTATGAGCAGGCTTCAGCGCTCATCTTGTTTTAATCACAAGATCAGCTTCAGTAGCTTCTAGAAAATGACATATCTCAAAACCTGCTTACCTTTTTCTTCTTCATTTTCTCTGTTCAGTTCAGTATAGACTGGCTTCTCCTGCCAAAATAAACCACAAAACACATTTCAAGAGTCAAGCAGAAAGCTGAGCCAGGGTATCATTTAGTGGTGATCACTGATTAGCTCAGTTTTACATACTGTGAGATTATGACAAGTGTAATATTCAACCTGTCTTGATTCATAGGAGATTATAAAATGGAACATTATCTCATTACAGGCTCCTGTGCAAACTTCTCTGATTAACACTCTCTGCAGAGACACTGTCTAAGCTTGCTGGATTCCAGCATGAGTGGCCTTACTGCAGCAGCTTGCCCCATTGAAATCAGCATGATCAGAATGGTTTCTGGACAGACTGAGAACTCCAAGGAAATTCTGGAATCTTTCCCAATTTTTAGCACCGAAGGCTCAGACTATTTCAATTTCAATTAGTTTGAAATTAAGAAAAAGATAATTGTTTATAACAGCATTCAAATGTACCTATCAATAGTCAGGATCAAATGGGAGGTTCCAGTTCCAGGCAATAACTTGTATGGAAGTCGTGGAATGACACCCAATAGATCCCAAATACCACATCAGCACTATTGAAGGGAAACTTTTTACTATGTGGATTTGATTATTCCATATCCCCCCGGTTACTTCTCTCAGCCTCCCCACTCTACAGGGTACTTGTTATTTGCAGCCCTAAAAGCTGTGAAATACCATAAATGAATACATATCACACTGGTTACTGTATTGTTTACTCTCCCTTCTTAAATTCAAGAGTGATTTTTAAATCCCTAATCACTGGAAGAGCAGTAGTTATTATTCCTTTAATACTAAAGCAAGCCAAGTCCAAAGTAACTCCAAGTTTTCCTCCACAGCAGGTTATAATCCAAGATTACTGTATAGCAGAAAATTCAGAACGTAACTGAATGGATGTGCTGATTCAAGTATGGAAGAAGATGGTCTAAATCAAAGTCCGAAATGGCCAGGATCAGACACTAGGGCCACAGGATAGAATTTTAACAGACTGCAAAATCACAGCAAATCTAAAAGGAGCTGAAACGTCTGCTTCCTTTTATTTCTGAAACTGATTCCAGAGGACCTTGCTGTTCATCAGCTGTAAAAACCACCAGCAAGTTGGTTAGTCAAAGGAATACACTAAGGTGCAATTTCAACAGAAACAAGTTAGTTGAGGCTGCTATCAGAAGCATCTGGGAGAAAACTATTCCTTGTGGCTTAGGAAAGAACAGCAATGCATACAAATATGCCCACTGCTCCTCATCTTGAACTGGTGATGAGTTTGTAACCTAAAGCTTACTCATCACCTTCTAACCAACTGCAAAGGAAATACGAATGCCAGGATCCCAGGAGCATAAATCACCATTAAATTAACCAAGAGCAGTTTTGAGCTGAAGGCTGACACACATGCAATTTTACTCACCAGTTCTTTCCCCTCCAAACCTCTTCTAACTTGCTGTTCAATGAATTTTGCAGTTTTTTCTTCATCATCAAGGTCCTGTTTCTTCTTCCTCTCTTGCTCTTGTTGCCTGCGGATAGTCTCTGGGTCCCTATCAATATACTGGATATACCAGCCTTTTGGGGTCTCATCCACCTTGCAAAGACCTAAAAGTCAATATAAGATAAAGTAAGATTAATACTAACAAAAGCACGTAAGAGACAAAGAAAGAATCAAGATCATTTTCACAGCTGACATTCATTAGAACAATGCAGATACTTCACCAGAGACAATGCACCCCTTTTTGACCTGATGAAACTGACTGATAGGTCACACCAAAGGGTGGTGGTGAACAGCTCCTTTACAAACCGGTGACCTGCCACTACTGGGGTCCCCCATGGATCAATGTCTTCATAAATGACCTGGATGATGGGACCAAATGAACCCTGATGAAGTTTGCAGATGGTACCAAACTGAATGCAGAAGTGGACACTTTGGAAGGGAGATCCACCCACTGTAGCAAGACCTTGGTAGGCTGAAAGAATGCTCTAACAAGAACTTTATGAAGTTCAACAGGACAGATGTAAGGTCTCGCACCTGGGAAAACACTATCCAGGGAGTGCAGCACAGGCTGGAATCTGCCCAGCTGAAGAGCAGCTCTGTGGAAAGGAACCTGGGGGTCCTGGTGGACACAAGCTCAACATGAGTGAACAGTCTGCTGTTGTGGCAAAGAAAGCCAGCAGGATGCTGTGAGCATCAAGAAGGGCATCACCAGCAGAGATAAAGATGTCATTGTCCCACTCTACTTAGTGCCTATCAGGCCACGCCTGGAATACTGTGTGCAGTTTTGTTCCCCACTGCGCAAAAAAGCTGTAACCAGGCTGGAGAGGCTTCAGAAAAGGGCCAAAAAGATGATGCAATAATCTCCCCAGGGAAGAAGTGTACTCCCCAACACTGGACACTTTAAAGATTCAGCTGGACACGGTGCTGGGACATCTAGTCTAGGTCATGCTTTGCATAGAAAGGTTGGACCAGATGATCCTTGAGGGCCCTTCCAGCCTGGGATTCCAGCCCCTCAGCTAGCCAGTTCTATTTGGAAATAGGCCAGAGCACGTAATAAAGTGGATGGAGTGTTTTCCAATACCTCCTCATTGAAGAAAATGTTTCCTTCCCACTGTTTTAACAAAGAAGAAAACAGAAATCTACCATATATAAACAATACCCACTAATACCATCATACTAAAGGAAACATTACTATGCTTCGCTATTGTTACTACCTCTGTCTTGAGTGACTTTCCAAACACTGTATGACTTATGAATGTATCCTGTAGGACACAGGCAATCAGTGCCAAAGTAAACTTGCTGTCATACCACAGTGCCATTCCTCCCACTGAATACAAAACTGCAGATCTCAAGCTTTAACCCTTTCATTAAGGCAGGAATGAAAACGACTGTTGTTTCTCTTCACCTTAAACATGGAAGGATTCTGTAAGTCTTAAGAAATGTTCTATGGTAGTTGTTAATTTTAAATGGCAACTGTTGGAAGTTGATTTAGAATAGAGCAATACCCTCCAGTAAATATAGACAACAGATGAAATGAGGAAAGGTTCAAGACTGATGCATTTATCACAGACTTCTGGCATTTTACATAAGCAAATTCTTAATGGTTAGCACATAAATATGTTTGGATATCTGCATATATATATATATATGCGCATATATACAGGAAAGGAGAGGAAGAAAGGAAAAGGAAATAGAAAAATTAACCTAAACATTTACTGATCAATTATCAGCAAGTTGCTCACTCCCCAAGTAAGCAACTGCACTTACCTTCCCTCCCCAACCACTTAGTGAAATCAGTCAGAGTCTCCCACTGTGTGGCATTCATGTGAATGTGTTCTCTATGGCTGATATATTCATTGTACACAATATTATTGTGGACTCTCTTTGTTCCTGAAATACAGAATTATTGTTATTATTGTTGCTGTGGTGGTTGTTATTAAATCTAAATGTGGGATTTAGGATAAAGCAATAAAGCAACCAGAACTCTTGCACTGAACCAATAAAAGACATTAGAAAAAGATCAAGTAAGCAAACACGACAATATTTACCAAATCTCCTCCTGAGCAGCTCTAGGAAATCATTTCGGAATTCCCTTTAGGGATAAAAAGAAAGTATTTTAGTAAAAGTTTAACAATTACAAAGCATTTTTCTATTGTCATTCCCAAATAAAGATCTGCAGTATAAACAAGAGCATTCTTTTGAACTGAGCATGATGAAGCTCAGCCACTCACTTCTCTTTTTCAGCAAAACAGCATTAAATGCAGTGCGTCTGCACAAAGAAACACAATGTGGTACGTGCACATACAAGTTAAATCTTCAAAAGGGTAACAACCTTTCAAAGGGATAAAATGGAAAGAAGGAAATCTAAACACTTCCCACTAATTGCTGGTGTTTCATTACCAGTTCTCTCCCCAGGCTGACTGACACAAAACACAAAGGGCAGCAGTGGCAGATGGGGCAGGTTGATCACTCATCCTGCTGCTCATTCAAGGGCTTGAGAATAAAGCCTCACTTCAGACTCATGCTGAAGACAGCTCCAGTCAACTCAGCTGTGCTGTTGGCCATGCGGACAAAGGACTGGAGGAAACTGGGATGTCAGTCACACTACTCACTTGTTATCTCTCTGTAATGGCTCTTTCAGCTCTTTGTAACTCATGTGGGGGCAGTCACCTTGCTGGGACAGAAGGGTGACATCAATATAAAGTGTCTTCAGTGGGACGTGCCTGGGCCTTAGCAGTGTGGCTGTGCAGATCTGATACAGGAATGAAGATCTGGGTAAGGATATACAGCAGACTTACTCAGAAAAGTAATCCATGAACTGCTGAGGATTTTCAGAAGCCAGCAGCAATTGCCTCTGGTGGGACTCAGACATGCAGTGACATTTGAAGCCATTCTAGAAAATAAAAGTAAAGACTTTGCCTGTTTTTGTCTAGATTTGCAATACTCACACACAATATTCAAAACAAAACTTTGCAAGTGAAATTGCTTGGAGGCTACACACAGAAAAGAGCCTGCGATGGGGTGGGTGTTCCTCCCAGCCAGGCAAGCCAGAACCAAAACTCCTCCCAAGGCCAAGAGACTCCAGACAAGAATGACAGAAGTTATGAGACAGGACATTCCAGCAGTTCCCCTCATCCCTTGTGGAATGAGATAGACCACTGCACCTTCGAGGTCCACCTGGGACCCATCCAGGCACTTGTGCAAGAGCACTTTATATGTTTGTTGGCTCCCTACCTGACCAACACTACCACCAAATGTGCGTAAGTAGGGGATGATGTCCTAGGACCACTCAAGGGACTGTGGTAGTCTGATCACCTCTGGCACAGGGTTGAAGTCATCAGAGCTCACCAAAACCCACCCAGACACAGGACTTTGGCTGCATCCTTTTTTTTGTCTGATTTAACGTTCTTTCATTACAATATGATTAAATCTACAGCAAATTTCATTCCATGGGAGCCCTGCCCCATCTGACAAAAAGATCTGGACATAGAACAGTGAAGCTTTTTTGCTCATAGTCACTGGGAAGAGAATAGAATCCGAGGTTCTTCAGTGAAAAGAAGAGGGGGCAAAACCAGCTGGAGAACAATACAACTGAATTATCCACAAGATGTTTTATTTCTCTAAGTCCCATTACAGGGGCTATTCACTAAAAGCACAGTGACCTAAAGTGGACGTACTTTTGGAGCACAACTCTGATGGAAATCAGGAAGGACACTCACAATCCACAGGCATCTGGGTCCAAGTGAACAGACAAGTAAAAACATGAGGGGGAAGCTTCAGAGAAAAAGCAACTCTTTACAACAGGAGAAAGAGAGAAGAGGGAAAAGAGAAAGAGGGAAGAAACTGAATGGAGTCATCTGTACAAAAGAGACATGGACCTGTTGGCATGGGTCCAAAGGAGCTGAGTAGAGAGCTGGAGCAGTTCTGCTCTATAGGCAGGCTGAGACCTGGGCTTGCTCAGCCTGGAGAAGAGAAGGCTCAGGGAGACATTATTGTGGCCTTTCAGTACTTAAAGAGGCCAAGAAGAATGATGGAAAGGGGCTTTTTATAAGAGTGAGCAGTGACAGGACTCGGGGGAATAACTGAAAAAAACTTTTGCTGCACGCAAAGAGCTGTGGTCAATGGCTCGATGTCCGGCTGGAGACCGGTAACGAGTGGTGTCCCTCAGGGATCGGTGTTGGGACCGGTCTTGTTCAACATCTTTGTCGGTGACATGGACAGGAGGATTGAGTGCGCCCTCAGCAAGTTTGCCGATGACACCAAGCTGTGTGGTTCGGTTGATACGCCGGAGGGAAGGGATGCCATCCAGAGGGACCTCGACACGCTTGTGAGGTGGGCTGATGCCAACCTTATGAAGTTTAACCATGCCAAGTGCAAGGTCCTACACCTGGGTCGGAGCAATCCCAGGCACAGCTGCAGGTTGGGCAGAGAAGAGATTCAGAGCAGCCCTGCAGAGAAGGACTTGGGGGTGTTGGTCGATGAGAAAATGAACATGAGCCGGCTGCAGTGTGCGCTCGCAGCCCAGAAAGCAACCGCATCCTGGGCTGCATCAAGAGGAGCATGACCTTAACTCTTAATCTCATCAACCTCTCAACGTGTGTACGATGGAATCAGCCCTCCAAGGAGTTTGGGGCCACCCTGTGCTTCCCCTCAACCCTGAGCTGATCAATCTGCAGGGGATTCAATGTCCCTAAAGATGGATCAGGGCCAACACACTTTCTCCAAAGTGGATGAGGGTTTCCCCAACGGTGTATTTGGGATCCAACAGGCTCAATCCACCCACAACCCGCAATCAGAAACCCTCCAGCTTCCACCAATCTGCCCCCAGGGGGACCATGGTCCATACAAGAGGCACTGGGGACCCTCAAAAGAGAATAAGGACCCTCTCCAGTGCTCTCCTAAACAGAGTCAGGCCTCCCCATGTTCCAACAGTGAAACCAGGATACTCTCTACAAGTCTTACACCACACAGATGGAATAAGAGCCCCCGCAAGGCAACTGGGGACACTTGCACGAGGAACCTGAGCCAGCCTGTATCCCCCTGGCGAGGGAACTGGGAAACACACAAGAAGGCCATGAGCTCCCATACCCCCTAAGAGAATCGCAGCCCCTACAGAAGGACTAAGGACCCTTACAAGAGCGATCACAGCCCTCCCGTCCTCCTCAATAGCACTAGGGACACTTACGTGGCAGCTGGGAGCTCCCACAAGGGGTCTGAGAACCCCAGCCGAAGAGATCCGACCCGCTGTTCATCTGCAGGACAACCACTCCCCACAAAGATCCCCTACAAGTGGGTCAGAGCCCCCCATTCGCCCTCGCAGAGAGCCGCCAGTCCCCCGTGAAGAACCGGGGCCCACTGCTCTCCCCCCCCACAGGCCTAGCTACCACCACCACCACCACCGGAGCGGGCTCACCTCATCGCGGCACTGCTTCTGGCACATCTGGCAGTACCAGCGCAGCTTCTGCAGCCCCTTGGACTTGATGCGGTTGGCGATGGCCTTGGGGCTGAGGAAATCCGACTTCCCCATGGCGGCAAACCGACACAACCCCTCAGGGAGCGCCGACCCGGTACCGACCCCGCCGGAAGTGGCGGCCCCGGAAGCACTTACCGCCCCCTCTCGGCGCGGCTGCGCGGCCGCTGACCTTCATCGGGGCTCTGGTGGAGGCGCCGCCATGTTTGCCCGGGGGGCTGCGGTCGCGCTTTACCAGCCGCAATGGTAACGGGAGGGGATTCGGGTTGTGAAGGGCTTTGTGGGGACGTCGGGTGCGTCCCGGTAGTTGTTATAGTGGTGGAAGCGGCGGCGGAGCGGCCTTGGTGGCTGAGGGGCGAGGCTCTCCCCTCAGTCGTGCCTTGGCCGAGGGTGATGGGGTTGCCCCTGAGGTGTTTGTGGGCTCCGGTGTGGCGGGAGGAGCAGTGGCAGTGAGGGTGAGGGCGACGGCTAACGCGCTCCGCAGTGACCTGCTGCGGACGGAGGCTCCGTCCCCAGCCGCAGCTCTGCGGGTGAGGCGAGGGGAGGCTTGAGATGGCAAGGAAAGGGGATGTGTAAGGGGCCAGGAAGGCTAAAAGGACGGCTTCGTGTGTGACAGACTGTGCAAGGAGACCCTGCTCTTGTCGGGAAATGATGCTATATCCTTCTCTGCTTCGTTTTAATCGTTAATAAACCCAGTTCATTTACCCTTTTGATGCCCTGTTGCCTGGCACTCGTTTACACTGTGCTTGAGGCAGTGGTAATGCACGAAATGATGTAGAAGGTGAGCAGGATGGAAGCCATGTGTGCAATGCACAGTTTAGAGTAGCTTGTCACTGCTATAGATGCTTTCTAAGAAGCAGCAACTCTTAAGGTTTCATCCCTCTGGAAGGCACCTGCCCTTGGCAGGGGTTGGTTTGCTGCAGGACCACTGAACTATCCTAATATCTCCCCTATTCATTTTCAGGGGCCAAGTCAGGAATATGGCAACTCTGAAAGACAGTGAGTACTGGTTTTGTTTGCTTCTGAGAGAGGGGAAGTGTTGCAGGAAAGCCCTAAGTTAAAATACAAGTTACCTGTTGGACAAATTCATTGTGATACTCTATAATGTTGATCCGTGAGCACGTCTGGTATTGAACAAACGTCCTTCAGAAGAGGCATTGCTCTAAAGGGTTTTAGCACTGATTTAAGTGACATTTCAGCAAACAGTATAATTTTACACAAACAAACCTTTTTTGTTTACAAAATAAACTTGTCCCATGTGCTAAACCGGATTTTGGTCACCCTTAAGAATTAATTTCTCTTATGTTTATTTGCTTGTCCTTTTAAGCAGCATTTGGAGGGAAAAAAAGGTTGACTGAATGGTTCTGCTTTGATGATACTTCCTTTAGCTATTCTTCATAGATTCTTTCACAGGGATATTGCCTTGGAATTGTGCTTGTCTGTAGAGCACCTGTTTGGCTTTCTTTTCTCCTTCAGTATTTGTATAAGTGTCATTTTGCCACAGTCTAAGCAGAGGAGGAAGTTTATTCTGAATCTTCATACTATGGGGTTGTGTTTGTTTGTTTCCTGTCCTTGTCATCTGAGAAAAAGATGACAGTGCTCCTCAAATGATACTTTTGTGAAATAGGTAGAAGTGGAAAGGAAGAGAACAGTAAATAGATTTTATGTTGGGCTAACTATTAAATAACTTATGTCTGGAGGAAAAACATATCTATTGTAAAGATGCATTTGGGTTAGCCAGATGACTACTCTTACTGCTTTCTTACTGTAAATACTAAGGTCTTTATTGAGGTTTATTTGTGCATTGTTTGTTTATTTACTTTTTCTTCTATGAGGAACTTGGCTAGATACTTTTGAATGGCGATTGCTAGCATTTGATTGTTTGGCTGTGATGTCCTTATACCCAGTATAAGTATAGCCCATGACCTTCAACTCTTAACCTTGTAGTTACCAGGCGTTTGAAGTCTATCAAGAACATTCAGAAAATTACAAAGTCCATGAAGATGGTTTCTGCAGCAAAATACGCAAGAGCTGAGAGGGAGCTGAAGCCTGCCAGGATCTATGGAACAGGAGCATTAGGTGAGAAAAGACTCTAGGAGCAGAAGAAGAAGGTTTTCATGGGGGTGATGAAAGGCCTAGACTTTTTTAACCTTTCAGTAGTTTTTTCCCCGAAAGGATTTGCATCTCTTGGCCACCCTGAGCATTCCTTATAAGTAGTTTACAGAAAGTGATTTTTAAGAGTTCGAATGTGAAGTTCATAGAATCATAGAATCAACCAGGTTTGAAAGACGTTTAAGCTCAAGTCCAACCATTCCCCAGCGCTGCCAAGGCCACCACTAACCCATGGCACCGAGGGCCTTGTCTCCACGGTGTGTGAACTCTTGCAGGGACGGTGACTCTAACCCTGCCCTGGGCAGCCTGTTCCAATGCCTGAGCACCCTTTGGGGAAGGAATTGTTCCTCATCTCCATCTAAACCTCCATTGGTGCAGCTTGAGGCCGGTTCCTCTTGTCCCATCCCTTGTTTCTTGGAAGAAGAGACCAGATTCCTCCTGACTCCTTCCTCCTTGCACATAATTGTGGAGAGCGATACGATCCCCCCTGAGCCTTCTCTTCTCCAGACTGAACCCCCCAGGTCCCTCAGCCGTTCCCCGTCACACTGTGCTCCAGGCCCTGCACCAGCTCCGTTGCCCTTCTCTGGCTCCGCTCCAGCACCTCAATGTCTCTCCAGTAGTTAGGGGCCCAGAACTGAACACAGGATTTGAGGTGGAGCCTCGCCAGTGCCCAGTACAGGGGGATAGTCACTGCCCTGTTGCTGACCATACTACTGCTGATACAGGCCAGGATGCCATTGGTCTTCTTGGCTGCCTGGGCACAAGCTGCTCATGTTCAGCTCTGTCAGTCAGCACTCCCAGGTCCTTTTCCACCAAGCAGCTCTCCAGTCACTCTTCTCCAAGCATTATTAACTCATCCCCAAATCATGATGATTTCTGATTACGTTTTTAACTTTGGGTGGTTGCATGGTTGGTTTTGCCACTTGTCAGACACCACAGCTTATATCTGGCTTGCTTCTATCTATTAATGGAATTGTGTTATATCTCTGTAGCACTCACAGCCACTGCCAGACCTTCTTGTGAACTCTGGGGCTGCACATGCTTCTGATGCCCTGGTCTTAACACAGTGACCTTAACTAAGTCATGACATGGATTGTGTGATACCCGATCAGAAACATGGCTGGTTTTGAACTGTCACCTCTGGTCAGGTCATGTGCAAACCTGAATGAATGTGAGGGAGATAAAATTCATTTGGCTGAGATTTGAAGCCCCTTTAGAAATTGTTTTAATTAGAATAATTCAAAGGTGTTTTGCTGTGACCTATTTGCTTCTTAGCACCCTTAAAAACTTAACCATCTTTTTTTTTTTCTAGCTCTCTATGAGAAAGCAGAAATAAAGGCACCTGAGGACAAGAAGAAGCACCTCCTTATTGGTGTGTCCTCTGACCGAGGCCTGTGCGGTGCTATCCATACATCTATTGCTAAAACCTTGAAGAATGAAATTACCAACCTCTCAAACGCAGGAAAAGAAGTTATGGTGGTTGGAGTTGGTGACAAGATCAGAGGCCTCCTTCAGAGGTAAAAAGCATGGGTCCCAAAAGAGTTTGGTTTGGTGATTGTATTATGTGGTAGAAATGTCAAGACTTCTTAGAAAGCTGTGTGGCATTCAGAGGAGATTGTATTTAATGGAAATAACTCTTGCTACCGCATGTTGTACATTAGAGCATCCACTTGTTTCTAAGACAGATCTGATGTTCCTGCAGGACACATGGCAATTACTTCCTGCTGACATTCAAAGAGGTGGGACGGAGACCTCCAAGCTTTGGAGACGCCTCAGCCATTGCACTGGAGCTGTTAAACTCTGGCTATGAATTTGATGAGGGCTCTGTCATCTACAATCGGTTCAAGTAAGGTTAAATTGGGACTGCACTGGAAAAACAGGGGTAGAAGGCTTCAAAGAGCACATTGGCCTGATGAAGTAATACGAAAAGTGGCCGACTTGTCATGTTTATTTCTTGAGTGAGTGCTTTTTGTGTATGAAGAGCCGTTGGTGGTTGTTTTGTGATAGCTGGGACTGGAATTCTCTTTTTGCATCACATTTACAGTCACCATGTTATATCGATGTTGTTTCTGAGATCTCTTCATCAGGATTATCACAGAACTTTGTGGAACTGGGGGGGCCAGAAGCTGCCTCTCCTGATTTGAAGCTCTCCATTTAGGGTCAGTTGAACTGAAGATGCTGTTTTTATCCAGGTCTGTCATCTCCTACAAGACCGATGAAAAACCAATCTTCTCCTTTGAAACAGTTGCTGGTTCTGGTAAGTAGTGAACTAGAGACCAGCAGTTAAGTGATAAATCACAGATTACTCTGAACATGGGAATATGATATTAATAATTGGTATTAATAATGTGGTGTGTGTAGTGAATATAGTAGTAATAATACAATGCATGTAGCATGAGTTGAACAAATTGTGTTATCTTGGCAGCCCAAAGCTGACTTACCAAGGTGCTGTGAGGTTAAAATGAAAGGTTTTACTAATCTTGGTTTGAGATTCTTTCTCAAGCAAGAATTGTGTCAGTTCCAGTGTTTTCAGCACTGTAGTGACTTTGCACTAACTCAGTAAAAACACCCCAAAATGTTTCTGCAGCATTGCGTGGGAAGATTAAACATAATGTGTCAGTCATGTATTTGGCCGTGGTCAGAATCTGATTTTCTTAATATTAAACTAAATTAAACCACATAAAATACTTAACAAAAATTGTAATAGCAAAGAGAATATGAAAGTATACAGAACGTGTGGAGAAAATCCCTCTGGATTGCCTGAAGTAGAGAAACAAGCTGGCCTAGCAGCCTTTTGCATGGTGTTGTATTGTTTTGCTAGAAGTAGTATATCTCAGCTTTCTCTCAGTCTGCTCTTTCCTGTTTTACAGAAAGCCTAAGTATCTATGATGATATTGATGCTGATGTGTTGAGAAACTACCAGGAATTTACACTAGCAAATATTCTCTACTACTCCCTGAAAGAATCCACCACCAGCGAGCAGAGTGCTAGGATGACTGCTATGGACAACGCTAGCAAGAATGCTTGTGAGTCCACTCTATGAGTCTCCCACGACTTCAGTAGTTTTGCATGAGAGTACTGACCACCTTTTGTATAATTCTTTGCTTCCAAAATAGTAAGAAATTAGCTGGTTTCTTCTCTCAGTTCCATTTTGAGTCAGTATTTGAGCCAGCATCCTTGTAGGCCCCCTTCAGATACTGGAAGCTGCTCTGAAGTCTCCACACAGCTTCTCTTCTCCAGGCTAAACAGCGCCAATGTTCTCAGCCTGTCTCCATATGGAAGGTGCTCTAGCCCCTGATCATCCTCGTGGCTTCCTCTAGACTTACTCCAACAGCTGTGTGTCCTTCTCACAAGTATTCCTTGGAAGGTGTCCAGGCTGGGTGCAGCATGGTGTATGCATTTGGTATTAGTAGGAGACAGCTTTTAATGTGGCATGCTGTGAGAGATTTCAGCCTTAAGAAGGGCAGTGTTGCCTGTAGGACACTCATGACCTAGCAGAGCTGGTGTGATGAGCAGATGGGCTATCTGGAACTGTACGTGTGGCTCTCTGCTGACAGCCTTATCTTGACAGAGAGGTGATATCTTCTGTGTTTAAAAGAAAAACAAATGCAAAAATAACACTTCAGAAAGATCTGTTTCTTTTTGCCAGAACCACAGTAACTTGAAAGAAATCCCAATGTAGTTAATTGACAGTAAAATCTAATTTAAAGGCAAATAATGCGTACTTATGTTAAAATAAGCTGTGTCATACTGTGGTGTTTACTATCCATCAGGTATTCTTCAGATGTTTAACTCTGATGCTTCAAGCCAAATTACCAAGTTTGTAAACTGAGTGTTATCTATAGGAGAAAAAATGAAAAGTGCAGTAAGCCTCTTCACTGCCTGCATGGATTTACAAGACTACTTCATACACCTTCTCCCTATCTGTATTTGAATACTTACTGCATGCTTAAATCCCAATCTTGATTTTTCCTAGCTGAAATGATTGACAAACTGACCTTGACTTTCAACCGTACCCGCCAAGCCGTCATTACCAAGGAGCTTATTGAGATCATCTCTGGTGCTGCTGCTCTGTGAGTACCTGTGAAAACGTGAAACAGGAGTGGTTGCAACATCATGGAATGTGTGTGTGTCCTGCTTCATGCAGGTGAACAGGGAAAGTTAGGGCATGCAGGTCGTAACACTGAAGGGAAGGCAATCCATGGCATGAGTCTTGAGTTTTCTAGCTTGTGCAGTTCTACTAACAAGTGTGAAGTTTGACAGGCTTGGTTTGGCCAGATTAAGTTTAAAACACTTGTAGAATAGATCTTTAGCCTCAACACACACCCTTGTTTGAAAATAAAATCATAGAATTGGGTTCCAAGGGTTGGAAAGGACCTCAAGATCATAGAATTATAGAATAGTTAGGGTTGGAAAGGACCTTAAGATCATCCAGTTCCAACCCCCTTGCCATGGGCAGGGACACCTCACACTAAACCATGTCACCCAAGGCTCTGTCCAGCCTGGCCTTGAACACCACCAGGGATGGAGCATTTACCACTTCTTTGGGCAGCCTGTGGCAGTGCCTCACCACCTTCACAGTAAAGAACTTCTTCCTTATATCCAACCTGAACTTCCCCTGTTTCAGTTTGAACCCATCACCCCTTGTCCTATCTCTCCCTGATGAAGAGTCCCTCTCCAGCATCCTTGTAGTCCCCTTCAGATACTGGAAGGCTGCTATGAGGTCTCCACACAGCTTCTCTTCTGAAGGCTCAACAGCCCAAACTTTCTCCACCTGTCTTCATACAGGAGGTGCTCCAGCCAGTGTTTGTTCTTCCTTTTTGGCTCTCAGTGAATCTCCCCCTCCACTTGGACTTTTCCTACTCTTCCCAGACAGCCCAGCAGAGTTGGGTGGGGGAGAACAACGTGGGTGACTGAAACTTTGCATTTTAGCTCAATCAGCCTGTGGCAGTGTTCAGAGGCAGAGAATTTAGGGGTGGGATTGGAAGGAGGAGGGAATTCAAGAGTCTCTTGCTACAAGATGTGTATTTTATACTTTTAAGGTCAATATTTTGCTTATTTCCTTATTATTGTGAATGTGTGTACTGCAGGTTACAAACATCTGGGCTTGGCCCCCAAGTTGTAACCACATCTGTCCAATGTGTATGACATCTTAGAGTTAATCTGTGCTGTATCTAGATGCAAATAGATGTGCTAATGCCCTGCCTGTTTACAAAATGCCTGGAATACCTACCATGGAATACTGACCATGCAGCAGTTAGCTGCTGTATTGTGCTCCTCACAATACATTTGTGGTCATAAATGTATCGTTTTGCCTGAATTTGCATGAGTTGCTTCCTAACCTGCTTGTTCTGTTTTCTTTTATAATACCATAACCAGGGATTAATCGGAAAAACAAAGCGGTTCAGCCAAATCCAAGAGGTAAAGTGACAAAACAGATTGTGTGTTAGATCAGCACAGAAAGTCCCCAAGTCAAATGAGGAAGCTGGAATTCAGTGGTGTTGGTCAGCCAAACTGCTCTTCCCAAAGAGCTGGGAAAAGCTCCTGCTGCCACATTGAATCTGAACAAGAAGTACTGAAGCATCAGTAATCTTAAGCAATACACTTCCATGATACTAAATCATTTGACAGGATTTTCTGTGCTGGTTTTATTTCTTTCTGGTTAGTTTTCAGTTACTTTTTTAAATGTTTTCATAGTGCCCTGACATTATTCAATGACTTAAAAATGTCTGTATATAAAAACCTAAACAGGTTTCTGAAGTTAAAATAAGCATATTCCAAATTTAAAACTTAAGGGAAAAATTGATAAAGAATTGGGGGAAGGTGGAAAGAATATTAATGAAGTATTCAGATTGGAGGAGATTAAAGTATTAAGTGATTGAATAAATGGAAGGAGTTCAATTTGCTTCCACTTTCCTTACAGGTGATGAAGAGCTTTTCTGAGCATATGGTTTAACCTGCCCGTGTCTGTGGTAATGAAACTGCTCTTATTTTGTGAAGAAATGGGAAGGCCCCAGAAATATGTAAATTCTTACAATAAACCACCTACATGAGACAAAATCCTCTTGGCTGTTCGTGGAGCAAACACTGTTGGTGTCTAAGTCTGGTTTTGATGGAGGTGTGCATTGAAACTTCATTTCTAAAGGCTGTGCTCTGTATTTTGTAATGTACCTGGCATGTAAAACATGTAAGTGGGTGTTTCTTCGGAAGAGTAGTGCTCACCCTCCTTCACCTTGCGCTTCTAAGTGTTGGTTTGTTATGCACATAGTATTGCATGCTGGAGGAGACAGGAATAACCTCTGCATCATGCAGTTGGAACACTGTTGTTTCTCTCTCATTTCAATACCACATTACTACTGTTTCTAGATGTTCATATTCTCAAGTGAACAGATTTGATGCTACGAGTCATCTCAGTGTTTGTTTAGAATATATCTCTTCCAGAACAGCCTCTCATTTCCCTGAATCCCACCCCAGGATACTCGTACTGTTTCCCTTATTCACGTGTGCAAATGCTGCAGGTATCACAGAGACATCACTTTGTTAAGCCAACAACTTGCCTATAAGGAAACTCATTACCCAAGTTCAGCACTTAACTTTGGTTTCTAGACCAGCTGACTGAAGTCCAGCTTAGTCCAGTAGTAGCCTGAGGAAGGAGGGGGCTGCTTACGCTTGCATCTGTAGTACATTTATAAAGTCACAGGCTCTTTTGAGTTGGAAGGGACCTTAAAGTTCATCCAGTCCCAACCCCCTGGGACACCTTCCACTAGGGCAGGTTGCTCCAAGCCCCATCCAGCCGGCCTTGAATACTGCCAGGGACGGAGCCAGGGTCTCCAACAGCCTTCTCCAGGCTGCACAAGCCCAGCTCTCAGCCTGTTTCCATAGCAGAGGTGCTCCAGCCCTGAAGCGTCTTTGTGGCCTCCTCAGACTCACTCCAACAGATCAATGTCCTCATGCTTGAGTCCCAGAGCTGGACACACGACCGTAAGGAGGGTCTCGTCAGAGCAGGGTAGAGGGAAGGAATCCCCTCCCTCAACCTGCTGCTCATGCTCTGGGAATGCAGCCCACGACGTGGTTGGTTTCTGAGCTCAAATGCATGCTGCTGGGCCTTGGGGAGCTTTTCATCAAACCAACACCTCCAAGTCTTTCTCCCCACGGATGCTTTGAATCCAGTCTCCTCCAGCCTGTAGTTGTGCTTGGAATTGCCTAACCTGTGTGCAGGACCTTGCATTTGGCCTTGTTGAACTTCATGAGGTTGCACAGTTCCAACTCTCCAGCCTGTCCAGGTCCCTCTGGATCCTGTCCTAGCGTATCGACCAAGCCACACAGCTTGGTGGTGTCAGCAAACTTGCTGAAAGTGCACTCAATCCCACTGTCCATGTCATTGATGAGCAGTGCTGGTTCCAACATGCACCCCTGAGGGGACATGACCTGTCACCAGTCTCCATCTGCACACTGAGCTCTTGACCACTACCCTCTGGATATGACCACCCAACTAATTCCTCATCCACCAAAGTCCAACCATGAAACCCATGTCTTTCCAATTTAGAGAGAAGGAACCCCATTTCTAAGATGGGAAAGGTGATGCCAGTTCAAACCTGCCCAAAGCTTCCCTATGGACTGAAGGGAGCGACTAAAGAACATCCACCTGCACTGACCAACAACAGGACTGATCATGGCTCCAGCTCCCTTCTCTACAGGTTTCAAACTTGACGTGTGACTGATAGAAGAGACAGGGCTGTTTACTGACTAATCAGCACACTACTAATGGTCTAAGAAATCAAAGAGCTAATTTGTGAAATAATTAACTTCTAACAATAGGCTGCTATTATTCACAATTCTGTCCTTCATACCCTGATTAATTACACAGAATTGCCATTCGTGTACGCACAGCCAGCACTGAGTAACAGCCCTGCTGCTCCTCATTCTAATTCCCATACCACTCCCTAACCATTATCCTTGTTTCTGGATCCTCCCTTTTGCCATCATAGTTTCACCTTTTCTGTGCTTGGGTTTATTTTTTTCCCAAATACACAATTCACCCATAAACACTTTATTGTTGCCAATTTTGCTATACCTGTAGCCCCCAACACAAGAGGGTCGTGGAGCTGATGGAGTGAGTTCAGAGCAGGCCATGGAGATGCTGCGAGGGTTGGAGCAGCTCTGCTCTGGAGCCAGGCTGAGAGAGCTGGGCTGGGGCAGCCTGGAGAAGAGAAGGCTCCTGAAGGGGAGACCTGAGAGCAGCTCCAGTGCCTAAAGGGGCTGCAGGAAACCTGGAGAGGGGCTTGGGACAAGGGCCTGTAGGGACAGGCCAAGGGGAATGGCTTGAACCTGCCAGAGGGGAGACTGAGATGAGCTCTTAGGCAGAAGCTCTTCCCTGTGAGGGTGCTGAGGCGCTGGCCCAGGGTGCCCAGAGAAGCTGTGGCTGCCCCATCCCTGGCAGTGCTCAAGGCCAGGTTGGACACAGGGGCTTGGAGCAAGCTGCTCCAGTGGAAGGGGTCCCTGCCCGTGGCAGGGGTTGGAGCTCAATGAGCTTTAAGGTCCCTTCCAACACAAACCAGTCTGGGCTTCAGATTCCAGTTCCTCACAGCATAGGCTTAATCCTTAACTTCCACCTCGCACAGGTGGTTGCTGCACAGCAAACCTGAGCAGCATTTGCCGTACATGAAATATATGGAACACACGTGGTGAGGCCATATGGTGATGCAGGGGGACCCAAAAGCCCAAACCCATCTCCAAACTGAAAAGCGACCAGCTGTCAGCATTAGCAGAGGAGTAATTAAAGCGCTTCACCTAAAAGACTCAATGTTGAGGTTTCAACAGTGAAGAGCTGGTATCTGTGGGCTCACACTGCCTCAGGATGCGTTGGATGCTGCAGTTCAGTGAACCCCAGCGCTCCTGAGGGCTGACATCTGCCTTCTCCATCCATCTGAAGGGGAAAGGCGAGAAACACAACCAAACAGCGCTTCAATAAACCCTTTTAACCGGTGTTTCCCCCGTTCGGCCAACACGTGGCACCGCTGTGTGTTCAAATGATGCGCCGGCGGCAGCGCCTCACGGGGCCGCGGGGAAGCCCAGCCCAGGGCCGTAGCCTCCAGCGCCCCGGAAGCCCTCCCGCCGCCAACTTCACCTCACGTCGCTGCTGCCAGAAAACACCCGATTTCGGTGTTTTTTTTCGGAGCGGGCCGGTTTATGGACGGGACCGGTTCTTCACCACCACCACCACCGGCAGCACCGCAGTCCCGCTCGATGCGCTCGGCGCTCCGCTCCCCGCTCGATGCGCTCGGCGCTGGAGCGGCGCGGCCTGTGGCGGGCGGCGGGGAGGTGCAACGGCGCCAAGATGGCGGCGGCGGCGGGCTGTGCGTGAGGCACCCGCGGCCCTCCCGGCCCAGGGCGGGCGGCGGGCCCGGGTCGCGCTGAGCCGAGCCGGCATGTGCGAGACCTACTCGCGGTGGCTGCTGCGGGTGTCGGTGGCGCAGATCTGCCAGGCCCTGGGGTGGGATTCAGTGCAAGTTTCGGCCTGCGATCTCCTCACCGACGTGCTGCAGCGGTACCTGCAGGGGCTGGGCCGGGGCTGCCACCGCTACTGCGAGCTCTGTGAGTGAGGGGCCGGGGTGTGGGGAGAGCGGTTGTGGCCATGGAGGGAGGCGCTGCCGGGTGGACGCGGGCATGGGGAGCCGGTTGTGGGTGGCTGTGCCTGAGGAGGGATCTGGGGGAAGCGAGCTCTGTAAGTGCCTTCCATAAGGCCCTTCTGTGAGGGGAGGCTGTGGGGTTTCACTGTGGAGGGCCGCTGTGAGGTGTAGGGCAGTGCTTTGTAAGAGGAGATACACATGGAGGTGTGGGCTTTGGGCAGCACTGGGGGCTGTGGGGCAGTGCTGTGGTGGCGTGGGGAAGTGGGCCGTGGGGGAACTCTGTAGAGAGAGCGTGGGGAAGTGGTCTGAGATGGAGATGGGGGTATGGGGAGTGGGAGAACCCAAACTGGGAAGCTGGGGGGTGTGTAGAGAGGTGGGATGTGGGGCAGTGGATGTGAGGTGTAGATGGGGGAGATAAGGTTGCGAGCCAGTGCAGGGGGCCTTGGGGAGGTGGGCTGTGGGGAGGACGAAGGGGAATTGGGCTGTGGAGCAGTGTGGAGGACAGAGAGGATGGGAAGGGAAGCCATGGGGCAGTGCTGGTGCATGGCAGCCCTGCTGTGAGGGAGAAATGGGCTGTGGGGCAGTGGGTCTGGGGAGATGGGGCTGCTGCTTCTCTTTGTCTATAGCCTACAGGATACCAGGGTGCATGTGAACAGGAGGGGGAGATGGGGCTCTTGGCCCTGCTGCTGGGGCTGTAGTGTTCTGGATATGGGAGGGGAGTGTACTAGGTGGGGAGAAGGCGCAGCCAGCCCCTTTGGGTGCATGGGAGGATGTGCTGCTGCTGTGTTGCCCTGGCTTACTTCTGGGTGATGGTCTGTGCCCTGGGGGCAATGCTGGGGAGGGTTCGGGGGTGGAGGTATAGGATTCACAGTGTTGGTGCAAGAGTAAGTGCTGAGGCTGTAGGGCTCAAGGGTTGGGCTGGGTGTACAGGGTGACAGGGTGGGGAGGTGTTAACCTCACGGCTGGGGCTGAGCCGTGTGTGTCTGGGGTGTGTGTAAGGGGTGAAGAGATGGAGCTGCAGTGCATGGGGTCTGAGAGGTGTACTTGGGGAAGGGGAGTCACCTCTGTAGGGAGAGATGTGGCAGGAAATGCTATTGCTGGAGTGCTCTGGGTTAGGTATATATACTCATATACACATATATGTGTAAGGGGAGGTGGTTTGTGGGGCTGGAGGTGCCTGTGTGTAAGGGGAGGTGTGGGGCTTTAGTACTGGGGTGGGGATGCACATGTACTGTGCTCTGTGGGGTCAGGGATGTGTGTGCAGAGGGATGACGTGGGACTGTGGTGCCTGGTGTCAGGTATGCATGTGTGTGGGGCGGGCAGAGGGCTGTGGTCAGGGATTGTTGTGTATCAGGTCAGTGTGGGATCTGTGTGAGGCTGGGGATTGTGTGTACAGGGGGAAGTGCTAGTACCATGGGGCTGGGAACATGGAGTCATAGAATCATAGAATAGTTAGGGCTGGAAAGGACCTTAAGATCCTAAACATGCATAAAGGGGATGTGGGTCTGCAGCGTGTGAAGGCAGGGATGCTCTAGAGTGTATTTTGGAGGAGGCAGAGCTGTAATTCACATGCACGATGTGGAAGGGTGATGGGCCTGCATGTGGGAGGTGTGGAGTATGTGAATGCAGAACGGGAGGGATGGGGGATCATTTTAGTGGACATGGCATGAGGCGTAAGTGTCCTTGTGTGGGTGCAGTGGAAGAGGTTTGACTGGGTACGCTGTGCAGAAGGAGCTGGGAGTGATGCTCGAGGCCTCACTGGATTTGGGATGAGGCTGAGCTGGGGTGGGAACGTGGAAGGGGGATGAGTTTACTTGAAGTGGGAGAAGAGAGGTCTGGGAGTCAATGTGAAGACGGCTGGCTGGGTCACATAGGAATATGGAGTGGGGGGGGAAATGGCAAAGGGGCAGCAAGCGTCATTGCTGGGCCTGGCAGTATGACAGAGGATGAAGTGTGTCACTTGAGGTTGCCTGCATCCTTGCAGTGGAGGTGCTGACGGGGGTGGATGACCTGTTGGTACCTGCAGATATGGGGTGCAGGAGGATGGGGTGTCCAGTTGCTGGCTGGGTGGGGGAATAGGATGGTGGTAGGGATCTGTTGGGTGTGGGGATGTCAGGAAGGGGGTGCTGCTGTCCTTTTGGGTCGGGGAAGGTGTGGGGAAGTGGCAATATGGGGGAAGAGAGAGTCTGTCAGGGTCATTGCTAGGTCTGGATACAGTGGGATGAGGGAGCAAGGCCCAGGCTATCAGTGTGGCTGGGGGATCGTGGGTCTGTATGTGGAGGCCTTTGCTGCCCTGCATATAGGACAGGGAGCGTGTAGCATGGGGAGGATGTCAACAGTGTGTGTGCAGTTCTTGTGTCCTCAGCATAAGAAGGACATGGAGCTGCTGGAGCAAGTCCAGAAGAGGTCACGAGGATGATCAGGGGCTGAAGCACCTCCCATATGAAGACAGGCTGAGAAAGCTGGGCTGGTTCAGCCTGGAGAAGAGAAGCTAAGAAGAGTCTGAGGGACTGTGAAGGGAATCTACAAGGATGCTGGAGAGGGACTCTTCATCAGGGATTGTAGTGATAGGACAAGAGGTGGTGGGTTCAAACTGAAAGAGGGGAAGTTCAGGTTAAATATAGGGAAAAAGCTCTTCCCTATGAGGGTGCTGAGGCACTGGCACAGGGTGCCCAGAGAAGCTGTGGCTGCTCCATCCCTGACAGTGTTCAAGGCCAAGTTGGACAGGGCTTGGTCAGCATGGTCTAGGTGTCCCTACCCATGGCAGGGGTTGGAACTGGATGATCTTAAGGTCCTTTCCAACCTGAACCATTCTGTGATTCTGTAGGGCTGCCAGTGCTGCTGCTGGGTCTGTATTTGAGGGGAGGTTAGGGAAGGGGGATGCATCCTTAGGGAAGGATGGAGAGGTGGGGGAGAATGGGGGTGTAGGCTGTGTGTGCACAGAGAAACATGGCTGGTTGTGCCTCCTGTGCCAAGAGGGACACATACCCCCTTTCTTTTGGGGTGCTGTGGGCTTGTGGACTGCCACTGTTTCATGTATCTGAGTGTACTTGTGGAGGGGGAAGTCCTGGAGAGCCCGTAGGTGGCTGGGTCTGGCAGCAGGGAAGGTGTTTAGAGGAAGCAGGGGTTGGAGTTGAGGTGGAGAATGTGATTGCTCGCCTGAAGTGCTGGGTGAGGAGGAGGTGACACACTGGTGGTGGACTGGGGGCTACTGTAGATGTTCAGAGAATGTGCTGGGGACTGCAGGAGGTGATGAGAGAGGTACGAAGGCTGTCAGTGGAGAAGTCTGGCAGCGATTCTGCCCATGCTGAGGTAGCTGTGCTCATTAAAGTGTCGGTCACGGATGAGTACCAGAGAAATGCTGCTGTCAACCAGTGGCAGATGCAGCCTCAAGGCCAGAGAGAGTGTTAAGGCTGGAGGTGTCAGCTACCTCTGCAGGAGTGAGTTTGGAGAGTGTGTGGAGCAAAGATAGCACAGGAGTACCTGAAGGTGCTGCTGCTTATGGTCATATCCCTTCTGTGAAGCAGGAGTTCTCACTGCAGTGGTGATCCCTGATAAAGCCGTGATGACCTGGATGTACCCAATACCTGGACCTGCCTCTGCTTCAGCACTTCAGGAAGAATTGAGTGGAACTGATCTTAGGAAGGACTTGGTGATATTGCTGCAAACTCCTTGGATTTTAATTCCAGGTTGAATAGGTTTCCTTGTCTGAGCATTTCCCAAATTTGACGGCTAGCTAGATGCAAAGCTGTGTGTAAGTAGTCTGGAAATGACACTGTGCAATATTAACCTTTATCACCCAGCAGCATCTCTGAAGTCTGTATCTCAATCCAGACAGGAATGATGTGCAAAACATTTAAAGGGAGAAACAGAGAGAGTTTGGGAGAACTGAGTTATGGGGTGGAAAAGGAGCTAACCTAGGCTTGGTCAGAGCTGGTACAACCTTTGATACGGTCTGGTCAGTACCAATACTGGGGAAGATGCTTCTGTAACTGGGTCACTACTTGTGCAGGAGATGAGTTGTGGAGCAGCGTTGTCCCTCGAGCTCCGCTGCCTCTACCACAGGGGCTCAGGGCCACAGTGTTTGTAGTATAGGGAAGAAAAGATACAGAGATGGTGATAATTCAGTGCTTGAGGAATTGAAAGTGTATAAAACTAAGGCATCATTCTCTGACTTTGGGTGAGCTTACTGGAAGTGGGGTGAGGAGTTTTCTCAGTCTGTGAATGGATAAGGAAATATCACAGGCTGAGAGAGCTGGGCTGGTTCAGCTTGGGGAAGAGAAGGCTCCTGAAGGGGAGACCTTAGAGCAGCTCCAGTGCCTAAAGGGGATACAGGAAACTTGGACAGGGGCTTTGGACAAGGGCCTGTAGGGACAGGCCAAGGGGAATGGCTTTAACCTGCCAGAGGGGAGACTGAGATGAGCTCTTAGGCAGAAGCTCTTCCCTGTGAGGGTGCTGAGGCGCTGGCACAGGGTGCCCAGAGAAGCTGTGGCTGCCCCATCCCTGGCAGTGTTCAAGGCCAGGTTGGACACAGGGGCTTGGAGCAAGCTGCTCTAGGGGAAGGTGTCCCTGCCTGTGGCAAGGGATGGGAACTGCATGGGCTTTAAGCCCCTTCCAACCCAAAGCAGTCTGGATCACAGTCTTTTTTTTCTTTTTTTTCCTTTTTCATGGAGGAGAAGTGGGATGTGCTGTTTCCATGCCAGTGACATGGTATTTTTTGTATTACCTCTCTTAAAATGATTGCTGTATTTCTTTCTTTAAAAGGCTTGTAAAAAGACATCTTAATACTCAGCTGCTGTCTCACTGCTTCGTGAGAACTGTTTCCTTTTGCTCCTCAAATAAGTTCCTGTCCAAACCCAGCTCTGAATGAATGAGCTGAATTTTGCCATGGTTTTGCATAAGTAGAATTAATTAAATTCCAATTGTAGCATCTTTATTGTGAGTGTGTTATCTCAGAGTCAAACCAGTGGGGTTTGAGTTAGCAGAGTTGTCAGCTGCAAGGACATAATCTTTGTATTTGAAACTGAATGGATTTACTCTTGACGTAACCGAGCCCTAGTGGTATTGCTCTGAAAAGCATGTCATTGCCATTCCCACATCTCCTCAGCTGCAAAGGGAAAGGATGCCTTTCCCAGCTGTGTTAGATCTTTGTTCCAGCTGTTACATCCCATTAGGAGAGCTACAGTCAAGATTTTCATTACTTTTCTGCTCTTGTTTCTTTGCATTTGCAGGAGCTGTAGTTGATGGCAGCTTCAGTGCCTGCAAAGGGAAGGCAAAAGGATTTGCAAAGTGGGTTTGAGATGTGTTTGATGCCGTGAAATGCTTCTGAATACTGGAGGGGGTGGAGGAGAGAGTGAACTTACAAGGGAGAAAATAAGGGGTTTCCTATTCAAGTACACCATATTATGCTGCAAAGCTTCTAAGAGGAAGCCTATTCAATGTGCTGTACACTTCACACATGGTTTTAGCCCAAGATTTAAACAGAATATGTGAAAACCAATCTTGGAGTGTGTCATTAAGGTATTGAATTACAAAACAAACTGAGGGTTTGTGGTTTCTGAAAGCAGAGTTCCACGTTTCTGTTGTTGTTTGTTTTAAGCAAGAGGGGAAAAGGGGAAAGTTCTGTTATGTACTGCTTGGGTTTGCACTCACATTTCACGTGGTTTGATAGAGGTGGTGGCACAGATGCTGCTTTGGCTTAAGTGCTCTGGATTTTCTTTGTCTATGTTGGGGTTTTTCACACTGGGAAGTGTCCTGTGAAGAAAACCCAGTCTCTGCTTCATTTGCTATGAATTTAGTGACTGCAGCTTGGATTGGTTATAGACATGCAGAATATGTTGTGTTTTGCTTCTTAACTTGGCACATCCAGGGAGAGAGTTCAGTTTCCAGGATATTTAGGTGGGTGCTGCAGTTCGTGGGAGGGATGAGAAGGGAAGTCATGGTTTGTAGCCCCTAAACCCCTGATTTTTCTGTTACATTGTTTTAAAAACCAACCAGGTAGCAGCTACTTCACTGTAATCACTGAGGGCACCTGGGCATATTTCAGCATGGAATTCAGGACAAATTTAACAGGACAAATTTAGTTATCTGCTGCTAAAACGAAAAGTGTAATCATAGAATCATAGACTGTTTTGAGTTGGAAAGGACCTTAAGATCATCCAGTTCCAATACCCTGCCATGGGCAGGGACACCTCACACTAAGCTATGTCACCCAGAGCTCTGTCCAACCTGGCCTTGAACACTGCCAGGGATGGAGCATTTACTGTTTCTTTGGGCAGCCTCACAGTAAAGAATTTCTTCCTTAGATCCAATCTAAACTTCCCCTGTTTCAGTCTGAACCCATCACCCCTTGTCCTATAACTACAGTCTCTGAGGAAGAGTCCCCCTCCAGCATCCTTGTAGGCCCCCTTCAGATACTGGAAGGCTGCTCTGAGGTCTCCACGCAGCTTCTCTTCTCCAGGCTGAACAGCCCCAACTTTCTCAGCCTGTCTCCATACAGGAGGTGCTCCAGCCCCTGATCATCCTCGTGGCCTGCTCTGGACTCTGTTCCAACAGTTCCATGTCCTTTTTATGTTGAGGACACCAGAACTGCACACAGTGTTCCAAGTGGAGTCTGAGCAGAGCAGAAGGGCAGGATCACCTCCTTTGACCTGCTGGTCATGCTGCTTTTGGTGCAGCCCTGGGTACAGTTGGTTTCTGGGCTGCGAGCGCACGCTGAAGCCGGCTCATCTTAGTTTCTCATTGACCACCACCTGCAAGTCCTCCTCTGCAGGGCTGCTCTGATAATAAACTAGATAATTACTTTTGAGGTATGTTGGATTTGGAAGTGGGCTTTTCAATACCCTTTCCTTGAGTTTTCAGTGGTGAGCATGTGCTGTGATTGAGGTTATGCGGTGATTTTAATTAATTAATTTCTGCTGAAATTGGCTTAGAGTGAGGAAATAAAGTTTCAAAGTTGGTCTTTAGTTTCATATTATGTGTCTGCTTTTTCTGAAGTTCATTGGTATGTTAACATACAATCATGGAGTATCTTAAGATGGAAGGGACCCATAAGTATCATCGGGTCCAGCTCCGTGCTCCTTGCAGGACTACTTAAAAGTAATGTATAAAATACGTAAGATATACACCATATGATGTTAAATATAGACAATATTAAATAATACAGTAAGTTGATATTAATAATGCAGCTGCATTTCTGTTGAAAAGGCAGGTTCTAGTCTGGCAATCACAACATTGTAGCTGGAAGTGAAAATGATGAGGTAGAGCTGGCTCCAAACCTGCTCCCTTGTCACTGCACCATCTCCTGTAAAGGGAAACTTAACGTCATTCTAGCAAATACCTTGTTTGGAGAATGCAAACAGCAACCAGGACTTTGGCTGGGAATTACCACAGTGGAGAGAATTGACCTGGTATCAACCAAATGTTTCGAAGTATTAGACTTTGATGAGCAGTTTAAATGTGCTGGTTCCTGATCCTGATGACTTGTAACAAGTATCTATGTGGGGCCCATAACATTTTTTATAAGAAATGTACCTCTGCATATCCCGATAACTTTGTATTTTGATGGATTTAAGCTAATTTACTGTATACTGGTTACCAGTAAAGAAGGACAACTTGGTTTTTTGCTTGATGTTTATGAGGCTACCTGGAAAAGAAGCAGACTGAGCAGCAATAGCAGGAAGGTGCTTTTGCCTGACTGGCAACTCCATTAACAGGATCCTTTTCCCCACCCAAGTGCAAGACATATAGAATCATAGCATGGTTTGTGTTGGAAGGGACCTTAAAGCTCATCCAGTTCCAACCCCTGCCATGGGCAGGGACACCTTCCACTGGAGCAGCTTGCTCCAAGCCCCTGTGTCCAACCTGGCCTTGAACACTGCAGGGATGGGGCAGCCACAGCTTCTCTGGGCACCCTGTGCCAGCGCCTCAGCACCCTCACAGGGAAGAGCTTCTGCCTAAGAGCTCATCTCAGTCTCCCCTCTGGCAGGTTAAAGCCATTGCCCTTGGCCTGTCCCTACAGGCCCTTATCCAAAGACCCTCTCCAGGTTTCCTGTAGCCCCTTTAGGTAGTGGAAGACTTACTAAATAATCTACTGTGTAGCTTCTGACTGTTCTTGTGGTTGCTGGATGAAAGCAATGTGTTGGCTGCTTGAAAGATTAATCCTGGAGTAACTACTCTGTGTATTTACACAGAGTATTTACTATGTGGCAGGGTTATGTGATGTGCCAGAGCACCAGGAATCTGATAGAGCCTGTAGTAAAAATATTGAGGAGCTACACCTATTAATTTTCTGATTAAAATGATGTTAAAAACCCCCTCTTTTATAGCAGACATGAGGGTGATGCTATTTATAATAGACGTTACATGTTGCATGGGTAGTGACTCATTAACTTTTACTTAATGTATTTTTTGGAGTTATAGTTGCTCCCTTTATAAACCCCAGCATGAAGGGAGAAGCTCTTCTGTTCTGCACTGACTTGTTACCTTCTCACTGATTCAAGCAGGCTTTGGGCCAGGAAGAAGGAGAAGATGGGGTGAGTTTGACAAAAGTAAACCAGCTATTCCTGAGGCTGGATTTGGGGAAAGTAAGATCCATTTTTCCGTAACTCCCACCTTTGCAGTTCCTGTGGATGATGTGAGCATTGAGCAGCTTCTTTGCTGCAGGAATTCTTGGGACTCTTGCACAAATAAGTGGGTTTTAGCTGCCTCTAGATATTCCTCTTCCCCACAAACCAAAGGCAAGTTTTTGTTGCAAGAGAGAAATCTGTTTTCCCTTGTGGACACTAGGTGTATGTGGAGGTGATGCTGAGCACCAGGGTTGGAGGGCTGGATAACTTTCCACCCAAGTCCTCAGCTCTGTGTGGGTTCTGTTTTTTGTTTGGTAATGATAAATGCTACAACACACTCCTTCTTACAAGTGCTTCATTAGAACACATGGCAGAGAAGCAACTACTAAGTGTAACTGAAGCGTGTAAGTATTTAAGCAACCATATAAAAAAGCAACTACGTTAGGAAACAGTTTCAAAATGACCAGAAACCCCCCTGAAGATTCAATTCTTCTGTTTCTGGTTTGAGGATCCATTTCTGTGTAGAGATTCCTCCTCACTCAGTGTTCGTTCTCATGCATAGGGAAGCTGAGAGTATTGTAACTTCATGGTCATTCCCACAGGGTCCTGGTGAGCTCTTTTGAGACCGAATGGTCCTAATATAGCTCTGCTGTTTGCAGCTCTATCAGTTTCGGAGCACAATTCCCATTCAGGGGGCAAAAACAGCTTAAAAGCTTGGGAGAAAGGTATTTCCTTAGTTTGCTGTTTGCAGGATAAGGAGGAGAGTTATAACTTGGTGGATGAACTATTCCCGCCTCCTTCCATCGCTTCCCAGTCTTGGACAACAGGTATTTGAAGTGTTGTGCTCTAGAGGACAACAGGAGGCTGGAAACTAAAAGCTCCATGTGACACTGGGAGGATTCAGCATCTGAGCTTTTAACCTGGGGATAGCACAGAGACCTGAAGAATATTGAGACAAGTTCAGGATGCACAAATTCAACCTGCTTTTCTTTCTTATGGCATGGTTTCCCTACAGGACAAAGCTTAAGACTAACTGAAAGACCAGGAGACTGTGTTAGGTGTTCATCAGCATTCTCTTTCATGTGTCTGGCTTCTACTATATTAGTTGAATATATTAGCTGCTATATATTAGGTTGAATTTTATTCAACCAGTGAGAGAAGAGGAATGCTGAACTAATCAAATAGAAGTATAAAGCCTTTATTTGATGAATCACCTGAAATTATACTTAATGCATTTTTGTGCTGTGTATGTTTCCAATTGGTAACTTTTGATTTAAATATAGATATGAGTACAGACCTGAAACGTTTTTGGTACGTTCTTACTATTGAGGACGCTGTAACCCATCAGTCTTTCATCCCTCTGACAGTTGCAGGGTTAAGAATTGTTTAGCTTTGAACCAACCTTATGACTTGTTATTGTCTCTTTGGAGGCAAATGTCAAAGATACAGGAAAATTAAATCTTCAGAAGGTTTGTGGTCACCTTTTGCTTTCTAACAAACATAGTTGGGTTTTATATATAGTTGCTTAAATACTTCCATGCTTTACTTACACTTAGTAGTTGCTTCTCTGCCTTGTGTTCTTATGAAGCTCTTGTAGGAGGGAATTTGTTGTAGCATTTTACTGCTCACATCGATACACATTCTAAAAGATGATATACAGGTCTAGGAAAAGACCTTTCCTATTGCAGTGATAAACTGGACTAAGCTTTTCATGCTGAATATATGATGGTGCTGGTGTCAAGAAGCGTGGACTGAGCAAGGTACTTGAAACATCTTCACTGAGCCCTGCTCATCGGGTAGATGATGTGGCACATCTTGCAGTCCTGCAGCATTCCCAAAGGAAATTTCCCATTTTACCAAGGAAAACTAGACAGAAGCAGGGAATGCGTCAGTGTCTGTCGATATGCTTTCTATGTCCAGGCAATGCTCACCTGGGAATGAGTGCTGTGGAGCTGTTGGAGCAGCTCTGCTCTGGAGCCAGGCTGAGAGAGCTGGGCTGGGTCAGCCTAGAGAAGGGAAAGCTACTTAAGGGGAGACCTTAGAGCAGCTCCAGTGCCTAAAGGGGCTGCAGGAAACTTGGAGAGGGTCTTGGGACAAGGGCCTGTAGGGACAGGCCAAGGGGAATGGCTTGAACCTGCCAGAGGGGAGACTGAGATGAGCTCTTAGGCAGAAGCTCTTCCCTGTGAGGGTGCTGAGGCGCTGCTCTAGTGGAAGGTGTCCCTGCCCGTGGCAGGGGTTGGAACTGGATGAGCTTTAAGGTCCCTTCCAACACAAACCATTCTATGAATCCCCCTGTGTCCTGCAAGCAGCACAGCCAGTGATTGCAGGAGTGTTCAGGGAATAAATATGCTCTACTTCTGGGCTTGTTGGAAAGTTTTCCCCAAGTTTTGTTTTTAGCTGGCTGTCAAGCCTAGTATCTGTTAAGTCTTGACACCTTCAGATTCAGTAAGTTGAAAGGCATATTTGTAGTCTGAAGAACAACTAAAAGTGATGAAGCAAAATTCCTTAACTGTGTCAGTTCTCTAAATTTAACTTCTTTAAGGATGAAAGAGGCTGTTGTCTGTCTAATCACAGAATGGTTTGGGTTGAAAAGGACCTGAAGATCACCTAGGACCAACCCACTGCTGCCACTGGCAGGGACGCCTCACACTAGACCATGTTGCCCAAGGCTCTGTCCAGCCTGGCCTTGAACACTGCCAGGGATGGAGCATTTACCACTTCTCCGGGCACCCTATGCCAGGGCCTCACCACCCTCACAGTAAAGAACTTCTTCCTTATATCTAACCTGAACTTCCCGTGTTTCAGTTTAATAACTATAATGTTAATATCTTATATATATTGTTTAATAACTATAATGGTCTCATAACTACTCTAAAGTTGTAATATCCCCCTTTGGTTATGTTAGTTCAAGTCTCCACACTTCTCTGCCCCTGGAGTCTGCAGGGGAAACCGGCATTACACTTGTACCAGATACTATAGACACACAAAAAATGTTCTTGTTTCAGTTCACAGTCTAAATACAGATGGGCAAAAGGGACAATAACTTGGTCTGATCTCCCTTTTAGCTGTGGAGAGAATTAAAACGCAAGTGGCTTGCCCAGAGTCACACAAGAGGCCAGTGTTACAGAGCTGAGAATCAAAGCCATAATCTGAGCATTACCCTTATCTTCACTGCAAGACTAAGAGGAGAAATTCTAGAACAAAATTCTTATTCTCTAAATACACCTGAAGGCATAAGTTGGCCCAGGGCTTGAATTCATCCAGTGATGTGAGACCCAGCCAGCTCGACTGCAAGATAAACCAAGAAGAGATTAGGTTAAAAGACAAACAAAGGAGCATTCCCCCCCATCCTCCGAAGCTGGAGCTTCACAATAGCGATTGTGTTCCTTCAGTAAGCACGGGCTGGGTTTCCTTAATGGCTTTTTAAAGGAAATCACAGCTTATCATCATGTAGGGATGTACTATCTTCATAAGCCAACTATAGAGAGTTTTAATAATTCACTATAATGTTACTGAATTAAAAAAAACCCCATCATGTTTTGGGGTTTAAAGCATCGTTTTTTGGTGTTATTTTTGTTACGAAGACTTAAGATGAGACTCGAAGTGGTGCCTTGGCACCAGAGCCAGGTGTCTGGTTCTCCCTCTGGAGGCCTTCAGAGGGATATCCCTCTGTCAGGCCAGGGAAACTGAGGCACTTGGAGGACTTGCGCACTGTACAGTTTAAATCTTGGAGCCAAATTCCATATGTAGAGCAAACTGCATCCTTTCATGGAGGTCTGATGGAGTAAAGGTGCTGACAGCTTGGCCAGTGAGGTTTCACTGTGCTCTTTGTAAAGAAAAGAAGGTTTTTGCTGTAGAGTCAAACTTCAGTTGCACCCCAGGAAATCAGCGCTTGAACTTTAGCATAAAATATGCTGTCCTCATCAGACCACTACTTAATATTCCTCTGTTTCAACCGGGAGGTATATCTAACCGGGAGGTAAAGTGACTCATAGTAGATTCCATCTGGTGGAAAGATAGGATGTGAAGTATTTGTGTTATCAGGAGATACACCAGGTATCGTCGGGTTTTTTTGCTACCCATAAACTACATTTGATTCAACAAAATTAAGATGTTTCTAGGTTGAAAAATAACATTTGGTCTATTACATTCTAGTAAAGGGGCACCTTCTGCATAGTAAGGGCTTGTTTCATTCACTTGAACTTACTTTATGAAGTAGAAACCTATTTTAAGAGGTGTTGTACTTGGCTGTTGCCAGGTAAAGCTGGTTGCTGCTCCCTCTGCTTTGCTTGATTTGCTTCTTGAGGTGCAGTTCTTAATGATATGAATTGAACCAAAGTGATACGGATCAAAACAAAACACATATAAATGTGTTCTTAGTCTGGAATGTTGGATAGCCCAGCAAACAGGGAATCTGGTGGGACTCTGATCTCTGTTGCTGGCAGTGAGCTGTAACCTCTGAGCATAGATCCGCAGGTCAAACGGTTTGAAGCTGGATTTTTAATAGATGTTGTTCTGTTGTTGCTGTTTTTGTTGCAGATGGCCGCACTGATCCAATTTTGGATGATGTAAGTAATGCCTTCAAGCTTATGGGGGTTAACCTGCATGAGCTGGAAGATTACATCCACAATATCGAGCCTGTCACTTTTGCACATCAAATCCCTTCGTTCCCCGTCAGCAAGAACAATGTCCTGCAGTTTCCCCAGCCAGGAAGTAAGGATGCAGAAGAAAGGAAGGAGTACATCCCCGATTACCTGCCACCCATTGTCTCCTCTCAAGAAGGTGCGAAATCAATCCTTTGCTTTAAGCTTTGGGCCCTGTGTGTTTGCATGTTTGTTTTGCATCCTCAAGCAGTCGGAGCTGTGCTGCCCCAGAGCGGTGGCTCAGGAAGGACCCGCTGGGTGTTACACAAGTGTGGTGTTTCACAACAGGGAGCAGTGCTGTGGCAAGGTTGTTTTCCACTCTTTCGCTTTCCTCCAAGAGTAACATGGTGTTAAAATACACCATCTTAATACACTTTTCTATATCGCATTTGAAATACAAGGTTTTGGATGACAGTAGAATTGAATGCTTTTCACTCTTATGTATTAGCCCACCTCTTATGGATACTGCAAGACCTCCAGTAATTTGGTAAAGGTAGAAGAAGGAATGCCAGTGAGACTGGCACTATATTCCCAGCTCCTGACAGGTATTTCTTCTTCCTTCAAACAACTATAACACACACAAAATTCCAATTAAAATGAATTCGGATCTAAAATAAGGAAGAGTCATTTAGAGGCAGAGTGCTTTGCTTTCAGTCCTTGCTAATGTTCATAAGGGTTTCATCATTACTGATACAGCTGCTCACCTTGTCCCACAGAGGTTGAGGATCACTGTAGTAGTGAAACCAACTTACACAAGTGCTACGAGCTGCGGTTACCCTGAGAGTTTTAACAGTGGCACTGGAGCAAGCTAAATTTGTTCTGGTTTTCAGCTGTATGACACTTGACTGCTAATAAGATAAACCTTTAAAAACTGTGACCTACTCTAACTTTCCCTTTGAATAGTGAACATCACACAGCTGTACTTTGTGGGGAAGTTAACACATGTGAGCTTGTGGACTGCAGACAAAATCGCAGAGAGAAGAACTTTGTTTTTCAAAAGGGTGTAATGAACAGGAGCAATCCTCACAACGTACTTATTTAATGGATAATGGATATCGTGCTCTGTCATTCATACTTTTCTGTTTTAAGAACTAAGGTCTCAATGTCTGCATGTGGAAATACATGTGAAAGTTCTGCCCAGTGTGAAGATGAACTTAAACAGCATCACCTTACTGGGTAGACGAAATCCACGGATGTGCTGCTACAAATGTCACACAGGGCAGTATTTCAGTGATTAGTAAGCTGAAGTGTATGTTCAGCCTTTTATACATCATGTTCAGCTAGACAGATGCAGTTCCTATGTGTTCCAGTTAGACTAAGTGAGATTATAGTCGGAGACTCTTATCTGAGGTGTAGATGTCTGTCAGACACGATGGTTTGGGTGTGTTCAGAACAAATATACTATTTCCAGTAACAACGTGAGGACTTACACTGGTGAGTATTTTGGAAGCTCTGTAGACTTGACTTTTCTCTTTAATTGCATCAAATACATAGTTATTTCATAGATCAATAGCATTTTAATGTCTTTTGCCTTAATATGAAGTTCAAAGCAGAAATCCTGTCTGGGATTGATAAAGAGATACTGAAATCTCCCGTTGTGAAGTTTGTTAAAAGGCTTGCTTTTCCATTCTAACAGTGAACTCTCTTCAACCAGGAAGAGACAAGCAAAATGTAAATATCTTATATGTAGACAACATTCATAATGGAAAAATATGGAGGAGGAAGACACTGAGAAGTGAATAGGGATTTTAGCTACCCCATTCCCATTGTACGCTTTAGCCTGATCTTTTTCAGGAGGCAAACACCATTGTGTCAGAGAAATCTGGCATCTTTGAATTGTAACAAGTTACCTGTGGGTTTGTGCCTATTTATTTATTAATATTTATTTATTAACTTGGAAAATCATACTTTAAAAATACACAAGAAAGATCAAATCCAAGGAGGCTCAAAGCAGCTGTAAAGAAATATCTGAACATGGGGCGTGAGAGATGAGAGTGTTGCAGGCTCAGGCTGCTGATACATGACATACGAAGAGAGGCTAAAAATTGAAATGGGGACAGTTGTGCTGCTTTTTTTTCCTTGTATGTAACTTTTTATACTCTTTCTCTTGCAAGTTAGATCCAGGAGTTAGATTTTAGCAGTCCTTATAAATAATGTATGAATCCTTTTAACACCAGAAGTAAGAAGATATTATTGCCAGAGTTGGATGAGAACCAGGAAAACTTCTGATGCCTCAGGCTAGTGTGTCAGAGAACCTATAGGCACAACTTCAGAAACACGAATACAGTATGTTTTTAATGGTAACTTAAAGCAAGCATTAAATACAGCTGCTGAATGCAGGTTTCTTAGAGTTGATTTGAGATACTTAAGAGTTGAGGGCGTTTTAATTTTGAATTGAATAGTTTCTGAAAATGCTCTTTGTAATTTTAAGCCCTGTGTTGTTTTTTCGGAAGGGGTGAAGTGGATCAAGAGGCTCCGTTGTGTGTGTTTGGTTGTATTTAACTTCAAGTAAAATGAGACAGAAAAACTTACTTTTGCAGATGAAGGGAAATGCATCGTAAAACTACTGAGGAAGTGCACAAGCTGTTTGAATAGTTTGCAGATCTTTACAGAGTCCAAAAACAATGTGCTGCTGCTAAGATTGTGCAGTCCATAAGATCTGAGCTGCTTTGAGTAGGCAGTAATTAGGCAGTAATGAAGGAAAGCTTCATGCACATTATGATGTATAATGTAAATCCTTCAGTCACTTACAGAGCTGTCAGGACGACTCGTTCTGTCCCATTTTCTATCGAAGCCTAAAGCTCAGCTCATGTTATGAATATTTATTTACTGATAGGATTCACGAATCACTGGTGCTGATGTATTTTAGCAGTGGTGTAGCCATGAATGGTCTGAGGGTGTGAGCAGAACAAGGTTTATTAGGAGAGGTGATGTATTTTATATAATAGTATTTAATAATACTATTTAGAAGTGTTATCTCTGGTGGCAGACTGACTTTAAAGGTAATTTTATGCAGGTGCTTTAGTAAGAAAAAGCTGGGTTTAATCGTTAAGTTAAAAACCAAACCAGTGTTCAGTATGCACCATGACCAGTAGGTGTTGCTAACTTCCTTCTCAAAAGCCCTCTAGTTCTGTGCCTGTAACTAACTTCTTTCCACTTACTCTAGAACTGGTGGTGTTGTGTTCAGAGTATACCCAGCCGCTTGTGCGATGTCTTAGTTAGCACTGCTCAGTAAGAGCAAAAAGCCCTCTCCAGCCTGAGAGGAGCCATTCCCTTCGTATATACTCAATAGTAAAATCTGCTGAAACAGCTCTAAATGATCACTGAAGTTGGGGAGAAAGGGAAGAAGGCAAATAGGTTTTCCGCATGTGTAATTTGTGTCGATTGGAAGCTCAGTTGGGTGATACACGTTGTGTTCCAACAAAGCTGAAACTGTTTTCTTGCTTTAAACAGAGATTGCCGTATTCCAGTAACATGCACCAACCAAACGCGCTGCGAGGATCTACATGTATAATTCTATATTTTATAAAACAATCTGACTCACTATTGCCATGGCAAATGGTGGCTTTTTAGCAGGGTTTTTACAAAGGACACTGAAGAAATGATTTTATGCCAATGTATCATGATGTTCAGTGCCTGCCTATTTTTAATTAGCCTCGTTTTTGTTGTTTTGAGTTATTTTAGCACTGTTGTCACTAAAATGTCATGGTCAACTTGTAAGACAGATTAAAAAAGGAGAAAAAAATAAATTAGTTGCAAAACATGATGGTCATGCTTTATTTCTTGGGCTTTAATGCAAAAGAACATGCATTTTGCAATAATACAGCAGCTTCATAGAATTTGTTGATTGCATTTGAAGCAGAACAGTGCTGTGCTGAAACTAGGCCAGAGAGAGAGCCCGGATACTTTTCCACAGCTAATAATAATAATAGTACTAGTAATAAGAATAATAATCATCATAATAATCGCTGTTACATTTTGTGGTAATGTTGAGCTCTGCGTCCTGATGCTTTAAGGACATGTATCATTCTTCATAGCTAAAACGAAGTGTGACTCCCGCATGTGCCATAGCAACCTTATTTTTAAGCTTCCTAGGATGAATTTCTACCTGTGCTTACTGCCTTTTGTTATTACCTCATCAATAATAATAATAATTTATAAAAATAAGCACTTTTTGTCAACTGCTTTATTTTCCTGTCTTTCTGAAGTCCCAGGTGGTTGATCCCTGTTTCTCTAACCAGAAGACGGAAGAAAACAGATTGCTGTTGTGCATGGAATGCTGTTCGTAGTCTATTATATTTTATTAGGCCCTCATTTCTCTCTTACACCATAGTTGTGCTAAGGTGCATAAGAAGGATAAGAGGGAGAAGACATGAGAGTCTCTTCGCAGTAGTTGAGATTTATTTGTGGGGAGAAGGGTAGCTTTCGGGGAGTCAGACTTCTTCCTTCACTTTTGTCTGTCTTCTGCTTCATACCACTTCACCCCTGCTTCATAAAGGTGCATCTCCTCTCCCTTAATGAGGATCTGGAAACAAATGTCATTTTTATTGGACATTAAGTTTTGTGGTCTTTCATTCCTAATAACACGTGTTTAAGCGCTGGCAGTGTATTTCTGATGATTGAGTCAGGACCAGTTCTTGGCACAATGTACAAATTTGGGTTTATTTGTAGCCTTTTCTGTAAGAACATTTTATTTCCGTGGCAGATCAAAGCATAAAATTGTTGGTTTCTTACGGTCCTGCCTTTTCCCCTTTTTGCTGTTGATGTTTAGGTTAGGTTTTGGTGGGTAACAAGTCTTGCAGCCGCCTGGAAGTGTGGAAACCCAGCTGTCAAACCATCTCAGAACATATGTCATTTGTTTCAGTATTAGTTGCTCAAATTCACATTTGGATTGATGAGAAGGGGGGATATGTGTATGAAGCAAGGTGCTATGATGACATAATTTTTGCATCTGATATCTGGTCTTTACCAGTGCTGTAGAATTGTAACTGTATAAAGCATGAAGCACCATGATGGTACAAAGCATTAGTGTTTAGATATATCAGGTTTTTAAATCCACTGGCCTTTCGGTCTAGCGTTCATTTCTTTGGGTCCAGAACTGAATGTAGCAGGTCTTGAATCTCAGACCAGTGTCAGTTCAGTCCAGTGTCAGTGTGGTCTCTGGTTTCCTCAAGGGTTAAGCAAAGCCAATAATTCTCTAAATTAGCACGTGATGGGCTTCAAAATACACACTGGGATATCGGCTTTGTCGTTTTGATAACACAAGTCTTGCTGTTGTCGTTCTTAGGCCTTTCTGCATTTTCCCCAGATCTCTTTCAACCACACAGACCAACTCTTCTTCATTCTTACACCCATGATTTAAAAGCAGCAACGATCTTTCCAACAGAGCTTTTCCCAGTATACTCAGTTAGGAACCCACCACCCATCACCAAACAGGTGCTGTGCAGTGAACCAGCTTGAAGAGTTAAACCCCTGCCTGCCTGTGAACGCTTTGCTCCTGGCTGCTACCCATGCCTGGCTGTTGAGCATTCGCGAGCATCCTTTAGCTGTCCGTGCAGGATGCGGAATGTTAGACGCTGATTGCTTTTGTGCGGATGAGTCTTCATGTCTGCATCACCCTGGCAAGGAGGAAGCAACAGGAGAGACAGACAAAATGAGAAAGGCAGCCAAGCTTGAGATGCAGACAGAAGAAAGGCATTGGGAAAGAGCCAATAGGAGAGGCAGGTTTCAAAGAAAAAGGAAAATGTGAGACAGGAACAGAAAAAAAAGTGTACAGAAAATGTGCCTGCTTTAAATCTTGCCATTAGACAGAAAAATAACTTGTATAGAAGGCGTGCTGATAAAGCTGTAATTGGGAAGACAAGTGTATCTTTACCTTTTCTTAAGAAGTTGGATCATAATGGAAAGCATAATTCCAAGTGCAATACTTCAAGAAAGGATTTAATGAGGAAGAGTTTATTTTTTATTGTAAAAAAAGCCGAAAGTATGAAGTTAAATAGACTTTCACCGAGAGCTTCATTTAATTTGCAGCACTTGGGGAAAAAGAAATCAATGTAATGCATGCCATAGTAAAACTTTATCCATGGCAGAAACCAAATCGCATAGCTGGGATCCAGAGACTATGGAGACAGAGGCATAGTGTTTTATATTCTATAGGAGACTAGCACCTAACTTTTCCTAATCATTCATGTCTGGGTTAAAAAAACAACCTCTTGCTGTTTTCTATAAGAAGCGTAGTAGCAGCTGGAAGGAAATGGATTAAAAACTGGTTTTAAGAGAGAGCTTGTGATGGATTTTCTTGTTGTTCGAGGTCTTTTGTGTTGTATCCTTCAAAACAAACCAGCTTGAATCTGGCTGTATCTCAGTAAGCAAATTGGCAAATACAGTTTATAAAGTGCTGACTCCTTTCTTAAGTAATAATGAGGAGTTAGTAATACCAACTATAACAATTCAACATTGTGTAAATGTATTTCCTCAGCTTCCTCAGCTGTCTACTCTTATTCACGGCATATTGCACACGGAAAAAAAGTTAACGTGACTTCACTTCAAGGCGATCTCATCCTTTGAAAACCTTCCCACAAAGATGTGTCTGGGTTTCAGACCTGTGGAGATAACTTATGGGTTGTCAGTGATTCTGATTCACAATAAAAAACTGCAAAAGGCAGAAGTGGACTCGTAAAAGGCAGCTTTTTGCAGTAGATTATTTACACTGCGTTGCAACGAAAGTCGTGGGCTTCTTTCACTGCATTGTGATGTGCAAATAGCAATTTTGGCTATGATAAAAATGGGACTTTATGATAAAAGGATTCTGTTGTGCATTTTGAACAGAAATGCTGTCACGATTTTCATTTCCTACTGATCCTTCCTCAGCAAAACTTTTGTCCCTGGTCTCCACTCATCACCTCAGAGCAGTTTTCCCCCTATTCTGACAATGTGTGACTTTGTTTAGCGCCTGCATTGCTTCCTGCACTGGCTGCTGCTGCTGTGCTCGAGGATTTTATTTCCTCTGGATCATCAGACACCTTTGTGCCTTTGAAAGCAGAAGTTTCAAATTAGGTCATCGTCCGATAGCCGTGTGTGACTGTTCTCAAGCATTTCAGGCTTTCCCTTACTGCACTGAGTATTCTGGGGGGCTCGAGGGGACGAGGTGGGCAAAGGAAAGTCTAGCCACTGCTTAAAGCAGGATAAAAGAGAAGCATAGAAGAATGATAGTCCTTGGCCAAAACTGGCCTGTTTTAAGGGCTGACCTTGCAGCTTTGTTATTTTTCAGTGCCTGTCCTATTTTTCTTCTCATCACATGCTTTTATACGTTTTTCCTCTTTCACTTTTGCCACCAAAGTTGCTTTAACTTATTAAAAATGTTAGTGATGACTAAAGATTCCTGGCATTTAAAAAGCAAATGTTAATTATTGTAGCTACTGGGATCAGAACGACAAAGCTGATTCTTACCCCCTTACACAGAAATTTGTGCCAAACCTCATGAGAAATGGCTCATAACCCAAGCAAGCCTTAGTTGTGAACTGTATTTGAGAGAATTGTTTGGGAAGGATGTGGAAGCCGAGCGTGTTGGTTGAGATCTCAATACATCTATCTTATTTTGAGACCAGTGGCTTTAAATTTCTCCTGCAATGCCAGCATCATTCTGCTGCTCATTAACAGCTGTGGCATTTGCATGGACATGGGGAAGGGTCCATGCTTGGGGTTCAGGAGCTGGCACTTGAGGTAGCTGTTCTGAATAACCCTACTGTCCAGAGGACCATAGAATCAAAGAGTGGTTTGGGTTGGAAGGGACCTTAAAAGGTCATCAACTTCTAACCCTTAAACACTTCCAAAGTGTCTGAAATATTCCTTTCTTCTTGTAAAAAATACCCATGCTTGGAGCTATTCAGGAATAGATGTTACACGATGTTTGCACTCACAATTTCATGTGTAGCTGAGCCTGAGCTTGATCTTCTCATCAGAGCAACCATTGTCTAGACAAAGATCACAAGTGAATTACAGGACCCGTATCTCTCTTGCCTTTATCGTGAGAATGACTCATTGCAAAGCTTCTGCAGACAAGTAGGTAGGGTCCAGGGTAAGAACTCTGCCTTCTAATTTTAAAAGTTATTACTAGGAGACCTCATTTGAATTACTTGTCCTTTGCCACACACAGATAAGTGCTAGAACTTTACCGTGCAGCTCTTAACTTCAGTGTCTTCTTCCAGCCTTCACCTTTGGTCCACGTTCCTGTTTTCTCCAAGTCTCAACTAAAGGGAGTAGTAGTGAGTGGGTAAGTCATTAGGAAGGGTTAACTCATTTTGGTGTGTGGGCAGTTCCACTTCATTCTGCAAGAGCCTAAGAAATGTAAGGTTGGATCAAGAACAGAGTTCAAATTAGAAGGCGTTTGGAGACATGACCCTAGTTCTTGTAGCGAGATGCTTGGATAATTGAAGTTCATCTTCAACTGAGCGTTTTGTTGGAATCTTTCATTTTTGTAATTGCAGTCATTAGAAACGTTATTGGTTCTTTGATGGTGGTATTTTTGTCTATTTCTTTGGTTTGGATTTTGTTGGTTTGAACAGCTGCGTGTTGCGTGACTAGATCAAATATAGCTCTGTTTGCCTCTTGTGTATAAAGGCATATTGTTTGGATCGGTTAAGCAAAACCTGCAATAGCATACCTGTGTGTTTGAGAAGCAATGTCAAACTTGAGGAGGGCTGGATCTGGCTTGTAGTTAGCCCAAGGCTGGAAAACATAGGGTCTTCAGGTGGTAACACAGCAAGTCACACTTTTCCCTGACTTGGTTGGAGATTAATGTTTCAATACTGTTATAAGTGATGACGCCACACTGCCAGAGGTGGTATTTTATATGGAAAGATAAATTGAAGTTCAACTCAGTGTGTGTGTTTAAATCTGTCCAATAACAACTTAAATGGCCTTTATTCTGGCCACTTTACAATCTGCAGCATTCTGCTTAATTCATTTTCTTTGGTGAACTTGTTTGCCCTCTGCGTTTGCACTGTTGGTGTCTGCTGCTTTCCCATTCCAAAGAGTTGCACTGAAGGAAGACTCTGTGTTTCATGTGTATTCCTATGGTTGGGATGAAGCATACTTTTCTTCAAACGTTATGAGCTCTTTTCCCTGAGGGGAGGAGGATGGTACTGATTCTGTGTGTCTGAGAGGTACGGCTTAACAGATTGGCCAAATAATCCATGCTGAATTGGAGAGTCAAATAATTTTAATACCCCTTATCTTGCATAGATTTTTGTGGATATTCATCTCAGCAAATGAACTTTGCATTTCTAAATGTGAGGAGCAGCATGTTCGTTCAGGTACAGCATACTTGAATCTTAATATTCGTCAGGTTTCTGTGCATGTGGGACTTGTGCTCCAGGCATCGTTAAAGAAATGCTTTGCGCCTGTGTGTGGACAACGCTAATCACGTCTGACAGTCACAACTGGGAATAGCATGGAGGAAATAATAGTTCTTGACCAATCGCTATAACACAGGAAGTCCTGGTGCCATAGAAAGGGAGAGAAACTCACTTTTCATTTCCTTTTGAGTCCAGTACGTCCAGATTAACTTGAAAGGGAGCTGAGGTGCAGCTCTGAGGATTTAGCTTTCAGTTGCAGGCTACCTACACATGGAGCCCGTCTCAGCAAACAGCTACTCACCGTCAGAAGAGCTCTCATAGCTCAGCTGCTGGGTATCCTCTTGCAAATTAAATATGGAACAAGGATGCATCTGGTTTTGCATGAGAAACTTTTAACACATTCATTAAAGAGGCTTCCTTTCTGCTCTTGAGTGTTTTAAATGACAGTATTGCTGGAGGTGATGTGTCATCTGTAATCCCTTAGAGATAACTGGTTTCTTCTGCTGTTTTGAAGAGGATCGATTGATTTTCACCATTCTTATGTGCAACAGTTGTTATTTTCTGTGTTACAGGTTTTACATGGTCAGCTTAGCCAGGTTTATTGTAATTCAGTTACCTTTTGGGGGGGGTGTATAAAATATTATACAAACATTTGCAATGTGATCAAAACATGCACATCTGTTTATTAAGATAAAAGCAATGCTTAAAATCACATATCCTCGCCCAGGCAACTTGAGTGGAGATGGGTTTTTTTAAGAAGCATTAGAATTACAAGTGAAAATCTATTTAGATTTAGCTGAGATCTAGCCATCTGTTTATCCTCCTTTAGCGTCATACCTGAAGTTGTTTTTCAGAGTCCCTTAGTAACATGATCTGCAATCACAGCGGTTTTGATGAGCTGAAAAATCAAGGTGGAATTTTATTGTATAGTTCAGTTGCACTCACCAGCTGCAGCATGTGAAGGGTTTATCACAATATTGCATTTATTGATACAATTCAGGATGGCTTTTAGGGCTCTCGGCGAAAGTAAACTTTGTGAATTAAAACATGGTACGTATCTTAATGCTTACGTTGCAGGTAACAACGTTCTCGTAGATGCACCGATTTTCACAGAGTAGAGCTTATGCATAATATCTGTTTAAAACTTGAGGTGATTCAGGCTGAAACACTGCGTTTTGTCAGAGTAAACCTGAGTCTTGTAAGTGGTCCATTTACGGAGGGAGTTTTCCCTTCACACAGATACTCCTCACTAAGCTGAGCTCCTTACATATATTTTTGGTCTGTCTCTGCTGTGCAGAGGCAGAGAAGGTGATGGCTCATCTGTAACCTGAGACAAGTTTCTTTCGCTCTTTTGAAGAGAATCGATGGATTTTTACCATTCTTCTGTGCAACAGCTTTAGTTTTCTGTACTACAGGCTTTCCATGTTCAGATCCCAAGGGTTATAGTAATTCAAGTAACTTTTCGGGGGGGGGGTGTATGTAAAATACACAGGGTGAGGCAATGCAGCACGTCTTCTAGACCCCCCCGGTGTAATCCCATACAGATGGGATGCCAGTGTAAAGATGTGGCCTAAAATGAAGAATGTTATATGGATTTGGAGCTTGAATTTTGCAGTATTATTGGTCCATGTAGGGACATCTTCCTGTGCCCAGGCTATGATTTTCCTAGGTCATGGGCTAAGCCGAGCAGGGTTGCTGCAGTACTTGTCCTAACAGCAGACATCCAAGGCAATGCAATGAAGCAGCATTGATTAATAGATGGCATTTTATAAGCAGCTTGGTGCGCTCTCGAGACCAGCGTGTTTCAGATGGGATGAAAAACGAAGTCCTTGCCACTCGTGGTAATTCGAGCCTCTGTGGCTCGCTTTTCAAGAGCGGCATGTTAACCCTGCGGGCATGGTGCCCGCTGCGTTATAGAGTTCTGCCAACCTGGATGCCCCGAGCAGTTTCAGGTTCGGGGAGGAGAAGCGGCTCAGCACTGTTACTGTGCTTCAGCTACAGTGATGCTGAGATGAAACCAAGGCCTGTCTGAATGCAACAGCATAGTTTCTCTTGTTTTAAGGGTAAATTCAGCAGTGCACGTGTGTGTTCTAGGTTAATGTTAGTGCATGTGTGAGTGATGATAGAGAAATAAACGCAAGGTCATTAATGCTCTTTCAGGACAGGGAGATGAGCCCATCCTGGTACCCAATCTGTGTTTGCAGAGGAGAAGACCCTGTGTGATCCGCAGGTGCTGTAATGTACTGAAGAAACTCAGGCAAATAAACAGAAATGCTGATTCCTTTTATCTAAGTAGTTTTCTTCCTTTCACATGCATTTGAGGGGCTGCTTTTGTGTGCACCACAGATAAATCATTTCCACGTGGTACTTTTAGCAATGCATAGAAAAGGTGCGTGGACTGTTAAAGGAATCCAATGCAAATAGCAGAGTAGAAGGACAACTGGTTGTAATCTCCTGGAAAAGAGGTGTGAGAGGTGGGAAGGTGATGCTGCAGTGGTGTGTGTGCCAACAGCAGAATGCGTGGTGGGGTTTTATAAAGTGGAATCGTTCTTATCAGCCTCTGGTAAAATGGGTAACGCTTGTGCTGCTTTCAGACTCCAGTGTCACCCACATGCTTATTCTATGCAGTAGCTATTGGCCTTATCTAAATGGAAAACCTTTTCCAGCTTGAGAACAACTTAGTGACTTTTTAGTATCAAAAGGAGTACATTATACACGACACATGTACGAGACTCAAAGGAACATGTATGCTGCCTAAAGTTTTTGGAGCTAGTGTGTGTGCTAATCTCCTGAGAGTTCATTGCTCTGAGCTTTTATCCAGAGCAAAGGGACTCTGAGCCAAAGACTTCTGTGCTCTGCCACTCCATCTGAAAGAACCAGCTCCTTTTTCCTTAGTTCAAGGCAGTACGCCCAGAAGTGTGTGTACATCATTCCTATCAATGCAGTCACAGGACTCCAACTTCCTTTTTAAGTGGAAATAAATGAAAATGGTTTCATTATGTATTGTTGAAACAGCAGAGGAGGTTTCTGCTACAGTCTAATTGTCTCAGATCTGTTTCTCAATGCATCATCTTTGCATTAAGCTGTTACTATCTTTTAATGTTGTTTAGAAGAGATAAAATACGTTGGTAGTATCTCAGGGGAAATACTCTAGATGCTGGGTTTATGAGGAAAAGCTTAGATGTGGTTTAAAAACCTGCTTTCTTCACGAGTCGACTGCAGTTCAGACTACTCGCAGTTACTGCAGCCTCTAAATGTCCAGTTTTTGCCTTAATTTGTCTAAGCTTTGTTTTCCCAGATAATCTCTTATGAAAGGGCAGCGTGATGAGGGAAGAAGCGAGCTTCAGAGTGAGACATCCCATCAAGAAGTCATGTCCACTTAGTATCGCATTAACAGGGAGAGAGCACATGAGCTATCAGATAACATTAAACACCATTCTGCAGAATTAGGTGACTTTGTTTCCTTTCCTGCATTTAGTGTGCCAGCATCCTGCAAAGGTGGGAACAGCCGGAGCTGCATCAGTGCTGTTCTTTCTCTGATTCATTTCTCGAGCAATAGCAGCTATAACCTTTTCATTTTAATCAGCCAAAGCTTTGTTAAACAGGAGCCTCTCCTGGTCATAGGTACCATGGGACGTGAGCACATTTAAGGCAATTCAATTCCTGTAAGAAAGGGGATACAAAGAAAAGTCTTACTTCCTTCTGCAAAGAGCTGGATCCCTGATTACAACAGAGGTGACAAAGAGTGACATTTGGCAAAAATCCAGAGCAAGACTCAGCCTCTTTGCCTCTTGTTGCAATGAGGCACCTTAACTGCTCTGTCATCATCACACCTCCTGGTTTCATGTAAAGAACGTTAGAAATACGAGTGAAGGTTTTCAGGATTCCCCTCCATTTGAGAGCATCTTAACACTGTGCTCATCAAGGATTTATATGTCTTTAATATTAGCTATGTATATTGTATATAGATATGTAGATATATCTAGATATAGAATCATAGAATAGTTAGGGTTGGAAAGGACCTTAAGATCATCCAGTTCCAACCCCCCTGCCATGGGCAGGGACATCTCACACTAAACCAGGTCACCCAAGGCCTCATCCAACCTGGCCTTGAACACCACCAAGGATGGAGCATTCACAGCCTCCCTGGGCAACCCATTCCAGTGCCTCAGCACCCTCTCAGTAAAGAATTTCTTCCTTAGATCCAATCTAAACTTCCCCTGTTTCAGTTTGAACCCGTTACCCCTTGTCCTGTCACTACAGTCCCTGATGAAGAGTCCCTCCCCAGCATCCTTGTAGGCCCCCTTCAGATACTGGAAGGCTGCTCTGAGGTCTCCACGCAGCTTCTCTTCTCCAGGCTGAACAGCCCCAACTTTCTCAGCCTGTCTTCATAATATATATATATATAATATATATCTATATTATATCACATCTACTTTTACTCTGCTGATGCAGTATCAAGGCTGAAACTTCTGTGAAAGTGATTTCTGTGCAGCTTTTATTTTGCCTTTTATGTGCATTTACAGCAGTCATAGCAAAATCTGTGTTCTTAAAATGACAGCAGCCTAATCTGGTTACATATGGCAAAGGAAATAATACAAAAGATCTTGGCTTTCTCTAACACGAGTCCATAGCATCCTATATTCTGCATGGCTATGAAATGCACTTCACAAGTGGGATGTTTTAAGTGCTGTGTTAAAATTATTTGTGTTGTAAAAGACTAATATGTTTACTGTATTTTAATTAAAATTAATGTATTTGCTGATTTCTAAGTTCGTATGACTCTTTCTATCACTGCCTCTTCTCTTGCTCGAAAACAAAACTAAAGAGCACGTATCCAGAGAGGGTGGTTACTTCTGTGCCACTCTGGCTTTGAGAATGGAAACTTCAGGAGGGAAGCTGAGAGAAGGCAGACAGGACATGCAAAGAAAATGAAATGTTTCAGGCCCATCTGAGCACTGGAGATCAGATAACTACAGTCCTGGTGTATCTTCTTGGAGGTTGTATTAGTAGTTACTATGCAATAATCTCTACTAACAGCAAGAGCTTAGTGTGTGATGAATGCAGCACAGTTTGGAGCAGGAGGTGCAGTGGTTTGCTCCTAGAAATCTCTGCTGTTGGGAGACAAAAAAAGAGACACCAAAGTGGTGTTTCATGGTTGCTAAGGTTAGGGGAAAGGAGAAAATAAAACACTCTTTATGCTAGCGGAGGACATCTCAAGTTGAATCAGAGCCAGCAGGGCACTGTTGGTCAGGCACTGGCAACCAAGTTGTTGGCAATACATCACCGTTAGCGTTGCAAGTCTGGGAGAAGCACAGGACCACATCTTGTCTCCAGTTGTACCCTCATCAATTTTAAGGTGCCAAGGTCATGGTGATGCTCAGGAAAAGACGACTTGGGGGAAGCCAAACCCTTCCTGGGCTTGTTGCAGTAGTGTAGTTCTGGTGTTTAATTCAGTAAGGGGAGGTTTTGGAATGTAATGTGAAAGAGATGTCAGCCGGGTCTTTAAAGTGTGTGCCTAAGGTGTGTCGAATGGACAGATAAATGATGATGGTGCTAAACAAATGAACGTGGGTATTAGAAACAGCAGAGCCATATTAACAGGATGCTTTTGTTGGTTCAGTTTATCATAGAATCACAGAACTGTTTGTGTTGGAAGGGACCTTAAAGCTTATCCATTTCCAACCCCCTGCCACGGGCAGGGACACCTTCCACTAGAGCAGGTTGCTCCAAGCCCCTTCCAGCCTTGCCTTGAACACTGCCAGGGATGGGGCAGGCAATTTATACTGTTGAGAAGAATCTAAGCCCAGCTGTGCTTGGCAAGCTGAACTTCTGCTTAGATGGATGCCCTGAATTGGGAGCACTCAGAGAATGCTTTGGATCAGAACTTGCACAATACCCTTGTACAACACACACATGTAATGATGCCCACTCAAAGGACTTCTTTATTCAGAGACTACATCTGCATCTTTTTGCTTGATGGTCCTTGATGGATCCATCTAAGGAAGAACAGGAATCCCTGCAGGGAAGCAGAAACCATCTGTCCCAGTGTAGTGCCATGTTACACTATACCATGACTATACTAACTCTGCTAGCTGAGCAACCTTTTGGGATACAACTCTACAACTACCTAGAAGAAGGTTGTAGTGAGGTGGGGGTCGGTCTTTTCTCCCAAATAACAAGTGATAGGACAAGAGGTAACGGCCTCAAGCTGTTCCAGTCAGATATTAGAACAGGCTTCCCAGGAAAGCGGTGGCATCACCACCACTGGAAGTGTTCACAAACCATGTGGATGAGGCCCTCAGTGCCATGGGTTAGTGGTGGCCTTGGCAGTGCTGGGAAGCGGTTGGACTTGATGAGCTTAAAGGGCTTTTCCAGCCTCATTGATCTATGATTCTATACAGGTAGCCCACTCTCAAGCTGAAACTGAGATATCCTGAGATATCCTTTCTCCCTGCAAAACAAAGAGCTTGTTAAAGAAGAAATTGAACAGAAAATACATATTCCACTGGAGTATTTTATTCATCAGTCTTCTCAATACCCTGGAAAATCAGATATTTTCCTCTTCCCTCTTCAAACTCAATCAGATGAGATCAGATGTTTTCCAGTAACACCTGGTTCAATATCATATTGCTCCAGCCTTGCACCCTGACTGCATCAGTGTGTTTCTGACAATAGTATTTTACAAATCACAGCACAACTGCATAGGTTGCTGCTATTTTCAGAGGCATTTCCAGCTTGGAAGCGTGCTGAGCTTGCTTTACATTAGCTAGAAAATCCCAAGAGGTCTCTATCACCCTTCTCCCTTCAGATACCACACGTGCAAGCATTTTTTAGCATCGTTCCAAGCCTCGAGTTCAGCGAAGTTATGACTTAAGGCTATTGAAACGTGTAGTTTTCAGACAGCTGCAAGTTCTGCTATTTTTAAACACTTCTTCACCTGCAACAAAAGCTTCGGTTATTATGTGCAATTATGTAGTCAATAAACTTCAGTTTAAAACTTCTCTATTTTAGCTGCATTTTGCTCATAAGAATGTGGAAGGAAATACTTTGTGAACTCAAACAACTGAAGTCTTACGGTAACTTTCTCATAGAAATTCGGCTCCTAAGGGGAATACGTGTGTAAGATGTTGTATTTCTGATAGAACTGGTTGTTTCTTTCTTTTTTCCCCTGAGAATTCTCGATGTCTGAGGCATGATTTAAAATGGAAATAGCAGCGTAGCCTTCACTGTTGTGTCACTATCAATTTGCTGTAGTTAAAGCATTTGGAGAGATAAAATAGATTCAGTCGAGCTCTAAGATAGTATCTTGCAGTCTTTTTATTTAAATGCTCTTCACTCTTAGTGCAAAAGCCAGAGTGTGTGGATGTGCCCATGGGTATTACCTACAGGGACTAGAGACCAAGTGCTGTTGGTGCTCAGTGAGTTTCGGGTTCCTCTATGAGTAGTTTTACAAACCTCATATACTCTTTCCCCCATCTCTGCTTTTACGCATGCGTTACTTTGCCAAACTAGCATGTTAGGAATTAATTTTTCCCTCTCCAAGCTCAGTCTTTCCAGCATTCTGGAAGTTTTCATTTATTTTAATCAAACCCCTTTTGCCAGCTGGAAGTGGAACCTTGTTTTGACAAACACTTCTGTACTGTTCCCATGCAGCGTTGTGGGTCTTCTAATCCTACAACTGACTTAAATGCTATGGTCAGATTTGCTGTGCCTTTTCTCTCTGCCACTGAATGATTCTTCCTAGCAGTTCCTGAGCATTCCGTGCTTCCCTTCCTAATTCTATGATTTTATCATTCACATGTTTCCTGAAATACATTAACTATTTTTTTCCTGCATGCTGAGCTTACATTGTTCTAAGCAGCACACTTTATTTATACCTGTATTTCTTATAGCTGTTGTTCTCCGCGAGCCACACTTCCAATGTTACATTTCCTGACAAGTTGCCTTAAACAGGATCGTCCTGGTTTTTAGAATATGCTACGATAAGAGCATGTGTAAATGATATTCTTTTGGTTCCTCACTAGATAACTCCCTCTGCTTCTTCATTACCACTTGTCTGCATTCTTCCCGCATGTTTCATTTTTGTCCAAGACTTTTCAAGTAAGATGTAGTGATACTGTCAGATGTCGAACTTTAAAGCTTCTGTAGCAGTTCCCAGTTATCTATTATTTTTGTAGTTCTTTCAGAAGAAGCAGAAAATTGATCAAGTTATCTTTATTCTTCTTTCTTTTCTGTCTAATCTTGTAGGGTTTTTCTTTTCTTAATACATCCTAATTCTGTTTCGGGTTGAAGTGGTAGTTGTTAGGGTCATTCTTTTGAAGTGTATGTATATTCTGGACTTACTGATAATATTAATTAGATACATGTAGTAACAAGCAGCTTTAGTAATCAGTGAACTCCTGATAGAGACAGCACAATTGTTTGAGACAGGAATTTGCTCGAGCAGCAAGACAAAGTGATCCAGATGCTCTTTGTTTCGGTATCAAAACCGTGTTCTTTGCTATGTACATCGGGTTCAGAATGCACACTGTTGTGGCTATTTATAATCCTGGGATTTGGTAGTGATGGTTACAGCCTGAGACTACTCAGAATTAAATCAAAACAAACCAGAAGTACAATATATTGGGTTCAGGTCACTGAAAAAGCTTTTCTTCTGTCCAAGTTTTATTATAGAAGGGTGAAGATATTATTAAGTGAGCACAAACAGCCGAATATGGAAGCTGCCCAAGAAATTCCAAGAAGTCAGCATAAAGAGCAGAGAAAGAGAGGCTTAAAGTGTTTGCAATTTCTATTTCCATCCCTATTCGCCTCGCTGGAAACTCACCCTACGTTCATACCTGGGACCAGCTGGCACAGAGATGGGGCTGAATATTGGGGCATATTCTAAACCATATTCTGTTTGCCTCCCTTACAGGCAAATGTTTTTTTTCCCTGGAGTTTTATCCTTTATTCCTACAGGATAAAAATAAAACAGTTTTCAGTCCTTTCTTGCTAAGAGTTTCCTTTTGCTTGCCTAGTTTGTTTTCTTCTGAAAGGGTAAAAGGGTTTTCCTTGCATAGCTGGACGCTGAAGGAGTCTTTGACTGTTGATCTGTGTGACTGGTGTTGTATCCAAACTTGATGGCTGCTCTGCACCAGATTTAGCATCTCAGAGAGATTTAAAGGTTTGTGTCTCCTTAACATGAAGAGAGTTTTGACTTTTATCTCGACACTGTTGCGTCACTGCTAACTGCATTTTGTTAAATCAAAAAGATTTACTAGTAAGGTAATAAATATAGAACAATAATCTTTAATAAATATATATAAAAGAAATATAAGTATAAAATCTTGAAGGTCCTTTCCAACCAAAACCATTCTGTGCTTCTATTGTATCCAGTTATTTTACCCTATTAAATGTGCTTATTTTGGCTTAATAGCCACTTAGGCTTATCCTAATTTCCAGTAAGAATATTATCAGTTACTTTATAGGTAAAACTGGATATTGAGGAGGAAAGGAAGAGAAATAACAAGGAAGAATGACTGAAAATGCCTTAAGTTCATTGTTACTGGAAGTACCTTAGTCTGTTAAGGCAGAAAACAGGTTTGGGGGTTTATTTAATGAAAAACCAGGTTAATTGTTATGAACAAACTTCTGTGCAGATGTGCGAAAGAGAAGAAAACGGTGATGTCTTAAATCACCTTGACCCTAGATGAGCTTTCTGAAGCTTAGTTAGTGCCATGGGCAAGAGTGCAAAATGCTGGATATGACCATTATTGCTGGTGTTCGGGATCTTAGTGAGCATCGCGTTACCTTGCTGTTGTGGCTGCTTTCACAGAGCAGCAGTGCTGTGAGCAGGTCAGTCTAATAAGCAGACTGTGTCATATATTTATGCACCATATATTTCTTTCTATATTTGTGCACCACTCTATTTGTTACAGTGGTGTACAAATGTAAAAGGACAAACACACTAATAATATCGAGGTACCAGGAAGGTGAGATGTTCCCTGTAGGTGTCTCTTAGCAAAGTTCTCACTGTCACATTAGTTTCCCCTCTTTAAATTACTTCTTTATATGTGTGACAATTCTTTGTTTTCTCAGCTTCTAGGGTTGTGGGGGTTTTGTCTGAATCTTTTAGAAGTCTTTCAAAGGGGAATGATGCAATTTTGATTCCTTTGACAGCATCACTGCTTGGCAAGAGGCTTCTCTCTGGATGCGCAAAGTCTGTCTAATCTGAAATGAGAACTTTGGGGGTTGTATTGTTTCCTGAATTTGGCTAACGGTTTAACTTGGAAATATCGTGCTGCTCTTATTCCTTTCCATTATGTGTCCCGGTTTAGGTTGTAGTTTTTGGAAGGAGATCGGATTTTAGTGCATTTCAGTAACTTTTTAATCACCCAACTTAAAGTATCTCTGAGCTAATATTATATGCACACAAAAAGCTTTGTTTCCCTTAGTGACCAAAGTTGAAATCCACTAACTCCGTTAACTTCCAGAGAAGCAATCTGTGGGTAAAATCTAGTGCTTTGTCAGTGATCTGCTCGTTGAAAGATGTTTATTGTTATTTGTCTATTGCGGGTAAAAAGTGTAAGGTCAGATCGAATATCACTGACTTTTCATGGTGTGGAAAATATACCTGTAAAAAATCAGTTTGAGGCAGTGCATGAATCTGTGGTTATATATATATATATATATATATATATATATATATATATATATGTTTTAGCCTGAATTCATCTTCATAATAAATAGTAATCACAAAAGCTGCAACGTACGTCCCAGCTGTTGACAACTGGCTGTGTATCGTGATAGCTTAGCACACAGAACTGAAGGCATTTTGTCTCATTTTCACTGAGCACAGGGCTAAACAGATCCTGATCAAGTGCTAAAGAAATGCTTCTTAAAGGCGGAAGCCAAGGTTTGTGTGATTTGGGAAAGGCTACTTGGCAAAGTTACTGTTGTGTGCTGTGAAATCTGTGCCATAGGTCTTCATAAAGCATGCAGGGCGTGCAGAGGAAGGTGGATTTATATTATACTCTCCATTTTTAGCTTGCTTTGACATCTGCACATCCCACTCCGTCTTTCCAGATGAATCTGTGGACAGATTATTGCGAGTAAAATACGGTCTCAGGGTTTTGCTTGTGAATAAGATACGGTTTCACGGGGCTTTTTCCCCTGATTTAAAATAAATTGCATTAAAAATATTAGGGGAATATTTGCCCCTCCAATGGGCTCCCTTGTCCTGTAAAGAACTTGGAGGCTTTCCAGTTTGCACAGCAGCACTGATGGGTTTTAGGGGCAGCGGGAGCTCTGCCTTGTTCTGCTTCACCTTTCCTCCCCTCACTACCTCCAGCCTTCCTTTTCTCCCTATTGCGGTGACTGGCAGCAGATATTGAAGGGGGGGGAGAGCTTAGAGCCTGGTGCCCTCCAAGATGGATCTCAAAACTCAGGGGGTGTTCTATAGAGTTATCAGTGCTTAAAACCCGTGTGGCAAATTAATTTGGGTGGCTGAGGTGTGCTTCTGTGGCACCTGAATTGAGAATTCCTTGAAATCTGGATTTCCAGGTGAGTGAACAGATAGGTCTGTAGTAAATTAAGGATGTATTTTCTCTCCGGTTATTTGTTCACTATTCTGGTGACACTTAAACTGTCCATGGGAAAAAAAAGGTGGCCTCATCTTTCCGTTTTTATCTCCCATGTCTCTAAAAATCCTCAATTTAACACTTAAAGGAAGAAAAGGCTTTTTGCCCTTATTGCTTGCTGGACCTCTGTAGCATTTTGCACACTGACCTGTCAAACCTCGCCTGAGCCTCCATTATTGTGATTATTCAGCAGACAACACCGCATCTTTTAAGTCTTGTTGTCAAGGAGATTAATTTATAGTGGAAAACTTGTGAAGCCCATGTTGGATTTTCTTAGAAATACACATTCGATTTAAAAGTCTCCCTTTTGGGAATGAAAAGGAATGATTTAATACAGTAAATCACTCCTGGCACTACCTGTCTAAACCTACTAGAAGGCAATGGGTTGAGATTTTCAGATTGTACAGCTGTCCCACACAACTGACATTCCTTTAGAAGCAGGCAGCTATTACATGAAGGCTGCAGGTTTAGACAGCAAATGGACCTTCAGGATCCAACAGCAGCAGTAAATCTTCCATCATTTGCATAGCATTTTGAGTAAGCAAGTTGTTAAATGCTTTTTTGTCGGGTTTGAACTTATGGTAATATCACACATCCTTGATATTGCATTATTACTATGCTTTTTTGTTGTTGTTATTGCACTGATGTGACTTGAAGTCATTTTATCATGTCCATTTAACCTTTGGTGTGCATTTAAACATATGTCCTGTGGATCTGTGCCGTGGGCTTTTGTAACAGAGGAAAAATAGACTTGGGAAAATGAGGTTCACAACAGAGATCTGAAATGGAAGTAAGCAGGGTGTGAGGATAAGTGACTCCTTAAAAAGACGCTTCTCATCTCAGCTTTTTCTACGTTACTGTGTTTAAACAACTAATTCTCCAGAACACAGTTAACCAAAAGTATTCCAGTTTTGCTCATGCAAAACAGAGCCAGAAGAGAGATAGACATGTATGCAGAAAGCCCAGGGATTGTAACAGGGTGTAGTGAATAAAAAGGCATTCAGAATTGCTGAGAACTCATCTCTTTCTTTGGAATTAGCAGCATCTGCAGGTACTCCCAGCCCTGAAGGTTTATACCCAGCTTTAGCATCCCGATTTCAAACCATCGTGCGTGATAAAGATCGCGGGAGACGGTGTCCGTATCGAAGGCTGAGCGAGCATCCAGCTCTCCTTCTCCAGCATCGCCATCTAGATGAGTGTCTGATGGATTGCCACCTCTCGGGAGGCTTGGGAGGTGGTGGAAAAGTTACTGCATAGGCAAAAAAGCCTCGCTTCAGGAGTGCCAGCCGGCGATTGTGTGTTACACTGGAGGTCGTAATTTTAACCGTGTAAATCTGAGGTTTCTCAAAAATAGGATGGTTTTTTGAATTCGAGCCTTTCAAGTGAAAATGTAAAAATCCCCATTTCCCCCCACTTTTGTAAAAGGTGTCACTAAGGTAAAAAAGATGTGAGTTTTAACCTACCTGGTCTGTGTTTGTCCCTTGCTTCTGGTGCATACCCAGAGAGCACAGGGACTGCTGTGGAGAGGAGCCCAGTTTCAGGGAGCTGCTGGTACAAAATGGGCTTATACGAGTAATTCATGGCCATTTTGACATCGTGTGCTTGCTGCAGCCTGGATTACACTCTGATCTAAAATATCTCTGTGCTTGTGGCTGTAGTTTCATGCAGTTGACAAAAACTATTTGCAATTGAATTGTTAGAGAGCTATTGAATAACTTGGGAATTTGGGGGAAAGGCAGTGCTCAGACTTTCAGAACTGTGTTGAAATACTTCAGTGAAACAAAAGCATTGAAGTGGAAGCAAAGAGCTCTGTTGTGTTCTCCTAGGTTAAGGTAGGAAAGCCAAGGGGATGTAAAGGAGGGTCTTCTGCCTCCCTCATATCTACAAGTTGTCGGTCCTGAGAACTTCCCTTGCTATAGCTGTGAAATCACGCTGCTGCTGCAGTAGTTCCCCCAAACACATCGCATTAGGATGATTGCACTGAAACCACATTGTCAAAACTCCCTCTCTCAGGATGAGTTCAATTTCACTTGGTCCTTTTAAAACCCCTCTTGTAATTGGGAGATGGGGAGGGGGTCGATTGGGTTTTCTTCTTCCTTTTTGTCTTTAAGAAGCAAGGAACAGAGAAGTTGCTGTCAGTGTTTTCTCTGCTACGCTTCCCAGTTGTGCTAAGATCCTTTGCCTCCCGTTTCTCTTCCCCTTTTCCACTTGGCCATCTGAACCTGGAATTCTGAAAACCATCGGCCAGTCTCCCCTTGGTGCTTAGAATCGCATTTAGTTTGCTGGTTTAAGAGGCAGACAGCACTATTTCGGGGTAGTTACCATCCATAGAATAATGTATCAGTTTTTCTATTCAAATATATTGAATACTAGAGCAGGTTCTTAAATTTGGTTGAATTATTTCATAGCCTGTTTGATTTCAGGGTGTTTCTGGTATCACCTACTTGTATCGGTCATATAATGCATAATCAAACTGAGATGGATCTCAAGAAAAGCAGTGCTTTAGCACTGAATCCCAACCAGATTAGTCCTTGGGAATATGCTCGCTGGATGGATCCCGTGAATGAGAGCGAAACAATTCAGACCTCAGACGTTGCTTTTAAACGTCTTTGACAAGCTGAGGTGCAGTCTCAGTGCCCGATGCATGCCTGCCACAGTGCTGCTTTCACATACTCATCCGGGAAAAGTTGCCTTCCTTCGGTTTGTGGGCGCATCCCCAGTTTTAAGCAGAAACAATCCCAAACTACGGTTGGGTTTCTCCTGGTTGGTGTCGGTGCAGGAATCCAGCACTATTGCAGTACCTCAGCAGAGGGCACTGTTGTAGCATTAAAAGCACTTGGAAGTCTCCTCTCCAGCTTTTCTTCATATGTTGGGGTTTTTTTTTTGTTTTGGAAAGTGTTTAATGTTCTCCATGTAATTAAATTCAGTTCCCTGTATAATTAGCAATGGAGCCTTATTCTTTGTGCCACTGCTGTGGATAGTATTAGTTTTGTCTCTATTTGCCTTCGGTCAATGCAAAATACTGTTGCCTATCAAAACGTGGAAAGTTTTCTTGCTGTCTCTCGAAGCTAAGCACTATTTAAAGGTGGAAATATAAAACTCGGTGTAGTTAGTTTCATTTAGGTCCTCAGAGTAAATAGGAAACCTTGAACATTCCTGCTCATGGCTCAGGAAATAGCAGCGTTAATGCTCCCGAATCGTTTTACCTTTGCATCCCAGTGTGTGTTATAATATTCCGGGATTGTCAGTCCTTGTTGTTGTTAAAAATACATGGCCAAACCTTTAATATTTAAGTATGTGGGAAACCGATTGATTTCATTTGGCAGATTATTTTTGCCTCTGGAATTTGTTTTCTTCTCTATGCTTACACGAAGGTGTACCGTGTTGGTGCTGCTCAGCATATTGAAATATTAATTACAGAGTGATCAGGCTGAGTTATTTGTCATGAGTTGCAAATGCAAAGTCATTGCTGTGACCTAGAAGTAGTTTGTTTTGCCAAATACCTGTAAGCATCCTCATTTTTATATGATTTATAAGGGCCAGCTACAAAACACTGTGTCAGAAAGAAATACCTTTCTGAGATACTAGCGATCTTAATGCTTCTGTTACATTAGAATGGTCTTACTGCTTGTAAAGGAGATGGGAGTCTGTTACTATATGTGGGAGATGGAAGTCTCTGAATATTGTGATGTATTTGGCTCTTTAATTGGGAAATACATAAGGAATTCATTACAAACCATGCTCTGCTTTTCTGTCAGAAAGTGACTCTTTGTCTGTAGCTGGGTTACGTGAACAAGCTGGAGAAGTTTGCCTTGAAGATCGTGGGATATGCTTTGCCCCACACAGGCAGGATACTCGTACAGGCATTTAAAACTCAACCACAAAAGACATCTTCTCCAGAAATGTCTTTAGAGATAGAGGGAATCTGTTTCTTTTTCCCCTTTCATAGCTGAAAATGTTAATTAAGTTCCTGTCAGCTAAACGCAATCGGGAGGATTGTGAGGAGAGGAGCACCAAATTGTTCAGAAACGAAAGCGTTCGGTGTCGATCAGTGCGGCTCTTTGCTCCCAGGGCTTCCATGGGAAATCCTGGGGTCAGAGCTTGATCCCGCTGCAGACCTGGTGTCATTGTAGGGTCCCTAGGAGCATTGCTCCGCAGGATCTGCCCGCAGACTGCCCGGCTCTGCAGCAGGATTCATGTCTCGGGGCCAATGCCGCTGTCTGGAATCGCCGCTAGGATTGCAGCTGGGAACAGCAACTTTAAATAACAAAGGGAAAAGTTGGTTGGGTTGCTTCTGATCGGGGCAGTGCAACGCCACTGGCTTCTGAGTCACAGAGAGAGGCCATCGCCTCCCCAGAATAAAACATCACAAAGCATACTCAGTCGTAATGCTCTGCGGTGGGTTGCAACGTGCTGGTGTTCCAGCTCTTCTAAGGGGGCTAATATTATGCCCAAGAATTAAACACACAGTTTGGTTCTTTCAAGCTTTCCATCATTTCTTATGTATTAGTGCCTCCTTGGTAGGCTAATATTCAGGCAAATTCTTGTTTTGTCTGAAACATTAATACTGATGTAGTGCTCCTGTATCATCTCTGGAGCTGTTATCTGTTGTATGTTTTCCCCCTGAGAGGCTATCGCAGGTTTTTAGCCCAGGCTGTTTGTATTCGACAAGGTCAAGATAAGTTTTATCTCTATAGATAAGTCCAAGTGCATTAGGATCGATGCAGTTACAGTAAAATACATTGGTAATATTTATTGCCAAGATCCTAATGAATTTTTAAAGCTTGTAAGGCTCTGTCAGTGTAGTCTGGATGCCCTGAATGGGTGTTTATAACGGGGCCTATGCAATTAAAGAGTTAAGGACTTACTAAATATGTTTTAAATAGACAACTTTATGGTTTTTAGTGGGGATAGAGCTCAGTGCTCCTCTTCCCCCAAATCCTAACAGATTCTTTGGACACAGTCAAAATAAGTGTTCACTTTTCCATTCGCTGGGGTGTCTGTATAGGGGTTTATGAGGTTTATCCCTAAGTTACCTGTGATGGTGATAAAGTTGCTCTATTTTTAGCACACTAATAGGGGGTTTTGGAATTTTACCTTCCCTTTTTTATTGACAAGATAATTGTCTTTGTTTTGGCTTTGACAGAGTGGCTCAGGCCAGTTTCATTTGTGATATAAATTTCCCTAGGTACATATTTAGGCAGTTAAATCAATAAGTATTTCATAAAGCTCTCTAAATACTTATGTAACTTCATAATTCCGGCCATTATGATGCATCTACTTAAATATGTATTTTATGTAGGGGCATTGAAAAATGCAAATTATAAGGGATTATTTCCCCTCAGGCTTTGTATTTTTTGCTGTTGCATCAGATAGAGAGTAAGAAAATTAACCCACCAAAAAATTCCCACTCAAGTAATAATGAAGATCTGACTTATATCTGCTAAAGAGAATTTGTTGATAAGACCGCGTGGCTCGCTTGAACTCATTTTGCTTGCTCTGCTTTCAATCGCTGATCTTTAAAACCCTGCAACACAGTAGTGTTAAGGACTGAGTTAAGAAGAAAGTTTCCACCTTTGCCACCGTCACCTACTTTAAGGTCTTTTAGTAACACCTCATCTTTCATAGGTAGGTTTTCTACCCCTCCTGGCTCCAGAGCACGCAAAGAATTGCTGCTTTTTTGCTGTTCAGTACTTGGAAATTCAAACTGAGGATTGATAATACCATGGTTGGAAGCTGCTGTGCTGCTTCTCTTCGTCTTTACCGCAGAGGTTTGATACCTGACACTTTTAATTTAATTTAATTAGGGAGGCTGAACCCCCATCTTGGTGTTCATTAAGGGGATTATTCATCAAAGTTATTGCTTCCTCGATGGAGAATAACAAAATCACTCGCAACGGCTGATGTTGCTCTCGTAACTATATTACTTTCCACTATTTTCCTCTCCAGGGCTTTGTACTTACCCTCTTTATTTGAACATTTGAAATTGAGGGAAGCATAAACTTCTGGTAAAGCAAATTCACGAGGGCCACATTTATTTTACTCCCGTAGCTTTATGTCGTGTAAATGCTCTTTTTTTTCCTCAGCTTTTTATAGGTTCTCTTTAAATATTTGTATTTCTTTCGAGCCTAGGCTGCGCTTCAGCTCGGGGCCTGAGGTTTCTGGCTGCCTGTTTGCTGCTGTAGCTGAACTGCAGAGATCGCTGGAGTAGGGAAGCCTCTATGGAGCAGGGAGTTTGCTGGAACGGAGTGGAAATGTAACGTAAAATGAAGGGTTTTTTTTAGGGGGGAGAACAGGCTGTTTGGAAAAGTTATCTTTTGTAACGCAGCCCTAATCAAATATTCAGCAAATGCCAGCTTTAAAAATAGGAACAATTGTCCTTTTAAAAAACATGACTAGTTTGGTTCATTTACCCCCAAGTATCCGGTGTCTGTGACTCAGAAAACCCCTTATCTGCTAGAGGAAGGGGGTGAAAAAAGAGCATTGCAGAAAAGGTGACAAGTTTTTCACCTCTTTCCTCAGAGAACATTTGAATTCCACTTTAATCAGCCTGCCAGTAAACGAGTACTTGGCTTTCAAGGGGAAACAAATCAAAATACGCATTTATCAGGCACGAGGCAGAATTCAGTCGCTCGCAACTGATGAACTCCAGAAGGAATGAAACTAGTGCTATCATGCTGCCTTGGTGCTTTGCTTTGTACTATCAAAGAACTGGTACTATCTTTTCCCTGCCACAGCCACTGTTTGTCTGTCATCCCTCATTATGGCCTTTCAAAAGAAACGCTTCATAATTGCTGTTAATGGCTTAAAATAAGGAATTTGGCATCTCGATAACTCCGTGTTCTGCCGGGTACAGATTTATGTGCTCTGCAGCTGCCAAAATAACTAGAAATATAGAAATAAGATATACTATATATATATATATATATATATCCCGAGATGAGGCAGAGGGAAGAGAAAGAGGTTGCAAAGTGGTCCTCTCGGTGTTACCCTACAAGAGCATGGGCCTGTCTTATTAAACTCAAACTTCATTTTCCACTAGGAAAGAAGACTCCAGGTTCACATTGCGCCGCGCAGGTGGGCTCTCGTTTCAGACTCCTCTCTCTGCCTCCCTGGTTAAGAAAGAAGAGCCTGAAGTGGAAAGAAATGGGTTGGTTTTTGTTTGTATCAAAGCAAAGTTGGCTGCCGTTTCATGTATGGGTGTTTCTAGGCTGTGGGAATTGGTTGCTCCGGGTTTTCTGCTTGTTTAGCGTGAGGCGAATGCATTGCTCACTTTATTGATATTAAACAGAATCGTCCCGATGGTTTCGGTAGTTAGACTACAGCATTATACACAAAGCTGAAGCTTTCTGGTGAGAGAAACTGCATTCTTTGGGCTTATCTTGCTCCCTGTGCTGGAATTTACATGCGTAACTACCAGTGCATCAAGATGAGTTTTTCGCCTTTGTGTGGTTTGCATCTCAATGAGGGTGGAGAGGTGCAGTCTGTTTAGCTTTCCTTCTCCCTGCCCTGAAAAATGGTTAGAACTCACCTCATACTTTATTTATGCTTTGTTCCATCCGACTTCTGTTCTGCTAGTAAGGATTTATGAGGCCAGAAAGCAACAGCCAAAGTGCTCTTCTGTTTCATTTTCTCCCTTTTCTCGTCCTTGTTTGCTTTCTTTCCCATGTTTTGCGCCCTGCGCAGAGCACACTTTCCACTGAACGCTTGCCCTGCAGGACAAGGCTGTGGCGATGCTCAGCTCCCCTAACCCAGCACCGTGCCTTGTTAAAATCCCTGCCTCCGCTCCGGTGTCCTGGGATTGCAGCCTGAAACTGGCCCTGCAAAATAACCAGCCTTGGCATGAGTTTGATGTGCAAAAACACCAGGATCTGACCTCTAGTCTCTCCTTTTCCCCTTCCTGTGGTTCCACAGTATCTCACTTGTGTTGGCCCGGTCTGGGGAGCTTTCTGCTCTCCTCCATCCCACTGAGCTCCATCCTCTCTTCAGATCTCACCTCCTGACCTCCTCTTTCTTTTAACCCCGGGAGTGGATTAGACAAAGGAGGTACGTTGTCGTGTGGATGGGATATACAAATAAATTGCATTGTATTTTGCCTCTTTTATGGTTGATTTTAATCTCGTGTTTCAAAAGCATGTTAGTAGCGGTCACAGGTGAAAGAAATGTAAAGTAGGAGTGGTAGAGTGCCCCTTTGGCTCACCCGTTTGTGGAAATGAATGTGGTGTTGTTGCTTGAATAGACAGGACAACCTGGGATGCTCTGAAATGAGAAAGCAGGGAGAAACGAGGCAGGAGTGTGATGGGGGGGGGGGAGGAACTTTCATCTCCGTTCAAGAGGGGTTACATCAGTTGTAGGGCTGTAGGAGTCAAGGGATTTGTGTGCTGAGATACTGATTTATATTTAATTGATGATATATTTAATGAAACTCAGTGGGCTTCATGTCAAAACTATGTTGCACAGCTTTGGAAAATGAATCTTAGGAAAACCAAGTAGAACTGTAAATAATAATAAGCTCATGCAAATACTGCTATGGCTCCAGATAAATGATTTAGGGTTATAACTTGCTGTTGCTTACATTAACAGTTGACTTTCCAAACAACAGATAGGGCAGAAACCAAGAGTTTTCAAAACAACCTTTATTATTAAATGAAAGCTAAAGAAGAATTGTGAAGCTTTGCATGGAGCTTCTTACATTTCACATGTACATTTGCATTCATGCTTTTGCCAGACAGACCATTGCAGACTTCATGCTCTCATACATGTTGCTTGAATTCTTACCGCTGTTGCCCAGTGATGTACTGCACTCAGGGTATATGTATATATTCACTATATATTACTCTAGGAGTAATCTACTGAAGGTGGTGGTGTATTACGTATCTGAACCACTTGCAATATTGTATATACAGGCTGCTAAAGTCCTCAGTTAAAATGATCACGCTGCTGTGTGTGAATATAGATGGTTCTGTGTTTTCCAGCAAGCTATTAAGTAGAAAACTGATGAATTATTAGGCAGTACAAGGGAAGGTGAGTCACATGAAGGCTGGAGGAGGAGGAGGACTGGGTAAAGGATGTCAGAAGCTGACAAAGTTCTTCAGAATGTGGTTGGTAACAGAAGTGAAAATAGGAGTCAGCAGGAGCTGGAATGACAAAGCTCTCTAACTTCATTTAAGGATACAGAAGTCCAGGTGTTGTAATGTCAGGTTGGTGTCCCGGTAGAGGGTTTGGTTTGTTAACCTGGGCGTGATAGGTAAATTCCACGTGTATCACAAAGAAGTGTGAAATATCCTTTGGAGGACAAGTGTAGAATATCCACCCCCCAAACAGAAGTACTTCCCCTCAGCTCTCCCTGTAAGGGTTGTGTGCTCTTAGAAATCTTCTTTTTATGAGAGCTTTGGATAGTGTTATTAAATGTGTCAGATCATATCCCAAGTTTTTAACAAACTTTAGAGGACTTTGGCAGTGCATTTCCTGCATTTAATGGTACACTTTTGGCATGGGAGGCAAAAAAGATGCATTTTTATATTGTCTTTGGGAATTAAATTCCTCATTTATCTTTGCCTTCTCTGTACCTCTACCTACAGAGCTTTGCTTTTCCCTTTTGTTTTAATGCTTTAAGTGAGCATGCAGTTGTGTCACAGCTTTGGCCAGTGAATTCTGCCCTTGCAGCTCTAATTCTCTATGTAATGTTACTATATTATGTTGTTTTGTATGTAACAATCCCCTATTATTATTTTTCCCTGACCCTCCTATAAAGAAAAACCCTAATAATTGAAGAGGCTTCTGATTTTGTAGCATTTTCTCTGGATGTGTTTGTGTGTTCTTGGGCAATCTTTATTATACTTCCAATGGCCAAATCTTGTTCTCCTTAAGATTAGTAGGAAATATCCCACTTTGGTTCTTTGGGGGCAGATTGTGCTACTGTGCATTTCTAACTTCAAAGACAGCAATAAATAGCTGGCCCTAGTCACTGGAGCGAAACACGCTTGAGTGAAAGGTCAGAAAGAGGGGGCAATGCAAAGCAATGTCTCTGAATGTCAGAATCAATTAAAATAACACTTTATTTAAATTACTGATTTCATGGCATTATTCTCATTCCTGGATCCTTTCAAAGCCGTGAGTTCTAGGTGGAAATATTAGCACTAAAAAGTGCCTGAAGGCTGTGGGGTCTGGGGGGTTGTGCTACTGTTTGGTTTAGGAGGTAACTTGGGAGTCTGTCCAGTTTACTAAAGCATAGATGTAAGGCACGCAGGAGAGAAGATGGATTTAATCTGCTGCAATTACAGTCTGTTCTTCACCCTGTGAGTAAATGAAGTTGGAAACTCAGCTATCCCTTAAGAAAAAAGAGAAAACCAACCACGTTGCTGCATTGGGTTTCAGAGAAAGACGCCACCGCCATCGCCCGCGGTGTGGTGGTAACCCGAGGGTCAGGCGAACTTGAACTGCAGCATTAGGTCTGTCGTTACGTCTGTCAAGCTTTTCCTGTGATCCAGCTTGAGCTCACACACTGCAGCTGCCGCTGAGTTCTCAGAGCAGCTCCTTCCTGGGGTGTTTGGCACGAAAAGAGGAGAGAAATACAGGTCAGCCGCTGGCTTCGGCTCCTCTGCTCGCAAGGAGCTTTTACCTTCCTGTTTCACTCGCTGCTCTTGTGATGGGAGTTAATGCAGCTCAGAGAGAAATATGTTTTGGCATGCCTTCTTTCTCTTGCAGTAGGAGTTGTTAAGTGTCTAATGTGTAGCTTGTTTTTACCACGGACTGAAAAACTCGATGCGCTTTCTTTGATCCAGCACACACAGTTTTGATGCTCACTTGCTGTTCAAATCAGTAACAGCAAAATCCAGCTTTCCATAAGTAACTGTTAGTTCTTGGCCTCATTTTTTCTGATTGTGGTGCTCCATACTGCTTTAAAAGATGATCTACTCTTTGTAGGACTGGCTGTGTTATAAGTATTCATACACTAAACACATGCTTGGTTTAAAAGGGAGTTTGAAAGCTTAGCTGGTAGCTGACCTGGAGGATAGACAAATTGCCTTTTCCCACTGTTGCTGTTTGGGTTTGCTTCGAACTTAGTATTTTCCAAATTAGACAGTAATGCCAATTAAAAAATCAGTTTTCTGCAACAGGACCTTCTGGGTTTGAGCATTACAAACCCAAGGAGCCATTTACACTTTGGATCTTACAGTTGTGATGATGCACAAGATGAGTCAAGTACACTGAACCTCCAATCAGTTTAATGTATTAATGTGTTTCTCTTTTTAAGGCAAAGGAATCATTGTAACACTCACTTCAGCCTTCAGTATAAGAGGCAGTAGATTTCTCATCAGCTTGCATTCAATCCAGGACTTTTGGAATTCTAAGTCTTTATTTTTCCCTCTAATACTGCCTCTCTTGCAGCAGGCAGATGCTCTCACTGAAGGCGAAAGAGCATCTACTGATAAGGAAAAGTGACAGTGAACTTCAAAAGAAACAAAGCGAAACACCCTAAAGCACACAGTGTTTGGAAGCCTGACCTCTGCTCACTTGACCCTCCGTTTCAGGGCATTTTGTTTGTGTGGGGTGCACAAGTGAGCACCAAACTCCGTAACTGAGAACTCCTCAGTGATTAAGTCTTGGTTATTGGAGCATCTTGACTGTGGCCTTGATTATTTTGTTCCTCTTGGTTTTTGAAACTCGTGGATGTGCTTAAAGCACATTGTACTTACAACCATGAGCGCTAGAAAGTGGTTGTGGTACAAGCCACGAGGATCATTCCTGCAGTCTTGTGGACCTGCACATAGGGTCCAGAGAGAAATGCAAAGTACACCTGTAAAAAGAAAATGATCTAAAATTTAGGAAACTTCTAATAGGTTGTGTTTTTTTATCTCCCTCCCTGTTATTTTCTCTTTTAGGATTAGGAATTCTAGTTGGGAGAACGATACAGTTTGTATTTCTAACGTTCTCCTGGACCATTCATGCCCTTCCAGGGATTTCTCAGGAGTAACAAGGGGACCCCCCAGATGGACAAAGCATTTAGTTATTTTGGGAGAAACTTCTCATTCCCAACGTTTGGAACAGGAGTATGGGCTTTTTTGCTTGCCAATGTGGAGAAGGACCAAGAAGGAGGGGGAATACCTGATGGTGCAAGGGATGGAGATGCATGGTACCACTGGGACCAGAGGGAGCTGTTTACATCTGAGCAGCAGGTGCCGAGCAGCAGCACTGGTCCTGTTACTTCTGCCTCACTTATGTGCGGGGTTTTTTTACGCAACAGTTTGTTTAAATGAAAAGCAGAGAAACATTGATATAGAATGAAAGGATGCGGCCATGGTGTAGCAGGACATCGTAATAGAAACCATCTAAAGTGTAGCCGATGAAGTGCTGGATGCAGGTAGCCTGATCTGCTCTGGATCCCAATGAATTGGGGTTGGGTTTGTGTGTGTACTCCCTGCATTGTTAGATGCAGGGCGAGCTGCTGCAGAAGCTTTAGAGTGGTATGAAAAACATTCCTTCTGGAAATACTGGGAAGCTCCCCCACTGTTTATTGGAAACTCCCCCCCCTCCCCTTTAAGATATTTGATTATGGTGTAATGCAGCTAATTTAAGCATCTGTTTATCACTGCCTGGCTAGACTGAATGTGAAATTTCAATTGAATGCCCTCCCAGGAGAGCTTTGGGCTCGGAGGGGAAAACAAATCATTTTGTCTCCGTTCCCCTGGGATTGTCAATAAAAAGAACTCATCTAAATAGTTTGCATGCGTTTTGAAATGTTGCATCTACTAGACTTGGTTTTGCTGTTAGTGGAAAATTGCCAATGTGAGTGGAGTATCAGCTTTAACTGGGCTGTGGCAGTGTTACAGCGTGGTACTACGGTGTCTGCAAAGGCTGCGGCTGTGAAAGCCTTTGCGTTTGATTCACATTTGATCAGTCAATGTGTGTGCTTTATTTGGGGACAGAAGGTATCGTTTAAACCTGAGCTTACTTCAGCCTCAGACCTAAGATGCTACCAGCTCTTCCAGTTGGCATGTTACTATACAGTGAATGATTGCTGAGGGCTGCTGGTGGGATGCTGTGAGCCCCTCATCACCACCACAGCTTTGTCTGCTCCTAAATGGTTGTGTGTGCACACACTGTTAAAAATACTCCCACTTCCACAAGAAACAATAGATACTGCCTTTTATTTGCCATCACATCAACAGAGATCTGGGAGAGAGCAGAGCACAGGTTTTGCTTGCTCTGCAAAATACGTAGTTATTGGGTTTACATGTTCTCTGTCATTAAAAAGAGCGTGAGCAGCAGGTTGAGGGAGGGGATCCCTCTCTGCTTATCTGTGGTAAGACCCCCCCCTGCAGTCCTGACCCAGCTCTGGGGCAACAGCACAAGAGGGACATGGAGCTGTTGGAGCGAGTGCAGAGGAGGCCATGGAGATGCTGCGAGGGCTGGAGCAGCTCTGCTCTGGAGCCAGGCTGAGAGAGCTGGGCTGGGGCAGCCTGGAGAAGAGAAGGCTCCTGAAGGGGAGACCTGAGAGCAGCTCCAGTGCCTAAAGGGGCTGCAGGAAACCTGGAGAGGGGCTTTGGACAAGGGCCTGTAGGGACGGGACAAGGGGAATGGCTTTAACCTGCCAGAACAGGGGAGACTGAGATGAGCTCTTAGGCAGAAGCTCTTCCCTGTGAAGGTGCTGAGGCGCTGGCCCAGGGTGCCCAGAGAAGCTGTGGCTGCCCCATCCCTGGCAGTGTTCAAGGCCAGGTTGGACACAGGGGCTTGGAGCAAGCTGCTCCAGTGGAAGGTGTCCCTGCCCGTGGCAGGGGTTGGAACTGGGTGAGCTTTAAGGTTCCTTCCAACCCAAACCAGTCTGGGATTCTATGTGGGTAGTTGCAATTGGCTCTAATACAGGTGTTCAGGCAGTGAAGAAGAGCTTCTTTAAAGATCTTCTAGCAGTGATAGCAATAAGAAAGTTGGAGGTACCAGAGTGGAGTGAATGCCTGCTGATTATCTTGGAGTGGAGACATGTTTAGACCTGCAGGAACTAGCCCAGGTTAGCAGCTAAACACGTGTCATCACCTCGTTACTCTTTCAGTCCGCTGTCCTGATTCTGTATGTTAACTGGGATTATCTTAGATGACAATCAAAAATAGAGTTTGAAAACTGTGCAGACTTTGAAATAGAATCATAGAACAGTCAGGGTTGGAAAGGACCTTAAGATCATCCAGTTCCGACCCCCCTGCCATGGGCAGGGACACCTCACACTAAACCATGCCACCAAGGCTCTGTCCAACCTGGCCTTGAACACAGCCAGGGATGGAGCATTCACAACCTCCCTGGGCAACCCATTCCAGTGCCTCACCACCCTCTCAGTAAAGAATTTCTTCCTTAGATCCAATCTAAACTTCCCCTGTTTCAGTTTGAACCCGTTACCCCTTGTCCTGTCACTACAGTCCCTGATGAAGAGTCCATCCCCAGCATCCTTGTAGGCCCCCTTCAGATACTGGAAGCTGCTCTGAGGTCTCCATGCAGCTTCTCTTCTCCAGGCTGAACAGCCCCAACTTTCTCAGCCTGTCTCCATACAGGAGGTGCTCCAGCCCCTGATCATCCTCGTGGCCTCCTCTGGACTTGTTCCAACAGTTCCATGTCCTTTTGATGTTGAGGACACCAGAACTGCACACAGTGCTGCAAGTGAGGTCTCCCGAGAGCAAATAAATAAAATAAAACAAATGAAAGCTTAAAGACATTTTAGAGTTCACTTGGTCAGGAGTTTGGTGTTTCTGTGGTCACTGGGATGGTTGCTCATGTTTAATGGAAAAGCCTAAGGAACTTAAAAGCCACCATGTGCACAATCAGTGTATATTCGTGACAACTAGTAGTAGTTCCTACAGTCATCACAGGGAGGTTTGGAACAGGGCATGATATTTCTTGTTTACTTGTCAATATTTCCTTAGTATAGGGCATTGGCCGTGTGAAGCACTTGTTTGCAGAAGCACTGAAAGCTATCCACAGATTGCGGCGCCCCAGGAATGATGAGGATTTGAAATCACATCAACATTCATCATAAGCAGCTGAGGCAGAGGCATGATAAAGATCATTCTGGATTTTTATTCCAAAACAGTAGTAGACCAGAAGTCTGTGGGTACATGGAAGTTTGGGCTCATGTTGTGAGACGCTGATAGTCTGTATTTCCTTTCTGGCTCTAAATAAGGAACTGTTTGGACAGTTTACATATACTTTAAAGCGATTAAGCCTGACACAGTTGATAGTAACCTGAGAAAAAAGTACTTTAAACCCCAAAACTGCAGTTTATCTTAGTGAGTAGCTCACGCTGTCAACAGCCAAGCCCTGTTACTGTGTGTAACGGGGTTTAGGGACTATCACAATGAGAAAGGGCATGACTAGGAGTATGGATAGCCCCTGCTCCATAGTCTTCCAGTGTGCCTCCAGCCCAAGGTGCTTCACCTGTGTTTCTCTCTTGCTTCTAAAACATAAAGAACCAATTTATTGGAGATCCTTGAATCAAAATGGTCTCCTTTTAGGAGAATTATGGAAAGATAGCAGCTGCTTAAGGTATAATATAGACAAGAGTTAGTGTAATATCTTAGTGTAGTATCTGAAGGGGGCCTACAAGGATGCTGGGGAGGGACTCTTCATCAGGGACTATAGTGACAGGACAAGGGGTAACGGGTTCAAACTGAAACAGGGGAAGTTTAGATTGGATCTAAGGAAGAAATTCTTTACTGAGAGGGTGGTGAGGCACTGGAATGGGTTGCCCAGGGAGGTTGTGAATGCTCCATCCTTGGCGGTGTTCAAGGCCAGGTTGGATGAGGCCTTGGGTGCCATGGTTTAGTGTGAGATGTCCCTGCCCATGGCAGGGGGGTTGGAACTGGATGATCTTAAGGTCCTTTCCAACCCTAACTATTCTATGATTCTATGATTCTGATGTTCAAAGCAAACCCCCCGCTTGGAGCTTTTCCAAATGCAAAGAAGCCCCGTGTCACACAAAGTCCGAAGTCTCCCTTGAATGAAGATCATTGCCCTCAGGGCGCGTGTTGGTCCCTCTTTAAAATTCTTATAAAAACAAAGAAATTAATTATCCAGTATAAAAGCGGGGCAGACGTCTCCTGGCAAACATTCAATTAACTTTTTAGTGCTTGCTCCTTAATGTTGTGTTTGACCACTGGAGCATTGAGAACGACTTTCCTTTGAAAGGGAGCTGGGCTGGAACGTGGCTGGAGCTTTGCTCCGGTGGCCAGTTGTGGCTGGTCATCAACATTTTTCCCATGATCGTTGAGTGTGGAGCTGGTTATATTTTACTGATGCATGTGAGATGTAATTTGCTTTGGGACAAGGGTTTGGGGTTTTTTGTGGCAGGCTGGATGATGTTTTATTGAGAATATCATTTAGGCAGTTTTGCAGTCGTAGACTGAATTGCAGTGGTTGAGCATGAGCTACCAATTAAAAGCAACTGGATAATACTTCTAATTCCCATGACTAATGGGCTGAAAATACAGAGCTCTTTGACCTGGATCCAATCCAAGCTAAAGACAAATTATGCCACAATAAGATCACGTTTTCTACTGTTTAAATAGCAAACGGTGCAAGTGTAAACTCCAAACATCAAGACATGCTGACTTCTGAAGGATGAGCTGACATGATGATGGGTATGATGAGAGTAATGCATTCGAAGGTAACTATATAATATAAATATAAAATATTATAATATATGAATATAAATATATAATATAAATAGTTGTAGAGATAGCTACTTTGTTTTAGAACTCTTGCCTATTTCGATATACATCAATATAATTTATAATCTCCTTCCACTGCTTTGCTAACAAGTGATTATGTGCTGAAACAATTGGAAGGGAAAGATTCTCTGGGTTTTTTTAGCGAGTGTCTGATGTCCTTTAGATTGGCAGTAAAAATCTCACTGCTAATATTATTATATGGTATCTGAAGGGGGCCTACAAGGATGCTGGAGAGGGACTCTTCATCAGGGACTGTAGCGACAAGACAAGGGGTGATAGATTCCAGCTTAAGCAGGGGAAGTTTAGGGTGGATCTAAGGAGGAAGCTCTTTACTGTGAGGGTGGTGAGGCACTGGAATGGGTTGCCTAAGGAAGTTGTGAATGCCCCATCCCTGGTGGTGTTCAAGGCCAGGTTGGGTGACATGGTCTAGTGTGAGGTGTCCCTGCCCATGGTAGGGGGTTGGAACTGGATGATCTTAAGGTCCTTTCCAACTCTAACTCTTCCATGATTCTATGATTATATATATATCTCTCAAATATATATCATACATATATAATATGTATATCATACATATAATATATATTATATATTTTATATATATCAAAAATAATAATGATTAAGTGCATCCTGTGTGTAGAGCTCCTCAGCTTGGTCTTTGATTGCCGTATATGTATTAGTTCATTCTTTTTCCTCAAAAGAATCACTAAAATGCTGAAGTTTGGGTTTAAACCCAGTCATGTAAATAGCTGAGTTGTGCTTGTTCTCATAGCAAAGCAAAAGTAAGTACCTATGGGTTAAACCTAAGGCTACTAAAAGCTTTATAAATATTCAAGGCGCCGGAGCTTATGTGCAGGGAAGTGCTCTGCTCGTCAAACGAGGCAGTGATTACGTGGCAGGGGAGTAGGAGTTCTCTTGGAAACAGGGGGAATTATCAGCGTACCAGGCCAGAATGCAAAGGTCGATCTGCTGAATACAAATAAAGTATTGAGCACCAGGTTCTGCCTCATGGAGCTGGCGCTTTTGGAACCGCTGTGATAAATGCACTGATAAATTCCAGGGAATGAGGGCTATTGCAAAAGCCTGATGAAGGCTAGAAAGTGTCCAGCTGGTAGGAATTGCATTGCTTGGTCAGGCACAATGAAATTAAATAGAATTTGCTTTAGTCAAATTGCATCAAGGATGATTAAAGGTGCTGCTGGCAGGAGGTGGTGATCACCTGTCACTGAAGCCACTTCAGTGACTCCGTCGCTTATTCCTGAAGACTGTTTTGTTTCTTTACTCCTTTGCTTATTGCCTCTAACTTCAGGGCTCCTCTCCTGCTCTCTCCTGCTGTTGTATCGTACCCCTGCTCCAAGCCTGGAGGTAACACCAAGGCTCAAAGAACTTGAGCGGCATTCCTTGGGACCATGAGAGTTTGGCCCAATGTACCAGATCCTGGCCTTCACCGTTGCCAGTGCACAGTGTTCTGCATTCCCCTGCTCTTTGATACTTCCATTTTGGGTCAAGATTTGGCCTTTTAGCGTTGCTGTTACACGGTGTTTCCTCCTTACCTAGGTGAGATGAGAGGTGTGGGTCGGGGTGGCTCAGCTCTCTGCTCCAGCCACCCCTCCTGCTGTTGGTATCTGCATTTGGGATTCGAGTCCGTGCCTCATTTCCAGTGAACTGTAAGAGAATTCCCATCTTTCCAGTTGTTTTTGTTTTCCTGAAATACAATTCCAGAGCAATGCCCGGTGGCTGCAGGCAGGACCAAGGCCTCCCTGTGCTCCCTGTGTTTGCCAGGGAGCTCTAACACCAAGAATGTGAAGTTTGAATGACTTGAACTGGGCTTTGCCCCAGATGGGCTGACAGTGGAACCAGTCTTTTAAGGTAAAACAAAGCACGTATGCACACGAAAATACATACATGTGCCTTATGACCGTGTGTAACATCCATATGCTACCAAGGTGAGATGGTATGTCATGAGTTCTGTTTCCATTTGATATTTAAATGATCCTCTGGCAATGGGACACCCTAAATAAACCTTCAAATTCATGTAAGAACCCCTTGGTGCTGTGAATGGAGGCTGTTTCCTCCCTGTATATATGTTGTTGAACAGTTTGACATGTTGCCTCTTCTGCTTAACACTCGGCTGGGAAGCGTGAGGAATACTGTTGAGGGTTGCGGTTGGAGCAGTGCATGTGCAGAGCTGTAGCTGGTCATTTATTCCCTCTTCATTTTTGTAGCAATTGTAGCATGAACTGGTTATTTTCTCAGCTTGAGGTGGATTGGAGTTGTGTTCAATAACTGCTTATTTTAGACACTTCTTCTGAAGGAGTGCCCTACGCTTGGACATGGGGTCCTCTGCTCTGCTCCCTTCAAAGGCACAGGGAAGATCAGGGGCTTTGCTGGGGGAGAAGAGGTTGGGCAGTAAGTTGGAACACCGCCGTCATCCATGTATGAGTATCCAGGTGAAAAATGCCACTAACAGGATTATCTGCTGCTCTGTACTGGCACATCCCTTGAATTGCCCAGTCAACAGCGGTAGTCATATGGAGCCCCATGGCTTCAAGGAGGTAGGGAGAGAGCAAAGCAGAGATGCTTCAGCAAAGAAATCAGCACGTTGTTGGGTTTAAACCATTTCTCTTTTCTTATCCCGGGAATCGAAGCCTTTGTACTCCCTTGCAATGGCTTTAACCTGCCAGAGGGGAGACTGAGGTGAGCTCTTAGGCAGAAGCTCTTCCCTGTGAGGGTGCTGAGGCGCTGGCCCAGGGTGCCCAGAGAAGCTGTGGCTGCCCCATCCCTGGCAGTGTTCAAGGCCAGGTTGGACACAGGGGCTTGGAGCAAGCTGCTCCAGTGGAAGGGGTCCCTGCCCGTGGCAGGGGTTGGAGCTGGAGGAGCTTTAAGGTCCCTTCAACCCAAACCAGCCTGGATTCTGTGATTTGCTGTTCGCTAGCACAGAGGAACCTCAAGTACACCATGGAGCTGAAAACCTCCACCAAAATGAAGCAGTGATAATGATGATGATAAGAATAGTAATGATAATAGAGTTCCAGTTTCCACAGATTTAAATTGATTCACATGAACTTTTGAGGTGATAATGCATCGGATTACACTGTGGTGGTTTTTTGTGGCATGTCAATAAAATAGAAACTGATATTCTCTACTGGCACTTCAGAAGATATTTCTACAGAGAGTTAAGCTTTCAGTGAGGATTTAAAGACTCTGAGTGTAAATGGGACCATTCTGTGTATTTTTCAATTGAGGCAGCCTACTGTTATAGAGAAAATGTTAACAACTTCCTATTTTGGTTTAGAGTTAGAGATGATGGAGTTTCAGAACATAAATCGATGTTCTGGATGGCAAGAAAAATGTGAAATAGCACTTGAAAGAGTTCATTATCTTCATATTTCCATAACTTAATTAGTTCCCTAACTTAATGCTCAAGCAGCTTTTGCTGGGTGCTTTGCATGCACACATAGGGGCAGTTCTTGCCCTGAAAAGCTCAGTCTTGGGGCATCAGATGTAGGATTTGATAACTCAGGAAGCAGTAAACGATGCCCAACTCCAGACAGTTTTAACTGTAGCAGCTGGTTAAATTAACAAGCTGTTCTTTAACAGAAAAGATGGTTCTTGGCTTTCTGAAGAAAACTCCCTTCTTGTGCTAAAGCAGAAAACTTCTGTTCCTGCAGGGAAGAGTTTTTCCCAGGAAACCGTTTCCTGACCAGCTTTAAAATACGCCGATAGGAAAGACCATTTACAGCTTCATCACTCCTAAGGAAACTAAGTGCTAACCTATCTGCATCGCGCAAGGTTTACTGAAAGCAGGAAAGGTCCTCGCTTTTTCATCCTTTGCTCCAGAAGAGGAATACAATAAACTATAAATACCAGGGTATTTTTGCCCCCCTCCCCAGTTGTTATTGAGAGCTTTAGCTGCTCCAGTGGTTTTCTGTCCTCTGAAACTGTGGTTATTGGTCCCACTTGCAGCAGCCTAAAACGTGTGAGGTGAGAGGAAGGGAAACAGGAGGAGGCTCCGTTGGCTTTTTCCTGGAAAATGTCACGTTTTCGCCAAACCTTGATACAGCAAAAGCTTTTCAAGAGAGAGAGAAACCAGAGTTTCCATTTGGAAATGTTCCTGTAACGCCACATGGAAGTTGTTGCTGGGTTGACTCGTGCGCCTCCTCTTCCTGGCTTGGGTTCCCTGGATGGACTTGGGTTCCTTCATTGGAATGACTGTGCCTTTTCATTGAGCTATGCTGGTAAAGCAGAGAAAACAGGCTGGTTGGAAAGCTCTGTGTATAGGGAGCAGTGAGGAGGGGGCAGAAAGAGGTGCTGAACTGCAGTGCCTGTAAGATAGGGATGGTGCCGTTTAAGCTACATTGGGTTTTCATCTTTTAGACAGAAACCAACCTCATGGTCACAGCGATGCTTGCTAATAGCACTTAGTGTTTGCTGAATTGTGTGCTTGCCTATTAAGCTTCCTTTACCCTATGTACAACATCCGCATTTATCTGTGTTAAAGCAGAACAGTGTCAGAAAGTACTTCACTGATCTAATGATGGGTCTCTCTGGATCACCCGATAAATATTTGTCACTTCAGTGCCAGGTATCATGCATTACATTTGTCACTGCAGTAGCAGGTATCATCCCCACACACTGCAGGAGCAGCTCAGGTCCATTTGTGTAGCAAATCAGTGGCCAGACTACTGTTAGCAGGTAAGATGTGGTTTAGTGGTGTTCTTGGTACGCCTTGGGTAATGGTTGGACTTGATGATCTTAAAGGTCTTTTCCAACTTAGTTGATTCTGTGATTCCTGGCCTCTTAACCTGGCCTTAAAGAGCATGAAGATTTTGAAATACTTGGTGTTTTGTTAGGGTTTATAATAATAATACAAAATATTTGCATGTTTCTCATTTTGGCAGTCACCTGTTCAGAGGTCTCGGCCCAAACAGGCAAAATCAGAGTTTTAATAGATGAATGAACAGCTTTGTTCATGTTCTTAGTTATTGGCAGTTGCGATAGCAAGAGGCTGCCACAGATTCCCCTATAATGGTTCTGGTACGTGGCTGCTCACCACATCAGTCAGATCAGAGGTGCATCCTCCTTGGTCAAAATACCTCAACTACACACACACCATAAAATTGGGGTTTCGTGGTACTCGGGATAGTGATGGATTTATATCCATGTGCTTGGAATTCTTTTCTATAGAAGCTCAAAGTGTAAATCAATTCCCAGAAGTTTGTCCAGTGGGATAACTCCAAGTGAAGTAATTTTTGTTATAGCATCCTTGAGCTTGGTCTGGCTACTGCCAAAGTGACATAGCTGTGTAAGAGTGATGGAGGAATCCCAGTTTGCAATGTGTGTTTAAGGCTGGAAAACTTTGACGGGCAGCAGCAGAAGAAGGAGGTGATCCTGCCCCTCTGCTCTGCTCTCGTGAGACCTCACTTGGAGCATTGTGTGCAGTTCTGGTGTCCTCAACATAAAAAGGACATGGAACTGTTGGAACAAGTCCAGAGGAGGCCACGAGGATGATCAGGGACTGGAGCACCTCCTGTATGGAGACAGGCTGAGAAAGTTGGGGCTGTTCAGCCTGGGGAAGAGAAGCTGCGTGGAGACCTCAGAGCAGCCTTCCAGTATCTGAAGGGGGCCTACAAGGATGCTGGGGAGGGACTCTTCATCAGGGACTGTAGTGACAGGACAAGGGGTAACGGGTTCAAACTGAAACAGGGGAAGTTTAGATTGGATCTAAGGAAGAAATTCTTTACTGAGAGGGTGGTGAGGCACTGGAATGGGTTGCCCAGGGAGGTTGTGAATGCTCCATCCTTGGCGGTGTTCAAGGCCAGGTTGGACAGAGCCTTGGGTGGCCTGGTTTAGTGTGGGGTGTCCCTGCCCATGGCAGGGGGGTTGGAACTGGATGATCTTAAGGTCCTTTCCAACCATAACTATTCTATGATTCTATGAACACTTGGAATGCACTTTCTTATCCATCACTTTAAAGTCTCAGCTCCACGAGCATTTTGATGGCATGGGGTGGTTTCTTCTTTCTGGCTCTAAATAGTGGCTTTGCCCTGGTTCTAAAGGTTTTCACTAATGCTAAATTGTGTTTCCAAGCTTGTGGTGCTTATTTCCCTCCTCACCAAGTGATACTTAGCAAGGTGTAGCCCTCCAGATCTTTGCCTCCAGTATAATGGGAACACGCTTTTTGAGCACTCAGTGCATCAAATTCTGACCCAGCTCTGTTTATTTCAGTGTGTGAGCTCGTACGTGTGTGAGGACACTCAGACACAGGCAGTGCCTTCATTCCAGTCTCATGTTGCTCCTTCAACTAAACTGTGTGTGTCTGAATGGCTGATCGATAGCTGGTCGGTCCCTTCCTTAGACAGGAGGAAATCCAATGGGAAAATTGATTTTTAGCACGATGCAGCAGAAATAAGAGGGCAGAAAAGAAAGGAAATGAGGCTTGGGTATTGGGGAGCTGGTTTAATTTGGCTACAGAGCTCCTAATAGCCACAAATGATGTGCTGTGGTTGTAACATGGGTATGGATTTTGGTATAGCAGACTCCGCATGCATGGGAAATCTAGTTCTGTGACAGAGTTGTGCACAGGGCACAAAGCATTTAGGATGGATGGATGGGGAATTGCTGCCTGTACGGGAGAGTTCATGTTAAAATAAATGCTCAAAAAGAAACCCAGAACAAAGTAATTTCAGCTATAAAGTGTATTTTCAGGCCTTCATATGGTTGCTTGCCTATACTCTCATTAACTTTTCTTCTAATTGAGTATGGGGGCAAGCTTAAGCTCTGAAATGCAGGTCTAAACGTTTAAAAAGGAAAAAGATGAAATCAAAATTGCTCCTGTTGAAGGATTTTGGTTCAGGATCCACTTTAAACATGTGCGGGGATATTCACTCTGGCTAACATAGGCTAAGAGAGATAGGCAAGTTGTTAGAGAAGTGATTACAAATCAGAGATCCCTATAAAGCCATTGAACAGACAGACAGACACCTCCAGGAATAGAACTCGAAATACTGGCTATCTAAACTGGATGTTTAAAGAAAAGTATGGAAATACCTCAGATTCTCCCCTATTTTCCTCTTGTTCTCCCAACAGAGGTTTATGCTACTCCATCAGCAAAAATAAAGGCAGTTTCCTTTGTTTCGCAGCTTGTTTTGGCCTGAAACGCAGCACGAGGCACCAAAATGCAGTTACACAGGTTCTCATTTGTAATGTGCCTCGTCGCTGCTACAGTGAAGAACCTGGGATTAGGTAAAAGCACGTAATGTGAATTAAATGTGGTGGTGGACGGCGAGTGTTTGCATTACAGCAATAGTATCACAGGTTCATTTCCGTTGTATATCTTACTTCTGTTTTGCACACTAGGATGGGGGGTTTTCCAGCTTTTTCTGTATACTTTTCCAGGGGCTTTTGTTTCCAAAGACGTAAATTGAAAGGGATGACATTTCCACGCCGAGAGAAGAAATGTTTATTTTAAGAGCACACGAGTACCCGGTTGCAGTAGGACTTGTTGAATCCTCCATGCCAGACTGGCTTTGCTTGAAAGATGAATGTCAGTTTGAAAAGGAGCCTGTCAAAGTAACTGGACTTTACAGCTTACTCCTATTAGCCAAAGCTTTGCTTCACGCTCCTCTGTTTTGTAAGTGTGCAGTAGCAATGTTTCATGGGGAGAAGAAAAGTTTGGTGAACTATTTTCATGGTTTATGTCCCATTTGTAAGCATGGACCAAGCTTTCCCCTCCCCGAAAGATGAAAACAAGGGACCACGCACCCAAAACCCTCAGTATAAGCAGAGAGAAACAAAAATGAGCAAAACCTCAGATGAGTTTTGGTTAGAGTTTATTTTGCCTTTCCTTACACTGATGTAGTTGCTGATTCATAACTGGAGCATCCTGGATTTGGGGGAGATGTGCTGAGCATGCCAGCGTGTTCACTGGTCGGGTTGGGAATGCTGAAGGTCATGGCTGTGACTCACAGTGCAGGTCCCCAGCTCTGCTTGCAGTCCCTGGGCACAACAGAGATCAGCACCGACTCGATGGTGCTTTCAGCTTGCATAGAAGAGAAAAGTGGTGTTTAAAGCGGGCTGCCACGTTGGTGTCGTGCCTTCTTCCTCCGACAGCATTATACAGGGAATTGAGAATATCCTGCCACCTTTCCAGAGGGATTTTTATACCTGTGCTTCAGTGTAAATCAGAAGAGCACCAAAACAAGGCAAAGGGACAACGTAAGGATCAGCCGAGCTGTAGCAGTCACTATCTGGGTATATTACTTTCTTTTTGCCTTAACTGTTGCAGATGTATCTGCAGACACTGTGCTCTTAGAGAAATAAGAAGTGGGAATTAAATACAGTGCTGACGGGTGATATGGCAAAGCTGGGGGTTTCTCATGTGACTGCAGAAATGTCCTGCTTCCCACTGATCTTGTATTCAGCACTCAAGAGATGTGAGGTTTGCAGTCCTTTTCCTGGCATAGTTTTTAATCCCGGTATGCTTCTTGCACTCTCCTTTTAGGATGTCTGTATTTCTGCATGTTACACGTATGGACAAGGGTTCATAAATATATATATGTTCCTCGACGGCTTCAGTTCATGCATGCAGATATGAATATATATCCTTGGATGGAGTTTCACTTCTGCTGCAGACGCGATGGATTTCTCCCTCTTTATCAGTGGCACCATTAGTAGAGATAGAAATGGAAACTTTTTCAACTAAAACCAGCTGGGATATCATTGATCAAGATACAGTCTAACCCAGGAAAATGGGGCGTGAGTAGTAACTGGAGCTGCAATACAGCTGAAATGATGTTTTTCTTGCCATTTGTCTTTAGGCTATTTCATGACCTATCCATTCATTCTCTTTTTTTCCCTTAAAAATGTACGTTTCTCAAAGATAAAGATAAACAGATGGAAAAGTTATAATTTTATTCATTCAGAAAATAATAATAATATATTAAAAGTTCACAGAAAGGAAAATATGACTCTGAAGGAATTTTCCAATCAGTGACATCTTTTCCCTTTAATGCGTTACATTTAACACTGCTGTTTCAAAGCACAGGAATGAGATTTCATAGGTTTGTGGGCTTAAAAATAAAAGAAAATAAATAATAAAGAATCCCTTCCCAAGACGCTGGTTTTACATTTTAAAAGGAAAACACCTTACAAAGACCCTGCCATAAACTGTACAGAAAGGAGCATTTGATGGTGAGTTTCAAAGGCAACAGATTAAGTGGTTAGCAAGTATTGTGGCATTTGGCAAGTGCGCAGATTCAAGAAGTCAAAAAGACCCGGTTAACCATTGTCAGGGGTTTGGCTTCGGTGCATCAGTTTCGATGGCAAAGATCACATTTTGACTTATTTGAACGAATTAGAAATGCAGTTTGACACCAGCAGGTATTTTCCCCTTAAATTCAGTGCCAGGCACTGCCTCGACTGTCTGCTTTGCAATCCTTATTCTCCATAACTTAAGTTCCAGAGTCAGCTCCGGAAACTAATTTACTTTCCTTTCTGAAGCACATTTTAAAGACAAAACCTCCACTGTATTAAATATTTACATATCATCAGTCACTGTAATTACCATAGTGTTTATATTCTGGTTGCAGCGAGAGAAGGAGGTGGTCATGCAACAGCAAGAGGCAGTTGATATTGGGGAGACAACTTCTATCGTAGTGTGATTGCTGTGAGAAATACTTAGAGGCAAGGAAATGTGTTTTCCAATCAAATGCATTTTATTAGGAGATTCAATCATGGATCCTGCCTTGCAGTCCTCCTTTCTCACTTGGCTGCGTTGGACCTTATTAACTTCCACTACAGGTTAACCTAGATACGGCTCCGATTTTCCTGGTTTCTTCCCCCTGTAATACTTTCCATTCTCTCCCTCATCCCAGCTACTTCTTCCCAGCATATGCCCATTGTTTTTATACTCTTTATATAGGAAGATGTTGGTCAATGAAAAAATGAACATGAGCCGGCTGCAGTGTGCACTCGCAGCCCAAAAAGCCAACTGTATCCTGGGCTGCCTCAAGAGGAGCGTGACCAGCAGGTCCAAGGAGGTGATCCTGCTCCTCTGCTCTGCTCTCGTGAGACCTCACTTGGAGCATTGTGTGCAGTTCTGGGGTCCTCAACATAAAAAGGACATGGAACTGTTGGAACAAGTCCAGAGGAGGCCACGAGGATGATCAGGGACTGGAGCACCTCCTGTATGAAGATAGGCTGAGAAAGTTGGGGCTGTTCAGCCTGGAGAAGAGAAGACTGCGTGGAGACCTCAGAGCAGCCTTCCAGTATCTGAAGAGGGCCTACAAGGATGCTGGGGATGGACTCTTCATCAGGGACTGTAGTGACAGGACAAGGGGTAAGGGGTTAAAACTGAAACAGGGGAAGTTTAGATTGGATCTAAGGAAGAAATTCTTTACTGAGAGGGTGGTGAGGCACTGGAATGGGTTGCCCAGGGAGGTTGTGAATGCTCCATCCCTGGCAGTGTTCAAGGCCAGGTTGGACAGAGCCTTGGGTGCCATGGTTTAGTGTGGGGTGTCCCTGCCCATGGCAGGGGGGTTGGAACTGGATGATCTTAAGGTCCTTTCCAACCCGAACTGTTCTATGATTCTATGATTCTATAAGATGATATTAAAACAATGTTATAGCAGTGCCTAGTCAAGGTGGAGTCTGTGTGTATTGATTACATGGGATTAGGGATTGTAGATATGTATACACACAAAAATAGTTGTACATATTTGGACAGTTGACCTCGCTGCTGCTACTGAGTCTTCCATTGGAATTCTAGTGTTTAAAGCTCTGTAACAAATTCAGTATTCTGGAAACAGAGGAAAAGTTGTTGCCTGTCTTGATCAATTCTTGCAAGATCCTCTGCATAACACAACGAAGCCACATCCGTTCCCAGAACAGAGTTTAGGTTGTGTGCCATGATGGTGCATTATCCCAACTGTTCGGAAGGGGAGTGGAGCATTTAGTTTTCATTTGTGTATGTCATAATATATCAAATAATGTTGATGTACAAAAAAAGCTGTTTTCTTTTAGATTAGAAAAATAGTAATGTAGGAATCCCAAAAGTGGGGTTTTGGCCATTGGAATTGACAGTAACACCTTGAGTATGAACAACTAGAAGAAAAAGTTCTGAGCCATCATTTGGTAACGCTGAATTATAGTCGTTATTTCTGAATACAAACACTTACATGACAGTTGTGCTTCAGCTTTTAGCTTCACCCCCCAAAATGCAGTCATCTCAAACCAATCCAGGACAACTTTATGCAGCTATTTCGTATGTGCTCATTTTCGGACATCAATCGTGCAGTGTCTTGGTTTTGTGCTGAGGGAATCCCGAAGCACCTGCAAAGTCCCACCTGTAAAGCTTCATGAAAGCCAGCAGAACCATCTCTTGTGTAGGATAGCAAATAGATGATTCACAGCCCTTTCCCTAAACTGTGTCCTCCCACACGGTTGCAGGAAGGACTTTATCTTATACACCCTAGTGCTGTGCAAGTCCCAGTGTAACGTCTGAGCAGAGTACAAACGCTTGTGTATTTCAGCCTTACTTGCAGTCCCTTCACTCCTACATAGATACATCAAGCTCCACGGCAGTTATCTTTAAAGGGTGAAAAGCAGGTTGGCAATCCCATTAGGATTCTGCGCAAGGGGCTCTGAGCACTCCAGATCTGCAAAAGAGTTAAACATTTCAGCCCATCCCTTAGGATTGCAGAGGCAGCCCTGCTCCGTGCAGGATAGAGACACTTAACACCATGAGTTGCTGTTTCTTTACCTACCCCGATGCGAAGCAGTAAGAAACTTTGCCACGCAGAGCCATGCAACCAGATAATTGGGGTTTAAAAGTATTGCCAGGGTCACGGACAATTGTGCTGTGTTTTCTCCCCATTCAGGAGAGTTGTTTGCTGAAGTTTTTTGGCAGCGGCTGTTAGAATAAACACACTGGTGTTTCGGCAAGCAGAGTAACGCACTGGTTTTAATGGGGAAGCAGAGCTGCAGAGGAGATGAGGGTTTGATTTTGTGCATGTTCTCTGCAGCAAACATTTTTGGCATTCCCGGGTTTTTTTCGTTCATACTTTGGTTTTCCTGCTTGGTTTAATGCAGCAGAACCTCCTCTAAATTCAGTGGGAAGTGTAAACGTATGTAATGCTTTTTCTGTGGTTAGGAAATGCATGTAGCATTAAGTTATTAAAGCTTGACTTTAAACTATGTCTTGGGCTAATGATTTTACAGTATAATTGCTTTAGTTAATTTGAAGGCAGGTATACATACAGCTTATTCCATTTTGGCACTATAAAGTTTGCCATTGGTATTATACCTCATTTTTTATATGATTTACATAATTTGTGAAACAGATTTAATACTTTGTGTGTGAGCTAATTACTTTCTGGTTTAGAGCCTTCATTGTATGTTCATTGGGTTTGGAACACCTCCTTTACAGTAGCACAGGAGGTCATTGTGGGATCGGAATTCTTTGTAGAGCAATCAATCCCCTTTTAATAAAAGAAGTTGCATAATTTTTAATGTAATTAAATTGGGTTACAGGGGATTGTTTTCAGCTGTAAATTTGCTGAAATGGGAGAAATAGGGAAGTGATGTGTTAATTACCGCGCTGTGCTGCTTTCCCTTGTTATGGTATAGCGAGCGATTCCTGGACTTCAGATGAGCACGGTATTGCAGGCACCCCTGAGGAGCGCTTTGCGTCCGGCTTTTCCTGGTAGAAGAGTGGGGAAAGGAAAGGAACATTTCTAATAGAATTAAGCAATTCTTCCTGCATAACGTTCAGCGTCAATATGTCACTAACATGTAATGGCCAGATGGCAGCAACACCAGCCCTTCCCAAGCGCGGAGCTCTTGGGCGGGTGACAGCAAGGTTGGGAGGCTCAGATGAATTGAGATGCCATGATTCCCTGAAACAAATGCCCCTTTTCCAGTTCTAGGGGCACGGCAGAGGAATGGAGCCCCTCCGTGCACAATCAGCATCTCACAGGCCGGCCCAAAGAAGTTCTTTTCCTCTGGTATGTGGTTTCTACACGAGGGCACATGCTGGCTGTTTTCCTCTCCAAGGAATTGTTTTCTTGGCTGTCGCCATGCAGTGTTTTAACAGTACTGTGCAGCTTTAACAGCTCGTGGCTTATTAGGAGTCTAAACAGTCTCCTGTATCCTTTGTGTCAAAGGGAGGGAAAGCTTTGGAAATGATGCTGGGATTCACTGAGCAGGGAAAGGAGTTGCTCGAAAGAGTCAGACCCTGCGGAAAGCCCGACTTTGCAAGTTAAAAGTGGACAGGAACAGTTCCTTTCCTAAGGCTTTTTACATCCATTCCCTGTGTTAACTCAGTCGCTTAATTTACTCGGAGTGTTTCTGTACACAAATGATTTCTAATTTGGATTATACTTGTCTGTTCCTACCTCTCTTTCTACCTGTGTAGCTCACACATGCGTGCTCATGCTTTTCTCCTTGGTAAAATAGTTGCACTTGGAACAGAGATAAATTGAAGTTAATGAGACAGAACCAGTACACGGTGCAGGTATTTCCCTTCCCTCTGTTTGTGTGCTCTTAGGAACTGGTTTGGGGATTAAAATCATAATAATACTACAAATCAGATCAGCCACAATGCAAGCCCGTATCTCGTGGGACAGTTGCCATAAGCTGTGCTCTGTGCATGACCCTGTATCTGCTGAACACATTTAGTGGGAGAAGCAAATACTAACAGTTGCCTTCGTGCTCTTTGCTAATGTGCATCTGATTGCATTTAACAGCACGCATGAGCAGGCTCTTACGCAGACGTTGCCATTTTATTCATTATTATTGTTATTTTGATTATTTCTTGGACCAAGGCTGGTTTTTTGACCTGTTTCCATGTATACATAACTATAAAGAAGGCAAAAGAAAAAGAAAAGCTGACTTCTTATTGTCACATTTGCATCCATTCTCGCTCAGCGTAGAGTTGCGTTAGACCTTTGTGGTACAGTTATACCAGTGGGAGCCTTTAAGGCATTCATTTCCTAGTGGGAATACTGTTTCTCCTACTTTAAACAATTAGATGAAGTGTAATCTCACTTTCTTCCTGTGGAATGCCACACTTTTGTTGCTATCATTTATCAGTTGCGAGATGTAAATAAGGCGTAAGCTTAGGAGCCGGGCTCAAATAAACCCAGATTGCATTGATTCTCATATGGTACAGAATGAAACAGGGAAAGCATCTGCCATCCACCTGGTGTCCATCGAAGCAATTTTTAAGGGCTAAAGGCTGAATACATACCGTATAAATTCCTTATCTTGTTTACGTGATGTATGTGTGCAGTTTGAGAGTCAGGAACCTGATAAAAATCACAGCTAATTGTGTGAGATAGTGGCTGTTACTTTCATTATAGGTTGAAAACACGAGGTGCCTCGCCTTGGTCTAAAAGCAGCTTGGAGAGCTATGCAGAAACTTTGGAGATGGGCACTTAAAGAGAGGGAAGGAACAGAACCACCACAAACCCCTTCCACATCGCTGATGGAAACCGAGTCCAAAACCGAGGTTTTGCCCGTGCAGCAAGTTAATGATTTTATAAACCCTTTTCCCCATCCCCCTTGCACTGCTCAGGGAGACAAGACGGCTGCTGATTCCTTCAAGCCTTCAAGTTAACTGACCTCCCAGCTGAACCCGACTTGAATGTAAACATTTTCTTGAGCTGGTTCGTAGCAGGGCCAGCAAATCTGGAGGTTATTAGTGGCGCTGTGTTTGCGGGAAGCAGGAATCCCTTGGTAATTCTCAGGAGCTCTTTTCCAGCCGGAGAGACACAGTTGTGTTTTCAGTTGCGCAGGGGTCGTTGGGAATGCCCTGTGTATCTGTTCAAAATGGAATTAGCCAAACACATCGTTAGGTTTTGCTTTGAAGGCCTCGGGGTTTTTCTGCCTTGCTTAAAACTCTTTCTCTTGCCCCGCTGTAGGTAAACAACAGAGTGTAATATTGTCGTGGTGCTTTAGTCCTCCGCGTTTTGGCGTTGGTATAGGAATCGAAGCAAGAGAGAGATCAGAGCAGGGCTTCCTTTTGCAAGAATATTAAGTTCCTTTTAATGCTCCACGCTTAAGGGAGATACGCGGCTGCTGACTCGACCTCAAGGTTTTAAAGAGCAGTTTTATGCTTGTTGGGGCATTTTCAGCGCTTTCTGGATCTTCTTGCATGCCCATTCTGTACAATATGTATTGATTACGATGTGTGATCATGGCAATTATTCTGCAGGTAGGAACTGGGGGCTGAATACCTCTTACCTGCTTGTCTTTTCTTATAGATATATTGTGTTTATCCCAAGCTCGGGCCACTGTTGAAATGACATGCTGAAATGGGATATTACACTTAGCTCTCCTTGCTTTCAGCTTCAAAGCACTTTTCATGCATTAATTCATCTCCCCAACGTCCCAGTTTGCCCAGTACTCGCTGCAGCACAGCAGCATGCCTGGACTGGATGCATTGGTGAGCAGCAATCTGACAGGCATCAATCACTTGTGCTTGTTGTGCCCTAACACATGCTTTGTGTTGTATTGTCTATAAAGACCTTAACTTGACTTGCACAAAAAGCCTGTTTTCCTATAGGAAACCTGTGCTTATTATGGGCACTTGACTGCGGTCACTGCGTATTAAGCAGAAGTCTAAAAAGTGGGCTCAATCCGTTTACCCATTAGGTGAAAATACTTAGTGGAATAGGCAGATTGATGGGAAGAACCCATGTATTTAGCTGCCTTTTTTTCCTGTGCAAAAACTGCTTTTTCAATTCAGAAGCAAACTTATAGTTCCTCTATTAAAGAGAGTCTGAAATCCCGTTTCCACTTTCGGCACAGGGCAACAGAGATGGAAAAACTCCCTTTAGATCTTTCCTTTAAATAATTAAGCTAACTTGCAGAAAGGAGGGGCAGGGGAAGAAAGCTGAAGGCTGGTGTTTTCTGCTTCTGCTTCTGTGTTTTCATTTCAGCAGTAGGTACTATTGCCATCTGGATCACAACCCTTCCAAGCAGCATAAAACTGGTGCTTTTCCAGAGTTAGAGCAGAATCCAGGTGGAATTTTACCAACATTTGCTGGTTTTCTGGGCTGAATTGCATTAAATCACTCTTCTCTCACCCTTCTTACTTCAAACTTAAACAGGGGAAGAACTTAAACAGGAACTGGATGATCTCAAGGTCCTTTCCAACCCTAACTATTCTATGATTCTACCCCAGCTCCTTTAGTCATTCACTGTACCACACGTTTTCCGCAGGATCATCTCTTCATTTACTCTTTGTGTAGGTTGTATCATAGAATCATAGAACAGTTAGGGTTGGAAAGGACCTTAAGATCATCCAGTTCCAACCCCCCTGCCATGGGCAGGGACACCCCACACTAAACCATGGCACCCAAGGCTTCATCCAACCTGGCTTTGATGGCGCATTCACAACCTCCCTGGGCAACCCATTCCAGTGCCTCAGCACCCTCACAGTAAAGAATTTCTTCCTTAGATCCAATCTAAACTTCCCCTGTTTCAGTTTGAACCCGTTACCCCTTGTCCTGTCACTACAGTCCCTGATGAAGAGTCCATCCCCAGCATCCTTGTGGGATGCTTTGAATACACTGGACGCTCCTTGGAGCATGTGCGGCTCCATGAAATACATATAATGTAAAGGGTTTATTTTACGTAATAGTGATTGACATTTCTCAAAGCATTTGTTCTTTCAGGTTTGGGTTGCAGACACGTTTAAGTGGTGTCAGAATTGGCTGTTGTGTACGCTCCTTGTCACGGCTTGTTTAATACCTCATGTTTGCAGTTGTCCTCCTTTTACCATCTTGAAAGATGGTTTCCATTTAGTTCCCTTAATGTTTCCCACAGTTTGTTTTAAAACCCACAAATCCAGCTGAAGTGTTTGTTTTTTTCCTTCAGAATGTTAACTTTGGGGATAAAATATTTCCTGTTTATCAGCAAAAGTGTTTCTTCCCACTTGCTGGCATGGTTTCCAAGATGGATTCTTTTTATTCCCTCCTCTTACCGCCGCCTTCCTTTCTTGTTGCTCAACAGAACAAACCCTGAGCCATGAGAAAGCTTATTTAACCCAAATATACCTGCCTCACCTCCAATAAATGCAAAATAAATGGGGCCAAAGGAAGAGATAGTATGTTTGAATCAGTACACAAGCATTGCTCTCCCTGAGATATTCATTGTACTGCAATAAATGGGGGAAATATATTGAATTTATGCACACATGATTGACTTTTCATACAGTGAACCCAGGTTAAACATCTTGAATATGGAATATGAATAGAGCTAACATTTTCATATGAAGCAATAATGAAAATTAACAGAGCTCCATTTCGACTGATAGCAAAGAAACATTTGATACTTCCAAGGCATAAAATGTGTTCAGTACTTGGGTTTTGTTAAGCTTGACAGAAGCCAGGAAATGGGACAGTACAACCACTGCATAAAGGCTTCCTCTGTACCCGATGACAGGCTCAAGGATGTACCTGGCTAAAAACAATATCGCCACCCGACCGCTCTTCATTCCCTACAGTAAGAGAAGGCATTCATGGCTGCGTGCCGTCAATGGGCTCGCGTCTGGAAGCATCACTCCTTGGGATGCAGGTTTTGTTCCCTGGGCCGAGCCTGGCGCCAGGCTGCAGGGAGAAGGGTGGGAGGGAAGGGGAGAGCAGGACTTCTATTTGTGGGTTTTGCAGGGTGGACAGCGCGTGTGATATTAATTCATCTTGTGTTCAGCTCTAACAGCCCTGCCTGCAGTGGGGTTTAACACAGGTAATGGGAGGGATATCCTGGTGCTTTCCTCTTTAGTGGCTTGCAAACCAGCTGCAGTGTAAGAGTTCCCGGTGTTACTTGCTCAGCGTTCCTAACCACGGTGGTCCTTTCTGCTCCCCCATCCCAGCGTCTTCTAATTGAGCCTCTCAGAGGGCAGCAAGCCTGTACTCTCTTTCCTGGGGTGATTTGAGTCCCTGATGAGCTTCACTTGTTGAGTCTGTGTGTGTCACGGTTTGATAGGCAGACAAATCAGAAGTCAAAACATGCAGGTTGTGTAAAAACTCCCTGAACCTCTCTTTATATTCCATTCCCTGCCTACCCACCCCTTTCACTGCCAGCAGAAGCTCAAGTTGCTTTTCTCCTGCAGCCCTATAAACGCACTTGTTTCCTCAGTTGTAACCCTATAAATGCTCCTGTTTAATGGGGACCGTGTTCAAAAGGTTAACCTCTCATTTGGTTTTAGTGTTTTGAATTAGAAGTTTAAAGGTACCTAAAAACCAACGTCAAGAAACATTTGGCCCAGCAATCAAGGTTTGATGTATGAGGCTCTCCAGCTGCTGCATCACACAAGGAAGCTTTCCTGAAGAGTCACACAAGGGAGGAATTTGTCTGGTCAGGGAATACACAGCCCATAGAGCTCTGAAGGAACATTTGGCTTCCACGCAATTAAAACAGGCTCTTAATGGATCCTGTGCTAACCCAGAATGGGATCTTCTTGCTTGCTTTCGGGGAGATGGAGCCAAAATCAAACCAACAGGGATACCTGTCAGCTCCCAAGCTCTGCCTGCTTTCACGCTGTGTCTGTTCAATAGGGTTTAATCATCATAACAGTGATTCACTTTAGCAGCTTAAACATACAGAACTTCCCAGTGGAACCATAACTAAACCTGTACTTAAATTCCTTAGGACTGACCTAAAATATCCTGGTGGTGTGTATTGTAAATACAAATGCCATATTGGCATCCAGGAGAGTAAAGAGCCTCTGGAGGGGATGGCTGCTTCTTGCACCAGCTAAAGGTGACCCATTGCTTCAACTTCCTCAGCTTCAGCCAGTGTAAGTTGAAGGTCTTGGACCACTTACTTTTTGCAGTGAGTGTTCTCTGTGTTGTGGATCCTGTTAAGTGCATTTTCTGCAGATTTCTCTGCACATCTTGCAAGTTCCTTATTGTGAATAAAGGGTCTTGCTTCAAGTGCTCTTCGAATTTGCGTCAGGCCTTCAGCTGATCCCGCAAACAGGCTTCTTGTATCATTTAATCTCAGTTTGTTCACCTGTGAAATGGGTGTTTTAACAGTTTAGGGTAATGTAAGGCTTTAAAAATGCACATAATACACCAGTATATCCTGCAATTAAATACATAGAGAAGTTGCTGTTGGGTGGTAGGACACTAAATTGTCTGGACATAGGAGGTGTAGAAGGGACAGCAGGGTTGTGGGGGTTGAGTATTGCATGAGGATAAAACTTAGTCCACGAAGGAAGATCCTTCACCTCATTTTAAAATGGAGCTGAATTTTCCAAACAAAAAGTATTAGGAGACAAAACAGCAAAGAGAGAAGACAACTGAAGATTTTGCCTTTCCATCCTTAAAATGATCACTGTTGTCTGCACCTGTAAATCTGTTTTATTGCCATGCCCAATTGGAACCCTAAGTCTCCTGGTGCGGCATCAGCCTTGCTGTGCCAATTCATCTCAAGAGGAGGATGAAGAACAGTTTTGCAGTTAGGCAGTGGACTGGGGTTGGGAAGGTGGGGTTCAGACCTGCTTTGTGACCTTGGGTAGGTCACTTCCTCCCTAAATCAGTATTATTGCAGTAATATTTCCTGTCCTTCATCTTAGGTATGTCTTCCGTGTTTGATTTGTAAACTGTTCTGACTGAAGGCTTTTCAGGTTAAATCTGGACAGCATCTACCACAGTGGAGTTCTGTTGTTAGCTGGGGTCTCCAAGATGCTTCTTTAAGGAGAGCAGCCGTAAGTTCAATGCCACTGCTATGTTACATCAGTCTTCTAAACATTGAGACATACGAGATTCTACTTGTCAGGAAGCACCAGTGGTGAGGTTGGACATAGGGTCTTAACGTGTCATTGCAGGGTTGCGTTACCATCACACCTTATTTCTCAAGAGCAGAGTATCATTAATATTTGACTTACTTGAAGTCTGTAAACATGAAAGGACGCAGCATGACATTGTGCCCTCAAAGGACATTGAGTCTAGGCCATGCTTTGCCTAGAAGGGCTGGACCAGATGATCCTTGAGGTCCCTTCCAACTTGGTATTCTATGGCTTGTTGAAGTAGGAAACCTTGTTTGTACTTGTGGAAGTAGGACCAATTAATTCAGGTATACGCCAGGTACCACACAGCTTCTTGGAGGATGGTGCCCTTCTTCTTCACAATGCTTTATGAATTGACATCTGAATTCTTGCTTTGCTTATTTTATACTTTATTGAATGTATATGAGTGGATTCAATGATACCATACCCGCTTTTCACCAGAAAACTCCAAAGCACCATTAAGAGAGATTGCTCAACTGGTTTCCACCTGTGCTGTAGCAGAACCGTGGTTACTTTTAGTTTTATTCTACTTTCTGATGGGTTGAGCAGGAATGAGCAATATGACCTCCACTTTTTAAAGGCTATGACAGGCCAGACCTGATAAATTTTAGCATGATAGGGAAAGCTATAACCTGCTGAAAATGGGGGTTATAATTAAAACGTGTAGGCACCCTGAATTATAGCTGTTACGGGTGTTCCAGCTGCGGTGGTAATTGAAGACCTTTTAATAATTGTATATGTTCCTTCCTAGCTTGGCCTTGAGCTTAGGCAGGACTTCAGTTTCAAGCTAATTTTCTTGTCCTCAAAAGTTAAATTGCTTTCTTTAATATAAAGCATACAATAAGGAGTGCAATTGAAAAGCTGCATGCCTACTGAACCTGCTCTTTCAGCATGAGACTCCACTTGTTAGGAGCAGATCCAGTGGAACAAACACTCTTTTATTATTAGATCATAAATCCCTGATGCCGTATCACTGTTTTTGGCTTTCAACCTTATTGAACTTCCAAGAGAAATGCCTCTGTTTATAACATGAACTGCCCAGTAGCATCCAAGTAGCTGTCACTGTTGTGTGGAGTTGAGGTTTTATTCAGTAAAGTGTACAGTGTGCAGTGTTGTTGACAGCGTGTCTGATGCTGTGCGGCTAGGATCTGGCTTCTGTCCTGATGAAAAGCTGTAGAATGAGATGTGGGGTTTGCTGTTTTTATTGCGGAGTTCTGATTGCAAGGTAGAACTTCTCATAAGTTTTAATTAAAGGAGTTGGCAAATGACAGCGGGGTCCTCTGACTGCTAAGAAAGAAAAAATATCCTTTCCCTTGGAAGTTGGTGGGATTCTTATTCCTGAATTACTGAAGTGCTGTGGACCCTGAGCGCAAAACCCTCTGTGCTTTAGGAAGTATTGTAGTGATAGGACAAGGGGTGATGGATTCAGACTGAAACAGGGGAAGTTCAGCTTGGATATAAGGAAGAAGTTCTGTACTGTGAGGGTGGTGAGGCCCTGGCACAGGTTGCCCAAAGAAGTCGTAAATGCTCCATTGTTGACAGTGTTCAAGGCCAAGTTGGACAGAGCCTTGGGCGACAAGGTCTAGTGTGAGGTGTCCCTTCCCATGGCAGGGGGTTGGAACTGGATGATCGTAAGGTCCTTTCCAACCCAAACCATTCTGTGATTCTATTACTTACTACCATGAAAAACTGTCTAAATAAATAGTAATATTTATTTAGACCTCTTTCTATTTCTAAATAGAAATATTTATTTAGACCTCTAGCATCTGCCTTTGTTAAATGCAGAAAGTCTGTTGGAAGGGAAAAGCAATTTGCATTTCTGCATTCATGTGTGTTTGGTGAATGAAGGTTCCATGTTTGCATTTTAATTCACTGTTCCGTATAGGTTCTGTAGTCTCTAGAATTGGGGAAACTGAGGCAAGGCTCTGAATTCATTTTTCAGACAACTTTAGTTGAGACTTGGCTCTATCAAAGCAAAGATCAGAGTTGAAACTCACTGGCTGCCCGACCAGTGTCTTAGGTACAGGGTTGTCTTAGGTACAGGGTTCCCTATGATGCTTCCTTCCAAATCATTTCCATTGGGTTACCCCACACATTGCTTCAGCAGGAATCTTTGCTTTTAACACAGCAGTGGGGTATGATGCCCCAAACCATTTTTAGGCTACTGATACATTAGCTCAGTGGTGGTTTAATATTGGGTAAGGTCTCACCTAACCAACTCCTAAAACCTTTCTCTTCGTGGGAGCTTTATACCGAGTTCTAGCACGTAGTCAAGACATGGCATTTTATAATGCCAAGAAATGTCTTTAAAAGGCTTTATAAGCTATCGGGCTTTAAATGGTGTTTTCTGCTGCAGAGGATCAAATTGATAGTCAGCCATAATTTGGTTTTTGAGTTAGTCTGTTGAATGAGTACCAATTTGTATAGATAATATGTTGTGTGTTAAAGTGAGTGCTCTGCTTTTGTACGTTCCCTTCCATTAAGAAGATGAGACCTCGGATAACTGGGAGTTTCAGATAATGTGGAATCAAATCCGTTAGCAAGTCGTACTGTAACAAATCAGCACAATGACTATTTTATGTTTGAAGTGGAGATCGTGTTTGGAGTGCCTGTAAATGCCTTGTTGGAAAACTCAATTCTGAGCAGCCCCTTTCTCCACATTTTGATTCATTTTACCTCGAATGTATTTTGACACTGCAAGTTCCAGTCTTCTCACATGCAGGGGTTCACTCTCTTGGCTTTTTTAAGCTTAGCCCAGATTTACATCGGGGTAGCTGGGAACAGTGTGCTTTTGGCGGGACGTTAGCCAGCGCTTAATGACTGTATTTGGTAAAACAGTGTAAAAAGAGCATCTAGAGAAGCAAAGATACCTGAAGAAGAAGTACAACAACATGTCACACCTTTTGTTCCCTCAAAACATCTCACTAGGCCTCAAAACACTGATATTTTGAGACATGCCCATTTTTTGGCAGGCTCGTACCATGTATAACAGTAATGCTCCAGCCTCCTGCCCAGGATTGACAGAGCTTGTTTCATTTGGGGCAGGCACATGAATAAATAAAGCTTCGTGGTCCACCCAGAGAGCTCGAAGCACTCGGGGGAAACCAGCAGTAATCCCCATTTGATAGAGGGTGGGAGTGAGGTGCTGAGCTTTGTCTTGTCAAGCACCACCGAGCTGGTCACTGAGAGCAGAGCTTTCAAATCTGCTTGAAATAGGAAAGTTGATGAGAGAAAGAGATACAGGAGGATGGATGGAAGAGGTTATAGAGAGAGATGTGATGTATTCCTTAGTTTGATTTCCTTTTCCTCACTAAGGAGGGAGTCTTTGCCCTGGGTGCAGTGAGCTTTTGCATTTCTTGAAGGGCTGTATTGGGAGTCTTGTGAAAATGTGCCTGTGACCTATTTAGACAGGCTAGAGCCGGGTACAGATCTCTGCACTAGGAAGAAGTATCACTTACCAGCTGGGCAGAAAATCGCATTTCTTCTGTAACAGAACACAAGAGCTCATTGAACACCGGAGTGGAGTGGCTGAGCCGTCGATGCTCCACCGGGGAATGAAGTCTCTGCTTAAATATTCCATCAGATAGCAGAAATCCTGGGAGTCCAGAAACCAGAGTTACCGGCTTCAGCAGATGACCAAAAAGTTCCTTTTTCTCGGGAGACAAAGCTTGACTGCGGCACAGGATTGTTTCTAGGGGAGCTGCAAGATGCTTTCTGTCTGTTGTCCTTGCTAGTTGTCAAGGGCTGAAAATAAGGAGGGAAGTATTAGACATAAGCGTAACCCTGGACCGGGGTGAAGGCTGTGTTTGGAGATTGATGCACATTTAAATACGCTTGGCTTAGAAACTGGAACTCTTTAATCAGAGGCTTCTGTTTTTCAGAAGGTTGACCATTTGGATCTAAGGAAGAAATTCTTTACTGAGAGGGTGGTGAGGCACTGGAATGGGTTGCCCAGGGAGGTTGTGAATGCTCCATCCTTGGTGGTGTTCAAGGCCAGGTTGGATGAGGCCTTGGGTGCCATGGTTTAGTGTGGGGTGTCCCTGCCCATGGCAGGGGGTTGGAACTGGATGATCTTAAGGTCCTTTCCAACCCTAACTGTTCTATGATTCTATGATTTGACCTGCAGCAGTGGGTAAGGGTACAGGTTGGGCCAGTCCAATATGATAATGTTGCAGCCAAATCAGACAGTTTGTAGGAGGAGGTGGTATTTCCTCTTAGGCCTGTTGTGAGCAAGAAAAAGATGCAAAAAGCATTCAAGCACACAAGCCTCTGTCCTCATGAGTAGGTTGTGCATCTGAAACTAGATGTGTTTTCCCCATCTCTTCTTACTCATCTCATAGGAGATTGTTTCTCTGTATAAACTTAAGGGGAACTTTGCTGCCTTTCCTCAAGAAATCATCATAGAATCCCAGACTGGTTTGTGTTGGAAGGGACCTTAAAGCTCCTCCAGCTCCAACCCCTGCCACGGGCAGGGACCCCTTCCACTGGAGCAGCTTGCTCCAAGCCCCTGTGTCCAACCTGGCCTTGAACACTGCAGGGATGGGGCAGCCACAGCTTCTCTGGGCACCCTGGGCCAGCGCCTCAGCACCCTCACAGGGAAGAGCTTCTGCCTAAGAGCTCATCTCAGTCTCCCCTCTGGCAGGTTAAAGCCATTGCCCTTGGCCTGTCCCTACAGGCCCTTGTAAAATATTCCTTTCCAACTGCAAGTTGATAGATTTTTACAATATATTTAAAGAAGCTTCTCAAATTCACACTGTAATAAAAATATTAACATGCAGAACTGTGAACTTGGGCAATGTCACATCATCAGGTTTGTGCAGGTGCTCTGAAGCACATCACAGTTACTAAATACCACTATGCATGATCGGCAAATCTTATCTTGGCCTCACGCTGGCGTCACAGCAGCGAACTTGTTGAACTCCCCTAAGTTCTGGGAATATCTAGTGTAGAACCTAAACTCTGTGTTACCAGTTTTGACACAACTCTGTTTCAGCCAATGGGGAACACAGCTTATTTTCTATCCTTCAAAGCTGCTTTTCTATAGAGATAACATTGGCAAGGATAGCTTCGGAGATAGGCGCTCACTCGGCAGAGGGACATTTCTGTATTACTCACAAAGATAAGGTGGTTTAAGAACTTCCTTGGAGTTCTTACCAAAAATCAATTCTATCTTTTATAGTTCTCCAGAGATAATTCATCCCTCTCCCCATCCTAATCCGCACTGGGGAAGGGTGGAGGCAAAGGAGGATACGGTACAAAAAGGGGATGTTGCAATCTCTTTTGTGATTTACTTTGAAGTTAAAACTCTACCTTTTCTGAATGGGGCATCAGCCGCAAAGTGGTGATGGTCGTTCCAAAATCAGTCGGAGCCCAATGGCCAAAGTAGTAATGAATTGCAAGGAATTCAACTAATCTTTCTGCCAGAAGAACCTACTAACGGGTTCAGTGGCAGGAGGAGCTTGCCTCTGCTGAGGAGAGAGGCAGGATCATATTGTACACCAACAAACACCATTTCATTGTTAAGATACCTCCTCTGATCCAAGGAGTAAGAGGTGGACTCTTTCTCCTTCTGACTGTATAAGAAATACCTGATTAGCCAGATTACACCTTCTCTGAAGCAAAAAGCCAGCTGACGGCTTCAGTGAGAGGTTTCCAAACTCTATACTTCAATGTGCACCTCTACCACCAGCAGTTTGTGTGACAGTGACCACGCATGTATAGTTTGTCCTTTCTGAGCCCTGTTTGGTTTTCCCTTGGTAAGATGAGACCCCTGATTTTGTTCCCCTGTGCAAATTCTTCCCCACGTGCGGATGAAGAGCTTGTAAAAATACGTGGCCATGAGCAAATGCTCCTGAGCTATCTGCTCTTGGGAACAGAAAATTCCCAAAGCAGTGGCTTGGCAAAGATGCTATTCATGACCAGAATGAATTTAGGCTTTTATTCTGAATTGGGTGTCTTGTGTCTCTAAATACGTGCTATTCTTGAGAGTTTATTAATCATATTGCTTATGATAAATGATGCTTTTTTGCCACTCCGTCATTCAGCATCCCTGGTGCATGTCAAGGGCAATATTCTCTTGCAGTGGTGCAGCATATTGGAAATGGAAATAATGTGCTTGCAGTTCCTCAGGTGTCCTGGCTGAAATCCTTACCTGCATTTTCTCCTGTTTCGGTGTCCTCAACATAAAAAGGACATGGAACTGTTGGAACAAGTCCAGAGGAGGCCATGAGGATGATCAGGGGCTGGAGCACCTCCTGTATGGAGACAGGCTGAGAAAGCTGGGGCTGTTCAGCCTGGAGAAGAGAAGCTGCGTGGAGACCTCAGAGCAGCTTCCAGTATCTGAAGGGGGGCTACAAGGATGCTGGGGAGGGACTCTTCATCAGGGACTATAGGGACAGGACAAGGGGTAACGGGTTCAAACTGAAACAGGGGAAGTTCAGATTGGATCTAAGGAAGAAATTCTTTACTGAGAGGGTGGTGAGGCACTGGAATGGGTTGCCCAGGGAGGTTGTGAATGCTCCATCCTTGGCGGTGTTCAAGGCCAGGTTGGACAGAGCCTTGGGTGCCATGGTTTAGTGTGAGGTGTCCCTGCCCATGGCAGGGGGGTTGGAACTGGATGATCTCAAGGTCCTTTCCAACTCAAACCATTCTGTGATTCTCCTTGTTCCTTAAGCTTTTGACTGTAACTGCCTGGGTTTTTTCTTTCCTAATTTGCAGCAGGCATAGATGCAAGTCCTGACAACACCTTTCTTAGAGGATTAAGAAGGTGTCCTAGTTCTTCCTCACTGATTTTATGGTTAGATTCCTTGCAAAGCACCTAGATTTTCCAAACAGCTTTCTGTGAAGATAGCTGAGTAAATCTTAGATCTTTGTAGAGAACCTTTAATAGCCAGAGCACAAGACACTTGTGCTACGGCAGCAGATATATCTTAGAGACCCATAAAGAATTTATGGCAGAAGGAAGCAAGTAGTTATTGTATTAAAATTCCTAATGCTTTGTTTTTCTTGTTACTTCATCCCCCGGTTCTGGAGGTCATTTTGATTAACTTAATGAGTTCCTGGGTGTACACAGAGTACACCGAGGTTTTATGTTTGTTTCTTTAGCCCAGAAATGGTGGAGGAGGTGCAGAAACTTCACATTTCAGAGATTTCTACACGTTATCTGAAGTTCTTCTGCTGTCTTTCAGCTCGGAGCAGTGGCAGTTCTTGGTGGAGGGAGAAAGGAAAGGGATTTTCTCTCTTCCACTTTATTATGGTGCAAAGAGAGGGAAACAAAACAAAACTTAGAAGGTAGATTGAGGAGTGATACCATTCAGGAAGGATACATAGGTCTCCTGCAGCTGGAAGAAGAATCCTCTGTCCTACAGCAGAGGTAGACATCTCAGTAAGTCTTCTCCTGAACTTTCTCCATCTGCAACAAGAGACTGAATCCAGTATCACAGTATCACAGTATCACAGTATGTCAGAGATTGGAAGGGACCTCAAAAGATCATCTAGTCCAATCCCCCTGCCAGAGCAGGAACACCTAGATAAGGTTACACAGGAATGTGTCCAGGCGGGTTTTGAATGTCTCCAGAGAAGGAGACTCCACAACCCCCCTGGGCAGCCTGTTCCAGTGTTCCGTCACCCTCACTGAGAAGAAGTTTCTTCTCAAGTTTAAGTGGAACCTCTTGTGTTCCAGTTTATACCCATTACCCCTTGTCCTATCATTGTTTGCCACCGAGAAGAGCCTGGCTCCATCCTCGTGACACTCCCCCTTTATATATTTATATACACTAATAAGGTCCCCCCGCAGTCTCCTCTTCTCCAAACTATAGAGACCCAGCTCCCTCAGCCTTTCCTCATAAGGGAGATGCTCCACTCCCTTCATCATCTTAGTTGCCCTGCGCTGGACTCTCTCCAGCAGGTCCCTGTCCTTCTTGAACTGAGGGGCCCAGAACTGGACACAATATTCCAGATGCGGTCTCACCAGGGCAGAGTAGAGGGGAAGGAGGACCTCTCTCGACCTACACAAGCATCCATATTTATCCCTAAGGGAGGAAGTCCCATCTCCCCTGAAAGGGTTCGTAACTCTACTGAAATACGAACTGCAGAGTTAACAACAGAAATCGTGTAGGTAAAATGGTCTCGTGTGAGGTGTCCCTGCCCATGGCGGGGGGGGGTTGGAACTGGATGATCTTAAGGTCCTTTCCAGCCCAAACCATTGTGTGATTCTACATGTGCTGGGTACACTGACCTTCAACGTGGTGTTTTCATCATGTGCCATTCTTTATAGTCAGAGGACAGATACCCCTGTGTCTGACACAGGCTGCTGCATGCCGGGTGAAAGGTTTATCAGCTGTAGCTGTGGGATACTATCTCTGGCTGGTCCTTTCTCCCCCGTTACTTTGAGTTGGTTAAACAAGTTTAGGCTAAAAGCTGGTTTGTTCAGGGAGGAGGGAGAGGAGAATTGGGCTTTTCCTTCATCCCACTGAACTGATCTGCCTTATGGTCACTGGATGCTGTGGAATGAATGTCAGAGTGCGGCTGGGCTGGAAGCAAGGGGAGCACGAAACCATGCTCGAAAGTAGTCTACGGTAGACATTGTTAGTACCCTGTGTCCCAAGCTGCTGATCATAGCGAGCGACTTCATCCTCTTCAGCATTCTATTAAAAGCCAGAAAAACCCAAGAGATTGTAAGCTAATTCATCTTGGCTGTACTGTGCTAGACAGATATATTGTCGTGGTTTGGCATGGTGACACTGAATTCCCCATTTTAAGCAAGACAATCTGTAACTTAGTGACCAAACTGGGATTCTTCAGCTATTCCTCATTTCTACTGTAACATATGAATAATAAAGCAGGATCTGTAAAAGCTATATATCTGAAAGTTAGATATCTAAATCCCTTCTGAAAGTAATGAATGCTTCATGAGAATATGAGGTGTAATTACTTTTTAATAACTGCTGAGATACGTCACATCTGAACAGCTTCTTATCTAAGAGTATCCTCAGGCATTTTCTGTTTCTATGGATGTGCATAAGAAATGAAGCCACAGTATCTGCAGTGACAGGTATGAGATGGGAGAGCTCAGGAGTGAAGAGACTCTCCCTAAATGACCATTTGAGGAGCAGAAATCTTGGGATTTAGCATCATGTGATGGAGAAACCAAGCTAACAAGTGATTACTGCCCATTCACATTCTGGCTTGCTCTGCAGCCACTTAGACCATATGTCCACAGCATCCTTATCTGTCCCATCTTCCTCATTTTGCCCCTGAAATACTTGTTTAGTGTAACTTCTCTTTATCTCCTCTCCCTCTTCTGACTGCTTCTTACAGTCCCGTGTTTCATGGGCTTCATGGATGTTTTGTCCTTTACCTTTTGCTTCAGTCTTGCCTTTGGCCACCAGTCTCCTTCAGGAAGATACCCTGAGTGACACAAAAAGCAAATGTGTTCTTCCCTGTTGTAGTTTTTGTCTTTCTGCTGAATGCTACCAAACGAGAAAGCTTGAGAGTGAGGGGCAGGAAAAGGCAGGAAAGCTGTAATATAGAAAAATGACTATTTTCTGGCTTTTGGAAGGGACAGGCAACAAAGAGCGAACAGAAAGAGGAAAACAGAAAGATGAGAGAAAACAGAGACTCAGAACAAAAAGAAGAAACAGAGAAATGAGAAAGAAGATCTTCAGTGTTTTCTGTGTTCATGATCTATTTGAGCAGCAGTGTGGGTGAAAGCAGGTCCCTGCCCCGTAAATTCACTCTATGAACTGGGAGATGGGAGAAGTTAATGCAGAAAACCTCCCTCAATTCAACTGATTTCTCTGTAACACATCCCAGAGCCTATTTAATTTGGGGGAGAGGAGGTAATGACAGATTGTTGTTGCTAATAGGATTTGGATCAAACTGGTGCTTACTGTTTGGCATGGAACTAGATTAATAGGGGGTGTTCTTAAAAGCTACATGGCACGGCAGGATGATCATCCCCTCCCCACCAAATCTCAGGTCTCGTTCATCAGCAGAGGTGTTCGGCTGAGTGTATTCTAGAACACTTGATCCATTAGAACCCAACCCTCTCTACTACTGGCTTTAATCCTAGCCTGGAAGGAGCACCCTCGCCATGGCTGAGCAAGCTTCGTTCTGCATTGAGTCCTGAGAATGCCAGCCGTTTGTGCTCACTCACAGGGATATCTCCCCTCTAACCCCTAATACTCATGAGGACACGGGTGGTAAAGGTTGGAATTGATGGAAGCCATGGGGAAGGCTTATCTGTGTTAGCCAAGAGCTGGAAGGCAGTCTTAGAATCATTGAATGGTTAAGGTCAAAAGGGACCTTAAAGATCGTCTAGTTCTAACCCCCTGCCATGGGCAGGGACACCTTCCACTAGACCAGCTTGCTCGAAAGCCCTATCCATTTGGCCTTAAACACTGCACAGTCAAGCAACTTAGGTTAAAAATTGCCAAAATACCCCTCCAGATGCTAGCAGGGGCTGGTTATATCCATCTAAGAGCAAGTAGGCATGGGTAGTGACATGAGGTAGTGACTTTAGACAGAGAGGAGAGACTGAGATGAGCTCTTAGGCAGAAGCTCTTCCCTGTGAGGGTGCTGAGGCGCTGGCCCAGGGTGCCCAGAGAAGCTGTGGCTGCCCCATCCCTGGCAGTGCTCAAGGCCAGGTTGGACACAGGGGCTTGGAGCAAGCTGCTCCAGTGGAAGGTGTCCCTGCCCGTGGCAGGGGTTGGAGCTGGATGAGCTTTAAGGTCCCTTCCAACTCAAACCAGCCTGGGATTCTGTGGTCTACCAGAATGTGACTTACAAGGAAGCTATGTCTAGAAAATAACTTATATGAGGTAGTACATGAGATCTGCTGGAGCTCAAAGGTTGATGGGCTTTTAAAAGTAGAGGCGATAGCTTTGGTTTGGTGGTGGCAGTTTGAAGAACACGGGTTAAGAAAGTGTGGCAACAAGAAGAAGATCAAATGAACACTTACAAATGAATTTTGCATCAGCTGTAAAGGCTTCTGTGGGCTTTGGAAGTGAAGGGAAGTCCTGTATCTGGAGATGAAGGAGTTGTCTTTCGCTTGTGGCTTCTTTGGGAGGTCTTTGTAGAGCATCGGCTCATGTCCCTGGGAATTTGAGTCACTGGTAGTACCGGTCTGGGGTCCATGGAGCGGGAAGATTACGTGGGAATCCTGCAACTCAAAAATGAAGGATTTTACTTTTTGGGTTCAATGTCTGGGTGGAAAGTTAATGTTACAGAAAAGTGCCTACTGCAGCCAATTCCTGCACTACATTTGTTTTCACTGGGCTTCTTCATTTCTCCCTTGTGTCCAACAAAAATATTACTTAGCTAAAAGACATTAATTCAGTTTAAATCAGGGTATCGAGCCCTCTGAGTCTAGCACTGATGCATGTGCACAAGCCTCTCGTTTAAATTAAGCCTGCTGGTAACTGCCTTGTTGGTTTCTTCTCTATCCCTGTTTTCCCCCTATTCGGGATGCTTATCTCATAAACTGCTGGAAAACTAATGGCTGAGTACCATTATGTTTTCAATAATTTTGATGGAAAAGCAATATGCTGTAAGATTGCTGTAATCGAGTATCTATACAAGCCAGTTTGTGCAGAAACTTGATCAAAATAGATCCTTAACTCCTACTTAAGCCTGATTAGCTTCTTTATGTTAAATAAAAAGCAGAGTTCGATACAAAACCACTTCTCATTTCCCTTTGCAATCAGCCCATCGTTTTCATGTTCTTAAAGGACACGAGTTGCATCCCTTAGATGTAGCACAGCTTGGGCAGGCGAGCTGCGCAAAACAATTAGAGCATCTTCCACATGGTCTAAGCTTGATTGAATAATCACTCAAATGATGGTCAGTAATGGAATGCACAGGGTTATCTCCTGCCTAATCCTCAGGTAATGCAGTTGGGGTGGCTCTGATTTTTCTCTTAGCAGGTCCTAGCGAAGAGGAGACAGAGACAAAAGTGATTATGGGAAGCAGAGAGAGTCACTGGAGGCCAGCAAGGAAAAGGAGGCCTTATCTTAAGCAATTAATCAAGAAAACCCCTATTGTGGGACTATTATTCAAAGCTAATTCTAAAATAGCTTTAGAGCCCAAGGTCCTGAAGGTTTTTGTGTGTGTTTTGGGGGTTTGATTTGGTTTGGTTTGGTTGGAGGAATTTTGCCAAGGTCGTTGGGAGCACTGGGCAGCCCTGCCATCGAAATGAAGGCTGCTGCATGCTTCGGAGCTGGCTCTGAAGTGCAGCATCACCCAACATTGGCTTTGAGGTCCTTGTTGGTTTACTTTAAGGTCTATTGAAATGTTTCGAAGCAGAGACAATCCTTTGAGACTTGCTTAATGCTTCCACAAATCCTGTGGTACTTTGCAGCCATTGCGAGCAATGCCATGAAGAGTGGATCACAAATCATTTCACCTTCATGCCCAGCTCTCCTAGTGTACATGCAGGACTCTGCTGTCTTTGAATCCCTCTTTTATTCTGTTTCTCTGGGGTTTTTTGCACTACTTTTTGCTTAGCTGCACACTCCTAAAAGGCTTGCAATAACTGCAGAGTGCAGGATTGTTTCCTGGCTGTGGCTTTGCGAAAGACCACAAGGTCTTTCCAGTTGTCCCCCCCAAATGCTCTTGTACAGCGCAAGCATCTAACAGACTCCTTGGCTGTGCTTTCAGCCTCTGAGGTCCTCGGAAGTGAGATTTATGTGCAGATGTTGCTGTGAGCCATGAGGTCCTCCAGAAAGAAGCAATAGATTTTAGCAGCAGTCCTGGGGTAAAAAAAAAAGAAAAGAAGGAAAAGCAGAGGTTTTAAATTGGATGTGGTTTAAATTTTCCTACAGCCGCCTGAATTGGGCTCCTTGCTGGAGAGGGAAGCTGCCCAACAGCAGAATTATTGCTCAGCACAGTCACCCCATGCTCTTGTAGCGCTTTATTTCCACTGGTGCTGACAGTAGCATCTCGAACCCACCATAGGGTAGAGCTGTGCAGCCTGGTTGTTGAGTGCTGCCTGAGCAGTGCTGCTGCAGAGGTGACCGTGCTGCCCTGAGTAATTTTCTATGGGCACCTTTAGAAGGGCAGGGTGAGGGGGCAGAGCCAGGGATACACATACACCCCTATAACAGAGTAAAGCAAAGAGGCTGAAAGACAAAGAGAGGCACTAATTGGATTTGTAGCTATAAGAAAAAACCTCTCAAAGTAAACATTTTCCTCTCCTTGAGTCTTCCTTTGGCTTCTTTTGTGAAGGATCTGTTTCGGGGGTGAGCCCTTCCCAGTCAAGGTAATTTTGAGGCTTGTCAGGTTTTATTAAAACCTTATCATCAGTGATTTCCTTCTCTGTTAGATCAAGAAGATTGTATTTGTTAGGGGACTCATATTGTTTCTCAGAATTCTTCCCATCAAACGCAGGGTTTCATGTACGTACCAAGACACACGGCTACCAATTCAAGAGTACGGAAGTCACCACATGCTTAGGAAGACTTCAGATGCTCTTCACAGTCATAAGCTGCAACTGCATTTGTATTTCGGAGTTAGCAACTGTTGGAATAAACAAGTTGCTCTTGTAGGCAGAAGCATTCTTCATTCCTGCTGCTGTCCTTAAGGAAATGAGCTGATACACCCGTTCCCAACAGCTGGAATATTTGGTGAACACTTGTGGGCAGAGTGTACATACATACATTAAGAGAGAGGGTGAACATAAGGGGGGTTTTGCCTTAAAGATGTAGTAACTGTGCACGAGTAGGAGTCCCCAGTCAATTTTCTATCATTTTTCTATTATTACTATTAAATTTCACTAATTTATATTCTTTTGTGGCATTATGAATAGATAACATGGATCAGGGGGTTGCCTGACAGTGTAGACAGACTTTTTCCAGTTCATTCTAGAGCACAGGATCTGGTTGGTGTTTTTATCCATCTCATATTGAAAATAAACTTCTCCCTCCTTCAGTCTTCCTCATTTTTATACCATATTACACTTGATTTCCTTTTCTTATCCAGTGAAGACAATCAAACGGGTGGAAAAGTCTCTAAATACATGCGCCAGTATTTGTGGGTCTTTTGTGCTGCCCAGAAGTAAGCAAAGCACTTTAAAAAACACAGATATGGTTCTTGCCCTGAGCAGTTTATCATTTGGTTGCAAATGTGCCCTTGCAATTGGCAGTGATGTGCAGGAGGAAGAGGAGAGGAAAGGCAATTAATGGCCAAATGAGTTGTTGAACTAAAAGGTTATTTGAAGGTGATATAAACACTCGCAGCCTTTTTACGATGGCAAAGTTGCATCTTTGTCCTGCACAGGAAGAGTAATGATGGCCTTTCTGTTGCATTGAGCCAGAGCTTCCTTTTGGTAAAGCATTTTTGCAGGAGCTCCATCACATCAGCAAGTAAATAACAGCTTAATACCCTAAAGAGCCCAGGTTTACTTCTGAGAGAGCAAAGCAGGTCATAGGCAGGCTCAGGGCCTGGAGAAGAGAAGCTGCGTGGAGACCTCAGAGCAGCCTTCCAGTATCTGAAGGGGGCCTACAAGGATGCTGGGGATGGACTCTTCATCAGGGACTGTAGTGACAGGACAAGGGGTGATGGGTTCAAACTGAAACAGGGGAAGTTTAGATTGGATCTAAGGAAGAAATTCTTTACTGAGAGGGTGGTGAGGCACTGGAATGGGTTGCCCAGGGAGGTTGTGAATGCTCCATCCTTGGCGGTGTTCAAGGCCAGGTTGGACAGAGCCTTGGGTGCCATGGTTTAGTGTGAGGTGTCCCTGCCCATGGCAGGGGGGTTGGAACTGGATGATCTTAAGGTCCTTTCCAGCCCAAACTGTTCTATGATTCTATAGCTGATTGCAAAGGTGTTCTCTCTCCACATAGGTTCTGTACCACACCTCACACAGGGATGTCCATGTTTATCCTCTGAACTTTGAGATGAGCTCATCATTCCCTAGGAGACCACTGTCTTCATACTCCCATTTCTTCCACTTACACATCAGACGTCTTCCCTGCGCTCATCAGTGTCGCCACTGTCTCCTCTCCTGTCTCCACAAAACCAGTAATGAGCCGGGTCACTAATGATGGCTGGGCTGGAGGGCATGGTAGCTATTTATAGCTGTAACATAAATAGAAATATGCTTATTAATACAGTCTAACATATCCCATTGTGCCATCATGTGTGTCTCCTACTCGCTGTCTCTGAGGCTCCTGAGGACAAGAAATGTGACTCTGAAATTCTAGTACCTGAGCCTTAAACCCCATTTCTGCATTGCATAGAAAGCTTTTGGGGTTTAAATATTATCTTTTGGGAAGAAAGGGTGAGATCTGAAGTAATGTGGTAAAAGAAATATGTGATGTCTATGAGATAATTATGCCTTACCGCGGCAGGAGGGTTGGAACTAGACAATCTTAAGGTCCTTTCCAACCCTAACTATTCTGTGATTCTATACCATTTGTGGGGTTCTTTACCTCATTCACAAGATAAGAGATGAAATAATCACAGTATTTTCTCACTTCTGAATCCAAGCACCTTAATACACGCGTAGGTTGCAAATCTGTGAAGTACTCGAATTCTGCAATGCCAGGTAATATTATTAGTATGGCAGAAGTACAGGCCCCTCAGTCTAACAAATACCTAGTTCATTCCTCTGCTAGAAGGTATAAATGGTTGCTTCCTAAAAGATTTGTAAAAGCCTGGGGTTTGCTATCACAGGATTTTACTGAAGGCAGAACAGTATATTTTCCTATACAAGACCGTAATATAGAAAAGGAAACGCACTGTAAGAGCCTTCCAAATGTTTATATAGGTTCAGTGGCTTCGTTTTCTGTATGATTTGTGATACTTGAAAAGCCGGTTTGGAAAGCTCAGCCGGTAAGATTAGATGCGGAGGTGCAAAGTGAAAAGGCTGACCATCGGCTTTGGTTTTGTCAGGAAAAAACACACATAAACCCCTCGTATTATAGTTGAGAATTGTTAGCTACGGTTAATACCGTGTGGATTTTGAGTCTTTAGATCATAAAGTCAATCTTTGCAAGAGGAACGGTGCCGAATCTTAGTTGTAACAGGAGTTCTCCTCTAGGAATACTCCTGGGAAGATTATTAAACTACTACAGGTACTGACATCAGCTACAAATACCTACTTGTGCATATTTCTTTAAAGGGGGGGAAAAAAATCACCTTAATACACAGTATTACCATAGCTAGGGCCTATTATACTATTGTAATCATAGCTGAAGCAAGAACGGTGATTAACGATGGCAATTTATTGTATCTGACGAGGGGAGAAAATAGGAGATGTTGTCGTTATCATAAATCATATCATAAATAACCAAAGAGAAGCACTCAGAAAGCTTGTGTGGTGTCAGCAGCAAGCCCTTTCAGGCACGTTAGCCCAGGATGTAGCCATAGAAACCCCAAAGTCATGTTGTTATCTTAGTCTTGCTGCAGTTATGTGATACAACAGTATTAACATATAGATTAGGCCATTTATAATACTAGGTGTCATTTCAGGTTGGCTTGCTTATATAGCATTTTAGGTTTTTATTGTGCCGAATGTTAGGGAAACACTGCATTTTCACAGGTCAGTATAGAGCCATTTATAACGTATCAGCTTCACCCCTCTGTCAGTCTTGCTCATGTACCCTGTTATTGATGGGTTGTACTCTATGGATTGTCACTGCCTAATTACCTTGTCTTTCATAGAATCATAGAGTAGTTGGAGTTGGAAAGGACCTGAAGATCATCCAGTTCCGACCCCCCTGCCGTGCTAATAATTGTATTTTTTAGAAGTCAAAATGTTCCTTTAAAAAGAAAACCTCTCTGCCTGCGTGTGCGCTTCAGGGTGAGCTCCTGATCTTCTTGAGGATCATACACTCCAGAGGGAGTAAGAAGTAAAATAGGAAGCGTGCAGATGAATCCGGATTTGGGTACGGAGGTTTTCTGTCCCTCTGTATGGTGTTTTTCATGTCGTACTCTGCAGATTTCAGGGGAGAGGCTCAATCCCAGGTAATTCAGAGCAACACCAAAGCGGCAGAACCAAGGCTGCCCTGCTGATAGGGAGCTGCCTGGTTCTCACGCATCTTCTTGCTCGATCACTTCCTAAAGATGCTTCTGTGGTTGTTTTTATTCCCCGTGCAAAGTCTGTGTAACTGCTCCAGACACATTAGCACAGCGCTGCCATGCACATGCATTTCTTCGTGTACACATGGGTGATCTACAAAAACTGTTGAGCTGCTATTAGAAAGTCAAAGCAAAAATAAAGTCTCCCTCTATGTATTTAGGCAGAAACACGTTTTTACTTGCTGTGTGCAGCACAAATGCAGGACTGATATTTTGTCAGAGAGGGACAGTAAGTAACTGAGTTGGTAACAGTCTACGAATGCTGTTTTTCTGTCTTCAGCAGAGAGCAGGGTGGGTCATGTTAAGAATCCTGAGCAGTTTGGCTTCATAAACATTGCATATTCTAAAAGGTATTATAATGAGGACTGCCACTAGCAAGTATTTTAACGTGTTATTCTTACTGCATCCAGTATCTTAAAGCAGCACTGAAAGGCAGAGGTGCACATTATACCCTAAGCCACAGTGTGATGCCTGAAGAGCGATGCTCCACATCTCTCACCTCTTCTTTCCCACGCCCTTAGGCTTGCATGTTGGGCAACTTGATCTAGTGGAAGGTGTATGTGCCCATGGAAGGGGGTTGGAACTAGATGATCTTTAAGGTCCCTTCCAACCCAAACCATTCTATAATGATATACATGATTTATGTATATCATAACACTTGTGGTTTCTTTCTGGCAAACTATCAGTATCATTTTGTATCATCATCATGCTGATGTTGAAACGTTTATCTCCATTGATTTCATACCAAGAGGAGCCTAATCAAGAGTGTGAAGCAGTTGTTCAACACAGTGGAGATGTAACTGAATTGGCCTGGAAATTTCTGAGGCCTGAGCCAGATTATTATTGTCATCTGTATTTCAAGGTGGATGGATTTATTTTGTCATTAGGGATGCAGGGGGGTTTTGTTGATCACTTGTAGCTTCTTGAACAGATTAATAACTACTTTTGGAGTGATTGATAAATGTATACATTAAGTCACATTAGTGCCACATTAGTCCTGTTGAGCACCTCCAAGTTTTATCCTGCCTAATACTGATTGTTGGAGGCATCCCCTTTGGTCCAGAGTTTTCCAATGTGACCAACAAATGTGAATGTTTTTTAACTTCAGGCACATTTAACATCCTCTTTACAGTTATTTATGCAAAACTAGCAGCCACACCTGAAAGCTCTTCTTTCTTTCTTTCTTTATTTTTTAATGTATTTGTGGTTTCTGCACTTCAGAACATAGCAAGAAGGCCCTGGAATGAACTTGCTGACAATGTCAGTGGAAAAATGTGAGACATGTGGAAGATGAGCTCCTTGCTGGTGCTGTCTTACCAGCTCCCTTCCCATAGAGAGTGTCAACTGGTTTGGCAATAGGTTGGTTTATCTCCTTTATGCAGTAAAAGAGAAACCCCTTCGTGCATCACCTCTTTGGCAAACAAGTCACATCAGTGATCAGTGTCTTCGTATGGCAGAGAAATTATATATGTAATACTATATATATATAACATATACATATATACACATATCTATAGAAAATTCAGCTATTTAAGCTCAAAATGCACTGCAGGTATTTTAGTGTGTTCATTTTGCATTAGGGTATCAGGATATTGGGCTGGAGGATATCAGGATTGAATTTTGTCGCTCTTCCATTCATTTCCTTTATGGGCTACAAGCACACATTCTGTTTGTTTTGGGAAAAGGCCATTGTTATTACAAGTTAAAGAGATAAAACCTATAGTGGCATAAGACAAAAACTGTTCTCTTTAACAGAAGCCAAAAGCCTCTACTTACTGGGTACGATAGGGATGTTAAGTGCTTGACTTAGTAACTTCAAATATCCCAAAAGCCTTAATCTCATGCTTTATCTAGACAATAGGAGAATTATTCTGGAAGCCTGCAGGAAGTTTTTTGGTAGGTTTGGGAGTTTTGTTCCCTAAAAAGTTCTGTATGTTGGGTGGGAATGATCCTTCCTTGCATTTGAAAGGTTGAGCTGGCTTGTGTATAGCTTCATAGAACCTTCATAAATGGTATAAAACCTTTGGGTCTATAGCCGTGCTGTCCTGAGGAGCATTTGCTTGGGAAGAAAGAGGGGTTGAAGACTTCAGAGCAGGCACTGCCACATTATTGCCTTTCTTGAGTCTAACTTTCTTTAAAGACTCTAACACTTTCAACCCCTTACTTAGATACTTGCTACAGTGCAAAGGAGGAGGAGGAGGAGGGAGGTATCATGGAATCCCAGACTGGTTTGAGTTGGAAGGGATCTTAAAGCTCATCCAGCTCCAACCCCTGCCACGGGCAGGGACACCTTCCACTGGAGCAGCTTGCTCCGAGCCCCTGTGTCCAACCTGGCCTTGAACACTGCCAGGGATGGGGCAGCCACAGCTTCTCTGGGCACCCTGTGCCAGCGCCTCAGCACCCTCACAGGGAAGAGCTTCTGCCTAAGAGCTCATCTCAGTCTCCCCTCTGGCAGGTTAAAGCCATTCCCCTTGGCCTGTCCCTACAGGCCCTTGTCCAAAGCCCCTCTCCAGGTTTCCTGTAGGCCCCCTTTAGGTATTGGAAGACTGATGAGCTCATTGATATGATATGAGCAGAAGAACTGTGCGGGAAAGAAATGTGTGATCTACTGATAGATCTTTATTTGGCCATTGTCATTCTGTTAGAAAATAAAATGTTCAAACTCTGTTTAAAAGGGCTGTGGAAGAAGTCAAATGGATACATCTGCTCATTCAGAATTCTATCTTAATGGATTTGTTCTGATAGCTGATACTGTTTATCAGTTAGTATCAAATGCCAAATACCAAAATCTTGCATTATTGTAATAACGAGAGCTGGCTTCCACAGGAACTATTACCTGCCAGAGCTTTGTGCAATAAATACATTAGCCCTTGCATTGAAGGTGAGAGGCTGCTGTCACTAACATCCCATTATGCTTTCTTCAGCAAGTATGGTTGGACTTGATGGTCTTAAAGGTCTTTTCCAACTTAGTTGATTCTGTGATTCTAAGCTTTAGTCCAGTGTGTCTGACTCTGCTTCATCTTATACCTAGGGGGTTTTCTTAGATCTCCAGGTCTTAGCTGGATGGTTTTATCCTATCACCACCCTTTCACATAGAGAAATATTAATCCAGTTTCTAGAAGAAGACTGGAACTTTGCCTCATTAAATACCAGCCAATAAGACAGGGTAAGGTTTTGGCAGGACCAAGAGCTGAGCAGAGATCTTGTCTGGCCCAATCTGTGCCATGTTCTCTAGGACATCATCTCACTGCTGTCCTTGAAGCTACCAAGTCTGGTAATGACCAAGATGATGACAATTTTAATTATATGTATATATGCATATGTATATATATAAATAGATATGTATATATATACACATGCATATATAGAATCATAGAATAGTTAGGGTTGGAAAGGACCTTGAGATCATCCAGTTCCAACCCCCCTGCCATGGGCAGGGACACCCCACACTAAACCAGGCCACTCAAGGCCTCATCCAACCTGGTCTTGAACACCGCCAGGGATGGAGCATTCACAACCTCCCTGGGCAACCCATTCCAGTGCCTCACCACCCTCTCAGTAAAGAATTTCTTCCTTAGATCCAATCTCAACTTCCCCTGTTTCAGTTTGAACCCGTTACCCCTTGTCCTGTCACTACAGTCCCTGATGAAGAGTCCCTCCCCAGCATCCTTGTAGGCCCCCTTTAGGTACTGGAAGGCTGCTCTGAGGTCTCCACACAGCTTCTCTTCTCCAGGCTGAACAGCCCCAACTTTCTCAGCCTGTCTCCATACGGGAGGTGCTCCAGTCCCCTGCTCATCCTCGTGGCCTCCTCTGGACTTGTTCCAACAGTTCCATGTCCTTTTTATGTTGAGGACACCAGAACTGCACACAATACTCCAAGTGAGGTCTCACGAGAGCAGAGTAGAGGGGCAGGATCACCTCCTTCGACCTGCTGGTCACGCTCCTCTTGATGCAGCCCAGGATACGGTTGCTTTCTGGGCTGCGAGCGCACACTGCAGCCGGCTCATGTTCATTTTCTCATCGACCAACACCCCCAAGTCCTTCTCTGCAGGGCTGCTCTGAATCTCTTCTCTGCCCAACCTGTAGCTGTGCCTGGGATTGCTCCGACCCAGGTGTAGGACCTTGCACTTGGCATGGTTAAACTTCATGAGGTTGGCATCAGCCCCCCTCACAAGCGTGTCGAGGTCCCTCTGGATGGCATGCCTGTACAGAGGTGCCTTTCACTTCAATCAGAGCAGTGGGTGCACCCTCCTCTGATGAGGCAGCCAGGAGAGCATGGTAGCATGGTTCTGTTAGTAAACCCAGGATTTCCATTCCTTTGTACCCCTATGTCAGTGTTAGGGATAAACAGTCCCTCGATCACTGTGAACTTGGAAGTTCATTACTGAGCTGTTGAGTATTGCTGTCCTGAAACTAAGCCATGGCCGAATTAAGAAGGTGTATATTAAACAAACCTTCGGGTTTGGAACATTGAGGTACTACAGAAACAGTGAGGTACTAAGAAATTTTGGGCTGTTTTAGTGGTTTTTCCTTTAAAAAGTGCAGCAGTTTCAGTTTCTTGCCTGAACTGTCCAGCTTCAGGAATTTCCCATCGTTTGAAGTGGTAACAGATCCCCACGGCTTGCATTTGGGATTCTAATGCTTTCTGTCCAGTCATCCCAAGGAGCTACGTATTAATCAAGTTCAGCTTTTACTGCGCCTCTGTGAGATGGCATTATCATCACTTGTCAGATGGGAGCACAGCACTACATGGTGTGACCTGCCCGAAATCACGCTGCAGACCTGTGTCAAGGCAGGAGTGGATTCCTTCCTCCCCGACCCTTAAAATCATCCTTTCATGCAAGTGAAGGAGTCGCATCTACATAGACACATAGGTTACACATCTATTCTCCAGTAAGAAATGCTGCCTTAACAAACAGTTCTCTCGGGAGCAGCATCTAGCAGCTATCAGCTTGTTTTATACCAGCAATGGACAGATTCACCTTCGGGGCTGCACTGCGACGGCTCGACTCATCCCTCCTGCAACCTGTGCGTCGTCCCAGCCGGGCTCTGCACGTGGGGCTGGCTGACATAATAACCAATTGCTCTGTGTAGCTTTAGTAATGTGAGCATTAATATTGATCCAGCACTGAGTTCTATAACAACCAAGAGAAAAATGTATCTGTTACCTTGAGAAACCTCCCAAACAGCTCCAGTCTCCTTTCATTACAGGAGAGAGTTATTAGGGCAGATGGCCGAGGTGATATCCATTTGACCTATAGATGCTAACTCGAGTCGGTTCATTAATAAGGTGGCCAAAGATAGGGAGAGGTGGCAGTAAAGAGAGTTAAAAAGCAGTCCTGTGCACAAAGGATTGCACGTTGGGAAGTGCCGGATAGTGAATGAGATGGACAGAGGTGAAAAAGTGGCTGCACGGTTTTAAATGCTCATCACCAAGTCAAGCAGATTACACCTAAAAGCTGATGTTTTCCCGTATTTGGTCCCTGCTCCGGTGTGAATCCTTTGGGAGGAAAAAGAGCCTATTGCACTTGAATGCAAGACAGAGATTTCACTTTCTGTGATTAACCCCCCCCCCCCATAAATAAAAGTGCTCTATTGTTTTCTGCCATGGCCACAGCTGTGGTGGCTCAGGTTTGAAAGCTGCTGCCTGGCACAAACCCAGTCCTCACTGAAGGATCAGCCCGTGGCCTCCTTCCAAGAGAAATTTGGATTTCATTTGGCCACGATAGGATTCCAGATTGTCATCTGAGCGTGTCTGAGAAGTGGTGAATGTGTGTCAGGAGTTAAGTGCTCGTGAACTTCCTTAGGCCCCCGATTGTTCAGGACTGACCCAGGCAATTTTTTCCAGATGTTCTGGGGGAATCCAAGTCCATATAAAAGGGATGGTAATGCTTCTGCTGCCTTACGAAGTTGTCTTTGTGGCTTGCAGGAATGTGCATGAAAGCTGGAGCCAAGGCACCCCGATTTCTAGTCTCACCTCTACAAACTGCACTTTAACCTCTTCTGCCCTTCCCTGGCATCTCCACACAAGATCACAGACGCTTGGTGGGCCCGGTGCAAACTTTACTTGGCCTTATTAAGAAAGGAACAAGCACTGCTCTTTCTTCTCATTGTGCAAAACGCCGGTCCTGCTCTCCAAACCTCCTCTGGAATTGTTTGTTCGCCTTTGATCCGGCAGCTGCTGCTGTTCTGCAGTCCTGAGCAGGGAAAACATGAGAAGCACCTTGGGATGGGAAGGAGTTGCAAGAGTATGAATTATCGTGATACACAGTGGAAAAGAGGCTGGTTTAGCAGGAATCTTTGGCAAGGAAATGGTCTGATATTTGTAGTAAATGCAGTTTTTTGCAGTAGTTTCCCCTCCACTTTATTGACTCTTTTTATCCCTGTGTTTCTTTATATTCAAATGGTTTATGTTGCTATCAGCGCGATCAAACGCTGTCTTCCCTAATGTTTGAATTGGGCTACACTTTTCATCTTGTAACCGAGGCAGACGACTTCTGCACGTCGCCATTTTAAAGCACGGTGTTTGTTTTACATTTTATCACCCTTTAAAACGTGAAATGAAAACAAACTCTCAGCGGCACACGAGGTGGAAGGGGCTGGGGAGGGAATTGCTCGGTAGCAGTCGGCGCTGTGTGACATCTGATGAATGCTAATTCTTCATCCCCAGAACAGTCTCGAGCAGATGAAGGCAGCTGATTTCTGCAACAGCTTAAACAGAGATTGAAATGACTTCCATGATCTGGAAGCAAGATTTTTTCCCCCTGTAGCAGGTGCAGGCTGGGTCCGCAGAGATTTCTCAGTTATACTCTCAAGTTTGCAGTTTATAAACTGTAATGTCAGTGCCCAGCCAGGCAAAACCGAACTCCCAAACACTTCTGTTCTTCACGGAAGGCTAAGACTTTATCCTCAGGCAAAGGCTCCTCTCTAGGCTGGCTGCTGTAAATCCTCTGGGCCCTGGCAAAAGGCAGAGTTGCTCGCTCATTTTACTTAATTTGTGATGCTGGCAAGATTTGTGCTGCAGCCCAGGGCTCTTGACTCGACTCTCCTAAATCAGAGCATTGACACATGACAGCAGAGAAACAGCAGCACAGAAAACCTGGAAATAAATGCCTTGAAAAGAGATATTTCAGAAAGATGCTGCCTGGCAGAGCTCTAAATGGTGTCAGCGTAACGAGTTTGCTGCTTTAAAACTTCCTCCTCATTAAGAAGTTGGGGTTTAGCCACTGGCATAATAAATGGGGTTTACTGCATATTCCATGTGAGAACCTCAGGGCGCTCGATATCTTTCCACAGAAACCCTGCTAGACAAAATGTCATGCGTTTTTGCAGGTGAATAAACAGAGACATGAGGGGAAGTGAAGTGGGGTTGTCTACACAGGAGTGTTAACCAGCAGAGGTGTGATGAAGTAATGATAGCAAATACAAATGTGTCAGGTTAACGCTGGTGTGGACGTTCATATCCCAGACTAAGAATCCTTTTTCCTGCTTGGATAATTCCATTTTGAGGGTGAGGAAGTACAGCCAAGAGGATAAAGTGCTTGGCTGGGGTTGGGGAGATCAGAGATTCTCTTCTTCTCAAACCTGCTGTGGATTTGCTGGGAGATCTCAAGTGAGTTTTCTCTGTTCTCTGCACCATAATGTCACATGTGGAGGACTGAACATGGTGTTAAATGTGGGGAGAAGAAGAATAATTGCTATTAAACAGAAAACCAGAGCAATCACACAGGTGGTACCGATGCTGGCTTGAAGCAGTTGGTGGCTGATGTCCACACTGTGCATGTTTCAGGTTTATCTATCTTCAAAAGCTGTTTTTCTGGCCTCTTTGCATGAATGCCCACTTGTGAGCGGAGCATGTTAGGTGTATTCTGGCAACATACCTTTCATTTTGATTTCCACTACAGCAGGAAGCCAGCGTATGCACTCCAGGATTGCTCATGATGCAAACAAAACAACAGTATGGGGGGGAGTGCATTTCAAAGGCATGCTTCTGATCCAAACCAGCACACACATGCAATGCTGGGGTGTTCCCATTAATAACAGATAACATCCATGTGCAGCAAGCGCTTAAGATGGTATCAGAGGCAGAACCTAGCAGGCTGAGTGGGGCTTAGTCCTCTGCTTTAACCTACAGACCGTGCTGCTTCAAGGAACACAAACCAGGTTTAGGAAGACATTTTCCTAGTAGTTAATTTGCAATCCAGATTGTGGGCTATAGAGGCAAGACAGCGAATTCCAGTGGATTTTGCTTCCATGTATGCCTTGAAGTTCTCTGTTACAGCAAAAAAATGCTTCAACCTCTCTCCCTTCATTTAAAATGAAGCAGGTTCATGTTACTGTGATCCCAACAACTGCAATAAGAAATAATTGGGATGCTTTTAGGTAAAACTGATGCTTTAGACCTGCTCCACAAGGTCTGTCACTACCGTTGAGCTCTTTCCTCGTATCCTTTGCTCATGGGTTTGGCGTTGCACTGTGTTGAGGGCATCTGCCAGTTGTGATGGTGGCTAGCGCAAGGCAGGAGATGCCTCACTTTCCTGCCAAGTGGACCAGCAAGAAGCTGTTGGTTGGCCAGTTACCTCTTACAGGCTGAGGTGCATGTGTGATGAACATTTGCTGTGATGCTTGTTTGTTCCTGTAAAGCACATTTTAATTATCCTAATGCCTTTGTAATATCTTCTTTGCTACAGAAGAGGAAGAGGAACAAGTGCCCACCGATGGAGGTACATCTGCAGAGGCCATGCAGGTGCCACTGGAAGAAGAGGGAGACATGGAAGAGGATGAAGCAATTAACGATGAGAACTACTTGAGCAAAAGACCATTGGACAGTCCTGATGCTGAGGAATTTCCACCTGTGAAACGGCCAAAACTCTCCATTTCCAAAGGGGACACCTTGGATGGAGCTTTGGAACCACGTGAACCTCTTAGCTCAATAAACACTCAGAAAGTACCACCAATGCTGTCTCCCGTTCATGTTCAGGACAGTACAGACTTAGCCCCTCCTTCACCAGAACCACCAATGTTGGCTCCCATTGCAAAACCGCAAGTGCCAACCCCCAAAAGTTTGGAGGCAAAGCCATTTGTACCCAAAACTAAGTCCAAAACAAGTTCTCCAGGACAGAAGACGAAATCACCTAAAACTACACCTTCACCAGTGGTAACTGGAAGTCCCATACGTTCACCAAAAACTGGATCCAAAGAGAAGAAGTCACCGGGTCGCGCCAAGAGCCCAAAAAGTCCTAAAAGTCCAAAGGTTCCTGCTCATGTTCCTCAACCACCGGTCAAGCCTGAAGCACCAAGTAGAACCCCTCTGGCTGCATTAAGTGACAAGATAGGAAAGGAAAACATTCAAGTGAAACAAGGACAGACGCCACCTGAGCCTGCCACCAAGCCAAATATTGAAAACCAGACTAAGAAAGTACCAGTGATGGACAAAACCATCGATGATTCGATCGATGCTGTAATTGCTCGTGCATGTGCGGAACGAGAACCGGATCCCTTTGAGTTCTCCTCTGGTTCTGAATCAGAAGGGGAAATTTTCACCAGTCCGAAAAGACTTTCTATATCAGAGACTGCAACTCCTAAACCTTCTGTTTCTGCCAATAACACAAATAAGGCAGGAGCGACTCCAATACCTCCCTCAGGTGGAACTTCAAGTTCAGACATTTCATGGACAATGGATGACTCAATTGATGAGGTCATTCGAAAGGCAAACATGGGGACACCTTCTAATCCACCTACCAACTTCACTTACTTCTCCTCTCCTTCCGCTTCACCACCTACTCCAGAACCTCTTCTCAAGGTCTATGAGGAGAGAGCCAAGTTGGCTGCATCAGTAGAAGTGAAAAAGAAGTTGAAAAAAGAGCTGAAGACAAAGATGAGGAAGAAAGAAAAGCAGAAGGAAAAAGATAAAGAGAAAAGCAAGGAAAAGAATAAGGAGAAGGACAAGAACAAGGAGAAGGAGAAAGACAAGGAAGGAAACAAGGAAGCAAAGTTTCAGTGGAAGGAACTACTCAAAGAAGATGATCTTGATCCCTATAAATTCAAACTAAAGGACTTTGAGGATGCTGACACAAAAGTAAAGTTGAAAGATGGCAATACCAAAAAAGACCGAGAAAAACATAAAGATAAAAAGAAAGAGAAAGAGAAAGGCAAAAAAGACAAGGATAAGAAAGACAAAGAGAAACTTAAAGATAAGAGTAAGGAAGATAAGATAAAGGCTCCATCAGCACCTCTTGTGTTACCTCCCAAAGAAATGCCTTTGCCCTTGTTCAGCACACCAACTGCCATGAGGCTTCCCAGTATGTTACCTTCCTTGTCTCCAATGCTTCCCGAAAAACTGTTTGAGGACAAAGAGAAACCAAAAGAGAAGAAGAAAGACAAAAAAGAGAAGAAGAAAAAGAAAGAAAGGGAGAAGGACAAAGAAAAGGAAAAGAAGGAGAAGGAAAAGGAGAGGAAAGAAAGAGAAAAGAAAGAGAAAGAAAAAGAGAAACACAAACATGAGAAGGTAAGCTCCTTAGTTGGGTTGAGGTGGCATGCCTGCTTGGAAAACGCACATGGATTCCTGTATTTGCTGCTGAGTGTTGTTCAAGAGCTTTGAGGAGATGTGTGGTTACAGGTTTGGTTAAGCTTTAAAAGGAACAGCTCCAAGGAAGACACCCATCAAGAGTTTCAGGGGTTGTCCCACCTCTTTGGAAGATAAAACAGTGGAAGTTCAATGCTGTGAATTTGAGATGGGAGATTGTCCTGGTTTTCCTCAACTCAGTTTTCCCTTTGAAAAGCTTGGACCCATGCTCAGCAGCAGCACACACACCATGAATGTATATAGTGTTGCAATGCACAGATTTGGTTCTGTAGATTTCCACTGGTAGGGCCAACAACCTTATACCTGTCGTATAGACTTTAATTTATTGTTTCAAAGCTCTAGAAGCCTGTAGGTTACAAGGTGGAGAGAAGTGAGGAGCAGATCACCTTCAAATGAACACGTTCACAAGTAGTCTCAGATGCTCCAAAGAGCTGTCGAATCTTCTCTTAGCAGGACTCTAATTTGTTTGAAGTAAGACAGTTGTTCTCAAATCATGGTCTAAATGTCACCTTTCGGTTTGAGTCTGATGCTTGAGAGAGAGGACGGGAGAGCTGATTGTCGAGTGGGTTGAGCTCCTTCCACTCCTGTAACTCTTCCTGATTTGCATCAGCCAAAGATAATTTCTTCTTTCCAATATCACCTAATCTTGAGAATATAGTTAATATTTCAGAAATGAAACCAGCATATTTGCATGTTATCAGATTTGAAATCCCATTAGAATCGGCTCCTCTAGTTCAGGGTTGGCTCTAATTTTTTTGTCACTTCACCTTTTAATACGCATTAAATTGTTAATAAAAAAAGAAGGAAAAAAAGAAGAAAAGAAAGAGATTGTCTTCGGATGTGATAACCTTGGATACAGGATTTCCTAAATCTCTATCCTTAGCAGTAGGAAACCCTGTATAACTTGGGGTTTTACCAAGGAGCTCTTTACATCCTGCTCTGAGCGTGCTACTCAATTCATGCGAGCTCAGATGTGGGATATTCCTCACCTTCCTCCTCTGCCATTGTACCCTGTTATGCTACTTGCTTACTGAAACTGAAACAAACCCCTGATATCCAAACCTGACATGTTTTTTAAGCTGACAAGTGATTTTCCATGCAGAATCTGGGTGATCTGGAGAACTAACATTTGTCTGCTGTGGATGAGTCACTGGTGGCCCAGTTGTCCATGTTAATTTAATGTCTGGGTTTAGGCTGCAGCAGCACTTCCATGGATTCCCCCTTTTGTCTGTCTGCTGCTCCTCATGCCTGAGGTGTTTTGCCAGTATTCCACTGAGAATTTCCGCAAGGAATCATAGAATCAGAATGGTTTGGGTTGGAAAGGACCTCAAGATCATCCAATTCCAACCCCCGGCTGTGAGCAGGGACACCTTGCACTAGACCATGTCACCCAAGGCTCTGTCCAACCTGGCCTTGAACTAGAGATTTAGGTTAAATGCATGTATATAGAGAGTTTCCTAGTTTTCATCCATTTGATTTTGCATTTCTTCTGCAAATCTCTTTATCTAGTTTGCTTTAGAGCAGCAGAACAGATAGAGAAACAAATACTACCTGGTAAAGCTTTAGCATTGACAGAAACATTAGGAAATATACATATATAGGAATATAGAAATATTAGGAAACATATATATATATATATATGTATGGGTTAGTGTGAGGTGTCCCTGCCCATGGCAGGGGGTTGGAACTACATAATCTTAAGGTCCTTTCCAACCCTAACTGTTCTATATATGATAGAATATATATATCATATATATGATTCTATATATATATCGTAGATATGGTTCTATATATGTATGAGTTCAACAGTAATAAAAACATGGACAAATTATGGAACTAGATAATCTTAAGGTCCTTTCCAACCCTAACAGTTCTATATATGATAGAATATATATATCATATATATGATTCTATATATGTATGAGTTCAACAGTAATAAAAACATGGACAAGTTAAACTGACAAAGCTGCCCATTACCTCGGCATAAAGTCCCTGTCGAGAGATAAACTTGAAAGCTAAAATGCATGCAAAAGTGCCCAAATGGAATTAAAATTTAAACTGATTTTTGATAGATAAGCTTTTTTTTCTATTTTTTCATTATTATTATTTTTTTTTTTTTTTTTTTTTTAATCCACCTCTTTGGTGCAAGTCAGGATTTTCCCAATACATTTTCCCCTTTAAATCTCTGGAGCGATTCTCATTTTTTGCAAGGCCGCACTGCTGGTGTCCTGGAAAAATGGAGAGTTAGAGCTTTATCAGTTGGTGCCCTGAGGTATGTGGCAAAGAAGCTAAATCCTTGAAGATTAGCAAAAAAAATGCAGCACATGGCAATAAGGGGCTTATATGACTACTAGTATTAGTTCAGGTGAAAGAAGTATTGCTTATACATAAAACTGGACAAATCCACTGACAATGTATTTTTAGTTGGCTACAAAGGAGTCTTATATTGCTGGACTTTACCTCTTTGGTGATTTGCGAAGCTTAGTAATCCACTGTAAATGCTCTTCTGCTGGCCCCAATTCCCTGTATTACCCCAGAATGCTGCTCTTTCGTTTTAACCCCTAAAACTACATGTTTCCTTAATTTAGCTTTTAGATCACACAATGGCTTATTTAGCCAGCAGTTGTGCTGTAAGAGCAAATGACTGTGTTACTGCTCAGACTTTTAACTTCCATGGTACATCCGCTTCAGAGGTGGAAGTGCAACCTGAAAGGTGAGTTTGTGGTCTCACTGCACTTTCAGCTCTTGATGGCCAGTACAAACCATCAGATTTCTGTTTCTGATATCACTGTATTTACAGAGTAACTCAATGATGTTTGCATTTTTGAGTGCTGTTATAGTTATTACCTAGGTGTGATTCCCATCCTGTTGGGAACCTCATAGAATCACAGACTGGGTTGGAAGGGACCTTAAAGCTCCTCCAGCTCCAACCCCTGCCACGGGCAGGGAGCCCTTCCACTGGAGCAGCTTGCTCCAAGCCCCTGTGTCCAACCTGGCCTTGAACACTGCCAGGGATGGGGCAGCCACAGCTTCTCTGGGCACCCTGGGCCAGCGCCTCAGCACCCTCACAGGGAAGAGCTTCCTAATATCTAATATCTAATATAGCTTCCTAATATCTAATCACCCCTCTTTCAGCTTAAAGCCATTCCCCCTTCTCCCATCACTACATGCCCTCATATGTTGAAGCTTTTTATCACCTTTTGCCTGTAATTTTACCCCTGGAAGACACAGAACAGCAACTGATACCCTGCATAAATGGCAGGAAGCAGATCTGAAGGCTTCGTGCTGGAAGCATTTGATGGCGGCACCGAGGAAGAGCAGCTTTTGTGCGGGGCTTGCCTGCAGCTCTGTGCTCCGCAGTAGCTTCGGGGTGCTGCCCTTGGAGCCAGAAAAGGAGGCAGTGAGCTGGGGTGCTGCCTTACGTGCGCTGCCGGATTAAAAGCAAACACTTGAAGCAGTTCCACACCACTTCTACTACGGAGATTACTGAGTGTGTTGTAGGAGTGACTGAGCAGCTCAGGAAGCTGCTGCTGACCCAGTTTCAGCCTTAACCTTAATACCCCGAGCTGTACACTAAAGTGGTTGAGGAACTGCTTCGTGAGGAATGGAGCTGTCCTTGCATAAGGACAAGGCTTGTTGGAGCTGCCCCAAAGTATGCTGCCCCCGATCATGAATCAAAATCTTACCACTGGTACCGAGGACCAGGCTATGCAGGATGTAGCTGTGAATGCTCCTTCATTTTCTCTCTGCTCTGGTTGTGCAAACCCTACACACAGACCCATGTTGTAGAAAATTGCTTCCTCTCCTGTTGTATCAAAGGGTAAGATGTAGGATTGTCATGGAACACTGTTTTGCTCTCAGGGAGGCTGTGATGTGGGTATCTGAGCTTAAAAAAGGTGGTTTATTTGCTTTTGTTCTGCCACGTGAACCCACACCACTGTTGTTTGGAACAATTTGCCCCATCCCTCAGTGTTCAAGGCCAGGTTGGACACAGGGGCTTGGAGCAACCTGCTTTAGTGGAAGGTGTCCCTGCCCATGGCAGGGGGTTGGAACTGGATGAGCTTTAAGGTCCTTTCCAACCCAAACCATGCTGTGATTCTATCTTTCTGGTACACAGATAACAACACAAAGGACCTTTCTACAAAGCACAGATGACATAGGTGTCTTTCTGTGCTGTACGCTGCAAGCTAAGCAACAGTGCCTGTGCTAGAAAGCTTTGTATTCAAAATAGGCACTACAAAAGGAGGAGAAACCTGCAGCAAAAGAGGTAAGATAATCTGTGCAAAACCATATTCCTGAGCCTCCTGTACTCAGGGTTCAGTTCCATGTCTCTGTCCCTTGGACATCGCTACAGGTTAAGATGCTGGAAAAGCAGTTAAGAGATGTACCTGTGGGAAGTGGCAGTGGGATTGTTGCAGGCGTTAGGAGCTGCAGAGGAGAAAAGCTTTTGCAGCACTCCAGGGGAATGACATAACAAAGAAATCATGCTATATAAACAAAAGAGTAAAGAGAGGCCTGTGGAGTAAGCTAATACATATCAATAGAGGGCTTCATTGAAAAGCATGGTTAACTTGTGTCACAACAGAAATAGTCCTCAGGCTGCAGCCCTTCTCTCTCTGGAGTAGGTGAGCAACTCCAATTCTCTGGGCGAGGTGTGTGGCACGGGGCTTTGTCATTGCCATTCCTCAATGTAAGTCCTAACTGAGTCCCCCCCACCTTAGCCTGCTGCCTCCTGCGCTGCTTTCTGTGCCTTGAATGGATTGTTTGCCCCCCTTTCTTTAGGAAAGCTTTCTAAACCAGATTTCTCTCACTGAGTTTTGCTCACGTTTCCATGTAGTGGATGCAGGCTACTTCTGTCTCTTTTAAGTTCCTGGATCAGATTCAGCTAAGTGGTTATTTCATTAAATATGATGATGCACATGCTTAAAATAAGATCAGTCTCCCTTTCTATCTCTATATATATACACACATATATAATGTATATACGCTTATATATGGATGTAAGTTGAGCATCCTATGTATGGAGAATCATTAGTGTCAACTGTAAAATCTGAGATGAATCTGTACAGATTTTGCAAAGCAGTAGCTCAATGGGAGTTGGTAACTTTGGCAGATGCTAGTTCAAAGAGTTTTAAGGACATATTCAAGAGGTTTAAATTCCACCAGAAACTGAGGTTGGAAACCAGGCCATTTGAAAAATAGCCATTAGAAACCTCACTCTAATTGCATTGAAAAGCAGTGGGTCACTTATGCCTATGTGGATATGCACTTTCATAAAGAATCCAGTGTTGGTGCTTGGGTTTTATTTGCTTCCTCTGTGTCTACTTTTGGTTCAAGAGGGTCACCATACACTTCTATGATGAACCTGGGAGATGATTAGATTTCAATCTCAGAAATGCGAACACCATTGGGTACCCATCGAGTTTGAGTACTAAGGTCAAAGCATTTCATATCATTGTTTAGAGGGGGTTGTGTCTCTAGGAGGTGCAAATGCAATGAAACTTCAAGTTGATTTTGAAGTCCAGAATTGATATTTGTGATTTGCTGCGGTTGGGAACTCCCAACTAGACTCTGACCATCATCCGTGCCACAGCATGAAGCGTGAGAGCAGTGATCAGCCGCTCAGAGGTCTGTCTCATTAAGCTCATAGACTCCAGTGAACTCCATCCGTGCTTTCATGTAATTAATGTATTTGGGGAGTCTGCTTGCAGTCTCTGATTGATGATTGTGTTCCCTTGTACAGATAAAGGTGGAACCAGTTGTTCCAGCTCCATCACCGGTTATTCCTCGGCTGACATTAAGAGTGGGTGCAGGCCAAGACAAGATGTAAGTACAAATAAATCCATCTCTGAGGCTTATGTTTTCCACAGTTCGTGCTCTGTCACTTGTGGCAGCTCTTATTTTCAGTGGGAAATGCTTAAAAATCAGTGGCAAATTATACAGCTATGACATCTTTTGACCATCCATCCATCCATCCATCCATCCTACTGTGTTTCTCACTCTGTGCCTTTCTAGGGCATGGATTACAAGACTCCATCTAGACTCATATGATGCCTCCAGTGACATTTAATGAGGTTTCCATAATGGATGGTTACTCCTAGTGTAACCTACAGCTAAGTTTCATAACCCTCTTCAGCTAACAGTTGTTTTATGCTTTAAAACATAACACTTGAAGTGCCTTTACGCATGTCTGTTTCATTATAACTGTTGATGATTATTTATGAGCGTACCTAACGCATTTCACATGGTGGTTCATTAGCTCCCTAATTACTGGGTGCTGTTGTACAAATAATAGGTACTTTGTACTGAGAGATCATCCAGCACAAACAGGTAGCTGGAGAGGCTGGGGAAACCACGTGTCACTGGCCTTTTTAGGCTGGTCCTGTGCTGTATGGGAAGGGTTTCTTTTAATCACTTCTTTCGTGTTGGTTTTTAATGGCTGATGGTGCATGTGAGCCCCAAACAAATCTTTCCTTTCCATTCATCACTTGATGTAGTTGTTTCTCTTTTAGAGCTATTATGAACTGAATGGCTAATTTTTCTGCTTTAGAAGTTGAATGGCATCCTTGAGGATTATTGTGTTTTCTATGGTGTCCCACTCCTCCACAGTAGGTAACCGTGACTTTCACTTGTTTGAAGTTGCTGAGGGACTTCTGTAATTGGTTTCTATGGGACACCCCCATCCCAAACATCAGGGCTGTTTCCTGCTCTTCAACCATTTCTGCTTGCTTTCTTTCACAGCATTTAAGTATGATTTACAGTTTCAGTGCCTCAGGTTGCTGTATGAAAGCTCCAGCTTTCGCAGAACAGTTGTCTGTCCTGCTGTCTGTGGTTTGAATGTGCACATCTGGACAGACTGCCTCTTTAAAGCCCACAGGTTCATGTTCCTCCTTGAGGAACTATGGATACTCTTAAGCTCATCTTCTTCAATGACTGTACAAGTGTTTATGTGGGGAAATGAAAACACATTTTCAAGGAAGAAGTTCTAAATTAAGAGTTCTGAAGCCATATTTTAGCACCAAAGAGTTGACTTTGCCTCCCATCTCCATCCCTATAGAAAGACCCCAATCTTTCTGTACCCACACACGTTTTGAGAAGGGACTTCAGACTCCATCTGCCTGCTACAAATCATATGGGTACGTCATCATCAGCTCTGCCAGCCCGTTGTGTGTCAGAGATACCAACATCTTGGTTTACAGTCTTTGGGGAAACTTGCTTCTATTGCAGTTTCCTTTCTGCATCCTCAGTGACACATTGACCACCATCTTTTCCCAGGGAAGTGGTGGAATCACCACCCCTGGAAGTGTTCAAAAACCATGCAGACGAGGCCCTTAGTGACACGGTCTAGTGGTTGCCTTGGCAGTGCTGGGGAACGGTTGGACTTGATCTTAAAGGTCTTTTCCAACCTGGTTGCTTCTGTGATTCTGCCTGACCTCGGGTGTCACAAGGGGGACTTCATCTTCTCCACATCCTTGAGGCTGATTAAACCTATATAACCAAGTGAGGTTTGAGCCATTAGTATTCCATCTCTATTTCCTGTTTCTATCTGAAGTATCTCCACCCTGCCCACCATACTGGCCCCCTGAAGTTGTCCTGGTGTAAATCACCCAGTCGTATGTTCTGGCTAATAGCAAACAAGAAATTGGAGCTTCATAATAGCTTTGGGGATTTTTCCATAGTTTTCCAAGGCAAAAACTAGGAAGGCATTTGCCGTTACACAAGTAAATCCAGTTTGTGCCACGTGTCTCTGGGGACTGTGTTGTGTGTCGATCCGGTGTCTAATGTGTAGAGCTTGCAGTGGAGGTGTCCTGCTTTAAATAATACTTTTGCTTTTGTCCTCAACAATCAAAATTCATTCTAAACGTGGAGCATATTTTAATTTTCATGTATTGTAACCATTATGAAAGGAACTGGTGTGGCTCTAAGGCAAAGCATTACATAGTTCTCTGTGTGGCTTCGACCTCTGAAGTAATACCAGAAATCTCTGCGACCTCTATTTAAAGTTATTAGTTGAAAACACCATAGTAGGATCATCAACCTTTTAAGTAGCTCATAACAGGCAGAAACCAAAGCTTTTGTGATGTGTTATTGTAAAGGAAAGTGAAACTTGCTTGTGTTTCATCTGTGTTGGTAATGAAGTGCTGAATATTTGGCAATGATCGTATAGAAATACTGTGTTTCAGTTAGTGTGTCTCTGGAGTTTACTAGCATGGGATTATCTGAGGATGTCTGAGGATCGATCTCTATGAAAAGGTATGAGAGAAGTGTTTTGGGATTCATAGAATTCGATGAGTAAAAACCAAATGGAATGAGTTTTTTCAGTGTCCTTTGTTTGACAAGAGCTGTTTGGAAGCTTTTGGAAGTACTTAAGGACCCATTGAACTGGAGGTTGGTTTGTTTAGGAGAACTCAAAAGAAGAGTTGAGGATAGATTTAGATTAGACATTAGGCAGAAGCTCTTCGCTGTGAGGGTGCTGAGGCGCTGGCACAGGGTGCCCAGAGAAGCTGTGGCTGCCCCATCCCTGGCAGTGTTCAAGGCCAGGTTGGACACAGGGGCTTGGAGCAAGCTGCTCCAGTGGAAGGGGTCCCTGCCCGTGGCAGGGGTTGGAGCTGGATGAGCTTTAAGCTCCCTTCCAACACAAACCAGTCTGGAATTCTATGAACTCCATCTAAAACATTCTCTATAATGGAAGTACTTACAGATCTTGGTGAGGCCACAAAGTCTTTCAGGTGCCTGAAGAGAAAGTGTCAGATTGATGGTGCTTGAAATGAAGATTCCCATCACACCCTAAACACAGCACAACAACAGCAACGTGAGATTACTCAAATAAACCTGCAGTGGTGAGGAAAATGCCTTCGCAGTGTAGCAAACAGTTTCTTCTCTATCATTTCACTTCTTGGCTCCTCTGCTTGGACCAACATACAAAGCAGTGATGGTAGCAGCAGTGATGTCTTTTTCTGTGAAAACGAGCACATATTGCTCCTAGATTCAAAGTGATACCTGCATTCAAGCTTGTCTGGTGTGCAAATATCCTTACAACATGCATCAGTTGAAAAGGGACAGCTATTAATAATGTAAGGTTAACAGACATGAAAATGCACCCTTGCTGAAGGATGGATAAACCAATATTGGAAAAACTCTTCTACATTAGGAGGTTTTTGCAAGTGCTTTAACTGCACAGTAAAACAAGAAGAAAGTAGATTCTAATCAAAGCATTTCCATCTTAGTTGTAAACAATTACAGCAATACTTGCATGGATGCCACATTAGAAGAAATTTACTGGATTCCATTCTAATGCAATTAGAGCTAATTTTGTTCTTTAAATGAATAAAAGGTCAGCTAGTAAATCTAGTTTATCTCAAGTCCAGGCTTCAATAAATTGTTTTATTTAATTTGTTGCAAAAGATCTTATCCTTTAATGGGCCTGGCTCTTATTGGTTTGCTTGGGTTCTAAAATATTTATGACCACCTTTTGAGATATGATTTGAATGATATGTCGGAAGGCTTCTTTTGACTGGGGTTTTTCTTTTCCATTCCAGTGTTATCAAGGTAGATTGCTAACTGAGTTAGTATAGGAAGGAACTAGAGATGCTATCTTCTTCAAAACAAAACAAAACAGAAACCCACAGCTAGTATAGGCTTCTAGATTTTAAGTCATCTGCAAATGATGAGCAGAATTTAACGCCGTTACTCAACTGCATCATGGTTTCTTTTTGCCTTGCCGGTTTTCATGCACAGAACTTTTTGTAAGCCTATCTGTTGATGAGGTGTTGACATTCCAGCTACTACCACAGTTGACATAAACTTCAGCTAAAGCATGTGCCGTAATTTTTGATACTTCTGATAAATTTCTTCGCCATTTAAATACAGTTCTTAAGAAAAAACACATGGCTTCTGACATTTACACTCCGTGCTTCTGTGTCAGTGCTTCTGTGACTTAGAAGCAGGATATATATTTACCTTAACATGTCAGGCCTTTGCTCCACACTTGTGCTTCCTGGTATCACAGCTCTGCCATCAGCAGAGGAACCTGGAAACCAGACGTAAGAAGGGGACAGACAGGTATTTTAACAGGGTTTAACTTGTAAACCTGACCTGCTGCTCTTATGAAGTTGCCCCTTGTCTTAGGTACTTTTAAAGTGAATAGGTATGTGTCTTTCTCCAAAAACAAAAGGCACACGTGCTCAGATGTGTGTGTGTCTATAAAAATGTGTATTGAATAACCTGTGGATTGTAAAATAAAATCCTTAAAGGATTAAGGGATAGAGAAATCTTTGTTATCCAGATATTTAATTGACTTCACTAAAGCTTTTTATCGCTTGGTAGGATATTATCAGCCTAACTGATGTTCATTTGGAGGCTCACTCAACTGCATGATATCCCCATGACAAAAGCCAACCTCAGAGCTGACATCCTTTGTAGGGAATCTCGAAACCAAGGGGCAGTATAGACCAGATTATTTTGTGGCCAGTAGATGTGACCTCTCTATGTAGTATTGGTGATCTATATTTGGGACTAAGAGGACAGGGGAACCTGTTGTATCACACTGAGTTCCAGTGATTGTCCATCTAAGAATCATAGAATCGTAGAATGCTTTAGGTTTGATGGGACCTTAAAGCTCACCCAGTTCCAACCCCCTGCCATGGGCAGGGACACCTTCCACTAGAGCAGCTTGCTCCAAGCCTTGTCCAGCCTGGCCTTGAGCACTGCCAGGCATGAGGCAGCCACAGCTTCTACTGCAGTAAGATGCCAAATAACATTTATTGCTGTAACTTGCCAAAATAACACGTGTTTGAAAAAGTGGAATCCTGAAAGGAAATGCAGCTTGAGAAAATCTCCTCACTGAAGCTATAACACTGCCTGAAACACAGCTAGACTGTTGGAGGAGTTTATTTCTCATCAGTTTACATGGTTTAAATTGTCGCTGCTGCTTGCTCAAGATTCATTAAGTGCAACTACAGTTGGGCAACAGAATTGCAGTAAAACAGTTCCTTATCCATGCTTTATAAAACTCTGTAAAACTTCATTATCTGACCTGCAGCATGCAGAGCACCACCAGATTTATTATAGTGTAATGCTCTCCAAAAATAGATGCCTAAATGGTAATCTTCTATCTGCAGCGAGCTTGATTGACGGAAGAGTTGAGCTGCAGAATCTCCAGAGATTGGGTTTTTTGGGGAAACTACACACACACATACACAATCAGACTTTAAATAGGTAGTGGCACCAAGGAAGGAGAGAAGAGGAAGGTATTAGCAAATCCCTTGATAAGCTTTTGATTGACCTGGTTGAAAGCAAGAAATTGGGCAAGGGCCATGTTGATGTTCCCTTAAGTTCACTGGGGATCTGTAGTTGCTCCTGTAACATGAATATGTGGGGATTCAAGACTGCTTAAGCTCCCTGGGAGTTATGAAAAAGAAAGGTAGGTACCTAAGACAGGATTTTTCTATTAGCTTCAGTTAAATTAGATTCTGCCCTATGTAGCTACCAAGAATGCATCTTGTTTTTACAGTGACCTTCGCTGGCTCTTCCGGAGCTTTGGTTTTGAATAGGGTTGTTCTTGTATGGATAAATCAGCCTGTGTGAAACTGTTAAACTTTTGGTGCTGTTTAGTGGAGAGCTACTCAGACTTTGATACTTTAGATTACTGTCTTCTCAGTGTTTGCCCACAATAGCTGGATAATGGGGTTCATTAACCTCCCTGTGTAGGCACATCTAAATTGTTTGCCTCTAGCCTTGGCTCCCTACGTGTGGCTGGGGAGGAAAGGACTGGCTTTTTATTGACTTGTCAAGCCATAGGTTTGCATTACCAGCCAAGTAGCTCATGACCCATTGCATTTATTTCACTGTTTTGTGGTGGGGAAACAGGTAAAGGAATCCTGCTGGAAGCCCCTCCTTCCACACATTCGGATGAATAAGAGCAGTGTTTGGAGCAGTTAAGGCACCGTGACCAAATCCTCCCAAAGACGTAATGCAAGCAGCATGGGGCTATTGTGGGACACAGCTGTGGGCGGTGTTGGTTACCTTGCGAGACGTTGCTTATTCAACAGAACGCTCTGGAGGAGAACTTATTGTGGAATTAAAGAGAAGAGGAAAAAAGTGATACTGCAGGGAGAAAAACCTAGAAGGGTAAACCACTGTTTGGCAAAATTAAACAGGAGCATCCAGGCAGCAAAAGCCTGTTTATTGCAGTGCTAACTGGTATCCCAATTACCTTACAGTGCAGCCCTTAGCAGAGGAAGGCTGTGTTAACCGTGAGCTGACGGAATTAACTCTCTGGGTGTCAGTCCCACTTTGGCTGTAAAAGAGCGTGTAATGGTGAAATGATTTCTGATCTGCTCAATAGACCACCTAAGTGAGGAGGCAGAGGAATGAAAAACGATCCTGCTCCTCTCCACGGCTGCAGAGGTGTGCTTGAGGAATGCCAGTGATCTTTACGTAAATCTTCGTGTGTGCATACCCATACCTGCATTTTTCTGCTCTGTGGTCTTTTAAATTCGAAGAGCTGGAGGACTGATTTTCAGTGCTGAATGCTGAACATATTTTAATAAAGATACTGTCCCAGGTATGATTCATGTCCCTTTCCCGATGGTTCTTCTTTAGCATAACATTTTGGCCTCAATCCTGCGCTAAAATCCCCATGCATGGTCTTGTATCCATCCAAAAGTCTCACTCACTTCAGTGGAGGTTCCCCAGCCTCTCTCTTGCTGCAGGATTGCAGCTTTTACATGAAAAAAAGGCAAGGAATACTCTATCCCTTTTACCGAAACAAGTAAATAATCCTTTTTGTTTGTATTTCTAGATGTCATTTAGAAGAGCTTTTTCTTTCTTGAGTGTTACTCCCAGCTTCAGACGTAGTCCTTCACTTGTTTCTTCCTTCTTAATTACTGAAGCCACCCCAGCTAATTATTCATCCTGTTTATGGTAGGTGTTAGGCTGTAGCAAATGCTTTTCATTTTGCTGCTGGCCACATTGGGTGATGAGTCCAGAAGTGAATCCATAAGAAGGTTTGAGTCATTAGAAAACAAAACAACTTACTGTGAGATTCTTTGATTTTGCTGCTTATTGCTCAAGAGGAAAGAAATCGTACATGTATACCACAGTTAGAAAAAAACCTACTTCAGGCAGGTTTGGGCACATAAGTGAGTTGCTTGTGTAAATGGGCATGAGCAGCTGCCCTTCTAAAGCACTACAGAAATGGATCAAATATGTGTGAAAGATTAGAAAGGCAGATGGGTATTTGTTGGAAAAATAGACTTCATCTCTGTGGAAGATGACTGCAAGAGGGAGGTACTGATTTGCTCTTGTCTTTGACAGAGGTGCTGCTTTTTATTCACTCTTCTGTTGAAGTTTATAAACAAAAGTGAGGAAACTATATAGACCCAAGGATTCATGTTACGTGGAGAGCTGGGTGTGAAGAAGAGGGACGTAGAGAAATAGCCATCCATAGACACGTAAGCAAAAGGTGATCCTATCTGAATTTAGTTCATGTTATGAGAGCTGGATGTGGACAAGAAGGATGTGGAGAAATAGCCATCCATCGACACAAAGGCAAAAGATGGTCCTACCTGAATTTAGTGAAGTTGTCCTGTGAGCAGTTGATTTTTAGCTGTATGGAGCCTCCAAGCTCAGGACTGACCATCTCACTTGGTTCTTTCGAAAACATGTCTCAGTAACAAGCTGGAAATTACAGTTTTAGAGGTTTCTAAACCCATTGTGGCATAATTTGCTGGTAGTTGATAAAATTGATATCTAGATTAATTCCCATTGGAAAGGGTAGGTGTAGGACTGGTTTATGGACCAACTTCTAGATCATGTGTCCCATAGCATGTCCCAAAACAAATTACAATAAAGGGCAGTTTTCAGGGAGCACATAAGAGAATGTTTGCAAAGGGCTCGTTGGCATAAACATGTTTCACCAGCTTCTGGTTTTGCAGTCTAGAGCTCAGCAGAAGGGATAATGCCAGGTGGTTTTCACATTGAAGCTCTGAGCAGCATGTTATTGTTGATAAGAGAGAAAAGAAGATGAAAGATACCAAGACGCCACGCTACCAGCTCAGTTTTGTTTTGTCAGACTGGCAATGAACCATCCAAGATGTAAGTCAGTTTGGTGAGAAAGAATGGGAGGAAGATTTAGGAGTCATCAGAAGCAAAGTGCTTGTGGTTGTTGGGAGAAATACTCCGGTGTAACAGATGCAGAGGGTGGAGGCCAAGAGCAGAATTCTCTTTTACTTACAGTAATGGAAAAATAAACAGTAAAAAAACTGTAATTCAATTCCAAGAGTGCAAATGTCCATAAACCAAAGGAGATAGCAAGAAGTGTCAGCTGGACTGAAGACCTAATGGATTCAAACATGATGTTTTCTACCTGTGGGAATTGGGTGCTTGTAGTAAAATGGCTACAGAATGAATGGTATGAATAACTCCTTCCAAAGAACATTGGGAATAAGCATCATACCTCAAGGAGAAAAGGACTGTTAGCAAAGAATTTACATCTCCAAGGCAAAAGACTGTGGAGGTGAAGTCAGGTTTGGCAGGATGAAATGTTGTGAAGGATCTTGAGCAAATAAGAAAAGAAGGGAAGAAGGAGGACCATGGAAATGAAGACAGGCAGAAGATGGAGGATGAGCCAAGAAGAGAAAGATCACTTTCCATATGATCCTATGTTCATTCTTGGAAATAATGGAATAAAACACAAAACAGAAGTGAACCACACCAGCAGGCTTGATTGATAGCAAATCTTTGATAAGCAACTGGTTTTCTAGGTGAGCCTATTCCAGTTGGCAGTCCCTCCAAGAGATGTGGATGGCAGCGCTCATTTTTGCCATGCACCTCACGTATCTGTTTCCACCACCAATGCTGAGAGCAGTTGCCTCCACTTCCCACTGCAGAATGGTTTCTTCTGGACTGGGGAAGGAGTGGCTGGGTGCAGGATCAAACCACTTCCCCTCCAAGGGACGGTTTCATCCGTGATGAAGAAGAGGTGAGACGCTCGCATGCGTACAAGATGGAACAAAGTCGACATCTGTCCTACCATTGGAACAAGGAATGCTTTCTAATGGATGAATAGATGATGGCAAAAAAAAGATGGGTTTCAGGAAAACATTTAATACTGTCACACAGGACATTCCTAGGGAAGCTGGCAGAGACAGGATTAGTAGAGGAGCTGCTCAGCAGTGAGGAACTAACTCGAAGGAAGATAGCAGCGGAGAGTTGTAAGAGAGCTTATCTAACCAGAGAGGAGGTTACTAGTGAATATGCTCAGGGATGTATTTTAGGGCTGGTTTGATTTAATTTCATTTAAATTTCATTTAAAACTTTGTCACAGAAGGAGATAGAGCACTGATGTCTTTGTGGCAGTAAGGTTGAAAGACCATGTCAGTACAAATGAGGATCTGATGAATCTGATGGAAAGCTGGATCCCCTTAAGTAGAAGGCAGAAATGGTATTTAATTCAGTAAAAAACAACTTGCAGTTAAGGCTTTGCTTTTGAAGCGAATTCTACCCATTAGAAACTTCAGCCAGAAGTAAAGAGCTGATCAATCAGTGTATCATTATGGCCATCATATGAGAATCTGTTGATACTTCATCTGAAATGTTATATTCAGCTCTTGAAGAAAGGATGAATTGGGAAGAGCAGATGCAGAGGAGAGCTTGGAGCACTGTTAGTTGGAGCATAGGGGGGTCTGTATTATGACAGAGGATAGGGGAGGAGAGCAACTTTGTGTGTTTAGTCTTGCATGTGAAGAGGTGATATGATTGCTGGCTACAAATACCTCAGGCAAGTAAACATTTTGGAGGGAGAAAGCAATTTAAGCTAAAGAAGAATGTTGGCACAAAAACAAATGGGACTTAGGTGGCTATGAATGAAGGCTGGAAATCAAAAGAGGTTGTTGTGCCACCAGAGCAGTGAGATCCTGAAACAGGGTAATGATGGTGAGGACAAAACAGATAACCAGTTTTAAGATGAAGATCAATAAACTTGTGAATGGGACTAGGTGACATGGTGCCTGTGAAATCACTAGACTCGTTTGCCCGTGGATGTTTGTGAGGTTTTGCTATAGTGATGGCAAAGGGGCTTTTGAGCTCCGTATGCACCACTGAAAGTCACAGAATCACAGAATCCCAAGGGTTGGAAGGGACCTCAAAAGCTCATCTAGTCCAACCCCCCTGCAAGAGCAGGGTAACCTAGAGTACATCACACAGGAACTTGTCCAGCCGGGCCTTGAATATCTCCAACGTAGGAGACTCCACAACCCCCCTGGGCAACCTGTTCCAGTGCTCTGTCACTCTCACAGTAAAGGAGTTCTTCCTGATGTTCACATGGAACCTCTTATGCTCCAGTTTACACCCATTGCCCCTTGTCCTATCACTGGACATCACTGAGAAAAGCCTGGCTCCATCATCCTGACACTCACCCTTTACATATTTGTAAACATCGATGAGGTCACCCCTCAGTCTCCTCCAAGCTAAAGAGACCCAGATCCCTCAGCCTTTCCTCATAAGGGAGATGCTCCACTCCCTTCATCATCTTTGTTGCCCTGCGCTGGACTCTCTCCAGCAGGTCCCTGTCCTTCTTGAACTGAGGGGCCCAGAACTGGACACAAGATTCCAGATGCGGTCTCACCAGGGCAGAGTAGAGGGGAAGGAGAACCTCTCTTGACCTACTGACCACACCGTTTCTAATGCACCCTAGGTTGCCATTGGCCTTCTTGGCCACAAGGGCACATTGCTGGCTCATGGTCATCCTCCTATCCACCAGGACCCCCAGGTCCCTTTCCCCTTCACTACTTTCCAGCAGGTCAACCCCCAACCTGTACTGGTACATGGAACATGGTACATGGAACAAGTCAACAACATGGAAGTTGTGCTGTTTGTATGAGACCAAGCACAGCCCACAGAAATGGTATCTTGGGATAAGCACTCGAAGTTTATTTTCCTTAATAGAGAAGAATATCACGTTTCAGCCAGCTTATCAAATTAATTATTTATATCTTTTTTTACATTTCAAATGTAAGTAGTGCAGCCTTTTCACTTGCAAAATTGCCAGGGGCCCCACTGGAGGTTCGATGCATCTTTGGCACTCTCCAAATGCATGAATATGGTCACAGTGTGTATTTCTGGAGCTCGTTGTTTGCCAATACGACTTGTTTGCACAGAATAAAATATTCAGCGGGGCATAAGAGATAAAAACTTAAATTTCCCTTTCTAAAAGTAATATGGGAATTAGCCTACCTTACACAGCTTAAATTACACTGATTCTGCTCCAGGCTTGGAATACAATTGTCAGAATACTTCTAATCTGTGAGGAATCTAAACCATATGGAAATCTTCTGAATCCCCCTGGGTGGTTTTGACACTCTACCCATAGGTCTTAGAATATTTAGGGGTTTTTTTCTGATACATCAATCTCAGTTCCAGGTGTGAGATTCTTCACTAATAAAACAGTTGCCCCACTTAATTTTCTGGCATCAAGGAAGTTATATCAACAAGGGGAATATGAATACGAATAGATAATAATATCGCTTCTAATAATCCCAGTGAGTTGTACTAGTTTTGATTAGTCAGTGCAGTTGATGGTGTCACGTACAAAGACCCCTTTAGCTCCTTCCTTAAAAATGGTTTATTTATATATAAACCATATATAAAGTGGGTTCATTAAAGAATTAGGACTTTTCAACCTTGCTTTTCCTTTGGGCAGAGAAGCAGCTTCCGTGGAGCTCAGAAACAAAGATTGCTGTGATTTTTCACCAGACCTTTCACAGTCCTGGTACAGCAGGTTTTTGGAGCTCATCACCCATAGCAGTCGTTCAGCCCTGTGGTTCATATCCTATTTTTGAAAAGCCATTTCCATTCAGTGCACATGTCTGTTCCCTGTGTTTATATGAAGCAGTCAATGGGGCTTTCAGCTGTGAGGATCAGAATGGAATCAAATAAATTACTTCCAAAGACAGGAAATCGTTTCACACCTTAGAGCCTCATTTTGCTCCAGCTGTAGCATTTTACAGGTCATGCCAGTTAGAGCCGATCATAAACCAACTGACCTGTTGTGGCACTTAAAATCTTGGTAGAATTTGCACTTTACCTGCAAGCCAACACTTCATTTTCATCTTATTTGGGTTTGGATCTGTAGCTGTGAATGGGGTGATTCATAGAATCAGAGAGCGATTTGGGCTGGAAGGGACCTTAAAGCTCATCCAGATCCAGGCCCCTGCCACAGGCAGGGACACCTTCCACTAGAGCAGCTTGCTCCAAGCCCCTGTGTCCAACCTGGCCTTGACAGAGTCTTTTCTATCTTGATGATTGCCCTAGAGTAACGATTAAAATGGGGTTTCATTTGCCCTGCCATTACAAAGAGGTATACTGATGCTTGTGTTCAGTTATAACTGAACACATGGGTTTTCTCACACCCCTTCATTCTGGAGGAACTATTTTGACTCAAAAGCATTTAACTGACTCTGCACCTTCCAATGTAAAACATGTTTGTGATACATTGCCAGGCAAGCAGCCTGCAGAGGAGTATAGTCCTTGTCTCAAGAGTCTGAGTGTGTTAATGGTGGTTGATGTTCATTTGTGTTTGATTACTCCAAAATAATTAATCCAGCCTCAGTTCAAGAGGTTTCGGATTGGGGTGGGGAAGAAAGGGAAAATTTGTCTCATTTAGTGTTGTATTTGTAGACTTTAATATATACAAGTGCTGATTTTGGAAGCATGTGAAAAACATGTTTGGAAAAGAAGGTAATGATATCTGTATGGTTATGTCCAAATGTAGAGCTTCAATCCTAGCAGGGATCTAGGTACCAAGAGGGTGGAAGCTCTGCTGTATTGAGTACAGCCTGTTTGCAGTATGCTCTGTGCCTCACTTCTCCTGTCTATAGAACAGAGCTCATAAATCTTGCCATCATTTGCATAGTGTTTTGATATCAGGTTTCTCTTCCAAGTCTGAAGTAACATTAATTATTAGCCGTGGGACTGCTATTTCCCTTTGATTTCTCCCCACCTCCATATTGCCATGTATGCAGCCCCTTTTTCAGGATAGAGGACAGGCTAAACCACCCTGGCTGAGATTACTCCATCACCTCTGATGGTGTAGCACAAAGCCATTCATTTCTCCACTCTGGAGTCTGAAGTCTCTGAACTTCATTAGCCCAAGGGAGTGGTAGGCCCAAGCGTGCTCCGAAATGCCGATCTCCTGCTTTGATAACTGAGCTCTGAAATCAAGATAAACAAGCTGCCCTATATACTGAACATGTCCTAATTGCACACTTGAAGCAAAGCAGCCAATCGACGAGTGTGTGTCGCCCGCTAATGAATATTTGTAGTTTTGGAAGGTTTCATATGTGGGATTCCTTGTGGCTCCTGCAGTTATTAACAGAGTGGCTCCAAAGACCCTGTTCAGGAGGCGAACTTGGCTTTATCTCAACCAAGAAACTGTGTCATTTAATTTCATCTCTTAGCTGGGCATGGTCACTCTTATTCAAATTGTATTAGCTAATGCTTCTTTAAAACTGTTTACACTGTGTGCAGAGTTGTGTTTAACATCCTATTAGCTAATACATTTCCTAGGCTAGACTTGGGGAGGGTTGACTCCCTGAAGAACTCGTAGCAGGACTTTGTTTACTTGCAGGGGGTACAAGAGGGACAGAAAGGGTAATGAGATTTGAAACTGTCCAAGCGACTTTTGCTGTGCCTCATACTTTGCTCTCTGTCCCTCTCCTCGCTCTTATAATTGCTAAGATTCTTTATTGAGAGGTGGCTCTCAAGTCGTGAGGGTGACTTCGCAAGCCATGGGAGTATTGCCACAAACCAAGGTCTTAGGCATTTGACAATGGGAGCCAGCGCTCTCGGTGGGAGCAGTGGAAGGAGGAAGGCACAGAAGACACATATAAGTTGGGGTGGCAAAGCCCCAGGGAGCCACACACTGAGGCTTTCATTGAACCAGAAACACATCATGGACATTCAGGAGCCAAAGAGAGAGCTTTCTTGGTGGGAGATACCAGTGGGTTTTCAAATGTAGCCCACTAACAGGAGAAAGAGGCTGGGTTTGATGCCTAGGTTGCATGCAGGATGGCCTGATAATAGGACTTCCTTCCTTCTGCAAGTCACAGACAACATCAATGAGGAGTCCTTTACTTTGACTCACAGTCTAGCACCTTACTGACACACATGAAGAGCCTGAGCTCCCAGGTTGGGTACCTGAAGCAATCACTAGGACATCAAGTGCTGTGAGTGGCTTCAGTGTTGCTGATGGAAAATCATCTGACACCTTCTAGATTCTGCTCCACTCTAAGCTTCTAAACTTCCTTGGTTTTGGTTATCTTCCCCTAGTCACTCAAAGTAGGTCTCGGAAGGTAGGCATGATGCTACAGTTGCCAGGTTAAGCAGGAATACCAAACGCGTTGCTCTGCGTCCTTTTGCTAACTGTTTGCACTATAACTAGTTCTGATTTAGTAGTGCAAGTGGAATACCTTGGGAGGAAAACACTATTATCTCAGCCAAACATTAAATAACTGTGTAATTCCAAGCCTTTCTCAAATGATGGCTTGGATTATTGACTTGAAATGCAGACAGTGTTTCTGATCGTAGTGATACTGCCTTTTGATAAGTTTCAGTAAACTCTAAAGTTGAATGTAAAGTTCCCATTGGAAAAGTCAAGCATTTGACTTTCCTGGTTCTCCGGAGTTGTTGCAATTGGATTTTTGTCATGGTTTTCCTACTGATGTCTCTGTTTTTCTGCTGTCTTAAGCTGTCCTCCTCTCTGGAATGTCTAACCTTTCTTTAATTTGCCTTCTTCATACAGTCCCATCGCAAGTCTGTTGCACTCCCACGCTTACCATTCAAATATAAATAAATTCATGAAATTATTTACCAAAATGTGGTAAAACAAATAGACCTATCCTGGATTTTGGTTTTTCAGGGTTTTATTGGTTTTATTTTCTAAAGCATCCTTTTCCTTCTCTTTAAGTTTTTAATCTAGAGCCTTATAGTAAGGGCTTTTTCTGCCTTGTTAAATTGCACACACATCAGTAACACTGTGTATCAACATCATTAATAAACGTTGGGTCCTCTATGTATCCCCCTTCCTGGGCAAGATTACTCTATACTGTATATTTACTAGAGCTACATCCTGTCTACTTGAGCTACTCGAGTAAGTAGCAATAGTTTAACTGCTGAGTATATAGTGTGCGTCATTTATTTGTCCTGCCTAGATCCACTGCTGATTTCATAAACATTTGGGAAAAGAAATACCAAACTAGCAAATATTTGGAGAACCCCCTAATGTAGGATCTTAAGAGGCTGATATCGTCTCTCAGCTTGAAGATTAAAATCAGTGCTGTTCACAGCTGATTGACTTTCCTTTCTAATATTTCCCACAAACCGAGCTAATGTAATAAAACTTAACGAAACAAGGTTTAGTAAAGCCACAAAGAATATTTGGATGACAGAGAGCTATAGAGTGGTTCAGACTGGCCTGGTGTTCACTTTGTAATGGCTCTCTGCTTTGTCCTGTCCAATGGATGGGTGTAGCAGTGCAACAGACCTTGCGTTGGGCTGAAACAGTCTCTTTGCCGACGCAAGGGTGATGTGAATTAGCCGTACTGTGTTTTCCTTATGTCTAGTCAGTGATTGATTGTTGTTTTCCCATCAACTCTTAACAACTCTCATTTTTGGTCCTACAGAGTCATCAGCAAAGTGGTGCCAGCTCCAGAGGCCAAACCTGCTACGCCTGTGAGCCGACCCAAAACTCCTCCACCCGTCCCATCACCAGTACCAGCTCCCGTTCATGTCACCCCTCCTCCAGCTCCAGCTCCTCCTCCTCCACAAGCCACCGTCTCACCAGTCCTGATCCCACCGCCCTCTCCGGCTGTTTCGGCAGCAGGAGGCTCCAAAGCTCCGGTTAGGAGCGTGGTGACCGAGACCGTCAGTACTTACGTGGTAGGTTACACACACTGCCGTGTTTGTCCCAGTGCCAGTGACATTCCTCTCTTGAGTAGTTGAGCTCCTGGGTGACTCATCAGCTCAAACTGATGGTACCTCGTGATGTTCCTCTTCATTAAGCCACTCTTTATCCTTCCCTTGCTTCCATGCACGTTTTGAGGGGTTAATAACCATTAAAACACTGCTACTTGGACTGCATTTTTCCTTTGTTCCCAGCTCAATGTTTTAAGTTTCCATAAATCCGGTTATATTCCCCTTGGGTTTTTTCTGCCCACTGACTTAGAGCATTTATTTTTGAAGGTGGCAAATATTTTTATATAGGTGCTTTCATAAGTACTGAATTGAAACCTCAAATGTCAAACTCACCATAGATTTTGCTGTCAGTCAGGTAAAGTACAAAACCTCGTACAACATCAAGAATTTGACTTAGCCCTCGTTTGAAATGTGTAGAGTCTACAAATCTCTTTCCTGCCTTCCTCAGCATACAGAAATTGCAGATGTTTGTGCATCTCAGGAAGGCTGTAGGTAGTTCGTTAGCCTGTCTGTTTGACAGAGGCTCTGAACGTGGCCTCTCTCTGACAGCGTTAAGGTTTCATTGTTTTAGAGAAGTCTCCCATCAAACATGATGTAGGAACTACATTCTCTAAAAGAACATGGACATACCTCCAGGCAGAAACTTTCTGCTTTAGATGCAGTGTAAAATGGAAGTCCTGGCCATTCCTGATCACTCAAGAGCAGCAGATACCATTAACAACAGCAGCAGTGTCGTTATCCTCCCTGTCCTGGCCAAGTTCCAGCTTGGTTGGTGACACCTTACTCATCTGTAGTGGGTAGCACTTTAAAAACTCACCATTTGAAACAGCTAAACCTTGCTTTTATTGCAGTTTCCTGTGCTTTAATTGCAGCATATCATGATATTTATCCTCTTTTTTTTAATCCCTGTTTTTATAATGATTCCTAATGTAAATCTACCCTGGTTTTTTTAATGGAAAAAGTGCTCTTCCCTGCTGGACTTAAAACTGTTGTATATCATGTTACTGGTCTCTATTTAAACAGCTGCTACATTTCACTCCTGAGTTAGTTACAGCACTAGACCTCACATAGGCTGTGCATATCTTCAGGGTGTAGGATACACCTCCTCACCTTCTGTATCATAAGTGTAAACACAGTGAAACTCTTATGTATCAAGCTTGGAAATGCACTCTAAAAGAGGAACATTGCCAGAATACTGCACTACATCCCATTTTCTTCAGTAAAGCAAATAATTTAGAGGTTCTGTTAGTTTAAAGAAGGAAAACCTAGAACTTTGCCTATGTACTTCTGGTGGTAACACTCTTACAGAGAATTCAGAGGACATGTAGACTCCAGGTTATTTCTTTTGCAACATTATTGTTGAAACCAGGGGTTTACTGCATTAGGCTCCAATTATGTGCACAGTCAGAGAGACTCCTGATATGAGACATTTATAAGTCCAAAAGCTGAGAGAGAGGTTGGGGAATAATTACTAACTATTAGCCTCTTATATGAAGGGAATCCAGGACACAGAATGATGAAATGGTTTTCCCCAGGTCGCATGGGAAAGCTTGTCCAGAGATAAGATTGGAGCCAGTGTGACAGAGGTGTGCAACTTCCGTCTGCAGGGGAGGACGGGAGTTTAAAAAGAAGGAAGAAAGGATGTGGGATCTTCCTGTAGGATAGCATCTCAGTCAGTGTGCTCTGATCATTAACTCTCAGTGGTTTGTACTGAAATAGCACTCAGCAATCACACAATGTTTCTGCTTCCACGACCCTTGGCTCACTAGGGAGTGAGAAGTGATGCAATATATTTAACTCCTCATTCAGCAGTTTGGGAAAGTTAGGGTATCTCTCTTCAATGGGACATCACGCAGTGCTGCCTGCACCCAGCAACACCACTGCCTGTGCTGGAGGATGGTGGATGGTATGGGTACATCCACATTGCTCAAGTAGGTAGTAAAAGGCTATAGCTGTCAGCCCAACAGCCCGCAGCACAGCCCAGCATCTCCTTCTGCCCAGCAGCATCACCCCACAGCAATGACTGCAGACCTTTTCACACCAAGCACAGCAGATGCTTCTCTACCAACTTAAAATGACTTTGCAGGTGTGAGATTAGATTATAGAATCCTGGAATGTTTGGATTGGAAGGGACCTTAAAGCTCATCCAGTTCCAACCTGCCGTAGGGTTTCAACCCCACTAGACCCCGTTGCTCCAAGCCCCTGTGTCCAACCTGGCCTTGAACACTGCCAGGGATGGGGCAGCCACAGCTTCTCTGGACACCCTGGGCCAGCGCCTCAGCACCCTCATGGCGATTCACACTTAAAGGTATTGGAAGGCTGCTCTGAGGTCTCCCCAAAGCCTTCTCTTTTCCAGGCTGAGCAAGCCCAGCTCTCAGCCTGGCTCTGTAGGAGAGGTGCGCCAGCCCTCTCGTCATCTTCATGGCCCCCCTCTAGACTCATTCAAGCAGACAGGAATGATTATTGCAATCAATCAGCTTTAAAATGAGGATGTAAACGTAAAAATCATAAAGCTCTGAATATGCTAAATGCAGTGAGCAGCTGCCTCATGCTGTAAATGATCTGCCTTTCTTGTTTCCTTTACCCTTTAGTGAATTGAACTGCCACAAAAATGTCATAGGGGGAATGGAAAGTTACTCAGTAACAACTTTTTTTATATCCTGATCTTATCAGCTAGCTGAAGTTGAAGACTTTGGCTAATAAGTAATACGGCAATATATACACATGGCACTGTATGTTTTACATGTATATAAGCTGTTATCTTCCACAGGAGGCTGCCGGTACTCGCTCTTGCCATTAGCAGGGTAGAATTTTAAGAGTCACTGTAGTATAGACAGAGAAGGAATTGTGTCCATAAGCCCTAGCTGCTGCGTGTGAATGTAACTGGCTTTACTGGTTTACAGGACAGGAGAGAAAAATGCATGCTTTTGTCATGTACACCATAGGAAAATCAATTGAGACATCACGCCAAGCACTTCTGATCAGAGAATTCATAACAGCGGCGCTGCCGAATAGCTGTGTTAGAGAAGCAAGAATTGCATTAACTATTAGATATCAATTTTGCTGCCTGCTTAGCCCTGAAAACCAGCTGACTTCCCTTTTCTTTGCACCAGATCCGAGATGAGTGGGGTAACCAGATCTGGATCTGTCCTGGCTGTAACAAGCCAGATGATGGCAGTCCAATGATAGGTTGTGATGACTGCGACGATTGGTATCACTGGTAAGTTGCTCATCCCTCCTCTTCTGCTGTTCCTCGGCAGACTGGGGCTCTATTATTAAAAACCCTTCTTTTTTATGTAATGGTCTGTGACGCCAGGAATATTTAAATGGTTTTTATGCGTCCAATTTAATCATCTGGGAGATATTTTTATCTCTGTGTCTGTGGAATTTGAAGCAGCAGATTGTAAGCTGTGAAGGAGAGTTGCTTTTTAATTAACGGGCATTTGGGTTGGAAACTGCTGGCAAATATTGCTGATTCCGGTAATTCTGTGAGAACTCCAGGATTATGAGCATCGTGTATACAGAGAGACATTTCAAATTATGAAGCATTGTATGAACAGTAATATAAATGTCAGCTCTCATAAAAGGGTTGGAGGGAATTAATCACTTTTTTAGGCATTTTCTTAAACAGCTACATAAAATCATCAGTTTTGCTGCAGATGTTAAAGAAGCATTTGATATTATTTTAAATCTAGCCTGTTATACCTGGAAGTGCACTTCTATCTTCTATTAAAATAGCACTTCTTATCTGAGTGCCCTTTCAATATTTGTTTCAAAGCAAGTGTTATTTTCGGTTTCTGTTCGATCACGAAGATAACGATAATTTCTATATTAATTTGAACTAATACAGCTCAAATTAATTTGAATTAATGTCTCCCACTGAAAAGTTTCATTTCTTTGGGTAAGAAACAAAAGCAACGTTACTCCACTGAAATTATAAGAGATTTTCCCATCCTTCCTAGGCCTTGCGTTGGGATTACGGCTGCACCCCCAGAAGAGATGCAATGGTTCTGCTCCAAGTGTGCCAACAAAAAGAAGGATAAGAAACACAAGAAGAGGAAGCACAGGGCACACTGAAGACTCCGCAGTGGACCAATACTGTGTGGTGGCCACGGCACCTTCTGCCCTGACTCCGCTGCAGGAGGGGAACCCAGCCGGCTCCTGTCCCACCCTCCGTCACCGGCGGTCAGGGTTATGACTCTGGAGCGAATCAGGGGTGAGGAGATGCTCTCCATCAGGGGCTGTTGCTTTTCAGAGGCCATCCAAGCCCAGGGGGTTGGATTTTGGTACATTCTGATGCTGTCTTTCACCTACCGAGACCAATTTGCACAGGGTGACATGAAGACTTCGGTAGTTCGTGCTCCCGCTCCCGCTCCTGTGGCTCGGCAGCAACAAAGACGAATGTTGTAAATACAGATACCTGCCCCGTTCCTTCTCCATTTGTTCTTAATCCCTCTTGAACCTTTGCAGTAAGGTGCTGAGAGGAGGAGGAAATGTAAATTTGCAGTAAGTTGTAAACTGAGACGACCTTCTGGAATGATTTTCTGTAGTCTGGGTGCAGTTCAGCCTCGACTCCTGCTGAGCCAGATAATCATAACGCCGAAATAAAAAGAGTGGCTGGTAAATATTTTTGTGATGAGAATATATGAAGCTTTTTGCCCTTGATTTTTAGTACTAACATAAAATAAAACACCTTCAAGCTTTTGTGATATATCTTCTATTTTTTAAAAAGGAAAAAAGCAAAGTTTCTATTGTGTCAGGGGTTTTTTTTCCTTCCGTGTGAATTGATTTCCGTGGACCTGTAATATATTTTATACATTGGGTTGTTTTTTTTTTTTTGGGGGGGGGGGTTGGTTTTTTTTAGTCTTTGTCAATTGTACCGTGTCATTGCTTGTACATTTCATTGATGTGTAAAAACACTTCCCATTAAAAGATGGTCACACGTGTAAATACCTGATATTTATAAAGTAATTCTCTCTTTTTTTTTTTGTAATTACGGGTTTTTTTAGGGCCTTTTTCCCTTGGTTTGCCCAAGAAAACCAACCTTGCAGCTGTTAAAAACCCGCGTGACATCCACCTTGTCCCGACGGCTTTAAGGGATTGGTGAGATCTGCCCCAGTGGTGCGTGCACTGCACGAGGAGTCGGCCAGCACCGTAATTAGGCCTTGATTCAGACACTTAAACATGTGGTAACTTCCTAAGAAGTGAGTAATCCCATTGCCTTCAAGGAGCCCGTTCCCACACTTCGTTATACATGTGCTTAAATGCCTTCTGAATTGAGAGCTTAAGCCAGGGGGCTCTGCACGTCTAATGGGAGCTGCAGTGTGTTAATCTGTAGCTGGAGCTGAGCTTTTTCACTTTCTTCTTTTCCTTTAACAAGTGGTAGTGTGCCAAAACCATCGGGCTCGTGTTTAGATGGAGGAGATACAGAATAGCATCAAGGCCAGAGGATGCATTCCTCTGCCTTCTGCATCCCCTTGGAAAGACCAGTAAAGTGAATACGAGTTGTATTCCCTATTCAAAGTGAGGGGAGAGATTGCAGAGATAAAATAAGTCAGTATTAAATATTGTAATGCAATAGTTTGGGGAGCTAACTGAAAATACAAGGCTAAAGCCGTGAAAACAGAAATGACACCTTTTGTTTCCAAAGGGCTTTTAGACTTGGTTGGTTCGTTTGGGGATATTTCTACTTCAATCAATTTCTACTCCAGTGAGAAACAGCTGATGCTTGAGAATACGACCCTTCAACCCGTTGCACAGATACTAAGAGTTATTTCCTGAATGCATCCAAATTGATATTAATGGGAAAGAATCAGTTGTGGTTTTAACAGTACCGGTTTAGGCAGGGAAATGAGGCTTTGCTGATAGAACTTGTTAAAATTGCATATCGGTGCAGATACGGATGAAATCGGTTTATTAAAAGTGCACCGTTACCTTCTGTGTTCAATGCCACCTCATTTACAGTCCGTCCCTGCTAATTACCAGTCAGGGAGGTTCTTGGGTTTGATTTTTGCCTTTGGTTTCAGTTCGAATTGTTGGATGTTGCAAACCTGATTCTCGGTTGGTTCTGTTCCCACGTGTAATGTGCAGACATACAAAATGCACAGTCTTTGGTCATTTCTGGTTGCAATAATAAAAGGACTAGCTTTTGATAAGTTGTTTTGTCCATTTCCTCCTCCCCTCCATTGATCAGAACTTCTCTCATCGAATCCACACCATTATTCAAGGTGCCACACGGGAAGGCTGAACTTGGCCCGTTGGCCCTTCAGCTATTTCTGTGCATGCTTGACCGCCGGGTTGGTTTCCTACCCTGGGGTTTATGATTTTATAAATGGCAGTAAAAACCCAAAGCATCGTTTGCAGGAGGCTTGTGTGGCTGATGGGATTAGTAATGGGAGAAGGGGCCCTTCGGGGTCATCGGTTTGAAGCCAGCCCTGCTCCATAGCCACGCAGAGCCTGCCTCCCCTTTCACTTACCCTGGGGTGTGTGTCAGGAATCCATGGTATTAAAGAATCACTGGCTTCCAGAACTAGTTACCCATGTGTCATGAACCTTCCTTATGGCCCCTTGTACCACCCAGTGCTGAGCAAACTCGCTGCTCCCCCAGATGTTTGCATTTGCTGCCATAACTTCATGGGTTGTGTTTCTTCTCCATGGACTCTGCCACAGGGCTGCTCCCTTGGTTGCCCAATTGATTCTTATGGTTGGGCATTCGTGTTCCTCTGAATCCTTTTTATGATCTGGGTTTTGGTCACCACCATCCATGGGAAGTGGGCACAGTGGGTGGGTTGCCACTTGGTTTGCTCATTGGATGGCATAAGAGAGCATCAGTGTCTCTGAATGATTTTCCTGCCTCTCAGGGCAGCTTCATCCAAGAGGAAGATGAATTGTGAGCATCTATTTCCATGGATAGCTGGAGCGGAGCCGGCTAGCAGTTCAGAAAGTGGGTTTTTAGTGAGAAGACAACTCACCATCTGCCTGCGCCATAAAAAGAGGACAAGATGCAATTCCCCTCCTTTACTGATGCACCACGCATGGTGGATTTAAGTGGTACAGTGAATCCTGGTAGTAAATACTCCAGAAAAGAGCATAAAAGCCATTCCATGAGAAAAGCTTGTTGAATCCTGCCTCTACTCCAGGGCCAGATGATTATCTGGAGTCAGCTGGGAGTCAGTCAGAGCTGTGTCAGTTTACAGCAGCCGGCATTGGGAACGGGGAGCAGCTCAATTTATTGGGAAACCATGTGGGGGGGTTTCTCCTCTTTACCCTTTTTATCCTCCTTTAGGGCAGCCTGTGCCTGCAGGTCACCACGGAAAGCAGCAATGCTGGGTGCTTGCATGTCAAGAGGTGGAATTGCAACGTGTGAATGACTTCTGCACCCAGGAAAATCCATGGTGTTAGCATTGAGACAGAAGCACAACACTCACAAGTGGAAGAAACTGATTTTCATTGGAGGACAGAGACATAACCGCAGAGCATCCCTCCCCGGAGTAATGGGGATGCACTTTTCCTAAGATAATCTTCCTGTGCGTTGTGCTCAGGGCATCATTCCTCTCCTTGACAAGGTGTTTCTCCTCTGAAGGTGTCCGCAGCTAAATACAGTGAGGATCTTTCTGCTCCGCAACTGATTTGTGATTCCAAATGTCCTGGAAGAGAAACGGAATGAAAAGAAACCCCGAATCAGAGGGTATCAGGGCCTGCTGACTTTGGGCTTTCCAGAGATAAAACATAGTGTATTACTCCACTGTATCGCCTAAACCTTCTTTGTTCCCCTTTCAATAGGACGATTAAACAGAGACCTACTAACCAAATTAAAGTATAAAATGAACGCTGAGATACGGAACCCTTGCCAGGAAGAATGTTAATGAATGAAGTTCACTAAAGGCACGCTGGCTAAGTTTTCAATACTAATAGTTTTATGGCCAATCTCCTTTAGATCATAGCAGTTGGCTTGAGAAGTTTTCAGTCCCAAAAGTAGATGAGTTTCCTTCACCGGGGAATGAATTAGATCATGCTCTGAATAAACTCCCTCTTCGCACTCTTGTCACTCATGCTGCTTTAAGAAACTCTTTGCTTCTGGGGACTTTAGGATCAGCCGTAACCTCCAAAGCAGAAAGCTGCTATTAACCCGTGGGTGCTCTCTTACAGAGGAGGCTATAATGGGAGATTTACGGCCAGCAAACAGCCTGTACCTGGCTGATGCGAGCAGGAGCTCACACGTAAACAGGAGCGACCGCAGCTGCTCCTGGGGTGCTTCCCTCAAGGTGCTGTGCATGGTTTGAGCTGGGTGAAAGGAGAAAAGACCTTTCAGCAGGGCCTGTTGTGATAGGACCAGGGGGAATGGTTTTAAACTGAAAGAGGGGAGGTACAGACTATATTTAAGGAAGAAGCTCTTCCCTGTGAGGGTGCTGAGGCGCTGGCACAGGGTGCCCAGAGAAGCTGTGGCTGCCCCATCCCTGGCAGTGTTCAAGGCCAGGTTGGACACAGGGGCTTGGAGCAAGCTGCTCCAGTGGAAGGGGTCCCTGCCCGTGGCAGGGGTTGGAGCTGGAGGAGCTTTAAGGTCCCTTCAACACAAACCATCATCTTGGTGAGTCTGTGATTACCTTCAGGACCTTTCCAACCCTAATGGTTCTATGAGTCTAAGATCTTCCACGTATATTTTAGAGCACGAGAAGAAAGTGATTTCTTATGAACTCCCTGATACCTTCTCAGTGTGAGCGTTCCCATAACAGCCTTGAAACAGATTTATAAAACAAAACAGAAAGCGGTTAGATTCTTTTATATCCTTATTATTTTATCCCTAGATGAGGGGGTGAAGGAGAAAGAGACTTTCACAACAATCCAGGTTTCATCACCTGTCAAACGAGCAGGAATTTGGTTTTCTGATTCCCAAGTCTTGCCTGTCTGCTCCTGCCTAAGCCAGCATGGGTTTGACAACTTACTGTGCCTGTTGGCTGCTTACCATGGCACTAATGACAACTGTGATAGGGTGTCACCAGCCCGACACCCCATCACTGCGTCACCCGGAGCCTCTGCTTAGCTGTGTACAGGAGACCTTCAGCTTTCTTCCTTCAAGCTGGTCCATCCCCATCTATGGGACTGGGCCCTATTTGCTGCGGATTCTTTTTAATTTGGCATCCCCATTAAAAGCCATACTTACTTCTTTTCCCTTTTAGAGAAATAAATCAGCAAAAAAGGATGAGGAATAGTGTGTAAATTGCCTATATTTGATTGAGATGTCATTGACAGCTCTTTTCTAACAGCTGCTGTCAGAATTGTCATCTTGGGGGGGGTATGCATTTACTCATTGCTGTCCACACGGTAACCACTGCACACGTTCAGAAGGACAAACATCATCTCGTTGTGGGCAAAGCTGGACACTTCGCAGCTCTGCCGTGGCTTTAGTGATGCATTTGGGCACGGGATCAGTGCGTGTCCCAGTTTCCATCCACGGAGGAGGATAACGTTTCCTACTCTGGCAGCTCTGCTTCAGCCTTGGACCCGGCTGATGCGAAGCTTGTAAAGCCAGCCCAGACCTTCCCGCGGGTTAAATAACACTCTTCACACAGGGTGGGTAAAGCTGCCCCTCCACTGAGCCTTCCTCTGCACCTCTGTGCTTGTGTTTGCATTGAGGTTGGGAGCTGGGAACCATCTCCTCCACTCCTGAACCAGGCAGACCCTTTGGCTTTGCAAGCTTCAGTTGACCCTCTTCCAACATCAATCCTACCCTTTTCGCCCACTGATTTTGAGCCTTTCTGTGCAAGGAACCTGTCTGGGCTCATACCGAGACTTTATTTTAATCCTAACCACTTGGTTTTTGTTTCCAGGGGTGCCTGGAGGAGGGGTTTCATCTGAGAAACAGCTTCTTGCTTACAATGACTTCAGGGACATCAAAATACACCTCTCATAATCCATACAATAGCTGCCTTCTCTGGGCTTCGTGGACTGTGATATATCTGAGTTAGTGCTTGGGGTGGGCACGTATTAAGGTGCTGAGGATGAAGTGATGCTGTTGTTCTCTATATTCTAAAGACGGGTGCTCAGTCAAGCCCCAAACCCAGCCCTTTGCCTCAGTATCTGATAACCCAGCCCTACCGCTGGCTCTTAGTGCCACCTGCTTTGCGAAAGGCCACAGCTCAGAAGGAAGCACGTCCCTCCAGCCCTCCTTCGTTACATGCTGCATTGCTTTGGCTTCAGGATTGCTTTGGCCTGGCAAGAGTTTCCCAAAGCAAGGATGTGCAGCAGGTTTGTGCTGAGGATCCCACTGAAGGCGGCGTAGCTGTCTAACACAGGAGGTGATGTTTAGGGAACATAACCATGATGTAAAAGTCTTGAGCAATGTCTTGTGTGCAAAGTCTTGAGCTGAACCTCCAGCAGAGTCCCTTGGAGATCATGGAATCATAGAATGGCTTGGGTCGGAAGAGACCATAAGCTCATCCAGTTCCATGGGCAGGGACACCTTCCACTGGAGCAGCTTGCTCCAAGCCCCTGTGTCCAACCTGGCCTTGAACACTGCCAGGGATGGGGCAGCCACAGCTTCTCTGGGCACCCTGTGCCAGCGCCTCAGCACCCTCACATCTGATCATTATGGGATATCTTCATTCATTTTGAGGGGCTTGGGTGGGAAAAGGAGGAAAGCAGAGGGTGAAATGCTATGAACTACAGAGAAAACACTCAATTTGGGTAGATGTATTTGTTCAGTGTTGAAACAGGTCGGTTCCACCTTCACTCCTCATCGCCTGCCTTGCAGGCTTTGGAGTTCATTGTTAACCCAGTGCAGGTCCGGCTCATCTCTTTGGAATCTTTGGATTATTCAGTTAAAATAGGTGCAGTTTGCAACTTCTCGCAAGCACAGCCAAGGGCAGATCTGCTGTTGCTGGCGACGGTTAGCCCCAAGGTGAGCTTTTGGCAGGTATCAAATGCGCCTCTCAAGCCAAGAAGTCTCCACTACTAGAGAGCAACGCCATGGTCCACTTAAGTTTTGTAAGCCCTTAATGAGTCACTTGATATCAGCCGGATCAGTTCACTTACATGGAAAGGGCTCCTATTTCTCCTGGTGGCATTGACTTTGGTGTGTAGAGCAGGGGAGCGCGGGGCTCCGGTGACTGATCCTTCCTACACCCGCTTGCACAAGGGGTACGGCAGCGCGATGGACTCATCTCAGATTCCTTTGGGAGGTGGTGACAGAGCTCCACCTTGATGAGTTCATCGCCCTGCCAGCATTCTTCCCACACCCTGGTGCCCGTGTTGGCAGAGCTATGCTGGAAAGCGCTCCCTGGGCTTTTAACCGGCTATGGATATTGGGATGCAGCCTGAATCCTCATCGGCTGATGGTCCGGTTGTGTTTACAAGCAGCACCGAGCGGGCTGGTTTGGTGCTGGGTGATGGGGAGATGCAGAGGGATCAGATTAATTGCCAGGGCTCCCATTAGGCCCAGGTTTGTACCTGTGTGCAAGTGGGTGGAAGGAGGAGCTGGTGCCTTACCCCGTGCCTGAGGCTCCAGTGAGTGTTATCCCAGCTCTGTTTACTAAAGCCATGCTCAAACAGCTGTGGAGCTGCATCATGTCCTTGTTTTTCTTCTTGTTTCTGGATAGCAAGTGCTGGCCATGGAGTGAACGCTCACCAAACAGCATTACTCAGAGCTCTGGTATGAAGCCAGCCTTGGATGCACACGTTGCAGAATAGTTTCAGAGCTGAGTGTGCTCTTGGCATTGGCACCCCCGAGGTACTCCAGTTCTCTGCAGCGACTTAGTCATTCAGCTGTTTATCTCCGCTTTGAGTTATCCTTATCTCCATCAGAAGTGTCCTGCTGCTTGCAACGGGTCCCTCACTTTTACTTGTCTGACACTGCACATATCCTCTGTGTAGGACAAGTGCCTGTTGTCATCTCATGGAGGTGCATCTTCCTGCTAGAAACAAGCTCTCCAGAAGGGGAACACAATAAATCACTGTTTATTATAATATAATAATCAATAATTTATAAGCTAAGACATAAGGGGACCTCCCAAGGCATCTAGTCAAATCCATCAGGGTGCAACATGTCTCATCATGCTTGCATGTGCTTGGGCACGGTGGGTGGCTGTCCCAACCATCAGTGGGAAAGGGTAATCAAAACAGGTCACTATTCAGCGTGGATATTAGTTTAATGGCTTAAGGACTCCAAAGCTGTGGTAGTTCCCATCAGATGTGCTTGCAGAAGCGAAGGGGCCGGGCTGGCATCACTCACCTCCTGTGAACAAGGGCTGGTTTGTTTTCTGCTGGCGTTATGAGCACTGAAACCAAAGCAGGGTGGTGAAGTGATTTGTGCCAGGTCACAGAGCACGTCAGGGGCAAAGCTGAGATGGGAACAGGCACCTCCACGCTCCCAGCTCCCTTAGACACCAAGCAGACAAAGCTGGTGCTGGAGCCATCAGAGGCCAGGAAGGTGAATGCCTATGGAGAAGAGTCCCCTGGTGATAAAAGAAAGGTCCCTTCTAGCAGCTAATCCTTGTCTTAACAGTGACATCTGTTGCAAATACACCTTTGAGCTTCCTTCATCCTTGGGTACCTCTCCGGGTACTTTTCCAGGCACCTCTCTATGAACCTCTCACTGGGTACACCAGCTTACATTGTCCCAAAAGTGGGTATCAGCCGCCAAGATCTCCATGTAATAGACATGCAGAAGTCTGGATCCCTCGGCAAGGTCCTTCCAAACCAAAGGCATGGGGAGATGCCTGTACATGGGCTCCCCCTGAGGCTGCTTGGCACAGCTCCCATCCACAAGTGGGATACAACGCAGGGCGAGCTCAGCAAAGCACTTGCGAGAATTGGGCAGGAAATGGTGATTTTGGATAAAACCAGGTTCATTTCTCCTTGAACCAAAAGAACCATCTCTGCAGAGCCCCTGGTTGCGTTGTCACAGATGTACGTGTGAACAGGACCGTGGTCTGGAAATGAGGCTCTGCTCACTGTGATAAACTCTATCAGCTGACAAAGACATCTGAGAAAGGCATTTCCATTGTCTGTGGTCCTGGGTCAGGATAATGCGCTTCTAAACCCACATTGGCTTCTTCTTTAGGCTCTTACATCTCTGAGCTGCCTCCAGTGTAATTCTCCACACCTAGCTGCTTTGGATTTCTTTCTCTACATCTCACCTTCACTCCAAACGCATTCGGGTTTGTTTTTGTTCCTATGATAATCACAACATTCTTTGGATACATTCTTCTTTAAGCCTTGATTTACTGTGATTTGCTCCCAACCTTCGTTCCAGTTCACCCTTTCTTGTGCGTGGGGATATTTTAAATGAATATAATTATATTTAATAGCTTCTGCAGGTACTGAAACACCTTTTGATTCGAGTCCTAACTTTTGTTATTACCCCCCACACACATACACACCTTTTCAGAGATTCTCTGTTTAACCTATGCCTGGAGATTAATTAAAGTGCCATTAAAATGCCTTTAGCACGTTTTGTGTCCTACATGCCTGGAAATACTCTTCTTTTCCCACAGTCAGGGTTGTTGTGCTTGTACCAACAATAACTGGCATGTGGCTTGTTCTAGATCACCACGAGATATAACCAACGCTCCTCATTAGAAGAAAACACATTCATTTCTTGGATGCCTCTTCAAAGTTTTCTCAGGAAGACCCATTTAAATGGAGTTTTCCATTTACATCTCTCCATTGCTCTTGCCCAGCTCTGACACCGGAGCACAACATGAATCCTGCATCGCACATGGTTGTGAAATGGATATTTAGGCTCTTCCCAACCAGTTATGGGGCAGAGCTTCTACTCCAGACATAAATGTTCAAGGTTTGAGTGTTTAAATGTGTATGGTTCAGCCTTGGGTACAAAGTCTCCCTCCTCTTTCAGTGTTTCTGCTTGGTGAGGACCCATTGCTGGAAAGTAATCTGGGCTTAGAGCGTAAATGGAGGATGAGGTTTATCTACAGCCAAACCCTGCAGCTGCCTTGCAGAAATGGAGCTGGTCAGAGGATGGGAATGGACATTGCTATTGATGGCCAGAAAACCTAAAGGAAGTGAAAACCCTCCAAAGTTTGCTGGGGTCTTGGATGCTTGGTGCTGGATGGGAGAGATGTGCGTGAAGCAGGAGTAGAAATCAGGAGCTCTTGGTATGTCCCAGGGCTGGTCCAGGTATTAACATTAATTCTTCAGAACACTGCACAAACCCAGTTCAGAGCTTTCTTCTCCAGCCTTTTGCATCTCCTTATAGTGTTAAAAAGCCCAAACAAATGGCTTTGTAACACTATACACAAATACGCATGTGAGCAGCTGGGACAGAGAAACCAAAACCCAAACTGCACAAGGATCCATTTCATTCTTAGGTGGAAGCCTGGACTCTGAGCTCCTCATTGCCAGTTTCTAGAGAGCCGAAACATAGAATCATAGAACAGTTCGGGTTGGGAAGGACCTTAAGCCAGGCGTCACACTCTTGTGCAAAACCAGAATCAGCTTGGAGATGCCACAGCTGCTTTCTGGCTTCACCTCCATCTGAAAAGGAGCTGAGACCCCCAGCATCCCAGAGGTTTTTAGCTAAGCTTGGAGCCCTCTTCATCCCATTGCTTGGTGGGATGCACCAGGAGGGCACCAGCCCAAGGATCATGATGCTTTTAGCATGTGCAGCTCCCGCAGTCTCCTCTTCTAAAAGACACAAACAGAAACATGGGGAGAATAAAACAAAGAAATGGGAGCAAATTGGTGCCTTCTCAGGGAAGGTGGTGCTGAACACAGTGTAATTATAACCCCTTTGACAGCTGGGCTGTTCCATGGCCTGACCTCTAAACCCTGACAGCTTCTGCAGCTGTAGGTTTTGGATGCTCAGCATGTCCCCCCCTGCTGGTAATCTGTCCCTGGTTTAATATGAGCCTTGGCCTTTCAGGCTGGCACATTGATAGGGACACTGCTGGGACATCACCAGGGACCACTGCGGGTAGACCTGGTGTCCCCCCCATCTCCTCCCATGACTCAGGGCCACCACATCTCTCAATGACAAACCTGTCTTTTGTAAGAGGGCTGACAGCGACCCACCTTGCAATTAGCAGCTTCTAATAAGCACCCTGATGAGGTGAACCTGGGAGGGAGGCAAATGCTGCCTTGACTCAGTGTCCTCCTGGGTTGGGGGAGAAGGATGCTCGGGATCTGCTGGATGTGATTTTGTGACACAGCCTTGGTCACCCTCCATTTCCAAAGACTCTTGGGCCATCCCATCCTGGATGAGCTGGTGAAGAGCCCTGGAGAAAAGGGCTGGTTTTAAACTGGGGCTGTCCACCACCATCCTCTGCCTCTGAATTTTTACAGCCCCTCTGTTTTTCTACTGCCTCAAACATCTTATTGCCAACATCCTTCTCATCTCTTGCTTCTCTGGTGGGTACCACTTTGCAGGGCTGTCGGAAAAGCCTCAGCAGACCACCATCATAGAATCATAGAATGGTTTGGGTTGGAAAGGACCTTAAGATCATCCAGTTCCAACCCCCTGCCATGGGCAGGGATGCCTCACACTAGACCGTGTCTCCCAAGGCTCTGTCCAACCTGGCCTTGAACACTGCTGAGGATGGAGCATTCACCACTTCTTTGGGCACCCTGTGCCAGTGTCCCACCACCCTCACAGTAAAGAACTTCTTCCTTATGTCCAACCTGTTCAGAAACAAGGGGTCACTCCCCAAATATAACCCCCAGGTCTTCCCTCCTGTATCTTTCAACCCCTCCATACCCCTCACAGGTCAGTGCCATGGGTTATAATTTGTGCTACAGTAGCTCCAATCAGGATCTGGGGTATTATTTATCGCATTTAGTACCTGCCATCAGTCATGAAAACTCAACAAAGACCCTATTGGGTTTATCTATAGGCAGCTAAACAAACGTATCTTGCTCTCCCGTTATCTTCTTGTTAACAAAACACTATCAGGATGTTCTAAACATCAGCATTTACTGCACAAGAGCCCTTTATCTGGCATGATATATAGAGAGCCCATCAATTAGTGCAGGGGGCTTGAAAATACCTGCCACGCTTCGCTCAAAAGTCCCAGCACCATCCCAGCGCAGCATCACAAGTAAACATCCCCCTGTGTTTCCTGGCCTGGAGCATCCCTGTGTGAGCTGGGAGAGCTCCTTATGAGCTGAAATCATGAGAAATACCTTTTTCCACCTTCTTTTATAATATCAAGCCAGACAGGCTGGTAACTTTCCGTAGGAAGAGTGGTGCAAGAGCAGACAGAATGCTGGATGGTGAGGGAATGGGGGAAAGGGAAATGGGCTTTTATTCAGAAAGGCTTCATGTGGTTTGGGAATGGAGTGAAAAGTGCCATGAGACAGTGCATCCTCCGGACAGCAAGACCTTGTCTGTGGGATCAATCCTTCTCAGGTCCCCCGATTGTGATGCTGTTCTAATGGAGCAAGGCTCGCTCTTGCTCCCCATCAGCTCAAAGGGGTGGATGTGATAGGTCTTGGACACCAACCACTGAGGATCCGGGGCACTGCTGTTCTCAAACACCTCTGCTAAATCAGTGCTCAGCAGAGGAGTCACTTCACCCTATATCATAGACCACCCTCTCCTGTGTCAGCTGGACCGATGGTGCTTCACCCTCTTTGGCGGTGGTTGCATTGTGGTGGGAAAGTGATTCTTCAGATAAATGGCAGATTGGGAAGATTAAGCCCAACTCCTGTTTGTCTCTGACTATTTGAATATCTTGCAAAACAGAAACTCTGCAAACAAGCACATGGGCTGTTTTGGAAATCACTGCGGCTCTCTCCGAGTAATGGTTTGCTCTTGGGAGATGCTTTCCTCTAGATGGATCTCCAAGCTCAGGACTAAATGCCCTTGCAGAGGTTGGACTCATGGACTTCTCAATTGTTTCAGTGGCTCTACATATCTGAAAGAAGAAGCTAAATATTTAAAGGTTGATAATTACTATTACTTTCAATTCCCCACGTGAAAATAAAGGGAAAAGCAGTGGTGGAGCTGGGGCTGGGCTGACCTCTGCCTGACTTTGAAGAGGCGGCACGAAACATGTAAGTGAAATAGGTGATAAAACCAGCGAAGCCAGTGACGGGAGTCAGAGAGGGCAGATGGGATCAGAGCTTTGGGCCAGGCCAGTGCAATTAGGAGTGTGTTTTGCACCAAGCTGAGCAGGACACTGTAGGAGGGAGGCCGAAGAGGTGCAGCAATAGGGAGAGATAAGATCCCGGAGGAGCGCTGGAGCTGTCTGGACAGAGAAGAGTAGGAGGCACCATAGAAATTGCCTGGGAGCTTATCACCGTGGGCCATCTTCTCCTCCTCTTTCACATCCGTGGCAGACCTGATGCTGCAGCACTGTCCAAGCCGCCCAGCCCGTCCCTGCTGCCGTCAGCAACAAGACCCATACAGCAGGATGGGATCTCTGTCCTGATGGGGTTGGTAATGTAAGACCTCCAGAGATGTGCCTTAATACAGAGATAGAAAGAGGTGATAAATAGCTTAGGGATAAGGACTTGTGACCCCAGGCGCAGTGATGTGGCTGGTGGCCAGAAGATGCTGCATGTGGATGTTTGTTGGGGTTGGTTTCAGAGCTAAATTCACAAATCCAAAGTAAAGGGGTTTATGCCTTTACCCACGCCGTTCCCGACGGGAAAGGGCTGCTCGCTAAAAGCCAGCCCAAAGCAATGCATCATATTCGGTCTCCAGAGGCAAAGGATGGGGCTGAAATAAAATCCAGTAGCGTGGCCCCATATGGGCAAAGCCTTGCTAGTGAGGAGGGAGCACCTCAGGTTAGTGGGGGCCCTTTCAGCAGTGCATTAACCCATTGTCCTCTTATGACCAGAGCTGGCTTTTAACACCCTTAAACCAGCTCCTAACCCAAGCAGGACCCTCTGCAGCTTACACCCAGACTCAGGAAGCCCAGGTAAGGAGCCAAGTAGAAATCGGACATAAGAAAATCACCCCATCAAGGGGGTGGTTATTGCTGATGGTTATTTGGTTATTGGGTTTTGGGAGGTGCTTGGTTTTGCAGGGCAAATCTCCATGTGGGTTTTGCATTCAGATATTCACCTCACACCGTCCTCATATCATTGCCGTTGGCTGTTTTTTCCTCCAACTGCTATTAAAGTTACTATTTGATAGGAGAACAAAAGATAAATAGGAATCATTGGTTCAAAACCTCGCCATCTAAACGTGATCTTTCTAGACCAGGAACTCTAAGCCCCTGATCTGTGTGATATATATAGTTTGGGTACAATAATATCTGCTACGGTTATTATTACCTATATTACAAAGATCTTTCCTCCCCCCCCAAAAAAAGAGAAAGGCAGAGATTGCACACGTGCTGGCTAGTTTCTGTGTTAGGGGGAGGGAAGGCAAAAAGGAATAAAAGTTTAATAAACGTGTGCTGTGTTGTGGATGACTTTGTGGCGACCTTTGTTGCAAATGGCCTATGCATGCGGAATAATGGTCTCCGTGCAGAGAGGGAAATGGCTTAGTGCTATCATCGTTGCCTCGGTAACCATCAGAGTCTCCATCTAGCAGAGAGAAATGAGTTATGAAAAGGCTTGAGTGAAGAAGGGATTAACACATGATCCCAGGGACAGCGTGTCAATCAAAATCAGCGGAGAAATTACACTGCTCTATTTGAGAATGTCTCCGGAAACGCAACCTTAGTGGGTGTATGTATGTGGATGTATGCGGGTGCGATGGAGAGACCTATAGCTCTGGGCCTCCTATGGAATAGATATGTATTTTTTAATATATATATATATATATCTCAAGATACCTGCAGATGCACAAGCACCCCCTGCACACACATTCCCAATACATCCGTATCCAAACACATGCAGGAGGCACCTCTCCATAGGGATGCACTTTGGTGATGCCCATATGATGCGCGGCCCCATGCTCGCCAGGCTCCATGCTGCCCTGAGCAGCCTAGCAAATGAAACCACCAGAACAAGAATAACCCAGAATGCATATTTGATCCTGAAATTTGCTCATCCTCTTCCCCATCCTCACTAGGCTTTGTTAAAATGTCTCTTATGGCACCCCTTGTTCCCACAGGACAACCCCATGAAGTCCTTTGTGCACCTCCAAAAGGGGGAGCGGAAGGAAACCATTCCCCCATAACATGCTCAAAATCCAAAAGCCGGGGCAATATGGAGACTATAGCCTTAGACTGAGGGCCATGGAGCCTTCACCTGCATGTATTCTATCAGCATTGCACTCCTGAGCTCTTCAACTTGTAGGTCAAGGGCATGGGAACCAAACCCACGATTAACTCCCCCTTGGTTTTAGCTACTGCAAACTCTGCGGTAGTTGCAAGCCCCGGCGCTGCTCAGCCGTGTGTAGCTGTGCACACATTTCCTATGGCGATTGTTTGCCTTGATTCAGCTGACGAGCTTTACATTACCTGGGACCAGAGTGAGCTTTCCGCTAATGTCAGGAGCAGAATGTGATTGCAGGGAAGGGAGGGCTGGTGCGGCCCCGTAGCGGAGCAGTGCGGCTGGAGAGGGCCTCGAGTATTTGTTCTGTTCATTGGCCACTTCAGTAATAGAAAACTTTCTCTCCCAGGAAATTCTCTCTTATTTATTTATATATATATATTTATATATATGTTTAAAGCGGATTATTATATAGGGAAAGTAAAATTTCTCTATGATTTCTTCGCTGTCTGCTGACCCAGCCTGTCCCCATGCTTCCCCATGGGAACTGCAATAGCACTTAGGGAGGGAATTTGCCCCCTGAGAGTGATGCTGGATCACCCAGCCCAAGGTTTTCCCTGTGCTCATCACCCAACAGTCACATTCCCATATCACAGCCAGCCCCCTTACAAAGCCCATCCTACACCCACAGCCAACTCACACCTCACGCTTCAGCTACAGCCACAACAGCTTTACACCCACCTTTATATGTTCCATAGGGACTCTTCACCTGCCCTCCTCCTGACATATCCCCATCGCTTCCATACATCCATCTCTCTCTCCTCCCAGTGCGCAGACACACATGGCATCTCCCTAACCACCCTCGCAGCCCCAAAACCACACATGCCCTGCATCACCCCTAGGACCACAGATCCCAACCCAGGCTCTGAGCTCCCCCAGCCATCCCTGCCCTTTGCATGAACACACCTTCTCTTTGGGCTGTGGGATCAATCTTCGGGTTGTCCCACACACACAAACACAGTGTTGCCCCACCATCTGCATGCTACAGAATCCCCCTCCCCATGTCTTCAAACCCTGACGCTCATCCAGGGTGCAGCATCCCATGTAAAACACCAAAGATCAAGCCCAAATGTAGATGCCACCAAAATACATGCATTACTCATGGACAAGGACACCCCCAGCCTAACCGGTGCCACCAGTAGACCCTCCACCATGGCTTCCCGTAACCCTCAACCACTCATCATTGGTGCTGCCTTTTTGGGGCTCTCCAAGCATCAATACCGCACCCCCACCCTCTTCCTATCCCCCTTTCCTTGCTTTCCTTTCTCCTGGGTTTATTTCCCCTTTCCTCCCATTCCTTCCCCCTTTTCCTTCCCTCCCCCCCGCCACGTCCCCAGCCTCCCACACAAGTTTAAAGCCATCAGCCCAGCCAACGGTTAACCAAATCGCCTTGACCTCTCTGCTATTTGATATTCGCCTCCTTGACACTCATTTAGGAGCTCGCAGCGGTAAAGCAGACATTGGACAAGTCCAGCCTGAAACCAAAGCCCTATGAAAGGAGGAGAGAGATCAGAAGAACCTGATAGCTAGGAACTTGTTCTCTCCAAAGGCTTTCTGGACATTTTAGCCTGGATCAGGGGTCCGTGGAGCGCCAGTTCGTCGCCAAGCAGGGTGTAAACGTTAAATGTTAGCTATTTGTTCCAGAGATTGGCATGAAGATCGAGCCTTTCTGCCTCCTCTTCCCCCCTTAGCCCCCCTCCCGCAGTCTCTCCAGCCCGTCCAGAGTCTCACAGACACTCATTCATTAGCGGTTTAATAACCCTCCCGACGTGATAACATCCTTTACTCCCGGCTCTGCGAGCGGAGGTGACCCTGGAGGGGGGGGAATGATGCTACGGGAGGGGGGTCGGGGGGTACCGGGCAGCCAGTATGGGCTGAACCCCATGCAATTGCTGGGTGAAGAAAGCACACACAGCCCCCCCAAGTTATACATATATATATACACACACATACATATATACACGCATATACATATATATACACGCATATACATATATATGCACACATATATAGATATATATACACGCTTATATATATATGTATATATAAAATAAATAAACCCCAACTTATGTGTTTGAGTCCCTAAAAGTCCAAAGGGAGCCTCTCCCCGAGGTCCCCAAGCCCGGAGGGGGAGCAGACACACACACAATGGGGTGTACCCCAGCCCCCGTGTCCGAAATCCCTGTCTCCCCAACCTCCTGTATCTCCAATCCCCGTGTTCCCAACCCCAGACGCCCTTCCAGGGGGATGCCCAGATGCGGGCGGTACCTCCCCCGATTAAGCCCTTATATCCTTTTAAATAGCTCTAATTTCCACGTTTATCACGTTTGCCCCATAACTGCAGATCCAGGGATCTGAGGCAACCTTTGGAAACTCTGATTAGTTCGGCTTCGTTCTGTGCCTTTTTCCTCCTTCTCCTTTCTCCCTGTTTTTTGGTTGCCTTTTTTTTACACACACACACACACACACACCCCACCTCTTCTCTCTCCCTTTCTGCGCGACTTTCGTGCGCTCCAGATAAGATATAAAATACTCTATCAGGATACTGTAATATTAAAGATCAAAAGTGGCATCAATTGAAAACCAAACGCGCGGAAAACAAAGGGGAAGGCTGAGAGATGTTCATCAGCTAATTACAACTGCAAATATTATGCAAATTTATCTTGGCACAGCAATGGAGAAAGCGAGTTTAAGTGCGGAGATAATGCTGGAATATTGAATGTTCAGCTAAGGGTGGGACGTGGTCCAATAAATTCATCCGAGGGAGAACGGGTATTATATATGTGTATATTCCTATCAAATCATCTACACTCCAAACTGGGGGGGGGGATCAAAAATTTCGGTTATAATTGATACTTGAAATTCCTTGACAAATATTGCAGGGAATAGACAGTGGAGGGAGAGCAGGGAAGCGGAGATTACCGTTTGGATGGGATTTGGGAAGCACCGCATAGAAAACGATGAACCTATAGCAGGGAGACGTGCAACACGCACACGGGTGGTGGTGGGGACGGTTCCCCCCAGTCCAGACCCCCAGTGGGAGCTTTTCCCTTTAGGCAAAGGGGAAAGCCAAGTTATTTTTCAACCTTGTTTCAGAAGCGTCTCCCGCTTCCTGGAAAGAAAATAGAAAGGGACCGTGTTGGAGGTGGTTAATGATTAAACACCGTCGTTGTGGCGGCAGAGCCAAGAAGGGCTGAGAGGGAGGCAGGGAAACTTAAAGCAAGGTAGAGAATAAGGCTGGCAGCACCTGTCCTCGGGAATATTAGGATCAGGAATGTCCGTACACGAAATGGGGGCGGGGGGGAAATAAAGGGAAAAAGATTGAAATAAAGGGAGGCAAAGGAGGGGGAAAACAAGAAAAAGAAGAAAAACAAAAAAAGGAGGTGAGGAAAAGAAAGGAAAAATAAAAGGAGAAAAAAACCCCAAAACCCCAAATCCGAGATGCAGCAAATTGACCATGGAAAAGATTTTAGGCACCATTTTCTGGCCATTGCTGCCTAAGAGAAGAAGAAGTGGGGATGCTCTAACGCGCGGGTTGAGGAGCACCCCCAGCCCTGCTCAGGGTGGGGTTTGGGGGTGTTTGAGACTTTATCGGTGGTTCAGTGGAGAAGAACTTTCGGGCAGCGTTGGGATCTTCCCCCCTTTTCCTACCCCATCCCTCAGAATGCAGAAAAGGGGGTTATTCCCCGCAGGAAATAGTTGAAGTCCATCTTTTCCCCCCGCGCAGGTGAGGAGGCAGAGCCCGGCTGCTCCTTCCCTCCCTGGATTCAAACGAATCCATTCCAATCCAGCATAAATATCAGCAGATCTTCCCCTCCTCAGGCACACGGATATCAATAATTTCAGGTGAATCCCACCCCTTAACCCCCTCCCTTTTTATTTCTGCAGCCAGAAAGCCGGAGCAGCGTTCCATTTACATACAAAGCAACGCTCGGAGTTTTCTTCGGTCTATAAGAAATACCTTAAAATAAAAGGAGGCAGAGACACAGGGAGAGAAAGGGGAGAGACTCCTTTAGCAGGAGCCTTATCGATTCTTTGCTGTGCATGTATTTATTTGGCAACGGGGCGGGGAGAAAAATGGAACATTATTGGCAGCCCTCCCTTAAGAGAAAAAAAGAAGAAGGGGAGAGGAAAACTAAGATGCAAATTGTGTTTTATCTTAACCCGGCTCCGTGCTTTAGCCCGTGTTTATGATGCATTATCTCCCCCTTGAATAAAATATAAATCATGTAAAATTAGGATCTCGCAGCCAGCAAGAGGAGAAGCTCCGGTCGATTTTCCTAATTTCAGGCTGAAAGTGACACATTAATTAAAGCTCCTCGTCCCCTCCCGATTTATTATTATTATTATCAGATTTAACTTATATTTCCCCAATTTTTAAATAATAGTAATAAAACAAATCAGTTTCGCTGCCCCTCGGTTTAAAACTCAACTAAAATACGGACCCACGCTTTGGGTTGGGGTTTTTTTTCCTTCCCCCCCCCCCCAACGCTGCCCATCGCTTTCCACCATCAGATTCATTGTGATGTATTAGATGCAATAAATTATCCCATGTAACAAAACATTGGGAGCTGAAAGGGTGATAATCTGGAAAGCAGAGATAAGGATTCATTATTCCGAATCATTATGAATCCAACGTTGCCTCTGACTTCTTTCTTAATCAGCTCCTCTGATCCTGGATATGTGAGCAGCTCAGATAAGGAAAGAGTCATTTATAATTCTGTACCTCGTCTAATATTTAGGGGGGAAAAAAAAAAGAAGAGAGAGAAAAGTCAGAGGCAAGAAAACGCCATAAAACACAAGCAAGAGGCGGGCTCGGAATGAAATATCACTTCCATGCTGTTAGAGCCGCAGTGAGATTTAATTAAAATCCCCCACTTCCACGTGTTGGATGTATTCTTATAAATACATTTTGCACCTTGGCTCTAATGGATGGGAATTTGCAACCGGGGCGATTTGCTGGGGTCTGGGTTTGATTTCACTCCCGAGTCCCTCATTTAGGGGAATTTTAGGGGTGTGTATGTGTATAATTCCTGAGGTTTCCCCCCCCATCCCCGCTGTCCCTCCCCACCGTTCACACAAAGTCATTAGGTCGAGCCTACCCGAATGCGGGAGGCTGCGTTTAATGGAAATCGTTTCAAAGCGAATACACCCCGCGCACACAAAGCCCAGGATCAATGCCAAAGCAGTGCCAAAGCGGCTCGTTTGGGGCGAGCAAGACGAAGGGAGCGTTCTACCCCTCCTTGGAAATGAAGATTACGAGGATGATATTAAATATAACCTGCCCGAGAACGTTTCACAGCCGGGGAGGGGGGAATTATTGGTTATTCACGCTTTTTCTCCGTGTTGGGGGCAGAGAAAGGTGGGTTTTCTCTCCAGAGCAGTTTAATTATAGCGAACAACCCATCTTCAACCTCCTCCCTGCAGCCGGCGGAGCGGTTCTCACTAACAATACCGCACGGATTGTATTTATGGAAGGTCCGGCTGCAAACCTGGGTTCAGGCGGAGCCGAAATCGATTCTCTGTGTGTGTGTTTAGGTATTTATTTCGATGTATAAGGCGGCTAAATGTGTGCCAAGAGGAGAGCGAGAGGTGGGATTAGCCACATGCGCTGGCCGAATCACAGGCTCACCACGGAAGCTGGAAAACACAAGGGAGAAAAAAGTATATATAATATATAAAAGATAGATATTTTTTCATCTATTACAGGAAAAGCATATAATATATTATATGTGTGTACTATAGGATATATACAATATATTAATATACTGTATGTGGAGTATATTAATATATTACATATGTGGAATATATGAGATATATAAAATATATATGGAATATATATACACACACGCACACGATACGTATAAATTCCACGTATATATACACATACAAGGAAAAAATATATGTGAGTGTGAATAAATAAATATATACACAAACAAATATATATATATACACACACATATGTGCATGTACGTATTTATTTAAATGACCTCTGGCTACCTGGCTATTGCTTTTAATGTATATTGGGACCTAAACCGCAGGCATCAGGGAAGGTCTGCGATATCGATGATAAACCCCGGGTGCCATTTAAAGCCTCATTAGTTATGTTTAACCTTTGAATCACCGGCCGTCAGAGCTGGAAATGAACTTCGCGGTGCGGGGTGAATGCGGAGGGGGGGGGGTGCTGCGTGGACGCGCCTGCGCCTGTGCCCAAATTCCCTCTTCCCCTCCTCCCCAAGCCGGGGGAGTAGGGATTCCATCTCCATGGCCTTCCCAAGAGGTTTTTGCAGGAGGATCCTTGATTTTTCGTTTCCCTGCTTTCCACAATGTGCTCGGATATCCCAGATCCAGTTCCCTCTCTCACACACACCCCTTTCTTTCATTTATTATGTATTTCTGGGCATTTTGCGGGGGATACGACATATTCCGCGTTGGTCTCCCCTCCCTCCCGCAGAGATATTTTTGGGGAGCAGTTTTCCCAGGGGTTTTCCGTGCTCGGTGATGTAGAATACACACCCTGCCTGGTTTTAGCTGTGTTCTCCTTTATATTTTATCCCATATCCTGCCCAGGATTTAGCCCCGGCTCCTCCAGCCGGCTCCGTACAATCCGTGCAACCCTCTTGGCTTTAAACAGCTGATTTTCGAACCTTTTTCCTAGCAAAAAGCACAGGTTTAGCGGGGATAGATGGGCTCAACCCGCCTCCCCAGGGGTGCCCGAGCTGGTTCCATAGGGGTTTCGTGGTGGGAAGGCTCCGGTCGCAGTTCTAATGAGCTTTAGGTTATTACCTTAATTGAATGGGTTTTCTAAAGATAGAATTCGGAGGCGGTCGCGTTACCTTTCACCTCACAGGGAGTCACTCTAGAATCAGAGATAGCAACTCCCAGCGTCAGCAGAAAAAAACCCAACCCAACAATATCCCTCCGGGACCAGGATTGTAATTATATATATGTATAATATGAATAATATTAACCAGGACTAATTATATATATATAATTATTATTGTTTTCCCTAAATTATCAATTTTCGACATAATTTCGGAAGCTCCACGCACCCTCCTTAGTCCTGGGAATAAAACATTCCTCGTTTATTCCCGTAGAAGCATTTTATGCCAGTGGTGGAAGTGGAGTTTAATGCTAAATTGGGGTGAGGGAGGTGTTTTTTCCCCCTTCTTCCCACTTTCCCCCGCTTCCATCCCGGGAAGCGCCTGCCCACGCCAGTAGGTCAGTGTGGGGGCTCCGGGACGTGTTTTCCATGGGGAAGCTCCCCCCCCAAGCTGGTACTGCTGGATTTTGCTGGCAGAACCCCCCCTTCCCCGCGAAGCGGGTTGCAGAAATGAGCACAAACCCTAATAGTAAAACAAGAGCATCACCAAGGTGGAAGTTTGTTCTGCGGGGGCACGCTGAGGCTGCAGCATTAGGTTTTGGGCACAAACACGAGTGGGGGGCGTTAAAAGCTTCAGCTCCATCTCCTCGTAGCTGCAAGATTTGGGGCATCCCCCGAAGCCTGCGGCCCTACAGCATTTTGGGGGGATAGGGAGGATCTTCCCTTTCCAGCCCCCGAAAGCCCCCAGGTCTTCGGGGGAAGGGGGTGATCGGGACAGGAGGCTCGTCCAATTCATTCTGCAAGATCGGCCCTGGGTTCGAGCCCATCCAGCTCTGGAAGCATAGACTGGGATAGTGGGGGGACACACAGACCTCCGGGCTGGGACCGATCCCCGAGATCGGTGTCCTCTGCAGAGGAGCCTTTCTCTTCCTGATGAAGAGGAGAGGAACAGAGCAACAGACCCCCCTGAGCTCTCCAAATGCTAGGGGATGAGTGTGGATTGGAATTCTGGGTTTATGGGGTTTTTATGTCCAAATCCAGGAGCCTTGCACAAAAGTATATTTAAAAAATTAATAAGAATTAAAAAAAATAAATAAAGGAAAATAGGAGCAATAAAAGCCCCTCCCGAAGAAAAGCGGGGACAGACGAGAAGAAACAGCCCATAATAGCTAATTTCACAGCTTTTCCTCAAAAGCTTTCGATGCAAGCGGAGCGAGCTCCGGCGTTATTTCTATCATCGTCAGCTTAGTATTTGTTTCCCTCCCTCTTCCCCCCCCCAGTCTCTGTCCCTGTCCCCAGGCGCTGAAGGCTCCCCGGCAGTGACAGTCGCTCCCGGGACAGGTCACATCACGCTCACACCGCTGCTAGCCCCGGTACCTGGCCCTGCCCCTACCCGTCCCCCCCTCTTTTCCCGCCCCCTGTGATTCCCGGGAGGGGTGTGCAAAGAACCGGCCCATCATATTCCTCTCACTCCTTCTCTGCCCTTTCCCAACCCGGAAGAGCTCTGATCTTCAGCCCAGCCCGGAGGAGGAGGAGGAGGAGGAGGGTGGGCTTTTGGAGGATGCGGCTCCCCCAGGTTTTCCCCCTCGGTGGGAGCTTGCGACATGCCAGCGCTGCTCCTGCGCTCCTGCCCTGAGAGCTCCACCGGAGCGGGACTCCAGCAACCTCCTCTGCCCAGGTCAGTGAATGCCCCAGTCCGGGTGCCTGCATCCCCCTCCCCCCCCTTCTCCTTTCTTTAATTAATTCTTATTTTCTTTAATTTTTATTATTTTAATTCATTCTCTGCCTCCTTTTACTCCTTCTCCACGTGGAGATTAGGATGGGGATCTCGGCTCAAGGGCTTGAAACTCAACCCGTCACCCCCCCTCTCCTTATTCCTTAGGGGGAGAGTTGGGTTTTCCCGGTGACCTTGGAGAAAGGCACCCCCCGGCTCGGGAAAGACAGGAAATTTGGGAAGCGCGCGAGAGAAAGCTGTTTTTTCCGCGGGTTTTAGGGAAGGAGCGAGACTGGGATGGTCGGGGTGGGAGATGGGACGCGTCACTGTCATCGCTGGGATGGGAAATGCTGATCTGAGGACGGGAAGAGAATTATCTGTGCCTGGCTCCCTACCTATGTGCAGATCCCTCCGTATATACAGACCCGAGGCCCCTATGCGCGGAGTGACGTCCGTGCTCGCAGGACTCCGGTGTTCTGCTCTCTCCCCGCGGCTTATACTCAGCGATGTTGATTTGACCACGCTAGCTGTCTTTGTGCTGTAAAGTGCATAATATATACAATATTTTTAGTACTATCTATATTCGCTTTAGAAATATCTAGTAGATAATATACAACGCTCATCCTACGCTTCTAACAGGCTCTAATTAGGGCGATCTTCCGCCTCGTTCTGCTCATATTCCTTCTTATATCTTGTAAACCTAAGCCCCAGCCGCGGAGGGGAGATACGCTGTTAAGGAGGATGAGATGAGGAAGGGGGGGCCTCCGCTTCGGGCCAGAACCCGTCCCCGTACCCCCTGGGGGTTCCCGCTGGCCGGGCCAGGCCGGGCTCCAGCAGAACCCGGAGGACGAGGGGAGAGCGTCGCCTCTTTCCCGGCTCTCTTGGATTTAGGTCTTCGTAGGAACATTTGCAACCCTCCAGGTTGGGCAGGGAGTGTTTCGGGATAGAGCTTGGAAATGGCTTGGGCTGCCCAGAAACTCGCGTTAACGTCTTTGGGTGCCTTTAAAACAGAAAGGGGAGAAAATACTTATCTATCATCTATCTATCTATCTATCTATCAATCAATCATCTATCTATCTATCTATCTATCTATCTATCTATCTATCTATCCATCCATCCATCCATCCATCCATCCATCCATCCATCCATCCCTCCCAGCTCCTCTTACCTTCACTTCTCCGTGCACAAGCAGCGGGCTCCGGGTGACGGATTTGAATGCAACCGGATAATTAACAACCACCAGCCCAGCTTGTTTTACTCCATTAGGAAGGTCCGTCCTCCTCGCCGGCACTTTGCTCCCGGCTGGGGCAAAACGCTTCCTTATCCCAGGGATTTTATTATTATGGTTATTATTTTGCTTTAATTTGACTGCAGACACGAGGGTTTGAGGTTTAGTTTTTAATTTCAAGAGTGAAAAAGAGACGAGGAAGCGCTTCCTGATGGGGCAGGTAGGGAGCGGGGTAATGCAGGGAAAATAGGGGTTCCGGTCTCCCCCGGGATGCAGGCAGCACCTCCGCTGCACTCGGAGAGGGCGGTAATTGCCTATATGGGCCCTTCAGGGGAATTTGGGGTGAAATATTCCCCTTCTCAGAGAAAAATCCCGCAGATTTCACCCCACTGCTCGTACAACCTGAATTTGGGAGCATGAGATGGTAAATGTGAAGCACTGTGCGAGGCGGCCGTGCCGGGTTACACCCGGAGGGATGGTTCTATGGACACGGGGGGTTTATTTGGGGGTGTAGGGACAGCTGTAAAGCAGCTGGAGCCGGACGCTTCCAGGAGTAAATGACTCCGGTTTTAATCCCTGAAGGTTGAGATATGCCCCTTCTCCTGGCCAAGGAAGTATGGGGTGGTAAATCAGCCGCCTCCTTTCACACCAACCGCACGGCGATCCGTGTTTTGTGCTGTATCTAAATCCCAGGGTGATTCCTGCTTTGGGGGAAATAATAGGAAAATAAAAAAGAAAAGCCATTAAACCCGACGGCAGCTTCACCTTCTCCATGGGGTGCGAGGGGAACGACGCAAGATCGGGTTTAAAGCAAGATGCTTTTTGCCTTCGCTTCAAATCTATCGCTGACAAAAATGATGAAGCAAACCCGAAAATAAACCGACCCCTTTTACATATATAAATATATATATGCAAATTATATTTAAATGCTTATTTCCTCCATCTCCCCTTAATTTGGAGGAGTTTTCTAGGGGTTTTCCTGCTTTTTCTTGTTCCATTTGTGAGCTCACCGTGCGGACGCCTCTAACGGAGCGCTGCCCGAGCGCAGCCCCGGGCAGGCGGGAGCAGCAGCAGAGACCCGCGCAACGCAGAGCGGAGGGGCGCGGAGCTTCTCCGCGCACTGAGAAAGAGGGGAAAAGGAGGAAATAGGGGGAAAAATAGAGGGGAAAACTAAAGTAAGAAGGAGAACGCAGCTCTAAACACCTTTGGTGTCTGAGAAAGGGAAAGGGTGGCGGGGGGAGCAAACGGACTTACCGTGTTGAGCTGGAAACTACGGAGGGAAGCACGGGAAGAGGAAAAGAGGGTGGGAATGGAGCGGGAATCTGCCTCCTGTCCCGGAGCAGGACGGGGCATCGGAGGCATGGAGGAACACGGAGGTTTCCCCCCCTTCTCCTCCTTTTCTCCCCCTTGCCTTTGCCTCCACCTCGCAGTTCGGGGAATGTGTCGGGGAGAGAAGCCGCCTCTGGGACCTGCGGAGCCGGTTTTTGATCTCTCTCAGCCTCTATTTTTTTTAGCAGTGTCCCGGGGCAGTCGCCCTCCCCTCAGCTTCAAAGGGGGGGGGGGGGGGGGCAGAGGAGGGGAAAGAAAAGTCCCAGTTTCTCTCCTCCCAATTCTAATTCTTCGAGTTTCTTCTGCAGAACGGGGTCCCCCCGTCCCCCCCCACCCCTCCCCCCATAAAATAGCATCATTTGTGCTGGAAAATAAAGTGTGTCTGGAGGGGGGGTTGGTGCTCGAAGGGAGAAAAGCGTTGGACCCGCTGCAGTGAGCCGCTGGTTTGCTCTCGCTCCGAATTTGCATGACTCCGGCGCTGCTTTGTGTGTGCGTGTGTTCGTGTTTCCTCCCCATCTTCGCGAAGGGGAGAGAGATGAATAATAAGAAGAGAACGGAAATATGCATGTAGATATTAAAAGAAAAGGAAAAGATAAAACAAAAAGGAAGAAAAACCACCCATGTGGCTGGTTTCAGAGAAGGGGGAGGCTGCATGGGGTGAGAAAGGGGAGATGCAGAAATGCGGGTGTAGTGTCTCCGTCTCTTTTTCTTTCATATTATTATTATTATCATCATCATCATTATTATCATTTTCATTATTATTATTGCCAGCCCCTATCTGCAAGGATGCTGATTATCCTTTTCTATTGATAAAGAGAAGGGGGGGTTGGCCTTGGGGAAACAGCTCCTAATTCCTGCCTGATTCGAGAAGGAAAAAGAAAAAGCGAAAATCTATTCCCTCTTTGTTTAACCTCAGATTATCTCAGCAGCATTAGCAGGCCCCGGCCGGGGGGAGGTCCAAAACCGGGTCCTTTTTGCTCGGAGCCAGTTGCCGTACACAGACAACAAAAATATTCAATAATGCAAGTAAAAAATGAAGTAACAATCTTGGGAGCTCTGCCCTGGGCCGTGTCCTCTCCGTAACCCCCCGATTCCTCGCTCCCGGCTGTTTGTACAGCTTTACCTGTCCTGTTCTGGTACCCTGGAAAAAACCAGCCCGGCAAACGTAACTTAATCTGCTTTCAGTCAATTGTCGTCTAAAAGGGGGTAAAAGAGGGAGGGGGGTGTGTGTTTGTCTGCCTATTCCCGCCCCGAGGTGCCACTCGCAGCGATGGGCACAGATGGGGACAGAGGCAGAGGGTGGCCCCGGGGTCCCGGCACCTGAAAATGCTCCCTAAATACCTATTTTAATAGGAAGACTTGGAGGAAAAATGAGGTGGGGGATGTGGGGGGGTGGAAGGAAGCTTTAGTGCCCTTTGGTCATTTTTAGGGGAGGGGGAGGCTGAGTAACCGCCCCCTCTCCCCCAGTTTGGGTGGGTTTTATTAATTGTTATTATTATAATTGTCATTGATTTGATTTATTTAATCATTTATTTCCCCTCTTTTGGGGACTTTCAGCTATTTTTGGTCAAAAGCGTTTCCTCCTGACTTTTCTAGCACCAGAACTGGCCCCATTTTCTTCCCACACCCCCCTATCCCTCTCCTATCTAGGAGGGATCTTGACTTCCTCCCTCCGCCATTACCCCCGGCAGAATTAACCCCCGAGCCCCCGGGCCTTATCTGGCGACTGGTGGCGAGCTTGGGGCTAATTGCTCCAACAATGGACTCCTCTGTAGGCCGAGCTGTCACTGGAAACCATGCAAGGAGGGGGGCCGAGGGGCTGGAGCTGCAGCCACAGCCTGGGAAAAGGACGGTCAATGCCAGCGCTCCTCGGGATCACAGATTAATCGGGGGGGGGGGGGGGGAAGAGAATGATGGGATTGCTTTTCTCTTTCTTTTTATTTCCTCTTTTCCACCCCTTTTTCTTTTTATGAAGGGGGTGTTTTTGCCCTCCCCATCGCTCTTTCACCCCCGGCTGGGGAGGGGATAGGACAATTGCGTCTATTAGCGTGATAATGCAGAGAAAACGACAAGCGGAGGAAATTAGATGTGAAAGCGAGTGTTCTCCCTCAAATTTGGGGCTAGGGCTGCGAGGGGCAAGCGGTGTGCAGGGTCCCACCATACCACCCTTTAACCCCCCTCCACGTCGGGGCAGGACGGGGCCCTCGGCGCTGTTCCCACTCTTCCTCCTTCACCATTGATCAGACTTGGTGTAGCTATTGATGTATTTTAAATTTTTATATATTTTACTATTTTATTTTATTAATTTATTTTTTATTTTATTTTTTATTCCATTCAAATTCATTATTTCATTTCATTCTTTTGTATTTTGACTTTATTCATTTTACCTCGCATTAAACATTCCGTACCCGCCAAAGAGCTAAAGGAAAATGGTTTCCCCCTACCCCCGGACAGGGGAAAGGCACATTTCTTCGCTGCTTCAGCAATTTTGTGACCTCCAGACGGAAATTCCCCTCCTGTGGTCCCACGGCTGTAGGTCCCAGGGCTGTAACTGCCAACGGAGGGGGATTTGGGAATCTCAGCTCACCTGACCCAAAATCCCAGCTCGGCACTAAGAACACCCCCCCTCCCTCCCGATCCTATATGTTAAAAGAGATTTCTTTTTAAAGCGACTTTTCCCAAGTGCTGGAGACCGCCCCGCAGAGGGTCTGCTTGGGAGCTGGGGAAGTTTGGGAAGCGGGGATAAAGAGGCAAATCCCAGGGACACACTTCGCTCTCCTGACCATAAAACGCTTAAATCTGGGGTCGGGAAGCGGAAAATTTGCTCTCTTGCCTGCAAATAAATCCATTCCTCCCTCCTCTCCTGTGCACCCCAATAACTGGGGGGATCACCCTGAATTTCACGACTTTTAATACAATAAATACATAAAGGTGCATCCCCACGCAGGAGCGCGATCCCTCAGCGCTCTGTCCCCACGGACGGGCCGCACCGGGGCTTAAAACCGGTTTAAAACCCGGTTTTAAAGAGGGCGCCGGGACCGGAGCTCCCTTCCGGCGGCTCAGCTCTGCCGCCCGTCGAGGCTGAGCCCAGCCTGGCGCTGGCCCCGCCGGCCGGACACCGTGAGCGGACACGGAGGAGCTATAGCTTCTCGGAGCCCGGTTCCTAATTAGCTCCCCCCTGTATAAAGACTCCAGGGAGGTGCTTTCCCCGCAGCCGGGCAGACGCGCTCTTGCCGGTGTGCACAGACACGGCGCGTAAAGGCACCGTGAGTGACTTTGTCTAATTCCTTCTACTTGTTTTCCCTCTAGTTATTATCATTCCTCCTCTTTTATTTCTCCCCCCCTTCTTCTCCCCCTTTTTCCTTTTTTTTTTTTTTATTTTTCCCCTCCCGCCTTTTTTAATTTTTTTCCTTTATTTTTCTTTTTCATTTTCTTTAGGCTTTCCTTTCCTTTCCTTTCCTTTCCTTTCCTTTCCTTTCCTTTCCTTTCCTTTCCTTTCCTTTCCTTTCCTTTCCTTTCCTTCCCTTCCCTTCCCTTCCCTTCCCTTCCCTTCCTTTTCCTTTCCCTTCCCTTCCCTTCCTTTTCCTTTCCCTCCCCTCCTCTTCTTATTCTTCTCTTCTTTTTCCCTCCTTCTTCTCTGCTTTTTCTTCTCCTCCTCCTTCTTTTCCTCTGTCATTCTCCTCTTCTCTGTCATTATTTCCACTCTCCTCTCTCCCTTTCCCCTCTTCTCTCCCTTCCTCTCTCTCTGCTGCCCTCTCCCCTATCTCCCGCCCCATTCTCCCCCCTCAGCCCCGCTGTCCCTGCCCGGTGCCGCGGTGCCGCCGGGACCGCTAGGGGATGCCCTGGCTCAACGCAGCGCCCGGCCCGGCCGGCGGGGCTCCGGCCCGCAGCCAATCAGCGCCTCCCGGGGCCGGCTCCCCAGTTCCTGCTCGGCCCCCATTGGCTGCGGGAACGGTGGCGGCGGCCCCTGCTGGGAGGCGGCGGGGCCGGGGCAGGGGTAGAGACCGGGGTAGGGACCGGTTCCCCCCAGGCTCCTCAGCCCACCTCGGGCCTCAGCTCCCGCTTCCCTTCCCCGAGCTCCTCGCCTTGTCCCGCATTGGGATCTCCCGCAAAACGTGAAAGAAACCACCCTAAACTACCCCAAAACCGTGTTATTCCCACACGCCGCCGTTCTCTGCGCGTATATCCTTACTAATAACAATTAAATCCCTTACGAGACGGAACGGCTCTAAACGCGCCGCTGTAGGAACAGGGGCAGCTCCCGGAGGTCCTGCACCTGCCGGTACATCCCGGCTCATCCTGGCTGCTCTCGGGGGTCTCCGGTCTCTCCTGCCCCTTCTCGGGATGCCTGCAGGAGAAGAGAACCGGTCCCGTCCCCACCGGAGTGGGCATTGGCAGAGTTTGCCGGCGAGCGGGAAAACTTTTCCTCTTTAGAAAAGGGAAAAATAGGAAATAATTAAAGAGAAAAGGGGCGGGGGGGGGGAAGACTCAAAGTTGGTCCAAAGGGGTTCCGGAGGGGGCGGCCGGTGCGTCCCGCCGGTCCCCTCCTCGGGCGGGGACAGGCTCCGCCTCCCTCGGGCTTATGACACTGGAACCTCCTTAAGTTGCGTCTCGCCACAGCTGTCTGTAAGCACTGAGCCGGCTGGCGCCATCCTGCTCCTTTCAGAAAGAATGCCTTCCCTGTGAAAAAAAAAAAAAAAAAAAAAAAAAGGGAAAGAAAAAAAAATTGAGAGAGGGAGGAAAAAAAAAAAAAATAGGGAAAAAAAATAGGGCGAGCGAGCACAATCTGATCTGATCAAGCACTTTCAGCTTCATCCCTCCCGGGTCACACACTGCTTCTCCACCAAGGTTTGTGCGCAATTTCTTTAGCAACTTGTCGCTTTTTTTTCTCTTCCCCCCCTCCTTTTCCTCCCCTTCTCCTTTTCTCCTGCACCCACACCCCCTTCTGCATCGCTTCCCTCCTTGTATCCCCCCTCCTCCTTTCTCTTTTTCCCCTTCTTCCTCCCTTGCTCGGTTGCATAATAATTAATGAGCAATCAAAGTGACTGCGGAGCAGAGAAGGGCACAAGTTCTCACCAGCTTGAGCCGCTGGAGCTTCTCAGGTGCAAATGGAGCAAATAAACAAATAAACAAACAACCGCGATGACAAAAAAAGAGAGAGAGAGCCCCCAAAAACCCACCCCCAGTAACCCAGCGAGAGCAGGAGGAGGGCGGTGAGAGCTGCTCTGAGCAGGGAGAGAGCGAAAGAGAAAGAGGCGCCGGGAGAGGTGGGTCCAGGGCAGAGCAGGCGCTTCCCAGGGATGGCTGCCGAGGGATGGGATGGGTTTTCTCCTGCCTAAAAAGTCAGGTGCTAAAGTTCAGAACTTCTCAAGCACGTTTCTCTCTCTTGCCTCTCCCTCCTCTCTCTCTCTTTCTGCTCCTTCCCTTTCCTCTTTCTCGTTACAGGTGATCAAAGAAGAGAAACATCTGCAAAAGAGCGGAAGATACCGAGGGGATCTCACTTCGTAGAGTTTTTTATCCCCTGAGTTTGTTTTCTTTTTTTTTCTTTTTACATTTTTTTCCTTCTTTTTTATTTTTTCTTTTTATTTTCTTTTTTTTTTTTTTTTTACTTTTTTTTTTTTTTTTTTTGGAATCGACCTTTTCTCACCATACCCCCCCTCCCCTCCACTTCCAACCAAACTTAACCAGAAAACATCCCCAAACTCGCCGAACACTTCCCCTCGCTCCCAATAACTCCAGCAGCGTCTCTCCCTCCGCGCCTTGCTGAGGAGGAGGAAGGGAGAAAGAGCGGCGGCGGAGCAGCGGGCGCGGAAGATGGAGGTCTCCACGGACCAGCCGCGGTGGGTGAGCCATCACCCTGCCGTGCTCAATGGGCAGCACCCGGACTCGCATCACCCCACGCTTGGCCATACCTACATGGACCCCACGCAGTATCCTCTCGCCGAGGAAGTGGATGTACTTTTTAATATCGACGGACAAGGCAACCCCGTCCCGCCCTATTACGGCAACTCCGTGAGAGCCACCGTGCAGAGATACCCCACGGCCCATCACGGTGAGTGCCCCGCAGACACAGAGATCCCGGCCCCGACCCCGGTGGCTCCGCGCTGCCCCGAGCCCCGCAGCCCGGGCAGACCTTCTCCCGCCAGCGGGAAAACGACGTCACGGGTGGATTTTGGGGTTGGCTTGTTGAAAATAAACCCCAATCCAGGCTGCGTTCCTCCCTTCCTTCCTTTCTCTTTCTTTACCTATTTCTTGTTAAAATACTCTTTTTCTCTCTTTCTTTATCTTTCTTTTATTCTCTTATCTCTTTTCCTCTTTTCTCTCTATTTCTTTTTCTTTCTCTTCTTTCCCTTCTTTCCTTTCTTTCCCCTCTTTCTCTTCTTTCTCCCTTCTTTACCCCTCTCCCTTTTTTTTCTCTTTCCCTCTTTTCTTCTCTTTCCCTTTCTTTATCTTGCTGTCTTCTGCTCCCCTCTTACCTCTCTCCCTTCCCCCCTTTCTCTCCCTCTCCTTCCTTCTCTTTCTCTCCCTTTCATCTTGCTTTTTTCCTCTTCCCCTCTTTCCAGCCCCCGCCCCGCTTCAATTAGGTGAACAGTCAGGGTTTTCATGCGGTGTTTAGTTTTTGCACGATTAAGCTGCTTTGGGGCAGAAAAGCCGGCTGGGGAGCAGGGGTGTGAAGATGACCCCGTTGTCCTCACGCTTGGGTTCTTCCATTGGCACTCGGGGAGCTTGCTAGGGCTTGGGTCGAAACTTTCACACATGCACCCAGGGCCTCACCACGGCGTGTGTTAAAAATAAGAGAGAAAGACAAAATATAAGTGCCTTGCTGTTGTTAAGTACCAGCCCGGTTGTGTTTTCCTGAGGGTCCTGCAGGAAGGTAATGATCCACAGCGTGAGTTTAGTTCCTGGGTCACAGCTTTTAGAAAGGAGGTGAAATACCTGGCGCCGATGGGGCCCAGGTCCACAGAGGGATGAGCGCTTTGGGGCCATCTTTCAGGAGGAATTGGAGAGATGCAGTGTTTGTAGCTGGAGTTTACCTGTGTGGTTAAGAAAATAGGGAAAAGAGTTAAAGCAAAAAAAGGAGGGGAAAAAACAGATGGTAATTTGTGAAGCCGGACAGTGGCCTCTGTCCTGTCGAAATCTAAATACCCGAGGTATGCAGTGGAAATACTCCAAAATCAAGGAGCAGAAAGCGGGTTAAGTGAGCAGAGATGGAGGCAAGCCGGTTCGGGGGCTGCTCCCGGCCCTCAGCTACTTGTTGAGAGCGGGTCTGCATTAGGCTCTGCTCAATAACCGCTTTGTTCTGTCATTAGACTCTTTAAAACAATTATTTCTAAGGATCAGCAGCCTTTGTCCGTTCTTTCTTTGCATTTCTCTCTTTCCCCCCCCCCCCGATATATCAGCAGAAAGTGGAAATGCGGTCTCTCTGATCTAGCCTGAATATTATTTACTATGTTACTTCCTGGAGAAGATAATGAATCTTGACCCTTTCTATTCGTATAACCCACCTTCCCTTCCTTTCGAGCAGTTACTTTCAGTATTGTTCACAAATGCCTGGTACAGTGCAAAAGTAGCTTGGAGATTTTCTAGACACTCACAGGCTCCCATGCAAACATACGTGTCCACACTGCACCGGCTCCTTAACTCTCCCTGGCTCTGTAGATCTCTGTTTGCATCTCTTCTTCTGTATATTTAGCAGCCTTTACACACATATCACGATACCTACAGAGGCTGAGGCTCTCTAGACGTCAAATCCTTTTCCAGGGCTCTATTAGCAGGCACAAACTTGCTCTTTTCCAGTTGAGTAGCTGTGGTTTTCAGCTTACAGCCGTCTGCACAACTTGCTGTGGATTTTGGATAGATTTGATTTTTTGGGGGGGTTATAGTTTTATTTCTTATAGCGAGGGCAACGATGAATTTAAAATATGAGGTACCATCCCTTAAGAACGTTAATAACCAAAGAAGAAAAATAGGTTTGACTGCGTAAATCTAGCCTAGTAAATCTATTCTGTGTTTATCTCAAAGCCCAGGTCTGTATGTTAAAATACAAGTGAAGGATCTCCTGTCATAAGAAAGGGATGAAGAGTTTCCTTCGGGACAGTGGGTGCTCTCTTCTTGTGCCATATCGCCATGAAAAAGCCGCCTGACATTTACGTGCAGCCTCATGGAAAAGGGGGGACAGAAAAGAGACAAACTGGGCAGTTTACAAAGTTTATAGGCTCTGTTGGGAAGGTTGTTGTCAAGTTTGATGGCACCTTCTGCTCTCCTTCGTTTGGCTAGAATATTCCCAGGGTTTATAGCCCAAGGCAGCGTGAGGGAAATTATTTCCCAGCTAAGAAAAATTAAATGAATTCTGCAGCCGGGGCTTGGCAATTTCAGGCAGGATCTTCGCTCCAGAGGCTGGGAAGGGGAGACAGTGAAGCCAAAATCCATGTCCCGGGGACGGGGGGAACAACACCTCCGCGAGCGGGATCCGGGCTGTTACCGCTTTTAGCTGTGAGTTTTTAAAGGGGAGCGGGGTTTTACATCCGATGTCATTTGGGATGCAGAGCCCTTGGAGGGGGGGGGGGCGGGAATGTAAGCGGACAAGGGGGTCCAGCCCGGCCCCCCGTGTGTCCGGGGGTCCAGGGGATTGTGACCGGTGTGCGGCTGTGCTCTCTCCGCGCAGGGAGCCAGGTCTGCCGCCCGCCGCTGCTGCACGGCTCTCTGCCCTGGCTGGACGGGAGCAAGGCGCTGGGCAGCCACCACAGCGCTTCCCCGTGGAACCTCAGCCCTTTCCCCAAGACCTCCATCCATCACAGCTCACCGGGACCCCTCTCCGTTTATCCACCCGCCTCCTCTTCTACCTTATCCGCCGGCCACTCCAGCCCGCACCTCTTCACCTTCCCGCCGACCCCTCCGAAAGATGTGTCCCCGGATCCGTCCATCTCCACACCCGGCTCCACCGGCTCCACCCGGCAGGACGAGAAGGAATGCATCAAATACCAGGTGTCCCTGGCCGATACCATGAAGCTGGAGTCCTCTCACTCCCGGAGCAGCATGGCCTCTTTAGGAGGAGCCACCTCTTCTGCTCATCACCCCATCACGACCTACCCGCCGTATGTCCCAGAATATGGCTCTGGACTTTTTCCCCCCAGTAGCCTCCTAGGAGGATCGCCTACCGGGTTTGGGTGTAAATCGCGACCGAAAGCACGGTCAAGCACAGGTAGGGCTTTCGGCTTCTTCATGACCATTGCTCGGGAGAGGAAATTATGTGGGAAAGCAGGAGGCCAAAAGGACAAGGGCTACCCCCAATCCTTCCCATACAGAGGGATGCGCACAAGCATCCGTGTGGTGAAAGCTGGGGTCAATATTTCACCTTGCCCTGCTTTGTAACCCAGCTCCCCCTTGGCCAGCACGGGCTTGGGATGCAGCCCCAGGCCTGTCGGGCATCACCCAAGTTCCTCAGGGCTCCTGCCCGGGGGATGCTCCGGTCCCCCACCCGCTCCTCCCCAGGCGCCCCCGGTGCGCTCAGCTTCGGCGCCTGGGGAGGAAGCGAAACCCAAGGAACCGCAGCATTAGTGTATCTCTGTATTTTAATCATGGTACTAAATCCCGGCCAACTTCCCCTGCTTGCCCTCTCCGCCTCGCTTTTCCCAGGGCCTCTTCCTCTGACATACGGGAAGGGTTTTCCCTGGGGGGGGGGGGGGGAATGTGAGCACCCCGAGGCATCCCCTGGCTCCATCCACTTCCATTCAAGGGCTTTGCCCACCTACAGCCCAATCCATCTCCATACGAGGACTTTGCCCATACCTAATGCACCACCTCAAAGCTGACCGCAGGGCTCGGGGTGAGGGGACCCGGGGTGTCCCAGCGCCTTGCGCACCCCGCGGAGTGCGGGAGTTGCGCGGCTGCGGGTCCCGATGGCTGAACGCTCCGTGTCTGGACGTTTGTGTGCAGCGAGGGGGGTGTATGTGTGTGCAGAGGAAAGGGCCATTAGTCAAAACTCTCTTTTTCTCTCTCTATTTCTTTTTCCGAGGAGGCTGCTGCAGGGTTGCCTGGCGTGAATGAGATCAGTTTTCAGGGTTTTTCCAGGGTGACATTTACTCTGTCTGTCTGAGCAGGGACTGTCTCTATTTAGCTGATATGTTTGAGCTAATCCAATTATTTTCAGACTGCTGCACGCGACAGTTGCATTGTTTATCCAGCGCCAGGAACTTTAATAGAGTCCGGATGCGGTTAGAGTGACAAAAAAACCCAGACCTGTATGTTTTGTACATGAAAGCAGGGGAGAGAGAGAGATAGAGTGAAACAAAAGAGAGGGACAGAGGCTCAAACAGCCCCGGAGCGGCTGCCCCCGTTTAAGCGGAGGGGGACAAAACGACCTGGGTATTAACGCGGCAGGCTCCCAGCCTGGCCCCGGTACTGACCGGGTGCTGTGTCGGGGTAGGGACCGGTTGATGCCGGGACGGGCTGAGCTGCCCGGCCGCCCGCTGAGCCGCAGCTCCCGCCGGGGCACCGGCTGCGCGGTATTTTCAAACCGTCTTCCCCCCCCCCCCCCCGCTCCGCCCCCCTCGTTGTTTTCCTTTTGCCACTTTCTGTTACTTTACCTTCTAGAGAGACATCTGCGGCTTGTGATAACCCAGCCCCAGCAGCAACACCTATTTTTGTTCCTTTCTTTTAAAGTTGATTTTAGCAAGCTGGGAAGCTCGCAGACAAAGAGGGTTGGAGCTGGAGGAAAACGAGAGGGAAGGGGCTGTTTTTGCAGGGTGAAAGAGGGAGAAACGGCTCAAAAAGAGAGGTTTTTGTTGTTGTTGTTTTGGAGGGGTGGTGAGAGGAGAGGGGTTCAGTGCAAAGGCTCTGGAAAAACGGTTGCCGTTTGTGGTTAGGGCGCGGATGCCTCTTGCTTGAATGCAGCGCAGGCTGGGGCAGCGGGGAGCCGGCTCTGTGCTGAGTTAGCTCTGCTCTGGCCGGCTCAGGTCTTCTGCTGCTCTCACATGGGCCGAGAGTGTCATTAGGTGCAAAGAAACCAACCCAAATATACCAAAAGCCCAACAAAAATACTCTTCAAACCTCTGAAAGTAGCTGAGTTGCATTCCTGAACCCCCTCTCAATTCCCTTTTTTAAGGTGGCACTGCAGGAGACCCCCAGTAAGGGGGGAGAGGTTAGAGAGGTGGCAAAAAGGAGGAGAAGAAGGAGGGAAATACCCTAATTAGGGTCTTTTGGGATCCCACATATTTGGGATGGACCATCAGGCTGAGGATGCGGTGGGGAGGCCAGAGAGGTTTCCACAAGTTAGGTTGTGGAAGCTTAATTGCAAATTACTCAATAGCAGATATTGGCAGAGTGGTTGTGTATTGATTGGGGCCAGGAGGTGTTTTGGTTGTTGAGATGTGGTTATTCTGGGGGGCCTTGATGAGGATTGACCCGAGGCCAAAGGAAGATTCTCCCTTGCCAGGCTCATGGGAGCTGGGGCAGTGCTCCAGGAGTGACCCTGGGGTCCTTGGAAAGGGGGGCCTGGACTTACATTGGGTATCCATCCATCTCGGGGGAAAGGGATGGAGGCTCCTTCCAAAGCCTGCCACGGTTTGCCTGGCCCATATGGCAACATAGGGGCTGGAGGGCTGTAGAAACCCTAAATCCAGAGGTGAGGGGGGAATTGTCATCCTGCCACAAAGGAGCCCCTTGAGCCACCATGGGGTTTAGATTGTCATTGTCACCAACCCTCTTCCGCTGGGACATGGGCCTGATGCTGCCTGTGGGGTGATGCTGGGGACGGGGACGGGATGCCAGGGATGTTGCTCAGCCGTGGCCTTGGAACCTTGCTTGGACATCCTGAATTTGGAGAGGTTTGGCAAGGCCTGGCAGGGCTGCATCTTTTATGGGTTTGTTTTATTTCGGGGGGGGGAGGGGGGCCTTTCCCCAACCTATTTTACCTCTGCTTTCCCTTAGTGAACTATGTGCTCTCTTGTTTCCAGAAGGCAGGGAGTGTGTAAATTGTGGGGCTACCTCAACCCCTCTGTGGAGAAGAGATGGCACCGGGCACTATTTGTGTAACGCCTGTGGACTCTATCACAAAATGAACGGGCAGAACCGGCCCCTGATCAAACCCAAGAGAAGGCTGGTGAGTCTCCTTCCATTTCGTTCTTTCTTTACCTTCTTCTGCAACTTTTGCTTCTTGTCTACAGCTCAGGATGGACAGGGAAGCTCAGCCAGCTTCAAAATCTGTTTCCACTACATCAGAGGGCTGGGAGATGGGGATGCTCGGAGTGATGCTCCTAGCTGCTGTGGGCCTCGGTTGTTTGGCCCTCTTGCAAAGTGAAAAACAGGTTAAAAAATCAAGACCGAGAATATCTTGTAAACCAGGACTGAATTTTCTCCCAGGTCACAATGGGGCAGATGCCTCCCCAGCACTCTTTGGGATAGTGACCCAAGGACAATGGGGACAGTGGCTCTTTCCATGGGCTAAGGGCAAAGTAATCATTTCCTAGTGACCAAAGAGATTAGCATCATGAGAACAGGATTTCTCCTGGGCTTTCCACACTGCTGTCTTTCCCTTTCCAAGTGTGTTTCTATCCCCATTGGTTGGCTGTGTCGTGGAAAGGGGACCTAAGCTAGGTACTGGGTACCGCTAGGCCATCGCCTGGACTTTGGTCCTGCAAGATTCTTGGCTCATGCTCCTGGTGCCACTTGTGGTCATTTGTACCTCAGCTATGTGGGTCTAAAATCATGCCATTCCTCTCCGAGTTGGTGTGAGCAAGAACACAAGGTAGGGGATGACAAAGGCTGGTGAGTGTGCAAAGCTGAATGTGTACCTGGGGTCACAAAAGCTGCAGGAAGACAAAATGCATAGCTATATTTGAAGTCCTAGTTGCAAGCCTCAGGACTGCACAGTGTACAGGCAATAAGTTACAGCATCCCCAGCGATCTACTTGCGAATTTCCCTGGAAGCCACAAAAAGGTCTGGAAGCTGTGGGCATGGGTAATAAATGCATTGCAATAGATATGGCAAATAATCAGGCAAACCACAAGGGGAAAAGATACATCAAAGTGGGGGGAAAAATACGTTCCTTCTGTGGGAAGCTATTGAATGTTTTGAATTGGGGCATGTTTGGTTTCGTTATTGTTCAAGATGTGGACGGGCTCCTGGAGGCCACTCAAAATGCGGAGGAAAACCAGCTCTTGCCTCTCCATGGAGTTTCTGAGGTGATGGATGGATCCGGCCTTGCATAAGGCTTGTGCCTGGCATGGCTGGATCCTGCGAAAAGGAGGATGGTAATACAAGGTTTATTGAGCACCATGAAGGCGCTCAGGGCTTTGGAAGGGCAACTCTTAGGCATGGATTCAGCTTCCTCACCTGCAAAACTGGACTGGCTTTATTAGACCAGCTTTATTCCCATAGGCGCTGGGAAGTGTTTGCAGGATACAGCCCCAGGAGGGGTTACACTGCAAGGGGCAGTGGTGGCAGCTCCGTCTGGCCATGTGGGTTTGAGGGAAGACGTGGCTTTGCTCCTCTACCCCCAAACTTCCCGCAGACGAAACTTCTCCTATACGGGAAAAGCCTGCATAGGAAAACGTTGGTTTCCTTCATCTTTCACAGCCTTGTTAGAAAAAAGGAAAAGCTTTCTAGGGAGGGAAGTAGAGGCTGGGATTTTGATTCTTTTGGGCAGCTCTTTTGCTGCCTTCTCCTCCTCCCCCCAGCCCTTGTGTCTTAAACACACCCCCCTTCGTTTTCTTTTTCCTTTCCTTTTTTTTCCCCTCCTCCTCGTTCTCTCTTTATGTGTAAAGTGAACTTCCTAGGAAAAAGCTGCCGGATATCTGAGCCCTGGAGATAACTCCTAAACAACAGCTCTGTTTCCCCAGCCCAAACACACAGGAGCTTGAGCGTATCCAAACAAGCAGAGGGGGAGGCAGAATAGGAAAGCGGCTGGAAAGAGACAGGGGGGGAGAGCTTTCAAACACTGTCTGATGGAACCATGAAAGAATGTCCCGAGTCACCCTCAGCCCGGCACATGTAAAATGAACTGTATAAATAAATACATTGTAAAAGGTCATTCTTGGGGGAAAAAAAAATAGGAAAGGGAAAGAAAAAAAGTAAGGAGAGCCCTTGCCTTGCATAATCACTCCAATCTCGCGCATTTTAGTAAAGTTTAAGTTACAGAAAGTTCCCGTTCTTTAAACGTGGTCTTTGCTAAATGGGAACTTTTGAATTTTCTATATATATCTTTAATCCAGCGCTGCCTGGGGAGAAAAAAGCTAAGAGAAACATTTCTAATACTGTTTGTATCTCTGTTTATTTCCCCCAGAAGGCACAAAAGCTGGGTCTGCGTTTGCTTTTCGTGTGCATCGACGTTGATGTGTGTGTGTCTGCAGCTTGACTTGATCTTTCCTCACTTGTGAAGGCGAGTGGGCTGAGGAAGGTGACATGTGATGGAGGGTCAGGCTGGGAATCCACTGTGTGCTCCTCTGCCTCTGCCACAAATTTCCTGCGTGACCTTGGCTTGGTTTCGTAGGCTCTGATCCCAGGCATGCTAAAGCCAATGAAAGGACTCCAATGGGTGGGAGAGAGAAGGCAAATAAATCATTTAGATGCTGAGAGCCCATCCCAAGGTTTATTAAATTCAATGGGTGTCTTTGTGAGGGCTTCTTTTAGGGAAGATGGATTGAGTTTTGCCGGCCAAGGAGGCCTAGAGAGCTCTGCTTCATCTTAGGGGGAAGATCTGGAGATGCTGCAGGAACAGGCGGGTAGTAGCACACCACCACGGTCTGTAGACAGGGTCTACAGCCCTCTTGGAGACCATTCCCATCCCTGTCAAAGCCAATGGCAGTCCCGTCACTGCTGTTTCTGAGATAAAACCTTCCTTAGATTTTCTTCCTTTTCCTATCCATGTGGATGCAGAGGTTTCCATTTCTGTGTCCAGTCATGCTGGTTTTTGAAGGATTATAACCAGTTTGTCAGAAGGCCCCTGCACATGCAGCCGCATTTAGCTGATGCTTGCAGTGTTGTGGGTACCTCATGCAAATCCAGACACTAAATATGCCCCTTAAATAAGCATCTTTATCAGTGTGTGGTTCTTCCCACATCATCCTCAATTCCACTTTCTCATCACTACCAGCACTTCTGAAGTTGTGCCCTCACTCACATGCAGCTGGGTCATGGGGGTCTGGTCCTGCATGTGATATGGGGCACCCTGTTATTCACCCCTCTACTTGCATGGCCAGGCTGGGGTCAGATTAGCATCAGTGGATGCCATTGCTAGGAGCTTTTACAATAGCATTATTATTCATTGTTTCCTGCTTGTTGCTGGTGTCTCTGGCAAAAGTTGGTACAGCATAAAGGGTACAGCCTGGGACCAAAAGAACACAGAGTTTAAAACATGCAGCTAATGATGCTGAATTTTTGCAGGGGAAACATGACAGATGGAAGAGGTTTTAGAGAAGACAGTGGATGTTGTGATTTATTTGCTTATTTAATGTCAAGAGTTTGTTTGAAGGTAGCAAGGTGGTGACCAGGCGTGTCTTTTAAACACACTTGCCATAAGAGAAATTATGGCGAGCGCTGTGTAGAAACCCCAAATATCTTCAAAGGGGATGTTTCCCCCGTGTGGGCTGAGTCAAATATCACTGGTTTTCAGAAATTTCCCTAGGCTTGATTTTTAGGTCTGATAAGGGCAAAGCTGCCATCGAGAGACTCAATCTAGCCACTGAGCCGCCCGTGCTGGTGGGAGCCAATGGAGCAAAGACCTCCAGACTTGTCCCCAGGGTCTCAGTGAGAGCCCGGCTCTGCAGTTGGTTGTGTCTGTGCTGCGTTTGATGTGTGTGTATTAACCTGGTGATTTTGATGGGAACCAAATTTGGTGCCGTGGCATGGTCTGAAGGAGGAGAGGACAGAGGCGTGTGTATGTGCATCTGTTTGGAGCTCCGCTGTTGGCGGTGGGATGCTTCAGCTTTTGCTGGCACTGGGATTTTTGCAACCAAAGACCCATGTGTTATTCCCAGCTCCTGCATGTCATCAGCATGGAAAAGTCGACTGAAGGCCTCCTCAGGCTTGAGATCGGCTCATTTCAGTGTGGTTTATGGTCAGGCAAAATGGAATTGTCCCCATGGGCAGGCAGTGAGAGTTGTTTTCTGTCAGATCTGGGGCTCTGTAATGCTTCCTAATGCTCATGGGCATTGCATTATTTATTTTTCAGGCAGTCCTTTTTGTCTAATTAAAAGGGGGAAAAAAAAAAAGAATCCTACTTTATCTAAAACAAAACCAACCCGTCCTCTCTCCACCTACGCCGCATTCAATTATGATTAAAATTGCAACATGACCTAACAAGAGTCGGTATTAACGCTCGCGCTGTGCCAGTGTCCGTGTTTGCATTTTGGGTTTGTTGTACGGGATCCAAAGATGCGGTATTTTTTCTTTTAAACGTTGGATGTGCTACAGTGTGCGGCTGTGTGGGGTGAGGGGTAAATTTGAAACAGTAAGAGCACAAAAGGGAGCATTAAAGGCTCAGTTCTGCAAGGTGCCAAGCATTGCTATGATCTGGCAAATCGCTTAAGCACATGTTTTAACTTTAAGCACATGAGCAGTCCCATTGAAAGCGATGCATCGGGATGAAATCAGAGCTCGAGGAGTGTGTCATATTGATGAAGAAAAGAGAGGACGGGGATCTAAAGGTCTCTTATTTTTTAGGAGCTGTAGGCACTTGCACACACGCAAAAATGCATAGGCATTCACATGGAAGTCTACAAACTCCTTTTCCTCCTTCAGTGGCAGAAGGACAATTTGTTTGCTGAAGTTACAGTTTCGAAATGATAAGCACGAATTCATGCATGTGAAAGGAGAGCGACTTGGCTAAATTTGGCTTCCCTAAATCATTATCACAGCTAACAAAAAAGCTTCTGTGTACACTTTGACACGTAGACTTTTTTTTCCCCTTGTTCCTCCCCCTTTATGAAATGGTAAATTCTTCTTTCAGGCTCATTACCAATCCTTAAATAAACATGAAGGTTTAGGCTGCAAGAGGGTGTAATTAAAAAGTTGGGATTCTCGCTCTTCGCCACAGTGTTATTTCCGCTCTGGAGCCCGTATCCTTTGAAGCCGAGCTGAATTGACGGGACAGAGCTGTGCTTGCGGTCGGACCAGGCGAGCAGCTGCCCACCATGCCCAGTGCGGGTCTTACCCAGTGCTCACTGGAGCCAGCGTGACTCATGCCGTTGACTTCAGCAACTGTTGGTTCAGGCCCTGACTGCAGAATTAGACCCCTGGGGGGTCTGAGAGAATCAAGATGGAAAGACATGTTGGTATTTAAATGATATTTTCCCCTCTGGAATGGGCTGTGCCAGAGCTGCTAATTTTGACGAGTTCTGTTAGAGGTTTAGCACTCACTTCTAGGATGCCCTTTGGCACCTGATTCAGTTCATATATAATTTGGGATTAAAGTACCTTGGGGATTTTTTCCTTTCTTTTGCAGAATTACTATTTGTTCTCACAAGCTAGTTTCTGGAGGTCCCTGTCAACGTGCGTCAGTCTCGCAGGGCTGATGTTTTCTTTCTTGGAGATTTTGCTGATGTCATCTTTTTTCTTTCTCTTTTTCATATGATTTTTTAACACGGGTGTTTCTCTCTTCTTCCCTTCCCCTTCTCTCTCCCCCTCCTTCCCCGCAGTCTGCAGCCAGGAGGGCGGGCACGTCCTGCGCGAACTGTCAGACCACCACTACCACCCTGTGGAGGAGAAATGCCAACGGCGATCCCGTCTGTAACGCCTGCGGGCTCTACTACAAGCTGCACAATGTAAGTGTGACTGTAACGCTCCACAACGGGGCCTCAGTTGCGGTGCTCGATGCTCCATACTCTTCCCTGACTTAAGGTTTTCCAGTTGCGGGTAGTGCTGATGCCTCATTTATCCCTTTGGGGACATTAAGGGTTGGAGTGATGAGCCGGCATCCCCTCAAACATAGCCAGTCTGACTAGGGGAGGTATAAAACAGGGCTGTCCGTGGGTAACGTTAGAGCTTTCCCATGCCTGAGCCAAGAAAGGAGGGGTGGATCAACACAGAGAGACATTATCCACTGCTGATTGGACTCAGTGCGTTGGAAAAGACAACACGCCGTCCTGCAAGCTGATACCCCTTCTAGGCATAGCTTGGTTCCTCCAGCAAATACGAACTCTGGAAAAAAAGCAAAATGTGCCAGCAACTATTTAGATCTTTCTTGGGTTTGCGGCTGCCTTTGTCCCGTTCCTCAGCCCGTCCCCAAAGATGATTTATTTAGGTCTTGTGTTTTGCCCTGGTTGACGCAAGTGATTCCTAAACCAAAAAGGACTTGATTTAGTTAGTGGGTTGCAGAGTCTGCTCAACCTGTGATGTGAATTTTAAAGCATCTGTCATGGAAGGGAAGGAAAAATGAAATTAAACGGCTGGCAGATTTAATCTAATGTCTCCATGCAAAGCCAGCTTGCAGGAGCCAGGGATATGTGCCCCAGGGAAAGAGCTAAAGGGATCTGAAAATTCTTCTACTGAATAATATTGCTAATAAAGGAGTCTTAAGGCTACTCCTGTTACTCTCATTCCACATGTGGCATTAGAATAATTAGTATATCAGAAAAAGGGAAGACTTTTTATTTCTTTGCTTTGATAGATATTATATCCTTTTCTTCCTAGTGGTCATTTGCTTTATGTTGGGCCTAGAAATCTCAGGCTATGTTTTGCCCTTCTCTCCACCCATGCAAACACATCAAAGACAGATCGGGTTTCCCGGAGCGCCCAACCCTTGTGGTGTCTTAGTCCCCTGCATTTGTTATTTCAAGCTCTTTGGTTTCTTGTGATGAGTAAACAAGTTTGGATTAAGTGGGAAAAAATAGAAAACCCAACTGTCAGCCAGGCTAATTTTCACCTGTTTTGTGAGAGGCATCTCTCTTGGAAAACAGGAAAAAGTGTTTACCCTGTAGTGAGCAGGCGTCTCAGCACGTTTCGAGTCCCATGTGGCAAGCAAAGCTTGTCATCAAACTCTCAGTGTGGTCACTGCAAACAAAGGGGGTGGACCCAGAGTGAAAGCTCTGAGACTACCACAAGAACGTATTCTGTTTGCTATTTCCATGGGAAGAAGGGAGCAAGGTCAGCCAGATTCACTGGAGGAGTCTGTGCTTGTGTTTTCATTTTGGCCTTGCAGCCACCAGTAGTAGGACTTAAATCATATAGACTGGGAGACAGATAAGGAGACTTACACCTGGGCTGCTCCCCTTGTACCTTGGCAAAGCCCTTTGAAAAAGATAGGTTCTTCTCAGGTTGGACCTGATGGAGGTGCCTTTGTTTGGATGAGATGATTTTTACCTTTGGAGGAGGTGTAGTTTCTCCCTACAACTATAAAAGGTGGCTGGATGATGGGTTCAGATGTATTACCTATATTGTAGACATCTGACTGGAAGAATCCCCTTTAAGGTGTCTAGAATGGTGCCTGGATGCTGAGGTTCTCCAGAAATGTGCTGCAAGAGAACATCCTGTTCTTTTTCATGCTAACTCTGTGATCCCAGTTGTCCTGAATTGACCCCCTAGACCCAGTGTTTAGGGAAACTCCGATCCAGCTGTGAAATTTGTGACACGGGGCAGGCCTTGAGCACATTGGAACTGTTTTCATATTCATTAAAAGCACTGACAGCTGCTTAAAAGCTCAGCACAGCTACTTAGCAAAGTCAAGTAGTATCTTGCCTTACGAGAAACTCCATTAATGGGGCCTGCTTAAATGGAACCCCTAGAGGATTGAGATGCTGTGTGAACGGTATAACTAGGCAAGGACACCAAAGACTGGCTGTGAGTGGGTAGATCCTTTGATTTTATTTTTTTAAGATGATGCTTAGTTATCTCAGTTAGGTCCATGATGGCAGAGCATTGGAACACTATTCTGCAGCCCAACTTGCTTTAGAAGTTGTGACGCTGAAGGCCAGATTATGATCAGGAGCCAAATACTTCAGCAGTAAGATTTTTGTGAGCAGTGGTAAGGCTGGGATAGCCTTCTCATTTTGGCTGTTGCGAGGCAGGACCTAGGGATCTGAGCTAACTGCCTGGTAAATGGCACCAGCATCATCCTTTAGTCAACTCAAGGAAGGGAGGAAGTTTGGTGGTTGCACGTGAACAAGGCTCCTTGGCTGGAGCAAATTGGTCTGGTCTGTTCAAGTGCAAGACCCCTTTGTGCAGGCTGTGGTCCTGCTCCCTGTATGTACCTTATCTGGATCGGTTCTCCATCAGGAGAGGTGTCAGAAATAGAGATGCTCAGTGTAGCTTGTCCATCCCAAACACCTGAGGGTCTGCACAGATGTTGCATCAATGACAGTGAAAGGTCTTTAGATGTTTGGGAGATACCTTAACCCTGTTTTAGGCTACATTACAGTAAACTCATGGCTGTTTTTTATCTTCCTTCCTCCCCATTTTGTTTTTTCTTTGGGTTTAATGGATTTTTCTTGAGCCTTCAGTTCTTTACAGTATTTTAATGGATTGATCTGAAGGTGAAACTTACCCAGTTTTTAAGTCCATACTGGGAACACTTGCAGTGAAAAGGCTATTTTTTGTCACGGGGCTATTCTTTTGCATGGGGCTTTATCAGTTTGTTTTACTGTTGATTCCCACAGCTTAAGCAAACCCATTTGCCAGTAGGATACAAGCAACAATCATAATAGTCTTGGGGTGTATTTAGTGAAGCTGCTGGTGTTTCTCCCAAAAAGAACAGGCTCCATTAACGCCAGTATTAACAATGACTAATATTTCACATTGATACAGTGCCTTTCATCCTGTGGCATCCCAGAGTGCTTTCTATGATACAGCCATCCGGAAGATTAACCCCACATTGTAATGACTATGTCTGAAGGATAAATCTGCACCAGTGACAGGACCTTATTGAGGTCAATGGCAAAATCCCATTGTCTTCAGCCAGAGCAAGATCAGACTATCCTCTGGATTTCATCTGTTGAATGTGAGATTCTCATCCTTGCTGTTTTAGTCCTTCTTAGAAGCAGGATGAGCCTTCACTCGCTTCAGGGATGGGGGGAGTAAACCTTGTTGGAGATGCACAGCAGACTGGCTTGTGCCCATAGGAATGAGTGAGTTGTGTTTGCTTGTGGTACAAGTCCTCAGAAAAGACCTCTTTCACATTATCCTAAAGCAGGGCTGTGTGTCCCAAGAGCAGAGCAGTTGGTGTTTTGCATTTGATAAAACAAAGAGCATAATCCATGCCCATAATTAATTGGCTCCATCTGAAATTAATGAATTTCATATACATGCACTGGGCTGGTTTAATTTTAATTTAGCATGTGTTTGTCATTTTTATCACAATGGATTTTCATGGAGAAGGTCTTCCCTCTGGGTCTCTTGTTTCTCTACCCCAGAAACAGAGACGAGGCCATGGCTTTGATGTTTTGGGGACTACTTTAATTCTGCTGTGGCTGACCTCTGAAGTCACTGGAAGATATTCCAGCTTGCTGCTGTGACAGTGCTGGTCTTACTCCTGACATTTATCTGAGTCCTTATCTGCTTGACACTTAGGTCAGGTACCTGCTAGGAGGGTGAGACCATGTACACCAGGATGATGTGTCCACCTAACAGCTTGGATGGCATTTCTGCCTCTAGTTGCTGGCCATGGCCTTGTCACCGTCCTGGGCAAAACTGGTATTCCCATCCATAAGTTTTGCATCAAATCATGGTCTGGGCCAATCTGCTCTTAGCATTTGAGTGAGACATGAGAGATGTCACTTTGGGGAAGTGCTCATTGTCCTGCAGGGCACAAAGCAACACAGGGTCAGGACCCTGCGCGTGCTCAAAAAGCCAGCATAGCCCCAGTCCAAGCAGCAGGCCAGTGTCACTTTGCCAGCACCACCTCCTGAGCTTGCACCTTTGCTGCTTCACCTTGGGAATCAATTCTGGCTGCTCTTGAGCCTGTGTGTCATGATGTGAATTCACATCGGGAGCTGGGGAGGCTAAACTGTGCCTTCCCAAATCTGAGCTGGGTTCATCAGGGATTGGGACTTCCAGGTCTGCTCTAACATTGCTGCCTGATGGGGCTCACCTGGGGCTTCCTCCCAGCTTTGAACCTGGGCAGCATATTCCTGCTCTCTGGCTTAAAACAGGCCAGGCAAAGATTTCCCATCCCAGCCATACAGCTGGAGCAAAGGGCCTTCCTTGTGTGTGTATCCCCACTCCCTTGTCGAGGACAGGAAGCCAGGGAGACTGGTGAAGCTGTATTTAAAGCCCATGACATATGAGGTTTTTGTCTTGTTGCTGCCCCAGGGCTGTTGGGCTGCACATGGGCAGACTCCTCCTTCCTACATTTAGCTGCTGGCAAGCAAGGCTGTTTCCTCTGATTCCCTTTATCCATAGGTAGAGGAATAAGCTTATTTTTAGGACAAGATGAAGTTTCCCATCACTGCTGATACAGAGAGCCTGAGGTCACTGATTCAGATGAGGATGAAAAACTTTGGGATCCTTAAATTGGAGAAGATGAACCCAGTCCTTTCATTCCCAGTGCCTGCATCCCCACATATAACAGGAAGCTATTGCATCTTTGTTTCCTCAATGAGAGAAATCTGTGAATGATTCCCATGCAGCGGGGAAAAGCATTAGGCAGCGGCCGATGAGCAACAAGTGAAACTTTGCTGTGATCTGGAAGAAGGGAGTGCTTTGTCCCTTGCACTGATTTAAGATCTTATAGGTGAAGATCTGCTCAGGACCCTTACAGGGACATCTTTTCATTGTCCTTCGCTGGGGCTGAGATAGTAGCTCCTGGTGGATAGCAGGTCCATTCTTTCCCCCTTTTCTCCCTTTGCAGAATACCCATCAGTGCTGTCATGTGCTCACTTTTAGTATGAAAAGTAATGTTCAGCCCTGGGGTGATTGATGGGCTCTCCTGCCTTCTGCTGTGGGTGAAATCCTGCAGAGGAGCTAGTGCAATATCTATATACTTTCTCGTGTATCATAGAATCATAGAATAGTTAGGGTTGGAAAGGACCTTAAGATCATCTAGACTCTCATGTTTAGATTTTAGGTTGTTTATGGATATTGGATGCATAAAGTCCCTTCCAAGTGTGGTCTTTGGGGCTTTCATGGCACCTGTGCTAATGCATGTTGTGATGCTGGCTGTCTATGCAGTAGTAAGAGTTTCTTACAATAGGTCCAACAGACCTTTTGCTACCATTTCCTAACTCTGATGGGTGTGCAAATGGTCATTGCTGCTGTGCCTATCCATGCAGGAGAACTGAATGCTTAGTTTTCTTACAGATATGTCTGCATGCAAGTAGAAAATGCTTTGCTGGGCAGCACAGATACGCGTTTCAACCTCCCTCAAAAAACCTGACAGGCTTTAGAAATAAAACCAGGTCAGCTAATGTAAACCTGAAAAGATGGTTGGAGCAAAACCTTTCAAAAAAAGAAAAATAACATGGAAATAAGACAAAAAGAAAAAAAAAATAAGACAAAAAAAGATAAAAAAAAAATAGAGAAACTCTTCACAACTCCTCTGTGTTTGCCCAGCTCTTTAGTGCTGCTGTGAAAGTCTGAGATCTCTCACAGCACTGAAATCCCAGCAGCTATTGCCACTAATGGTTTTAAATCAGTCAGGAAGCCTCGGGGTGAGATGGTGTCTGCAGGGGATATTTCAAGGTGATAATGACTGGTTTCCCCAAACACGGTACAATTACCTAGTGTGCAGATAGCTGAATTTGCTCCAGTGAGGCTCTGCCAGCAATTTTCTGTCATCTTGTCTTCAGAAATGTCAACCAAACTTGGGATTTCCTGGTGGGATCTGAACTTTGGGTTGGGGGGGAGAAGTTGTGTAGCCATGGCACGTACGGTTTACAAAGGAAAGAGGGGGGGCTGCTGGCTGTTCGGGTGGTGCTGGGCACATGAATCCCATGGTGATGCAGGGAAAAGGGATGGAAGCACAAAAAAAAATAACTGGTTTTTGTTTAGATTAACAGACCCCTGACTATGAAGAAAGAAGGAATTCAGACCAGAAACCGGAAAATGTCTAGCAAATCCAAAAAGTGCAAAAAGGTCCATGACAACCTCGAAGACTTTCCCAAGAGCAGCTCCTTTAACCCTGCCGCCCTCTCCAGACACATGTCCTCCATCAGCCACATTTCACCTTTCAGTCACTCCAGCCACATGCTGACTACACCGACACCGATGCATCCTCCATCCAGCCTCTCCTTCGGACCTCACCATCCTTCCAGTATGGTCACTGCCATGGGTTAGCAAGAGACTCCCCTGCTGAATGCTTACGCTCTCAAAGTGAGATTTACTTTATATACTTGCATTTTTGCAGGCGTGTGGTTATGGGTCTGATGTCCCGAATCAAATGGGAGGGGGAAAAAAAAAGAATATAAAAGAAAAAAAATTATTTGAAGGCGTAAGAGAGAAAAAAAAATTAAAAAAACCCAGAAAAAAAAACCCTACAAAAAAACCACAAAAAGGAAAAAAAAAAAAAGAAAAAAAAAAGAGAGAAAAATTAAAAAAAAAAAAGTTTTAGAAAAGTGATGTTTGCCACTTTTTAAAGGAACTCACTATGGCTTCTATGTATTCTTACTCACTGAATCTGGATCCCATTTGTGAATAAGCCATTCAGAACTTGCATTCCCTATTGGACAGGATCTCTAGTGCTGTGAAAAAAAAAAGAATAAAATGAAATAAAATAAAGTAAAAAGCGCTGAACATTGCATATAACTTATATTGTAAGAAATGCTGTACATTGAGGAAGACTTTATCGCATCTGGAGAGCTGTAAAGACAAAGAAAAAGGCATGAAGGACTCCGAGAGATTTTTCTTTAGTTTTTTTTTTTTTTTTTTAAAAGGAAAAGAGACAAAAAAATAAAGAGGAATGGAGGACAATTGAAAAACCAGACACACAAACAATGCTGACCAAGAGGAAACGTGGTCTTACGAACAAATGGACCGACTGCCAGTCATGTCTTCTCCTTTGATTTGATTTTATTTGTTGGTTTTGGTTTGGTTTCTTTCGATTTGGTTGCCGGGGAAGGGGGAGGGGGCTGGCTAGAACGGTTGTTGGATGATGCATTAACTAACTAATGAAATAAATAATTAAATCAATAAAAACCTATAGGGAGATCATTCATTTTGGGCCACGGGCCCTTTTACATAGGAAGTACCAATGGTGTCAGGCAATCAGTGTTACCATGCGGACATTGCCAACAAGGGGTTTTCAGATAGCCATTCTCCAGGTCTATACGCATTGTGAACAAGTTCCTGTAATTGTTGTTTGTATGTATAATTCAACGCACCAAAATAAGGAAGATGTAGATTTATTTCATCCTATTATACAGACTGAATGGTTGTACAAATTTATTTACTGCTAGTGATAAGACCTGCTTTTTCTTTTTTTGTTTTTTTTTTTTTTGGTTTTCATATTTTTTCTTCCTTTTTTTTTTTTTTGAGAATAAACTAGATTAAATTCTGTTGACTTAAAAGTGTTTTGTGCTTGGGGAAAGGGAATATGTTTCTTTATTATTATTATTCTTTTTGTTTTAAAGTTGGTTTGATGGTATTTATTCCATAGTTATCATGGATACGGGAATGTGCGTCTCTGTGCTCATGCTGACAGCCAAAGCAGTGTTTGTAGTGGCTTGAGAATAAGAAAAAACACAGAACAAAGGAAGGAAAAAAACCCTCACAAATAAATAGATTGCATGTTAGTATAACCCCACTGTCCAGTGTGTGCTCCCTGTCCCTTGAATCTCAGCCCAGCTGCTGCTGCCGTCTAATGTGAAACTCTCACATGGGATGGGTCCCTTTTGGTCTCAGTGAACCATGGCTACCAAGGTGGCAAACCTGTGTTGAGGACAATTTGGGATTGGGATAAGTGCAAAGATATGGCAGGGTTTTTATGATCCTGGATACATTTTGGCCAGTACTAGGAAAGACCCTGAGGCTATGGACAGGAACTGGAAAAGCTCTTCCTGCTCTGCCCATTGGGTACTCGGTGATATAATTTGGTGGTCTGCTGTTGAGATCTTGATGTGAAATCAAGATGGATGGTCCAGACCCCCTGTCCTTGTGCTTGGAGGAGTGGGCAGAACCTGTTACAAAAAGCTGGATTTGATGGTAGATAGAGGTCAATTCCCCAAATTTCAAAGGCCCTCAGGCAGCCCCTTCCTGCAAGAATCTTATAATGCCATTTATATTAATGTTATTAGTGTGGATAGCTCTTTTGATTTGATTTCTGATGGTTTAATCCTTAAATATTGGTCCTCCTCTTCAGCATTTACTCTTCCAGCTTCTTTATGCTATCATTAGGTTTGAGCATTTGCTTTCCAAATGAAAGGTTAAACTTATCACCCCGCTCCATTTGGAGATTTAAGCATGGTGTGATAAGACAGAGGTTGCCACAGCTGTGAGAAAATGCTTAAAACTCCCCAAACAACATTAAAACCTCAACCGACATGACCTGCAAATGACTTATTTATTTATTTACTTATTTATTTAGATATGGAATGAAATCGCTGAGTTCTTTCACCCAGAAATATGCATACTCCTGTGTTTCTGTGCCAGGTGGATGGAAAAATTATCACCGCATGTGTCAGATGCTATTTTGAACCCACTTTCCCTGAGGTGATAACTGGAGAGGGTTAACAATGGCCTGGTCTAATCTTCTTCTGCAGGATGGCTCACATGAGTAAGGATGTTTCACATAAGAAAGACCACGTCAAGACTTTCAGGATGATTATACAGAGGCCAAACAGTCATTTAATTTTGGAATAGAGGAGAAGGGGAAGAGTATTGACCTTTATTTGTGCTTTTCTTCCCCTGTTTCAAAATGAACCCAGTTCATCAGCTATGAACTGTTAAACTACATCTACCATAAAGGAGGATTTAGCAGATGTAAGCAGAACAGACAGTAATTGTTTTGTAATGTTGTATATTCTTTCCTTTCTTCTCTGTTGATAAAAACGTGTCAAAAAAAGTCAGAACAAATAGCACACATTTAAAATCTTATGTTAATCACCTTTCTGCTTACTCAATGAGTATTTTAAGCATAAAGACCAAATGTTAAAATAAAACAGAGAGAAGAATTACTGAGATGCAAATGGAGATCTTGTTGGCTCCTAATTAATCATCTGCAAACTGTAAAGCTATTTCCACTTAGACTGACAAATCAAAGGAAATGATCATCTTTGCTGATATTAAGCTTGAGAGATTATTATTTTTTAATTCGTGATGCTACAACCTTTCCCTCCTTTTGCTCATCAACAGATTGCAGTTGGACTAAGATACTGATTCCAGTATTTGCAGTGGTGTGCTCATCTATTGTTGTGTTTTTATCTTTTAGTTTGCTTTAGAGGGAACTGGCTCCTGAGTTTCTTGCTCTAACTTCTTCCTAAAAAATGAAAACACCTTCTTCTTGCAGTTTCCTTCTGATGTTGTTTCATAGGTCTTAGGGGTATTGAGTGAGATGATGCAGGACTGAGGCCAGCTCAGATAATGAGCATCCCGAAAAGGACACAAATGGAGACGCTGTGTCTGCATATACTCTAAGAAACACACACAGTTTGTCTAGAGAGTTCTTACATCAATCATCTTACGTTCTGATGTCAGGAGCAGGATGAATAGGAACTCACACCATGTACCCTTGATTACTGGCCAAGATGAGAAATTAACATGAATCTACCAGTTTCTCAGTTATGTCTTTTCCTTTTTCTTCCAGAGTAAATATTCCAGATTTTTAATGTGCTGAAGGGCTTTGGTTTTTGGTTGGTTTTGTTATGGTGTTTTATTTGCTTTGATTTGTTTGCTTCCTTCCCTTTAACACCTGAGAAAAGTCTGGTTTACAGAAAAGGCAGACTGTTGCTTTTAGGCAAACATCTTGTGAATAGCTACTCCTCCTTTCTTCATTTCTGAGACTGCAAGGAAGAGCTGATGATAGGCAGGCTGGAGCAGGAAAGCCCTCTGAGTCACAGCTCTACTTTGGTAATCTATATTATGCAGAAAACACCATGGAAATCATTAGTGGGGTCAAATCTTGTGGTCTTTTTGCAGGCAAGATGCCTTCTGGGAATTTGAGTGAGTAATAGCTGCTGTGCTGGTGTGACGGTGGTAACTGCATTCTACTCATGATCCAAGCAAAAGTCCACTGGCATTAGTGGAAAGACTCCCAATGAGTAATGTAGTAAGACTTGAATCAAGACCTCCCAATTAATTTCAGTGTTATCACCTTCGTTTATCTGCCTTAGTTAACTTTTCAGCTGCATCGGTCTTGTGTCAGTACACAAGACATACATGAGATACTGAAGATTACCAAGCTCAATGCTTCAAGGTGGAAGAAGTGAGAAATGTTGTTTACACACTGCAAAACTCTAATGTTTCTCCTGTGCATTTGACTTATGAGTTATTTTAGGAAGCATCTAAAGTTGTATTTAGGTTCAGATTACCAGTGTGTTTTTGAAGTGATTTCCCAGTAGTTTCACCTTAGGGTGATGAAATTTTACCTTGGCTCAGGCAGCATGATTTCTTTGGAACCCCACCTAATGTGCTAACACACTAATGGGAGCTCAGGCCAAAGGGCCGGGCTAAAATCACCCTGAAGCAACCCCTCAAAATATGTCCTTTGGGTCCTCAGCATGGATTGTTTGTTCCCCCCCCAGCGTCACTCCTATTGTTAGTACACACATCACCGTAAAACACGTTTTCCTACTCCATTTTGGTCACCAAGACTTCTGATCCACTCAGGACTGGTTGTAGTCTGGGGAAGAACCCGGGTGGGTGATGATGGGGCTAGAGGGAATGAGCCTGTCTTGTTTTTTGCAGAGTTTGGGAGGTGTTTGGGACAACAGACCAGAAGTTCTTATGGAAAGAACCCTGTAAATGAAGCCTTAAAAACGTTATATTTATCCTTTCGTCTTTCATAGATCTTCTATCTGGCATTGGGAAACTCACATGAGAACAGCCACTAATAATGTGATCATCCCTTTTGGTGCTGCCTAATTGCACACCCTGAAGTTTGTTTTGCAGAAATGTTCAGTGGTACCTTAAGCCAAAGGATCTTGTGCTTGTCTTAATCCTGCAGAATATAGTAAATATTAAAAATACTGCAAATCCAGAGCTTCATTTCTTCCACCTCCTCCCATCTCCAAATCTGGAGAACAGACAGTAACTCCTTCTCTCCTCAAAGATGTGTTGCGAAGATAAATCCATCACTTGAGAAGTGCTTGGATGAGCACCATGGAAAACCCACCAGCTTCAGCAGCTCTGCAGGAAGGAAGGCTTGAGGAGTGAGCAGAACACAGGTCCACAGCTCATGAAGGTCAACATCCTCCCTGTGTCCTCAATGAGGCAAAGGAAAAATACTTGGTGTGATTGTCCTATGCAGAAGGAGCAATGGAGGTGGAGGAAGGGTGAAAAATTCAATTTGGTGTTTCCTCACATTTCAGTGGTTGATTTTTTAATCTTCATGCTGTTTTCTTAATGCGTTCTTTTGGTTTCATTCCTCCATAAAGATATACATGTGCAGGTACAGACAGGTGCTTATTGGTGGCATGGACTCTGTACCTTGTCAGCAAAAGAAACATGACATGTGTCAAGCCTATGTGTGTGTAAGTCTACACCCAGAGAACTGGAGGGTGCCTGTTGTCACCCATCTGTCTTTGCTGGTTGTGTGACATTCTATGTGTGCCTGTGTGGATATATCTAAACAACAGCTCTACAGAAAGCGAGGCACAACACAAATGTATAGCAAATTTATACCTGTTTCACACAATTCCCTGAGGCTACGCAGACTCCCGGGTGGATGTTGGAGCACTCTATCTTAGAAGTATATTTCCCTTGTTATAAGTTTAAATTAAGGCTTTGACCTGAAGCTAAACTCATTTTTTTTCTCTCAAGGTACAAAACACCTGGTTATTTAACCTGTCCTTTTACATTTCCACTCTGGGTTACTGTCAACTCCAGAGGCACTGAAATAATTCATGCAAACTTGTCCTCTGGGAAGACAGAAGTGACTGAAATGCTCAGGGGAAGCTTGTTCGCGAGCCTCACAGGCTGATGTTCATGTTAACACGGAAAATTAAACCTCTGCATGCATATTTAGGCTTAGCCCATGAACTGTTTTAGTTCCCAATTAATACTCTATCGCAATATTATAGTGCAGTCATTCACATAACTATTTCTATGTTAGAACCACAGTAATCTTCTTACACTACTTGACTGGATAACTCTTTTCTTGCTAAGACACAAATCAACCAGTGTGTAGATTGGGGTAGTCCCAGTGGCTTCAGGGAGCACTGCTGTCCACAGGTTCAGGTCAGGACACAATCCTTCAGCTCCAATTCTGCTTTTAATTACAGTCTCCCCTCATATTCACCAATCACAGAAGATATTCCTTTCTCAGCTGCGATCATTATGAATAATTAAGAAGTCAGAAGAAAGCAATAGGAACAGCTGTGAATGCAGGTGGGTGCTGAGGGCCACAAAGGTGCTCCAAGGGCTGGAGCACCTATGAAGGTAGGCTTGTTGGGAGTTGGGCTTGTTCAGCCTGGAGAAGAGAAGGCTCAGGGGAGACCTTAAAGCAGCCTTCCAATACATAAAGAGGCCTAAAAAAAAGCAGGAGAGGGACTTTTTGCAAGGGCTTATAGGGATAAGACAAGGGCCAATTGCTTTAAACTGAAAGAGGGTAGACTTAGATTAGATATAAGGAAGAAGTTCTTCCCTGTGAGGGTGCTGAGGCGCTGGCACAGGGTGCCCAGGGAAGCTGTGGCTGCCCCATCCCTGGCAGTGTTCAAGGCCAGGTTGGACACAGGGGCTTGGAGCAACCTGCTCTAGTGGAAGGTGTCCCTGCCCATGGCAGGGGTTGGAACTGGGTGAGCTTTAAGGTTGCTTCCAACCCAAACCATTCTATGATTCTATGACTGTTGGCTTCTTGAGACTCTTGGTTTCTTTCCCCATGTACCAAGATTGCCCATGGCCAGGGAGGCCAGAGGAGTCCTGTGTGAAAGAGGTGAAGTTCTTACTTGCAAAACCTCAAGCTAGTTGCAGAAGGTCATCCCTTTTCTGCATGCATGCAGAGATGATCACTGATGAATTTACTTCCTGTGGAGTTGCACTGGAGCAGATTTATAGATTCTGTGATAAATATGAAACTATATTTAGGGGCTCTGAGGAAACAGCAATGAATAGGCACAGGTCCTGAACTATGATCCTTGATTGCAGCTGCTCCATAATAGACTTCTTTTAAAAGTACCAGTATGGGACAGGAAGTGGTGGTGAATATAAAATTCTGCTGAGCCTGGAGAGAGGAGGATCCTTGGGTAAGAATTGAACGGGACCCATGGGAAAGCCGAAAATGAGGAAGGAGAGACTGAACCTATGATGGATTTCTGAACAGTCAACCCAGGGTCTTTCCATTAATAGCAGGCAGGATGTTTTCCTTATGAAAACCTGATAAAGTTTGTCAGATACTGATAACCTTTCTATAAGAATTTTCATACTGTGTGTACCGTGTATAGTAATATGCATACATATGTATAATAGGGATATTGCTGTCTATTAATTTCCATACAGTGGCTTTTCTATAAAATCCTGTACAACAAAATAGAACTATGCTTGCATATGGGCCTGTCAACCTTGTTTTATTTAGTAGACCTTTTCCAAAAGGGTCATGGGAGAGGAAGGTGGAAGCCTATGGATTTGACGACATCTATCTGCTCCTATTGTGTATGCATCAGTATTTCATGGATGTCACACAGGAACAGATGTGAAGTCTGCTTTACAGAGTTGTGTTTTTGCATGTGAAAGCGGGGCGCAGGCTCTGGTAAGGACACGTCTCCGTACCACTTCTTTGGCAAATTGCCTTGAAGCTTTATCACACAAACCCTGAGCATCAAATTCATCATCTTTGCTCTGAGTTGGTGTTTCAGAGTGTCCCTTCTCTCTGCTCTTGTCCTAATAGTGATCAACACCAATGTTTTGCTTGGCTTCTGGCTTTAGCAGCATGTCTCAGATTTCTCTCGCCCATGGTGCAGAGGAAATATGCTCAAACCATTCCTGACCTGTTTAAGTGGAAGTAGCTGGTCTCTGGGTTTGTTTTCATTTTGGAGGGGGAGAATTAAGTTGGGAGACCAGCCTTCAAATGGTATCATCATGCCTCCTGCCTTCTTGAAGACCTCAGGCTGGTCAACCACTTGAGTGCTTGCTTTACTTGAGTATGATGGATCAGCATAGTGTGTGTTGGCAGCTCAGACATGATTTATGATGCTTGGAGGGATGAGGAAATCCTATGTTTTCACCAATTTCTTTCCATTCCCTCTGGTCTACTTGATCCACATCTCTGACATGATGTCATGCATCTTTACTGTGGATGTAGAGTGAATAACCCTTCAGCTCAAACCTGCCTTCAGACTTTGAGGATCAGGCATTCATCCCAGTGTTGCTAAAATAAATAGTTTCATTCTCTGCTCACTCCCAGCAATTGCTGGGTTCCTTTGACAAAGTTCTCCCTTCAGGCCACTGGATACCCAAATTTTCGCTCTTCTCTGCCATAAATCTGCTAGGTTAGAAACATAAGCCATTTTTCCTTTAAGGCATTTGGAAGCCTGTAGTCAATGAGAACCCAGGGGCATGGAAAGGAAAACATCTACCATAACTATAGGAGTTTATCGATTTTGATAAGTGCCTGGGCTAAGATCAATCCAGATAAACTTATTCCTGCTGTTGCAGGATAATCACAAAGATTTCTAGGTGGTTTTAGGTAGTTCTGTAACATATTTTAGATGATGCTTTTGACTGCTTGGGACTGACTATGGCTTGGGAACTGCATTACCTAAATGGGGGATGTGCCCCTTTACAGCTCTTGGGTTTAGGGACATTTGTGTCCACATTAGCTGCAGTCAGGAGCAGAGGTATGTAAGGTAGACTCACAGGCCTGCACATGCTATAGGACACCTCAGCAAATCAGTGTATATCAGGTGGACAAGCGCTTACAAATGCCATTAATCAGATTGACCTGCAACATAGTTTATTTAGCATCCTTTCTGCTAAACCAAAGTCAAACTTTTCCTGTGTAAAAAATGTATGATCTCATTTCAAAAAAGATACTCATGTCTGTTCATTCATTTCTGAGACCATTCACCTATCTTATGTACTCCATCCTTAAGACTTTTCCATGACCTCTAGCCTTTGCTCAAGTAATGATTTGCTGACTGTTATTTGCATTCAGCAAAGCAGAGGCAACTTGCAGCCGTAAGTGCAGCAGGGTTGATTCAGTTGATTCAGCACCTGATTCAGAAATAGGAATCAACTCAGATCCTGATCTTCTGGAAGATGTTGCTTCTGAAAAGGCCCTTTCCTCTCCCTCGAGAGAGCCACTGGCGCTATAGAAAGCCTCCCGTCTCATTTGTCAGCTTTGGATCAGTCAGCCTTGAACAAGGGTCAGATGTTAGATTTCCTGGCCTGTCAGCTGTTCTTGGTCCTCAAAGGAACAGACAACCTGTCAGAGGTGATCAATACATGCCATTGCCTGTCCTGGAGTGTGAGGGTTTTCAAAAGAAACTCCCAAGAGCAGATTCAGGCACAGGATGTAATCTTGACCGCACTTTGTTGATATTCAGTGAGGGCTAGTTATGATGGTAGTAGTCTTCCTCTGATATGTTCACAGCACATGTCCTCAGGCAATGAAAAAAGAGATAGGGAAGAGGTTGCTTGATCCTTCTCTGGCACTGCTGTCCTTATACCGGTATCATTTATATTTCCTTATAACTATGGAAGGCAGAGTTTCATCACATTTATAGTGGACTGGGGTCAGCATTTGGGCTGGGTCCTTTACTTTTTTAGGTGGTCAGGAAGAGTCCATCTCTGCCCACAAGTACATCAGCGTGATCGATTTTGGTGGTGTTAGAGCTGTGAAACTAAGGCTGGAATGAAACCAAAGAATGAAGTTATGTTCTGGATTATAGTGATCAGTTGAGATGCGTGAAATAGGAACATCTGTGTTCAAACCCTCTTTATAGCAAATATCCAGGAACAGTGCTCCTGTTTCTGAATAATGACATTTATTTAGAGTCCTCAGATCTCTAAAACCTGCATCAGTGTTTGTGGGAGCTGGCCAATGACTCACTGTCGACTCAGAAAATAACCGAGTTTTCCCCCTGAGGTGTCTTATGACAGGTTTCTGACTGTGCTTGCTGTGTTACCTGGCTCATTTTGCATGTTTCTCTACCTCCTCATGCTTAGACTTAGGTTCTTAGACTAGGCTAAATATCCAGCTGGAGAAATGGCCTTTTTCAGGTATATCTAGTCAACTGTCCTGCGTCAGCAGGCTTGGGGCTCTTTCCAGACAACTTTGGACATTACAGAGAAAAGGTTTACTTGCACGTAGTTGTCTGGAGTTTCTCAACAATAAGTGAAGAGGAAAAGGTGCTTCTTTGAATCTTATACATATTTTAGACAGTAATTTCAAGATGTCATCCGCATCCTGGGACTGCCTATTTCTTTTCACTGAGTAGCTCTACTCTAGCTATGGGCTTTGCCAGTACTAGGAGGAAGGAGAGATAAGTCCCATCTCAGGTATTAGAGCAAAATGAGAGAAAAACTTATTCATGTAAGGCAATAGTGATTTTGCTGGCCTTTGACTTCTGCACAGAAGATTCTGTGGTTGATTTGGAGCTGTCCTGGCACTACTTGGTAGCAAGGAATTTTCCAAGGAATACAGTAGGTAGAGTAGGAAGGAGACTTGCATCCCTCCTCACCTAAAACCTCCTCCTAAAATGACATCCCAGCAAAGTCTCTGAGGGTCAAACCTTTCCAGATTTGGGCATCTTCATTTTTATATCAGTGTTGCAGTCGGTGCTGCAGTGATTCTTCCTTAGCTTTATTATGATCTACTAATTTACATGGTTTTCTTTTTGGCCTTAGACGTGGTATCAAAAGGGCTTCTGGCAGCAGCAGCAATAATTATAGACACAAATTATTTTAATATTTATCTTATCTAACATCTGAGCATGCATTTGGAGGGCACCCAGACACAGCAATGAAGTTAAAGGAGCTTGAAATGCCATTGTATAAGTAAATAAACAAACACATAAATACTTTGATTCTCAGCTACATAAAATTAATGCTTCACACATCTTAAGGGGGTGTTATTTCACTGTTAAAGCATTAAAATCAAGTCTGTACTCCTGAGTCTTATTTTAACTTGTGCATTTAACCCATCACAAATTTATGGTTACATAAACACAAATCTATTAAGTGAATCTTAATTAATTATATTTATTTTTTACCTTACCATATTAGCTTTCAGGACTTTACCTGGGATAGTGGAAGTGAGGTTTAGGCTTCAATGCCTATTTCTGTAAGTTGTTAGATTCTCATCTTTTTGTACATCTGAAAAACGAAGGTAAGTAGCCTCATGTCATCAAACACTGTGAAAGCATTTGAGATGCAAAGTATTATATCTCCTTCTCTATGCAAGAATAACAATATGTTTCTGAGTATGATGTTAAAACCTTCTAAGTTAAAAGAAAATGATAAAGTGGCCACCATAACAGTACAGACCCCATCTAAATTCTAATTGGAGTGACCTCAGAAAAGCCAAACCCCCTTTACAATACACCTACCTAATATTACAGTACTTTGCCATGGTGGGAGCTACGAGATGCTCTGAAAAATACAGTTCTGTGAGGATAAAGTCCTGATAGATCTAAACCTACAAGCATGCCACCCCACAAAGCATGGCTGTTAAATCATTGGGTTTCTTCAGCTGCCAATCTTAAACAGGTAAGAATAATGACATGAAAAATAATTCTGGCTACTAAAGATGATGTTAAGGTCGAAGGAGGTGATCCTGCCCCTCTACTCTGATCTTGAGATCTCACTTGGAGCATTGTGTGCAGTTCTGGTGTCCTCAACATAAAAAGGACATGGAACTGTTGGAACAAGTCCAGAGGAGGCCACGAGGATGATCAGGGGCTGGAGCACCTCCTGTATGGAGACAGGCTGAGAAAGTTGGGGCTGTTCAGCCTGGAGAAGAGAAGCTGCGTGGAGACCTCAGAGCAGCCTTCCAGTATCTGAAGGGGGCCTACAAGGATGCTGGGGAGGGACTCTTCATCAGGGACTGTAGTGACAGGACAAGGGGTAATGGGTTCAAACTGAAACAGGGGAAGTTTAGATTGGATCTAAGGAAGAAATTCTTTACTGAGAGGGTGGTGAGGCACTGGAATGGGTTGCCCAGGGAGGCTGTGAATGCTCCATCCTTGGCGGTGTTCAAGGCCAGGTTGGATGAGGCCTTGGGTGCCATGGTTTAGTGTGGGGTGTCCCTGCCCATGGCAGGGGGGTTGGAACTGGATGATCTCGAGGTCCTTTCTAACCCTAACTATTCTATGATTCTATGATTCTATGACTGTGGCACTGCTTTGGTTTCTTCTCACAGGAGCTGAGTTCCTGGTGGAGCAGACGAGTTTGCAGTCTTCCTGCAGCTGGGTATATTTTTAAGTTAAATTTTCTTAAAAATAGCATGAGAAAGGGATGGAGACTCATTACAAAAACTGAGCTTGAAGTTGACTGAAAAAGCTGTGGGGAAATTAGTCCCCAAATGTTTAATTTCAACATTTGCGAAATGTTTCTCTTTTGGAAATGTATTTGCTTTCACGTTTCCAAAGCAAAATGATTTTCCATTTCAAAAAAAGTCATTCTTCATAAAAATCTGACTTAGCTTAAGAAATAATAGAAATGCGGAAAAGAAATTAATAAGGCAAATGAATGTAAAAATTAGAAGGTCAAGTTGAACACAATATTTTGCCTTGACTTATAATCAATAATAAAAAAAAGGCGTAAAATAAAAAATGAATGTTAACTCTCCTTAAATATTTTTTCAGTTTCTGATCAGAAACCCTCTTCTCCTTCTAGCAAAGTGTGTGTATATATATATACACACACACATATATACACATACATATATATTTTCAGATCATTCTTGGGCTTAGTCTTCTCTATTTGTGATCAATAATCAAGGCCAAGCCAACACAGCCTAACTTCAGAGATCCCATCATTAACAGGGATGGTGACATTTTGCTGCTCTCTTTAGAGACTCTATAGAGATATCTGATGTAATAAAAGCTTTATTTTATCTGTGAGTGACATATTGACCAGTAGCCATGAATGAAAAGATCGCAAATTTCTGTCCAGGCAGAACGATGGACAATAATAATGATGCCGTGTAAAAGCAGCATGTGTATACACACAAACACAGAGAGTGAAAAGCTGGACTTCTTGACTGGGCATATACATCTAAAGGCTTTCAACTACATAGTTATCAGTTCAGGTATCAAATGATTGTACTACTTCCCATAGGATTTTTGGCATAAAGATCTCTGAGGCCGTCTTGCCAGAAGATCACTAACAGGTAGAGGAGGTAAGAGTTTGTCTCTCCTCTCCTCTCCTCTCCTCTCCTCTCCTCTCCTCTCCTCTCCTCTCCTCTCCTCTCCTCTCCTCTCCTCTCCTCTCCTCTCCTCTCCTCTCCTCTCCTCTCCTCTCCTCTCCTCTCTTCCATCCTGAAGGGTGTCTTGGCACATTCATGGGTAGAGCGTTGTTTTAGTCTGTTAGAACAGGTGTATGGAAGGCTGCTAAGGCATGATCATGCATTGGATTCTTCTGAGGCATCGGGTACTGGTGGGGGAATAGAAGTGGGCTTAGATGAGCCAAAGTTTTGTATATTCACAAGTCCTTCAGCTGCTCCCCTATAATCCATGAACGTAGGGGTGTAAATCCCAATCTAATATCTTAGTTATGTTTGATCTACTACTAATAATAGCTCCACCTACTTGCAACGGGGCATAACTCACTGACATTTGTAAGGCCATCTGGGTCTCAAAAGTAAGATACAGCATAAATCGAGCATGTTGTAATAAAAACAGTGCTGACATTGCCATTTCATTTTATAGTTTTGCTAATAGGGACCTGGAACTGAGGGTCCCTGCCATGACAACCCCAGCAGAGACCCACAAGAATCATTTTATCACTTTGCATTTATATCCCATTTCTAGAGATACAGAAAAAAATAATCCCCATGGAACATACCTGTGCTGTGCCCTGGGTTTGGTTTAAGGGGGGATCAACCCATCGGATCAAGAGAAATGGTTAACTGCAGCAGTGCTCAGTTACCTCTGGGTGACCTTCCCAGCAAACATGGACAGGAGTCTCTCAGCATTGCCGCAGATGTTGGATGACTCTGCTGGCGCTGTTGAAAGACAGAGGTGATAAATAGCATTTGAGCCACGTTTCTCCCCTCCTTCAGGCAGAATCTCAGGTATACAGCCTTGGGAGAGTGATTCACGAGGTACCACTCGCACCGGGCTTCCTCTGAGGGAGAAAGCTGACACTTCCAGGACACTGACCTCGAGCCTGTGCGCGTTTTTAATGTTTCAGCACCCTCAGGAAAACCACAATTAGAGGTTGCCTCCCTGTGTTTAACACTCAGAAACGAGCAAAGCAAGCGGCTGGGGAATGAATGGTTGAAAAACAGTGTCAGAAAGACCAAAAAAATGAAGCAAATTTTGTTTTTTCTCCCTAAGTCTCCCCGACACCATCTGGGTGAATTTGAGCTCATTTGGAAGGGAGCTGAATACCTTTTTGCACCTCCCCGCATAATCACCTTGCAGAAAAACAACCCCTCAGCCAAGAAAACAAAAAGGCAAACCCACACAGATTTTGCACTCTGTGGAGGCAAGACATTGCTTCAGCTTTGCCTGCGTTATACAACTACGTCTGGCCAGGCTGAGCCTTGAACCCGCTCCTCATGCCTTCGCCTCCTGTGCAGCACACGAGCTCTAGACGCTGGCAGCTGAGTGTAGGCAGGATCTCAGATATCATAGCAATATAAATAAATAGAGAAGGATGAGATAAAATATACAGGCAGATGGAGGTGCTGATAACGAGACGATAGGCTGATAGGGTGGTCAGGGTAACTGCGCTTCAGCACATGCATAAATACGTGGGTTGTGCCCCTTTACCCTAGGGGCAAAATATCCAGCATCCAACACGACACACACGTGGCCGTTCAGGCAAAAGTACTCCAAAGCATGTAGTAAAAATAAACCTGCTCCTGGGCAGCACATTTACAGTAACAGCATTTTCTATAAAAAACAAATCTGTTTTTAATAGCATATATTCCTAAGTGGGACAGGTATAATTTGACTCCAAGATTTAAATAAAATTCTAAAAAACCCCCAAAATCCAATATTTCCCCTACCCACCACCCCCCCTTTAGGTAGGCAAATACCCAGGTGCTAAGCTGAGTGCTGCTTCTATTAGGAGAAATGTCCAAATGGCCACGGGAGGAGTGATTTTTGTGACATTTCCAAACTTTTTGCTATGAAGACCACTAAGGAAAATGTGAGGGTCATGAGCAGTAGCCTTTTTCTTGACACTTGATCAGCTTTTCAGTGTGCAAACATCACTGTAGATCCGTACAAGCTCTGTGGTGATCCTGAATTTCTGCCTGGGGGCATTATGCTGTCTGTGAGCCCCTTCCCAAGGATAATGGCCATAAAACTCACTCTAGTTATGGTCTGGTTTGTTAGAGAGTCTGTTACTTGCTAGGTATTTTTACCAGAACACTAGTGATGGTTTGGAACACTGTCTTGTCTCATGCTTGCATATTAATTCAGCTTTTGGTAATGGGCAATTAGCATTTTGTACTGAATGATGTGGAGGGCAATTCATATATTTTTAATAAATAACACAGATATACCAGGGCCCAAATTCACTGGTTGAATTTGCGGTAGAAATTTGTGACCAAAATAAATAAGCAAAGTATTTAAAAATTGTAACATGTAGGTATTTTTAGGGTAAAATGTTTTATTTAATGGAAATAACAATTTGGTTTGACTTTTTTTAAACTGAAGCATTTAGTATTTTTTGTTTCCAAATGACATTTTCTTTGAAGGATTGACCTAATCTAGAAAAATAAGAAAGATAAGAAAGGTTTTAAATGAGTTCCAAATGATACTCAGCATTTCACTTTCAGATGAAGAAAATGTTTTGGGCTGACTCAAATGATTCATTTTTTTTGGGTGTTTGTTTCATTAAAACCAAATGAAAACCTTCAAGCTTCCCATTTTGCTTTGCTTTGACTCTGGGAAGTCTTTTCCCCCCTCCACACTTATTATGCTTGGCCACGCTGCTGGAAAATGCAGTAATTCACTGAAGTGAATCACCACTGGTGACCTCTTTGAAAATACTTCTGGTGATACACCTCAAACGTCTTCAATCTTTCACGTCTTTCCTCAGGTCTGAGCATTTGTTAATTAAGCATTGCCACACAGTGCCGAGGGAAAAAGCTATTACCATGAAATGAATGCAGGGTTTTATGTGACCTGACTGGAGATATCGGGACCATCAGTTTTCCAAGCAAGGAGAAAACATGAGATTCTTGGAGTGTTTCCTCCTCAAACTACGGCAGGCAATTCTGCATCACTGCTGGAGTTATCTGTCCTTGTGAAGTGGTCAAGAACGCAGCCACTGTCAACAAACAGGTAACTTTGGCTAAGAAATGATGGTTTTTTGTTCCTATGGATAAATGACATGTTCCAAGGCCAAAATGGACCATTTCATAGAAGGTAATCGGGCACTGTGGCTCAAAAAAACAGAGAAAAGGCTGAACTTTGTGTGGATGTGCAATGCAAACGAAACCGCAGCTTTGCCTTCCCCACCCTTGCACCAAAACTATGTTGAGGTTTTGGAAAGTGTGTTCATATTTTCATTTTCAGTCCTCCAAGGTAGGACAAGAAGCAGGATGTGCTGAAATACCACAAAGGGCCATCTGGTCTGGGTAGGTTTCCAGCACGCTTCTGCAGAGCTCGTGGTGGCTCTCGTTAGTGAGGAGGTTTGGAGGTGGGGCTGAAACCTTTACCCAGCCATGCCATCCAAAGTGTAAAAACTGAGTCTTCCTCGTGGGTGACTGAGAATGATCCTGGGTTGTAGATGTAAAAAGGGAAAGAGAAAATCTTCACTACTGAACTAATTTTATGGTTGAGCTCTGTCACGACTCAAGTCCCTGCTGAGGCTGCAAAAACCTCTGCCTTCATTGAAATCAGGGTGATGTGGTTTAGTGATGAGCGTTGCATTCCTTGGGTGACGGTTGGACTTGGTGTTCTTAAAGGTCTTTTCCAACCTCGCTGATTCTATGATTCTGTGATAGGGTGAATTTTACCCCTACCTTGAAAAAGAGCAGAGGTTGCCCATCAGACAGGGACTGGCAGTGGGGGAGAATATAGCAAGATTATTTAATAGGAGAATTGCAGTCTTTTATTTGCATTGTTTCTTTTCCCTAGCTCCAAGCTTTGCATAATGCTTTGTTAAAACATCGTGTTGGGCTATGGTATTAGATTGACAAAAAGGCATTTATGTCAGGGTTTAATGCAGCCCAGAAACAAGGTATAGTTGCTATAAATGAAAATGAAGGGTAGGCAGCCTCCTGAGAGCCTCGAAGTTTAAACCAATTACAAGAAGTATTTCTCAGGTGAAATTGGAAAGGGTGCTCTGTGATGCAGAAGAGTGGCCATGAGTCCTCTGTGTTCACACCGTCTTGGGTATTGTAAGGAGCTTTCTTGTGAAACTGTTTGCCAAACCAGAAGACCTAAATTGAAATGTGTTGACAGAAAGAATCTTACTACTTACTTATAATTTAAATACATCTTGAGGCAGGCTATGAGATGATGCAGGTAAGTCATAATCCACCCTCCTTCCTTCTTCCCTGTGTCCTGGAGCTCCTTCCAGCACTGGCCAGGGCTGCAAGGGCATTTTTGGGTGCTGATACTGATGGGCATCATCCCTTCACCCTGCATTTCAGAGTGGGCAGAAAGGGTGCTGGGAACTTGGCAGGATTGGGCCCTTCACCTCATGCAATCCTATGACCCTGAGGGAGCCCACACACAGATTTGTTCCATAACACATAACAAACAACCTCGTTTTACTTAAAGGGAGGGAGATGAGCACTTTGAACAAACGATGCATTAAATCAGGGCTGCCAAATGCACCTTAATGCGAGTGCTTAATGCCAAGATTTGTCTATCTATCTATCTAATCTTTTATATTCCCAGCAATTCCTGCTCATCTATCTACCCATCTCTCTTTCTGTCTGTATGTATCTTCCTTATTTCAAACCTTTTCTGTCTATCTGTTAGTTAATCTATCTACTTATTTTGATGGCTGTCATCAGAATAGCGTATATTACGGTGTTTTAACTGTGTTGGCAAAGGACGCATTACAATTCCCTTGACAAAATTACAGCTGCATGGAAATCAGGCCCCAGTTTAACTTGACTGAAATCAAGTGAAAACAGCAGGTTTTATTGTCCAGTGGTCAGAGTCTGAAGCTGGGGTTTAGGGGCTGTAGGATCTGAGGTCTGCAGGTTTGCTGTGGGATCATCTCTTTGCAATCTTGTTCCTCCCTTCATAAAGTTTTTCCCCTTTTTCCCATTTCCACCGTCTTCAGGCCTGCTATGGACATCATAAAGAGGTTGTTATTTTTTCACTGAGAAAACTGTCCCATGGGCTTTGTGGCAAGTGCAGATTGGTGCTTAGGGACATGGTTTAGTGGGATTTATCAGTGTTAGGTTTATGATTAGACTCAATGATCTTAAAGGTCTTTGCCAACCTAAACCATCCTATGATTCTATGATCTCAAGGTGCATCTGAAAAGAAATAACATCGTGTTTTCCCCATGCTCTGCCCTCACATGTGAGAGGTACCCTACTCATCCAGGGGGGGAGCTGCCATTTTGCATTTTAGCTCAGTGCAGGTAATTATTTGTACTCTCTCCTCTAAAAACCAATAAAATTTAAAGCTTTTTTTCCCCTCTATTTATTTTTTTTCTTTTCTCTTATCTGAAAAAAAATGAATCTGACCCTTTCCCTTTTCCCTCCTTCCCTTCTTTCTCTGTTGTCCCCATGTTTTACTCTCTGTGTATAGTAAAACACGTGCTTAGCTTACTTGGATTGTATTCACATGCATTAACTTCTACAGCCTGCAGCGAACAATGAAAACCCATCTTAGCAGGGAAATAACAGTAGCTGTGCATTGGCTGGTAAAGGCAGAGGAAGAGTTTCAATGTACACAAGGAAATCGAACCTCTGATTTGCATAAGACTAGACTGTGCTAATTTGTTAAGTGAATAGATAGATGAGAAACAAAAACATGCCTTAAAGCATCCATGGGTAGTTACTGCAGAAACCAGTACCCAAAATGGGTCAGATCCAAAAGGGAAGCCGGCAGAGCCCACTGGCTGCTGCTGGAGTTGGTCTTGATCAAAGGGTGAATAAAAAGCAAATATTCATCTTCTCCATGAAACCGCAGCCCTTGCCTTTGAAAGGCAGCAGGGAGCCACCAGCCTCTAAGGGATGCTCCAGATGCGATGGTGTATCCAGGGATGTGTGCAGGAATTTCCAGGTCTCCCAGAAACCTAGGATTATGATTTCTTTCGGGATTTAACATCCGTATCAGCCTACCCAGAGTTTGGCAGAGAAGTTTAGGCAGAGACGCATAGAGTAAGGCAGATGGGAACATCATCTCATCTCCTCTCCTTTCCCAGTGAAGTGCTTGCCACTCTTGCAGTCAAAACTTAGATTTCCCAAGGGAAATGAAATCAATGGAAGTCTCTGGGACTTTCCCTCTTTGTTTCCTATGAAAGAGACAGTCTTTAGGTCTGCACTCAAGAAATATGATCACCTCCAGCAGCAGAGAGAGACTCGATATTAGCCATCGCATGAATGTACACTCACTTATGACATGTATGTGTATGTATATACATATATGTGTATATGTGTGTGTGTATATATGCATATATATATATGTATAAATCCAGCTGAGCAGTTTTTCCACGTCGAATAAATACCTGGGATCCCCAGGATCAGACAGTTTGACGAAATACACTTTTGTTAAGCATTTGCTATTTTCTCCACCAATTTGATTTATTTAACTAACAATAAGGAGTGATCTCTGAGCAAGAAAAAAACCAATCATTTCTCAATGCGAAAAAGCTCTAAAATAATAAATGCCAAGAGCACGCTGAGATGAAAGACCTGAGGTGGTTGTTCTGGAGGAAGGGAAGCTGCTTTGTGGAAGTGCAATAATATTTTCCTTGCCTTAAGACTATGAAGGCTTTTCTGTTCAAGGTTTCCCCTGGAGCTTTAGTAGGATACGGCTGTGTTATTACACCTTTGATAGCGCACAGCCGGACGATAGCTGCATTAGCAGGTGTGTTAGGGGTTGTAGTGAAACTTTACAGTCCAGGCTTGTTTTCAGGGAATCCATTTGATTATGTCTTTAAACAGCACAGCTACGTGGTAAGAGACCGCAGCAAACCGGTCCCTGTAGACAAGGTCCTGGGTGGCTCAGAAACATTGCAATGATCCCAGTTGGAGGTTATGTGAGCACCCAGGTTGCTGAGCTGGGTATCTATGAAGGCTGTTGCCCCTGCTGCCTGCCTTTGACTTGTTTCTGAGTGCTGCCACTGAATGGCGAGATGCTGGTTATGATACTTCCAGTGTTACTGAAAGGTGTCTCCAAACCTCCAGAGAGAGGTGGTATTGGGACCTATAGAGAGCAGAATGGAAGTAAGTATAATGTTTTCCTGGAAAAGTAGCAAATGCAGTAAATAGCATGGGAAGGAACCTCAGGGGTGAGAGAAGTCAATCTCTTGCTCTGACCCCAAGGTTTCTGAAGGCGGGTTCAGCTCTGTTCCTTATGGGCTGATATTCGTCAGCGGTTCTTAAAACTTCCTGCGATTAATACACTTGCCATTAGAAATAATTTCTCTTGTCTTGTCTAATGTCTCCAAGGAAAAAGCCAAGACTTCACAGTATCCCTAAACCGCCAATTACTTATTAGCTACACGGCAAGCCCAGGAGAGTATGAGTTGCCCCTCGGGCAAACAGCCGTTACCCATTATGGAAAATACCAATCTGATTTTTGGATAACTGAAAGGGGAGGATCATGAACGAGGCACTCAATTTGTCAGAGAACTGCCGATCATTTTATAGCTGGGAATGGTATCTCTTTAGCTGGCAAACCACAAGGGAAAAATATGCAGCTATCAAAGGGGTTCATGAACCTAGATACATCGCTGGGATTGTTGTTTTTCCACTGGGCATTGGCAGCTCTCTGGTCTTCTACCGTATAGGATATTCAATGAGGGCCAATGAAATGGCTCTGAATGTGCTCTGAATGTGGTTGTTGGCTGAGTGAGGACTTGGATCTTCAATGGGAAGAACTATAAGACTTTGCCCTGTAGATAGGTCTATGGGTATTGTTTTAGCCTCTTCATAATAGTATTTACCAAATTTATTAACTGTGTAAAAGAAGTTAACAGGCATCTTTGCTCTTGCAGACCCATGTTATCCAAGAGCCATGAGTGTCTCTGATTTTGTAAGTGACTTTCTGCATATCCCTTCTGCCCAGGGACCTCCCAGGGAGAGGTGGCTTGTCCACTTGCTTGTTTTTCTCCTGGATGTGACTGTGGTGTGTTGTCCTCCTCATCATGATGTGAACATGTGCAGTGGGAAAACCCAGATCAACTGATTTTAATATATTACAAGGATATCCCTGTTGACATTTCTGACTCTTTGGAATAATTCCTAAATTAACTACTAATGAACACTGCAGGACTCAGTAGAGTTGTAACCGCTTTTATAGCATATTATCCAAAATCCTCTTCAAGTCTCAAGGGAAATCCTTGATGGCTCTGGATGGGAGCCTGTGTCTCTGCAAGGCCTGTTTCTCATTAAGGGATGACCCTGCTTAGCTCTGATTAGACTATATCTTCACTGCTTTTCTTCTGTTCCCCAGTCCACCTCTTCAGCTGAATTGTTTATCCTTCTTTGAGTGCTCCTATTCCCCTTTGTGCAGCCTTCCTTTCCTTTGGGTCAGAAAGCTACTGCTGACTCTTAGCAGTGTGAAAAATGTAGCTCTATATTTATGGGAGTATTTGGAGTCAGAGTTTTTGTGCATTAACTGGTTTCATCATGTGATGCCCACTCAGGGTTTTGTTGCTAAGCTGTATCTGTGGTAGATGAATATGCAAGAGACAACGAGTTATTGTGGCCATGGTCACTTCTTGTCTGTCCATCTACCTAGTCCTTGTCACAGTGTCTTGGAAACCCCAATGCGTCAAATGCCCAAATAACTGAGATCCTACTGCACCCCTTCTCCGAAAACATCCTGCCGACTTCAGTCTTCCCCAGGCTCTTGCTACAGCACCAAGACTGGCAAGGTCCTGCAAGCCATTTTGTAGATCTTAACGATTGTACAGCCCTCATTTTGAAGGCTCCCCAGTGTTTGTTTCAGGTATGCCAAAAAGAGAGGGTGCGGTACAGGCTTCGGTGAGTTGGCACCCACTGACTTGAGTCAGTAATTTCAAGCCCTCAATTTTGCAGACGGTGGAACCTGGAGTACTGGCTCTGCTCAGTCTTCCTCCTTCTCCTCCTCCTTCCTCTCTTCATATGGAAGCTGGTGCGTGTGAGCATGGAGTGCTGACGGGAGCCGTTGTGATGGAGACCGTCTTGGTTGGCAGAGTGAGATACAAGCGAGACACCCAGATAACAAGAAGAACCCAGTGCTCCTCACAGCATTGGGGTGGCCACTGGGTCATGCAAGGCCCTCAACTTTGAGAGGAGATAGTGGGCTTGAATTGTACCACTTGACTAGAAGGTGTTGCCACTTTCCAAGTGTGACATGATAACCATCTAGAGCTGTCTACATGTGCAGGGTTATCTTTGGCAATACAAAGTGTGGAACCAACAGCAGTGAGATAACAGTTTATAGTAACTAGTGATAGGGCAAAGTTGAGCTCAGGTTAAACTCACGTATCAGAAAGGACCTTCTTTGCTGTGAGAGCTTATGGGCAGTGAAGCAGCTATCATAGAACACTGAGGGCTATGTCATATAGAGTGCTTAAGGCTGGGAACATACCAATCCCACCTCATTGGTCTGCCTGACCCAGCATGCCTTTTCCCTCTTTCTAACATATTAACTCATCTGAGATCACCCAGATCTCAGTGACAGTAGATCGGGGAGGCCATGCAACCTTGGCCTCCAACCAAAGCAAGATTCTTCCACCTGCCCTACCTATACCACACACAACAAAGAGATGGCTGTTAGTTCACAGTCATTCCCCCCCTCCCTCCTTAATTTTTAATCCTGAAGTAAACATGATGCAGCTACAGGAGGGGTGGTATGCAGACACCGGGCCAGGGCTGGCTTCCACCATGGTGGTAGGAATGGGAATTTCACTGCAGGCTAAGGGGAAGGGAGAGCCCTCCAAGCTAACATGATGTGGGAGGTCTAATTCCTACCATCCCAGGCCTGATTTGTAGGCAACAGATTATTTCAATGGCTTTCACAATGGTTTTTATACCTTAGGTTTGTTTTTTTGGGGAGTTTTTTCTTTCTTTTTTACATGAAAGCAGGAGTGTGTGGATTTTTGCAGGGAAATTATAATGAAAGCTGATGGGTGCTTGTGTAGGCTTGTAGAGGGTTTGCACACAGAAAGCAAGCAGGGGCTGGAGGGAATAGCTGAATGCCCAGGGAAGGTTTAATTAACATATAGAGAAAAATCTAAAGGTTATACCTAGCCCCAATTCAGTGAAAGACAAAAACCGACTGTTCTCAGAACATACCTCAGCAGCAAACCCTGTCGCACCTGATGCAATGCTTCCCTTCTGGGCCACCCACCTCCAAGACATGATTATGCAGTGAGAAAGGAGCAGCGCTTTGCACTTTCTGTTATCATGGTCCTTCTTAATTATACATGCGTAAGCGTTCAGACACGGCCGCAACGAGCATGGTACACATCCAGGGGAAGTGAGATTCATCTGAGAATCTCCTACTGCTTGGCAAGCACTTCTTAACTCAGCTTCCCAACACCCCCGTGAGGAAAAATGTGTCGAAACCCATTTTCAGTATTAATTTAAAGAAACAAAAAGCCCAACAATCTTAAGCAAGCAAAGTGATTTGCTCAAAGCCAAACAGCAGGTTGGTGTGAAACAGCTTGCCTTAAAAACCCAGAATAAGGGATTTTGCCCTTCTTCTCTTCACATGAGGCCACGTTCCCACGTTGCTCTGTGTTTCTACAGAAACTACAACAGGGGGGTCTTGCTCTGTGACTCAGGGGCTTGGTTCAGATCCAGAGAGCCGTGTTTCTATGATAACTCCTCCTTTATGTAAAATGGCCCTTGTATGGGCTCATCTTGCTCAGCTGTTTGGCGCTGTTCCTGGGCCTGACTGCTACCATGGGGTAGGACTGCAGGATCACATTTCCATTTTGTTAGGAGATGCACTTTCTCAGGATGTGTGGAGGCCTGGTTAATTTCAATAGGAAGTCTGCTTGAACCAGAGCTGCAAGCTTAGAACTACTGCACTATTATTATTAGCATTAATATTCATTGCAGTAGTGCGTCTGATTCTTAATCAGTGATCAGAGCTAGGAAACAGTAATTGTCCTTAGAGATTTCAGATCTAGATCCACCAGAGTTTAACTTCTAATTGCATACTAATGTCCGTAGGGTTTTTATTTAAGAAGCTGTATGTTGGGAACAAAACTAGCTTTGCGGGCCTTGGCTGAAATCTCTGCAGTACAGCACCCTCCCTTAGCATCTCGGTGCAAAACTGTTCTCCAGTGAAGAACAGGGAGAACCCGCCATCCTGTGCTTGCTTCATATGGCAGGATCAAGGCCTCTATTAATGACAAGGCTTGACAATGGGATGAGACCTACAAAGACAGGGAGAAGAAGGTGCCGAGAGTGTCTTGTGATTATGCTGTTAGCGTGTGTTTCTCCACCATGCAACAAAAAGGGAAAGAAAACCAGCTAGACTACAACAGGCATCTTTGTGCAGCCTCCAAACTGCAGCGTCATTTATAGCCTCACTTGGAAACCCTCTCAAAGTTTTATTAACATCTGCTCCTCCATGAATAGTGATATTTTACGCACAGAAACTCAGCTTCACCTCCCTCTTCTACCTTCTCCTTTCTTGTGTGTATGCTGATCTTGTCCTTTTTTTCCCCTCTTTTTTTTTCATGGTTGCCTAGTAGCTCGCAGTTGCATTCTGCCTTATCGTATTGTGCCTAGTTACAATCTTTCTCTATGTGCCGAGGGCAACCCACCATAAGAACATATGGAATATTTTAGTGTGCGTTGTTGGTTTTTTTTTCACTTTCCTTTTTTTTTTTTTTTTTTTTTTTTAATTTTAATAAGCTTCAGTTTTGTTCCCAATTTTGTTGCCGTTCGTATTGTCTTTTGTCTCTGGTAAAAGCTGACATCCACAACCTGGGAGCTATCAAAAGAATGAGGTGAACTGAGGAAGGTTGTAAGGTTTGAGGCCTTTGGAGCCCTTTTCAGCTGAGAAAAAACAACAAACCACATTCTGAGCTGGATTTAACACTCCCTCCTTCTGACCTCTGACTGATAAGCCTGTGCTCAGCCCATGTAATATCTAAATTGTCTTTTGGAGGTGCCTACATGGCTCCTAACTGAAAACAGAGAGAGCCTCCAAAACACAGCCATATGAACAGCAAAAAGCCACACATTCAGCGTGCTTTTCCGGTTCTGTTTCACCATGCTGGCTTTGTTGGATGGGATAAAAAGGGAAAGTCAATGACACCTCTTGATTCAATCTAGACTCTTCCTTGAGCAGTGACAAAGGAAAGCATACTGCTTTTGGCAAAGCATGACACAAGGGCTAAATGAAGGCTGTTGAGCTGCCTGTTGCTGGGCTCTGCAAAGTCCAATTTTCAGTGTGGGTGCAGATCAGTGTTTCACATGGGATGCAAGCAAGGGGGAGTTGGCCACGTTGGTCTCCTTAAGCCTCCTTTCCAATGGAAATCTGGCTCATCCTTTATGTCTAGATGTGTGTGCCTGATCGTGTGTCTGTCTGCCTGGTAACTTCGGAAGCCATTAGCCAAATTCAATCACATTTGACAGCAGGAATAGAGATTTAAAGATATGCAGCTCCTGTAAGTTGTAGGAAACAGGGAACAGACTTGAGCTGGAGGTTTTGCTGAAAGGCAGCAACGTGAGGTCCGCCCTTGTTAGATATTAGAGAATCCCCACAGGAAAGATGTTTTGAATGCCCTACCTGCAGGAACGGCTTTAATCAGTTTATGCCCATTCAAACACCACAGAAATCACCGCCTGCTTCTGTTTCTCTGTGGCATCGAAGAAGTCACAAACACATGCTTAAGCTTCCTTTCCTTTTCCTTTCCTTTCCTTTTCCTTTCCTTTCCTTTCCTTTCCTTTCCTTTCCTTTCCTTTCCTTTCCTTTCCTTTCCTTTCCTTTCCTTTCCTTTCCTTTCCTTTCCTTTCCTTTCCTTTCTTTCCTTTCCTTTCTTTTCCTTTCTTTCCTTCTTTCCTTTCTTTCTCTCCTATGACTAACAAGGGAGCTCCTGCTGCAACCTTAGTTCTACCCTATTAGAAGTTTATCAGTCATCAGATAGAAATCATTTGGAGACAAGTTCCATGAGACCTGCTGTCCACTTGCTATTTTTTCCCTCTTCCTTGTCTTGGAAAGGGAGTTCCAGAAGCTGGAGAGACACTTACTAGCTTATTATTTGAGGTAAATCTAATCAGCAGGTGATTTATCATAATGACATTTCTCTGAACATAAGAGGAAAAAAAGCCTGGGGACATATTGGTGATAAGTTTCCCACCCAAGACAAACCAAGGTGAGCCCTACTGGGTCAGAGCATGACTGATCACTGTGGTCGTACCCTGTCGCATATCTTGCAAGGAAGCTCACATCTTCTTGTGGGTAGGTTAGTACTGTTTCTCATTATTAATATGGCTCTGTAGGTGTGCCAGGCCTTTTCCAGACTAATTAAATAAAAGGTCTCTGCCCCAAGGAACTAACCCAGCAAGGGATGACAATAAACAACAAGAGGAAGAGGGTTACGCAAGTGAAAGATCATGAGATACATCTCATGTTGTACCAGTATGTTGGGCCAAATCCTCAAGTAATTACATAAAGCCCAATTTTGCTAAGTTGTTCATTGTTAAGTTACTCCACCCTTGTATAAGAAATCCCATTGAATTCACTTAATAAGAAAAAGACACGGAGCAGTACTGAGAGGTGAACAATCACACCTTGCAACCCAAGAGAGTGGATCTGGTTGTGAAGAAAGAGCCCACGCATCAGGTGACAAAGTGTACAACTGAGTTTTAAGCTGTTATCTGGTCAAAATATGGATATTTTGTTTTATTAAGCACTGCAACATGGTAGAACAAAGCACTAGGGTTCCCTTGAAATGAATTCTCTGTCATTTCAGTCATTATGACTGGATCCTACGAGGTACTTAGGAATCAATGGTAAACGAGTGCCCTTGAGAACCTACCTTCATATCATTAAAACTGGATCTTCTGCATCATCTATCAATTCCTATCTCTCCCTCAGAAAAACCTTGTCTGAGAGGTTCCCTCCTTCCTGAAGCCACAATGACTCACACTTACAGTTGACATTCAAGGAACAAAGAAGTCTTTGGCATCTATCTTGATGTTCATTTGGGCCAAGATGGCAAGTCACAATCTGCTTTGCTTTGAGCTTGGAAAGAGGGGCTGATGCTATAAAGATCAAAGGAGGTCCAGATTCCCCTGACGTTATTCTGCTGAAATGAAGGGTTTAGGGATAATTCCCAGTGCTAGTTCCAGGGAAATCATCTAACTTTCAGCTGCGAGTCTCGGTCTATCAAGGAAGTGAATGCTCCAGTTCCAAAAGAATCCAGGTCTATGGCAAACAATGGCACTGGTGTTGGGAGATCTTTTTTTCTGCACTGGATCCAGGCCATCTACAGCTGGAACATAATTCTGAAAAGTGGGCAAACAACTGCAGGGAGGGAATAGCTGGGAGTGGGACCGTGTTCAGGTACGTAGGTTGAAGGCAAAGTAAACTTTGTATATGTTGGCTCTGAAGCCATGTGATGTAGAGGGTGGTACAGAGAAGAACTCAGACGGTAGCTCACCTCCTTCTTCCCCTGGAGGCAAATGCCTTCTTTTCAGTTAGGAATGGATACACAATAAAAGAGCCAGCTCTGTAGCAGTCATGATGCAGAACCTGGCAGTGCCTGTTTCAGAATGCTGGCTTAAGCATAAACAAGACCACATGAGAACAGGGAGAATGATGATGGACCCAAAATTTGTTAAACTGCTTGTAGAGCACACGTTTTTCCCATGCTTTGATAATCAGGCCTCTCCCAAAGCTTCCTTGGGTCCATGTGTTCCCAGGGGACTTGCTGCTCTCACTGAGCAAAGTGAGAAGGATGCTGTAGCTGCATTGCTCCCTTTTGGCCAAGGGCAGCTGGCAAAGAAGGAGCAGGACTCCAGGGATCCTGGCAAGAACATCAGGCTAATGTGGTACCCTGTGAAAAGTAGGGACTTGCATTTGTCAGACCGCTGTCACCACTTGTCCCTGCTCCTGACCAATGCTGTTCAGCCACATCCAGCCCTGACAGGGTGTATATATATATGTGTTCCCAGGAAGCACAGATGGATGTCTGCTCAGCAGTATCAGGGACTTGAGTTACCCTAGTGTTCTGTTTGTGCTGCCTGTCAGAAATGAAATAACACGATGTCTCAGGCAGGCTACTCAGAAGGGAAACTGATACAGAATGGTTAATACAACACCAGTCCTTTACACTGAGGATGAGCCAGTCACTTCTGAGCAACATAAGAAACCCACTCCAGCTGAAGAGCATATGTTCCTTTTCTCTTTACAGCAAAGCTCCCATTTCAGGCACAGGTATCATTTGTTTCTCGAAATCCCCTTTCCTGTGTCTGCTTCACTGACCCGATCATCTGAGAGCCCTGAGAGTGGTAGTTATCCCTTCCTGCTATTGTTTGCTCTCCAGACCAGTTTGGAAGTGCTGTGTGCATGTGTGTTTGCTTTGTTTCTCTTGTTAGCTGTTGAGTTTTTTTCTTTCTCTTTTCTCCAGGCTTAGATGTACACAAATGCAACAAAGAAATCAGAAGCGGGAGGACTGTGGCATGCAAATCTGTCAGTGTGCTATTCAATTAGTGTATTGTTACAAGTGAAACACCAGCAGTCTAGTGAGAAAAAGGAAGTACCAGGTGCTAAAACGACAACCATGCAGTCTTCTGTATAACATACCAGACAGGTTTTTCCCTCTTCAGAAAGTTTACTTGTTCTTTCTCTCATACAGACCTGTAATACTGGAGGGCACCTCTTGAGTCTGTAAGTCCTGTCTCTTCCATGAGCTGAAAAGAGTTCAAGGAAGTTTCTTGCCTGTGTGTTTTTGCTAAGTAGAAGTTGAAGATCCTTCACCCTAGTCTTTCTTTCACTAGCCTGTATTTATTTACTTTCAATTTATGCCATTTGTTGTGCCCATGCTGTTTTTTAGTTTAAATAGTTTTTTCCTCCCTCCTCCCCTGATATATTTACATAAATCAGCACCGTCATCTCAGTCTTCACTTTGTTCAGCCAAACGAGCCAAGACGCATATTCTTTTCCCATGATATAGGTTCACCATTTCCTGATGCATCCCAGTACTTCAGCTTTGTACTCTGAGTTCATCTCTCCTAAATATAGGTAACCAGGTTTTTCTCTACCCTGGAATTGTTCTGGTGCTTTGGAGGTTGTCTGTGTATTTTGTGGAGATCAAGACGTTTCCCTATCTGTATTGGAAATACCTTGTCAGATACATTTTTGACAGCCATGTCACATGTCCTCTTTTGATGGTTGATCCAGTTCTGTTTAATATCTTTATCAACTATGTGGATGAGGGGATCAAGTGCAGCTGCAGTCAGTTTGCAGATGATACCAAGTTGGGTGGGAGTGCTGATCTGCTGGAAGGTAGGAAGGCTCTGCAGAGGGATCAGGACAGACTGGATCAATGGACTGAGGCCAGTGGTATGAGGTTTATCAAGGCTCAGTGCTGGGTCTTGCACTTGAGCTACAACAGCCCCATGCAAAGCTACAGGCTTGGGGAAGAGCAGCTGGAAAGCTGCTCAGCAGAAAAGGACCTGGGAGCGTTGGCCGACAACTGCTTGACATAAGCAGCTTGTGCTCAGGCAGTCAAGAAGGCCACCAAAGTCCTGGCTTGTATCAGCACCAGTGTAGTAGCAGGGCCAGGGCAGTGATTGTTCCCCTGCACTGGGCACTGGTGAGGCTGCACCTCGAATCCTGTGTTCAGTTCTGGGCCCCTCACTACAAGAGAGACATTGAGGGGCTGGAGTGGGGCCAGAGAAGGGCAATGGAGCTGGTGCAGGGCCTGGAGCCCAAGGGTGATGGGGAAGGGCTGAGGGACCTGGGGGGTTCAGTCTGGAGAAGAGAAGGCTCAGGGAAGACCTCTACAACTACCTGAAAAGAAGATGTATTGAGGTGTGAGTCAGTCTCTTCTCCCAAGTAACAAGTGATAGGACAAGAGGAAATGGCCTCAAGTTGTGCAAGGGGAGATTTAGTTTGGATATTAGGAAAAATTTCTTCCCCCATAGGGTTGTCATGCATTGTACAGGCTGCCCAGCGTAGTGGTTGAGTCACAATCCCAGGAGATATTTAAAAGACATGTAGATGTGGCACTTAGGGACATGGTATAGTGGTGGACGTGGCAGTGCTGGGTTAATGGTTGGACTCAATGATCTTAAAGGTCTTTTCCAACTTAAGCAATTCTATGATTCTATGATACACATATCCAACTTTTCAGACCTTTTTTAGTGGAATAGCTTCAAAAACTCTCATTAGTACCTAATCTGTTAAAGCACCCATTCAACATCTGTCTTGAATGCCAGCAGGGTTGTCTAGCTTAGGCTTATCTGACAGCTGTCTACGGTTGCTCTACAGACACAGGAGAGAAAATAGGTATCATATCTTACTACAAGTGCCTAAAAATGACACCCTCAGAAGCTGATTTATCTACTTACATCTTTACTTGACTATAGAAGAAATTTAGACAGCTACCTTGGACTACATGTTCAATACAGCTGAAGATAGGTGAGATGCATCACTCCTTCAGTACTGAACCTCTGGTTCTCAAGGACATGCTATTCATCTTATGTGATAACTTCATACTGTTAGGTACTGACAGTGGTGCCTTCTGATTTTCTGTTAGCAGCAAATTTTAATAACACTGCCCCACTTTTTGTGATAATGGCATTTGGCAAAATAGTAATACAAATCAGTCCCCAAACTGATTTCTGAAGAATTGCAGTCATGACTTCCCTCTAGCTCAATAATTCCTCTCCCCACACTACCTGTTGACATTTCCGCTATAGTCACTCCTTTTTCCATCTTAAAATTCTTCTCCTAATCTCCATACTCTACTGCTTAATAAGTTCCCATGAGGTATCATAACAAATGCTTTTCTGAAGTCCAGAGAGATTAGATCTACTGCATTTCCTTTCATTAGAAAATCAGTGATCTTATCAAGGTAAAATATCGGGTGAGTTCAGAATGATCTATCTTTGTCAGAAAACATGCTGTGTTTTATTACAATTTTCTTTTACATCCATGTCTTCAATTATTCTTTAAGGCTGAAGGTGTCCTAGTCCCACTTTTTGCTGATGTCAGTTAACACTTTCTGGATCAACTTCTTCAACCTAGGACTTGATAGACCTCTTAAAACTGTTCACAGTCAGACTTTATGCGTGTGTTTAGAAAAGTAAATAAAGTGGTCCATGGCTTAATCTCTGATCCCAAAGGCAAATGGCAGGGCATGGCTTGAGATGGTAAAACATCCACCTCTCCACCGAAAAAGAGTGGTCCCATGGGTACTGTGTATGAGGAATGATGCCTGGCACATGATGTCTGCTGAACAAACCTCAGCATGCCAGGACAAAACTGGCTAGGAACTCATCTAAGAGCAGGGCAACCACATGCCATGGCGTCGTTTAATATACCAGTATAGGCAAAACTAATATTTCTCTGTGCATTTTCTCTCAGACCTCTGTAGGGAGATTATTTAGTCTTCCCTTGAGCTGACGGCAATTTCAAGGAGATGCTTCCTATTCCCATCCACTCTTTCCCATTAGCCTTTATGCCTCTAAGCCCATGTTCAGTATTCACATCATTTACTGGAAACTTTTGTGATTTGTTTGAATTTCCTTTGCAAATTCCAAGTTTTTTGACTCATGGCAATTCTCCCACTTGATGCGTTTTTTTCAGCCATCAAAAAACCCAGTGCCCAATCTGAGACGGCACAAAGCTGTCTCCACAGTGCATGGATGACGTGAAACACTGACCTTCATTCCGATCCCTTAAAAGTTGGGTGAGATAAGTCTCATCCGATGAAACTTCTCTCTTTATCTCTCTCACTCTTATTCTTGCTACAATGAACTAACCAGAATATTTAACATTGTAGGTAAGGTCTTCAGTGCCCATAAATCTAAAGCCAGCTCTGTTGGCTCAATGGTGAGACCTGCGCCCGCAGCTTTCCCTGGTGAACCAGGGCGAGGACGGTTTGATGCCATTTTTTCCTACGCAAGTCAGACACAAATGGGATTGTTGCTCCCATGCAGTTTTTTCCTCCCCACCCCTGTGACGTGAAATGTAAGGCTGCACATTTCAGCTATTTTTTGGATGGAGGCAATAATTTCTTAATTTGCCCTTAAGGGGCACGCGCATAAATGGGGAGGGAAAAAAAAAAAAGAGCTTGTGGAATTGATTGGAGCAGAGATGCATCTTGTTCAAACTAGACGTGAAAATATATTCCAAAGAAGAAATCATTAGCATTTTCATTAAATGCCAGAGTGTGACTATTAGACCTACCTCAGGCAACCCTGGGGTTGAAAACTTTTCAACAAGATTTAATTGATCCAGATGGGTTGAGGTTGTTATTGTTTTTACCGCTTTCCACCCTTCTACCCCCTGCCTCAATCTCTGCGCTCCATCATATGTGAGAAAACCCCAAACCCAACCAAATTAAAATAAATAAACAATGCCTTCGACCCACGCCCTGGAATGAAAACTGCAGTGTAATATGAAATGTGTCCTGATCGTCTTGTTATGGAGCCCGGTGACTCACCAACTGCTACAATTGGGGTTAGATAAAATAAAGGCATTATAATTAAGGAGGCAGCAGGAGGATGTTAACTGGGCAGTCAGACGGAAGAAGGCCCATTGCATATCCGGGTGTGCTGGGGTTTGGCTTGGCCTTTGTGGAGGGCTGCCAGGCATGCGTGGACATGCGACTTGGTTGGGTGATTTGCAGCAGAGGGTCTGCTTAAAAATACATAAGAGAGGCCAGTTTGGCTGAGCCAATCCAGCGTATGAGGAGGAGGACCTCCAGGTCTCATTTAGTGTTCTGTTGTTATCCCCCTAAAATGCCCAGTTCCTGGCTAATGTGAAGATGGGAGGTGAAGTACTCACTTGCCAGTCCTGGTCAAAGGAAGCCACGAGCCCCTTGCTGCAGCTGTGTAAAGACTGGACAGTTTATGGGCAGTATTTAGACCATAAACCTTGATGTAGGACCCTCTTTCTCCTGAAAAGAAATCTGAACTAGACCTCTGGGCGCAGCACTATCAGTAGGGCCATTGCAGGCACCATCCTCCATGGCAGCAGGGAGCAGAGGGCTTTGCTTGTGATGGGGAGAAAACAACAGCTTGATGACACATGAGTATTAGGGTTAGAACAAACTTGGCACAGTGATGATAGTATTTTAACCTGTTGGATTCAAGGTCATGCAGCAAGTAGGCAGGTTGAGTCTTCCAATGTTTATCATATCAACAGAGCTGTTTTCAGTCTTCATCTTCCCAGCTTCCTTTGCTGCTTCTTTGCCTCCTGAAGGAAAGTGACTGCAGAAATAATTCTGTTAAGATCTCCTGTGTATTTAGCATCTTACTCCCAGCAGCCTGAGTGAGCTGGCCTCAACGTCCCATCTTCAGGTGGATCATACAATGGTGTTTCACATGTCAGCATGCCAAAGCAGTGCCACAAACAACCTATGGCCAGTGAAAATGCGTCTTAGGTAAGCCCATGCAAACCATTTGCAGGGGTGCGAATCACTTAATGCTTCAGTTTGGGTTAGCTTAATACATCCAGTAATTATCTGAAGGAGTCCTGAACATTATAATGGTTAACTATCAGGTTGGAACTGAACTTTGAGATGGAATCTGTGCAAAAGCAGTCATGTTTGGAAAGGGCTGCAGGAGTCATCTGGGCCTGTGACTGCACTATCAGAGTATCTTGGAAGGAAAGCTGCAATGACTTCTCTAGTGAAAACTATACTGACGGCTTTGTTAGGGTGCTTTGCATTACTCTGCAGCACGTAGATTTGCCAGAACATGGGAATTCATGTGCCTGAACACAATGTTTCCCCAATGGAGTCAATAGAAGGTTAAGCCCTAAGTTGCGCTCCAAACCTTTACTCCTGGATCAGCCACACATCTGTCCCTGTTTCCTCATACTCCTCTGTCTGTCTGTATCTTTCTGTTGTCACTCATCTGACAATTGCACTGGAAATGCCCTGGGGCTGGCATCCCCTTTTTGTTCTGAGCTGTGCCTCTTGCACAATGAGCCCTGTGGTAATACGGCCAAACAATTGTTAAGGGTGAAACATCGCTAGGTTATAGATGGCAAAACCAGTCCACAGGACTGGCTGTGTAATAGAATAACAACAACAAATTCACAGTAATAATGGCAGGAATAATGAATGAGTATATTCCAATATTAGTTAGCTAGAGCTCACCATTTGCCATTTCTGCAGCTCTGATAAAACTCATTCTCCTTGCTGAACATGTATTTGCCTGCACTGCCAATGTGCTAATTCTGCTCCTCACCATTTTTCCATTTGCCTTGCTGTATCTTTCTCAGTTTAAAAAAAGAAATAAAAATCAAATCACATGGCATCAAAGAGCTACATGAGGAGGTCATTGCATCAAATGCTGCCGCTAGTTTAATAAAGGAACTGACTAATATACTCATTAGTGGTGCTTGTTGCTAATGCCCGATCAGATAATGAAATTGAAATATCATGTTTTAGGGTGTAATCAGGATCCCTGCAGGTGCTGGGATGGAATTGCCCCATAGGTACAGCATTACACAGTTAACTAGGTGTGTTACTCGACGGGGGTGTTTCAGCTTCCCAAGCCTGCGGGTAGGAAGAGATGAGCAGGTCTGTCAGCTAGCGAGAATGGGGAATGGGGTTGGAAACAAGGGAAAAAAGCTGAGGTGACCTGGGTTGAAGGGGATGGAGGCAGATGGGAGCAAATTAGTAGGTATCAAACCACCTATGAGACCAGTCAGGATCAGGTGGATGTGTGGAGGCAATGGTGCTGGTCCATTGGGAGGACATGTCAAGCTGCCTGTGGATGAGGAGCTCCCTGGGTTGGCTAAGCACTGTGGGTGTGTGCGGAGAAGAGCACTGAAGCAGGGCTCCTGGGAACATCAAAGGCTTTGTAGCCTTCTTGGCCTTTGGAATGTAGAGAAGAAAAGACTAGTGTGGGTGCAAAAGAGCCAGGCGTGGAGTTGGAGGTAGAGGGGACCTCTTAGATCACCCCTGAGTAGGGGTGTTGAGACGCTTTTAGCACTGGCTGTAGCCTAAATGCAAAGCCCTTGTTTAGAAGGGATGCACCTTGCTTCCCTGTCTGAACTGTCACATACACAAGGCTTTTAATCCCCAGAGTCCTGGGAGAGCTGTAATTGCATTTTCATTGTTCCAGTATGACAGAAGAGCATATCAGAAGCCTAGCACCAGCTTTCTCTTCCTCAACTCAAACATCTGCCTTCTATGTTTTCCAGCAAGTGACTAAGTCCAAAGAAGTTAGCAGCTCTCTCTTAAATTGACTTTTTATTTTAATAGAAAAAATGAAAACACATTAAAAAATTCAAACCCAGGCCCAGCCTAATCAATGCTACCAGACTTTGGGTAACCTGGGCTGAAGGACAAGAGTTTTCCAGAGGAATTTACTCTGTGTGGAAGTTAGCTTTAAATGCTTTTCTTCATTGCCAGATGATTAAATACTGGATGAGCCAATGAAAGACAAAACACTTCAGAGACACTCAGATTACTTCCCAAGTTGCTCACAGAATATGTTCTGCTGAGACAACACCAGGCTAGAGACTTCAGTGGGATTAGCAGTAAAGCAAAGTTTTGCTTCACTGCAGTATTTTATATTGTCTTCCAATCTTTATTTCTCTTGTATTTTTCTACCTCCTGCTCCAAATTGCTTAATAATGATACTAACTTATATGTCAATAAGAAGCCTTCCTGGCTAAGTGCCTCTCAACACTCTTTGTCCTCTTCTTCCTTCCAGACTTTCCTCCTTCCACTTTTTTTCATGCACTTTCCTGGAATGAAATTTCAAATCCTTTCAGACGGAGTGAGCTCATACTCTCTTTTACACATCCACTGTGAGGCCCTTCAGAAGAGGGATGAAGGAGGTGGGGAATAGGAAACTCCTGCCCCTTTCTTGGGTTTTTGAGAGAAAAATCTTTGCTTAACTCCAGGAGAGGGGTCAGGGCCATTTATCCTTTGGGAAGGGAAATGTCCTGTTGCCCCACAGAGTATGGTACCTACATCCTAAAGGGAGGCAGGGTCTAAAACGTATCATTTTTTCTCTTTTCCCTTTGCTGTTCTCTATTGGTTAGTTTAGGCAGTCTTCCGAGCCATGCACAGAGTGCTATGAAACCTGTTTTCTAAGGGGACACCCATGGGAATTAGGTCCCTAAATAATTACACTTAAACACCTAAAGCTATGGCTGTGTCGATAAACTAAACAAGGCCAGGGCTCAATCCCAGGTACTGGCACATGTTCTCCCAAACTATCCAATCCCTGACAATGGTTTTGTCCTGTTCCAACTAGCACTCTTCCAGACAATGCCTGGGCATGGTCCAGGGACAGCCTGGGCCAAGGAGCATCACCACAGGCAGTTCAGATGCAGCCCCCTGGTTTTGGAAGCAAAGACGCTTATCAGCACGGACGTGGGTTGGTCCATGCCAATTGGCCTCTGGGCCCAAGAACAGCCCCATGCATGTTTTATTTACTAGACTAGATGAAGTTAAATGCTTTCAAGAATGTAGCCTGAGATGCTAAACAGGGTCTTAAGAGCATAGCTGGGATCCTAGCTCTGAAAAAGAAAGAGGGATTAAAGTGGTGCTTGTTTTATCCAACTATTAACTCATTCCTTCCGCAGTTCTGCTTTGCACAGCTTTGTTTCCAGAAGACCCAGAAGGGACCAGATTCCTCATTGCCCTTTTCTGCTGCTATTATCTTGAACACTCATAATTCACTCGTGGTCACTTCCCAGATCTCCCAACAGTATGAAAGTCTTGAAGATGAACAACTAGGGCAGCAAGTCAGTGTTATTTCCTATTGGAATGAAAGTGAAGCTTTTAGCAGGAACAAGCTGTTCTAGTGTTTTCTTTAGGTAATTGTCATAACTTGGTGGATGGAGATTTTTCTCCCCCTCTAATCTGTGCCGGTGCAATATTTGGTGGAAAGTGATAATGAGACTTCAGCATTTATGGCTGGTGAGAATAAATCAGTGGAGATGACTCTGTCCCGTTCTCACAGCACAGAATGAAAGCTGGCATATCTGTATCCCTTGCCACGAGCACTCAGCCGTCTGGGTGAACAATAGAGCCTGTGTTTGTGTAGCACCTCGTGGAGGGGTGTCCTTGTCCCCAGCCAGCTCGCCAAGCAACATGATACCACAAGCATTAAAACCCAGCAGAGCATCCACATGCTTCAAACTGGGGGGCTCTGGACATGCTGCTTGAAAATGTTTGTGGCAGTCGTCTTGGCATTAACATTTAGGGTTGTTTTGCAGCCCATTGATATTTTGCTGAGTTGGACAAAAAGGGGGAAAAATATATTTTAAATAGAAGGTTTTAAATTCTGACTTTGAAACATATTTTGACTTAATGCACTCCAATCTCTGTCTATAGAAAATCTAAGTTTCTTGCATTAGAAATTAGATGTCTATTATACATGCCCATATGTGTATGAATTACAAGCAGAGGTATGTGTAATAGATATGTAAGTGCATTCTTTATCCCTGGATGGATAATTAATGTTATAATCCCTGATTCCTGTGGCAATGGATGCCCTGTTTAAAATCATGGTCCTGCTGGGCTGGATGCTGCTCAGGGACAAGTGCCCAAGTGTCAGCAGCCATCTAGCCTGGGGGGTGAAGGATTAGTCTCACAATCTCTTCTCATGGATCCTGCTTCCTCATGGACATTTCACACTGGTATATCTCTGTTACTAGGACGTCTGGAGGCAAAGTCCCCACTCCTGTATGTGTCATTTGGGTGTCTGGAGGTGACAAAGCTAAGGTTGGGGAAGAAGTGTGTGGTAGACTTCAGCTAAATCCAGCCTGCTGGAGTTATCGGTTGTGATCTTAACTAGAAGGTCCTTTTTCTGCTCACTTACTCTTGCACACACGCACATAATTGCAGTGTGAATTCATAATATAAACCATGATGTAATAGACACCAACTCAACTCAACTTAATTACTGTACAAATGAACAACAACTTAAATCACAAGCAGAGTCCCATTAAAAGTAATCAGATACTGGGTGGGGAGATGGTTAAAGGTGGTGTTTGAACTCCAAAGAAAAATATGCTCTTGTTTGGACATAATTGGGTTTCTTTTTTTATTGCTGTTTTTTCTTACTTGGTGTATTTTTGCTCTCTCTCCCTGGCGCTCTCTCATTTTAATTTTTTCAACCTTTTCCTGATAAACCAAACTAGTCTAGACATATCTTTTGAGAGCAAATGTTCTTTAAGCTATGTTCATTCCTTGTGAGTTTGTACGTTAATCATTAAATATAATTAATTAGAACATCTTGTAATTAACTTGGAAAGCAAAATTATACAAGGGAATGAGTTTGTAACCACATCACATTTGAAATAAAAATAAAACTTTGACTAAAAGGAATAACTGCTCTTTGGAATTAGATGAGTAACAACGTTGGATTGGCTCCCCCGAAGCTGTAATGTTGGCTCTGAACTCTTTCATATATATTAACCATATATCACATTGATTCATGTGTGCACACACATACGTGTGCGCACACAACATAGGGCCATAGTGCAGCTAGCCCATTACAGGGATGCTTTAAACCACCTCTCTGTCTTGTCTTTCTGAACTGCAGGGGCTACATTAGACTCAGCAAACATGCCGTCAAGCAGCCATAGGGCTGCTCTAACTTGCCCTGACTAGTTGTGATGGCGTTCGGGTATGATGCTGGCTGGAAATTGTGGCATTTCATGGCAGCCTTTCCTGTCAAGGCAGGAGGGATGTGGCAGGAGGTGGCAGACAGCTGGCCATGGGGCTACCACACAGCTGGAGACTCCTGGCCCAAAGGAATCCTCACATCCGTGCTGGGACCTGTTCTCAGGTCCACCACGTCTCTAAAAAGTAGGTTCTAGGCTGACCTGTGGAGCACAGCTAATGAACGAGTCCAAAACAGAGGGGGAATAGAGTTTATTTATTATAGAGTTTATCTTCTTGCCAAGCAATTGTTCCCATCAGAAGTTAACCACCACAGCAATTTCCTTATGTGTGAAGAGTTCTACCATCCTGGCTTGAATAAGTCGAGGATGCCCTAGGAGACAGGGCACCATGTCCAACAGGAACACATGTACTCATATCTGGTGCTACATCCCAGCATGAGATATTGGACTTGGTGGTTTTGGCTCAAGAAACCCTTGAGGTCTGTAGGAACAACACTACTGGGCATTCCCCAGCTGACTACCTAGCGGGTGTTGGGGTCTAGCAGGGACTATACAGCAGCTCCAGGTGCTTTTCTGGGTTCTGCCTCTTGCCATATGGCATAGGGCACATAATTTTGCCTGTTTCTCCTTTCTGCTCTCATTGTGTTGGTGGGGAGGTCACCCCCATCTCTATGAATTGGTCAGACACTACACCTAGCCAAAATGGCTCTTTCGCCCCTGTCACTTTCCCAGTTGGGACGGTGCTTTCCCCAGCAGCTGGTGTCTGCTCGAACCGGCCGGAGGACTTCATTGCTCTGAGCTCGCTCTGTTGAATTTCGCCTTTCACTCTTTTGGCAGGAGGAATCATTAATCCTCTCTCCAATTAAGTTTCTACCCTCCGCAGTCAGACAATCGCTCGGCTGTGTTGTTCATCACCACCTAGGCACAGAAACTTCCCTCGCATTCTTGTGGTCGGTGTTCAGACCGATGGGAGGAGAGGCAGGTGGAGAGGAGGGGGGCTAAGGTGGAGAAGAGCGGAGGTGGAGTGGGAGAAAGGCTCTTGAGAAGATGGGGGAGATGAAATATGTGTTTGCCTGGAAATCCCAACGCTGGGATGGGGGATCCTAGTGAGGGGGCAGACGTCATAGGTGACTGCAGTGAGTCTTGTCTTCTAGGATCGTGAGCTGAGTGACCAAAGGACTTGGAAATGTGGCTTTGGACATCCTTTTGCATTCACCAGGGTATCCTTGCTTTGAGATGAGCTGTCAAACCATGCATTCACTCACTTAGGCTGGAAATCAGCTGAAAAATGATCCCTCAGCTAAAATTTGCTCAGGTTGTGGAAGATGAATTAATTTCAAGAGGCTCAAAAATATGAACCCCCCACTTTGATGAGCAGATGAAACAGGGTGCGGATGTGCAAGGCTGGGTGGAGAGGGAGAGGCATTAGGAGCATAACTGTGTTTTCCCTGCCTCCTGTCTTCTCCCTGCCCGTGCAACTGGGGCAGGCATTAAGGGTGGGATGTAGCTTGTCTGGTGTCGAGCAGGTTGATGTTAGACATATGGGATAAACTAGATAGGTTGTAGCACCTTCTCCAGGCAGAGAGGAGGGACAGGCACTCTGTTGCAACAGGGGGCTAAGATCATAGAATCATAGAATAGTTAGGGTTGGAAAGGACCCCAAGATGATCTAGTTCCAAACCCCCTGCCATGGGCAGGGACACCTCACACTAAACCATGTCACCCAAGGCTCTGTCCAGCCTGGCCTTGAGATCCACCCAATATAGATACTTGGGATGACAAATGAAGTGCTCATCTTACTTTTCAGCAGTGACATGAACCCTGCACCCAAAAGAGGAACTGGGCTTGGAATCATCTCCCTGCAGAGGAGTTTCCCTCTGCTTTCTACACCCATTGCTTCCACTTTTCTACCTTCATCTTAGCTATATTTGTCCTTCCCGGCTTGTTCTCTTTGGCAAACCTCCCATTCCAGAGCAAGATAAGATGGGCCTGATCGTGACATGTCGAAAGGGTCCACTTTATGTGGGACAAGACATCTGCCCACGTTTATTGTGTTGCAGATACGGAGCACCATGAATAAATAAGGGCACATGCATATTCCCAAGGAACAACAGGAGTGAGCGACAATAAAAGAAAATCTAAAAGAGATGTGACAGTAGTTTTGAATAGGGCTGACACTGAGCAAACACTTCACACAATGTGGAGGGTGATATAATACCCTGCCCTTTCAGAGTGTCACTGTGACATGTATTTAACATTCATTGGCAGCAGCAGCCTGGCTTGATCTTCATGCTGCAAGGTGTTGTGCATATATCTAGGAAAAAAAAGAAGATAGTTAAAGAGATGAGCCCAGTTAGCTGCCCTTTCTTATGTGGGTGTGAACCTGCCCCAGTGGAACCCATGGGAGCTTTACTACTGACTTCAGTCCCTATTAACCTCCCTGATGAGTAGTAGGAAATTAGGCATGCGTGGAGGGAAGGGTGTTTATGAAAAGCAAGGTCTAATGAGAACCCGGCTTCAGAGTTAATTATGGAACAACTCTTGCCGCTCCCTAACCCAATACTGTGCCTGATTCTGATCTCGCTGCATGGGAAAGCGAGATACTTTATACCCATGGGGGCTCTTGAGCTGCATATGGCTCTTGAGCAATTTAAGTGCATTTATGCTGGGGTGATATCATGTAATCGGCAGTGGGACTGCACCGATGCGGGGCTGCTGGGTAATCTGTGGGATGAAGCAAATCATCAAGACTTGCCAGGTCATGCCCAGCCCCATCCCATCCCATCCCACAGTGGTGCAGAGACGGAGGAGAGCTGTTGTTATCTCCTCGGTGAACCACTCCTGCTGCTCTCCCTCCCTTCCCTCTCTGATGTGCCTGATACGTGTCTTCTGTCTCTTGGCTGAATGAAAGGTGTTGGTAGGTGGTTTGTAAGGTCAGCAAGATGGGCCAGCGTCGGGATCAATGGAGTTGTGCCTGTGTGTATATGTAATCAGGATCTGACCCTCTGTTAATTAAAAAGCTTAAACAAACGCATGCAAATGAGACAGATATGAACACGCAGGTGGATTGCTGGAAACAACACCCTCCGCTCCTCCAATCGAGGGGGCAGCTTGTCCCAGCACTCCCTTTTGTTTTGTTGTTTCCACAAAAAAGCTGCCTCTGTTGTGGGGAAGTTTCCCCTTGGTTGAATTCAACGCGTATGGTCCTGGGGCATAAACAGCCTCTTGTCCCATGACACACGCTTGCCCTGAGATTACACACAGCTTGTCAGAGATGGTGCAAAGCAATTCGCTGGGGGTGTAAAGGAAAAGCTACTTTCTCATCTCTCTTGGTCTTGCATTTGATGGGCTGGCAGCCTTTTCTAGAACGAACCTCAGGTGGTTCACCGCATGTGACAGATTTTTCTGTGTCTGATCCTTTTTTCCATAAGGTCATCTCACATAGAACCCCTGGGAAAAACTTCTGGGAAAGATACATTTCCTGCTAGGAGAATGGCGCATAAAAGAAGTCTAGAGGTGACAGCTCTGGATCCATTAAGCCTAAATCAAGAAGCAACTGATCAGATTTTTCAAGATGAACAAGATTCCAGGATAAATTCTATAAATACTTACAGTGCTCTTGTCACTGCACTTCCAGAGTCCTTAGAGAACAGGGATTTCTCCCACTAACACAAGTGGTCCTTTGATAATGGAAAATTTGCCTGAGTAAAGGCTGACTGTTTAAGGCTGTGGTTTAGTCATTGCTTTAATCTGGCATAGCTCTTGAAAAGTCTGCTGAAAAGAATTACTGGAAGGGTCATTTAAGTCCCCTTTTCCCTACAGCCACTCATTCTCTTTGAGCTTACACTAATGTTCGTGAATCTGCATGGTGATCCAGATCAGGGAAATGATCTGGCCAGAAACTAACTTGGCCAAGAAAAAAAGAGAAAAATCAAACAAGAAAAGTAAAATAAAAAAGCTTGTTTTTTCAGCAATGTGTCGGCATGAGACCCACTGTTAGTCAGAGGGAGATGGTGGGAATGAGAGGAGGTCATGGATGTGACTGAGGAGAGCCCTGTCCATTGTACAGACTCAACAGAAAAGTTGAGTAGGACCGTGAAGCACACTGTGCTGAAGACCACCCTCCAACTCACTTTCCAGCTTATATACAGGATAGCTAATATCTGCTACATGCATGAGATAATCAGCAAAACTCATACATAAATGACCCACCCTGGGCTGTGCATCAAGGCTGGTCACCTAGGAGTGGGGCATATAATTCTCAAGTTTAATACAGCAAAGGTAATTTGGCAAAAAACAAAGTTGGAGTGAGATTTACTCAATACACAATCCACATGTTTTGTACGGTCTTTACCTTCTTGGTTGATTTTGCTACCTCTGCTGAATCCATGCTATATTTTACTTTGGCTAGCACTGAATGTGAAAGAACTTTTTCTCTAACTTTTTCTCTAACTCTCCCTTTGGAAATGACTCTCAGATATCTTCAGTATCCTCTTCTCACTGCACGGCCCTGTAAAGGATCACTGTGCCAAAAAAGAGTCCAACTTAACCTAGGTGCATGACATTCTATATGAGATTTCATGCATTTTAACTTTCAGTAGAACTTAGTCTACTCTAAATCTCTGTCTAATATTCACAGGCTGGGGGTTCGGCAGAGAAGGGCAAAGCGGTGTGTTAATTTGCTTGGCATAGCCTTGTCATGTGGGTTTTCATTTTGCAACTCCACAACCAAAATGAAGGGTAGCTGAGATCAAAGTCATTTGCTGTTTAAACTCTAATGCTCAGGGGAAGGTAGAGGTGCTATTTCAGATAGGAAGAAGTCTCTGATTTCATGTCATTAAAACCGTATGTCTCAGTTCCAAAAGCACATAAATACACTTTTAGTTGAGCTTAAAGACAGGAGCATATGTAAATACTTTGATAAAGCAGAGGTAGAATTACATGAAGTGCTTTTCTCTTGTATTGACTTACTTGAGTTGGCTAATTCAGGCAAAAAAAGGCCATGTAGGCATAATAACTTTGTTTTTAACTAGTTTAAAGTTAAAAGGAACAGATTAAAGCATAGAGAGGGTTTGGATGCTGAACATGAATTACTTTGTAAAGTTGATCTCAAAATGCTCTTATCTTTGATCAGTTCAGAATTAGAAGTAGATTCACATGGAGAATTCCAGCTCATATTGGAAGCCTTCACCAAGAAGGGGTTGTGACAGTCGCTCCCCTACAGACAGTGTAGAGATGGAGCTGCTTTGTTTCCAGGATTTGTTTCTTAGAGTGTCTAGAGCCACCACTTTTTCCTGTTTGCTTTATTGAATCAGGTTGGCCACATGCAAGTTAAGAATTCTCTTCTTTCTTTATTCCCCCTGAAAATAGACCTTGGAATGTCGATTCAGTGTAAAGTTTTGGCTGAAATCCTTGTTCCAAGACCTTGGTGTCAACAACAGATTCCTGTTTACTTTAATTGCCTTTGCTTTTAGCCACAAGTAAAGATTGCAAAACTCAAAGGCATGGAATGGCTGTCCTCTGCTTCCAGTTGTGGGTCTGCATTACTCTCTATTTCTCCCTCACTTGGGTTTCTTATGCGAATGTATTTTTGAAACCACTTGAATCAGGAATTCTGTTTTCAAGTAGGGACCTAAATTTAGGATCCCAAATCCATATTTAGAAATGGATAAAAATCATAAAAAGGTCTTTAGTGCTCTTCTCCATGGATACTTCTTGACCCTGGGAATTTTCAGGAATTTGGTTGTGGATTATCATTTTTATCAGCATAAAGACTGCCCAAACTTTTCCAATTGCAATCTTCAGCAGAAACAGCAATTTTTTTGCTTATATATTGCTCAATGACTCTCAGTGAATATGCTTATGGCTTGTGGACACAATTGTTGTCCGAGGAATGCAAAATAATATTACAAATGACCTGGTTTTCTAAAGCAGAGCATTCAGTGGTACCTCCCAATGTCATGGCTGAAGTTAACTTGTAGAAGAGTTATCTGATCTGCCCTTGGACCATCCTTTATACCTGAGAGTGTTTCGTGCTGGGACTTCCTAAAGTGCTCAGTATTGGCTGAACACTGTCAAATGTACTGGTAGTGATTATCAATGACTCATTAGGAGCAGAGCTATGCCAGAAACTAAAACCTCTGAGGAGGTCCACAGTGAGATCCTGTCCTGAGGTTCCCATCTCCTGAAGATCTCCTCCTGGGTCTTTTTATTGGTGGCTGTAGAGAGAAACGACCCCAGAAAACAGGAACAATGCACCTTGGTGGGAAAACTAACGCTGCTGCCATGAATCGTTTGCATGTGAAGAGGAAGAAATCCTGGGGGAGTTAGGAAAAGTCTGTCTTATTGCCCATATCAAGCCACTTGTGAGCTAGTTTCTCCATGCACCCTGCCCTGGCTGGTAGACCTGTGGTATCTCTCCCACTCTGTCTGTGGTTTGGAAATGTTTCTTCTTTCCACAGAAAGGGGTGTGATGGACAGGAGATGTGCGTGTGTATGTCCATCTGCACCCTTAGTGTGATCTCAAAGATGGAAAAACTTCCATGTCAAAATCCTTCAGGAACTGTGAAACAACAGAAAACCCCAGTGCAGGTTGGAGACCTGCAGCCAAGGATGTCCAGAACGACAATGAAAAGAATCTATCAATCATGTTGGCTATCTTCCTTATTTTCTATAATTCTCACCAGGCTTCTTTCAGCCTCTTCCTCCTCCTCACTTCATGATCCCAGTTCTTTTATCCTGGGTGATGGTGGTAGTAAGAGATAGCACGTTTGGACATATTTGCCCTCATGTGGCTTGTCCGTCTCACCCCACCCATGCTCTTGCTATGATGATGCATATTTATGGGAGTCAGTGGGAGATCTTTTCACAAACACTCACTGTGTGTTGTGTCTCTTGTGGGCAGAGATGTTGCTGTGTTAGCCATCATTATTTGATCTGCCTCTCTGACAAGATTGCTTTAAAGCTTAAATGTTTGTTTCTGTTCTTAGCTGGGAACATGTTATAGTTATAGTTATGGCTTTGCCTGTGTGGCCAAGTCCAGTTCTTCAGCTATGTTGGGATTGCCTGGTACTGTGGAATGGAAACTGTGGAGAACAAAATCTGTGACAAGGAGTGTTGCATGAAAGAAAGGGAATACTCTACTGGAGTACTTTGGGAACAATACTTCTATTTTTTGCCCCAAAATATGCCTTAGTTGCAGCTGGAAATACCCACTGAAGTCAATGGGATTTCAGAGAGTTGGGTGGGAGAGGTGGAGAAGTATTGATTTTACCTTCAAGTGATAGAGGTGGAGTCTAAAATCAGATTTTAAGTGATGCTGCCTTTTGTGCCATGAGTTTCTGTTTTGCCTGTTCCACACAAAACAGTAATTTCTGTAGTTTTCAGTGTGGAACAGAACTGGAAAATTCCCTTGCTCACCAAACTCAAAAGCTGGAACAGAAGTCCACCAGCATTAATCGTGGTGTTAGAGTGCCTTCAGCCACGAAAAGCAAGTACCTACTGAGGTGGTAGCTATCTCCTGATCCCTCCATTGTCAATGGATTGAAAGAGTCACTTAATAAAACTAATATCTAAACCACCCTCCAGTGGGAACTCCCTCTCTTGTTCCTAGCTGAGGTATCACTCTTAGGGAGTGAAAATTGAAGGGGATGAACTTGGGTTAAAGTACTTCTTTACCAAGATGATTCTTCCCAAAAGAAGAACAGAGGGCATGGGCAAACATGGCTGAGTGAGGATGAAGCAGAGAGAAAAGAGTATCCTCTTTGGGACAGAAGAAACTGTTTCTCTGGGGAGTTGGATGGGAGCACAGGGGGATGAGATTCCCCAAGGCAAGACTTTTTCTTGGCATTTCTTTAAACTTGAGTCTATTTCATAAGATTTCTACAGTGCTTAAGGCCAATTACGTATCGTTGGCCCAGTATATTATCCTCAGATCAGCTCTAGCTTTTGATGGATGCGGACATGAACAGTTTTCTAATCACCATTAAAGAAAGCTTCAAGGAAAGCTGTCAATGGATCCTCAAGTGCCTGGCCCTACTCTTGCAGAAGGCAGTAGAAAAGGTCCTGCATGCTTCAAGAAATGTAGGTATGATGGCCTTTCTACACAGAGATGAGCTTTCCGAATGGACTGGGAAGGGGACAGGACTGAAAACCAGCGCACTGGAGTAGCTGAGCGAGGCTGGAGAGAGGACAGTGAAAAAGCAGAGGAAGCATTCAATTTTTCTACAACTGCTTTATGCAACGTAAGGCCTGTGATGGCATAGCAAGGTCTGTATGTGTCAGAGAATGAAGGCCACGGAAGTGAGAAGAAAAACCCTGGCCAATGTGAACTTGGCCAAGAAGGGTGCCATGCAGCTGAATTGCTGGCTGGATGCAGAAACCTGTGTTTGCCCATAGCGCAGAGCAGGAGCCCTTCTGGGAAAAAAAAAAAGGGGTTATTGCATCCAGAGATTTCAAAATACTGTTCTGTGTGTGGGGAACTGTGGGAATGATGTACTGAAAAACTGGGATATAAGAATCAGAAAGGACGCTGTGACCTGGCAGGGGGTTTGAGTGGGGTTTAGTATGCTGCTCTCGTCTCATCACAATGCAAGACCAGCTGCCTTACAGGCAGCAGAGCTAGGTGTAGATGAGAAACAACAGAGATCAGAATATAACCTCCAGCAGTTCTGGGGGTAACAGCTATTCTATGAGTGTCATACTGGAAACAGCCAGAGGGAAGTCAGAGAGAGAGATGAGATAGCTGTGCTGTGTTCCTCTGGCCGGTGTCCTCAGCCAGTTTGCAGGATTGCAGGTTAGGTCCTTTTCTCTGGTCCCCCTTGCAGGTCTCTCTGTGCAAGTGCCACAGGGCTGTGATAAGGAGGAGGTCAGAATGGTGCTCTAACTACACAGTGTTTTTTCTCATGCAGCGGGATACGTTCATTGGAAGCAAATATGCCTGATTACTTCCTCTACTTGTGGCCCTTCCCATCCAGCAAAGCTGGGATATGGGGATGTTCACCAGGGTCTATGAGGGTCTATGGAAGGGCTATGAAAAGGGGTTTGGCACCCTGTGTGCCAAAAATCCTCCCTCCACTTCCAGCACAGGTCTGCGTTTTGGATTCTGCTGCCCCAGTGTGACAAATGCACCCTCATTGTGCCTTGTGCTTCTCCCTCCATCCATCCCCTCCTGCCTGCATGGAGCACTGCAGGGATCACCCAGCGTCCTGGGGGGCATCACCATAGGTGCAGGCAGCTGCAAGCAGCTGAACAGAGACACCAGATTGCCATTTCTTTGTCCTGCTCACTTTGGTGAGAGCCCCATATGACCTGCTGGCCAAAACCATCCATGTGGGTGCTACCTGAGTGAGGCTGGTGTAGGCAGCTTAAATAGTAGGTGTTATCCAGGCTGCAGTGGGTGAGGGTGTTCACAGTCAGAGAACTGAAGGAGGAAACACCCATAGGATAGGGGGACTGTGACAAGGCGAGATGGGCATGGAGAATTCCTTTCCAACCAGCATGAGTGGGTCTGGAACTGATCCTGCAGCCAGAATTGCCCATCCTTAAGGAGCAGCCCTGAACCTGTCAGGGTTCAAGGCCAGGCTGGATGGAGTCTTGAGTGACATGGTCTAGCGTGTGGTCTCCCTGCCCATGGTAGGGGGCTGGAACTGGATGATCAATTGGGTCCTTTCCAACCCAAACCATTCTATGATTCTATGACCCCAGCCCCATGCTGAAGGCAGAAAATGCAGACTGTTCATTTTCCTGAGAGAGGGAGGAGCAGGGCAGGTTTCTGCATGGGAATCCAGTCACCCTGGCAGCACAGGGGTCGGGGGTGGCCTTCATGATGTTTCTTGCAACGTTGAGTCAGGGCTATGATGAACTAGCCTTGCATAAGCAGGAATGCCATCGCCAGTGGTAAGCTGAAAAACGCCGAGCTCTGTTTTCAAAGACAGCTCAGAGGTTATTTATGTACGGAAATGCTCCTTATCTCTTAATTCCCAGACTGATGGGTGGAAGATATGCAAAGAGTGACTTCTGTCAGAGACGAGCTCACCAGCACTGCTACTGCCTTGGCAAGAGGGGAGGGCTCTCTCTGCCTTCCCTGGTAGCAATGCTGACTAAGGGCCATAGGAATCTGGCCCAGAGACGGCAAGCCAGGCTATCTGATGGGCTGGTCGGCTGACAGTTAATATCCTGTTACAAAGAAGCAAGTATTCATGATATAGCATTTTTTTTCTTTCTTTTTTTTTTTTTTTTACCTGCAAGACCAGATTGGGAAGACACAAAAAATGCTCCATTTTGAGCTTAAACATCACATCAGTCTTGAAAGAGCCTAGATCAGACCCATTCTTTATCTTTCAAAGACTACATCAAAACCCCTTGGTACCAAGAATGTTATTTTATTCACCATTATTAGCATCGGAGATTCAGGCTGGAATCTGAAATTCAGTCCCATTTCCTTGTGGCTTGAACATTATTAGTAGGTAGAAATTTGCAGCTGGAAATTAGCTAATGATTCCTCTGTAAGTACAGCAGAGAGATGGAAATCCAGCTTCTTTGCCCTGGCTGCGTTGGCACTGGCATGCTAACTGAAAGTAGTAAAACATTTATTAATGAGTGGGGTAGGGAAAAGGGAAAAGAAAACCTAAAGCAATGAACACAGGTAATAGGGTGTCATTATTAAAGAGCCATCTGCCGGAGCAGGACATGCATAAGAATTAGGAAAATGCTGTGAAAAAATCTCTCTACTTCTGTTTGATGGAATCAAATTTCAATTTTCATGAACTTTTCACAGACTAAATGTATTTGTGTCTAAAGAAATAATATCCCTTAATAGACAGTAATGACAACCTTATTTACGTTGAGTGACATTTCTCTACCGGTTGGGCCAGAAAGAAGAGATTCTTTTCCTAGTGTAAGGAAAGAAAAAACGTCACTGCATGTGAAGAGTAGAAATGAAAGCTATTGCATAGGATTCATGGTGGGTTTATAAGATAGAAAATAAAAGAAGCTTTTTTGTTCATTGGAGGGGATTTCCTAACATATCCTTTTCGGGAGAACTGGATGGAAGGTTCTGGTTTGCTGCTGGTTGACTCCTGAGATGAACCTTGCAGGCAGGGAGGCTTTGCCTGGCCTCAGCCTTTGTTTGCTCTCCCTGGTTCAGGCTGCCAGGCAGGCGGCTGCCAGCGAGGGAGCAGAGCAATCGGTCATTGCCAGAGAAGAGGGGGCTGGACTGCCTCAGAGAGAAGGTGAGGAAGTAGAGGGGTTCACAACTCCCTGCTTTCTGTGCTGTCGGGGTCAGATCAGCTTCCACAGCAGAACTGTAAAGGAATGATGTGATGCCCTGGGGAAACAACGTGAGAGGCTTGCTCCTTGCATCCCACCTGAAAGCCTTGAAAATGGTAGCTGAGGCTGTTTCTAGGTTTATGATGGACATTTATTCCCTTTCCCTTCACTCTCCTTCTTCCATTCCTTTGTTGCGTTGTTGCCACCCACAGAAGACCATTTCCCAATGAAAAATCCTTCAGACAGCAGGTTCCCGAATTAGCCCAAATCATAACCCAAATCACATGTTGTCCAGAGACCTCTTGATCCCAAGGGAACGGCCGGTACAGTAAGGAGCTGATGTGCATGACTCAAGGTGACCAAATTAAGCCCTCTGCATGAATAGTGGTTCAGGTGCTGATGCATCGTTTCTTTTCTGTAGTGAGAAATTGGATGAGAAGGTTCACATGAGCTCATTCGGTCTTTATGGGCCTGAACCAGCTTCCATTGGAGTCAATAGGAATTTTTCCATTGACTTTAATGAGAGCTAGATTGGATCCTAAATTAGTACCTTCATCCTTCAAATTGTTTTGCAGTGCCTATCCCCATCCATAATTAACATAAACTGGCTGTGATAGTCATCAACAGGAAAATTACACCGAAATGTCCTCAGTAGGTTTATTCCTGCTCTCACTGAAGATGATAGGAGACTCACAATTAACTTCAAACAGGATGGGCTATCTGCGTATCGTGATTGTAAAATATCTTGATATATTTGTAAGGGAGAGTTCAATTTGAGCAACTTCTTAATTGCACGTCAAGACTAAAAGGGTTTGCTGTGACCAAAGACGGCAGCATTGGAAAATCAAGCAGTATTAAGGAGCATGATTTGACTTTGTGGCTACATAAATCAGTATTTTCAGCTTCTCATTTGGTATTCACTGAAACGCAAACATAATCTGAGTTAATTGCTCTTCCCCAAGGTGCCTTGTTGCGCAATGTTTTATAAAATTAAAGCCTGTTAAGTACACACGAAGAAACACACTTTAGATGCAGAACATAAAATACTAGCACCTCTAATTCTGCTGTCATGTACGGTTGATTAACCTGGTACAACAGAAGCCTTGGGGAGAGTTTCTGTGCTGTTAGAAAACATATTTCCACTTAAGGGAATTTAGACAACAAAGGGATCTCACAAATCCCATTGTGGGAGGCTAGGCTGACATTCGGGGCATCTGAGTTGTCTGACAAAGCCGTGAAAGACCAGGGAAAAAGCAACCTTCATCCCACTTACGGATAGTTATCCGTCATCCCAGCGCCTTCCACAGCAATTAACCGTTAATCAAGCCCTATATCCCTCACTCAGGCAATGTTCCTTTGTTGGCTCCAGTGGGAATTTTGCCTGGGCTTGGAGTGAGTGTGGGGTGAAGAGCAGTGAACGGCATGGGCAGCGGAGAGATGCTCTCTCAGGCACTTGCAGATAGAAACAGGAATGTCACTGTGCTGCCGTGCTCTGGATGGGGATGCTGTAACTCACCCACCTCTGAGAAGAAATTAAACTCAAAGGTCTGAATTTCCTGAGCTCCTCAAATGCACAGATATAAATCAGCTGGAGGAGAGTCACAGGGGGCTGAGCTGGAGATCAGCATGGGGGTATCTGCAGGGAGGATGTGGTGGTCTAGAACGACCAGAAGAAATGCTATAAGGAGACCTCCCCATCCTCATCTGCTCTGGATTCCACTCACCACTTGCAGCGGGGAGCTGTGGAGGGCAGATGGAGCACATTGGCAGCTGCCTGTCGGACCTGAAGCTGCTTGGGAGCATGTGGGAAGATCAGGAAGGGCTTATCAGATAGTTTGCAGCAGCAAAACTGCCTCGTAAGGCATAGTGTGGGAGATGGGGGTACCCGCGTGAAGACCAAGCTGGGAGCTTGCCAGGCAAGCGTGGTTTGAGTTAGAGTGAATTGAATCTTCTCCCAGGATGAAAGTGAGCCTGTGTCTTCTAACGAAACCAGCTGGTGTTTCAGGTTGCTGCCTGCTTCTGCTACTGACCTGCCCTGTGTCTCATGGCTGGCCCAGTAGCCTGTACCTCGCTCTGAACTGGACCAAACCCTCAAGAGGAGAAGACAGAGGTGAGATAAGCGGAATGGGTTCTCTGAGTGGTTATAAACCCTGTGATCCTTTTTGTTTTCCCTAGCACTGCCCTTGCACACTACATGGAGAAAACTGTTGTAATAAACTGAATGGGGCCACAACACTTGAGACCCATCATCTGTGGTGTTCGTTGGATATGTTTGGCCAGCATCAGCAATGCCCAGGCTGGTGAATGCAAAAGTGTTTGCTGAGATGTTCCCAAAGGCTTTCTTTGCTGTGTGTCAGCACATCGCTTTTCAGCCTTTGCGTGGAGTGGTGTTTTCCATTTATTCAGTCTCATTAGGTAGGAAATGTGCTGCAGCCAACACGCAATGAAGAATGAGAGAGGAAACCTGAGGACATGCCAGCAGTTACCTGGTACCTAACTTGAGTAGTCTGTGGATCAGCTGCCTACATCTGCCTATTTATCTTTTTTAGAAAGATAAATAAAGGGCAACATCCCCAGTCTGTCCTAGGTAAAGAAGGGAAAGGGCAGGGAATTGGATCCTTCATGACTATTTAGGGCAGCTAACTGAAACCCTACAAACTGACCTTTGATTCTTTACCTTGTGGTCACCTTTAAAAGTGACCACAACCGGCAATATGTTTAGAACATTAACTGGTAACATGTTTAGAGCAAATTTTAGAGAATTTTAGAGAATTTTACACTACCAGTGAAGGAAGAGGATTTTTCTTTGGGGGGAGCTTCACTGAATGTGACTGTCCCTGTCATGGTTTAGACAATCCCCTTGACACCTGCATGAACGGGGCTTTGAACCTTTGCCAGGAACTTTCTGAAAGCCTTATGTAGAAAAATACCAGATCTTCTAAAGGATGTTAGAGCTTCTTTAGCAGCTATCCCAGCCTCTGGAGTGTTCCCAGACTTCCTAAAAACCTTTCGGTCATAGTTCAAAAAGTTCTTTAGCTTGTTGCTGTAAGCTTTTAGCTTGCTATTCCTGGGGTAGGTGTCCAGGCCTGCTTAAACAAAATGCTCTTAAATTCAGCAGATGCTGCCTCACCCCTGTCTCTCCTGCTATTTACTATTCCACCCACTATACGTCAGAGCTGCTGCAGGTGTCTGAGGCTGGAACCTTCATCTGCTTCCTTTGCCATGCCTGAGCTGCGAGCAACGGGGAATCCAACCTGTGAGTCAAACATGACATTCACTGGTTGTATGCAACATAACCTGCAGCATCGTTTGGCCCTCTAAGCTGGAATCTGTCTGCCTTAATTATGGGTGACTATAAAAAACCAAGAAAGATGCAAGAAATGAGATTCCACAAGCCCTTCTAGTGGTTCTGCCTGGCCTTAAGTGCTTGGAAACCTCTTGAATATGTTGGCTAATGCTCCAACACTCACTATCCTACGTGACCTCTGTGAATATCCTACATGTGGCTACAGTAATTCTGACATTAAGTAATGTCTCCGGTCTTTCAAGAGCTGTACAAATTTCAAGTGAACTTTTATACCGCCTCTGCTAGCAAAGATCACCTACACATTTTCACAGCGATTCTAGCTTTAAGCTATGGTGGAAATGTGCTGGTATATAAATCCTGCCATTCTGACTCTTTGAACATGAATGCTATCAGTTTTCAAAGTTAGCCAGATAGGACAAATATGTTCCTTTGCAGGATCCTTTCTTTTGATCACTGGGGGTATATCAACACCTGGTAATTCTCTGAGGCCTGCTATGGTGGAGCCTGTCTTTCTCCAAAGACTATGGAAAAAGTCCGGGGAGATGGTTTTTCTAGGTGAAAATTAATGTAAATAATGTGAATACTCTCGTCCTCCTATCCCTGTATTTCACACACAAGAAAACAGCAATAGCGTGGCTTATTCAATAGACCCCAGCACTGAACTCAAGAATTCTTGGCTCTTAGCCCTGTGCTCAAACCCTTTCTCCTCCAGCACTCAAATAAGGGCCCAGTATGTTCTCAGTAATAATATCCAGTGATTTGTGCAAGTGTAATAGAACAATGCCATATGCTTAGGTTCCTAGGCCAAATTCACATTTTGGCATGACTCCATTGACTGCAATAAAATAAGGCCAATGAGAACATTTAACCCGGCATGTTTCCACTCTATAGGGACTATAGAGGTGGTCTTGTGATTTTAACATGGAACCGCTTTGCTGGAATGGTTTGGTCTTTATTTCAAGCATGGAAAGTTTCAGGGAGAAGTAGCTGCTTGCGCTGTACTGGAAGCTTCATGGGGTCTGCTCAAAGGAAATGTACATCATTTTCATCAATGCCTACTTAGTTATGATGTTCCAGTTGCTTATATCTACAGACCTAGGAATGTGTAATGTTGCTTTAGTTCTCTATTTATCGAAAGGATTTTTGGTACTACTGGTAATCCCATCTGTAAAAGGGTCTGATCTGGATTATCCTAACTAACAAACCTAACCAAGAATTGTAGAGAAATCAGCTAGCTCACATAGGGAACGGTAAGCTCCCCCCTCCAAAATTCCAAAACAACAATAAATCTGGACTGTTTAAGCCTGTTGAGTAGGCATTGTTCAAACTCCTTATACACTGAATACAGCTCCTTAACTGATCTATTAGAAACCACTGAAAGTGAAGGTAGGGACAAAAATGTAGGTTGACATTTGTCTATTTAAAATGAAGTTGGAAGAAATTTGGAACTTTGATTCCCAAGAAAATTGTGATGTTTCAGTGGCAGCAAACATCAGAAGATAATTTCAATGGGAAATCCTTGAAAAGCTCGAATCTAAGACAGTCACATGCTTTTCATCACTAGAATACTTGGGCAAACTGCTGACTTCAGTTTCCGAGAAGCACCAAAGAGTGCTTATCCTCATTTTATAAAAGGACAGGCAAGATAAACGGACACAAAAATGTCTGTGGTGAGGCTGAAAATGGACCCTCCATCCACAGCATGCTGGCTTGATGCCACAGTGTTCTCCTGGAAGGTACTGTAGAGCTAAATTCCCTCATCATTTATATATTGCTGCTTATTGAACTCTGATTTTTTTTGTTTGTTAGTTTTCATTTTGTCTTGAGGAGCCCAAAGACAGGAAATTAGTGTCCTTAAAAGTGTGTTCTATAAATTTAGAGCAATAGTCTTTAGGAAGGGCTTACAAGTCTTTGTATTAAAAAATCCAAAAGGGAAAATATGTATTTTCTCAATAAAAACTGCATTCTTACAGTGATACTTCTCTCTTCCTAAACCTTGAAATTTATCTTGAAATACATCAGCATACTAAATGAAATATATTCATGAAAGTAGAGTAATAAAAAGTTTCATAATGTCCCAAGAAGTCCTGAGGGAACTTTAGTTTTGCTACTGAATTTAGAGGAAGAAAATACTTTAAGAGTTGGTGAAAACATTGATCTTTAAGAGACAGAGAAAGATAGGCTGAAAATGGGGAAGAAATGCCATGTTGGACGTATTACCTGTGAGGGAGGAAGACGAGAGAACTAAACATGATTCTGTGATTCTGTGATTACATGGAACGTATGTTATCCTCCAGATTTTGCTCCAAACTTGCACTAATAAAGCAGAGCTCTTTAAACGTGTTCATGACTTAGGGAAGAAGGGGAAGTGATTTGTAGAGGTGTACATGTCTAATCAAGCTTACTGAACCAGGCGCAGCACTGGGGTGGGATGTTACTTATGACAAAGGGTTTTAAAGGTCACTTGAAACATGAGAGTATCTTTGATGGGTGACATTCTAGCCCAGTGGAAACCATGGCATAAGCTAGCAGTTATGAAGACTTTTTGTTTCAGTTTCAAACACTTTAACTCAATGGAAAATTAGAAATATTTTCCAACTATTTTCAAATATTACAACAGATATTACTGTATTTTCTCTAAAACTAGAAAAAAGAAGAAAAGCAGTGGAAAACAGAAACTAGGTATGGATTCATGACAATTAGCTGTAGCTGTTTAGCTTAATATTGAACTTTTAGACAGCTAGACTGATGAGGGAGAGGCTCCATCCTAGGTAAAACTCGTGTTCCTTTAAAGTCAATGACAGCAATTCCAGTGACGTAGATGGATGTCACCACACTGTCTTTCATGAATATTTTATTTGTGTGACTCCTTTAATCAGGATACTGCTAATCTAAAATATTTTAAGTCAGCAAACAAAGAGGAACTGGAATCATCCCAGCTGACTTAAAATATTTACTGTGTAGAGGTCGCTCAGATTCTTTATATAGACTGGATTAAAAATAGTAATTTTTAGAGCTTGATTCATATCACTAATTTTAGATTTCTCATTTAGGATGATGAAAAGAGTTGCAGCCTGAAGTGCCTAATTCTATTCATTGAATTACTGGGGAGTCTAGACACTCTAGATCAGCTGTAGATATCAATTGGATAGACCTTTTGGTTTTGGTCACATGAAGCCTACTTCTGATCTTAGCCCTTTTAATTCATGTTTCAGGGTCTTTTGACACCTTTATCTTTCTGCCTTGATACCAAAATGAACATGTACTATCCAGGATACTCTCACATATGAGTTTACTCCACTTTAGTCAGCAAAACTTGACCAATATTAGAGTAAAATGTATCATAATGTAAGTAGCTAATTTCTTCCTAATCTCTTTAAGCAATGTTAAGAGAAATTTTACACCTTTTGAATAGGCTTGATGGCACATAAAATCAAAGTGTTTTATTTATTCAGGGTCTTTTTCTAAAAGATAAGTATTGCTAGGTAGTCCAGAAGAAAACCCAAAACATTAAAATGCCCTGTTTTACCTGCTCCTAAGTTCTGCCTTGCATAGTCTTCAGTCTGAAAGGAAAATTTTCCATTAGGTTTACACCATACCAAAGAGATATGTAGTATGAATGATAACTGAGCCCGGAGTTTGTAGTATAGGTGGGAATAGGCTATAATAATTCTATTTGGAATCTTCCTGTGGAAGAAGGTCAGTCAGAAGCTTCTTTCTATAACTTTGCTCAGAGAGGATTAAAAATATACGTAAAAGGTTAATTATAAGCTCTGAAACTGTAGGCAATTTCTGCTTACATATTGTTGAGGGGAAATACATATTTTGGCAGGCATCAGGTGAATGTTAATACTGAGCCTTAGCTTACAACAGGCAAGCAGTAATACTCCTTAAATCATAAAATCATAGAATGGTTAGGGTTGGAAAGGACCTTAAGATCATCTACTTCCAATATTGACAAGAGTCTTTAAACCAAGATCTGGAGTTCTGAAGATCTTTCATCTGTTGAGCTTTGTATCTGGGATTTTAGTTTTCTGTCTCTTGAGGCAGAGTTGGTTCCTCTGTGAAATTCAGAGCTGCATTTAGATACAGGTCTTGGGATATGATAGGAATTTATATTCAGGTTCCACATTGAAAATGATTTTTGCAACACGAGTATAAATCATGGGGTGATATTTTGATTGACCAGATCAATGCTTGATAGAGGTAAAAAAAGGAAACTAGGTTTTGGTACCTACTAAGAAATAAATTGTGAAAAAACTAGAAAACATCACTATATCTCTGAATAAATCCATAGTGCTCCCACACTTTGAATACAGTATGCAGTGCTGGTTTTCCTTGTTTCAAAGAAGGCATGATAGAATTGGAAAAAGTACATAGAAGATCAGGGAATGGTTTCTGTACTAGGAATAACTAACAAACTAAAACTGTTCACCCTTCAGAAAAGATGATTTGACAGAGATGACTTCTCCATTCATGGAGAAGGCAAGTAGGGATTTTTTTTTCTCTCTTTTTTTTCTAATAAAAGCAGTAGAGTGCATCAAATGAAACAAGTTGTCCCAATCATAAGACAAACAAAAAGAGAAGGTTACTTTTTAAACATGTGGTCAAACTATGAGTGCCTCTTCCACAGGACCTTGCAGATGGTAGCTGCACAAACTGATCAAAGACAAATCTTCTGAGGTTATTTAACACAAAGATTTCATTGCTAGCCAGGAATATCCTCAAACCATGGTTTATTAGAAGCATAGAAGCCAGTCTTCTAAGAATGTAGGGCTCTACTTTTCATGTTCCTATGCTCTTATCTTGAGCGTGGCAGTTACTTTTGAACTTTGCTGAAGACAAGGTTAACACCAGCTAGATCTTTGGTTTCTCATGATACGGCCATTCTTATGCTCTTGGCTTTGCCTTCAACAAGACTTTTTTCTTGTGTACACAAGCTGATATTAAACCAACTCTTATAACCTAAACAACACATTATTATTTTGTCTTCATCTATTCCAGACAGCCTGCTTGTATAGTGTGTCCATCTGAGCTGTTAATGAATACAGTAAATCCCCTGGATGATTATCAATGCTTTAAACACCATGAAGTCTAATCTGATTGAGGTCTATGGAGGACAGGTGCTCTTTGATGGTGAGTCTACAGCTATTATACACAAAGAAGCACCAAGGACAGAAAAGGTATGGCTGATGTGGGAACACAGATACTTACTGGTCTTTTGGTAGTCTTATCTACAACCTTTTTTTTTGTTGTTTTGGCAAGAAGTTGGTTTTGAAGGTTCCAGCATTTTTTTTTCTCCTGCTTGAAAAGTCTTTTGTTCCCTTTAAATTTCCCTTATAAGGACTCTTATGTCACCACTGTGTTGATGGAATGGCTTTGATGGCAAAGTTTCAAAATCCAGTCACCTTTGTCAATCAGTCATTGAGTTAATAACAAAACAAGGACTGTTAAAGGTATACATAGGCGAAGCAGAACTGGAATTACAGGAGAATAACTTCTTGAAGTGCCCAAGGGAAAGCTGAATAAACAAGGGCTTCCAGCCTGTTCAAAAATGTGTCAAAATGACGTCTGCAAAATGTAATAATGGCTTAACAGAAAATCAGGCCATACATTGTCCAGTAAAATATGAATGCAAACGTTTGGAAAATTGTTGTACTCCTACTTAACAAGCTGTTTTGGAATCCAGTATTTAACTTGGATTTCATGGAGTATATGATGGAGCCTTGTTTAATGTGAAGGACTGATTCTCCTCATTATTCCAGTTTACCTTTATATTTTCTCAATGTGTTCTTATCATGATGGCATTTGGTATTTCTCAGCTTTCATTTTGTGTTCAGTGTGAGACCTGGGTTAATCCCTCAGCTGATGTAACCCCTGCACACTTCATTAGCACTAGGCAGATTTACATCAGATGAGGATGTGATTTTGGGCTATTTTTACCCACAATTATTTTTTCTTCTTTTATTTCTTTTTTGCTTTCTCTTCCATATTTGTCTAGCTAAAGAAGAAATTCTGTTAAGCATATCTTGGGATCTACATGGAAACTTCAGACTGAAGACGGAGTGATGTCTTTCCTTACAAGTCAAAACATTTGCTTTTTATTTAATGAGAAGTTCAAATTTTAAAGAATAAAATAAAACTGAGTTGAAAGTTGTGTACAAGAATTTTCTTTGACTGTGGTTTTAAAACCTATCAGAGACGTATTTGATGTTTTCGCAGCTGTATGGCTCTTATGCAACCTAAAGACCACTTTTTGGAATTTTTGAGTGAACTTTTGTTTTTATAGGTGTGTAAATGTGTTATCGAAGATATTTTGGCATTTTAACCAAAGACTTAAATTTTGTCGACTTTAGTTGAAAAAGTAAGCCCTTTTTTTTAACTCTTCAGAAAACCTGTTTGGTTGACAGGTGCTGTTGGTTCCACAGTGAGCCTTTCAATGCATTTATTTTACCAAGACCTGGTTTGGATTAAAAATAATAACACAATGAGTTAAATCCAGTCCTCAGTTACACCACTGTAAACCTGGAGTAAAGTCATGAAAATTAAGAGAATGTTTCAGCATTTGCATCTATCTGTGTGAAAGCAGGAGGTTCCCTTTGGACAGAAACAAAATCTGTGATGACACTTTGCATTAAATCTGAGCTCTCCTGGTTTTCATAGGACTGTTGTGTTTTTCATTTTAGGAATGTACTCTTAGTTTTAGTTTATCTTTTTAGTTTGACACAATTGAAGAAATTTGCTCACAGCCTGAAACCAGGAGCTTTTCAGGTATGAATTGATGCCTCTCAGGTTTTGATATGGTGATGTCACTCTAATGGCAACGTGTTCCTCACTCATCAACTGGTAATCCTAGATCCTCTGGATATTTCAATAACATAAGCTTTTTTCGGTGACCAAGGGAAGACTGGGGTGAGTGTGAGATGACCTTTTGCTTCATCTCATTGAGTACTATTCAGTTTTATGATGGAACAAAAGGGTGACTGGAAGGAATGAACAAAGTGCCTGGTGGAAGCAAAAGCACTAGTCTGCTGGGTCAAGAGGAGTGTAATTGTTATCGCTAAATCAAAAAATACAACTGTTTCAATTTGTTTTCTTTTTTTTCTTTCCCTGCTTGATATGCTCCTAGTGTAGCCTGCTTTCCTGACTGCCAGTGTGCTGGTTTTGGATGCGAATCCAAACCACTTCAGTGAGAAGTAGATATTTTATATATACATATACACACCACTTGTATAATAAATATATATACACCACTCAGCAAAGTGTTAACAAAAATTACTCTTCTATTCTAATTAAAGAGATTTAAAGCCTAGTTCCTTGCCACCTCAGTCAGCGCGAGCTTTGCCACTGACATCATTAGGAGAAAGATTGACTTGATCGTTCCCAGAAGTCCTGCAGAATAGTTTTCCAGTCCTGATTTATCCTTACTTTTGGCTGGGCTGAATCCATAAGATAAGTCTAGTTTGATGGAATGGAAGGATAGGCAAACCTGGGTTAGTTTTCAAGTATGACACTGGCTGAGGTTTACAAACTTTGCTTCCTGAAAAGTCCTTTTGTGAAGCAGGGTGAAGTAGAGGAGTTCCACATTGCTTAGACTATCTGAGCTACTCTATTAAAACCAAGCTCAAACATATACTTATTGCTTCATGTCACAACTATAGCAGCAATAGGTGAGATAATCTCTCTCAGCATTTAGAAACCCAGCCCAATCAATTTTTCTTAACTTTCTTTCAGCTTTTAACCTCGTTGTTCTCCTTTTGACTCATTTCAGTTTGCCAGCACTATTTTTAAGGACTGATGCTCAGCCTGAACACATAAGCCCAAGTCTAGCACCCTAAGTATGGTTTCATAGTTTGTTTCTTTAAGTTACACACAACAGACATATTGATGCCCAGAAAAAAGTTTATTCTTTTCTGCTACAATATCGGGTTACTGGCATCTCAGTCTGTGAGCTGACCTCTCGTCTTAGCTCTGCATAGCTGACAGCCGAGCAAACTGAATTGCAGCCTAAGAGCTCACTGTATAATTTTTGGCTCCCACAAACAGACCATACCAAACACACTGTCAATGGCAGTGCTTTAGCTAGCCACACTAAGTCGTGATTGGTCAATTTGGTTGCTCAAGATAAAGCCTGAAATGCAGTGAGGTGCACTGATTCAGAACCACTTTGTGCCATTCTTTTAACAGTGCTGCCTTCAGGATGGCCAGAGCCAGCCTTGGTTCTCCATTTACTTCCTCCCCTTCAAGCAGTGACACCCCTTCTTGACCACCCTTTAATCTTCTTATTCAGCAAGTTTGCCGATGACACCAAGCTGTGTGGTTCGGTTGATACGCCGGAGGGAAGGGATGCCATCCAGAAGGACCTCGACACGCTTGTGAGGTGGGCTGATGCCAACCTGATGAAGTTTAACCATGCCAAGTGCAAGGTCCTACACCTGGGTCGGAGCAATCCCAGGCACAGCTACAGGTTGGGCAGAGAAGAGATTCAGAGCAGCCCTGCAGAGAAGGACTTGGGGGTGTTGGTCGATGAGAAAATGAACATGAGCCGGCTGCAGTGTGCGCTCGCAGCCCAGAAAGCAACCGTATCCTGGGCTGCATCAAGAGGAGCGTGACCAGCAGGTCGAAGGAGGTGATCCTGCCCCTCTGCTCTGCTCTTGTGAGACCTCACTTGGAGCATTGTGTGCAGTTCTGGTGTCCTCAACATAAAAAGGACATGGAACTGTTGGAACAAGTCCAGAGGAGGCCACGAGGATGATCAGGGGCTGGAGCACCTCCTGTATGGAGACAGGCTGAAAACACTGGGGCTGTTCAGCCTGGAGAAGAGAAGCTGCGTGGAGACCTCATAGCAGCCTTCCAGGGTCTGAAGGGGGCCTACAAGGATGCTGGGGATGGACTCTTCATCAGGGACTGTAGTGACAGGACAAGGGTTAACGGGTTCAAACTGAAACAGGGGAAGTTTAGATTGGATCTAAGGAAGAAATTCTTTCCTGTGAGGGTGGTGAGGCACTGGAATGGGTTGCCCAGGGAAGTTGTGAATGCTCCCTCCTTGGTGGTGTTCAAGGCCAGGTTGGATGAGGCCTTGGGTGCCATGGTTTAGTGTGAGGTGTCCCTACCCATGGCAGGGGGGTTGGAACTGGATGATCTTGAGGTCCTTTCCAACCCTAACTATTCTATGATTCTATGATTCTTCTGCTGTATCAGAACTGACAGCCAAGCTGGATGCTGAAGAATCAAAGCTTGGTGGAACCCCAAACACATATTTGTGCATCATAAATTCAGACCCTGAATGAACACACATGTTGCAGCAGACGGGTACCAGGTGGGTGTTGGAAATGTGGCATGTGAATTCATTCAAAGGATGCTGGGGCTGTAATTTACGACCTCCTGGTGTATGTTATTTTTAAACACTTGATTCATTAACACTTCTCTTGATGTTAAAAGAGGTTCATAAATCGATTGGTAGCCAGGAAAAATGAGCAGCAATGAGGTAATTTTAGTCGGAATGGGCTCATTACCATGCCAACTGTCAAAACTTTTTGAAGCCAGACTTATTCCTTCTCCCCTCTTTCAAGCAGTCCATACAGTCTGAGGGTCCTTTGGTTTGATTATTTCTGATAGAATAAGAAGAAATAAAAGAAAATATTCAAAGTCTAGAAGAGATAGGTAAATAACAGATTTTCCTTGAGAGCTGAAAAGCATTTGGAGTAGAGATGCTCCCAGATCTTGGATGCATTTTGGTCCAAGACTGGAAAGAATAACCTATAGGTCTGTCCTATTATCTCCATTCTTTTCAAGTTGTGACAAGGAAAACACTGGTGTAAGAACAAACTAAAGAAGTAGAATCACCACCACCTTCATATATCTGAGATATATTTTTCTCAATCTAACAGCACAATGAGGCTGGATCATAAATGAAAATCTATGTAAAGTGTAAATCAATCAAGTCATGAAGCAGAAGGTCAAGGGCTAGATCTACAAGCGGTTGTAATTTGTAATGTTCACACTTGCTGAGGTAGGCTCTGATAAGTCTGGCCGGCTCAGGGGAACCCCAGCTCTGATCTATCAATACCGGCTACCATGAAGAGATATGAACATGTTCCTGAGAACAAATACAGTCTTTCCCTCAAGACCAGTTTGGGCAAATAGAAAGTAAGATATCTCTGGGCTAGTGGAAGATTATGAATCCCTTCTCTGGTGTGTTTATTTCTGATCAGGTAACACACAATTACTCTGTCCTTCCTGTTCATCCACTCTTGCCCTTCTTATCTGTTTCATTTTGTGATAGTGGTTGAATAGCTTGATCAAAGGAAGCTCTGACTGGGATTTATCTCAGCTAACTGTAGGTAACCAAAATATAGACAGGTAAATCAGAATTAGTCACTCTAGGCTCCTTTTATTGTCAAAAGAGATAAACAGATATCTCCAGAGAGCACTTAATCTGATACTTGTTTGATATCTAGATTAGGATGAGATGAATCACCTTCTCTAGGTGCTTCTTCCTCTCTATTGACTGTAAAGGGAACTGAGGGTGACCAGCCTAGATGTAGGTATCTGTGCTTCAAGGTAAGGAGACAAATCCAACCTCAAGGGAACCCCAGTCCTGAAAGTCCAAATGGGTAATGATTCTAGCAAACTTGTTGCAGAAGTGACAATAATGGTTGAAAAGAAACGAGGATGTCTTAGCATGAAACATTCAGCATTTTATCATGAACTCCCAGAAACCCCAATCAACACACATGGAAAATATCAGTAGGTATGTTTGAGGCATTGGTGTAGTATATTGCTGTAGGAGGGTGTGTTTCATGCGCTGCTTACTCTGCAGTAACGATTCCTTTCAATTCACCATCTTTGTGCTGGTGACAAAAACTGTGCAGTGTCATCACTGCGTTTTTCATACTCATATCTGCCTCTGATTAACTGATTCAAGTTAGAGGACCCATGAAATACAGGTTTAAATCAAAGGATTTGGGCTGTAGTTTTGAACCAAACAGTGTCTTCCTAGTCTCCGGCTACACAAACTTCTTCAAGAGCATTTGCCTCCCACAGTAAAGCTCTTCAGCAAGGAGATTAATCTTCTGTATTCAGACACTTCAGTAGGGAAATTGTTTCTCCTTGGGGAAAACACCTACTGATAGCACAAATGACCTTTGCTATAGACAGAACCCACACAATTGATTTTGACTAGATAACTAAATTCTAGATAAACCAAAGACTAAATCTTCCATGTAATGTCCGTGCTCTCATCTATCTTATAAAGTGCCAGAAGGGACATACAATGGGAAATGTGCATGTCTGCAGAGGAGGAGGCAAATTTCTGCTGGAGAAGTAATAAAGATGTTATGATCAGAGGTGCCAGCTTTTCATTAAGGCTCTGGTGAATACAAAGGGATTATACTTCACCAGTTCTGCTCCTGGTATTGTTTCCACCATCTCTGGTTAATCAAGGTGCTATGGATATCAGACTAGAGAAAGATCTTTTGCTGGTAGCTTGCCTTGTTGATAGTTATGTTTCTTTTTATCAGACAGGAGATGAGAGCCAAGATAATGCGAGCTTCATTCTCCCCTCGTTTGTATAGCCTCCCTTGACACTAATGGTAGTTGCATATCAGTGTTACCTTACAGTTGTCATTGTCTCTGGTTTTGGCAGGCTATTTTAAGAAATTGAGGTCAGATGAATACTTACTACACAGCCAAGACTCATTAGGGAATAAGAGTTATTCCAAGTGATTGTATTAACATTACTCTGTATCGAATCCAGTCTTTAAGACCCAAATATTTATTCTTTCTTAGTAATTTCATAGCAAAAAAAAATATCAAAAAGTGTCTACTTTAGTTTCTTATAGCTGAATTAAGTGTGACTCTTTAAATCTTTGCCAGTATGGATTTATGATTCAGAAACTAAGAAGTATTGAGTAAGGACACTTCTCTGCTATTTACTGATTTCCAGAATCAATTTCTTTGGTCATTTGGTAAGAAGGAAATAGCAATTTTTGTAGGTATCAATATAAATAACCATATATATTTTTTTCTCATGTATTAATACCATATGACGAAAGGCCAAGCGAATACTCTTCTGGTTTATGTAGGCAACTCAGAGCTGTTGCATGGCTGTTTAAACAGAACTTGTGAAGAAGGTGAATTTCTGAGGCAGGAAATGCTTACTTGTCCTGAGATTCCTTTTCTGAAGGTATGCATGCCATCATTTCCTCTTCTCTTTGTTACTCAGAATTAAAAGTCACACACACACACACAAAGAGAGAAAAATGTAAAGAGGTTTTGTTCCTTAGTTTGACTAGAAGAAAGTCAGGAGAACAGAAGCTGTCCAGTTTTCCTTGGGGGATATGTATTTATATACATAAACAGCTAGACAAATACAGGTGGAGTTTAATTACCTTCTTCTAACCCTGGCATAAAATTAAACTAATTCCAGAGTAGGCAATAGCGCTCCATTAGGGCTAAATTTTAAACAGGTAAGCTGAAGAGCAAAGGCTTCCTCATCCTATGGGTGAAGAGATGAGACCCACAGAGATTAAAGTCTGGAGTACCAGAGGATTTAGATCAAACATTAAGGTCCCTGGCTCTGAAGGAGGCTTAGAAGCCAAGACTAGCCAGGCTCCTGGGATTGTTTTTCTACTTCAAATTGCTCATAGCCCAATTCTGCATCAGCTTATGGGAAGTACACAGAGAGCTGGCTCCAGGATGCAGCTTTCTCAGGGTGCCCTGGGGGGACTGAGACCTTTGCACTGCAAAGTGGCATTTGGGAATTGGTGTGCAGTGCGGGCATCTAGGTATAGCTCCTTTTGCTTATAATATAGATATTTCTCTTATTCCATGGGAAAGCTGGTCCAGCCAGGGCTTACATCTCTGATCTCAGGACCCCTTTGTGTTTCTGGCAGATGCAATCCAACCAGAGCTGAGTTACATTTCAGTGCTTCTGCTTTGACCAGAAATACAAGTCATCATCTGAAATACTTTCTTTTGAAAACAAAAGGCCTGTAAGTCATTTCTTGGCTCTTGTATTAAATCAGTGGGTGGTGTGGCAGAGGGCAGAGCTGGGACCACTGCCTCCTGTGTCTCAGTGGAAAACAATTGTGCGCCCAATAATGGACCTTGTAGAACTACACTAGTGGATGCCATTACTTTGTTGGTCAACTTGAGTTTAACTCTCACAGGATTTTTCCTTTCTCCAGCTATCACTTCCCTCCTCATTCCTCCTTATTTTTCCCAGTCCTTTATTTGCAGAGATGCTCAAAGTCTCACTCATATTTCCAAACCCCTGAAGTTGTGGAGAATGAAACGAACGAGTTTCGCCTTCATTAGCAGTAAGCAGATCTTGATTTTAAGCTTTTATTTCATTGGTAGTCTGGAATTTTGTCTTTTTCTTTTTTAAATTCCTCTTTCCAAACAAACAAACAGTGAAAGAGGCCAGTTTCCTGGGCAGTTATCAGACAGCTTTCATCCCTTTCCTGACACACAGGCCACCAACCTAATGGCTTCATGATCTCAATTGCACACTCCAGGAATGACACAGAAATGTAACTGGTACACATGTACCACAGAAGCAGTACCAGAAAGAACGTATTTGTTCCTTATTATTAGTTCTTCCAGGATTAATTAACTTTTTTTTTTAAAGCTTCAAGGAAGCATTATACTTCTATCATAGATACTACACCACATTTCTGGGAATCCTAAATGGGCCTATTCTTTCCTCTTTTCCCAGCCCAGGCATTTGTCCCCCAAACACCAAAATGTCATGAAGTGACTCCATCAAAACATGGTGGGATGCCTGGATTCTGGAGACATTGATGCTATGTCTCAGAATGATGAGACATTCTGGAGGTAAATTCAAATTACATACTGATGTGTACATCACAGGGATGATCTGCGTGTTACAGGCATCCAGACTTCATATATGATAGCCATGTCTTGTATTATACATATATGTACTATTGTATATCTTACTGTGTATCTATAATATATCCACAGAGATCACAAAAGGTGATCTTTTTAATAGACAGGGCAAAATCTGTAGTTCATTGCATAAATTAGTGTTTTGCACAGTGGCCAGTTCATTTAATGTAAGAGGACTTTGCACAACGTCTTATACAAGGTGTATTCCTAACAGGTCTTTGACATCTCAAAACTCTTCGCTATTTCCAGGACAACTGTTTTTTTTCCTCCTGCTGTTCTTGTTCAGCCCAATCTGTGTTAACAGATGTGCTGGACATTTACTTCTGGCAACAGCATACTTGTTATTCATCTGATAGAGCCTTTCAGTAGCTCAATGTATCTCAGTGCTACTCAACGTAGCAGTAATCAGAAAAATGAAACTCAAATGAAAGGGTGCATACAGCAATTTTTCCCCTATCTTTCTTCCTTCCTTCCTTTGAAAATGTCATTGCCTCCACCTCTCAGCTCCTTTTCATGCACATTCTATACCCCTTCTAAATTCTTTTAAGGCTGTTTCTGCTTCAGTATTCTTGTGGCCACCTTGATGCTCCTGAGTGAACCTTGCTTGCTGCTCTAATCACAGCTGTTTTCCTCACTTGCATTCAAACTGGAAATACAAGTTTTATTTTTCTGCATGGAAAACGTTTCCTCATTCTTGATAACAATTTTACTAAGGGAAGTCCTTGAAGGTTGAGAATATAGTTTGGAAAGTCCTCAGAGGTTGGGAAGGTTCTTTATGGGAAATAAAAACAGATGCCAGGGAACAATATTGGTGATGATTATTTTAATTAGCAGTGAGTCTGAAATGATCGTGATAAAGGTTCAAGTCCCTGTCATAAAAATGGAGAAACTACAGCACAGAATGAGGCAGTGACTTGCTAAAAGTCATGCCACAAGGGAAGACAGAAAATAGATCAGTGCATCGACTACAAAATCTCACCATCTCCTGTAGTCCTAATCTGTTAGCAGAGACAGAAATCAATTTGGGTCAATACGTCAGAATATAGACAATATTAAATATCTGGTAACCATTATTTCTCTTGCCCACTATCAGGTGCTTCTGAATTGAGTGGTGAAATCTGTGTAACAGTTACTTATGCCAAAAGACCCCAAGGGCTGTCTGTGTCTTTATAACCCTTAATGGCCTCTTTATCCTTTTCAGCTAAAGGAAAATGGTGTAAGATAATATCTGGTTTAAGGACTGACTAATATCAGAATTCCTTCAGAATTCATTCCGGGAGAAATAAAATAACATAAACCAAAACAGACATTCCTGACTTTTTGATGGAGAGAGTGGGAATGATCCTCTTTTTATACTGACTCACCCTAAACAACATTCCAGACCTTCATGGGAACATTTCTGTTGGGTGATCTAGAGTGAACACGTAGAATTTCAAGAACCATATCAAATATTTCAGTTAGATCTCAGATTAGAAAGCATAAAGGCTTTATTCATATTGTGTTTGCCTGTGCCAATAAATCACATCTACTCAATGGGAAGGCTGTAAAGTGAGACGGAACAAAAGACCTCATGGTACCACAGAGAGAAAAAGAAGTCATATGCCATGGGAGTGACAGTCTTCCAATGGATTCTTTTCATTGAACACATGGAGGGGATCAAACTTGCCTCTAGCCACTATAATTTAGATTGAACCTGGGCCAAGAATGAAAAATTAATGTAACTATACTTCTGCAGTTGCAGTAGCCCTTATCCCAGACCATCAGTCTGGAGAACTTATTCTTAGCAAATCCCCAGGGAAATTTGATTGCAATGAAACAAGATCTAGTTCTAAAGGCATCTGTAATCCAGCAGAGAAATCCAGAAAGAAAAATCCACGACTGGAAAATTAAGCCTCATAAATTTCGTAGCATCACAGAATGGCTTTGGTTGGAAGGGACCCTAAAGATCATCCAGTTCCAACCACCCTGCCACAGGGTCCACCTTCCACTGGACCAGGTTGCTCCAAGCCCCATCCAGCCTGGCCTTGAACACTGCCAGGGATGGGGCAGCCACAGCTTTCCTGCGTCTCAGCACCCTCATAGTGATGAGTTTCTTCCTGATATCTACTCTAGATCTACCCTTTTCCAGCTTGAAGCCATTCCCCCTTATCCTTGTAAAAAGCCCCTCTCCAGGTTTCCTGCAGCCCCTTTAGGCACTGGAGCTGCTCTCAGGTCTCCCCTTCAGGAGCCTTCTCTTCTCCAGGCTGACCAAGCCCAGCTCTCTCAGCCTGGCTCCATAGAAGAGGTGCTCCAGCTTGCTGGCTTCCTCTGGACTCGCTCCAGCAGGTTCATATTTTATCTATGCTGGGAATATTTCCCTTGTGTTTTAGTCAGTGAGATCAACTTCGGGACAAATTGCTAAACTGGTGAGGTATTATTTTTTCTTTTCATGTTTTTCCATAGTAGAGTTAGAAACCTTTCTGAAATCCATGCTTCACTTAACCAACCCGAGCTCAGCGCTGGGATGGATTTATCTCAGGTCTATACTGGGAATCAGATGGGGACAATGAAAAGTCCCTTCTACAGTTCAAATGAGTTCATGTGTGTATCTGTTCTATAACAGCCTCACTTTTTCTACTTTTCCCACTGCTTCTAAGTGAAAGACAAGCAAAACATGTAATGAGATAAATATGAGGGAAATGAATATGGAAACTGTTTTAATACTACAGAAATCTGAAGCAAAGTTTTATAGCCAGCCTGGGAAAAAAATGCATACTTAAATACAGGGTGTGTTGTCTTCTATCCAGGTAGATGTTTCACACTTCTGTCCAGACAGGCAAGATGACATTAGTCCCACTCTGCTCTGAAGTGGGATCTAGGCATACCTAGGCATTTGCTACTGATATCCATCTACCATGGTCTTAAAGGCTGTGGGACAAGATTCCACAACCTTCTTAATATCCAGACTCTGTGATTATGGGTCTTGTTATTCAGCATGCCCTCGGAATAGATAACCTTAACCCTTCCTGCTGCAGACTGAACCATTTCCCCTCCCATCCTATCCTCAGTGCCACTCGGGAACAATGGTTGGTATCACCTCTAAAACAACTTTTCATGCATGGGAGGAAAGCTTGATTGTCCTCATTGAGCCTCCTCCTTTCTAGACTAAGCAAATCTGACTTCTGAAACCTTTCCTTGCATGTTTCGACTAGCATATCTCTTCAATAGATCTACGTCTCTGCTGTTAGAGAGCTCCCACCTATTAGACACTTATGCCCTTGAGTTTCCTAGTATACATTTTTATGCTTGCTTAGGCTAATCATTGTTTCCTTGGATTTTCCTCTGATAGGGGAAAAGCAGCTGACGTAGTTTACCTGGACTTGTGCAAAGTGTTTGACACTGTCCCACATGACATCTTTGTCTCTAAATTGGAGAGACACCAATTTAGTGGGTGGACCACTCAGTGGATATGGAATTGCCTGGATGGCCACAAGCAGAGAAGGACATGGAGCTGTCGGAGCAAGTCTAGAGGAGGCCCATGAAGATGATCAGGAGCTGGAGCACGTCCCATATGAAGACAGGCTGAAAACACTGGGGCTGTTCAGCCTGGAGAAGAGAAGCTGCGTGGAGACCTCAGAGCAGCTTCCAGTGTCTGAAGAGGGCTACAGGGATGCTGGAGAGGATTTTTCTTCAAGGACTGTAGTGATAGGACAAGGTGTGATGGGTTCAAACTGAAACAGGGGAAGTTCAGGTTAGATATAAGGAAGAAGTTCTTTACTGAGAGGGTGGTGAGGCACTGGAATGGGTTGCTCAAGGAAGTTGTGAATGCTCCATCCCCAGCAGTGCTCAAGGCCAGGTTGGACAGAGCCTTGGGTGGCATGGTTTAGTGGGAGGTGTCCCTGCCCATGGCAGGGGGGTTGGAACTGGATGGTCTTAAGGTCCTTTCCAACCCAAACCATTCTATGATTCTACGATTTCTGACCATTTCTCCAGTTTACCAAGAAAGCACAAATCGTGATCTTTTCTGGAGTTTCTGAAAACTCTGTCTTGATAGCACTATATGCTGATTCTATATAGATACTGCCCAGTGTGTCATAGAGTGGTTTTCAACTCTGGAAACATCTCTGCCATACTACACACAGCAAATCCCCCTATTACATCTTCAGGAGTAGCTGATATGTTGATAGGGATTCTTTGAGTATTTTTCACAAGTAGTCCTAAACCTGCTTTTCAGTGATCGTATGCAGGCCTCAGACGCTCTGTTTACTGATAAGAATGACTTACAGGAGTCTGCTACAAACCTTAGAATAGTTTTGTTATATCAGACTTTCATGTTCCCTCCATCTATTATACCAACTGTCCTGGCATTAAGGGGAATTAGATTGATTTTACGTGATCTGCTGTTCACAAACCCATGTTTCATCTTATTAGTCCCTGGTTTGCTTACAAATAGTTCACTGAATAATGTGTTCCAGTATGTTTCTAGGCTTCAAAGTGAAATTGGGACAGACTCATAAATGATGGCCTCTCTTTTTGTTCTATGCTTGTTTTTGTTCTATGCCTGCCCTTCTGTAGTGCCCATACATTCTCTTGCATTCTCAGATGAGAACTTGTGTTCTCAGATGCCATTTCACAAAGGAAGGCCTGTGGGGCTCGTAACCACATAAATGTCCAGCCTCATTTCTTATCCCAGTCAAAGCCAGAGCTCATAGTGTTCTGGCATAACTGTGATCTCCCTTCATCCTTGAACCAAAGGCTTGTTGCACCAGTCAGCTGCATCTGGGTGTCTGGCTACGGGTTGGAAGAGTCACTTCCTCTCCCAGGGGTGCTTTGACATAGGATTCTACTTTCTCCTATCTGTGTCTCCTCCTTCATGCCATGATCTGTCTGTTTGCATAGTCCTGGACATTATCCACTCATGCATCCTCATCCATCTGTTAAGGACCAGATGCAAGCATGCCCACTGGGCGCTGGAGAACCGCAGTGAGCTGGACTACCATCCTCAAACAGTAAAACAAGGGTACTTTCAGCAAAAAAAAGGCAGAAAGTTTAAAATAGATCAAAGAAAATGTATTCTCTATGGTATATTGTCACATGATATAAATGTGATTGGATGGATGTTGGCCTTCTTATCCCAGCCCTATTCCTCCAAGAGACAAAGATCCAGGACCACGAAGACCAGGATCCTAGCAGGATTAAGAAGAAAACTAAATGCCATCAAGAAATAATTATTTGGTAAAATAGTCTTTAACCAGGTTGTGTTTAAATTCCACAAATCTCATCAGCTAATGTCAGAAATTAAGAAGCCTCAGCTGAGGAGCAAAGAGTAACAGGCCAGTGAACAATATTAGGTGATTTAAAGGGGAAAGAAATGGGTCTGTTTTAAGGCACCAGATCTCAGTTAATATGACATTAACTCAGTGGGAAAATGGTAATTATCAGCTAAGGAATGGTAGCTTCTTATAAAGCACTCCACATTATTGTCTGGAGCAAGGTGGACATACATTTAGGTGGACAAGGAATAGATTTAGGAAGATTATATAAATACATGGCATAAGCAACTGTCTATTTAACGAAAGATTTCTGGACAAATCACAATTATTTGCATCCATTGTCAAATTGTTTGTTTCTATTAAAATCATAAATTATTCCTATTAACATCTCAAACAGGGTACAGAAATAATTACATGACTGGTCTGATCAGAGTAACTGCTAAACAAACTTCTTTCCTTATAGTCTGTTCTGTCCTGTTTTTATCACCCTGCTCAGCTCTGGGTTTACAGACTGGAAATAATCTTTTCTTCCTTTCCTGAAATCATAGTTTCTCATAGCCGTGTTGCTTCTTCAGTAGGCAGACCCGGAGGGAAACAGCATTACCAGTACTGTAAGAGATGGAAAGAAGAAACACCAGAGAAGGAAACATCTGATTATGATCTTGTCTGGTAGTAGTTTACAGACAGCTTTCCTAGAAGTAGATGGTACAGATACCCGGGTAAAGATTGTGGCTTCTAAGACCTCCAGAAATTCTTACCAAAAATGTATGAATAAAGGATTTTGGGTAGGAGGGGGTGAATAAGCCAAATTATTTTAAGAATCACCTTCAGTTGATCTGAAACAAAAACCTTTCAGTGCTTTTTGTCAATGAGATAAAAGGAAGTGAAAAGAAAAAGCGCATGGCTGCTCAACCCACAGACACGCAGTTGGAGCACGAGGAAACTTTTCATTGTATTTATACTAAATAGCTGAATACTAAATTTAATAACAGTCACAAACAAGTATCTGAGTCCAGTCTGAAAGCAAAACCCCATCTAAAAATGAAAAAGAATAACAACAAAATGACAAAACTTTGAAATGATGATTTTCCAAATTGAATCTGAGCCTCTGGGGCTGCCTGGTTTGGACAAATCTGAAGGCATTTTGCTCAGCCCTTGTTCTTTGTTCAAACTCTTTCATGCTCCAGCTCTCTGTTTCCTTGCTGGTTTCCTCATGTTGTCACAGCTCTCTCTCTGCCTTTCTCCTCTCTCAGCCATGGTGATAATTCAGGCAGAAGGTGCTGCATTGTTTGCAGGCAAATCAGGTGTCAGAGCTTTTACTAGACACGACTTCCTCTTGAACACAAAACTGCACTTCCAGCAATACATCACTGCCATTGTACAGGTTGGTTTGCAAAGAATTTTCTGAGGTCAGCATCCTTCGCTGTGCAAGGCCAGACCTCCAGTTGTTACCTTGCTTATAATGAGGGGAATGTACAGCTGGCTGTGGGGGCTGGCGGATAATGTGTCTCTGCTGCTGGGAACAGCTTTGGCCCACTGGTGAATAGTAAGGAGATGTGTAGGAGCAATCCTGGAGGAAGAAAATGGTGTATACCATGTATTCCCCCTTCTCATCTGACTGAGGAATGGCTGGGATTTTGTTTTTCAACTGGTACAAGGTTGGAGCAGCTTTCTTGCTCTTTTGTTCTGTCCCTGGAGGTAATTTGATCCATGATTATGGAGAATGTGAAGTTGCAGTGGGTGCATTTGGGGGGCAATGGCATCAGGACAGTTTGGATAAGCCGGAGATCTTGGCAAAAATCAGCTGGTCACTAGCTCTACTGCAAGAGCACACACCAAGAGGTCTAAGAGGCACTTTGGAGGTTGGGATTTTGCATGATCAAGGTGTTTGTGTCCAGACAGCACAGCTTCCTCTCCACCCTGTGCAGAGGATTGATACAGGTAATAAACTAGTGTTTGATCATCTGAATTTGCTAGATGGGAGAGGAACTATGCTATGGTCCTATGCTATGTTTTTGCAGTGTGTTTCCATATGGTACTAGCAAAGCTAGCCCACGAATAAAGGCTCAGCTTTAATCTGGCAGCAGTTTCATGTGGCTTTGAATTGCTGCAAACATCATTTCAGAGCTTCTCAACACTGAAATTAAAAGAAAGCCCATGCCAGAGGAGTTTAATTCCTCTGAAATTTCCCCATGAGTTAGAAACTGAACCGATTGACAGCATTTGGTCCAACAAACCACCTTTTCCTCTTGTCCCCACTTTTCAAGCAGGAAGGGTTGTAGCCAGAGCAGAGAGAATGTCAGACGCCGTGGACCTGAGCCAAAGCAGAGAGGATGTGTAAAGCTGGTAGAACGGGTAAGAGAGAGGAAGAATGAGTTAGCCTTTTTCACTCGTGTGGGTGGGAGAAAGGTAGTGCTATTAAACACCGTTCAGCTCCAAAGCAAAGAAGAAAGGTTTTATATGACAGGCTGTGAAGCTTCCTGTGAATCTGACTCATTGTTTGAGCTAACATTACCTTTTAGTGACTGGAGCGGCAACAGGTAGTCAGCTGGCAATGCACCGCCAGAAAGGGCAGTGAGGGAGCTGTATCAGAAATGTTCATCTTGCTATTAGGATATCTTATTTATCTGTGGTTGCACAAACAACGCGCTAAGCATGCAGCAGTCAGAGCATCAGCCAGTCAACAGTGCCATGTTCCCTACCTGTATGGAATAGGAAGCTATAAGGTCAGCTTTAACATGAAAATGTCAGGGGTTGTTTAGGATAGCAGGTTGCCATAGCTGACAAAATGGCCATGAGCTTGCAAACTACTTTGCCTATGCAAAAGCAGGTTGGCAAAGGAAAGGCAAGAACGCATGAATGTTGCAACCTCTGGAAAGGACAGACACCCCCTGAAGCTACAGGAACTGCAAGGCTAACCCCCAGGCTCACCTTCCAGCCCCTCTCCTTCCATGAGGAGCTCTTTCTCCTCAGGGTTCCTAGGGACAAGCTCTGTGTTGCTTCTGCAGATAATAGAAGAAGAAAAGGAGTATCAGAGGGCTCTGTTTCTAGCTCAGTGTGATTGATTGCAGGCCTGCTTCCAAGGCTGCTTCGGTCAATGTGTCCTTCAGGGAAGGTTGTCTAGGACCATCTTCATAGGAGTGAATTTTAAGGAGCACATTTATGTGGAATAATAATGTGTTTGCTAGTGCTTGAAGATGGTGACGATAACTCGGAGGTAGGTCATCAGATGTAATGACCACAACAGCACCTTCAAAGCTGAGCATGTGTTCCTAGGGTTAGGTAGATTATTTTCAATGGATGTTTAGGGTGAAACCAAAAGGCGAGACGTGGATGTGAACTGGTGATAAGAGCCTCGGCCATGGGTGCATTTGTACTAGGTAATAGCCCTGGGCCAGCCTTGAGTAAGCCTCAAGCAGGGGAGGTCCCTCTTTACCTCTGCAGTGAGTGATGGTCACTTGGTTCCCAAGCGATAGGGTGTAAGGAGAAAGCTCTGCAGCTCCTGCCTGTGTCCATGTAGCATGGTTGCAGTCCATCCCTGCACCTCAACCCTTCCAAGCACCAGAGGGTACCTAGCTGCTGCCTGGAAAGGTAGGAGGAGATTCGAGGTGCACTGATGTGAAATGTGTCTGGTTTCTTTGCCCTTGCCTTGGGGTCTTGCTTTGAATATAGTTCATTTTTTCAGATACTTTTAAGGAAAACTCTAACATACAAATGGTGGATGGTTGCCAAGGAGCATCATGCCAGGGTTAATTTTACAAGGTTGAAATGTGGTTGGAAGTGCCATATCCATGTCCTTCATATGCAAACCCACGTCCTCTTAAAGACACCAAATGATTTCTCCATGTCTAGGCTTTGGCCCTTGCTGTTCAACCAAGAACAGTGGGGAAATGCAGTCCTTCTGCTCCTCTAGTCTGGATGATGTCTGTGTTGTAGGTGTCTCCTTCAAGGCTACTCCACGCAGGGGTGCCACATGCAGTTCCTGGTGGGTTTGGGACAGATTAAGTGGGATAGTGTCTGCATGATTTACCATACAGGCACCTGGCCGCTAGGAAGTGTGCTGAGACCACCATATGGATTTCATCTCCTCCACCAATCAGCTGGCAGAATCACAGCCCTTAATTTCTTTGCTTTAGGCTGAGTGCTCTGAATTGGGTTACTTTTGAAGTTGTACATCCCTTTCCTCCTCCCCTCCCTGTCCCACACACACACCCTCTGCTTCCCTCCGAGAGAAGTGCTGCCCCATAACGCTGCGGGGAAGAAAGAGGGATGACTGACACCAGATTTATTTGAAAGGTGCTTTTAAAGCATCAGCCTTGGGACGCTGTGGGAAGTCTGGCCTCAGGAGGTGAGAGGTAGCTCCGGAGTCAGAAGAAGAAGGTGGAGCAGGGCCAGCTAAAGCCAGGTTAAGCCAGCTCTTCTGTTCTTAGCTTTTAAAGTTTAAATCCTCCTGCCCTCAGCTAATCTATCATCTGCTTGTCATCTAGCTATTGATTTTACATGTAGGTAGTATCGTGTCTCAGTGCAACGCATTTATATGCACACACATCAAATGATAAGTGGATTAAAGAATAGGTAGGTAGATAGGTAGGTAGGTAGGTAGGTAGGTAGGTAGATAGATGAATTGATACTTCATGCTCCCATACTGTACTGAGCACTGGTGTAATACTACTTGAGTGGAAATCAATAAATAGCAAACCAGATGGTAAAAAAACTGGAGGAAGAACCTTGTGTCTGTCTATCCATCTACCTACCAACCTACCTGGCTTTTACCTTGTCCTGAAGGGTATGTTAAACCCATAAGCCATCTTGTTGATTTGGGACAATTACTTTATTATTAAACACATACAAAAGCCTTTTTTCCCCCCAGGATAAGAACCTTTGTGTTTCACTCAAAGCCCAGTGGAATTTGGAGAGGTTTTGATCCTGGCTTTTGGTAAAGTTTCTGTACAAAAGCACATTTGAAGAATAATATCTGGAGCAGATTTTGACTACTCTGTATGGTAGCTGGCATAGTCAGGTATGTAGAGATACCAGTTAGAGGTCTCACAGGCAAAAAGCCCCTGCTATTGCAGCTGGAATTTATTACTCTTTAGATTTATGTGGTTGTTTATATGTATGTATTTCTATACAATATATATATCTACATTATATATACATCTATATAGCTATATATTATAAATGTGTTTGTGTGTGTAGCATGTCTCTGTAGCATACGTGTGTTAGAAAGCAGTGTGTCTATGTGGAAAAATCCTGTGTTGTATAATGCAGACAGGCAGTCAAACATCCCTCAAGGATGCCAGGCGGCGTGAAGGTAAGTTGAGTGAAAATGTTTATGTGAATGTTCAAAGCTGGGGAAGTTTGAATCTCGCACAATACAATTAAAATGTGTATTTTAGTGATAAGTGAATCAGAAATAAACACAAAGAAAATATGAGAGAAGAAAGGAGGAAAAAATTACGCACTGCCGACATGCTCTGAATTAATTTGCTAGGTAGAAACCATGATGTCGATGTAGATACTCTATCTGCAGCTAGCTCCGCAGTGAGAGGAATAACCTCTATCTAATACTGTCTTGATATGAAGGACTTTGACACAGTTTGAAAACACGAGTGATACATTAGAGTTAAAAAACCAGCATTTCTGCATTATAGGGCCCAAAATAAATAATTTACGCTGCGGGCTTTTTTGTTCTAGTGACGATTATTTTATGGGAAATAGGTTTTGATTTCTAAACTTAGCTATGCTGCCCACAAACGGTACTTTCTGGGGATTAACGATTGATCTTTCCATTTCTCAGCTTTCTTGGTTCTCTTCACATCTTCTGCTTCCCAGTGTGCGTGTGTGTGTGTAAGCTCTGCAGCCAAATGCAGAGTAGTCATTTGGCAGAAGCAGTAAGCCACTGGAATACAGACATAGTTCTATCTCCAAATTTTACCATGTCTTCAGTCTAAAGGCCGAGGACGGCAGAAAGGTTAAAGTTCAATATTTATCTGTTGTCTACTGACGGGAAAAGGGAATTCCTTTCCTTTGGTGGTTTAAAACTGTAATATAGATGGTAGAGGGCTGAAGGCAGAATCCAGGCAAAACGTTTGCTGATTAGAAAAGAGGGGTTGTTAGAGCAAAGATTTCAGAACTAGAAAGTCAGCTCAGAGGAGTGATCAAACGCATGTTGAAATCTGCCCTTGATGATGGAACTAATAGTCTTTGTAATTTAGGATGGGAATTTGCGTGTGTTTCATTTCTCTCTGGCCCAAGGTCATTTCCCAGGTTAGTAGCAAACTATCAATAAATCTTTCAGGTGAGCAAAACTGGTTGTGCAATTGCTAGTGAACTGCCAGACAGTTACTATTCCTGGTTATCTAGGAACTGATTGTGCCTTTATACATTTATTACCCCATCTTCTCCATTTCAACCTATTTGTGCAACACACGTGGGGTGAATGTCTATGTGTTACGTCTCCAAAGGACGGCTACTGTGTATATATTACATAAATACAATTATCAGGCTGCAGAGTTCTTTGCTGGAGCTGACTGCATGCAGCAGAGCAGCCCTTGTAAAAACTAATCCTTCTAAACCCCAATCAACTTCTTCAAACTTCTGATTCTTACTAGAAGTGCTTCATTTGGCAGCATGTTGCATGATCACTTTGTGTTTCCTCTATAGTCAACAGAGCTCAATAGTCACCTGCCGAGGGTGATTCACATTATTTCATATCTGAATTGTTCTGCAGTCATCACTATCTTACCTCAAGGGCAACTACCTGCCTAAATTAAGTGATCCTGCTAGTGCCTTAGGTGGGAGAAACTGGTCCTAGGCTTGAATCTATGGAATATCTTAATGGGTTTTATTAGTACAGGAAAAAAGAAAAAAGAAAAGAAAGAGAGGGTTCTATACCTCTGACCAGTAGGTTAACAACTGTTACCATAAGCTACTGGGCCAATTTATTTTGAATGACAGATGCATTCTTAGAAATCAAGTGTGATTATAGAAAAATGAAGATTAATGACTGAATAATTCTGTATTGGTGTATTACCTGAATCAGTTCAGATAATTCAAATTATCACCAAGACTTTAGACGGTATATGCAGCTAACCTGATCTCTGTAACCAGTGACCTCACAGTGGGCTGAAGAACCTACAATCTCATCCAGCCACTTTGACTGCATGAGCTGGGTCACTGAATACCTGCCTGGGTCTGGGAAGGGTGTGGGTGGCCTTTGTTACACATCTAGAGTGAGACTTAATCATACATTGCATGCCTCCAGGCAGACACTTCTTCAGCAAATAAGCACCTATAAAGCTGTACCAATACCGTAAACATGATCAATAATACAACAGAATATTCTTTATAGGAGCACTCCCGCCTGAGATTTTCCTTCTTGTTCTGGGGACTAGAGCAATACAAACAATTCTGAGGTTTTATGACTTGTTCCTGCTTCTATTTCACAACCCACTTTTCCTCACTGTTTCGAGAAAGTTATTGTTAACATTGACGACCTCTGCACCTTGAGCTCTGTGCTAATCCTGCTATACACCTTTGCATTTCAGTTTGCTACATACCTGAACATGAGACCGGCATGCTTTGTGCTGCAGAAACGAATTTCGGGCTCAGAACCTGTATTTCATGGAAACATGTTCTGCTAGTGGAAGCACCAGTGGTTCAGGCATATCTTACTTTTTGACACTGTGGAAAAGAAATGCTTGGAATGAGGCAACTTGAATTTTTTCTCCGCTTTGTAGATGCTTTGAGAAAGAAAGAAAAATTGGAACAGTAGTGGTTGGGAGAAAGTCATCATCTGTTTCTCTGCTATTGCTTGTGATTAAATAGCAGGGTCAGATTTGGATTTTTGGATAGCTGCCGGGCCTTTGTTACTGCTCTTTTTTTGGCCACACTTATTTTGTATCTCAGGAAATAAGTCAGAAAGCAAACTGAAGTTGCCAACCCTCCAGTAACCTAACTTCGGGCTCTCAGGATGCCTTTATGCAATGCAGCATGCCAAGCTGTTCAGAATGCCTACAGATCCCATCTACACACGGTCCTGGGTCCCTCTTGGAAAAGAACTCAGATCATTTGATTTGAGTGCCTCCAGTTTTATTACTTTGCCATGGGACTATTGGAACAATTTGTGCCCATCATGTCTGTACTACAGACATGTGCTGCTGATTAAACTTGGGCCAGGAAGCAAGTCTGGGTTTAACACAGGCTCAGACTCAAGATGTTCGTAGTAGAAGGGGTTTGGCTTCAGATTCAGGCATTTTTTATTTATATGCAGATGGACTTTGAAGAGTGGGTCAGCTGTGCCTGCTGCATGGTGCCCTCTTTGTTGCAGTGATTGCACTCTCCGCATCTTTACTTTGATACCTGTGACTATAGCACTGTGAAATCCTTCTGTGGGCCCATGCAATATTGAACCAACCAAAGTTCCTATGTGTCTTTGCTCTTTGGGGTACAGAAAAACAGGAATAGGAACTCACAATAGGAAATGGGCATCTGAGCATCTCTGACTGGGATGTCAGAGAACCAATTATCCAAAGATTTACATTGAGAGAGGGAGGGAGGGAGGTAAGGAGGAAGGAAGGAAGGAAAGGAAGGAAAGGAAAGGAAGGAAAGGAAGGAAGGAAGGAAGGAAGGAAGGAAGGAAGGAAGGAAGGAAGGAAGGAAAGAAGGAAGGAAGGAAAGAATGAAAGGAAGGAAGGAAGGAAGGAAGGAAGGAAAGAATGAAAGGAAGGAAGGAAGGAAGAAGGGAAGGAAAAGAAAAAATAATTAGATAAATAAATATACAAATAATAGGAATAGAAAAAAATAAATAGAACAGAAGAGCAAGTAATTCTCTTCAGAAAGGTAGCTGCAGTTCATTGAACTTTGTCTTCCTTTTGCTTCCCTGATCTTAGGTAAACATTTGAATGAAGTCCAAACCAAAAACACACACCGAAATAGTATAAGGGTGTAACTGATACAATTTCCAGGGCTAATAGAAAAGGCTACTTTGAAAGGGGAAGGGAGAGACCTTTTCCTAGAACAACTCTTGCGTTTAGGTGAAGACTATCGTCCCTTTGATTGTACGATGGGAATTAATTATTTCCTATAGCAAGCGTAACAAAATGTCCTGTGTTAGAAACGTGGCTGTTGCTGAGATGGTAGAGGAGCTCTAAATGCTCTAAAAGTGACCTTTTAGAGTGTTTTTTTATGAAGTTGTCCTGAAGTCCCTCATAAATATTTTGACCCCACATTTTGTAGTAAGTAATTTGGCCACCTTTTCTATGCAGTAATAACTTCTCTTTTCTAACTTTCTGTGGTTGCTATGTGCATGTTGTGGGGAGAAGGTGAGGATGAAAGGCTATGTATCAGTAGAGAGGAGAAATCTAAGACATAGAAGTCAATTCAAGCCCATCTACAAGATAAAGGCCCATTGCATAGCGCTATGAGCACAGCTAAGTCCAAGGCTTAGACCCTTACCCTCTTGGTTGGGCAACAGAAGTGACAGATAAGACCAGAAGGGCAGTTGGGTGGAGATAGCCTTGGTCATTTAAATGTCTAAAGTTAGTTGTGAGAAGGCTGAGCCATTCAACATTTCATATCAACTGCTTTGATGGAGGCATCACACCTAATACGTGTGTAAGATGTCCTCACATGTCTAATGTGTCTAGACTTACCAACCTTTAATATCCTGCAAGCTGGAGGTGATAGGAGACACAGCTCAGGTCAAAGCCTGTGTTGGATTTTCACTGGTGTCAATGACTGCAAAACCACCTGTGGTGAGAGCTGAGTACATTTAGACGAGGTGAGAAGCTGGGTCCTTGCCAGTGTTGGCTGTTACAGAAGGTATAAAAGGTCTTTATAGGAGGAAGTTATGGAAGGGAGTGGTGGGTTATTAAGAAGATAGGGCTTAGCCTGCCTTTGGGACAAGTCTGTGTAGCTGTTTAGGATACAGCAAAACCTGAGCCCAATGCACCTTGCACACAATTTCTGGGGATTAAAAAGGATCTTTGACTTCTTTTGCTGTTCTCAGCACAGGTTGTCCCTTGCTTGTGCCATACACAGCTCTCACCATTGCTTTGTGCTGGGTACAAAACGTTCCTCTCTGGAAGGCCTGTCATCTTCTGGGAGGGTTGCTGCTGGCTGTTAAAAGGCTGCTGCATTTGCCCCAGAGGAGAGGAGGGGTATGGATGCACACCAGATTTCCACATTGTGTGAAAAGAGCCTTATAATTATCTTATACATTACAGTTGGGAGCCTTAGGCAAAGGGTAGGCTCCTTGTGCTTTCTCCTGACCCATTGTGTGAAGTTTCATGTGATGCGGGGTGTGGAGGTGGCTGCCTCTGGACATCTTTGTCGTGTAATCGTAGTCATTACGTGACAAATGGGGCTGGGCCAGCCTGCCTGGGAATGGGTCGAGGTTGGATGGTGTTGGCTGCTGCAGTGGAGAAGGGGCTGGGACATCACTGAGAGCTGGGAGTTGTGTGGGCCATGCTCTTTGGGTGGCCGTGCAGCATCTTCATGTGTCTTCAATGTGAAGCCTATGGGTTGTGTGTGGTCTAAGTTTAACCCAGTTGCCTGCCACTACTTGCTTCAAGAAGATGAGCTCTTTCCACCATCCTTTCCTTGCTCATCCTCTGACAAAGTCTTACCTGCACCTTGTCCCTTTGACCCAGTCCAGCTTAGCACCTTTTTGCACCTCCCAGCTTTGTCTCCACAATAAGGACCATCAGGAGCTGGTGTACCTTGCAGAGCCACCTTCTGCATGCTAGTTCAAGATCTCTTTGGAAAATGAAGTATGGGACAAGATAGGGAATTTTTGACCTCTGTATGAACAGATTGTAGTTAGCTGTTGTCACTGCGGTATAATAGGAAAGGATTTGCTCTTGTGAGAAGGGATGGATGCACCGTAATCCCCCTCAGCCTGGTCCAGCACACCATGTGTGGTCTGGGCACTGAGGTGTTGTTGCAGATGAACAGACTTGTTCATACAGCCAAAATTAATTCCAAGATTAATGCTTGAGCTGACTGTGGAGAGGCTGTTCATCTCACAGAAATGCTGCAGTTGTTGAACAAATGGAACAGTCACCTCTCAGAAAAGGATGAAACCAAATTCACACAAAATTTCCACAAAGCAGAAAAGAATCAGATTTTGTTAGGGTTTTGGTTCATGTAACAAAGATTATTCCTTTTTTGTCAACTTTCTTGTTTGAATAAATACTTATCTGAGTCTGATTTTTTTTTCACCGGAGTCAAGTCCAACAGCAAAAGCACAAACCTGGTCTTTAACATACTGAAGTGTAACGCTTTGATTGCCTTGAGAGGTTTTCCCAGCATTTCTTGAAGCCCATCAGCTTGCTTAAATGGACCTTGGGCCATGGGCAGGGTTGGCTTCCAGAAGCTGAGAAAATCAAGGTTTCATGAAAGAATTCCCAGTCTGTGGCACACCCCACCACCCCACCCAGGGGAGAGGGATTATGGGAACTCCTATCACACAGAGATCAAGCTTCAGTTTAATCACCTCTTCTTAATGCCTTTCTTATATTGGATTTTAATACATTTTTAATCTGTTTTTCATTCTTCATGTTTTATCACCTGGGTGATCTGAGCAAACAGGAACCAACCTGATGCTGGGACTGAAAAGCAACAGAGGAGGTGTAAAAGCAGAAGCAGAATTTCCCAGGATGGATGTAAGCTGAGGAGTGGTCAGGCAGAAAAACTCTAAACTGAGACTGAGGTAGCTGATGTGATCTTGAGTCCCTCCAGCCATTTGGTTGCCAATTCAGTTCTATTCTCCTTTATTAAGTAATTCTTTCTCTATGTACAGCACCAAGCACACTGAAAACTTCTTCCCAGCTACATCTTCTAAATAATGCCACAAACACAAAAAACCAAAAAGCACTGAAAACTTAAACTAATGAGACAGAGAACCTGTCAAAACCCCCTTCTTCCATCCCCCTCCATGCTGAACTTATTTTTCCTTCAGTTCAAAAAGACCCTTATCAATGTTTCAATCTTTCCATGTAAATACACTGACAAGTGTCAGGCCCTGGCAAACCTGTAATTAAGGCTGAACACAATTTGCTAATAAAAGCTAAGAAACTCTGGGTTGAGTTTACTTACATTATCCCCACTGGGCACTTTCCATCAGAATCTTTTATCTGCCTCTGCAAATGCCACATTGACATTATTATTTTTACCAAATCAATCAAACGCGGACACTACGCGCATTCTCCCCGTTGCCAAGAAGATGCTCTGGCTTCAGAAATAAAGATTGTTGTTGTTGTTGCTGTCATTGCAGTTTCTGTGACTCATTAAGCACAGTGAGCCTTTGGAAGGAGAGAAAGAATGGGAAAAATAGAGGAGGGGAGAGAAAGAGGGAGAATTGGAGAGGGAGAGAGAAAAAAGTGAGCCAGAGATTGTGGCAGGCTTTACAAATTGGCACAGCCTTATCAACAGCATTTCATGGTTTTCTGGAAGTCTTTCAAAGAGAACTTGCCTTTGTGTGCACTGGCTTAGCTTTACTAATATTTAAAGCTATATTTAAAAGTTTATGAAAATCACTTCTGAGCTCCTCTGTCTCTTACAATTGCCGAGGCCAACGTTTGCGTCTCGCTGTTATCCCGCTCTCCCCCCTTCTCCCAAAGGTTCTGTGGTTTTCCCGTCCTCTACGTCCTTCCTTGGCAGGATTTGTGCCTCTCCCTCTCCCTCCCCATTTGCTGTGCACCCCCCTCCCCTTTTCTAGGGGTTTTGTTTGATGCGTCTGTTTGTAATGGGTGAGGTCCAGCTTTCAGCAGCGCCGCTCTATACTACATCAGTGAGTACGTAAGTAAATACATCTATCACACTCTTTCCCTTGGCTCCCTGCTTAGGCAGAAGGTCATCTGGCTTATCTCCTTGATTCCCTCTCTGCCCAGTTAGGACTGGATCAGTAGAGCATAGTCTGAGACCTCTAACAACCCACTGTGGCATCTACATCCTAAAGCAGATGCTGAAGTAGCTCAGGTGATCCTTAATGCAGACACACACCACTTTTAATGAGATTCAAGGGGAGAAATCATCCCAGCTTCCCACTGATGGGTTGAAGGACTGGTGCAAGCCCCAGACTGTGTCCAGACTTCCCGACAGCCCAATGTTATTTGTGTGCAGGTAGGCGCTCAGATACATGCTCTACCTGAGCACCAAGGCTGTCTGAAAGAAGAAAGTCTAAACAGGTTCAACATCCTGGTCTGCAGATATGCCCTTGCGCTGGGCATGCATGGAAGGAGGATATATGGAGAGAAGGGTTGTCCAACACAGACATCTAACAGCCCATTCCTGGGTGTAGCTCTTCCAAAGGACAATGGTGACACTTGGAGTAGGGTTTGCCTGTCTCTTGTGTGATGGCTTTGTCTGAGACCCTCACCCTTTTTAGAGCATCATGATAACACAGACATCTGCAGAGGAATTGCCTCTTAAAAATGCCCATTTTGATTCAGGACTGCTGATGCAGTTGGAGGTAGCTGTATCAGCTATGTAATATTTGCATCTTAGAGGACTAAATAAAGGTAAGATGAATCTTTTCTAGGATAAATGACTTCAAGAAGTTCAAAGATGTTAGATCCCAGTTAATTCAGTCTAAAGGACTTGTCACATTAGAGTTTTAGTTGTATCATAAGAAAATCATGTTAGCTAATGTAGTCTTAAACATAGTGTATGTAACAGTGGCCATATTAGGTCAAGCCAGAGGGCCCTGCTGGTCCAGCATCCTAATTCCAACAACAGTGAAGAGTAAATGGTTAAAAGGAAGAATAAACTATTCACAGAGGAGAAAAGAAAGTCTCTATGCCTTCAGCAATCACTGATGTAGACATCTTCAGACTATATTTATACAACCAGGTTTAACAGCCCCCAGTGTTCCTATCTGTTGAAGTTTCTCCCTTTTATTTGTTTGTTTTTAAACCAAAAGCTTATAGTTTGGTTATCCGGCAGCAATGTCATGCTTTCCGAGTTTAGACCCAGCTGATGGAGCCATGGGTGATTCTTTGTCCTTCCAGTGCCTTGGAAAGTGCCTGTACTGCACCTGAGGCTATTTGGTGGAGTTAGGCTTGCTTCAGACAGGATCATCTTTTATGACTTTGCTGTGACTTCAAAAGAGCTAGGCAAATGCTCCCAATCTGAGGAAGTGACCCCCTACTTTGCCTTATTCTGTGGCATTAAAGAGAGCAGCTTTGGTGTAGGAGAATGTCGAGCAACATTCTCATCTTTCAGTGCTTAAAAGTGCATAGGAATGAACCATAGGGAAAAGCTATAAATGACTTCTACATCCCATAGTGTATCAGTTATAAGCAAATCCTTTATATAAATGAACCCCCAGATCCTTTAGATTCCCTTTGAGGAAATCTTGTCCTTTGGCAGCTGGAATTGCACTGGTGGGAGTGACAGAGGTAGTGGCTGGGAGACATGGCTGTCTGCTGGAGATAGGATCAAGGTTCCTTCAAGGGACAACTGCAAATCTGGTGTTACAGTCAGATTATGAATTCCCTTAGATTTAACTGGTGTTTTTGGAGAGAGAATGAATCTAGATTTAGAAAAATATGGTATATGTACATATAAATATTTATAAGGCTTGAGTATAGATAGTAATGCCATTTTATGTGGTAGAAGGTATAGAATGCTTTAATGCATTAATCAACACAGGACTGATGAAGTGTGTATGATCGTCTCTGTTTTACAAGGCAGGGGAAGGTTAAGTAAGTGATTTGCCTGAGGCCAGAGAATAAATCAGTGTCTCAGATGGTATGAGAGAGGAAAAGGCTCCAGTTCAGTGTGGTTTCTTAACAGAACAGACAATACCAGAAAGAAACAAGGCCCAAGCAAAGGGCAGTGGTGGCTTGTCACTCCAGTGTCCATCATTTTGCCAAGATGTGTTGCTAGAGGGGAATGTCCTCTGCTTCCTCTTCTCTTTTCTCAACAGATAAAATAGCAGCCAAGGCTCTCCTTCCATTCGCTACACCCCAGACTCACAAGTGTCTCTTTTTCACACTTTCTATATATGCGCTGGAAAACTATCTTCTTTTCATTTTCTGAGGTCAGACATTCTCAGTGTGGGAAGTTCATACCCTGGGCTCAATTACTCTGCAACAACAAGAAACGTTGGGCCAGGCTGATCCTGTCATCTTAGCTCCCACTTTGTGAAAAACACAAGTGTCTATTAAAAAGCAATGATCACACACACAAAATAATTAGTGTCATTATTAGTACTGTGGAGTAACCTGCAGGACCCAGTCAAGATCCAAACCTTATCAATGCAGGTTGGAGAAACATATATTAATGCACAGTTTTGGCTTTGAAGATTTTGCATTCTTAGTGAGTGGAATTCAGAATAGGAGAAAGGAACTCCATAGCTCGCAGGTGGAGCATTGGGACCCGGAGGTATTAAGTGAGTTAAACAAGGTCACACAGGCTGTGTCGAAGACAGAGGCTTAACTTATGTTCCTACGTCCTGACCAAGAAGAACTAAGAGAAGGAGCTTATAACTATGATGAGTCTTTAATACAACAGAGAAAGTAATAAACAGAAGAAAGAGCTTGGGAAAGAAAGAGGGAGGGAGGGATGTGTGTGATTGTGTCTCTCTCAGCCAGGTTCTTCAATGACTAATAACAACTGGTCTTAACTGAGATGCTCTTGGGGATGTGTTATTTCATCCCAAGCCACTTAAAGAGCCAGTTTGTCTTAGAAAACTCCGAGCCTATAATCTAATGCACAAATAACAACATTTGCCATTAAGTCACTGTAAGGAGAACATGTATATATATGCGTGTGTATATTTACAAACATATACACATAAAGTGCTTAAGTTATTTAACCTACATCTATATGTATGTATAATAACACATGCACACACCCCCTGACTTAAAAAAATACGAATAAATTAAGAGTGGACCTAGCACCGCAGCCTGAAAAGAGATGCTTTAGAAGGTGTTGTTAACATTTTTAACCAAAAATTGTTTCATTGAAGTTCATGTTTTGAAAAGGTTTGCTCAGAGTAAAGCACTTAAACTATAGCAGAATGCCCCATTCTATAATCTACAGAATAAAATACCATTAATTTAACTTTTTTTTCCTTTTTCTTTCAAAATGAAATGTACTTTTTGCATAACTTTTTGGTAAGATTTGGGGTTGATACCAAATATAAAATATTTCAAAGTTAGCAAAACTTTAAATTTTAAATTTAAGCTGTGTGATGAAAAATTTAACGAATATAATGATGAAGTTTGTATTCTAGGCAGGAAAAAAGTCAAAGTGATATAAAAACACCTCATGAAATGGAAAATTTAATTCCCCTAGCTGGGAAATAAAGTTCCCTCTGTCCCTGTGGTTCAGCCCCTTGTGATAAATGCATATATAAAGATATAATACACTTTCCTTTCCACAAACTGTGTGTTTTATCACATGAGAGAGACCTGCTGCAGTGAAGAGTAGGGTCAGGCAATGGGAGATGGGTTTACTATGCAGCCCTTGTGGGTATCAGGGGCTCTTGCACTGCAGAAGTGGACTCTGGCTCTGCTTCTGGCAAAGGTTTCCAGCCAAACCGTTTTGTGTTGTTTCGGTACAAGTGGCCTGTCTTGGAGGGAACTTGGAGATGCTGAGCTTCTTCCACCAAACGGCTCAGTTTTGTCCTCAGAAAGGATGCTGGAAAGCAGCTTTCTCCTTGCCACAGAGTGGACACCTTCACACTTTTCACCTCAACTTTTCTGTATTTCAGTCTCTGAAGAAGTGAGGCCAAGAAAACCCTCTCAACACACAGAGTCATTACAGAGAGAAAAGCATAAATATCTGAGGCGCCTTCAAGCGTTAAAGTAAAGGGCATTGAGGAAAAGCCCATGTGCAAATGAATCATTCTGTCTTGGGGCAAAACCATGCTAACATGCGAAAAATATTGTCTTGAGGGTCATGAACCACACAGGGAAGAAAGTAAAAGTCAGAAGAGCTTTTATGACTATGGGAGCTCTGTCCAGCCTCTGCAGAGATTATGGCCTTATAGGAAGAGAAAAAAGTGAGTGTGCATTTGCATTTCTTTTGCAGGATGGATGTGTTCAGAACAGCAGCTTTAATCCTGGAACTTCCAAAGTGTTGGACGCTTGACTTGGAGATCTGAGCTAAAGGTTGTTTGATGTACTTCTGTTTTATGCATCTCTTTGCGCAGACACATTAGATAGGCAGCACGTATTTACATTCTGGGTTTATGAAGTTGTAGCTGGATGTTTTTCTAAATTACTGTGAAACTAACACTTTTCATATCCTGTTCAGTCATTTTGGGCATCCTCATTTGCACCTCAGTGGGCAGTTGTAGCTTTGACTTCATTTCTCCCTTTCTGCTACATTGGCGGCTCTGTCCCGTTTTCATATACTTCCTTCTCCTGGTTGAAGTGACCTTTCCCATTCACCCTGAAAATTCCACCCAACCGAAAAACTAGTCCTGCCTCCAGGCCTGTAACCGCGGCCTCTGTATCCCTGGACAATGGGGTGAGGAAGGCAAGAAAAGGGGCATTCCTGCAGGTCCTCCGTGTGTGGATAACAAACAGGGCACAAGAGGCGGGCATGTAAATCAGAAATCACTCCATTAGCTTGTTAAGCATTTTGGAGTGACACCAGGTACATTAGGAGCTGGCAGCCACAATGGAGGGATCCTGGCCATTTGATATTCATGAGATGAAGAAGGTTTAAGAAGAGAAAAGGAAGGGGGAGGGAGGGATGTGGGCTTTCTAATGTAAACACCATTATCATTTGAAAATCAATTAGCTCCTTGCACCGAGGGAATGACGAGACTTAAGGCCCTTTTCTGAACTGCTATTGTGAGCCTGGGTTATTTACTTTAATTAAGAGGAGACAGAGTGGATTATTGTCTCAAACTAAGGAGTTGGGAAGAGTCAGAAAATTACACTCTACCTCACTGCACAACAAAGCCAGAGTAAGAGACAGGCTCCAAAACCCAGCAAAGTCAGAAAGAAATTTGCCTTTAATCTGGATTTGTCCTACATAAGGAGCAATCAAAAGGAAGCAAGCTTCGGAGCCGTCTTGCTAAGCACCAGGCATGATATTGCAGTGGCTGTCTCTGCCAGCAGTTCTGTTGAAGCTGAATGTTGGGACTGGAAGGGGATTTTGCCCTTGAAGGGGTAAAGTTTGAGAGCAAAGATTTGCTTTGGCCTAAAATTTAACACAGTGAATTGTCAGGTATGGGGCTGCATTTCCTCCTGCCCCCTCCAACATAACGATGGAGCAATGCATTGTTTTAGAAATGGTAACTAGTGATGCAAAGCTGTCTCTCCTGGATGAAGATGCTTATATTTTCTTGGCTCTTGTTTAATTCAAAGAGCTTGGACTAAAAAATTAGGAAAAAAAAAAAAAGAAGGAAGAAAAAAAGGAAAGGAATTTGGCAAGTGATTAATCCACAATATTTTCTGATTTGGCATATGGAGAAACACCTCCCCGAGGTATCTGAGATGTTTCAGCTCTGCTTTGCATTGCCCACTCTTACTCTGCATACTCTAAATATGTATTAAGTCAGTCGAGCATGGCAGCTGCTGAAGGAGTTGCCACAGCTTACTGGGTAAATCACCTAAGTGCATATCTACCTCAAAGACCATGGCAGTGGCTTATGGGAATGCTGATTTGCACTTTAAAAATTTCCTTGGATGCATTTGTGATTGCTGTGCCTCCCCTCTGATCGCTGCATGCTCCAGTTTTAAGTCTGGGGCCTGATTCTGCTCTCAGTTAGGAATGGATGACTACGGAGTGTCACCACTGAAATCAGTAATGTGAAGTCAAACTGAGGAACCATTCTGCTCAACGAGTTTTGCAAGGAATGAAATTTGGCACCAAGGGTTTTTTTGTTATTTTGCAACTTTAAAAGTAATGCCTTGAGAACTGAGGAGCACCTCTTTTGGGGGGCTGCATGTGGGAGAGATAAGCCAAAGATGAGCTGCTGTCCAACCTTTATGGTGAGGTACAGCACAGCCAGGTCACCTGTAAACGATTCCAGTCAGGCTCTACAACACCTCTAGAAAACATCTTTCCATTATGGGACTTTGGGGTATATATATGTCTTTTTTGGCCTGTGGAGGGGAATAGTATCTTTTTTGGAACTCTTGACATACATCCAAGCTCATCAACTCCTAAATTTTGCAAAACCGGGACCATTCTCTGTGTTTTATGCTTAGAGACACCTTGGCCTAGAGTGAACCCAGAAACACAGAGCTCTGTAGACAAATGGATGGAAGGCTTTTCCAAAGGCCGTGAGGAACAAAACACTCATTACTTTAGGCGTCACAAAGAAAATATGTACTTTTACATATAGCTGGTCAGAATTCTCACAGGCATCAGGGTTCCTTTCCTTCGGACCATGGACTCTTCCTCTCCTTTGCAGCTGGATTCTGTCTTATTCATTTGGTCCTGCAATGAAGCTGGGTCTTTTCCTGTGACAGCCATTCCCTCTTTTCTGCTTGTTTCTCAAGGACAAATGTCTATCCATGCACCATAGGTCTTGTTGAAATGCCTGTTATAGCTCTGGAGTTCAGCAAAACAGACGTGTGTCTGTGTCCCAGCTGAGTTTTGGCCCATCTCTTTCAACTCTCATGAGTCTGTACCTTTTCCAAGCTGGGTATCTAGGCCAGACCTAGTGACCTGCACATTGGATCTGGCCCTTGACTCTTCCACCACCTCTTCTTGCTCTACTGGGGAAGGTCCACCCTGCCCTATAGCATGGGGTACACTGACCTCCAGGTGAGGTCATATTAACATGGTCAAAGGGTGGGTGTTTTTATGACTCAATGTTAACACTGAACTCAGTTATTCCCCTTCTGGGGGTTTTTCAGTTGTCTCCCCATTAACTAATGGAAAGAAAATTGCCCTTATGAATGACAGAGCTAAGCAAGGCTCACCTCTTTCTATGCTCACTGACCCTGCATGCCAAGGCACCATCACTAGATGTCACATGGCAGTGGACGTAGAAGTACAAACACACATAAGTGAGAACCAAGGCTCAGGTAAGAAATGAGAATTACATAGAAGCAAGGGCCCTAATAGCCATGAACCAGCCAAGCTCAGAAACTCTTGGAGATGAAGAGCAGGACCCAGTGATGCCCTTAAATGAAGCATCACCATAAAAAAGCTGAAGATTGTGTTGTTGGTGTCACATCCTGGAGGACCTGGGGAGGGGTAACATAAGGCAAATGTTCAATTTTTGCTCTTCTCCTCTGGCAGGGTATAGCTTTTAATACTTGGCAACAATGGGCACAGATAATGCATTAATTCCAGTCTTAGCTCTGTAGTTGTTGGATTAAAGTGAGTTCTTTATGTATATATTGTCTGGTTATTGTAGTATTATTTTGTGATCTTTAATATACTTAACTGTATTAGAAATGGTGCACTGGAACGTTTTTCATCATTATTAATATGAAAATAAATAAAAGGAGGATTTTTTTCTTCCCAGGAGTAAATAAAATCCTCAGCTGAAGTTCAGGATCAATAGACTCACAGGGCTGAGCTGCAGGCTTCAGACAGCATGTGTGTGTGTGTGCATAGATGACTACACACAAGTGTGCCACCTCTATTTGCATACCTACAGCTGTTCATTATTTGTATCTATTATCCAGTGGAGAGAGCACAAATGTATGCAATTGAGACACAATAATGCAGGGATATGAAAGCAACAATCCATCAGTTCAAGTGTGTTTGGGTTTAAGGAGAAGGGGACGAACTGATAAATACACTGATTTATTCTCACTAGCTCTCGCTGTGTTCTGTTGCAGCCCCTGAGCCACTGGAGCTGCTGGAGCTGACAGTGATTTGTATCAGCTGCAAGATCTGGCCTGGAGCTTTTAAGTGTATGTCAAGCACCTCCAGCACTTTATGAATCTTTTTGGATGGAGTTTTCCAAACCAAAATCTGAGGGAAAGGCAAATCCATTAAGAAAGCGAGCACATACTCGGCTCTGTTTCATGTTTAGGGATTCCTATCATGCTTATCGAGGTCCTGTTCAGTTTTCACTCTCCAGCTGTTCAGAGTCATGGGCTATAACCTCGAATAGCAACCATGGTCTCATTCCAGAAGAATCAAAACCTCCCTAAACACTGGTTGGGTTGAATTGAGGAGCCCAGTAAGGAGAAGACAATAAAGTTGTTAGTGGCAATCTCCTGTTCTTACAGTCAGGCCATAGAGTTTTCCTGACAGCTTTTAGAGCTGTATGGAGCAAGGTCTTCCTGCGTGCTCCAGTGCTGTTACATGGCAGAACACTGGAGAGCCAGAATGGCTTGACCATGGACATTTTGAGTTGTGGTACCATCACTTAATTATAAGCTTAAAAACATAGATATGAGACATAATATGACATACTCAGGACTGCACCAAGATAAGGGTAAAGGAGGTGAGAGAAAACAAGCCAGCAGTAAGGTGGAGGGTACAGAGGGCTGGGACCCAGGGGCTGCATTCCTGCCTGTGCTGGGGACCTGGGGTAATTCTCTTCTTGTCTCTGTTTCCCGTCTGTCTTTTGTGAAGTTAATTATAATCTCACTGCAGCCAAGGGTAGGGGCTTTTTCAGGACCCATGAAGACAGTTGACCCTATTTGCTAGGATAAGTAGGTAAAAGCAATGGGAATGAGCCCTGGGGGAAGGTAGGGGCTGAGGGAGGAGGGGGGAGATGGGCTGGTTCCCAGACCACAGATTGAAAAGTTTTCCAGCTCAGGAAGGTGAAGGAGGGCTCAGACAGGAGCTACTTGGCATGTGAAGGAGCTGCTCCCCTGAGGGGTCCAGCTGCCTAATTTGCAGGAGGGCAGAGTTGTTTTCTTTAGGGTGGAGCTGCCTTATTCTTATTGGAAAATAAAGCTAATTTTGGAGTGTAAGAGCCTAAACTGTTCTGGCCAACAGGAAGGTTACTGGCACGAGCCATTGTCAGCCTACAGAATATCTTCTTTGGATATTCAGCACCCTGTATGGTGGGTGCTGAACATCCACAGGTTTTGCTATTGTCATGATTTAATACTAATCAGGACTCTGTACTGCATCCTTTGCTTTCTCCTGGATGGCTTAATTATAAAGGCAACTTGCTAAATTTAAGCACTGATATAAAGTCTGTGAAGTTAAAACAGCAAAGACACCTTCTTACAGGTCAGGGGCAGATCTTATCAGTAAACAGTTTACTATAGGTTTAATTACACTCCATGGACTCTATATGCAAGGAGTTCATGCTGGCATCTGAGCTGGCAAACTGGTGAGAGATGGGTGAATAACATCTTGCCTCCAGAGCTGTGTGAAGCTGCTGGGGATGCTGGGCTGGGTGGAGGAAGGCATGTGATGAAGCATGGTGTTCAAGCTGAATAGAAGTGACAAATCCAGCTTCTGGTCCTGCAGAAATGCTGAAGAAAGAAGGATTTCTCTGTAAGAGCTCCTGTGAGGTTTGTTGTTCCCTGCTATTAAGGCTGCAGGACATGCAGTGAAAGGCTGGCCTCTCTGCAGAGACCTTGTGCCTCTGCAGTAACAGCTTTCCCAGAGCTGCTGCCCTGCTTTACCCAAGTAGTTTCCTGCCAGAACTCCATGCCTCCAAGGATGTTTGTCTGGCAGGTTGCCTGGCAACCAATTGCCCTTGGTCCTCCCTGGATCATAGGACCATAGGATTACTTAGTTTGGAACGGACCTCAGGATATCTCTGTCTGAACTCCTCGTCCACACAGGATCAGCTATGAATTCAGACCAGCTTGCTTAGGGCTGCATATGAGCTGCTGGGTATTTGTCTGCATCACACAGGAATTGCTGCTATCCTGTACTGGCCTTTGACACCCTGGGCTCTATGGTTCGTGGGTGGTCAGGTCCAAACCCAGCAGCTGCCAGTCTTCCAGACTGCTGAGGATGCAGAAGCCATGCTGCCAAATTAGGCTGCCTCCAAGTTTCATGTTATTTCTCCCCAAACAGGATTTGTTTCTTCTTCCGCATTCTTCGTTCCTCCAAACAAGCCTTTCTCTCTCCCTCTTACTTTCTTTGTATATAGTTGAAATTAACCCATATCAGAATAGATGTCTTTTTGTTTTCCGGTTGGAGTGAAATATTTAGGATATGAATGGTTTGGTGACTGACATTTCTCTTTTCAAGAAGTGGTGAAAATGGTTATGTAGGCTCAGGGTCAGATATCGCAGAGCAAATACTGACTCAACCATTGATTTCTCCTAAAACAAGGGGGAAAGTCACTTAAACTAGGGAATTCTTTGCTGCAGGATTTTATGGACACTGAAAGTTTCTTTGGATCAGAGTCTGCTAGGATAAATTCATGGAGGAAAACCCACGGAGGTGTCTGGCAACAAAAGATTTCTTCATGGCTCAAGAAATGCGCAAACCACCACGTATGGCTCTTGCTTATAAGAAAATGACAGCGTTTCCTTTTTCTTACACTTTACTCATTGTAAGAGATTGTCTTAAATGGAACATGGGGCAGGAAGAATATTGTTGTGTTCTCTTGTTGGGCTTTGTCTTGATTTGCCCCATGGGATGAGTTGCCGTATGCCCTTGGATCTTGGCTTCCCCATTGCCTGTGCACAGTGTGATTGCTTCTGGAACATGGGCTTGAGCTTCTTTCTTATGGAAATGACTGTATTGGGTGTAGCTGGTGCATCTCTGGTATGCTGCACATGCTGATATGTGTAGCTGAATTGTGGGTACATGCAGACCCAGAAGCTCAGAATCACCCCTATGTCCATAATGCCTTTATTTCTGTGCACAACTCTCAGACACTCCCTATTTCCTTTAACAGAGCAATGATCATCGTTTTTGTTTCTATATCATTAATACTCTATTGACTTGACTTTGGATCAAGAAATGCCCATGTGTGGTTGTGAGTGAGAGTGTGTGGAGTTCATTCAGGTTGGGTTCACACAGAAGCCTCTTTCATGCCATACCACACATTTCCTCCCAACCCCTTTTTTGACTGACTACTTGTGCATTTCCTCCTCCCTCTCCCTTTTCCCTTCAGGGAAACCTTTAAATAAAACCTTTCCCAGACTGTCATTTGCCTCTAGAGCGCTGTTGAACACCCACAGTTTCATTGTTCAGACAGCAACTGGGTCGCCCTTATACCACTCACTAGCACATTTGGTCTTAGTCTGCTCACGCTGATCCATGGAGAGAGGAGGCAAATAATGAGTTGAAGCACATGGCATAGTGGGGGAGCCTGGGTTTGAGATCCACAGGATTAGGTGTGTTAGCAGTGCTGTATGTAACACTGACATGCAATCAGCAAAGTAAAATATTCATTATTGCCTGACTGTCAGCTGAAGACAATTTCAATTATTCTGGCATTTCAATGGATGAAGAAGCCCTTTAGGCTGGCTCATGAGATTAGACTTAAAGGCTCTGTAAATTAAGAAAGTTGCAATCAGTATATTATCTGACAGGCAGCTGTGGAATATACTACAAGAGGGAGGGGAAGGAAGAAAGGAAAAAAAAGAGACAAATTGCTATATTCAGGTTGTGGTTTTGATATATCAATTTGCAGCTTTAACATATGCATTTGTGAAATAATTGTTTTGCATTACTTAAATCAGCTTTAACAGCATCAGTGTGAAGTTTCCAGCTCCTGCAGCTTGAAAGGTCAGTTTTTCTTTTGCCTCACGCTTTCTTTGAAAGACTCGTTTTGGTTACAAGAGGGAAAAAATTAAGCGTTGCTGGAAGAACAAATCTTTCTGAAAGTTATTCAAATATTATTCTCTATGGCTGTTGATCATAAAATTCCATTGAAGCAACATTTGTAATGTCCCCCAGGTTAATTTTTATAATATGATCTCAGCCTCCTTTTGCTAGATATGCACGGATGTGGTAATTTATCACCTTATATAGCCTTTACTGCTCCTGTCTGACGTGTTAAGGAGAGTAACTTATATCACCTTAGCTTGCATTTTGAGAGCTTTTATCTTGGAGTTTCCCAAACTGCTTCAACATCTTTAGCAACAACACTGCAGAACCTGTTTCCTTCCCCCAGTTATATGACTCCGCATGGTCAGAAATGCTGACGGCTGAAAAATGGGTGAATTTCAAGCACTTCTGGTGAAGAACCAGTATAATTTAGTAACAGAATATGCATATTCTCATGCAGTGGGGTTTTGAGTTATACCCTTTAGGAACACCGTATAGAAAAGACAGATTTGTCTGAGGAAGGGACCAGACGAGTTGTGACCTAGAGCAGTTGGTGAAAAACAATGGTTGGGTTGTGGCAAAGAGGACTTGAGCGAAGGTGATGACTGGGAAGGTCTCACTGAAGGTTGGGCCGTGTTCCTCATCCTTGCTGCCACCCCAGCTAGCTACGCTGAGAAGCTGCATTTACCATAGAGCACCCTTCAGCCACGCTATGTAGATGTAAAAGTGATTGCAGCCCAATGAGGCAGTTTATATACCTCTAAGTTGCCTTTGGTGATGTCCACTCTGCATTTTAAGGGTATGTGCCCAGCTGTTGACCCTCAATCTTGCTAAAAAGAGTAGTTTTGCATGACTAATGTCATGCAAAAATGTGAAGGGGAGACTCTAAACAGTCTGAATTTATGAGTGCACTTGAAGGCATATTCTTCTGTGGTGCAGATGAGATTCACATGTCTTAAGAGACTCTTTCCACTTCTTGCTCTTGGCCTTCCCTCTCTGGTACACATGACTCAAGAAGGTGAGTCGTTTCCTCTGCAAATAGTATGATGACTGCTTCACAAAGGCTGTTAAATCCTGAATTTTTAGTTTTTAAGGAAATTTTATGCCAGTTCTCTTTTATATATTAATGAAATAATGGACTGGAAGCAAGACCTCACCCTTTTTCTCTCTCGCTTGAAACCAGTACCAGACCTAATACTGCACAGGATTCATCTTACCCATGTTTGCAACATGGAGGGCAATATCTTAGATCCCCACTGTAGTCACTAATGAGAAAGAGACTCCAGGAGTCCAGACTGTTTTATCCTAAGGTTGACACCTCACTTCAGGCAGGGGAATCATGATGTAGAAGTTCCTGTTTCTCTCCAGCATCTGTAAAGTAAACCTTGATTACTAGCTCATATGCACATGTTTAAAGCTAGGTGAGATAAACACCACCCATTTCTTTGCCTGCAGAATGGTTAAACCGTGCAGCCTTCAGTACAGAGATTGTGTCTTGCCATGGATGTGTAAAGTAGAAATTACAGTGTTGGTAGATCTTGGCTGGAACCGCTAGAGATGATGAAAACAGTGATAACCATGATAGCAGCAGTGACAACAGACATAAATCTGATGCTAGGATCCATCAAATATAAGATTTCCACTACCAGTCGTCCTTAATAGCTTTCACTTACCAACCTAATTTTAATCTCATCAGCTTTAGCAGAGACTTCATTCTCTTCTGTGGAGCTATTTTCAAATGATAGCAATATAAATATGACTTTGATCTGTAGATCATGTGATACCAAGAAGATTGGTGTCTGCAGGGTTTTACTTCCAGGTTGTGACCTGTTTCTGGATGAGTAAAATGATGTAAGTTGCATCTTGGAAGTTACACTTTGAATGTTGGAATACAAAGGTCTTCATTTCCAAGCACAACCACTGATTCCCAGAGTCTTTGGTTTTGACTGGCTTGAACTTAGATGCCTTTATGAATTTGATTTCTGAGTTTTGAGTGCCCCCTTTCTGAAGCCCAGGCTCTGATAAAAGGTCTTGGGTTGCCAACGTACAATCAGACACCGCAAAGCTCCGACTATCAGAAATCCTCGTCAAGGATCATCCAATCAGCATCTTGTGAACTGTACACTTTTGTTTCTTTTTAAAGTGAGATTTTGACCTAAATTTGAAAAATAAATAATACTGGAATTTGAGAGCAGTATTTTTTACTGATGTTTCTTCTGGAATATTCAGCACTGCTTGTGTGTGTTGTTCCTCTCTTCCCCCCCTTCCCGACTTTGGCTAGCAAAGCTGTAAACAGATCCTTAAAAAAATAAAAACCTCACTAGCAATTTACCCCACAGTTATGCATCTTTCTGCTTTGGAGAACATTTAGCTAAAATTAGATGACAGCTCCATACCCTTAGAGCCAGTGTTATGTTTTTCCTCCATTTCTGATCTACATAATTCAAAACAAGGAAATGTTAGCAGGTAGAACTGCAGGGTAAAACCTTTGGCTGCTGGAAATATTTGCATTTATTAGGCTAACAACTGTAAAGAAGATATGCGCATCTTTAGACTTCCTCATTCTTGCCTTATTAAAAAAGATCTTTGAAATTCAAAAGCTTCCATGTAAATGTTGTGGAGGCTTTTGTTTTTTCTCCCTTCTCCTGATGCAGATGATTGTACTTGGGTGGCTTAAAAAAACAGAACCTGGAACCAAGCACCTTAACACGTCACTGCTGGACAAAATCCAGACCTGGTCTGGAGCAAAATTTGGCAATGGCTAAAAAAGGGTCCCCACCATCTCCTTCAGCCTCATATGTTTGAAAGTTTCCATAGTACACAAGCTTGTTAAGGAAGACTGGCTTGTTTTGGTCCGTTTGCGTGGAGGTAGTTGAGAGTTGCTCACTGGTCTTTTTCCACCTCTGTGCTGTTGTGTGTTGCATAAGCAGTGTTCGGGCTGCTGACCTCTCCATCTGATGCAGAGAGCATTACTGCTGGAGGACAGGCCACCACATCCACCCCTGCATGCACTGGAAAGCAGATTTCCCCAGGTGCAGGCTACCATAGTTGCTGCTGACGGGTATCCCTTGCTTTGGGAGACAGGGCATCTAAAGCATGCTTCAGTCTATGTCTGGATCAGACCGTGACACCTTCTGCAGGAACGGTGTCCATTAAAGACTTGTGTAGACTACTGGATCTGCAAAGGTATCTTATTCAAGGACATTTTACCATATGAGGAACTCAGACAGTTGAGCATGTTGGTGGTGAAAACCTATGAACACTCTGTTAGCTGTTGAAGCAGGGCAAAAGCCAGCTCAACCTTCACCACAAAGGGGATTGGATTTTCATGCCTCTGTCCGTATTTTTCCATATTGTGTACAAGATATGTCACGCAAGCTCATCCTTGAATCACAATTACAAATGCTTAATCAGTAACTCCAACTAATAAAGTATCCCTCGCGGCCTTTTCAAGAAGCTATCGATCGATAACAGAGAATTAAACAAAACAAAACACAGAAGAATGCTTCCCCTCCTATTTACAGAAGAAAATGACTCACAAGGGACAGTTTCTTGTCTTTTCACAATACAAGGGTAATGCCCTTCATGGCAAACACTGGAGCTTGAGCCCAGGCTTTTATAGACGTTGTGTTGATATATTTTCTCATGGGAAACGCTGGACTAGTCCAGACAAGCGTTTGTGATTTCTAAGTGGACTGAGGCAAGGCTGAGGAATTTGGAAAGAACACCCCAGCTGAGTTTTAATGCTTCATGGGATAACACCAAGTGACAGTCTTCAAAGGACTTGTTAGAAGTTATTCTTATTTTGAAGATGAAGGGAACTAATTCCGGAATTTGACAATAGATGAGCGGGCTAACTTTATTAATCCAACTTAGGGCTTCTTTTTCCCTACTTCTTTCCTTTCCTTGGATTGGTTTCACTGAACCAGTTAAATTGCAGGAGCTTACTTCAATATGGCTAATGCTCTAAATGTTTGAGTTTTATACTAATTAGTGCCAATCCACTATCATTCTTATTTCTGCAGTGTGAAGACTACTGCCCACAGTTACCCACTGAAACTTAACATAAAAGCAAGCTAAAACAATTAAAGTGGGAGAATATTTGATTAAGTAGCTCATTGATTTACAGTGGAGTAAATTGAAATTGATGGGACAGAGAAGTTCTTTTTAAGTAGCAGCCATATATTATGTTCATTATCAGAATCTTTGGGCTCTTTGTGCTTTTGTGATTAAAAAAACACAGTTTAGGGATAGTAACTCTGGTATTTATTGCTCATGTATTTTTTTCTAAGGCTTTTTTTCCCTGCTTTGCTTTTTCTGCTTCCCATGGTAAAATATTAGCGCCACATTGAAAAATCATATGGAGTAAATATATTGCCAACCAACCAGTGGCTGTTTGACATCATTTAAATGGCATTAATCCTGACAGCTACGCAGGGTGAAAAAACAAACACTCCAGAGTTTTGTTTTGGTGACAGGGATTAAACCTCTCCTCGGGGAGGTTTCAACAGTGAAGCAGGAGCTTGCTGGGAGAGAGGCTCATGTACTGGAACTCTGTGCTGGGGACAGGGAAAACCCATCACGCAGTGGGGAAAAGGGGATGAGGTCACTCTATAGGCACCACCAGAGCAAGGAACATCCTCAAAACTGATGAGTCTCAGGCTCTTGGTTTATACACCATATTCTGTAGGTGTCAGGTAGTGCTTATTTCTGACAGTAGGGATGGGGTGAGGAAAGAGGTTATTCCCCCTCTCCCCATGCCCTGAAGGGTGTTTTACAGCCCTCTTCATGGCCTAGTGTGAGGTGTCCCTGCCCATGGCAGGGGGGTTGAGACTGGATGATCTTAAGGTCCTTTCCAACCCAAACCATTCTGTGATTCTATGATTCTATGCTTGCAACGGAGAGAGAGAAAAGGAGCAAAGCTCCAATGCACAGAGACATTGAGGTGTCATCTTATGGAATGCAAATGTTAAGAGACTTGCCCAAGGACGCAGAGAAAATCAGTTGCAGAATGAGTGAGCCAGCTACAGATAGGGCATCACTGAAGAGTACTCTGCAACCCACAGGTACATGCATCCTACCAGCATGCCCCTGATATGTCATGATCCTGATACATCTGCCTAAGGCTTCCTTGCAACCTTTCCATGTGGCTCAAACAAAAAACTGGAGTAGAGGGGAAAAATCAGACTCAGTCTCCTGTAAATGTTTAACTGTTTGAATAAGGGAGGGGTGGTTTTATCCCTCTCCACACGCATCACACATATGTACATTTTCACTCTCAGGCTTACAGCGATGCCTGCTTAGACTCCTGTACGGGATGATTTCTGAATGAAAACACGCAGTGATCCAGGCTATTGTCTTGCAGCTGACCAAGGAGAAACAAAAGAAATAAATAGGAAATAAGCTACCTTATTAACGAACATAAACCTTGTTGTTAGGAATTTGTTTAAAGAAGTATTGCACTTTCCAGCAAAGGAGGTCGTAAAGGCAGAAACCCAAGGCAAAGTTATACAGCTCGACCAGATAGAGCTGATGAAATCAGCTCCTTTTTTCCCCTTAGCGTTCGTTCTGCTGCCAAGCGTCCTCACCATAGAGTTGGGAGACTCCAGGGCCATCTGTTCAGCTTTTCAGAAACCTCCTTTTCAATAGTGGGGCTCTGTTTTGTGGCATTTCTTCCCAGAGTATTACCTTTTTTTGTGAGGACATCTGCTTGAAGGTCAGCTCAAACAAAAGTATTGCCTTTCAAAAGAGAAGCAAACGCGTGCCAGGAGCAGGGCTGAGTGGGGAGAGAGAAGGACAAGGAAGACGCATTTGTCACTCATTTGGTTTGTACCCTACCAGTCCCTCCCCTCTTTCCTTGAGGCATGTTTCAGGGCTGTGACATCCAGAGGAACTTGAATGCACCTCTTACTTTCAGTACTGCTCACCCCAGGGGTCCAGAAATCACAAGTCAAGCTCTTCAAAATTACAAGCTTGGGTTAAAAGCCATGAAACTGCTGTAAAAATTACATTTCAAGGATCTTTCTCTTTGCCTTCTGTCTTCAGAGACTTACGCTTGCGTCCTGCTTGTTTCAGTTGAGTGTGAGACAGTTCTGTGGGAAGCAGACATGAAACTTCATGTAAAATGCTTTTACTGCAAGGGACGCGGTGGTGTCTGCAACCCAGTTTTTGCTCAGCATTGAGGATGAGGCCACTTTAGGGCTCAATCTTAGAAGGTGCTGAGGATACCCCTGCAAATGCAAAATGGAGATGCTCAGCTCATCTTCATACTAAGTGTTCTTTAGAGGAAAAAGAACTTGATCTAGAAGCTGAAAGAATATAGTGGCTTTTAGGGGACCTAAGCTCTGCTCAGCAGTTCCCATGCCAGGGTAGGACTCATCTTAAGTCATAGCTACCTGGAAGGTTGATGTGTGACTTCAGCATACCTGCACAGGGACAGGTACCTACACAGGGTGCTTCCTGCCTTGTTAGACACAAGCACTGGCAGATTGGGTTGCCCTCTGCAAGTGTTTATTCCAGTGATCACAGAGAAAACCTCAAAAACTACTTACATTTAGACTGTCACCTTCTTGTGGCTAAAATTAAGAATATCTAGTCTGATGCCTTGCAGTCAATGTGGGTATAATGCTCTCTCTGGACACAATGATTGTCTGGTCCTTATGGCTCTGTGTCTTTATTGACCTTTTCTTGAGAAGAAAGACCATGATAGAAAAACCATGACACTAGAGCCAGTGATGCCCAGGGCATGGGGAAAAGCTGCTACTTTCAATTAGGCTGTTGTCAACTGCTCTATGTAGGAAGGCAGTAGCAGCAGGAACTTGTTCAGGTCCAGAAAAGAATCACAAGATTATTTTTCTTACTTGTATAGCTGAAAAATAACATTCAGATATATCATGCTAACCATAGGGCTGTGTGTATACAGCTGCATGTATGCATACAGGCAAGCACACACACACAAAACCCCCTCCGTACACATCTGTGTAGTCAGAATTAAAATGTATGCTATCATACTACTGTACATTATGCATACAGACACAGACAGAATAGTTCAGCCATACCAGCCTGTCTTTGGTTTAGGACAAACAGAAAATGATAATATTGATACCTTGCTTACCAGGGGAATTACAAGTCCCTTCTGCAGTCATGGTTGGGAAAAGATTACTGTGCTGGTAGCAAGTTTCCAGCCCTCGACTCCCCAGCCAAGGCATAGAGGGATCTGGAAGCTGGGGAGGGATTATTGTTACCCACTTGAAGGAAGGGGATATATGGAGGAGGGATTTCAGAACAGCCTTGAAGTATTTGATCCAGCATGAGTGCCTGCAGAGCGGTGGTGGTTATCACTGGTGGGGTTTACCTAGGGGGGCCTGCAGCACAGTGAGGACCTCAGTGAGGAGGGAGAATGGGGTGATGTTTTGGAAAGGGAGGGGGGAGGCAGGAATAAGACACTCCATGGCAGAGGGAGGCCAGGAAAAATCATTACATTCGATGAATGGGTTTGAAATGCCGCTTTGGTGCTGGTTCACACAGTAAGTTGGGCATTGCACTGAGCCTATTGCTGGGGCCTGACCCCTCCAACCTGTCTCCGCTAACTCAGACATATCTGTCTCAAAGTGGGCAGGTCTATGCAGAGGGGAAGGATGCAGTGATGGTAGAGAGGGAAAGCTCAGGCACACAACCAACGGGCTATGCCACAGTCCACTGGCTCCTGCCTTGAGACCAGCTCTTCCTAAGTGCAGTATTGAAGCACACCTGGGCTAAGTGTTAGTGCTTTACACCAAAAGGCAAAGATCACAAGGTATTTAGGTCCTCTCAGTTGTCCTCATCTCATAATCACAGTTTTGCTTGACTTACAAAGGGTGGACTATAACCCAGGCAGGGGCAGCATGATGGTATGGTATTTCCCAGCTGTGCCCTGGTCAGATTTCCTGGCTGTGCCCTGATGGCATCATATGGCTGTGCTGTCCCAAGGTGCAATTTTCTTCACAGCCCGAAGCAGTGAGGAACAAGGCTGGGTGATACCTGAATGGGAGTACACTAAGGAAGCAGAGCCAAAGAGTTCCAAGAGGCTGTTTGCTGACTCCATCAGTGAACTTTTGTCCTGCAAGACACTATCTGTCCGAAGAGAGATTAAAGTAAATAGCTGTGGTCTTCACTTTCTGTGCATATGCTCTGCAGATAACTCTGTTTTCTCTCAGCCTCATTGTTGGCTTAAAGTAAGCTGAAATCCTGAACTTTGCTCTAGAATAGGTGTACCCACACTCTGGTTTTCCTGCTGTGGCAATATAGGAATAACAGGTAAGATTTCCCAAACCAGCACAATTTGTTGACCCAATGCCATCGAAAAAAGAAGCTTTCTACTGAAATCCTCACTGGGTTTTTTTTGGGCAAAGCTTCTGCTTTCCTGCCTGGCATCTTTGCAAACCTAGCTGTGCTCAGTACTTGGGCATACATGACATCTGCCAATACAACTCCTGTTGGTTGTATGCACAAAGAACAGTGGACTCCTGTTAAGGAGATGTGTGTTTGTTTTTGGTTTTGTTGTCCTAATTTTTGGTACCAGTGAGCTGGCTTTGCTTCAAATGCTAAGTGATCCCTTGCTAAATCCCTCCCAACTCTTCCCTGGGAGATGGAACCATTTTATTGTCCCAAGACGTGTTCTGAACCACTGCTCTACAGTGTGGTGGCATCCACTGTATTTCAGGAAATTGGTATTAATTGTTTTTTCCAAGCCTGGTGATAGAAGAGATGAAAGTGGGAAGCTGAAGAGACAGAAGGAAAGAAGGAAAAGAGTGAAAAACAGAGGAAGGTAAGGAAAGGTAATTGTAAGAATCAATCTCACTGATGGCTTGAGGTTTACTTGGGGTCATGATGCTAGGACATTTGGCATCTGTGGCCTTTCCATCATTAAGTTGTAATGTCACATCTTGACAGTGCAGAACGTTGCAAAGTGCAATGGTATAACACGGATGAGTCTACACCACAAAGCAAAAATGCTTAAGTCTTGTCCTAGTGAACACTGTCTTAGGAGGGGCTACACAGGACCTGAGCACTCCTCACATCAATGCTTTGTTGTTGTCTTTAAGCACTCATTTCCCTTTGCAAACACCAGCTGTGTGTGACATGTCACTTCCAGACCAGAAGTGCCCTCCTTCCTAGATCTCCCTGTCCAGCAATAGGAGAGGACAGCTTGCTTCTAAACTACGTCCTGGTTGTCTTAAGCTAAGTAAAAGGACTGTGGGGTATCATGATTCTCTCATTACTAGAGAGAATGGAATGTAAAAGAAAAGGGAAAATAATTCATTGTTTCACGGTGGAGTGATGTCCTCAGGAAGAGTGTGGGGTCAGGACTGGTTGTGGGTATTTAAAGGAGAGGGTATAGAATTTAACATTGATTATATATTACGGACTAGCCTTCATAAGGGTTGGAGACTGGTGTTTTTGACACAGGCGTCTCTTCAAACAGGTCCCTCAGCCGCACACAGGGTTATCACACGTATTCGTGTTCCTAATTCCTCTTACTACTCTTCAACTGAATGTTCACTGAGGATCCCCTCTCTTCTCTTTTCTCCACATCCTACATATGTCTCCTGAGCTCCAAACTCCTTGCAACACAAAACTATGTGTTGCAAGTGAACAGGAGGTAACAAGCAAATAGGGAGCTTTGGGATCTGGTCCTCAGATCCCAAAGACTTAATTTCTTTTATCTTCTTAATTTAAGAAGCTCTAGGGAGACCAGCTAAGACAATAACCTTGTAAATACCTTTCTTTGGTCAGATAAATACCATTCCTGAAGTTCCAGTGAACAAATTGCTGCTTACTTTGATGCAAGAAGATCTTCTGCTGTGCTTTTAAGCAGCCTCTCAGCACAATTGAAGCTCTCTAAGGAGCACAGGCATCCTTGGTGTCTGCTCACCTCTTTTGGGATGAGTGATGGTGCAAGCAAAGAAGCAGAGAAGTCTTCGAAGGCTCTGAAAACCATCTCAGTGTACTTAAACTACTAGAAGATCTAGATGAGATAAACAACACCCTCTTTATTGCCCATTCTTATTCCCATTGAGCGATCCAGGGGATGTGTCTAAGCTCAATGAGGAGATGACATCTGTACTCCAGCAAACACAATTGTTTCTTTGCAATCCTTATTACAACCTGCCTTCTACTTTCTCACATTTGGATGACTTCAGACTACTATACATTACTTAGTTACCAGTTCCACACAGTCCAAGCTGAAAACACTGGTTTTGCTCAGGAGGTGGCTGCTCTGTTGTCCACATATGTCCCATTTCAATGAACTGTGCCAGATTCTTTTTCTGGCATGTCTTACAGTCTGTGTCTGAAAATAGCCAGGAAACACCATATCCAAACAGAATTTGCAATCAGAGAGACACACACATAGTTACCGTGGCTTTGCCAAATGTATCACACACTGAAGGGTGGAACAAAGGCTGGTAGGTCCACGATATAGCCCCGCTCTTTTCTCTCTGTGCCTGAGCTGGCTCTCTGTCTTTTATCCATAGAATCATAGAATCAGCTAGGTTGGAAAACACCTTTAAGATCAAGCCTAACCTTTACCCCAGCACTGCCAAGTCCATCACTAAACCATGTCACTAAGGGCCTCATCTATACGTTTCTTGAACACTTATAGCATGTTTCCTCCCAGCATTTCACTTTGGCATGGTGTACATCCTAGTATGTCTTCTCACTTTATTTCAAGTCGTACATTTTGGGTGCTGAACACCCTGAAAGTTTGATTAGGCTGTTAAGAAACCCCACGTTGTTTTAGCATCACACAAGAGCATTAAAACCAAGTAAGAATATCACATAAGAATTGTTTTGTTTTACACTCTGACTTACAAAAGACACATCCAGATTGGAGAAGTGTTATCCTTTAACCAGTCAAGTCTCACTGAACAGCCTAATCCTGAGTTTAGGGACTGCTGTGTTTTGAAGAAGTAATCTCTGTAAAAGAAAGAAGGCAGATGTCAGTTCTAGCCTGCAATACCACAGGGTATTAGTCACCAGAGATAAGATTTTGCTTCTCAAATTCCTCTGGGTCTAGATGTGGAGCTGGATGCACACTTCTGGCTGGGTATCCTCTTCTCACAGACAAGACTCTGAACGCTAAATTATCTTTCCTGGCTAAAGACATAGGAACGAGAGTGGGAAGAGGATCTAAAGGATGATTCCTCCTGGAATTACATGCTGCCAAAATAATCCTTTGGGGATTAATGATCTCAAAGCCAAGCTAGAGTCATCCTCTTTCAGGAAGTCTAACCCGAGAAGTGGGCTGCGATGCAGAGGGTGGTCTCCAAGCTCTATGGTGATCTCCAAGCTACAGACCTGGGAGAGTATGATTTGTTATGTCATGTCCTATCCTATCCTTCTAGCTCTGTTTTTCATTGGCGTTAGCAACCACATCAGAGTTAGCTGAGTTTTCAAATGATGTATCGAGGAGTATCGTGATTGATCTTTAGCTTCTATAGAAATCTGCTGGGCTGCATTTGCTCCCATAAGGGGGGAATTCAGACCTCTCTCTCACCCAGTGCTTCAGCTTTGTGGGCCAAGCTCAGCTTTGAAGTCAACAGCTTTAGAACAACTTCTTTGGCTGTTGAAGTTCATAGAGCACATCTGACTTACGCTAATATGAAGAATCTGGCATCTCACTCCTGCTGGAGCGAATGGCATTAGCCCAAGTCTGAATTTGGCCTTTTGACTTTCAAAAATTGGCTGCAAAATGAGGGATCCTTGTCAGCTTTAAGATTAATGCTGTATGACTCCAAGCACGTTTGTCATCTGTTTGCAAAGTGAAAATAAGCCTACAGTTGTTGACAGTAAATGAAGTAATATTTACATAATACAGTCATACCTGTTTCCTGGTAAAGAGATCAATGCATATTTCTTTTTGCAATAACACATTCATGCTGTATATCTTTGCAGAGACAATAATATTTGAAGTGAAACATTCATTCAGCTATATAATTACTTCTATTGTTTTCCATTTGCTTTTTGTTCCCTAATAGTTTATTACTAGTGGCCAATAGTCAAAAACAATCCAGAGGGATGCAAAACAGCCCCCTTTTCCAGGTCCTTTTGAAGATATCTTGGTTATTAAAACTCCTGTCATTAAGATTGGTGCTTAGAGTCTGCTCCCAAAACCGAAGCTCCATTGCTCCAGGTGGTGGATGCAATTGCAGTAAAAGGCATTGCCTGCCTGCAGGAACTTACAGCTGGACAAAGGCACAGCAGGGGCACAGCCACCATATAGCAGATCAGAAACAAAACTGCCATGAGGTGTCCTGCACCTTTCCCACCTTCCTCCTGGATGTCAACTTTTGCATTCACCTTTACAGCCAAATTAGATATGGTAAAGTGGGTGTTGGGGAGAGGGGATGGGGTGGTCTCTGGGATACTCCACATAATAGGAAGCCAGCTTCATAGTGGTTTGATGAACCCTGCTCAGTGGCTTTCTTGCGGTCAGCTCTGGCACAACAGAAGTATTGCTCTACCTGCTCTGGGAGACTAAGGATGCAGCATGGGTCAGAGGAGTCATTCTTTGATGTCTCTGTCCTAGACTTTAATAGGCTGGAGAGCAGGTGAGATGAGACCCAACCCTTGTGTTTCTCTCAGTTATCTTTTCCTTTAGCTGAGAAAGTTTCATCCTTCCGTCCTATAGCACCTTCCAGATGATATGGTTCCTAAATCACTTCATGTAAATCAATAACAGCAAATAAATACCAAGGTGCCTCCACTATTAAGATGCTTGTGTGGCCTATCTTGTGTAAGTACTGAAGATAGCAATCACAATTTAGTAATTATTTCCCCCTCTTTCCACCTCCATAGCCCTCGATGAACACAGAGCTTCTAAAGAAAACCCTACAGCTGTTTTTTCCCCCCCACACAACAGTATCAACATAACAAACTCTTCAGTCAGGCAAGTTCCCTTCTCCTCCCTCCAGCTGCCCTTAAATTTTCACCCTGATGCAGAATGATGCTCTGAGTCAACTGGATACTCTCCTCCACCTACTCAAGAGCGGCTGTATTTCATGCTGCCTCTGTTACTCTGGGTGTCATGCAAATGGGGAGCAGCAGAGTTACATCTCTAGCATGGAACAGTGTGGCTCTTCACATCCGTGTGGCTTTATTTGTTCTTAAAATCGAGAGTTAATTTGCCTTAGTGCAAAAATGTTTTATGCTCCTCTTGCATACCCAGTCTGGACTGGCCGTTGAGTAGAAGAGGAAGCAAAGAAAGGTTTCTTAGCAGGAGTAGAGTTAGCAAAGGAGGGTTTCCTGGTAGGCAGTGCTAAAGGAAAAACTGGTTTCCAATTCCACCCAGTAAAACTGATTCAAACGCCTTGTTCTTTGGCTGTATTATCAGGATTTAACCATCAGAAGATGAACAGTGGGCAAGCTAGCCCAGCAGTCTGAACCTCTGAGTTTGGTTCCACAGCCATAGACATCTTCTTGGCCAACTCAAAGGTGCTGAAGAAAAACTCAGGTTAGATCATTTGCCAGCCCCTTTCTAACAGATGATTCTTCTTGGCTCACCTGAACCAGAGGTGATGTGATGAGGGAGGGAATGGCTTTAGGATGTGCAGATGCTGTGTTATCCAGGTTTGAAAGCTGACCTGCTCTCGTCCTCCCTGGCATATCTCTAGCTATACCTTTCAAGGTTTAAAAGTCCCTCTTGGCTTTGGTAATGGAGAAGCTGCCATGCAGGTGGGATCTGCAAACCATGCAAGGCTGTGTATTTGAAGAGACAGAGTTAACTAGACCTTTTCTCAAGTCCTGAACATCAGACAATGGAGACGATGACCTCTCTCCACGAGCCAGCTCATCTTACACTGGGCTGTAAAAACGAGAGGGCTTCTCCTGAGTGATGAGGATACATAGCAGCAGTTTTGATTTTGTACCTATATCCCTTCCCTTTTCCACCTCCTCTCCTACATCCCTCCCTATGCTTGCCCCCTGGGGACAAAACACACCATATCTAGTCCAAGCCCACCCCAACTCCTGTGCAGCAGAAGGTGTCAGTTAGGACTTGCCTTCTTGCCTCCTGCTTTGCTGTAGGGTAAATCTCAGAAGCTCTCTCCATCATCCTCATTCTTTTGCCAGGTCCTATAGGACTAGCTACAACCACAACACAGAGGGTGAAAAGCGAGGCCACCTCTCCCCATCACATGAGGTGCAACACATGTGATGAGCTGCAACTGGTGTGCTCTGAAAAAACTGCTTGGCTCTTGAGTGGCTTTGCTCAAGGGCTTAACAAATCCATCAAAGACTGCTCCAGTTCCCAAGTGTTTGCACCTCATAGGAGGGAAAGGACAACTTATTTTCGCTTTTCATTATGAGAAATGGAGTATAGAGAAGTGAAGAGGCATTCCTGAAGTTACATCCCTGGCCACTCCTTTATGCCAGAGATAGGAAATAAGCATCTGAATATCTTGCATTTATATTGATGTATGAAGTACCTTTGGGTCAGACATACTCGGTGTGTTTTTACAGCACCTAGCACAATAAGGCTCATATCCTGAACAAACACTGATAATACACTATAAGCAATCCTCAGTGATGGTGTTGAGGTTAATGTGGACTATTTCTCAGCCCTTGACCCTGCTATCTGTGAAAGCCTCATCACATGTATTTATCTAATATTTGACTTGAGTTAATTTCTGTTAGGGGAAAGGTCATTCTTGGGTAGAATTCCCTTTTGGGTGTAAGGCATTTAAGAGCTTGTTTCCCAGCGCATCTTGATGGGTTTAATGTACTCCTAAATCATTCTGGATGCTCTTGTCAATCTACAGGGTAGATCCTCCACTTCACGTAGATTCTGTATGATTGAAATGATCTTCCTGTGAAGAAGGGCCCCTCTATTTCACTTGACCATGGACTTTTTTCTGGTTCATTGTTGCATTGTTAGTCATAATACTTGCAGTTAGTTGTACCACTTGTCAAGTAGGTACTTTTAAAAAACAGTGCAGCTCTCCAGTTATTTCCTTGAGCCTTTTCCATACAGCATCCTTCTTTGGGAGCTCCACCATATTGTTCATGCTCAGTATGTACACAACCAGTTTAAAAGACTGGTCCAATCACGGTTAGTTTGTTCATTTTCTATTTTATTTTGAGAAGCTGAGGAAGGTAGCCATGAAAAAGGGATAGGAAAGAGACTGCAGCAGCATCCCTGAGCTGCTCTGCAAGACCTCACTTTTAATTGCTTTGCATTGGCAAAGCAAAAGCTCAGAGCAAGTGTCAGCTTTTGGCCACCAGCTGGAAACATTAGTAGTGATGAGTACCATGGGCAGCAAAATGCTGCCACCCAGGATTGAAGGGCAAACATCTGTGGCTGTCAGCTTATTTCCATTCAGCCTTTAAACAGCCCAGCAGAGATTTGTGGATGTGCATGTGAGGGTCCTTTACTTATCAAAGAATATCCTTGTAATGTGTTTGGGGCTGGGTAATAATAGGCAGCATCGGTGAATGATGTTTCATTATATTTTTTTAAGTGTATGTGTTCTAGTGGGTGATTCATCAGCTGCTGTTACAAGAAAGTACGTTGGGAAGCTTGCAGCTGTGGGCTCACACTGCAGTTTCTGTGTCGTTGCTAGGGATTCTGCATTAAATATCCCAATTCTCTGCGCTTAAAACTAGGAAAAACTGACATTCTGACTTCCCATAAGAGAATGGAATACGTGATTCACAGCCCTTCTTCTGCAACATTAATCAGGCCCTGTTTACAGGGAAAAGAGCCAAGGGGGATGGTTAGAGCCAAAGAGGTATGCTCAGAAAGCCAAATGGTGATGTCATCTGGGGCAAAACAGTAACGGCAAGCCACTTAACTGGCTGAGATGGCTTGTAGTGGGAGCAAATCCCAGTTAAAAGATGGAGATGCATTAGGGTTTCTTGGCTGTACCATTGACTACTCTGGTTTTACTATGGGTTGTTTATGGAGGAGGATAACAGAGCCATCAGTGACCACTTAGAGTTCAAGTTGGGCAGCTGAGTCCTGCAGATCTGCTGTGAGAGTGAGGGATGAGAAGTTCATAGTGCTGGGCTTTGAATCCCCAGCAACTTCTGTGTATTGTGTGGAGTAGGTTTGGAAGGTTCTTTCCATAAGGGTGCAATGCTCTGGTTTTCTTCTTGTGCCATATCCTGTCGATATGTGGGTTATTTCTTGAGCTGCCATGGTGCCAGGTAATGTACATGTGTGTAAGGGATTGCTCCTCAACCTGGTCATTTTCAACCCACGTGGAAAATGGGAGAGTTGTGATTACCTTTTTAAGATGGACTAAGGGAAATGAAGAGGGATTTCCTTGGACACACAGGAAAACACCAATGTGCCTCAGCTGGGAGAGGACACAACTTTCCATGGTAAGTTTCAACTGCAAGGTGGTTCTCCTGACATCATGTGAAACCTCTTTTACACACAGGAAACACAAATCATTTTGCAAGCTGAACAAAGGTTGAACAAATCGGTTTCTGTTGCCTCTTCCTTTAGAGAGAATGCTGGGGATGAATATGTCAAGGTTTTCATAAAACATGGTGATACTACGTGGGCAAGAAAAACATAAAGGCTAATCCCCATCCAGTCACTGCAAGGGACTTGCAGGAAGGTTCCTTCCTGGGCTTTGGGCTGTCTTCTCAGGCATCCGTCTTGCAGAGTGGATCCTGACTGTCTGCCTACAGAGATATAGAAAGGAGCCCTAGGAAGAAGATTTAGAAAGTCTGACTGGCCCACCTGCATTCTTTGTGTGGCATGGAGACCTCCAGGTAAGCCAGCAGCAAGATGTTGTTTGGGAGATTAGAAGCATTTCTAAACATCACATATTGTCTTACTAGAAACTGTTCTCCTGGGCACTGATTAAAAATTGTTAAGTTGTGGGAGACCCGGTCTAATAAAGAAGGGAAGTTTCTTGGTTGGACCAGTGGAAGTTCTCTATTCTAAGTCAGACCTTTGGCTTAATCTTGTTCTTACAGAGAGAGAGAGAACAAAGAGCAAGCCAACCAGAATTTGGAATGGCATGATATAATCAATGATGTGTCTACTGCTTCTCTGCCCAAGTGCTGAGAACTCACATACTTGGGATATAGGATTGAGGAGCCAAAACAAACTGTAGGGCTTGGCTCGGGAAAGGAAGATGTTAGCATATGTCATCCACTTCAAAGCTGTAGCTCTAGTATCTAACCCAACATGGGAGACCAGTAACGAGTGGTGTCCCTCAGGGATCGGTGTTGGGATCGGTCTTGTTCAACATCTTTGTCAGTGACATGGACAGTGGGATTGAGTGCGCCCTCAGCAAGTCTGCCGATGACACCAAGCTGTGTGGTTCGGTTGATACGCCAGAGGGAAGGGATGCCATCCAGAGGGATCTCGACACGCTTGTGAGGTGGGCTGATGCCAACCTGATGAAGTTTAACCATGCCAAGTGCAAGGTCCTACACCTGGGTCAGAGCAATCCCAGGGACAGCTACAGGTTGGGCAGAGAAGAGATTCAGAGCAGCCCTGCAGAGAAGGACTTGGGGGTGTTGGTGGATGAGAAAATGAACATGAGCCGGCTGCAGTGTGCGCTCGCAGCCCAGAAAGCAACCGTATCCTGGGCTGCATCAAGAGGAGCGTGACCAGCAGGTCGAAGGAGGTGATCCTGCCCCTCTACTCTGCTCTCGTGAGACCTCACTTGGAGCATTGTGTGCAGTTCTGGTGTCCTCAACATAAAAAGGACATGGAACTGTTGGAACAAGTCCAGAGGAGGCCACGAGGATGATCAGGGACTGGAGCACCTCCCGCGTGAAGATAGGTTGAGACAGTTGGGGCTGTTCAGCCTGGAGAAGAGAAGGCTGTGTGGAGACCTCATAGCAGCCTTCCAGTATCTGAAGGGGGCCTACAAGGATGCTGGGGATGGACTCTTCATCAGGGTCTGTAGTGATAGGACAAGCGCTAACAGGTTAAAACTTAAACAGTTTTAAACTTAAAAAGTTTAGATTGGATTTAAGGAAGAAATTCTTTACTGTGAGGGTGGTGAGGCACTGGAATGGGTTGCCCAGGGAGGTTGTGAATGCTCCATCCCTGGCGATGTTCAAGGCCAGGTTGGACAAAGCTTTGGGTGGCATGGTTTAGTGTGAGGTGTCCCTGCCCATGGCAGGGGGGTTGGAACTGGATGATCTTAAGGTCCTTTCCAACCCTAACTGTTCTATGATTCTATGTTTCTTCATATGATATCACAGAGGTTGGCCATTGGTGATGCAGTACAAGCTGAAAACACTGTGAATGGTGTGTTTAGCAGTGGCAGTGGTAGATGGTTTGTTATACTTCAGAGGCTGATAGTTTCCTCTGTTGTAAATCTGAAAGAAATCTGTAGGCTTCTTAGGAGGTAATAATAAGATAATAATGATGGAAAATAACAACTGATAAATGAAAGAGAAGAACACAGAAAAGGAAGCCGTGTATGAACTGGCTGAATGCCTCAGAGACATAGGCGGGAGGGAGGTCTGTGTCCTATGCTAAATGCTTTTATGCTTTTGGTCCATTATTTAATTCTGTCATATTTCAGCTTTTCTTTCATTCATGGCACAAGGAAATGGTGAGTGGGGAAGATTAGTGGGTAATAACAGGGCATTTTGAGGTTTTGTGTAGCACTATGAAGCCAGGTCCTCTGCTGGAGGTGAAGACAGTGATTTACACAAGCTGATGATCTGGCTCCCCCTTTTCTAGTATGTCAACACACATTCATCCTTATGCCAGCAACATGCAGGCCCCCATTGCAATAGTTTAATAAGTTTAAGGAAGTTCCTGTTTTGATCTTTTGTTATAATCAGTGTTATTACGAATGCAAACAATAACCAGAACAATTGTAGTCATCAATGGAGCTATTGGTGAAGAATACAGGGCTTTCCTGCTTAGACACAACTATGAAGAGGACTGTTTACTTAGCTAGCCTGTCCTTTTATAGTTACCAACAGGAAATGTTTGCAATGTTTGTGTAAGAAGGAGACTCCAAATTATCCCACATGATCTCTTCAAAGGGATGTGAGAACAGAATGTATGTTTCAAATAAAATCTCACAGCCCTTTTTTTGCCTGAAGAGTGAGCACATATGGTTTTGATGGACTTGCTAACCTATTGTCTCTGTCTTTGCAGCCCAGGTTTGTCACATTCTCACCTCTACATGGAAAAGTTTTGGATTAAAACTCTTTTCTCATTTTTAGTTCCCCCCGAATTGCTTTAAACATTGGTAGGCAGTATGATAAGACCAACTTGACTGAAACAGCCTCTATTATTGGATGTTCAGATGTTTGCCATACTGAACACCAACAGATCTTCACAGTGGATGGCTGAAGTGGGATTGTCTGAAGTGAGAAGAAGTGACACCAGTGATTGTATAGGAACAAAAGCATGAGACAGCATCTTTCTGGTCACCTACAGGAGTGGAGTGCTGGAAACTCACTGGACTGTTAACAGATTAACCAGTCTATAAACAATAAGCTACTGTTGCAAGTGTAAATTAGGGCTTAGTTTTGTCTTGGTCTTGTTTCTTGTTACAGAGACTTATACAACAAATAAACCACAGTTCAAAAAGTATCTCAAGCTCCACCTCAGTAAATGAGTGACGCGCACAGAGCAAATATCAGACCCACTTTGATCAACTGGGTTTTGTCATTTAAAGCTACAGAATTACCTGTTAATACCCATTAATATATGGGTGGTGGATGGAAATGTCTTGTAACCTAGATAATGGAAAACATTTATGAACACTGGAGCTGGGAGTCCTGTTAGCTTATCACGGGCAGGTAAGGAAGGTTTGGTCCACACATGTGGCTGTTCCCTTACTGTACAGTGGCATTTGTATGTCAATTTAAGATTTGAGTCTCATTAGGAGTGGGAACTATTTTATCCACATTTTACACATGGGGGAAGGGAGGTAGAGAAGGAGATTAAGGGACTTGCCCAAGGTCACACAGGAAGCCTGTGCTAGAACCAGGATATGAACAGAGATTTCCTGAGCCTCCATTTGCTGCATTAACCACAAGCTCTTCCTTCCTCCTTCATCTGGGAGAAACAACAGGTTTTCTTTAAGAGGTGCCCTGCAGGGAACTTGGCTACAAGGTTCTTCTTTGCATGCAGAGAAGACTCTCCAAGCAAGTGACATCCTTGCATTGAAGCACAGCCTTGCAAGTAGTTGTGTGTTTGTGCCAGAAGAGACAAGTCACCCATACAAGTATCTATCCCTTTCTCTTTGGCACTGAATTTTGCTGGTGCAGAGCTGCTTTGGGGTCGTAGGGCTGTGCAACCTAATGACTGTGGCCATGCCTGTGAAGACCACAGCCTCTGGGAAGTGCTTGTGCCTACTGGCCCATACATACACATCTTCATTGCAGATCTGAGCTGATTGCCTAAGGGCCAGTTAAAGAAAGGACAACAGGTTAAGTTGGAGACTTGCGTAACTGAAGATGCCTTTGTCCCTGTTGGACTTAATGTCAGCTCCCGGACACGGACAAAATCTTATCTTGTCATTTCATTTGTTACTTGCTCAGTGAATTCCTTTCTTTCCAGATATGTCAGAAGTCGGACTTTCTCTTCCAGGCATCAGTGGGAAAGTGTCCTGCAGGATGAACAACAGGGACTAGAAAAGGCTCACGCCGGATGAGCACCTCGAATGTCAATGGGCAGGAATGTCACTTCAGCAACTCGTGATGAAAAGCCCCATCTCTTCCATCAGAGACATGCTGGGGAAAAATGGGCCAGAGACAACATATCACCAGTTCTACATGATTTTTGTGAGACTGAGACTTCCTTTAAGTGATGTTGTTGATTGATCTCTCTTGATTTTCAAGGAACAGATACTGTTCCTCTGGGATTTACTGCCATTATTGTACAGGATAACCAGGACGAGGTCAGCAGCAGCTTGAGTTTCCTCTACCTGCTTGTGTAACCAAACCACCATTCAGAAGAGGGACTTTTTAACTCACACACACATATACAAAATGAATAATGTTGTCAGTGGCATCACCTCTAATTACAAACGACAATAAAGTACTATGGCATTTTCTTCTGCAGGTTGAATGAAAAGGACATTCCCAAATAAGTTTTTGTGGTTATTTTTTTGTGGTCACCTACTCCCCTTCCTATCATATTCTCCCAGGTTTAACACAGATCAGAGAGAGGCCACATGCCTTTTATTCTCTTAGTAATGTTGATAACTTGTCACCATCTCACCTCCAAATTCACCTGGGCAAGGACCCAGCTGCTCATCTCAGACTACTTTTGTGCTGAGCACAGGATCTATTTGCTCATGGGGAAAACAGAAACTTCCCCATCTCACCACAACATCATAGCTCCTTATCTATCCCTGCGTTTGGTAACCAACTATAGGGATTTTCCTTCAGGAAAGAGTTGGCTGAAGACTCCAGTTCCCCAGCAAGGACTGGGATGGGGTGCAATCACCCAGCCTAACCCCAGCCTGCAGTGGCAGAATGAGGGCAACAAGGACAGCGTAATGGGTAGCCTAAAAGATGTGCTGCCTTTGTTTCACTGCTTTACCATTAGCTGGTCCCAGGTAAGATGCTTTTATCTGAAATAATGAGACCAGTTTTTCTGCTCAGTTAAAGACAACATCCTGATGCAGTCTCATAAGATTAGCATATGCTAAGAAAGTGCAAGCGGGGAAGTTGTGGATAGTGCTGGAATAGATTCTGGGGGTGGAAGGAATATCAGGCATCCTGTTAAAAATTAATCTCCAGGGTTTTGGCAGCACACTGTAAGCAGTGTTTTACAGACAGTTACCTGTCTCACAGGCACACCCCATTACTATAGCTTTTATTGAGCTAAAAAAGATGTACCCGGATACAAGGAAAAAAATATTATTGAAAGTGCATCCTTCTCTAGCCAGATGTTTGTCTTCCTTTGGTCAAATCTAGCTTCTTCACCCCCTGTTTTTTTCTTTTCCTTATAGTTTCCATTATGTCAGAAAGACATTCAAAATATTCCTTGAGATTTTTTATGTATTTAGGATCTTTTTTGAGTCAAATGTTCAATTTTATGACAAATTAATATACTTCAGGGCAAATTTGCTATTTGGAACTCTTGAAAGTGAGTACAGAGAACTAAATTTGCTGCTAGAAATTCTAATGAAAAACCGTGATAGCCTTTCTCCTTTGTCATTCTTAGTGTCACACTCAGTTACATTTCAGATCTGGAACTCTAGCTAAGTACTGATGGCTTCAATAGGATGTCCTTGTGGATTTAAAAATTACTAGCATGTGTAAGCATTGCAGACTGTATCTCATCCTAATTGATAACAAATTTTCAGAGAGCTGCCAGCGTGCTCTTGCTGAGTCCCCAAAGTTTATCATATTTCCTTATAACTGTGTCTTATTCAAAAAATGTATGTCTATGCATTTGCCATTAGCCACGATGCTTAAAGGATTTGGTCAACCCGTCATGGTTACGTATAGTGTGACACAGAGACCACACAGGTTGCAAATATTGATCAGTGCATGGCCAGTGTATCCTGTTTTTAAACAAAGCCAGGAGCCAAATCATTGGTGAGTGTTTGTGACTAGCTTGGAAAGATGAAATCAGGACTTGCTTGAGTTAACAACGTGAAAAGATCAAAACCCTCCTGTGCATTGTGGCTGTATAGGACAGGCTGGGCTGTGTTTATGCAAATTCTCATGAACCCACATGCACTAAAACGTAATAGAAATCTTCTGGTACTACTAGATACGAGGTCAGCTGCCTCACACTGACCATCCACACGTGCAGATATATCTGGAATGAGAAACGGGGGATTTTACCGGTGGGATACTTCACCTGAGACCACAAAGCCTAAGGCTTCAGATTCACTGACCTGAAAATCAGAGTAGGGCTGTAGCCAGAGAAAGGTCTTCTGTTTTAGGGTGAGTGTGGACAGCTGAGGGCTGTGGATCAGCATGAAGCTGGAATAGCTGAGATGTCCTCTCATGAAGGGCTATAGAACTTGATGGCAGTGATTAGTACCTGGAGGGGGAGTGGTATATGTGCTGCTTTCAGCTGTGAAGGTTGCAATGTGACAGTGTCCCTGGGTTACCATTTTAGACATCTGAAGATGTCTCATTTAAGATGAAAGAGGAATCACCATGGGTCAGATGTCCATTCAGTTCAGATGAATCTCATCTGTTGAATTCATATTTTATGGTAGGTATGTGCACAGCGCTGTATGGAAATATATGAAAATATAGATTATAGTTGCTTGGATCCTGGAAAAAGTATTCCTGTAGGAACATGGGACTTGACCCTAAAAAACAGGAAAACAAGTACATGGAGCTCTGTTCCTTTCAACTAGTGCTGTGTTCTGTAGACATACCTCGTGCTTTTGTGAATTTCTGGTTGTATAGGTTAATCTAGAAATACTAATTATGAAGGCAATTTCCATTCTCTCCATCTTCTTCACAACCCTTGACAGCAAGTCAGGTTTTGCCTTTTGAAAGGAGAAGTTATTTTTATTCACGTTGCAGAAGATTTTCCAAACTCCACATATATTGTTATGTCTCTCAAATGCATTACATCACGCAACTCTTCTGAAAGGTGTCCAAATCCTGCATTAAAATGCTTGTGGGAAAAGTTGAAAAAATAAGTGGTTTATGTTAAATGGTATTTGGAAAAGGGAATGAAATGCATTGCACTGATATGGTGGAAAGGTAATGTACTAATGGATGCTTTAGTCTTGAATTAAGTGTTATGCTCTCCCTCATTAAACTCCATTCTGAAGTTATGTGAACTTACTTGTTCCTTAGCCTTGCCCCTCTTTCTTACTTTTACACTGGATAGCGTGTAAGAGAAGAGTAGTGAAGTATGAACTCTCTGAACATTATGCAGTGAAAAACGTAACCAAAGCAGGTGGTTTTATGTTAAATTAGGAGAGAATCTGATCTGTCCATATTTCAAACAGCGACTTGGAGGAATCTGGAAAACAGCAGACTCAACTTGTGCCTCATGGCTTGATGGGACCTATACTGTGTGCCTTAGAAAGCCATTGCTGCTTCAGTTCACGCTGAGAGGAAGAACAGCATTTAACATTTCCCTCAGCACATTCTTGTTGAGTGTGGTGGACTTTGGCCAGTGAAGTTTGGGTACTATTGATATTAAAGATCTTTATTAGTGAGGCTTTTGCTCTAGAAAGCTTTATCCACATTGTGTTTTTATGGTGTTCCCATGGGCCAAATATTCTGTTTGCATTGGGATACCCTGGGGACACCATGCAAGCCTTGCTTGCATGCCGTGAAGGGAAATTTAGGGCCTCTTGGCCTTCGCAACATCCTCTAGGAACACTTAATGTGCTTTTCTGGACAGCTCCAAATTTGGAAAGCTACCTGTCTGAGCATCCAGAGCCTTTAAACACATACCCCATGTATAGCTCTCTCAGCACTCCTCAGTGCCCAGTATTTCAAAGGTTTGGAGACAAACCTGGCACATATCCAGCTTTTTCTCAGAATCAGCTAAGTTCAGAAGATCCTGGGATGACTGCCTGACCTCACGTCCCATCCCAACCAAGCATATGACAAAAGGATTTTGCTGGCCTCCCTTGGACCGTCTCCAAAGCCAGGCTCCCAGAGGTCTTGTCCTGTGATGGGAACATACTAACATAAGCGTTGCAAACACCTGCTGAACAGTGATGGTGGCTGAGGAGAGGCTTATGGGCTCCAAAGAGGATTTTGGTTCACTTTTCATAGTGTAAAGTTCTCTTTAAGGGCTGAATTGTGCTGACTTTGGGAAAGAAAGCAATGACTGCATTTTATGAGGGGTCCTAGACCTGTGAATATGGTTTGCATGTTCAGGGGATCAACATCTTCAGGGGATTCTCTCTTTGCTCTGTCCGCTTTCAGGTTTTGCTATGTTTTAGGCAGAAGTCAGGCTCCTCATTGCTCAGGCTGGACAATTCTGACAAAGCTGCTTTGTAAGAATGGTAAGGCGAGTCATCCTCTGAAGGTATCTATCTCCCAAGTGATGGCTGGATGGCCAACATAGATGAGATGCATAACTCAGATGGGTCAAGATAAATGATACCCCACACTTATCTACCTGGTACTTAGTTGTCTGGGAACTCAAAGTATACAGGGATCAAAAAATAGTAGGTACCAGTCCAAGCTTGCGCTACTGCACGTTCATAAACATGCTTTATTGGCTGCTTCTATTAATTCCTTTACTTCCTAATTGAGAAATATTAGTATTAGAAGGAGACGGGCTCCTTCGTTTAGTACCATTGGTGCTGCTCACACTGAGAGCAGAGGCTGAGGATCAGGACAGCTGCCTTGTAGCCTCAACAGCCTCCTCGCCTTCCCTCACCATGAAGACCTCAGTGTCTTCAGGAGGATGATAAGGAGACTGAATTTAAAAAAACTCCTTCAGAATAATGTTGTGAAGGCCCAGATGAACAAATTGTCACACTGTGTTGTTGGGCCTTCTCTATGAGACATACCAGGGAGGATAGAGGTTATATGAAGATCCTGGAGATATCAGCTTTCCTAGATCTTCAATCCAGGCATCTTGGCAGCAGCTCAGAGTTGGTCATATTAGAAAAGACTGAGTACTGTTTGCAGAAACTGGGAGAATTCCCTTGGATTTATTTCTATTTCTGTATTTAAGTTCATTTTTCATTCCAGAGCTATTTCCCCACTTAGCAGCAACTGCTACTGAGAGCCCACAAGGCACCTGGGAAGGTCAAAAAGATGGACATTTTAAAGAAACCAGACAACAGTTTCCTTTTATTTTATCTTGCAAACACATTTGCAGTCTAGTTAAAACAACAAAGCAAGACATTTCATACATTCAGTTCCTTAATTGAATGACAGACCAGAGCCTCAGCTGGTGTGATTCTGTATCCCTCCCTTGCAATCAATTTAGTACCATGGGAAATTCACTTCCAAAACCCATTTTTCATAGTGAACACAGGAACTTTTCATGTAGTTTCTATCGAGGCCTTTACCACTGCTGCTGCTAACATCATCCCATTGCTTGCAGAATGTCCAGCTCTTACAGAGTCTTTTGCCATTGTGCCTTTGGGTGCCCTGCTGCTGATCGCACTATGACTGAGACACACTTTGGCTAACTTCATTAGTCATGTACCATGAACAGCTTTCTACCAAGCAAGGCTCAGCCCAGTCTTAGGTTTGCCAGGCCTCTTGACTGTCATGCAGATGATGTTAATAATTTTTTCATGCTGAAAAGGTAATTGGAACACTTATAACGCTTTAATATATATAACACTTACAATGTATAACACTTACAATATACAGCACTTATAATGTAATATAATGGCTTTACAATATCCCAACTGAGCCAAGCACTCCTTTATTCTTTTAAAGACACCTAACTCACTTTTAAAGGAAGTTAACATGGCTACCCATGTCACTTTGCAAGTTTTTTTAATGATATAGTCTTGTTCATGAATGTACACATTTCCTTTAAGACGATATATACCTAAACCACAGTGCGTGGACATGAGTCAATAAAGAAGCAATTCACGTAAGTTTATATGCATTGATACTGTTTGTCAAAAACAGGCTATGGCAACAGAATTGCACAACAAGATTCTGCCGTCTGAAAATATGAACTGCTGTATAACACCGGTACGTAACATTGGATCAGCGAGGAAAGTGGTAAACCGAGTCTAAACGTGCTGTGTCTGTACTTGAACTTCAGAATGTCACTGGGTTTTCAATTGTCAGTAAAAAAATCAAACAGAATCCTTCCCCCTTTCTTTTATAACCTCACATTTGCAGAAGGAAGTCGAAGGTTTCTGTGGACCTTTGCAATTTGCACACCTGTGCAGAAATAGGAAAGGGAGGGAGGGAGTGAGAAAAACCCCACAGTTCTTTTCTCTCCTATTTTTATGCAACTGTTGGTATCCGCACACAGGTCTTCAGGCAGCTTGAGTGTCATAAGGGTATTTTTGCACAGTCCAGCCTGGCAGACAACTTCCGGAAAATGCACCTTTTGGCATAAAAATAACATTCCAGGGTAACTTGAAAGGTTTCTCGATGGCTGATTTTGCCCCGTGCCAGGGCTATGTGATGCACTGGCTATAGGAAAATTAAAAGGAGAAATTAAAAACAAAAAAGAAGACAAAAAAAAGAAGAAAAAAAAAATAAAGAAAAAGGAGAGAAACGCAATTTGAAGCCTAAAACCATGCCAAGGAGGGCACGTTCTGCAGGCTGATGTAGGGCAGAGCAATCAGAGCTCTCGGTACAGTAAGCGGAAAGCAGAGCAGCTGCACTGTGTTTTACCTCTTTGAAACATCTAACAGGAAGCAGCCCTGACGTGAGGCAGGGAACCAGTCCTTCAAACGCTGGAAGGCTCTCAGTGTTCTCAGCACTCAGCACTTTGCAAGAGGCACCCACAACTTCTCCGGTGCCCAACTTACAGAGGGTCCATTCTGCTGCAGCTTCTGCAGATCCTGACTTTCCTCTCTCAGCTTCCCCAGTGTGGCCCAGAGGAGACAGTCACAGCTTCTGCCAAGCCTACCCCATCTCCAAGGGTGAATTTCCAGCTCAGCACTAGGCCAGCCTCCCTCCTAATACACTTTGGGGGCTTAAATTGCACAACAGAACAAGCACAGGAGCCCTTTTGCCATGCACGGGAGTATTATGAACTCTCATATAATACCAGGCAGATATTAATGGTGCCAACTCACACCGCAGCACATAGGAGTTGAGATGTGAAATTCAGGGCAGCAAAGTGGATTTTTAAGCATCCCAAAGGTCAAATTACAAGGGCTGCTTGAAGCTCCATTTGCATGAGCAGAAACCTTGCTGCATGCAAACACGCATGCAGACAACCCTACACTTGCAGGCTTATATGCAAAAAGAACTCTTTTTTCTTCTCTTTTTCTTCTTGATAGGCATGTTGTGGAAAATGTGTGTCTCTGTGGGTCTGGTGACATGCAAATGTTTATGTGGGTGTTAAAAAGAAAATGGAGAAGGTGTGAAGCATATATTCAGAGAGCCAGAAGCCACACACAGGCTTCTATTTATAGCACCCCCGTGGTGAAATAGAGAAAACGAACTGCAGCTTCTATCTGCTGCTCCCAACTGAAGTTTGACAAGAACGGATAAAACCTTTTAGGGTCTCTTTGTAGTTGTAACTGACAACAAAAAGTGATGAGTTAGCTGTTTCCTTTGCGACCCTCTTAAGCAGGTGAAGAAGTCAACCGCTATGTGAATGGAACAAGCTGACGCTGCCTCGGTGCCTAAAAGTGAACTTCTTCTCATGCAGAGCCCTGGTCAAACCCCAGAAATAGCTCTTGTTATGAGCACAACTGCCTCCCAACCTGGATTCCCAGCCCCAGGTGAAGAGTTCATGATCCAGGCACCTTGGGGTGCATCAATCTTTCCATTTCTTTCTAGTGACATCTGTTAGAAAGAGAAAAACAGAGAACTAGGGTCCTAGTATCAGAGCTGAGATCTGAGGTTATGGTTCAAACCCACTGATGATTTCTTATGCCAATAATAGAATGACTGCAGTTCTGCTCTCGCTTTTTTCTTTGATGGATTCTTCTCAAATGGGATCGACTGCAATGTGATCCTGCTGCTGCATAGCATCCTTTCTTCCACATTTCACGCCTTGCTTTCCTGAGGGCACTAATTCAAGCATTTTCCTGCTTGAAGCTCATATATTCAGTGAGTGAGTAGGCATCTCACTACTCACCTCTCTCCTCTGTGATGGTTGGTCTTTGCGGTACCTGTTGTTGGCTACTCTTGACTCTTATGCTAGTGCAGGACACACATAGTCTCCTTCTCCGCTCCTCATTCCACGACACCTTCAGATCACAGCACTCGTGCAAATTGTGGATTTCTCCAAGAGGAGTTGGGAGCCACCAATTCTCTTTTTGTTTGGGTGGTAGAGGTGGGTTTGGCACTTGGACAACGACAGGGCTGGGAGCTGAATGCCGAGATCCTGCCGTAGGTCTGGACTTTGGCCTAGTGATGGTGGAAAAACCAACTTAAAGCTGAGCTCTTCTTTCTCCCCATTGTTTTTTTATTTATTTTATCAAATGTAAAGAACACAACCGAACAGAAATATTTTGTGACTTGGTGTTTCTTACAGTACACGCTTTTCTCAGAAATAAAAATCCTGAGTTATTAAACAAACAGCTACAAACCTCCATTTCCATGTTTTAAAATGAAGTATGTTGATATTTTTCTTTAAAAGGCTGTTTTGACTCGTAATTTGTGTGTGAGTAGTTTCAAAAGATAATGTCTAAAAGCCTGAGAGAAAATATACACCTGTATTAAATTTGAATGAAATTAATATTTTTTGAATTAATCTTTGAACTTGACTCATCAAAAATTCTGAACATTTTCATTCTGAGTTGATCTGAATTGAATTTTCATCAAAATCTGCATTTTAAAATTTCAAGTGAACCAATAAATAAGTTATTTGCACGGTCCTAAGGTAATATTAAGCAGTATGTTTTGTCTTTGTGTCACCTGGAATTGCTGGCAAAGCAATTAAGTTGAACTTCTCTTTCATTCTAATATTTATTTGTTTCATTCATTCAATATGAAAACTGCTTTGATTGAACGAGCTGGTCACATGGGCCATTGCCTGTTCCTTGACTGAAATAGAACATATCTCTTAGAGATGATCAACCCTGAGGTCTGTTTTTAGGAACATGTATGTTAAGTGAGTTCTTCCATGTCTAATATCATTGCTGGGTTTAGACTAATGCCTTTCTCTGTGGGGTAATATCTTGGTGAGAGCACTGTTTTGGCAAACTCTCTTCTCAGATTTGGGCCTTGCCTCCTGGTGCAAGCATTAGAATCATAGAATCATAGAATAGTTCGGGTTGGAAAGGACATTAAGATCATCCAGTTCCAACCCCCCTGCCATGGGCAGGGACACCTCACACTAAACCATGGCACCCAAGGCTCTGTCCAGCCTGGACTTGAACACAGCCAGGGATGGAGCATTCGCAACTTCCCTGGGCAATACTAATTGCAGTATTACTACTAATACATTCACTACTAATAAATTCTTGCATTTTCTTTGGTGAACGCTCCTTAGTATTTGCTTGAATTTGCGTGTTTTCTTCTCTGTCAATAAACTACTTTCATAGGTGTTGACAGGGAGAGATCACAGGGAGCGACAAACACTGCTGAGGTGCTTTCCTTTCAAGCAATAGCTGAAAAAGCAGCATCTCTTTGCAAAAATTTTGTTTAATCTTTGTACTTTTAATTCTGTTCTTTTTGTGTTGCTTTCCTGGTGATAAAAATAGAGTAAATGTCCCTTTAGAAACAAACAAACAAACAAACCAACCAACCAACCAACCAGAACTTACTTTAAAAGCACAGGTTCTGCATAAACCCCAGCAGTCAAACCACCCTCTGTTACAGAGGAAACCAGACAGGTCTTTGCAAAATAAAGGTGGAACATGTTCTTCACTCCTACTTTGCTCACGTACCTAGACCAAAATCAACATGAGAAGCTGGCTTTGCACTCACCTACAGGTCAACAAGGGCAAACAAATTAAGTCCCTAACGCATGTCAAATCACTGCTGTGGGTGTGGGTGTGTCACTGGAGGACACTGATTTGCACCATGCTTCAGTTACCCAATTGTCTTCTTAGGTAATGTACTCCACTGCAATGGGATGAGAAGCCTTGCTCAAGGTTCTGCCTGCTATGAGACATTGTCCTTGCCCTAGAGAGCTTTCAGCTGAAGGGACAAAGACAGCAAGAGGAGAAAATAATGGAGAAACTATTGCCAAGGGTAATAAAACAGGCCAGTGCTGGAAAAAACGCATTTCTCTCTCATTCTGCAGTGCCCATGGTGTTGTTGATGGAGACGTGACTAGTCCTGAGGGTTTTAGGTACATTTCTGTATTTGTTATTTTAGCACAGTTATGAAGTTTTAGATCAGGCACTGCGTAACTGCTGGTTCTAAGCCTCAGGTAAAACACTTCTTGGTGTCCTCAGGACTTTAAACTTGCGTTAGGTGAAACATGTTAAAGCACAGCTAAGCTGCTTCAGCTCACTAGTCAGGGCAAAAATAGAGGGGAGAGAGAGGTCCTTCGGTTTAGCCCTAGGGCAAACCCATGGTGAGGTGGGGTTCAGGGATGAAGGACTGACCTCAGCAAATTCACCTCAGTCAAAATTAAATGCTTTCTCTTTATTATAGTTTTACCTCAGGATAACTCAGGCACCTCAGTCATTCTGAGGTTAAGAAAGAAACCCCAAACCCATCTTTTTCAAGCAGCAAAGACAAGCCCTAACTGTAGACTTAGCTGAAGGGCTCACCTTAGCTTGGGATGCTTGGTAGATCAGCACTGCCAATTAGTTAAATGCATTACAGTAATAATTGTGTGTGTTCCTTCAGAGCCCACCCATCTTTTCTCTTTTTCATCTTTGTTTCAAATGAGCTAGGATTTAGCCAATGTATTGAGGGAGAAGGGAAGGTAGAAGCTCCCGAAAGAAGCTGCCAATAATTAGGAGCACATATTCTAAAGCTACTCATGCATGCTAGTCTCTGAACTGTCTTTATAACAGGAGCAAGAAGGTTTCATTGGGAACAACAGTTCTACAGTCTTTAGGTGCAGCATTTGGACTTTTTTATTCCTTTTCTCCAATAAGAAAAGCTACCCCGCTTCATCCCCCCCACCTTGTACTAAATTGAACCAAACCTAAGCAAAAAGATGGGGCTGGCAAAGCTCCAGCTGAGTGCAGAGGGTATGCTCAAAAGCAGGAAGCTGTGGCAAAGCTGAGTCGCTGAAAAGCTACTGGAGCTAATATATTGTGGTCATGGGGATAGGCAGCAGCATCTGTGCAGTGATGGGAAGACTCAAAAGCACCTTCAAAACAGGCTTGTAAAATACTGCTGATCTTTGCACTTTGACTGGGCTTTTGTGCTTGAAGCATTTAGAACACCTTTTGCGTCGATGAGCTGGAGCGCATAGTTTATCCCTATGTGCGACGTGTGCCTTTCAGACGCCCCATTTGCTGCCCGTGCACTGAAACGCAGAGGTAGGCTTTGAAGGTGAAAGGGATGCGTAGGATTGGGTTCATCTGGCAGCATTTGTGACGGCATCTGAGGCTAAAGCAGGTTGTAAACACTCGCTAGTGAATAGCTGCCTTCCCCCTGCTCTTTCCACGGCAGTGTGAAAAGCCAGGCGTGCACTTGTGGATTGACTAATTCTTTTATGGGGTGGAAAAAAAAGGTACTGGCTGTGAAGCTAATAAAAAACACCAGGTGGTCAAGATATCACGGAGGCCTGTTGTTCTAGGAGATTGTTTCATTTATTAATATGGACTGCGATGATGAGAACGGGATGCATAATATTGCCATATGAGATAGGGAGTGAGGAGATGGATGGGTGAGGTAAGATGCCCTTTTCCTTCTCTGGCTGCCCTTAGGAGGGAGGAAGGAGTGGCTATGCTTCAGATCTGAAGAACCAATGCAAGCTGAGATAAAGGGAGGACTTCCACCAGTACCTCAGTAGCTGCTACCTTAAGATGCCACAGTTCATTAGAGACTGCAGCCAGCGCACACGTAGAGGGAGGGACAAGCTCCAGTCCCCATTCTTGAGCTCTCTGCTCTTCTAGATGCCTGTGGGTGCCCGCCCTTGGCGCTGTATTGGTGTTGGGTAGGGTCTCAGAGACTGTTTCATGTGTTTCTTGATGCCTGGACTGGGCATAAGGAACCACTTGTGCCTGATGGAGGCACAGATATAATTTCTGTGGTCCTTACTCTACTGATGGCCAGAAAATACATACACATCCAAGACACCACTGACTTGTGGAGCCTGGAAACCAACCAGGAATTGCTGATAGCCTCCATGCTGGTTTTATGTGTTTTGGAGCTTTTCAGCTTTTCAGCCCTGCTCTCAGGTGGAAGAAACTGTGAGCGTGTGTCAAGTGGGTTAGTGGAGCTGTGTCAAAACTCACTCTCAGATCATGCTCATTACTTGCCCCTCATCTGGTCTATAAACCTAAGGCCTAACCTGTCTAACCATAAGTACATAAAAGAAGGATCTGGGTGAAGGACAGAGGTAGGTGCTCAGGCAAGTTGAGTGGGATGGGTTTGGACCTCCTAGGCCACCTCAGGGTTCTGTGAAAGATGATGCTTTGAGTCTTCTTTGCATCCTAGTGTGGACTCAGTTGGGATGAAAGAGATGTAAATAGAGATGGATGTCACCATCAGCTTCGAGCTGGGGCCTTTCTGGATGGCTGGATCCTTTGTGCAATCTGCAGCCAGCGAGGTGACCAAGAAGCATTTATTGATGAAGGTGGTGTCATCAAGCCTGCTCTTACATCCCAGTACAGAAGCTGAACAGAGTGCATAACGCATTCTCTGGTCCAAAATATCTTCCATGCTGTATCTCTGCTGTGGGATCACAGTCAGGGACCAAATACTCTGCTGTGGGATCACATACTCAGCTCTGCTCTCAGATGGTGAGTAGGAGAGACAAAGAAATGAAGAGCAAAAGCCTTTCTTTTTCCTAGAGAGTATGCTCTGTACCTAGTGTGGTGGAACCAGAGTTAAAGAAAATAATTTATGTTGGCCTGAGCTGTGGTTTGGAAAGAGAAAAGGAGAAAAGAAACAAAACAAAAACACTGGCCCACAAAGAAGAGAAAACAGGAAAGGAAAAGAACAAAACATCCTGTACCCAGCTGCCAGTCAGTCGAGGAGGGAGGGTCCATGTCATCTGCATTCCTCTGCTGAAGTGGGCACAGGCAGCCTCCATCAGGTCTGTGCTGCTCAAACCTTTCCTTTCCTCTCTTTAGCCTTTCAGCTCACCCGACCATGTGATGTCTTCTGTTTATCCCTGAGCTGGATCAGCAGGACCAAAGGTGGCTTCAGACATTTCCTCCTCCCTCAATGCCGCTTCATGATGGGTGAGAGCATCTGCAGACCGTACCATTCCCAGCTCCTCTCCTGGGATGGGAATCAGAGAGCCTCACTGAGTGCTCCAAGGTGAGGGACAAGCACCAAGCTTGATACCGTGTCACGCATTCAACACTGTACTGTGGATGAGCTAACAATGGCCTGAACTGGACCTGGTTCTGAGCTCAGGCTGAGAAACTCGAGGCTCTCTGCATTTGACTGTGTGAAAATGCCTCTTGTTCTTCATCACAACAGCTAACAGAGAATGAAACCAGTGTGGAGACCTTGTTGTTGCCTCTGCTCAAGAGTCAGTTTTCAGGGCGGGGTGGCTGGGATGGCTTGCATGGGGAGGCTCAAACCCATGCTGTTTATTCTGAGGTGAAAAGACAACGCAGTGAATCAGATCTGCTAATACAGCATCTTTTGTGAACCTGAAAGATGGATAAAAACATTAGTTTTGAAGGGGGGAAACCTCTCCTTTAATATCACTTACTAAGCACAGTTAAACACTAGTCAGGTGCCTCTCTCCTGGTCATCATTTGTGTGGTCTTGCTGAAGTGGATGTGATTTCCTCCAAACCCTATAAATGTCACTTCTTAATCTGTTCCAGAGTTACTGCCTCCTTCGCCAAGCAGACTGCATGCATGAATCTATCACGGAGCTGCTGGAGTTAATCCCCTTCCCTGACTTGCCTTCTGGAGAGGGTAGAATTAGTTTTTGAGACAGGGGCAGGTGGTTTCTAATCTGTGGACTCATGGCTGAGAAGTCGGACACACTACTTCTGCCCCATTACAGGCAGAAAGGGAGGAAGGACACTTCACGTACCAGCAAGAGGTGAAGCCTGAATGAAATCTCTAAAAGCTGATACTGATAGCATGGTCCTTGAGGTCAGCTGAACTGTCATGAAAATGCACACGGCTTCTGCTTAGATAGCTTCACCAAATGATGAAGGCAGCCTATGAAAGGAGATTGGACATTCAGCTTCTCCCATGCATTTTGTCTTGGTTCTCCCTCTAAAAGTATGCCAGGAGATTTTTTTTCCCCTCTGTTTTTCCTGTTGAAGTTCTCCCTGTTGAAAGCTCAGAGACAACGTGTTCATTTAAGAACAGATGTAGCCGATGCAATTTGAAGAACTTCCCCATTTCCCAACATCCTTTAAACTTGGAGAATGGCTATTTTTTATAATGATGCATTAGTTATTTAGGTGCTTTAAGAGGCGCTGCCTTCATAAAATATCATTTTCCGTAACTCCCTACTATCCCTTGTCCTCTCATTTTCACCTCCTGCCATCCTGTACCATCTCTTTTCCAGCTTGTTTATTTTAGAGCGCAAAGCTACTTAGAATTATTTATTTTTGGATCAGCTACTGATTCACTTAGTGACTAGCTCATTTCATCACTCGATGCCTCACTTTACCTGTACATTAAGAAGGATTAATAGTACCTGCTTTTCAGGGCTGTTAGCAGTCAAAATTAATTCATGCTTAAAATGTTTATAAAGAGATTTGAGATCCTTGGTTACTGGAGGCTAGGGAGCTGCAAAGTATCTTATTTTTACTTAATGGTGGGGTTTTTTTTTGTGTGACTTTGCATTATAAAAGTACAAGAAGCCTTGCGATTAGTTGGACAGTCTATTATTCCCAGTGCTTTAGTTTAAATTCCAGTTCAGATGCAAGTATTTTGTCTGCATATTTTTTCCCCTCATGTTTCAATCAGACTTAATGTCCTGATCTCCTTTACTGAGAAATGTTGGATGGTGGGAAATGTGGCAATGAGTATCACAGGGTGGATAATATTGCTGTGCAATGTTGTTTGGTGCCCTTAAAAAACCTGACGTGCTCTTCTTCAGAGGTGACTGCATCTTGTTGTTACTACAGCAAAATACGTATCCAGAAAGCCAAAAAGTTAGACTGTCACAACATTAGTTCCAGTATAATATATAATAAACAATATTAGTTCCAGTAGAAACATTTTGTTGGCACTGTGGGAGGTTGCCATGGGTCTATCAGGAAGAAGGAAAGGACAGCAAACCAGAAGGCACAAGGGGAGTGTGCCTAAATGAAACCTGAAATCACTTTGCAATTATTTCACGTTTATTGAGTAATCTACTAAATGATAGTGCCAGATTGCCACTGATAGCACATTGCTATGCAAATATTACTTACAGGAGGGGTATATTTGGACTTGAATATGAGTATGTGAGCAGATCATACTGGCTAGGCTGGACGGGGCTTGGAACAGCCTTGTCTAGTAGAAGGCGTCCCTACCCATGGCAGGGCATTGGGACTGGAAGAGCTTTAAGGTCCTTTCCAACCCAAACCATTCTGTGATTCTATGACTATCAATCAGTTTGGTTATGCTAAAAATAGCTCTACTGAAATTAGTAAAGACTTCTTGTTCTGTTGCCTCATCTCTTACAAATAACTGGTTTGTGTAATGCAGAAAATGCAGTTTTGGGGAAAATAACACAGCAATTGTGGACCACTGGCCCTGCCCTCAGCCCTGTCTGTGGGAACGGTAGGAATTGCTTCCACAGTGGCTATTGCCACTCGAAGTTCTTCCTCTGATGGGTGAATTGGTGAGCTTTATTATTGCAGGCATTCAACATCACAAAACTCAGTAGCCAGAATACAGCCCAGAACAAGGCATCCCTTTGACAATAACTTTATTTTCTGGACTTAACCTGTTAGCTGCTGCCTTTTTTTTCCATCTTGGCAGACTACAATAATTATCCAGATGACATACATAGGGAGGCCACAAATTATTAACAATTAACCCAGCTCTGGAGTCACTGCCAAGTATTTGTTGGTTCGTAAAGGAAGTCTAAGTGAGTAAACCATACTGAGTGACAATAGCTCTGCTTCCCAGCCAGACTGAACAGCTCGTAATGTAACTCAAATGTTTCCTCTTGCTTATAAAAGAGCAGACAAGGAAAGGGCAAAAAGGACATTTAGAGGAACGCAAGACTGGAAAAACAACCACTGATGTAATGTACTTTCTAAACTAAACATAAAGCATGCACTGTGGCAGCCATTGAAATAATGATTAAAAAGAAGAGCTTTGTCCTCTTAGTTCTGAGCACTGAAAGAAGAAGTGCGAGCAATTCTATGCTGGCTGCTTGGAAATATTTTCCTGGCACAATCGTCTGTGCCCCTGGTAAAGAGGAATGCAAAAAGTAGAAAAATTGGATGAGATAGAGGGTATAGAACTGTGCATGAGAACCAGAGCACAAAAGAGAGAGGAGCAATGGAAATATCATAGACCTGTAGTGACCATCTATGTAGTCCTACAAGGCTCAGGTTTGGAAGATGTCATCATTGTGCAAAGACGTGGTAAAAGGTCTGGGTTTTGGAAAAGGCTTAGGAATTGAATCAATAGGATAGTGAAAGGAGGGTTAATTTACAACCCCATTTCACAGAAGGATAGCTAAAGTATGGACAGATCAAAGCCTCTTTGCTGCCTGCCCTTTTCCATATGTCTAATCTGGCCCGTTTACTGACACCACTTCTGACAGCAGAGTTAAGTAGGTTCATTGGTGTTTTCAGGACTGGGACCTATGTGACTTGCCCAAAATCACAGAGGAAGTGTGTAGGAATAATACTCAGATCTCTTGAGTCCCGCATCACTCTCTCAGCCACAAAACCATCCTTCCTGTCTCTGCATAAAGACAGAGCTGAGAGAAGTGATTTTATGTACACATGCACATATGCAGAGCGCCTTATAAGGCTTATAGGCACACTAAGGTGAAAGTTTCATTAGAAATCACACAAATTCAGAGTGATTTTTTTTTGTTTTATAAAGCAACCATGTTTCTCTTTCTCTTTTCTCCCTCAGCTTTCCTCCATTTCAGGCATCACAACAGCACGCACTTACATGAGGTTTCTGAATGCATTTTATGGAATGAAAGAAAAATCACATGAATCTGAGCTGGAGCAAAGCCATAGAGCTTGATTTCATAATGCAAATCATTACAACCTTGGTGCATCTGGTAAGAGTCTAGGAATTTCTTTGTATATGATGTGAACCTTTTTCTCTGGGAGGGTCTAAGGTAGAAACAACAAGAAATTTGTCCTCCTTCTGACCTGAATGCTCAGGTTCAACACAAATAATGACAAAGTTTGACAAAGTTACCCAGTAGATTTGGCTACATTTAGTAGAGAAATTCTGTATTAAACTAGCACACAGCTGGGCTGTGTTTTCAAATGGTTTTACTAGAGATTGGTAGGTGACAAGTTCAAAACACGCAAAAGGAATTTATGCCATGTCATTAAGCAGCAGAATTCCTCGCTGCTGTGAATTGCCTGGATACTAAGAAATTTACATGGAGTAGATAAGAAACTGCACAAATCTGTGAAAGAAGAGATCATTAGGGCTGTGGGTTACAAAGACACCTTGCTGGATCGAGGAATCTCTCAGACACAAGTTTCTTGGAGGAAGGAAAGAAGACTACATTAGTGAATTCCAAGATATTAGAGGTGGTATTCCCAGAAGTGCTCAGACTTGGTCCGTCTTTCCACTGTTAGTAAACGCTCATACCAGTGAAAGTAAAGAGAAGCCAGTGGACAGGATGGGCTGTTCAGTCATCTAAGAGACAGGCAACACATTTAAATCTGGTTGAGTAGGCTTAGTCTTTCTTCAATGGGAAGATACAAGCACCTCTGGAGGCTGATTCATCCCATCCTAAGGCAGAAGTCCAAGATAAGTGGGGTCAATCACCCACTGTCTTGCTTCATGACTTTAATAGAAGCCAATGTAAATAATTTATTTGGGTTGTCTAGGGCAGGATTCAGTTAGAGACTGGAATTTTGGAAGTGTGCGTGTGAGGTAGGTGCTTTATCTCTCTTAAGAGGAAATGGAGACATAGTAAAGACAGTCTGTGGAGCCTACGTTTCATTTTACTCTGCAGTAGACAAATTCGGTCAGCTCATGGCTCTAGGTTTAAAGATTACTTGGTGGTGATTGCTGTCTGAGCTATCATAGTGGATCTGGCCTCACCTCCAGCAGATACCCTGGAGTACCATGCGGATACCATGTCACACGTGTCACACCTGCCATATGGAAATCTTGGACATATTAGGTCATCTCAGATGATGTCTAAGCAGCTGAATCAAATCCCTGCACTCCATTTACTACAGTGAATTTAAATGTGCTTCAATTCACCTGCCCCAACATGGTGCCTAGTACACTCTGAAGTGCCCCGTGGTATTTCTGTTGCTGCTTTTGAGCACCTCTACAGAAAGGCGGGGGCTTCCCATAGCATTCCCATATCATGTCTACCAAATGAATCGATAGCTTGGGTAGCTGACTTTTAAAATTATAGTGGACATCCAGATACGAGCAACTGAATTAGTTTACGTATAAACATTTACACACAGACATGTAAATTTGGGTGTCTCTGTCGGGAGCTGAATCCCATCTTCTAAATGGCCAAACTGAAGTAAGATGAGTTCTACCAAATAATTGTTTTGAATAATTCCACCTTAAGAACAGCAGGAGCACAACAGTTTCTAGGAGCACTCAGCATCTTCAATAAGGAGCTCTTCCTTTTCTATCTCTTCTCCCCAGAACTTCTTCCTCCAACAGCCTTGCTTGACAGCAGGTATAGAGCTCCAGCACCTGAATGAGAGAGACACTTGTTCACAAAGGGCCCTTCCAGAATTAGTTATAAAAGCCTCATGCCTACAAGTAACAGTTTTTACTTTTAGGAATGAATAAGCCATAGAGATATTTTTTTTTCCCCCAGAATTTAGTGTTTCATAATAGTGGGTAAAAAGGTTTCTTAAATTTGTAACACAATAAAAAAAGGCAGCTGCTACTTTACACCAGCTCTCAGTACAGTACACGGAAAGCAGCTTTTAATCGCTGGATGGCCATTAGTTTGACAGAGCCCCTTCATCACAAACCACAAGTCACTCTTACACATGGAAGCAATTTTGATTTTTCTCAAGGAGAGAAAAATCCCTGCTGCTTCCAAAATCTTTGACAGTTCGGATGGCTTACCTCAAAGCTTCTCGGTCAGGGTGCATTGACATAGATGGGCACAAGTGGATGAAGCTCACTTTGCCTACACTTCAAGTTGGCTGGATATAGGCCAGCTCTGAAATGGAAGCCAGAAATCATATTAGAATGGAGCTTTGCCCAAGCTAATAAGAGCTGTTGGAAGCATATGCTGAGAAGTAAGACATTAGTTTGAGCAATGCATCATTTTTGTATAGCTACAAAACTTCCACACAGGAGTTCCTGATCCTGGGTACCCATGTCCAGGTGCGTTCACTAATGGGGGTCTCCAGGAGAAAGAAACATCAAAATTAGCCCGAATTCCACCAAGAACTTCTGCTGACGTATTGAATGTTGGATCAGGCCCACAGTCAAAGGGGCTGTTCTTAGAACAATATATAGCTACGGCTTAGAGGAAAACATCATTCTAGAGCTCCCTACCCAGCAGATTTTGCTTTATAGCTATTGACTATTTCTATTTACTCTCCAACTGGCTCATAGCACCAGGCTGTTGGAGACTAGCTGGTAATCAGGGCAGCCTGCCTGTTCTCTATATCACATGTAGAGATAACAATGCCATTTGTACGCCACAACATACAAATGAGTGATTAGTTTGTCGCTCATTTGCTGCTGAATGATAAACTAATACAAAGCCCTGGAGATTTCTCTTCAAGCATAATCTGAATGATGCTGCATGGTCTTCCACATGAAACATATTCACCTACATGCTTTTTTCATACATTGCAAGGTAGGACGTAGAATGTTCTACATCCTTGTGCATGTTTGAAGCCTTCAGTACTGTAGAAACCAAAGACCAGCCATGTGAGCAACCCTTCTGAGCTTATCAAATACTCTTACTTCACTTCATATCAACCATTTGGACTTTCCAGGTCCTCAGAGTCCTCATAGAAAATGTTTTAAAGTGCATGTCACTTTTTAATAATGAAACTAGTTCAAGGACTGAAGGACAGCATGAAGGATTGCACACATGGGGTCTTTTTCTCTCCAAATTTTGGTCTAATCAAAACAAAGGCTTAAAAACCAAATATCCCTTTGAAGGTAATTATGGCCCTGAGGTCACAGTTAAGTAGCAGGACATCAACAGTTAACAGTGCAGAACCTGGCTCTTCCTAAACTGGTGTGAATTGATAGTAAAGCCAGAGACGTCAAATGCATGATGCTGATGTGAAGCCAGCATGAGTGAGAGTAGAATCAAACCTCTGGTGCATTACCATTACTCTGAATTTCTCTGATTTCTGGCAGGTTTATGGCAAGTTCCTTACAATATTTTAACTCAGTGTTTTTGCATGTGTGTGTTTAACGTCCTGTCTATTTGAATGCTGCATAACCACAGCGTGTTCCCCAGGGGCATCCCTCCTACATATACATGAAGTTCTGCTTAATGTTTCACTTGGATTTATTTGAATCTTTTATTATTACAGTACTGAATGAATTCTTGCATTAAAAACACTTGTCCCAGTGATTTCACCAGAAGTTGGAGTTTTTTCTTTTTCAATTACTTCATCACACGGAGGCATTGACACTGTAGATACAACTCATTGCTGCAGAGATTCTGAAAAACTACCCATAAGACGTTTAATAGTCTAATTAAACACATATAAAACCAAGTGTTGTCAGGTCCTACATGAACACTTTTTGGCTTGTATAGATTAAATTTGTTTGGGAGAAAAAGTCTTTTGAAACATCTTTTCTGATGGACCAATTTTCTGAATGGAAACAGAGAGAGTCTGAAAAATGTGAAAGATCAGAAGATTTAAAGCATTTATAGTGTTCAGCACCTCACAAACCAGAAGTTTTTATATATTTTTTTCCCAGCTTTGCATAGAAAATATAACTACACTAATTCTCAGGTCAATTTAGGTTATCTTGGAAAGGACTACATGGCTGCTCTCAAGTCCATAAATTTGATCAATTATTTTAATTGATCATTAGTTATTAATTAATTATTAATTGATCATTAATCAATTATTTTAATTGATCAAATTTAATTTCGTCTATTCCGTGTAGGTAAATTCTATATATGGATGAAGGATGGAAGTCTTCTGCTGGATCTCTGCATGCTTCTGGCAGGTCCTGTGATACCTACTGTCAGTTTCCATCAGTACTGACAAAAATGACCGGTCAGGACATTCTTCTGCATGTGAGAGTCATTGATTTGGCTCATTGTTCCAGCTATGGGACCTTTTTCCCTATCACAGACAACACAAGCCTGTGATTTCTGCACTGCCAAGAGACATGTACACATGGCTAACAAGGTAGCGAGCTAATTGCGTCTGGGGTTTGTAAATCAAGTTGGCAAATCTGAAAGGTTTCATTTAGCGAACTGGGTTTTTCTCATGTGTTTTTTTATTCCTGTTACAGGTATTTTTTAAATTGGGGGGAAAAAAGTCTAGTTTCATAAGAAAACACAAATTAGTCAATTTTACTGTCAGCGAGATGGTCATTTAGTAACCTGCTAATTTAAATTAAACTGAGGGATAGGAGGAGGGAAGAGGAGAAGTAACTCAAAGATGTTACCTTCCTACAACATCTGAGAAAAGAGTTTGACAAATCAGTGCTCTCATCAACATTACCCCAAAGAAAAAGGCATTGCTCTAAACTCAGCAATGATGTTAGACATGGAAGAGCTCATATAAGTAGTAGGAAACCAGACTACTAGCATGTTTCTTAGTTTTCACTGGCCTAGAAAGTGCAGTATTCTTAGCCGAAGGGAAGTACATAAGGAGGAATGCTTTATGCATCACTTTTAACCACGTGCTTTTGTTCATTATTGCAGAGCAAAATGATGGTTTTGCCTCAGTTTGTTGACACTATCACGAAGACAACATCAAGTCACACTTTAGAGTCCCTGCCTCTTTCCAGGTTGAAGTTTATGTCATGCTGCATATCCAGATCCTCTCTATAATCAACGGATAGCAACAAGCACTTCTCCAGGATGATTATTCCATCCTAAATGAAACGGCTGAAAGAGACAGGCTGACTAACCTTTCAGGTGTACCATGTTGTCCATGGAGTATTTAGGGATCCGGAGTTGCTAGCCTATCCTTGAAAGCAACAACTGAGAGAAACCACATGATGGTTAATACCAGACCAATGGATAGTTCTCCCCAAGACACTGCCAAAAACCCTGGCAGGAAGTGACCTGAACTGTCCCACCACGGTAGGTGTGACAGATAAATAAACCACCAATGTTAACTGGGCTTTTTTGTTTAGAACTGGGCAGAGTCCCAGCATGCTGGGAAGAAAAGAGCTGTTCTTGTCCAGCCTGGTCTAGATTCCCAGGGGGAGGTTTCTTTAGGCATTAGGTTTTCAATAGGCAGAAGGAGCTTGAAGTGCATTTTGAACAGGCCATTTTCCACTCCAAACTCCAGGTCTCCGCTCAGCCAGTCACTGGGTTTCCCAGCTGCTCTACTAAAAATAAATTGATGAAAACGAAAACTTTCTCTTGGCAAGGATTTTGACAAGTGCCTAATGTAGACCTGTGCTGATGCAGTCAATGAGTAATAATATCAGCATAACCAGTTATGGGAGAGGTTTATATTTTTCCTTTCTCTTTTTCCTTAGGAAGGGGGAGGGCTGCACTGTAGCACATTATTTACAGTACAACATGATTCAATTGCCAGAGGGGGAAAAAAAGTCAACCCATTGTTTGAGGACTATACATGGATTGAACATTAAGAAGTAAATTTCCCTGCCTGAAAAATGTAACCCCTCCCCTTTTCCTTTGGCACAGCTTCATCTGGAGGCTTTACATCTGAAACTTGGTTTCCAAAGGCAGATTAAAATCCCTGCTCAGGTCAGGCAGAAATGAAGGCCATCTCTGCTGCACCCTAAAGAAGGAATTTTTTTTGCCTTATGGAGTATGAAGGCTGCAAGAGGAATTGAAACACTACTGGGTCAGGATCTTGCATGTTTTTTCTTTAAAGTCCCTTTGATAAGTTTTTTAAGTGACTGTTGTAAACCCAAAGAAGACCAGCTACCGGCAGTGTGATGGGATGTGCTCGGCCTCATTATTGTCATCACATCCTGTGCCAAGGCCTCTCGGAGCTGCACTCTCTACTGACTATCGAGATACACAGTTCCACAGGCTTGGGAAGTCATCCTTAAACCTGTTAAAAGCGGCAACCATGAAATAATAAATACAAAAAGTAACCTGAAAGTCTGGAAAATGTCTGACAAGCCTCACAGTTCTCATCTTGTGAGAACATGCACCAGCACGCACTGAGGACAGACAGAACGAGATCTCTTCTGTAATTCTGAAACTCTTTTGGAGGATGAGGAAAAAGTGTTAGAAAACTTTTGTTATACAGCTTTCAAAATCAAATTATGACTTACTTGTGGCATACTTTGTTCTATGAAGTAGCATAATAGCTGAGTAATTAGTTGGAAGAAAATACTTCTTTTTTTTTCCATCAGTTTAGAGATAGGGTTGAGTCTGCCAAAATGAATGAAGCATCATATGTAAATGTGGATGCATTGTTGAAGTACAGCTTGCTGAGCCTGGTTGCAGGTTCCCAGAGAGTGCTGATAAAATATCTGTCTAGAAATGTCCAGGTCTTGCAGCAATATCTCATTTGGTATTGCGTGTCATAATCACTATTCACAAAAAAAGGCTGCATGAAGGAAGCATTTGCTTTTCACATAGCCATTAATGAGCATTTCTGGATTTATTTTACTCAGTGCTGCTTTCTCTAACTGAATTACAAGTGCAAAAACAAGATTGTGGTCATATCATGTTTAAACAGGGAAAGCTTCAAACATGAAGCCACATCTATTATTCAGCACCATCTCCTACAAACATTAAAAGATACCCTTTTGAACTTTTGTGGTTATTTTTGACAAAAGACAAAGCTTCTTCAGGTTGAATTTTACTCTGAAACCAGGGTGTGAGTAACGATTACATTGCTTTGTGTGTGGTGTAGTGTTACTGCTTGCTAATCTAACAGCTCGGCACTAGTGGAAGCAGTAATTACATTCGCTTTTTCCTCCTCTCCCTTTGCTTCCTTTCTCCCGTCCCTGAGCACCACCAGACAATCCATCCCCTTCACTTGCTCAAACACAGCGGACCTTTTGCTGAGCTACTGCTCTTCTGTATATATTCTGGTATAAAACAACCCAGTCTTACCACAATATTGGTTTCTGTCAGCTGAGAGAGCAGATCTGGCTCAGTAAGGGACCTAAAGTGCCACAGGAGCGGATGGTGGTGGTGGAAGGATGTAGGTAGAAGTAAAGGAGGAGGAAGGGAGGGAGGGCTGAGACCACCCCAGCTACAGCCCTTAAACTGATTCAGCTGTCCTATCTACCTGTGTACTATGTGCAGCTATGCAGAGATTTGACTGAGGTCTTCTCTGCAGTCATGCTAGAAATTAATGAAAGAAAAGATGCACTTAAAATAAGGGTTAAGAGGTTACACTGTTTGCATCTTTAGGCATTTAAGAACCTTGGAAATCTGTCTGGATTCGATTAACTTTAATTTCAGACTCATGTTCAACCTTAAGTAAGAGCGTAGTCTCCCGGAGTCCAGTGAATCTGCTAATCTGCTTCCATTTTAATGCATACTTATGTTCTTTGCTCAGAATGGGAGAGGAAAGGACCTGATAAAAAATTAATAAACACAGATTAGCTGCGTGCACCAATTCTTTTCTGTGCTGTATCAGCAACCCTGCCTCACAGTCTTCCTATCCATTATCAAACAAGGTTGTCTCTAGACTATGAGATAGATGTGAATTCAGAGATGAAACTTAAAGGTTGGTAAAAAGCCTGAAAGTAGCTTTAGGGAGTTAAAACTATTCTGAGTAATTATTTTTCTAGGACTATCTGAAATATATGTAAAGGTACAGAAGTCACTCTCCTTATCTGTAAGGACGAGTTCAGCTGATGGAAATCGGAGCTGAAAATTGTGCAAGAGTAAAGTAATGGGAAGTCAGGATTATTGTACCATGGGGGATTCCAAATCATGATACTTTCTTCTCCATCCCATTGGTAAGAAAATGAAATAAAACCCCACCTGCCCATCCAAAATCCTGAAGTGTGCTGGGTAAGTGGAACTGACAATTTCACTTTGACTTCATTTTTTTGAATTGTCTGTTTTGAATTATAATCTAAACCTGGAGTAACATAGAAATGTTTTAAATATGGCAACAATACCTGAGACAAGACATTTTCATTGTAACAATATATTTAGATTTTTATTGCAATTACTTTTTGTTTTTTAAAAATATTGATAAGATGAAATCACTGTTTTCTGAAAGAATAAAGTTGATAATCCCAACTAAAACATTTGGCTTGAATTATCTCTGACTAATTTAGGAATGGTGCCATAAAGCCACCTTGGATAAAATCTTGAAGCTAAAAAGGGAATATGTGAAGAGAAATGATCTCTTAGCTATACCTACTGGTATTGATTGGCTCTTGGTCTTGCAAGAGAGGCATTAAAAGTCTTGACCTATCAGCAGTTATTTCTTGTCTTAATTTCTGAATTGATGGCTTTTTCACCATTCTGTACCTTTCAAAAGTTCTTCTATTCGCTTAAATACACCTTAGTGCTTCTCTTGCCAGTGCTGTGAGTGACAGAAGGAAAAAATAGCTGCAATTTCTAAGAATGTGGTCACCAGTTCTACCACATGGCACAAAATAAATTCTCCTCTCCCCTCTCTTTTATTTGGTGTACTTTTTGGAATGTTTATATCTGTTTTTCAGGGCTTTCTCTGCTCACACATGTGGCTAGTACAGAGTATTTTAAGGGATATAGTTGCTGGTCCATACAAAGACTAAAAGTAAGAAAACATCAGAAGAACTGGCTTTCTTCGACCAACTGTACTAATGCACACATGAACGACCAATTGCCAAGACTCCAGTGATATCCTTCACTGGCCATGCTCAGGAGGAAAGAGGATATTCATTTTTACTGGCAGAACCATCTGAGGCATTCCAGCTTTATGCATGAGGCTCACCTGAATGTAAAGAAAAAAGTCAGGTTCCATCCCCTACAAGGCAGGCAATCTATGAGCACCTTATTTTGGTGGAAAAATTGAAATTTTATTTCATGGGAATGTAAATAACCATCCAGAAATGGAGGTAAAGAATGAACTAGAGGCATACAGAAGAAGTAAAGCTAAGCTCCTTCTCAGTGACTTTTTGGCACATAAATAGCATTTACCAAGCACGGAGATTAGCACTTCACTGAGGCCACTGCTGGGGTGCAGATATGATGCTTTCGCTGTTGCCTGCTCAGAGGGAGGTGGAATGAGCAGCATCATCTTGGTAAACTCATTTTACCACATCTCATACATCTTTCACAGTAGGTCTGCAAATGCTTTTTTAAAGGCTAGTCTGCTCCCCAGCTTCAAATGCAATGAAAAAAAGGAGAAAATATTTGATTGAAGACCTATGACATGTAGATGCTTCCAAATCTTCTCACAGTCTCTTTTTTAATTCCTTACATTTTTCTTGCAGAAAGAAAGCTTAAGGCATTCACTTTGCCTTTGTGCCCTTCTCTACCCCTTTTCCCATCTCTCTTCAGCACCAGCCTTTCCTAAACCATGTTTGTTCAAGTGTCTCAGAACTTACACATCTATACCAGCTTTGTAAAGATAAGCAGCCAGGTAAGGGAGAAAGATCCCACAAGGCTGTCCCTACAACATTGTAAGATATCAGAGGATTCACATGTTGTGAGAGATGTGTAACCAATGTCCAAACCATGCTGAAAGCCCTGATCAGCACCCATACCTCTGGAGATGTCAAGTTTTTATCTTCCTGGCTCTGTTCATTTACGCAAATAAAGCTGACTCACATTTCATGAAGCAATAAAATCACAGAATCATTTAGGTTGGAAAAGACCTTTAAGATCATCAAGTCCAACCTGGTCTGCCCTGGTGCCTGAATGTGATAAATCCTCTAAGGAGATGAGCTTATCTAGTTAGGACCATCAGTTTTAGTCTGATGGGGACAAATCTGGAATACTGACGCTAGGCTTATGATCTGACAAAAGCTCTTTGTCTATTTCAATAGGTTCAAGCAAAAATCCATTGCTCAACGCACAAAAGGGCTAAATATTTGGACATTCATTTAACTTGGAGGGAAATCCTACTTGCAGTGTGTTGTTCATTGCTGGATTTCCATATTCACCATGAGACCATCAGAAAGGGTTACTTCCATGTAGGTTAGTGAGGCCTTACTAAATGAGGTTTGCCAGCTAAAGAGCATCTTATGGAAGAACATACTGTTGATATCTGTCTTAGAATCTCCGTGGGATTCAAGTGCCTATCTCTGTGCTTACACAAAGCTCTTACTTCGCGTGCAGATTCACAAAGCCATATGCCACATGAAGCACTTGGGGCCGTCCCCCCTTCCTCTGCTGAGTTTCCACTTCCTCCGGACACATAAGACCCAAGTTCCTTGCAAACAAGATCTGAAGGAGCAGCACTGATGAGTGTCCAGGTCTGCCAGTGCAGCACGGTGTCAAATAAGCATGGAACCATGATTTTGGATTAAAAGCTGCATCTACCTAAGGAGGGCTCAGAGAGAGATGTTAACTGTACAGTACATGGGAGACTTTTGCAAATTACCTTTGCAGACAATTAAAGGTCACATTGTTTATTTAGCTAAGTCTTAATCCATCACTGTGAACAAGGCATTGATTGCTGCCCCAGACTACATTCATTTTTAATTCCATTAGTGGTATAAATGACAGTTTCTCTATTTGCCTCTTCTCTTGATACATAGCAATGAGAATGGCAAATTACCTCCAGATTCAAAGTAACTGAACAGATAAGCTTGTTTCCATGCTCTTTGGCAAGAAACATCCTTCCTAGCCTTAACTAACCCGTAAACATCCTGACAAACTCCTGAAGTTACGTATTAATGGCCTAGAACAGGGTTGGGCATCTAGTTTAAACTCCTTGGCCTCAGCCATAGGAAGCTTGCAAAAAGACACTGGCACCTCTAGTTGTGCTAATGCAGGCTTAAGGACTTGTGGCTTTTTGAATCTCATTCACTGGTCATTAAGGTGTACTCCTTCTCCCTTTCCCGAGTGAATTGAGAAAGTGGGATAAAAGTGGGAATGAGTCACTGGTGACAGAAATTGTTAATTCTGGCTTTAACCTCTGACGTATGAATTTTAGCAGCTTTAGCTGCCTAAACTATGTGAAATTAATTCCACGCTAAGCGACGCAGAGTTAATTGCACGGGGATAGACAGCAGAGATCTGTCCAAAATTACCTCATTAGTCCTGCAAGCATCCTTGTTTACCTCCTCTTCTGTACTCAGGCTACAAACTCTGGGTTTTAGGACAGTGTGAGGCGTATTGCCACCTTCAGCTGTACGCCACAGGAGTATGCAAGGGATGAATCACTCAGTGTTTAGGTAGTAGCTGTCTAGCAGGATCTGTATGTGGTATCAAGTGCTCTCTTGACTCTCAGGGGCAGTTAAATGCCCAAGGGACTTTTTAAGAAGCCATTAGTGCCTAGTGGCACATGTAGCTACCTGAATACCTCAATAAATCTCTTTGTAAATTAGAAGAAAATGCTAATCAAATTCATTAATATTTGCAAAACATTTTATGTCCGATAGGTGCATCAACTATTATTACCCTGAAGGCAGAGCTACTCTTTATCACTGCCGACAATATCTAGGCTGGTTTTACTTGGCAGGATTTAAACCTAACGGTTCTTATCATAAAAAGAGAAAGAAAGTGTCATCAGAACTGATTGAACTATATATTGGCTACCTTATGTTGTAATGGCTGTCAAAGATAAACGCAGGGGTGGCTTATCTTGTTTCCTAATCATCTTCAGGTGTTATGTTGTCATTCATTTTGTAAACTCTCTCTTTGTATTTAAACCCAGGGGAGACCACAAACTGAAAAACGTGCTTTTGGTCTATTTCTGCTTTTTATTGGTCTGCTTGTGGGAATAATCGTTTCAAACTCAGTGACCACAAATGAGATTATGTTTATACAAAACTTCCTGTGAAAGAGCGGAGGGGACCTGTCACCCACTGCTCATGGGTTAACAGCATCTGCTGCTGCACACCCTACACTGGGTCTGGTCTTGTGTAAGCCTGAACTGCCCTTGCTTCTCCCAAATCTCTGCAGGTTCATGGGAGGTTGTCCGGTAGATCTGCTTAGCTTAATCACCTTGGGCATCCAAATAAGATCCACCCTGGCTCTTCATGTGTAGATAAGGAGACACTCTTCCAGTTGTTACAGTAATGTCCTCTAATCCATCAGCAGGAAGGGAGGAAGAAGGGGCTACTCCAGCTGTAGTCATTGGCTTCAATGGACAAGGTGGTCCTGAAGAGAGGACAGCAAAGCTGGTGGGTTAAACACAAAACAAAGAAGGAATCCCCCACTCTTCTCTATTTTGATTCCCCAGAGCAGTGTTGCTTGTGGATACTTCCTAACCTTGCCCTAAGAGTAGGAAAGAAACTCTCTGTTAGGTTTATCTTAATAACAACCCTGTGACGGAAAGAAGTAATCTTCGTATTTCCATTGTATAAATAGGGAACTGAGGTTCAGAAAGCGGGGTGTATCTTATCTATTTTTATGCATTTGAGCATTTGGTCTAAGCCGGTTTTTTGGGCTCCCTCTGTAGTTGATGGAGGAAGGTAGGCAATTCCAGATAGTAAATATCCCATTTCTTCTTAGCCACTTAATTTAGCAGTGGGAGAGTTGGCCTTTGCCTAATCCCTTCTGGGATCACGGGCTAGGTGGAGAAGGACTTTGGTTTCTGGCTGTGTGGGTGTTCTCAGAGTCTGCCTAAAATATTCTAATAGGATCACGGCCCTCACAAAATGCTGGTTTAGCTGCTTTGCTTTGAAACCCCAGCCAGTGGTTATTATTATCTCCCTTGCTTAATAACCCACTGGTTTGAACAGTCATTTAGGAAGTGAGAGCTCACGGTTCAGCCCTGAGAGAGCCTGGTTATATCCCTCCTAGAAACATGACCTAGATACCTTACAGCTCTGCTGGGGAGATGTGCTGCCACATGAATCCCAGAAAAGTTTGAGAGTGGTGGCAGAGTCCTTGGGGGATAAGGAGCAAGATGGGGCACTCCCAAATCCAGATTATTGTAAACAGAAGAGAAGAAGCTGCTTCTCTCCAAGCTCATTCTTTCAGAGCAAGGAGGGAGGTACCATAGGGAAAGAAGATCACTGGAGGTAATTTTTAACATCAGGGGTTTTGTCAGCCAGCTCTGCTGCTCTGGACAGGCTGGATAACCACTAAAGATATCAGAGCTTTCATGCTGATTTGTACAGCACTGTCTCAACAACTTGGTTTCTTGGACTTATTTTGCCTTCCTCTTCTGCTGGTTATCTTTTGATGGTTAAAGCAATTGTTGAAGAAAATGGAAGAGAAGAGAAGAGAAGAGAAGAGAAGAGAAGAGAAAGAAGAGAAGAAAGAGGGAAAAGGAAAGAAAAGGAAAGGAAAGAAAAGAAAAGAAAAGAAAAGAAAAGAAAAGAAAAGAGAAAAGAAAAGAAAAAAAGAAAAGAAAAAAAGAAAAGAAAAGAAAAGAAAAGAAAAGAAAAGAAAAGAGAAAAGAAAAGAAAGAAAAGAAAAGAAAAGAAAAGAAAAAGAAAACAAGAGTAAAAGAAGAAGAAAAGGGAAAAGAAAAGAGAAAATAAAAAGGAAAATAGAAAAGAAAGGAGAAAATGAAAGAAAGGAGAAAATAAAATAAAATGAAAAGAAAAGAAAAGAAAAGAAAAGAAAAGAAAAGAGAAAAGAAAAGAAAAGAAAAGAAAAGAAAAGAGAAAAGAAAAGAAAGAAAAGAAAAAAAAGAAAAAGAAAACAAGAGTAAAAGAAGAAGAAAAGGGAAAAGAAAAGAGAAAATAAAAAGGAAAATAGAAAAGAAAGGAGAAAAAGAAAAGAAAGAGGAAAAATCTGCAGCTATTAAATGGAAGGTCACATAAAGAAAAGAATTCTAACTGGACTGATAACCGTGTCCCTTAAATTAATACTGAATAATTGGAAATGATAATTTGCAAGTGACATTTCCTGCATGGTTAACCATGGTCTAGGCTTTATTGTTATATTGTTAAAAATGAATAAGTTGCTGCACAGCTGCTAATAACATTTGTAGCTATTGAAGATAAGGCAACAGTAAGGGGCAATCAAACCACGTTCTACCAAGTATAAAATGACTATGTAAAATGGCATCTGTAAATCAAACCTTGATTAGCCTGGTGTCATTTACAATAACTGGCCAGCCCAAGTTTTCTTCTGGAGCACTGCCCTAATGGAGCAGGCTGATGGCATAATCAGATGGGACGTTCTGGCTGTAGCTTGGATACAAGGCTGCTGCCGTGCCCCTGAAAATGCCTGTTGCACCTTCACTTCTGCTTCCATAACTGCTCATGTCATTGCTTTCTTACCCTGGTATCTGTCTGTAAGATCTGGGCTTAAAAAGCTTGTCTAAGGATGAACCTTTTGGAAGAATCCCTTTCCATAGGTCAGGAGGTTGAATGTCCCCCAGGTCAGAAGGTCTGCGCAGGTGGTGTGGTTCTGCCATTTTGGATTGAGTGCTGTAAGTGGGGAAGGGGCACAAAAGAGAAGCTCTGAAAGAATTAGAGGCTTGGGGGAAATGTCTGATGGTGTAAGAAATGAAGAACTCGATTTATTTAGCCTGTATGAAAGAAGACAGAAATGCTTTGATTACACTGCATAATAGAGAAAACGCAAGATACGAAAGGGCAGTTTAATCTGTCTGAAAGCAGATAACAAGAACCATGGATATGAAAGCTAGACGTGTTCATCTTGGAAATAAGGCACATATCTTTTTAACAATGAGGCTGATTAAGAAACTGCAGAAAAGAATGATGAAGTTTCCATTTCCTGATGCGTGCTTCTTAATTTAAATTGAGTCACCTTCCAGGGAGAAATGTGTTAGTCCAACGCAAGTTACTGGCTTATACAGGCCTAACTGGATAAGATGGAACAGAGATGGTTTACTTTTTAATAACACCTTTAAAATATAAGAATTAAAAACCACTGTCCTGTGGTTACTACTGAAAACTTAGTACTACAGAAGCTGGTATAAATCCATTTCATCTCATCTTATCTCATCTTTCATTGCACTCTAATTTAGGATAAAAATATATGATTCCAGTAGGTAATCCAGGTTTCTCTCTGCTATTTTATAGCTATACAATTGGGAATGTTTTTATTATTATCACCATTAAGGCTTAAGCATACGTTTAATGTGCACTTAAACACTTTTTTTCAACTTGCAGCCTTAATCATCGTAGTGTAATAAGAAGTGAATCATTAAAGTGCAGCAGATTAGTTCTCAGAGCTTCTGCACCTTAGGCGGTGATGCCATTAATTCATATAAACCAAGCAGCATTGGGCCTGGCAGGTATTTGGAAAGGAGACCTCCAATGCAAATATATGCTGTTTAAATTAAATTCTGTTGAGGCTACGCATGTACTTACTAAATGTGTGCACTGCATTTAAACATAGAGATGGAGAGTAAGCTAGCAAGAAGGTAGGAGGACAGTAGTTTAATAGGTGCAACACATAGAACATAGGAAGTAGGTGAGAAATGAGTGATGGCATGGGAGATAATGCACAAGGTATGAATCAGATTTCAAATGAACACGCAGTATAAGTGCATTTTTCATAAATTCTTCAACCCCTCTGATTTTTCCATCTAAATACTGCAGAGATTATTTTCTCTCTGCATACGTCAAATTCATTCCATGAAAATGACATTTGCTGAACCAAAATCTCTGTATTTTTTCAGAACTATGCAGAAAAGTCTTCAACCTTTACCATCAGCTGCACACTCTCTGGGCTGAAACAGAAAAGTTACAACTGAAATGTCTCTAAGATCGTGCTTGTACCATCAACATGCAGCAAACCTGGGGAACGACTTGCTACCAAAAATTGCTAAGCATGGGTTTTAACGAGGTTATAAAATAAGCAGCTAAACAGAACTAAAGAAGGCTCTATGGATTTAGTTTCCAGGGCATATTCTTCAGTGTATCATAAAGTGTTAATGTTGGTCAAATCTTTGTTATATTTAGACTTTTATGAAGTTTTCCTTGTTTTCCTTCTGTGCAGGTTTCCCAGCATCATTCATTCCATGGTGACTCTGTTCTACTTTCAGGCTACTCTTACAATCAAACTTTTCAGCACTTAATAACTTGGTATCTCTGCTTCTCTGTCAAATATGGTTGAAACTGGCCTAGACTAAGGAGTGCTCACTGTGGAACAGGTAGAGATGCCAAGGCACAGACAGTGTCATCTCATGTACTTTGTCCCCTAAGGAAACCATATTAAAAAAGGGATTGGCCATTTATACAGATACCAAGGATAAAAATACAAACTATAATTAAAAACAATAAAACTATTGGAAGGCATATTAAACCTTGTACTTCAGAGCTTAAGCTAAACTCTAGCTGTTAGAGAGGATTATAGCTCTATATTAAAGCAAATAATTGATTTTCTGGGTCATTTCACATTCACTACCAAAAAAAACAAGCCCCAAACCAGAAACATAAAAAAAGCATCCATTTGTTTTTCTTCTCCCTGTTTCTGACTTTTTTCTGACTAGAACAATAGTAACCAGAGCTTCCCAAAATCATTGGGGGCGTTTAAACTTGTTCTTTTGTGTAGAAAAATGATTTAATACAGAATTATTTCACCCATCTTTCACTAAGAAGAGAAGCAAGGTGTGAGTCACAGAATACTTAACTGATGGCTGCTGTGAAGCTTTTCACTTCTTCCTCATGATGTCTGTCTTCATCTTAAGATTTGGCTGGAGGTGGATACTTGGCTTGGGGGGTGGATTGGGGTCTGGCCTATGCAGGTAATGTCCATGTTCCACATATAGGACACCAGAGGGTCTGGAGACCTTCCTTACCTGTAATAACTGATGGTTTGATTGAGATGTGACTTTCTCTGCTGACTGTAAGAGCAATGAGGGTCTGACATCCCTGGCGGTAGGTGGTCTAAATTGCTCACCAGCCTCTTGACCTTACGTTCCCTAAGAGATGAGATACTTGAATAAGGATCTCATGTTGGGCAGTGTGAATATGTGAATTTATAACCAAGGTAAAATTCTCCAGGATGAGGGTTACGTTTGCTGAAGGGAAAATTCCTGCTGCTGAAGCAACACCTCTTTGGCAGTCCACCAGCTCCTCCTCCTTCTACGATTAAGGGTCCTGTGACAAGTGTTTACTTCCTTGCAATTGTGTTTGATTCAATGATTTCAGTTGGAAAAGGCTGTGAGTTCTCCTGGGAAATTACTAGAGGAGACTGATGTGGGGTTTGCTTTGATACCTTTCTTTAGCAGGATATCTTCTCAAGGCAAGGTAGAGGCATGCAGAGGTACCCAGGTGGGTGCCAAACTATGCTTTTGGCTATGGAAATCCATGAAGCACTGACTGTATCTTGCTCCAGCCAGGGAAATGCTCCTGCTTCTTAGAGGGTATCCCTGACCTGCCTTAAGCATTGCCTTCATAGAATCATCACAGAATGGTTGAGTTTGGAAGGGACCTTTAAGGTCATCCAGTTCCAACCCCCTACCACAGGCAGAGACACCTTCCACTAGACCAAGTTGCTCAAAGCCGCATCCAACCTGGCCTTGATCTTGTGCCTTCATGCAGTTCTGCTCATCTTGCTGTGCCAGGTAGCATTGGACTGTGCTACTATCTTCCATCTCCCTGTGCCTCATCTATTTGGCAAATGGGGCTAAACCTTATTAACGTCATAGTGCCTGTGAGATACTTGGCATTATATCTGTAAAAATACCAATTCATATTGAACTTCAGATATGAGTGATACAGTGTCAGCAGGGTTAGATGCTTTCAGTAGCCTTGAGGCTCTGAGCTTGGCTCTACTGGGAGGCAGTAAGAGAAGCATTTGAGGTTGCAGAATATCATTTAGGCTGGTACTGGTGTATCAGAGTGAGGGAAACCCAAATGGTTCAGCTGTGTTTTGGACTGAGTAGCTGCTTTGAGGCTTTGTAGCGTTCCTGTAGTTCAAGTGTTCAGTATCTGCGCTTTTCAAGCAGGCATACTCTGAATCCCACCTTCCCATTGCACCTCCAGGCAGCGTGGTGTGCCTGTGGTGCACAGCACACTGACAGCTGTGGGTAATGCTTGTGGCCATGGATTTATCCCAGCCTGATAGTTGTACTCCAGCGTGGTGCTTAGTAGTAGGGTCCTGTCTCCTGCTATCTGTGATAGCTGCGGGCCCTGCAGCTACCCTGAGGTCTTGTTTTGCCCCTGCTCCTCTTGGGAGAAGTTTTAACGTGCACTGTTACCTGCATAGGAACTACTTTGACCTCTGATCTCTCTTGCCTGATGTGTGTTTCCAAGTCTTGCTTCTGCTACAACCACATTTCTGAGATGTAACTTTTCTCACTCCATTCACACTCAATTCTCCAAAGCCAGCCTGCAGATAAGGAAGGAAACGTCAATGTCCTTTCCCCACCGAAGAGGTCTGGTTCCTTTGGCACAATTTCCACCTGGTTGAGAATCCCAGCAGTAACTTCACTGAGACATGAGACAGAAGTGTATGGGTCACAGGAATGAGCATTGTATGACATGCAGAACCACTGAGGGTGGCTACAGCCCTGTGACAAATTAAGTGCAACAAATTAATGGCAATAACTCACTGCACTAAAGTACACGAGGGCCGAAGCCCTCACTCTGGAAAGCTAAGGTAAGGTGTCAGGAGACAGAGAGTAACCCACTGAATGATAGAGCAGCATTTCTGCCTTGCCACGTAGCTTTCCCAGGGGTTTGCATGGAGTTTATGGGTAGGTTTATATATGAAAAATGTCCCTAGCACAAGCAGAATCATGTTCCAAGCAACTATTGTATACATATTTACACAGAAAGCAGTCAAATCATATTTATTGGGTTCAGGAGTTTTAAGTGGACATTTCTTGATATGCATTCTATAGCCACCCCTAAAAAAACCCCCAAATTCTATACAACAACAATTTAAAGGAGCAGCCAGTGAATAACAACAACAAAACAAGAGATCTGTTGCTGCAGTTTGTGCTTCCTCTTCACCCATTCACACAGCGCATCTGACACTCAAGTCTCCAATAAAGGATTTTGCAGCTCTAACCACAGCTGATTAATACACTGCCACCTCCACCCATCCCTTCCATGGCAGGCAAAGTGTGAGCTGACTGTGTAACCCACTCAGATGCTTCACGTAGTGTTCAAAACTCATTGCTATGAGTCTGGATGCCAGTAGGTCGGTGGCTCATCTGCACAGTGGTGGCAATAGTTTGCCTTGTGTTTCTGTGCTGTTACAAACATGCATGACTATAGAGGCCATAATTTACAAAAAAACCCAAAAGCTATTTCTTCTACAGAAAAATGGATATGTAGGACTACATATATATGTACATAGTATACATATAGTTCATTTCATACATGCAGTTCATTTCATCTGATGCAGTTCTGGCATTCAGAAGTAACTGCACTGAAATCAATGTGTTACTCTCAAACACACAGGAAATAGGAAACAGTTTCTTTAATAGAAGAAAATAATAGGAGAGAGCAGAGAACCAGTAATCCCAGTAAATTACTTCCTTGGCATTAGTGATGCTGTATTGACTGATTGCAGCAGAGAATTTGGCCAACACTATGACCAGATCTTATTACAGCAAACACTGCTCAGAGCATCCTCATGTAAAACTGGAATATACCTGAGCAAAATAAACAGAGGAACTGCTTGAAGCAGGTTACAATTCTGTTTGGTGATAAAATGGCTTTATGGAAGAGGAGCTCAGGGTGTGGTACTACAGGACCGTCACTGATGCAGAACCAAATGTCTAAACTGAGGGACACTACAGGCTTTTCATCATGCTTTCTGCTATGCTTTGGCCTCTTGCCATTTCCAAAGAGCAGGGGCAGTGTGGAGGCATTTTGCTTCCTCATATTCCACAGGTCCAGAAGCTTTTAATCTTCACTATTAGACTAGAATAAAGACACAAAAAAACCCCACCAAACCCCAAAACAAACCCAAAACCTGATTTTTTGTTCTCTTTTGAGGATGAAAGATGACAGGAAGACTGGTTTTGCTGCAGCTCTCCGTATTTGAAATCCAGTGGGAAATTTTGGTACAAGAGCTTAATTTGGACTTGATGGGAACCCAGTTTGCTAGTTCAAGTCACTGTTGGCTAATACAGCTTGAAGCTGTTCCACAATAAAACACTACATTCAGCCGTGAGTCTTATCGCTGGGACTCATCTGACCTTTCGCAGGTAAGCTGGAATTGCTTAACACCGTGGCTACCCCAAAACTAATAGAACGTTTCAGCATGGCTTAGGCTATCACTTCACTTTCCTGACATCAATTTCTAAAATAAAATAGAAGGCTAATTGGTAAATCAGGTGAGCACTTTCTTCCTCCCCCCCGAGATGTAATGGTCAAATACATTTCCAAATCTAAGCTACCAACAGTACAAAGGTACAACTTTAACACACAAATAAAAGGGGAAGCTCAGCAAGAGGATGAAAGTTCAACTAGAATTTACCAGGCCAAATTTGTGGGGATGGGACTTGACTGCAGTCACCATGCCTGAGGTGCTGTGGTCAACTTTAATCAGCATGGTTGAAAACTTCAGGGGGGAAATGGAGATGCAGGAAATGGAGCATAACTCCCAGGCTTCTGAGACCCCAAAATCATTTTTGTCTCATCATATCACACTATAGCACTGAAATTCTTTTAGAGAAATGCAAGACCACATAGGCTGACTAAAGCATGAATTCTTCAAAAACTGCCTAGCATGTGGTTATGAAGCTGAACATAGACTCTAATAGGATGCTTAGCATATTTTGTTGGATATTGAGATGTGTAGTGAAGCAAAGCCAGAAGGAACAACAGGAGATGATCCAGGTGGGTCAAAGGCTGGACTGTACCCATTGCTCCTTAGCAGGAAGATTTTGGAAAAGAAGCAGCAAGTGATGTGAATGATGGGTGTGAAAAAGGCTCTTCAAGCTGCCAGAGGAATTTAAGATATAGAAAGAGAGGTGAAGGAGTGAGAAAACTAGTCAGACTCCTCGGTTCAGATCTCTACTGACTGTCCTGAAGACATGAACTCAACCTAAACTACAGAGGATGCATCAGAGCCCAGACCGTGACATGTTTCAACAACTGCTCTGAATATATACAGAAACTATCAAGAGGTGTAAAGAAAGGAGGGAAGCATTATAGCGTGAAGGACTTTTGTATTTATACATTTGTCAGCAGTTGGGACTGTGAGTGCCAGCCTCGATGCACAGTCCCATACTGCTGCTTTCTGCACTAGACACAGATGAAAAACATGAGAGTTCCTGCCACAAACCACTTCTAATCTCAGCATAAGGCACAAATATCCTCTAATCACCACGCAATGGTGTATGAGGTGGGAAACTCCTGTCTACTTTAAAGAAGTGCACCTCTTGGCAGCATCAGCACCAGGCTCATGGTGATGACCAGCAGGGACATTCCCTTTATGGGCCTCTGACAAAGATGATACCCTGTGGTAGGAAACAGGATGAAGCCAGAGGCACCCAGGAGCTCCCTGGCTGAGGACTCCCCAGGAATGCTGTGCATGGAGCTTCCTCCAGAGCTTGGCCAGCGCACAGGAATACGATGTTTAGAAAGCCATTTTCCTGTCCGTATAAACAATTTGACCACAATAGCCCAATTCCTGGCTCCGAGGCCTCATTTAAATGTTGGTCAGTCGAGGCCCACAATTAACATTTAATTAGTAAACTCATTACAAAGGCAGGAAGTCTCAGACTTTCCCTTCATTCTCTTTCAGGCCTCCGAAGGGAAGGACCAGACCCGTCTTTGGCTTTTGATTCAGCAGACGGGTAGGGTTTTTTTTGTTCCCTCTCCTGACTTCCCTTTGCTTGCAGAACAGTTGCTTTCCCTGAAGCAGACAGGCATGACCTGAATACGTTGAATATTTGGCTGGAAATAATCTACTTAACATAAATATTTCCATCTAAATTCTGCCCCGGATGGTTTCCTCAGTGGTCCCAAGGGGCTGAAGTGGTTTTCAGGGATGAGGTGTTGAGGATCCTGGTTGCCTGCACTCACAAGTGGTAGAGGAATAGCCAAAACTATCTGATTCAGTGTGCAATGCTGGGAGGTTATGTAAATTGTCTGTGACAGCCAGGAGAAAAGCAGCTTCTTGACAAAAATAAGGAAGAATAGTCAGGGTATCAGGGTTAAAATTAAGAGAAAACACCAACACAGAGGATGGAAGCAGACTATGCCTGTGATGGAACAGGTAAAATGGCCTTTTCCCCAGCGTGGGAGAGGAACTGCTAGTTAATACTGTAGATTACCTGGTGGGATGTTGTTCATCCATCCATAGGGTACAGGACCCCACCTTTGGCCACCCAGCTGCTTTTCATGTGATTATTCATTGAATTTGAGCTACAAGTAGAACTTGTTTTTAAACAATGCTAAAAAAGTCTGAACTCACTTATTTGGAGGATGACAAGACAGCCCATAGCACAGATGTTTTTCCAGCACTTATACTACTCTATGGAAATTTATTCACCTGATCGTGCCCTGGAGTAGAGAGAAAAGTAAATAAGTCAACACAAAAAACAATAATTGCAAAACAGGTTTTAAAAAATAATTTATTTCTTTTTTTCCTCAGTATCTATTTTCCATTGCAGCACAACGTAGAGTTTAAAAAGTCTGCTGGCTGGAATGGTACATTTTGCATTTGGCAATTTTGAGGAGATATTCTCAAAGTAAACTCTATATTTCTCTTAAAATGAAGAGCTGTAGTGCTAGCTGTACCATCAGTCATACAAGGGTTGTATCCTTGTGCAAAGAGGGACTGTGGGAAGCAGAAAACACTTGAGTTGTGAGTGTTGTTGAGTTGTCTTCCCTATCTTGTCTGTCTTTTATCAGAGATTAGGAGATTGCAAGAATTTATTATTTCATAATATTAATGTCCAAAATCATCATCATCCTTTCTGTGCAACGCAGGGAGGTTGGAACTGGATGATCTTAAGGTCCTTTCAAACCCAAACCATTCTATGACTCTATGTTGTGACCTGGCCATCTAAGCGGCAAATTGACTGCATTCATTGTTTTATCCCATATTATATCTTTAATTCATTGTTTTGTCAACATTACATCTTTAACATTTTTTTCTCTTGTGTCCACAGAATTGGAAGGTGATAGCTGACTTGCAGTGATTTATGGGAGTGCTTAGCCTTGTTTTGTTTTGGTTTTGCACAAGTGTTAAAAAGCATTTATTATCAGGCAAAGAACTTCTATGTGCTAGGACAAGGACCTGAAAAAATCTGTTCCTTAAGGGCCTTTCACAGGTCTCTGAGTATGGACAAGTTATTGAGGCTACTTTTTTTGTTAGGTATCTAGGTCAACAGTTAGCAGATTTTTGTTGGAACATCCTGTTTCCTCTATATTTCTTCTGCAGAGAGAGATAAGCTACTGCACTCATTTATCCAAGGCATTTACCCCCAGTATAATCCACATCAATTCCACTTACTTGGTTAGATCATGTGGTGAGCAGAGGCACATTGGTGCTTTGAAATTTATTCCAAGCACTAGTTTTGACAGCCATCCAAAGGATGTGGAGACAAATATGGTTGGACCTTACAGTGCCTTGTGACCCCGTGGTAGCTACCTGACCAGAAGTACTCATCTGTAAAGTAGATACCCACAGTTAAGCAAATCACCTTGGATCCCTTGCTAGAAAATGGAGAAAAAACAAAGAGTAGGGTGTGATTTACCTCCTTCAAAGTGAAGAAATCAGATGTTTTCCTCCAATGACTAGATCTTCTCAGACCATAATGGTACCCTAGCCATTCACTTGGAGGTAGGATTCTACATCGTAGTCATCTCAACCTAGACAAGCTGCATTCATCCAATGTGTAATATATCTGAATGCATGTAATTTTGTTATTAGTGTTGTATGGTATTGTGTTTGTTGTGATCAGGGCCTCAGGGCTTACCAACAAAAAGAATCACTAAATAGACAGTTCCTGACCGTGAGATTTTAGACTTTGTGGGTCAGACTGTATCAAAACCCACAGAAGTGGCTTAAGACAGGACAGATTAATTCCCCTTCTTGAGTCTTCATTTCTCTCTGCTCAACCACAAAAAGTCTTGTATAGCTAGCTCAGATGTAGATACATCCATGAAGTAAGACTAGGCACCCCTCACCTAGGTGCCTGGGTAGTCCAAAGCTTTAAGCACTGGATGGAGATCCATCTACATGCCATTAGACAGCATTCCTCCTGAGTTGTGCACATGTCCAGTCTACAGTATAGCAGCTCAAAGAAGCAAATATAAAAGAACGGTGGAAGAATGATCTGGCTTGTGGATGGTATCCCTGAGAGATTTCGCCACTGCAAGTTAAACTTTAAAACTCCTCAAAAAGTAGTTTTCTTTTCAATTTTATTGTTCTTGGTGCCAGAAAGAAAAAAAAAAGAACCCTGGCACAAGATGATGAGCTATTAGGCTGAGCCAGCTGGTTCATAAAACACATGATTCCCTGAAACAGTAAACGACTGGCCTCATAACATACGTGCTGCGAGTAAAAGCACAGTCCTAGTTGCATCAGTTCACTTTCCTTTTACTATTCTTTCTTTTTTTTTTTTTTTTTTTTTGTTTTGTTTGTTTTAAATTAAAATGAAAATCAGGAATAGAAATAAAACAGACCAGAGTTCATGACCTGTTCAGGAATGCAATTAGCCCATAAAAATCATGACTGGGATTTGTTGCAAGGTAGAAACATGATCCCTTAGAAAAAAGTTGCCCTTTTGCAAAGTACCAAACGATGGGGAAGAACAAAATAAGGGAGAGATGAGCGGTTTTTATTTTAACCCCACTTCCCTCCCTCTTCAGACCAGAAAGAGCTGTAAAAGAAAAGACCCATCACCTCCTGTAGTCAAGTTTCACAGCAAACAAGAAGTCCGGGGCAACTCTGTGATTACTTTTATCTCTGTAAGACTAATCCCATGATAAACCTCTTGTTTCCTATACTTGATGTACCACTATTTTACTAGTCCTGAATGCATCAGGCACATTGTGGATGGCTCACTATGAACAAACAGAACCTGACAGTTTCCTTCCTTAAAATAAACAGAAGTGGTACTTAGACACAGTTCAAAGAGTTTAGCACTCCCAGAATGGCTATTATTACCCTTTAGGTGGGCAAGTAGACCCAGCTTTTCATTCTAGTAAAGGCACCTTTCTGAAATTTTTCTCCCTTCCCATTTTTTATTGGCAGTAAAATCACTATATAATTATCAACCCTGCCTTTTTACAGTCCTCTGCTTCCACTTGCCATGCAAAGTGACCTATCTGTTTACGCCACTGTTTATTTACTTCCACTTCCTTTTCTGAGAAGAAGTCCTGCCGTTCAGACTTCTCAGAAAGCATTTTAGCAATGCTTCCCTTTATCCTCAAAGCTGCACAGCACTGGACTGTCAGCCAACAGCAGGAAAGAGTGTATTTTAAGAATAATATTACAGTGACCTTTATGAGGCCTTTGATCCAAAGATTTCTGAGGCTTAACCGTTATCAGTGATGTGGAGCGAACCTGTCTACATATTCCCCTAGAGGCTTTTACTCATGAACGGCCACAAATTCTGTAGTTCCTACAGTGGAAATAAGCTTTTTAAGAGACCTTCAGTGCCCTTGTCTACATGGAGTTCATAAAAGAAGTGCTGTGAAATAGAGTGTAAAATAAAGTGCAGTTGCTATTGTGAATGAAACTCTTATTTAGAAACTCTTTCATCATTAGGGCCAGTTTTCATCCTATTTAGTGTAAAGAACTGCCCAGAGCTTCTAGGACCTCTAGGTTATACACCAAGAGGACAGGTAGAATGGAATTTATATCCTCCAATGTCTAATATCAGCTCTTTGATTGATGTACTGGAACAAGCCCAGTGGAGGGTCACCAAGACGGTGGAGGACAGGAGCACATTAAGAGAATCCTGGTTTGGCTCAGTTTGAAGAAGAGAAGATTCAAGATCTCATGTCTTTTGACATTAGGTATAGCAGCTGCCTTACGGGGGTGTGTACAACAGACCAAACCACTCTTCTCAGAGGTGCACAGCAACAGGAGTAAGGCAACAGTCAGGAGAATGCTAATAAGATATTATGGACATTTTTTTCTTTCATCTTGAGGCTGGTCAAACAGTGGAAGAAAGGCCCGTACGGGCTGTGAAATCTCAATCCTTGGCACTATCTTGGCTCTCTCCATAAATTGCATCCCAACATCCTGGTAAAGATATCTAAGGTTGCTGTATGTAATGGTCCTGACGCGCCTGTCTCTCAGGTGGCTGTAGGGGGACTCTAGGCAAGCACCTTAGCCCATTGGATGTGTAAAGTTAACTGAGATGGAACATATTCCTTGTCACCTGAGACTCACCCTGTAATGAATAGAAATACCTGTTTCTCTGCTACCTACAGCAGGAGCTGAAGACACGCACACTCCTAACACCTCGATTAAACCCAGGGATTGCTCTGTTGCCTTGACATGGGCCTGTGCTTCTTGAGACACCTTGGGTACCTGAGCCATCTCCAGAGACTTGCAAACATGACACGGAGCATCTCAAGTGGCACTTCACACCCAGCTGTGAGCAATGAAGTCGAGCCCATGCTGTTAGATGGGATAAATTCAGGTTCATGCGTCTTCCCAATAAGCACATGAAGAAAATGTACTGCCTCAGGCACTCAAGATCCTAAACACCTGAATAAAGACAGACCTTAATATACTATTGTGTACCTTATACATTATTAGTGCCCTGCAGCTCCTATTGTAATACATGTGATTAATTTTCCGAGGAAGTGGGTTGCTTTTTATTGCCATGTCTTCTATGGAAAATGTCTTTCTGCTGTTAAAAAGGAGGAGAAAAACCCTGAAAAATTGCAGTTTTGTTTTCAGGTGGAATGCTTTCAGAGTTTGAAGGTTTTCAGGTTCCTGACAAAAATTCCCTTTTCTTCAGAGATCTCTTCTGATAAAATTCATTCAAGTCCACAATTGTCACTTTAGAATCACAGCATCATTTAGGTTGGAAAAGACCCTGAAGTCCAGCTGTAAACCTAACACTGCCATGTCCCCAAGCACCGCGTGTACACATCTTTTAAACATCTCCAGGGATGGTGACTCAGCTACTTCCCTGCGCAGCCTGTAGTGATAGTCGCAAGAAAAATGTTTTAGCCATACCTTAAGAACGCACCAAAGGAGATCTCTGTAAAGAAGCCCATTAATTTTGAGCTTATAAGTCCCAAATGAATCCCTTAGATCCCTTAATGAACAGCTCCAGAAGGGTCAAAGGTTCAGAGAGGTGTAAATAGGTAAAGGCTGTAATTCACAGTATGCTTGAAGGAGAAACTGAATGTTTGCTGGTGCTGCTGGGCTTGCCACAGGTAGGAACAGGGTGAAGTGTGATTGTAGGAACCCTGTTGACAAACTACCTTGTGCAGAGACTGTGCTTAGCTCATATTTCCAACGAATGTTGCTGGTTCAGCTCTTTTGGTTAGAGAGTGTGAGCAAAACCAACACAAACAAAAAACCCCAAAGTTTAACCAACAGAGATGTGCCAGAGACGGTCCCCCCTCTACTGTCATTTCAAGGATGCCTTCATCTGCACACGCTGCTGTTAACATGGTATGATGGCATCCTCAACATGTGAAGTGGCATTGTGTCAGGTTTAGTGACACAAGGGACATACAGGAAAGCTTCAGCTGTGAAGAAACCTCCCAGCCAATCTCCCCTGCACTGGCGTCCCATTGGCAGCAGACCCATGGGAAGCTTTGCTGTGGCCTTTCCCTGGGGCTGAAACTCCCTGGCTTTATTCATCTTGGCATACTAACAGTAGGCAGAGGGGATATCAGAGTGTGCAATACATACTTCCCATTGCATGGCTGCATGGAAAAGAAAAGGCAGGAATGAATGGTATAAACCATATGTTTAAAATAGGATTGTCTCTACCAGTTTCTCAGTGCCAGCAAAGATTCACCTGTATAAATCAGCCTTAATTTTTCCCACGTTGCCAAGGCTGGAATAACCTACAACACTGATTAGGCTGTGGGTGCTTCGGAGCCTTCCTAATGCATGTGGGGGTGTGTGTGTAATAATCTCCTTTTTGCAGCTGGGTAAACTGAGGCACAGGAAGGAGATGCTAACCAATGGAGAGTGCTACGGCCTGTGAGAGAAGCCAGCTCTCCTGACTCCTCAGTGCTTGCCTTTTAACCACTAGACCATGAATCCTATTTGCTTTGTTTTCTTGGGTTTTGAGCATGTTTGTTTTCCCCTTTCCTGTACCTAATGATGCTGGTCCATAGCAGGCAGCGGACAGCTGACAGATTACAGGGAGCGCCTGGCTGAAACGGGAGGCAGGATGCTTCACCAGCTCCAGGGCTATTTAGCTTTTCTCCTGTGGTGTGGGTCTGGGTCCCTCCCACGCATGCTCATATAACATCCCTGGGGCAAGGACAACAATTGCCTAAATGGAAAAAGGAAACATTTCCTGTGCATTTAACTACTTCTAGTGCAGTTTGGCACCTTCAAAGAGAGCAGCGTGCTTAGCTAACAGTCAGCCAGCACTCAGCAGCTCTTCAGGAACTTGTGATTTTGGTGGGCAAATCCATCAGAAACCACACTTATAACTCAGCACTCCCAGGGAGCTGGGAAATGCTTGTTGACCTCTCTGATACCCATGAGCCCAAACTGCATATCAAAATGGTTTCAAACAGATCACCCCACTCGGGTTAGTTTTCACTGTCCCTTAACACAGCTTTATTTTAGGGTCCCCCTACGGCGTTCGTTACAATCTATGTGCACAGGTACTAATGAATCATCTTCACTTCCGTCCTTCTCCATCCTGCTACTGAAGGCTCCAGTTCATAGATCAGAGAAAAAGAGAGGCACAGAGAGACGTTGCCACCAGTGCCTGAGGAGCCACTTGCACCTCAAAAGCATCTGCAGAACTGTTAAACCACAGTCGTGCCTAGTTTACTGGCAGGGACGACTGGCCTAAGCCAGTGAAGAAAAGCTTCTTTGCAACTGCTTAAAGTGTGTGTCTAGGCATTGGGTTTTGGCTTCCCCCCCGGCCTTTTTTTTCCAGCTGGATACTCACGTTTTCTTTCCAGTGTTATCCTATCAGAAAACAAAACTGTAATGATTTTGCGTACATAAGAAAACGGCTTTGATAACACTGACTGATGTTTTAAATCCTTATATGAAGTTTTTTCCTGCTTTGATGTCTCATGCCGTTGCATATCCACTTATGCAGTGCATATCACTGGCCTTTGCGCAGATTTGATTTCCACTAATAGTACACTCGGCTGAAAGGTGGACTTTGGGTTCAAATGGCTGAAATGCCTTAAAAGTTGTGCTTACATCAGCCCCAGGAAGAAACCTCAATATATTTTAAATATCCCAGAAGTGCTTTCTGGGTGTCTACTACAGTCCAAATTGGTTGCCAAAACTCCACTGTGCTCACTGTTGTCCAACCCCAGCTCAAAAGTAGGTCCTGCTTCAAGAAGCTGAGTTGCAGTTTTGAATCCAGGCTGTATAAAGGTATTGAACAGAGTGAAAGGTATTGAACAGAGTGTCTTTCCTTGGAGAATACAACCAAGCAACATTGATCCCAAAGCTAAGGCCTGGGTTCCCTGCAAAGCCTGCAGAGAGAAAACCTCCTTCAGAGCTTCCTTCACCGACTCATCCTCTTGCCCATTAGCTTCTGCACATGTAGGCAGTGCCATACATACCCTGACCATACCTCTTCAGGGGAATGAACTTCTCTTATCATGCTTATTTATGAGGATATTTTGTCTATCACGTTTAAGGACCTGTAGCTGAAGCTGTAGGACAAATAATAGCACTAAATGGATACAGACTAGGGAACACCTGAAATGTCAGTATTATCTCGGATGCCAGAGGCAAAGCACTTTACTGGGATTATTCTCATGTTATTTTGCCATTAGAGATTCTAATTAAAATGCAAGCCCTGAGTGAGCTGGGCACTGCTAACATACAGCCTCTGATCAAGAAAAGCTACGGGTTTAGGTCCTACTGTGTTAAGGAAGGTTGTGCTGCATTTGAATGGGTCTTACTGAAGTCAGAAGGAGGAAAAAGAGAGAAAAACCGGGTATAAAAGCGGGAGAGCCTCGTCCATCTGCTTCACCCCCCCCCAAATGAAGCAAGATGTTGTATGGAACATTATCTCTCCTTTTCCTTTTCCCTTTCTTGGGGAAGGGGGAGAGACAAGCAGTTCTCAGCGGTAAGAGATTTCACCATCCCTCTAAAGCAGGGCTCTTCCGCTCTCCCTGGGAATGATGCAGGATCCCTGCCTGAAGCATGTGAATGAGGCCACATGGTAAATGTCATGGGAGCTGCGGGTCTGCTCGGCAGTGGGTGAGAAAGAGCAAGAGTGAGGACAGTCGTGGTGAAAGGAGATCCTGTGAATGAGGTGTGACTGAAGCACGGGGTGGCCCTGAGGCAGCCTCCTGCTATTTAACAGGCAACCCGGGAGATGCACGTGGCTTTTAGCAGCATCAGTGGCATTCTGATCCTTTCACAAGCTCAAGAGAGTTTGGGACTGAGGGAATGAGGAAGCTCTGCTTTATTTTGCTCACTGAATTTTAGTAGCTAACCCTTTTTTCAGGTTTTTCTTTGAAACAGTTGGTTTTGCTGACCTCATTTGGCCCCTCTGGCAAGTCCGTCAACCAGCTAGGCTTAAGTGAAGATGTTCTTGGTGCAAACCCTATCAAATTCTGAATCTTCTTTTTTCCCCCTACTTTTATCAGGGGAAATGGTATGTTTGAAAGAATCACAGCTTTTGCTGAAGTGCTGTACTCTTGTAGTATAATGGAAAGAGTCCCCAGTCACTAAAAGGTGACTTCCAAAGCTAAAGTTTCCTCACATGTGATCAGTTCTGTCTCCTGCCAGGCCTGTCTGGTGTCAAAGGAACAAGAGCCAGCATCCTCCTCGAGTAAGTCTACCTAATATATTGTGTCATATCTTCTCTAAGGAGAGTTTCATACGACCTTGAGGCTGTTTCAACTCTGAATAAGACTCAGTGAGAAATTTCTGACTGGAGGTGGAAAACTCTTATTCATTCAAACTGAGATGTTTTGGGAAAAAAACCCCAACAATTCACAACCCTCCGCCCCAAAACAAAATAAATAAAAAAAAACAACCCAAAGAAGCTGGTCTGGTTGAATTTTCTATTTCAAAATTTAGAAGAAAAGCTTTCAGGAAACAATTTTGACTTTTCTTTTCCAAAAGACACGTTAAAATGAAAGCAATTTTTGTTTGAGCTGTTTAACCCCAGTATTTCCTTAATACCTAAACCATTTCTGAATATGAATACAGATCCTCAAACGGACCCAAGTGCTTCTCTGCCTTTTAGGAGGAGACAGATGCATCAGGCTTCTGCCTAGCAGGGTTTCAGGGATATCTGCCTATGGCAGGAACACATACAAGTCACCCATTGAACATGGGTTTGAGCCCAGTTTTCTTGTACCCCATAATGATCACCAATTCACATATGTTTCTTGACCCATGATGTGAGGGAGGTGTCTGTGGATGGTGGACATGCCTCATCCTGGTGTTCTGCTGTGTGATGAGGAGGTTTCCAGCACACCCCAAAGCCTCTGCTCTGCTCCAGAGCCCTTTGCCCACCACAGGACTGGATGTGCCCATGGATTGTGTCCATTGGAATCTGGTCCTGGGGCAGAAGAGAGATACCAGAATGACAACAAATGAGATGTCTATTATTCCAGAGGAAGACCAATCGGGGCAAAGAAATGAAGCTTGTGTGTGGTGTATGAAGCTTGGCAGGACCCATTTTGGGAAAGAACACCCCAAAGCTGATACAAAGCTATTCAGTATTTTCCAGAGCCAGGAATCCCATCCTTGTTTTCAGTTAGCAACCCTTGGTTGAGCTGGAAACTACTCCTCCTCTGCTCTCCTATGACACGGGGATGTGCCTGAATCTTCTGGTTTTTATTTTGCTTTTCTGATTCCAACAAATATTTACCCCATCTTAAAACAGAGGAGCATCAAAACACCAAATCAATCCTAGGAATAAATAAGACAGAAGTGACTAACAAAGGGGCAGGCTGCTGTCAGCTACAGAAAGCACTGGCGGTGGGAGTCAGACAAGGTGGAGTCTGGGGGTGGAAGATGTGGTAGAAGAGAAGGTCATTTTGCCAAGGCAGGGGAGGTATGACTATTTACACCAGCTGAGGATCTGACTGTCTACAAACAGGAGCGATGCTGATGCTAAAGGTCACATAGGGCACTCATGAGGTCTGCTGGATGGAAACACTTCTCTTTCCACTACTCACCCATGTAGAAAGTCAAACAGAGAAACCTGTTATTTCTTGATTCAGTAATTCTGCTGCACAGTCCATCTTCCCTGAGCCCTGCGCTTTGAAAATCCCCTTGTGAGCTGTGACCTCTCATTTTGCTCATGTAAGTTCATCAAGAGCATGGCATGAGCAGCAGTTTGAGAAGGATGCTGAATGTGACGGCTTACCTCTCAGATAGAGGATGTAGCATTTGGAATGTGGAGCCAGGAGCACTGAGCTGGTGCTGAATGATGGGGATGAAATAGCTGTGATATTAGCAAGGTTTATTAGCTTGCATTCAAGTGCACTAATGCCAGGCGACTTTCCCCTGCTTGAAGCTGATTTCATCTCCGCATTCCCAAATATGTTCATCATGTAAGAGAAAGGTCCCAATCAAGCTGTGGGCACAGCTGGGACATACAGGTGTGGTTTACAAGGAGAGGGGAAAGAAGGGGCTTTAGGTCCTCATTAGCCTCCATCTCCTTTCGTTTATGGCCCAAGCTCTTGTGCTCCAAGCTTAGCTGTGTGGCTTTTTGTCTTCAGTAGTGCAGTGGTGTGAAAGAGCAGTTAAGAAGAACAAGAATGGGTTCAAGCTCAATGCATGGTGTGATAATGTTAGGAACAGAGGGGCGTTTCAACTTCTCCCTTGGATAAACATCTCTGTTGTCAGAAACAACCAATACTATACTACCAACATAAGGGCTCCAGCATTAAAGAAGAGACTTTTGGCAGACCTGTTTTGATTTTCCCTTTCTGACCTACCCTGGGTGACATCCCCTTCTCTCTTGTCATCCCCCAAATACACATCAGCTTTTTAAAGTTTATCATAATATTTAGTGGTTTAAGTCATTGTTTTTTCTCTTTGCTTTTCACTCTTTGCTTTTACTGAGCTACTGGCTGCTTTACATTGCATCATTGCAGCTGTGCTGCACTGCATCCTATGTCTGAGAATTCAGACTTCTTTTAATGGGATTCCTTAGAAAGAGCCCTTTTGCATCTAGGCTTAATATAGGGGGCACGATGAAGACTGGACCTCTTCCTCCACTGAAGAAAACAGGCTGTAGGCAATGCCTAACCAAACAAGCGGTTAGCTCTTTCCTGCCTTCTTACACAGCTATTTCCATAGAAGGAGTATTTTATGTTCATCAAGGACTGTAGTGATAGGACAAGGTAAATGGGTTCAAATGTAAACAGGGGAGATTTAGGTTGGTTATAAGGAAGAAATCCTTTACTGTGAGGGTGGTGAGGCACTGGAACAGGTTGCCCAGGGAAGTGGTATATGCTCCATCCCTGGCAGTGTTCAAGGTCAGGTTGGATGGGGCTTGAAGCAACCTGGTCTGGTAGAAGATGTCCCTGCCCATGGCAGGAGGTTGGAACTGGATAATCTTAAGGTCCTTTCCAACCCAAAGCATTCTATGATTCTATGATTCTGTGATTCTATGATTCTATGCAGACGTCTTGCTGGTGTGGGAGAAAAGGCCAGGACTGTAGAAGCTGCAGCCCAAACCCTTGTCACTATTTAGTATACAGTATTTCTCTTGAAACCTTTCAGGCTGACCCCAGTACACCTGACTACTGCAGGTGACTCAAAGCATGAAGAAGGCTGAACTGGAAGGTGCTTGTGTTTGGCTTTCCTCCTCCTCACTCATATGCATGGGCGACACTCTAATACTGCTCAACAGCCTGATATGGGCACTGTTCATGTCTCTGCTGTGCCAGAAAAGCACCAGAAGGGAATTTTCTCTATTCTTTGGCTGCATGCTCTCACATCTTATTTCACACCAAAAAATGCCCATGCCCTGTGTCCTGTGTGCACAAGAAATTTTGGCTGTTGCCCATGAGTATGGGAAAAAAAATAAAGAAATAAAGCCATAAAACGCACTTGGTTTCTTTGGCCAGCACTGTCATTGAAAAATGTGCTGCTGCTTTTTCAATTTTCTTTTTCATTTTCAGATTACAGAGTGATTTTTGTGTTATAATGGAGTCAATTCACAGTTCTAAGCTCCAGAGTTGTGGTTAATTAGTAGCCAGTTTAGGAAATTATGTTATCATTACCTCATCCTTTCTTAGCTTAGCAGCTTTCCTCCTCTTCCACCTCCCCCTGCTTCCCCATCCCCTCCAGCCTTCCCTGCCCAGGGATATTATTTCTGTTAATGACATCTATGTCACACACACAGACTCAAATCTCTTAAACACACCTCAGCATCTCGGGTCTCCAGTAGTTTGAAAACCCACATGAATTAACTTTTTTGGCATGGAGGCTGACTAAGTCAAACCAAACCCAAACAAAATACATGTTGTTCTTCACTTTCCCCTCACCATGTTGGTTTTACACTGGCTCTTGCCCATGCAGCCCCGTACCAGGCACTGCATCTGATGCTGGGCTGACCTCCGTCTGCCCCATGTTTGCTGATGATGAACACGCTCACTTCCACTCTCTGCCATCCTCCCACATGCAGAAAGCAAAGGGGAAAACAAACAGGAGGATGGAGCAAACAACCAGGTCCCCTCAACAAGTAGTGGCAATGTGCAGAATTAAACAGAAAAACCATGGAGGGGGAGATAAACCCCACAACTTAAAAGGGAATTTTCTAGTGGCATACTTTGAAACCAGACACTTGTTATTAATGGCAGAGGAGGAAGGGGAGTGGGAGTTCAGAGATGGAGACCTTGGGTTTAATGGTCTTATGTTCAGCTCCACACTTAGCCAGTCCTTGTCTGGGTCTACATAGTGTCTGAGGATGAAAACCCAGGGTCAATGCATGGGAGAAGCACTCATCTATCAAGTTTTGGCCCTCTCTTATTACTTTCCTTCTATCTATCTATCTATCTATCTATCTATCTATCTATCTATCTCTCTATCTCTCTATCTATCTACCTACCTATCATCATCTATCTATCTATCTATCTATTAGGGAAAAGGACATTTTAGTTTGTCATTCTTAATGTGTTGGAGGTCTGTGCTGTCACATATAGCAAGACAAGGAAGGGATGTGGAAACCTCTGGAGCCCACAGCTCTGAGCTGCCAAAGCTTGAGCTGAAGCTCTGAATCATCTTGTCGATGTGGCCACATATACATCCTCTGTAATTAAGCATGAAGAAACATTTGCATCACCCACCCACCACCTGGTTGCCCTTGGTGTGCAAGACATAGGCGCTTAACCAAATGTTTTTGCTCTCCTTTTCTACCTTGGTTGTTTTTTTCCAAGGTTTAGATATAGGGAAGAAATTCTTTCCTGTGAGGGTGCTGAGGCACTGGAATGGGTTGCTCAGGGAGGTTGTGAATGCTCCATCCCTGGCAGTGTTCAAGGCCAGGTTGGACAGAGCCTTGGGTGGCATGGTTTAGTGTGAGGTGTCCCTGCCCATGGCAGGGGGGTTGGAATTGGATGATCTCAAGGTCCTTTCCAACCTAAACCATTCTGTGATTCTTTGATTCTACCTTGCTATCTCACACCACACAATGAACATGTTTGGGTAGATTTTCTCTGTTGTCTTCTCTAAGAGGAACTAGATCTATATTGTGACCTTCAATACAGCACCTCACACATTCTCTTTACCTACCCTATGCCAGTTCCCCCTTCTTGGCAGTGTTCACACCTCTCAGGCAGTTGCAGACTGGGTGCAGCTGGGTCACAAGTTAGTAATTTCTTCACCAAGACACTCATGGGTTTTGCAGCTTTTGCCAGCCCTAAACCCCCTCTGCACCCCTCCTACTCAACACGGTTTGACATGCATGTGATAACCCACACACACTGTCCCTGCAGCTTGTGGGAGAAGGGCTTTTACTCCCCAGCGGTGATCACAATATTGAGACAGGCCAAAACTCACCCAGGCTTTCGCCGTATCACATTTCAAGGCAGAACTATCTGTTGGCTCCCAGGCAGTCTTTAGGCTGGGGAAATAGGTTGTGTCTGAAAATAAATAAACGCGTTACTGAATTTTAAACAGGAACTTTGCACTGAGGATAAATGGAGCCTCAAATCATGGGAGCTGGCTGGAACCAGCCCCAGCAATGGGATGTGCGGGGAAGGCTAACACATGAATTTCTTCCACCCGCTTGGTACTAACTCCCATTGAAAATTGCATGAGTTGAAACACGTTGTGATTTTCCTGGAAGTATTGTGAGTCTCATCGAACATCTTCTCTCCACAGGTTTGTCCTCACTGAATAGTGTATTTCAAAGGCTTCTATCAGTCACTGTGTCTGTTTTCTTAGGAGGAATCTCCTTTCTGTCTCTGCTGCCCAGGTAGTGTGTTTTGCACGGCTGGAGCTCTGTCCCCACTCATGGGTTATGGTTATGACGGTCCCAGAAAAAGGACCTATGGGACTTTATGGGGGGAAGCAGGAACGGCAATGTTTCCACAACGCTCTGCTTGTCAGGAGCGAGGCATTGAACAATCCATCCATTTCCTACACCCATCCGTTATTGAGTTCCCTAGTCAGGTTTCTGGGGATATTTGCTGGCTGAAGGGTCTGGGACTTCTTCCTGGTCATTCTTGCAGTGGTTTTCAGCATTTCTCAGCCATTATATAATCATCAAGGTGGATGGTGAGAGCCAAAAGCAGCACTTGAGCTCTGCAGAATCCAACACTCCCCAGGGACAGCGCTGAAAGCTATTGCGAATCCTTGCTATAGACACCCAGTAGCTAGCCTAAAGGTTCATTTTGAAAGACTTAATTTGGTGGGGCAGGTTGCCCAATACAATTCAGAAGATGTTTTTTCCTGTCTCGATCTGTCCATAAGGAAAGAAGGTTTCTACTGGTCATTCAGTGAGGTAAAACAGGCTCAGTGTTTCCACTGAAGGCAAACCTCCATGCCTCCCTGCCCTCCGGTCTGTCTCCTACCTCTTGCGGCGCTGTGGAAAGCTTCAAATGCTCCAAACTCTGGCATCCTGATGCAAAGCAGAGCTGTTTATTTGTTCACAGTTCAGCACAGGAATCTCTTCTAGGGGTGTCTATCTTTTAGGATTCAGGTTCGAGGGATGCTGCACTGTGATCTCAGCTTATTTCTCACACAGCTGGATGCATTTCAGGGGTGGCGTGCATCAGTGCTTTGAACAGCGCTCGACTCCTCAGATAGCCACACCGAAAGTCAAAGGGCATCTTTGCTGAGTGAGGTGTTATTTCCAGGGGGACAGACACATCTACACCCTGGCTCAGCCTGTTTTGTTTTGAATCCCTTATAAATACTCAGCTGCTGGAACGAGCTTATCGTCCGAGAATCTCCTTCTGCTTTTCCCCTCTTCGGTCTAAGTTGTTTTTAATCTTTGTGGCTGTGTGGAAACTGGAGAAAAAACTAACCCCAGCCACAGAAAGCAAATTAAAAGATCTTTGAATTTTATATTTTGCCTTAGGACTTCTAGGTAGGCTTGCAGTTTCTAACACCTGACAGCTACACCTTCCAGACAAACAGCTTAAAGCACTGATGTCCAGTCCCCTGAGTGAGTCTAAGGCCTGGGGTTTGCAATGTACAGCTCTTTTTTGTCCATGCTCTGAGGGCTGGTTTTAAATGAGTTTAGTTAAAGCAGAAAAGTCTCCCCTGCTGAAGACATTAATAATCTGAAGTAAGTGTCTGGACTAACTCTGTCTCATTCATTTAATTGAACCTCTTGATAAGATGCCTGAGTTAAGCTGACGTGGTGTAAACACCATCCCTCAGGTTGCTTCCCGCTGCTTTCCTGGTGTCACCGTTGGTCAAATATAAACGTGCCATAACTTGCTTGCCCCATTAGCTAACATTACTGCAAGAGTGTTTAAAAAGAAAAGGAAAAAAGTAAAAAGAAAGATGGTGACATTAAACCAGCTAAAAAAAATCTCAGACCTGTCAATCAAGTAAGATATTTACTGAAGCTTCTATTGACCCATATATGCTCTTATCTAGAAACCTTTATCTTCTAAGACAATGTTGACTAACAGCTTTTCTTTTACTCTTGTTTCTATCTTAAAAGAATAACAAATAAGCTTAATTCTTCACAAAATCTTTAGCAAATGCCTTTTAAGCCTAACACAATGGTAGTTATTTTAAGAAGGATGGCTAAGCACTGCAATACTTTTCTATTTTTCTGTCTTCGTTTTTCATATTGGAACACTTAATCACAGCTAATCTTTGTGCACAAGGAAGACACATTAACTTTGTTTGTACAGGTCTGATATAAAAGCTTTCAACTCCTCTGCTCCTGTATTCATCTCCCTGGTAAGCCTTACCATTTTAAATAACAGATAAAGGAAATGCTGAAGATTCAGCGATACAGTCTATCCTTGCTCAAGTAACTGCAGGGACCAGACTCTGTAAGCAAACTTGCAGCCTAACAGATGAGCCACCTCAAGCTGAGCATCTGCAAATCCCAATGAAAGGTTTGAGCTGAGGAGAAGGGCATAATTTATAAGGGTGTATCAATACCCATAATGTATAAGGGTGAGAAGATGCCAGTGCTTAGGGCAGGTGAAAGGAGACCACTTCCCTGTACAACGGGGGGCATTCATATGTCCCTGCTCTCTACAGAAGCAAGGCAACTCCATTGCCAGGATTGCAGCCACCTCCTGACATTAGTCTGAGTGTCCCTTCTCTGTGTTTTGCTTCAAAGGCTGCAGTAATGGCTTGCTAAAGAGTCTTGTTTTGATAGGGTTATATTCTCCAAGGCTGTGAAACTGAGGACTAAATCTCGGCTCCACTGAAGTCAGTGAGCCTGAAACGAATAGAATTTCTTTGGACTGACTCCGAATTTCACTGTTGAGGGTAATAGTAATTTAAATGCCTTTTATGGCCTCTTTACTCTCTCAGAGCAATAAAAGGGGGCTTAGTCCTTAGCTACACCCAAAAGTTGCCCTGCTTAATTATCTTGGAATGGTTAAGGTAATAAAACCTTTTGCCTGCTCCCTGCCTCCCTCACACCTACCGGAGCAGATCTGCTGGTATAAATGTACCAATGTGGGACATGAAGGGAATTAAACTGCAGTGGCTTGGGGGTGTTGGCTGGAAGGAGACAGCTGTATGTTAATTCGTTAAGTGAGACCTTGTTCTTGGATTTTTTTCTGCCTGATTATATAGGTATGAACTTAAACTACTGAACTCAGGAGAAATTCTGGGGGTTTGGGCTGGATGCACGCCATGGCCACATCATGATCCCAGGTCAGGGGGAGACTCAGATGTGCACGGAAACCTCTGTGTGTTTACTTGCACAGGAAAGAATCCTGGACATGAGGACAAGAGGGAATGATAGTCCCTAATGTTGGCACTTGGGGCATGGAAGGATGCGCATCCTTGGCTTTCTCTAGGAAAATCAACGGATAAAAAGAAACAGGAGGGAAGAGATCCCATGGCATCTTCAGTAGATGTTAAAACACAACTAGAGATCCTCCTTTGCCGACTTGTGTCAATTCTGCATCCTGTTTTGTGTTTGCTAGGATCCAGCAAAACACAAGCTGTAGGTGTTGCTCCAGACTTTTCTGTGTCTGTCCAGATATTTCTGGGAGCTATTTGCAGAGACCAAACTGAAAAACATAGAGCAACCTGGTCTCATGGAAGGTGTCACTGCCCATGGCAGGGGGCTGGAACTGGATAAGCTTTAAGGTCTCTTCCAACCCAGATCATTTCTATTAAAAACATTATGCATACTTCGGCCATGAACTATTTTAGTTTGCTATGAAGTGCTGTAGTATAAACAAAGATATATGTGCAAACAAATGCATAAAGAACATTTGTTTGGTGGTCAGAAGAAGCAAAGCTGTCCTTGACCCTTTCATCCCAAGATGAGAGGACATTAGATCAGACTGATAAGCATGTAGACTGTTGGTTGGGGTTTTTTCCCCCCTTTCTTTTCTTTCTGTTATGTTTCAGTTGTACTATTTCATCTTAACAGTAGTTAGGTACAAGAGGGCTGTGTAACCAACATACTAACCAGACATACAGAGTCAAAAGGTTACACTCAAAGGCCATATCTATGACAACAAATAGACCATGACCCTGAGGGCGAATGGCACAAAGTGATTCAACCACAGAGACTTTCTGTCCCTTGTTGCCACACAGTTCTGCCTCCTCTGCACTGTTCACTTTACACACATATGTGCACATTTTACACATATAAAGCACCTTTGGGGTGCTTTAGGGAATGTTCTCTTGCCTCTTGATGTTGCTCAGGGGACCATGGGTCTTCCATAGATCCCAAATCGTATCTGACAATTTGGGGCAAATGTTATGGATACTCCAGTGTTTCACTCCAGGTACTAGGTGTTGGTATGTAGCCAACTGGATGAAGCTTCTAGGAAGTACATTCACTGCCACTGAGAAAACTGATTGATGGGCCAGATAAAACTGTCTGCTTTAATGTGAGCTCAGTAAACTTCCAGAAGCTGCTAGCAACATTGCTAACTCCCCAGTAGCTACAGTGGGACTTCACAAGTCAATGTGTAAACACCCGAATTCAGATGCTTTAATCTGTGAACTGAATCTCATTCCAAATTCCTACTTGAATATATCTAATACCACTTGAAATGCATAATCTCATTTGTGGACCTGACCCTTGATATCTAAGGCTCTATATCTTACCTGCTTTGTAACAATGAAAGAGTAAATACCAGCAAAAAATCCTTAGAAATATGCTGCTGAAGCAGCTTCATGTGCAGTATAGATAAGGCAGAGGAACCCCTTTTTTTTCTATATTCCTCTTCTAAAAGTGCCCTGTTCTGCTCCTCTAGGACAGGCAAGTTTCTCTCCTAGGGAAGTAAGTAGGTGTAATGAGATTCTTATTGCAGATATGCTCATTTGTAGCTCCCTGTCCTAATGATTGCAGTGTGTGTGTCAATTGGTTCTCATTGGCTTTGTTAAAGAAGAAACTCAGTCTCCTTGGGTTTGTTCAGATTCCCAAAGGAAGTTTTAGTTCATTGGCTCTGGGTATCATCCTACGGTGTCTGAATACTGGTGCTACTGGTTGAGTCTTGGAAGGGATTCAAAGGCAGCACTGTACAAGAAAACTTCACAGGTCTTGGCATGTTAGATAGTGGTGGGTAGTGGGGTTGCTTAATAAAGCAGTTCAGTTCAAAGTGAAGGTAGAGGGAGTGTAGGCTCGTAGATCATAGCACACATGCTAGCCCAGAAATGCCAGGGTATTTCAGTTGTCATTAAAACATGCAGGTACATGAATTATTGGTAGAACTAACCATCCTGGGATGCCTGAGCATGGAGCCAATAGAGGCAAAACACTTCCAATATTTTTAGCAAGTTTGAATGCTTTGGCAAGTTGTTTAGCTTGGAAGTTACTGAAAGCCATATTCATTTAATTAGCCTCCCAGTGTACTGGCAACAGGTCTAGGAGTTTATCTCTGCTCAGACCCCCTCCACGATAGGTGTTTTTCAGGTCCCACACATTGAATTTTGGAAGCAACGTCAGGAATTATGAACATGAGCGATGGATGGTTCTTGTCTAAGTCAGGGAAGACATGGGTGGGCTCTTTCTCAGCTAGCTTGCACAGCCAATTCCTGTCAGTATGCCCCACATCCCACCTGCCAGCCCAGGGCTGGGTTTTCAGTAGGGCACGATAAGGTTTTTAACGTAAGACCTGGATGCCTCACACTGAGAATATCATTAAGGGAGTCTCAGTTTTTGGGGCATGAGATGTTCAGCAAAGGACAGATAGAGGCTCTGGGTGCCATATTTAGACTACCTTCTGCATGTGCCTATATAACTCAGGACAAGAAACCAATGAGTGATTCTCATTACCTTGATCTCTGCACCTTGAACCATCAGTACCGTGAAGTGCCTACAGTACCCAGCAGGAAGTTCGGAGATTTTTTGACTACATTTAGGTTCTGTGGCTCTTGAAAATGGGGATCATGATTAAAAGACACAGTTTGTTTTTCAGAGGGAAGCAGGCAGGACTTGGACTTTTCCCTGATACTATAATACTCTTTTCCTACCTTGGGATGTTCGTGAGATAGAAAACCTTTCTAATGCTTCTGTACATGGTAAGAAACTCCCTCCAATGAAAAATAATTAATCTTTCATCATAGCTCATTTACATCTATCTCACTACAAGCTCAGGAATGCTGGTCTAAACAGAGATAATCTCAAAAAACAGACAGGTAGACAGGGGGAGTAGCAATGTGGACTTCATTTTAGACATCAAAGCGGTTGTTAACTGAGCAGTTCTATTTATAATGTTGGTAGATTTTCAATGCACTTTCACAGTCTGAGATAGACAATTAAAGAGTGGAGGTTTTATGTCGATGAGTAAGTAAACATTTAATTTCTAAAATGATTTGTCTTAAATGAGTTGCTTAAGGTTCAGTTTATAGTGTTGAAGTGCTGGAGTGCTGTCACACCTCTGTTGGTAGCATCTACCCTCAGGGGCTTGAGGGAATGGCATCTGCCTATGTGGGTTTTTTTCCCCCAGTAACTTGTTAGTACCCTTTGATTCTGATTTGCACCGCACTGATTTGAAAGCGGTGCAGTGTTTTTTCTGAGGTCCGTGTTACCAAGAGCAGCTTAAAGTCCCACATCTTGGCCACAGGACAAAATCCTGAATGACAAGATTAAATCTTTTCTTTTGAAATTTTATTTAATGTTTACAGGGCTTTTTCTTCACTGGACATCGAGGCTCATGTTTGTGGAGTAACTCGGGGCTGGGGAAGTAAGGAGACTGGGCTTTCATGGTCCAGGGATTGCCAAAGTAAGAAGACGAAAGAGGAAGGACATGATGGGGAGAAAGGGGAGCTGCTCACAATAAAGCAGCTGAGTCTTGTTCTGAAGAAGAGGGATTCGCCACAAGGTTTCTTACATGGCATGATTCCCACCTAGGGAAATGTAATTAGCCCCATATGGGACTAATTAGTCACCTGGTGAAGGAAAACAGGAACTATAAACTGATTTAAGAGTCTTGCCCTCTCTTGCTGTAACATTCATCTAGAGGTGACTTCAGACCCACTATGGGGAATTGGGAGAGCTGCTTGCAAGAAACACTTTTGCCTTTGTTTATCCTTAGTGGCCTCAAGGAATGGATCAGGCCAGCCTGGGGCAGCAGCTTTTCCACCCTGATGCTTATTTCTGCTAACACAAGCATCCTTATCTCTCATGTCATTGAGTACCCTTGAATGTCATAGGAGACATTTCCAGAGCACCAACTCTTATGATTCCTGAAGAAAAGCTGCTTTTTGTTTTAAAAAGAGATCGTGTCTATCTCTCAGAGTGGTGAAGATGAGTTCAGTAGCGTAACATCCTATGTGGTCTGGATCAGAACACGAATAAAAGAGAATACAGAATTGCTCCTTGGTAAAATTTCATGTTGTCCTTAAGGCAATCCCAGAGTCTGCAGAGATGGATTCCCTCTTTTTGAACGTTTGATATCACCACCTCCATTTCAGAGTCTTTCTGTTTGACATTGTAACACAGTATTGGGATGTAGGTTGGTTATTGTAAAGACAGAAAGGAACTCAGATCAGATGTATTGACCCTTGTGTGTTGAACACAAGACCTGCAATATAGCTAAGAAGAATGGGTACTGAGGGGATGTTTTGGCTGTGACAAACCATAGATATCTTGGAAAAATGCTGAGAATAATCATGTAGTGATGCTTCCTCAAACACTCTCCTAGGTGTCAGTAATTTGCGTCAGAACCAGAGGGTCTGTGTTTGTATTCAGTAGCCCTTAGGGTTTATTTTCTACTATGAGTTTCTCTAGCTTCACATTGGACCTGAATAAGCTGTCAGTGAAGGTCTGTCACTCTTGACTCTGGAGTCCAACAACACAGCTTCTGTCCCGCTGTGTGTTTTCACCTGCCAGATGCTTCTGGTAGGGTTGATTGAGAGCAAGGTTGCTGATGACACCAAGCTGTGTGGTTCGGTTGATATGCTGGAGGGAAGGGATGCCATCCAGAGGGACCTTGACACGCTTGTGAGGTGGGCTGATGCCAACCTGATGAAGTTTAACCATGCCAAGTGCAAGGTCCTGCACCTGGGTCAGAGCAATCCCAGGCACAGCTACAGGTTGGGCAGAGAAGAGATTCAGAGCAGCCCTGCAGAGAAGGACTTGGGGGTGTTGGTCGATGAGAAAATGAACATGAGCCGGCTGCAGTGTGTGCTCGCAGCCCAGAAAGCCAACCGCATCCTGGGCTGCATCAAGAGGAGCGTGACCAGCAGGTCGAAGGAGGTGATCCTGCCCCTCTACTCTGCTCTCGGGAGACCTCACTTGGAGCATTGTGTGCAGTTCTGGTGTCCTCAACATCAAAAGGACATGGAACTGTTGGAACAAGTCCAGAGGAGGCCACGAGGATGATCAGGGACTGGAGCACCTCCTGTATGGAGACAGGCTGAGAAAGTTGGGGCTGTTCAGCCTGGAGAAGAGAAGGCTGCGTGGAGACCTCATAGCAGCTTCCAGTGTCTGAAGGGGGCCTATAAGGATGCTGGGGAGGGACTCTTCATCAGGGACTGTAGTGACAGGACAAGGGGTAACGGGTTCAAACTTAAACAGGGGAAGTTTAGATTGGATCTAAGGAAGAAATTCTTTACTGAGAGGGTGCTGAGGCACTGGAATGGGTTGCCCAAGGAGGTTGTGAAGGCTCCATCCCTGGCGGTGTTCAAGGCCAGGTTGGATGAGGCCTTGGGTGGCATGGTTTAGTGTGGGGTGTCTCTGCCCATGGCAGGGGGGTTGGAACTGTATGATCTCAAGGTCCTTTCCAACCCTAACTATTCTATGATTCTATGATTTGGTATGCACGAAGCAACAGCCTTGGATATGAACTAATCACAGCAGAGCGAGAGGTTTTACTAGAGGGCTTTACTGTAGCTGGCACATATGACCTGGCAGCACCCTACACTCAGAAGAGGTTCGCTCGAAGCTATTTTCCCAACAACACCTTGGACACGGGAGATGTGGCCTGTGGGATGTCTCTCTGGAGATCAGCAGCACAGCACTAGTTATAGAGTTTCATATGGAGTTCATTTACCACTCCTGTTTAGGTGGAAAATATGAAGCTTGATAGAGGCGTGATTCTTGGGTGAAGTGTCTGCAGTAGGTGTCAGTGGACTTTTGTCCTGTCTCCTCCTCCTGCTGTTAAAAGCCAGATGTGCCCATTCAGTGTCCAGGGCTAGTGTAACGTGAATCAGACAGCGACTTGGACTCTGCTTCACAAAAAGCAGTCTGTCACATGCCTCTTCTCCTTCCAAAAGCAGCACCAAAGCAGGAATGAGGAGTGAAGGACCTGGATGTGGATAAGCATGGGTGTTACCCCTAAGAGAACATTTATGGAATCACAAAGCTTTTGCTTAATGTCTTCAATGAATTTGGAAAACACATCCAAGATGCTCACTCCATGTACCTTTCTCACCTCCTCATCTTCATGCATGCCTAACAGGAGCTTGGTGCTGACCTCAGCGATTCACAGCCCTGCACGGGGTGACAGCACTAAATAAACTCTTTCACCCCTCTGAAGCCTTCGCTCTATGTGTGCCTTGCCACACTGCAGCCAAAGCAGCTGAGAAGCAATGCCCAGATCTGGAGGCATTCCCACTTCTTCTCCTACCTACCCGCTACCCTGTGCACCCCTGATGCCCTGATCATCCAAACATCTTGCTGAGATGGGAACAAGATGAGGTTCTACTGGGAGGGCTCTGCACTGATCTCTTGCAAACCCAACTGAAGGGCAAGGATGCTTCCTACAACAACCTCTGAGAAGAACGGGTTAACCTGAAAGCCACATGAGAACTACACAGGTGCAGCAACAGTTTTTATTTGGTAAATATCACCTCCACAACCCAAAAGGAGGCTCATGAAAGAAGATGCCTCTTCTGCAAGTAGGAAGAGTGTGGTTAGGAGCACTTGCCGAGCTAATAAAGGCTGTTGAAGCTTCAGCTTCCGTTGGTGGTTAACCCTGTGACATGGCTCTGCTCCTCGGAAAACAGCACCTGACTGATACACAGCTTAATAGTGTGATATAAACACGTTTTTATCACATTAGCCTGCCACTAAGTGCGCAACTGAAAGGTGCTGCTTAATCGAGCAGGGGTAATTTGTACCTAACAAGAAGGGATTGTGTACTGCTATATAATACAATGCTGGGGTTGTCATGGGTGATCAGGGCTGCCCCTGCCTGGTGAGTATCTGCTGGAGCAGTGTGCATTGCAGGGCAGAGCGCTGTGATGAGATAAGAAATTGATGGCCCCTGCGGTTAAAAACCAAAGCTCACCGACCTATTTCCTAGCAGAAGTATTCATCTTTTTTGCTTTGGTGCTTGTCTCTGCGTCTCAAGGAGGGTTGCTTGGACCTAATGGGCAAGGTGCGCAGCAGTTGGTCTATCTGAGACGAAGGATGAACTTCGCGGCAGAGCCACCTTGGTCTGCAACACCCATGTTCCCTCCAGGCCAAAGCTCTACAGGACAGTGCAAGCTGCAGAGCAGGTCAGAGCCCTGAGCAATGAGATGATTTCTTCATTAGGAGTTTTTCTGCATCACGAGCCCAGAGCCCTTTAGCATCCGCTGGACTGATTTTTGAGCAGCCAGAAATAGGCAAGCAAAAAGCTCCCCACACCTTGTGTCCCCACTCTAAAGCTGCTTCACAAGATCAAGGACTAATTTTTCCCCCACCTGTTTTCCTCCAGGAGTAAATAATGTCGGAGTTGGAGGAGGATGTTTACATGGACCTGGGCTCACCCCGTGGTAACGTCTAAAATCACCATCACTTCCTCTCCTGAGCTGGGAATGGCTGCTCTCTCTCATCCACTGTGCAACCACAAGTAGCTACGTAAGGTTTTTGCCACGTTCACTATCCATAAATATATCTCCCCTAAGCACTATTAAACTGCATTTCAGACACAGAGGAAGATGAGGGAAAAGAGCCTGCAATAGCAGTCAGTTTCACACATGAAATCTGTATTCCAGGATCTTCTCCCTCTGCAAATGCAGGCCTCTCTGAAGGTATTATATTTAGGATAAAATATATATTTCTTTTTCCTTCAGAATTTTATTTGTCTGCAAAGCATCACACACACCCCCGTGGCTCTGTAGGCACACTATGATTTTAATATTGCTTTGGTTCATGTTTCACTCACTCCACATCAGCAAAGCAGCATGTACGGAGTTGCAGCCCACTTCCAGGCTGGTAAACAGCTCCCCGGAGGTCCTCCTTCATCTGGTCCAGCTCCAACACAAAACGATGGGTTTAAAACTGCCCCCATGGCGACCCAGCAGAGATTTTCTTCTTACTTCACTGGGGTAGGATGGAGCCAATGCTGTTGTATGCTGCAGTGGATCAAGGTTGATCCTACTTGACTTTCATTCCTCACACCATCACCGCAGTGCCTCCATCCATCAGCTGTGACACACATCCTTTCCTCACCCCTTCTTCCTGTCTCCCCTGTCCTTCTCTCCCAGACAAGCTCCTCTGCACAGCCGAGCTTGTCACAACACTGATTTCTTCAGGCATTAATTTATGAACGGTACAGGCAGTGCTTTGGAAATTTATCCCTTCGTGCCAACTTCCTGCTATGTGGAACACCTGCATTTAACAGCAGAGAAAGAAAACAACCAGCACGGTAAACCTTGAGTAAAACTGGTTTCAATTAGGAGCCTTAATTGCAATGAAACTGAAAGGAAACAAAATGGAATCTTTGCTTATATGACTTCTCCTTCTCTCCCCCCACAGCACTTTTCATTCCCTCCAGCCTGGGTGAACTACACCATCTCTTCAATTCCCACCCAGGCACTCAGCATCTCTACCAGCGGGCCCAGTACCCAAATCTGTGCCATCTTTATCATTTCCCCTCCTCACAGGATGAAGCAAAATCTCAGCCACAGACTCTAATGGCTGCAATAGGGATGCTTCAGAGAGTCTGGGATAACTTCTGTACCCCAGAATGGTGCTTCTCACCCAGTTACCCTCACACTGAGTCCAGTAACTTGTGTTCAACTGAATGAAAGACCCAGAGACCTCAGCCTCCACCATTATTCCCCTGGGTTTGGGATGTCAGCCATCCCACAGCCAATGTAACTGACTGAGTGGAGCTCAACAGCAGGCTGTGAACTTCCACACGTGTTTTTCCCTCCCCTTCTTGCAAATATTCTCCATGCAAGAAGACTGAAAGGTGTAATTTCCCCATTTTAACCCAGATCTGCTCAAGGTGTGGCTATTTTCATATTTCCATCAACACAGTTCCGTGTCTCTTGGCAGAGGGAGCATGTTGCCGTATGCGGTATCCCATCCGCAGGTGTTACGGCCGCTGCCACGCTAAGGAGGTGAGAGGAGACGGTTGGGACCCGTCACACCTACATTTCATCATAAAAATCTTAATGGATCATTCCAGAAAGTCTCTGCAATCTTTTCAGCTGCTTTTACTAGATGTCGCTTTGGACATTCTTGGCACCATCACGGACCATTTGTGCCTCATTTTTCTGCCTCTGGAGAACCAGAGGTGGGTTACATACGGCACTTGCTCTCAGCTGCAAGGGTTTGCAGACTCCAGTTTCCCCCGTCATTAAACTCAGGACTCAAAAGCATGGTTTTATAGCACTGAGCTGGCAGTACAGGATGTTGGACTTCCCACTCTATGCAGGAGATCCCGGTGATGATGGCCACGGTGGCAGGGTGGGTCTATACCTCCCCTGGCTCCCTGCATAAGTGGGCTATATGACTACTGGACCCAAGTGGGAACAGGACCTCCCACACATGGAGATGGCTGAGGCTCAGATCTCAGTGATGCCATCACCATGAGTGACCCTGGTGTGCCTGGGTTTGTCTTTCTTAGCGCTGTGTCTGGTGTTGTACCATATGCAAAGATTTATATATAGTAGCCTGATGATAAAAAGAAACACCCTACATGACTGCATTTACAGGTGTTATTGTAAGATTGTATGGTTTGCTCAACAGTTATGCTGTCTGTATTTTCCTTTTGTCAGGAACTGAGTCATGCTGTGCTTTGTCCTTAGTGGCCTGTTACGTCCTGGTTGCTGCTCTTTGTCAGCATGACCTGGTGAGACCAGAAGTGAAGATGGATATTTACCATGATGAAGAAGCCAGGGTGTCATTGCTGGAGTGAAACTGTGTTCTTCCTTAGCTGATGTCAGTGCAGGGCCTTGGAAACAGGTAGAAGAGATCAAGTCCCACCCAGGAGAGATGAGTTTCAGCAAGTCAAGCATGTAAGGAAGGACTGCTGGCTTCCAGTAAAGCTTGAGGAGAGACTAAGTAGCATCCCGGAATTCCCACAGACATTTAGGGGACCGAAGGACTCCTCCATCTCTGTGAATTGGTTGCAGTAGTGGGGATGGCCCTTTTGGAATTCAGGTGCTGCAGGTGGGCACTTAGGGCTAAGGGATGGAGCTGTGCTCCCTATCTGGCAAACACACAAGCCATTGGGTGGATTGCAATTCCCAGCTGTGTTTCTTCATGTCTATAGTGCCATTATCTAGAGAAAAGTGCTTTTTCCCCCTCCTGTGCCAGCAAACTTTGTTTTCAAGGAGGCAAAATGAGCATCGTGCGAGGTAATCAGGACGAGAGTGCCACATTTCTTACAGCAAAGCCACCTGTCAAAACCTTCCTGCTCGCGACACAGCATGAAAACAACGCAGACAGAGCAGGATGGAGCACTTGCCTGGGCAGAAAGGCTTATCTGCCATTCTCCTGCAGTGCTGGCCACGTGTGGTAAAACCGAAATCTTCCTCAACACAGCTGAAGGATGTAGCTGTGGTTGTTCTGCACTGAAAGAAGGGATCAGTGCGTGTTTGATCTGAGGAAGGTCCTGGTTTGCCTTGCACCATAGCTGATAGGCGCAAGAGCTGCAGCTCCCATCCTTGCTGTGGCTGGGACATGCTGAGCATCGGCACACCTGGGCAAAAGAGGCATGTACCCTCCTGCCCTAATGATGGGGAACTGCATCTCGGTTCCTGGCATGGTTCAAGCTGTTACCCTTGTTGGCTATGCCACAGCTCCCACCTCTGACCCATCTTTCCCTTCTCACAGTTCATTTCCTTATTTGCTTTAGCGAAGGTGGGACACATCGTGCTGGGTTTTGAACAGAGACATGCTGGGGAGCTGGAAGCCAGCCATCAGACTTGTATGTGTGTTTTCTTGCAACAAGGACAAGGCAGTTTAGCAGTGGGCAGTGGGCACAGAAAAGGAAATAAAATAGGATTTTCTGCCATCCCTGTTGCAGATTTTTGTGGCAGGTTTGTCCTTTCTCCTTGCTGTAAGCCTCAGTTTCTCCACTGGGAAATAGAAGAGATGCTTGTATTTTGGGTCAAGCTATGGATGGCCGCTTACTGTTGTGGCTTAGGTTAAGATTCCATTGTGCATGTCATGGAAATGGAGGAGAAATGCAGACTGTTGTTATCATTGGGTGAGTGGGCCTTATCACTCATGTTTTTCATGCATTGAAACCAACCACTTTCTTTCAGAGTACACAGCTTTCCCTTGACGTTACACGCATGGGACAGGAAAGCAATGTTTGGGTCCTCAAATTCAGTCCCTTGTGTCTGCCAGTCATCGTGTCTACTCATTCTCCTAACAAACTTTTTAGGTTTTCACCAACTTGCACTGCTCTTGCCCAAAGCTGTTCCAGACCTATGGTACACTAAAGATTGTCCATCTTTTTCCCCACAATTACTTGAGTGTGGAATGAAAGAAAAACAGAACAGGAAAGGCCGAAAGTCAAATTTTCGTGGGTCTTCTTGGGAGTAAGACGTTTCATATCCAGACAGATGTGGGTGTATCATTAAGAAACAGAAGAGTGCAACACTCAAAAAGCAAAGCCAGAGCAGCCACAGTGCACCAAAGGCATCACTTTTGGTTATGCAAAAAGCCTAGTGCTAGATGACCTTAACGTCTTTTCCAACCCTAAGCATTCTATGGTTCCATGTTTTGTTACCTGAGTACGCAGCTGGGTCTGCGTTGCCACTGGGCCACATGCAACCGTTTGAGAAGAAACTCCTTACAGCCATGCTTGCAATGTGCAAAGCAAACCAGTTCCAGGGCTTCAGCATGGGCCCATCCTTTATTCCCACATCAGCAGCAGCTTAGCTCCCCCCTTGCCTGGCCCTTTGCAGCCGTGTGTTTTCAGGGGCCCTCCAGAAGGTGAATGAGCAAAGGTGTGAAATCAACGTGCACCAGCTAAAGACATTCAGCCCTTGTGGGGATGCTCTCACTCAGGAAAAAGTTGCCTTACGTTGCTGTAGGCAATGCTGTAGGCATTTTAATCCCGAATGAGAACATGCACATGTGCTTTAATTTATGGGCGCTGACTTCACACCTGTAGTTAGCTGACTTTCCTGCATGTCCCTGTGTAGGAAAGCTCTAATGAGATGCAAGTGGAATTTGGGTGATGCTGTGGCCATTAGTTCTCCCTTTGAGGTTTCTGTGGTTTGGGCTTCAGCTCATTCCATGTGTTTTGGGTTAGTTTTTTTCACCCTTTTTGGCCTTTTCAGACACCCTTTCAGTTTTTGTGTGTATGCATATTTGATTAGAAGAATCTCAGATGGAAGAATTTTACTCCCGGTGAAACCCATGTTTTTTGGCTATTAGAAATGTCTTGAAACCTGTTAGAATATGAGGCAGCCTTCACAGTGGCTGAATGAGAGGGGACTTTTCCCTTAAACACAACGCTTCTCCTTCATAGATGCTCATAAGTCTAAGTGCTCAGCTAGTAAGTTACATAGTTGGGTTCCCAATGCTCTATCTAGAAACACTGTGACAAGTAATTTCTTTTTGGAGAAGTCTCTTTGTTAGCTATATACTGAGTGTAGAGACTAGGCAGGTCAGAGAGAGACCTAAATTTTGGTAGTGCAACAGTTCCACTCTGCAGGGCTGCTTTTTTGCTTCCAAAAAGGGACTCAACCGTGGCATGCATAAAGGGGAACCAAGGCCACCTACAATGATGTTTTTTCATCAGACATATCTCTTCCACTCTGAGGTGAGTACACAGAAGAAATGTGGTCAGGATTAGGTTGTGCTAATAGACCAACAGCTTTCCTGGCAGGGAAATCCTGCATTGGCCTTCAAAGAAGAGCCAAGAACTCCCATTACCCTGAATGTTACTGTCTGTGGGGACAGGGACTTGGACTCACTGCTTCCAACCTGATGACTTCATCAGAAGACATTTGTACCTTCAGGTGCAGTGGTACCCAACAGTTAGGGTGTTGGTTTAGGACACCAGGACCGGTAACAAAGGCACATCCCCTCATCCTGCAGTGCTTTGGTTTCCCCAGCTGTGGAATAATAACTATTCTCCTTGCTTTGAAACTGCTGTTGACACTTGAGGAATCTAAGGTCCTTCAGGAGTGATGATTAAAAGCAGGAAGTAAGTTCATCTCCTAGATAAGCTTTTCTTGCTCTGTTGACCACATGGGAAGCCAAAAGAGAGTGACTTGTCTATTTAAACATGTTTGCCTTTTAGTGGGATTCTGAGTGAAAAAGTGAATGTTATTAAAATACTGATAATAATATTATTACACTGTGCTCAACATGAAACTTCATTCTCCATATGAAGTAAGTGAATCCCCCTCCTATTTGTTGATATCATTACTTACTATTTATTCCTGTAGCCACAGGTGTTTGTGGCTCCATAGAGCTGAAAAAGGAAAAGAGACTTAGGCTGAAATTGCCTCTTGCTCATAATCATTTTCATCTACTAAAAAAAAGGAAAATAGCCAGGATTCTTTCCTCAAAGGATTGCTTGGTTTTGATTTTGCTGTTGTGGATTACTCTGTAAAGTCTTTATGGGAAACATAAAATGCTCTCACCTACACCCTGATACCTGGAAATCAGTGCAATCTGGCCAGCTACTCTGATCTTTTTCAGTAGCTGACCCTCAGCAATCTATGTATGAGCTGTTGTCAGATTTTAAGCATGTGAAAGGCGCTGAGCTTCATCTATGCTCAGACTGAGGTGAACCCCTTCAAGGATGCAAGGATTGTTTTTTAGAATGGGTTGCTACCTATTTCTAGATGATCAGAAAGTTTGAATCAGATTCTTTGTCTCAGTTTTCAAAAAGCTCTCTAAAAGCAGTAGAAAAGCTTAATTTCCATATGAAAACATGTTAAATTACACACCAGAGAAGCAGAAAAACAAATGATCTTTAAACCATGGCAAGATGTAAAGAAACACACTCCCTTCATTAAAAGGTGCCAAAGTACCTTTCAAGTGACCCTCAGTATTTAGGGTTGAAAGCTTCCTAGGCCTCAAGGCATTACATACAGACTTCCCCTGACTTGAAACGTCTGGCACTTTGATTTTAAAGTAATAATTGCATTAATATTTAAAGTAAATTTTAAAGTGGCATGTTGCTATATTGCAGGACAAGCTTCAGTACTGCAGGTGAATGAGAACATGCTGTTGTTGTGAGTATCGTTATTTTGTTCTTCCTTGTGTCCAACTTCATTCACTCCTTTAAACCATAGAGCTCAGCAGATCTCAAACCAATTTACAGAGAATTACCATTAATTACACTTATTCCCTTTTCACAGAGGAGTAAACTGAGGCAAAATGAAATGAAGTAATATCACAAGTTTATGCAGCAGGTCTGCTGCAGAGGCAAGCAGGATTAAGCTCTTTGGGCTAGTCGTGGGTATCATAGTGTATTGTGCAATATTACGTGCTAAATGCATATTCTCTCATTGTTATACACTAAACCCTAAGAAAATAATGAAACACATTAATTCAAACTAATTATACACCTTACCATTTTGAGCAGTGCAGATGCTTCTTTAAGACCTCTTCATGCTGTAATGAGAAAGAGGTTGCAAAGATGATGCAAACTGAGAAAACTCTTTTAAAGCAATATTTTCTAGATCTTTCAGCAATGTGACTTTAAAGTATTTTCCTACAACCATTGGACTGGAAATGTCTTGTCTTTTGTTTTGTCTGGGGCCAAGGTTTCGTATGACCCTAAGAGTCCCTGAGATATACCGTGAGATTCACGCGGCCATCAGGCTGCAGGACACAGAATACAGTTGCTTTTAGCAGCACCAGTGATAAAACTTCTGATTTGGAGCAAACCCCCATTTTTTTTCAGTCCCGGACCATGTAAATCTATTTCCTTTTTTAAGAAACTGTCCCTCCAATCCTAATCTCCGTACTCTGTCTATGCCATCTCTGCTCTTTGAAGGGATGAATTCTGCTCTAGTTTGCACAGATGTTTCACCAAGGTAAAGATGTGTTTAAAGGGAGGTTCATTTTTTCATGCCCTGGTGAATTTGGCCTCCAGGTAGCAAATTCTTCCCTCTGTTACTCCACTACAAGCTCATGCGCTTTTTCTGGAGCAGGGAACGTCCTTTTGTTCAGTGCATGTAAAGGGCTGTGTGCACTGCGGTTCTGGGCCACAGTTTGGGGCTCCTAGGCACTACCACATGCTGCATAATTAATATTAGTAATGAATACGTATACTAATACTACTAATAACAACAATAATAATAAGGGCTGAATACGAGTGAACCCCATAACCTTGCCCTTGGGTGCCTGAGTAGGAAACACGAGCCAAGGCAGTTCAAGAGAGACACCAACAACAGAGTTACTTACAGCAGTCCTGGCAGTTGGTTTTCCTAATAAGCATTATAAATGTGGCTGGGAGGGAGAGGCAGAGCACAGCAATTTCACATTGCTAGGCTCCACGTACAGGGCAGTGTACCATCACTGATGGAGTCATTTCAGTCTTGACTGGAAACCCAGTGGGAATTACTGCTCTGGAACATTTTCCATTGAAGGGAGAGCATCCCTGGGAGCAACCTCTGAGAGTGGCACTGGGGTGTAAAATGAATTGCAAACAACTATTGCTTTAATGTCTTCTATACAAATGCTTGAGTGGTGAGACTCAAGCTATTATGGAAGGTTGCTTCATGGTGCTAGCCAGTTGGCTATCACTGGGACGATTGACAGCTCTACCTGTCACCTCTTCATTCAAATGAAAGGGATACACTTTGATTCTTCAGGTTCCTACCGACCCTTAGTTTGATGAGGGATACATCCTGAGGGGATGCTGCGCATCTCCACCTTCCAGTGATGACTGCTCTTCTCTCAAAAAAGTATCCCCTTGAGAAATTATAACAAATGGATGACTGGAGTTTGTATTTCTTACTCCACTGTTAATATTGTTATTTTGCTTTCATTTCTAAGCCCGTTCTTGTGGTTTCAGAAAGCTATTTGATACCTGGAGGGGAGGAACCTGGTCTTCACATCACTCCTTCAGCATGGTGTTCCTGCTGCAGAAAAAAGCATCTGATAACGCAACCTGTTCCTCCACAGCAAAGCCCAGGACGTATACTGGCAGCTTATCATGTATTTAAGTCTTGTGTTAAATAAGAACAGACTGAAGCTTTGCACTCAAAAAGACAAAGGGGTTTGGTCCCATTTCCTAGTGATAATGTTTCTCACTGTTTCTGTTTAGCCTGGCGTTTATTGCCTCTCCTAGGAAGACCCTTCAGCAAAGCAATTGTCAGAGTAAGCAAATATTGTACGGATAAAGGGCTTCAGCGTGCCAAGCTAAATCCTGCCTGCTTCCAGCCTACCCTAAAGTCAGAGAAACTCTCTTGACTTTGCTGGCCTTGTGGTGAACGCAAAACCCAGCTCTTCAGGGCCCTTCCTAGTTGTTCCTGGAAGGGTCAGCGTCTGCTCTGAAATTCACCACACCCCTGCTCTTGCCAGCAACCAGCTCTTAGGTCACAACCATTAACCTACTGCCAGTGCCCTTCAATTAGGTTTTAGCCCCAGCTCCTCCCCCGTGGAAGGCTTTTCCTGAACTTCACTCCACTGATGTTTAGAAATCATCAAATTTCCAGCCTTACGGGCCAGTTTGTTCTTGTGCCAACATTGTCCTTTTGCTTAAATAGCTCATTTCCCTCCATGGCGCTTACCCATCTTCCCCTCCCTGCAATATATTTATAGAGAGCAATCATATTCCCCGCTAGCCAGTGTGTGCTCAGCACCTTCCAGTATAGGTCCTTGGCATCTGTCTTGTAGAAACGGCTTAAAGTGCTTCCTCTGCGTCTGAACGCAAATAGAGCTCCCACCCTGTTCCAAACATGGTGCTCGCGCACAATGGATCTGGCCCAAACGGCCTCAGGATTGCCTATATAGTTAATTTACATGGCAACAAAAATAGATCTCAGCCCAAGCAGCCTCATGGGACAGGCTCCTTGCAAAAAATGGAGATCTGCGCCTTTCTCCCAGTTCCCTCTACCTGGGAAAAAAGGGCAACTCTAAGTTGCTGAGACTGAGTTCCCTTCTCGCCTCACTGATGCTTTCCTTGGGGTCTCACTGGGGACAGGAGCCCCTGCAGCGGTGCTGATAGGACTGGAGTTGTCTGGCTGCCAGGGTGAATCTGAACAGCTCTGTCTCTAACACCCTGCTGCCTGTTAATTAATGCATTAATGAATTGCCTTCTAATTCCTATAATCATCCTTATTTTTGGGGGTGAACGGGATTTCAAGGTTGCAGAGCTTGCCCAAGGCCACGCAACAAGTTAGTGGCAGAGCCAAGAAAGAAACCCAGGTGCTCTGACTCCTGGGCTGGGCTGTGCTTACTAGGCAATGACACCCTTCATGGCTGGGCCAAATTGCTCTCCTTTTGGTAAAACATCCTACGCACCATTTCTGTTGCTCCAGCAAAGGCACTCGATGTGACGAAGCACCTTTTTTATTTGCCTTACAGCAAGACTACATAAAAGCGTGTAACAAACTGAGATTTGAAGCTGCCTTCAGCCTCTCGTAATCTCTGCAGACGTTATACTCTTTGTGGTAAGGAGCTTGGGAAGCTCTCCCTGCCTCCTTTGTGAAGGCAGATACGTGTAGCTGGCAGGGTATTGTTTTCACTCCTGAGTCGAGCTCGCCTCCTATATGCAGATAAAACTTCCTTCAAAGTCACTAAGAGTTTTGCTGAAGTGCATAAGCGCGATTTGTTTTTAGCTTATACGTTACCTCACTGACATAAACAAGTACAAACTAGTGCTAATGCTTTACGCAGCCAGTGCAGCTACTGCAGAGGGAGCTGAGCTTTGATCTGGTTAGTGCATAGCTGGGAAAACTGTTCAGTTTGGATGACCAGATGTCCGTTTTTCTGTAATTAGTAAGAAATGGATCTTGGGTTTTTTAGATGTTCATACCAATATGTTTTTATCTGCACATCTTAAAGTATTATCTGCACCTTAAAAATATCCTCCCAGAACTGCATGTGTTAACACGAGTGGTATTCTCTACAGTATGTTTGACATTATCATTATTACTTATTGTTATTTTACTATCACTATTATTCAGAGTTCATCACAGAGGTAATATTTTGAGACAAATTAGGCAGAATTTATGGTGACCAAATTCATCCTAGAGCTACCCACATCGGCTTTGAATTGACTCACCTTGAGATGGTTTCATGGACTTTGTATACAAAGTGACAATTACCTTCTTTTCAATTTCCTGTGTAGTTGTTATTCACCAGCGCAGCCTTTCTATTCACAAGGCAAGAATCTAAATAACAAAAATATGCATGTAGTTTATTATATGGATTCATCCTTCCAACACATTAATGTTTCCTGTGAGAGGTGGAAGGCCCTCAATTTACGCTGATGGTTATGGCTTTTGGGTGGGAAATTTTCCCTTTTGGAAAGAACCTGTTTATTTTAATTTTAATCTTTTTTTTCCTCTTTGAAAACCTGAAAAATCTGGAGTGGCACCAGCATTTTTGAGGGCTTGGTGCCTGCATTCTGCTTATGACTGAAACTGAAAGTCATCTTGATTTTATATTAAAGGTTATAACAAACACCAAAGTTTGACCAGGTTCTACCCTGTATTGCAGAAGTGGGACTTCAAATATCTTTTATGTAAAGGTAAAACCAGAAGCATGAAGTCCCACCTTCGAAATGGAGAGATTTTAACTGCTCAGCCTGCAGCCTCCTGTCCCAAAAGAGCTGGTCTGGGGTGATGGGATGAAAAGTGCTGTTCTCACTGCTCATACTGCTTGCGTGAGAGAAGGCATAAGAAGGCTGTTCAGGATTTATGGAGAAGAGGCTATGGAGTCCTCAAAGAAAGAGATCAGAGGAGGAGGCAGAAGGGAGGCTCCTGCCTGGTGGTATGAAGATTGCTGATTCAGGGCTGCAGCCCTTGCAGGAGTTAGTGTGCTCTGTGATGCGAAGGGAGCCAAGCCACTTATGCAATATTAATATTAATAACTGCTTTGCACTTCTATAGTGCCTTTCATCCGAGGATTTCAAAGCGCTTTACAAACATTAATTAATTAAGGCCCATAACACCCTGTGAGGTAATGCAAGTAGATATTACAGCTCATGCAGAGGCCAGAATTGCCAGCATTACAGGTATAATCCTCTAGCAAGAGTTAACTTCTTCTTGAGCAAGCTTTCTTACTTATAGGCATAAACAGGCTTCCCTTTAACACTGAGCACGTTGGGGTTTTTTTTCTTCTTCCCCTTGATCCGTCAGTCTTCACACGAGCAAAACTCCCACTACGATGCAGCCAAACGAGGTGAATGAGCAGTACTTCCATCTCCCAGCTCACTGCTTCCTCTTTGATGGGATGATAAAATTGGAGGATATCGAAAGGCTGCACAGTTGTGCCACATATTAGTGTCCTGCTTCTGTGGGGTTTCCCTGCTCTAAATATACTTTGCACTAAGGAGATTAAGAAAGGAAGTGAACTAAAATATGTTTTATGGCACCTGCTTATCAGATGACCTCCAAACACCCTGCAGACATTAGCTAACGTAGCCCTCATCGCAGCTGGCCGTAAATGTCATTAGTGCCATTTCAGCCAGGGTTTTCTTTAACCATTCCCAGCTCCTGTATTTCAGGCCGTGGCAGGAGCTGGTGGGGGAAAGGTAGACCTATTAAATCTACCTCCCTACTCATTGCAGCCTCTCATTTAACTCCTGCCTTGCACTTTCTCAGCTCAGCATTTGAGCCCATTCTATTTTCTGCCTGCCTTTCCCTCCATGGGAAGGTGCAGGTCACAGAGTTGTGGGGTGCTTTGCCATCCAGCCATGTGTGGGGCTAGAACCGGAGCTGCGCTGAGCTCAGTCCACGCTATACAGCTCTACGAAGGGTTCCTGTCCCAAAACCCAGCATTGAGTGCACACAGAGACCTTGGTTAACACCGCTTGGCCACGCTGAGTCATGTCATGCAACTAAATACCCTGGCTCGTGTCCCTCGGTGCATCCTGGCAGGAGCAGACCTGGCCAAGGGGAAGCCGGGTGCTTGGAAAAGCCACATTTGTGCTTTTATATTCCAGTGCTCTCACGTACGCCGTGTTTTGCAACATGCGGAAAATTGCTGTTTATTGTATGGGCAAGAAATACCCATTTTACTGCCACTAGCCTCCTGTCTCCCTTGTGGGACTGAGTGCTCTATGTAGCCAGGGATGGAGCTGACTTCTGCTCCAAGCTCTGCACGCAGGGGGAGTGTTATGTCTGCCCTGTTTTGGTAACCGCTTGCTACATCTGGAGATGAGCAAAGGGACCTTGGGGGGGAATTAGTCTAGAGTACAAGTTCTCCAGGATTTGCCCATTCAATTGCATTCTGAAACTGCACAGACATTAGCTAATTAACGTGGTGAGTTCATTAAACCAATTAATTGCATTTCTTTCTGTGAGTGGGCTGGGCCTATCAGTCATCTTCATAGAGTGCAGTTTAGGATGTTAAAAATATTCTCTTCATCAAATTAAACTTTATTAAATAATAACTCCTTCCAAATTCTAGGCTAGGAATGAACAACGTCACTCTAACCACAAGAGCTGTTTATTGCGCATAAACTTCTTTTACTGCCCTGCCAGCTGTGATAAAACCAATTCAGATGCATATTCTCAGTACAGTAAGCACTTTCTCCCCTTTCATAGTCTTGCATTAACCCAAAGACTCCATCCTTTTGTGCAGAACTCCCACTGAAATCAATGGGAATTTTGTGTGTGGAAAGAATGCAAGGTTGGGAAGTTATATTGGCCAGCAAAGGCATTGTGCTTGCCACAAGGGGCTTTCTGGCAGGCAACAGAATGTTTTGCCATTTTCAAAGACAGACAGAACTGAAGAAACACCTAAAGGCAAGGAAATAAAAGTTGCCTTTTACTTGGTCTTGATTCCGCTTAATTCTAGAGTCTGAAAATACCTCTTATTTTAAAAGAATTTTAAGATTTGTGTTTAAAAACCCTTTTTTTTTTAAGGTTAAAAATTATTTCATTTTATTCAACCTCCCAAACCTCATGGGTTTATCTTTTAGAAAGTGTCTTTATCAAGACTTCCCCCCAGTATGTTTGTTAGACAGCAGTTGGAAGGTGCCAAAATAAAATAAAAAGCATTTTTTTTTTTAAACGATTCAACAAAAATATTTTGGTTTTAGATTTTAATATCTAAATGTATGCTTTATAGGTCTAAAAGTTTTTGAGAGCCTTGTTTTTGCCTAAAGGCACTCTGGAAGCTTTCTTTGTTAAGATAGATTCAGCACCATGCAGTGAAAATCAGGTCCGCTTCTTGGCATGGACATTTAAAAATGAAAACAGCCAAAAATCATCACATCTTAGTAATAGCCTATCCATACTTTCATCCTTGATGATGTACTTGATTTTGATTTATGGCTTCCCAGGAGCAAGAAAGAGCAAGATTTCCAAAGCTACAGTAAGAGCAGAGGACATAGGTATCTACGTGTCACTGCAGATGCCTTGATCTTCAGTACCCACACAGCACTTACCCCCATTGCATGATCTCTGGTGGCCATCAGGTCCCAGAACAGGTCTAAGTGGCCCAGCAGCATCCCTTGCAAGATGCCACCTCATGGGGGCTAAGGAAGGAGGGACATGTAGCATCCTTTCTAGGTGAGGAAGGACAAAGCCATTCACCTACTTCATGGGCAGCAGCTCAAGTTATATGGCAGCTAACACTGTGCTCAACTCCACATGCACCTACCCATTGAAAAAAAACCAAAATCCCAATTTTTGGCTTCCTGCAACATTTGAAAGAACTGAGGGGAAGAAATCTGTTGGAATATTGTGTCTTTCCTTTCTCCCACCCCCTTGTTTTCTACAACATGCTCCATATTTCTACAGGAAAGCTTAAAACTGTTCAGCCAGTTAGGCGTTTTGGCTGATCTGTTTTCAGCCAAGCGTTTCATCTCCACAGTGACAGCTGAGTAACCAAAACCCATGTTTTGGATTTCTTTGTCAGTCTCAAGCACCTAAAATGCAGGCAATACAGCGTATCTAAGTCGTTTCATCAGGTCTAGCACTCAGCTTTGCAGCACTTTAAGAAACTTCAGCCTTAGATGGAAAAGATCTGCTTTACTATGTCTAGGATGTTTACGTCAAGACCTGGTAACATGAAGATCCTGCTTTCCAGCTTCCTCAACTCATCATTCCTCTTCTTAATTAAATTAGGGCAATTTATATCAAACACACGAAGAGTAAATTGGAGACTCTTGGAAGAACTCCAGCCAATTAGAACGATAGCTAAAAATACATTCGTATCTAAAAGAGAAAGAAACCTGACAGACCACAACAGGCCACTGTTAAGAACTTGAAAATAAAGCTGCAGGGGGAAAAAATCAATTGCATTGTGGCCAATATTAATCTCCCATCAATAAATACCATATCTTTCACTGCTTATGGTAATTGCCCGAGTGATTCCTCTTAAAGTGGTTCTCGAGTACTTAGAGGGCCTCTTGATAGCATCTTATCAGGTCTCAAAGCAATGGTGTGAAAGCACAAATAGGAGCTGTGGCCTTGTCTGAGAAAAAATGTGGTCTTTAGAATGTGCTGATTTGACAAAAGGTTGTTCTTTGTCACAGACATCGGTTTTTATCTGCTTAGTGGATAATTCTTTGAGAGGGGACTCTTCAGCATCTCTCTGACACTGCTCAGCTGGACATGAGGTGGATTTTCTAGTAATAGAAAGTATTGAAGCCAAGCGGGTCCAGACTCCAACTGCTGCTTGAAATGGACCTTTTTGGAATGCTTTGGGGATGCTTTGGGGTGGCGTGTGACTTTGCATGGGTTCCTGCCTGAGGGCTTCTGCTTTCTTCAGCCTGAAAAATGACAGGAAGGAGTCCATGTACTATGAAAGTGCTGTTGTAAAGATAGTTGTAACACCAAAGGGAAGTGGTCTTGGTGGTTTTCTTCTCTTGGAAAGTGTTTCAAGTCAGAACTAATGTCCACGAAAGCTGATTGCTGCCCTTAAATGACTTTTGGGAAATAGGCACAATGTCACATTTCTTGTGTGCAAAATGGCACTCACAATCTCCATTTTTTATCAGGCTCATCAACTCCCTTGCATGGATTTTAAGGATTATCCGGTTGAATCTGCTCCTTGTGCAGCCAGGACCCATATATTTCACAAAATAAGTAGGCCAGACCCTGCAGAAAGTGGCCATCAGTGTGGAGTGAGCTGTTTGGGTCTTGCAATTTTGCACATTTTCACAACTAAGGAATCATGTTGCATGCACATTTTATCAGTTGCTGATGACCTTACCTGTTTTCTCACTGTACAGCTCAAAAGATGCTTTAACTGCCTGCATGATATGCAGCAGGAAGTATTGGCCAAATACAAAAAGGTTTCTGGGAGTCTGTTCAAGTAACTCCATAGAAAGTCAGGCAGCAGAAGAGATGCACATAGGGATTTTCAGACATCCTTTGATTGCACATACCAAGTATAATCTTATGACTATCACTTGTGCATACATATATGTACTACTCTTCTTGAAGACCACACACAGAGTTTTATGTCCTTGTGTTCTCCCACCAGTGAGTGTTATATTTTGCTTATTATTTAGTTTTCCTTAGGTTTAAGTGGCATTTTCTAGATTTTACAGAAATGTTCCAGAATTTATCCCTTCCAAGGTGCCATGTGCCATTTGAAATTAAACTAAAAGACATCTCTTTGATGTTATTTTTCATTCTAAACTTAGCCATCGCATGCCAAAGCCCCAGTTTTGATTGAAAATGGCTTTCTTCATTTTTGTAAGTATTTTTTTTTTTAAAGTAAAAATCTCATTAAAAACTAAATTTTCATTCCCCTGTAATGTATCGGCAAGATTACAGAACTCTGATTTACTGTTAGGATCGGAAATTAACTTCAAAAGACAAGAAATGGAAAGTGGTGGCTTATTCTCCCATGGCATATTACTGCAGTGAGACAGAGTGATATGGTGATATCAGAAATATATTTTCCCCTCAAATGAAGAAAACTATATTAATTCATTTCACACCTACATATTTACTTCCATTTCAGGACACTTTTCTGCTCTATGTAAACATCTAGGACAAGTGACAGGCTGGTATTTACTATTGTAAAAAATGCTGGTAGGTCAGAAGTTTCACTTTTCTGCTACCTCTGATGCCAGCCATTATATCCTATTATATATTTCTAAGCTAAATTAGGCAAAGTACTGAGTGTTCTGGCTTGCATCCAGCTGTGCATTTAAACGCATTCTTGACTACAAGCAGGAGTGGTCCCACTCAGCCTGGTTCTATGCCATAAAGGAGTATATGTTGAATTGCCCAATTGGGTCTGTGCCAGGGTACAGAGCATTTTGAGGATCCAGGCCATCCCACAGTCGTCTCTATGGTTTCTGAGTATTTGCCTTAAGTCATTAAATTTTTTCAAATGGCATCTCTGTTGTGGTATGTTATCCTCCCTTCCTTCATAAAAAACCTTTATTGAAGTTTCAACTGTGTCCCTAAGGCCTGATCCAGACCAGGATAGGAGGCACTGGCTGAAGTCATCCATGTGGGTTGAGGTATCTTGCTGGAAGAGGCCCTCTTCTGATTCTGCTTGGTTTTAGCCTTAAACAGGGCGTTTGATACTTATTCCAAATGGGACATCTCATGGGCACATGTGCCCAGAACAGACCCTAAGCTCAGTGTTAGGACCTCAGATCACTATCTGAAGAGCATTTAATGCCTTAGAAAAGACATGCCAAAGCCTCACACTGAGCAGTGAGTGGTCAAGAAAGAAAACACAAAGCAAAAGTGCCAGAATAAGTGCTGCAAGATAGTGTGGTTGCGACAAGCAGTCCTCAGGCTTCTCCTGAGCAGGTCTTCAAAGCACTGAGCACAGCCAGCTTTGTTTTGCTTCCATCAAAAGATGCAGTCTCCAAAGGAAAAAGAGGAGCCTCTCACCATTTATATCATAGTCCGGTGGTTAAAACCACTTGCCTAAGAAAAGCAAGACGAGTTCTCGGTTTGCCTCTGCCTGGGAGGTTTAAACCTACGTTTCCCAATTGCCATGGGAATACCCCAACCACAAGACCGCAGGTGACGCTGGGTGGAGAAAGCATTCCTGCATTCCTTGGTCAAGCTGTGGGACTGCTCAGGAAAGATGAAGAGATTCCCACGACCCTCTGTGAGGAAAAAGGGATGCTGGGATTCTGAAAAGGGGGCATTTCCCCTTTTCAGTCTGATGTCTGTTTAACTAGATGAATATAAGTTTCGGATTTGGGAAGGGGGAGTGTCAAGTTCAGGAATGAGTCAGGCATTTAATGAACAAAGGATCTTCTCCTATGGATTTATACCCTCTACAACCTTCAAATCTCAGTCCACAATTCTGTAGTGCAAAGTACTCATGCAGCAAAAAAAAGAGGAAACTGAAACTTAAGGCAAGCACTAGGACATGGACTCATGTTCTGTTTGAAAGTCACCTTGGGGTATTGTGGCTTTTTCATTTCTTTCTCTCTACTCATTGGCATAGCTTGAATGAGGAAATAAATGCTTTCTCCTCTCCTCCTCCCCGTGCCCTGCATCTCACCCTCACACGATAACTTGGGGTTTCAGATGGTTTCATGGGAAATGGAAACTCTGAACCCCTGGGGCTGAGGAGGGCCCAGAGCCCACTGTCCCACTTCCTCGGTAAGCGCTTTAATCCTGAGGTTATTACAGGAGCAGAGGGCACTGGCACTGCTGTCTCCTCCTCTGCCAGCTGCATTTAAAACAAGAAAGCAACTACGACTGCATTCTTGAAGGGTGTGATCCTGCGAGCAAGAGGTAGGTGTGTTCCCAGCATACCTCCAGGATTGGACCCCGCAGGGGACTCTGGTGCCACTGTGCCTCGCCATGCTGGATCGTGATGGGGCTGCCCAAGTCAAGCCAGGAGGTGCCGATGAGCAGAGCAACCTCTAGGGTTAGATGGTGGAAGGAGGGAACTGGTAATTGCGACCTGAAATTTCCCCAAGCCTTTTCTGCTGGGTGTTATCAGAAAGCATTGAGGCCCTTCAGGAAGGGCAACCTCCATGAAGAGTCCTGATGGAGATGGGATTTACCAGCAAGGTTTTAGTCCTGCCTAATCACCAGAATCCCCCTTGGGGGTATGCTGTTTTGTTCACAAACGACAAAGAGAAGCTACATAGGTACCTTAATGTAGTACCCTGATCACTTAAAATGACGTGTGGGCTTCAGTTGATGTCCTTAAGTTGAAAGAGGGTAAATTTAGGTTAGCTATAAAGAAGAAATTTTTCACTGTGATGTAGTGGGACACTGAAAGAGCTTGGTCAGAGAAATTTTGGATGCCTCATCCCTGGCAATGTTCAAGGCCAGGTTGGATGGAGCCTGCTCTAGTAGAAGGTGCCCCTGCCCATGGCAGAGGCATTGAAACTGGATGATCTTGAAGGTCCCTTCCAACCCAAACCATTCTATGATTATATATGTTTGGGCTTAAGTGCATGAGCTTAAGCATTGGGCCTAAGTATATGCGTAAGTGGTTTGAGACCTTAGACCTTGAGACCACCAGCAAGCAGCTCAGCTCTCATTGCCATCTCATTCCCTTTAGACTTCCACTGCCGACTGAGATCCATCTAACAAAGAGGCTGCAGCAATATATATCAGGCAGGCTAAAGGCAATTTGCTACCTTTCAGTGGACTCATCATTATTTTTGTTTCTTTCCCTCTGTTGCTCCCTTTGAAACAAAAATATTTTTCTGAAAATGGCTCCCTGCATGTGCTAAAACAACATGGGACATTAGTCTGGAAAACAGGGCCATGTCTCCCCTGAGATCATACAGGATCCTTTTTGTCTCACCTACCGCGATTTCCCAGTTTATGAGATGGAAATAGCTTTCCTGTGACTGAAGGCGTCTCTCACACACTGTTTCTTTAAATTATCATTTGCAATCCCTCAAAGAGAAAGAGGCAAAGGAAACTGGGTGGGAATTAGTTGCTCCTTCACGTACATTGCACTAGTTACTGTGTGGGAGGATCATTATTTCTAATGATGATGGATGGTTCCTATATGAAAGGGTTTTTTTGCCTCTGTTGTTCCCCAAGTTGAAGCAAGAAAGGGTTACTATTTTAATGAGAGAAGTTGAAATACAATTTATTGAGGGGATAAAAAAGAACAGCCATAAAAGCTGAATCAAAACAAATGGAATGTTTTACCTGATCACTTTCATGGTGTTGCTACTTTCATAATGCACACACAGACACATGCACTGCCACCGAGCTTTGACTTCAACTGTTCTGTGCAATCTTTTTTTTCCCTTCTATCTTCAGAAGGCAGTTTTCTCCAAATAAATATTTCCAATGTGTATTTTTGCTCAAAATGCAAAGAGGGGAAAATGTGACTACAAAAGCTTATCTGCTGACAATTTGTTCTTTTTTAATAGCCCTCTGATAGGGACAGGTTCTGCTGCTTAATGACAGAAACCCCAAACCTTATCCAACCTACATGCTGCTGTTATTCAGAGCATTGAAGGTGCTATCCAAAACAATGGCAAAGAATCTGCTAAACAGGGACTCTCATATAAACATGTAGATGAAAGAATAAAAACATCGGTTTGTTCCAATCCGCACTGAGCTGATGAAACTGAGGAGTTGTCACGAAGATAGATAGATAAATAAATTGATCATATCTTTTCTTTTTTTTTTTTTAATAATTGCAGCCTTCAAACTTAACATATTTTGACAGGATAGTATATTAAAAGCCATTAAAACAGCTGTTTTGCTGTAGGGAATATTACTTGTGTGTTGAATGCAGAGATATGCGCAGGTATTTATTCAGTAATCAATCACAGAGAGAAAAGACCTCGAATTTCAGTTGGAAGTTTTTATTTTTATCCTTTTCCTTACTACTGGTCTTTAAACCTACTCTGAGGAAAGCTATACATGCCCGGCTGGTGCTCATCAAAAGCAAGCAATCACAGCTAAATCAGCATGCAAAATGCCACTCAACCTTGGGCCTTTATTAAAATTTGCTGGGACTCAATTTGAGATAGCGATCGTTCTTATTAAAAAGCAAAATGTAAGATAGTTTTTTTATATAAATCTCTGGATGGAATGGAATTGTTAATCAGCATAGGCTGATGTGATTTCTCTGTTGCAAATCCTGCCGAGGGCTCAGAAGTGGCACATTACCATAATTCCTAGGCTAGAGCTGGCAGCTTGAAAAAGACCTGCAAGAATCTTTAAAATGCTTAAGCAAAGCTGTAAGTCACAGCAAACAACACACGCTGGGGATGGGTACCGCAGGTTCGCCGTGTTATATAACAAAGTTTCCTCCTTCGGTCTATTTGCTCTCACCACGATTTGCTGTTTTGTTGGGTGATTGTTTATGTTTTCTTGAGAAAATGGGTAACAACAGCAAAATCCCAAATCCGAGCAAAGCTCTGGTATTGCCCCTAAAAACCCAACCTGTTTTAATACAACCCCTCTGCAGTATTCTGAATTCGATATGTGGAGTCACTCGGCTATACACATCTATACATATGTATTTTCAACTTGAAACTAGCACCTCTTATTTCAAGATCACTTTAGCACCTTTGCTTTTCCCTGGTCCTATATTGCACTTACGCTGGTGCATTTCAGCCCTAAAGTATCTGTGGGTCAATGCAAAACAGATCCCTATTAATATTTTGTATATTAATTTCAAAATATTTTTAAGCTATTTGTTATCCCAAGCACTAATAAAATTAGTCTATTATTATTGCTAATAATGAACACCAAGTAATGCAAATATCAATTATTTTGTATGATGGAAAATGGTGCTGATCACTGCAGATACGAAACTACTCAACTGAACTCTGCCTTATCAGCAAAATTATGATTTATCTTTAATATTACTATAACATTCAAAGTCTGCTGTTGTGACCACATTAGACACCACACAAATGTATAGCAGGGATGAACAGTTTTTCTATGTATGCTTTATTCCATCTGTAAATATACATTGTGAGGGTTAATAGCAGATAAAATGCAGTCCACGCATATGTCATACTACCTCACTGGCAACACATTTTGGAGGCTGTGGCATCAATAGGAAGTGTTTTCATTGACTCAAACGCTTTTGGCTCAGGATCCAAGGCAGACGGTGGCTGCTTTCTTCTTGTCTTTAATCAGGAACGCACAAGAGGCAAAGGAAACAAAGAGCCTTTAAATGAGGTGCTTCTACCTTGATATTGCTGGTCCAAATCTAGTCCAGGCCAGTAATGGACAGTTACAATTGTTTTCTCGTTTTAATTTGTTAAGGGTCTGGGAAATAAAGATGTTACTCACAGTTTATTTCTCATGGGAGATGTGTCCACCTAAGAAACATACCTCCTCTGAGGGGTTTTGTTGAGGTGTTCTGCGTTAAGATGCCAAAAACTCATTGCACAAAGAATGAGCTACCTGTTGACCTACAGAGCAGCCTTTGCGAACTGATGCATATGGAAAGAGAAACTTGTTCTGATGTTGATTCTTCTGTACCTGCCTTGAAGATTGTGAGAACAAATCGGTCATAGATCGCTGCCTGATAGTCATGAGCAAATTTTAATTCCAGCATGCAGGCACTCCCTTTGGAAGAGAAAGACAGGTTCAAATGCACATGGAGAGACAGAACTGCAACCTTGCAAAAATAAGAGACTTTGTTTCGAGAGCCAAACAAAATTGAGTATGTTCCCCCCACACACATACATACACTATCATCAAATATTATCAATTTAATTGCTCAGCTCCTGCAGCTGTGAGCACAATATATCAGCTTGACTGGAATGAAATTTGTAATTCTCTAAGACACGTTCGAAAATAAAATACTGAGCTAAATTCTCAGCTAATGAGAATCAGCATAGTTCCTCTAACCTCAGATAAGGTACTGAGCAAGTAGGAATTGTTTGAGTCCCTCTGACTTAGTTGGAATGCCTTCACTCGATTCATTTACTCCAAGAACTTGTGTTCCTGTGCCTTTTTTGGGATCTGATATACAATCAGTGCTTGGAATGAACCAGTACGATGTGATATACCAGAGCAGATCTCTAAAAATCAACGGCTCTTCCATATATCGCTATACTGGTGAACCCACAGTCATGGGATGTTGTGAAAGCATAAGAATTTACAGAGTTTAGGGGGGCACTGGAGAAATTGGTGGAAGAGAAAGCTATTTAAAGTTGTTAAATTTAAGGACATGATCTCTGGCTCAGAAATTGTCTATTTGCAAATTGCTGGCATATTTGGGAAGCATCATCATATGTCTGAGCTTTTCTTACGTTCTTCACACATTTACTTTTGGCCTTTCTTAAAACAGGATCCTCAGCTGGGAAGACCTCTGCCCTGGCCAAGTATTACTGCTTTTAAGTTCCCTGAAAATAGATTACGAACCAGAACTCTTTTTCTTCATTATCAGGACTTTTGTCTCCTCTTCTCTCACTCTAAGACACACTTTCCCCTTTATTTTGAACACATAAAAATAAAAAAAGGCAGTTAAGACAATAAATTGTATTTGTATTTGTATAAATACAATAAATTGTATTTATTGTCTTAACTTATTTATTAGATCATGAATTTCACATACCCATTTTCAGCTCTTGTAGGTATAAGGCAAGAATGGTATTTTTTATGCTGGGTAAATTTCCCACTCCATACAATACCTTCAGTGCACAGAGCTGTAGTAATGCTAATTCAATGAACTAAGTAGAATATTTCTGTCTTCTATGCTTTAGTCAAATTATTACCACTAAAGTTGAAGTCTGAATTGTCTATACCGATAATATGGATATGTACACACATAGGTATACATATATACTTAAATATATATATATGTTACTAGAAAAATAGATTCTTTTTTACTCTTAGAGTTACTAATTTGTGCCTGCACAAAGGAGATGAAAATAATAACACCTTTCGCTTGTTTTGCTGTGCTATTAATTATTAATTATTACTAATCTCGTTAGGTGCAAAGCCACAAAGAACTGAGCATTTTGCATTTAATTCTGTGTGTTTCCCAACTATTGCCATGTGGCCTATTTGAGTGAAAGTTTAGCATTCTTGAAGGGTTATGTAAATGTGTATGTTAGTGAATAAACAGATGGCCTCTAATGAAAAACATCTTTTCATGAGCTGTGTCACACTGATTTGATTCTTCATTTGTACATCAGATCTTTGATGTAATGGAAAAAGGCATAGAGCTGAGTTTACACAGTCCAAATTTGAGCGGACGTCTCTTAGAAAGGTAGGAAAATTTACACTGCATCAACTAGTGGTAGGTGAACTAGTGCAGCCAATTTTTTATTGTTAGTGCTTGCGAACAAAAAGGTGCGGATTCCAATCCAAGGATCTTTGACTCCCCAGCAGATCTGTTTTCTAGGCATCAGAAGTGCCCAGACAGATCTAGGAAAACAGCCCCATTTTTCAATTTGAAATAGCAATCAGATTGGAAGAGACAGAAATTATCTTTCAGGGGAAAAAAAAAGATATTAAGGAAATCAAAAACAAAGCCAAAGGAAAAACCCGACCAACGTACAACTTAAAGAGATGCTATGTTTATTTCCATTCATGTGAAGTGAAAATGGAATAGGAGTTTAGACGCCTGTGTTGCATTTATTTAGTTTTTCTTGAATGACTAGATGGTTTAGAATCAGGGTACGCAGCTGGACTTCACATTGCATTTGCTGCGGCTGCTTCATCAGAAATGCTGGTAGTATTTGTCAGCCTGGAAGTGTCTTGAGGCTGCTTCTGAGAGATACAAGGAGGCAACTGATAAGGAGAGCATCAGAAGGGCAGTTAATTGCCTCCAGTCTCTCGGTGCCGGGGAATATTTAAAATCTATGGGATTAAAGGCAGATTAAAAACTGTGGAAGCAGGAGCCCAATAGCGCTGAAAGATCATAATCAGCAAGGGTAATGGCAGAGCAAAAATGAATGTGGCAAATAAAATGACAGATAGGAAATTCAGATCCGCTTCTAATGCTCGAAGTTCCATCTTGTAAGCACAATTCATCTACGTGTAAATCATTTTTTGGCTTCAAGCTTATCAGCCAATCGGTGAATTAAAAATGCTCTTTCCTTGGAGGATTAAAGAGGTTGATTGAAGTCAGTGTGAAAACTGGCTAATAAGTCTGGAAATGTCAGGAGGGTGCTTCATAGGAACTCAGTGTACTTTTTCTATCAGTGCTATGAAACAGGAAGTTTGAAAAGCTCTGTAGTTCTGTTACTTTGAGAAATGCTTTTGTGTGCTTGCTTTTTTTTTCTCTCCTGTATGTCAGAGTGTCATGCAGAAATATTTTAATTTGCAAGATGAATGGTGATAGATGCAAATGCTGAAAAAATGAGATTGGGAGAATTTGCTAAAATATGCAGAGAAGTAAGAGAAATTTCATTTCAGAAAGCACAGTCAACGCATATCACGGCCATGGGAAGTTCTAGGTTCCAGGCCATGAACTGCTTAGACATGTTCTACCTTGGAGGGGATGTTTAAACTTTGCTCCTTTTCCATGCCTAAAAAGCTAACGTAGGTGGTAAGGCCAGAGATCGCATTAAGGCAGTCTCTCAACTAAACACGAGCCCTACCAGCACATCTCCAGGGATGGTGCATATACAAAAACGCACACTCCCATATGACATGAGGGCTTTCCATCAGTGCTATTAAAAATTAAACAACCATTTCAGAGCTTTATGTGCAAAAACTGTGTTGTTAATGTTTCCACAGCCAATATTCCATCTGTAATGCCCAAACTGGTAAGTGCAAATATAGTTACATGAGTATATTTATAGAATTTGACTGTGGTTGTCAGAAATAATTCCCCATACTGCTTGGACTGTGGAATAGCACCCTCTCTTTGTTTCAGCCCAAAATCACAAAGGAGGTCAAAAATGTCCATAAACAAGAGAATTTTCTGGAGGGAAAACTGCTACCTGGGTATACCAGTTTCTTTCCTCCTGGGCTCTAGGGAGAAGGAAGTTGAGGGATGTGTTCAAGGGAGAACCCACAGTACTAATCCAATCTTTCATTAGTATAGGGAGCATTATCCCTTGGGGTTATTAGAGCCATGAAAAGCAGTGAACGAATGAGAATGCAGATGGGGTAAGAAAGGAATTGATCATTCAGGTCTCAAGGACGGAGCATAAGGATTCCCCAGATCACTCTCACAACGTCCTTTCTCACCTACCCCATGAGCCAGATATGGCTGGTTGGTCTAGTCTGTCAGTGGAGACTTACTGGGAGCCCCATGCTTTGGCAGCAGCTTTCTGCTGCCTTTTGCCCTAAGTACATGAGCTACCGCATGGTCTCAGCAGGACCAAATGTCCCCGTCACGTCCTCTTTCTCTTTCTCTCTATCAAGTTATTCTGGGGAATACAGCCTTATCCACCAAAAAAAAAAAAAAAAGATAACTTTTTGGAAAGAAATCATGTTCATGATTAGATTGCCCAGAAAATGTCAAAAGCAATGTGCCTGGATGTTTACTTGCTTCTGCCCTCTAATGTTATTTGCTACGTCTCATGCTTGGGCTTGGAACACCAAGTTGACTTGCTGACCCATGTTTTTGTTTGCCAGTTCATTCCTAACCACAACCAAAGAAATGTCCATTAATTCATATAACTCCTGTAAAAAAATGATATCAAAACTCTCTGTAGCTCCCAGATTCTGAGTCTTTGATACAGGCACCTCTGGGGAGGAGAGGCAATGAGAGATACTGGATTCCTGTGCCTGCCGGGAGATGCGTTTCTGTTCTTTTTCACCCTATAACTGCTTTTCATGTAAAAGGCATTAACTACTGCAACTCTAACCCAGAGCTCATGTCGGCCAGCTGAAAGCCTAACCGCTAGAATGCTGAGCAGTGGTCTATGTGCGTCTGGGTTATGGGAGGTTTCTTTGATCTCCTTATGCCCCCCGGAATGCATTTCTGCACAGCTTCAAGAAGAAGAGGCGGCTGTACATCCTATCTCCCCAATCTCAACCTCACTTTACCCCCGTTGGTTCAGGCTCTCTCTTGGGAGGTGGGAAATGTGGTTTGGATCCCTCCGGGCTGAAGAAAGCGCTGAAGCCAGATTTCTCACTTCATGGGCCAGCGCTTTCACTAACTCGTCTCCTGATATTAAAAAAAGAAAGGTGTGTGCACCCCTGTCTTGGTCCGCGTTTAAAAAGAGTGAGCAAAGCTCAGTTCTGAGTTCTTCCAGATGTCTCCCCTCAGGAGTGGGCTCGGCCCTCTGGAACCCAAATGGAGGGAGATATTTTGCTTTGCAAGACCTTATTCATGTACCTTAGGATGGGTTGGAGTTTGGGCACACCCTGTGTGCTCAGCATTTCCAAATTGGCTTGCTTTCAGTGGCTCCTCATGCACCACATGGAGTCTTGCCCCAGGGCTTCTCCCTGTTGCAGCAGACTTCCTGGTTTTAAGCCTCCAGGCTTGAGGCTGTAGCAGGACCACAGAGGAGGTGTGTGGAAGTGCTCCACTCTATGAGATAACTAACACTCCTTATGCATTAGGTAGGGAGAGCCCAGGGGCCAAATGCTGCGCTTTGCGTTTCCGTTTTGGGGCCAGGTACCAAGAAAAATAGCACTTACATCCTTTTTTTGAATCTAGTATTTAGTTTGGGAGAATTTGGGAGAACCCTGTTCCGTACCTGTCTGTGCCATGTATTAATGGGGTTACATTGCTGGACATATTTAGGCTTCTGAAAGTGGAGAGGATTGCTTGGAAAGCTTTCCAAAATCTCATGGATGTAGTCAGTCATTCTTTAATCTTCAACAGTACTGAAATCAGCAGGACTCTAGGTACCTAATTATCTCTCTGCAGTCACTTCTGCAGACCCTACTGGGTGCTTCCGTACAGCTGAAAACACACAAGTATCATGATAAATAAGGCCCTCAGTGTCTTTGGGTACATTTCCTTGGTCCATTTTGTATAAAGTCTTAAGTTTACACGTGTCTTAGCCAAATTGTTGTTTCTGTCAAGGTCTGTGTTAATTTTTTGGGTGTGAACCCTACAATCCATGTATATATATACCATTATGGTACCTGACATGACTGTAAGGGCATGTTGTATGGCCTTGTAGTGGGATCTGTCATCTTGGGCTTCTCTCTTGAACGGACTTGGATCTGCCATCCATAAGGACAGATAGGACTTGCTGATACCATCTTTCTTGGCAGTCCCTCTGTAGTATGGATTTCCATGGTGGAACTACGGGCTTCTTAAGGGCCGCAGACTGTTGAAAAGAGGTAAGACATGATTTCTTCAAACATTGCAGCAATTTCAGTTTCAAGTTAGCCTGTTACTATATTATAGCTACACAGGCAAGCAGGCAAGGTACTGTCTCTGTGCACAGTACTTTGAGTTGAAAATTGTTGGGCAAGATGGATCCTGCAGAAGTGGGTAAAACCTGTGAGGAAGGGAAGATGCTGCTGTTGCAATTAGCTTATTAGCACGACGTCATATTCTTCCTTTGGACACAATACTCTCCCCTAAAAAAACTACTTGCTTGGTGTTGTGGTTTAAGCCCAGGCGATAAATCAGAACCACACAGTCTATCCCCCTCTCCCCTTTCTTCCCCCTGCTCCCAGAGGGATGGGAAGGAGAATTGAAAGAATGTAACTCCCAGGGGTTGAGATAAGAGCAGTCCAGTAACTAAGGTATAACACAAATCACTACTGCTACCACCAATAATAATAATGATAAAGGAAATAACAGTGGAAGAGAATACACCACCACCTGCTGACCAACACCTAGCCCGACCCAGCAGTGCCCCAGCCCTTCCGGGTAACATCCAGTTTACATCCTGGGCATGACGTGCTGTGGTATGGAATAACTCTTTGGCTAGTTTGGGTCAGGTGTCCTGTCTCTGCTTCCTCCCGGCTTCCCCTCCTCCCTGGCAGAGCATGAGGCTCACAAAGTCCTTGGTCAGACTAAACATTTGAGCAGTAACTAAAACCATCGGTGTTATCAGTGCTGTTCCCAGGCCGAAAGTCAAAACCACAGCGCTGCACCAGCTACTAAGAAGGAGAAAAAATGACTGCTACTGCTGAACCCAGGACACCTGGCAACACCAGAAAGAGATAGCAAAGAGATTGGAGCCCTTCCTTAAATCTATATATGGAAAAGGAAACATGGTGTTTCTGATACCACTTTTCTCCAGTGGGACACCTGCTGGGTTTTTAATGATATCTCACATGAAGAAGACCAAGTCAGAAATGCCAAAGACTGCTAAGGTGGAGATAAGTAGCTTATGTGTGATGTGACAGAACTAGAGAAAGGATGCACAGAGCAAGGCTATGTGACCAAAGCAACACACAAAGGGAAGGATCTTTGCAGATGCATTCAGTGTTGAGGACTAGGTAGAAGTGCATGGTTAGGAAAGCCTTTTCCAGTCTTTGTTTGCACAATGGGTCTCAGTTTATGAGACTTATGATCAAGTGACTGAGGTCTACTTCACTGGACAAACAGTTCATAACAGCAAAATCTCTTAGTCTTTACAGAGGGTGAAATTAAAACTCTTTAATTATAGGATAATGTTAGGGCAAATTACCCCAACTCACCACTGCCTACAAGTACACACAAACATCTACCATAGTTTACCAAATATCTATAGCTTAAGCTACAGGTAACTTGATTTGTACCATGAAATGTAACCTTAAGGTACCTCAGGGTTATGTCAGGGTACCTGTGACCTTAAAATAAGCTGAGGTCCAAAATGTATAAATAATAATAATAGCAACTCCTTGGATGCAGCTGGACTTACGTGTCAGGAATCATCCTTAATAATGGTGTGCAGTAATGAAATTATTATCTGATAACAGTGATTTTCCACACATCTATTACAGTAGATAATCTCAAAACCCAGAAAGCTGAGGTTTTTTAGGCCCACCTGAGAAACAGGAACACCTCACTCTTTATCTTTGTAATCACAGCTCCACAACCAGCTCTCTGGGGATGGCTTTTCACCTCTGGAAAACTGAGAGGACTTCTGCCAGATTGATAGGCTGATGTTATCCCAAACAAGGATAGCACAGCAAAATCCACCTGTGGGTGCCATGAGAGTGCATTGAGGGTAGAATTTGGACAATAACTTACAGCTGCTTTCTTGTTGTTTGAGAAGGAGATAAGCTAACGTAGCTTTCAATGATCTGTATGTGTGTCTGAACTTCCTGGGTTTTGGTGGGCAGATTGACCAAGTGTTTCACAGGTTGCTTAGTAAACATGGTTACTAAACCTTTCTGTAGCAAATGTCCAGTGCCGTAGCTCTCACATTCATTTGATCAACTACTGCTGGCTTTTCTGTAAAGAAGGGCTGCTACTACATTTATCTTTCATATTTTTCCTATCAGAACCGTGCAACGTGGCACGAATGTGACCCTGGCAGGAAGATGGGAATGCACTATTGAGGAACATAGTGTGGCAGGTGAATTCTGCACGGCTCCCTTGTCATTTAGCTTTGTATCCTTTTCCCTCCCTCCTCTTCCTTTATGCTTTTCTCCTCACCTTGGGGAGATGCTCTTCTTCTGAGCTCTGGGTCCACGTCTCAGCCTCCTTTGAAGAAAATAAACTGACTCCAAACTGCAGCGAGGCTGCCTGCAACAACAAAACCCATGAAGAGATCCCCTTCTCCTCCTCTTGTGAGGGCTTTCCTTGCTCAGTCTGTCCCAGGGGGGTTGAACGCCTTCTGCCACCTCACTCCTGAGACATTGAGACCTTGAAATTTGAAAGAGGAGTGGCGTAGTCTGGAGGAAAACGGACCTGTGTTCGAACCCATGCAGCTTGTGATACGCACATTGTCGGGTGATAACAAAGGATTTACATAGGATTTACATTTTTCTTAGGGGACGTTAAGTGGAAAGGGAGCAATCAGTAGCAATGACATGAATCCATTTGGCGGCAAAGGCTTCCTCTTTCACACAAATAACAGGCTTTCTCTTAATCTACAATTTGTCACTGTTTATTCTGCTGTGCAAGCCTTTTAATTGCCCTGCAGCATCCTGCGCTTGTGATCCCTGGGAAACAAGGGGGTAGTTTGGGGGAGTTAGAGGGCATTTCTCACATAAACCTAGAAATCTGAACGAGGCTTTCCAGAGTTCAGTCAGGTTTTCTGGGTGAGAATATAGGTGGAACGTGACTTGATCTGTGACTCATTTGTGGGCATGGTGTGGGATGAAACAGTCTGGCTCCCATCACCAGTAGGCAGGTTGGCATTGGTGCTCTTACTGCTCAGCACTTGCTTTGCTGGGACTGGTGCCGAAGTGGATTCACAGCTCTTTATTAGTCTCCTCAGCTCTTCTTTAGCTCCTGACATGAGAACTATGAAAATCTGCCTCTTGCTCCAGGAAGGCAGAGGGCACGAGAGGAACTTCAAACAGACAGCTCTCCATCAACTTTTATACAATGCTGCTTGATCTAACACCATGTTTGCTCCCAGTTTGCTCCTTGGTTATTGGGACGCTGTCATTCTGGCTTCTGTTCCCTGCTCCATATATTATTTCTGCTCCAGTCATTTGTAGTCTCAGTCATTAACAGAGTACTGATTCAATTTAGAGACGTAGAGGGTGTTTGGGAATAACAATTCCTGACTTGAAGTCATGGATAAACTATGTGAAAACTCTTTCCAAACAGTCTTTCCAAAGCAGTGGGTTCCTGTTGAACACAAGATGGTTCTGGATGTCTATGCCATTTTCCCCAGAGCCAAATCAACATAAAGCACTCCTCTTCCCAAAAAAGTCTCCTCTCAAGTAATCAGAATAAGAGCTATGGCATTTTCAGTTTAATGGCCACTCCTTGGTTTAAGCCACTCCTTGTTCCCCTGTTACCTTGATTATATAATCCTATTTTAAGGTGTCTCTTGAAGGTGACAAATGCTGTTCAGGAAAGGGTGCCTAATGCATAAACTCAGTTATGCATCCATATGGAAGCTGATATTTACTCTAAGCAAGTAACCAGCTTCAATGTGGTTCAGAATGGGTGGCCAAGCACTCGGAAACCAAGAAATGCAGTACTGAGTTTGGGAAGTCATACACTGGCTAATCCAGATGGATCTTTGACTTCCTATATATATGCCTGAAAATGTCTTATTATATGACTACAGTTTCCTTGCCTCAGAATGCAACACTGACTATAATATAAAGCTGTTCTCACTCTTGGTTGTTTTGAGCTCTGTCTTGAGTTTCAATCAGATTTATGTATCAAGCTAAATTTGGAGAAATCATCTGGTTTTTGTTGTTCGTATATATGCATTTGTACACAAGTGGATAAACTTCCTTCTACTTTATTATGAAATGAGAAGAATTTCAGAGAAAGTAGTATATTTCAGAGAAATATGAAGTGAAAATCTCCTTCAGAACAGAACTTAATTCTACAATAAAACCCCCATTCAATGTATATGCAGAAAGGTAACTCAGCTGCAAGCTTAATAGCAACCCCAGTATTTGTCAATGTCTGCAATGGACTTCAGGTCCTCCTCCTATTTAATGCCTTGGTTAGAATCTACATCAGTCACTGTAGTGGATACAGTTGTTCTCCTGTGGAAATGATTAATTGTCTAGATAAGATTTGTAATATAATTAGCTTTGTCAAAAGTTGTACGTAACTGAAAATCATCCATAGAATTGGCAGTAATGACCCAATATATTTCATTGCCAATAGCAGGGATGACTAAGGACTTTTTGCTTTTTCTATTAAAAAACCCTAACAAAACCAAAGCCCAGATTTCACCAGGATCTTTGTCACACACATGAATGCTCAGATTCCCCTATTTTGGTGATGTTTCCAGGTTAGCAAGAGTATATCACATTTGCCAGAGACATTTGAATATATAATAGAGAACGAGAAGGGGATTTTCAGAAACAGAAAGGAGAGGCTTAGTCAAGGAAGCTGAATACTCACCTGAAGAGGAACTCTGTCCCTGTTGGTGTTGCTGAGGTTCTTGGAGAGATTAATGAATTCTGGGAGTCCCTTTTATTAGTCCCCTAGGAGCCTTATTTAGGACTCTGGCTTTGCAAATGTGCTGGGCCATTATCATGGCAGTTAGTTAGAGCTGATAGGATCTATGTCTGGAGTATAGAACACTTTTAACAATGCTGAGGTCTTAGGAAAGTCATGCCCTAGAGATGTAAAATGAGGCACCTAAAATCAGTGGACATTCTTGATAATCTAAGTTGACTTTAATCTGTTGTTCTCAAGTACACACAGGGAACAGTAGCACCCTTTTTTGACCCAGTCACATAAAATGAGAAGAGTTTCAGCTTTTCTTGCCTGTCATATAACGTCTACCACAATTTGACTATAAACTTTTCTGCTACCTCTAAAATGCAGATCCAGTTATTGCTACTATTATTATTATCCCTGCTTTTATTCAAAAAGTTATTTTTATAACCATTACTTTTATTTGTAATGTGATCGTTATTGATTAATACTACCACTGTTGCTATGAATAATAGTGGCTATGGCTTTGCAGGGCACCTTGGCTAGGTTATTCTAGACACAATCGTAGCTGTTTGCTGAGAAGTAAGGGACAGGGGCAAATGATCTTTGCTTGTAGATGGAGTGGGTAATTTCTTGGTCAAAATCTGGGCTAGCTGGCAGAGGACTGTGAGAAATGTTTGTTATCTTTCTTAACTATTCCTGTTTTTCTTCTCTTCTATTTCCTGCTATATTCAAATAAAGAAAATAAAAAGAATGCCTAGAGGTGGATGAAGAGTAGGTGCTACATGAGCCAGCGATGTACTCTAGCCACAAAGAAAGTGAATGATATCCTGGGCTGCACTAGATGTAATACCAGCAGGTTGAGGGAGGTGATCTTTCCCCTCTACTCAGCACTGGTGAGGCCATACCTGAAGTGTCGTGTCCACTCCTGGGCTCTCCAGCACAAGAGAGATATGAACATATTGGAGAGAGTCCAACAAAGAGCCACAGATGTGATGAAGGGACCGAAGCAAGTCTCCTGTGAGGCTAAGAGCACTGGTACTCTTCAGCCTGGAGAAGGGAAGGCTCAGGGGGACCTCATCAGTGCATGTAAATACCTGAAGGGAGGCTGCAATGACAACAGAAACAGGCTCTTTACAGTGGTGCCCTGTAACAGGACAAGAGGCCATGGGCACAAATTGAAACACAAGAGATTCCCTATGAACATCAGGAAACACTTTTTAACTGTGACAGAGCAGTGGCACAGGTTGCCCAGAATGGTTCTGTAGTCTCTTTCCTTGGAGATGTTCAAAAGCCATGTGGATATGGTCCTAGGCAACTGTCTCTAGGTAGTCCTGTTTGAGCAGGGGGCTGGACCAGATGAGTTCCAGAGGTCCGTTCCAACCTCAGCCTTTCTGTGATTCTGTGTTCAAAGGCAGAGTTAAAGCCCTACTCCATTTCCCTGGTCCCCATCCCGAGGTCCCTTGTCATCTTTCATTTTAATTCCAAAGGAAGTTCAGGTCAGGCCAGGACATCTCACATGTGCATGTGGAGAGCAGCTTTGCAGCTACCCTTCTTTTGGCCTTGGGGATCTAAGGAGAAGCTGTGGCACTGGGCAGGGCAGCTGCTGGGCCTTTGTGAATCACTGCATGCCTGGGGCCAGAGGAGGGATCTAACGGTGGCACCTTAGCTTCCTTGGGCTCCTCCTTAAAACTGCACCTGGATAAGATGGACCTGGGAATCATGGACCTTTTATTTTGTTATCACTTTTCATTCATAGGCCAAGTTTGCTGTAAGATGCAATTTTAGCTGTTGTTAAGCCCCTTGCACCTTTCAAGTCAACTCTCCTGGTAACTTCACTTGGGAGAGTTATTTGTAGAGCAACTTCACCAAAAAAGTGAAGGTGAAATAAGAATAGGACATATCAATCTCATCAAGTGACTGCTCAGCTGCTGGCTTCTTTGTGTAGGAAGTAGGAAACTCGGTTTCAGTATTTCTTCTTTCTTGGAAAGTTCCCATGCTGTTGAGTATGAAGAAGGGTAAATGTACTCAACCCTTCCTGTCTTATTTAATGCTAATATGCAGTCACAGAGAACCCACAGACAACGTGCTAACCCTCAGGAATTAGTCCATTTAGTTTTCTCATTGACTAGGATTTAAATTTGTTTTCAAGATTGGAATAGATCCAAGGGGAGGAATTAAGTGCAGTGCGCTCCCACAACACTCCCCAGGGAGGTGAGTAGGATATTTAGTGAGGAGGCAGCTGAATCAGGAAGAAAGTTGGATTTGAGCAGATGTTTCCCAACCAGCTGCTGAGTGGCCTAGCCTCCCAGCTGGAGGGTATCCGAGGGCAGCATGATCTGGATGGCTCTGGAGCCTTTCCACTTGGCAGGCAAGAATTCAGAGCTCACACAGACAAAGAGCCAGGGTGAATCACCAGTCTGCTGATTAGGCTGCTCTCCTGGGAGGGAGGCACCTGGATCCCAGATCCAGGTTAGGGCTGCAAAGTGGAACAGCATCAACTGGGAGGGATTGGAAATACTTAATGCTGCCTGGTAAGGAGGCTCTTCTTGTGTGGGAGGCACGAGTTTGAATCCACTTGGAGCAGGGAGAGAATTTAATGCAAGTCTCCTAAAAAATAAAGGAAAGCTCTTATCACTGCTATATAATTATGGAATTATGGGGATGGGATGGCTCTTCTTCAGCCACTGGGTGTTAAAGTGGACATCGGATGATGCTTTCTTAACAGTAATATTTTTTTATCACTAGGACATTCTGCACAGAACAGAAGAAAAGAGTAACTTCTGGTCCTCCTTTTTGTGGGATTATATTCTTCTTATTTATTTATTTTTAAATGCATTAGGGCTTTTAACCTGCAAAGCAGACAATTACACTCCCCTGACTAGCGATGCCATACGCTGCCCCAGGAAGTGATGAGAACATGCTTGTATGTGTAGCTGGGCACATTATCCCTGGGGATGGTCTGGTGAACTGGGAGCCAAGGATGGCCACAGAAAAGTTTGATGGGCCTGAGAGAACCTGTAGCTATGAAAAGAGAATGGGGAATTTTATTGTCTTGGGAAAGACTCCATAATTTTCTCTTAAATGGATATGCTAATGATAAGAAATGTCGTCTTAGGGATGGATTCTTTTTCATTTGCACCAGCTTAAAGCTGAGTCAGTTTGACCCAAGGGGGTTATTCTGGATTGAAACTTCTTAAAATTGGTAAGAAAAATGTCCAAAATTATTTATTTGTGTCAGTCCTATGAAATGTGTTAAGAGGAGTCTCCCTGCCTTGAACAGAAGTGAGCTTTAAGATCCTATCTGGTCTACCGCTGTCAGCTTGGCATCTTTGCAGTAGTCAGTGGTTGCAAAAAACTGGCCAATTTTTCCATATATAGCATTGCTAAATTACCCTTTCTGGTTTTGTTTTATTACCCCCTCAGAGCAATGATCTCACCGATCAGTGTTGTGTTGCTCTAAGGGAGTGGCAGGGGTGGAGCGGGGTGGGACGAGCAAAGCCCTGAGCTTTTTCCAGAGTTCCCTGCATATGCAGAACATTTCATTGTCTTCTCTAACACGCCCTCACCTTTCACACAGACTGGAATTTGACACACCAGGTTAGAGAAAGAAAGCGAGGGGAGGGGGGTGGAAATAAGCACAACACAAGAAAAACCCCAGCAAACAAGATCTTATCATGGAAAATATCCATCCACCCTCCTGATAATAAAAAAAGGCCCCAGGTTAGGAAAATAAAAAAATGACTCTAATGAACACTCAGAATTAACATGCAAATACACCCATGGTTCCTGGCACAGATGGAGAGACTGAGCATTGCATATCCCCCTTCCAAAAAGGCAGTTTTCACACTTCTTGGAAAAAGGAAATATTATCCCAATTATAGATAGTTTTGCATTGTCTTGAGAAGGTTTCATTCTCTATTGAAGAAAGCTCTGGATACTGCTGCTCTCTCACCCCACCCCATACTCCACATTCATTTCACCAGGTGGCATGACGAAAGCCTCCAGATCAAGGCAGGTTTCATCAACAAGACTTCATGCCATGCCACCCATAATTCATCCCAGCCTGCTGTGGCTTTCTCCCAGCAAGCAGCACCTCTTGCAAAACCAGCCCCTGTCTCACACTCCTTCCAAACTCATGTTCCTGAGCAGCAGCAAGAGTATGAATCACTAACAGAGTGTATAGACCTTCGCTCCACTCCGGCCAGTTTGTGTCATTGCCTTAACGTTAATTACACACCATAATATGTGCATTTAATTTCCGTGGTGTTTCAATTAAATTAATCAGGCAATTAAAATTAATTAAAATTACAGAAATCACCTGCAGAAGTGCTTGAAAAGTGGGGGAGGGGAAGGGAGGGGTTGGGAGGGAGCTGGGAACGTAGATGGCTGTGTTTTCACAGACCTTCCTTCCCTTGATTAATTTTGGGGATAGACTTTTTCAGAGCAGGTTATTTAAGGATTTGAAGACTGTTCCAAGGCCCACTGAAGCCAATGGAAATCTTTCTGTTGGCATTGATAGGCTTGGGACCAGGCCACTAGCCCCAAGTGCTCAGGAGAGAGATTTAAGCGGTAGGTGATGAAAGACTTGATGCTGAGCAGAAATCCCTCAACACCTTTGAGGAACAAGGCCAAGGGCTCTGAAGTACCAAATCAGGGTCAGATTTTGAAAGGCCATTGGTTAAAGACAAGGATAATATCTGTGGGTGTTGGATGCATCAGTACTTCCAAGGTCTGGACTGACAAGGTATTCTAAGAAACTTAAACATGTTCTTAGGGTCAAAAGGCTTTTAAAACACTATCAAATGTATCTCACCCTGAACTTCCACTGTCTTTTGTAGCCAGTGAGAGTGGGTCCTAATTTCACAGAGGTGTTTTGTGCCTCCTGAAGTCTTGGGGAAACTACTTAGCTTCTCTTTGGGTAAGCTATTTAGCCTTTCTTTAACAGCTCTCTTCCACTACGCAGGGCTTAGTGCATTCCATTGCTTCACAGATGGATTGTACTCTTCTCTGTAGAAAAGTTTGAAGATGTCACATCAACCTGGACAGTTCTCTTGTTGCTTATAACCTTTGTACCAAGCAAAAACAGTCACATGCTTGTCTTTTAACCAAGCCATAAGTTTTTCTCCAGCATTGAAAGGTTGGCCCTTTTAGTTTTTGAACAGCTACTTCCCCCACAACATCCTACTAGCCAACCCCAACTAGTTCTCATGTCTGGGAGACAGGTTAGCTCCTTCCACACTTTCTTGGAAAGACTGCCTGGCACACTCCTGTCTTAGTGGGTGAGTCACTCATTCTCTGCTCCCATTCTTCGACCCACAGTTGGAGATGTTTATACCGCATTCGCTGAAGCTTATGCAGGTATCCCCAAGCTGCCTTTAGATTAATTTGCCAAAGTACCATTGTTAGGATAGCTGTAGTTCTAGAGAATGCTGTGTGGGCTGAAAAACCAAGGGATGAAGCAAAATAAATGCTCATAATTAGGCTGAGCTGTTCTGGCTGCACTGGCTATTGGAATCTGAGCTCGCTGTTTTAAAGATGTAACTGCTTTTTCGCACATTATAATTTCCCTCACATTGCCAGATAATCCCTCAGAGTTCCATAGGCAATTAGCCATGCTTTCTGGTGTCCAAGAGGGAGTAAAACCTTATCACCTCTGCCCCGATGGGGCACCGCTTCTGCTCTGCACTCATGAGCCACCTTTTTCTCTCCAGTTGTTTAGATGATTAACATAATTAAGTTACTCACAAAGCAAATGTTTAAGGCTTCTAGTTAGACTGAACTTTATTGCCAGCTGATCTAGAAAGATTTAAGTGCAACAGAACTTGTGTTATTTTTTTCCAGCCATTATCAGTCCATATTTTCTCTATCTGTATACCTTGCATCTTGTACACTCTTAGACAATTGGGCCGTAATATTCCCATTATTAGCCACTTCAGCACAGTTTTCTGCTACCCTTTTTCTTTCTCAAGTCACAGCAAAATATTTGCTGATATGGAGTATTTTCCCACCTTTTCAGTTTTTGGATCTGTTTCTTTAATTTTTATCTTATATCTTTCTCTACTCCCCCTTTTTTTAAAAAGTAGGAAATAAAAAGTGCAGAAGGAGAAGGAAAAAACCCACCCAAGAACAGAAAAACTTGATTTTCAAAATTAGAAGTTTTCAGAGGATGATGGCACTTTTCCTCCGAACAACCCCGAATTTTAATTACAAATCTGATGAACACCCTTTCTTGTCTCCAAATTTCTCTAAGTGATGAAACGCCCCTCTCTCACTTTGCTAATCCTCCTCCATCTGAATTCTTTGACACGACTTCTTGTGTGGCCTTTGGCACATCACTTCACCTCAGTTTCCTCATCTATAACATGGCTGTTAATCCCTATATAGTATCACCCACGCAAATTGCCAAGGCTTATGCCTGAACAGTGCTTTGAAGATAACTGACTAAAGTTTCAAAAGGACCTAAGAGATTTAGGAGTGAAAGTTTCATTAGCTTTCCATCAGATTTGTACTCTTCTATCTCAGAGTGCCTTTTGAAAGTCTGCAGAATTGCAAGACTTCACTCATCACAGTCATACTTCTTGTTGTCCTCAAGGAAAGGGATTGCTCCAGGCTAGTTTTGGCAGAAGAGCTTGTTCCTCAAAAGAAGCAAGGTGAGACTTGGGGCTCTCCAGTTTCTTCCCCTTTTCTGGGTACAAGATATGAAACCCTGAATGCATGCTTCAACCGTTCCAGGCAAAGCGGTATCTCTCAGGCACTCAGTATTTATATCGGTAGATCTACTTGGTTTATTTTGACTGAAAGAAGGGAGGGAAGGCAAGTATCTTCAGCTTTCCCGCTAGATTTGAGATAGTAACCTGGGAGGCAACGGTGAGCTCCTTTGGATGGTGCAGAGGTGCTCACCTCTTCAATTAGCAAAACTGCTTCTTGAAGAGAGAATTATGCTCTTCTTTTTTGTAAGGGCAACTTGATGGAAGGGCTGCAAAGATGCCTTGTCAATCTTGGGGCATGCTGGTTGATTCAAGAAGAGTTACGAAGTTTTCCTAACTGCAAGAGAATGATCTTACTGCTCCATTTGTCCAGAAAGTGCGAGTTCCAGGTTCTTGCTAAAAGAACAGAACTGAGAAAAGGTCAAAATTACCAGGGAGACACACTGAAAGAATCATAAAATCATGGAATAGTTTGGGTTAGAAAGGACCTCAAGATCATTCAGTTCCAACACCCTGCTCTGGACAGGGAAATCCAAATATTGGGCTTTTTTGTTTTTTAGTTTTTGAATTTGGGTTTGCTATCTTGAGTTCCCCTTTTTAGCCTTTCTCAAAAACTATGAAAAGAGAAAGAAAAAGAAACTGATCAACCAAAAAAGCTGTACAGATAGAAGTGGCTTAGTGGCTTTGGTTTGTTTAGCTTCAGCAGACAAACCGCTATTCTGAAAACACCTGGAAAGAAGGTTGTTTTTCTTTGTGGGACTTTCCTTATCAAAATGAAAATGGAAATGAGCTAGTGAAGAAAGAAACATTTTCTTTGGCCATAAATTAAATATCTTATTTTCATTTCTACTTTACTGACATATTTAATGAAGCAGAATTTGAAAATGAAATATGATTTGAAAATAGAAATCTGGATGGTTTTGTTCCAATAGTTTTGAGGCAAATAAGTAGACTCAAAAGTGCTTTTTTTTCCCTCCAAAACTGCCATATTTTACATATATTTGCTGATTATTTTGATCAACTAGACACTACATTTTTCCTAAAATAAACTTCTATCTATCTATCTATCTATCTATCTATCTACCTACCTATCTATAAATTGTCCTGAGTTTGGAAATAGGTCCTTAAGAAAAAACAGTAAATCAAGAAGTATCATTATAATACTAAAAAAAGGCTAGTTTCAGGGACTGACAGCACAAGGCTCTGAATAGTCTAATGCAATTTTGAACCCTTCCATTTTTGTGAGGTGGATGAGGTGGACCAGCCATTCACAATAGGTCTTTTCAATCCTAATTATTCTGTGATTCTGTGATTATCTAAGTATCGTCTTTAGTACCTTGTCCTTATTATGCCAAAACTGGATACCTTCCAGTTTAATACATGCAGCCTTTAACACTGTTTTTCTTTAATTTACAAGAGATGGAACAAACGCAGAGTCAGGTCACAGTGACATTTTCCAGCTGAGTAGGCAACTGAGCCTACAAGACTCAAGTCTTTAAGCAATGTCACACTGTAGGTTTCCCATTTTCTCTTCAGTGGTGCAAAATCTAATAAATACCAAAAGCTCAAGAAACATCCCTAAAATTCTTGTTTGGGAAGTCTGACCAACAAAAAAAGTTCTCTTGGGAGATTTTATTTCTCAGTTTTAGATTTCTTCAAACAACAGTGGAGTGCAATTGGACTAAAAGCTATGTTTCTGCGAGGACATTGATAGTGTCTGTGCCTACTGCCAACCACAACTGAGAAAGACAGGGGACCCAAAAAACTCCAGGAGAATTTAGCTTGTGATGGAAGGTTCTTGGTATGCAGCAGTTTCCTTTCACCTCTAGAACTGCACACTAGATTCTAATTAGAGCTGTTAATTAAATACATTTTGTTAAAACATGTTGCATCAAAGCTGAAGCATTTTGTAGAGAAGTGTCTATTTTGTTAACAGTTTTCTTGGAGAGATTTTTGAGGTTGAGGGTTCTGGTCAGGCAGGGTATTCAAGGAGAAGCAGAGTCTCATTTCTGGTACAGGGATAGCACAGAAGTGTCATTAAAATTCCAGTGTCTTTTAATTTGACAAAACATTTGAAAAGCTTTTTATTTTCCTCTTTTTTCTTCTCTCCAGTGTGGAGGGAAAACAAATTTAAAACCTTTAAAACTGTGGTAGAATGGAATTGTTGTCCTGCGGACAACTTCTGTAATAAAGCCAACAAACTTGTCATGCGAAGTCCAGTTCCTCCCTGTTGAAGCACAGCAATTCGCTTATGCAGCCCTACCAAGTGTTTCATGCATTGCTAACAATTATGGGTGCAACTTGGTGGTCATATTGAATTCAATGGCAATTTTCCCACAGATTTTATCAGGAACAGAATTTATCCCTATATGCTTTAATTGTATAACTCATTTCTGTTATGGCTTAAGACTCCCCAGTCTGTGCCAGCATGTGAAATACTGATGAAGCTTAATGTTAGCGGCCGCTGCTAACTGTTTAATTATTTGATAGTCATCTGAGGCCTGAATTTCATAGATGTGCAGCTCCTCTTATTCCACTTCTAATCAGTGGTAATTTGGATACTTTGTCCATCTGTAAATCAGACCTTTAAATGGCATTCCCAGTCCCATTGTCTCTAATGGATGCAGGTTCATACTTCCAAGGCAAAACCTTTCCTTCAGTTAACAAAAGAGGTTAAAATGAGCTTGGTTAAAAAAATCCAAACTGTCCTTTTGGGTGAAATAGCAAGTTTTATTCTTTTTTTTTTTATTTTTTTTTTTTTTTTTTGGAGGGGGGTTGGGGAACTCAAATTTAGGGAAAATCACGGACATTTTCACAAAGCTAAATATTCTGATACATCAGCACTGAGCACAGATCTAACACCACTGTGTGATGGCGAGTTAGGCACTCAACAGAAGTCCTTGATGTTCCCCACTGCCAGAAGACACACGCTATGCTAACATAAACACTGGTTACAGCTCTAATTTAATTACCCACTGTTTAGGGAAGCTACAAGCCTGTATTCCAAAAGCTTGATTTAAATTACGATTCAACGTAAGACACCTAATAAATTATTTGTTAAGGTATTTCTGTGTTTAATCTCCATTTCTCTAGTACCAGATTTCCAGATCCTCTGTTTTCTTCTTCCCTTTTGGAAAAGTTTTGCACTTCCTTTGCAGTGCCTTCTTCCACTGGCACTGCAAGGACTATGAGCTGATGCACAGTCCCACCAGCACACAGTAGATCTGCAAGGGTGAAATAGTGGCTGCTGGCATGTTATAGGAGATTTCAGCATCTCCCCTCCCTGCTGCCTTGTGGGAAGCGTGAGTTAGGCAGTACTGTGCATCTGGGGGTATCTACAGCAGTGGGTTCACAGGAGGCTAGTCCTCCCAGGGCTATACGTTCATGGTCAAGTGCATGGCTGGATGAGATCCTTTGGCTCTGTAGGTTTTGCCAATCCCTTTTCAGCTTTGCAAGTTCAACAGGATTTTCTCTCAACGGGAATGGAGAGTTACCTTGGTTCAAGGCTGATCTAAGAAATTGGAAAAGGGGGTTTTAGCCTCTTCCTACTTGGATGTCACTCATGTAATCAGGATTCACATCTAGACTAACACCCTGCCTCGCCTTAGCTGTAATTGAAAAAGAAAGGAGTCTCTATGCTAGAGGCACAATTGTATCAAAAGTCTAAATTGAAATACAGGTATTTTTGCCCTTGGTCACCCAAATTGAGGCATCTAAAATGCCTGTTTTCCAGTCAGTCGATACTCAGAAGTTCCGGAAAATCAGCTCTTGGAAATACCAGAGAAAAACTCCCAAATTTAGGAACTTTTCAGTCAAAAATTGGTGCTTACTGGTTAATTTTGGAACAGCTTACATATCCTCCCCACCTCCAAATGCTTTTAGGAGGTTTAAATGACAATGAATATCTTTTGCATTTGGGGTCAGACACAAAACTACTCCCAAGATGACACCATACCTACCACATTCCTGACCTGGTGGGAATACTGGCTTTGACATGGAAAGGTTTATGTCAGGAATGTTGACAAAAGCCTAAATGGAGTGATGTGGGAGTCAGGGAGGAGTGTAAGGTGGGAGCTCTTTGAATCTGTCTTTCTTTTCTTTTTAAGGGGCTGTAGAAAAGGTTATTTTTCTATATCAAGTTTCATTCATGGAAAGGGTTCAGAAGATAAAACTCATGAATTAAAACCAAAACTGAAGCACAGACACAATGTGGACAAAAAGGGTTAAGGGACTGAAGAAGACACAGTAATTCTCCCAAATGGGGTCCAGATGTTTGCTGACATTTTAAAAACACACAGTCTCTTCCATCCCTACTTACCTTTATGATGCTGTGAATTGTTGAGATCAATCAGACATTACTGAAGGGGTAGTTTCTTTTCCAAGGTTTCTTCTATTTGTATCATAAAGTACATAGGCAAAAGAATACAGATGCATTAATAATAATAAGAGCAGTTCTCACCTGGTATAAATTGTCACAGCTTCGCTGAAGTCAATAGAAGAGCTCTGATTTACTTATCTTTTGTCCATCAGGGTGACTGCCCATACCCAGCGCTATCACAACAGTCTTTACAGACTGTCATGTTGCTCAATATTATGTCTATGCAAGGCTGTGCCACGTCAAATGGGGTGGTGAAAGGTATGTCAATAGAGAATCAGGCCTGCAGTATACATGGGAGTTTTGAAATCTCAGGAGGAAAGAGTTGCACATCTAAGAATGAGAAAGGTGATGGCAATAGCACTGGTCAATAACTGTGCAATGAAAGCAACCAAGTGCATGAATAAAGGTCTCACACTATAAGGAAAAAAGGAAGGATTATGAAGAACTGAGTGGCACCCAAGTAGAAGGAAAATCTATCTTATTTGTTATTTCAGTTCACATTAAAATCAGAAAAAAATTAAGGATGGAGAGGAAAAGGGAGCTATGTTGCAGTTTTGCTGTATTAGGTAGGTCACATCATGTCTGTACGAATTCAGGCTGATTCTTTCCCTATCATGACTCACTTGTGCATGCTCATGAAGGGGTGCTGAATTTGGCAGGCAAAACACACAGACAGTCATTTCACATTTTGTAAATCCTGTTGGCTCACTTTAGTCTGCATCCAAAAATATTGCCTGTGTGATGAAAGGGATGGGCTGAGCAGTGGAGAGACATTTCAGTGTCCAGAGTGGCTGCTCTCATCACCATTATCTTGAGCATCTCAATTCATTCCTTTTGTCCACTACCCACTGCAAACTGATGGCCTTTTTTCCTAGTGGCAGGAAATTATAACAGCAGCAAAGAGAGCCAAATTGAGGGAAGTTATGCCTCTTCTACTTAGACACTGAGCAATCTGGGAGCAGTACAGTCACTGGATGTTTCCCACCACAGTCACTTGGAGCAGTGTGGCAACAAAGGTGTGGGGAAACAAGATGAACCAAACCCCTAAGTTACATGGATTGAAACTTGCCCTCTAGCCAGTGGCTGGTAAATCTTTTTTAAACACCATGGGCTATTCACAAAGTAATGCCATGGAGGTCAGAGAGGGCAGAAGGAAATAGCCTGATCGTAAATCCGGAGCATTATTCTGGTCTAGGATGAGATTTAGCTTGGGATGCTGCAACTCAGTCCTATGACACATAGATTTTTCTATGGGATATCTATATAATTATATATTTCTAATTTACTTAAATACTTATAACATAATACTTATTATTGTTTTTATAATTTACTGCCTCCTTGGTTGACTTGGCATCTGTGTATCTTTTATCTTCCTTCATTTAATTTTTCCTTCTTCACCCATGTCTTTTTTATCTGTTTTGTTATTCCTTAGAAAGATAAATTACAGATGATGCCCTGCCACTGAATATACCTTTAACCAATGTATATTTAATATCCTTTTTTCTAAACTCTTTTGATTTACTGTCTTTTTCTTATCCCCTGTGATAATAACTAGCCAATGTATTACCTTGAGATTTTTCTTCCAAAGTTTTCTCTTTCCCTTTTCATGAACCTAAATATATGTTGGCCAATGGCCAGGTAATTTTCCATATCAGCAACCTCTCTGCTTGCATGCAGCCAGGAGAGATGTGCCTCTTGTAAACTCTGCTTTTCTCTAAAATGTGAAGTTCTTGTGCTCTGAAAAACCCTCAAACTTTCTATTTAAAATTAGCTGGTCAACCACGTGCTGGCTTCTTGCTTTTGATTTCATTATTTTCATGCACTTCTGTTCAGGTCTCCCTACCACTGCTTAAGACAAAAGTAATACCTCTTTCTAAAAGTGCTCTCACTGATATCAATGGTAAATTCATGTTGTCAGGTATCATGAAGATGAAGGGTGGTAAAATTTTATTCCAATTGATATTAATTTCTTGACCACCTTTGACACTACTCTTGGAAGCTGTTGAATATGGATTGGTGAGCTAAAGGTAGTGGATGGTTTGGTTTTAGTGGTCTATGATCCAGAGAACCAGGTATGAAATCAGGAGCTAGCACGAGTTTTACCTGAGAAAGATGAGAATAGGGTGGTAGAGTCCACAGCAGAATAGTCCAAATATAGCTCTAAATTATGCTTCTGTAACTACAAGATAATTCGATGTGTTTAGATTAAATTAATGTTGTACATCAATGTAGAAAAAGAGCAGAATATGGCTCTATGTGGTAGATTATTTTTATTTGAAGCCTAAACCTCTACTGTTACACTAAACAGAGCAAGCACTGTCCACACTGTTTAATTGCTAGCACACTTGGGTAGCTTTTGGCCCATGTTAACTAGCACTTTCCCCAGCAATGCCCTGCTAGGGGATATTCCCAACACGTAGCATGCAAAGAGATCTCCCAGTTTTTGGGGAAAGGAAAGAATTCAGCCTTATGGACCTGTCCTGCAGCATTTGCTTTCAGAACCAGAAAAACCAATGAATGATATTGATGTAGCTGATATGGATAGCAGGCAGTATTACTGTGCAATACATCCTCTCCTAGCCTGTTCAAGCTGGTGGTGAATCAAATACAGACACGAGATTTCAGCACTGAGCTAAAGACCCATTTATGGTAGCTGCGCTAACAAAAGACATGAGCCCTTCGTGATTTAGGCACTGAAATAAAAACCAAAAACTGAAATGAGCAGTAATTACCTGTGCCACCTTTTTTTCATTCTTCACAAATTAAATGAAGATGTGAGTAAAGTTTGTTATAGGGAGAAAAGGATATGTAAAGGGTTAAAGCATATCTATTAGGATGACATGATTGAAATGGTCCTGTGTGCTCTGTTGTAGGTAGCTCTTGAGTATGAACAGCAATAAAAGGAGACAGAAGGCAGAAGTGGAAATCTAGTTGAAAACATGTGTACTAGGAAGGGACTTTTGGCACGTAATAGCACGAAAAGGTCACACAAGCTAGTGTGGGTGGTGGAAGACACCACAGAGACTAGCACACTCACAAATGTATAGGCATGATATTTATCACTAAAGTCTGTAAGTGCCAAAACAGACACAAAAGGAGACAAAGGGGATTGACTGCTTCTGAAGATAAAATCGAGTGCAAAACAGAGGGAGAAGAAGGGACCAGGCACTGAGGTGGGAGTTGGGAGATGCCTTTAAAATAAGCAGTGAAGGGACATAAAGGACAGTGATAAGTGAAGGATATGGTGGGTCTGGCCATTTGTTCCTTGGAATCAAGGAAAAAAAATCCGTTTCTTTAGGAACATAGGGTTGGACCTCACTGGATTTTAAGTGTGCTATGTTAAAATACCTGTAATATATGGGATGAAATATTTTTTTGCCTTTTCTTACAGAAGACCCTTCAGTTTTACTTAATCTGCTATGAATGGACAGAACCGTTTTGATCGCTGCTGAGTGAGTGATGGAGACAATAACACCCTAAAATGCAAGGCCCAATACAAACAGTACTCAGCCCCAGTTTTGCTTATAGCCAAGCAGGGACTGACACTAGAGGTTTCTGAGCCCAAAGTGTTAATGGAGGAGCAAGTCCTGTGGCTATTGCAAAGGAAATTATATTAATAAAAATATTTCAGAAAAATTCTGGAATCCTTCCAGTCAGACGGATATTTTTATTATGTTTAAACACTCATGTCAAAGTCTCATTTATTGCAGACTTTTAGGAGAGCAAGAGGCATTCCTGAACGTCACGTTCCATATTTTTCCATTCTGTCTCAGACACATTAGATTTCATTTCATCGAGGGAGACATTATTCTCCATGAAAGTCTACTGTCATGTTTTACAGTGCTGTTTTCCCTTTTTTTCCCCTTCTAAATAAGAGTATCTACTTCCTCTTTAAAGAATTCTATGAGGTAGTCTGGAGGACTACCTGAAGGAAGAACATGGTAACTATTTTGCAGATGAGGGAGAAGATGAGGCAGAGGGAAGTGATTTATTCAGAATCACCCAACAGTCAGCCCTTAAAGCAGAACTAAGGGCAGGGTCCAAACCTCCAAAATCTCGGGGTAATGAATAAGCACTTATGTCCAGCCTGAGCTCAAAGCCAAAGGAAGTCTAGTTTTGCATTGATTTTCAACTTGAGTGTGTTTTGGACACAAGCTGCTTCTTCAGGTTATTAATTCCCTCTGATAGTAGAAGAAACCATTAGACTTCAGAGTCTCTCTGCTAAGCCAATGTATAGACTCTTAACACGTAACTCCATGTTCATTTTAAGTTGAATAGGTTACTAAGGATTATTCCCAAATTTGGTTTCAGCAGCTGTTTAACTCTTCAGACTGTGCATGTCATCTTCATAACAGAGTACCTGAAGGAAGAGGATGTCCCATGATGTGACCTAATGAATGGATGGGCCTTTTCTGGTCTGATCCTAGTGAGGATCCCTTTCCACTTCATGTAACACAATGCAGTAACTCATCTTTGCAGCCATGCCATTCACAATGAACCATACCCATCTTGAGGGTCATTTTCCTTTCTTGGCTTTTCGCATCAAAAAACTGTGGATAGAGACATCCTTCTTAAAAGAATATGAAGTCAACAGCTAAAAAGCCCTGCATATGAAAGAGAAAAATTTCAACTGTGTGGATTCCCGTTCTCTTAAGTACTGTGCATGCCAGTTTCCAATTTCAGGAATTTTTCTTACACAGCAGCACCTGGCAGAAGAAATTACTCCCATTGTGTGGGAAATTCCAGCATTTCAAAATTTATTTTGTTCATTAGAAGTTGTGATGTTTCATGGAATTGAAAATCTAAACTGTTTTAAGAGAAATATAGAAACACAGAAACACACTTATCAAAAGGGAGGTCATTAACCTGAACATCTTGGCACAGGTGGGGACTCAGCTGGCCTGATGTATGTAGTCTTGACCACCACACTTTAAAAAGAGTAATAAACCATTTGGAAAGGATCCAGAGGAGAGTAACATGAAGGGAAAGAGGTTTAAGAAAACATGACCTATAATGAAAAGTTGAAGGAATAGAGTTTGTTTAGTCTAGGAAAGCAGCGAAAGAAGGGAGGCATGATAGGAGTCTTCAAACATATAATAGGTTTTTTAAAAGAGAACAGTGATCAATTGTTCTCTATGTCCACTGCTGGTAGGACAAGAAGAAATGGGATTAATTCGCAATGGGAAGAGTTTTAGGTTAGTTATAATAAAATCCTTCTAACTCTGTGGACAGGAACAACACAACCTTGATGGGCTGCAGGATCATTACCTCTGGAGCGTTTTTAAAGCAGGTTGGATACATATCTGTCAAGGATGATCTAGAAATGTTTGACGTTATATCAGAGCAAAGGGTCAGGTTGGAAGTCCTCTTGAATTCCTTGCTACTTTACTCTCCTGCTGTAAAGTGCTTTATCCTGATAATGCCTGCACATTGTCAGAAATCACAAGGTACATCAAACATCTTGTACTATAGTGGACGGTCATTCTAAGCAAGGAATGATATTTGAAAAATTTTAATATTAAAGGTCAAAACAAAGAAAAACTCCCCAAATAAAGCAAAAAAAAATCCAAACAAAGCAAAGAGTAAAGGTCAAACTAAATATTTCTTTTCATCTTGGAGTTTTTTTGAAGCATTGCCAACAGGAATATTATCACAGTTGCCTGGCTCCCAAGAAATATCTTGATTTTGACAAATCAGCTTTTTCTGATAGGAAGTTGTATAATCAAAAAAAATATTAACCAGTGTTGTTGCATGAGGACTGATGGGCCTTAAAACCCTGATGGGTTTTACTCTAGCTACGTACAGAGAATATATTTTAAGCAAAATTTCACTTCCTACATGGTAGATTTGGGATGGGAAATGGTATTTATAGAATAATCCTTCTTTCAGAGCTTATGACAGGCAGCTCCTGCAAGGGAGCACCTGTGAACAGATGAGGAGAGTTCTTCTTACTCCTGTTAGAGTTTCGAATGTGAATATAATGAAAGCTTGGCTACAGCTGAAGGAGGGTGGTGGGGCACTGGAATGGGTTGCCCAGGGAGGTTGTGAATGCTCCATCCTTGGCGGTGTTCAAGGCCAGGTTGGATGAGGCCTTGGGTGCCATGGTTTAGTGTGAGGTGTCCCTGCCCATGGCAGGGGGGTTGGAACTGGATGATCTTAAGGTCCTTTCCAACCCTAACTATTCTATGATTCTATGATTCTATGAAGCTGGGTAGGTGAGGGGAACCAGAGAAGTTATCGTCTCTCTAAGCAGGACTTGATGTGTGAGGGATGATCCAGTCTCTGATAATTTCTGTATGCATGGAAGTGGGGGAAAAATAAAGTCTAAAAAATTCTCCAACAACTAAAAAGTTGTGGAGAATAAAGACCTAATTATCTCTGTCTTCTGAGCCTTGCTGCAAGTTGTATTGAAATTCCTTTTGGGTCAGAGAAGTGCAATTACTCAGTAATCTGTAGAGATGTCAACCTATAACCAGCTGATGTTTGTTTACCAGCAATTCTCATTAGATTTCTCTTAATTAAGAAGCAGTTACTTTGTATTTAGGGCCCTGTGATTGTCATTGACGCTTTCTTAGAGTGAAAGCGGCTCTAGTTTGTCAAAGTGGATGTGCTTCTGTTAAAACCACATATGTTGTCCTAGGATTGAATGATGGACCTGATGGACCAAGGCTTCCTATATGCCTTGGGATTCTCAGGCTTTTGATTACACAAGGCTTTGTTTTGCTGTCATTACAACCACCTCCTGGAAATGACCCTGCCCCGGTCCAGTTTCAGTCTGTGATGTGATAAGGTACTTTGAGGTTGTGTTTTTAAAGGGATCTGAGTTAGATGAGACCACCCTTGGAAACAGGCAGTATGGGATTATTACAGCCCAACACCCAAGTACTCATCCTTCTTGTGAGTATATGTTACAGATATCCATGGGGAAGCCCTGAGAGGTGCACGAGTCATCCTGAGCAACTCCTTGAGGAAGGGGCACCAGACTTGCATTGCGTGCTCCCTGCTACCAGTAGTGGCACCACTGAAGATGGCTGGGTTTCTAGCGGGAAGAGAAGTTGCAAGAGAAGTTGGTGAGAAAGAAATGACCAAGAAAGTGAAAAACTAATTATTTGATCAAAAGCTTTAAGAAAAAGTTACCTAAAACTTTGGACTTCTGACATTTTCTGCCCAATAACTGTAACAACAGCAACGGAGATGGGCACAAATGTCTTATGCAGAGATCTGACTGGAGAAACTATTTTTCTTCTTTTGACTCCACTAAAACAGACCAAGTGTGGCTGAATGTTGGATGTATAACCCCCAAAGCAAATAATTCATAATGAATGCCCTATCCCATTTTAATTCATTTTGTGTTGTCTCTGTGTGGCAGGATGTCTACAGGCCAAATACTGTTCTCCATAATGTTGGTGCAGTTCCATTGATACATTGATTTCAAGAGGTCACACCAGATTATCATAATGGCTCCTTCAGGCCGTAAAAATCTATGAATACGAAAGCATGGGAGAGCAAGTTGAGGAGAATACAGAAAACTTCACTTTGTATTTTGAGTGGAGGAGACAGGGGAGTATGAGGGACTGTAATGCAATAGACATAGGGCCTTTTGATCATGAATGTGAACACTTTTCAGGTTGGTACCTGTTGAAAGCTGCTACTATTTGATGGCTCTTGAGTAGTTTATGTGAAACCAGCTGGAGGTCTCTGTACAATTCTTTGGAGCTAAAAGTCTAGTTAAGTCAACAAAGAGGCTTCATTGACTTCAAGAGGTCTCAAATCTGGCCTTAAGTGAATAAATGCTCACAATAACATCAAACTGTCCACCATATGACACCTCCTACATTCAATTTAACCCTCACCTCTTCTCCTTTCCAATGCAACCCAGCTTTAGATGAATATCTGCTTTGAAACACAGGGAGAAACAACAACGCTCTTTTAAAAACAGGCTTTAAAATGGGTACCACTGTAATAAAAGGTTGACACTCTCTAAAAACAAATATTGCAGTGAGAACTGATTGAATTTCCTCCATAAAAATCTCTTAAACACTCACATCGCTTCCCCAGGGACAAGTTTTCCATAAACAGGTAACATTCTTTTGTTGTTGTTGTTGTATTTTTAACAGTCTTGTACAGTATCTTGTCAAGATGTCATCAATACAACCGCTTTGACATTTTTAGTGCAGCATTTGGAAAGCAGGTTGGGTTTTTCAGTCTGGCAAGCCAATATAAGTCAGTCTCCGATACTTAATTTCTCTATGAGATCCTTCACTTCTATTATAAACAGATCCAGCACTTGAGAGATAAATTTCTTGGTAACAGTTTGGACTTTTTTATGAACCACCTGCAAGTTTTCTGCAAACAACATGTTTTATGGGAGCTCAAGGCAATGTTCACCCATCAAGACCTGACAGTAAGAAGTGGATGAATGAGGCCTTATCTCAGCCACACATGTAACCTTCTGTGTCCCCTGGCTTGACCTCCCTCTGCACTCATTTATGAAAATGATTCATCTTTAAAGAGCTTCCTCGCTCTGCCTGGAGGCTGTAGATCTTTCTGCACTGGACTTGTAGGCTGAGGTTATAAACTTCGGCATGGAAGGCTTACAGAGGGGCTTGATTTTGAACATTAGGGGAAAAAAGAATGCGTACACTGTGTACACACTTAAAGAATCAGGTTAAAATGCAGAGAATTGAAAAAATCTCTTTTTGTGAATACTGAGATTTTTAAAAGGGAGGTGGCTCAAAAAGTGGGTCTCTTATTGATGTCACATTAGATTTTTGGTTAAGATCAAAATTATTTTGAAAAGCTATTTGTTCTCATAATTTATGCTTCTTGCTTTATGTGTGTTTTTTTTCTGGGCAATAAAGAATATAAAATAATGCATTTCTAATCAGTATTACTTCCTGGCTCTCAGGCATTCACACTGGATTTACCCCAAACTGAACAGTTGTCGGGGAGAAGCAGCACAGTCTTTCATAACAAAATAATCTCTTGGAATAATGCAAATGATAGTTTTAAAAGTGAGCAAAAAAGCATTCTAGTGTTATTTTGGCACTATTTAAGTTTCTGCAATACTAAACTTTATTGTGTTAATGAAAACCTTCACCATGTCTCAGACTTATTTCTGCTCTTTCACTGCTACAGGAAGTAAACTTATACTCTTCTCAGCAAACCTGAACATCTGTAACTTAGCAGTAAAAACAACCCGCAAAAAATAAAAGCTGTTGTCAGCTTCTGAGTTAAGTTACATGTTCGAGTTTTGTGGGGTAGAATACTTCTGGTGTTAGCTTAGGATTTATCTCCTTCATATAGGCAAGCTACCCAAACTCTAATCTGAAGTGCTTTATCATCCATTCAGGAGAAAAGAAACACCTTCACCTATGCTGGGAGACAGTTTGGGCTTGAACACATTTATTCAGCTGGGTTAGAGCCTGATTCCACTTGGAGGTGAAAGCTGTTCCTCAGGGCATGGGTGAGAGAAACATTCCTCCAATACAGATAATCCCTGTATTCTGTCCTGCTAACAGCTTCTTTCTTGAAGTCCAGGCATGGAAAGGGAGGTTCAGGCAAACCTTCCCATCATTAGCACAACAGAGAGATGCAGAGTCTAAGAAAGTCTAAGTATGAAAGCCCTTGAGGTGGGTCCTCAGGAAGATGTAGGTGAGGGCAGATGCAAGGTGGTCACGCTCATACAGATGGAACTTCTGTGTGGGAATACTTATCTTCAGGTTAGGCACACCCAGCAGCCAATACTTACGATGTTGCTGAGTAAAACAAATGCCTGGAGATCTTGCTGAGTTTGTGAGATACTGGACATGGGCCTGAGAGCTAAACACTAGCATGGAAAGCGTCTGCCCTCATTGACTTTGTATTCACAAATATCTCCTAAGCAGGTAATATAAGTCCTAGAAACGCATAGTTTATGTTAAACCCCCCTACATTCCTGACATCCCTTGGCACTAAAAGAAGTTCCCCCATGCAACCTCTGCTCTAAGGTGATACAGTGAACTTAACACACCATTCTGGTGGAGAGTTTCCTGTTCTAGAGTAAATAGGACACACAGCACATCTGTGTGTGCTGCAGCATTTTCTAGCTCACAAAGCATCACAGGCAGTCGTAACACTAATACCTTTCACCAGCTGATCATCTCAAAACTCATGTGGTCTTGTTTTGGTTTTTTTTTTTTGTTGTTCCCCTTACATATCTAAAGTTGTATAGATCTTGACTGCAATCACAGCCATTAAATCACATTGGTTCTGGTGAGAGCACTGGCCTTTAGCTCAGAGAGCTTTTCTTACTCTCCCTTGCTTATATCTCTATATATTTTTATGAGACACTTCCAATCCCTATAATCTTCTGTTGCTGAGCATTTTTAAGTCAACAAGCTATGTTCAGACATGTTATATTGACGTAGCACTAAAGACACCTGGGAAATAACTTGATATATGTGTACGATAGTGTGCTGGACTGCAGTGGTATGATCTGGGCTCCTGCAAACACTGTGACCACATTGATGTCAGCTCTAGTCTGTTCCTCATCAGACCTGAGTCACCTTGGTGTGGACACTCTCTCCTTTGACCCTTAGACCACCCTTTTGTCTCCTCCTTTGAAGTAGACCATCTTTCTGATCATCCAAGTAGCCTTTCTCAATACTCCACTTAATCTACAGTCATATTTCTAAACATAGGGTGTTTGTGGTTATACATACCCAGAATGTCCAACTAAAGTTGTCTTCAAATATACGATACAGGCTATTTTTCCTATCCCCATAAATCGCTGAAGAGCTTTAACAGTTTTTGTTGAAATCTGGTGAACCTGAAGATTCTTTTGGTGGGGCTTGTTGCTGAGCTCTTTGATTTGTGTTTTGCAAAATCATTGCTGAACATAAATCTCAGCTGCTTCTTGATGAGTCTGCAAATACCACCAGTTGACCAGGCAAAACCTGCTTTATTTACAGAATATCTGTCATTGGCACATAGCTTTGGGGGTTTGTAGTTGAACACAGAAGTCTTATGACTGTGTTTATGGTACATGATTTGGTATATTTAATACATTTAAGGGGAGGGAAGATTGAATGTGTCTAATTCAACTAGTCCCTGGGAAGAGCTGAATACCAGCTGTGGGAAGGGAGGGAGGGTCAGAGACAGACAGACGGCAGAGCTCTCATGTGTAAAAGATGACAAACAGCATGTCTGAGGAGCAAGGCAGCTGCCAGCTTTAGCAGAACAAGTGTATCTGAGTTGTGTTAAATAAACTAACCTGATTCAGAGACGCTGTAGATATTAAAGATCCTGGATACCAATGAATAAGGATTAAAGCTCCTATTCTTTTCTATTCTAATCTATTCTAGCTCTTTTGTCATTTGTGATATCAAAGATCCACATCTACAGAAGGATTTACAGCACTGAATTTAGAAGCTTCTAATTCTTAGGAGCTTTGTCGATACTGGGTTGCCTAACTTAGGCGAGTAAGCTTCTTATGCAATACATGGAGCATGGAGGCATCAAGTACTTCACTTCCAAAAGGGTTTAGCATGTAGCAGCACAAGATAAAAGCCCAGCTTGGTGGCAGGAAAGCCAAGGATAGGTGTGAGGTATTGTGCGCCTTCCTTCTTAGGAAGCCAGGTGCCCAACTCAAGATTACAGGCAGATACCATCTTTCATTCAGGTTTCAAGGCCTGCTTGACAGTCCATGAACTGTATCTCCAACAGCCAATTGAAACACTCACTTGGTATCTTGGAGGCTTTATTTCAGATCTTCCCAGACCTACTGGAAGAGGTCTGTGTCTCCCACTTGAATGGATTAAAAGCTAAAATGCAGGGTAATTCTGTCTTATTTAGACATTTTATGCAAAGGTGGAACACAGAAGACACTGATGAGCAGAGTAATCTCTGCATTTCAGCTTTGCTATTTTCTCAAGAGGTGAAAAACCTAGAATCACCTCCATCACTACCTATTAGGAATACTGCGGCTTTGAACTGGGGTAATTCCTAGACCAGTTATGCATTTAATCAGCCAGCTATTGAGACTACCTGCTCATGCAGGCTTCGCTGAGAAGATAACTGAATGATTTCGATATCTTCCTGCCCCTGGTTGCTGATTTCCTCACCAACATTAAGATCCAGGTTTGTGCCTGTAGAAGGATAAAATACAGAGTGCTAGAGCATCAGTGAATTTGTCAGTGATTTGCAACACTGTAAGAAGCAACTCTGTCTGTCCAGAATTGGGGTAGTGCTGCTCAGTGGCTTGCAAAACTACATGCAAAGAGTTTGTGATGCCTTTGAATCACTTCTCATTTCGTGTTTCTCACTAACAATCCTCTGAGTGGTGTTTGGCAGCAGGAATGTTATCACAGAAAGGACAACAGCCGCAGGGACTTTTTTGGGGCAGAGGGATATTTTCTGGCTGTTTCATGTTTCACAGAATACCAGACCTGAACAATGGGAAGAAGCTGGATGGCCACTGAATGAGTTTCCTATGCCTGGTTGCCATGCAGGCTGGGAGTTTTCACCCTATTTTGTTTAGATAGCTGCCTCTGATCATCTCTACTTTCTTATTTATTGGCATGCTGACAGCACGCCAGTGGCAAGGCAACTCCCTCCAGTAGTTCCCATCATTTGGAGCTCAGCTTCCTCCCTCTCCACCTACTGCTGCTATTAGGCACATTCAATATACACCCAGGCATGCATGCACTAAAATACCTAGGTGAACCTAAGGAGCAGCCAACCCAAATACAAAACAGGCCTCCAAATAATAATACCTGTGGAGCCTGAAGAGTTGCCTACCTTGCCCAAAAGGCTTTTTAGGGGGTGCTGGGAAGGGAGGGGAATGGCTTTTGAAACCCCAGGTTAAATCCTGCAGTGAAGATTTCCATTTTTGTGTGCCTCCACGCTTCTGGGGTGACCAATCTGGGATACCTGGCATGGTCCTGCAGCTAAGCTTCCTCTTCAGCTGTTAGGTCCCATGGGAGAGGGGTGTACATCACTCAGCCAGCCTTAATTTTGCAGTAGCTCTCTGGCTCCCCACCACCTAAGTGTTAATTTAGCCCACAGAAATGGGTAAGCCTGCGGGACCAAGGGGTTGGCTAACAAGGTGTTTAGCCTATGCAGATGAAGGAGTACTTGGGTGCAAGACAGGACTTGTTCCCTCCATTAACCCTCCTCAAACCCAGCTACTAGGAATTAGTAGGAATGAGGGGGGGATATTTTTCCCTCCAAGGCTTGTTCAAATGGAGAGGCTATTCAGGTAGGGCACCGGGCAGTGTTCTGCAGGATGGAGCCACTTTTTCCTGACTTTTCCTCACTTTCTTCTCATTACCAGGCAAACTTCTAGTCAGGGCAGGCTTGCCAAGTGCCAGAAGTAACAGGAATAAAAACTTGGGGGATTTCCCAGCTAATTTTCACTTAGCCAAGCATCCCAAATGATGTGTGTTTCTACTGCTGAATCACTACATATTTAGGTCTGGGGTGGTTGTTTGGACAGCCCGTTTGCCCAGAGAGGTAGAGAGCTGAAAGAGGCACCCTTCTTCTTGACACAAGGCTACCCATGTTTTGCATTGGAGCACAAGGAGGAGAGATGCCACTGAGAGGCCACTGTACCCTCCTCTCTCAGAGGCAGCCAGCAGGCTTCAATTTTCTGTACCTTCCAGGCAGCTACACTGCCTCAAAATAAAAGTATTTAGCAATACACCCATTTTCAAATTACTGTTCTAAGTCAAAGAGAAAGAGCATTAAGAATTGAATAGTATGTCTACCACTGGACATCCCTTGATCTGCTCCTTGAATAAGACAGCTGTATGAACTAAGGACGTAAAAAGAGTTGCACCAGCTATACAATGATCCACCTAACACATTTACCTCTTCCTGACAGGGGCCAACAATGAATACATGCTTGGGGAAAAGTAAAACAGCAAAGTGAGACTTCCTCAGAGAACTCTCCCAACATCTTGAGATTTGCATGTCAGCGCCTTCCGGAGCCAGAGGTAATGTCTTTGTATTTAATAGCTCCTGAAGAATTTCTTTCATGAACTTGTCCAGTCCTTTTTGAACCCATGTAAATTTACAGCATCCACAACATCCTGTGGCAAGGAGTTCCACAGCTTAATTATACATTGTATGAAGAATCATTTCCCTTTGTTTGTTTTGAACCCGTCTCCTCCATGTTTCATTTAATGTCCCCTTGCTCTTGTTTTGGAAGAGACAGAGAACAATTGCTCTCAATTTCCATGCCTCTTTGATTTCATAGACCTCTGTCATCTACCCCTCATTCACAGTCTGGTCCCTAATGAGCAATCTGAGGTTTTCATGCTACTCTTGATTGCTTAAAATTGTTCTTCCCACCTAATGGGATTACATATTGGGCAGTGAAAGGGTTTTTAGAATGAGGAAAAATAAAATATCTGGGTGGATTTGTAATATCTGCAACCATCACCATTTACAGGGAACAATCTTTGATCTGCGGGTACTTGGGAAATTCCTCTCAACCATCTGTCTGAGGAATTATGAAGGAGTTCCCTGTCTTGCAAGTACACTGCAAAAGCAATCAGAGGATAACACCACATTTAAATCTGCTTATCACAACCACTATCAGGAAGAGATGACAAAAATATACTGTATGTTTACTGAAAGATCAGTTCTCTTTGTTAACTTTTGGTTCAAATTATATAGCCAGTAGACACTTAACATGTTATCTCTTTGAGATATCAGTGATACTGTATTACAACATTACAGAGAGCTTTATAGACTAGTGACAAGAAGCTGAGAGTTTCTCAACTGACATATAATTATCTAATGTGCTTGATGTGCCAAAAATTGATGCTCTACGTGGATGAACTGAAAGCACAGAAAGAGAAACAGAAAATACCTGAAGTAGTTCGTAGGAAGGAGGAAAAGGTAATCCTTATAGCAAAAGTTGTTTCTTAGAAAAATATTTCTGGAAAATAATAAATCATTATCAGAATGCTGTTTTGAAGTAAACTTGAGTTTAATCTTTGAAATTACTCATCAGTTTATATTAAGCATATACTTACTTGCCTTGCTTGATAAAGGTCTGACTGGTTCACGTTCAGAAAACCAGCCTATTCATTCATCCTGAGGTTCACAACCTGTGAAGAATTCCTGACATCAAAAGTTGAACCTGTGTCCAAACAATTTCAGGCTTTGGGGTCTTTAGAGGAGCTCTAGATAGAGAAAAGAACACATAAAATGTTCAGCTTTGGGGTCAATCATCTGAGCGCTTTAGGTAACTGGTGATCTGTGTGTTTGTGCAGTTGCATTTGCAACATCAAATAATTGCATGTTCCTGCTTGGCTCATGTGATTTGCTCACAGGCTACATTAATCCTGAAAATTTAGTGAGATTCCAAGAAGTAGTTGAAGAGTTTTCCAGGTAGCTGAAGGGAGGAAGGGAAGGAAGGATACATTTCTTCCTTAAAAATTTAAACCTATCTTTAGTTAGCTAAATTAAGAATAGGTATTCAACAAAAGCAAAGATGGGTGGGTAGCTCTTCTCTTTCCTTCAGATGACTCTCATTTCTTCAGGAACATTTGAACCTAGTCACCAAGAGAGAAAAGATTGTATTCTATATAAACTAGAGGGTTGATCCAGGAGGTCAGTGTTTGCAGTTCTGCAAGAGACTGACCTTTGTTTTCATGAATATCAATTTAGAGTAAATGTGAGGCCTAGATCCAGACATCTATCCCCATTTAATTTGTATACCTCAATATGTTCTGGTACCTGTACTTGAATATTATTGTTTATTTTAGAAGAAAACCAAAACTTAGAATCATAGAATCATAGAATAGTTAGGGTTGGAAAGGACCTTGAGATCATCCAGTTCCAACCCCCCTGCCATGGGCAGGGACACCCCACACTAAACCATGCCACCCAAGGCCTCATCCAACCTGGCCTTGAACACCGCCAAGGATGGAGCATTCACAACCTCCCTGGGCAACCCATTCCAGTGCCTCACCACCCTCTCAGTAAAGAATTTCTTCCTTAGATCCAATCTAAACTTCCCCTGTTTCAGTTTGAACCCGTTACCCCTTGTCCTGTCACTACAGTCCCTGAGGAAGAGTCCATCGCCAGCACCCTTGTAGGCCCCCTTCAGACACTGGAAGCTGCTCTGAGGTCTCCACGCAGCTTCTCTTCTCCAGGCTGAACAGCCCCAACTTTCTCAGCCTCTCTTCATACGGGAGGTGCTCCAGCCCCTGATCATCCTCGTGGCCCTCCTCTGGACTTGTTCCAACAGTTCCATGTCCTTTTTATGTTGAGGACACCAGAACTGCACACAATGCTCCAAGTGAGGTCTCACGAGAGCAGAGCAGAGGGGCAGGATCACCTCCTTTGACCTGCTGGTCACGCTCCTCTTGATGCAGCCCAGGATACGGTTGCTTTCTGGGCTGCGAGCACACACTGCAGCCGGCTCATGTTCAGTTTCTCATCGACCATTTCTTTTAAGCTGAATTCAACTGATCCAAAATCCAAAATTAAAATAAAAGCTTGTCATATCATGGCAAATCATTTCAAAGATGCACGTTATTTTATATGCCTGGAAACATGTTCATCTGGCTGTAATTTTGTCCCTATTAAATGGATCTCTCTGATTTTGATACAACATAGAGTTCCTTCTCCTTATTTAGCAAAATCTATTCATTCATGCAGTAGAGACATATACAAGAAGTTGACATGACTTATGTGCTGTTCTCATGCCGCAACTGACCATTATCCTTGATTACCCTGTCCATTCCCTTTCCTGCCCTTTCTGTATCCAGAAGGAATCACTTCTTATCCTTACCTGTCTTCTGCTTTGATTGCAAGCGTTCTGGAGCAGACACTTCCTTTTTGTTCTGTGTTTGTTTGTTCTTTTGTGCAGCACTCAGCAATCTGAAACCAGTTTTGGTTTTTGGCATGCTTGAGTTTAGTGTGACTCCTAGACTACTAAGTTTACATCTACTAAGCGTTGCACACATACAAATAATAAATCATAACACCAACATTCGGGTTCATGGAACTTGCTCATTTTCCATGCTGTTGGAAAAAGAGCTTTCACTGCCCAGCATCTCAAGACATAATCTTGCTTGTCAATGGCTGACTCCTCACACTGACACTTCAGTGGGAAAGTCCCATTTTGATTTTCTCTTCTTTTTCTTTTTCCCCTAGACATGCAAGATTCTGGTAAATGGGAATTTTTTTTCTCAGGTTTCTCCAGCTGTTTATCTCTCTTTTACTCATTTCAGTAAAATTTGTGTGTTCAAATCAGGTGTGGGTAAAACGATACGTTTTTACCTTGCAGATAGAAATGAATGAACTTCTTGCTCTGCTTATTAGGCAAGAAAAAAAAGGAGGGAAAAGCAGATTGCATTTTAAAACTGCAACTTTTCCTTTAATTACAACTTGAGAATGAAAATAATTTCAGCTGCTAGGCAAACAATTATCTTCCTGTGAAATTCTTTATCTTCATTAGTGTTAATGTACTTTCTGTGCGTCAGACCACCTGCTTTTCAGAAGTTCCATAAAAGTGTTTCTTAAGGGCCCAGCTCTACCCAGCCTGTAGCTAGGTGAGATGGAGGGAGAGAGGTAGACCTACTATTTACGTGATGCTATTACCGAGCAGAACTGCAGTTCTTGTCCTTCAGGGCCAACATACCTCATAGGAATCACAGAAAGAGTAAGTAGAAGACTTGTTGCGTAGTAGGGTGGAAAAGGAGGAATCTGAGACAGCTTTACTTTCTGTTTTGGCAGATGGTCATCAGGAATTTGGGGTGGTCTATGGTTTAACTTTATGTTTATTCCTCACAATCTCAAACGTGTGATTTGCAGTGCCTCGTAGGGTTCAAGCTGATGGCTGAAAAATCAGTTCCATCACTCTGGCACAGAATTTTGGGTAACAGATGCAAGGAAGTGTGAGTGTTTTATTGCCTCATGAATGCCCTTTTCTGGATACGTAACCAGACTTCCTGTGACAAAATGGCAAACACAGTAAGGAAAATGCCTTGTGCTAGGGCCACTTTCCTGCCCACAAGGCTTCAATTTGCATGATAAGCTGGGTAAAAGGGAGTTCTGGCTGTTACAGGCCAGTCTGGTCCCTTAGAGCTTTACTGCAGCACTCTGCAAACCTGTTCCTTCTTGTTTACTCAGTAATTCCTCCTGCCCTTGCTTTCCAGCAGGAAGGGAAAAGGAAAGGTAATGTGACCTTTGGTATTTTGAAATAACATGATAACTATGCGCATCTTCAAAGGACATGACTATTGAAGAACAGCTGGGGATGGTGGTGGGAACAGCCTCCCCCTAACATTAGGCCTGGTGGAGGAACCAGAAGAACCTGCAGAGCTCGTGAGAAGCACTGGGGAAAACTAGGAGCGGCCAGAGCAAACTCATTGTCCCCTTTCATTATATCTGAGATTGACCTTTATTAGTTGCCTGTGGGTATGGAATGGGCTCAGCTGAAGCTCTTCAGAGGAGGCAGAACACAAGCACCCATGCAAAGCAAGGAAAAGGAGATGGGGTGGAAGGGAAAGCCAAAGGGAGACTGCTAATGGTTCTCCCTTTAGGGCCATGACTAACCACTGTAGAAGCTCAGCAGTTTTAAAAGGACTCAGCTTTTCAGCATCTAGATAAACCAGGAAAAGATTATTACTTCTGTTTGTGTGAAACAGGACTGGAGAAGCAGAAGGCATCTGAATGCCTCTGAGGATGCTGGTCAGAGAAATTAAATTCTAATTATCCTTCAGAATCATTGCTTAATGGATATTGAAGGTTTCTGCAAACGTTAGCTTTTCTGCAGGGAAAAAAAAAACCAACCCACCTTTCATCTGAAAATCAGCAAATCCAAAAGAAATATTTTGATTTCTGGAAAAAAGGAAATTATTTTATTTCTCATTTCACACAAAATTATTTTGGGGCACACTACTCAGAAAAGACAAATCTTCAGCAGTGATAGAAGAAGCCAAAACCTGCTTACTCTACTTCAGGCTTCTGCACTAACTTTGAAAGCACTTGACTGAAAACAACCATTAAAGGAAATAGTCACAGATCAGTTCCTTCATCAGTGTGACCATATGAAATCTTTGATTATCAAAAATAATTTGTTTCTCATGAGAAGATGACCTGGGTATGAAGGCTTTGGTCAAAGAAAGGGTTTCCAAATGGATGCCTTTTGTCGTGGGCTAGGAGAAGTTTGTGTGCAGCACTCAGAGATAATTTCTGGTTCTTCTTATGGCCTTATACTGACATCTGACCTCCAGTGCTCCATGAACAAAACCTGAGACTAAGGGCAACATAATACATCTCATATTAGGCTTATAATAGAGTCTGAATGTATGAATCTGAGTGCTTCAGATTCAGCAGCGATGAATTCTGGGTTTCACTTCTTTACAGTGCTAAGAAAGGCTGGAGGTCTATTGGGTGATTTCACCATTTCTTACTCGAACATAGGAATGGGGTTGGTGGAAGATGAAAGGAGCTTTGGCCTCTTCCAACATACTCTTCTGCTCCTTTTTCCCTCCCCTCCATGCACTGAAGTGCATTGCTGAGTGCAACTGGAACAGGGCACAAGGCAGATGACTGCCAATGTTTGCTGCTTAAAATCACCCGGCAACAGAAGGATACTGTTTTCCAGCCCATATAGAGCTATGACATATCTCTATAGTCATGAGAAAGAAGCAGCGTTTGTAAACAGCAGTCTTCCACCCCTTCTTTTGAGGTGGATGTAGGCACAGCTGGTTACTGTGATAGGGGTGTCTAGGTTTCCACTCAAACAAGTGATGCTAATACTTTGAAACAATACATTAAATATATAAAGAGAAGAAAAAGGCATTTAAAGAAGCATTTTGCTTCATTGCAAATAATTATTTGCTGTAAGCAGGACTCATTTTCAATAGAAGAAGAATTTGGCAAGTCAGAATCCCCTCAGCACTGGGGTTGTAGACAAAATGCACATTTCAGAGCAGCTGCCATGGCCTCCAGGCATGCTCAGGTCCTCCAAGATTAAAGTTGGCCACTTTGAAGGTGGAGAAGCCTCACCTTGTTCTTGCTAACGCCTCCAGCTCTGCCATCCTTCCCGGGGGGGATGTGGTGACCTTTGCGGTACAAACTGGACATCTCGCACAGCTGCAATTTTTTCTAATAGGGATCATAAATAAAGAGAGTGCTCCACTCTCTCCTTGCACTTTCATGTTAGCCTCTTGTTTACAAATGTGAAGGAACAGGGTTTCATGAGAGCTCTAGGAGGTAGGAAACAGACCCCTACAAAAGAGCCCTCATCCTACAGGATGCCAGCTAGGAAAGGTGTCAGGATGGAGGTTTGTTTCTGGGCAAGGGTAATCATTGTTTCAGGAAACCTGTCAGCTGTGCTGGAGGAAAGAGGCTGATGGTGCACGGACATGTGTGGGCAAGCTCCTCACTGACGGGGGAGAGCTACATATGCCGGCACCCGCATCCAACCATCAATCATACTGAGACCATATGTACACAGCAAGCACTCTGCGACCAGACAGAGGAGGCACATGATGCAATGGGCACAGGTGTGCAGCAGACACCAGGGAAAGGCAGCAGGGCTTTGCATACATAAAACGTCTTCCCTCTGAAGTTCTCAAGGCGATTTGCAAGCATTAATTAATTCTCACAACGCCCAAGGATGGTAGGCAAGGCAGTGTCACTGGCAAATTAATTTTATAGGTAGTGTCTTTGATATCACACGCTCATGTGCTCACTGCATAGGATTTTGATGTATTCTATTACTTACCCAACACACCTGCTGCCCTTCAGCCCTTCTATGCAGCATCCTGGATGAATTTATTATTATTTCTGTTATTATTACTGCTATTGTTACTGTTACCATTAGCATTATTATGGCAGGACTAGTGCTATGAAGTAGATACGTACATCCGAAGAGAAAGTCATTGCCCCAGAGAGCTCATAATCTAAACAGACAGGATCCACATTTGTGCAAGTCCATGCTTGCACTCCAAGAATGTCTGTTGTAAAATACCTCAGGAAAGTTTGGGCTGGGATTGACAAAGATGGGTCTGTCTGCAGGGGTTTTTTTTGCACTCATTTAATCTGTCTTTATGTTACAGGGTGACTGGACATTAAGATATTCTCACCTAAAGATCTCCTGAGCTGAGACAGTGAGTTGCAGCCACCTGAGAGCTTTGTGCATTGATGCTGGGTTGACATCAAGCTCAAGTGATACTCATTCAGATTATTGAATATATACAGAGACTTTCGTCAATAAGCAACGTTCTGGTAGAAAATTATCAAAATCTAGTGTAGGTTTTGTTCTTCTCTTTTTCACTTTCAGAGCGATCTTAAATTGAAGAAGGAGTGGAAAATGATGTGGGTAATTTTTTCTTAATAATGGAAACTAGCAGAAAATAGAAGTTTATTAGCCAGATCTATCTGACTTTTGCTGGACTTGGCAACAGGCGTATTACTAATTGAATCTTACCAGTGGAGTGACTTTGGGCATTTAATGGCATGCTTCAAAACTTGTTTCTTTTATTTCTTCTTTCCTCATCTCTTGTCTTCCTGGTTTTGTGGGGATTTTTATTGTTTGTGGTTTTGGTTTTGTTTTGTTTATTTTTCATTTGTTTTTATTTGGTTGGTGTTTTGGGTGTGTTTTCTTTTTTTTGGGGGGTGTTATTTTTATTGGTTTGGTGTTTTTTTGTCTTTGTTTTTGCTTGGGGTTTTTCTTCCCCTTTCTTTTTTTAAATCCACTCCCCAGTCAGGTGATCCCAGATAGGAGATCCAGGTTGCTTCCCTCAGCTGGCCTAAGGCATGCATAAAAAAAGCAGCCACTTTCATTCCACAGGATATCTAACCTCTTCATAGGTACTGATATATCAGTGCTTTCTTATGTGTAACATAAATATTTATCTGCCAGATAACAGAATGCAAGTGTCGTGGTTCACAGCATTGCAGAGCTGACTTTCAGTTTGGAATTCATATGTTTCTTCAGTAATTTATGCTATAGGTTAACCTTAGACTTTGTCTTTTCTATCTATGCCCTGAGGAAAAACAAGTAGTCTAATACCAGTTCCAAGCAATATGGATTCTGAGTCACATCTCTTGGGATTGGTATGTTCTGTTTCTTGGGCCTTGGACTTTAGAGAAGAGACTTAGTAGCATCATATCTATGGGGACTTTTCACCAATTCTTCGTATGATATTCTGCGATCTGGTGGAATGCTGATGTTGGCATGGCTTTGTTTGGGCCAGGTCCTTGAATTACATGCCTGAATTTTGACAACCTTTATTTTTTTATGTCATTACAGATAGGTAGATGGTTTGTACAGGTCACAAATAACGCAGGTGTGAGTATGCTCCCTTGTGGTAAGCCATTTTGTTGTCACATCCTTTACTCCATTTCTGTCAAAGTTCATCATGAAATCATTTGTTTTCTAATAAAGATTGTATCAGTCACACTCAGTGATCTTTCAGTATGATATGCATTTTGGCAGGGCGTTCCATTAGCTGAAGTAAGAAAAGGAAGCAGAGATGTTACTTTTTCTCACCAATAACATTGTTATGAATACCCACCAAGCTCTGGAATATCTAGGTTCAGTTCCCTCTTCTGCTTAAGGGAATTTGAACTTGTCTCTCCACTTCCCTGACTGCTCTAACCACTAGGTTAAAGAATATTCTAGGGCAGGGCTTTCTCAGTTCCTCATATTGAAACCATTTCACTTTGCATAGGTTAATTAAATATTCATGGGAACAGGAAGATGGCAAGCCTATGCAAATAACTCTGTACCTTAGTTGTGTAGTCTTTCATTTGGGAGCAGAGGCCTGGCTTCCATTATCCACATCAATGAATACTTAAATGAAAAATACAGAAACAGTACCAGAAGCAGGCACAGGAACTGAGGACTTCCCCTTCCAGGTGAACACACTAACCACTAAACTAGAAAGTCATTCTCCCCATGACACGGTAAATAATGAAATATGGCATACAAATAAAGCTACTCCAACAAGAGAACTTCAGACAGGTCTGTCTTGAAACCTTGCACTGTGAATATTCACCCATAACGTAAGACTTGTGTTCAAGTTCCTTGAGAAGAAAGCTATGAGTTCTAATTACCAAGGTGTGTGCTGTCCATCCTTAGTAAAAGAAGGGCATTGCCACTATTTCTTGCTCCTGCTTGCCTGCTTAATTTTTTATGCTTCTTTAGATGATCAAAGACTTATTGTGTTGATGAATGGTGTATTTGTTCTGTACAATGTTTGTTCTGTACAATATTTCAATGTTGCCTTTTTTGGCTGAGTTAGATGCATGGCTTATTGCCTTCTGCACTTGCTTCGTAATAGTAACTTTCCCACCACTGGTAAATTGTGCTACTGAAAGGAAATGTATGTTGTTGCTAACTTCATTGTACAGGGGCTTTGTCAGGGATAAGGAGGCAGATAAGATATATTCTTGATCTTACGTCTTTCTGGCCTCTAAACATGGTGAACCTGTGTCTCACACCCACCAGAGAAGAACAGGTACACACTGGTGTTTTTATCTCTGTAAAAGTGGTAAAGACCAGCATGTGGACTCACCTCTTGCCTTTTGGCCAATGACCTTCCCACTAATTTCCATGAAACCTCACTAACAATCCTTGTGAGACTGCTTGGGCAGATGTGCTTAGGGAAATCCACTAGGTAGATCTTGCAGATGAAGTGGGAAGAGGAACATTTAGCGTGGATTTACTGGGTTTAGGTTTCAAGGTTTTTGTAGCAGGGGGACTGCAGGTGAAGCTTCCATGAGGACACCAGAAACTGCCCCCATGTTGGACAGAGCCAATCCCTGCTGGTGGCTGAGCCCGTCAGTGCCATTGGTAGCACCTTTGCAATAACATATTTAAGAAAGAGTAAAAATATGCTGTACGGAAGGTGGGACAAAAAAAGGGAAAAAATATAAGGAAGACAACTCTGCAGACACCAAGGTCAGTGAAGAAGGAGGAGAGGAGGTGCTCCAGGTGCCAAAAGGGAGATTCCCCTTATCACCCATTGAGAAGACACAGGTTGTGCCCTTGCAGCCCATGGAGGTTATAACAGTGGAGCAGATATCCATCTGCAGCCCATTGAGGACCCCATGCAGGTGGATGTGTCCTGGAGAAAGGTGAAGCCTATGGAGAACCCATGCTGGAGAAAGCAACTGGCAGGACCTGCAGCCCTAGGAAAGGAGCCCATGCAGGAGCAAGTTTTCAAGTAAACTTCTGTGGGATCTACACATGAGCAGTCCATTCCTTAAGGACTGTACCCTGTGAAAAGGATCCATGCTGGAGCAGTCTGTGAAGATCTGCAGCCCATGAGAAGGGCTCGCACTGGAGAAGTTCATGAAGGAATGTACATCAGGGGATACCATACCCCGTTTTGCTTCCTCCTGTGCCACTTTGAGGGAGGAGATAGAAGAGTTGTGGGAATGAAGCTGAACCTGGAAAGAAGGGGGGCAGCTGGTTTTAGTTCTGTTCTTATTTCTCATTATCCTATTCTGATTAATTAGAGATAAAATAATTTCACTAAGTTGAATCTGTTTTGTCCGTGACTATAATTGGTAAGTGATGTCCTTGCCCTTACCCTGAACCAAGTTTTTCACGGTACTTTCTACCCCCTGTCCTATTGAGAAAGGAAAGTGACAGAGCAGCTTGGTGGTCACTTGGCAGCCAACCAAGGTCAACCCATCACAACGGGTTTTGTCTCATCACACTTGAAACATCTACAACAGAGTTGGTCTTGTCTGAGATAATCATCTGGGCTTCCCTGACAGTCAATGGAGAGAAACAAGACTTCCTAGGCAGCAGTTCATCTCATCCTAATGTAAACATAAATACAAAGCAGACGAAACTTATCTTGTAAGTGCTTCTTGCTCTGTTGGCTGTTTAAGGAAGCTTAGAGCATCAAGCTCAGATGTAGGTTTCTACACCGTAGCTGCCAAGAATTAAGTAAGATGGCTTCTTCTCCTCTGTTTTACTATTTCATCAAGATCTATTTGTGGTCTGTGGTTCTGATTGCCCTGAAGACTTGAGACAATTCTACATATACCCAGTGGAAGAAAAGTTTTTGCAGAAGTAAAATACCAGTTGCATCCATGGGAGACAATTCAGAGCAGCTGAGAGTCCCGACCTAATAGCAGAGGGCAACACTGTGTGATGATACTACCCCAGATGCAACGGCATCGTTGATGCATCAGCCTGGCACTGGAGTCATTATTATAAGCCCTCAGAAAAGTTAACTCAAGTGCAGAATGACATCAATACAACTGTGCTCTAAATGTATTCACTCTCAGCTGAGGCCTCTCTTCTTCCCCTCCTTTATATACTACAGAGGTATCAGAGGCTTTAGAACCCCTCGATGGATCTCAAAGGAACCCAGGACTTGAACCTCATTTCAAAAAGCAGCAGTTAGTGTCTTCCATAACTGTACAGCTTTGGGGCTAAGTTCTTCTGGAAACATCAGTGTTCAAGAAGAGAGAACTTCAAAGAAAACAAGTGTCTTATCCATTCTCTGCATCTTTATATAAATTTTCTTCTTTATCAGTATCTGATATTTATCAATATCAGATTTATTTAATTAAAATAGCCTTACATATGGCTCTAATTTCTATTTTTTTCTCAGACAGTAGATCATACTTCTGCATTTTCATCAAGGCATGAAGAATCAGGATGTACATGAGCACGCTGATAACACCATTTCATCCAGCAACATGAAGGTGCTTCCTAAAGGCATGATGTATCATTTCAGATGTGGCAAAGCTGAGTCACTGACACTCTTAAGTGACTAATCTTAACAATGTGCTTTAATTCCATAATATGTCATTGTAAAATTTGACAGGTTTGATACATCCATTTCAACATTCCACTATACTTTCTCTTCCCACGGTGAATTTACTCATTGGGAAGACAAACTGTGGAAAAAACCCAACCCAACACTTGAAAACCTAGCTAATTTGCCTTTAAATTTGTCTATGGACCAAATTTTGCCCTCATCAATGGGATGCAACTTCCATTGACTTTACTATTCATATATCCAAAGGCAAAATCTGTTCCTATCTATCAATCTACCTACTATTTTATCTACTATCTGTCTAACTCTATTAATTAGTTAATGTTTGTAAAACACTCGAAAGATGTAAAGCCCTATAGAAATGCTAAGTATTATAATTATTGTTATCTGACTGCTGTATCTCTTTACCTATCTAGCTATCTACCTTCTCTATCTATTATAATAACAATAATACTTAACACTTATATAGTGTTCTTAATCTTCAAAGTACTTTACAAACATTAACTAATTAATCTAATCTAGTCATCTTGCAAACAACTCCTTTAACAAACCAGTGGTTGTTTCTGTAAAATAAAATTCTTTGCAAAATGGAAAAATTGTATTTTGGGGGGGTTATTTTGTTCAGGTTTGACTACGATAAGGCAATAAATATGTATAAAAGCAAAGGAAGAAGACAGATGAGAAAAGCTCCATCACTAGAAAACATAGAGCTTGCAACAGACTATAACATGTTGTAAGCAGCTACAGACCATGAAGAGATCGCTGGGACAACTTATTACTGAATTACATGATGTCTTAGTTTTGATATATAGACTTCCTGCTACAGAATGTGGGTTTTTTTCACTTGTTATCTCTAAAGAGCCATGAAATCAGTTTCTTTTTCTGGATTAGTCTCTAACCAGAAGCAAGGAGAAGGCTGTCAAATGGAACAGCTCAAGTTGGGCTCTCAAGTCCCAGATCTGCAAAAGTATTTAGACAAGTTGTTTTTTTCCTTACAGAAACAGTGGTGACAGCGACCCAGAATTCTCAAAGTGTTCAGAAGGTGCACTGCAGCCAAGGGGTCCGAAAACATTGAGACCAGGTTCCTTTGAAAACAAATGCACCCCTAAATACCTCCGCGGATCTTCATCTAGACTCACATTGCTGTTGGATAAAGGCAGTGATTGCTGTGCATATTCAAGTTTGCGTGTGCCCTCAGCAAGTTTGCCAATGACACCAAGCTGTGTGGTTGGGTTGATACGCCGGAGGGAAGGGATGCCATCCAGAGGGACCTCGACATGCTTGTGAGGTGGGCTGATGCCAACCTGATGAAGTTTAACCACGCCAAGTGCAAGGTCCTACACCTGGGTCACAGCAATCCCAGGCACAGCTACAGGTTGGGCAGAGAAGAGATTCAGAGCAGCCCTGCAGAGAAGGACTTGGGGGTGTTGGTCGATGAGAAAATGAACATGAGCCGGCTGCAGTGTGCGCTCGCAGCCCAGAAAGCAACCGTATCCTGGGCTGCATCAAGAGGAGCGTGACCAGCAGATCGAAGGAGGTGATCCTGCCCCTCTACTCTGCTCTCGTGAGACCTCACTTGGAGCATTGTGTGCAGTTCTGGTGTCCTCAACATAAAAAGGACATGGAACTGTTGGAACAAGTCCAGAGGAGGCCACGAGGATGATCAGGGGACTGGAGCACCTCCTGTATGAAGACAGGCTGAGAAGGTTGGGGCTGTTCAGCCTGGAGAAGAGAAGGCTGCGTGGAGACCTCATAGCAGCCTTCCAGTATCTGAAGGGGGCCTACAAGGGTGCTGGGGAGGGACTCTCCATCAGGGACTGTAGTGACAGGACAAGGGGTAACGGGTTCAAACTGAAACAGGGGAAGTTTAGATTGGATCTAAGGAAGAAATTCTTTACTGAGAGGGTGGTGAGGCACTGGAATGGGTTGCCCAGGGAGGTTGTGAATGCTCCATCCTTGGCGGTGTTCAAGGCCAGGTTGGATGAGGCCTTGGGTGGCATGGTTTAGTGTGGGGTGTCCCTGCCCATGGCAGGGGGGTTGGAACTGGATGATCTTAAGGCCCTTTCCAACCCTAACTATTCTATGATTCTATGGTTCACAGTATCCTGGAGGGGTATAGTAAGATCAAAAAGCATGTGCAGGCTTTTTTGGTGCTGACATATAGGTTTAGACCTTCATGCTTCCAAACAAATGAAAGCCACATACTCAGATCAAGTAGTGTTTGACTATTGTCCTCACTGCTGAATTGCCACCTAATTGCCTGATTTGGTTAGACCGTACTCAAGAAGAATCTTCTACAGAGAGGGGTAAGGAAGCTAGCCTGTACCATTTGGCACTGGGAATACAAATCAGTCCTGGCCCTGGCACACTTAAGAAATGAGTCACAGCTGTAGTGAAGGACTATCCAAGCCTCATGGGGCTTACAATAGCACAAGAGAGCAGAAAATGAAACAAAAAAAATAATGGAAAAAAAAAAAGATTGTTTTCCACTTGATGAAAGAGTAAGGGTTTGCTCTTTTCTTCCTGTTTGGGTTTTTTTTCTTCTTTTTCTCTTGTGGTATCTTTCTATCCATCCTATTTATTTATCTACATCAGCAAAATGTAGATTAGTAAGCGCTAACCTAAAAATGAGTTAGGATTCTCCACTGAGCTCCTCCAGCACAGTTTGGCAAGCAGCGGAACTGTGACCACTCTTGGGCAGAGGCTTTTGACTGTGTTAGTTCTGCCAAAAAAAATCATTGTTTGGCAATTTCCCAAGATCTCTTCCTCCAGCAGCTATGTTAACATAAAACATGCCCCCTCCAACTAAAAAAATCATTAACTTGTATATTTCTTTCTCAGGCTGTCTTTGCAGCTACAGATGAATCTTGCCAGGTACCAATTTGAAGCTCCAATATGTTCCCTGTGCCACTGCAAGAGGTTTCTGAAGTTGCCTTTTGTGCAAATAGCTGTCATCGTGCAACAGGTATGTTTGTAAATGAGAAATAAAACAAAACAGAAAGTGCCATTAAAGGAGGCGACACTGGTCTGTACTCATATTGTGCATCAATCATTTTGTCATGCAGACAAGAATGGCATATCGAGTCAGAGCAATTACAGGCAAATCAGGCTTACAATGCAATCAATGCAATAAGCAGCCATTTTTTTTGCTACAAATTCACAGAAGATGATCTGAATATGGTTCTTGTCAGTCAGGCAATGAAGGCCAGCTAGGTTGAAATTCAGGTGATATGGGCTCAGCTGCACACTCCCTGATTAACCTTGTACACAAGACCTAACCTAACCCCTACCTTCATATCTTATTTTTTCCCTAGCATTGCACTGCATAAATACAGTGCTTTGATGGTCTTAAATGTTATGCCCAGTAAGGCTTGAGAAATGAAAGTACTTAATTAAAGCTATGGCTGCAAAGGAGAAACATGTATGCAGTTAGCATCTGCCAATGGGGGATACATTGAGGTAAGAGGTATATAGAAACCTAAAATTAAGGGTTGATGTTGGAAAAAACCTGGGTCAGGAATCTGGGATACTTTGCCTAGAAAGAGTGCAGATACCATTTGAAGCTGACACAGGAGGACTTTGGATTCTGTTTAGGGCAGCAGTTAAATATAAATCCTTTGATTTTGGAAACGGTAGATGAGGTTCACCTGTCTCTCCTTGACCCCTATGTTCACTGTGAAGCGTCTGAACATCAGGCCTTGTGCAAACACAACTACAACTTCTCTTTCTCCCACCTTCCCTTTCTCTCTCCTTCCCCAAAAGGTTCCTGAAATTCTCCTTTGGGAAGCAAAAAAAAGACTGCCTTTCTCTCAGCAAACAAAACCCCATGTATAGAAACCCAAACCTTACAGTTTGTTTGAATTCAAGGCACTTTGCAGAGCAACTGTTACTTATACGCTCTCCTTGGTGACACAGAGGAAGACAGAACATGTTTTTAATTGCAAAGCCAAATGGTTATGCATGGGTCCTGTCATGCTTGTGAGAACTTGTTCCTCCCCAGCCCTCCCTCTCCTCCCCATTGAGACAGCCTTGCCAAAACTCTGTTTGAGAGTGGTCACAGGGAAAACACGAAGCCTTGCAGGGATTTTGGGGAGTAGACGTCAATCTGTCAGAGGTGTCACCAGAACTGGATATATCTGCTGATCTGTTACCACTTGCTAATTATGGATTCGGCAGTTAATTGTCATAAATCTCGGTAAGAGATGTGGAATGAGACAGGGCTTTCAAAACGTCATGGCCTGGATAGGTTTGCACTCGGTGAGTTGTGAAGCAGAAATGATCATCCCTATGCCAGGGCTTTGCTGCTGTGTGATGCCCCAGTGAATACCTTTATTGTTACAAGTGCCAGTTTGCTCCGAGCAGCATTTCTGACATTCTTTTGCAGACATGGTGAGCGTCCAGGACTAGAAGAAACTGAATCATTGAGGATTTTGTTTAATAAGCCCAGAGATGCTGGTAGTCACAGCCAGGCAGATGTCTTACAGGATGAAATCTTGCACCCCTGTCCTGGGTTCAGCAGTAGCAGTCAGTTTTTCTCCTTTTTAGTAGCTGTTGCAGCACTGTGTTTTTGACTTTCAGCCTCGGAACAAAGCTGATAACAACTGATGTTTAGACTGACCAAAGACTTTGTGAGTCTCATGCTCTGCCAGGGAGGAGGAGGGGCCGGGAGGAAGCAGGGACAGGACGCCTGACCCAAACTAGCCAAAGAGGTATTCCATACCACAGCACGTCATGCCCGGGGATGTAACTGGGAGTTCCCGGAAGGGCTGGATCATGGCAGGGTGGGGGCGAGGTACCGGTTGGTGAGCGGTTGTATTCTCTTCCTTGTTATTTCCTTTATCATTATTACTATTAGTGGTAGCAGTAGTGATTTGTGTTATACCTTAGTTATTAAACTGTTCTTATCTCAACCCGTGGGAGTTGCATTCTTTTGATTCTCCTCCCCATCCCTCCAGGAGCGGAGGGAAGAAAGGTGGGGGGGGGAAGTGGACTTCGTGGTTCTGATTTACGGCCTGGGCTTAAACCACAACAGTTCCTTTTGGCGCCCAACGTGGGGAAGGGCACGTCCTCTTTTCGGTCGGGCTCTTTTCCGGCGAGCGGTATCATATTTTCTTCCCTTGTTATTTCTCTTATCAAAGAAAGGTGGGGGGGAAGTGGACTTCGTGGTTCTGATTTACGGCCTGGGCTTAAACCACGACAACCCCTCATCAGCCTGACTTCCTGGTCCACCCTTGAGAAAGCAAAACTCTGCCAAGCAGCCATTCAGTCTCATGCATTCACCATGCAAACCCACAAATCAGGCACTATCCCAGTGGGGATTCAGATTGCTGCTAAAGATGGTCTTGAGGGTTAACACTCTTCAGATGTGATTCAGCCCGTTAGGAGTTTGGAGTTGGAAAGAAAAAGGTTTAGCAATTTTCATGTGGCTTCAGGTACCCTATTCAGTTATGTCCAATTACCTACCGCCTTACACTAGCTGGTTTAAACCTTTCCATGCATCTTGAAAGCTACAGTTCAGGGTGGAAAAGGTAAAGCCAAGTCTTCGGCATCTCAAAGGGAATCTAATTTTCTTAAATGCTGAGCACCTTCTCAAGAAATCAAGTCCCTTCAGGGTACCTGCAGATGAACATCCAAAAATAACTACTTGAAACTTTCTGTGGCTCTGAGGATCACAGGCTTTGTGTTCATGTGAACAAGTCTTCAGGTAATGGGTAGCTCCTGTAAAAAATCAGTGCAAAATCTGTGTTATTAATAGTATGACTTGTCATTTAGAGAGAATATAGTTAAGGTTGCACGCAGAAGAAATGTCTCTCTTAACAAGTAACTCATGGGTTTCAAAAATTTTGTTCTGCTTTTATTTCCCTAGTTTTTTTCCTGTTTTCAGCCAGTTTCTGTAATGTTTTCATCTAGTCCAAGTTTTTATCTTAGACCAAGATTACCAACCACTTTTGGAAATATAAACCACTGTCTGTCATGTATTCCATTAATATCTGCCAGATTTCCCAGGTAGAAAGACACAACAATCAATTTTAAGGTCGGTTTTCAGTAAAGCTGGCTGAAAACTCCACAGTGGGATGTTTGTTTATTTTCCCAGTTGAAAAAGCTGATTCATAGTAATTCAAACATTTTTGCTGGGATGGATCAAGTTTTGATTCAGGTGTGACAAACTCCAAGCAGAGTACAATTAACCTCTAATGATGAGATTTCCACTGGAAACTAGACTTGCAAGATGCTGTGGTCCGATAGGAACCAGCTCCTGGGATTCCATCAGGATTGTTGTCGGCAGGGAATCAGGAACCTGAAAATGTTAAAACATTTTTGGTCAAAAGTTTTGATGTTTCCTGCTGGGTGGGAAAGGAGACAGAAAGAGGCCAGAACACCATTAGTTATTTCTTCCCTGAGTTTCCATGTCTGCCCGCCTAGCTGTCCAAGAAGGCAGGATCAATTGCTTTGTCAGCATAAACATAGGGAGTTTATTTTAAATTAAACAGAAATTTAACATTAAAATATTGAAAACTTCTCTACAGAGAATGATTCCCCTTTACAAAGTTCCAGTGCTCTTAACAAGCCATGCCCATTAGTGTTCAAGTCCATTAACTGTTCAGTTAAAAAAGTGTTTTGCCTTCTATTGGAAATGTAACGTTACTTTTTGGGGAGAGAATTTGCTCTGTGTATCACTAAGCCCACATAGGGAAAGTTCTTTCTGACTGAATTCTGCAACCCACATCTTTATTTCTGAAGGCAAAAGCTTTTGTGTACTAAAAGCAACCATTGTTTCCTGCAGAAGGCAGAGATGCACGTCAAGAGAAACCAAACAATTAAATGAACCAACTCAAAAATTATTCCTCACGAACCCAAACTTACTTAGAAAAAAAAGGTAATTGGAGACAATAATTAGTTCCAAAACATCTGTTTTGAAATTTTTGCCACTGTGATTTTAGGAAAAACTTGAAAAGGACCTGAAATATTTTCTTTGCTTGAAAATGAGATAATTTTTATTTCTAATTTTGCCAAAAACCTCATAGGAAATGTTTTGGGGTTGACTTAAGGCAGGTCAGCTCTCCTCAGCCATATCTCCCCTTACTTTATGGTAGTGTGTGCAGTCCGTGCCAGTCCTGGAACATCAACCTCTCCAACAGAATTGATGCAAAACATCTAATAGACTGGATCACCAGTACATTTCCATAATGCAGTGAGTCTTATGTAAAAGGGTTATAAGTAGTCTCAGAATCTGGACTAAACTATGATAAAAATGACTTTAATTGAAGCATTAATCCTCCATTTAGTGCTCAACTGCTGCCTGAGCTAGGAAAAGACCAGGAAATGCAATGTGGCCCAAAGACCTTAAATCTGTTGCTTTATTCTCCTTGTTGCTCTGGGGAGGTCAAGTAAATAACACCAAACCATTACTTGATGCAGGTGGTTTCCTTCCAGCACAGTCATGTCCCTTCTCCCACTGGAGAGACGCTTCCTAGATGTGAGCGTGTGCTTTGTGTGAGAGCACGTGCAGGTGGCTGCATGCTCATGTAAATCACATCTCCTACTTGCTGACAAGTTCTGGTCCCTCTGGAGTTGGCTGGGTCCCAGCTGTACTCCAACAAACAAACACATATCCTAAAGACCAGCACCAGGTCTTGTAGTTTCCATCCCAGGCAATCCTTTCCCTTCCTCTACCCAGATCCAAACTCAGCCTCTGTCACTGATGACAAATGCAGCAGCCAGGGTGAGAGTAGTGTTTGGCTTAATGGTGTTTTAACACTTTGCAGATTGCTGTCCTGGGTGATTATAGAGTCTTCCGCATTTGTTTGGCTGGAAATATGGAAAATTAATTAGTAGCAGAAGGGTATAACTTTGCCAGCCATTAACTGAATTATAAGTAAGTGTTTTCTTTGTCTGGCAATATCTTACCTTGTCCTTGTGCCAAAAATATCTCATAACTTGGTATTATATTCTCTGAAGACAACCTTTTCAATGACTTTATGTGTGAGATAATGTAATACCAGTAGGAGAGGATTATTTTTTCTTCTTTCTTTTTTTGTGCTGATGAAAGGGGACGTAGCTACATTTCTGAAGGTCAAGTGTTTGGAACCAAAAGCTGTTTGCTTATCCAAATTTTGTTTGAACTGTGAGTGAAAACCAAAAAATCACAGCTAATGATGAGAAAGAGAGAAAAGAAGAAAGGGGGAACTTTTTCTAAGTCTAAATGCTGTTGCTTACTCATTTTGTGATGCAGAGCATGGTTTGCTGTAGATTTTTTTGGAAGAAGAGAAAACCAGATTTAACATTCAGTCTTTATTTTATAGCAAGCAGTATTACAGCTGATATGTCTTCTATCTGCATATTTGCTCTAGTACAAAGATTGACGTAGCTTGATATGTGTTGCAGTTAGAAAAAAAAGGGGGGGGGGGAAGGAAAAATAGAGAATAAAAAGTGAAAGAAAAGAGAAAAATAACTCATCCGTTGCTCTAGGCATGTTTTCAGGAAGCAGTCATAAACCGGACAACTCCTAATTTGCCTGATGTCCATTAATCAACATAGCTGCAATGAGGAATAAAGCATGTTATCATTCCTCCACTTGGGCCTTCACGCTTTTTCAGATCTCCTCCTTTCCATTACTCTGCTCTGGATAGTGGTTGGGAGCTGAGGATATCTTCTGTTGACCTGCCCTTTTCTCCAGACCAGTTATTATCTGGCTGCTGGGTGCGTAGCTGCCCATTCTCCTGGCCATAAAGTTACAAAATGTGACTCATGGGAACAGGAGATGCATTTTTGGCGTGGCCAAACATAGACCAGGTGATGCATTTGGTGCATAATGGATGCCTTGTCCATTGGCTCATATAGGTAGGGAATGGTCTGAGAGGAAGGCCTGAACATCTCTTATTGCCCTTGCGTGCAGAGGCACATGACATTCAGCAGGCTTTCTGCTGCAAGTCGCCCACGAGTACCTGCCTGTTTTCAAAATTAATCAGTGTTGACTTGGAAGCACTTTCATCTGCATAAACTTTCTTTCCCCCACCCCCTTTTTCTTCCTCATGCTGAGACAAGCTACCATGGATGCTACATGAACAGTGGAGGTGCTGTCTAGACACCCAGAGCATCTCAGCTGTTGCTGTGAGCATGAGGCTTGCCATGCAAAAAAGGCATCCACACATGAGGCTGTTGGCAGGCTCATCTCCTGCTCTCTCGGCCAAATCTCCAGCCACAAAAGCCACGTCTAGTCAGTTGGATGTGCTTTCAAATGTCAATGATTGGACTGATTACCAAATACAAGAAATGATCCTGATTGCGGTAAACCCCTAAGTTGTCTAAGAGAGAATTTGTGAAGTGCTTAAAGAAGTTGGTCTGTTTGGAGTTTGCCTATATTTTTTTGCCTAGCAACACAAGGGGATCTGAATTCTTTGCTGCTAACGGGGATAGAAGGCCTCAGGGATCACAGAAGTTCTGGTTGAAGGGGATGGCTTGAGGTCTGCAGCCCAACCTCCAGCCTGAAGAAGACCCATTTCTAACAGCAAAGCAGGCCAACTGTGGGCTTGAAAGCCCCAAGGATAGAGATTTCACAGCCTCTCTGGGTGGCTCAGTTTAGTGTGGGGCTGCTTTCCCAGAGGAGCTCTTCCCAGTGACCAAGCCGGACCTTGCAAGTCACAACCTGTGGACGTGGCTCCCTGCTTTGACACCTAACACTAACAAAGTGAGATTGGCTCTTTGCAACTCTCCATCGCGTATTTGTATACTGATTAATAAATAGATCAATTCTTCCTCTTTGACAGTCTAGATAAACCTCCTACAAGCCCTCCTTGTAAGTTAAGTGATAGAGGCACCTAAATATCTTGCTAGATTATTTATGTGTCCTATTCAGTTTTTAAACATCTTTCTTGAACTGGATGCAATATTTCAAGTGCAGCCCCTGTACTGCTGCACAGAGGGGGATAGTAATTTCCATGACCTGCTGGTCAGTCACTCCTGCACATGTAACCCAGCAAAAAGTAACTTATATTCACTGTTGTCTCACATTCAATTTGGTGTCCACTGTTATTCAGCCTGTCCCTACCTTTATTGGTCCATAAGGTTATTCACCCAAGGCGAAGAAACTACCACTGTCTTTTCTGTACTTCATGAGGTCTCTGCAGCCCCAATCTTTAAGTTTCTAAAAACCTGCCTGACTTGAAGATCTATTGTTCAAGTTACCAGCTGGTTGTAATGTGCTTGCTACCCTGTGATAAATGGACGTTGAGCTAATTATGACAACCAATTTTCAACTTGTATAGCAGTTTAGTCCTTCTTCAGCATCCTAATTATAATCACAGAATCATAGAATCATAGAATAGTTTGAGTTTGAAAGGGACCTTCAAAGGTCATGTAGTCCAACCCCCATGCAGTGAGCAGGGTTATCTTCAATTATGCTGTAGGTGACAAAATCCTTATTGTATTTAAGATATGTAATATCATCTGCTCTTCCTGTGTTGTTGTAGCCAGTCATTTAACTACAGAAGTCAGTCAGGTGAGTTAACCATGATTTGCCCTAGACAGATCTGTGTAGACTGTTACTGATTGCTTCTTGTCTTTCAGTATATTGGAAGTGGACACCAAGAGGATGTGCTCCCAGACCTTTCCAGAGTCTAAGGTGAGACTGGCTAGCCTATAAGTTCCTTGATCTTCCCAATCTTAAAGACAGGCATAATGTAAGCATTTTCCATCATCAAGAATTTGCTGTCTCTAATTGACAATGACAGAGAACTTGCAGTCATGTCAGTGTTTGCAGCACCTTCAGGTGAATTCCATATGACCCTAGTGTTTGAGCATATCCAGTTTATCTCAGTTTTCCCTTATTTCTTGCTCTCTCACTATCTCTCTCCTCCCCAGATCGTGCTGCTGGGAGTCAGAGGTCTGGGAACCGGGCTCAGTTTGTCAAGACTGAGGCCAAAAAGTCATAACAACAAGGTTATCGATAAACGCACATTTCCTCTGAGTTTCCAGTTGCATGCTTGTGGAATCACTTCTTGTTGGCTTTTAAGTGGTTTTAGCTGAGTTTTGGTTTTCCTGATATGCTCCAGGCTTTGAAAGATTAAATCCATTCCGATTCAAGAGAGAACACAGGAAGACATGGGATTTTGCATGTGGATCAGCGCGTGTGCTCCTGCTGCTCATCCTGAAGACGCACGAAGACCTGCCACGTCCCATGCACCTTTAAACCTTACACAGAACTTTTTCAAGAGGTTTGATTTATGGTTGATGTGTGAAGCCATACAGTTCCTTCCCCTCTCTGTGTTCTGCATGTTGGAAAGCCACCTCCTCTCGGTATGGTACTCTGTCTGGTTGAGGGGGAAGTGGGCTTGCAAACCTTTTGTGCAAGGCACAAAGGAAAAGGGGTGGCTTGAAGTCAGCAGCAAAATGAGAGGAGGCTCTCTCCTCTCTTCAAAGAGCTTCCTTTTCCCCTTCTCTCTCTATTGTGAATTCTTTAAAAAGACCACCCTTCCCTTCTGCAGAGGGAAAACATCAAAGGGAATGATGTGGTGGGGTATTTCCTTGTGAACACTGGCTTACCTTACCAAGGTGAGGAGTTCACAGGAGGTTCTCTCTTGCGAAGCATGTTCTGGCTGCCTGGCTTTGAATGCTGAGCTCACTGGGAAAGTGTTCTTATATCTGCAGGCAAGCAGCTTTGCTGCAAAGCCAAATCTCTTCTTCTCCCTCCCACTTTCTGCTTATACATTTACATATTTTATTTTATTTTATTTTATTTTGGCCTTGAGACTTGAGGGTTTTGTGATTATTTTTTGTATGGAGGTTAGTTACAAAAGCTGAAATGCAACAGAAAAATTCACTCTTCTATTTATTATGGTACATTTACACAGGAGAACGTGAAATTATCCTATCCCAGGATATAGGGAGGAGATAAGTTTGCTCATGCTTGTTGCAGCATAAACATTTGGCTGTTTTACTGGCTGATAACCTTAGAAAGAACAGTCAACAAGCAAACAGCTGTATCAAATTCTTCTTGAGGGAGATGGAGTTTAAGTTTAAAGCCATCAGAATAGCTCCAAAACCCTCCATTTCCTCCTGATTTAGGCCAAACTTGGTGGCAATTAAAACAAAACTGAGCTATAGGCCAAGAAATTTGTTCTCTTTTTCTCTTCTGCTTATGTGATTTTATCCTTAAGGGTAGAGCTGTTGTCCACAAAGTCAGTGGCTTAACCCCTGTTTGTAGTCAAGGGCAATGAAGAAAGACACTTTTCAGCCATGAAAGTTTCATTCTGCAACATCTTTTAACACTTCTCTGGTACATTGTGTGTATATATATATTATATATATACATGTAAATAAATATATATATAAAGGGTTTTTCTTTATTATAAAGACATAAAATGATAAAAAATTCATTTTACCCATACAACCATTGAGAACATATCTGCATGCCTCACCTTGAAGCAAGTTCTTACACCCTATTTCCTTCCCCATGCTTTTTTGGAGGCTCCCAGCCCCACTGCAAGTATCATTCACCTCTTTATGAAGCCACTGCCCAAGCACTGCAGCATGCTGGAAGGCAAATCCAGGCTGCTTTTGAAGGTGGCAGAGTTTTGAGGATGGGAAGATGAGGGTGGGAACCATCTGGGAGCTGCTGATTTGAACTGTGAGATTTACCAGAAACACCCAGGATATCAGCTCAAAAGCCCAGAGCAGCCAAATGGGGCTGTTTGTTGCCTCAAAGCCACATGTCGCTGAGTCTCAGTACTATAGCCACGTTTGGAATTAGGTATCTAGACCTAAAAAAAGAGAAGGATTTGCCCTTCACCTCCCCCCTACAAACCACAATATATTTCTTATTCACATCCATGATCTCCATCCAAAATGCCTCTGCTTAGAGCCCAGAGGTGTGTTTCAAGCTAAATCCCAGCTGTGACTCAGATCCTTATAGCAGAGTGCATGTAAATACGCTTGATTACGCTGGGAGCCAGTTGTGCAATAGCAGGGGGAGAAAGGCTAAGAACAAATCCTCTCTGTTCGAGTGGCAAGGATGAGTCTTACCAGTCCACCAGTGAAAAGAGCAGAGGAAATCCTTTGCTAAGTGCGAAGGATCTGATTTTTAACCCACGTAGTGGAGGCTGGCCAGAGCTTGTGTGCGTTTCTGGAAGCTGGAGGTGCTGAATAGAGGAGCGGGTTTTTGCTCTTGTCAGCACTTTGGTCTGTGTGTGGTTTCCCCATTGCCGTTAGCTCCAGGCGCTTTGGAAATCTCATTCCTGCTGCAAGGCAGAGTGGGAAGGGCTGACAAGGTGGGTTAAAATATTGAGTAATGAGGATAATTAATCAAGGGTCTTGTGCAGAATTTCTACTGGGTTTTCTTTTGTCTCAGGGCAAGGAGCAGCCTCCAGCAGGCCTCCGGCTGCAGTGTGGGCGCTCACTAGGTTTCAGGTCAGAGTACTTGACCTCAAAGCCTGCTGTCTCTTCAGGCTGCATTGCTTCAGTTAGAGGGTTATTAATTGGGAGGTAATCCGAAGGTCGCGTTGTGCTGAGGGTATTACCAATGAGGAGTGGGAGATGCTCCCTGACTCCACAGGTGTGTAGCCTAAGAGGATGAGCAGCAGGAGGAGAGAAGTATAGGTTATACAGCCTTTTAGTTCTAAACATTTCTGAGTCCATAACTACAGCAAACTCAAAGCTTCCTAGGAAACAGGGAAAACATGGTTTTGTGTCCATACTGCAACATGACATCCTAAAGCCATCCAAGGCACCGATCTGCATTGGTCTTTACCAGTGGTTTTGTGCTGTACCAGCTGTAAAATGCTGAGCAGTTCTTGTACATTTGAGGGGCTGCAGGTAGTGACTGTTTCCCCCAGTGCACAAGGACAAGGAATACAGCAACCGCACACTTTTAATTTCAAAGGAAGAAGGGAGAAATCATCAGAATGGAAAGTACAAATAAAACACTTTGGGGAGCAGAATATGGCCTCCCTCTTCCCCTGGTGCTGTTTAGTAACCTGAGGTTACATTCTGGGCTGCTGGTCAGGAAATCCAACTAACCCTGGTAGGAAAATGGTAAAGAGTAACTGCAAGATAAATACATTATTCAAGGACCAGCCACCCCTTTAGGCTTTTCACCCCTTGGGCATGAAAACACTCGAACAAGTCTCATGTCACTTGCATATGATATTACTGCTTTTCCTAAAACACAGCTTTTCCTTCCTCAGAGAAAACAACTTTAATGAATTCTCTGAACAATGTTTCTGCCAAGTCTAACTGGCCTCGTGTATTCATCAAATTACAGCAGCACTCAGCCTGTGTCTTATAAAACTTGTCATGACTGATTTTCACCCTTTTTGCACCGGCTGTAAAGAGATAAATTCAAAGGCATTCCTTCTCATGCAGGTCCAATTGAAGCATGTGTTTAACATAAAGACTGCAGTGATGTATTTTGCTGAACCGGGGCCTTTATAGGAAAAGCAAATCTACCAATCTACCCCTTTTTGTCATTCTGTTTTTGAGTAAACATTTCTGCAGTGTAACATTAATTATGGATTCTCCACCTTGATTCAGTATCGTGTTTAGGCTGCTGTTCCCTGTTAAATCATCTTCCTTGACATGCGAAATTCAGGCTGCCTTTGTTAGATTAAAGTCTTTTTATCTGGCCTGCCTTTAAGCTTCATCTACTTAGTCATATCACTGGGTAGGTAACAGAAAATTGCCAATATGTCACCCAGTGGGTAAATCAATTCATGAAAGGAGGCCTAGTGCTTTTAGATTGACTGCAGAATGGCTCCTTTCTTTTTTTCCAAGCATATCTTCCTCAGCACACCTGGGTATTCCTCCCGAGGGCTCAGGAAAAAAGTTTGAATTGCCTTGTTCTTTATTAGCTACATCCCGTCTCCTTTATATTACAGGTGAACGTGATTTGCTTCATGGTGTTGTATTCCTAAGAGAAGTACTGAAAGGAAAAAGGCAAATTATCATCCCAGTGATGTGGAAAGGAGGAAAAGAGCTGGCAGGAATATTATCACCAGTAACAATCTGGGATGTTTTCTGCATACGTTTGAGTGGTGGTGTCCTGCCCAGTGGGGTGTGCGTGAGACCTAGGTGACCTCTTGTTTGAGAAGAAGACCAGGGGGTTCCTAACTGATAAGTTTTCTAGGGTGCCTGACTCCAGAAGCTTTCAGGGAAAAAGCTCCCATTTTCAGAAAGCCCCCAGAATAAATTGTCTGTCCAGGGATGTGAACTGATTAGTGAAGAGTTGGGAAAAAAATGGGAGGATTTCCTATCTGTCCATTGCAAAGTCTACCAAACCCCTAAGGGCTCCATGGGAAAGAGAGTGGAAAGAGGGGTCTGGAAATGTGTGTTTTCCTTGGGCAACAACAGGTTTTGCAAGAGTATATTTGGGGAAACTGAGGCAAGAAAGTGCATCTTATGTGTTGCTCTTTTCTTTCAACTTACGTACGTCATTTATGCCTTAGAAAGCAGAGTAGCTGTTTGAGACTCCTTCCTGTGAAGGCTGTCATTGTTGATTATCTCATGTCTCCCAAGCAGGCAGCTGACAAAGGTTGATGTGCTGATAAATCATGGCTTGATCTTCTCAAAAGTGACACTGGTTGTGGACTAACTGAACCGAAGGGGTTTGGTTCACACTAGCAAGGCTGCAAATAGCAAAACCATGGTACTTATAACAGGAGGCATCAACCCAAGGGAGTCCAAAGTGCAAGAGGCACATCAAATCATCCTGGAGAGTTTTACAATAGAGAGAGCTTTACCAGAAGCACGTATGTATATTATAATGCCATGTGGTAGGTAGAAGGAAGAAGAGGTAAGACTTCAGAACTCCTTGATCTCTTCAATCTGCCACAGTACAGTGTACAAAACAATGGGAAGCTCAGTTCTCTCAAGTTAAATCACTCTGGAAACAGATATCTAGAGCCAGTGGAGATATTTCTGCTAAAACTGCTTAGCAGTAACAATCTGAACTCTCAGTTTCATAATAATAATTTGAATAACTTGAATAATTTGAATAACTTGAATAATTTGAATAATTTGAAAAATGCTGCCTCTCTATGTAATTGTTTTTAATTTTTATTTTTGATGGAAAAAGGGGCCTTCCTCTCTCTCAGATATAAAACTGTGCCAGAAAACAAAGCACCTTTTTTTGGCTAGAAACCTCAAAGTTTTTAAACAATGACCTCTATGTCTGAGTCTGTAAATGCTTTGAAAATGTAAAACGGTATATACTTGCTGCTGAGCTATATGTCTGTCATAGAGAACCAATATAAAAGTTCTAAGGTTCTTCTTCAGAAAGGTATTGGGTCAGTGTGACCCTGCCTGTTCTCTCACTTAAAGAGGAAATCAGGAATAACTCAGTAAAATATATGCATTTTCTTCAGTGTAAGTGGAAGGAAAATCAAAATGCATGTATCTGATATACATTAACTTAAAGTCTGCTATTAAACCACAAGTCATGAAAGACTATGGGAAATCTGAACCCCTGCTGAGTTTTGCTAATTCTATAAAGAGTCTATTTAATTTCCTCAGGAAAACAAGGCAAACCTTCCCTTGAGGGCATATGCGTTTTTGAATGGGCTACAAGTGAGTCCCTAAGGGCTCAGTTATCACTGATCACAGTTTGGTCTGTTGGATATTGCTAAGGGAAATTTAGTGTGATTGTCTGTGATCACTGGCATGTGCTCATACCCATTAGGAGACCTATTCAGCCCACTGACATTTGGTTCCTAGGAGAATAGGGTAGCTGCTCGCAAAACATTTAGAGTTTGCAGGATTTTTTTCCTCCCCACTCCTTCTCTTCCCCCCTTTTTATTTTCAGACGGAGGAGCAGATGTTCGAGATCAGAAAAGAGCTCCTACAGAGAGCTGCCATGGCAGGAAGAGGGTGCTGTATTGCTAAGAAAATGCTATATAACAAACTCACTCATCCCGTTTTGTTAATTTTCTCTCTTAACTCTGTTCTGGGCAATGGTAGGGGTGATGTAGAGAAGCAAAAATATCACCTGCAGCTGCATCTGTTGTGCAGAAGTGAGCTTTAGATATTTCCTTCTAAACCAGAGGTGCTTTCAGAGGGTCACAGGTCTGGCACCAAACTCACCACTGGCATTAAGGTATGCTGTAGCGCGATTGTCCCTCATCACTCTAGCTTGCCTTTACAGAACACAGGCTCTCTCTTGGAGCTGACATTTGCAGTCTTGAGAACTATTCTCACCGACATCAAAGGTTAGAGTCAGTGTATATATGCATTGGGAACTGGTAGTGGCACCTGTGTGGTTGTTTACTGGGGATAAAGAACAAGTTGTAGCGATGCGAGAGGTGAAGAACAAATCTGTCGGTGTCATGATATTCAGTCCACTGGATGCAAGCAGTAAGCATGGGGTGATGTGCTGCAGTTTCCTGAATGACAGCCTAATGTTCACAGAGGTCATAGCTGGGTATAAAATATCAGAGTTGCTTTCTTTGCTGCAGAATTTGGATATAGGTCTCACTGCAACATCCTTTTTTCTGGGGTTTAATGAAATCCTGGTACGGTTGCTCTTTTGCCAAGATCCTATCGGATAGGAGTGGGGAAAACCTCTAATTAACCCAAAATAAAGTTCTGAAGTTTATATAGCAAGAAAAAAAAAAAAAGGGGGGGGGAAACATCAATTTAAGTTTTGGTTAAACCACCAAAACCATCAAACAGCCTCTCTGCATTCTTTGTATAACCTTCTGGTTCTTGTTTAGTGCTAGACCCAAACAGACCCATCTTTTATTTTCCACTCCTGTCTCATCAGTTTTAATGATTTAGCCATTTCTTTCAATATATGAGAGTAAATTGTGGAGGCCAAAACCAGTGTGGCTAATCCCTGCTTGTATATTTTCTTCTTGTAGGCCTGCCAGATCTCAGTGCTTTGCCTAGAGACTTTCTCCATTAGAACAGATTGCAAACAAACTTGTTTTCTTCTTGCATGTGCGTCAGTGAGAAGTTTAGGGCTAGTCCCAAGAAAGGGTGGGGAAACAACCCAGGTGTGAAAATGCCTGCATGTATATGCTTGCAATTAAACTGTAACCATAGATGCAGACGGCTTTTTTTCACACTGCAGCTTTGCCATTAGCTGGGTCCAATTCAGCATTTGAGTGCTGCTGAATTTTCAGCATTTATTTCGGTGCTGTTTTGCTGGGTATTTGGCAAAAAAACCCAACTATTTCTCACTTATATGCAGCTGGGCATTTGCATTAGTCTCTGCTTGTGGAAGCCACAGCAGCCTGACACCACCCATCCATCCCCTGTTATTTGCCATGACTTGGTTTTGTTCTTGAAAATATTTAAACCGGGTTTGATGCTGAGGTTCTTCTTGCTCATGAATGCTAACTTTTCTCGCATTTTTTCTTCAGTACCGTGCTGACAAAGGTTGTATAACACAGCTGAAATGAAAGAATAACGGGGAAAAAATTGCTTAGTTTATTCTACCATTCTGACAAAATTTATCTGGACCTTTGGGGATTATAGAATGGCGCAGAGCTGTGCTCTTGCAAGTGAAGTAGCTTGGCAACTTGGTTTAATGCATAGCCAAGACAGATGGTAAAAGATGGCTATGCCATTAAAGTCCAGAGACAAAGTGCTGTGGAGGAAAATTAGGAGAAACATCTGGAGAAGAGCCCAGGATACCTCTGCAGTGGTTTTCTCTTTATCTTATACTCAGCATCCTGAAACAGAAGGACATCCAGTTACTGATCAAGAGAAAAATGTAATCACAGTTTCTGCATGCTTCCTTGATCTATTACAAAACACTCTGAAGTTTAATTTATGAGAGCTTATAATGTCTGTGGAGGTCATTGGAAGACAGGATCTATCTGCAATACTAAATATTATCCATCTGGAAGAAAACCCCACTGCAACAACAGAGAGAGAGATTCCTTAAACATAATGTGGTTTTCCAGTGGAATCACTCCTCATCTTCAGAGTATCACCTGTTGCATAAATACATTGCTACAAAGGTAACAACTAGGAATAATCTTAAAAAAAACCCATAATCCTTGTGTTCCCAAAGGCAAAATAGTTCTGTGGTGTGAAGATACGGCTCTCACCTGACGCAGTGCCATTAGTTCAGCTGAAGAGAATCGCCTATGGGCAAACATCAAACCGTGATGGATTTGGCTATGTTTTTTTCCACACAGGTGTCTCTGAGTAACTTTCCGTAAATCTTTGGAGATGAAAAATCAGGGAATAACTTAATCATGTTGTGTTATTAAAAAGATTTACTGAGCAGCACCAAGTGGATTAATTGGGTGGTCCTTCAAGAGCCTAAAATCTGGGGGGTTGCTGTGGTTGTGAAATCTCCCTTTCCACGGAGGTGGGTTTTTTTCCCCTTTATTCCACCAGTGTGGGGGTAATAGCTCTGCAAAGAGGAATATGTTGTTCATGACTTATCATAGCTTTTTAAATTACTAGTAACTGTCACATACTACGTGCTACAGCAAAAGAAACTGATCCGTGCACAGTGTTGGATAATGGAACAGTGCTAATTAGGAGACAGCGAGAATTATATCAACCCCCAAGACTGTCACAAACAAAACCGTGGAGCAGTCTAGGAAATGGTTATAAAGAGAGTATCATGGTCTCAACATTGCCTAAAGGGGAAGTCTCATAAAGCTTCACTATAAAATTTATCTGACAGGTTTCCAGGCAGTAATTATAACTCTGATTTATACGTGTTTAATATCACTTATGGGTTGGGTTTCTTTTTCCTCAAAAGATTCTTGGAAGTCTCCTTTCATGAAAATGGACCCAGGTAGCTGTGATGTCACAGCACTCTCAGCATTTGCATTAGGCAAGGCTTTGGGGTCGTGGTGGTTTTTCTTTAATTTTCAAAGTGTATTAGTCACCATCTTCAACCCACAATTCTTCACGGCTGTCCTCTCCCATGTGTAGGGCTATGTCTATACAGAACAGTTAAACACTTTTTTTCCTGTAGTGAGATATAAGTGGAGTCATGAATGTAACATAGACTCAAGATGTTTGCGAAAAAATCACGACACGCATTGAGCACAGATCTCTCGAGCACTGAATGACTTGCGGAGCACCGATACTGCCATGCCGCAGAAGAGGGGAGGGATGTGCAGTTCAGCAGTCCACCTTCCAAAGAGGCTCATTTTAGGATCCCAGTCTTCTTCCAGGTGTGGGTTAGCAGTGGTATCCCTGAAAGCCCCCGAGTATATGGAGCCTTTGAATAGGGCCATCCAACTGACCATCTCAGTGTAGCTTTGGTCACTTTAAAGGCATGGTATTACCAAACTGAAGCTGGAGCTTCCCTCCATGGTCCATGAGAAAATCAGCTTCCAGTTCCCTGGATTTACAAAATCATTGATAAAGGAGTCAGGGCCAGAGAAAAGACTTGTGTGGATGCTATGTACTTCAGACTGTGATCATGGTCTTTCCCTGTTTTTCTCCCTCTCTCCAGATGTTCCAATTCAGCATGCATGTCCAGAGCATCCCAGAGCCCTACTGACAAGACTTACAAATACAACAGATCTCAAATAAAACTGGCATTGTTCTGGTGGGTCTTCAAGACGGAGCCTGTAACTTTTCAGAAAGAATATATAAAATCTGTTAAGCCTGGATTTTGTATTACCACCAAGTGGCTAGATTCTTATTTCAGTTCCCTCTTTAATAATAATAATGAGGTATTTTTGCAGGGGAAATACAGCAGTCAGATCAAATACAGGAGGAATCATACTGAAAACCACTCCATGCTTAGCTCCAATGAGTCAGTGTTTCTCTCTAAGCCACAGCTGATTAACAGCCCCTACCTCATCTTTGCAGAGGGATGGCACAAGGAAAACATTATTGCCTTAAGTTCTACATCGTTGCTCTCTTTCCATCTGTGACACAGAATCGTAGAATAAACAAGGTTGGAAAAGACCTCTATGATCATCAAGTCCAAGGTGTCCATGAATTGCCCTACAAATTCCTCCTGGGAACACTGAAAATCAGAATACACCACCAGGGCGCTTCATTTCTTTGTTTTTATCAGAACGGGCTTGGGAATTAGTCATCCCCAGTTTACTTTTTTACCTGTAGCCTGTAAGAAGCCATCAGTCCCATCTCAAGGAATGGGGAATATGAATGGGGAACATTATCTGTGTATGAGAACCCACTGTGCTGTTTTGCCAGAAGGGTGGCAGAGTCATTCTTCAGGACTCTGTGGTCCTGCTGGTGACTTGCAGAGTGGACCTGGATGATGGATTGTTCCCATCTGTAGCTATCTATTGCTTGCAGACAAGAGAAAAGGCTGTTTGGGCAGCAGATGAGACACAGACCAGGAGTCTACACACAGCTTATTCCAGAGGTAGCTGCAGTGGCTTGTTTTAGAGCAGAGGAGGTAGCAAAGCTGGAGTTTCACCTCCAGCTGGCCACAAGGAACATGACACCCGACACAAGAACATGTTGGCACACAACATAGTGTTGACCTTAGTGTTATAACCATGCAAGTGAATATAGCAGGGAAGGGAGCAAGCTAAATATGGGATATTGCAATGCTTAGATGTCTGTCATATGCAGTGCTGAATAAGCCAGCTCCTTATGCATGGCCCAGCGTGTCTCTCCCTATGATCATGCTGGCAACAACTCTTCAAAACTGGTATATCAGTGACTCCTAAGAAATAGAGCTGGTTCTGGTTACCAGAACCCAAAGAGCTGTAGTGACCAGATTTGGCATTCGGGTTTGAAGAGTTTAGAGATTCAAGAGGGAAACAGACAACAGCCAGCTGTGTTTGCTATCTGACATTTAGCTCCACATCTGGGCTTCTGGATTCCTGGTTTTGTGGTTTGGTTTTTGTGTTTGTTTGGTGTTTTGGTTTGGTTTGGTTTGTTTTTGAGAACTGGAGGTTCTGATAGTAATGTGGATTTTCCTGGCCTTTGGACTTCCAGGGAAAGCTTCTCAGGTCACTGCTCTCATTACATGAGAATACTGGCAGTTGTTTGGAACACTGAAAAGAGAAAATTGTCATATGTAGAGCAAAGAACAAGCCGTGTAAGATTGCTATGATATGTGAGTATGGTTAATCTTGGTGGAGGTAGCCCATACAACCAAACCCCTGACTTTAAGGCTTTTGACGTAGTTTTTGAGGTAGAAATCCTTGGGTAGCATTATTGACCTCAGATAAAAATGAGACTTTATCAGCCTGCTTTTCTGATTCTGATGGTTTTTAGCCTACAACCCTCCAAATCAAAACAGGAAAGTACAATTGTCCCCATCAAAAAATGATGGCATGAAAAGAGACAGAATGACTTTCCCAGGCCAAAGGACATCATATTAGACCAAATTTAATCACATCACTGTCCATGCAGTAGCAGATTTCACTGCTAAAGGTGGATGGAGCTTTTACATTGAAAACATCTTCTGGAACATCAGCTTATGTTAAATACATTGACCAGAAACCTTTTCTGTTAAATACATGGACTTTTTTTGTTAAATACATGGACCAGCAACCAATTGTTCCTACTGGCTTTTGAAGTCAGTCTGATAAATGGAAAGACACTCAGACAGCTCTGCTGTGTTTATTATTCTCACTTGCACTGAGGTCAGGCTCCATGGACTGTAATGGAGATGTGGCTCTCACCCACACATAGCAGCTGCTTGAAACTGTATAGTTTCAAGCATTGTCTTCATACACCCCCCATTTTATTGACTTACCAGCAAGGCAACTAAATAGTTTGTGAAGCAGCTCCTGAACTTGTGTACTCTTTGATCCAATAGAAAATGAAATAAAAATTGGTTAACCTCCTGGTATACTACCGTAAACTCAAATCGTGTGTCACAATTATGACATGCACCCTGCAGATGTTCATACTTTGTTCATACTCTGTTTCAGATGCATTTGCTGAGGAGCAGCAGTCTTGGAAGAGAGACAGTACAGAGAGAAGGGAATTTCACAAGGTTGCCATCTAATTTCAATCTACTGCTGCAGGAGAGTTAGAACTCCTGTAACTTCAGGGTTATGATGTTGCAGCTGAGCTGAGCCTCTGTCTCAATGAATTTGCATTCACGTTGCCAGCAGACTTCATTTTGCACTGGCGGAACACCAGGTCTTTCCACAGTAAAACCACCCCATGACATTGCTTCTGGAAGACAACCACAAAACCTAATCCCTTAATCCCACTTGAGAAAGCTGTTTTAAATGGGAAGCAGAGTTGTGTTAGCTTCCATGCTCACATGACTGATTCTGATCTCAGTTATGCCAGTGCAAATTGAAACACACACTATAACATAGCAAAATGTGCTCTTGATCTGACCCAGACACTCCAATTCCTGTCTGCGTATAAGGTGGCTCCATGCTACGCTGATAGATGCATCAAAGACTCAAAGAGACAATGTGTATCGTGTTTCTGGCAAAAGCAGGAGCTGAATTAGGAGTTATAATTTCCAAAAGCCTTTTTTCCCCTCCTCTTCTAAAACTAACAGACAGGGGCCAGACCACTTACTTGCAGTATTAAAGATTCATGTTCAGGACCATCTCTGCTTGCTTTAGAACAAATTCTCTGGTTTTTAGCATACGCCCTAATATATAAGCCATTCTCAGATGGGTATTTCCTTTCTTATTTTTCCTAACCTATGTTCTATATTGTATAAACTATACAATAAACTTCAGCAGCAATGTGGAGATGCAGAATCACAACTTTCAATATGCAAAGTGGTGGTGCAGACCATATGCCCTGCTTCTCGAATAAGGAGTTCTGCAATGGGGGGCATCATTTGTTCATTAAAAAGGTTTAGAAGGTCTTGGTCGCATGCCAGGGTTGTACAGGGAAAAGTCTAGATAATTTTAAAAACAAAAGTGGAAAAGAGACAACCAAAATCTCCTCCTCTTGGTCTTAGAAATTAGCAGGATCAAAATCGTTGTCTTCTATCTCACCACTTTAGCTTAGATATCATGCATAAAGCGCGCATCCCTGTGCTGCTTTCATTCTGTGCTCAGATCTCCCATTATTCACTGTGTGTGCTGGGTATCAAAGCAGAGAAAACTAGAAAGTCTCCAGAGAGAAATAAGTAAATGTCTGCTGTGGTTCATAATGGTTTGACCAAAATTGTGATGACATTTAAATAGAATTTATAAAGTGCATTTAAGTCCTTGGCTGAAGCAAAAAGTCATTATCATTAATATCCTGTGGTTTCTTATGAGGCTATATTTCTTAATGTTGTATATATGTGCTTTTATACTATTTTTTCTAGAAATAATAATTATTTCTTCTTTTTCGCCTATGGAACTGGGACTTTTTGCTAAACAGTTTCCACCTGAGGCAGCAGGCGGTACACACTGCTGTTATTGCAACTTAATGCTGAAACTGGAATGATGCAGCAGTACTCCATGTAGGTGAGTTCTTGAGCTCAGGTAGAACCTGAGAGCTCATACCTTACCTTCAGTAATATGTTTGGTTTAATTATACATATATATATATATATATATTGCTCTAACTTCACTGGGCAGGATTAATTTCACCTATTCAGTCCATCAGAATTGATGAAATACTTATCTCCTGGTAGCAACTGGAAACTGTTTTCGCCTAAATTTAAACCATATCTTAGACTATGAGGAATCCCTTCATTTCAGTGTCTTTTTTTGGGCAGTTGGATTCCAACCTTAGAGTTTTAAATGAGGTTATTATTTGGATTAGTAATGTGAGAGGGTTTCATAACTGATTTCCACAAGGCAAAACACACAATGTCATGGAAAATAGCACTTATTAATACTAAAGGCCAGATCTGATCAAACAGAAGGCAAAGGAATGCTGTGACTAAACTGGAAGCAATCCCAGCATTCTGTGATGCAACCTAGCAAAATGAATCAGATTGCTAGAAATGGGATAAAACTCACTGTCTCCTTGCAACTGCTAGGATTTTTCCTTGTGAAATGGTGCATTTTGTTTTACTTGTGTTAAAATATAGGTCTTTCACTATTGCTTTTGACACACTCTTTGCAGACAGTGATTTCATTGTGAGACAGGGCTACTAATAAATTTCTGGTCTAGGAGAGCAAATGTGTAACTATTTCACCTGAGGAATGACTCATTTTTTTTAAGAAGCAGATGGAATGTGAAACTGTATTCCACAGATTTGCACCCTTTAGTCCCGATTACAGTAGTATCAGTACAGAATTATACATGTAAACTTGTAGAATCACTTATAAATTTTACTGTCCTTGGATGGCCATTTTATCTACATTAGTTAGCCAAAATCCAGATTAGAGCATAATAGGACTATTGTGTTCTGTCCTGTCCTATCCTACCCTATTCTATCCTGTCCTACTTCCCATACAATAAGGAAATCCTGAAAGTGCATTACTAGTCTGTTCTTCAGCAGATAAAAGAAAATTCTTATTCTGGTTTTGTAAAGAAATGGCACAGTGAAAAATTGTAATGATTAAATTTAACCATTTGCAGTGATTTTCATTGCTAATAATGGAAAAATGCTTTAATGAAACAAGAAAGACATTGGTAAAAAGTATCAGTACTCATGTTTTTTATTTGCTTTTTTTTTTTCATGATTTAATTGGGCATGGTAAACAGCTTCTGTTTCATTGTTGTATTTTTGAAACCTGTTTTTTCCATGAAATAAAAACTTATTTTCAACGAGTAAATTATCAGCAAATGTTTTAGAATCACATTTTATTACAAATCCCATAAAATATTGATTAAAATATCCAAGTAAAATGCAATAACTGTGTTCAATTCTAGCAAAAGGTTATATATGCTAACTTCTCGAAATATTATACTTTGCTTTTATTTAACCAGCTCTGTAAAGTACAATGAAACCAAACAAATAATCTCTTAATATGGCATAGTAAGTAGAAAAAAATGCGGTTTTATGCTGTGTGCACAAATCTGATATTTGTTGTCACATTAAATACAGAAAATTTGATATTTTGTTAGAAAAATATATATGTTAATACAGATAAGCATCAATAAGCAGCTCAATAATTTCCCAAGATTTCTTAGTGTTATAACTTCCAATGTAGATTAATAAATGTGTGTTGAAGTACTTAAACAAAAGAATGTTTTCCAAAAGTGCTGAAAATATTACATTTACCAAGTATGACAGTGCTTGCCCCTAATTTTGGGAAATGAAGTCCGTTATTAAGACCATCTTTTAGTATCATTGGTTTTAAGGTTTTTTTGTCCATAAATTAGTATTATACCTCATTTCAACACTTTGGATGACCATCTTCTTCAAACAAAATTAAACTAATGGATTCGGAACCTGACTTTTGTCATGAGAAAACAATATGAAACCCTTCTTCAAGCTTTTATCCATCTCCACTGTCATTAACTATCAGCATGCATAAGAGCACATAATGCACACTAAACACCGACTTCCCCCTATTCTAACCTAGATTATAACCACCTGAAGACGAAAACCCCAAAAGCTGCTTCTACCTCTACCTTGCTCTAAATACATGGGCTACTCGATGGTGGCGGTTCAGTAAGACAACGCATCAGTTTCCCTGCTGAAGAAAGATGCCATTTAAAGAAATCAGCCTTATTATGTCCCAGTGACAAGCATAATTAAGAATGTCTGTCTCTGAGAGGCATAAGAATAGAGGGAGAGCTTTTGTTCACCTGAGCATACTACCATCCTTGACCCATCCAAGTAATTTAAGCCCTGGCTGAATTGGACAAGGACAGGTGTAATTGGGCCCCAGTCTCGACTGCTTCCAGCCTTGCAATTACCCTAATAAGGTTGTCTGTGGAGGGGTCAGTAGCTAACGGCCAGTTTGGCTGGAGCCTTCTCTAAGCTGTCAACAGAAGGAGAACAAGGAATCCATTGGGTCACAGCGCGAGACAAAATGAATGCTGGTAATTGATCTAGTGACAGCAGCGTCTGTCCTGAGACAAGAGAAATGGGCAGCTGCAATGAAAGACTTGATGCCAAGAAACTCTCTAAACGAAAAAGAAAGTCCACTGAGAACTCATATCTTTCTGAAAATGTGGCAATGGGGGATGTTACCTGGAGTTTAAGGGGCAGGCAGTCATGGGGACCTCAGATATGGACTTTTCAGCTATGAACAGTGATGTTGCTATCTCCATTCTTTTTTTTTGTGTGTGAAAGGAATAAACAAGGCCTTTCCACAAGCTTTTTCACTTTGCCCTCTCAATCCACTCCCTCTCAAAATACCCAAAGGCATTCACAGGTAAGGATCCATAGATAATGTTGACAGATGGGCAATTATGTTCTCTTGGATCTTTCCAGGGAGGTTCTGGATCTGTCCTTGAAAATGCTTTCCCAATTAGTGGTGTGATTCAGCGTGTATATTCTGAGCTTCATTGTTTCAGGTGGGCTAAAGTGTAATTTTAACTCATCCTGCCATCACTCTGTTCTTGTGACAGTTTTTAATTAAACATAGTCTTTAATCAATTAAGTGGCAGCTGCAAGTAATGTGTTAGTGCTCTGAATATGTCTTTAGAAACAGCCAAACTTGCAGAAAATGCAAGTTCAAATACCAGCAAGGAAGAGACTGTCTTTCATCCTTTCTTTGAATTCCATGAAATTTCCTGTCTGGGTCTACACATCAATATCTTGCCTAGACATAAGAGACAGACTCTCAAAAACAAACCATCCCTCCTCCCTTTTTTTATCTGCATGGTAATTCAGGATAATAGAAATAATAGTAATAATAATAAATTTTGAAGCTGGAGTTAGGGATTGCAGCTCTAAAGCTTAAAAATCCCTACATGCTTGGAAAGGTTGTTGGTGTTGATAAGGACCATTGCTTATTATCCTTTTGACTTCAGGGCTAGTGCAAAACATACATGTCCCTATGCGTAATTAAGCTTATGGTTACTTGTAATAAAGGTAATAATATTAATAATAACTGTTATTAGTCTTTATAGTTGAAGTTAGAAGCTAATTCTTACTACTTTTCACAAAGGTATAATAAATGATGCACACTTACCCTAGTGTGCATCTAAGATTTAGTGTCTCTCTGCAAGGTGATCAGCCTAGAATCTGCTTATATATATTTATTTACAAAGTGAATAAATATGACTAGGAAAATGTGAGAGAACAGAACTGCCATTATGCACATGAGAAATGAAAACAGAGACACCAGAAGGTTATGGATGGGACTGCCAAATGTAAGAAAGTGGAGGTGCTCACCCTAGCTGTTCTCTTTAATCGCTGGAGAGAAGTAGGTGACAGCAGCAGGCAAATGATTCAGCCTTTAGGGAGGTGGCTAAGAATAAAATGAATTAAGACAAATTCTGCCTGGAGGAACCTCCTACTCTCCATCCAATCAAGGGACTCTGGGGTGACTAGCTCAGATGTAGATGCTGAATCTTGAAGGACTAAGATTGGTTGTCAGAATCCTGCCTTTGACTTGTGCATGTTCAAACTTGGAGCCTGTGGCACGGTCAGAAATGAGATTGACTTTTTTAATGTTCACTTACGAATGAACCTAGAGCTAAACGTCTTTACAAGGGCAGGAACAGGGAATGAGACCACATACTACTTGTCACTGCCTATCTTTTACCCTTACATTCTGCATGGAGGTCCACAGCCCCCAAAATGCTGAAATCTTACACCACTTCTCAAACACACATTTCTAGCAGGATGGCAAATTACAATGATATGGAGTCTGAGCTCCCATTTCATAACCATGTGAGTTTAATAACCACACAAAACCTCTGAGAGCTTAGTACCATTGGTACCTATGTCCTGTAACTGGTGATCTGCCTTGCAGAGAGGCCACCGTGGGGAACTGGACAGGTTTGATTTGAGAGCACTTCATGGCTCCATGGATGCTATGGCTATCATTCCCCACCAAAGGGAGCGCATGGTGATAATAATGATTTAAAACAAATATTGGCTTGCAGTGTTTTTCTTTTTCTCATCCTTGTGCCACAATGCCAAGAAGTTAGAGAGAATGCTGGCTAGTGGAATGATGGATTTATGACTACAGCTGACGCCTTTTTTCCTTCTGTGAATCAGGAGTTTTGAAAAACAGGCGTGTGTCTTCTGCACAAATAGCCTGTATTAACAGAGTGCATCAGGTTCCAATGCACGTGTCGAGGCCCATGCTGAGCTCAATTTAGAAACCAAGTGCTTGTCCACTATACAAAGCCTAATCTATATACTATATGCGCACTAATCAGACATCAGTCCCCTTAGATATATTAAACACCAAATACAGTCTCTTTTCCCTATCAAACACATCTCAGCGTTGGAAAACAAAGTAATAAAGAAATAAAGAAAGTAACAAGAAAATAATCAATCTATTCCTATGTTGTGTTTTCATTTTTTTGTAGGTTCTACTCAAAGAAATTCCACTCAGATGCTCTTCCTTCAGCTAAAGTTTTGTTTTATTTCAAGGTACAGACCAATTTGGAGACCAATCATATTTTGAGGTGACACATTTGACTGAAGCTCTGATACAGTAAATTAATTGAATTTACTTCTCTGGATATATAGAATATATTTGATGGTTGTGCTGATTTCTGCTGGGATAGAGTTAATATTCTTCATAGTAGCTTGGATAGGACAGTGTTTTGGATTTGTGCTGAAAACGGTGCTGATAACACAGGGATGTTTTCTTTACTGCTTAGCAGCGCTTGCACAGAGTCAAGGCTTTTTGTGATCCTCACACCACCCCACCAGTGGGTATGCTGAGAGTGTACAAGGAACTGGAGGAGACAACTGGGACAGCAGACCCCAACTGATCCCAGGGATATTCTATACCATCTTACTCAGCATATAGAGCTGGGAGAAGAAGAAGGAAGGGGGGAATATTATGGCATTTGACTTCCCAGGTAATCATTATATGTGATGGAGCCCTGCTGTCCTGTTGATGGCTGAACGCCTGCCTGACTATGGGAAGTGGTGAATGAATTCCTTGTTTTTCTTTGCCTGTGTGTGCAGCTTTTGCTTTACCTATTAAACTGCCTTTATCTCAGCCCATGAGTTTTTCACTTTTACTCTCCTGATTCTTTCCCCCATTCCACCAGGAGAAGATGAACAGCTGTACGGGGCTGAGTTGCTGACTTGGGGTTAAACCACAACACTGGAGCAATCACTTAGAGCTCAGACTGAGATATACAAAGTTGTCCATGAAAGTGAGCACCCATAGAAACCTCCCCCCAAGTTCTGAGTTTTTATTAATGTCATTTGAAATTGCAATGAATTTACAAATAAGGTTTTCTGTAAGAAAGTTCAGATGGATTTCAAAAATTTAAGGCAATGTCCTGAAACTCACACTTGAGTGAGGAAAAATGTTAGCAAAAAAGATCCAAGAATGGGAAAAGCTATTTATCACGTGGAAAATGACACCTTAACAATTAAAAATGAACATTAAAAACTCCAAAACAAAACAAAACCAACCAACCAACCAAATAAAATCCCAGGAAAAAATGCAACTCCAGTGGATAATTTCATGTTTTACCAAAAGTATCACAAAATAGGAAAACCAAAAAAGAAATTAACACAAACTAAATAATACAGAAAAAAAAATCAACACAGGTTTAGAAAGAGTCATTGAAATCAAACCAGATGAACATGGAAGCAGATTTCACTCCTTAGGAATACGCAGACTATATCCCAAAGTAGTCATAGTGTGTAAAGAACACTTCTCCAGCAAACCGTAGCATCTAGGGAGCCAAACCATGGGCACTGGCAGTTAGGCAATAGGTCCAGTTTTTACTTCCTGTTTTCTCTGTTTTATTACTTTTCCCACTGGATATCAGACTGTTATTTAGTTGGAATTTAGTTAGTGCACACACTGATCTTATAGATGTGATTCATTTGACTGCCAATGTATACACAACAGTAAGAAATGGCAATCATGTCTTTCACTTTTCCCTTGGCCTATGTACAAATATTTCCAAAACAACTAAACCTGGTCTGTTAAACCACTGATGAATAAGAAGGAATGATTTTAACAGGGTGATATCTAAACTGCTTTTCTTCACTTAATTTTTGTAAGGAAAGACGTATGTATGATGGAGTTATTGAGTAGGCATTAAATAATCAGATTTATTATCGTTGCACTTATAAGAACTCTACAGTACTAATTTCACTTTGTATTGCTGCTCGTTCAAGCTCAATAGACTTAATTTGCATGGGGAAATACTATTTTTCTTTGGGAAAGCTAAAAATAGAAACTGAAGCAAAGTGACTATAATAACCAAAACTGCATGACAGAAGACTTCAGATAAGCATTTCTATTCCTTTATACTGTCCTCAGAGAAATTAGTGTAATTTGGATTAACGAGCAGTGACATGACATCACTTAATCAGTAAAGCTACAGTTTAGCACAGATTTAATTTACTCTTCAATTATTTAAGAAGTTAGAACATTATTAAAGTCATTGGAAAATTTCCCCTTAAAATCAACATGAGATAGGTTAAATGTAGTGGACTCTCCTTACCATAAAAACACAACTCTGTCTCAATCTTTCACATTAGGTTAATTGTGTTATCACTGGTGTCTCATTTAAACCCCTCAATAATCACACTGCAGGTAGAGGTAGTCCAAGCTTCAGGACTTGAAAATTCTGATCTTATTTATGATTCTTCCCAAAAATTCCATTAAAGAACAATTCTAACACTTTCAGTGATGAAAAAAGAACCTGGATATATGAAGAAATTACACACAGACCCAGACTTGCTCTGCCCATATGAGCCAGCCAAAAGAAGCCAGACCTGGCTATGAATCTGTATATCCACATCAGCATGCTGCTGACTACAGCATAGTCATCCTGCCTTGTGCACCAGTTCTGGTTATCCTGGAGTGGTACCAGTGGAGCTTTGGTCACCTACATGTATCCACATAAAAGCTCCTTTCTTTTTTCACTCTTGTTTATACATGTATTATGATCAAAAAGTCTTTTTCCCTCATTCAGATGGCAGATCGGCGGTTCCTACTCCCTGAGCTACCCAAAATTGTGTTTTATCTTCATTGTTCTGTGGGTGGTCCTCTCCACCATAATTTATTACCTGCTGATGACAGAATGATTGGTTTCCTCCTGGGCTTTTCCATGGTTCTCCTACCTAAATGTTATTGGAAATATTCCAGAAAAATATATTTTTTCTCTCAGAATCTACTGATTTTTCAACATTTATTTAATTTAGAGAGTTAAGGTAGGATTCTTCACACCTACTTTTGGGAGGGTAGGATTCAGTTCACAGATTGAGACATCAATTTTTGGGTTTTGGCGTGTAGGTGTCTCCAGGCGAGCTAAGTATCTGAACAGGGGAGGTCCAGACCACACAATTAGTGGAGCCTTCAGGGCTATGGCACACATAGGTGCCTGCTCCTTGCTCTTTCTCATCTCACTGAGGACACTGCAGGGATAACAGGGAACCTACAAGCCCCACAATGGCAGGCTGAAACCACCTACATCGCTGCCATGTCGGTTCAGCTCAGAGTGAGCCAGAGCAATGACTCTTGCTCATTTGAGTGTACTGGATTAAAATAAACAATGTCCACCAGTCTAAAGTGTGTAACTGCTTAATAATGCCTTAGTAAGTCCTTCTGGCCTTCTCAGTTGAAATTTGAATATTATAGATAATTACAAGCGTCACAAAAGGAGTCTTGTAACAGGAAGTTCTGGACAGTATTAATAACAGGTTTCGTTAACAGAACCACCTATGCTATACAAGACAACTACATTAGGAAAATAATAAAACCAACACAGAAGATTAGACACTCAGCATAACAGGTGTTGGGTAAGTAAGCAACCAAATTGCCCACAAAACTGTGCAAGAACCTTTCAGCTTTTTAAAATCCACATTTTAAGCTGTAAATAATGGACTCATTGAAAATTCATATGCATGCTAAGAGCTATAAAAGAAAATTGTTGCAAAGATCTGTAAATCAAAAAAGTAAGCTAAGATCCTGAGTTTGTGAAACATGGCAGAGCTCTAAGCAAAGCAGATAGCTCATCTTTTTGTACAAGGGATGTGAATGTTCCTCATAGACTTCAGTAAAGTAAGCACACACTGCAGTGAATGAAGTCCTTGCTTTAACAAGAATAAGCTGTCTGATCAGGCCAAATCCATCTAAAACATAGTTTGGTCTACTCTTCAGATATGCAGATTCCACAGAACTGGAGTTTCTCTGGTTCTCTCTGTTTGTTAAAAGTAGCAATTGTACTTATTCCTCTTGGATAGGAAATACATGGGGTTCACGCGTTTGTCAGTGTCCAGTGTGGAGCAGCAAGCAATGATCTTGTGCACTTTTTGCAAGTACTTCCCTGAGACTCAGCATCCTACTGTCAGGAATGCTTTAGTTCCTTAGCACCTTCTGTTTCCATTGTAGAAATTAATCATGGGAAGAAAATCCTTTGGGACATGGTTTTACATTGCTTGTTAAATGTACAGCTGCTGGGAGGTTGGAGCCTTCATCTTATACACACCACTACTTTTATTCTTATTTTATTCCACATGGTCAGAGGCCATGTGGAGGTACCTCAGGTTTTCAATCTGCTGAAAGAAACTGCCATGAAGAGGACCATATAGTGGATGAGGCATGAATGGAGAACGCTCAGTATATGCTTGATTTTGGTGCATGTATAGTTTATAACTCACTCAAGGAGAAGAGGACTATATAGTGAATGCAGCATGAAGGGAGAACACTCAGTATATGCTTGATTTTGGTGCATGTATGGTTTATAACTCACTCAAGGAAAAGAAGACTATATAGTGGATACAGCATGAAGAGAGAACACTCAGTATATGCTTGATTTTGCTGCTTGTATAGTTTATAACTCACTCAAGGCTCTGCATCTCATTACTTCTGGGTGGGTGTCTCCCACCAGGATAATCAGCCTTCATTTAATGGTGTTTTGGTCTATCCGATTTAATACTAACAGAATGGACACAACAAGACTAATGATGTGGAGAAGTCCATAGGCAAATCTGTAACAGGATTATTCAGATAGTACAAGAGGCTGCTCCTTTACTCCTCATCAGGTTTCTAGAAGAATTGGTGGCATTCGGATTCTCTTAAACAATTTTTGACAGATCAGCTGTGTGTTAGGAAGCAGAACATAACACAGACTTGGGCCGCGACCCAAAGACTTGGATCATTTCTGCCTGAACTGCTCTATTTCAATCTTGAAGGAAAAACACATACAGACATGATAACAAACAAACAAAGCCCAGTAACACCAGCACAGAAAGAAAGATATGGAGAAACTGCAAGTGAAAGCACTGAAACATCTACTTCCCAGATGTCTTTTGCCTTTCAGAACTCTGAGTGCATTGCCCAAAGATGGCACAGCCACAAGTGGACAGGACTTCCCACACCTTGTCTGACCTGCAAGAATGAGTTGGAGTTAACCACTGTGGAAAAGGAACTTTTAATCCATGTAAATCTGAAGGCTGAATATTGCTTTGATGGGAAGAAAGTGGACAACGAAATTTGGAGCATATAGTGTAATAGTGAGCTGTAATGGGAAACGTACTGGGGCAGAAAGGAGATGTAATTCCTACATCACATTTAAGCATCCAGGGTGCATCATGGGCTAGGAGGTTTTAAATCTATGGGTGTGTATTCTTTATGGGCATGATTTTTCACTTCAGGCCTGAGCCCTTTGTTCACACCTTGGTCAGTCAGAGGAATGATGAAATATCCAAACTTGGACTTGCGTTGGCAAGAAAGATGCAATGAACTCAATCTGTATTTTTATCACAGAGAAGGCTGATTTCAGCTTGTGTACACCTGCATGACAAAGTTACCTTGGACAATAGTTTTCTTGGTCCACAGTCCAAAAAACATTCAATAAACAAAAATAGGAGGCTGAAAAATTCAGATGGAGAAGAAGTAGGTTTCAGCCATGAACCTGGAACAACAAACTGGTGCCTTAAAAAAAGGCTTTTCCTTATTTCTGGGTACTTAAAAAAGGAAGACTGAATGGTTTTCCCTTGGGGGGCATGCTTTCTTTCAAACTCGACTGAGGAATATGTTATGGCCTGGGCTATAATGCATTCTTAAGTGTCAAGTTTTTGGGTGGCATGGTTTAGTGTGGGGTGTCCCTGCCCATGGCAGGGGGGTTGGAACTGGATGATCTTAAGGTCCTTTCCAATCCTAACTATTCTATGATTCTGTGATTCTAAGTTAGGCATCCTTCTTTAGCTACTTCAAAAACCTCCAGCAGCTTTCTTCTCTGAGGAGATGTCTCTTAATCTAGAGACATAGGTGGTACAAGCAAATTTCATAGTTTTCCTTTTTTGTTCTCTTTCACTGTTTCTATAAGAAGCAGAAACAGCAAATAGTACCAAACATACCTGAGTCCTCCTTGATTACGCCTTTGTCAAGCGCTGTAATGAAGTGGTGGGACTGGGGAGAAAAGTTTGAGTAAACTTCAGGTAAACTTCTCTCTCACAATTAATTATTCCTGAAAACCATAATATTGACCAGTATCTGAGCAGGTCTGAAAACCAGACTATTCAGATTCAGATGAATGAACAAAATTGTCTACAGCTACCTTAGAGAATACAGGGCCTCTTTCTAAATATCTATACACATAAATACATATATATATATTACATTTTAATTGCCCAGTGCTTGTTGTCAGATCCAGATTGGATCTCTCTGGCCCCATTTCCATTCACATTGCACACATTAGACCAACCCCTTCACTTGAATGTGCTGACACAGAGGTGTCTGTTGGCACACCTTGGGGAGGGAGATGCAGAGAGCTGAAGGTGGCAAAGGAGACTTGCCTGCAACCTGTTAATGTTCAGGGTAAATACCCACTGAGCCATCCCTTGCAGCCTGCTTTGGCTTGCCTTGGGTCTCTGCCATAGACCTGCTGCATGACCATGAGGGTGATAATCTTTCTATGGTGTCATAGACCTGCTGCATGACCATGAGGGTGATAATCTTTCTATGGTGTCTCACACCCCCAAGTGTCCCATGGAGACAGCAATATTTTCTTGCATTCTTAGTCTATGGATGATCTTCTGTGTGAGCCTACGCAGCCCCTGGCACTAAAGGTAACGGTAATGGGGATAATATTCCAACTGTATGAAAAGGCACATGTGGGTGTCTCAGAAACATGATGACTTGAAGACTGCTTTCTCCTCAAAACGATGCAGCCTGGAATCCCTTCAAGGCTCTTGTGTTAACGGCATAGCAGTGCAAACGGCTTAGGAGCGAGCATGCACTGAATTACAACCTCCTCCTACAGGAACTCTGAGTTCCCTTTAAAAGAAGCTGTTCGCTTTGCTGCTGAGCTAACATGATTAAACAAGACAGGTCTGGCAGGGCTCTTCCACATTGTCAAATCTTGAACAAAAGGCATAATTTTCCTATTTCTTACAACTCCAAACTGCCTGCTTATAGAGATGGCAATTACTCACAGGCAGCGTAACTCAAGATCTTTCCAGTGTTTATATCTCCACATGAAGCACACATTTACATGGCAACGGCATGGGACAAGACATGTCTGTTAATTTTCCCATCATAATTCATAGCAGGACCCTGCCAAAAAAACACTGGAACTGATTACCAAGTGTGACTACAATCGGATCATTTAGCAATTTGAGTTTCCACACGTTTTGTGTGAGGCTGGGCTTTGTTTTACTTAAAGCAATAATTGCATTCTAATTTCATAATGTGGGTCGTGGTTGCTTCATCTCCCTGTGCCTTCAAGGAAAAGAAAAGGTGCACAGAGCACAACAAACATTTTTTTTGAATTAATTTTTTTAAAATGAGCTAATAAATGTTTACCTGCTTCACAGGTGTGCTTGCTGCAGAGGGACTTAATTATCATTCCCATAGGAAGGATCACTAAAGGATTAAACATTGGTATTATCCCCACTAATATGAATTATGCTTTCATGAAAAAACAGAGTTAACGAGTCATTTTTAGGAATAAAAGGATGGCAAAGGTCTTCAAATAAAAAGTATTAAGGAAGGAGTTAAGATTGAATAGCTTAATTCAGACAGAATTTCAAAATTGAGCGGAAACAGATGATTGCAAACAGATTTGGACCTCATCCTGCACAATGCCCAAATGCCCGCAAAGTTCCCCCAGTGAACAATAGTGAAGAGGATAGATCCTACATCCCCGTAGGATAGAGCCAGAGGTTGTTGAAGACCTCTTACCTTCTCATGCATAGCTCAAAATTCCATGCTTTAGCTGGAGTGGTGGGGTCATAGCAGTTTATCAGGTCACATAATGTGGCAAGTTGCAGCATGTCCCAGCTGGTCTGGGTTTCATTGCCTTACTCATCCTCATCTCCAAGAGGGTAGCATGGGTTCCCACAAGTCTTCAGTCCCAGCTACTTCATGACAGATCTAGTCAATCAGCTCCTACCTTCATCCCTAAACACAACCTGGAGGTGCTGACAAGGGGGAAATGGGCAGTAGGGGCTTACTTTGTGTCTAATATATAATATACGATCCTTCCCTTTCCATGGGCTTCAGACTAGGTTTAGTACTGAGTCTTTTCCTTGAAATCAAAGTGTCTGAAAATAAAGACCAGATAACTCTTATTTAAAACATAAAGAAAAGCCATTTCAAATTTTTATAATGTGCACGTTAAAAGATGCAAATATTTTTTTATTTTTTATGGGTTTTATCCCATTTTTGCCATGAATTTCTTATTTTATCTCAAACACTTGTTACTTTTATAGCTTCTGCAGTCTCTAAAGGTGCCAAGCAGCAGTGTTTTTTCTGTCCTGGTCTCTGCCACAAACCCCATCTAAGGTAATATATGCATGTTTTTCCCAGACATAGCCATAATTCTATCTGGAGTATACCCCTAACATCCAGAATGTCTGGAAATCTGGTAAAACCACCTCACATGCTGGATCTTTCTTTCATGTTCTCTTTCATGGATCGAAGCAATCCCAGGCACAGCTACAGGTTGGGCAGAGAAGAGATTCAGAGCAGCCCTGCAGAGAAGGACTTAGGGGTGTTGGTGGATGAGAAAATGAACATGAGCCGGCTGCAGTGTGCGCTCGCAGCCCAGAAAGCAACCGTATCCTGGGCTGCATCAAGAGGAGCGTGACCAGCAGGTCGAAGGAGGTGATCCTGCCCCTCTGCTCTGCTCTCGTGAGACCTCACTTGGAGCATTGTGTGCAGTTCTGGTGTCCTCAACATCAAAAGGACATGGAACTGTTGGAACAAGTCCAGAGGAGGCCACGAGGATGATCAGGGGCTGGAGCACCTCCTGTATGAAGAGAGGCTGAGAAAGTTGGGGCTGTTCAGCCTGGAGAAGAGAAGGCTGTGTGGAGACCTCATAGCAGCTTCCAGTATCTGTAGGGGGCCTACAAGGATGCTGGGGATGGACTCTTCCTCAGGGACTGTAGTGACAGGACAAGGGGTAACGGGTTCAAACTGAAACAGGGGAAGTTTAGATTGGATCTAAGGAAGAAATTCTTTACTGAGAGGGTGGTGAGGCACTGGAATGGGTTGCCCAGGGAGGTTGTGAATGCTCCATCCCTGGCAGTGTTCAAGGCCAGGTTGGATGAGGCCTTGGGTGGCATGGTTTAGTGTGGGGTGTCCCTGCCCATGGCAGGGGGGTTGGAACTGGATGATCTTAAGGCCCTTTCCAACCCTAACTGTTCTATGATTCTATGATACTATGTTCTTAGCTGATTTCTCCAGGGCCAGAAAAGGATCCAGAGAACTACAGGTCTCAGTCTGACCTTGGTGCTGGGAAAGGTTAAGGAGCAGATCATCGAGTGCCATCACATAGCAGCACATACAGGACAACCAGGTGATCAGGCCCAGTCAGCATGGCTCTATGAAAGGCAGGTCCTGCTTGACTAACTTGATTGCCTTCTATGCCAAGCTGACCTGCTTAGCAGATTGGGGAAAGGCTGTGGATGTTGTCTACCTATGCTTTGGTAAAGCCTTTGACACAATTCTCCTGTAGAAACTGGCTTCTTACGGCCTGGTTGTGTTCAGTTCACTGAGGAAAAACCTCGCTGGATGGCTGAGCCCAGAGTTACAGTGAATGGAGTTAAATCCAGCTGGTGACTGGTCACAATTTACCAACTGCGACCAGCCCAGGGGATGTTCCCCAGTGCTCAGTACTGGGGCCAATGTTGTTTAATGTCTTTATCAATGATCTGGATGAGGGGATTGAATTCATCCCCAGTAAGTTTGCAGATTACACCAAGCTGGGTGGGAGTGTTGATCTGTTTGAGGGTAGGAAGGCTCTGCAGATGAACCTGGACAGGCTGGATTGATGGGCCAAGGCCAATGATATGAGGTTCACCAAGGCTCAGTGCCAGGTTCTGTACTTGAGTCACAACAACCCCATGCAACACTAAGAGCTTGGGGAAAAGTGGCTGGAAATCTGCCTGGAAGAAAAGGACCTGGAGGTGTTGGCTCACAGCCGGATGAACATGAGCCAGCTTGTGCCCAGGTGATCAAGAAGGCCAACAACATCCTGGCTTGTATCAGCACCATTGTGGCCAGCAGCACTAGGGACATGGCTAAGTGGTGGGCTTGGCAGTGCTAGGTTAATGGTTGGACTCTATGAATCTACATTTATTTTCCAACCTAAATGATTCTATAATTATAACTGCAACTGCTCACAAAAAGATTTAGACCCTGAAGGCTCCCACCTACGTTTTGTAGGTGCAACCATCCTTGTCTGCAAACAGAAATGTAAGTCATATATGTCTGCCATGTCAGCTGAACAGATGTGCCATGAACTTCCTCTAATGTGATGTGCTTTTGCTCCTGCAGGACACTGTGGGCTGATGTTTCTGTATGTATTAGCTTCCTGCACTCATTTCTGTGCACGCATGTAACTAGAGACCATGCATGGGGGCTTGCTTGACTCATGGCTTAACGGCTCACATAGTGTGCTCTAAAAAGTGTGTTGGTGTGACTTAAGACTGAGTCGCTCTTCTTACAACAAGTTCCATGACCACTTTCATTAACAATGTGCCTTAGCCCTTTTATGACATTTTTTGGTTATACTTCGAAAGACTTTTAAGTTACCATATCCCTAATCCTTCTCAGAACTTGACAAGGAAGGTAGATAAGCAGTTATCTCTTCTTATAAATCAGCAAAAGCTGCTTATGTGAGTTTCCCACAGCAGGAGCAGTGCCAAATTTAGGATTAGGATTTCAAAACATCTAGGACCTTCTTTCTTGTGTAGGTCTGTAAATGTCTATGAAGAATTTGGTAATATAAAGAGTCAGTTTTCTAGACCAGAGAAGGGGTAGTATTTGCGATCTGATCATAGCCATCTAGATCAGAGCCCATGTGATGTAAAGACACTGCTTCTGCCCCTTTGTAGCCAACAAGGAAAGGATTTTTCATAACATCAGTTAAAGCACGCCACAGATCTCTCCTTTGAATCATGCCTTTCGTTTTCTCTTGTCTCTTTTACAGACAATTCGCAGTGTTAAGCTTTCTAGTATAGCTATATAAAGATAGGTAGCATAAATACCCCTCTCTAATGCTGCCTTCACCTATTCCACAATCCTTATGCCAGCTGCATAAGTAGAACAGGTTTTAATTCGAAATAATTGTTGGCTCTTGGTTTTGACATACTGAGTAGGATTAATTTGCCTAAACAGGCATTTTGGGCATATTGCACTATCATCAGCTGCTGCAGCTGCAGGGGTAGTACAGGTCTCCCTCAAATCCTGCCTTTTGTCATACAGATCTCTTAGCTTCTCCAGAGTACTCAAAACAGCCCAGGCACCTGTGTTTAGGCAACCTTGATCCATCTATTTGTAAACAGGCCCTTTGATGTCATCAGAAGGTATCAACTATTCTTCTTGGAAGCTGGCTGGTTCTATATCTTCATCAGTTTTCCATGTGCCACTAATTCAAACAACTAGAATGAGCCTTGTTCTCATTTGCCAAATACTCCAAGCGACTTCATGTTGCTTTACGGTCTGTCAATAATCACACTGTGAAAACTTATAAATTAACAGAAATTTGTTCCTGGTCTTAAATTCACCATGGGATTGACCTTTATTTGCCTTTCATTTGATAGTTTGAATAATATTTTTTGTCACTGTTTTTTTTTCCTTGTTTTGGGCTTTGACCTTGGTTTGAGGCCTAAAAAATAAATGGAAACATGGGTTTGTGTATTCATCATAACAGTGTGAAGCAATATGTTTTATGATTTGAAGAGAGTTAGCATTAAAGTAGCACTGATCATTAGTATAGGAAAAGAGACCTCTATGGATATGTCAATGACCTTTCTTTTCCAACAGGCTAAAACACATACAACATTATCCCTTTTTGGATAAATACCCTTTCTGATAACAGTTACTTCCCTGTACCTAGCTGTAGCTCAACACTTTCTCAGTTGCTGTCAGTTATGTCTGAGAAACAGGAGAAAACAGAGCATAGCTGTGCTGTGTACTTGCTATGATGGGAACGTCCTTCAGCTCTGACTTTGCAGATGGCAGGCAGGTCTTTACTTACTGATGTGTCACAAGACAAGCAGACAAATGAAACACTAAGAAAGGGGAAAGGGCATATCATCACTTTATTTCCTTCAATTGTCTAAGTAGTAATTTAGACTATTATAACTTCCCTATGTTAATTCAGACTTCTAGACATCCTAGAGAGAGAGGCACTTCTAAAGACTGGATTCTGTCCTATTGTCATAGGCACCTATTCAGTGACCTGTGTGGCTGAGATGACTACCAATGGATAGCTATAAAATAAGTAAGATTAATCCTGCCCATAATGACTGGCAGGATAATGACATCCTGGAGGGATGGGGATCACCATGTTGGCACACATATAGAGTGTGTTTTATCCATACCCGTTTCATCTGATCTCAAAAGTTAAGTAAAGTTGGGTTTGGGTATTTTCTAGGGTTAGATGACGGTATAGAAGGATCAAGAGATTTTCCCCGAGGCTGGACAGCCATGAGTGGCAGGGTGTGTGGGATAGTATGGGCAAGTATCTAGGCCAGCGGGCCCCTCCAGTGCTTTGGAATTTCACCACTGAACAAGTGCAAAATCCAGAAGAACTAGTAAAACACTTACATGAGGTGTGTTGCCATTCTCGTCATACCAGAGAGGGACAAATCATGGCAACGTGCTGGGGCTTGGCATAGGCTTACAGAGCCCTGTTCAGCGCTATCCAGCACCTTCAAAAGGAAAAATATGTATCTAGATCTGGTGGCAAAGCAACAGACAACACAGCTACTCCAACTCCAAATACAGCAGCTATACCAACCCTAGACAAGTACAGCAGCTACTCAAAGTCTGACTATAACAGACAGCGCAGCTACTCCAACTCCAAGTGCAGTAGCCACTCCAACCACAGTGATAATCACTGCAGCTAAACCAAAGGACCAATTTGTGCCCCACGTTGGGCGCCACAAAGTGCTGTCGTGGTTTAAGCCCAGCCGGCAACCCAGAACCATGCAGCCGCTCACTCACTCCCCCTCAACTTCTTCCTTCCCCTTGCTCCCAGAGGGATGGGGAGGAGAATAGAAAGAATGTGACTCCCATGGGTAGACATAAGAACAGTCCAGTAACTAAGGTATAATACAAACCACTACTGCTGCCACCAGTAATAATAATGATAAGGGAAATAACAAGGGAAGAGAATGCAACCGCTCACCACCCACCGACAGATACCCAGCCCAACCCGAGCATTGATCTAGCTCTTCCGGGTAACTGCCCCCAGTTTATATACTGGGCATGACGTGCTGTGGTATGGAATACATCTTTGGTTAGTTTGGGTCAGGTGTCCTGTCTCTGCTACTTCCTGCCTTACTGTCCTCCCTGGCAGAGCATGAGACTCAGAAAAGTCCTTGGTCGGAGTAAACATTACTGAGCAGCAACTAACAACATCGGTGTTATCAGTGCTGTTCTCAGGCTGAAAGTCAAAACCGCAGCACTGCACCAGCTACTAAGAGGAGAAAAATGACTCCTACTGCTGAACCCAGGACACAAGGTCATTCAGGAAACCAGCAGCAGAACAGGAACTCAATTATGATCTGCAGAGTCCTAATCCAGAGCCTGCCCCAAAATGCACCTCTCCCACACTCTTCAAAGGGAGACAGCAAACCCTCCTTCACAAGAATATCATGAAATTAAATTCCACATCCATTTTATCACCACTGTCCTGCAGATGAAGTTGGTAGATGAGTAAACTGAGGCAAGTAGTGAAGGCAAGTAGTGAATCCACCTAACCATTAGCATGCAGCGAATAAGTGATGAGCTGGCAAGAAATCTATTTTCTCCTTCTTGTTCCATACTTCTGTCCATAGCCATGACTTATATTTATGTAGCTCAGTTTAGTTTTAACTTGGAAATATGATGGATAGTCTTCTCCCGTTGTAATTGTGGAGATTCCACGATTGCTTTCCAATTAAAATGTTATATGGCATCTAAAACACCTACACAAGGATAGCAGAAATGGTACAAAACCCAGTGGAGACCCACACCTTTCTGGAGAGGCAATGAAAAGACAGGCAGGACATCCCAAGGCATTTCAGTTAGGAATGGATGTGATTAGGCAATGGGAAGGATGGACTAAAGCTCACAGTGTAAGACATGTTCGTGTACATGATTTGGACGAGCTAGGTTTCCAAGCTCTGATTATAATTAATGGAGATCTACTGCTTAATTCAGACGTTGAAGCATAGATGCCATTCTAGCACTGAGTCAGTGCTATGCAGTTCAGTTTGAAAAAAACCTTTACATTTTCATGTTGCAAGAGATTAAAACCATTACAATATTATAATGCTTTTTTCTATGGGATGATAGACTGTTTTGATGTTGCTGTCCAGCAGGAATCTGTTCAGGGAAGATCTGTGTTTATGTGGTTTACAAGTTGTCTCTTGCAAGAGGATCACAATGACCCTTTCTGGCCCCTGCACGTATCTATTCCATCACTGGTCTACAAAATTCATGATGCAGAAATACAGGGAGACAGAGGGAGATGGGGGGGGGGGGGGGATTGGAGAGTGAGGAAGGAGAAATGTACATTGTGACTGCATTGTATAACTAGCAATCATCGTAATAGAATTACTGACATTATGGGCTGCTAAAGGAACAGTTAGCAGCTTGTCTCACTTGTCTGTAATTTACTCTCTGTCTATTTAGCCTTGATGTACAACCTAGGTCAATTGCTGTGCCTCTTTCCTATCTTCCTACTCCAGAGTTATAGAGAGAAATGTGTGCCTCATGAATGACTATCTCTCCTGGTCAAGCTTGTCTCTCATACTGTTCGACAGTGCCATGTGTTAATAGATAGTGCTGAACAGTTAATATCACCAGCTAATTGGTGCAGCATGTGTGAAGCAGATTGATTTAAATATAGAATGTGGAGGCTGAAGGAGTAACTGAAATGCATAAGCGATAAGGATTTATTATTAGAACAGATTAATGAGCCCACCTTTCCCTGTTCCCCCCTGTCCTTCATCTCTCATCCTCTTCCCAGGCCAAGTGCATTTTTAATTCTTCTCTTTCAGGAATATTTTATTCCACTGTTGAGAAAATTATGATGGAGAATTTTGTGTTGGCTGTATACTGTATACCTGGAAGGCCAAGCCATTTATGCCATGTACTGAGCGTGTGGTGTTTGTGGAGGCTCAGGTCTGCAGTAAAACAGTAACAACTGATTTATAAAGTGTAGATGAAGAAGGGATATGTAAATAATGGAGGGAGAAAGGTGGAGGTGTGTATTTATTTTAATGCAGATCAGTTGTCTCAAAGACCTGTAATATCAAACCAGAGTAGGATATTCCCTTTAAAAGAACTTTGGCTCAAGTCTCAGCTCTTTGCTTGGTGTTGCCTACTTGAATGCAGCTTCCCACTGTCTTTACTCTGAGTCCTCTCAGTGCTGCAGGCCAGTCTACTCCTCAGATCTAAGTTGCAATGGAAACAGAGGGAGTTTTGAAAGTATCCTCACTCCCACATTTAATCCCCATGGAAACTTTCAAGCTAACCACAATAGTGGCTCCAGAATTAGGAACCAGTTTCTGGACTTCTGTCAAGATAAACATCCTCCAATTCACCCTCAGATAGGAAGATGAGAGACTTAGGTATTTGCTGTGGAGGTTGCCTTTGTCTCTGAGATACTTGGACCATCTTGTAAGCACCCTTTATGCCCACCGAAGTCATTGTGTGTACTTTTCATTTTTCCATTTTGCAGCTGGAGATACTGAAATTCACAGAGTGTAAGCCTAGCATTTCTTTAAGATGAACATCAAAGTTCTAAATACTGATCTTGACTGAAAACCAAACAGAAGAATCCATAAGGAAAGATGCATTTTCCCCATGCTGTTCTAGCCAGCCTACCATTGCTCCCTCCACTGTCTTACCAAGTGGCTGGTAGCTGGACAATGGGCACAAGACAATTCTTTATGCAAAATTAGTCATGCACTTCAAGTAAATAAGCATGCCCATGCTTTTACTTGTTCATGGCTTAATGCTTACTGTCAGGAGGTAGTGGTCCAACAGCTATTGGATTTGATGGCCAAACACCTTTCCTTGAATTCAGTGTACAGACAGGTAAACAGAATTTACTCACTCTTGAACTGGACAGTTTAGAATTAACTCAGTTCTCATTAGCAGGCTTTCAATTCCAAATAGGTGAGGTTACACATTGATTTACTAAGTGGATTGATTTTAACCATATTTTTAGTGGTAGTATGTCTCTGCAAGACATTTAAGCTATGTCTAATCTAGAAGGCCCGGGGATGCTTTAACTGTGACATGATGCTGGAAAGACAGGAGTCCCAAAGAGACAAAGATCTCTTCATCCCCACAGTTTCCATGTGAAGGAATTCTGTGTACATGCCTTAAAGGGAGGTATGGGGGCGCTGTGTGTAACACTTCCCTATCTATCTCTGATAAGGACAGGAGGGGACCTGGACACCTGTGTACAACGTTGGATGCCTGTACCCATATCTGTATCCGTTGCCTGATCTACAGACTTAGTAGGCTTCACCAGGCTTATGAACTAAGGACCATATTAAAATATTTTCAAGAAAAGGTCTGAAAAATCTTCTCCAAATAAAATAAAAAAATATGTAAATTTATTCTCATCTGTAAGATAAACAACTACATATATGTGGAAAACCACATAAGGATCTAAATCATCCTCAGCTATACCCATGAGACCACATGAAAATGAAATAAGTGCAGGATTTTCCCAGCAAACAGAAGTTTCTATGGGTTTATCCCACACTTTACAACTTCCCATGATTCAGTGACATGATGTGGAGTGTTATCCATTGCAGAGTTTGCTTAACTGAGCTTGGTTTTGGGCACAGCAAAGCTCCTCTAAGCTGCAGTTTTTGGTTTTATTGTTTGGGTTCTGTTGGAAAGATATTTACAGTTATTCTAACATTCCTTTTCATAAACAGATTACCACTGCAAATTGCACTATGGGGAAGTGGTAAAAAATTTTGGGCAGGATTAAGGTAATCCTAAAACAAGCTCATAAAAAAACATGCAGAAGTGCTCTATTTTTAAACAGAGACAAGACGAGACACAATCTTTTTTCAGTAAATTTTCTGGAGCAATAAACCTTTAAACCCAACATACAATGTATGTGCGTGTCCGTGTGTGTGGTGTGCCTCTGTACATGGGTATGTCCTTAAGCTTTCCTTTGCCAAGATACAAAGCCCAGCTTGTCAGCGTTGCATCATGTTTGTAAATCTCCTCTTCAGTGAAATTTGTCTGACATCAACTTTCCCCTCATGTAAGCATAAGTCTTCTCTGGCAGATGAATGTTTGGTTGGTTTTTTTATCCCTTCCATAATCTATTTCTCAGAACTTAGATTATTTTTAATTATTACTATTTTATCAACTTTTTATAGAGGTAGTAAAGGGGCAGATAAGAATTTAATGCTTATTATAACTCTAAATCTCGCCCTCTTGCTGTCTGTAACCATACCACCAGTAAATAAAGGGCAGATCTTTTTTCAGATCTGATCCTATAGTCCTGATTATTTCCTCTTTTAAAACATGTGGTTTCATACAGGTGTTTTTCTCCCATTATTTAAGAGCTGAGTTTGATCCTGGATGATGTGAGTGGCAAAAGCCCTGCTGGCTTCAATCGAACGGAAAGAAGTGTTTAAAACATATGCTTGCAAGCTCCACCTAAGTTTCTAAAACAAGGGGCAAATCTTATAGAGATAAAAATATACCATTTCTATGTGAGGCAATTTATCGTACCCCTAAGGCAGAGTTGTCATAACTGCATGGTGCAAATTGTTGCAGCTTGAAAGTGGAATTGCTACAGCCCTATCTTGTAATGACAGTAATTTATATTGGCTGAAAACCTACCCCAGTGATTTAGATCCTGATCTTGTTTACACCAAGCTTGATGGCAAAATTGATGGTGGATTCAAATGAAAACCAAAGTCAAATGCCACTGAAGCCTCCAGGAGTATTACAATTGACTTGAAAGGCAAGCAAGAGAATGGCTGCTCCTATGAATCCATTGTTATGGAAATTACCTGGAGGAGGCAGTTCTGCCTAGACTATCACCATGTGACTTCACATGGTCACACAATTTTGCCTGTAGGATCCAGCCAGACTTAAGACTCAGATTCTTTGCTCTTTTCACCTCCCTGCTTCTTTATGTCTGGGCAGCACACTAATTTGTGTCATGTGTGAGGAGTTTCACCACAAATACTTTGAAATCTTTAGGCCTTTTTGTTTTTAATTATGGCTTCCTATTTTTTACTGCCACTTCTTTAATCCTAAAAAGATAATACACCGATTTCAAATCATGCTTCAGGGTGGCAGCTAATTGCATGCTTGGCCAAGAACTGGACTTCCTTATTATATTTGTCTCAAGTGCTACACAAAAGCAATTTGTGGTGCATTTTACTAGCCAAATGTATATAATATTGCATATTATTAGAATGTTATTAAAGCAAAGACTTTTGTTGTTCTCCAGCCAAACACAAAGAACTCTTTTCCCTTGTATAAAGAAGTTTCAAAGCTTAAACTTCCTGCCTCTTCAAGCTTCCAGCAGTGTCCTGACCTTAATGAACTGGGAAAGGCTATTTTCCTCATTCAGGAAGAAGCTGCAGATATTTTCCATTCTTGTGACTTAGGGCAGGACAAGGTGTGACTACACCGCGTGGGGATACCTCTGTGCTAATTCCAAATAACTTGTTTGGGTAGTACACGCAAGAGAGTGCCGAGAAAAACCCAGATTGCAAAGCCTACTGCAGCAGCATAGTTATAACTCTGCTAAACTCCCTGCTTCCAGCTATGCCCAAGGAAGCTACTTTCAAACTAAACATGTTACAGTCACATCTTAACCTCGTCTGAGCTGTTCTCTTACCTTTTCACCTCCTTTTAGCTCACCTTCTAGGGGTAGTCTCTCATTCTTGCTTTGCCTGACTCAAACCATGCAAGAACCTTGCCTACTTCTGGTGTCAACACTATAATGGCAGACTCAGGCTGAATGTTCGGCACCCAGAAATAGTTTAGAAAATCAGTTCCTTTTCTAGATCAAGAAACTGAAGCAGAAAGACATTCTTGCCCCAAAAAGCTGGTCCTGGGGAGCTGAATAGGAGCTGTGCGGAAAGGCTGCTAGCAGGCAATATGACCATCATACACATGGGTAATTGAGAATGGGACAAAGCTGTCAATTATTTGCACCCCAACCTATTGCATCACCTGTACGGGAGGATAATTTCCTTTTCTAGCTTGGTCTTGTCCCATCACTCTCAATATCCATTAGAATCAGGCCTCATTGCCTGATTCCGTCTCTTTTACTATCTCAGTCTTCCCTTCAAACTAACTCTGTGGCAAGCATTTCCTACGATTCCTCTCTTCCGGTGGCATAATTATGAAGCTTACTTGAAACAGGGAAGAAAGGGAAACTGGAAAGTATTCCTGCTTTAAATGTGCCAGAAATCTTGTAGCAGAGACTTCACATCCTTGACATACTGAGGAGATACCAACGGTCTCAAGTTTACATCAGTGGAAAGCTCCTTAGAGATGTTATTTGCAATATATTCAGTGGGGAAAAGGAATTTAGGAATTCCCGCAGGAGAATCACTGGAGCCAGTAACTCAGTGTATAGTAGGATGAAAAAGGCAAAGAGGGTTGAAGGCACAGGGAAGAGGGAATACGTACCAAAACAATGATCAAGCTCAGCTGGTCTTCACATGTGGGAGTTGTGGCAAACTGCTTAATTCTTTACTTGAACAACATCCATGTGCCAATGCAGTGTATATCTCCTCAAGACCTCAGAGAAGGGCAGCCTCGCACACTGGAGCAGCAACATGGGGCTTATATAGGAGAAACACAACCATTGACCCTGTCACTGGCAGTATACATAATGTAAAAGTCACACACTCTATAAAGTCATCCCTGTCCCAGGCTGATAGTTACAGCAAAGGCTTCATCCACATTGCTCTATCTAGTCTTTTTCTAGATGGACTGAATGCATCCATGCTAAACTGCACATGGCAAACATCACCTCTGAGTCCCATCAGGAACCTTGGAAGCCCAGAGGTGCAATTATTTTGTATGTGTGGAAATTCACACTGCTCAAAATCGTGTGAGGACACAGCCCACCAAAGGGTTGGCCAGGTTGTCATAGCCACCCAAGGGTATTGCCCTGGTGTCAGGTCACAGGGAGATGTAGTGATTCAGCAGGTTGAAGACCTGCTGGAATTATGTTGGAAAGGCAGTATCCAATACTGGTGTGATCTTACCTGTGCTGTTTATAGACAGCAGTCCTTGGAATGAGCTATCCCAGAGCTTTACCCAGGGGACCTGTGAGTTTGATGATGCACACATCCCCAACGTCCACAGCAAGCTTTGCAGCAGCAGTAATGGGTCTATATCGCTTCCAGCCTAAGGCTGGCTCCTCTCCAAGTTGCGAAATGCTTGGACAGATTGAGCCTGGGTTCAGAGAGAAACACAGTCTCTGTTTGCTCACCTCCCACAACAGGGCTCCCTCAAGCACCAGGAGGTCCGTGTTGCCGAGTCCTGTTTTGTTTGGATTGTGTTTTAGATAAGTAACATGAGAAAGGCTCACAGACCCATCTTTTTGTTCAGATGGCACAAGACTTGAGTGGAAATATGATGTATTTCGCTCATCACTCAGGCTTTTAAACTAGTGTAAGATGACAATTTTGAAATACTAACTTTTTTTTTCCTCCCACTTTGCCTTGACCTGAGTTTAGGGAACCGACAGATTCTTTCCACCCTCTCTGTCCCCTGCAAGAAAAAATAAAGTTTTGGATTTCAGTAATTTTGATGTTATTGTACTTAAAAGATCCAGTTGGAAATGCAATGGATATCTTGTTGATGACATCCCGGTGACAACTGACGTTAATAAGGGTTTTAAAAAGTCATTTACTTCAATTGACTTTTTGCAAATTCACAAAGGCTGCCAGTTTCATTAATGCAAAAAATGTAGGAAAAACCCTGTTCCCTTTCATTTCTTACTTTCTGTTTGAAGTTGAAAATATGTTACAAATAAACTGCTAAATAGATTTAATATTTAACATAAAGAACCTCTGTTCCAGATGTCTGACATGATTTATAAATTATTATGCTTATGGAAATTGTATTATTGATATACCTTATTTTGTTGTAATGACTGGATATTATTCCTGGAGCAACAGGGAATAAACCAAATCACTGATAACTAAGCAATGTCCTGTAAAACACAGATATCAGCACAAATTCTATTTACATTTGAGCAGTGAAGTTTGAGGTTCAGCTATAGAGCAAAAGATTTAGCATGAACATTTTAATGGTCTGCCTCGAAATATTCTCAAGCCATTCCTTAATTTTGTTAAGGTTTTGGAATTGTGTTTTCTAGTGAAGACAACTCATCAGAAGCCACCCCATTACCTCTTCTCTATGGTGAGCAAACTGTATTGTTGTACTAAGTCACTCACAAGGATGAGAAACAATGTCTTTAATGCTGAAGATCTCATCCATGACAATTAGGATTCCTTTTTCCAGTGACTGCATTTTCACCTTCAAATCCCAAAGGTCACAGAGAGGTAATGTTTTCATTAAAACATACCTGCTAAGGTGACCTAAGCCTTAACATAAACAAAGTCTTTTAAATGCAGACACCTGAAATACCTTGGTTTTCAATCCTGGCTCCAGTGTTTGAATCTCAAAGGTGAAGAAGGCATACCAAATTCCTTTGAAGCCCAGTTTTCTAACCTTAAACTACTTACTAGAGGTAGATTTCCACTTGAAAACAATTAATCATGTGTGTGCAATTACATTTTTAGCAATTTTTGCATATGCAATATTACATATGTAGATGTGTATTTCCAGTTTGTAAAGATAGTATTTCTTTTTAAGTAATAATATCCCAGTTTTTATTTTATAAATATAACTTATGTTTAATATAAAGCTGAGGTAAGGGTGAGTAAGCCCAAGAGGAAACCTTTCAATACAGCATATTTCCATAGCCAGTTACTGGCTATCAACTGACGAAGACAAAATTGTGTCAGATTTTTAAGGGTGCAAAATCATCACCAAACAATGTGCATAATTTACATAGATTGGAAATCTGAGCCCCAGGTCTGAATAGTTTCTGTAAGGATGAACAGTAGCTTCTCTATGACGTCTACATTTTAATATCATTGAAACCTACATGGTAAAGCAGGGGTTTCATCTGTGTTCCTGGCTAACCTGCAGTCAGTATTATGCTTCCTCCAAACTCCCTCGGGAAGGCAGGTACCAGATTTATGTTTCTTCTCGTTGTATGAGGAAGCAGGGTAAGTCTAACCTTAAACATTTTCTGTCCCAAAATCCTCATTGACCTCTCCAGCAACTTCTATTTTGCCTCTAATTATTCTGATCTTGTGCTATAAAGTATGTATTCTATGTATGCCTGTTCTTGTCTTCTTGTCAGTGGCTGAGAAGTGCAGGGCATTCAAAATCAGTGGCTGTTGATAAACAAGCAGCAGGAGAGAAGGATTCAAAGTGCTTCACCAGATACGTTAAAAATTGATGACAATCATGGTTTACAAGGGAAATATTTACAGCTGCAGCATGATTTGCTCAAACTTTGCTAAGAAATGAAGAATTCCTTAGGAATTCTTCTGCAGCTCAGATCTGCTGGATGTTTTCATCTTTTTATTAGTAGAAATCTATCTAAGTGACCTATCTGAAATGAACCTGGGGCTTATAATTGCTGTAAATTTCCACATTAAACAAATAAACATCAATGAAACATTCAATACACCTGGAATGTTTGCTGCTTGAAGAAAAAGGCACCGTGCTTTAGTAGATAAGAGGTAATTTTAATGTCAGGAAACTTATTTGGTACACAATGTGTAGGATCCAGTCTAAGTCTTGTGTCTGTGCATTAGGTTTGTGGCAAACCAAACTTCCTCAGATAATGCCCAAGATGCCTACCCTGTGCAGAGAAGCACTTTTGGAGGAAACCAGAGGGAAGTGCTTCCTAACTTCATGCACCAAAGTTTAGGGTCCTAGGTGGTAGATAAGCATTCCTCTGCTGGCCTCGAAACCACCTATCTCCATTGCCTGTACAGGCAACTTAAGTAAGGGAAGTTCACAGAACATAATTTTAGATATCTAAACTTCTTGTCAAATGAAGTGGAAAAATACAGCAGCCCACCGAGGTCTGAAAGGTCAGGATCAACAGCAAACTGAGGTGGTGGTCTCCAAACTCAGGAAGAGCTTGCTCTTTAAATGCACAGTGTCTTGTTAAACCTATCAAAGGTACAGGTCAGAGTGTAGTCAACTTTTATGCTGCAGGCTTTAAGGCCACTCTTTCCTGGAAAAGTTAATTCTGTTGCTTTGTAATTGCACAGATTTTGGCAGTGCGGCAAATTCCACTTTTGTTCAGTCAAGCCTGCATCTTCAAGAGCAATAAACCTGCTCAGTAATAATAACTAGATAATTATAAATTAACTATTAAAACTGAAACTGGCCATATCACTGAACTGATGTGTATTATAAAATAGAGAAGCTGGGAAAATAGTTATTGTAGTTAAACGGTGTAATGGTTTAAAGAAATAACAGGGCTGCAAGAGAAAACTGAATTGTAGCCCTCTCCTGAAAACATGCACTGCTCTCCTTACCTGTATAGCTGTTCTTTAGAATAAAAAGGGATTGCCCATGTGTTCAGTGTCTGCAGAGTTGCATGTTAGCAGAAGCACATGAGTTGGGTCTACTCAAGGGAGGAAAATCAAGCAAAAAATTAATTATAAGGAAAGGAATCTAACGATTCAAGTCTGTACGTATTAAAACAGTAACATATGAGTGAATGCACGAGTGACAAGAATGCCAGTAACAGGTCACAGGAGTGTGAAACTGCCTTGGATCTCGATCCAAAGTCAGTGGAGGCCTGTGGACTCCAGTGGAATTTTGCACCAGGTCCTTGGAGACCCCTCAGAGTAATCTCAGCACTTGTGAACACTGCCCAAAGACATTAAATGGGTAGCATGGGCATGACTGGCTTTCTTTTTAATAAGTAACCAATATCTATGATCATCAGTGAAGCTACGTCAATCACACCAGCTACAGATGCATCTGGGGCCCAGATATGAATTACTAATGGATTTGTTACGCTGGATGAGGTCAGAAACAATAGGAGTCTGCACTGCAATGCTCAGCCCCTGCTTTTCATTTCTTCTTCCTGAGTGTGAGAGAACAAGAGGTCAAATAAGGTGAGCAATCTTAGTCACTCTACTTAATCCCCCACTACGTGATGCTTAGATAGGTCACTGACGTATCTACTTTGTGCAGCTATACAAGGAGGTGCTGAGTTGGGAGTCCCTTGAGAAGGTCTTTGTGAACTGCAGTGAGTGAGCTCAGCTTTGAAAACTGAGGGTCACATATACTCCACAAACACTGTTTGCTTTTAAGAGGAACCTTGGCTCATAAAATGGTTCCTCATATTTATTTTGATTCGATTTTCTTGTTACTTTTCATGTTCAGAGAGGGGGACAGGAGTCTTTGCTAGGGTCTTTTCTTATATGCTTCCTACATTTCACGCTTGCAGTCTCAAAGGCTCTGAAAACAGATGTCTGGTTTGCAAAGCAGGTTTTAGGTTTTTTGGCAATGCCAGACATTTTACACTAGAAAATACAAAACAAAAACAACGCCAGTGACTTCTGATGTCTCCTGTTTCCTTATCACCCTTTGTTATACTTGTTAATCAGGGTGACTGGGAGTATTTTAAACATTTATAATGTATACATTTCTTCTCTCCCCCCCCCCCCAACATCTGTTTATTTTACAACAAAATGAACCTTGGGAAAAAAAGTAGCTGCTATTATATATTTTTTCAAAGTGAAGAAGTAAACATGCTGCTTTCACATTTGCTACATCAAACGGATGCTATTTATTTAGTCGCTTGAGGCAGGAGGCCTGATCAGAAGCGAATTTCTTTTATGGCCTAAGGTGGTGAACTATTTTTAATAAGAACAATGCTTAAGGAAAAGAAAACTCCTAAAAAACCTCTTCAATCAGTTGGAGAGGAGAGAAGGGAAATCCCCTCTTGTGGTAAGGAAAGGTAATGAGCTGCTGCTCCATAACACATCCAGCCTGGGCTGCCTTAAACTTCCAGTGTTAGAGGAAAGAGATGTGTCACCAGGCATCATCTCATCTGAAAGTAAACAAGAAAACAAGAATCACATGCCAACAAGTTCCTTTCCTCCCATGTGTATGAGCAGAGGTGAGGACAACCAGATTAGCTCTTGATGCCTGCTCTGGGGACAAAGGTGAGGTCCAACCCCTTGTTTTCTTGCACAGCTTTGTGCTCATTTTGCTCAATAAGTGCGTGCCCCGGATTCAAATACTCAAAGGAAAATAAGAAAAGCTAAAAATAATAAATGTAAAATGATTTTTATTGGACTCCCACAAGCAAGTGAAATGGCCCAAGGCGGAGGTAGCTGTCTGGGTGAAAATCATCCAGGAACCAGCTCAAGCCTTGTTCCCTAGCCTCATTCAGTTTGCGAGCATAGACATAGCCCAAGGTCTTCTCTTTTTAAACTGCTTGCCAACAACATGCAAGCTAGAAATTAGGATCATCTGAATGAAAGCTGATGTAAACAATTTCAAAACCAAGACTATTGAACTCATCATCAAAAATCATGAGACTCACCATAAAAAACAAAGACATAAAAGCTTCATTTTTATATTTCCAGAGTTAAGCCTTAACTTGAGACAATGATACATTTGTCACTTGATTTCTATCTTCAGTGTAAGCCGTCGATTCTGAGTGCAAAACCAGGAAAGTTGACTGATTGTGCACAGCCTAACTGCAGTGCACAATTTGATCCACAATGCGAATATTGTAAAAATAGGATAGAATTCGAAATTGCAAAATTTGCTCTATCATTACTATATTGAGATAATAAAAAATATTATGGAAACTTTGAACTGAATTTCTAAGTCATAAAAATGTTGGCATTTTACTCTTTAGGCCTCAGATTTCAGAGTATTTTAAATGGTCTTTTAACCACAATGAAAAGTTCATCTTCCAACCACATTTCCCCAAAAATGTTATGGTTTTCTTCTGCATACAAAACTCTTCAAATATGCCTATATGGTCTGTTTGCAACCCATCGCTTTGGTGAGAAAATGCTCTCTTGCTCTCTTGACTAACAAATAATAATCAACATGTTAATGTGGAAAGATAAAACAAGACTCTGAAATGCTCATTTGGGTCAAAATGAGGTTATTTCCCAGGGCATAGGGAATCCCATCTGAATTGGTTGCTGCAGTGACACAAGAAACATGCAAACTGTACCCTTGATTAGAATCTGGGAGAGAGAGATAAAAGGTTTATCTGTGTGACAAGCGCTGTTTGATGGACTATTAGATGACACTTTTTTATGTTTGCTTAAATCTCACAGCTTCTGTTGCTGCTTTATCACTAAACACCCACCCCCAATTAATAATCTTACCTTTCAAGGAAGCCTTTCTGGCAAACAAAAGTGATGAGAACAAATATATAAATATCATTAGTATTTTGCTTTCAAAACAGATGCAAAGACAGGCATGTGTGTGTGTGTGAATGTTTAAGCGCCATCATGCACTGTAACATGTAAATCTGTCCATATGTGTTTGTTTATGTGTGTTTGTGTTTCAAATGCCCTTCAGCAGGTCAAGACTTTCAAGCACTCGTGTTTGTGAGCTGTCATAAACTTGGGTAAGCAGACACTACAGCATGAACTTGTGGCCATAATTTGATATACAGATAGGTGTATACTGTACCTATACGTGCCCAAAGATTAATATGATGTGTATATATTCTCATATATCTCTATGTATACATACACATATAACCAGTCATATGGTAATGTACTAATGCATATTTATGATATGATAATATAATATATAATATAATGCAATATAAAAAGCATATTATAATATACCATCAGTATATCATTATCCTATAATATATTGTACATTATGAATATATAACATTGCATATATTATATATCAATACACATGTATTTTCATTTACGTAATATCTGTATGTACATTATACCTACCTGTGCATTAAATAATACATATATTGTGTGCATATGCAAAAAAAGAAAATGGATAGAAACCTAAGTTTAAATGGGGTTTAATGTATTTTAATCTCTAATGCTTTTTCTTGGACGAGAGGCTCCAGTGAGACCCTGTGATGACCTGATATAATTCAGCTGTGTTCTTCGTATGACTTCAGAGTGATCACAGCCATCACACTGCAGTGGACTGACTGAATGAATCAGGTCAATGGCTATAAATGAGGGAAGATGACATAAAGGCGGACCTTGCAAAGTGTGATGTGGATAAGGACTATAGCCTGCTCCTTAATCAGATACCCCAGATTACCATATTGTATTTTTTTATGGGGTTAGTGTTAATAAATGTTTCTGCCTCTCCTCCTGAAGTTGCTTCAACTACTTCCTATAGCATACGGCTATAACTCACTCCCACTCACTGAACAGTTAAATGTAGAAAAGCCTACAGGGAAAGACCTTTGCTTCAGAGGGCTTCATAAATTCTGTCAAAGGACAATAGTCCTCCCAGAGACTAATTTAGTCTTTGTTTTCCTTTAAAAACACAAAACCAGGAGAATTTCCCACACAAAGAAATGTTGTGAGAGTTGAAGCTGCATACGGTCATACCCTATGTACTGCATCACTAATCATTTACCAAAGCAGAAATAACACTGCCAGCCGCTTCGAGGCATGTGCCTTTTGTAAAATATGAGAACCAAATATACTTACAGGCTTCTTCCCTCCACCCATTCCTCCCTAAGCTGGAGGTCACATCCTGCTCTTCAAGATCACGTTCAAGTACATCGTTTGCTATTGCACTAAGCACTTTTCACTGCTGATTTTCTTGAGAATACTGATTGCATCACACTGAGCACAGAACACGACAACTGATCAGTTAAGTGGTCTAAGATAACTTTCCACTTGTTTCTTCAGTTAGTTGGAAATGATAGCAACTTTCCAGTGTAGCTTGCAGCAAACCAAAAGCTGCTCTGTATCACATCAAGAGCAGTTTTACTCCCTAAATGGGGTTTTGGCGCATAGTCTTTTTGTATTTCGATAAAACTGATGACATTGCCTTTGCCATTGCTCCCTCACCTGTCTGCCAGATGTTGTCTTTCACAGAGACAGCCATGTTTCTTGCTTGTTCTGCTGTTGTATAGCCTCAAGTCAGGGTGGTTTAACTTCCCAGATAGGGCTACCAGGCTGTGGCATCCAAAGATCTAATCCTCACTTGCTTCTGCTATCTTAGAAACCTAATCATCAGCTAATGGGCCCGAGAGAGAACTGGTCATAGTGCTGCTTCAGCTGTTGTAGCTAAATAGGAACCAGATAGGAGTACTGAGAATGTATCTATGTTCTGCGTACCCATCAGTAGCCATAATCTGTGTCTCAGTTACATTTACTTCGTGACTGGCGCAGGAAATGGGTCACTTTTAGGGCACGGTTCATCTTATCATAAAATAAACATGTACAATAAGCTGTATTAATCATACCTCTTGACTACCAAGGCATCTCAGGAAGATTAGGTGGCATGTAGCCATCTAAAAATAAGTGAACCTACTCCCCAGTATGTTGGAATCTCAAGACTTTTTCTTGGTCACAGCAGGAGAGACCTGATGACCAGAAATGGGTTAACTTACAAAAACTCCACTGGATTAGACTGTAAATTTATGTCGTGGTGTTCTGAAATTCTCCAAACAACATTCTGCAATGCTTCATTTCTGGAAGCATCAAGGAAAAATATCTACAAAATATGTGTGTGTGTATACAAGTATACATATACGTATCTGTGGGAGAGCCAAAAAGCAAGCTAAAATGAAAATGCACCAGAAATTAACACAAGTTACTCTACGTAGTATACCTTAATCCATGGATTGCAGTTAAATCCACTTCTCTGCACCTGAGTCTATTCACTACATCAAAGGCAAACCACTAAAAGTACTTATTTCACAGTAGTTCGGCTATTAATTGGTGTTTTCTTCCCCTCGTCCCCCATCCCAGTCCTCTTACTGTCTTCCTAGAATGATTTATCATAAGCAGTGAAAATTCCCGTGTCACCTTGTAGTGCAGAACAACTGGAAAGTGTGAATGCTGTTTAGAAGGACTCATTGTCTGATTTATGTTATGCCAAAAATAAGCACTTCTGCTCAGGCTCAACCTTGTTAACAAATTTCTTCATCCGCGGGCAAAGCAGTCACTGCTGCCAAATTATGCAGTAATGCAGACTAAGCAGGACTAGCTCTTCTTCAAACCATAATGCCACTGATTTTATTTCTTTGTTTATTTTCACTTATTCTTGATTTACATCTGTTTCAGGGTGAGTGAATGAGGTCTAATGACCCCCAGAATGGTTGCTTTTGATTTGTACTGCTGAGTGAGCATCAAGATTACTATACCAGGGAAAATCCACCTGAGTCATACTAGATCTTAAAATATAGTGGATATTAAAATGACAGACTTTGATGTCCTTTCAGCTGGAGCACAAGCAGATTTAAGAAGGGGGTAAAAATACTTTTTAATGTTCAAAGGTAGAAAATAATTGCAATTCTAAGGAAAAACATTATATAGACAAGAATGAAAAAAAAGTCTGTGTTTATTTATTTTGTAAGCCACCTATCCCTCCCCATTCAATATTAGTAGTTTCACTGTTAAAAACTAAAGAGACTACATATTCATTAGGGATGCTCAGAGCATATGGATATTGCTGACTATGGAGGCAAACATCAATGAAAATTGAAAAGACCTTGGCATAAGTGCTTTGAAAATGCAGAGATCACCATGAAACAGGAATCCGTGTAACAGGGCGAGAGTGACTCTATATCAAATTGCTGTAGAGTTTCTACCTCTTCCACTGCAATACCAGATGAGGCAGTGAGTTGGGAAGCTGTGGTTAGAGCTGGCCTGCGCTCGCAGTTTGCATTCTCAGGGGAATTCCAGCATTTGGAAGTTAGCCCTTGTTTTGAATCACAACAAAGCAGTTTTATTCTCAGAATTTACCAGGAGCTGAAATAAAGTAATGATAAAAGGTTCAGGTCAATCTAAACATTTAATTTCAGGTTTAGGGCTGTGGGTTTTTTCTCCTTCAAAACAGTTATTGTGCCAAATAAATGCATTTTTAAGTTATTTTGAAACAAAAGGAAAATATTGCAGTACAATACAATTGAATGTTAATTTTTTTTCTTATGGTAGAATAGTTATGACTTCATATATAGTTGCATTCAAAGCTTCTATTTTGATTAAAGTATTTTGTGATAGGGGAAGAAGATGGCAGGGTGGAAGAATTTTAAGTGAACTTCAGCTTTGCCAGGGGAAAGCAGAGACTCATGGGTCCCTGCAGGATAGTAGTTCCCAAGCTGTGTTTTTCATCTGGACTTTTTCACTACTAAACTTCATAAAAAGACACAATGGATTTACCTTTTTTAAAATGCTCAGAAGAAATTGCTGCTTTTGCGTAGTCACTGCATCACTTTGGTCAAGGATCCGTTTCTGATCATGTATCTCCAGCTTGCTTTTAGAGCACATTGATGGGTTTAGAGCTGTTATTCATTAATTGGAAAAGAGAGAGTTGGTTTACAGTTTTACCTGTAAAAGCCAAAAGACAGAGCTGATTCCTGCATGGAATTGTGCTATTTGCTCCAACAAGGTAAATGCAGAGGAACTATCCCATCAGAATGGAGTCACTCCAGTGTAAAAGGTAAGCCAACATCCTCTGAAGGGTGGTAGTGCAAGACCAGCATTAACCTGCCTGTCCTCATCACGTGGGTAAAAACCAGAGCAATGCCAACCAGCTCATATACCTCTCAATGAGACATGAACACTGACAAATACTTGTGGGATCTCTTGATTTGTTTTGCTTTGAAGAAAAGGAGGTAGGTTTTGGGAATTGTGTTGAGGATGTAGCTGAAGTTGGATGTTTATCCATTGATTGGGATTTTAATTGATGCTCTTTTTTGGGGGCTGGATTTCACTGTAAGGAGATCATAATATGTGCTGCTTGTATGGAGAGAAAGTGGACCTCTCTGTCCAAAAGTTCACAATCAAATGTTTTCAGGTAGGGGCTGGAAAGCAAAAGTGTTCAGCTTCCAAGGGGGCTAATATTGTAGAAGTCAGATACTCTAAAGGAATCAAAAGAATTACGTTTCAACACAAAATTTGTTTGGAAATCTCCTGCATGACCAATGACATTGACAACAGAAGCAGGAGTAGGTTAAGAACTATTAAATTGTCTGAGAAGGAATTATTCCAGTCCCCAAAGCAATCACAACCTAAGCAGGTGGTTTGTAAAGGCAACATTACTGCCTACTGTTTACTGAAAGAAGATAAACATGTGCAGGAAAACTGCAGCAAATGCACAACTGGAATTAAGTCTCCTGAATGTCCTGTTAGTGTTGAAACGGGAAAGCCTCTTTGCCTTCTGTTTAAGCTTAGTGAAGTTTAGCTGAATTGGGATCCAGGACTTCTCATCCAGAGACATTGACCTACTCAGTGCCTCAGTTTCCCTATCTGCAGGGAGAGTCATAACGTTATTTACATCAGATTTTCATTTACATCAGATTATCAAGTACATCATTTCCATCGTGATGTTAGTCATTAAAATGCCATAGAATTCTATAGCATTCTTTAAAATGCTATAAAAGAACAAGATTCATCCACTATTCATTACTCATTGTGTAGAATTACTCATAGGGTAGGTTTTTTTCCTGATCAGATGCCCATCATCCTTATAACCAAATTAATAACGTGACTACCAGAAATTACTGTAATGCTGATGGTGAATGACAAATACTTTTATTTTGTGAGTTTTTCTTTATATGTTTAAAGAAATGACTGAACGAAAAACAGCCTTTCTGCAAATGCTTCTATGAGCTAAAGCCACCCAGTGCAAATAGGCACAAGCAGCAAATTGAAAACACACACCAGATCTTGATCTCAGTTCAACAAGTTTTGCTTGGGCACAAGTCCATTAGCTTCTTCACCCAACCGAGTGAGACACAAATCAGGCTGACATACGTATGCATGTCAGATAAAAGTGTGCAGGGTTATGTCCATATTAGTCATGCGATAACAGGACAGATACATGTTAGGGTGGAACAGTGTTAGCAAATTATCTCACAAAGGGCTATTTGTCTTCCTTGGGACGTGTGCCACCATTTTAACAAGTCTGAATAAATCTACATTCCTGACTTCCCATCATGGAGACTTAATGCAGCTCGGTCAGCAAAGGGATCCCAGCTACAATAAGTAGATTGAAGGAGGAAAAGCTTTCAGGTCTTACATTTGCTTTCTTGTGGGGGCCAAGCAGGGTGAATGAAGAGACTCATTAAAAGATGGGGGTGGCTGGATTCCCTTCATAATGACTGGCCAGATGTTGAAACATCAGTGACGTGTTTGCTCTTATCTAGAAATAAAGGCCCCTAAAAGATCAGCTATTTCTTTATTAACTATGAAGGATGCTGAGGGAATCTGGGTTAGGTAAGGTGTATTTGTCTTGTTGGATGCAGATAAATTTGACTTGAATGATGAGTCAGAGCTCCCCACAGCTGGCAACCTTCAGCAACAGCAAAGTGTAAAACTGCTTCATTTTATGTGTTCCTGTATTAACCAACAGTGACAAGATGACATGCCCAAGCCCTTTGCACCACAGGTCCCCTCTCTGTGACAGTAAGAGCAGCATCACAGCAGAAACAGCTGGAATTTAAGCTCCCAGTTGGCTTTGCTTAAACCACCATTAATTTGCCCTGAAGTGCACTGTAAGCGCTCACATACACTGTGTTTCAACAGCAGTCACAGCAGCCTGTAGCTAAAATCTATAGCAAACAATAACTCCTTAAACTTCTTCAGTTAAACATACAAAGCTGGCTTGCCCACACCTTAAATTAATCAAGCACATTCAAAATGAGGAGTGAGCAGAGAAAGAGACCTATTTTCCTCTTCCCAAAACTCAGCAGAGTGGAACAAATAACCTGGATAGCATCTGCCTGGGCTCACAACCTCTGCTTTTAGGTTATGAGCCCTTGTGTAACCAGCCTCTGACATAGAGCTATTTACAAAATCAACTCATGATCATGAGATCTTGCTGTCAGCTACCGAATATTGCTTGCTACATTGACCATAGGATTGAATAAAATAGCTCTGGCCAACTCCTAACCCTGTTTACTGGAGCAGGACCTAAACTGGTGAAGTTTACATATTGTTTAATACCGTGACCTCCTCGCACTTGCTAATCCCTCATCCACCGCTCTACAGCTTCTTTCTTGTCCGCAGCCTCCAGACTAATACCCAGAAAGATGCTTGGATTTCCAAAACTGCAAACCATGCAGCTGTCAAATGCGCAGGGGATGTTTTGATGAGTCAGCACACTGCATGACCACAGCTATAGGATCTCTCTTTCCTATGGATAATCACATCTTCGCATGCATCAAGCACCTTCCTGCTGCAGCAAGATTTTGATACTAGCAGCAAGATTGCTTCTTGCTCTCAGGGCAAGCTGAAATATGGTCAGAGAAAAGACTTTGGGGTTTATTAACCAGATAAATAATATTTAAAAAAATCAATGTTCGTATTATTTGAATCACTAAATTTTCCCCATGAGGATAATTACAACAATACTGTCAGATATTTTTATGGATCATTTTGTATTCGGAAATATTTAATTTGTTATGAACTCAGCAATATTCTCTTTTAGGCAGAAATACCCAGTGCTTCATTTGTGCAGACTCAGAGTATGGGCTCACAGAGAAGTATAGAGGACATAAACCCACAGTGTGTCACCCCTGTACCGTATCTGCACACTGATATATACTTATCTTACTGCACACATAAGGTTATTTCACCCCTTTTTTTGTGGAGAGTTTAGTTGCTTCACATTTTTACTGCATGCATCACAGGCAGTGCTCAGGATGCAGCTGATGTGCTAAGAGTTCCCACCCTAGCTGCATCTTAGTCATTACTTGCATACTGTACACTAAAAATCACAGTGATGAAGATGATGGAGTTGCAATAATGCATAGATAAGAGGGGACCAGAATAAGGCCGTGGCATTTGCCTTCCCTGTAAAACTTCTGTTTCAGTTGGGAAATAGTAGGAGACACTTGGAACAGCACTACACCAAATCTGAAGTGAAATTTCTGGCCACTCAAGGTGTGTTGAAGAGGAAGATCTTTCCTGGAGGATATTCACTGAGAGAGAAATCAAAGCAGGTAGGCACATAAATCCCACACCAAAGTAGTTGTTTGTAGAGCCCAGATATATATGCCCCAAATAGAAAACCTGACAGTGCCTGTCATGCAGTTTCATTGAGAAACACTGATTCAGCAGTTCTGAACAATGTGAAGCGTAGCTGCTATTACAATGAAGCCTATTGGAATATCTGATTATTAAGAAACACTGAAAAATATTACCTTGTAATCACACTAGAAAAGAATCTGTTCCCTCTAAGAAAATGCCGTTTTGCTCTTCCATCTTTGAAAACCTTTCCTCTATCCCAGGAAACAGCAGCTCTCCTCTAGTTAATTCTGCTTTTTAAACATCAGTTTTCCTGAAGTGTGGCAAACTAAAAGTTAATTTCAATGCTCTGTAATAGCAGTTCCAAAGGAGTTTTTTCATTTGGAAGTGTCTTCCTAAAAATCAAGTAATTCTCCACATCTATAGCTTTCCTGAAAGCAAAAATCATCATATTTAGGCAAAGAATTGTCCCTCTGAATGTTTTTGTTTTTTGAAATAGTGGGTCCAGTGCTGAATAGGTATGCCGGCCATGAAGAAGTTTTACAGTAAATAACTGAAGGCAAATAACACAGGAAAGAAGGGGGAGGCTTTGAAGTTAAATTGTGGAAGACTTTATTAAGAAATACTAAACAAACGCTTTCTTGAAACACTATCATGTTAATACTGAAATCAAATACCTTTTAAATATAAGATACGCACTTCACAACATAGATTCTCCCAAGGCTCTGATTATGAGGTAGCAGGAGCAAGCCTATAATAAATATTATATGTCGATATCTGTTTAAAGCAGGTTGTTCCAAAAGCTGCGATAACTACTACATAAGCAAGTTGTCCTTCAATAGCTAAGAAGGAATTAGGACCCCGAGCAAAGGTAAACATGGAAGCCCATTTAATTATTGGCTTCTTCTTTTTTCAATACTCTAACTGAAACAGGAATTTGGATGTTTCTGAATCATTTTAGTAGTCACCGTTTAGATCCTGTTTTGAATCTAGATCCTTTTCATGTATCAGGTCGACAGTTATTCTGTATAATGGAACAGAATAGTCTTGAGGGAAATGATGCCTTCAAAAATGCTTGCTCTGTCCCTTTGGCCTGAGGCATCATCCTTGGAGACCAAGCCATTTGCAGCAAAGAAATAGCCTCTAAATGGAGCTGTGAAAATTAAAATAACATCTGGCACAGTGAAACAGAAATTTGTAATTATCATCCTCAAGCAGAACTATGGGAACCAGCTATTCTCTGTCCAGCAGGAAGAAAACAGTTAATGCTTAAAGAAAGAACACATCCTAAAGAGCCACATTAACTTTACCTAATCAAATGCTCTAATACTGGGAAATTTGTCTGGATCACCATTAAAATAAGCGGTTGTTCAAATGGGGGTGTAGTATTTAACATGAACCTGAGATGCTTGCTCCCTTTCCATCCCATGGCAACACATTCTATGTTAATTATATGCTGTCTTACAAATACATTAAAAAAACCATTTAATCCATTTCACAGTGGCTATGTTGCTCATCAAACGCCTAGAACACTTAGCATATTGGTAAATGGTATCAGCTCAGTAAATTTTAGAGCCCAAAAGGCTTACTTTGTCACCTTGTTTGACCTATTAAAAGATAAAGGCCAAAGGACTTCTCTTAAAGTTATTCCTGCTTTTAACTGCACTAGACCCTGACTTTACAGAAAAGATCACTCTAGGTTTGAAAGTGGTTGGTGATAAAAGGAGTTGTTCCAATATTTAATTACCCTCATTTGTTCCAGCCTATTTTTGTTTAGTTTCCATTTCAACATTTTGGACCTTGTTATACCTTTGGTAGAATAACTATCTCCCTCCTTGTCCATCACTGATTTTTGGTCGAAGTGTAACATCTGGTTTGCTCAGGTTCATGTTAGACAGTTCAGAAAGCAATTTGTCCTTTTCCTAATTCACTTCTCCCATGTTTTCTGGACTATTAATATACTTTTATCAGCACTGACTTACAGGTTTCTTGCAGGCGAGCTGGCAAATAATCATTTCAGGCCCACAGTGCTTAAAAGTGATGCTTTTCAGCCAATGATCTTCTCCAGTCACCTCTGTGTAAGAAGTGCTTCTGCAATGTCCCTCAATAGACTTCTCTGCAAAGCTAAAACATGGGGTGCTTCAGATACATCTCCTTTCCCAGCCGAATTAGTCCTGAACACATAACACTGGTCTAACACAGATTTCTAACGTTTATAATCCCTTCCTAACTGTTCTGTTAACCTCTGATGAGCCTTGGTCTCTTGTTTGGACTGTCAAATCTCCCTTGAAAGAGAAATGCTACTGCTGTCCAAAGGCAGCAAGTCTGTTAGTGCTGGCAGAGGTATTTCCTGAAGATCAGCTGCCCAATCCTACTGGGGATATTGCATGACTGAATTCATCTCAAGCAGGCCAGAAGGATCCTTTTTGTCTGGAAACTTTGACCTGCTGTGTGAATTGGATCCTGAATGACATCCTGCTCAAACCAGGCAACGTCCATTCCATCAGAAAGGGGACCTAAGGAGGTACTTAAGTACCTTTCTTGCAATGGTTAATGCGAGAAAGGGAACATTTATCTGGGCTGCAATATTCTGAGAACATAATCTGAATTTCAGGTGGCTAAACCTTTTGCAACAAAACCTGTCAATGTATTCCTGAGTATGTCAGGATCACTATCTCCAGGATGCTGCAGGGCCCAAGATGTGGGATACCACTGGCAGAGGTTCCAGATTGCTCTCCGAAGGGTTTGCATGGAGCTGATGCAACCAATTTTAGGTCACCTAGGATTAGGAGACCATGTCCTCCATAGCTCTTCATTGATAGATACAGGCCTGAACTCCAAAACCTGGCGCCCTCCTGTTGTACAAAAGTTCTGAGCGTTAGGGGTTTTTTCAAGTTGATTAAAGCATAGAAATACAGCACCACAGACAAAGAGCAGTTATGAAAAGCTAAAACACTTTTCATAATAATGCCCATGGCTTCTTTTCTAATCAGTCAATAATTACCAAAAGCTGGCTAATTTTTTTTCATTTGACCCCACAATATGATAAAGAAATTCAAAACAACTTTAAAGTACCAACAATAATGACTTGATCCTTTAAAAGAAGGCATCAGAGACCTCTGTGCATCACGATATGGTAATTTTGATTATTTTAGAATATCTTAGTACAAAATCCCATTGTAGTTTCTCTGAGCTGGCAGTGCAGATGGAAAGATAACAGTTGTGACCAGAGTTTTTGGGTATGAAAACACATAACAAAGCTGTTTTGACTTCTCCATCATCTGACAGACAACAGGTCAAGTAAACTCTTTCATAGCTCAGTCCAGCTCCAGTTTTTAAAAGTCACTTGATCTGGAACTTTGATGAAGTAAAACAACATGAAACCTTCAGCATCTGCTAGTTAACATAGCCAACTTGCCAGCTCACTGCCAATGATGCACCTTATTTCTGATTTCTTCTCCATGCTTAAAGATACTAAAAAAACCCCATCCAGCATTTTCTTACCTTTATATGCTCATGTCGGAGATCCTGCATTAGGCCCACATATACTGAAAGCAGCTTGCTCTATGGGTCGAACACTGGATGCAGCAGATCACTTTGCTCTTCTACAGGAGAGATGCAGAGGTTGTACTAACTCCAGATAGAAGCTGGGTGTTGGCAAAGAATTCATCCTATTCCAAGTGGGATAAGAGACATCCTGCACCTTCTTCTGCCTTCTCTGGCTGGTGGGTACCTGTGTGCTGGTGTCATGTGCCAGATGAGAGTGTGCTCCACACTGTCCTGATGCAGCCTTGGCCTCAAAACCCACTCACCTCTGCCAGGCTCTGTCTTCTCTCCGCTTCCTGCCTCACTGGACAGAAGGGGTGATGCAAATAAGAATTTTTCCCACTGAAACTATATAAATCATTCAACTGGAATGTTTTCTGGAATCGTGCTGATCGAAGAGATTTGTTTCAATTGAGAAGGGGAAAAAAAAAATAGCAGTAGGAAAATGGGAAAGGGGTTTTGGAAAAAATGTAAATGTTTTTTATTTGGACGCTTTCAAAGTAATCTGAGGTGATGTTTAATTTAAAAATATACTTCAGTTTTATTTAGAGTAGAATAAACATCCTTTCCTAGAGCTCAGAACTACAACATTTCATTTCAGCCTAGAAGCAAAATAGACTTGAAATAAAACTTCTTTTGCCACTGTTCTTGCTTTCACCTCTCATTTTTATGTCACTTAAAACCAAAGAAGTCAAAAACTGTATGGAAAAGGTAACAGTGAAATACAGAACTGGGACCCAGAAAAAACCATTCTGCGTTTGACATCTCCACCTCCCATGTATTTATATAGGAAACTGACGGGTTTGTTAGCATTTTTTGTTCATCTAGCTGTACTCCTGTCTATAGAAAAAGTGCATGATCATACAGGAGCTATCTGCTACTAAGCTGAGAATGGTATCTCCAGGTAAGGGAAAGACAATTTGCAATCTTTGCTACTGGTGGTAGTACATGATCAGTGGAAATCTGACAGCCAGCACAGGCTCCTTTGAGAATGGATGGATATTGCAGAGACCCATAAAACTAATTTTCAGTGGCTTTCCTCTTTTCTTTTCCCTGTTTGACTTCCAAACGGGAGGTCAGGTCAAACTTCTGGCTGGTATAACAGCTAATTACACCCCCTATTTGGCCTAGGATGCAGGGTGAGGCATAAATTAGGACCTGATAGCTTAGTTGATGCCATGGTGGGTTATTAGATGTGTGTCAGCGAGCAGAGTTCTGATCAAAGCCCATAGAGAGGCAGCCAGAGGTCGTGAAGCATGGCTGGGGACTAATTGCTGAGCTGTGTGCTAAAAGGAAGTTTGCAATGAAAGGCCATTAAGATGCAGCCTTTCCAATCAGTGGAGCAAAGCTATTCTGGAGAAACTCAGATTGCTGAGCAGGCAGGGAATCAGGGGGTCTGGTGCAGAACCTGCTTTGGGTGGTGATGATGATGGCTCACCTCATTTCTAAAGAGATTTCCTAAGGAAGGGCAGGATCAGCTCCTAAGCATCAGTCGTGGCAAAAACTTATTAACGCATTCTCTTAACTTAAACAGGTTGGTCAAAAGAAACAATACTTTTTTAAGAGTCTGCACTGTCAGAGAAATCTGTCTGGTTGTAAAATGAGCTGGTGGCAACGTAAACTTAGCTCGTAGAGCAGAGGACAGTGAGGGCAGAGGGCTTAGTCAGATACTTGAAAAACACCCCCAGGTCTTTGAGAGACAGCTCTTACAGGCATTTAGAGAAAAAGTGTTGTGGTTTAAGCCCAGGCCGTAAATCAGAACCACGCAGTCCACTTCCCCCCCCACCTTTCTTCCCTCCGCTCCTGGAGGGACGGGGAGGAGAATCAAAAGAATGCAGCTCCCACGGGTTGAGATAAGAACAGTTTAATAACTAAGGTATAACACAAATCACTACTGCTACCACTAATAGTAATAATGATAAAGGAAATAACAAGGAAGAGAATACAACCGCTCACCAACCGGTGATTATTGTAATGCGGGGGGGGGAAGTGGACTTCGTGGTTCTGATTTACAGCCTGGGCTTAAACCACGACAAAAAGGTATAACTTCTTTTCGTTCTCAGAATTTGCCTACACACTGTGAACTGCTCATCAGCCACTTTTTGCCTATCTTACAAATGGGGAAACTGAGGTAAAATGAAATAAACATCAGGATTTCTTAAAAAACCACTCAGACTCCACAGTTCAGACTTCCTGGAGTCCCGATGACACAGTTAAGCTGATTTAAAGAATGAACAACCCCTTCCCTATTTTTCCCCCTTTTGTTACAGAAGTTAATCACTTGTGACCTACCAGTCACATCTTCAGCCTTGTTTCCTTTCAGGTCTTTCACAGAGCTTTGAAATGTTCCCGGTTAAATCTTTCTTGAGGCTGGTATCTCTCTCAATTACTCTCTCCTCTTCCTCACTAGATTTTGAATAAAATAGAATAATTCATGGCTCCTTCTACGTTCAGTGAAGATGAGGACAAACACTTCCATTTTCTAAACATCAGTATAATTTTTACGCATGTGACCAGTTTAAATGAACAAAGTATTTAAGTTGTAACATGACGCAAGCCCTAAATAGCAGAGACCAAATATTTTCATGTCTGTTTGGAAAGGGCATCTTGAATATAAACAACGATAAATAGCTAAGAAATGTCTGGTGGCTCTGGCCAAATATGGATTATCAGAACCAAAGTTGGAATTTCCACACAGAGAAATTTCCACTCTGTCAACGTTTATTTTCAGTCTGGTTTGGGACAAAGTGTCACATTTTTAGGGAAAGGAAAAAGAATCTCATAATGCTTCAGTCAGAAATGTTAAAATGTATTTGTGTCACTTTGGCTTCCAGTTTATCCCAGCTATCCTTTTGCAAAGTTAGAGAAATTGTAGCTTAGATGAGTCATGTCCAGCATTCCTTCGTGATTTTTTTGCCAGAACTCTATTTCTTATGAGCCCACATATCCCAACTCAAGGAACTTGATTTGTGAATTAATATCAGCCTACTGGGCCATGTCACCTAATCTAAATGGGGAACTGCAGGAGGGACAAATATTGTTGCAGATTTAGCTTGGCAAAAGCTGTCCACAAAATCCGCCTGTCTGGGAATCACTTTTCAACACTCTCTTCCTTTTCTTTGCTCCTGGCTCACATTTTTCCTTTTTTTCTCCCCTACCTGTCCTTGGGGTAAGACATGAATGTGTCATTGGCAATGGTAATTATTGACTGATATAATGCAATTACCAAGGCATATCACCTACTGTCAATGAATTCATACCTTTTAAATGTACAGTTTATTATTTGAAGGCATATAAGGAACCTTAAAAATATAAACTGTGGCTGCAGATTTCTTTCTTTGAATTAAAGGAATTTTAGTTCCATGTGAATGAATGAATTTAGGGACAAAACACTGAAACAAAGATTATAATTTCTGTGTGGTATTTCAAGGGTGACACAGAAAACAAGACCAATATTTAATAGCTTTTCTAGCTGCTTGCAACCTATTTTCTTTTAAAGAAAGTCACTCACTGTGTTAAAGAAAGAAGGGAAAGAAAAACTTTTTTGTTGTTGGATTTGTCTTTTTTTTTTTCCCCCTTGGAACTGAAGCAAATGAAAAGAGAAAACTGTTTCATGTCTCATTCTGTGCTTTTCATACAACTTAACTAGATTATTAGAAATGTTCAGTAACAATCTGTAGATGAAAGGAACGTTAACTCTTGAGTCTTTGTGATGATCAAGGCTTGAAGTCATTTGAAAATTGTATGTGGAACATGATCTATTACGTCTTATTGCAAATAAGAGCTCATGTATTTAGGCTACAGCTAAAGAGTAACATCTGCCTATGTATTGAAGAACTAATTGCTAGCAAAAGAGAAACGAATATGTTTGTGACTTTGTATGGTAAACTCAGCAGTAAAGAGAATAAGGTCCTGATGTGGAAAATTGGAATGTCAGTTGTTCTGCAGAAACAAACCATTCTCCTGTGAAGAGTAACGGAAGAGATCTTTTTCCTTTTATATCCTGACACAGAAGGCAACCCCAGGACTGTGCGATTTTAAGTTGAACTCCCAAACCCATAACTGATAAGTTGGTTTCCCTAGATGTTGTCGGTAATACTGCCAACAGCAAAGATGCTCTGGCAACAAAACTACTCCTGTTGAAGTGAAAGGCAAAATTCCTTAACCTGTGGTATACACCTTGGTGTTTATGTGTTTTAGAAATGAGCCAAACACTCAGATTTGAAAGTGGCATTTGAACTTCCCTAAATTCAGGCTTAACTTGTTACTGGGCTTTAGGTTCTGCTTGCTGGGAAGCCAGACTGATGTCATTTGGAAATTTCAGATCTGGATCCAGTTTTTGATTTTACGTACTCTCAACACTTCAAGTTGTTCAGTTCCAAGATTTTACTTCAGGTCTTTCTATTCTCAGTTTTATAACTTCATATGTGCGATTGTTTGAAGTCTCTAAAATGATTAATGTGCATGCAACCCTATGAAAACTTTCTTTGGTGTTCCTCCAAATTGTGGTTTTATACATGTGAATAAGAAGCAAAGAAGAAATATTATCCTTTGCTTGCACTGCAGCAAGTACCACTACTCACTTAAATATAGCCCAAACCACAGCAAAAGTCACTCAGCTGTGTTTGAAACTTTGTTTGTGGAGCTCAGCTTCATTTTACTAAAGCAGCTGTTGGAATCCTATGTCTTTAAATATTCACTTGTATGAGGAAAGAAACCTGATTGAATTCTTCAAATGATGTAAGCTGCTATCAAGAGAATTACAGGAAGTTTATTACCCAGAGCCTTTTCACAAGGCTTTGGTAACACAATTACTTAGTCATGTTTAAGCATCTCAGAAAAGGATCCTTAAGTGTAAGAAGAAATTGTGGTTAATAGACAGGTAAGTAAAGTGTATGCAATGCATCTGGAACTGAGGAACCATAGATATGAGATTCAAAAAAGATATATGTGCACACAAAATTCACAAATCTGCATAAACATAATCCATAGATATTCTGGAAAATAGTGATTTAAAAAAGACCTCCAAACTACATGAAAATTATTTTCTGCATAAGATCATTTTCTGTTAAAGTTGCGATAATGCAGAATATAATCCCGTCATGTAGACTCTGTGGGTTATTGAGTAAAGGGTGATGCTACTCAGACACTTTAAATCACTGAGATTGATACTGAAATAACATGTGCAATACTGCTATTCATTTAGAAATCAAGATGTAGACAAATAGGAACATGTTGATGATGACAGAATAATCTGCGTTCAGGGTCCAAACCAAAAATGTCCACTCCTTAGTGAAGTTCTTTAGACTCTCTGCTGCAGACACTCATGCAAGATTATTGTAGCAGCCTTGTCAGTGCTTAACATTTAAAAAACATTACTATGGTGGATAATTTTGGTCTGCAATTTGTTCTTCTAGTGCAGGTATATGAGGTCAGTCTTTCCAGTTGTTTCTACAATCTGCAAGTATTTTTCCTACCCTTCCTGTTCTGAAACTCATCCTACAGTGTCCTCTTTTAATCCCTGATCTCAGTTATATGGAAGCAAAAAAAAACGTTTGACAAGACCATCAACTTTTCCCTAACCCTTCTAATATACCCCATAGATGATGACTACATGTACAGGCAAGAATAGGGTCTATTGGCTATTTTAGAAGTATCATGACAACCATGGTTTCCGGGTTAAGAATGGATCTTACATGTCTAACTGAGAATGAAAAAATTACTGGATTCTATTATATAGTCATATGTTGATCAGGAAGTGAACTGTGTGAATGGATGCATAGTTTCCCGGTCTGGTGTAATAACCACATGGAGAACATGGAGCAGTTGCAAACTTATAAGGAGATCCTCCCAGTCAAATGTATTCAGAATTATAGACAAGTCTGCAAAAGAAAAAACAGCATGGACTGACGACTTCACCCACAGCCAGTACAAACCCTGGACCATACCCAGGTATAAAGTAAGACTGCCTGGAGCCAAAGATATCTCAAAATTTACAATGCAGTCAGCATTTCCTGACCCCACTCTGCTCAAACTCCTTTTCTACAAAAGAAGGAGGAAATCAATACCTAGTTAGTTTATGCATTTATGCACAATTCTCTAATGTCAGACTACAGATACACTCATGGCAAAGCATTAATATTGACATAGGCTCCACTAAAACACTAATGAAGTACTAGGGGTACTAAGGACATTGAAATTACATGAATGTGACTACACAAGTTAATAACTTCGAGTCTTTTTACAGGACTCCAAATATTAACACAATATAGCAAATCATGTAAGCCTTCATACCCTTCACCACATCTGCTCTTGTGTGTAAATGATGGAAACCTTTTTGTTCCATGTGCCCTGTGTACACTGGGTTTAGCTCACTATTGATAGGTGCTTAGTTTGAGCCACTTAGTTGGAAAGTGCAATTTTAAGTTCCTGTTCAACATGTGTCATGTCTTTTGCTTAAAAGAAGTTATAAATCTTGATTAAAATCCTGCTGAATGCACTGTTGTGGTGCTGTTCTGGATTTATATTACTGTAAATAAGAACAACATTTGATGCTAAAGTAGTGGGGCAAGGACAGATCTTTATTTGATGTGAGTACAGCTCTGGCAATGTAGATGAGCAATACCCCTCATTGTGGGCACCCTCTAGATTTCATCCTTTCTCTCCCACTCGGAAAGTCAGCTTCCTTGTTGGAAATTTCTGTTCTCCCTAAGCATCTCCCCTGCAGGTTTGCACTGGTTTGAAGCATATCTAACATAGCAATTGAGAGGTTTGTTGGGTTCACAAGCAGCGCAGAAAGCAATTTTACTTTCATACTTGATGTTCTTGTGCACATCTGACCAGAGTAGCCGAGTGCACATGTTGTAATCTTTCCAAAAGCAATAGGTTGATATCAAAGACTTTGCAGTGAAGCAAGGAATTGTGGCAGTACTTCAAGGAACAGGTTTGCAATTAACTGTTAAATACAGATTGAAGGAATGCCCCGCTTGGTTGCTGCAGGCTTTTCTTGCAAGCTAGTGATGACTGAGTCTAAAGCACAGAGCACGGCAAGATGATAACCTGTTAGCAGGGGGAAAAAAACCAGGGGAGAATTATTGAGGAGTTGATAACATGCAGGCAGACTAATGGTTTCAGAATATTGCATAAAATAACAAATCAGTCCCTCTGAATTACAATTCTGTTGACAAGAAATGAAAAGGGAAGGAAAATAGCCAACTCACATTGCGTACATGAGATTTCTTTTGAAAAATCAAAGCAAGCTAGAAATTGTGCAGCCTACAGCTCACTCAGCCATCAATGGATATTACAGACAGCAGTGCACATAATCTGGAAATCGAAAGAAAACTAAACAATACACTTTGCTGTCAAAAAAATCCAACCCAACTCCAAAAGCCTGAAATTGCTTTTATTTTTGGCAATGTAGTCTGGGGTCTAGTACACTCAGTGGTTCTAATTTTAGGACAAGGCACATGGAACAGTCTTCTGATTCTGTTTTTCATCCTGTTCTTTAATTATTAGACTTACCTGTTTGCACTACTGTTCCTATTTGGATAACAAGCTCCATGGTCCACAGGATGTCTTTGGTGTATAGCACTTTTTAGCATGATCAGATACTGATTTCACCTTGATGTGGCTACTGTGTTAGGAGGCCATGGTTTAAGAAACAGGTCAGGTGAAACTGGGTTTCCAAAGCTTCACTTTCCTAGTAAGAAGCAAAAGGAGAGAGAAAGCCTCACGTAACTTTCTGACTTCACACGTATGGTGATAGTTTTGTTTATATCAAACCCTCTGTCCTCATTACTCGCTACAGTGTGCCCTATGCTACTGTGAACTCTTCCAGTAAACAAGAGTATCTATCTCTTTGGTGGTATGTCTCAGTGGATGAGCATGCCTTTAATGAGAATGACCATCATTGTTGCCCAAGGGCTCTGGAGTTTTTGTAATGCCACCCTTCTACGTATCACCGACCAAGGGTAAACCTAGGATCAGAACATGCAAAACAAGAGCTTTGATGCCTACAGATATTTTTAGATTTTAGACATGATTAAACTCTCATATTTCTGTGACTTGCCACTCTTCAGGGTTACAGAGCCTCAATATGTGAGCAACTGTTACATTTGAGTGGAAAGGAAAATTTTAGGTGCATTAAGAGTCACAGAGAAAGAGGAAATGAGAGTTTTTTCTTGTAGATATTGCTCTCCAGACTAAATCAAACTTTTCAGAGGGCTGAGGGTTTGTGAAGGCTCTTCAAAACCAATTAACATCAGAAGAATTTGCAAAATGATGCTCAACATGTGTCAGGTTTTGGCACCAAGTTCTTCATGTCATTTGCTTAAGCAAATATTTTTCCTGTGCTGTTCATGATTTGGCATGAGCATGAAGATCAACACTGAAAAAAAATAGGAAAGTTTATAGTGCAAAAGTATTGTTATTTCTCTACTTTCAGAACTTGGAAATAATGCAGATAAAGAAAAGTTATTGCTGGCTCTGCTTCAGTCCCAGTGTGCTGGAGCAGGTAGTTGCCAGTTGAATTATCCTATGACCATACAAACAGTTGCATATAGGGCTGCCTTTACTGTACCACTGCTTTAGCTAATAATGGTCAGCCTCACCTGAAAAATTAAGTCAGATTTGAACCAAATTTGAACCAGATTTGAACCATCCTTCAAAAAGCAAACATCACTGCTTCGGCATTCACATCCCAGGCAGCAAACTGATTTTCTGCCGTTTGTTCAGGAAAGTCTTCTTTGAGATTGGAGCCTCCCCAAATTATATCTGATTCACAGGTTTTGTGTCATTGTTACTACAGGCAACCTGCCAGTGGAGTGTTCTGCAAAGACTGGGTTTCAGCTCTTCCTCTCATCCCATTTTTGTGTGTCTATTCCATCCCCAAGATCTTAACCCAAGCTGTGTATGCCAACATCAATAAGTAGCATCCACATACAACATCTCTATTTAAAACTAGGCATTTGCGGCATTACTTCATGTCAATAGCTGCTGATATTTGAAATAAGAACCTATGCAAAGGAAGTTCATAAGTGAATGACTCAGTTTAGATTTTACCTTGCACTCTTGCTGTCTGTGGAAATGGTCATAATTTTGTTGAAAACATGTGTTTTCACTAAGTTTTGCTTGGAACCTTTGACTTTAAAGTCAGTTTATTGTTGTGGGAATCAGTGTTGATGGGTAGATTTACTGTTTAGCTCAAAAAGTTCTTCTAACTTTAGAGAACTTTATTTTGTTTAACCAGAGAAGTCAGCCAACTCAAGCCAGAGAATTAGCTGGAAATTGCTAACAGTTAAATTCAATTTGAATTTGGGGATTCTTTGGCTCCAACTTTTCTATCAGATCAGATGGTCCATTGCTCTTAATGGTTTGAACTTCGAAACTACTTTACATCCTTGAGTGAAGTATACAAATATATCCAGTGGTGCTAGGGTCTGGTGATGAAGGAAATGATTCACACAAAACTTTCATTTTAATTTTGTATGAAGAAGCTCTACAGGATTAACTGCTCTCTTGTGTAAATAGGAATAACAACTTGGTACAGGTTAGAACACCCCTTGGGCTATTCTGCCAAAACATGGGAAACTGGAAGAAGGAAGAAGGTGTAGAAAGAAAACCAAGGGATGATGGTTCAGAGAGAGATCCTATGGGTCAAAAAAGGTGAAGAGAACAGTTTAATATGCGACTATTATCTTTCTCCATTTGATTGAAGTGATTGTGTCTGAGTGCCAAAATAATTTTGCTAGTTTTGCTGTGTCCAAATGCAAACATGGAAGAAGTTTTATGATCCAGAATTGGGTTTATTTCTTGATCTCTTTTTCTTTCAGTTTTTTAAAATTTCTGATATTATCATCAAAAAAAAAATAAATCTTGGTAGATTTCTAAGAATGACAGCTATGATGGTAAATGAACTCATGTTTTCTCATTATAGAAAACCTGGTTCGTGGCATTTTCCCTTTCAAAATTAGATCTTTTTGTCCATATTTAACCTGGAGGTAGGGATTCTTCTCTCTGTTTTACATGGGAGTAAAACAAGACAGAGACCAACTCTTTAAAATGCTGGGTGAGCTACAGTTATGGAGCAGTCTTAAAAACATATCCACAGCTCCGAGCAGGAAAAATCTGACCCTGAGCACTGCTGAAAAAGCAGCTTGTCAAGTAGTGACTTGCCTAAATGTCGGTAAACCAGAAGATGAACAAGCAGTCTGACTGCAGAATCCCATGGTCTAGCCTCCTGCTCAGCTGCAACCACAGCATGGCTGTGCCAAGAGGCAGCCGTGTACTTGACGTGCATTAAGCCCTGCATGGGGAATGCTATGAGGCACTTGACCTACTCCTTCCTCAGGCCAGCAGTTTCACCTTTGTTTATCAGATCACAAATACAATGAGATCCTTCATCAAAGTAGTGTTAACCTTTCCAGAGAACCTTTTACAACCCATCATGACCGTGCAACCAGTGTTGTTGGTTAAGTAGTCTTGGGTGAAAGGCAACATCACTAGAAAATCCAAACTGTAGTAAATGTAGCTAAATTTACATAAGGCTACCAGATTAAAAAAAGATATCTTTTTCTCTAGACACACACCCCCCCCCATATACATGGCCAAAAATAATGAATGTTATCATTTCTTTTCTGACCAGCTTTATTTAACTATTTAACTATAAGGTTGTCCAGAGGCTAAAGCCAAGAAATTCCTGCCTAAATGCCTATGCAACATGCCTGCATTTCATAAAGTCTGAAAACTGTTATGTTGACAGCCTGAGATAAATAGGAGGTTGGAGTTTTAGACCATGTTCCTAATCACTTGCAAACTGCAGCCGGTCACTGAATTGTCATGATCAGGAGATTGCTTTCACATTCTTGTGAAATTGTGCCCATTACACTAAGCTGCGTGGTTCGGTTGATACACCAGAGGGAAGAGATGCCATCCAGAGGAACCTCGACACACTTGTGAGGTGGCCTGATGCCAACCTGATGAAGTTTAACCATGCCAAGTGCAAGGTCCTACACCTGGGTCACAGCAGTCCCAGGCACAGCTACAGGTTGGGCAGAGAAGAGATTCAGAGCAGCCCTGCAGAGAAGGACTTGGGGGTGTTGGTCGATGTAAAAATGAACATGAGCCGGCTGCAGTGTGCGCTCGCAGCCCAGAAAGCAACCGTATCCTGGGCTGCATCAAGAGGAGCGTGACCAGCAGGTCGAAGGAGGTGATCCTGCCCCTCTACTCTGCTCTCGGGAGACCTCACTTGGAGCATTGTGTGCAGTTCTGGTGTCCTCAACATCAAAAGGACATGGAACTGTTGGAACAAGTCCAGAGGAGGCCACGAGGATGATCAGGGGAGTGGAGCACCTCCCGTATGGAGACAGGCTGAGAAAGTTGGGGCTGTTCAGCCTGGAGAAGAGAAGCTGCGTGGAGACCTCATAGCAGCTTCCAGTATCTGAAGAGGGCCTATAAGGATGCTGCGGAGGGACTCTTCATCAGGGACTGTAGTGATAGAACAAAGGGTAATGGGTTTAAAAAGGAACAGGGGAAGTTCAGGTTAGATATAAGGAAGTTTTTTACTGTGAGGGTGTTGAGGCGATGGAACATGGTGCCCAAAGAAGTGGTAAATGCTCCATCCCTGGCAGAGTTCAAGGCCAGGTTGGACAGAATCTCGGGCAACATGGTCTAGTGTGAGGTGTCCCTTCCATGGCAGGGGGGTTGGAACTGGATGATCCTAAGGTCCTTTCCATCCCTAACTCTTCTGTGATTCTATGATTCTGTCAGTAATGCTAACATTCACACCTGAGCTAGTGTCAGCTGCCTTTTTTGTCAAGTTGAGAATATAAAGACCATATTTAGGCATAATTTTTCACATCTTAAAGTAGCTGCGACAATAAACCATGTAACTCCACTGCTTATCAATGAAGTCTAAAGAAACTAGTTCAGATGCAGAAGTCTACATTAAAGACGCCCAAGCTAGTGCACATGCTATCTTATAGAAGGAAAAGTATTCCCTTCCTTTCTGAAGTCATTCAAATTATGATGTGTGCAAGTTCTTGAGAAAGGCCTTAATTACAGGCAGCAATGAGAAAATAACTTCCTGTCCTCTGGAAGCAGCGTGCAGAGAGATGGAGAGAGAAAAAAATTGAAAAAGTTGGAGAGAGAAACAGAAATTAAGAATAAATCAGGCAGAACCTAATTCTGTAGCATCATAATTACAGCACTGAAAAAAAGCTGGGACTCCTAATTGCTGCTTTATGCACACTGGAATGTTTCTGTCTTTAAGCAAATGATCATCAGTCCAAAGTGCCATAGGTGGCTTTGGAAAGAGACCTTGGAACAAGACTGAGTATGCTCCTCCAAAGTGAATGTCACGAGCACTGTATTAAGATCACAATTTTTCTCGCAGCTTGACCTTGCTGTTGCAGACATTGCCCAACACCAGCAGGAAAAGCAAAGTATTCCTGTACCAAATATCTTCTGGCCTGGATACTACAGACAAATTTCCTAGGAGATGGAAGTAGCAACAAGCTAAATTAGGAAATGAACACTTAAGTTTTCCAGTGCTTAGACAAGTGATGTAGCCTAAAGGTTATGGTATAGATGCCAGAGTGACTCTGCCAGTCACAAATTGGGAGTCATCAGTGCTTCTTCCAGGGCCTTTGAGCCTGTTGATTCATGTCAGGAATGCTCTGATGATGCCTGGCAGTCTGGCCTCTTCATGAGACCTAGGTGAAGGAGCAACACATTATTACCTGTGAAGCTGTCTAGACACAAGCTAGTGTGGTTCTACCTTGTCTTGCCAGGAGAGAAGCAGTTCTGGGCACGTGTAGTCTTAAGTACCTGGACAACTTAAATCAAAATAATTGAGGTGAGGCTGAGTGACCCCTAGTGTTTGTAAGAAGATTCTAGGATGGCAGTTCAGGATTTGGGAACACTAATTCCTTTCAGTCTCTCTGCCTGATTGACTACATGGAGATGGACACTTGTTGCCATACTACTGCAACTGGCTTGTCTCTGACATCAATGGGAACATACTTATCCCAACACTGAGTGGTTTTGAAAAAGCCAAGCCCTTGTGTTTAGACAGTAGAACACAAGGTAAATAAGATAATCATAGAATCACAGAATGGTTTGAGTTGGAAAGGACCTTAGAGATCATCTAGTTCTAATGCCCCTGCCACAGGCAGGGACACCTTACACTAGAGTAGGTTGCTCCAAGACCCGTCCAACCTGGCCTTGAAGACTTCCAGGAGTGGGACAGCCACAGCTTCTCTAGGCAGCCTGTTCCATTATCTTGTCATCCTTATAACAAAGAGTTTCTTCCTAATGTCTAATCTAAATGTCCCGTCTTTCAGTTTAAAACCATTCCCTCTTGTCCTATCACTACACGCACTTTTGAAAAGTCTCCAGGTTTCATGTAGGCAGCTCCTTTTAAGTACTAGAAGCTGCTCTAAGGTCTTCCCTCAGCCTTCTCTTCTCCAGGCTGAATGTCTGTTTTGAAACTGCCTGACAGCTGGGAAATTGCACAGGATGAACAACAATGGACTTTAATCCAAAGATTAGAGAGAGTCATGACCACCACACATGTATGTAAATTCTCGATGTCCTCTATAGCTTCACATGGGCAAGGTTTGGAGGCTTTCATTTTGTCAAGCATCAGCTTCAGTTTGCAGATTTCTTTGGGGTAGTAACAACCCTTTCTATGCCATTTTGTACAAAGTGGGTCATGCTGTTGCTTGCAGTGCACGTGGATTTTTTGGGAGGCAGAAAGGGACAATTGTCTGTTGAGGGATTTTGCAGCGGTTAGAGTGGGTGCTAACTGTTGATAAAGTCATATACTGGCATGTTTCACCTTCACCTTAGAAAAATTTCACCTCACTTTCTCAATGTAGAGAGGAAATCAAAAGTCCAACATCACAGTGCCATAAATGAGAAAATGCAGGGTAAGTGGAATTTGTCAACATTTAGGTTGAATGTTCACTTTTATTTCTTGCACACACCAAGTTGCCTGCACTCTGTATTTCCCACATATTTCTAGTTGTAGTGGAAGGGGCTGTGGCTGAGATCCAAGCCTGATGGACTGTGAACCAGAACATGAGTGTGAGGACAGAGAAGAAAACTCACAGCAGCTGCAGGTAGAGAGCTGGGGTCTGAGACTTGTCAGGACTAGGTAGAAAGGTAAGAGGCATGGTTTCTGGGCAGAGTCAATTTATTCCAATAGAAAGAAAAAGTTCAGCTCTAAAGATATGAGACTGAAATTTTTATGCTTTAGAAAGTATCATCAGAATTTTTTCCTCTGTCCACACTGGGGCTGAAGTATCTTTCATGGAAGTAAAAAAGTGCTTTTAAAGAGCAGTAGTTGAGGGTAGAAGCAAGAAGCAAGGAAGCAAAACGTAGATAATGTTTTGGTTATCTACCAGAGTTAAGGTCACCTCACAAGAAATAACTGGAGTTCCAGTCACTTTGATGAAACTTCATGAAGCTGGAAGTTCTTGTTCCCTCAAACTGATGTCTTTTAAAAACCTGCTGGGGTGGGAAAGAGGTGTTGGAAGTGTTGTGATTTCAGTGTTGCAGTAAATTACATAACAGGCCTTTTCAAACGGGCTCCTCAATTTTTGCACATAAGGCTTAAAAGAAGGATACCCTAAATTATTTAACAAATCTGGTATATTTCTTATATTGCACCTACCAAAACACTCAGTTGTTGATTACTCTGAAATACCATGACAAGGACATATTCATGATGCAATGTTCTCTAACCAATACGCTTAGCATTTCCTAAAAGGAAGCTTTGTATTTTCTAGTGTTTTGATATTTGGGGTACCATAATTTTCAAGTTTTTATCATGGATTTAAAGAGTTAAAGGATGAAGGACAGAAAAGAGCCAGGGGGGTGGGGTGGGGAAGAAAGGCAGGAAAGAATCCCGACATTATGATGAAATCATGATTCATGTAACAGACATATTCTGAAAATGCCCCAAATATATTTAAAAATATTAAAAATCTCTGAAGCTTGCAGTTCTTATCTTGAAAATTATGTTCTTTTTATTGACCAGACTGGGTTCTCTCAGAGAGAAAGATGAAGTTCCAATAAATCAAAATAAAATTGCAAACAAATTCACAGTAATGTTTTCTATTTCAAACACAGGGAAATAAAGCACTGTCAACACAATTTTATTTTTTTTCTCTCTTTCAGCTTTTTCTTAGCAAAATAGAGTCCAAACTTCCACCATAAGGTGTTCTAATGCTTGCAAATTATTTGGGTGGGTGCTTTCCTCCTCCAGATCAAATATTAATATATAAGGTGGCAAAGGAAGAAAAGTAGACCTCACATTTGGCTAGACTCAGGATATCCATCATTATCAAGATGAATCCTAGCTTTGCAGTGGAGATTCCACCACCTACATTAAGTAGCTAAGCACAAAACCCAACTAAACACAAAGAGTTTGCATTCAACCAGATTGTTTTATGGATTTGGCTTGTTGGATGGTCAACAGAGCGATAACAGAATGAGGGAGGGAAGAGAGAGGGGATTGTTGCAAAGGGATGATGACCCTTTCTCCACCAGTATGGGTTTTGATGGTTTGAAGTGATATTGCAACTACCCAGGCACTTTCAACTGGTGGGAGAGTGGCAACTGAAGAGATTTTTAGTTAGATGTTCTAAAGATATGCTTGCACTGAGGGACCCAGCACTACCTCCCTATTTCTGGAACATGGCATGGGGCCACATTACAACCTGACTCAGCAGTGCACTGCCCTTCTCCTCCCAGTGTCTGATTTCCAAGAGAAAGGAACTCTTCTGTAGAGTGCACAACCAGCATCCATGGCCAGGACCTTGTTTTGAGCCACCAGGATCTGGTATCCTAAGGCATGATTTGACAATGTTCTTGCTGCCAACTTAAGCTATGGCTTGAAGCACTGGCTGGAGAAGCCCACTCTCTGGGGTCAAACATCCCTGTTAGCAATCTTATTCAACTGTTGTTCATCTTATTCAACTGTTGTTCATATTGCCACATCAACTGTTTCAGGACTGGTACAATGCAGTGTATTTTGATGTAGGGAATCTGATGTACACTTGGCTTTCCACCTCTTTATCAAGGTCTCTTCAGCCCAAACAGATAGCCCATCTCATCCCATTCTCAGCAGGATTGCCTAAATCTCAGGAGAACAGAAAAATTATCAGGCTGATACTCTTAGAGAGATGGTGCTGCTCTACTTTTCCACCAGCACTGAACTATGCTTGAAGTGAAACATCTAGTTCTGAATTGTCATTTCCCTACAGACCACAATGCATGTGTGGAATTAACTATATAATTAGATTATCCACCATCATGGCCCTGGCAAGATGAAATAGTTTGAGCATAAGTAAAACAGCTGTATTATGAGTTAGGAGTAAGGTAAAATTTTACAGACTTTTACGCTACAACAAAGAAAGATAAGTGTGACATGAAAGTAAAAGTCTTTTATCTGTGCATGTCTTTGAAAACTCAGTCTACACAGACTCAAAGCATCTGTTAATCAGATTATGGGCCGTATTCTGCTCCCAAAACAGTTAATACCAAAGCTCACATTGATTTCCTCAGGACAGAAACATGCCCTAAAGGAGTACTCTACTTCTTCATAGACCTGCTTGTTGGAGAAACATTTGTACTATTCACAGAGGCAAAGCAATTTCCTGGAAGCAGAAACTCCTACCTTCATTCTTAACAACTCGAGCTATTTTAGGAACTGAAAAATTCCATCCAGCATTAGGATTCCTTTTTCAAAACTGTTTTGTTCATGTTTCTCATGGTGCTTCTGTGCCACCCGTGAAGGTGCAGGAGCTGCTTTTTGATTCACAGTATTGATTCATGCTTTCTCTGGATCTTTTCTTACTTGTCAGATCTTCTCTTTTCCACCCTTTCATATTAATTGTTGGTCCTGAGCTGCCAATAAAACGCATACAGGGAGGTGAAATATTTGTACCAATCTCCATAGAGGCAATGGGCACTGGGAATGCCTGTCTACATCAGACTGCAGTATCATAGCCGATGTTCACATTGCTATATTATTCTGGCAGTGCTACATGCTTTTACTGCTTTTCAGTTTAAACTTAGGGGAAGTTCAGGTTGGATATAAGGAGGAAGTTCTTTACTGTGAGGGTGGTGAGGCACTGGAATGGGTTGCCCAAAGAAGTAGCAAGTGCTCCGTTCCTGGTAGTGTTCAGAGCCAGGTTGCACACAGCCTTGGGCTACATGGTCCAGTGTGAGGTGTCCCTGTCCCTGGCAGGGGGGTTGGAACTAGATGATCTTAAGGTCCTTTCCAGCCTTAACTATTCTATGATTCTATGATTTTATAAATATTTATTCAAGGTCATCTTTCATTTCAGCTCTTCTGGTTTAGTTCTATTTACATGCCCTTGTCTTGTATTCAAATCTTGCCCTCTCTTAAACAGCAATCAAAAAGAGGCAATTGCTGCTTACATAAGAGTTACACAGTTTGATTTACTTGTAGGGTTCTGTTAACTAATTAACAGTAATATAACCTGCATCACCTTAGTGAAGAAAATACTCAAAATAGAGATTTGGATATTTATTTACAGAATGTGTGATTTTGGGCTCCTCCATTATTTAATGTGGCTGCTAAGCCACTGTGAAAGGGGAATAGTTTCTTTTTGGTTTAGTCCCCAAAGTGTGATCATTTGATGCTTTTGAGACACTGAAAATCAAGAACAATGTTGGAAAATCTTGGCCACAGTCACTTGCACTCTGTGGCCTATCTTTTTTCAGGGCAAGGATACAATGGTACAATGCTGTCCTGGGTTCAGCAGTAGCAGTCATTTTTAATCCTTCTTGGTAGCTGGTGCAGTGCTGTGTTTTTGACTTTTGGCCTGGGGACAGTACTGATAAAACCGATGTTTTCAGTTGCTGGTCAGAATGTTTAGTCTGACCAAGGACTTTGTGAGTCTCATGCTCTGCCAGGGAGGAGGGGAAGCCGGGGGGAAGCAGAGATAGGACACCTGACCCAAACTAACCAAAGAGGCATTCCATACCGCAGCACGTCATGCCCGGGATGTAACTGGGAGTTACCCGGAAGGGCTGGATCACTGCTGGGTGGGGGCGAGGTATCAGTTGGTGCTCGGTTGGGCTAGGTGTCTGTTGGGGGGTGGTATCATATTCTCTTCCCTTGTTATTTCTCTTATCATTATTATTATTATTGGTGGTAGCAGTAGTGATTTGTGTTATACCTTAGTTAATAAACTGTTCTTATCTCAGCCCGTGGGAGTTACATTCCTTTCTATTCTCCTTCCCATCCCTCCGGGAGTAGGGGGAGGAAAAGAAGAGGGGGAGTGAGAGAGAGACTGCGTGGCTAACTTGACGACAGGGTTTAAACCACGACAAATGCGTGCTTTGCCATCTTGGAATATAGATTGCCTTCCAGCCTATCCAAAAGTCAGGTGTGTTAGCTGCTGCTTGCAACGCTGCCCATTCTCCTGCCCACTGTGACACAGAGAGGGACACTTCTCCATTCCACTTGCACTAGGATCTTTGCTGTTATACTTCGTGCTGCCTCAAAAAATACGTCAGTAGTTAATTTTAAATCTATTAATTCCTACAGCTTGACAGCAGCAAACAAGTTTTCAAGGGCTTCCTGAGTGCAAAATCTGGACCAAAATCTCTAGCTATATAATTTCATCAGCAGGAAGTACCTTTTGCAGACCTCACTGCTAGTCAGATAGAAACCACAGATACTGCTTCTGTTAATAAACCCCCTACATTAAAGACTTCAACAATTTTCAATTCCAAGCAGAAACCCTGACAATTTTATTTCCCATGTGCTTCTCATTTTCCAAGAGAAATGCAATGTCCTCTCCCACTGCATATCAGTTTAACTCAGCCCACAACAGCAGGGAAAACTTTCAGAAGCTCATTTTCCGGAATGCTAGTTGCTTTAAATTGGCTGGGAACAACTTCTTCCCCTGCATCTGTCCTGAAACTGCATGTACTTATAGTCCTCTACAGCATTAATTCACAATCACACAGAATTTTTAAACAAATTGCCTTCAGGCTGCTCTGTTTCCACACCAGCTTCTTTCTACTTCCACTTTTGTTATACAGTCTCTGCATTAACGTAAATGGGAACCAGGACAGTCTTTAATGAAATTGAGCTAGTTTCTTTTCCTGTCTCATACAGATGCCAGCCAAAGTATAGTCCTATTTATTATATTTCTATAGCGCCTGTATTCCCCTGGATCTTAAACATCTGAGGACTTTATGGGTATTAACCTTTATCTCTCTGCAGGTGCTTTGCACTCCTGATGTAAAGATGTCTAAGATGTAATTCACTGTCCTCTTGCCTAGAAAGCCTTAAAGAAAACATTGCACTTTAGTTACTAAGGGCTCATTTGGGTAGGAAGAGTTCTATGTGTTAGCTCTTGTGTTGGAGACTGGTTTTTTGCATATTGTTTAAGTACTGTTACATATAAAATGACCAGAAATCACCCTTAAAATACGCACTACTGTCTACGCAGTTTTCTGATCACAGGCAAGCTAAGTAATTACATACTCCCCATCACTCAGTCCACCATCCACTAAGCCACAGGTTTCCAAGTCCTTCTTTAAATGATGTGTGTATGGGTACACTGAGGAGAATAGTGAATCTGGTCTTCCATGTCCTGGACGAGTGATTTGACAGGAGCCTACTATTCGTGGAGGGCACATGAGGTGTGTTGTTCCTTTTCTGTTTCAAATACTCTCTTGCTTTCCATTTAAAGCATCCAATTTGGGAATCCTGAAAGCATAAAGGTTCTTCATAAACATGAGCAAAAGGCTTGTGTCCCATCCTAGCAGTTATGGTCTGAAATGCTCCACAGCCAGTTTCTCAGTACTTTCACATAAATACATGTCGCAAACTATTTTGAATAATGATGGGATGTGTGAGAAACACACAGTGCTTTTTTAAAACACTGGCTGACTTTTGAAACCTAAAAGTTCTTCCTTCAGAACACTTTTTGGATGCTTCAGCTTGGCTCCCGTGGTGGCAAATCTGATTTGTTTTTCAGTAGCTCATTTACTAAGCTTAACAAAAGGAATGGAATTTTTGTGTCTTTCCTGTGTATACTGAAAGGTTTGAATTCTTTTCATGAATGCGCGAATGTACCTACAAACAGCCAGAAATGTTCAAGGAGGGGACAAAAGAAGGTGATTTATTGGACTGAGCAGGCTTATTTAGTTGCCTGTCTTTTTTATAATTGATGTATTTTAGGAGATCTACCCTTCTTAGACTCCTATTGCCAGTCAAGCAAGACTTTTCCAGAGGGTGTTTCTGAGAGGCCGTTTGCTTTGCGTGTTTTGAGTCACAGTTTGGCAGTGGCAGCGTGCATCTCCCATCCATAACCCTCCGTACAATAAGGCAGGGCGGTAGGGAGGGTTAAAGGGGCTACATTGCCCTCTGTAGCCACCTAACGTTCTGAGGAAGGTGACTTCTTGTATTTTCTCGTGTGACTCACAGAGCAGAGAGGATGGTAATGTGGGCTTTAATCTTTGTGCTGTTTGCTCAGACACACATGTTTTCCACTATTTCTTCAAATAAAGTTTTTAAGTTGAAAGAACAGCACGAGAGAAGAGGGAGGGATGCAATTTTGATGACTTTTGCGGTCAGTTGTGCACTGGCGTTGAAAGGGAGTTGGCTGTGGAGCTGAGTTTTTTTGGGTGGCCTGACATTTGAGTTGTGATACGAGTTGAGGTAGATGTGGATGTTAATGTCACTATATCTCATGATGATCTTGGTTTTGAGTGGTTTTGTTGATAAGAGATGGGTGCCTTTGAGTAACCTTAGAACAAACTTCAAGTTAGGTTTATGTAATTTTATATATGCTAGTGTCTCTGATGCAGTTTTGTGAGAGAAATCCGGAATTGTGTTTTCTGAACACTAAGTTCACAAACAGTGATTACAAGGTGGGAATTGCAGTGATTAGTCTCTGGCTTGTCTGGATGCTGGTTGGGAAATACAGCCCAAAAGTTTCTTTTCTGGTGCAGAAAAACATTAATATCAACAGAAGCTGGAAAAAGGTATTTGGGTTGAAAGATTTAATAACTTTCAACATGTTTTGAGTTGTGTTGTCGAGTTTATATAACTTTCATTATAAGCACTGCTGTAGAGGCAAAAAAGTCTACTTTGGGGTCATTGACTTCTTATTTTGTATACTGTGGGTGGGATTTATCTTCTTTCACTTTAGCTGTCTAAAGGTTAGGCATCAAAGCTCACTCTGCAGTCTAATGAAGACAGGTATGCAGCTTCAGAGGACAATCTATTTTAGGATAAGATTAATGGTCCTGCTGACATCCCATGCCTTTTCTCTATTTACAGTGCTGGTTGACGGGGTGATTCATGTAAACTGAAATTCAAATCATCTCAGAAGACTGCAGTTGAACTAGCCCCCCTCAATTCCCTTTGCAGTAGATGCAGAACACAAGTATTTTAGCCATGTCATCCCACTTATTTGAGACATTTATTTCAGAATAAGATATCTGAATGGGATCCAGTCATAAAGAACTAGCTCAGATGGAGACATGGACTTTAGACTTTGACATTTACTCAGAGAAATCTTTTCTAAAATAACTAACTTTCTTCCTAATGAAAGATAGGAAAACTCAACTTGATCATTTATGTAAATGTAAGCAGCGGTTTCAAAGTTACACCTAATCTGAGAATTAAAACAATGCAATGTCAGGCTAACTGTGGATTATCTGAGAGAGCAACATGAGCACACGCTGAAAAGTGCATTTCAGCCCTTTGGTGAATAGTTCAAGATCAGCTGGGCTGTTACTTTTTTATAATGTAAAATCTTCTTTGGAAAAAACCCTGCATTTTTGAACATAAAGACTGAAGTAGCATTGGAATTAGTGTCTTATTATCATATACAAATGAATTTTATGACAAGTACAGGAAATATACCACATATCTTCAGTGTCAGACCAGCCTTTAATCTTAAATTTAGCTTCCTTCTAAACTACCCGCTAATACCAGGAAGTTATTTCTTTCTGGTGAAATGGGCTGGTAAGACATGGAGTTACTATCAGCAATGAAAATTAGATATTTCTGTTTGTCTTTGTAGAAAGATGTGCATGTTAATGGTTTTTTGCTGTTTATTTGTTTGGTTGTCTGTTTTTTCTGTTTTACCAGTTAAAAACCAATATGTAATCAACTTTTTCCATTTAGTGTTTTGGGTTTATTATTGATTTTTTTTTTTTAGGTGTGAACACTTTATAACTGTAAAAACAAAATTCCTCTAAGCTAATATTTTCTTATATGGCAAACATTGCACAAGCTCTTTTGCTTCTCTCTAGCTAGGATATATCTGTTCCTGACCGTACAGGATACTTTTTGGCTGAAAAGTTTGTATTTCAAGAATTCTGATAGACTTTTGCAGCACCAGACCATTTTTCTGAAAAAGGGATTCATTTTGACAGTTTTAGGGAGGTGTATCAGTAATGGTGCTGGATTTTTGGAACAAATCCAGTACTTTCCTCAAAGTACTTGAACATGCATTCACTTTTCTTTTTGTTTCCTGTAAGTCTGCTTGCAGATGAGGCTTCTTCCCTCCCTTTTGAATGCAAGAATGAAAGGACATGTTCCATATGCAAACAAACAGGAAAACTTCCTTCACAGTAATATTGTAAATGTTGCTGCTTCATTTGCATCTATACAGCCATATAGCCAAATCATCTTTTTTTATTATCATTATTTTAAAATCTAATGTAACAACTAAAGAAGCCTTCTATTTGATTTCGCAAGTAGTTGCAATTTGCCTCCTTCAGTTGTGTCAACCATTTTGGCATTTCATTTCTGGTGTGGTTTGGGATTCAAGGGGCAGGGTCTGGAGCTTTATTTTCTTCTTGTTTCTTTGTTTTAGAGGTGAAGAGTTGTTTGATTGTTTTTAATTTCTTTTTTTAATTCCTATAAATAGAAGCCTTACTGTTTGCCTACACACTCCTGGTACCCTTGAAGCAAGCATCAACCTTTAAATATTTAATAGAAAGGGGAGTTGCTTTGATTATGCACATGTGCAACGAAGGAACCGTTGTCTTAAAAATGCATACAGAAACAAACCCTAATCTTTCTCCTCACACATTTGTCTTTTAACCTAGATCAGTAAACACAAACTAAGGATTTAATCTTGCAACAAGGAAATCATATATTTGCAATGGTCAATTGAGGTTAGGCTCTTTGTAGTCTTCTCTTATTTTGATACCTCTGCATTATTTTTCCTTGAGACATTTGTCCGTTGGAATTTAGTAAAGCTTTGCATTGGCAGAAGTCCCCAGAATAATCTGTTGATAGAAGAATCAGTCTCATTTTGTCCTCAAAAAGATAAGAGTGTTCCCTCACTTCGGAATTGGAGATATCAAAATATGAAAAAGTCAGGTTACTTAAGAGTTCACCTAGGAAGTATTTTGAAGATTCCTGGAAGATTTTGGAAAACTAGATTTTTATGCCAGCTGTTTGGCTTGAGAGATTTAAGCTGATCTTTTGGTTTACTAGAAATGTTATTTAAATGGTGGGGTTCTCTGCATTGATTTAAAATCAGCAGAACACCAAAGCCAATATGTAAAGCATGATCTTGGACAAACTTGTAACCTAAAATATGACAAAACCACAACAAAACAAGCATAGAGTGAGACACATAAGAATTAATATCCAATGTCACGTGTACAATACTTTATAATATCATTGCAGCTATAACTGGGATGAGAGTGAGGTGATAGTGACATCTAACCTATAATATTGTTTGACTTTGGATAAGAGAATTGCACAGGGGAGCTGTGGTATCCTGATCACAGGAAATCCATGACTGTTAATGTTTGAGAAATTTTGAAAGCAGAAGAATTCACAAAATGATTTAACTATAATAAAAAATTACAAGTAGGAAGTGAAGTCAATTGTCACTAGCACAAACTTGGCCCTCTTGAATTCAATAGTCATTTTACTGATCGTTTCACTGGAGGGAAGAAGTTCACCTTGAAGATGTTGTGAAAAACATGGGCACTAGAGGTTGGAAACCAAAGAAAGAATATGGGAATGGGATGCCAACAAGCCAAGTGGGAACCTAGGTGGAGATCTGTAGGGAAGTGAGTACCCCATCCTTGTTTTAATCAATAAAATAATTTCTCATGCTCATAGTTGGAAAGAGGAGCTTTTAGAGTGACAGTGATATTCTTATTCCTTAAACACAATGCAAATAATAACAAAAACTTATTTTTTAATTTTTTATATTTGTAATATTAATTATATTTTCATTATTTGTTAGAGGAGTGAAAAGGGGATATATTCATGGCTCTAGTGCTTGGATCTGGCAATCATGCTGCAGGGCTTGGGTACAGAATTTGCATTGTGAATGCCTGTTCCCATGGGAAACCTGCTGAGTACTGAACTCATTTCAGAGGTCACCTAGTAGCTTTTGATAATTCATCCAGCTCAGCCAGAACTACCCCTCAATGTCCTGGATTCTTTATAAACCTTCCCTTAGTTTGTGTGTTCTTCAGAATCTTTGTCTCGTATCTTTTAGATCTCTATTTTTAGCTGGACAACTCCAACATCTGATACTCCTGGTCTGGCCAGAGCACATAAAACCTAAAGTCACTTCATGAAATACTTTTTCTGTATCTCTGATCAAGCATTAATCCAGAGAATGATACATGAATCCTACAGTATCATATATGAAAAGCAAATTGACTCTTCTCATTATGTCTCCTCAGGATTTCTAACAGTTGATGTGGTCACCCTCTGAAGCATGAGGTTCCCTGTCTCTGCCTATCACAACTCTGGGTCATATAGAGCACCCTGTACCTTTTCTTTATCATGCTGTCTTTTTGCCTAGGGTTTGTTTTTTCGTGTGTGTGTATGGCTTTTTTGTTTGTTTATTTGGGGTTTTTTAACTATTGTTTTGACTTTTGCCTTTTTGTTTTCACTGGATGTCCTTTTCCTTTGTTCTGGAAAGAACCAGATTATCTGTTCTTTTCAGCTTGTAGGGTCTACTCCAAAGCCCATTTAAGTCAATAGTTTCTTTCCTCTGCCATCAATGAGCTCTGGATGAGGCCCAAAATGAACAGGAGTTAACTTGGTTCGATAGGATGGGTATTAACTATACTGATTGCTACTGGAAACAAATTTATGAGCCTCTCACTCCAGGAGACAACCACAATAATTTTAATTATACAAAAGGAAGTATTTCTTGTGTAAAAACATTCCAACTACTTCCATTTCTTTTAAGCTACTTCAAAAGTGGGCAGAACTACAAAGTAGTATTGAAAACTCAGGATGGGGTGGAGGGGTATTTCCCTTCCTCTGAAATTCCTCCCCCATATATGCATACTGCTAAACCATCCCTAGCAGGGATTACTTTTATCTCCAGCTCATGAAGAAACTTCTGAAGAGCTTTTTGCTTTTGTCCTTGGAATGCGCCACGTTGTGCAAAATGGCATGCGAAACTTTTTCTTGAAGAAGGAGCTCGAATGGCTCCCACCATGTGCTTTCCTTCTCCTTCCTTTGCCAGTATCAAAGTTCCTGTTGTGCAGGATATAATATAGGATACATGCGTCTCTGTTCAAGCCTTTCAAAGTGAGCGCCTGCTGAAGATCATCAAGCTCCTGAAGATGTACGCAAACCTGCTAAATTGCATATCCTGCATATCAGGTGAGTAGATACAGTAAATTTATCCTTCATCTGTACGTAGCTATGCCAGTACTTTTTATGAAATGTTTGTATCTTCTTGGAATCTGAACAGCTTAGTGTCAATAACCACACTGGTTTGATCTGAAGGTCTGTATTTTAACATGTAAGAGAAATGACAGTGATAATTTTCCTCTATCGGCCAAACTGTATGAGTTTCTGTCAATACTAACAGCTGCCATGGTTCTGTATTTGAACAGAAGCTCAGGTTAGATTAACCTTAATTTAAGGTCACTTAAATTCAATTTTAGTTATGACTGACATACCCTCCAACAGATTATGCAGAGTTTAATACTGCAAGTCTCTGCCTTGGTTCCCTTCCTTCAAGATGGTGTTCCTGTTTTAGGCTGTATGTTAGGTTAGGGATTGCTTTGTCATTCAGGAGCTGGTTCTACTTATCATGGTGGGACTCCAGGCTCAGTTGGACTCTGAAACTTGGAAGTTTCTATCCTTTTTTCTTCTGTTTAGTAGTCTCATGGCAATGTATGTGAAGAGAAAAACAGGAAAGAGTAGGTATTTTCTCCTCTCACCCCTACCTGCCTATGTTCGTGTGTATTTGCATGTATAGAATAAATAGTAATGGTATTGAGGAGTATTCCCCTGAGATGTTTGGCTCAATATCTCTCAGCAGACTATCAGAACTGTCAAAGCTCCATGGAGTACAGGTATTTCCATTAAATGGGAAATAAATCAACAAACCTTCTGTGAAGAGAATCCTACTTCTTTGTACCCACACAAACCCATAACAGTGCTGTCGCCTTATCTTTCGTCTGGTGATTTCAAATGATCTGACAGAATTTAAGCAAGGGAGCATGAGGAGGCAGGCAAGTCTGGGAATGGGGGGTTATCCCAGTCTCTTCCCCATAACCCTGCTCCATGGTACTGCCTCACCTTTTCTTGTTGGTAGAAGGAACTACCACTTTACAAGGAAGCGCGGCACCTTTTCTACTGCTCTTTGCTTCAGAATGAAACCCAGATCTAGAGGCAGCAAGAAAAGGTACAGAGGCATCCATGCAATGTTAAAGGCTGCTGTAAGAAACTGAAGCAGGAAGGCTGGAAGAAAGAGCTAAGAGCTTGAGACAAAATGGCTGCATCATGAAGTTGGTAAATACTCCCTCTGTCTTTTCTCCTGTGAAACTAAAAGAGAGGCATTAAAATGGGCTGGTGTGGAGGAAAACAGGACGCTATGAGTAAGTGCAGGAATGCGCTGCTGCGGCTCTGGAAGTGGATATTTAACATGCATAAGCACAGAAGAGCCCTGTGACTTCCTAAAGTAACACAGGAAGAGAGGAAAACATAGCCCAAGCATCTTGGCTCTTACGATACTGCTAGATGTGGCTAGTCATCCTGAACCCTCTCTCCTGCCAAAACAAACAAAGTGCTCGGACCTCTTAAATATATTCTTCTATAAAGATAATATTTACCACAGATAAGTGTGCCATATGCATTATATATGAAGCTAGAACCATCAATAGACTATTCATGCTTTTCTTCCTCTTCACTATGTGAGACAACCCTAAGAAAACAATCTTGATGTAAATGAAATTAGAAGAGATATAAGGACCACCTAATACAAGCACAGAGGTATTGGTTCAGGGAAAGGTTTTACCCCCAAGAAGCAGCTGTTGCCTCGCTTTCCATCAGAAAAATACTCCCACTTACAGCCTTTCCAGTTTTAGTCTTTGGGTTGTAATAAAGCTCTCCGCTGTTATCTTATTTTGCCAAATGCCTGTGCTGTAACAGAAGGAAAGATCCACACCAATGGGGATGGAGTGCAAGCTGGACTGAGTGAGGGTGTTTTGTACAAGGAAAATAAATATAAACATCCTCAGAAGGGAAAGATAGATAAGGGAATACATATTTTATGGAGGCCAAGAAGGTGAGCTTAGCTAGACCCAGGAGAGGGCCTTACGCTCTTTCCTGTCTCATGCTCACTGCCTGCACATCGGATGCCAAGAGGAGGAGGATACAGCCACAACTTTCACTGGAAATTCAATTGGAGTTGAAGCTCAGGGGGAATTTTTCATTTCCGAACAGATGTTTGGGTATCAGACCCACATATAAACCTATGTCAGCTCCAGTGCGCTCTGGGGTTTCCATTGCTCCCAACACCCTTATTAATATAGACTCTAGATAGAAGAAATGCACAGAAATTTTAAATGACATAATGGAATTTTAAAGAGATGTTCCATGAAATAAACTAGACAAATATTTTCTGTTAGACATTTAATTTTGTTCTCAAACTATCAGAAACTTATTTATTTTCCAGCTCTAGTTTAGGACTAACGGTTGAAGATAAATAAAGTGTGATTTTGGAACCTAAATCTAAAACTGCTATTCCAGTAAATGCCACATAGCTGACCTTCAGCCATATGATGCATAGGTCAGAGTATGTTTCAGGATCTTTTTATCATAGAGGCTAATGAAGATGGCATGGCTCATATCCATGTTATATGAATCTTACCTTGTAAAACAACTAAATAGCTTCTAAATAGCTGAATAGCAACTAAATAGCTTCCTGGAACTGGTCCCTGGCCTGTGCTAAGTCCCAGACTGATCCTGGTACTTGCTGGGGAAAATGCTAGCTGCCTGAGACCTAAGCAGTGACTTTCTTACAATGTGGTGTAAGACTGAACTCTTGATACAGACCTGTAGGACTCAACCATAGCTAAGCTTAACTGAAATACAGGGTTGGAATTCAGTCTGGGATGGAGATGCTTTTTGGTGTAGATAACTGGATATTGAGGATGTAGATGTGGAATCTGGGGAGCAATTCAATTAATGAAATCTTGGTGTCTATTTTAGGGGCAGTTGACTACCTGTCTAGTCTCCCTTGAGCACACTAGGGCCTGATTTGGTTGTCCATGCAGAAGTGTCTAGTGAAACTTGGAGTTGCCTCGAAGCATCCCATGTGGTCTCCAGCTGTTACTGCAGAAAGGACCTTGTTTTCCATGTCCTCACATCTGCCAAGTCAGTACCATAAGGAATAAGCCATGCTTGGCAGGATGTTCAGGATCCTTAGTTAGTACTTAGCAAGCACACTAAGAATCCTTAGTTTATACCTCAGTATACTGAGGCTTCTAAAATGCAATAAATGTCAGTGTGAGAAGAGCTAAGCCTTACATAACTCTTGACTATAATGACAGACTGGATTCCTTATACACCTGTAGACACTTCATATGGAAACCTGCCTGTGTACTTCTAATGTTTGAACTGAAACCTACCCTACGGGCTGCTCTTCTTTGAAAATCTCTATCCTGAGGGTGTTTCCAGATTACATATAATGTGCTGGCTTCATCCTCAGTGGAGGAGATCTGCTTTCTGTTAATGATGGCAGTAATACAGTAACTTGACAGAGTTGTTCTCCTTTGGGATTTGGAAGATCCCGTTTCAGTCTCCATCCATTCCTAGGAATGTCCTGTCCAACTTCCATTCCCTCTATGGCTCTCTCCCACCTATAAAAGTGAGGCAGAGGGCTTGCTGCACAGGCTGCACACTCTCGCATGAGCAGGAATGGTCTCCATACCTTCTTGTGGTGATCTTCCACTTAGTGTGGGAGGGAAAAACCCAAAACAAAAAAAACAAGACACCTTGAACCAGGACAAAGTACTTACTAGTTAGAGACAGATCTGTAGAAAATACTATTCCATGCAGCTCAAAGTTCTCCTACACTTTTGCAGTGAGTATGGTGTGATGACAGCAAGGACAGAGGAGATAAAGAGCAGAGGAGCTGTGAAGGTGTAAAATTCAGGGGGACAGCTCTGGGGTGAGTTGGTTTGCTGCCTGCTCTGTTCATGTACTGTGACATCTCTTGGGTTTACCACCCTTAAAGTGGCACTGGAGCAAGGGCACTTTTCATGGCATCCTTACTCAAGCTCTGATGAGGCACTTAGAGCTGGAAATCAGGACAGTTTCAGCAGCTCCTTGTTGTTGTGGGTATGTTTTAACTGAATGACTTTGAATAAATATTCTTACTTCATGAATATTTTGGCAGTTTTTAATGTGTGCCAGTCCCTGTTTCTGAAGATCTGCTTCCCTATTGTGCCAGGTCAGCTCCTCACAGCTTGAGTTAAAGTCCGTATCTGAGTTTCTCAGGTCAGAAGGCAAATAGAAATGGTAGTAATGTCAAACAGATTAATACCTCACCTTCCTCTGGCTCAGAGGAAGCAAGGGGCTAGCAACTACAGTAGAGCAAATGAAAACTGGCCCAATTTGATAGCTTTCCCCTTCCCACTGGGAGCTGCAGTGCTGCACTGCCAACAGCAGATATTGTTTGGTGAGCATATAAACAGTGGGGCATCCTCCAGAGATCTGAAATACACTGCATCGCCAGCACAACCCAGGGTTGTCTGGGGAAAAGTAAGAGATTCTCCGCTAGTTGGTTTAGCGTCAGTATAGCCAGTAAAATAACAGGATTTGCATGGAATTTTTTTGCGATATATTTACTCATTTTGTAGTAAAACAAGCATTATTTGACATGGCTGGTGGAGTTTTTAAGTTCAGGCATAGGAAGAACCAATTTCTGCTGTTTATCTATAATGCCTCGTATGGGATTTGGGTGAAGGGATTTCCCAGGCTCTGTCTGTTTAAAGGTTTTGAAAAACGTGTCTTGACATTAACCCTGACATAAATGCTCCCTGTTGGGTTCTTCTGTTGTTTGGGGTATGTTCTGTCACAGTATTGAATTCCTCCACTGGAGAAGCACATAGGTTAATATTTACACTAAGAGCTGATGGAAGAAAATAAGGGAAGGCAGATTTTTCTTTTTCATTTTCGCTTGTGTGTGTCTGTAGAAAGTGAGGAAAAAGTTTTAATTTGAAATTTTATCTAACGATAAATAAATTTAATAGATTTTTTTTTTTGGTGGGGAAGAGTAATAAAAATTATATCAAAATTCTTTATTTGAAATGTTTCAGTCCAGTTCATATGTGGCTGGATAGTGATTGTCTCTTCTCTTCGTGCTAGCACAGTGACTGTCAGTAACACAGGTTAATGGGGGAATATCCTACGAGTGGCAGTACCAGGGATAAGTAAAAGCATTGCTAGGAAAGATAACCTCCAAACAATCTATCCCATACTCCACACAACAGACTTTTCCCAACTCCCTTCCGCCTTCAAACATGAACCATACACTCATCCTTAGTACAAATAACAGTGAGGCTTTGCAGTTTGCCCTGAAGGTCAACAGAAATGGGCTAGCTCAGGGAAAGAGATCAGACAACATTAAAAGGAAAAAGTTGGCTTTACTTGCAACAGTGCTTCACTACTTAACACAGCCCTGATCTTGAGGGAGACCCTTGCAGGCAGATTGCAGAATTCAAGGCCTAAATTAATATTTCAAATGAGCCAGACCCTTTCATTTTAATCAGAACCTCATTTTAATTAACTTATTTTGCCAAGAATAAACAATTCCTGAGTAATATTGTAACTTTCCCCTTCTCCACACATACTTCAGAACTGTCAAGGTACACAGGGAAAGTATTCATTAGACACCTCAGTAAGTTACCATATAGCTTTTACACCATGACCTTATTGCAGTTTCTTCCCTCTCTTTCCTTTGGTATCTGACAATTTTAAATCCCAGTGACAGTCAATTCCAGGTTTTCATTTCTGACAGTTCTGACAGCTTTGAACTCTGAGGAGGAAACCAAATCAGAGAAGGAAAGATAAAGAGAAAGGGAAAGAAAAATATAAAGAGGAAAAAAAATAGAAGAGAAAGAAAACCTTTCGCTTAGAATAGGTCAGAAACCTCTTGGCACTGTCCACATTCTTCTCCAGCACCTTGGCTTCTTACTTCATGTCTGAAAGGGAACAGAAACAGCAGATAATCAACCAACCCCGGTGCACTTTCACAATTTCTGTCTAAAATTTCACTTAATGCAATTGTGGCGCCAGGGCTGGGCGCATGATGGTACCATTCAGAATATGTTTATATAACATGACTGCATGCCACTGCGATCCTTTAAATTCTTTTCTAAGAGCTTTAGTCACTCCAGGTTCACTCATCCAAAACCCTTTATAATCTCAAATATCTCTGTTACTTTCTCCTTTGAGCAGCAGGGCTGGAGACAGGGGGGAAGGGGAAGGGCGGAAAGAAGAGGGGAAACATGTAACTGATGTGGACACTGGGAAGGGTTTATTCTTTTTCTCCATTATTTGGGAATATTATTCTCTAATATAAATTCACTGGGATACTAGAAATTTTTGGGAATAAAAGAATATAAAGGGAGGATTTGAGAAATCCTTAAAAGCAGTTGCTGTGTTTGTACCATTAACGCTGGATGCGGTGTAGGTATGAACACTTAGATGTGCCCTGGCTCCAAAGAGTTTGGGATCTTTACATACAACCATGGGGCAGCCAAGGAGGGCAAAGAGGACACAGTGGGATGGTGGCTTCTCATGGCTCCATGCAGCCTGTATCAAGTGGTATCTCCTTATCTCTTTCCATTCACTACTAAGACGCCTCTTCCAGCCTCTCCTTGCTTCTTCTGTAGCTGTCCAAGCACACCTTTGTGCATGTTTATGTGCTTAAGGGGAACACCCTGGAATCCTACTGTCACATATTTTTGTTTCACATCCTTTCTGGTAATGTCCTTTTTCATGATGCAATGAGAATACAAACACCCCTCCTAGCAGGGGCTGCTGCTCTGGTGAATTCTCAGTGTGCCAAACAGTGACACAGCATCGTTGCTTTTTTATTTTCCTTTTCTTTCTCCATCCCTACTCTGTTCTTTGTCCATATGGCATCCCACAATGTATTTCTTGGTGATACCAGAGGGTCTACAACGGTGTATTACAGCTTGACAGTAAATAAAGTCATGTCAATTAGACTTTTCTTAGGGAAAATTGTTCCTTATAAAGCATTTTTCTTAACATGAATGCTCTTCCAAGCCTATTAATATGACGTTTAAATGCATATTCCAGCTTTTGACTCAGTTTGCATAATTTCTTCACAGTTTGCTTTAAAACAATATTATTGCCAGACATGAAAATAAGTATGTCTGTTTCCAGCAAGAACAATGACAGTCTTTCATTTGGATGGTACATTGCTCGGTCATTTTAACCTAGGCTTGGGGATTAAGGCTTGCAGTTTCTCGTCATGTGTCAAAAAGTACATTAGGCAAGTGAAAGATATTACACTGTGGGGTATGTTACTTATTTGTATAAACAGTTCTTATAGCAACAGCAGTGCTGTATAAATAGGAGTTTTGCAGGGTACGTTGCTGTCGTACATTATAAGAAAATCCATTTCTGAATGAGAAAATAGGCGGGTAGGAACGTGCCATTGTGTAATCATGGCAAAGAAAAATAGTAAAGAATTGTTCTTTCAGAGTGGTACTGGACATTTCTGTGGAGTTATTGGTTAAGGGAAAAGGGAAAGGAGACCAATCCCATTACTCACGTTGCAAGCCTTTCCCTTTGTTAATTCAGTCTGTTGGGACTCAGTTTACCCATCAAAACAACCTGGCTGTTCTTGACTGCAAAATGCAAGCATCAGGAGTAAGATCATTGCATTGCCAAAGTGAAGGGGAGCATGAGTGCTGGTTATTGTTAGGTCAAGATTTTATCCTTTATGCAATGCAGAGCTTGATCTTATAACCCATAGTATACAGCCGCAAGCTGTGCTTGTAAGCACAAAAAGCTTTACACAACCACATTGCACCAGCATTTTCAGGGCAAATAACTGCAGAGACTACACGCATCAGGAAGACACCAGCATCTGAAGATCACTTCTCTTTCTGTTAGCAGCCAAAAAGCTCCAGGCACTAACTTTTACTCAATCTGTCCTAAGGGAGGTATTAACTGCATCATGGTGCCTTTCCCCACTTCCCTCCCAGCTCTACAGTCACAGGGCACCATGTGCTGATCCAGCACGCACTTCACCTTAAAGCAACTTTTTGTGTGGATTTCTGGCACAATGGCTCTTTTCTTTCTGCTGGTCTAGTAGACACTTATTTCACACTGGGGCATGGATACCTCCCATGGAGGCAACACACAGTGGTATTTCTGTTAGGACAGTTGCTACCCACTGCCTACAGAAAACGTGGCATATTCAGCCCCCTTTAAGATCTGCAGTATCTCCGGATTAAAAGCATAGCATGGAGCTATGTAACCGCTCTCAGATGTTACAGGAGACTTATGGCTTTGTGTTTGCCACTAGTATTCATCAGGACTTTGTGAAGAAAATAAAACTTGTATTTAAAAACTATAAATTCCCAAATGTTTCCAACTAAGAATTTGACTTTTTCCCCCCTCAGGCTGTCAATATGCACTCTGAAATGTTGAAAAGAGGGGAAAAATATATCCCCTGCTCTTCCAGCTTAATATGACATTTTTGTTTTAAATGTCTGCGAAGAAAAATTCAGAAAAATAGAAAAAATATGGACAAATTTTATTTGAAAAGCATGCTATTAACCAGAATTTGTTGCATATTTGCTGTTTGTTTGTTGTTTTGGAGTGGAACAAGTTTTCTGGAATCTTAAAAACCATTGAGGGATATGGAACTATCATTTACACAACTCAATTTACCATGAGTCGTGGCATATTGGAATTGACTGGGAATCCTCCTTTGAATATCTGATTATCTGGATGTGCTGTGAACACACTGAAAATAATATGAACTTTAAATGCATGCCTTAATTCTTATCATAGTAGTGCAGGGAAAGAAAATTTATTTCCATGCTGTTTTCTTCATGGGCTTTCTACCAGCAAGTAAACACATCCAGTGATCATTCTGTGGATGTGTATGTTTTAATAGGCATTTTAATAAAGTAATGTAGAATATGTTTACTGCCATTCATTAAGAGTTTGATATCAAAATGTCTTACAACCTGTCTAAATTCATAATAACTGCATACTTGTGAATATTTTAGCTTTGCCTACAACCACCTTGGAGGTTTATCACATTATGCATAGAAAAATATTGTGGGAAAGCACAATAAATATAATCTCAGCAGCTATTCCCTTCAAAGACTTTCAGTTTTATGCATCTTGAATTCTAAATAGGTTTATTGCCAATTATACATGATGATGAAGCAGTAACACGGAGTATATGCCATATTTAAGCGACTCACACCAGCAGATGCTCTTGTAAATATATTTTGCTTCAAACCAAGAAATCAGTATTGTGAAATCCCCCAAAAGCTTGCTGCTGCACTTTCTCAACTCAAAACTTGTAAGCATTCTTGCTCTTTGATGGGCAGCTTCTTATAAACTCTGGCCAAAAGCAACTGCAACACAAAGATTCTTGTTAACACTCAGTTTTGCCATACTGCAGTCATAATGGAGGTACGTATGAAGCTCAGGACCAGCTGTGGCAACATCCTGCATTGGAACAAAATTTGCAGTCTTAGTAATCACAGACAGTAAGGCTGGAGGGGACAGTGGGAGGGTCATCCGGTGCAACTCATCCTTCCTTGTCTGGCTGACAAGTGCATAGGGCAACAGGTTACCTGTTTCAGCTATCTGTTTCACACAGCAGATGCTTGCTATCAGATTTCTTCCGTTCTCAACCATAAGTAAGCCCCAATTTTGCTATCTTTTCTCCAGCGGTATGCTATTTATGTTGTTGTTCCTCTGTCTCACTTCTTTTTTAAACCATTTTCTTTAATATGAAGAACTGAATTTGAAATGAAGCCAAGCAGATCCAAAGGGCTATTTCACAGGTTTCACTTAAATACACAGTGCAAATAGAGGCAGAAAAATAAGGAAGTGTATAATACCTAAATTTACACATCTGAAAGAGACACAGAGACAAATTAAGGTCTTGGTCCTGCAGATGTAAATACTTACAATTAAGTATTTACTTATTATTAATATATACTTATTTAAGTTAATTAATATATACTTATACTTATACTTAATATTCGCTAGCTGGGATGACCTATGGGATCTTTGGCTTGGTTAGCTCCAGGCGTACACCTAAGTATTGCTGCAGGTTTGAAAAGTGAAAGACTTTTCCAGCCTTATACCAAAGTAAAGCTGTGAAAAGAATCCAGCACAGCCTAGTCTTAGTTCAGTGCCCTAACCACTAAACCATAGTTTACTGATTTTTCCTGTGAAAGGAAAGTTTTCAGGCCCTTCAGAAACAGAAAATATCCACCCATCTGTTTCAGAAGGTTCAGCTTGTTTTATCATAGCAATTTCATGGTTTGGTTTCACTGTTGTTCTCAAAGCTGGCAAAACAGAAACTGGCTCCTCAAGGTCTGTGATAATTTCAAATGCTTTCTTCCATTAGTATGTTTCCCTTGGTGACTTGGCTGAGGGGTCTCAATGTCCATATTTATGAACACCTCAAAGGGTTAAATGATTTTGAGGATATTGGGAAAAGTTTTACTTGACTCCTCACTACCTGTGGTTGTGCAGTCAAGTCACACGATGCAAGCACTACACTGCTGCTTGAGTTCCTTAATTCATCCAGATTTCTCTTTGCACTTTCACAAGACTGAGAAAACATTAGTCTAGATCTGTGGTAGCACAGGGCTTCCTATGCCACCAAGTGAATCTTAGAGAAATTTTGATTCTGAAAAACATACATGGCCTTATCTAAATATCTGTTTTTCTAATTCTAGAGAGGAATAGGACAAAATGTGCCAGAACCCAGAGTAGCAACTGTCAGTTTTTCACATTAGAAATATGAACAAAATTTTGTGTGGAAATTTCAGCCCAAAGGTATAATTTTTTTATTCACCCATTATTCTGCACTTTTGCCCTTACATTCCACTTTATAACCTTTAGTTGACGTTGTGCATATTAACACATCTGATGTTCATGTTGTTAACATCAAATAAACAATAATGAAAATTCATTGCACATCTGAGAGTGTGTTTCTCATTCAGGAAGATCATGGAAATGCCTTTAAGCCTATCCATATTAAGGACAGCATATAAGCAAATAACTTTAATCTTGTACTAAGTATGTGCTTAAATAAATGAAGATGCCTTTCCAGCCTATATTTTCACATTCCTATAAGAGCATCAGAACTTCTCTAAGCTTCACTTATTGGCATAGAAAGGATCTTATTGTTACAAACCTGAAGTAGGAGGTCTAATAAAATTTCCTAATCTGATGAACCACATAAAAAGAACCAGAACAAATATAATTTTATATCTCTACTGGGGGGAAAAAACAGATGATGTGGCTTGAGGTTTGCTCCCCTATCTTTTATTAGGCTGTAACTTATACAAATTATATCAAGCTCTGCAATAAAATGAAGCTGGATTTATTTGTAGGCACAGATCTTCTTACAAAGATGTAATTTTTTAAATCCTGTAGGAAATAGAAGCTGTACATAAAATTGCACCAGATTTGGAAGAAAAGCAAATAAAATACAGATGATGCTATTACAATGTTTTAAGGTATGTATTTATCACATGTTGTCGTTTCCCTTACTGAAAGCACATTGTTTCAGGAATTTCAATAAAAACAGCAGTTTTTGTACAATCTAATAGCAACAAACTGTATAAGTGAAGGCACTATCTGAATATCCTCATAGTGGGACAAATCATTATGCAAAAAATAAAAAATTCTAAAGAAGAAGGAAAAATAAGATTTTGGAAACAATCCAAGCTTTATGTTTCAGGCGTCAGACATTCTCTCACTGATGAATGGGTAGGAGGAATTTTACCTAGGAGTAATCACTCGGCTCTGATTCATCTTGCTACAGTTTAGGTGTCTAGGTATCTAAAAGTTAGGTGTCTAGTCATGGCTAATTATCTATGTTCTTTCTGTAGTCAATAAAGAGAGATAAGCGCCTCTGGAAGGTGATTCAATCTACCTATCTCAGGACATTTATCTCGGCATAAAACAAGTCTCTTTCTCTCCTGGTGCCTATTTCTGTCTGTTCATTACAGAGGGAGCTTAGGTGGTTAGTTAGGTTAGATACCTGACTTGTAGATAACTAAATTTAGGTGAGATGATTCTCTCCATAAGTAATCACTCTAAGTAATATCTTGTTGATACTAGGGATAATTTCTACTGATATGAAGACATGATGTTTATCTGTACATCCTATGTGAATTAGCCAACAAAGTTTTCCAAATGGTAACAATGCTTTCCAGAAACAGAAATTCATACTTGAATTTGTACTTGCCCAGGTCATCACTTCCAGTGGCTGTGAATAGTAACCTGTACCTCCCATCTTCATCTATTGTATACCAGTGAAATGAGTAACTCCCACATCCCGGAATTAGATGCATTCTTGTGAGAAGGGAAATAACTGGCTTATGCCTCTACAAAACCAGCAGCACCTAAGTTATGCCCATTGTTCAGGATGGAATTAATAGTCTTCTGGATTGTTGCAAAATCCAATATTCTGCTAAACTTCTCAGTAGCCGCAGATGAAAAATGCAACAGTACTCAAAGTGCAACACAGGCCTGGTGGTGTTCAAGGCCAGGTTGGACAGAGCCTTGGGTGACATGGTCTAGTGTGGGGCGTCCCTGCCCATGGCAGGGGGTTGGAACTAGATGATCTTAAGGTCCTTTCCAACCCAAACCATTCTATGATTCTATGATTCAGTTCTGCACATGGGTTACACCCTGGTCATCCTCCTGTATGCTGTGTGCTGTATGGTAAAGAAGAGGAAGCCACACAAAGGGAAGCTCTCTCTCCACCTCCCCAGCTCTTTAACAGAAAACATCCTATGGTCTGAAGCACTATGAACAATCCCAAACTCCAAGGCACCCAACCTGTACCCTTGATAATACAATGGTCAGTCTAGTGCAGAAACAACTGATTCTGACCATAGTATGTGTAAACCAAGCAGCAAAGGTGGACCTGAAATAATTGATTTTAGGAACATAAACAGATTTTTTTGATACAAGGCTTTCTTTTTGTCATTAAACCCCATAGGGAATTCAACAAAATTTTCCACTCAACAATTTAGCAAAATTGGTACTGTCTCTGGGATGCAGTTGGTTAATACATGTCACAACTCAAAATTTTTTTTGCCGCACGCAAAGAGTTGTGGTCAATGGCTCCATGTCCGGCTGGAGACCGGTAACGAGTGGTGTCCCTCAGGGATCGGTGTTGGGACTGATCTTGTTCAACATCTTTGTCGGTGACATGGACAGTGGGATTGAGTGCGCCCTCAGCAAGTTTGCCGATGACACCAAGCTGTGTGGTTCGGTTGATACGCCGGAGGGAAGGGATGCCATCCAGAGGGACCTCGACACGCTTGTGAGGTGGGCTGATGCCAACCTGATGAAGTTTAACCATGCCAAGTGCAAGGTCCTGCACCTGGGTCGGAGCAATCCCAGGCCCAGCTACAGGTTGGGCAGAGAAGAGATTCAGAGCAGCCCTGCAGAGAAGGACTTGGGGGTGTTGGTGGATGAGAAAATGAACATGAGCCGGCTGCAGTGTGCGCTCGCAGCCCAGAAAGCAACCGTATCCTGGGCTGCATCAAGAGGAGCGTGACCAGCAGGTCGAAGGAGGTGATCCTGCCCCTCTACTCTGCTCTCGGGAGACCTCACTTGGAGCATTGTGTGCAGTTCTGGTGTCCTCAACATAAAAAGGACATGGAACTGTTGGAACAAGTCCAGAGGAGGCCACGAGGATGATCAGGGGCTGGAGCACCTCCTGTATGGAGACAGGCTGAGAAAGTTGGGGCTGTTCAGCCTGGAGAAGAGAAGGCTGCGTGGAGACCTCATAGCAGCCTTCCAGTATCTGAAGGGGGCCTACAAGGATGCTGGGGATGGACTCTTCCTCAGGGACTATAGTGACAGGACAAGGGGTAACGGGTTCAAACTTAAATAGGGGAAGTTTAGATTGGAATTAAGGAAGAAATTCTTTACTGAGAGGGTGGTGAGGCACTGGAATGGGTTGCCCAGGGAGGTTGTGAAGGCTCCATCCTTGGCGGTGTTCAAGGCCAGGTTGGATGAGGCCTTGGGTGACATGGTTTAGTGTGAGGTGTCCCTGCCCATGGCAGGGGGGTTGGAACTGGATGATCTTAAGGTCCTTTCCAACCCTAACTAATCTATGATTCTATTGGAAGAAAAGAAAGTTCAAAGTTTTAATATCCTTTGTGACATTTCCAGAAAAAGATTGGATAAGGAGTTCCTTTTCCCTCCTTGGCCATTCTAGCACACAGAACTCAAACCTTAGGGATTCCTATTTATTGTCTTCAACTGTCAGTTTAATGGCAAGTCAAGAGTAGGGCAAACTTTTTAAGCTCACCTCTCGTGTCTACAGTTCAGACCCTAACTCCTGATGCCAAGGAAACAACTCTGTTCAACGGAATGATTTAATCTTGAGTCATGTCCTGAGTCTTGTCGTCTTATAGCCCATCAAATTACAGACTGATATTGTCTATGGATGTAAGACAAGTTTTGAAGCAAGAGGTCACTAAATTAACTGAGATAAAAAGGAAGAAGAAATACATCCCGTATCTTTCTCATGCACAGGTCCTTTGGCTGGATGCAGTTTTGTTGTGCCTCGCATCTTGGGGTTTTTGTTTTTCATCCTCCCAGCCATACATGTTAGTCTAACAAAAGCTGTATTCTCTTTCTGCAGAGCTTGTCTTTCTGTATGAAACTATAGACATGACTGTCTGAAAACAATTTGTTCTAGCAATGGATTATAAGAACTGAATTGGTAAAATCTCAGCCCACTGCTTCCTGAGTAGTGTTTTGGTATTGATTCCGTAACAGACATTACTTCGGTTTCTGCAGAATGACAGAGAACTAGCTCATGGCTACTTCTAATTGTGGACATGATTCTTAAAAAGGATAATTAAATATTCTGTGGAAGAGAGTTTGGGTGTGTGAGCATGTCTTTCACTCAGGAGATTAAGTTATACAGAGTTAAACAATCTATTACTGCAAATACTTTGGGGCAGGGATAGTCTTTCTGCTCCAAATTTAATGGTTTAGAGCAATAAGCTTGTGGCTCTTAGCAACTGCTGAAACACAAAAGGTAAATAATGGTGTTTATAGCTAGCTCATAGGCCTTTGTTCTACTTGGTAATTGTTTATTTGGGTGACTCCCATGTACATCAGTGTTACTGCAGGCCACGTTGTCACTTAGGTACATACTGCAGAACTGGCCCAGAAAAATCAGACAGTGCTACTTGTCATTGCTTTCTGTGGACTAAAAGAAAAGTCAGCATACAGGGCTATTATTCTGGCCTTTCTTTGATCACTGACTTCACTTAATTTAAAATTAAAGAAAGATCAGAAAGAATAAATGCATATTAAATTAATAGCACCTATTCAAAAGGCTTGCATATTGCAGATAACGAAGTAATGTTCACAGAAAAGATAGAGATACAGAATAGGATGGAATTTCCCCTACTTGTTATCATTTTCAGATGTCTGTATTCATGCTCATTTAATCATTACCATAACCTGTATAGAAAAATGGCCATGACAATCTGTATCTCACTATACACACATACACATGCATATTAGTTAGAAAGGAAACACCAGACCAGGTTCTTTTCTCCCTTATCTAGGCATTATGTATACAGGGTCGTTTGTCCAGGATGTGGAAGACCCAAATGTTACCCTTTCTTTGTGCACAGGGTCTTCAAACTTCCATCATCTTTTGTCCTCAGGCATTGCCTAATCACCAGGTAGCAGGTTATATCAGAACTGAAACAAAGCAATGCATTATTTTCCTGTGGAGGCCAGGGTTGAGGGCTCAAGCCATGGGGACCCTATAACTGTATGAGTCTGTGGCCTGCCTGTCATGATTTTCAAATAAAAGGAAATAGTATGAGTTTTGTTTCCCCCATCAGTCTTATTTATTCCTCTTCAAGTAAAGCTGTGGGATGAGCAAACACTGGGATGCTAGAACCAGAATCCTGTTTTGAGAGCTGTAACTGTGGGATCCTTGAGTGTCATCAGAGTTTTCATTGTCATGATTTCTTGAGTTGACCTGTGTAATGAGCACACAATCCTACTGGTATCATTCTTATGTTCTCTTCCCATGCATTGTTTTTATATCGTAGAATCACAGACTGGTTTGGCTTGGCAGGTACCTTAAATATCTATTTCCAACCCCCTTCCATGGGCAAGGACACCTTCTATTAGACCAGGTTGCTCCAAGCCTTGTCCAACCTGGCCTTGAACACTGCCAGGAATGGGGCAGCCACAGCTTCTCTCTCCAACTTTCTCTCTCCACCCTCACAAGGAAGAACTTCTTCATCATATATAATCTAAATCTCCCCTCTGTCAGTTTAAAGCCATCCCCCCCTGTCCTATCACTACATGCCCTTGTAAAAATTCTGTCTCCAGACTTCTTGCAGGCCTCCTTTAGGTACTGGAAGGCTGCTACTTCTTCAAATTCAGGAGTCTCAGAAACTTCCTGCAACGCTTCCCACATACATTTTACTCCCAAGTAGTTATTTTTAGACCTGTAAGAAAAATCTAAAATATAACTTTGAAGAAGAACCAGCAATTCTCCTACACATGGGCAGCAGTATGAAGATTTTGAACTATCAGACTACCAGAACTGTTATTCTGGCTTCCTTCCTCACCGCCTTTGTTTTACATGGTACTTATTATTAATCATTTACACTAATAACAACTGCAAAGACCAACAACCAGAGTTCTTTACAAAGAACATGTGTTCCTCCTGTCCCAGGAAACAAAGGCATATGACACAAGAAGAAAAACAAGTTCTACCTGTGCCTGCTTTATTGTGCTGTTCTTTATTGGACATTTTAACTGTTTCGTGACAAAATGTAGCACCTTGATCCCCTTGGTAAATAGTCACCACTCTTAGCATCTCTCCAAGTTTGTCATTTATCTGGATATTAGCTCCAGTATCAGTTTTCATTAGATTTTCTGAGGTTGAGCTCACACAATGGAGGAAAGTTATGGCATTTGCTGCTTCATGGAAACAATCCTTCTATCACATCTCCTTTGAGCATGAAGTCTCAGCCTATGTCACACACTTGGTTTTACAGCCCACAGTCTCTTCTGTTGTGACCCTTCTTGCCCTAAATTGAACCAGTGGATACTCACAGACAGGGCTGGTTCAGAGCATGCTGGGTCTCAGGGTGATAAAAAAGCTGTTCACAGGATTGAAAACTGATGGAGCCAAGGGATGAACTTATGTGGTGTGAGTAACTCAGCTTGAAAACTGGTGTGTCTGGTCATCCCTGTAGATCAAATTCACACTCTGGATTCAAAGTGTCTTGAGCTTCTTTGGTATTCCCAGCCCCAAACCTGCACCAAAAAATGACTTTCACCCCCTTAAAATAGCGATGTTTTGAGGGGTCATGTTAAAGATGTCAATGGAGGCTTTACTACTGCAGTAAACAAGCCCAGGTTCAAGGTTGTCATTTTGCCAGCAGTGATTATGAAGGAGGGTGTTTCTCTAAGGTCGATCGAGGTTCTGCACAGTTTCATACTATATAAACCTCCTTGATTAAGCTCTTTTCATTTTCAAATTACTTAATTATCATTCCTCTTGCTTTCAAATCAAAATGTGCAACAGCTTATCTCATTCATATGAGAAGGCTAGTAAAGAAGGAGATAGCACCAGGAAATTAAAAAATAAAATAATGATAATGCCAGTCGGCCTCAAGAAGAGAATGAAAATTGACTCTTACTAGTGTTATGTATTAATTACACTTACCCTTATTTAGTGTTCCCATTATACTATACAGAGCAGTGCTCAGTAGCCCTAGTGTAAATATCGTTCTTGTCCACAGTGTCAGTTAAAGGTTCCTTTCTGCACTCTGCCGTCTTAAAGAAGCAAATTTCATTTATTCCTGATTTATTCAGTTATATTATTTATGATATTCGTGTTCTTTGAAAAGGATTTTATTCCTTCAAACAGTATAAATATTCATTTCTATGGGACAGCTTCGCCCAGATTTTCTGCCGACATAAGTTTCAGATCAATCTGGAATAAGCACGTAGAAAACTAAAGGGAAACTGATTCTGGTTTTACTGATTAAAAAAACCCAGTGTTTTTTCAGAAGCGTATTGAGAAGGGATTTTTTCCAAAGGCTATTGAAATTTTCTCAGTAGGTGTTGGGACACTGATATTTTTACATTGATCTTTTTGAACATTTTGGAGTGTAGTAAAACTGAGTTATTTTTTTGGCATAAACATTTTCTTCAATGGAAGAAGCAGTCAGTTGTACCTAAATGATTAATGGTGCCACCTCCAGTTAGCCAAATTGTTCATCTGATTAAAAAAATGAATTTTGGTTAGTAATGTAGCACTACATTTCAATATTTTCTATGGATATGTTGTTTCGAGAGAATTAATTTTTTTCCTAGATATTTTCTGCATGTTTGTGAAAGACAGCATATGTAAGAAAACTTACTATACTTGAAATAAAGTGCATCATAATAGAGTGCATCATAGAATGACTGGAAGGTGGTGTGCAGTCCCCGATGATTTTTTTTACATTTTCTTTGTTTTCTGGGGTGTTTTGGTGGGTTCTTTTTATTATTAAGAAATAATACTGATTTTATTATTATTTTTATTATTTTGCTTTACCTCTCTCCCGGAAAAACCTGTTTTAAAATCATGTTTTACATCTTGCAGAAAACTAGTCTACTATGCAGATACCCCAACTAACAAGAACATCTGTGTCTAAACTTATAATAAAGAAAACATGCTATGTAGAATAGCTAAGGTCTTCCATTATTCTCATAAACACTGGTGTGGAAGGGATCCACTATGCTCTGTGAACACAGCTCTTACTTCAGTAAAATCAGGTCAAACTTATTCAGTTTGCTAACTCCAGCAATTTTGTCACTTACTTGATAAAACCTCTTTATTTTTATGTATCTTTTCTCTGGTGAAAATGCCCTGTAGACTTTCAAAAAAATTGATCAGATCTTCTGTTACATTATTGTCCAGGACTGAATTTTTGTTGTAGAATGGATGGTGCAAAAAAGTAAATAGCTTAAGGCTTTTTATACAATTCAAACCATGCTGGTAGTCAGCAAGGTTGATTTTGGTTGCTAAATTCACATTTTTGACAACTATTTCAAACTTTTTTCCTCCAGTGCCTAGAATTTCTCTCTAATTACTTATTTCCACAAAGATACTTGTTTTCCAGGGTGATTATGCAGATTCATGCTGAAAGAGCAGTAGGGATCAGAAGCTGGCCCGTAGCTAGCATGAGCATCATTTATCAATGTTAGTTCCTGAGCATACTGCAGTTTGTATATGTATTAAGAAATTACAAGTTCACTGCAAATCTATATCCTGTTTGGGCTAGCCTTAAAAATCAATAGAGTTGGTGAAGTTCCTCTGTCTGTGACCTCCTAATACTGTAATTACAAAGTCACAATGGATGTAATTGCTCTATAAAACTTCCACATACCATGGAAGTACATAATCACTAAGAATAAGATTGACAAGGTATACTTTGTACATTACAAGTTTTTTTCCTCGGGACAGTAAGGCTCCATTTAGGGTGTGTTGTGGCAGGAGGACTGGGTAATTTTTTCTTCCTGGAATGATGAAGCGCAAACAGTTCTCTCTTTCAGTACTGGAGGTTGCAGGTGTGCCACCATGTTATCCGTATCACTCTGCAGCATTCTTCGCAGCTATCATCATGCCTGTAAAATAAACTAGGCTCTTGCTCATGCCTGAGTATATGCACTGTTAAAAATTTACTGTCACCCCCTGATTTATGAACCTGCTTTGCAAAGTTCTGAGCTTAATAGTAGGTGACACGTCTCTCTCAGTAGTTTCAGCTCCTTTCTCCCATACCACGATAATGGGATGCATGTTTTTTCAAGAAGATCCTGGGCTTGTATGTCCAAGGACTGGTGATTAGGGCAGAGCCATCTCTAGGAATTTCAGTGAGTGACGAATCTCAAATGGCTCGGGGATTCAGGATGAGGGCAGGTTTTGAATATTGACAGAGATTAGCTATATAAAAACTGGTTTGCCACAAGTTTTCTTCAAACACTTCCTACTTTATTTTACTATTTTTATGGACAGGTTTGTTTCTTGCTAATGCTGAATCACAAATGGGTTTCTTTTGATATGTATGTGAATTTTGTTGGAGACAAAATCCGGCTTAAAAAGGACATGCAGCAAACAGTTTGCAACTAATGCATAAAGCACTGGGAGAAGATTCTGTTGCTCTTTTTTGACAGACCAGGTCAGTCATTGTCAAAATCAACTTTCTGATAACACACAGAAATCAGTCCTTCTCACTCAAGCATTCTTTTTCACAATGCAGGTAAAGTCTTCATATAAGGAGAATAAACATATGCACTTAGTGTGACCCTGCATTAGGCAGATCCCCATTAGGAAGGGAGCTCTCCAAGTGCAATATGATTTCTCCTGTATCACAGGACCAACATACCACATGGCTGCTTAGAATACGGTCAGACAAGCAACTAATGTGATGTGATGTGCTAGCTAAGTGTTTCCACCTTTTAGCTTTACACTCGGCTTCTTGCACAATTGAGCAAGAAGAGAGGACAAGACTTCTTTAGGAGAATGGGAGGCTAGGTAGGACCACCTTCCATTGCCTAAAAGAGATATGGAAAGATGAACACAAACTCTAGCCAACTGTGTATTAAAAAAGGTCAAAAGGCAATGCAGATATTGCAAGAAGAGGCATTTAAAAACATAGAAGCAGCTAAACACTGGAACAGTTTGCCTGGAGGAGCTGTGGGGTTTTAAAAACTTTAATGGACAAGGCTCTGAGCAACCTGATCTACTACAGGAAATTCAACTAGAGATCTCCTAAGGTCATTTGCAGCTTGACTGTGATTTTATTTTGAGAAATATCATTCATGTAATATAACGTCTTATTGCTGGAGCTCTGATCTGGGGAGCAAAACCAACATCCAGTACTGCCAGAGACAAAAAGAAAGTATGGTCAGATACAAACTGTAAAGAGAAAAAGTTGTGCAGTTATGTTGACATCTCTTACTGCAGATCCAAACTCTACTTGGTTTCTTCTAGATTCACATTTGAGTCAGCTCTGTAGAAATATTTACAAACGTGACCTTTTAAGACAGATTTTGTAAGGATATGAAGACCCCATTAACCTTTACTCTGTGTTTGTGAGACGCCCACAGTAACCTGTGAACTCTGGCAAATTTCAGCTCATTGGACAAATTCTGTAAGAGTTAAACTCCAAAAGGAAACTGATTTATAGGCAATTTTCCCCTAAAGATAGATATCTGAATAGATAAAAGAAAACTAAATAATGCACTTTGAGGAGTTCTGCAAATGAGAATCCACTTTTTATCTCCTTGTGTATCTATGTATCTATCTATTGCATACTTGTATACTCCCTTTATTATGAATGAGTTTATGCAGAGCACATACCCAGAATAGCAATTTATACAGTTCACCTGATTCCATTCTGTGGTCGCATTCCACCTGTAAGGATTAGGATCTTAAATACATATATAGGAAAGTGTGAGTCAATGAGTATGGTAAAACCATAGTTACAGAGAAGATAAGTGTTCCCTTTCTGTCAAATACTTCTACCTTCTAGCTCTTGCATACGTATTTTCATATCTGAATCAGTTTCAGTAGAGTGTTCCAGCTTCAGATTTTTTGATATTGCAGAATGACTGAATCAAAATTAATTTTGTTTCATATTTCTTTTTTTTTGAGACCTTGGCTCAGCTGTAATTCTATGCTAACTACTGTGGAACCATTGCCAACAGTGTATTTATTTATTGTATAATAATGTATAGTTATAAAGGTATTAACAATATTATAACTTTAATAAAACAAGCAGTGTGGTAAAGAAAATGGGCATGTAGCTGATTGTCAATGTCTAGAGTTCATTACATAAAACTTTATCCACACAGCTCAGAACTTAACCCTAACTTAAACCCTTTGTCATCAAAATAATGATACCTTTGAGAAGGAATTTAAGAATGAGATAGATACAAGCTGGATTCTGTGTCATTAAAATTTAAAATAATCCACAAATGTTTCTTAGGACTAAGGGAGTTACACTGGAATGACCTCAGATGAGATTCTGACCTCAAAATTCCTCCAGTAAGCCTTGTGAGCGTGTGGATAGAGATCTTATTTTGTAAAAAATGTAAGTTATTAATGGTTTTTGAAGCTTATAGAGAAGAGCAGAGTCTCAGCCATTTGCATCTTAAAAATCTGGACTAAATTGCCTTGGGAATAATACCCTCAAATTTCAGGACAATTCACTTGTAAACTTATAACTATTGAAATTCCATATGGATTGGAATGATAATAATGACAATAATAATTCTCGTGGGTGTTAACATCTTCAGGTGAAATCCTTATCCTGGCCTGGCCTTTATTGCTCTTTTGACTTATTTGCGCTATTAAGGAGTCCTAGAAAGTCTAGTTCTGCTGTGTAAATGGAGTTGAGGAGAACGGGACATAAAGGGAGATTTCCTCCACATGGACATGGTGGAAAGCAGATGTGGTATCTAAAAAGGGTCTTCTTTGCAAGAAGGAGTAAGGCTGCTGGGATGGAAAGAGTCAGCCAGGCAGGAGGGCAAATTCAGAGCTTCAGTAAGAGTATGAAGAGCTCTGCAACTTGTTAAGCCTGCTTTCACCAGGAAGAGGGGAGTAGCCATAGGGAGGGAGGGTGGGGAGTCTAACCTTAGAGGAGTAACGCATTTCCCATGTTTTTGCTGGCATTTGGCCCTTGGCAACTTTCCTGACTGGTTGTCTGAGTCACAGCAGTCCAGCCTCTGTCCGGAACAACTCCAGCCAGGTCTGTTCTGATTGACCAAATGTCAATGATTTCCTTTATATTTTTTTGGTGTGCTTGTTTTGGTAACTTCTATTCGTGGAGGAAGTCTGGATCTGATAGATTTCCTGTTTCGTTTCCTACCTGTGTTTTATGAGTGAACATCTTTCCTTGTTCTCAAGCAGCAAGACTCCAAGCAGCTTCCCTTATGAGACGATTTTTGCCATCCTTTTGAATTCCCAGGAGAGACACTAGGAAATACTTTTCTGTAGGTATGAAACACAGTTATGTCTGAAAGCACAGACCCTGTGTAAAAGAAAGAAAAAAAAAAGAAAAAAGAAAAGAAAAAAGAGAAGAAAAATGTGTGTGAAAAGTTCATGAAATCTAGTATGTTGGATACTAGCTTAGATTAGTTCTTGAATTAGCGGAATATGTTTTGTTAATAGTCATCTTACCCTTGGTCATGTGCACTGAACATTCTCCCTGGAATAGAAAAACCAGCTACAAAATAGACAAGAAATGTATTATTTTTTAGAGAAATAAAGAAGCAGCAGTATTCGGAAAAAGGCAGTTTTAAGTCTGGGTTCAATATTATGTTTGGGTTATGGTTTGGTTTCAGATGAAATTTTCATAGAATCCCAGACTGGTTTTTTGGAGGGGACCTTAAATTGGAGGGGACCTTAAAGCTCATGCAGTTCCAACCCCCTGCCATGAGCAGGGACACCTTCCACTAGAGCAACTTGCTCCAAGCCCCTGTGTCCAACCTGGCCTTGAACACTGCCAGGGATGGGGCAGCCACAGCTTCTCTGGGCACCCTGTGCCAGCACCTCAGCACCCTCACAGGGAAGAGCTTCTGCCTAATATCTAATCTAAATCTCCCTTTTTTCAGCCTAAAGCTACTCCACCCTGTCTTTTCATTACATGCTCTTGTAGAAAGTCCCTCTCCATCATTCTTGTCAGTCCCTTTAGGCAGTGGAAGCTTGTCATGGTTTAAGCCCAGCCGGCACACTGCACTGCACCAGCTACTAAGAAGGAGAAAAATGACTGCTACTGCTGAACCCAGGACAAAGCTGCTTTGAGGTCTCCCAGGAACCTTCTCTTCTCCAGGATGAGCAGCCCTAACTCTCTCAATCTGCCTTCATAACAGAGATGCTTCAGCCCTCAGAACATCTTTTTGGGGTCCTCTGGACTTGCTTCAAGAGGTCCATGCGTCTCTTGTGTTGGGGACCCCAGAGCTGAATGCACTACTTTATCTGGTGTTTTGTAAGAGTGGAGTAGAGGAGGAGAATCACCTTTCTTGACTTTCTGATTCCATTTCTTTTGATGCAGTCCAGCATATGGCTGCCTTTCTGAGCTGCAAGCACACACTGTTGGGTCATTTTGAGCTTCTTGTCAACCAGTACCCCAAGTCCTCTTCAAGGGTGCTCTTAATTCATTTTCTGCCTAACCTGTAGTTATGCTTGAGATTACCCTGACCCAGTTGCAGGACCTTGCACTTGGCCTTGTAGAACTTCATGAGGTTTCCACTGGTCCGCTTCTCCAGCCTGTCAAAGGTCTCTCTGGATGACATCCGTTCTCTCACACAGCTTGCTGAGCGTACGCTCAATCCCACTGTCATGTCACTGACAAAGATGTTGAGCAGCACAGGTCCCCGTACTGACCCCTGAGGAACAGCACTTGTCACTTTATTTTAATGAATTTTCCCCACTGATTCTTAGTTATTATCTTTAAATGGGCTGGGATCATCTGAAGCTTCTTGCTTGGTTTGTGGGTTTTCTTCTGTTGATTGGGGTTTTTCTGAACTGTCTTTTGAAACCACAAAATAGCCTGAACTTCAATGATAAAAAAGTTCGTAATTTATTTGTTAGTTTTATCCAACTGGAGAGCAGAAAGTTCGTTGTTTTGTACCCATAAGATGGGGGGAAGGCAGGCAGATCATTTGAAGAGGAAGGATCCAATTGCATCCTTACCCCAATATAAATCCATTGACTTTAGTACTTATCCCTGATTTGCATTGCTACACATGAGATGAAATTAGATTCTCAATGCACTGAGGAATATTTCTTATAATGAATCATATGATGAAAACTTTCTCCTGTGTATTCAACAAGTGACTTTTTGAAATGCACCCTGCACACACTTTATTGAATCACTGTTTCCTTAGGTTAGTTTTTAACATATAGTTACATCTAAGTTTTAGTTTAATGTAGGCTTTGGAATGCTAAATTTATATTAATGGAAATATTATATGGCACTTCAGAAAAGATTTTTAACAACAGTTGTGATACGTGAATGAAAACTGAAGAGTTTTTCCCATGCAAACACATATTGTGGTGTTCTTCAATCCTTTCTCTCTGTACTTTTTCTTACTAACAAATACACATTTCAGGTACTCTACTAAATCAAGTAATTATTAATAACTCAGAAAATATTACTTCAAATCAACTAAGATTTTTTGAGCTAATGATACCAGAAAGAGACAATTTTTCCATGTATTTATTCCTGTTAGATGTATTCAGAGGAGCTATTTCATATTTCATAGCCAGAATAGCCATTGATTTCATTCTGGTGTGCATGTGAAGTCCCTTTTATCACCAATGGGAGTTATATATTCACATTGAGAACAGGCCCTGATTCATAGCCATTTTTCTTCAACCATAACTGTAATATCAGAAATATACCAGATGTTTTTATTTTCTTTGAAAAAAAATATATTTCATTGGAAATTCTGCATAGACTCAATTACTATTCTTTAGAGAAACTTGAAAAACTCTCCAGGGACCTTTCTCTTTATATTTTTCATAACAAGATAAAACCTTATTTTTGGCTAACTAGGCTCCCTTTTAGCTGCTATGCTTTCCATTTAATCAATTCTTTTCTTGGACACCAAAAATTTTGCCTGAGCAATACTACATCCTATAGCCATACCTGACCATTTAAGCCTTTGCTCCAAACCTATGGAAAAGCTCCCACTTAACCCTGCTGACTATGGATTGGCCCTGCAATAGACCTCACATCAAAATTCAAAGAATTTGATGTTAGCGTGGATGTTCCGTCTTTTCTGAGAATGAAGCAAACGGAAACCCCTCATCTAGATATTTATTTATTTTTGTCTCTCGTTGATTTTCTTACTTGTCGAGTCAGTTTTTCCATTGCTACAATTTCCCCACACTTTATTCAATTCAGTCAAATTCAGCAACACATTTGAAACTCTTCGTGTCATATATTCCCACTACCAACCATGTTGGGAATGTTGGCCTACAACTAGCAAAATACTGAAGTATGAGTTTAATTTACTATAGTCTTTGACCTTGACAGGTAAGATCACCATTAATTCTGGAGGATAATTTAGTTACTTACAAGTTGTAGCATTTTACTGGTTTTATTTCACTATTTTCTGACCAAATTCCATTTTATTTTATTTTTTTTAAATCTCTTCAGCTTCCCAGTGTGATAATTAGACTTGCTTAGTAATATACTGCAGTATATATATATATGTTTATATAAATATATATTTATATATTTAAAATGCTTATTTGGGGCACACAATAATCTGGATTTTGGAACATGCATGATATAAGGAAGGAAGAAGGACTTCTGTGTTCTCCTCATTTCAGTCCATTACCATTTGCATTAGCGCAATATCCAGAGGCCCCGCGTAATAGTCCAGTAAAGTTGAATTCTGCTTTATGGGTACAGACAGTCCAAAAAGATTAGAGTTTATTCAAAGAGTGTGTATAAAGTTTACCATGAAAAAGTAAAGATGGTGATGTTTGAAGAGACTGCTCACAAAGGAGTAGAATTGAGGAGCCAGACCAGTTCTTCAGTGTGCTGGTCCAGGGCTTTGCCATGGCTGATCATGCAGACACCAAGAGAAAGGAAGATGTTCAGTCCATATTTGAACTTATAAAGTGCCGTAACACTGGCTCAAAAGGAAACCTCAGCAAAACTAGATATCAACACAAATCTCCACTTTGTTTCATTAAGAACTTTAATTAAAGGAATATTTATATAAATATACACCTATATATTATATATAAATATATATAACAAATATATATATATTTCTAGCTAAACTGATAAATGTGCATTTCTGTTTCTTATTTCACTGCTTTCACTGTCATTTTTTCTGGTTCTGCTCCATTGATTTTTAACTGGGTCTTTTCACATTTACATTTCCATTATTGCTCTTCAGAGAATCTGGTAGATTACAAATGTAGAAACATGCTGTAAATGAACTACATAATCTGTGAATAAATAGCAGTTTCTTCAGAAAACACTAAATGAATCATCTAGAAAGACGTACAAGAGATTTCTTATTTTCATAACCTGTATTTTTTATAAACTCATAAGTGTTTCACTCAGCAGACATAGATGATAAAATGGAATTGTAATATTTTACTAAATCATTTTAACTCTATATTTTTTGCTCTTAATTATAGGAATAAAAGCTTATGGTGATTATTATCCTCATAAAAGAACCCCTTTCTCTTGTGTTCTTTTTAATTCCTCATACAAATTCTTGCATCTTTTTTCTTTTAAGGTTTTTCCCAGTCTATCCATATGCTTTCTACAAAAGTACATGGCAAGTGGCAAAATGCATTAGAGCTATTACTTTCATCAATTACTTAAATTCCCAAACACTGAACTTTTAAGAGTTTCATGTCCTTTGGGTTATGCAAAGCTTGGTCTATATCAGAATACAGTGAAGACAAGCTAATAGCACTGTGTTTACCTGCTTCTATATCTCTGATTAATCACACAAAGACCCCAAATGATAGTCAACTGTAAACATTACTAAAAGCTACTGGTTGGCACCATTTGTTTTAGCTGGGGCACCAAAGGAAATGGAGAGTTGTTTTTTTATTCATTAAAACATATACCAGAATTAGTTCAGCTTCTTCCAATCACTGATGATTAATGATGTTGTATTAAATAATTTATTATATAGGTGAGCTCTTCTGTTTTCACATATAGCTCTTCAGTACCATGGGAGCAAGTGGTCAGTTTTTCAAGCTACCATTTTACCCATGTGTTTTCAGAATAGTACAGCACATGCCTAGAAAATATATTGGAGATGACAGGTTTGTATGCAAATATAAACATACACGCAAAGCAAAATGCCATTTCCTATATGTGTGAACACAGCCATATAAAAATCTTCCTTCTTACTGATTTTAAGAAGGCCTGTGCTGTGTACAGCTCCACTGAACTCCCAGTTTGTTTCCACAGTCTCTGCCCATGTGAGAGGGCACGTGCCTGCGTGTTCCAGCCTGGTGAAAGCAATGGCATAATCCTATGTGAATATGACCATTAAGATCTAATGAAAGTAAAAGTGATTGAGGGCTGTAGCTGTAAGACCTGAGAAGAAGTTTCAGGCTCTGCTCCATTGAGACCAAGAGTTCACGCAATGCAGTTGAAACCCTTCTGATGCTAAAGTGTGTCCTGTGTTTGGGAGGAATATGTGATTGCGAATGTGACTTAGACTTTTGTTTGCATGCATAGGCTCTCAATACTTGATCACTAATGGGTTTTGGGGAACCCTGGGACAGCGCTTCAGATGTTTTTATAATGAGAGTGAGATCATGAGTCCAGCGAAGGGAACAACATAACCACCACAGGGAAGTCTTAAATTTCACCCAGCATAACTTGATTTTTTTATCTTCCTTTCAAAAACATATAAAAGAACTTTCTTTCCATTCCCAATAGCTCTGACCAGGTAAAGTATTATTTCTATCATCAGTGGGCTGGAAAGTTTGGGAAGTTATTTGCTAATGAATTACAGACTGTTCAGCATTTATATATGAGTCCCTTGAAAGCTAATTATATACACATATAGACATACACACAAATACACTTTTTCTATATGTTCAAGAAATTTGGACTCAACTTCTTTTGAGCACTCAGGTGGTGTTTGAAAACATCAACTGGAATTTCCATTTTGATCTTATTTAGGATTTAGCCACCTGTGCATGCAGAAGCACAGAGACCACCTATGAAGCTCACCCAGCGAGATTTTATAATGAGGATCACTCATATTTTGTAGTGAAATTATGGTATGTAGCATTTCTGCTAGAAACAGGTGTATTTACTCTATCTTTAATCAAATGACTACCCTCATATTCAACCATAGAATGCCTCTGAGAAAAAGAATGCTTTTCACAAAGCCCAAATAAATGATTTCTAAGAAAAAAGAGACAAGAGAGCAGATCTTTCCCCATATCTGGTCACAGTCCTTGGCCTCTCAGCTGATGCTGGTGATAAATTTAATGATAAAATCAGGAGGGACTTTCACAGGGGAACTTTGCTTTTAAAGTAGCTATGTAAGACTCAAACCTCCTTACACTGCAGATCTACTGATTCCTGTTGTCTCACTGTGGTTACATGTGCTGACTCCAGTTTCAGAAATAATTTCTTAATCACTTTTGGCTCATCTTGGTTTTTCGTATTGCAAAGCCAGTGCAGCTGTGGAAGGATGGACCAGATTCCATTCTCCCTCACACCTCATCAACATCAACACTAATTAAGTTCTAGGTTTGGGGCCAAGTTACACCCTGAGATACAAATGGCCTCCAGACTGGGGCAAGGACTTTTCTCATTATTTGTGCAGTGCCTGGTATGGTGCATGGATTATGTCTGAGATTCTCAGGAATTACTGCAGTAGAGATAATAAATAGCAATGTCCTATCAGTTAAGTAAATTAAAGTAATTCCTTCATGCACAGCAGTGGGGTTAGGGTCAGCAGGCCTACTTTGTGTTTATATTGTTCAGTGCCTTGCAGTCCTGGTCTTCTGACTGTCCAAGGTGGAGAAGATGGTAGAGCCCACTCCGATTTTCTCTTGTCCTCATGCAAAGAAAAGCAGAGGGTACAGAGAAGTGGTTCGTGTTCATATGTCATTCTGTGAGTTGGGAAGTACTGTCAGGTCTCACAGCACCTTTTGTGGCTACTGAGCCTCTTTGCTAAGAAACTAATTCTTTCCTTTAACGCATTCTGCTGTAAGCTGCTTCTTTCACTCTGCAAGGCTTCCTTCTTCAGCAAAACAAATGATCTGCTCCATTAAATACTTCAGACCTGTGATACCTTTCAGGGTTTTGTTTAGTTCAAGCAGACAAGTCCTCGTCCAAGTACAAACCTGACTCTCCCTCTCTCTCTGTCTTTCCCTGCAGTGTTACTTGAGTCCCCATTTTGAAATGCCGTAATAGCACGGAATAACTATTTAGTTGAACACAATCACACAATTGTGTGACAAGACAAATGTAATGTAGAGCACAGGGGAAATGTGAGCCTAAACTCAGGGCATCCATTCTGCACCAGAACAGTTGAGAACTATGTAGTTTTTGAAAGCTAGTCTCCTCTTGACAATTACCTTAAATTAACGGTACACTGCACTAAGCAGAAAATAAAAACTATGCCATTAAATCCTTCGGTGCAGGCTGGAAGGGTTCCAGGTTGGCTCTAAACTACCCTAAAGAGCCTGTGTTCGTATTACATAGTTATAACTTTACAGGTCTAAAAGAATATGAATCAACAGTCATTTATGCTGTCCCCTGCACTTGACAAAGCTTATGTCTGACAGCTTAAATCATGATGCAGCCAGAATATATGAAAGCTGTTTTGCACAGAAAATATAAGCCTGTCCACAAACATCTTCTGTTACCTTAAAACCAACTGTCTACTATACAGGTACTTCTTTCACTTTTATAAGTATTTCTTAGAAATCTACTGAAAGAGTGAAACTGCACTTGTCTTTTGGAAAGCCTTTGCTATGAACTTCACACTGGAATCTATGTACTTGAAACCAGGCCTTTTATTTATGTGTTCTCTAAGGAGAATGGCTTTGGGTAAGCTATGTGAATGAGAGAGTGATCAGCCAGGACTGGTGTCCCAGAATGCACCAATCCACCCGTCCCAGCTCCATCCTAGAGCAAAGGGAGAGGTGGGATCTTTGGGAGTTCTTGTCACCTCCCAGCTTCCCCTTTTGACTTACCTTGGGTGGCCTTGGATGTGTGACCATTTTGATGTACTTCAATACAGGTCAAGAGGATTGATTGTCCATGATAAAGCTCATCCAAATGTTATGAAGAAACAGTTGAGAGGCGAGAAACCGTGTTCTGAAAAAAACGAAGCTCCCTGATTTTAGTTGTCTCATTTGGCTTTAGGACTTACACCTCTAGGAAACAAAGGGTTTTCTAAGTTGCAACTTGGCAAAAAAGAAAAAATGGAGTATTTTTTTCCTAAAAAATAAAAATCAAGTTTTCTTCAGTTTTCATCTAGAAAATTTGGCGTTCAAAATCAGACCCGCTTGTGGTTTGGTTTGCATTTGTTAGTTTTTAATTAGACTTTTCAATACGTCAAAAAAATGTAAACATTTTCCTCTGACATGTTTAGAACAACTCTAAATATCTTCTTTAATGCCTTAAGCACCAAAAGGTGAAAGCTGCTCTTGCTTGTCACTTGTGCTCAGCCTGATGATGAAGGTAGCCTTGACTCTCAAAGGTGCCTACCTGGTGCTCAGAACCTTCCATTGCCACAGTCTTGAGCAGCAGATAAGCTGGAGTAGTCTTTGGGTTACACGTTTTTGCACTGTGGCCGCAGTAAATATCTGTGAAAAAGAAGGATGACAAGGTGTGAACCTCCCTGAGGTATTGCTGAGTCCTCCTCCCGAAGACACTGGGAGTGACTTGGAGCATGGCCGGATACCAAGTCCTCCCCAAGACATGGTTTAACATCCAGAGAACACAGGATTGTTGCAAACAGACCAACTCAGTGATCTGGTGCCTGTCCTCTCTCTGTAAAGCATATTTAAGATGTCCCCAGGGAAATGAATTACATTTCATTTGAGCATTTCTCATGTGGGAACACGAAGTCCTTCAAATTCTCCCAGCAAGCAGTGTGAATTGTTCATAACAGGTTATTGTGACTTTCGTCTTGAGCTCCTGATGCATGCTTTCACTTTTTTCTTACTCTATTATGGCAACATTTCAGCTTTCCTCGTTTCTTTTTACCCACCCATACAAGAGGTCCAATGATTTCTCCTCATGTTTTTCCTGTGATGCCCAACCAGTAATTTTTGGCAGCTCTGAAGGGAGACCAGTACGCATCTTTCTCCTTGAGGCATTGTAAGGCTTTACTAACATCCCTCATAATTTTGTGATATTTGGAAATTAACTCTTTAAACAGTGAAATCTTATCAATAGTCTCTAGAATGACAGTTGTTTCATTGTATAATGTGATAGAGTTCAACTCTCTTGTTTCCCTAAACTCTTCAGAGACAAACATTACTTCAGGTTAACCTTTAATCATTAACACAGCTTCATTTGGCCTCAAAATATCCAAGCTCTTTAGAGTTTTGCTTCCGAAACACATGATTATTCAGACCCAAAAAGAGAAAGATGTGCTCAGTGCACAAGATGTCAAACTGAGATTAAGCCCACTAAAGCCTACAAAGCCTACTGCAAAAATGATAACTATCTTTGTCAAAATCCCAAGCAAAAACATGTACGTCAAGTGAGATTGTTGATAAAATACGAATATCAGGGCAAGACTAAGTTGTGGGTTTGTTTCAAAGAAGTTTTTTCCTCTGAGATGCAAAAATTATCTCAAATCTTGCAACCCATTTCTGAACACTGCATTTATAAACTCTGATGACATGTGTAGTTTCCCTCTATGGCAACACATAACTGCAAAAAACCAGTTTATTAAAAAGTATCTTTGTGTTTCTGTGGTTTACTGAGAGATTTGGGATACTAATTTTTTAATTCTACTCCGTCTGTCACATGCGTACCCAAAAAACCTACAGCTTTCTCACAATGGACATGTTCATTATGAAAGATGAAATGCTGGATGAGGCATTTGATTCCCACAGAGACATCATCTGCCACAGCATAATTAAAAGGGTTTTGTCTATATGATATTATGGGGATTTCTGTGTTTTGGAGAGCTGTTCTGAGCTACAGCTAACCTTATTGTCTCAGGGGATTCTTATGTTAATTCCAGTCCAAGTTCTCCCCTGTTCCCAACTGTAACCATTTATCAAAGATGTGGTAAGGTTTAATTTAAGTATTTCTCACAGGTTTATTTGTTAGGCATTGCATGTGAAGTTATACAACAGGGAACACAGAAACAAGCATCGGTTTTTTGCTTCATGGATAATGCAGTTGGAGCCATTGAAGTCTTTATTTATGGGAACAGATTGTATGCCTGTATTGCAAAGTATGAAAAAACCACCTGATGACGACTAAATGATTTTACCTTGGGCATAGCATAAGCTGGAGAATTCACCCTGTAACTGTGTCAAAGTGAAATTTGTTTTAGATTCTTTTAGATCTTGATTCATAGACTTTGGGCAATAGAGATTCTATAACATTATGGGATTAACTATGCTAAGATGCAGTGTTCTAGCCTGAGGGGAGTGGCACACTACCGTCAGGGTTAAAAGAATAGGCCAACTTTAGTTTTCAGGCATTTGTTCTTGTTCTGTAGCTAAGAAAGTTGCTGGCATCACCCTACCCACGGTCAGTGGGTTCCACGGTTTAGTGTGAAGGCACTGAGATACTTTCTGTGTTCTCAGAGAAGATGGAATAAGACCACGACGTATTTCCTGTATACAGTCAAATGTGTCTCTGCAGAGCCATATTTTGGCACTAGCGCATTTCCCTTGCCAGATTCCTTCCACGTTCTGAAAATCCTGGAGTACCCCTTCCCCCCTAGAGATCTTCCGTACCTTCTCCCTGCCATTCCTCCAAGCTTTTAGTCTTCTGGATATATTGGGATCCTTCTCTCTGTTTCTTGGTCACTCTGAATTGGCCTTCTGTACTTCTGGTAATCAGCAGCAGTAATCAATGAAATTGAGGTATGTGTGGAAGTATGGACACTTAGATTCCCTCTCCTCTAAGGGTCTTGATGTAATTTGGATTTTCACCTTAACTTCAGGTTCCCACTTTGGATCAATGCTTAGCTCTTCAACAAATTAATGCTGAATAATTAATCAGTAGTAAGAATCCTTGTATGGAGGCAGATGAATTAGGCACTGGTGGAAATTTGGTTTTGGACTTGTCTATTCATTGCAAGTATGCCATTTTTAGTTCCTTGAACAGATTCAGACATCATTTAAATCAATCCACTTCTGAACTGTACAGAAGTTTTTACATGAACAAAACCCAAACCAACGATAATTCCAAGATTTGTTTTATGTGACAGAAAGCAAAGACAGCCCCAGATCAGCTATTTTGATGATTCATCTATGAATTGTACAAGTGTTAACACATCCTATCATTATGATTTCCCCACTCCCACCTGCTTCTTTGCTTCACCCACCTGTTGCATCTTGCCTTCTAGATTGCAAGCTGCTTGGGGCCCTTACATTGTTTACTCTGTGGATGTTGTACAACATCTAAGTTCGACCTAATTTAGGCTCCTAGCCTCTTCTGTGAAAAGTTAGAAGTGTAATAAGCATCAGAGATAAGCAGAGGCAATAGTAAGGAACTGATCAGGTTTAGGATAGGAAGCTTTAAAGTATATTTTATTTTTTAATAATGATATACTTAATGTGTGATAATGATCTTAGTACGAAATCTGATTGGAAAGTAGACACCTGTTGTTTTTTGTGCAAAGTAGTTAAATGAGGTCAGCACGTTAAGATTTCTCTCCTCTCTTCCTTGCAGCCGAGGATTGACCTTGCCTTGCTTAACATGAGATAAAATGGTAGTGTCTGGTCCTGTCAGTGGTGGGAAAATGAACATGTGTTGGGTATTCACTGGCAACAATGCTGGAGTGTTTCAAGAAAGGAATCATAGACTCTTAGAATGGTTTGGACCAAAAAGGACCTTAAAGATCATCTAACCACTACACCGTGGGATAGATACCTTCCACTAGACTAAATTGCTCAAGGCCCTGTCCAATCTGGCCATGAATACTGGTTAGGATGGGACAGAGAACACTTGGATTGGAAGAGAAGGCCATCAGCTGTTTCCTTGGTCTGATATTCCATGGACTTCACAACACAGGCTGACTTTCAAGATGAGCTCATTTATGGTTGTCTTTCCTGCTTATTGTGAGAAGTTCGTAACCCATTGCAAAAGTACCACAGAAGACGTATCTGTTAAGAGGTGAAGATTCCAGCTTGAGCTGAATCCGAGCCCTTGCCCAAGAATGTATGGGCTCAACTGCCTGTTGAGCTGGTCCCCTCCACCATGTATCTGTTTGAACAAGAGTGTTGTTACCTGTTTGGCAATAGAGTATTTAGCAGGCGCTAGTCATAAATCAAAGCATTATCATTAATAATCAGAGTGAGACAATGGATAGAATGGGAAATTAATCACAAGTGACAGGTGAAGTACCTCAATGCAAGATGAGCTTTTCTGCATACTGAAAAGGAGAATTTTTCTGCTAGCCTTCACAAAGGGAAAAAATGAGTTTAATACTGAGTTACACCTTATCCCCATTCCCCCTGCTTTTTAAAGGGAATGGTATATGATCGCTCAATTGCCAAATAGTGAAAACTTCAGAGTGGTATATAAAGTGTCCTCATACAATCCTACAACAGTGAGACAGGGCTACTATTTCCTGAAGAATTAGGAATTTATGTTTCCAGTGCTTGACAATATGATTTGAGTAATTTCAGGACTCATTGTCTCTGAAAAAAAATGTACTATAACTATCACCTTTCTCCTTCTTGCATGGGCCCCTCAACAGGAACCAAGAAAACTGCAGTGATTAAAGAGGCAGAGTAATAACTTTGATTTAGTCTGATTAATAAAGCCGATTGAAACCTAAGCAATTCAAACAGAAGTCCTTCTCAGTATATCAACAAGTTGAATTTATGTCACCAATTACAGCCACTTTTTGTTACCCTTTCTCCTGAAATGCAAAATGATTCATTCTTTCATTTTGAGAGTTATGACCTGAATATCATGCTGAGCTAATTGAAGCTTGCCTTTATGTTAGGAAATCTACAAGGCACAGAGATAGTGTGTGTGTCTTTCAATAGCTGCTGTCCTGATGCTTTTTTTTTAACCAAAGCCTATTTTACTCCTGTAATTGAGTGACATAAATTCACACAGAATGAAACTAAATCAACACATATTCACATTAAGTCACAGATTGTACATTTAAACAAGAAATTTTCAGTATAGTTTTCACCCCTCCAATGCATAAGCAATGATGAATCTGTTACCGGTTAAATATTAGTACAGGAATCATTATTCCTTCAGTATTTAGCTCAGGGAAGTATGGAGGTCTCTGGTATATATTGTAGGATGCTTATGAGAATGGCAGCTGCAAATGTAAAAGCATGAAAGAAGTGATGGTGGCTAGCAAAGGACTTAGAAGATCTGGTAGCTCTTTAGCAAGCTATCAATTGGGAAGAGCTGAGCCATATACCTTTCACACACTTGATGTAAAACATCTCAGCATTCTAAGCTTACATCTCTTTAAAGTACAACCTAAATACTGGCTAACACTAAAACAGGAAGGTACTTGATTCTTTTTGAGGTCCCTTGAAGGAGAACCCTGAACTAGCTTATTCTCCAGCTAGTCCAAAGACCCCTCTCTTTTTACTCAGATGTTGGTAGTTATCTGAAGCAGAGGATTTCTTCCTTTTGCTGCACAACAACCTGTGGCAAGAAATTCTACAGCAGCATGTAAGAGACGTATTTTCCTCATGTTAAAGGAATATACAGTTTGTAAATGCATAAATGATAATCATTCTCAGCAGACACTTTTCCAAGGTAGAGTCCTACTTGGCTTAGTATGTTGTTAGATTTGTCCAACCTCAGCTGATCATAGTGTTATCTTTCTATAACTGTAGGGAAGAGGATGCTCCAGCTGCAAAGACCTATCTTGTTATCACTTCTAGGCTACATTACATCTAATGATAGCCGGAGATAAGTTTAACTTGTTAGAGCAATCAATATGCAGCCTAAGAAGCACTGAAACCATATTATACCATGCCTTCATGCTTAATATCCTGTGACAAGCGCATTGAAAGGATTGTTTATTGTTTCCTGGATTATAAAACCCCTGTGTATCTTGGGGCAATTCCTCTAAACTGTGGAGCAGAAACTGGATATTGCACGACTCTTCAGGAGGATACAGTAGGATTCTTCTAGGTTGCATTTTGCAGGGAACGGAGTAAAACTTTAGAGATCACAGATACAAACTGACTTTCAGCAGAAGTTCAGCGAAGTCTCTGTACAGATTTCTTTCAACAGCTACCTTTTTAGTGAGACAGATGGGTAATTTCTTAAGTAGCAAACCTCTCCATAATCTGATCCTATTAATAAATTGCCACCAGAAGTCAGAAAAGACCTTGGTTTCCATTAGAAATCATAATACACATTAGAAACTGATAAAGTGACTCCAGATTTTCAGAGTATGAGTGCTTAAAAAATGTGCACAGAGTTACATTCAATAACAACAACAGTAACTAGCAACTGACCCAGGCGGATCTGGTTTTGAGATGTTGATTTGTTTTGAAACACTCAGTTGTGTTTGTTTCAACGACACAGAATTTGGGGCTCATGAAAACATTCAAAAATAAGGCACATTCCTTAACTGTGGTAAGATTACTCTTGAGGTTGCTGAGAGTGGGAAAAGTGCCTGTTGAAATATAAAATGCCTTTAAGTCAACTGGGAATATCCTGCTGAAAAAGAAAATCAAAGACCGGGACAGGAAAATGTACTGTCATTTTCTGTTAAGGAGCTCATTTTTTTACTCCTTTTAGAACCATTAGGAATTACTTCAGGCAGAATTTAATAATCTACATCAGTATCCCAGGAGTTCAGACAGCAAATGATATTATTTCAAAAATGTCTCAAATGAAATAAACCTCAGTAAACCCAGAAATGTTGCTTTTTCATTGGATTCCTGAATAATTCAAGAGCTGTAACATCCAATTTTTAACTTTACTTAAATAGGGATATTCTTTCTCTTAAATGACAGCAGTAGTTTAGCATAAGGTATACGCAGTGGAACAGAATTAGGTTAAGATTAGTTGTTATGTAAGAAATTGTGTAATATAACTCTTTCACATGTGATTGTGCAATTGTTGGTATTAATTTTAAGCAATTATCCATGTTCTTTGGGTACTGTTGTTCCCATCCTACCTCCCTGATTCTATGAGTCGCATTCCGAAATCTTTGCACGGGGGAGAGAAGTAGGGAGCTTGGGGTGGCAATGATGGAAGGAACTCCTGCCACGTTTCACAGCCAAGATACACAGCTCTTGTCAAATTCATGCTGCTGCCCAATGGATGTGGGTTGGGTAATCCTGCGTTAACAGCCCTGCCTGACTTCCTCTCATATCCAAGAAATCGACTTAGTTTGGGAACTCCTGTCTTATGCACAGGTTGTTCTTCAGCTGTGGCACTGCCATAGACGACAGATGTGGCTCAAGAGCCACATGTTGGACATCCTTCTCTGCTGTTTCATGGACTAAATGCATAAAAATGAGCCAGGTTTATTCCATCAGAGATCAAGTGCACATAGAGGAAGGATTTGAGATAACCTGGAGTTGTTTTTACACACTTTTTTCTCTCAACTTTTAGCATAATGACTCTGGCAATGGGATTTGTAGGTCTTTTAGGCATTCAACTAAGTGGTGTAGCACATTTGCTGGTTAAGTAGCAAATAATAGAAGTTTATAGTGAGATAGGTAGGATAGCTGGGGATAAAGGCTGGGAGGTATAGAGGGAGAGTTGCATTGACATTTTGTTTGACAAAACCTGCTTTTCAGGTTTATGAAAGGTGGTCAGAATACTGACCCATGGGAAATGCTTTTCCATCGCTGACTTCCTGAAGTGTCACTCAAATAAGATTCATCTGAACAAATATAGATGGTGACAATGAAAGTGTCTACGCATTTTCATGTATTTCCAGTTTCTTTTTATGGTCAGGGGAAATCTGGTTGATATATCCTGTGAAACCCAGAGCACCATTCATCACATTCTCAAATATTCTTCTCAGTGAGGTCAGATGAATCACACCTAGAAGTGCCTGCTTTTCACCTCTAACTGTAAAGAGAGCTGGAGAGGAAAAGTTCAGTTAAAGGTGTCAAAAACACACATGTATGCCTGAAATTTTCTGAAATGAATCATATTCTGGTTTTCTGTTCCTCAGTGTCTCGTGTAAAAGGGAGATATCAGTTTAGTCTTATCAGTATAAGGTTCACTACTTGGAAAATGCTAGATTTGTTGTTGTTGTTGTTATAAAAGCACAGTTTATACTATAGCCTATGCATTTTACAGATCAAATGGCAAGCAAAATGATGTGCTACTAGGCAAACAAAACCCCCTTCTAAGCTTATTGACTCAAACTTTCTTCCCTGTTGATCTTATCTCTTTTCAAATTATATTAGATCATATCTTACCAGGAGAGCAGGCTGGTTAAGTACAGAACAGAGTCTGATGACACACCAGTTTTACTGCACTTAGGTCCAAAGATTTGAATGAAAATTCTGCTGGTATGATATCACCACATCACTAGATCTACATGAGCTTTCATGTTTTCATTCTATCTATCTCTGGAGAAATCATGAAGCCTGCTTGTGAGCTTGCTTAGTAGCAAAATATTCCCCAGTTTGGAAGGACAGAGGGAAATAAAGAAAGAGAGCAAAAGAAATAATGAATCTTATACCTGTAAATATAAAATTGCTGTTATTGAGACTAAGCCAACAATGTCAAAACCACATGCTACCCTCTCCCTTTGTCTTATGTAATGCCTTGGTAGAATCCCAGCAAACTTTGCACCACCAAATACTTTCAAATGCCTTTATAGTGCTCTCTAAAGCATTCATAGAATCATAGAATAGTTTGGATTGGAAAGGACCTTAAGATCATCTAGTTCCAACCCCCCTGCCATGGGCAGGGACACCTCACACTAAACCATGGCACCCAAGGCTCTGTCCAACCTGGCCTTGAACACGATCAGGGATGGAGCATTCACAACTTCCCTGGGCAACCCATTCCAGTGCCTCACCACCCTTACAGTAAAGAACTTCTTCCTTATATCCAATATAAACTTCCCCTGTTCCAGTTTTAACCCATTACCCCCGGTCCTATCACTACGGTCCCTAATTCAGAATATATTTTTATCACCCCAGTGAAAAAGCACCACTCTGACAGGTTGTGCAGTAGCAACTGCACTATTTCTAGCCCTTTGAACTGAAACAGAGGACAATAGTAGCAGTTGGACTAGATAAATTTCATTGTAGGTCCCATCCAGCTGAACTATTCTATTCTATTCTAAAACATTCTATTCCAGTAATTAATGTTATACCTTAAGGCCAGTGATGCCACATTGAACCCAGTAAAGTCCTGAGCTGTGCTTGGAAGCGGCTGGTTCAGCCAAGACAGGACAAAGTCCAAGCAGTGGAAAAATGAAAGCAAATTGTTCACATTCAAAAGTCCAAAAATGTTTAATACCTCTCAAGGCACCTCCTCAGCAAGATGGAAGAGGGCTAACCAAAAATTAAAAAAGCACAAACGAAATTAAAAAAAAAGCAAAACATAAAAAGAAAAATCTGTTTTATACAAGATTATATCACTCAGCTCTTCTGATTTGTGTGCCACTTTCATATCATCAAAAATGACCTATTTCCAGGAGACCAGTGTACTGAAAACAGTGCAAAATTCAAGGAGAATCAGGTTATATAGCTGTGCTTACGCTCGGGTTATCAATGCATTGAGCTATTGATGTGCACTCTAACTCCAGGAACATAAAGCATGCCAAAGCAATATTACATGTGAGAGTTATTCAATAGCATGTGGAACGTAAATCTATCCCATATCTCTCTGCATCAAGAACATTAATTAATTGTGTGATGAGAATGCCATTTTCAGCTTACAGTGCAAGCTGGGAAAATCTGCCAGTGATCCTTCTGGCTTTAATAACTCTGAGTTTAGTTCAAGGAAAGAGAAATGAATTTAGTTATTAAATTGGAGGATCTTTTTGATCATTATGCTATTGAGCTAAAGGTGCAACTTGCAGTCTTTATATTAGAGCGGTGAGAGTGTAGATGCCTCTTTTAGTATCAGTATTCTGTTTTGTTTTGCTTTGGTTTAGAAGACTCTGCAAATTCAGGGTTGCAGAGAGGGAAGCAATGCACTGCATGTGTCTGGGACACGTAGTACCAGAATAAACATACTTTCCTCCCCATAACTAGTTAAATCCACCCTCAATACACTAATTTACAAGCATATGAACCAAAATGGGCCCGATCCTGTTGCTTCTAGTTAAAACCTTTTTTTCCCAACGTCATTTCCTTTGGTTTGTGAAAACCCAGGGTCAGCAAATCCTGTATTTGTTACTGCAGATCATGATAATGAGAAAGGTAGAGATTACATCAATCTCAAAGAATATTGAGACTCTGAGATCTTGTAACAGAATGTGACCTAGAGATACAGCCTGCTAGAAATAAAGAACAAGAGTGCACATGCTTAAATCTTATGAAAATGGGTCCTCACAATTTATGCAGCAATTCCAAATTTAATGTACAATAACTAAAAACTCCAGGGTCATTTATTAGCTGGAAAAACTGGCTACGTATCCTTCTTAGAACAGCACCTTTAATGAACTTTCAGCACCACAGCCTAATTTCATCGTGTGCTAACGTGTCTCATTGAAGAAAAATCGTGTTGATGTCTGGCTGATCTTTAAAAGCTAGAGATAAGAAATTCTTTGTCAATGTCAATAATGGTACAATGAAATAAACTGTATACATGCACTGATAGCACTTGCATCTATAGGGGGAGCTGCTTAGGAATTTTTTCAATAGGATGCTTTACTGTGCAGAAAGTGCCAATAAATGCTTTTCTTTTTTTTCTGAGAAGTTATTTTTGTCTTAGGAATCATTAGTCTAAGGGAAGATGGGATAGGACAAAGAGAATGCTGATTGCATTATTTACAACAACAAACTGGGAAGAAACTTGTTTGAGTCTGCTCTGAATCACACAGTGATACAGTTTTCTAAAATCAGAATAACACTAAGCACAGGCCTTTTAGTAGCATTTTAAAACAGAGACAGAAACTGGAGACTTCTGTTCTGGAATAAAACACACATAATTATTTCCCAATGCTTTTTACATTGCATTAGGGAGAAGGGCTTTCTATAAGTACACACACTCCTGTGCACACATACAGATAAAAACATCCTGGATACAAACCATGTAGATGAGGCCTTCAACGATATAGTTCAATGGTAATCTTCACAGTTCTGGGGTAATGGTCAGACTTGATGACCTTAAAGGTCTTTTCCAACCTCATCGATTCTGTGATTCTGTGATATGGTTATACCCCACAACTAATGTAGAGCCAGACATAGGTCTCCTGGGAAGCTGGAAGGCAATCAAAGACCTCATAAAATCTACCTTTCCTGCCCTTTAACATCCTCTTCTGTAATCATGCGGACCTTCTTTGTCCGTCCCCCATCCAAGTCTAAGTCCCCCAGCAAAGTCCTTCCTTGGGTTATCAGGGACCTTTACACACTTTCATTTTCTTTTGGGTCCACCATTTGGGAAGGGAGATGGGACACTGGAAGAAGGGCATCTAATCTTGAGAAGAGTTCCAACTGCTGAGTGTTGCCTACTTAGTGGATTTGTCAGTGCAGTAGAGAACTATGTGACACACGTGAAATATATATGAAACATACATTTCTGGTGGTTTTTGGCCTTTCATTTATGAACTTTCCAATCTCTGAGTTAAATCTGCTATTTTTTGCACACGGGTAAGAAGCTGAAACCACACAAACTTGCAGATACCTCTGGCATGCACACTGTATTCCACAAATTGACCCTATCCTGTAGTACCTGGGAAAAAAGTAAGGAGTGAATAAAGTGAATTTGTGGGTTGCTACTTTCCAGTGGTAGGCCATGTTTAATTAATATTAAAGTTAGTGCCTAAGAGCTTTTGTTTCTCAAGTTTTTCTGCTCAGATCCATAGGGGAGCAATTCCACATCTCATGAGGGAAATGACTTACTTCAAAGCAGCTAGCTGTTACATTGACTTTGCCCTCACTGTAACTATTTGGGTAAAACCAAAGTGCTTTTGTATTTAGGATAATAGTAATAATAATAATAATAACAATAATAATAAATCTAATTGTAGAGGCGCTTTTGTCATGCAAGTCACAGACAGTCAGGCAGGCTTTCCAACACTCTCACCCATCCTTTTCTTCCTGCTATCTGGGTGCTTCCCTTCCATTACACGTCACCACAGCATTTACAAGGATGTACAAGCTCAGGTGCCTCAATGCATTTGAGCCATTATTTCAGTGACTGGGCATTTTAATTGGAGGCACAGTCTTGTTAAAAAAAAACCAAACAACAAATAAAGGATAAAATCCTTGTCTTATCCTTTACAAATTCCTAAAAATCATCCATGTCTACTTTTATGCCCTTAAACACCAATGCAGAAAATTACCAAAAGACAGTTGAAAATAAAAATAATCTTTTAAACTTTTTCAAAACATTCAAAGTATTTCTCTAGACTGTGCTGAAGAATATTACCAAAGTTTTTTTCCTTTACTTTGGAAGTTTTATATTCACATAATCCTAGAAATGTTGTTTCCTTGTTGCGTATTAACAGAATATTCCCATATTCCAGGAAGAACAATTAATTCTGGTATTTAAAAGAAAAAAAAATACTTTCTGCAGTTGTAGGCTTTTAAAACCAGTAGAGATTTAAAAGCCATGATACTACATGTACAAACATTTTTGAAGGCCAATATCCAACTGATTAGATCTCTGAAAACCTAATTAACTAATTTTCTTGAAACTCCTCAGCAAATTGAAGTATTATCCAAGGTTTAAAGCTGAAAATCTAGGGATGGTTTCATTTGTTAAAAATATAAAAGGCCAAACTATAACACTTAACAGAGTTTCTTAATTATTTCAGTACAGCAGAGCTGTCAGACCCATTAATGAGTTATAGAAAGCAGTCAGTATTTTAAAGTAAGTCAATATAAACTTAGATTATCTGAGTTGATTCTTACCTTGTGCACCCTTATTTGAAAATACAGGAACACTGTTGTTTCACTTGAGTTATTCGTGCTTCACAAATATATCACAACTACACAAATGATAGAAGGATTGAAGCTAAGGGTGCTAACATAGGTTCTTAAGTCTGAATTTCATAATGCAAGAAAAGCAGCTAATGATATTTACAGTGTATTTCTTGAAAACAAGCACAGCCTGCTCTGAAAAGAAAAAGAACTCAGAAGTTGAATGTTATAGGTGAAATGTCTGAAATCTGGCTTTGCATTTCCAGGGTCCGATGGCTTATATTGCTGTTGCTTCTCAGATGCAAGCTACCCTGATACAGAGGGAAAGGTGAAACTATCAGAGTTCTTGCATTTCAGCACTGCGATGTATCCAGTCATCAACCAGAATCGGTTTGTTCATCCTAGGAAATAATCATAGTGAAAAGCAGTATTGCAGGAAGCAGGGAATTTTGTAAAGATTCACCAAGAAGTTTAAGTTCACATAAATATATAAAAATGTTTGTCCTGTAGTTGGCCACAGATAAAAACGACAACAATTATATTTATTGGTCTCTTCTTTAGTTTTCCTCATTAGGAATTCTGTCTCATTAGACTCAGAAGGTGTCAAACTCCTTGGGGTAATTTATTAATTTTATATGAATTATGTTGATTTTTGCTGTTACTGTCTCAGGGTTTTTTGTTTGTGATATAATTCCTTTTGAACAATACTTCTTTCAAAGGGATTTCTGTAAGATTTTCTTTCTGGGAGGATTTATCAATACTTTTTAAAGCATGTACAACAGTCTTTTCTTTTTCTAGATGCAAGCAAGAAAAACTACCGTGAAATGTGGTAGTAAACCCTAACAAAACCAGAAACCTCATCTTGCCGACCATAAAAATAGCAATGGAATATTTCAGGAAACATTTGTCAGGGGAGGCAGAGTGAAATACCTTCCTTATAAAATGTGATTTTGCTTGTACAAGGGCCAATCTATTTCATTTGTTGATGTTCACATCAGGATCCATTTGATTTAACCATATCTTCACTTTGGAGGAAAAAATGCAATGCATTATTAATGCCTCATGGTATATGAGAGACGAGTATATGAGTCAATATTGCTCCAGTGCTGTGCATTATTAAGAATAACTTAAAGTAGGTCAGCACAGCACATGAAGCTAAATAGACTAATAATGCATTCTACGGGTAGACATTCATCTACCAAGGAGTCATGCTTTATGTGCTGGCACCAACACAAGATAAGCATTTTGATTTGTGGATTTTCAAGACCACATTTGTACTGAAAAAAGAAGCAGCTTCTTCAGTTTCTCCAAAATTCACCCTCACTTTTATTAAAGGGGCACAGTCAGGTCTTTTTTTGCTCAAAATTCAAGGGGGTTGCTGGGGAGTTTTTGGTTCGATTTTTCAAGATCAAATTATAAAGGAGATGAGACGATAAATGAAGCTCATAATTAAATATTCCCCTCAAGTGTCTACAAGTTAATCAGAGAAATTTTGTAGTAGCTCATGAGCATTGGGACATAAAAAAGACTAGGAACTAAAATAAAAGTGATGGCTCAGGTTTTAGTCCAAATTTAAAGAGATGCTGAAAGGAAGTTACAGAGCATCAAACAAGGAAGAGTTACAATGCTGATACTGCTTTTTAAGCAACAATCAGTGCAAAAATGTTTTTTTTCTTAAATTGTCATCAGCTCCCATTCAGTAAAGTTTGTCTCCAGAAAGTATTGGAAAATAATAGTATGACATTCCATTGCTATTAAGTCTCAAAATCCACAGATCACATCTGTTTGGGTTACAAGTTAAAACTAGGTTATCATGCTCAGGTTTTTGTTTTCTGTCTTGAGTATCATTCATCATCAATAAGAGAAATATTATAACTGAAAATTATCATACAGTTCCGTTCCTGATATCTGAGCCAAAAGCTGAGTTGTCTCCCCAGAGCTAACAGTACTAAAATGCAGTTAAAACGATCAAGTATGAGTCAAATACACAAAGAGAAATGTTTATTAAAGAAGGAGGTGCCAGCCTTTGATGGACTTATATTTTAAGCAGCATGCCTTACTCTGCTGGCAACATTATAAAACCAAATGGGACTATCTCCCCTTTAGTTGTTTTTCTAAAAGATAGGTTTAGATCATTAAAGTTAAATTTTAAGCATGTTTGCCCCATGTTTTCCCAAGCACCACATAATCCCCAGGACCGTATTAATTTCCGTTGCCTGTAAACTGCAAATACTATAGGAAAGGAGTGACCACTGAGTAGCTTCTGACCAACAGCCAACTGTGGTTTCCAAGCTGGGGTCTGTTCCTGGCTTTCTATGCCTGGTAGATGGATGACCCCTGTTTGAACTGCTCCTCTCCCACACCGGGTCAGAAGGAGCTGGGGAAACACCAGCATCTCTGTCCTGCAAAGGGTACCCACTGCTTCAGCTCAGCCACATATGGGGTGTTGAGACAGATGGTGAAAAAGAGTCCATAAAAACCAATTTCATGCATGAAAATTATAGAGTTCATGTATTTAACCTGTCTTTTAATGTCATTATGTCTAAATAACTTCTTCAATAGATGCTCATCATCTAATTTTGTTTTGTCATTAACAGACTTGGAAACAGCACAATGCAGGTAATGGGAGCCTGAAATGCTATCAGGATATATATTATGATTGTTTTCTGGACCTAAAATCAAGTTAATAAAGAGGAACTTGACAAAACAATTGGGCACTCCCTGATAGAGAAAAACACAGGATGAAGTTGGTGCACTATTTTAGCGGAATACTCTTGCATAAGTATTTAATGATTCATGTATATTGCTTAAATATGAGCTACATGCAAGAGAAAAACAAGAAATCATGTGAGATTATCTCTGGTTTTCTTTGTTTCAATGTATGAGTAAGCAATGAAAAGTGTTGTTATGTATATAATCTTAGGGGTTTTTTTTCCTTATTTTTCATGTATGCAAATAATAGATGGCTTGTAGAGAATGAAAAGAAATTATAGCATAATCAAACTCAAGCCAGTAAAAGACAATTATTTTAAATTCATGTTTCTAAAAATATTGCTTGGTATGCCATTGCCTAGTCATTACTTGAACATTTTTGTTATATATTTATGACAAATACCATGTTTGATTTTTCAATTTAGGTGCTCTGAAAGCACTGTGGAAAAGACACACTGAAGGCCCTTAACCTCCAGGAAAAAGCAGAACTAATCTTTCTAATTTTTCTTAAGTTGAAAAGTATAGGGAGAAAAGTCTTGTACTAAAAAAAATCTAAAATCACTCAAATTAAATTGCGCCTGAAATTTCCTTTCTACTAAAAAAAAAAAAAAAAGTATAAAGAACAAAATCTGCATTCCTTTAGTAAGTTAACCTAATTATGTTCAATAAAACCAAAGTAAGCATTGTAAATCTGCCCTGAAATACCAGTTTACTTGTATGTATTATTTTACAAGGCACTTATTTTACCATTTAGGTAAACTTTGCAAAACTGCTTCAGCATGTTTGATTATTTTGGGTTTTTTTTAATCTATAAAGAAGAATTTTCCCTTTTGAGTATGTCTTGAGACACATTCTTATGAAACATCTTGGAGAGTATGGGAGATGAGTTATCTTGCTATATTTAATAGGACAACCTTAAACTGTAAGCTCTGGTTTTGCAAGAAGAAAAACAGATCTCCTGCCATCATGTGGAATGTAGCAGTATCTCCTTTTTGAAATGATCTGATGTTTGGAAAACCACAACAGTAAATATATTGTGGCAGAGACATTATTTTGTGTCTTATTTTAAAACTGAATGATGGTGACAGAACATGAGCATTTTGGGGGGTAGTGTCCTAGTCCATCTTCAAAGAAACATCCTCTGTGACTTCAGTGGGGGAGCTCTGCATATGAAGCTATGACAAAGCGGACGCATTTATTTTAATTCCTGATTTTGGGAATGTTAAATTACATGAAGGTTTTGAGACTCCTCCCCACAGGATTGTGTCTGTATTATAGAATCATGGAATCATAGAATCGTGGAATCATAGAATCATACATTCATGCAATCATAGAATCATAGAATAGTTAGGGTTGGAAAGGACCTTAAGATCATCCAGTTCCAACCCCTCTGCCATGGGCAGGGACACCTCACACTAAACCAGGCCACCCAAGGCCTCATCCAACCTGGCCTTGAACACTGCCAGGGATGGAGCATTCACAACCTCCCTGGGCAACCCATTCCAGTGCCTCACCACCCTCACAGTAAAGAATTTCTTCCTTAGATCCAATCTAAACTTCCCCTGTTTCAGTTTGAACCCGTTACCCCTTGTCCTGTCACTACAGTCATTAATGAAGAATCCCTCCCCAGCATCCTTATAGGCCCCCTTCAGATACTGGAAGGCTGCTCTGAGGTCTCCACACAGCCTTCTCTTCTCCAGGCTGAACGGCCCCAACTTTCTCAGCCTGTCTCCATACGGGAGGTGCTCCAGCCCCTGATCATCCTCGTGGCCTCCTCTGGACTTGTTCCAACAGTTCCATGTCCTTTTTATGTTGAGGACACCAGAACTGTATACAATACTCCATACTCCAAGTGAGGTCTCCCGAGAGCAGAGTAGAGGGGCAGGATCACCTCCTTCGACCTGCTGGTCACGCTCCTCTTGATGCAGCCCAGGATACGGTTGCTTTCTGGGCTGCGAGCGCACACTGCAGCCGGCTCATGTTCATTTTCTCATCCACCAACACCCCCAAGTCCTTCTCTGCAGGGCTGCTCTGAATCTCTTCTATGCCCAACCTGTAGCTGGGCCTGGGATTGCTCCGACCCAGGTGTAGGACCTTGCACTTGGCATGGTTGAACTTTATGAGGTTGGCATCAGCCCACCTCACAAGCGTCTCGAGGTCCCTCTGGATGGCATCCCTTCCCTCCGGCGTATCAACCGAACCACACAGCTTGGTGTCATCGGCAAACTTGCTGAGGGCGCACTCAATCCCACTGTCCATGTCACCCACAAAGATGTTGAACAAGACCGGTCCCAACACTGATCCCTGAGGGACACCACTCGTTACCGGTCTCCAGCCGGACATGGAGCCATTGACCACAACTCTTTGCGTGCGGCCATCCAGCCAGTTCTTTATCCACCGAGTGGTCCACCCATCAAATTGATGTCTCTCCAATTTAGAGACAAGGATGTCATGTGGGACAGTGTCGAACGCTTTGCACAAGTCCAGGTAGATGACGTCAGCTTCTCTACCCCTGCCCATCAGTTCCGCAACTGTATCATAGAAGGCCACCAAATTGGTCAGGCAGGATTTCCCCTTAGTGAAGCCATGCTGGCTGTCACCAACCACCTCCTTGTTTTTCATGTGCCTCAGCATGCCTTCCAGGAGAATCTGCTCCAAGAGTTTGCCAGGCACAGAGGTGAGACTGACCGGTCTGTAATTCCCCGGGTCATCCATTTTCCCCTTCTTGAAAATGGGGGTTATATTTCCCTTTTTCCAGTCGTCAGGAACTGCACTGACTGGCATGATTTTTCAAATATGATGGCCAGTGGCTTGGCAAGTTCATTCGCTAGCTCTCTCTTTGATTTCTATGAAGTTATACCAGGAGGAGGTTTGATTTATACTGCTTTCTCATTATAGATATCAGACTTTTGAAAACATGCCAGGTCTGATGCTTATCTACTGGTGTCACTTACACCGTTTTAAATCCAGAGAGCAGAATGAAGCCAAGCTTGCTCGTAGAATATCTTGACCAAATTCCAGAATCTTTATGCATGCAAAATGTACATCTACACAAATTCTGCTGCCAGAACTGCCATACTTTTAAAGGAAATGCACACCTCCTGGCCATACAATTCAATGCAGATGGACATCCCTGTCCAAAGGGAATGCAGGTCTTTAGTGTGGAGAGTTTGGTCTTGGTAGGAAAAAAAACAAAAGTAGGATATCTCTAGTTACCAGGTCATTCACAAAATCATAGGGTGACTGAGGTTAGAAAGGGTCTCTGGAAAACACCACATCCAACTGCACTCTTAGAGAACATCAACTACAGCAAATTGCTGAGGGCTATGTTCAGTCAAGGTGTGAGTATCTCCAAAGATGGAGACTCCACAACCATCAGATCCCTTTTGACCTTGATCTGGTTTGACTTTGAGTGATCTGAACCCAAATTTTTAGTCTTTCTGCTGGTGTTTGTCTTTCTGTAGGCCCCTAGAGATGTCCTGAATTATGGCAGATTCCTCTGCATACAGCTTTACTCTGTCCAGTGTTTTAACCAAGACAGTTTTTAGTTTAGTTTTAGTTTTCAATGCTGGGATATTCTCCCCACCATTTATCATTTTATTCTTTCCCGTCACTCTTTGTGATACTTTCTTCATTCGATCTGAAGCCAGTTATGTTTTTGCTGGCAGTACCTCACTTACCCTTCTTGATTTTCTGAGATGGCTCAAAAGAGTCTTCTTTGCTCAAGGTGAAGGCGATGCATGAATCCTTCAGCATATAGAAACTATTGATAAAACGAGAATACTGGTTTCCAGCTATTCCTGAAATTTCCCATTATGTCCTTCATTAAAGCTGTCACTCAAGAGAGTAACTGTTTAAAAATCAACATATGGAGACATATTTGCTGCTAGGTCAAGTTGCACACGTAGATGTTGGAAAGCAGAAGATATCCTCATTCTTACATCTCTCTTTGCACTGATCACTTAAGCCTTCCTGCTGTGAAACTGGACTTTATGGAAGGCTGACTGGGTATGGATTTCATCAGATAAGATGATTTTCAAAGCGTCTTAAAATGGCCAAACCATGGGTTACCTCCTCTTTGAAAAACAGGCAGACTAGATTGCTGCTCAGTATAGTGATTTTCAGTTTCCCAGGACCCAGTTAAGATGGAATCCTACCTCTCGGCTATAATCAAAGAAAACACACTCACTTTACAGAGCAATAAAGGAAATTTTCATTTTCCTTACAAATGTCAATCCCTTTTAGACTAAATTCTGGAATGACATCGCAGAAATTATAATTGCTGTCAGATATAATGAGAAAGTTATTTCTAAATTTTACAGTAATTCCCACAGCATATTTAGTGTCTGAAACACTTGAATCTCCCTTGTTTTCTTCTTTTCCTTCAGAAAGTTTTGGTTTCTCTTTGTAATGACTGACATATGAGTACTGTTATGTTTTAATACAAAGATTTTACACATTTCTGGGATAATGTTAGTTGAAAATATGGTCAATTTTTTAATAGAATTAATTTCTTAATTTATTGACATAATATATTTCCCCTGGCCAAGTACAGTTGGCCAACTTGTGTAGGGTGAATGTGAAATCTTTTGAAAATCACTAAGTTTTGATTGAGGAAAGTTGGAAAAATATGTAACCATTGTATTTTTCCAATAATGGCTTTCCCATAGGATAAACACTGAACTAAACAGCTGTATTCAGACACAGAAGAACTTGTTTAGCATTAGGTAGTAAATAGACCTTGCACCTCACAGACATCTCCTGTCCCCATGGGTTTCTAGCTGTAACTGTCTATAATACCTCTGCAGTCCAAACTGTGGTTTGGAGAATAATGAGGTTAATGCAATATTAAAGTTTTCCAGATGCATGTTTATTTATCACACATCATATTGAATACCCTTCAATAACAATTTAACATTGGACCAATTTTCTTGACCATGCTGTGATGTTTGTTTGCTGCTATTGTGACCCCTGTACCATTCATTCAATGGTAACAATGACTTTACAGGTGTCTTCTAAAGACCCTTTTAGCTATGGGGCTTTAGCTTTCTTCTCTCTAAAATGGGATGATTCTTAGTTCACGGGATTGTTGTAAAGTCTAAATCAGCTGTTATTCTTTGCTTAGACTCCAGCCTGAGAAGTGTCCTTGAAGAAGTCATTTATTTCTTCTTTTTTTTTTATTATGCTGTTAGTGCTAAATAATATGATAATTCATAGGTCAGATCATGAACTCTTTACTCAGGCAAAATTTAAATTGACTTAACTTCTGTGGTTAAGACTGAATATCAAAAATACAGGATTACTTGGACTCGTTATTTACAGTGGGAAACACAGTACACATTTAGCTGTGTGTGTTTCTTTAACAGAACCTCGTGAATTCTTATCTATATTCATGTGTACACTTATTTATTTCAAACTGTTTAAACAAGATAACTAAAATGAATAAGAAAGAAAAAAAAATCTTGCATGTGTTTAAATACACCAATGTGATGCATTGGCTTTTTACAGATGCAAACAACAGAATGAATATGTAGACTTCCTACTACAAGTTCAAGTGGAAAAGCAACGCAAGACCAAATTAATCAGGTCTAAAACTCTTTCTGCAATCTCTTGCCAGACAAATGAGGTTCCTTATAGCCGATGTCAATGGTATTCTAAAGTTTTAAAATCAATAAACAGGCTGTAAAATTGCATCTGTAATCAGGATAAGGAACACAAATATTTACAGAGTAACATGCAAACATAACAAAATACTGCAGCCAGCTAAAATTGAATGAGAAGCCATGTTCAGATGCCATTATTTTAAATGCATGTTTCATTTAGAATCTCAGCTGAGATAAAATGCAGACAGCGCCATGCTAAATTGGTATTATCAACTGCCTGAAGATATCACCAGATTAACCTAACTATCCACAGCCCATCTATAGTAAAAAGTAAATTAAAACTAAGCTACGCAATTCAGACTTTTTTGTCTTTTTCTTTAGTATTGTATGTCATTGTCAAAACATTCAGAGATAAAGTTCAGCATTGCAGAGAGCTGGATATTATTTAGACAAGCTTCAGCATCAGCACCAGGAAGTTCTCAGGTAAACATGTGTCTTAAAAGGTCTCTATGTGTTGCAGCAAGTTGCTGCGAGTGAAATGCTTTGCAGCTCTCTAGCAGGTGTTTCGGTAACACATTGTTATTTAATTTAGAGCTGCTGCTCAGTAATCTGGCCAGTTTGCTCACATATTCTGTAATCTATGACTGATCTCTCCAGAGCTTGGGGGAATAACCCACAGCAGTGTGAGTTAAAAAGCCAAGAACAATAAAATGCAATACAGGGGGGCGGAAAAAAAACCCAAAACACACCAAATCAAAACCCCAGCAAAAATCAACAAAAAACTGGAATGGGAAAGTGAGTGCAAGCAATGAGGTGGGTGATGTGTTATTTGAGATAAAGCAGTAAGGACGAACAACAGGTATACCTCTGCGAAAACGAGATGACATTCTAAGGATTGTGGAAAGAGTGAAACTTTGAGGAACTGAAGCATTTTTTAGAGCAAGATTTAAAATTTAATATTTTTTTTTTGCTTAGGAACAGATCTGCGGCATTCGATTCTTAGAAGTAAATACTGAGTTTGACCAAAAAGAAAATTGAAGAGTATTTCAGTCTATAATGTGCTGTAAATAGGTGTTTCAGGGTAATTTGTATTGTAGTTTGTGTTTTGTCTTAAAGTCCCAGCTCCTGGAAGCATGTGATTATGGAAGGAACTCAGGTTTCAGTACAATAAAAAGAACAAATCCCTGAAGTGAAGAGTGGGTTTGGTTTTTCAGATCCTTGCTTTTCCACATACATGATCCTTCCGCAAGTTGTTTTTTCTTTCTGGGCCTCAGTTCCAAATCTGTGAAATGGGAATGAGTGTACTTGATTTCCTCATAGGAGCGATGTGAAGATAAATGCATTCAAAAACATGCAGCACTCCAATAATCTATTGAATACTTGACTACCATAAAAAAAATTATTAATACAGGACAAATGAAGAAAAGCTTGATGATGTGCCTGTACCTGAATACCCCAAGGGTACAATAACTAAAAGCCAAATGAAGGAAATAAGTTGATGTCAGTCTCACACATTCTTGGAACTGGCTGTTGGGGTTTTTTTTCACATTAATGGTTGACAGAATTGCCATCAAGGACTGTGTATACACTTTAGTTGCAAATATAGTGTTGAGATACATGGTAGGTTTAAGCAGGCTAGTGTTCTAACCACTTTAGCATAGAGCTCTGAGTAGGTTATTTCCTAGGTGAAAAATGGTGAAAAACATTCCTTTGGTAGGAAAAACACCAAAGAAAATAGAGTTTCTCAATACTACCATACTTCTTGTAAGAAAGTCTTTAGTACAGGTTGTTTCCAAACCTGTTTTGCATATTTCAGTAATATGCCACAGCTATGAGCAATAGACAGTGCCAGATCAAGTGAGGGAAAAATGCAACAGTGTGAGTGACAGGGAGAGAGAAAAGAGAGGAGAGAAGATGTATTTTGGGGATGAGTTGAAATATATTTTTAGAGCAGGGGACAAAGCAAGGGTATTGTAGAATGTAGCCATTTCAGGACATAGCACTTCTTTTGCAGTAACTACTGGGAACTGTCAGTTGAGGAGTTAATGACACATTTGGATGGATGAGCAAGGAGTGTGGAAAGGATCTGATATGAGGTAGAGAAGAAGCAAATCTGAGAAGTTTAATGAAGTGGTCAGGATTTACCCCATTTACATTGAGGTATTAATTTAGGTTTCTTGTGGTTCCTTCTGTTGTATCCACAGAGTTTTCCATAGGAAGAGAGATAATCATGTTTCCATAGTGATGCAGGAGTAAAAAAGGCCTACAAAGCCTGATCTTGTTCACTTCACTGTTAGCTCTGCTATGACCTGATGACCTCCAGAATTCTCTGCTAACCTACATTTCTCTGTGGTCTCATAATTCTTCAAACTGCCATCTGGATGTAGTAACTCTCCCCATTGATTGTCTAGAAAGCTAAAGAGGAATACTTTCCTGCAGATGCTTCTGGTAAATTCCAAGCATAGGATGGAACTTGGAGCAAGGAAAAGGGATGTTTTCACAATGAGCAAGAAATGGTTGATTGTACATTGGTGAAGTCCTCAGATGAGCACTGTCACTGTAGAATGCAAGACATTCAATCACCCTAGAAGTATATAAGATGTGATTTTATTAGGGTAGAATATCTTCCAGAAACTTAAGTTAATCTCAGTCACAAGCACTTTGTGAAGATGTCTGAGCTCTCCTATGTGCTTTTCTCTAGAAAATGTTGATATCCATTTAATCTTACAGGAGTTGCTTCAGTGCAGATACCAATTATTCGCCAGGACATGTCAATGCTAATCCATCTTTAAGACAAGATGAAATCACATTATTTGCTAGTTACATTAGACAAGAAATAGCAGAGGCATACTGACATTTTTGGAACTAAAATTCAAAATTTTCCATGGAACAGAAGTAGAAAAATAAAATATTTATTTCTGAAAATACCATTGGAATTTGAGATTCCGGAATTTCTCACTGGGTGAGAATTAAAGTTTACTACATGGTCTTTACTTTATCTTGTTTAATATAAGTAGTGACTAATAAAACTTATCTTGTTTAATAAAGGATGAACTAATTATCGCTATACATGTTTAATCCTTTTTAAAACCTGCTAAGCTCTTGGACTTGAAGCTATCATGTGGCAATCAGTTCCACAGGTCAATTATCCATTGTGAAAAAATGCCTTACCTTTTATCCTCTCTAAATGTCTTGCCATCCAGTTCCATTGGATGCTTCATTATTCTTGTAATATGAAACGGTGTAATTGGGAACAACCAATTTAATGATCTCTATCACATCCCTCATGTTTGTTTATCCTCTTTCTTTCCTAATCTGTTTCATTATAAGCATTTTTCTGTGCATCAAATGTTTCCACTAAGTGTTGCCAACCCTTGCTTTGTGCTGTTTTGAGGATGACAAGAAGTTAGGCTCAGAATTCTACCATTTTTCTCAGCATTTTAGTGATAATCACATAAATTGCAATGCTGAATTTGTTACTGTCATTGACTAGTCTTGCAAATGTTGCAGCAGTTATAATTAATGGTTTTACTTGCTGTCCTAAGTTGCTTAGCTCATATGCAGCAATTGTTATTAATAAATCGCCATGTATCTACAGTTACAACATTAGGGAGTTGTTATTATTTCCTTTTTCTAATTAAGAGGAAATAATTCAGGTAGTGATGTATTAGCCACTAGAGATGCAGAAAGACTAGAACACTACAGTGCTCATTGCTGCAGTAAATGGCTGCTGACTGGTGTATGTAGTTTCAAAGAGAGTCTATATTCTCCCTAGGCGAACTCACAGAGGAAGGCATGCATCTCCTAGAATTAGTTTCACAAACCCAGTGCATTATGCTCAGCATATCTGTTAGATATGGGATTAGAACCCAAGTTTTCCCATTCTGCCTATGTGTAGAGTTATTATCTCTTCCACAAGCACAATGAATATTTAATTAAAGTGGAATAGATTCACTGGAACAGATTATGAGACCCACAATCTCCTGGACTATCTCTTGGTGGTTAGGGTATTCTCCTGGGAGGTAGAGAAATAGAGATGTGGTTTCAAATCCCCTCAGGAACAAGAGAAGCTCACACCTGGGACTGCCCTGTTCCAGGTGAAGCCGAGACTTTTGAATAAAAAGGAGTCAGTGAGAGGGTTATAAATCTCCATTTCTTGGATATGTTTCTCTGTGCTCCGAGAATGTTTCTGGCTTAGGTCCTGTGGGCCAGATAGGCAGGGAAACCACCTAGTTTGCAAATCCAATCCATTCTGGAATGAGAATAGGTGTGGAACACCTTGGCAATTACAAGACTGCTGCACGAATGCAAGGGGTTTTACTGGAAGAATGGTAGCTGTGGTAACTCTGCTGGTCTGGAGATATAATGTGAGATGAGGTTTGTGAACAGTCAGTATCTTTATTTAGAGCAATTACTATCACTGGAAAAAACAGATGATAAGTGTTTTAGGCAAATAAGCCCCAAACTTTTTTTTCCCAGGCTTACAATAAACCCAGGAACATTTAATGCAAATTACAAACAGTGATTATTTCAAAGTTAATAACTTTTACTAAGTAAATTAGTCTAGAGGAAAGGTAGGAACTGATGGAAAACTAGGTGTCTATCAGGCTAGGCAAAATGAGGCAATTTTTAGAGTCCAAAACATGACCTTTGGCTCCTGCAAAGCTTTTCAATGTCTGTGGTTTTGACTTTTTAACACTGTTTTTCAGCAAAAGCATTGCAGGAATCAGTAGCTGCAACCAGGCTAAAACACATTAATCAGTGCTATTCAGAGTTCCCATCCTCCACGAGGGAAGCATTAGGGACTGCACAGAGGATGACGGTTAGAAGCAGATGGTGAGTAAACTGTTAAGAGTCCAACTTCATTAGCATTGCTTTGATAGATTAATGGTGCCCTGAAATCCTGCCAGGCAGGCTGTTGCCAAAGGTGCCATCTGCGTGGAAAAGCATACACATCAAGAAATTCAGCAGAAAAAATAAAAGAAGAAGGAAAAAAAAGAACAACCATCTCCATCAGTCACACCCCAAGTTATTTCCACCCACCATGTGCTGATGGATAACCAAAAAGCCAATAGTAATTATAAAAATGTTGAATTACATTAAAAGAGAAAAATGATGTCTGAATGTCATGGTCTGTACTTTCAGGCAGTGGGTCTTCTCAAAATTAATCTAATCACATCTTCTATTATTATTATTATTATATTGTCATCAGCAACATCAGCATAATTTTATTTATAATTTTTTACTGTCACTGGCAACATGGACACACCTTGAAGGCCAATTGCTGTATGACTTTGCATTTCAGTCGTAAGAGCTAAACCCTGCCCCAGAAAGTTTGGCAAAGCATTTCTTAGTTTCTGCTGCACCTGAAATTGTTCCTATTAAGTTCCAGTTCGAGGCAATAACCGTTTCATAAACAGTTTCTTAACCCTGAACTAGTTTGATATGGGGCATAACCAGAAACTAAAACATACAGGAAAGAGAGTTTCAGGTGGGGAAGAGATGGCCAAGGCATCAGCTGGAGGGATGTTGAACCTCCAGCTGCCGTTCCCCTGACAGATCCTTTGTGTTTGTTGTATAAGGAGCTTTTTCATAGCTACCTACGTCTGTCCGAGGGGATTGAAAGTTTGGTGCTGCATTGGATTAGGAACATGAGTGGGATCATGGGAAAGTAAGAGATGTCAGTTGAAAGAGCTAAATATCTCACAGTTCTCCCTTCCTTCTTATTCACTCCACCTGCAAATATATCTGTTCCTAAACATGATTCATTTCTGTATAACAAGATACAACAATGAGATTATTGCTGGTACCTCATCCAGCTTGCAATGCGTTATCTCTGATAACAAGAATCAGAAATCCAGCCTCTTCCCAAAGGACCCAATGTGTAGAGCACTCACATGCAGCACAATCAAAAAGCCTGTGGGCTACATGAGTCTAACCTAAGCTCTGTAAAGCTGCCCAGCAATGTGGTATGGGAACAAGGACTGATGTTGTATGATTTGATATCTCATGTGGAAAAGATGAGAGATGCAGAGGGACAGGAAAGCTGTAGTGTGACAGCTGGGCCTTGAAGACACAGTTCCGCTGCCTAGACTTAGGCATCTACTGCTTTTTGAGATGCACTAGGTTGTACAAGGTGGATTGCATATCTTGACTCCAGGCACAGATACCCAAGTTAGGTGTCTCCATTCAGATGTCTGTACCAACTGATGTTTAAACTCCTATTTTTGTCCATATGAGAGTGATTCAACTGACCAAATATAAGAATGTAACATAGGCAGCCCAGCTGCCTAATCGTGGGCTGGCATTTGTTATACCTTAGTGTACCAGGAAGGGCCTAAGAAGTCCTCCTATAAGTTCCAGGTCAATATGCAAGACCTATAAACATGCCTCAGATATGCCATGGTGTCTGAAATGGCACTAAATTCCTGTGTGGGTAACTGAGTCAAGTCGATGTTCACATAATTATACCTCTAAATTTAGGTGTCTGAATCTGGAGCTGAAACATCTCATGAAGCCTTGTGCTGAACAGAACTCTGACAGATGACTAAGATTTTTGGGTGAGAAAAAACTCCAACAACAAAAAAACCAAATCAAACCCAGACTTAAAATTAGTAGTACGCGTCTGTCAGGCAAGTAGTACAAAAGGGGAAGTATTGCCCAAACCTCCTGAATTTTGATCCAAACAGGTTAATGTAACAAAAACGTATGCCAACCTTGTATGAAATGCTGTGGAATTCAATACAAACCCAACCTACATTCCAATAACATCTGAGCAAAATTTCAATCAATGATGGCAACAGACAGAGCAGATGAAAACGGAGATAACAGAAAAGGAGGGTGGTAATATTGATGGCATATAATTATCTGTAATACTAGGAAAGGCTGGGCAGGTGAGGCAGTCTCCATTACAAATGTTGGCTGTGTTCAACATGTTGGTGAAGTCTGTCACTTGCACAATGTTGACTGTGACTCCAAGTCAGTTTAGACCAAGCTGAGTTGCATTCAAGGCCTAGCTCTTGACTCTCCACCTTGCTTAAGAATGCTATCAGATCTCATCAAACCTAGTTAAATCCATGTATTAATCATAATTAACTAGCATGATGCTAAATACAGTTTATGGGTCGTGGTCAAAATCTCTGCAGATACAGTCAGGCTTACAAAAAATTTCCAAGGAAGGACAACACACACAATGTCCGAAGTTCATGTTAATGTTGATTCACAGCATATTGATTTTCCAAGGAAGCAATAAATCTCCTGTGAATTTAATATTTATTTTGACCTATTCTTAAGAACCATAAAAAAGAATTGAATGGAATTAACTATACTCCACTACAGTAACTATACTCCATTACATTTCAGCAATGTTTTTGATTTCATGCTAAATTAACAATGTCTGTAATTTTTTTTCAATATATTTTTGATATGGACTAGCCTAGACTAAGTCTAGCTTTGCAATTTACATACTACATACTTTGGCTATAGAAAGCCAATTTATTTGTTTGTATATTTTTACCTGTTATGGTTCTTTTTACTGTCAGAATATAATTTCTGCAAGTACTCAAGTTAGTTTCCTAACAGAGTCCCCGAACCTTAGTGATACTGTGAAATTGCATGGGAAAAATATAGATTCCTTAAACATAAAAGACAAAGAGGAACTGAGAAGTATCTGATATTCTTTATAACCCAGGCTCTGAAGTTTGCCTTGGCTATTTTTACACTGAATCTCATAATCGTAGTCACAGTAAAAGATCTCAGTCCTCTGGAGTCTAAAACTAGAGTGGGAACAAGCGTGACTTGGACTTACAGGTGAGTATGACTTGGAACTGCTGCAGTTGGTCCTATTTGTATCTGTCCATGTGTCACTTTTTTCACGATCCTCAGCAATGTTTCAGGGAGATCTCAGATGCTTACAGAGACATTGTTTGTGGCCTGGCTTATTAAAAGAACGTGAAGGCACTTCTGGTTTATGTTAATATGCTCTGCAGTAAATTGTGGTGGAGTATGAATAGCTGGTCCCCAGGGGATAACCTCGAAGAGTGATGGGAAGAGAAGGATGATAGGAACCACCAAGACATTGCCATTTGTGAGTCAGAGCTGTGAACCTCCAAAAATGCTCACTCCACTTCACGAAGAGGTAGTTGTTTGGATGAAATGTTCCCAGATCCATTGGACCCTGTAAAAGGAGAAGATACACCAGATGAACATCAGAAAAATTAAACTCTCTGCATCACTTTAGCAGCCTAGTTTGCCTTATAAAGCCCTATATATATTTTCTGTTCACATAAGTCTCCACTGAACCTAAGGTCTATATTGAAAAGAATGTCCAAATACTAGGGATATCAGATTATATGATATTATATATATCAGATACCATGTGCACTATTCTGCTTTATGTTTCAGTGACTACTTGTGGTCACCCAGGATATCACATATCCAGTATTTTCAGTATCCAATATTCTTTTATACCCTCTGAATTAAGGAGATAACCTTTTTTTGTAAATTACTTGGGGGTTCATCTTTCTGCTTCTTCTTTTCCACATGGTTTTGATGAGAATAGTTTCTGTACCTCCACCTCTTATTTATTTTCAATCTCTGAAGCGCAGGCTGAGGAGCGTCCACACCCAAAACAACAGTGACTAAGACTTCAAAATAACACGAGGCATCTTTAACTTATTCTCCAAACGTGTAGCAATGAGTGAGGTGCTGCCTGAAGAAACTGGGTGAGACAATTTCCCAAGTAATGAATTAATAAATGTTGCAATGCTTGTTAGTGCCAGCCAAATTCTCAACTTGGCGTGCTAGAACGTGATCAGAGCTCTCCTTCTTAGGTACCTTCACCTTTCCTAGGCAAGATAGTCCCGTTGTATTAAACTAATACTAAAAAGGGGAATTTCGTATCTGAAATATGTTTTAAAATACTCAGAAGGAAGTCCGCAAAGCAATAACTGGAATAATATACCAGGATTGAACTGAGGCTGTGTGGTATAATTCATATACATGCCTGCTTCCAAGAAGAACAAGACTTCATGTCAGCCCTACTCCAGCTGACATTGGGAGCTACTTAACCACATAACCATTTACCCTCACCACAAGTGACATCAGAAACCACTATGCCAGTTTATCAGGAGTTACATTTTAGTCTCCTATAACACAGAACGACGTACAACTCACACCCACAACTGCCTGATCTAAGTTTAGCTATCTTAAATTTGGATATTTAGTCTAAACTAGGTATCCAAAGTGCTTCTACAGGTGAGAGAGAGGCATCTTGCTGGCTATCTAGATGATGACTTCAGGTGGGCTTAGTAGTCTTGGAGGTGCCATGTGCCTTGAAGGACAAGAAAGGAACCATTACCAAGTAGTTTTGGCTGAACACCTAACATTTAGGTGACCAAAGGCCAATGAAGTGTATCCCTCATAACAGCTTGGAGATTCAATTTGCCTGATTTTAAAACTGAGCTAAGGGAAGCTCATGAAGATGATTATGAACCATTATCTGTTAAAGTCTGAGACAAGGGCAATCCGGTGATGAGAATGCTCCCTTCCCCTAAATGAACCACAAACATGCAGGTAAATGAGCCCTTACAGGGAGCAAATAAATATAGCAAATAAAGACATGACACCCACTAACTTAAGAAAATTCAACATTTTATGAGACTGCATATTTTGGAGCCTGTATGGGGCAGGCTGAGTGAATAAATTGCACCAGAGTATGGTTCAGAGGAGGATTCCTCAATGTGGTTAAGAACATCTTTACTATCTCAAAGAATGTGGTCTTCACAGAGAACTAGTGGCCTCTGTGAACACCTCCTCCACCCATGTGAGCCCATAAGCTACAAATTCTGCAAACTGAAATGTGAACCAGGATCTTTTGAGTTTCTAACCAGGCTCTGGAGATCAAGGCCCAGGAGTTTGGGATTTTGACTCATCATCTTCTCAGTGGGACTTACGTACTTAATCCTTTTTAGAAATCTATTCCACTGGACTTGAACTACCAAAACACTGAACTACATACATAGTTTTTACAAGAGGCCATTGGCTTCCCCGTACTATTTGCATTTCATGTCAAGAATATGTTTAATGGCTTTCCTGTCTTGGAGTCTGCGAAATCTATCTCCTGAAGTCCAATTTTCAACAGCAGCTTGTCATATGGGGAGAGGGGGGCTCCAGCTCTGGGTGTCCAAATTCATCCCATTATATTATACGTCAGAGGTCTTCTCACTTGCAAAGCAAAGCGCATAATACCCAGGAATGGGGGCCCTTGTTATGCTGGGTATTTTATCTTCTCTATATTTAAGAAAGGGATATTAGTCCTTACTTCTTAACCTCAGATGGTTGTTGTGAAGATTAATTAGTTAATGCTTTTACAGCACAGTGAAAATGTAAAGTGCTACTATATAGAAGTATTATTAAGTGCCTGCAGGGTCTTGCTGTCTAATGTGGCTGCATGGGAGAGGCTCTGAACCATGAAGATTAAGCAATTTTAAAATAGTTCTTTTGAAATTGCATTATTTTTAACTCTTTGCTGTTACTAATATGCTCCCAACAGGGGTTGGAAATTTTACCCCATTCATTGTCTTTTTCTATTTTCTCTAACAGTCACTTTTAAATAAACATACATGTCCTAAGGTTTTATCTGCATACATAGTTGTATCGGCTTAAATAAAGGTGTGATTTTACACCAATTTCTTTTATCCTAATCCTTTTATTTCATTTTTAAATTAAGCTTATTTAGATTCGGCATAAGCTGATTCAGAACAAGTTTACGATAAACTGAGATAAGCTCCTCTAAAACTGAAATTAGTGTGTCCACATTGGGATTTGCTGTAGTTTAACCAAGGCTATGAATGTGCACGCAAGTTATTGTGGCATAAGCTGGAAAATGAATTTACAGCTTGCAAATGATTAAACAGTACCTGCTAGTGCACTTAACCCTAAGCACCTGCTCTCCAAAAACATTAATTTTCATTGAGAGAGCTACTTCCAATTACTTCCCTCTAAGATAGGGTGAAAACATATTAAATACTCTGAAGAAGTCAGGACTTGGTATTTATCTAATGTGAACTGGGGAAAGAGGGAAGATATTTGGGCAAAGACTATCCCATAGCTTGGACTGCAGTCTTCTACCTTGCAGGAATGACAGAGAGGATGGAGGGGCGGTTGTTACCATCCAGTCTGACAGCATGTGTCTAACTGCTAATAAACTGCAAATTCACCCTTCCTGTTCAATCTTACTTATGTGTCTGTATGGTGCTTTGGCTGACTTACATCCATGCAAATGTGTGCATAGACAAGCTCAGAATTGCTGCTGTCCCAATGAGTCACTATTACCCTAATCAAAATGGTGGCATTCAACACTGCTTTTGTCTTAACACATGTAATTGCACAACTGGTAGATTGATGGGTGGTTGATAGAAACTCAAATGTATGCAGGGGTGTTAACAGAAAGGGACAGAATGTAGCTTGTTCTGTTACAAGAACAAGAAAAAATAAGTAAAGGAAAAGATAAATTAAAGGGGGAAAAAAAGCTAGAAGAAAAAAAAAAGAAACAGAGAAAAAAATCCTTTTGTTCCTTGTGCCAATATTAGCATTAAAAAAAGGTACTGTGGGTAAAATTAGAGAAAACATAACAAAATTTCGATTGCATCTCTAACATTTGATAATACTGGGTCAAAATACTTGACATAAAACACTTCTAAGGAATCAAAATTGCATGACATGCAAAAGATCTGCATTTTTCTACAGCATACATCTTTACGTCTCCTTATGTGACTCAGATTTTTAGTTACCTGGTTGTTGTCAAGCACTCACAAATGTGATTACCAAAATAAATAAGGGTATTAAGTGTTTTCCCTTTCACTTAAATTTTTATTTCATTCAAAACAGACTGATGCTTTTATAAAATCAAAACCTAAATTTAGACTCCCAAACCCTGATTTAGAAACTTAAGTGAGAACATTATTTAGCAAAGATCATAAGCACATGTTTAAATTGATCCTGGTTCAGGAATGTGCTTAAGTATATGCTTTAATCTGATTAAATATGTGTTTAATGTTAAACACATGTTGAAATGCTTTGCTGAATTGTGGCCTGATTTTCAAAAGTGTTAAGTACCTTGAACATCTCATTAAGGTCAAGAAAAGCTGCATGTGTTCATGCTCTTACCCATCAAGGCATTTTCTTACATGTTTAAATTCGGATTTAGGAGCCTAGCCATTTTTTTTTTCCAGCAAAATTTTGGACTCAGTGTTGCTGAAGATAAACACAGGAACCTCTGGATTCATACCTTATCTGAACTATCTACCCTAATGAGTTTCCAAAGTTGGACTGAAGGACTGAAAACTTCAGCGCAGCCTTGGTTTGTTTGGTTTGGTTTTGTTTTGTTGTTTTTAAAGTGTAATTTTTACTGCTCTCTGTTTCCATTTAGAAATGCTCTGCTCTTTCCAGTCCCAGCCAGCACCAAGAAGTGGTGTGCAAAAAGGAGTATTACTCCTAACATTATTTATTATGTGCTGACAGCATGCTTAGTTCAGTAAAAGACACAAGTGAAGGCAAACCCTTCTTTGCAGATCTTACTCACAGGTAGTCTGGATTAATTTCAAGTTCCAGATGGCTTTTCAGGGTGGTTTTTATTTTATCTGAAATGCCTTTTTTTTTTTTTTTCTAAGAAAAAACAAGAAGATAATTTAGGATTTTAAATATTTCCCCCCACCCCATTCTAAGACATTAAAGGCCTTCTTTAAAACTTCCAAAATTCTTCTCAATCCTATTCCTCTTTTTGTCATTGTCCTTAAGAAGAAGCAGTAGTTTTTAAACTGCATCTCACTGTATAAATATGTGTTTGTAGACCTTTTAATTTTTTTCTTCATAAAGAACTTTCCAATAATCTTCACCCACATATTTTGATTTACATCAATAACAGCTTTTCTCTTGACTAAGAAAAGCTTTAGATCTAACCTAAAAGCCTTTCTGCAGCTGAGCTTTGCTAAGGGGTGGTAAGCCTGTTCCCACCTGCTTATACTCTCTGTTTTCTTCCAGCCCCCTCCCTTGCAGTGTTAAGAAGGTATTTCTCACTTCTCATCATCAATATACACACAAAAAAGTGCTGTCAGGACAGCTGCTGTCTGATCAGGTTTTGTTCAGGTGTTCTGGAGGAGAAATACCTCTTGTTTTTAAGCAACCCTGAGACTGTGGGAGGTAGAGGCACTATGATCATACTGCAGCTCTACAAGTGTGTGAAACCAAACTGTACACGAGCAACTGGGAACTGCTATAATTATAGTATATGTGACACTACCTGCACCCAACCTGACACAACCTGTGCAACAAGGTTCGTCCCAGTCCCACTACATGTCTGTCTCTACTACAGCCACACAATGTCCACATTTTTTATGATGTCCTTCAGTTATTGCAGGAGCCTTTAGAGCAGGAGTCTTTTAGAGCAGGAGCCAATGTGGGAGATGCTCCTTCTTCCTCCTAATGGAAGCAAGATCTTCTGCCTTATGTTAATGCTGGAACAAAGTGGAGTTGTTTTGTGAGGAGGGAGAACATAACTCTTCAGAAGAGAAGAGCTGGGGTGGAAAGTCATACAGGAGAACCTTCACTCCATTGTGGAGTGGCAAAGAAATTCCATAGGGAAGAAATGAGTCCTAATGACCCATTGTGCTAAAGACTCCAAAATGGAATGACTTCTTCCAAGGACAAGTTCTGCCCCTTCTCAAAACAACAGATCAGCTACAAAGCTCAAATTTACCCTAAAGCCTTCCCCTCTGCCCCCCTACCCCAAATACAGGGGATCCTTGTACAAAATACGGAAGCATGCTGCGACACTTGGCAATATTGTGATACTTTTTTGTATATTAATTAACAAATATTTCAAATTATATTTACCTAATCCATTATGTGGTCTTGACTGTTCAAAAGAGATGGTAAAGTTTTAGGGTCTGGTGAGGTGGTGACAAGCATTTGGGACAAAACTGGCATGGGTCACTATTTCATTCTGCTCCAGTGCAGGCAGAACATGAGATCTGGTTGTAGTCTTTTGAGCGAGTTGCTATATCCTTAAGTTTGGTCTCATGCAACATTAACTATCTAAAACGCAGCTTGTTTAGTTGTCTAGGCTCCCTCTACATATAGTGAAGAGAATCCATATGGTGATTTATCCCAGAATCATGAAGTGATTGATTCATTTACTGCACAATGTCCGTCTACACACATTTGGGCTACGGGGGAATTTAGACAATTATCTATATTAAACATATTTTTTTAGATGCCTAATGTAAGATAAAGCTATCTCAAAACCTTTATCAAGAATGCTGAACTATCAGATCAGCGGAAGAATTGCTTTGGTACCTTTACTCCACCTCAGCTGATTCACAAGCTTGTTTCCTTATCGGGACTTGTTTTATGTGTTCCAGAGTAATGATAATCATGATAATTCTTTAGGGAGATTAAGTAATCCTCACTGTCACCGTGTGTAATAAGTAAATGTAGATATCTCTGTTTTACAGATGAGGAAATAGTGAGAGTTTAAGTGGCTTGTTCTATCTAATTTAATCTTGTTTGAATTAATCTAATCTGTGTTTTAAAAATAAGTCACCCAATCACTGTGATATGTAGGCAATAGACAGACATGACAGTGGTGGAGAGTGCTCAGGAATTCCTAGCTCCCAGGCCTATATTTGTCCCTCAAAACCATTGCCTGGAGAAATAAGACATAGCAGCAAATGATCTTAAAGTTTTCTATTAATTATTTCTAGGTCATGTATTATAACACAATTGAAGGTCCAAAACCAAAGCACTTATCTTTTTTTGTCTGAATGAATTGGGGTAAGGTTTGCTGCTGTGCAGAATAGTTTGGTATATGAAAAAATGGATGAGAGGTGGCATTTATGTTATTCCTTAGGAGCATTATCTGGGAGAAGACATAAAACCCTTTGAGAACAAGGTGATATGATGTCAGTCTTAACCCTTTTCCCTAGGAGTTAAAGGTATATTAAAATTAATAAAGAAAAACTGTTTTTTTGGAATTGTTTTACTACTTTGTTATTTTTTAGTAGCTTCTGCTTTTTTTTTTTTTAAACAAATTGTTTCTAATCAACTAGTACTTACTTCTAAAAATCAAAATCTGTTTATGAGATGGGCCTGTTGGGCAGTACCCTTATTGGGAAAGAGAAGTTCAAACCTATAGCTCACTTTCGATTTACACGAGTGAAAGGATGAGGTCTACTCTGACTTGCTGGAGCAAGAAGGATGAAGGTTCAATTCCCCTTCCTAGCTCAGATAAAATGCAGATATGAACCAGTCTGAAATGAATGTTTAACCTTGAGAGTTTGTGCTATCTCTGGGCAAAATCTGTTGTCTTTGGGCTTTTTAAGTGGTTGGTTAAGATTGGTGGTTTTTTATGGAAATGGGAAAAGGTTTCGGAATCTTACAAAGACTGGGGAGAGGGAAATAGTTGTTGTATTCAATTTATTCAGCTGGTAACATAGATCTGATAGAGCTGCATTGGAAGGGATTTATAGTACAGTTGTGGGACTGGCTTCTGCGGGATACCCAAATTATAGGGTGCATTTGCAGAGTGAAGTGAAGTTTCCAATGTTTTCTATGAGGAAATTATCTCCATTCTGAAATGAATGATTTCTTCCCTGTTCAGTTTTACTGCAGATACAGTCAGTGCGGCCTTCTGTGATTAGCTCTATCTCAGAAGTACGGGGCAATCACTTCTCCACAGAAACATGTTCTACCTCTTTCAAAGCCTCTGGTTAAATTTTTATCTAAGTCATCAGATTTAGCAATTTGTAACTGATCTAATCTCTTTGCAAAATCCTTGCTCACCGAAACTGTATCCAACAGCTCTTCATTGTAAACCTTGTTGTTCATATAAAAATAGAACCACAAATTATGTCGGTGTCTTTTCTTTATTCTCTCTCTCTCTCTTTTTTTTTTTAAACTTCTTATGACCTATCGCCCTTTCTTTTAACCTAAATCAAACAGATTTGCTGATTTGCCTAACAATAGCACTTTATGAATCATATCACCAATTGCCAGCTATCATACTGTGAAACAGCTAATAATGTATAATTAACGTTATAGGTGAGTAATGAATCACATCATCATCACTGTCTACTACATTATTAAAAGGAAAGATTTAAGTAATCACAACTACCTTTCTATTTTCTTCCCTCCTTCCCCCATAGTACTGTAAGAAGAAAAGGAAATTCCAACTGCGTATGTCAGCTGGTATTTCCATCAAACAATGTGATACATCAAAATGATAGCTGTAATCACTTACACTGGAAAAACCTAAGACAGATAGGTGATTAGGTTAAGACTTTCTGCAACTTAGCATATTTACTGTCATCAAGTGCATTCAAACAAGCAATTTGCCGAGATCAAGAATATCTATGAGCAGAAGGAAAAAAAAGTTCAGTTTAAAAAAGGCACATTTGTCCACCCTACAATTTGTAAAATTATTAGAATTCACCTCAAGGCTCCCACTGGATAGTGTGCAGTAGCTGCTTTCTAAGAAGCTAAGTTAATCTTCATACCTTCAAGTTTAAGTCTAATTTTTTTGAGTTAAGCAATGTATTTGAACACCCTGTTTCCCTTCTTCGGCACCAAATTCTCACTTATTTTGTGTGTTTGGGGCTTTTTTCCTTTTTTATTTTTGTTTCTCACTTTTGTCAATTTTGACCACTAATTCTGCCCAGATCTGGGCATTAGTATAGTGATCTTTCAGCTCAAGTTTCACTGTAAATAATGATTCTTTTGTGGAAAGCTTCTCTCCCCCCTCTCCCCACATAGAAGTCATGGTTCACTCTGTACCACCGGGATGAAAGTCACCAGAAGCTCTACCAAAGCTCTTAATTCATTCCTAACAGGTGATTGAGGAGAACCATGTCCATACAGCCTTACATAATATATGTAGTAGGTCAGAAAAAGAGTGCTTGCCAAGCAGCTTCACTGACCTATTTGCCTACTTCAATCTAGTCAATGGAAGAGCAACTACTAAAGCTAATGAAAGCACAGCCCAACAGCCATTCTCACTGATCCTTAGAGAGGACCCAGAAACTCACTTTGTTCAACACAGAAGTTGAAGAAACATTTATATATAACAGAATCAGGACATCTTCACTATTTTGTATTGTCTCAAGTCTCATAATGAGGAATTTTCAAAATATGCATTTTCCCAACATCCCTCAGATTTGACAATATATTTATCTTGCAGGAGGGAGAAGAAATGTCTTTTGAATAGAAGTCATTATCAGACAAGGGTATGAAATCATAGAATCATAGAATAGTTTGGGTTGGAAGGGACCTTCGAAGGTCATTTAGTCCCACCCTCCTGAAATAAGGTTTTCTGCTTCGCTTGCAAATGTTTTTAATACCAAATTATCCTTACCTCAATAAAGTTTATTGTTAATATTTTTTCAAATATTTTAAAGCAAATAACACTCTAATGGGCACATTTTAACTTCTTTAAACAAATTAATTTACTTTCAAGAGACACTAAAGAGTTTTTAGTTTTTTAATATTCATACTTTAATTTGTTCCCCTTCAATTCTCCTCCATTCTTCATTTTTCCCTTCTGAGCAATTCTCCCTTTCCCTTTATTTCTACATTGGTAATGGAAAAAAACCAAACAACAGAAACTCTGGATGAGACTTATTTGCTGTGATGCTGAATTAATTGCTGTAGTCTCCCTTTTTTGAGTCAAAGCACCTGCAGAAGGAAGATCCTTTGATTTAGCTGCTACCACTTCCAAAGATGCCGATAGCTGTCCTTTGAATATAGAGTATGCCCATGGCAACCAGTTCATACTCACACATTAAAGTGTAAATACATGAAGTTAAATGATAGCAATACCACCCAGGAATGAAAATTTTAAATTGATTTGATATTCTTTTTCCTTTGGTACTTTTCTCCCCCTTCTTTTGCAAGCCAAAGTAAAAATGGGGGAAAAAATTAGGGAAAAACATGAAAAATCACCAGCATTCAACTTGTTAAAGAAAAGATGGAAACAACACTTACAAAGATTTTCATTATTAGCTACACTTTTAAAAATACTAATTACAATGACAAAGTAAATCAGACCCTGTCACAAAACTACTCAGTATGTAAGTATCATCAATTCAATATGGCACAAGGAAAGTAACTGATTTCTGCACACTAACCAGCAGTTCAAACCATCAGTCAAAAGAAGGGAGAAGTGAGCTCATTTCTTCCCTGAATTTAAGAAGATTTGTACATATAAAACTCATTTTCCACAAGTTTATATTGACAACATGGAAAAAAAACATAAAGAGAATGAGAAATTGGATCCTAATTTGATCTTGCAACAGTGTCCTGCTGAGAAGGAGCAGGTCTAGATTCTGACCTCTGTTCCCAGGCTTGTTTATGTATTTTGCATTAGGCAGTCACTGAATAAAACAAGCCTGGGAGCTGTGCCAGGGGTTGTCCACACTCATGCAGTTGCAGAATTGGGACCTCAGTCTTTTCCACAGATGGTTTGTCAGTCATTCCATCTATCTCCTATAGTGTGAGTCACCTCTTTTCCTAAATAACTTTTGAAGCAACACAAATAAGTTTTGGGTTCATTTGGGTTGTTGTTGGGTTTTTTTGTTTTGTTATGTGAATTGTTTTCCCATTTGTAGTATTTCATAGAATCATAGAATAGTTAGGGTTGGAAAGGACCTTAACATCATCTAGTTCCAACCTCCCTGCCATGGGCAGGGACACCTCACACCACACACATTTCATATATTTTGTTAATATTGTTCCCATTCCCTGGGCTATCTGTCAGATACATTTTTCCTCTTAAAATACTGAGTAGTTTATGATAATATGAAAATGAAATCCCCCAAAAAGCAAACTAACTCTAGTGACATTTGCATTTAAAAAAGGCCTTCCACATGCTACCAAACTACATTTTAATATTTTTCATTTAATTTAAATAGCATTTCTGGTATTGGTCAACGTACAATTGAGTTACCTGTTAGGAAAAAAAAAAATCAAACTGGTATAGGTGTCAATTTTGAAGTAATAATTATAGGTTTATGCAGTAAAGTATTTATTATATTATCAAATTAATACACCTTTTGGCATGTCAGGGTCTGTGGGTAATTATAGTTTAGTATTGTGGTAATAATTTGTATGATTTATGTTACCTATGGAGCATTATTGAAAGCCAAAAAGCTGTCTGGCATAATTACTGTTAAGAAGTAAGATCAACAGATATCCCTAGCCAAAAGAAAACAGCCCTAAGGGTAATAGACTCAAACAAGCAGAAGTCACCTCAGGTGTTTGCTTTGCAGCTTACTTTTTCTCACCTGGGAGATGGCCCACCCACTATTCTAGGCTACATTAACAAGAATTAGTTGCCTTTATGTTGCTGCTTTGCACTGACCTTGAAGTTCTCATTTTAAAAGTGAGATACAAGAAAGTGGTAGTGGGGGACCTTTTGCAGGACCTAATTCTTTGGAAATGTGAAGGAAAGGGTTTGCTGTGAGATGAAGATGGGTGAATTATTATTGATTCTCTTCTTTCCCTTGATTTGGACACAGAAAATATATTTTATTTGGTAGCTGTGCTCTTGTTTTTATTATTTTTTTATTCTATGTGCTGGGCAAACACAGAACTAAGTCTTCGCACGAAAAGTCTACTCAAAGCTGATTCTATATAGTTAAAGTTTATTACAGTTAAAGCAGATTGATAAATGACTTAGCAGCTGAGTAGAAATAGGCTGAAAGTTGTGGTTTCTACCCCAGCCCCCCAGGTTTTTTTTGTATTTATGCAAATAAATGCATAGAAATGCAAAGAGTACCCTCATCTTACTTCAAAGCTCAGACCTACCCTGACAAATAGTTATCACTGTTAGTTTGGGGGTTCTTTCTGAAATAACCTTCTAGCAATTTTACGTAAATAGCAATATCTCAGGAACAATCTAAAAATCTGGCCAATAAAATCATGATCACACTGTCCAGACAAAACTGTAAACCTGCCTTGCTTCTGTGTCTCCTCCATTCTCGGCATCACCCTTCCAAACGGAAAATACATGTCTGGTATCATGTTCTGTGAAGGTTACAGTCTCAAGCCTCAGCTGAGGAAGATTATGAACAAAGGGCAAGATCCACAAAGCTTTTTAAATACGTTATTCTAATTCTAATTAATTTATATGGGCCCAATCCCAAAAACATTTATGTATGTACTCAAATTTCACTGGCTGTGTGATCTTCCTGAAGTCAAAGACATTACTCAACTGCCCAAACAGAGGTCTGTATATTGTGGTTCAGTAAAGAAATATCAAACGGAAAGTGTCCTGCCAGCAAGTTCCTCTTTTATTAAATTACAGATTATCACAAACTCTGCCTGAATCTTGTGGGGAAAAAGGTATTTTTTCCTTACTATTCTTGTACTACTTTATTTACGAAACACTGTCCTACACAGAGAGAAAAGCAGCAAAAAAACCCCAGATACCCACTGACCTTTTCTACATTTTCCCTGTCAGCAGAATTTGCCTGTGAAAATGCTTGAACTAAGTCTGAGAAGAGGATATAAGTGTGGGATTCATCTCATCTAATGTTATGTATTAAAAAGTTCAACGTCTAAATCTGAGGCGGCTCACTTCAGAGTCAACAGACACAGGTGGGCACCTCCAGGGAGTGAGTCATCCAATCTGTGTCAGACAACTATGATGGGATAAGGTGAATCATACGCTGGAGGTGCCCATTTCTCTCCTCGAAGGGAGCTTGGGGTGACGAGCTCAGACTTAGCTGTTTAGCTTTAAGATGTCCAAGTTAGGGCAGCTGAATTTTACCTCAAAGGCTTGGAGTGTTTTCCTGAAACTCAAACCAACCTTTTGAAGTTCCCTCTTCAACCTTATAGAATACAGGTGTGCCAATATCCAATTTCTCGTGTTTCTAATTCTATAGGACAAGTTATGTATGTCTTTATGTGTATGTAGGTGTTCGTATATACTTAATGGCTACACTGTCAAGTTGACCTTCAGCAAGTAATTAAAATGCATTTTAATCCTGCTGTATAATGTTTTTGTTGGCAGGTACCCCAGAGAAGGTACTCTCCTACAAGGAGACAGCTGGTGAATTTCTGCCCACTGTATCATTATTACACAACAAGTGGGAGCTTAAGCAGCTTATAGGTCATCCTACAGCTTGATAAGGCTACTTTGTAGTATGGGACCAATTAATATAAAACCTCCTTCACTTGGGCAACTGTTACGCCTTTATCTCCGTTTACCTTCTCCAGCTACCTCATATGATGAATGTCATTAGCTATTGCCAATGCTTATGTAATATTGCTGGGTATGGTCCTAAATGCCAGCTAGCTAACTGAAGTTGGAAGGAGTGGAATCAGTTCTTAAGCGCATATTCACATGGCATCAGATGTCAATACCTTCAGATAAACTTGAGAGATAGAGCCGTAAATGGTCTGATGAAGCAGAAATGCATTTGCACTATCAAGAAATCAGAATGGTTCAACAAGTAAGCCCTCTTAGTGTCATTTCTTTCTTTTCCATGGTGGTTAAATATCCTTCCTATGTGTCTTCCTTTTGTTGAAGATGCAGAAACTTGAGTGCAGCAATTGCTTGGCTAAGAAATAATGCCAACGTGATGAAGCACGTGAAACTGAAACAGCCAAGGCAGTAAGTCATTTCACAAGCCCAGCAAATCTGGATGATTCACACAACATGGAGCAGGCTGGTTGGTTAGGGTCCTTTTCAATTAAAAAAAAAACACCAAAGAATAGTCAATCATCTCAAAGAATCCCGTCAGTCTTTGCCATGATAATGTTTAATGATGCACACAATTACGATGTTAGCAGCGATATTGCCTAGGCGTGAGGCATGATGAGGTGATCTCAAAACAGGTCAGAAAATCCTGCTCGCTAATATCTGAGCTCAGGTGCTCTTCTAACACTCCCTGTCTCTTTTGGGAGATAGAATGAGTAACTTAACCTTGTTTCCTCAAGTAATAATAATAATGATAAGTATAATGGGAATAATAGTTGTTTCACCTGCCTGACAGGGAGAAGATGCAGTGAGAATTAATTAGTTTGTGAAGCACTTTGAAGAGAAGTGCTACGTTATTAATAAGTAAAACCCACTGCACTTAGATACAACTTGCAAGTAATTGTATTATATTACAGTGCTTAGATAACACACAGATAGTTGCCTTAGAAATACCAATAGGCAGTAGAGAGCTGGAGGGATAGATAACCACCAGATTTCTTGTGTTTTTATTTTGCATCACAATTTTTACTGGCTTAATGATGCTTAACTTCTAAAATATGTTTGAGTAATGGAAATTATTACCCGCGTTTTAAAGATGTCACGGGAGAAAGGAAAAGCAGTGAAGTATGGTGAATAAATACTGCTCACAAGTGAAAATAAGATGACCTCTCCAGGGCCTCTTCCAACCCTGTGATGTGTAATCTTTAAAAATAGTTCATTAACCTCAATTCAGTTCATCCAGCACAGCTCTGCTCACTGAGCTCGTCTACCATGAATTGGAGCACAGTTCAGGGATGAATGAACAGTGATGTTCACTAAAGAGCAACAATGTGAATGTGTGAAAAGTGGCAAGAACAGTCACCTCTCAAAAGTAATTAAGACAGTGAGTAAGGAAGCTTAGTATCTTCTGGGCCAGCAATATGATCCTGTGATGTGAATTGTTGAGCTGGCAGTGGGAGCTGCAGGGGTATTTTGAATCTGTAAGCCTGACAAAAGTTGTTTGGAGTAAAATTTATAAATATGTGAAAATAAAAGAGTTAATGTAGAATTGCTTACACTTACCTTAGACTGTCAGAGAGTTCATTGGCCTGTAAAAGAATAAAAGGATGTGGAATGCTAAAATATCAGAAGAGGAAGGTAAGGCAGCTGTTGGTGGTGAAGGCTTCTGATTCCAGCCAGGCAGCCTGATCCTTGCTTGTGAATAAGGAGGCCTTGTTCCTAAAAATCAGGAGAGAAACAGAGCTTTTGAAGACACCCACCTCAGCAGCACTGGCAGCACCCAGAAGAGGGCAGTGGTATGTGCAAACAATGACCACTTCATTTCCTTTGAAAACTGGGAGATTGGAGGTTATAAAAATTAACTGAAAGTCATTTCTATTCCATTCTTTGCTGAATATGGGGTGTAGCTGCCATAGATGTTAAAGACAGATCACGTGCATCAAAAGAAGCACATCCTCTTTTGTGAAGACAAGATGAAAGCCTTTTATAACTATGACCTACTGGTGAAAAAGGCATACATTCAGATGAAACCTATGGGTTTATACTGATGGGTTAGATTTATTTTTTTTTTAAATACAATACATTTTGTTAAGAAGAAGGATTAAAGTATTTGCCAAAATGATTTGTGTTGACAAAATGGCTTAGTACATTTGGCAGATTTATTTTACGAAGCGGAATAAATTAAGGTGTCTCATAAAAAATGTGGGTTACATCCAGTGAAACAATTTCAAGTATTTCAGAAACTCTATTTTTATTCACTTTGCAAACGTGCTTAGTTGAACTGCCAGTCACTGTTACATTTCCATTTCCAAGCAATTAATTAAAATCCCAAATCAGGTTTTTTCTTGATCATGCCAGCAGGAGTTGGTTGCCATGGTAATAGGACGATCAGTAGCATTTGGGAGGGAGGAGAGGAAGAAAAAAACGTTCTGCATTTGGGCTTGTATTATTGAAACATAAGTGCAGGTCTGGAGGAGCATGTTGGCTCATCTGTGCAAGCCTGTGGCCCCAATGGTAACAACTGAAAGTGAGTGAGGGCTCTCAGGATTACATTATTGTCAAGGATATCATTTGGTCCAATGTAGAAATCATTAGTAAAGCCTTTTCAGTCCTACAGTCTATAGGTTGAAGCCATGAATGCAGCTGATCACAGAGAGTTTCAGCAGTGCTAAGGAGGATTTTTCTATCTGTAATTGTCCACATTTGCAGAGAGCTATCAAACATAATGGTTTTTCTCCCCGACACGCCTGCAAACCTTTAGATTTGAAGCTCATTTTCAGACAATACTCTAGACCCATGGCAGTTTGTAAGAGCTGTTGCATATGTGGGTTTATGAAAGTATTGATGGTGGAGCCAGGGAGGCAAAGTTTTATGGTTGGTGTCAGGGACATGCAATTAGGGGAAAGTCAAGATCTTGCAAACCAGGAAGGAGGAGAGGGGGAACAAGTGCTTCTCTGAAGTGATATGATATCATATGTTCCTCTTCATTACTGCTATCAATGATTCTTCTCTTTAGGTAAGAGCCATCAGGGGAGAGCTGAGAAGAGAGTTGTGGTCAATGGGTCAATGTCCGGCTGGAGACCGGTAACGAGTGGTGTCCCTCAGGGATGGGTGTTGGGACCGATCTTGTTCAACATCTTTGTCGGTGACATGGACAGGGGGATTGAGTGCGCCCTCAGCAAGTTTGCTGATGACACCAAGCTGTGTGGTTCGGTTGATACGCCGGAGGGAAGGGATGCCATCCAGAGGGACCTCGACACGCTTGTGAGGTGGGCTGATGCCAACCTGATGAAGTTTAACCATGCCAAGTGCAAGGTCCTGCACCTGGGTCGGAGCAATCCCAGGCACAGCTACAGGTTGGGCAGAGAAGAGATTCAGAGCAGCCCTGCAGAGAAGGGCTTGGGGGTGTTGGTGGATGAGAAAATGAACATGAGCCGGCTGCAGTGTGCGCTCGCAGCCCAGAAAGCAACCGTATCCTGGGCTGCATCAAGAGGAGCGTGACCAGCAGGTCCAAGGAGGTGATCCTGCCCCTCTACTCTGCTCTCGGGAGACCTCACTTGCAGCATTGTGTGCAGTTCTGGTGTCCTCAACATAAAAAGGACATGGAACTGTTGGAACAAGTCCAGAGGAGGCCACGAGGATGATCAGGGGCTGGAGCACCTCCCGTATGGAGACAGGCTGAGAAAGTTGGGGCCGTTCAGCCTGGAGAAGAGAAGCTGCGTGGAGACCTCAGAGCAGCCTTCCAGTATCTGAAGAGGGCCTATAAGGATGCTGGGGAGGGATTCTTCATTAATGACTGTAGTGACAGGACAAGGGGTAATGGGTTCAAACTGAAACAGGGGAAGTTTAGATTGGATCTAAGGAAGAAATTCTTTCCTGTGAGGGTGGTGAGGCACTGGAATGGGTTGCCCAGGGAGGTTGTGAATGCTCCATCCTTGGTGGTGTTCAAGGCCAGGTTGGATGAGGCCTTGGGTGCCATGGTTTAGTGTGAGGTGTCCCTGCCCATGGCAGGGGGGTTGGAACTGGATGATCTTAAGGTCCTTTCCAACCCTAACTGTTCTATGATTCTATGTTCTTAAGGTCCTTTCCAACCCTGACTATTCTATGATTCTAAGTTCTTGCCTCTGAATTGCCCCTATGACTGCACATAGTCCCCTCTAGTATGAGCCATTTTAACCCAGTTAAGTGTAATTTTGTTGCTCTTACACGATCACTTGGTTGTGTGTGGGTTGAACAGCATGAACATACTGATCTCAGGCATTAGGGGAAAATGGAATTTACCTTGCTCATCATCTGAAGAGGTACCAACTACAGGAAAAAAGGGCCATACCTCACACTGGCATAACTGTTAACACAGCCACATTGTGAAGTGGGCCTAGAGATGGCAGGGGGGTTGGAATTTGATGATCTTAAGGTCCTTTCCAACCCTAACAATTCTGTGATCCTATGCGTCCAACTTAAATAAAACACCGACATTTCACTTTTCCTCTTCAAGCCAGATCAGTTTTAAATGTGATCAGCTTCAATATGTGGCCTTAGAGTATCCCAGAGGTGGGAGCATGGCACAAGTGAGAAAGAGAAAATGTGGTGAAGGATGAAAGCAGTTGAGTACTAACACAGAAGACGTGTGAATCCAGAGCCTTGGTTAAAAGGTGGCAGTCAGCAGGACACCAAGTCATGGAGCTAGAGCTCTCTTCTGCTCCTTCTACTATATTGCACAACACAGTTCATTTTAAGCATGCTCTGGACTGATTCATGCATGGCTGTGTGGTGCCTAAGGGTCCTTTGCAGCATCAAGGACACAGATGTGGAAAAAACCATGCCAGTAGAGCTCAGTATTGCCATTGTTCAGCTGCTGATGGTGTGGCAAAGCAGCATAGTGACAGAGAGATTCCCTGGACCATTAGGCTGTATTAATGCAGAGGAACACAGTGCTCCACATATGGTGCTTGTTAAGCCTTCCATGAAATCAGGAGATTGGTAACAGAATTACAACATGCTTAGGGTTATAGGTCACTCACCAAATTTTATCCTTATGTATTAGCTGGGAATTAATCTGAAAATAATTAGGAAAGAATCCAGATATTGAAAAGGAAAGATTTTGAGAACATTAGGATTTCATGTCTTTCCATAGCATAATATTCTCTTGTGAGAGAGAGTCTGACAACACTACCCAATGGCCTAACACTTTTTCTGGAGAGGAGAGTGACTTTAATAAAGCTCTTTGACAAGGTCTTGCTCAACTGTCTCTTCAGAAAAGCCTCACCTGGCCCTGAGGTTTGTTACTTGCCTTGTACTTCTACTATCAAGGTAGCGGCTCAGTGCGGTTGGGATCTGAACAAGTTCAGTTGGAGTTAAAAAGGCCAACAAGAGATTTATTGATTTGGATATATCAATTTGCACTAGTCCAAACAAGTTTAGTTCAGAGTCCCACAAACTCCAATTGTTGCAGGGCAAAAGTTGAGCTTTTGATCTTCTACATAGTAGGATGTAGTATAATGCAATGATTATGGGGTTTCTGTAGTGTCCCACAATGTGGGGGAGGAGATTTGAGAATAATTGTTCACTTTGTCTTTTCCACTCTGAAAAACTTTGCAAAACTTTAATTGTATAATAACTCTTATTATACATTGACCTCCTTTCTGCTTTTCCCACTGCCATTTATCTAACTATTTCCTGACCCTAGATACTCATCTCACATTCACCCTCCTATGTATAGACATCTGAAATTTAGGGGGTCTGTCACGTAAATTAAGATACTTGAAATAGGTAAAACAACTCACAACTTCACATCCTTGCTGCAACCTTCCTAGAACATTTCAGAAACAAAGTCTGCATTCAGGTTCCTCAAAATAAGTGTCAGGTGCCATTTGAAAGCTTCCCAATTAAATCTGAGATACTCACATAGGGCTGATAGGTGGGATGCACAACCTCAAAAGATGCCCCCTTTGGAGAGTTAACTGGAGGCCAGGTAGATACTGGACACTAAGTGCACCTCGTATGGTATCTGACACTTTGAGGTGTGTAAGGCAAAGCATAGATGATTAGATTAGACCAAATGCACAGTTCTTAGATTGCCAAAATTTGATGAGCTGAGCCTCACCCTCGCTATCTTCTGCATAAGGGGTGTGTGATCTGGGGTTCTTTTAAGTAATCATACTTCACTGACAATCTGAGGTCAGCAGACTATAAAAATCATTAATTGAACTAAGCTGGAATTTCACTACATTGATATCTTCAATCCAGTGATATCAATATCTGTCTATATGTTCTTGGGTTTTAATATTTTGTTTTCCAGTTTTGCATAAAATCTTTCTTTCACTTTCCAGAAAGTAAAGAAAATAAATTACTGGGTATAATATATATGTGCTCTTGGAGTTTTTAATATGTCCACATATTATTAAATTCAGAAAGTTAAGTTTGTATTTAGGTATATGCATACTTGTACACGTGTACGTAGTACATATGCTATGGTTATAGTTATGTATTATGTAAACCAGCACACTAAAGTGAAAACATGTTTTTAAAATAGCTTAAACAATATTAGGATAAAAGTTCTTGCAGGCAAGCATTCAGAAAGTAAAGTATTACAAAATTAGAAATACAAGATTGCTTTTTTTATGAAAAAGCACATTTATGGATATGCTAACTCAAGAATCAGAATGCAGTAACACAGTTCTGTATTTTTATTACACACTCGACATACTCTTAAGTCTGTAGACAGGCTTCTTTGAAAGTGACTGTCTTGTTTGTATTCCTAATAGGAGTTAAGCCAACATCCACTCAGACGACATGGAGACCAACCGTCCTGTCAGACAGTCAGAAGATGCACTGTGAGAAAATGATTGCATCCTTTCTTGAAACATCAATTCCACCCATCACCATGGGGCTCCAAGCCATTGCAGAAATCCTATACAGAACTGTTTGGAGAAGACTATTTTCTTAATCTCTGCTGAAGAGCAAACTTTTAGAGTGGAAGCAAAAATAAAATATAATAACCTGTCCTAAAATAATAAAAACAAACCTCCACTGTGTTCATGTTTGAGATCCTAGTGAATTTCAACAGCATATGATATTTGAAGACGGTGTTATTTTATGACTGAGATCATTTGGCATAAAAATAATCTTAATGACAGATGAAACTTTTTAGGGGCTTGTTTTAAAGTTCACAAAGCCTGAAAGTTTCTTTTGCATCTGAGAAATAAATGCTGTGATTTTTTGTGGAGACTGTGCTGTGTTTTTTAATACATAAGCAAATATTTAACTCATTCTAAATGTCAAACATAACTCCTCCCAAACCAGGAGCCACAATTACTTTTTACACATTTGAAAGCTTCATTTTGCCCCCTGCTACCCCATCACATACAGATTGCATAAAGTTTTACCCTTAAGGCAAAAATAAAATCACTCTATTTAGCATTCTAGTGGTTTGAATTGCTCACTATTTCTCACAGGCTTTCATCAGGAGCAACTGAGGTTCCTCTCACTTTTGTGGTTGAACACTTAGTGACTTTGACAAGAGAATGAATTTCAAAGTGCACCATTTTAAACTGTCCTCAATACACCTGGCACAGACTTACCAGGGAATCAGAGGGGTTTTTGGATCCATCATTGCTAGCAAACTTAGGGGCCCTGTGTAATTCCAGCAAGGTGAATGTGCAGGTTTCCATGAGGCTGGAGCCACATCTATCTAAGCAAACCCATAAGTTCATAGAATTTTGATTTAAAAGTACAATATGATCCTTATAAACTTCACATTTATAAGACCATGTGCACAAATGCTATTAAATTGGATAAAACACTTTTACTGACCTTTATGTTTTATGTGCTCAGGAAATGAACACCAATGCATGCATCTGTCTATCTCCTCTGCTAGACTTTGAAATCATTAACCATTTTCCATCAAGCTTGATGTAGAGGAAAAAAAAGACTAAAAATATTTAGTTACTGTAAGGTTTGTAAATACAAATATTTGTATGTATATATATTTGTAAATATGTAACTGCAGTAAAAAGAGTTAGTGTTGCTATAGGAAGAACCTTAGCTACAAGCTCAGACATGAGACAGTTTGATTAAGTTCTGTAAACTAAATTATCTAGCGTCATTTGAAATGCTCTGGAGTATTCAAGACTTTAATGTGGGGATGGCAGATACAATACAGGACCTACAGGGTACAGATATCTTTCTAGAGCAGTACGAGTGGACCTCTCAAATAGCACTACGCATCAACATATATTGTCTCTAAATTGGACAGACAACAATTTGATGGGTGGACCACTCGGTGGATAAAAAACTGGCTGGATGGCTGCACGCAAAGAGTTGTGGTCAATGGCTCCATGTCCGGCTGGAGACCGGTAACGAGTGGTGTCCCTCAGGGATGGGTGTTGGGACCGATCTTGTTCAACATCTTTGTCGGTGACATGGACAGTGGGATTGAGTGCGCCCTCAGCAAGTTTGCCGATGACACCAAGCTGTGTGGTTCGGTTGATACGCCGGAGGGAAGGGATGCCATCCAGAGGGACCTCGACACGCTTGTGAGGTGGGCTGATGCCAACCTGATGAAGTTTAACCATGACAAGTGCAAGGTCCTACACCTGGGTCGGAGCAATCCCAGGCACAGCTACAGGTTGGGCAGAGAAGAGATTCAGAGCAGCCCTGCAGAGAAGGGCTTGGGGGTGTTGGTGGATGAGAAAATGAACATGAGCCGGCTGCAGTGTGCGCTCGCAGCCCAGAAAGCAACCGTATCCTGGGCTGCATCAAGAGGAGCGTGACCAGCAGGTCCAAGGAGGTGATCCTGCCCCTCTACTCTGCTCTCGGGAGACCTCACTTGGAGCATTGTGTGCAGTTCTGGTGTCCTCAACATCAAAAGGACATGGAACTGTTGGAACAAGTCCAGAGGAGGCCACTAGGATGATCAGGGACTGGAGCACCTCCTGTATGGAGACAGGCTGAGAAAGTTGGGGCTGTTCAGCCTGGAGAAGAGAAGGCTGCGTGGAGACCTCAGAGCAGCCTTCCAGTATCTGAAGAGGGCCTATAAGGATGGTAGGGAGGGATTCTTCATTAATGACTGTAGTGACAGGACAAGGGGTAATGGGTTCAAACTGAAACAGGGGAAGTTTAGATTGGATCTAAGGAAGAAATTCTTTCCTGTGAGGGTGGTGAGGCACTGGAATGGGTTGCCCAGGGAGGCTGTGAATGCTCCATCCTTGGTGGTGTTCAAGGCCAGGTTGGATGAGGCCTTGGGTGCCATGGTTTAGTGTGAGGTGTCCCTGCCCATGGCAGGGGGGTTGGAACTGGATGATCTTAAGGTCCTTTCCAACCCTAACTATTCTATGATTCTATGATATAGGAGCTGATTAGAGCCCAAGTGTCTTTTCAGTGATGAAGTTCTAACAATCCCAACTCTATGTGCAAGAGCTTTAAATGTGTGGCTGAATTCCACCCTACCTAGGTGTCCAGAATCAGTTTCAATATCAACATTATAATGTAGATCTATCTCAAAGGTCCCAAGTTTGTGAGAATTCACTAGCATGTCTTCAATTCTTACACAATATGGAGTAACGGAAAGTAGTTGTACAACACGAAAGGTTCATTAATATAGCAAGAAGTTTTTTGTTTTGAAAATTGTGCCTCAAGGGTTTTTCCATATTTGTTTTAAAAAAAGCATGATCATTCAATAAGAAAAGAAGGAGGGTATTGTTTGATCTTAAGTGATAAATTATTTAAATTGTAATAGAGCTGGTGACTGAAAAGTTTTGGGTGCAGTATGATGTAATGGTGAAGTCCTAGATTAGTTGCTTATCAAAGAGATCTAATCTTGTTTTGCCACTTAGCTTCCCCAAAAAAGTGGCTTCGTATCTCTGTATCTTCTTATCCTCTTGGCTTTTATCCTCTTGCATTTCATTTGTTTACTTCTTACCTGGAAATTCAACTTTCTAGAGTTCTTCTCCTTTCTGAGGTTCAGAAGATATTACTGGGGACCTCTAGCTTCTAATGAACTATAAATAATATGACAACTAGTATTTTGCTTCTTTTTTCTACCTTATTCCTAGATGTCCCCTGTCCTGTAATGTTGCCAGTCATCAGAAATATGTTAAAATAGGAAATCTAGATAATTTTTGTTTGAATTCTGCTTAACTGGGAGGTCTGGGTAATCTGATGGAGAATCCTTCTTTGAGGTCTATTTTCTCTTTTGTTCCAAAAAAGGCTCAGTGAAAAAAACCCCAAAACCTAATGAGCAAAATATCTTCATTATTTTTCATGTGTCTAAGTGCCTCCTGCAATTTCATGGAGAATACTTTGAATACTCAAAATTTAGGTTGTCTTTCATTTCAGTTACTGGTTATCTCTGTCACTGCTCATGATCAAAATACGAACAGTGAAGTACGGGCTACAATGCTTTTGTCTACATGAATAGCCTACTTCAATGAAAACATTCAGTACTGACTCAGGAGGTCAAACCTCTGAGGGGTATTAAAGAAAGAAAGAATAATGTCTTTTATTCGTAAGGTTGGAATGAGTCTCTTTTAAGGCTTTTTGAAAGTTTGCTTAGGACAGCCTATTCCCAAATACCTCAAAGAATAAAACATTGACACCACCCACAGCCAGGCAGATGTTTGTGGTTTGAATATAAAATGGACATGTACATGAATTTTTCTGTGATGATGTGATACCACTGTCAAGCCCAAAGACAAAGCCTGTAATGTATGTACTGGATATCTTTACCAATGTCCTCTAATACTGTTTTGATGACATATGGATAAAAATGAACTTTCTATGGATTAGTCAACATGGACTAAAAGACATATCTCTTATTAATCCTGCATCAGAAGATAGGCAGTGAAAAGCTGAAGAATTTTTTACTGTTGATACAATCTTACATGTGAATATGTTCAAACACAGAACAGTCCCAAGTACCAGAATTTTTCTTCTCTACTGTTCATCCAAATACTATAGCTAGTTGGATTGAAGTCATCCTTGAAGAGGCTTCTGCTATTCTGCTATTGCTTCTGCTCAACAACAGCTATTTTCCAGCAAGAACTGTAGAACAGCAGACTTTTAACACATCATTAGGCCAGTACTGGTCTGAGGAAAAAGAGTAGTGCTGGCCCAGTGTATTTCTAGAAGTTCAAATGACCAAAAACTGATTGTAGGCATTCGCATAGGCAGACTTGATCAAACAGATGCCAGAATAGATTTGCTCACTAAGATCATAGAATTATAGAATAATTAGGGTTGGAAAGGACCTTAAGATCATCTAGTTCCAACCCCCCTGCCATGGAGATAGAGAGTAATTTCTCACTGGAGAATTTACAGCAGTACTTTAACTATGCTACCCAAGTCATTGCAAGGTGGCCAATTCTTACAGTAGGCACAAGATAAAGGAATGGCTTACTCAGCTATAGCAAGGCAAGACTGATAGAAATAAAGTCTGAAATGACAACCTGAAAATGAAGTTCATCTAAAAACAGAAGCGCCTCAAAAGACTGAAATTTCTTATGTTCTCAATAATAAAAGCTATTAACAAAGCATTTTTTAAGAGTATTTTATCTGGTATATCATGGAATAAAGATCTAGATATAAGCAGTAATTAAAGATCTACTTTGATTTTGATAATCCTTTTTAATTGCTTTTTTAATTGTGGTGAAATTTTAAAACATTTCTGTGAAGTGCTCTGTGGAAAAAGCGCTGATGTAGAGAGATTAACTAATCAAGATTGCTCTATTCTATTTGAATAACTAGAAAGGAACTTTGAGTGTGTAAGTGTAAAATAAATCTTCTAACTAATGTATGGCTCCGTGTAATCTAATCTCACCTTCTGGGAACAATGTATAACAAATTAAGCTTGGATCATGAAATGTCATACAAATCTGGCAGTGAGATTTTGTTTGAAGGGAAGAACTGCTATTCTCTTGGTCCTTAACAGCCATAGAAAATTTCAATTACGTGAGCATCTTGGCAAATTCTACCTCCAGGGTATGGAGGATTTTTTAGAAGTTTTCTTTAACCAACTACAGTGTCCCAGAGAACATTGCCTGGTTTAACCGTCTTGAGTCATACCTACCTGCAGCTCACCTGCCCTCTTGGACACGAAAACAGCTTTGACAGTATTTTTGATCTTGAAGTAAAATAAACTTCCTCAAAATAAGCACTAAAATAAGGGTATTGTAATAACAGTAAACACCCTAGTTTCATCTTCTTCAAAATTTGAGGAACCATTAAATGACCAGATATGGGTATACACCTTGAAGTTGAACATATTTAAACTATTAAGAAAGGAATAAACAAAATTACACAGAGAAAAATTCCTAAGGGAATGCAGAGTAAAGCAAATTAAAAATTTGTACAGAAGAGATTGGAGGGAGGATGAAGCAGAGGAAGCAGAAAAGAAAAAGTTGAAGCATAGAAATATGCATGATATATACCAGATACAGGTATCAAGACCTTATTTTGCACCTGATTATTCTATTGCTGTCACATAGGAATGATTTCATTAAAAGATCTGGTAATTGTGTTATTGGTATGTGCTTTTTAAAAATATTTAATTCCTGGCATCAGTGAGGGAGACATAACTTCAGTCAGAAGAAAATATGTTAAATCTGTATCTGTACTGCTCTCCCATGTTGTAGATGAGTGTTATCACATTTCACTATTTTTTTCAGAGAAGACTTGACATGAGTTAGGTCATATTAATCTCAGTTTTCCAGCTTACCTGTAATAAAGTGGAAATCACAACTCTGCTGTCACGTTGTTTGGTGGCCAGAAGATGCTCAGATACTGCATTGTTTGGGGAATCAAGTTTGACTGTACAGAGCTACCCTAACTAGCTATAACTTCAGTTTAAACCTGTGACAATAATGTTTCCAAATCATTCTCAAACCTATTTAATTCATAAGAAAGTATTATTCAATGCATGTCCTGTCATCAGAACAAAGAAGCCACTGACATCATGCATTCCTGCCTGTCTTCCTTGATTCCAAAAGATTATGTTTGATGAGTAGATTGTACTACACTGTTAATGGTTAGGAAAGATGATTTCCCATTTAAATATTGTGTGTAGATTTATAATAAAAACAAATGCAGGGTTCTGCAAGCAAGTAAACTTCAACTAAACTTCAAATATCATCATTATTTAAAGTCTCAACTCACACTTTTAATTTCCATTGGTAAAATCAAGAAGTTTTCATTATTAATTAAGCAGCTAATTTTCTCTTGCCGTATGAAACAGGGAGAAGCAGCTAATTGCATTTGAGATTCCCTTCAGCATAATTAGATCTAAGCAAATAGATAATCCCCTTGACACCAATGGCATACATCAGACTCATTTCAAAGCAATCATTTCGTTTGGGAATATCACACCTGTAGTAATTAGAAAAATGCATCTCGTTCTCCTAGGGAATTATTTGGGCAACACATAGAATTACCTTGAAAAACGGACAAAATTTAAAGACCATTTGTAAAAATAATAGTATATTTGCTATAATTAGTGACTTTTGTTTTTAAATTTTGAAATATGAGCTTAAAGTTCAATGACAAAAATTATGATTAAACTGTATTATTCAGGAAGAAAAACTTTAAATCAATGGACACAACTGCATTTGATACCAGTAACTCCATTTTAAGCAGTCCTTCAAACTGAAAATAGATTCGTAGAATGAAGTTCACCTAAAATTAATTTTTAAAATAAATATTTTTTCTGACAATATGAACAGTTGAATTTTTAACATTCTTGAATAAATTTTTTTTTCCTTTTTTTAAAGGCTTTTAATTTGTAATTTCTTATCATTATATGTACTGTAAGTGTGCAATATAATATAGAGTTTAAAGAATTAAATTTTGATTATCTTAAAATAAATTTTTCCAGATGGCTCTTCTTTCCAGGTCAGAAAAAGCAATTTCTTCCCTATTTAAAAAAAAATCATCAATCTTCACCATTTCACGTTAAAATACCTGGGGGTGGGTGTATGCATGCTTGAGGGATATAAAGAGATGGAGAAACAAGTTTAAAGATAGAAAAATATGTCCTTATATGCATAAGATATTAACTGAGAAATTAACTCTTCTAGGTCAAATTAATTTACTCTTCTTTGGGGCTACACCAATTCCGATATATCAGCTATTTTACCACAGGTGGAATTGCACTGTACCTTGGCAGAGATACAACCCTAAAGCTACACTGCTAGACCATGGACATTGTGGAACCTATGATGCTTCTTATCATCAATCACTCAAACTGCTTCATGTTTAAAGGCATTTTGCTGCAAGACGGAATGCACCTAAAGCTGGTTTTGTTGAGGTTAAAACTGCTGTGCTAGATTTTTTCAGTTTTCAAATCCCAAGGAACACATTGGAAAACTCTAATTCAGACAAGCCAGGTTGCACATTTGACTGAGCTGAGCAAATTAGAGAAAAAGTGGAGGTCGAGATGTGTTTGAGACAGCGTAGTGCATGTCAAAGACTGCAATGCCCTCTGAACTTTAGATTTTAAGAATCTCTTAATTAGTACTTGATAACTAATACATAAACATTTTAGTAGTAAGAATTAAGTAGTACTGATCCTGTACAGGTGAACAAATGTATATTTTACAACCTAAAACCTCAGTAATAAATAGAAGATTCAAAATAAATACTTCTTAATCAACAGTCACATTGATCCACCATAAATATTGCATCACCTAAACATTGATATCTAGGCAAATTGCTTGGGTAACAAAACCGATGCATAGCAAATGTGTTCCTGCATCCTAAAATGAGTGCATGCTAGATTAAGTAACTCCATTCTGTTGCTGCCTGGTTTTGTGTGCTATGAACATCTGACTTGGAAGCAAGAGTGGGGCAGACTTAAGAGGTATAAACTGATGTTGATCCACCAATTAGATTGTTGTCATTTTCACCAGCCAAGAATCCGTAATTCTAGCATTATGACAATGTTATATCAAATATATCCAAAAATAAGTACCGCTGACAGAAGAGAAGAAAGCTTTGGTTTGTTTTGTCTGTTTGCAAGGTACTTTAAACAATTAACAAATATAACCTCTTCAAAATGCAATAAAGAAAAAGAAAAGCAAGACGAAGAGCATTCCTTGTTTTTGACAACACCATTTCTTCAAAGAACTATCACAGGGCTTTCAAAGTAGAAAAATAATAAAAAAAGAAAAAAGGAAAGTTTACTCTCGTGGGCTTCAAATGAACACTTCATAATGTCACCAGATAGTGTTTTGCTGATCTCACTGGGATTTGGAGAAGGCTTCTGGAAATAAATATCGTAAAGCAATACAAATAAGAAGAGCTTTCAACTTAATGAGAAAAAAATCTCCAGAAAAAGCATTTTCAGCTTGGATTAATCCAAAACAATTTCTTTTCTTTTTTGTGTGTTAAGCTATTCTCTAGTTTTAGTGGACAAGTGTTTTGTCCAGTGCCTTATGAAATGTTTGGCTTGTTTGTTATTTATCCTCTCTTTGAGATTCTTCCTTGATGCAAGTTAATCTCTTTGTGATAATGGGATTTTGAAATACAATAGTCAGATAATTTACTTTGACTACTTTTTCTTTTAGCTCTCTTTCCACTCCCCACCTTTATCCCAGCTGAAATTCTTTCTAAACTGGCATCAAACATCATGAATAACTTTGATTTCTGAACAAGTTTGTTAATGAAGTTATTACTTGTCATATATTTTTTCCATGCTTCACATAGACACCGCACTTGAGAGTTTATTAAACTGGTTGTGTTCAATACATTTCCTTAAAGTCTCCTGAGCGTTGAGGCTAACCTGCTGTCTCACACAAGTTACAAGATTTCAGTTCCTTCTGCATTAAGGTTATGTTTCTGCCTCCCCTTGCACAAAGGAATATGAGTTCTATTTGTGGGTTCCTACAGCTCAATCTTGGGTTTCTTCTTTTGGGCTTCTACAGTTTGATGGCAAAATGAAACACCCATGAGATTTGAGCTAAATGATCACCATGAACGCAGGGCAGCTGATGAGCAGCACTGCTTCTGTCTAATGAAATTGTGTAACCTTTGAATGAAAACCAGGACTTTGGGATAGGGCAGAGATGGTCTTACCTTAACACCAAGTTGGGACATGGCCAACATATCTAGTCAGACCTTAGAATTTGGGGGCACTTCTAAGTTTAATAATACAGAAAACAGCCAACACATCCCACCTTTACCACCAAGATCTGAGTCTCATAAGACAGGTTCAACTCAAACTCATCCGGTAAATATAAATACATGCTTTGCCACAACGTGTTTCACTAATACCAAACAGCCTCCCCAATCATTCATCACTTGAAATAATACACACAGGTGCTGAAGTGAAGTGCAGCTGTCGATAAAGGCTAATGCCAAATTATTTTCCTGAGGTGAGTTGGCTTTCAGTTATGCTGAGTTTTTGTTTTGTACTCTTTTTTTTTAAGAAAGTGGGGAAGAGGAGAAGAGTTGGGATTTTTTTTTTCTTTAAACAACATCTGTAATTTTCTTTTTAACCATAGCAAATGAGTCTGGTCATTCAATACTTTGTGAGGCTGAAAATATGCTACAGTTTGAAAGTAGCACTGAAAATCTGAGGTTAAAACCTCCTTTGTAGGATCTTTCAGTTGAAACCAGGAGCATTCAAGAAATGCAAACGTTGAATATAACTTTTATTTCTCGCTTTGATTCCTCCCTGCCCTATAATCTACATTGTGATAATTGGTTAGAATTTGGAGGGAAAAGTTGTAGATGTTCATCTTGACATGTACAATAGCTTCGGGGACTCACCAAGAATGAAATCTAACTTCAGGTTCTTCTGTTAGGTTCAGGACTCAGTCTCATATTTTCATAGTCCAGATAAAAGTCACAACATAGGGTATAGTCTGAGTTCCTGTGATGGTGACAGTATGAAGGTAGGTGTCTCTCAGAACTTGCTATTGAACTGCCTCTATTTTCTATAAATAATTGAACAGACATTAAGGCAGAGACTTAAAATATGGTCTTTCATATGATCTATACAAAAGCATTAACTACTTAACTAGGTTGTCTCTTTGCTGCAATGGATATTTAATTATTTAATATTAAGTGGAGACAATTTCCCCTCAGTTTTCTATATGAAGCAGTGCTGTGGTTTAACCTGGCAGACAGCTAAACACCAAGCAGCCATTCACTTGCTCCCCTCTGTTGGGATGGGGGAAAAAAGGTAAAACTCATGGTTTGAGATAAAGGCAGTTTAATAAGAAGAATAGGAAGAGAAAATAATGTTAAGAGAATATACAAATTAAGTGATACACAATGCAATTGCTCACCATCTGCTGACCAATGCCCAGCCAGTCCTCAAGCAGTGAGCCACCACTCCCCAGCCAACTGCCCTCAGTTTTATTGTTCAGGGTGATGATATATGGTTTAGAACATCCCTTGGGTCAGTCGGGATGGTAAAAGGGACCAATATTGGTCAGGCTCACCACCTCACCATTGGTCAATTAGAAGTCAAGATAATAGTTTAAGCTGATCTGCGAGGACCCCTCTTTCTCCCACTTAAGAGACCTGGATACTTCTTGAGGGTGTCTTATGTTACCAATTTTACTAAAAGGACAGAATGAATCTGTTCTTAGATTGTTTCTAGTCCTCTGTCCAGAGACAAAATCTAGATAATAAGCTTCAACTAGAAGAATTTCAATTTTTAGGTATATAAAGTTAAGGGAGACTAAACTTGTTTTTCCTTATAAAATCACTAGACTCCGAGAGTGTCAACCTCTATCTTTCAGGTAGTAAGCAGAAACGGTGTATCATGATATACCAATGGGCATGATATTAAATTAGATAGTTTTAGTTTTGCAATGAAGGTAATACAACCAAAGGGAAGCCTGGTCAAGAAATATTGAGCCCTGAAAGTCAAATAACTTTGTTAAGATGGAGACTTGATGGATATAAAGCCAAGAATACTCATCTAGTTTTAGTTAATTCAGGTTATTGGCTAGTATTTAGATGGGACAAATCATAAGGTTTTCTGTTTCTTCCCTAGTGCATAAAACAGATCCCCAGCAAGGGAGGGCTATTTTGCCAACTGTCTCTTGTTAACATATTATTGGTATGTTTCTCCTCATTTCTCTTACAGCTGGAAAAGGTGCTCACATCATCTCCCATTTAATAGAATATCCTGGCTAGACTCCTCAGAGGCTTTTGTTTCCCTGTTAATTGTAGACTTTATTTGGAGACTGCCAGAAGCCAGCACTAATTCAGAAGGAGGCGGTGGGCAGCAGCATGATACAAGAGACTCCCAAAGAAGGAGCGTTATGGCCCTTCTTTCCTCACATAAGAGCAATCCCACAGCTCCCAGTGCCTGTGCTTGAGAGGGTGGAAATCTGGCTGGCATGCCCTAGCCTCCAACTCCTATTAAAACAGCAGCAAAACTACCCATCCTGGTATGCCAAATGAGCATCCGAGTGCATCACAATTCAATCCCTCCTTCCTCCCAGATTGCTAAAGCAGCTTGAGATAGTCACTTCCATGACCTTGTAAAATGTCTGCAGTGTTGCAGAAACAACCGGTTTCTCTTTGTAGTAGAAGAGAAGGTATTTTTTGGAAGGAGGGGTGTTTTTGTTTCATTTTTCCACCTCGCCCTCCTTCCCCCTTTCCTTGAGCAAATCCCCATAACAAATAAAGTTACACTTCAAGACTGGATTATGCAGACTGTTAGGTTCGCATGCCAATGTTTACTTTAAGTTAAAAATGATACTTCTGAGAATTCAAATAATATGTTTAAAGTATTTCCAGGCTGTTGCTTTGCTTGTATTTGTTTTGGCACTGATTCCCTCCACGAATATGTCAGTTCTGAAGGAAAGATGAATATTGCTCAGTTACCGCCTTTGCCTATTGATCATGCATTTAACATCTTTGTTTATGTGCAGTTTTGGAGGGATTCATGGCAAACTTAAGAGCACTTGCTGCAGAGAAATTTTACTGATGAGACCTTGCCTCTTTCAAGGTGAATGTGCCTGGATGGCAAACATTCTAATGGGGGAGTAATAAAAGCCCACAGTACTGCTATTCATAGATCAGAGCAGATAATCAGAATAGTCTTTTTTGACCTCGAAATTTATATGTCTATCAAAAGGTTTCTCTTCAATTTTTCATTGTAATGGCTTGTCTGGGACTCTGATGAAAGGGCTGCAGAATGCCTGTCTCGCCTGACATCCTCTGGAAGATATTCTTTCCATGGCTGTCTTTTCTCTGAAAGCCAACTTGCCTGATATCCAGAGCAACATGCCAGATCCTGTACTCTCAGCCTTGATTCAACTTCTCCTGAGGCGTGCGTATCCTCTGACTGCATACACCTGAGCTGGCTTCTTACAAGTTCCCCCAGGAATCAGACCTGAGAGAAGATATAGGCCAGGGACATCTGAGCTGCCTTTAATTGAGCCGTTGCATGTGCATGTAAAGCTTGTTAACTTAAGCTGGAAACAAAGTAAACATAGCTGTGACTATAGATACACCTGGACTGATGCTATGCAGCAACAGCTTGCATTGTCTTGGCATGGTGATCTCCTGAACCCACTCTGTAGCACCTATATGGACTTGACAGACACATTTTTTTAGTCCATTGTTTCATTCCTGCCTCCATCTTGCCTTTGTCTTTGATAAATTTAAATTGGGGCAACTTTTATATGGAGGCAACATAGTGGTTTCTGCAAGTTTTAGAAGCAAGGAAAGAGGTTAAGGATGGTAAATGAGCAAATCTGTAAGCAGGATAATCTTTTTTTTCCAGTTAGAATTTTCTCTAATGGTTCCCAGGAGTGGTCCGTATGTTTCTCTTGGAGTTTTTGAAAGACTTAGGAAATCAGGGGAGCAGGGAAGGCACACAGAATATCTTCCAACCTTATCTTGAAAGCAAGCTAAAGCTGACACTTTTTCCATCTATTCCATCTAGAAAAAGACCTGATATTTATTCTTGAGAATGATTTGTAGAAGAACATCACAGATTTTATTCCTGCAAAGTTTCCTTAGACTTTATTTAAGGAGTCTGGAAAGTAACTGGACTTTCTGAATATTTGGCAGAAATGTAGGAACGAAACTATTCAGACATATCTTATTGTGTTTTAAATAATGGGTGAATAGAAAAGAGGAAAAGTTGGTCAAGTTAATTAACACTTAGTCAAAGAAAAAAAAGAAGACATAACAGGAGTTTTAGAAATTACTTGACATTGAGATAAAAGAATCAGTCATTAATTGGTTATCTTGTAAGGGCTACAGAAGGAGTCCTAACAAGGTCACCATGACTTTGACAGTGACCACAGCTATATTGCTTTTAGGAACTGAAAGGGAGAATGGTGATAAGGAAATTGGATAGGTGATTATGCAGAGGTCAGGAGGGAGGGTCAGATGATTGCCAAGCTGGTCAAAAGGCAAGGCACGTCATCAAAATGGCTGGAATTATAGCTGTCTGTAAACTCATTGTCCCTTTTCAAATTGACATCAAAGGAAATGGAAAGCACTGATAATCTCTCTAAGAAGATAATGAGGCAGATGGGCAAAAAATTAAAAAGATAGATAAATAAGCTAATGAATAATGTACCAGAAAAAGAGATGCAAATGTAAATATTGAAGTATGGACAAGCTCAACAGCAAAAGCTTACAGGCTTTTCTAGCTTGGAAATTTTAAATAATGGAAATATGAAGATTTTAATTCTTAATGATTAATTTAATTCACTGGTGGAAAATGACATGGCCCTGGATCTCTCCTGTTCCTAGAAACAGTTTTGCTTGAGTATTTTGCGGCAATAGGAGTGGACGTGAAATACGAGCCAGCCTTCTCTCCTCAAACTGTTCCAGGATCTCAGCATATATCTTGTCTTGAAAGTTTCTTCTTGGCTCCATTCATATCTTTCCTGCTGAATGCAGGTGTGGATTTACTTGGGAAACACTTGCCTTCTTCCAGCAGCGGGAGTCTCCTCCGTGTGGTGTATGCTTCAGACTAGTCCAACTGCAGGCTTGCAATAGTAGACCTGACCTATTAAGATTAAGGCTCTGTCTGCCACTGGCTCACAGAACAGTGAAAATCTAGGTGAAGCCAAGGACTTAAATGGTGACCCCACAGCCTTGCAAGTTTAGTTCAGCTTAATTCTGCAGCCCCAAGATATGCCTAATGCATATGAATGCAATAAATAAAGATGAAGCAATATATCTTACTTAGAAGGCAGGCAGGTTTTCCTCTTTCCACAGGGGAATAACTGTTTCTCAATTAACATCAGTTAGGCTGCCATTCCTCAAAGCAAAAGGCTGCTGTGTGAATAAAGGGACATTACATTGCTATAATTATTCCCTTTCTACATAAGAAATGATAGCATTTCTGTCTACAGTTTAAAATCTTTGATACAAAGATTTTACTTTGTGCTCAAGGTGTGTTCGTGAAGAGAACATTGTGTCACTTTATCAGTATAACTAAAATATGGGAGTAAGGGGGGGTAGTTCAGATGAAACAGAAGGATGACCTGAAATCTTTCACTTTTCAGATTAACTGAGATGGCTATCCAATAATAATCCGATATCCAATATCTGATAATAATCATGGATGAAATTTTCTTTTAAGATGAACAAAAAAAAAATTTCAGATACACAGAATTTTCATTGGAAGTTCATGGCAGTTGCTCAAAAATCCCCAGTGACCTCCTGGATAGGGTACCTAGAATATCCGTGTTCTGGTCTGGATACATAGAGCAGGGACTTGGATTTTAAATTTATTTCACTGCAAATGTTTTCCGTGCACCAGGCTACCAGAGAAGTAAAACCTTTGTCTTCAAATCCAATATTTTCTAAGATCAGGCACATATTTCCGTGGAAATTTTCAGTTTCCATTAGGTGACACTTCCCAGTGAAAATTCTTCTTTTCCAGTTCTAATGATGGTGAATTTCAGAGAACTTTAACACTTTTGCAGAAAAACAGAATCTCCTGCAGCTGTAATTCTAGTTTTAAAATGGAGCTCTTGGTTTGTCTTCTGCAGATGCTCATACAGTGTGGGACATAATCTGTCTCATTATATGTTTTATGTATACCCACAGTTTAGGCACCTACTACAACATCCCTGTGTGCAATGTGGACAGTTACAAACCTCAGAAGCTCTCCAGAGTGGGATCCCATTTATCTAAATTAGTTACCTAAAATCCTTAAGAGACTTGTCTCTTGAAGGCTGATAGTCTCTGAAGGCTTTTAAAGCCCCTATTTCTTTCTATGACCATATAGGAAACTTAGGTGTTTAAGAAAGCTTCCTTTACGTAACACCTACAAACCAGATCCGAAGCAGATGTCTAACTTGTTGACCAGATCCCTGCAGCCACTGCCATCTTCTCTTTACGTTAGTGTTTTGGCATTATGATAACAGTCAGTGCAAACTATTTAGACCTGGTTAATTCCGTATTTGATTCTAAGAGGAACCACAGGAATGCTCATGGAACTTGAAAACCAGAGCTGAATCTGGCCCATTAATTTATTTGTTGCAGGGGAGGAGGAAGGAAAGGATTTTTTTGTGTTTGCATCATCTATACCATTCGAATCAGACACAATACAAATCTCCTTAGCAGGGAACTTTGGGGTTCTTTCCGTCTCCTCTCAGAATGCATCCTGAAATCAGTATAACAGGATATAACAGGAACATGGTATCCATTGTTGCTTGATTCCACCCAGGTTTCATACCAATGATTATCAACTAGCAGCAAGATGCAATATAAGGACAAGATTGCATTAATTCTGCCAGTTTAGAAGTGGACTAGCTCCCAGCTTATTTCAAGCAAGAGTCATCTCACTTTGTCTGGAGCTAACAACTGCATCAGGATCTGACACCAGGATTTTAGTTTTGAGTCTGATGAAATTTCTTTCAAATACCCCTGGAAGTTGTTGAAGTCCAGAATCCTTAATGGTGGTTTAGTTTCCGTACACCTCCAAACTTGTTATAAAACAGAAGCGCAAGGGAAGAAAGGAAGAAACAGATGATCTCAGGGCCATGAAGAATTGCTGTTTGAAAGTCTGTTTGTGTTCCTGCTTGGTGATGGCTGTTATTCAGTGTTTTGGATACAACTTTTTTCCCTTTCTGAAATTTTATCCTGGTGAATGAAATTGTGAAAGAGTTATCAGCAGATACAGTTGGTTGTCATCCTACGGTCATTACTTTTGTGTAGTCTCCTGTCTGAAGACTCCAGGCACACTCATGGGGTGGATACAGACTTCCTTTCAAGTACTCCTTGGAAGAGCTGGTCTCCATGTAGTAATGCTCTTTCTCCTTGTCCTCACTATTTCCTCCTCATATTCCTTAGATGTCTTCACAGAATTCCTCAATGCCTCCCAAGCATATGCCCTATAGCGTAACATTTCCTGAATTCACACACAAGGCATAGAGGAATTTCCATGCATTTACCAGGAAACAAGAGAGAATAAATGGTGGAGAGGCTGAACGAAGTCTTTTGCTGTTACTTGTCACAGCCTTAAGACTCACAGGGAAGGTCATTCTGTGCTCAGACAGAAACAACATCTGCTCACAGCACACTGCTTCACCAAGATCTTCATGCAACCCTCTTTACCTCAAGTGCTTGAAAACTGGCTGCTTGAGTATGATCAGCGCCATCTCCTCTGTGACTTTCAGCTGCCTTTGTCCCATGATCAGCAGGATGAAAACAGCCTTTGGGCTCTGCTGCCAAGGTGGCACCTATCCTGATAAACCTGCTGCCCCTGGCAGGCTTCACATCTTAGATGATTGTCTCTGGTTAGAAGATCGTCCAGATTTAATGATAAGCATATCATAAGCAGGTCTGAGTGTTCACCTTTGGCCATTCCACACTCTGCAGGGATGAGAGGCTGAAGGGTACATGCAAAACTGCTCACTTCTTTGGACTCTATTCCGAAGTTGTGTAAGGTAAGGTTTTAAAAGACACATCTTGGAGCTTATCAGAGAGTGCTCTAAAGTATAATGGCATTTGAAGGAGCCCTCTGATGAATCAATATCCGGGAAAAAGAGGTGCCCAAAGTTCCCGTTGCCATACAGCCCAACCTTCCCCACAGTGCAAATGTCATTTTCCATGTCACTCCCAGAAAACTGAGGGCATGGGGATGTGCAATGTGTTACTTCCTTCTCACTGCATAAAAGCTGACTTTAAAAGCTCTTCAGGTTCCTAGATTGCAAGCTCTATTTACAATGCCAAAGCACTAAGGTATTTTTCACAGTTTTAATGCCATCACATCTTTCAATACAATGCCTTAAACTGCCAAAAAATAATGCTCCCAATCAAGGCAACTATATTTTATGTACATGCTATGACTTACTTCTTCCTACTGGTGTTAATCAGATTTCATTTATTTTTATAGCATTAGGGACATTAACATTACCCTCTGGAAATATTCCGCTTTCTATTTGTCCTTGGATAAGATACGTCCTGTATTAGGATAACTTTCATCCTGAAGATAAATGTTTCCCGATAAAACAACATTGTTAACCTGCAACAACTGCAACATGAAATAAATGCAGTTGTCAAATAAACTTTAAAGGGGGAAATTAAAAGTAAAAAAAAAAGAGGGGAGAAACCCAGAACACAGATTAAAATACTGCTGTATTGTTCTTTGCTATCCCCAAATGCATTCATCTTCTGGCTATCTCACATGATTGAATGACAAAGAAGTCATCTGAAATGTCAAATGACAGAAGATGTATTAGCATCACAGGGTAATGTGTTTGTTCTCAGGAAGAAGGAGGAGAGGTTCAGATGTCTTTCATACTGTATCATGTAAAAGGGACCAATATGGATGAAATCCCCTTAAATTTTCTTCATATGAACTATAGGATAGACTCGAAGTCTGCAAATATGTATGAGTACCTATGTCTGTCTATTTTTATTCCGTAGTATGTCAAATTTAGGGCTTATCAATAGCCATTGAAGTCAATGGAAGACTTCCTGCTGACTCCAATGAGTTTTTCATCACACCCTGACTTCTTTCAGATCTTGGTCCAGATAAATGCTTCAGCATCTGCTTAGCATGTAAGCGGTTCTACAATATAAGAGAGTTTTGCCAGGAAATGTCCATCTGCCTGCCCATTATATTTCTCCTTCTATGTTTTCTGCACTTTTTTTCCCTCTAACATTTGTCTACTGTCTTCTGATGGCAAAAAATGAGTTGTTTAAATTGTAAGGTACAATCAGCAAAGTCACTTAAAAAGTTGATGCTTTTTAACTTAAATGTCCCCTGAAGAAGACATTTTTCATAGTAAAACTGGTAAAGGTGTGGGATATTTCAGGAATGAGATAAAAATGAGGGATACAAATGGTTGAAGACGAGGGCAACAGAGGTGAATAATGTTTTATGTCTCTTTTGATGTTTTCTTGTTGTTTCTTGTTCATATCTTAGCAAATAATGCAATTTAAAGGCTGTCTACAGGAGAACCAGAGCTGGTTGTACCTATAAAGAAAGGCATTTGGCCAGCAAAAAATAGTTGTTTGTTTGACCCTTGCTCAGATATACACCTTGGCACTGTCACCAGAGTGAACTGAACAGGTTTTGGACAGGCTTTGGACCCCTTTTCTGCTCTGTAAAGGTATTATTACCTTGCCTTACCTTTCCTACCTAACTTACCTTACCTACCTAACTTACCTACCTTACCCGCAAGAGTGTCTGCTCTGCTATTCTCTGCTGCTGCAAATTTGGTTTCTTTTTTGGCATCTTGATTCATTCTTCACCACATTTACTGACCTTTCAGACAGTAAATGGCATCTCATCATGTAAGCCCAAAAGATCTTACTGGATGTCTTTTTGTGCCCTAAACCAGTATTTTGGTGTTCTTTCTCTTTGTAGTTTCAGAAGAAGGAAGAAGAAAGGGGGATGGAAAAGAGGTTGGGAGCTTTTATAATTATGGGAGCTTTTATAATTATAAGAGCTTTTCTTAGGGCTTTAGCTAACTATTAAGTAAATATGTTTCTTATTTTAACCTCTGGAGTGCCCCAGGCCTCACTGGGATATTTCACATACATGGATTTTTGCGGTAGGATGTAGGTCATGCTATTGCACTGATTAGCATTGACTCTGCCTTTCAAGATATGCCGCTGGGTGGGATGTTCTTCCAAGGAGTAACTGGATTAGTCACTAGGTCAAAGACTAAGTGCTCGGTCTTTGTGGCCTAGAAATTCAATACCTTGTCCCAAGCTGGAGCCACTGAGCCTGACAAATGAACTCTTTCTAAGACCTTGCCCAACATCTACCTGTTCTGTGCTTAAAACAAGAAAATTACTTCTATCATATGCCTGAGGACACAGCTCTTAGACAAAGTTGTCATAAGGTGAGGTGGTCGACTACAAGTTTTGTCTTGTTGTTCAGTGTATTTTCTGAGGTACTTTATAAGCTCTGAAATCTCAAATCCATTAAGAACTGTGAGACAGATAAAAAATTGAATTTCAGTTCCAGCCTGATGTCTTAATCCATTTCTGACTATACCTTTTACACTGTGTTTAGTGTTAGGGACATCTGCAAATGAACATACACGTGCACACATTGCACTAAGCTTCTTTTTTTCTTTTCCTACTTTTACAGTTAAGGGTTTTCTTCTCACTTCCCTCACCCCTTTTAATGTCTTTTAAGAGAAAGATGCAGTCAGCAAAAACCAGCCTTCTGTGGCTAATGTGAATCAAGAAGGATGTGTCATGTATAATGAGACATGAATAGCTAAGGAGATTGCATAGCCTGCATCATAGGCATATGGAATTGGATGGTGAATCCTGCTTTATATAGGTCAGCCTCTTGCTAAAATATATGATCATATACTTATTTCTAATCTAAACATACTAATGGACAATTTATATCATCCTTATTCATGATAACATTGTGGTTTAGATTGTCACTCTTTTGCATTCACCTGCCAAACATATCTGTAGACTAGTGTATTTATTCCTTGACTTATTCCCCCTTCCAGCTTTCTTCTCCTATTTTAAACTAATTTTCTTGCAAATGTATAAGCATCCTTGTCCATATTACTCCAAATGCCGAGGTGTGCTTATAAACAGTAGTGTCTTCCTTGTCTCTGTGAGAAACAACTGATGTGACATCCTTAAATTGATAATTGCTTTTTTTTTCATGGTCAAATCACTTTATTAGCTCATTTTCACTTCAGTTGGGAAAGATTTCATTTTCCTTTGACATCTACTGTAACGCATAGTATAGTTCTTTATAGGACCCTCTCATTTACCTTCAACACCAAATATGACTTAGGTTAAATGGAAGAAATCAGGTCTCCTTGGTCAATTAGATCACCCACGTCTCTCTCAATATAGTTTCACAGGAAAAAGTTGTTCATGTGTCCCCACACATGAAACAGAAACACTGCAGTCTTGTGGTAAGAACTCAGGCAGGTGACAGAAACACCTTCATCTAGTTCATACTGATATTACCAATGACTGAAGGAGCTATAATCAAAGACTTTTACTTCCTTGTGTTATGCAGTGCACTGGTTACCTCAATCTCAACTGGTCAGTGCAGCCTGGGGCTTTCAATCAGGTTCATACGGACTCTGCAGTATTTTGTGCAGAACTTGGGGTCAGCAAAAAATAGGCATCTCAGCACATCTTAGTGTTGTCATTACCTGTAGAAGAATATAAATCCCTACTTGCAATGGAGGCACCAACTATGAGTGTTCTTAGAGCAGGCATATGTCTGGACTAGTATCAATAACCCAAACTGTACCCATTTGTGGGGATGTTTTTAAATAGTTTTTCCCCAGCACTGAGGGTCCTTAGTTCCTCTGTATGTCTGCCCAGAGTGGATGTCACATTGTGTCCATGAAAATACTGTAAATATGACGTAGTCATAGTCCTTCAGTTTTGTTGGATAATATTTGTGGTTAAACTGAACCAACAACTGTTCATCTGCCACACAGGCACTTTAGGAAATCAGTCATCTGTCCTAAAAGAGGAAAGAGTTATAAATGCAACCTAGTGAGATTCTTTTTCCTTCTCCTGCTCCCTTCCCTTCTCCTTCTCCCTCTCCTCCTTCTTCTCCCTTCTTTCTCCTTCTCCTCCTTCTTCTTCATGTTCTTCAGGTTCTTTACATTCTTGTATTTCTTCTTCATGTTCTTTTCTTCCTGTGTCACCCTCTCTCTCCCTCCAAGGCATTTCTAAATGTTTTGAGCATTGCATTTAGGTTTCTATTGTAGCAGATGATTGTCCATGTGGCATTTCTACTGTGTGCCATGAATAGTTGGCACAGCCCAGTCGGCTAGACAGGAAAACAGGGGTAGGTGGTGTGGAAGGATACACAATTCTAGGGACACTTGAATGTCATCCCTGTCAATAATGGATAGTGATGAATAGATTTCTTGTCCTACCTGCTGTTCATCACAGACCTTAATCAATATTTTACATGCATATGAAGATAATGGTTAGAATAATAAGTAAGATTCAACTTAATCCTACACAGCAAATTAAATTATTGCACCTGAATTAATACTGTCTTTTTCTATATTTTTACCACTCTTTATGTACGTTAAAAGTCAGCCTGAAAAAATGGGATTTAAGAACTTTTACACCACAGCAATATTCAAGTCTTCAACATCCTTATTAGCACAACACATTGCTTGGGTCTAAAAATAACCCACTTTTTTCCAGATAGCTACTAACTCCCTCTTATTTCTTAGAATTTATTTTTCTCCCTGCTGTTACCACAAAGCCACCCACCTGTTTCTAACTGTACTCCTGTCTACAAGCACTGATACCAAATACAATTGATTTTCTCACTTCTTTGTGTAAGAACATGCATTTTCATTCCCACATAATCTGAATTTGCTATGTATATACATTATTATGAACCATTTATACAGAAATAAAGACAGGCAAATATTGGCACCTTAACCTTTCTTTAAATAAAAATGAGGAGGAGGGTATGTGTATGTGTGTGACATTTAAATTTTCCTAAAGGGTGAAGAAACTCTCAAAAATACTAAATTAAATTTCCTTTGCTCTTCAGGTTTTCATTATTTTTTTGATCAAAACGGAGTTAGTTGTGATTGTTATCAATTGTTCAGCCTGAAGAAAAGGCAGCTCAGGGGAGACTATATTGTAGCCTTTCAGTATATAAAAGGGGCTTATAAGAATGATGGAGAGAGACATTCTACCAAGGCTTGTAGTGACAGGGCAAGAGACAACAATTTTAAAATATAGGAGGGCAGATTTAGGTTAGACAAAGGGAAGAAGCTCTTTACTGTGAGGGTGCTGAGGCGCTGGCACAGGGTGCCCAGAGAAGCTGTGGCTGCCCCATCCCTGGCAGTGTTCAAGGCCAGGTTGGACACAGGGGCTTGGAGCAAGCTGCTCTAGTGGAAGGTGTCCCTGCCCGTGGCAAGGGTTGGAATTGGATGGGCTTTAGGTCCCTTCCAACACAAACCAGTCTGGGATTCTATGGGTCAAGGTTTTCAGATTTCTTTGGTTCTTTTGCTTTTGGTTTTTTTTGGTTTTTTTTTTGGGGGGGGTGTTTGGTTTTTTGTTGTGGGGTTTTTTTTTTTTGTTTAACAAGTCCCCCTCTTTTAACAAGAAAATAGGAAATTAGGATAAAATAAATTACCTTTGGTGTATATTTTTTTTATCTTCTTGTTGTTCTTCTAAAATAAGATAGCACTGTGTTTCTTTCTTCCTTACTCTCTTTCTCTCTCTGTAGTCTTCTAATATGAAGCCCATTTTTTTCCTTCTGGTTCTATATAAGATGAGATATTTGCATCCCTTGTACTTTGTTACTGGCACTGGATGCAGCTGTCCTTAAGTCACCTGATTTCATTACAACTGCTTTTCCCAATAATTTTTCTTTCTTTGACATAATTCTAAATTTGAGCTTAAAATAGGTTTTAACAACTGAAAAGGAGAAGTAATTCTAGGGACAAACAGTTTGGCTTCTCAACAGGAAAGTGTTGTCTTAAAGTGCAAAGGCCAAGATTATAAATCCATTTTTGATAAAGGTGTAATATTCTTTTTAATCTTGAATCCTAAAGATGATACAAATTGCTCATTGCAGCTATGTCATATGAGTTCACTGTTCTATTATTTTCAGGTACAAATATTTGTTCTTTTACATAGAGGTAAAGAAGCATTTGCCCATCTAACAGAAGATACTTTCACAGCCTAACAGACACTGTGTTTTTTACTTATATCTTTGCTTTCTATTTTGCACATCAACTGAAACTGGTATCCATTGTCATTAGAGGAAGGCCACAATTACACGTTCTGAGTCACAACAACAGTTCCACCTTCAAAGTAGTTTGTGAAAATCTGAGTGACGGTCTTGTGAAGCAAAGCAGTGTAATAATTCCAGAGTTAAAATGGCTTAACTGAGGAAAAGAGATTTGAATGCTGTCACACAAGCACAGGCATTTCCAAAGACATGGCAGGCTATCTATTTTGGACAATTTTTCTCGAACTGGGAGGAATCATAATGTGTAGGGGCCTGTCTCGTACCTATAGGGATCATGGATAGGTGACTTAGGCGGCTTTTAAGCAGGTAATGTTCAGAGGGAAGAATGTAAATTCCAGTGACCCATTAACAGAGCTGGTATTAATAAAATCTGTGTTAGATGCAAGAAGGTGCTTTAAATAAGACTGAATAATGTCAAAATATAGAGAGTGTATTGCATGTTTGGGAGAACAAGTGCTCAAGAGAAAAGGTGAAGGTCAAAAGAGGAGTTCAGTTAAGCACACGTATGCACAGAGAATGTAGTCTTTTAGTGTGTTATTCTTAGGTGGGGCGGAGAGAAGAAAGTTTCATCCTTTCCTTGGAAAAATAATAAATGCTAAATTTTCATGAAACTTTCACTTTCACCCATGTACTTGAATGAGTTCAACTTTCATTCACTGTTCAGGCTTTGAAGGTTTGGGATTCTGAATGATTTTGAAACTAACTGGAACGGGTTCGGCAGTGCTGATCTGAACCAAGCAATACATGCAAAGCGGTGGCCTGTGAGCCACCCCCAGACATTACACAGCATGAAAGTGACTCAGACGTCAGAAATATCTTCATTCACCAAAGCAGTGGGTATGCAGGACTCTTGTTTGTTATGTAGCTTAAGTCTGGGTACTGAAAAATTCTATTGACTCTGTTTTTCACAGAAATACTTATTTTCTGCTGTTATTCTACAATCTACACCCTACTCCCTTACATGCCTGTGAGTCTAAACCCCATCGAGATGTGACCTATAAAAACATGAGTGCTTGATAATGCTCCAATTCATAATCAGTGGAGTAACGTAGTTGGATATAGTGCATGTGTATAAATGCCTAAAGAATTCAACATCACCAAGATGAAACTCATCAGTGTTTCACAGAATCATAGAATCATAGAATAATTAGGGTTGGAAAGGACCTTAAGATCATCCAGTTCCAACCCCCCTGCCATGGGCAGGGGCACCCCACATTAAACCATGCCACCCAAGGCCTCATCTGTTTGTACTAGCGAAGAATTAGGAAGAATATGTGTAATTGCTACCAAAAGAATATAATACTCTTTTAGATGGACAGTAGAATTTTTTCCATTTCAGTGTGTGAAAAAATGTGTTGTGTAGTGGGAACACAGAGGTTTGCTAAGAAATAATATATCATGTTACTGTCATAAAGCAATATTCCAAATCCAAATATATATATGAAAAAAAACCAAACAAAAACCCAAAGACCACTTCAATAATAATGTACCTGATTACTTGAGAAATAGAGTATGTAAAAGACAAAGAAGAAATATCTCAGCCACCAGTTTTTCATTAAAAAATGCAAGTAAGTTTATCTAAAAGTACTTGCAAATCCAGGTCAACTGTAAGGAATTCTTCTAACCAGATGGAAACCAAAGATAATTTTGTTCCTCACTAGTATAGCTTCTTTTGTTTTTCCCAAGATGAATTCTGTTTGGATTTTGGTTTTAGTCTTTTGGTCTTTTCTAGGCAACATTCAAAAGCAACATCCACATCAACAAGCAGTTGGTATCTGATTTATAAACTGCCTCTAGTGTGAGTTTCACGACACTCACATTATTCAGTAGTTACTGAAATACTGCTGAAATAACAGTATTTATTTCATATATAACCTACGATGGCTTCTTTGGGGTTGTATCTGTTCTTTGATGAATCTTAACTCTAGTTAAACTTTTTGGAGAAAAAAACGAACAAACAAACAAGAAAAAAAATGTCATAGAATCAAAGATGCGACTGTTACAAACCCATCATGGCTCAGAGAAGGGTTTTGTTGATGTTGTCTTGTTAGGAAACCTGCCTCCATTAGCGTAAATAAGATCCTGTATCTTGCAGGGTTGCAAACTGGGCATCTGAAACTTGTTAACAACAGCTGTTGCTGGGTTGCTTTATTCCTTTTTAATTTTATAAGTGGAATCTTTAGGTCATAACCTGTTGTTTTTTAGCAATCATTTCAGAAAGATTTGTTTGAATGTATAGGTAGGTCTGTACTGAAGCCTAAATTTGGAAGAGAACCCGTTTCTGCTGTTATTGCATACAGTTCATTGGAGTGATGCCTGATCCTCCAGTATTATAAGAACCAGTGTTTTTGCAAAGAACACCAGACACATGCTGAGCTTGACTGCAGAAACCCACCTCCAATGCCAACTATATCTGTCTCCAAAAGCTAAACACAAATGACTCATCAGACATACTAGATGAAGTAGAGAATGTTTTGAATCTGGACTGCGCTTGCAGAAATTATGATTAAAAGTGTATCCTCTTCACTTATTTACAATCTTAGTTTGTGTATGTACACCTATTTTTGTAGTAGGTCATTGTACTTTAAGAATTCAGAAGTAATCTTGAGGAGCTGAAGCTTTACTTGATTTTGATGTGGGGACTAATTAGCCCCAAAAGAAGGGATCTTGTTTCTTTTTCTGACATACCAGATCTATCTCCTGTCAGGAGCAGAAAAGTGAACTAAGATGGCCCTCAGACCTCAGCCAGTGCTGCAAAATTATGTTCTTCTTAAGATCATGTTTCTATCTTCTCCAGGATATTGTGAATTCTGCACTTAAATGTATTTCAGTGGTCATCTACAACATATTTCACTGGTCATCTACAGTTTGCCTAAGTCATCCAAGAGATAAACAAAGCATTAAATGTTTGTTTCCTGGAAGGAAGAGCCATAACTGTTCCTTTTCTTTAAAAGAGGAAAAAATAATTTGATATATCTAGCCAGGGACTAGGAACCACATACACAAGCCTGCAATCTAGTGACAGTCAACAGGTAAATCCAGTATAAAGGCCAGAATCAGTATATTAGCTATAGTAGGTAAATAAGGTGCATTGTAGAGAAAAATAAGCTTTACGTTTCTGTGAGATTTAGTCTCAGGCACAAAGGTAGATATGGCAGAGCTGAGCAGAAGCTTGACCCTGCTCAGTAGTGCTTTCACCACTCCAGTTCTAGATAAGCTCAGGAAGAAAAGGTAAGCATCTTTGCAACATGCTGTCTGTAGAGAAGAGGTTGATTTTACAGAGCCAAAGATATGTTCCACTTTTGTCTTTTTCTTTCTTTTTTTCAGTATTCTAATTTTTATTAGAGTTAAGAATTATTAGAATTAAGACCAAACCAAACTCTTTAATTAGACACCAGCTCCATTACACCCTGCTGTGCTTTCTGGCCATGAAGAATCAGAGTTTTCTACATTGATTCTCAAAGAATCCCAGCGATTCCTTCTAATTCTGTAGGGGTGTTCAGTAAAACAGAATGTCCCTGAAACAAACATAAAAAACCCAACCTTTTTCCAGTCACTGTTGAAATTAAAGCACTTTTCAAATCAGAAGCCAGAAGCTGATGAAAAGTCAATTTTTTGCTTATTGATATTTTCATAGAAATACTTTCCTTGCCGAATTTTACTTGCTCTGTAATTTTTCCTCAGCTGTTTCAACACATTTCAAAGGTCTCGGGCAAGATAAGAGTCACTTCTTCCTTAGCTGTTTTGCAGAAGACGCTAATCTTGTGGGACAACCTTAAGATAGATGAAGTTTGAAAGTCTGCCTTAATCAATTATTACTCCAGTGGCTGATGATGCCAATAGGTAAACAAGGCACAAAACTATGTGATTCTGGGGGGCCTATTTGATATTTGATATTTGACTATTTGATAGCACAGAGGAACAGAGTCATAGAACCATAGAAAGGTTATTTGGAAAAGACCTGTAAGGTCATTGAGTCCAACCACTAACCTAGCACTGCTGAGTCCACCACTAAACCATGCCCCTAAATACCACATCTACGTGTCTTTTAAATACCTTCAGGGATTCAACCACTTCTGTGGGCAGCCTGTACAATGCATGGCAGCCCCTTCAGGGAAGAAATTTTTCCTAATATCCAACCTGAACCTCCCATGGTGCAATTTAAGGTCATTTCCTCTTGTCCTATCACTTGCTATTTGGGAGAAAAAAGTGACCCCCACCTCACTACAACCTCATTTCAAGTAGTTGTAGAGGGCAATACAGTCTCCTTTGAGCCTCCTTTTCTCTAGGCTAAACAACTCCAGTTTGCTCAGAGATTCCTCATAGGACTTGTGCTCCATGCCCTTTACTCACACGGTTGTCCTTCTTTGGACACACTACACCACCTCAATGTCTTTCTTGGAGTGAGGGCCCCAAAACTGAACACAGTATTCAAGGTGTGGTCTCACCAGAATGGGTTGAACCTTAGAGTTTATTCCTTCTGCAGAAAGAAAAGCTGAAAAATTTCTCTACTCACAGACAAATCTTCAAATCACCCACATACAGCAGAGTATTGGCATGTTCACGTGTGGTGTAAGACCGCCTCAGGTCTGCAACAGCTCCAGGTGTAAGAACAGATTAATCACGAGTTTTCTTCCTGATGTGTTTACATAGTTACTTCTTTCTTTTTAAACTCTGGTAAATTTTAATCAGATTTTAACTAAAGATTTTTTTCTTATGTATTTTAAAATTGTATTTCAAGTATTCAACTTCTGTTGTGTTAAACATAAAATACGTTTTTGGTAATAAGGAAGGCATCTAAAAAGGTTTGGCTGAAGATACTCATTAAATAATGTGTAATGTTGAGAAAAGATATGAAAATATCACCAACTGTAAATACCAAGCAGAAAGTGGAAAATTGACCTTTCTAAAACTTTGTAGATTAGAAACACATAACAATGAAATGCTTCTGTTCTCAAAACCAGCTCTTTATTTTCCAATAATTTTCCATAAAATTATATTAGTTTATGGAATTAACTGCAACAGGGTACCATGCCTTTGTCTCATTGACACCTTTGAAGGACCTGCAGTTTGCATACGCAGCAGCTGGAGGAAGGAGGTTTTACTGTTACGTAAACTCTTCTGCTATTTCATAACGATACTGAAGTAAAATAGTCTCTCTACTACTGTTTTTTCCTTCCTATCAAATCATTCTTTCAGCACCTTCTGCATGAATCTAGTACCCTCACATTCTCTCTAGCAACAACTTTCCAGACCATATAATACATAATCTTTGCCTTTTTTTTAGTTCTTTGGAAAAGAACACTTTAAAATCTATACAGATACATTCCCAATTTGAAACCAATGTATATTACACAGCTCTGTCTCTGCATGATTTCCCTTAAGCTTTTCATTTACATATGATGCTCAGACACTGTTTTTTAGAATCAAGTGAATAATTCATATTGATAGAGTGAACTTCACATTTTTAATTTGAGCAACAGCAAAAATATGCAGCACTTGGCATGAAATAAATGAATAAGTTGCTTCAGCACAACATCATCACATTGATCAATATTTGTTTTGACTGAGGATTTCAGGTTTGGGTTCAAAGCAATAGTTTAGCCATTACCATTTTCATAGCTGAAAACCAGCTCCTTACATGCCATTTCTACCCTTCAGAAGTTTGTTAAGTTGTTATTTATTTATTTATTTATTTATGACACTAAAAGAGTGCCAACAAAGCCAAGTAATGGATAAGGGTCCTATTTAGCCTGGCAAAATGCAAAGGCGTTGTTCTGCATGATTTGGAGCTGAAAATCTGTAAAACAAAAGTCATTATCAATTAGTAATGATGTTGTTTTTTAACCAAAAACTGTAGTAACTGAATTTCAGAAATATTCAGACCCTATATTATACATACAGATTATTAGTCTTATAAACACATGAAATTGGTAATAGTGAAACTTGCTTCTTTATACACATTCATGACGGACTATGGGTTTCTCACATAGCAGGCTATCATAAAGAGTTTTACTAAGGACCATAGCATGTATGATATATTTAAAACTGAAACAAACAAACAAAAAAAAAAACCAGAAAAATGAAAAAAAAAAAAAAACAAATAAGAATTTATTCATGTATTAAATATCAAAATTTAAAAGAAAGCAGTCTTAAAAAATGGAATCTTTATCACATATATACATTAGAATATAATGCACAAAGACAAAATATTTACAATTACACCACAAAATTGTCAAGCATTTTTCAAGAGTCCTTGCCTATGTGCTGCTCAGTGAAACCAAGCTAAAAGGAATTAAAAGCTTAAGGATGTGTTAATTCATCTAGGGTTTCTCTCAGTATTACAGCTGCATAGGAAGGAACAAAACCAATTGCCCTTTATGATGGCTTTGACTTCTGCATCTATACAGATGTTTGTAGTTGCACAAGGAAGCCTGAAATCTCTCTTTTTTTTTTTTTTTATCACTGTCATGGCTTTTTTATCATAGCAATAAATACCACTCAGCAGAGGAAAGAAAGACAAATTTAGCTGGTGCAATTAACAATTTGCATGTTAGTCATTTAGTTTAGAATCTGATACAAGCAAAAGCAAAGGAGCAAGTTTTTACCTCTTCTTCAGATTACACTGAAGGTTTGGTCCTGAGAGGGGCTGGCTTATCTGGCAATGACCAACAAGTCACTTACATACGCATTTTAGGTCAATATAGGATCCAAACTAGGCTGCTCAACATTTTGTGGGATCAAACCCTACATCTTGGGACTAGAAACCATAAAACACTCAGGTTGCCCATTCATTAGAGGAAAGCAAACCACACACTCTACAAGGAATTATGCACTGTCTAGTTAACATGAATGACTGACATCAGGACTTGAGCAGCAGAACTACCCCCACAGTGAATTATATAGCTTTGTGACTTCTTCACTCATTTTAGTACATCTCAGGCACATTCTGGCAGTCCCTGGACTGAGATATTTTCATCTTGCATATTACAAAAGAATCGACTTACCCTTTGCAAGAACTGTAGAAAGAACACTGAAGAGTTATCATTACTCATGTAATAACATACCTCTTGACTACAAAGAAACCAGGTTTGTTTTAGAAAGAACATAACATTAGCCACTCCAAATGTATGTTAACTTTGTTTGGTTGGGTTTTTTGGGGGGGTTGTGTGTTTTTGGATTATTTTGATGTTTGTTTGTTTGGTTTGGTTTTGTTTCTGTGCCTAGGTAAAAGGCCAAGCTAACTGTAGTGACAGTGATGGACATGGACATTTCGGTGAAGTTCAGTTATCTGAGGTTGCCCATGTCCCAGGTCAAAACCTTCCTGGCTACCTTACAGAAGGAAGCTATCAGACTAAGGTATGTTCTGTCTAGTTATTGAAAGTGAGATCACCATTTCAGAGGTCTTTGCATGGCATCTAAATAAATTACATATATGGTTGTATCAACACTTTACACTATTGTGAGTCAAATCACTTTAATGTAAGATTAGCTCCTGATTCTTAGTATACTAAACCTTTAATAGACTTACAATATTGCAATTGAAAAGATCAAAGCAATCGTAAGCAGTGTGTATAATACATAGTTTGGAAAGACTGGAATCTTTCTAGTATATATTTTTCATTATTTGTTAATCTGCGAGGAAGGAGCAACATTCTGTAATAACATAGGGAAACAGGATTTAGCTACACAATGTGGCATTCATGAGTCAGTTCCAGCCTATTCCCTCCCCTTTCTTTTCAGACACTCATAACTTCCTCAAAATAAATTTGAGAGGCTGGAACTATCCATGCTTGGATTCAACTGAAAGGTGAATGTTTAGGGTTTTCTTTTTTCCTTCTTTTAAGTTAAGATGATTGAGTGTAAATTATTCAAGAGTGAACCTAACACATCTTTTTCTAATATGTTTCAATTAAAAATGTAATTAGGACAAATAAGAATGGATAACAATCAAAACTTGAGACACAGACCTGCGCACATGCCTAGGTGCATAGATGCATTTATATTAGGTAGTAGTCCTGTTTCTTTTGAAGGCTTCAAGTGGCTGAAGTGTATGCAGAAAGCTGAGAATGTGTTCAGCTGTTTTAAAATTGGGGACCGTTCTTTGCTTTTCAGCTATTAATCTAATAATTTAGCAAAATGTGTAGGAAAACACTAAAGAAATATGAAAAACATAGGTATTTTTCCTAGACAATTTTATTCAAATGTAAGAAAAATAATTTTTATTTCATTTTATTATTATTATTATTATTATTATTTTCCCCAGAGGTTCTTGTATTAACTTAATCTCAGTTTAATCTATATCTTGCCAAATTTAAGCAGATGGAAGACTGGAATTGCTGAAACTATTTTCCTTGAGTCTCAGTAAGATCTACAAAAGAAATAGTCTTCAGGAAACGAGTCAACTAGGTCTAAGGTCATATATGCCTGAACTCCGCATTTACATCCAATTTAGGAGTAACCTAACAACTGCATCCCAAACATTTCAATATTTCCCATAGTCTGAGATGCCTTAAGATGACAGCAATTTGAATAGGAAACATGACAGGAATTTTAAAAGGTATTATTGGTCATATTATTCTTGCATTAACAGATAAACAGTAACAAGGGGTGAAAAGGGAAACTGAATGCTGAGATGGAGTTAATTCTGAAAATTCAACCTGAAATGATAGAATTTCTATCTTCTCAGTGCTTGATAGTTCAACTTTTGGGTTTTTTTAGCGTTTTTTTAGGATAGATACAAATTACTAAGAAGTTTTTTTATATCTAGTAAATCAGTATAAAACTACCATCTTTTATGATTTTGTGCAAAACTAGGAGAGGAATACATTTATTTTGCACTGGAGGCAGGTATGCTGATCAACATCTTAGCATCTGCAATTTTCAGAAGCCATAGCTCCGATAACAGCAGCTCATTGCAATGCATTCTTTTGATGTTTGACAAATGTGAAAGAAATCCTTATGTACCTTAATACATGTCAATGTTTATGATTTACAGACTATCATGTTTCAGTCTTAAGTAAGTCACATATTTGAATGCCACAACCTATATTCATATGATTTACCTATTTTTATCATTTTCGACCAATGAATTTGCATATTGGCGGACTCCAAAGTTTTATCCCTTTTTTTTATTTAATATATAGCCAAGCGATTTTCAGGATCTAGCCTACAAATTCTGATTGATTTGGCACAATGACAGATTATGATTATTTTATATTTTTTTTCCCTCTCCATGTCACAGAATCTGTTTTTCATGACTTGTCAAGCAGTCTCTGGTTAATTGGCCTGGTGGTACATGGGGTAGAATCAAGTCTTTTTCTTTTACATTTCCCGAAATGTCTTTAACAATTCACTGTGCACACTCCACTACCCTGGCACTGCTCACTGGCAGAACCCAGTGTGCTGCTCCTCAACCATGGTTAGTGACTTGTGCTCAGCTTAATTCTGCCATGAACATTTCTAACCAATATGTACACCCCCCCCCCTTGTTAAGGTTTCTGCAAAATGTTTTTCTATTAACCATTTTGATGTTGCCTTGTTTGCCTAACAGAGGATGCACCCTGGAAGTGAAAAGGCAACCTAGTAGATTATCAGTATTTAACACAAGGCTACCACATACTGCTGCACTTGTGGTCTGCAGCAATTCAGGTAGTGATTTTGATAGAAAAGCTGACATTATTGAAATGACATTGCCATGTGACTGGGCATGACTTTAAAGCACAGAATATTTAGCGAGATGGAAAAGACATATTTTATCTGTTTATCTTTCTCTTTTTTCCTTCCCCAAATGCAGTATAGTCATTACACAGGAAAAATTGAGGATGGCAAACTTGATGGTGTTCTAGATTTCAGTAAACCGTATAAAGCTGCAGTTGACAAAATCTTCCCTATTTGTCAGCATGTGTACATGCAAAGAAAAGATGATTGCCCTTTCTTTTCCCCCACCTGATTCTCTGAAGCTCTTCTTGGTTCTCAGATTAGTCAGTATCGTTGACAGGTCCAGTAAGGTTCAAAATAATCTACCAGATTCTTTAATCACTTTCTTTAATCACTCATCTTAATAAGCAATAGGGAAAGTATCTTAGATCTTTTCAAAATGGAAGAACTTTAAAAATGAAGCTTTTCAACCCTAACTTTTCTATGATTCTATAATTCCATATTGTTAAACCAGCATGTGTGTATGTCCCAACCCTGGCAGAACACTGAAATCTCTCTATGAAGTATGTTTTTAATTATGGTTTATGTTCAGTATATGTCCAGGAAAATCAAAGCTTTAAGGCCTACACAGGAATACATGACTTCTCATCAACAATATTGCTGTTTCCCATTATTTTTCTCTTCAGCTAGGAAGTGCCATCCACACATTGCCTTCCAGAGTTCAGCCCATGTTTGCTGAAAACCCAAAATATCACAAGTTCTGAATATTATATCAGTTTTGCTAAGATAAACCCAAAGGTGTGTGGAGTGTCTTAATCCTGAGGTGACAAAAGCACAGAGGTTTGCAGGGACACCTGCATCCAAACCTTTGCATTTCATGAGCCAGTTGCCGTACTAAGTTGCAATCTCGCATCGACGTCCAAGACAGATCCATTTTGCAGATGGGTTCCTTGGAGGATGTGACCAGTTGACAATCTTTTGCTGGGATCACCCACAGCTGTGAAATGTTTATTATCTCTTATCAGACTTCTTCACCAAACCAGGATAAACAGTGTCCACTCCTGTTAAATTTCTCAGTTTTCCATGTGGATTTCATCCACGATTGAGCAACACTTACATGTTTGAGAGGTATGAAGAGAAATCTTCAGGGCTAGTTGATCTCAATACTACGATACCACTTTTTCATACATTTCATGATATTTTGTGAATGAGGCTGGAAACAGTCCAGAAACTAATATTCCTAGATTCCACACATAAATGAACCCAGTTCTACATTGGAATGTAGCAATTCAAATAAATTTTTGGGTCAGTGTACATCAAAAAAAAGGACTAGAAAAAAAAAATTGTCCCCAGGATTTGAGTCATGGTCTGCTGTCCAAGATCACCAAACCCTCTGAGTTTCAGGGAATAACTGCTATTAATGAAGGTGGCATTTGAAGGCTATATTCAAATCTTCATTGACCTACAGCACTCTTGCAACAACATTTTCCAGCCAAAGCAAAAGGTTTGATATTAATGTACTTGGTTTATTTTTATTTGGTTTTAGCTCAGGCTGTCTAAGAAGTTTCTTGTGCTTTGTACCATGGGTTATAGTTGTGCCATCTTAAGAAAACTTGGCACAGAGTAGTACAGAAAGTGAGTTGCAGACCATGGCTGGTATTAGCGTAGTCTTATGTAAGGAAGGCATAAACAAGCAAACAGTCAAGCAAATGGCATAACCCAATAATCCATCCTACAAGGATCTATCCTACAAAGAACAGAAGATTAGACGACTGAACCTTTGAAGTGCAAGGTGAGCAAACCTTCTGTACTGCTGTATGATCTTAAACCATTTCCCTTTCCTGCCATGAAAGAGCTCTCTGAAGTGCATCTGCTTCGTTTCCTCAGTCTTTGCTCACAGCACAACTATTTCTCTGTTTTGCCCTTTGAAAACAAACATATTTCCTTATTAAAAAAGGGAGGTAGAAGGAAGGATTTTTCTATCAAAATTCATATCACTCAATAAATTTTTTGTGCAAGAGTTGGTTCACAGCGGCATGCCTCTTGGGCATGGGTTCTTCCATATCACTGATGTCACCCCTTCAGAGCCAGTCTTGAGAGCTTATCTTCCCCCATTGACTACAGGGGGAGCCATCAGCAACCAGGATCCTGATCAAGGTGACTAAGTGACTGCTGAGACCCAAGCGAACTGAATCGCAGCCTGAGGGTTACTAAGTAGATTAGGAACACAACGCTGCCTTTTAGGATTCAACATCGCATTTTCTTACTCAACCAGGCTGAACCAGGGTTGAATGCAGTGTTCGTTTTTCTGATATCCAGGGACATTACTCATGTCCCTAAACATTAAATATGAAGAAAAGAAGGAGGAAAAAGCTTCAAACTCCCCCTTTCCCAAACAAGCTAAAGCCTCAATCCTGTGCTGTGCAGGATCTCTTTTGAAATACAATTTGCTGAATGAGATTTTGATAAATGATGATTCTGCCATGAAAGGCAATAATGGCCACATTATTGTTTTAAAATTCTTTTAACAGTCTCCTTTCTCTAGTGCTTCATATACAGCATTTCAAGGAAATATATTGTGTCTTCTTTAAAGCAGGAGGGCTTGGCAGTTATTTTGAGAATGGATACCATAGAATAAATTCTGTAAGCATGTACAAAAGCATTTGAAACTAGTGGGGTCTGAGTATAACTTTGCAAAGTTAAATTACTGTAATGTCAGAAGTATAAAAAATGCGTTCAGTGTTATGAAATGAACAGATATCCTTGTGCCGTATTCAGTCCTTATCGTTTAATGGCATATAACTGTGTTTTGCTGTTAGGCAAGCAATCAAATTTTTTTCATGTAAATAACCTTGTCTTAATCTATTCTGCTCCTATACCTGCGTGACTCTTAAAAACCCACAGTGCAGCATGATTTTCAAATGGTTTTCAGCCTAGCGGGATAGGTGTCAGTCGTGGGTGTCTTTCAGAAGCTGGAGGTTTTAATCTAAGCAAAGCTAGTTAATACGCAGCACAGGAAGGAAAAGACATTGCAAGAGCCTTTGAGAACTTTTAGGCTTCTCTTCCTCACCCAGCCCTTTCACTCCCTTGTAATATTAAACAAGAACTGTTGCCCTTGGCAGTGCTGCTTGTAAGCTACAGAGGGATTCTTCACATTAAGACAAGAATTAAAGCAGAACTAAGTAGCAGAGTTGTTTGAGGGCTTTCTCTAAAGCTCCCTGAAACCAACCTATATAAAGGCTCCAGTTTTAGTTTTTGTTTTTCAGGGTTTTTTTTCCAGTGAGCCCTTGATCTGTCCTCAATACCCCCACTGAGCAGTGTGCAGATTCCTTCTGCTCTTTGCTTTAAGTTTTTTGCTCATTTTAGCTATCCTTCACTTCTGTGGTCAAGACAGTTAGGTTAAAGAGCTATAGAAACTGGAGGTTTTGCTGTATCCCAAATCAGAGCAGTACTTTGACAGAAGAAATTATCACCCTACTACAGAGCTTAGTAAGAGAAGCTCAAGCCTAGTTTGATATACCACTGCAATACAGATGACTATGTTGGCATTTATCAGTGCATGTGAGGCCAGATTTCAGTCCCTAATGTCTCCTGGATGCAGTGATTTGGTTTTATTGTGATAAGACTGAGAAGGTCTCTAAGAATAAACACTTCACACTGAAAAACAGAGCAGCTCAGAGAGATTGCAGCTTAAATTGACAAAGCACATGAGGGATGGGAGAGGAAATAGAGGCAGAAAGAGAGGAAATAGATAATCTGCTAGGTAGAAGATGTGGAATTTGTAATTCTGATTTCCCACCATGCTCATGCAACACTCACCAGCTGCAAACTGAGGCCTCCACTGCAAAATGCAGGGCTGGAACATAACAAAATACTAAATGATGCTTTGTGTGTTGGTTGGACTGTAAGGTTGACCGTGGACAACCAGGGCTGGACTGCTGCTCTTGGTTCTACCTTTCTGCCTGATGGTCAAATCTCCTCTTGTGTTACAACAGTAGCTTAGGACCAGCCTTCATGTCAGCTACATGTGAACATCCATACTCCTGAAATGCAGCAGCCATCGCAAGTCATTCAGGCAAATCCCAAGGTCCTATAAGATATCAGTCTTGCTAATAAAGCATCACATTTAGTTTTCTTACAAGAAACTCTTGAAGATAAGGTGTTTTCTGTAGAAGGCTTTCATAACAATCCCAAAAGAGATCTATTTTCTTTAAATTGAAAATACCCCCCCTCCAAATGTCAATGATCATTTGCTTGACTCTCTGTTCCCTAACTATAACATTACAATTTCAAATCCTTTGAAGCTCCATTTTTCCCTTCTTCAGTGATAAGGTAGGAAACATTTTGACACACTGTTAGTTTTCTAAGAACAAGTGTCTTTTATGATTTTTTTATTTGTTTTGTTTTGTTTCAAGTTTGGTTATAAAATGATTCATAACTATACTAACACCTACAGATGATATCTCTAAAAAGGATTTAAACATAATATATTGCATTTTGCACCTTTTTTCCATTGTTCTTAAGAACTGCATTTGTTCTCATTAAGTCTTCACAAAGATCAGATTGAGCTGAAACTTGGGTAAGAGAGGTGATAAGTTTGCAGATAATAATGCATCTCATCAGTCATGAATTGCACAAATTAATCTTCAGATAGGGGCATGTCATACAAGAATTTACATGCTAGCACTTTAATTTTCAGAAGCTAGTTTCTATTAGGCAGATGGACTGTGAATGAGTAACAGCATTTCCCATTAGTGGAGGGAAAAAGAAAAATTAAGGTAAGTTCAAAAACATTAAGAAAACACTTTAATAATATTGTTTAACTTAGCTTTTAATGAGGAAAGAGAGTAAAACCTTAGGCGAATTAAGACCAAGTGTGCTTTGTTTAATAAGTGCTTTCTCTCTGCTTAGGACAAAAGATGTGTATGGAAAAAGATAGCGAATAAAATTATTATACAGGGAAAAAGTCTGCAGAAAAGGAAAGATCTATTTAAAGGAATACTTTGAAAAGGGTGAAAAGAAATTCTGTGAAAAACTGTGCCCTTTTTTTTAAATGAAATTTGAATATTTCATTGTTTTCCAACCAATGTGAGTAAAAAGTGGGTTTTTCCTTCCTCTAATGAGGTGGACCAGAAGGGCCTTTGCACTTTGAGTGGTTTGATTTGCATTGGGAAAGAACATGGTTGCCAGATGCAGGCCACAAATCTTTTTCTGGTTTTAAACCATACTTGGTTATTTTAGCATTTCAGAGCATGAACTGATCACCATGTAGGCTCAGAAAAGTCTATGTCTACACCCTGACATGACCCAGCAAAATGCAATCCTACCTTAATGAGATACCCACCCTTTGGGTTGTGCTGGAAAGGGGAGTTATTGCGGCTCAGCCCAGTGATGCTGATTTTTGTGCTCTGTTGTATGCAGCTGTTAAATAAACAGAACAGCCACAAAGGTTATTAAAGATCCACCATAGGCTGAAATTTCCAAGAAGAAAAAGATTTGGGCCACGTCCTCACTTGGGATAAACTGACTTCCAAGAGTAGCTATCAGTGAAGGACACCAGCTTACACCAAGTCAGAGATTGTATTATACAAAGCTTTCTTTGTCATCAAGGGCTTGTTCAGTTGATAGGCAAAGCTCTGCAGGTCATTATGGTGATCGTACTTGGTACTATTGTGCTTTTCAGTTATCATCTGAAAGCATTTTTAAGGTATTTATTACACTTAAAAAAAAAAAGAAAGAAAGACAAAGAAATTATGAGGCTGCAACCTGGAGGCTGCTCAGAATTATTACAACCGATTGGTTTGCAGGTGAATAAAGGAGAGAGAATACGTTTTGCCTAAGGTTAGTGTGAACACAAAAAAAGAGGATTAAAATCATGGTGACTACTAATCTTTGGCTTTAATAACTAAACTGCAGCAGGTCCCACCTGTGCTCAGGGTTCTTAGTTGTCATTTAGACAAGTAATTGAATAAAAGCTGAAGCAAAGAAGCAAGCCTCATTCTTGTTACATTTAGGGGGATTTCTTATCATGGATCTAAATGTGATATAAAGCCTCAATGAATCACATCAGTGCTAGAATGTATCCTAGATGCTGTTTCCTGACCAAGACTGAAAACTCTGGCCTCAATCTGTCAAAGAAACACAGGAAAACAATAAACTCACAAATCCTGTTATTTAAAGAGACAACAATTTGTTTATACACATTTACTGTTGCATGTATTTGTGTTTGCAGCAACAGAAGTTTAGGGCTTCAGAAATAATTTATAATACTCTTGCAATGACGTCCAGATACTCAGGGGTAGTTCTGTTTTCATGCTTTGTTTCAAAATCTTTTATATACTTACAGACAGTATTGCAGCGTTTTATCTTAGCACATTAAAGTACTGGCTTTTGGGATGCTGTCCCATGATTTATTCTATGCCTTCTCCGATCAGCTTGTCTTTCATTACTATATGTGTAAATATATGACAAACTCTCCATTTTTGTTTTAATTTCCTCTAAACATCACACCTCCCATGGCTAGTCTTAATTTGTTTGCTTGTTTTTAACCTATTTTTTTATATGTCCTTTTCTACAGTTGTTTGCTTTTGTTTTCTTTTATTATTATCATCATTGATGCTTTGGTGTGGGTTTTTTTGAGTGACACACATTGAGAACATTCCCATTCCTAATGCCTAATAACTTTTAATATCACAACTACAAATGTCCCTGTTTACCTTGGGCTGTTAAGATATTTTGTCTGAGAAATATTTTCACATTACCCTGCAGAAAATATTTTCACACAAAAAATACAGAATTATAACTTATTTCTGAAAGTTTTCATAAGTGATAAGTGACTCGGATCAAGCAAATGTTTTTTCTTAATTTCAATGAAGCTGTAAAACTTTTCATAAATATACTCCCCTTTGAATGATTTTTTTGAACAATACCTGGTCTTGTTTTGAGAAAGGCAAAAATTGCAAATTTGAATAATCTTTATATGCAGGGATTGGATTACATTTTCGTTCACTATTTAAAAATACGTAGCTGCAATAGAAGGAGAAGTATATGTAAGTAAGGAGAAGTACATTCATGAGCTGCTACTTTCATTTTTAGTTCCTCTGCTTGTTATCTTGTAAAACTTTACACCCTTTAAGAACTACATGTATATGCATGAAGAAAGGAAGAGAAAGAATAAGTTCTGATCTTCCTGATTTATCTTTTATTTCTATCTTCCCAAAATCTTGCTGCAATTCTTCTGTGTGCCTGCTATGTAACTCTGTTTCAGGGGATATTTGAGAACTAACAGGAGTATCTTCTGGCCATCCCCCATGGGTACCAACTTCCAAATTATTCTTCTAGTGTGGACTATGAAGATAAATGGGTTCTTCCAAAGCTTGGTTTTTAAAAATGAACTTCCAAATGGAGTCAGATGAACTTAATCCTAAAAGCACCCATTACCCATTACTGGTTGTAAAGGGCATGCAGGAGAATAGTGCAGTGTATAGTGCACACACAATCATCATCCTCCACAACAGGTAGAGATAAAGCTTGTCAAATGGAAAGCCACTTCCATGCACTGTCACACTTTGTGTCAATGGGACTTTCTTATGTGTAAGAACATCATGAGTTGTGTCAAGCTTTTTTTTTGTGTCATGATAGGTTATTAGGGTGATGGCTGATTTCAACTCTGTTTTTTTCCAATGACTTCAGTGAGATTTAGATCAATTGATAAACTTGTTGTCAAAGTTTTTTTGCTGAACATAGAAAATCAGTCCGTTTAACACACACAAAATGCATTGCAGCAGTACAAGTATGGCTGGAAGAGATACTACATGCTAACCAATAGCATCGATTTGACTCATGAAATAAAGTTATGAATCTGTGAGTAAACTTCTTCAAAATCATAAGATAGGCAAGTTAAATAGAATTTCTGAATGCACATGTTTGAGATAATTATGTTTTAGGTCTTGCTTTGCGTTTTTTTGTGAAAGGAACAGCAGAAACATACATTGCTGAGCAGCAGAGAACACAGCCTTTATTCAGTGATAAATAAGATAGATGCATTCTGAGCACTCAAAAAACTTACATAGAAGCCATTTCAGAATCGTTCCTGCTTAACATTGGTACATATTTGGAAACTAACCAGAAAAGATCATGTTAACAGTCATTCAAAAATCTGTAGTGGCCAACCCAGAAGTAGAATACGTTCCGCAAAACAGAACAGTTACAATCCCACCCTTTGTATATTTGATTCAAACACACACGTTACAAACTGTGGGCTGATAGATGGAGCTAAAATATCAGTAAAAGAGCAGAGTTTTTAACCATGCATAACACAGAAACAAATTGTTAAACTTACTCAGTTCTAAAGGCCTTTTTCATAATTTTTGCTAATGCAAAAGACTCCTGAGGCAATAAGACAGCTTACCTGCCAGCTTTGACATTTCTATAACCAAAGCAGTATTTCAGAAGCCTTGTGCTATAAATCTGATGTTGATTTGAATTTCCTGAAAGTAACAAATGATCCAATTAGAAAACAAACAAAAAGGTGAGAATAATTACGCTGTTTATTCTTCCATGATGATAAGGTGAGCTTGACAAGACAGAATGTTCTTCCTAAACCCAGTCTGTCTGTGCTTGCAATTGGTCTTAGAGTTAAAAGTTTTGTTTGCATTTTTAACTCTCCAAGTTAAAATGATAAAGATGTAGAGATGCCTTGATAGAGATGTTAAGAAGCAGTTTGCTTACAGTATCTCCTACCCTTCATTTTATATTCCTCTCACTTACTGCAGAATTTCAAAGGCATTTGGGGATATATTATCTATGTAGAAGTAAGCCTTACATTGCAATGATTTACAATAGTGAAGCTTTTAAAATCCTTTCTCAGCAGCTCTTTTCTGCACATTATCATTCACAAACTGGAGTTGCATTCTTAATTACAGAGATACTTTACTTTTAATGAAAAAAAAAACCCAAACAAAAAACCACAAAAAATAAGGTGTCCAGTTTTCCAGCTCTCTTTTTGCTTTTGTAAGTGCAATCAAAATCAAAGCCTGTTCTCTTCATCACCACAGCTTGCAATCCCTTGATTTTTAGATTTTCTGAGGTTTGATTGTGCATAGTTCACAAGAACCAAAGGAAAATTTTGGGCAGCATTTTCTGAGCACATTGGTGAGTCTAATCCAATCCTATTGAAGATATGCTTCAATAGGTGTGGGTTGACACTCTTTATGGTAAATTTAGGACCCAGCCCTCAGAAAGTACCAGACATTGCGGGACTCCTCTCTATCTTAGAAGTTTCTCAGAGATAAGTTTATTATATTGCTGATCTTCTGGGTTGTTTCAGAGGAAAAAAACCCAACAACAACCTCCCTCCAAAAGTAACCCTATCTTAGACCCACTTCCTGTCCCACTCTGAAATGTGTGTGAGTAGCACTTGATTGAATGTCCTCAAAATCTAGGTCTAGGGAGCTCTGCTGTAAATTCTATTTCATTTCATCCAAAAGAACTCATCATAATCTTGTCTTAAATTTTCTAATGTCATAGGTACCAAGACCTCAAAAGCAAGACACTAAGGAACATAGTATGCGCTTCAAAGGGCTAATGAAACACCTTGTGCTTGTGCATAGTTGCAGACTGAACGAGCAAACCCAGCAGCTGGTAGCTGATAATCTGATTCAAGTCACTTTGCTTTATGTTGTAACTGGGAGCTGTACTGTGCGTCCCAGTTTAAGTTAAGTCAAGTCACATGGAAGTTATGAAATAGTTCAGTCCTCATTCAGCTTAGTGAAGAGCTTGGCGTATAGTAGGGATCTCAAAGGTGATAGCGGATTTGGGTCACCGAGTACCACTGTTTATGCTAGCCAAAGTGCAAGGCACCACCAAATTCTTGAAAAGTCAGCTCAGAAGAGCCATCAGATCTGTACTGCAGGAGATACAGAATATCCTTGCTGTGACTCACGGTGATTTCCTACAGTATTATTCAGGACCCAGAAAAACCCCACTTAACCACTCTCATCTAAAACTTAGATGTTTTCTGTAAACCAGACTTAAGTGTCTCCTTGGTAGGAAATGGAAGGGAACAGAACTACTCCAGAGTGTCAAGTCATGGTGTCTGCTTGAGTTATCTATTTCAGGACTAGGTGGTACTTATACCTTCTCTCCATGCATCTTCATCCTAGATGACAGCTTCCAAATAGTTGACTATTAGGCAACCGGGGCCAAGTCAAATGAACCCCCACCTTTGAGGATTATAATAAAAAGGTCAAAAATTGGTTTGTGTGGAAAAAAAATATTGAAACCCCGGTTTTGTCAAAAAAACCAAATCTGAGGCAATCACACTGATTGTCCGATTGTCTGTTTGATGTCCATTGCTCCCCTAGAGGTTTTGGCTACCTGTTGTTTTTTAAACTTATTGATTGATGGATTTAAACAGAATTCATCAAAAGAGTAAAAGTTCAGAATATATTGAATCCTGAGGAACTCTTTAAAAGTAGACAGCCAGATAATAAGAAAACCCTGATCAGTTTGGACTGAGGGAAAGGCCTCATTACTTGGTGCCAAAGAGATCATGGAAGACATAGGTGTTATTGAACGTCCAACCTGTGGGAAATCAGCACTGAAAATCTTCAGAAATAGATTTCAGTAGTTTCACAAATATCAGAACTTGTTTAATAAGTTTGGCTTTTCCGTGTGGAGTAGAAAACAGAAAACTGAACCCATAGTATGAATGTGCTGGTTTTAATTCATTAATAATAGCAGCACTGGCAGCAATTTGAAAACAGAGAACAGTAGAAAGACATATAAAAAGCAAAAAAAGATTAACTTCTGGTTTGCACAGAACCATAGCTATATGTTTCCACTGCCTTGTCTTTGTGCCCATTTGCACCAAGCAAGGTGGGAGCATAAGCTTGTGCTGGGGTGGAGGATGGTTACGATTTCCACCCACTTCACTCTCTGACTGTGTGGAGCACAGGACAGTGGTGAATCATAGAATCACATAACGGTTTGTGTTGGAAGGGACCTTAAAGCTCATCCAGTTCCAACCCCCTGCCACGGGCAGGGACAGCATCCACTAGAATCAATCCCAGTAACACCATTCCTGAGAGCTGAGGTTGTTCTAAATATTTTCAACATCATGTTTTGTTTTGCCGCATCTCATAAAAAAGGCCCTGAGTTTATTGTTCTGAGTTTTATTGTTTTTTCCCTACTGCATTGATATGAAAATGGTTCATTCTTATTCTAATAATGTGGGCTTCAAGAATAGATCTCCTTGCCCAGCATTCTTTTGAAATATTAAAAAGACACCCTGTGCAGCAAGCTTAACACTGCTATCATCTGCATAATAAAGATAGGTTGTATGTATAGAATATTCACACACACATATAAATTTATACTGATATACTGTGTGGGCACAAAGATAAACAGAATAAGAAACACAGTGGCAGAATAGAGGAAGAGACCTGTGATTCAGTGACTGCCATCAAGAAAAGATCTCATCTGTTAAATTACTGAATTGAGAAGCTTTCATGAACACCTCTTCTAGGACAAAGTACTTTGCATGTGACAAATTAATGTATACAACCTGACAGTGTGTGATTTCTCTAACAATTCCACAGAAAAAGTTGATTCTCACTCTTTTTTCTTCTTCTTTTTCTTTTTTTTTTTTTTTCCCTTGGCAATTTTTTCTCTCCAGACCAAAATAAAAGAATTGGATTCCTAAAAATACGTGTGCTAGATTTTGGATCTCAGTATGGGTAAAATTATCTACTTGGTCATGAGTTCAGATGCTCTCAGAATTGCTCTAAACATCCCACAAATAATTAAAAATAGTACAGTTACATCAGAGATATTTTTCTTCCAAATCTTTGGGGAATTTGCTTATGTGACTGCTCCTGCTCTTTTTTAAGAAGTGTAGAGTAAGGCAAAGAGGTTTATGAACCTTAAAAGTCATCAGGATTACAACATCGATGTTATTTTTTTCCACAAACACTGGTTGTCAAGAATTTACTAAAAATGTCTGCTTATATACAATTGCAGAACCAAACATCAACTGAATCAGGCAAAAATTAAGCTTCTAGTGGAAATTTTTAGATGGTGCGTCTTGCAACTGGAAGCTTTGTCGTTGGCATCAGGCCCTGATTCAGAAAGGCACTTGCATATCTCTCTTTATTCATTTATTTGTGCCCCAGTTGAACTCAGTGGAACCACAAGCATGCTCAGGTTTCATGCAGGCTTAAGAGGTTTGCTGAATCAGCATCTGAGCAGCAAGAAGAAAATGCCCTTAACTGTGGAATCATGTTAAGGACTCAATAAAAACTCAGATATTTTCAGCTGAAGACTTTCCTCCAGGAGCAGATAAAATACTCTGCACTTTGCAATGCATCTGTTTGCATTGAAGCTCTTTTCCTTTTCATATGATGACTTTTTCTTACTGAATTTTGAGCTCGTTTTATGTACCTTTTATCAAAGCCACTGTGAGTTTCTGATCTACCTTTTAGCCAGGTTAGCCTTCAGTAACCAGCAGCACGTAGATTCTGGTTTGAAAACAAGCCTTTCTGAATGGACATGACTTAGTGCATGCCTCATTTGACTGCAGTGGATGATGGTGGTTTTCCAAAGCAACACCTTGTCCCCCATTAAAGCATTTTTGAGCTCCTAACATCACAAAGACATCACTGAAGGAACTAAAAAGCAAGTTTTCTTTACAACAGAGTCATGTAAAAGAAATGTCTTCTTCTTTTTTTTTTTTATTAAATGGAAAGGAGAGGGGGTAAAAAAGCAAAACTTAAAATAAAAGGGTTGGATTTACTTATGTTCTTTGAAGCTTTTCTTTGTAGGCAAAGAATCAACGGGCAGAGAGGGGAGAGAGGAAAAGGAACCAAAAATAATTTAAGAAAACAGTGAGTTCTGTCTTTGAATTATATAAAAGCAGCTGCATTTGATTTAATTTTTCTTTAGCATAATGTGCTGTATAATCACTGGCTTTGTCATCCCCTGGGCCCAAGCTTCCTCTTAGTACAAGCTTTGGGAGCTGTGCCACAAAGTTCAGTGGAAACAGAATTTGACCCATGCTTTGCTTTAAAAATAGACTGCTACCTCTGTCATTGATCTCCCCTCTTAGAAACTCCTTCTTTTGAGATGTTAATGGTCCTAAAAATCCTTGCTTGTGATGCCATCAGCCTTCTCCCCCATAAGCTATCAAAAGGAATCAATAATATACCCAAAAGGTAGAAGTCCACACTCCTAAGGCTCATCAGCTGGAAGCATAAATAAATGGAAGCAGGATATATGCTGGGTTTTGCCAAGGGGGGTGTCACCAAGACTTGTTTCAACATCACTTCTTAACATATAGCATGGTTAGGAAAGGGAGGAGAAAGGGAGGGAGAGGATGAGGGACTACAGGGAAGGAGATGGACTTGTTTCTTAGCACACTTAAAGGCTGCCTTGCTTCCATAGCATTCATAGCATTCCAAGGTAAACCAGCTTACTTTCATGAGGCTGAAAGAAGGCTTTGCATGAGGAAGATTTGTCCCTAACAAAGCATTAACGAGAATTTGAAATTTGGAGAGAATTTTGAAAAATGCCATCCTTTCTCCAAGTTATCTAATATATATCAAACAGGGCTGTGGTATTTCAGAGATTATTTTACCTGTTGACCATGGACAAATGAATATTAATTGAGTCTGCTTCTATATGATGTAAATATAAAATTTATAGCACCGTTACTGAAAGCAAAATCAGAGCAAAACAAAGCCATTTTAGCCTTTAAGCCTGAAAATGCAAATAAAATCAGCAAAAACAAATAAATAATAATTTGTTTCTCCTGCAATCTGGAGAGCTCAAAATGTACTCTAAATATTGTTTAATTAAACCTCACCAGACCCTGGTTCAGTAAAAAGTGAATTATTTCTTAACTACTTGTTTTAAAGGAAAGAGCCTTTGGCCTTCAATTACTATAAATTACACAGGGGGCAAGCACGGACAAGCAGGATTCAATAGCCTTTAGTCAGCCTCATCTTCACAACTCTGGAAAGCAAGGTTCTTTTTACAGTAGGACTTGACACTGCAGGCCCTGAAGTCATGGTTAAGGATCCCATTGACTTCCTGGGCACAGAAACAGACCCCAGATGCCTATGGGGCTAGAAGTTAGCACTTTAACTTTGTGATTGATAGAGCTGGTTTGCTGCAGCAGTACTTTTTTTCCTCTCTACTTTTTTGTCCAAAAAGTGGGTTTCCCCCCACCCCACATAGTTCTTGACGCGGTTTCAATGTACTCATCTTCCTGAGATCAGTTTTACTTGATAAAAGTGCAGAGCCATTATGGCCTTATTTGTCAATTTAGTGTGGGGGGGAGAAGCATGCGATTGTATGTTGAGGTTCTGCAGCTCCTTCAGCAAGCAGTGATTCATTAGGACATTATGTGGTAGGTAGCTGTACTCGAGTGTGCTCTAGGCATCATGGATACCGCCGTTTGAAACAGAGCAACATAATAAATCCTTTTGTTAATAACTCTAAATGATGACTTATGCCCTGGAAATTCTTATTCCTCCTGGCGCAAGCAACTATAATCTCCATTGTGCTTCAGAAAGGAGTAGACACCCTAATACCTTTACTGGAGGTGGAACAATATGCACCTCATTAACAGGCCACAGATCAAACTATTAGCAACATGGTGGGAAGCAAGCCTGGATTTGGTAGGATTTATGAAAGGTCACCTGGAAGCAGTGTGCAAAAAAGCTTTTTGGTCCTGCAAATGCCTCTAATCAACAGATTTCCCACCCAGTAGGCACAGGGAAGACAATTTATCCCATTGAGCAGACTAGTTTGGCAATGGTGATTATGTGGGCTTAAAGCTTTATGTATCTCATGAAAGCTGCCTCAGCTCCTTCTGATAAATTAAACTTAGTGTTTTGTGATAGAGAAGGAGGAAGCCCATCAGCTCGTCTTGGTTTCCTTTGCGCTTTATCTCTCTGCAACATTCATAGCAGGAGGGAGAAAAGAACTAGAAAACATTGCCATATCTGCTACACGTAAACACTGGGTACTTGCCCTGCAGTAGCTCAGAGGATCAAATCCTTAGTCCAGATGTGATACGACCAGGGGAGTGTTCAGCAACTCCGTGAAGTCTGGGACCTTCCATTTGATGCACTGTAGCTGCATCAACCAACTGCATCCTTAAATGAGTCGTTACATTCATAAAATGTTATATAGTGTTTCTTTGTAAAACAAATCTATATCAGTGGTGGTAAACAGAGGTCAGCATTTCTATTGTGCCATCCTGAAAGGGAAACTGAGGCAGGAGGCCAGTTCACCTAACCCCATCTTGCAAGGCTTGCAGGTGCTATACAAATGTCACCACTCCTGAAGCCACAGTATTTGTAATATCTTACCTTGCCAACTCCTTGCAAGGAGACCCACTCACTGCAGATACCTATATTGCTAAGATCACCAAAAGAGAACATGGCCTTTTGTCCTATGTGTGCATGCTTTCCAGCCCTGGGAGACTCCATGTTCTCCCCATACACAACAAGAGGTTTGTGCATGCTCTCTCAGTCCATTGTGCATCCTCTACAGAGCAGCATGGTCCTGATGCTTTTCCTACTAGACAGTAAGGGTAAGCTGTAGGATTCCTTGCCTAAATTCAGGTCAGAATCATCCTTGCTGGTATAACAAAGTTTAATTATCAAATGTTTTTTAAATGCACAGATTAGCTCCTGGCTACCATCTTTGGTCTTCGGTTCATTCCTCTTAGCTCATAAAATAACTCTACATGCAGATGTAGCAGACAGAAAGCCAATGAAAGGAAATCAGAACCTTGTCTGCTGCTCATCCAATTTTGTGTTAAAAACCACACCTGGGAAATTCCTTTTTAATTGGCCCTTCCAATGCCTGGAATATTTATATGTGTGTGTAAGGTGACAGGACCTGAACACGCTAATCTAAATGGTCCACCTTATTTTAAGAGATGCCTACAGAAACTTTTGGACAGATCTATTTGTCTGAAATCTCTATCAAGAAGATATTTTGCCTTTTCAAAGGACTTATGAAGCATGAGAGAGGAAGGAAGAGTGGTTCTCTGATAGCTTTGCTAGTGAGAGTGATGTGACAGTGAGAGACAGCAGGCTCACATTAGAAAAACTAGGTTCCTGTCCTATCCAAGTCTTACTGAGCCTGGTTCACTTAAATCTTTTTAGGTTTCTGTTTATTCACCTGTAAAACAGAAATAATATTTTTCTGAAATTTCTTAGAACTCTTTTATTTTTCCCTTGAAAATAACTAACCTTTTGAATTTGACAGTATCTTTCTTCTGCATAACTTAGGGAAATAGGAGACAGATTGTCCAGTCTACATTTAGGCACATATTTAATCAAAGTTTAGTGCCTAGGGAAGAAGCAGGCTACAGCAGAATGCATTAAGAGCACCTATCTGAAGAAGATGCCATCGTCCAGCCAGCTTGCATTGGCCTGTAAGGGATTTTCAGGGGGAGGAACAGGACTGTACACAGAGAAAAAGTGACATTCTCTGAGTTCACAACAGTAAGTATCGGAATCAGTAATTCACTGTTATTTGTAAACTCAGTATTTGGGAGGGCTCTTCCCTTCCCACTCCTCGATCTCAGGCTGAGCAATACCAAGGCTGTTATGAGTCACTGTGCTGTCCTCCAAGAGAAGGGACTGTGCAATTCTTTCTTCTAACAACCTACACAGAGTTTTGCTGCTCATGATAAAATGACTGCAGTCATTACCTCCATTGGTGGAACCTGTCACTTTCAGCTGAGCATACAAGGTACGCTCAGTGTCACTCTTGCCACGACCCCGCATCTCCTCCTTCCCCCTCCAGGACATGGTCATAACAAGGTCAGGTTATGAAGGATGCAAATGTAAATGGAAGAGGCTTTGACTGCATGTGTGTTGTTAAATATGTGCATCAGAGAGTATGTTAAGAGCCCTTGTTAAATGGTGCAAAGTTACACAGAGCTTGGAGCTCACCGCACAGCCACGGTAGCATGGTGCCATGCCACGCCACGTTTCCATCTTTAAATACTTGGTTCACAAGGGGTGTCCTTCAGTCTGAAAACATAATGATTGTTTTTTTCTGTTGTTTGTTTATCTTTAAAGTCTCTGAAATAATGCAAGGACAATGCTGAAGGCCACCAAAGCATTATTTCTCTAACAGAACCTGAAAATACGTGTTCTCTTGCTGGCCAGTGCTAAGAGTTTGAGTTAGGTGTGTGAGGGTTGAAAGTTCACTCAAATAGTGTTGGAGGATTGCATAAAGCAAAACAACCCACATATGGAGCAATTTCATCCTTGCAGTGTTCCGCTTGCTGTCCCTGGAACTGCAGATGTGTTAACTCTGCAGAGGACTCGCTCCCAAAGAGAAACGAAGAGCAGAATAACTGTCATGAAATATGAACACTGAGGATACCAGGACCAGGAAGGAAATGAGGTTCTATGTTTTACAATGATGGAAATCTACCCGATGGATTCTGACTCCCAGGTCCCACCAATGACCAACTCTGTTGAAACCCCAGGTAGAAAATTTGGTTTCAAAGAGAGCAGCTGATGGCAGAAGAAGAAGAAGATGGAGATTAATATAAACAAGCTAAAATCCCCCCAAATGTCTCACTGCACCATGTAAGAAAGAAGCTCAGAGCAGCAGTGTCTGTACCACATCTGCCTGGCTGTTCTCCAACAAGATACAGATAACATAATTTCAGGATGTTTTATTATTTCAGTACAGGTCTGTGCTTTGGAAGCATTCAGGCAACAACTAAGTAAAGGGCTTTGCAGAGCAATTTCCTTTTCGGAGAGGGCAATTAAACCAGCAGTACTCTTATCTCTTCACATTTTATATTGTTTTAGAGCCACAGGACAAGAAATATTACTGAATGGAATTTCTGAGGGATTGGTAGAAATCAATACAATGTATGTTTTGTATTAAATGCCTTAGAATCTATTTTTCTGCAATATAAATACATTCATAATATCCCTAATGCTGATAAAATATCATCTTGGTAATCTATTCAAACACCTAAGAGACTTCAGTTTCTGTTCTGACATGCTCTGAATTTCAGTTTAAAAATGCATTCTGATTTAACTGTCATCAATAGCCTAATGCAATCTCAAAGAAACAGGCATAGGCTATTCAAAAATGTTTCCAATATAAGTCAGAGATTGTCAGACAAAGAAAAAACTAGCTTCACAGTTAAAGACATAAATGTCAAGAAATAAGAAGGGGGAGAAAAAGTGTGGGAAATTCTGATTTTTTAATTGCATTTTTCTGGTTTGGGTCAATTAATCATAAATCGTCATAATTTTAATAAAAATAGTCTACAAAGCACAGTTAAAAAGCATGACTTAGTTCACCAGGATCTAAGAAGGCCTTTCTTTGCTGTTAAAATTTTAATTATTCAGTCTTTCAATATTCATAAGTCACCTCATTCTTTAAATCTTGAGGCAAGCCACACAATCATGAGATTTAGAAATGAGAAAGATAGTAAATTTAGGGTGCTTTCCTGTATCGTAAAATGTAAATATAAAATATAAATAAAAAATATAGTGTAAAGGCATTTTCTTTTATTTTCCTGTATTTGAGTATTTGCAATAAAAATTTCTCTCTGCAGCCCTAATGTCTAGAGTCTTACTGTCATAAAACCTGAAACTCTTATAGAACTACGTGATCTCAATACAAAAACTTATGACCCATGACAGGTATTCCAAACCTCAAAAGGGAGTTATTAGCCATTAGTCTCTGATTGTTATTAGAAAATGGAGTTTTAACTTCTTTAAGGGATTAATATTAATAAAAGTTATGATAGGAATATTAATAGCCCATTCTGTAGTGAAATCTCAATTAGTGATTAAAGAACTATAGAAAAAAATATGAACACTAATGAAATCATTCTCAAATAACAACCTTCAAGTCAAGCTGTCCTACCTAACAAACTAATTTTGCAAAAGGATGTGATACTTCACCTTGTTGTTATTCCATCTCCTATATGACATTTTATTTACCAGCAGAGTACCGAGGCTCATGATAAAGTAAGTTGGTAAGCAGCCTGGCAATTCTTACACTAACAGTAAACCTGTGTTAGCAAGTATTTTTTGCAAATCTCTTCCCCAATTTGTAAAAAAATAAAAAGTTACAATATTAGATTGAAGACCTATTTGTGCTGTCAATGATAACCCTGTAGGAATGCAGAAATCTTGACTTGAGTCAGACATGACATACGTAAGACATAGGTGTTTTCTATGGCAAAAATATTTGTAAATCTTGCAATCTTCTTTTTTTGCCTTCTGCTAGGCAAAAGGTCATGCTCAGCAACCCGAGAGATACAGACAAGCTGTGGCAATTTGCCTTGAAAAAAAGATGCAGTTCTGATAGGTGGATCACGTAGCTTGGCTGCTTGTGGGAGTTCCTGTTCACCAAAAGGGACCTTAAAATTTTAAGCTATTCTGCGTATTTCCTTCCCTCTTAAGCATATTATGATTGGCATTTGGGTTTTTTGCTGAGGTGCACTCTTTTTTGGTTTTATTTAATTTATGACTAGATTTTTCCATGAGAACTAGAAAATTTCTAGGTTAAGATTGAGACGTTCATTTTTGTCTTGGTAGCTCCCCTATGTTCTGCTTGTTTACCCCAAATATTACCTTCTTTTTTTGGCACAACAATGGTCTAACTGGGGCTCTGTTAGCATTAAAAAGAGCCATTTGATATATCCATTGCGTGCACTTTGAATTTACTTGTCTCCTTCTCTGAAATGTTTCCAGTGAGATAGTTTTCAGGTCATAGTGAGCATCCCTTTCTGCAAGTGTGTGGGAGGGAAATAGGATACTGAAAAATGGCAAATTTTCCCTAATGCATTGGGAGATCATGAAGGGCCCTTGACATCCATTGAAATCATGAGGGTATTGTAAAAGCCCCCAGGAGGAGCCAAGGGAAATAAGTTTCTTTGCGAATTTTCTTGTCGGAAACCTTCACTGTAGAATGTCGCTCCATTTGGAAACTTCCAGAAGTTTGAAAATCACAGGATCATGATAAACACAAGAAATCTGATTACCTACAAAGCAGAAGCCATACACTTACCCTGTCAGCATTTGAATGAGACAAAACAACAGGGTGAAGAACACTCCTCATTTCAAGCTAAAAAGTTCAACAGAAGTCCAGGCACATAATCTGTATACTTGATCTGCCTCCAATCCAAAAATGTGTGATGGTTTTCTTGCCAGGGTGGTGCCTGGCTTTGGTTTCTAGGCATTAAATTTTGTGATCTTTTTCTTCTCCATATTGAGTAGATGACACCAAGCTGTGTGGTTCGGTTGATACGCCGGAGGGAACAGATGCCAAACAGAGGGACCTCGACACGCTTGTGAGGTGGGCTGATGCCAACCTGATGAAGTTTAACCATGCCAAGTGCAAGGTCCTGCACCTGGGTCGGAGCAATCCCAGGCACAGCTACAGGTTGGGCAGAGAAGAGATTCAGAGCAGCCCTGCAGAGAAGGACTTGGGGGTGTTGGTGGATGAGAAAATGAACATGAGCCGGCTGCAGTGTGCGCTCGCAGCCCAGAAAGCAACCGTATCCTGGGCTGCATCAAGAGGAGCGTGACCAGCAGATCGAAGGAGGTGATCCTGCCCCTCTACTCTGCTCTCGTGAGACCTCACTTGGAGTATGGAGTATTGTATACAGTTCTGGTGTCCTCAACATCAAAAGGACATGGAACTGTTGGAACAAGTCCAGAGGAGGCCACGAGGATGATCAGGGACTGGAGCACCTCCCGTATGGAGACAGGCTGAGAAAGTTGGGGCTGTTCAGCCTGGAGAAGAGAAGGCTGCGTGGAGACCTCATAGCAGCTTCCAGTGTCTGAAGGGGGCCTACAAGGATGCTGGGGAGGGACTCTTCATCAGGGACTGTAGTGACAGGACAAGGGGTAACGGGTTCAAACTTAAACAGGGGAAGTTTAGATTGGATCTAAGGAAGAAATTCTTTCCTGAGAGGGTGGTGAGGCACTGGAATGGGTTGCCCAGGGAGGTTGTGAATGCTCCATCCTTGGTGGTGTTCAAGGCCAGGTTGGATGAGGCCTTGGGTGACATGGTTTAGTGTGAGGTGTCCCTGCCCATGGCAGGGGGGTTGGAACCGGATGATCTTAAGGTCCTTTGCAACCCTAACTATTCTATTCTATGAGTCTATGATCTCTTTTGTAATGCCCTTCCATGCTTTTAATGCGGGAAACATGCTGATGTTCTTAGATTGTTGCTTAGGTTTGTAGCAGAGATACTCTTCTTTAATGTTTCTGTCCACCAAATACTGCGCAGTTCTATGGAAAGCATCCAGTATACAAATCCTCAATCTCAGATGACAGTCCATGAAAACAAGTGTAATTCAAATAATAAATATTAACAGCTAAATATTTGCTATAAGTGCATTTGTAGAGGGACCTTTTGTCCTACAGATTTCTTTACCTGCTGAAGACACTGTCAAGTCCCTGCAGAGTGCAGCCAAAGATGATATTTCTTAAATGAGAAGTAATAAAAATTCCCCTAAGTAAGTTTAAATCCTGATAAGGGTGCACTTCTATTGAATTGCACTGAACTTTTACCAATCAGTCCAATTATGGGCTAATTCATTCTCATCACTTTGGAAAGCTTTTTTTTCTCAATGCCCTATCTGATTTTTTGCGTGTGAAATGCTTCCAAAGGGAAGTTAATAGAAGAGCGGTTCATCTGCATATACAAAGAAAGATCCTAATATAAAAAATTGCCACATTAGAGAAGTCTAGACCTTGACTATCTGTCATATATTTTTATAGCGTCTTATCACTGTGCTATCTGATTAAGTAGTGAAATGGTTAAGATAAATGAGTCTTAATTAGCGGAACTGATACCTGTCTATTGCAAGTCTTAAATTTGCATCTGGGAGCTCTAATTTTCAGAAGTGGGAAGTGCATGCCTGCAGTACTCCTTCCCTTTGAAATCAATGGGAGTTTTCCCTGCAGTGAAAACAAATGTTCAAGGTTTCACCCAAAGCAAACTGAAACTTTTGCTGTCTACTCATCCCTTTGACTCAAGAGCTGAAACATGGGGAGACAAGCAAATACCGGAGCTCTGAGATGGAGGGAGAAGAGGAAGAGCCTAGACTTGACTTTTAATACATCAGGTTGTAGAGCTCAGCAGCATGCAGAGATAAATAAGTCGTGTCAGGAAAAGGGTTGGTACAGATTAGTTTCTCTCTGGAACAAAAGTGACCAAAATGTGGCTTAGGTTTTTCTCTCCAGTTTTGCTTGTAGAGCAAAGTGTTTACATTTGAGCTCAGGGATTAGATGGCCAGTTGCCATCGGTCTCAACTATTTCAGTAGGAATGGGCTGTAGCATAATTTCCCCACCCAATGCTTTCTGTGCAGAACAAACGATTTACCACAGGGCTCAGAGATAGGGTATTTACATTCATTTAAGTTTGGTATAAACATTTACAGAACATTAGGACAAATACCAGCATTCTCAGCTAAATGTCTGACCACAATTATTTCTGATGAATAAATGGCTTGTAGAACAACTCTGAGACAAGAGGGGGTTTTTCCTTTCTCTTTCCCTCTTAAACCAAAGGACTCTGAAAAAACTGTGCAGTACGCAGCTAAACACACTGTGCAAAGGTTCACGTAGAGTTAAAGAAAACCATAGATGATTGTGAGATTAGGGAGTGAATATCTAGATTAAACCAGTTTATGTTGTCCTTCATCTGCTTTTCTGTTTTTTTCCTTCAAAATCTCATCTTCAAATCTGGCCCTGACAGACATGCCGAACACAGTAAAGATGCTTTGTGCTGACCAAGTACTTTTTAGAACAAATATTATGAGCTGGCCACTGCAAAGGTACTTTACCCACTGGAAATGGTGGCATGAGGGTTGTTGACTGCAGCGTAAGAGACTATTTACTAAATATTTCTCAGAGATGCCTGGCTGTAAGAATAGGGAAGCCACTCAAAGGTACCTAGAATTATCTCATCTAAAATTCACATTTTATCTCTAATTTTAGCAGAACAGGCAAAGGCATCCTCCCCCACTCTTCTCTCTTTTTAAATGTTTTTTATTTTTTAATGATTTAAAGTGTACTACAGACAAAAATTGCGGATGCAAAGGTTTCTGTTCAGTGCTGCTTCTGCAGCCCTTCTTCTCATCTTCACATTAGCGGTTACCTTAACCTCGCTGGGCAGCATCTTCTAAAGGGCTCAGGAGTGATATTCCTTATCTGTACTGTGGGAAGGGTTCTTGTACCCGGGAAAGAAAATTTTAAGGCAACACTGAGAAATGAGGCTCTATGAATTCACAGCAAGACATGCACAGGCATGAATAGCTTAAATTTTTAAGAAATAACAATCGAATCATTATAAACCAAACCAGTGTTCACAGTGCTGTTTTCAGGATATCTTTCATAGCCAAAGAAGTCCAGCAATTGTAGGAGTCACATAACAAGTCAGAAACAGTTCTGGTTTCACCTCTGAGAGAGCAGAGAGCTAAACCTGATTTTCAGGCATCTTGGTTGAACACGTAATTATGAGTCTATTGACCATTCTGAAATGCGTTTTTCTTGGTTTGGGGGGTGATTTTTGTCTTATCAGGTTTTGGGTTTTTTTATGATACTGATTTAAAACATCTACTGAAAACAGCTTATTTATAGCTCAGCATGTCTGATTGAAACTGTATTCTCTTTTTCTGCATCCCCCCATACCTCTAGGGATGTTCTTCACCCAAACACACTTCTCCTTGTGAAAATAATGGATGCAAGGCAGAACTAAAATCTTTCAACACTCTTGACTATCAAAACACAATTCATTACTACTTTCCCCAAACACCCTAATTTTAAAGTGCTAACTGTTGATCTACCTACCAGATCCTGTGAAATGCAGGTCCTCTTGTTCAGTGGGGGACAGAAGTCTGTGAGAATCCTATTGATGCTTAGAAGCATCAGCTTGGGAGGCATCAGGGCCTTTCTGGTAGAAGAAGACATCCAGGTAGAACAAAGCCTCATTCTATTGGGTTTAAAGCCATAAACAGAGACCCAGATGTAAAACAAGTTTTTGTTCTGGATTTGTTTTTCAAACAGTACTGTGGCTGATTAACCTTAGCTTTGAATTCCTGATTCCTACACTTATCACTGACAACATTTTGGAGAGGAACATACAAGTTTATTAAAAGAGAACAAAAATGTCACTAACACCCTGCATCACCTCATGAGCTAATGAGGTCAAGCTACTTCGCAGGATTCAAAAGCATAAAGAAACAGAAGGAAAATGAGCTCTGAGCATTTACATGAGGCTCAGATGAAAATTGAGGCCACTTTGCCCCCACTTAGTTCACAGCACAATGAACTTAAACTGAGCTTGGAAACATGAATGTTTCACATAGGTAACATTTTACACTCCTTATCTCAGGGTGCAAAAGACTGCATGACAGCCAGAACAGTGATGAATCCTGTCTGAAAAGTTGCACCCACACTCAGTGGGGGGGTGTGGGAGGGAATCTTAATGAGTTAAGGATTTCTGTCTGCAGCAGCTTTAATCATCCGGTCTCCCCCCAGAATGAGGGATATTCATGCATGCAACAATTAATACTGAACAGGAGATTTGTATCAATCTGACAGATAGGAGATGAAATTAACTGTACTTTCATGTACAATTTTAAGTAGGTCAGATAAGAACATCTATTGTAACCAACTTTTATTTTATAGATAGATATACTCTGACACATACAGACCCACATGTACACATTATGTATGTCTATAAAAATCTCACACACTCAGCAGAATCTCCTTAACCTGACATTTGCAAGCTACCCCTTTCTTTCCCTGGAGCTCACCACTCTTCCCCTCACTGATTCATAGGTTCTAAGGTCGGAGGGGATGGTTGTGATACAGCAAGATGTTCTGCAAAGACAGGACTTAGAATACCACACAATAATTCCTACATTAAATCCTGTTAGTTGAGGTTGGACTGAAAGATTACTGAAAATTATACTGAATACTGAAAATATTTAAATAAAACAGCCTCCTATGATGCACTGATTTTACTCCAAATTTTATTCTTTTTCCTCCCTACCTTTACACGGTTAAGCTTGAACAGCATCAGTGGTCTAAAAATGTTTTCTCTTTTAACAACATTTCCCTCTAGGTAGTGAGAGCAATAGTAAGAATACGACAGACACAGGAAAAAGAAAAGGTATCAGAATATGACACTGATGTGATGGGGTTTCAGTTAACTTAGTTCTCTGAAGGTGTTCATTAGTTGTTCATAGCATCTGGTGCTTCAGAATTGGATTCCTTCAATGCATAATGGAAATGCAAAGAAAAGATGTCTCTATCCTGCAATGTAATCTACATGCACATTTTTAACATCAACTGAAATTATAAGGAAATGAACAGTATTTTGTTTCAAAGTTTTCAGGCTCCTTTTCAGTGACTTTTTTTACCTATTTTCTGAAATGAAAAATTAAACCTGTTTTTAATATTTATTTAAGACTTCAGCTGTTGGCTATGTTAGCATATGGCTGCTTGAATAAAATGATTTATTTGGGTATGAATCACCTAGGGAAAACGGTAAAACCTGGAACCAAACTCTGAAACATTGTTTGCTAATAGTTTAGATTAAATACCTTGCTCTACTTTTCCATTATCTGTTTTCTTCCTTATTGAAAAAAATAAAAGAAGTGGTACTGGAGAAGGGAAAACCAGGAAAGTTTCAATAGACAGAATTTAGGAAGAACCATTGCAAAAATAAACTTAGTTGATTAAAAAAGCTGGCAGCTTTTTTTGATGGAGAAATATATGTCTTATTTTGAAACGCTAATCTACTGGGTACATGCCTGAAGTTATACAGATGCTGCAGCGATGTGACATAGTTATATAGTCACTAATCAACACTGTGTACTTAAATAGTCATGCACATAATCGTAACTGCGTCCTAAATTACTTGTTGTCTTGAGTCCACAGGTTTTCTAACTTTGTGGCAAATATCTATGTGAGATTTAAGTTAGTTATGAAAGTGATTTTCTAGTCTTGCTCCCGAAACAATAGAAAGATGTAACAAGATCAGAGACGTTTTGTGCCACCAGCAACCCTTGTGTCTTACTGACCCTCCAGCTCCTGCAGTTCAGCTTCAAAAGGAGAGGTCTGCAGTGCTTTTACATGGGATAATTCCCAGCCTGGGGCTAGAACTAATTTTGGGTGTGCTTTTCCTCTGTTTGAAGAGTGTGCAGATGGCCCTTGGGGCTTGCAGGAGGAAAAAAATGTGCCACCAGTGTTCAATAGGTACAGAAATAGTATGGAAATAAGGCAAAGTGGACTCATGTTGGGTATTTAGTTGCTCATAAAGAAGGTTCCCCAGTTAAGCATATGACGGTTGGTGGAATGAAAACTTGGAAGAAGACCCGAAGTATCTAAACCTTCAGCCAAAACAATGAAGTTAGCTAGTAACTTAAAGGACCATGAGTGTATAACAATTACATGCTGTGATTCCCCTTGCATGTGAATGCAAAAGGTATCACAAAAACAAGAGGACAGAGAATCAGGACGAGCAGTTTGCTTTTATTCTTTTTTGTTTCTTGTTAAGAAACTTTCCTTTTAAATAAGTCCCCTTTAGTAGCTGCAACCTTAATTTATCACAACTGAAACCAAATGAGAAAAGAAGTGAAATTGTCGAGATCGAGCAAATTGCAGGCAACATGCTGAAAAGTAAATTAGGAAGTTGAGCATTCTTTCATTTTTAATAACCTGAGGTGTTATCAATAATACCTGTAATTCATTTTTCTGAGATGTTCATTTTAGATCAATAGTATACCAATGAAAAAGACAAGGCCATTTATCATATTTCAAACAGTGAAGTCCAAACTGTATGTTGTATGGTGAAATTATACCAACTAACATTGGTGAGAATCAACTCTATTATCTTCTGTTTCTTTTCTTTTTATTTTTGGTGAAGTCATCAGGCAAATATATATTAAAAAAATACTGTTGCATTGGGGCATTTCTCTTCGTCTTCTCTATAGTTATGCATTTAAACTGCGGAAAAGGAATGTTTGGGAAGCCAAGAACAAGTATTTCTGAAACTGTTCAGATTCTGATTCTCAGGGAAGTTATTTTATGCAGAGGTGCTAAAAATATTAGCCCTCAGAATAGCATGAACTGACTGCTGCAAATGCTGTAATTTAAGGACTTCTGTGCTCTTGGGTCCCATGTAATAATTTCATGCTGGTGTTTTAGGTTTTGCCTATGAAATGCTTTTTCTTGAGATGCAGGCTTAGATTGAGTTGACAGAAAAATAATAAATTCAATAGTGTTTATATATGGGCTTTCTGTTAGAGACATGAGGGCAAATTCTCAGCAGAGGTACACAGGTCTCTTCCTGAAACAAAACAGCACTGCCCATGGCAGAGTCAGTGTCTGGTGGATCAGCCCCTTAACTGGCTTTGCAGCTAAATGAAGCTACATTTCTTGGTGGAGGAACTGATCCTGTCAGCCCCTGCAGGTAACTGACTGCTTTTGAAACTGATGTCAAATCAATGACAGTCCTGAGCATGAAACCTTAACATTTGCAGCCTACTCTGTATATGGTCCTGGCTGTTGGTGTTTAGACCCTGAGCATCACATCTCACCTTTGTGATTGAAGCATAAATGAAGCAACAAGATCACTGCTGGAGCAAACTCAGATGCAGTCCGCACCTTATTGCTTTTTCTTTCTTCTTCTTTTTAACTCCTCATTCCTTTCTTCCTGCTTCCTTTCTCAAAGAATTACACAGTGAATAATCCTGGAATCATCTAAACATCATAAAGACTTGAAATGTCTTCGTAAGCACCCTCAGCATTACAACAAGGCAAAAATACCCAAGATGACCTAAGACATATTTCTTTAGTCTAGAAGGCTTAGTTTTACAAGGGATCCACCCTTCATATTTCCTTTGTTGTTGTTTATTATGATCATATAAGAAAGTGAACAGTGCTGTATACAACACAGAAGACTACATTAAGAGAAACTTCGAACAAGCTAAACATTGCTCCTCCTTTGAAAGGAGGGGAAGAAGTAAAGAAAAATTAAAGTTTAATTTTGTTTCCTTGTTACTTATATGAGAGCAAAAGTACCCTGCTCTTATAAGATGGTTCTACCTGTTGTATTGAACGTGATATTCCTGAGAGACAATATGGAGCTAACTATTTGCTTGTACATTAAGAATGATTTTTCTATATAGAAAACCTGAAGATTTTATTCATTTTTTGTGACTTTAATGTTTTTGATACCTAAAGTTCATGAAAAAGCCATGTAATTGGTACAGAACTATTCTTTCTTGCATCAAGCCCCCTAATCTTTGAACATTAGAATAATTTTGCATCTAGCCTTGGGTAAATTAGTTTCTTCAGGGTTTTGGGGCTTTTTTCAGCTTTCCAGCAGTATTTATTTTCAATTTGAAATTCTTTTAATATCAAAGTGGGTGTAATTAATTCTCTGTTTCTGATGATCTGAAAATTAAAATGAAAAATTGCAAATAATATATCAAAGAACTTTCATAAAATATACCTGACCAAAATAGTTCAGGTTTACTGAACCTACATACCAATTTTTGTGGGGATTTTTTTCCCCTGTATGTAAAAGCCATACTTTAGTGCCATCTAGTGCATTGAGAAATCATGAAAGAAACTTCCTTGGGTGTTTATGCCCTTGCGTTGCAATAAACAGTTTAAAACTCTAGATTAGAGCTATGGTTATCATATTAAGTAAACAGTGAAATGATTCTTAATTACCTATGTGGAGCCTGACTATGTATGACCAATGGTGAGTGTAAAGCAAGAGTTTCAGGTCTTCTCTCACCAACCATCACTGAAACTGAAAAAGACTCAGCAGTTCAGATTTAATCTCTTTTCCTCTGGAAAATTAGAAGCATCTCAAAAGAATTCTAGCTCTCAGCTAAATATCATGAATTTGATACATAATTGTGGGATACACAAAATATGGTGTGTGCAGAGCCGGGGTTTCTCCTTTTCCATAATTGAACAACAATTGTCCTGAGGCCAGAAAAAAAAACAATACAAAAATAACAGAAGCCTGCTGGTGCACTGTATGTGTAATAAGAATAAAAATGGGATCACCTATTCAGTATTTTTTCTCTCCTGTTTTTATGGGGAGTGGGTATTTTTTTGGGTTTTGGGTTGGATTTTTGAGATTTTTTCAATGAAAAATGAAAACTGGCTTGCAAGACATGAAAAAAACCACCCTAACCCACATATCAGCAGATGAGAGATGCTGCCATAGATTGCTATTATATTCAACTCATGATGACCACATGAGGAGGGCAATTTGGGCCTCAGTATCTGTCTAGATGGTTGTCTTACCAATGCTTTATTTGGGTTTTGGAGTATTTGTCATCAGTATAGCCATAGAATCATAGACATAGAATAGTTAGGGTTGGAAAGGACCTTAAGATCATGCAGTCCCAACCCCCCTGCCATGGGCAGGGACACCCCACACTAAACCATGTCACCCAAGGCTCTGTCCAACCTGGCCTTGAACACCGCCAAGGATGGAGCATTCACAACTTCCTTGGGCAACCCATTCCAGTGCCTCACCACCCTCACAGTAAAGAACTTCTTCCTTTCTGATTTCTTTCATTCATTCTGATGGTGTGTGTATGTGATTCATAAAAAGCTAGCAAGGTTTGAGAGGTTAGAGGATTTGATTAGATGATGTGAGGTTAGATATTTGTATTAGAGAGGTTAGATGATCTGCTGAAATCATTCAGATCTTTGGAGATCAAGACACTGATTATCAGCACAGATTTAGCAGTAGGTACATGCAGGTTGTCAGGTTTGACAGTTCCAGTCCTTGCAAACAGGTGGAAGATTTCTTACCCCAAATCAGGGAAAAATCACTTCCCTGGAACTTTTACTATTGAAAGGAAAGGTGTTAGTTTTGATCAAAAGGTGAGACTCATTCTAATAATTGAACATCTCTGCTGATTCCCTCTATGTGTCATTGATAAAGATTTCTCTACCTTTTCTTTTTTCTTTTTCTGATATGTACAACAAAATATTTTATGTAAAAGCCAGGTATTTGCAGTGTGGTATCTGAATTCATTGCCTGGGTGACTCAGTAACAGCCGAGGGTCAGGATAGAAGCATAGGAAAACTGTAAAAGTTCCCCAAAAGGAAACCATCCACAAAGGCTGTGAAATTTAGCATCACGTTAGGCCATTACAACCCCTTTTCCAAAGCAGTAGTAGTAGTAGTAAAAATAATTATAATAATAATAATAACGATAATATTTTTCCTCTGACTTAGGCCTTTTTGGTGACCACTGAGCAGAGCTCAGGAAATGGAGTGCAGCTGAAGTGCAGACTCCCTCTCTGAGACAGGATAATCTGCATCTCTGTGGGGCCCTGACCTCCTCTTGGACTTCCAGATGCAAAATCATGATAATAATCCCCTTCCGAGAAAGCATGTGCTGCATAGCACTACCAGGGGGAGAATGGGAAGGAGGAGAAGGGAGAGAGTAGATCATCAGGTGATGCGCTCCCCAGATAGTACAGGGGACCGTGAGTAAATGCTTCACACTGATGGTTACATGACTTTCAGACCCCATAAGCTGGATGTAGGTGTCTTGAAATGATAAGACCCTTTCCCCTCACAACACAACCTTCAGGAGTGTCAGCAGCCCTGCTTGCTAGTGGCAACCCCGCTACTGCCTAGTAAAAAGAATGAAATAATGTCGATCTTGTTAAGAGAAATGCATTTGTCAGCACTCTGAATTTTAATGTGAACTGGCAGCGGATCTCAATGATAAAGGAAAAGTCTAATACGGATGGTAATTTTGCAGAGACCTTGCTAACACGTGTTATCCACTGGCTTTCTTTTGTTCACCACTGTGAATTATCAACTGACTCGAGGCAATAAAGGGAAAAAAAGTTATATTTCTCACTGTGTCACTTTCCTAACGTCATCCAAAGCTCACTGCAATAATTTGATTTTGCCGAGAAAACACAGAATTTATTACATTTCTCCCCCCTTCTTCCCTCAGTATTTTGTAGACAGGTATGAAATAGCGATTGACCAAAAGCTGTGATTCATGGTTAGCAGCAGGGTTCCGCCAAATGCCTAACAAATCCATTTCTATTGGAACAAGAGGAAACCATCACATTTCCTAATCCTCCAGAAAGGAAGCTTGATCCAACACATGATCAGAACCAGCCGTTACCAAGGAATATATAAGAAGCTGTGTAGAAAGCTTGTGATTAAACAACCCAAGGGAAAGTTTCTTCTTAACCTTTTGATGTTATAGGTAGAGACAGTGATATTTTTCTATGCAAAGTATCTCGGTTAAAAATAAGGGGTTTATACAGCATGAACAATCAGAACATTCTGAGATTGTTGCTTCTATTCCCTTATCAGCAAATGGGAATCTTTAGTGATGATCTGGGACACTATTTTGCTAGAAACTAATTGCAGAATGGCAGCAAATGCACTGAAGCCATGTATTCATACTGTTCAAATTATGGAACTTCGGATTAAGTTGATAGATCCAAGAAAATATCGACAGAACAAAAAGGAAGTTACTCCCTGATTCATTTTAAATGTCTGATAGTTTATGGGAAAGCAATTTCACTCAATAATCCTGAGTCATTCTCCTGTATCTTACTTCAGCTTCACTGTACAGTGAGGAATTCCCCAGATTCCACAGATGGAAAGAAATTTCCCTGATCAGTCCTAAATGTATTGTCTACTACCACTGCAGCTTCAAAAGTTGTCTCACTAAAGCTCTTGATGCTAGCCACAGTTCACACCAGTCAGCAGATTTAGCCCATTGACTCAACCTCTCCGTACAGTAGAATTCGCTGCTGTCCAGCACCCCTAATTTAAATGCTACTTCTAGAAAATGTGGCAAATGACCTTTAAAGTCATCATTAAAAGTATTGCTGGGAGTGTCATATAAATATCTTATTTACAAAAGCAGTGAATACCATATGTTCAGAGGAAGATGTGCCAAAAAGTGCTAATTACACTGTTACTTAATGGCAATCAGGTAATTATACTCAGCCCACTTAAACACTCTCTGCAATCTGGGTTGCCTCAGCAGGTGAAGAAGGGTCACTGCTGCCCTGTCCTGCACGTCAGTGCCCTTTCTTGAGGGCACAGGGTGTGAACCAAACTTCTGAGTACAGACCCAAACCTCACAGCCCATTAGTTCCCCTGTTCCTCCTCCTCTGTTTTTATATGCTTTTCTCTCTGCTCTGCTCAGACACTCAGGAACTTTTTCCCCAACCCAGAAACACTTGCAAGAGGATTTTTGATAGCTTAAAACCTTCCATTTCCTTTAAATATTCTTTTGCTTTGCAGAACTAAACTAGCCTACAGGTTGTCTTCTGATCCCTGAGAGAAAGGGGACAATCTCTTGCTGAACTTGGCCAATTTCCCCAGCAAAGTGCGACTCAGTCCTTGCGTGGGTTATTTGGTTCTGCACCTCCATTTTGAACTGTTTTCTTAGCTGTGTTCAGCAATAGAATTTGTGCTCAAATCCTTTTCTCTTTCTCAAATCAACTTCTGGTCAGAAAGCCAACCTAGAGGCAAGGTACAAGCATAGATATGCATGTATATATGTGTGTATAAAACAGTATAAATATAATTAAATATGTTAAAATAGATTTATATAAAGTTTATATAGAATGTATATATATTTAATATAACATAAACGTGCAAACATTTGGAACCTTCCTGGAAAGCTGATAGAGTTTTGCTCTGATGCACAGCTGTGGGGAAGCCCATAGATAACGACGCACAAAGGTGGTCAGAAGATCTAATCCCTCTCATTCCATAGGCAGCCAAACCACCAGGTACAGTAGTCCTGAGCATTACACAGAACTTGTATGCAAAAAAAAGTATTAAATATACTCAATAATCAGTGGCAAAATTTGTCATCACTTTAATGCAGCCAGGAGGCAATCGGAGACAGTTTAACAGATGTTTCCATATTTAAACCAGAACAAACAGAACAGATTAATTTCCCCACTTTCTCTTCAGAAGCAAATGCCAAGAAGTTCTGGGTCTGAAGTTTCACTGTGTAACACAAGGAAAAAACAATGTTTTGGTCCCATCAGCAAAGGCTGTATATGCAGCTGTGGCGATGCTAAGAACCAGAAGCCAGTCTATAAATTCAGGCTGGTGCTTGGGAATAAGAAGGACATAGTGAGGTCTGATCACACAACCTTGAGTACAAGCAATTTAGAAATATTACACACTACTACTATTAAATTGGAATATCAAAGCAGATTATCTTCGACTGCAGCAAGAATATCTCAGCCCAGCATCAAATTCACTTTTTTCCTGAACTGTGGGGTAGGTTGAACACCGTCTTTTTATCCTACATAGTGTGTTATTCCCTGAGAGGGATGAAGCTTGCCCTCACTCTCTACCCATGCCATCCCACTGATTGCAGAGGGGTGTCCCAGGGCACACATCAATGATGAATACGGCCCAGAGGTCACAAGCGACCTCTCAAATTGCAGGACTCCCACACTTAATTCACTGCTCTAATTATACCATCAGCTGTCATTACTCCTGTTATTTAGATCTGTCATCCTGACCTAGCAGGAGGGGAGCTGGGGTGAGCCTTGGGTCTTGGGAAGGCATAAAAGAGGAGGAAGGACTTCAGCATCCAGGGATCTTGCACCCGATGTTGCAAAATGCAGCTCTTTTGAACCAGCTGGAAGGGAAACTGCAGTGGCAGCGGCTTGCACCCCGCTTCAGATGAGAGGTGGTTTTACAAATCTGCTTCCTCCCTCTGTGCATGTGCGTGAGGGGTTGTTTATCTGCTTCCTTTTCTTCTCACCACACATGGTTTGAAGCATACTAAAACCGGCTTTCCAAAGCAAAGAGCTCTGATCCAACGGTGATGGATAATCAGCATCACACAAATCACTGTGTAACTTCATATGCTCTCTTTTTATCTGTAACCTCCCCTTATGTGATGATTTCCTGCAAGCTTTGGGAGGGTGAGTAGCGAGAGCAAAGGGTTAAGGCTCCTACCTCCCCCAGCAGCCGATGGGTTTGTGTGGGTTTTTCCCTTTCCTGAGCACCAGTCGCTCCCCACCCCACACGTGAAAGCTGTGTAACAACCCCTTCCTCAACCTTGACTCAAAGGCTGCCAGCTCAGTGATTCACCCCAGCTCCACCACCTGCTTTCTCTGGAACTCTGAGCTGAAAACCCAGCCAAAAAGAGCCCATGGGGGGGGCTAAGAGAGCTGTCGTCTCCACCAGCCCACTCACCTCCAAGCTCCCAGTCCCAAATGACAGCTGTAGGGTTATATTTACCGCAGGTGTGCAGTTAGCATCTGACATTAAAAAGTGGGGGAGAGGACAGAAAAAGAAGGTGCTCTTCCTTCACAGTAACACTTCCTCTCCTTTTGCTCTTCGGAAGGCTTTACAGTCATTAGACAGTCATCTTCGCAACTGTCTCACCCAAACTTTGCTGGAGCTTAAACACATCTTCCGTGCGACAACGATTTCAGCCCTGACAGGATCTAAAAAAGGGTTTTAATCCTAGTCATTTTCTGTTCCACTTAATTGCCTTACCCAACACTTAGACTTCATATAAAGACAATCCATCTTTTCCCCGCTTATTTCTGAAATAATCATTATCCTCCACTGCAGAAATACAAAAATAAAATAAAACACCAGAGTTAAAAAAAAAGGAAAAAAAAAGTGATAGGGGTTAGGAGGAAACTTGACATAGAAAACAGACACTCAAATTATAAATGACTTTGAGTAATCCACAATATTCTTCATGCACTTCACAGAGTTCCTTTCTGGAGCTAATGGAGCTTTAATAAAGGATGTTTCTCCCTGCTCCCTTCTCCATGAAACTTCCCCTCCTCTTTCCTCTTTCACTGTGATGTTTCCATGAGTAATCCCAAAAACAATATTTAGATGACTGGAACGTTAGAGCATAATGTTACTGCATAACATAGCATGTCCAGAACTTTCCTCTGGGATGAAAATCTTTTCAGTATATTAAAGGAGGCGTAAACATTATAATGAGGATAAAAAATGGATGTTTGAAAAGTTATTTTATATTTTTGTTATTTTATTCCATTTATGTCAGCTTGGTTGGAGCAGTTTTCTAAACTAAACATTTTCTGGGGACAACCCCCTTTCTTTTCATGATAGATGCAGGCCAATACGGTTGGATCTATCATGTCCTCCCTGCTCTTTTCTGCTGTTTCATTTGCCAGCAGACCACCAGATCAGGTAGCAAAAGTGCCCTAACCTTCAAGACAGCCAAAACTACTTCTGTTGCTTTTATTTGGCATTCATGTAGCCTGTCAAACAGTGAAGTCAGACTATCCTTGGTGAACCAAACCTTTATCCACAATGCAGTTTATCAGATTAGTCTTTTTCATTTCAAATTTGGTCTTTTAAAGAGTCTCAATCAGAAAATTAATAGTTAAAATATTACCAGAGTTGACTGGAATTGCTACAACAACAAAGCACTTTTCGAGCAAGATTCAGATGATTTTGGGACAGCTCCTTGCTCTTCCCCTGACTTTCTGTTTGACTGTGGGCAAGCCCCACCATTTCACCAGGCGGCAGTTTATCATCACCAAAATGGAGCTGACAGAAGATATTAATTCTCTATCTTACAGGCCATCGGTGTGAATAAATCCATGAAGAAATGTTCTGGGCATGTCTGCCCCAAAGAAGCTGTGGTTTCGGTGGAGATTCCCAAGACATCTCTAAACTGGTTCACATAGGTACCAACAATAGCCACTCGCACAGTACAGACCACACTACAGACCTGCTACTGTAAAGCTAGCTCAGATAGATCAAAATTATAGTATAGACACAACAGTGAATCATGTAATAAGGAGAGGGTTAAAGACAGATACACGGCTTGTCTTTTAGACACTGAATCTATGGCATTAATGTGGTAAGAACAATAGAAAACCTGTTATTAACCAGTTTTGTTTTCAGAATAAACCTGCTTCTCACATCCATTAAAAAACTTGCGGTGTGGTAAATTGGCCTTGACAGGGGTGGGGTTTTTCTTTGCTGCCCTTTGGTTTAAATGTGGCTACTCACAATTGAGATTTCCCACTGCATCCATGTCTTGAGCAGAGGAGATCTTGTATTTTTCCACATATAAAAATAAAAGAATCTCAGTGGAAATTCACAGGTCCTGCAGACATTTTGCTGACCTAGTCAGCTGGCCATCTTTTCTCATGCAAAGTGTTTCACGTGAACAGCTCTTGTTTTATGCCTTGTAACATTTTCATGTGACTCATGACAAATGATTCATATTTCTTTGGTATTCACCAAATATCATACTTAGAAATCGCATTCTTAGAAATCTTTAATTCCTTTGTGTAGGAGGGGCTGTGGGTGCTCTACTCGGGTTCATTATGATAATGCAATCTCAGACGGTGTCACATAAGCCAGTTTATGGTAATAAATAATGATAACCACAAATTCATTAAAGCATTGAGCTTTCAATTTGAGAAAAAAAATATATGTATGGTAGAGCCAGAAAAAAACCTATCCCAGAGTATTTTTTGACTTTAAATTGTCGCTTTCACACTGAAAATGTGTGAATAAGATAAATTAATAAGTAAATAACCTGAAAATTTGAGTTCCAGGCTTGGATATGAGGTCTAGGCTTCAGTCTTTGTCTTGCTAGTGGACTTCCAGTGTGACTTCAGGCAAGTTACTGAATCCCTGTGATTCTATTCTCTCCTATTAAATGTGCTACTTGTTAATGTTTTTTTGTCCATTTTGATCCTAAATTCTTCAAGTGACAGAAGGAAGATTGACTATTGAGGCTAAACAGGCAGTAAATTGGTGAGAATGAAGGGCTGGAGGATGCTTATTATTTAATCTGTGAGTGCTCAATATTTCTATTATGCAGTTGACATTCAAATAATGATGAAAGAATATAAATTTCCAATGCTTTTTCCATAAGGAATTTTTTTTTGATAATTACGTAATGTGATCTAATTTTAGATGTTTAGGAGCTCTGTCCAGACAAACGTTGTACAAAATTTTCCTAATTCAACCCTCTTCATGTTGTTTCACTCTTCAAGATTGAAACTTATAAAAAGTGATGGATATGGGGAACAGGGGTGGGGGGAAGTGTGTACACTAAAATTCAAAACAAGAAAAAAGAAATGAAAGAGAAGAAAGTGGGGTTTTCAACTGTTTATGGAAATTAAGATTTCAGATAAAGTTGGTTGGTGTTTTCTATTTGGCTTGAATTGGCTGACCCATGCAATTTCCACTTCTGATACAGTCATCCTGTGTTAAACCCTCTAAAAGATATTAATATGTAGACCAGCATGATGAATGGATGATGATGGATAGATATTCAGCTAGAAGAAAGGAGTTTAATCTTTGATTTCTGTTCCTAAATTTTTACATTCTACTTTAAAAAGTCACTTAGAAAAGTAAGTTTGTAATTTTAAATACACTTAACACTTCAAAGCACCTAAGTTCTCTTTTGGATCTGATCTATTGACATGGCAAACCCTTGCAGCTGATCGGCTTTGGGTTCGTTGCAGCTTTGCTTATGCACGTGTGTCTTAGCTCCTTAGACTTCTCTGCAGCAGGAATAAATCACATAGGGTTTAAGAATAACATAATGTTCATGCTATTGCTATTTATCTGTAAGTAGCACAATTTACTGTAACTGCAATCAGAAAGATGATTGTAAAGTTTAGGAACTTTGTCAGAATGACTGTATAAATCTGCTTTGCGAGAATTGCATCTGTTAGCGTAAGTTTCCCTCTCCCTGTGGCCAATAGTCCCCTCCAAACTCTTACACCAAAACCTGACATGGAAGAGTTTCCTAAAGACCTTACTAGGTGTCTTTCATCTTTTGCCCATGCCTTCTGTTTGTCGCAGGAAACTGGGACCACAAAAAGCAATGTGGTGAAAATATGCTGTAAACGTTAATTGTGAGGGAAATTATTACTTACATTTTTTTTCTGAGCTATCCACCAAGTTGTACATTCAAGTCACTGTATTTGGCTTATGTGCAGCTCTTGAGCTTCTCAAAAGCATCTAGGACCTGCTGTTGACTTGCTTTTGTTGGATACACTTTACTTGGTTTGTGTGCTTTATAGACACAGCAGTAAATATACAAGACTCTTGTGTTTTATGGGACTCAATTAACAGAATGAAAGGGGATCTTTCCTTGGCTTTACTGAGCTCTGAAGCAAAATAAACTCCACCCACAGCACAAGTTTGTCTATCTACCATTTTCAGTTTCCTCTTTTCGCATAAATTTCGGATGTTTTAGTTAGAAAATATTTAATATGGTGATGTTGACCATGTTCACATGTCATTCTTAAGAAATTTTTTATATTCACCTATTAACTCCGAAGCATTTATTTGGAGTCAGTAGAAAGTATGTCCTCCCAAATAGTTGTTAAGTGACAAATGTGTTAAACGTTAAGAAAATGCCAATGGCTCCCTTAAGTAAATACTATCAGTCTGAAATCGCCTTTTAAGGAGGAGATAACCAAACCCACTCAAGAAATAACAGCAAACAAAGCAAGACAAAGTAAACTCACATTAAAAGAAATTAGTACCTAGCAAAACAGGGTAACAGCTTAACAAGCTACTGGTGCAGCACAAATCTCCTCTAAGTACCAGGAAATAAGCCATTGAAGCTTCATCACTAAAGTGAAGTCCCCACTTGTAAAACTTTAGATAGCTACAATCTCCTTTGATTCAATGCAAATCAGAGGTGATTTTTTTTTTTTCCTTTCTTTTAAAGGTGCTCTTTGCTTCTAATGTATCTAAACAGTAGGTGAGCTGAGAAAGACCAGGGATTAACAAACACAGGGTAACCTCCCCGTGCTTATATATTCATTGAGGATGGGCAAATTTAAAAACAACAATAGCAGCTCTTCAGTGTTTGCATTTCTGTTGATTTTATCCTTTCATCTTCTGGCATAGGTGATGTTTAGTGTGATATCTTGTTAACCACTCTAAAGTCTTTCTGCTTTGTAATCTTTACTTCAGAGTTACCCGGTATTTCCAACCTTAAATAAGGTATTATACCCACACATGGAGAGGTAATAATAAAACTTCTGTTATGACTCTGTAGAGGGATGGATTCCTTTTCAAATTACATCTTCCCTGGTGTATGCAACCCACTGCTCACTGTCTGGTCTGCTTTCTACTCTATACATGATCTATGGACAATACAAAACTGTTTCAACTCTCAGTAAGAGGCTTAAGTCTGCAGCTCAGACTACAGGCTCCTAGAGACTTTAAGCTTTGAATGGACTATTGGATCAGCTGGTCTGACCTTCTATACAAAGCAGGCCCTTACATTTCATTCAGCTACCTCTGCAAGAAGTGTTGCAGCTTGCATGGCTGAATCAGGACTTCCATCTTATAAAACATGTCTCTCAGAATGTGCATTCAAAAAAATAATCCACCACTTTCTGTGATAGCGTGTGCCAATGCTCAGTCACTGTTGTCTAAAAGCAACCTCCTTATCAGTAATACAAATTTGTCTATTGCCAGTTTGTTGCTCCAAAAGTTCTAGACTGATCTGAAGATGTTTAAAAGAGTCATGACTGAATACCACCCTTGGCAATGACCTTGATACGTTGCTAAAGCTTCTATATTGATTAAATATTTTCTTTCCATTTCCTCATTAATAATGAGTTCTTTAAGCTGTAGGGTTTCAGGATGTCTATTCCTGAGCTGCGTCTTTCTAGTCATGGCATTTTGGTCCTTGGTGAGTTTCTATTGACTTGAAATCACCATATAGATTTGTGCTGAAGCAGCACTGTAGGTGATGTAAAGCCAGTGGGGAGCTGTAGAAGCATTGCACCATTAAATAAATAAATTCAGTGACCACATTACTTAAATCACAGTAAAGCATTGTTTCACATTTTCCTTGTGTATATAGGACATGCTGATGCACCTGATGCCAGGTTTAAAAGTAAACACATTCAAGTACCCATCTCATCTTGGTTACAAAAATGCAGTCAAATGAGCAGTAAACCTGGCATAGTTCCACTATGCAAACATGGAAAAGATATCAAAAGTCCACATTTCTGCAGGTCTCATTTCCTGTTGCTTTACAAGTGAATACTTACAAGGTTTTCAGTCATAGCGAGCCCCTGAGTATGAACCTATGCAAAAATACCTGGCCAGATCCCTCCGCGGTGTAAAATTTCCATTCTTGATGTCTATATAAACTCAAAGATATGTGCCTGCTAAACCAAGAAGATAACAGTACCAAAATGTAACTAGATAAGAGCAATTCCCTAGTCTGTTATGTGGTGGGTTTATTTTCCATGAAAAGTAGAGTGATAATGATAGATGAAATGAGCACTACTATTCTGGAGAGGGGGAAAAAGCAATGTTATGTGTTAACACAAGATGGGTAGCATTCACTGTAACTCTATTTCTTTTCAGTCTTCTCTGAGTTTTAAAATCAGTCTAATAGGGCAGACAGAGATTTCCAGGAAAGAATTCATGTTCATGGAGTTGACCAATTCCACTAAAAACCCATTGCTTGGCTTACAACAGAGCTGGAACTGTTCTGCAGGATGGCCAGCAAATTGAAGCCAGCTCAAGCTTAGTCCCTGAGGACCTCAGCTCTGTAATTATGTCACCACTTAGCGGAATAATGAACACTGATGGGTTGAAATGAAACCTGGTCCCAACAGATTGAACTTTTTAGCCTGTCCTGTATCAGCCATCTCTTCATTTTTACGTATAGAGTTTCAGTAAAGTAAAGGGCAAAGCCAAGTTCAGAATGGCAGAGACTGGCAATAGTAATATGGGATTTCCTTATTTGTCTGAGGGGGTTTATTTGCTGTTGTTTAACCACCCGGACCTTAACACTTTTGGCCAGTCTTGAAACAATTTCTTTAATTATTTTTATTTTAATTAATGAGAATAAAGCTGGATTTGCTGGTTGCTTACGTATACATACAATACAAGTTATTAATTTCCAAGATCATTGTGAAACATCTCTGTATTATATCGTCTATCTCTAATAATGGAATTAATGATATTTATCTTGCAACTTTGCCCAGTGTTAATTTCTTGCAGTAGTCTGATAAGGTAAATTGCTGCATGGCAGAGGACTGGTGTTTTCAGTGTGGTTAAGGTGGGACCAGTTTACTCTTTGACTCATGGTTTGGACAACTCATCTCCACCCTCCCTTTTTCATGTCACTGGAGCAAACACCGTCCACTAAAAGTCAGTGGTGTGTGGCAAAGTGTGTGGCTGTATTGCCCTCTAGTGCTGACCCTCAGAGGAGAAGTTCTAATGTTACTAGATTTAAGGACAAACTTAGCAGATATGGGTCCTCAGGTCCACTATTGAGAGGCAGTGTGACTTCGTCTTAGGAAATGGTGCTGTATGTCCTGTGGGAGAGAAGTTCTAGTGTGAGAAATCCCAGCAGCCAGGGAAGAAACACCTGAGCTCTGCTTAAAAGACACTTGAGTGTCCTATTGCTCAACTGAGAGGGACACTGACCTTTGAAAATGCCACTTACAAATACAGACCTTAGAAGGCATGTTTTCTTATCAAGGATGTGATTTTTCATGAAAGTGGTCATCATCCTTCAGAACTCCTGTATCCAATTTCTTAAAACCACCAGGATCCACAGGGTCAAATAATTTTTCTGTCTGATTCAGCACAGGAACTTTGACCTCCTCCATCCCAATCACAATGTCCTAAATACAGGATGACTGGTTATTTTAAGAGGAAAGCTCTTATTTTTAAGAGTAAAGTTCAATTTTTCCTTTCTTTCTGTTTTTCTTCTGTCCTTCATCAGGTCTTGCATTTTTCTCCCCTGAAACTTTAAATGACACTCAGTTATCTAAGGAGAACCATGACCTGTGTTAGATAAAGTACAGTCTCACAGGCAGTGTATTTAAGACACTGGCTGTGGTCTCTTAGGAGTCATAATATTATTGTTTAAAATCTGCCACTGTTCAACACAAGCACTACATAACAAATGCAGTTGTTTCTAGAGTGCAACACAAAACACATGCTGTGTGGCCTAGCTGTGACAAGAGATACCTTGGCCCAATGGAAGCCAGTCAGAGTCAATCAGTTTTTCCCAAATGTAACTAGTAATTCCATGAGCCCAGATATCTGCGAGTTAAGTGAGAGCTATCTTGAAGGCAGAAATACAGTTCCTGAAAACTAACTCCCCAAACTGACATAAGATTATTATACTTTAACATAGTTTTCCTTTTTTAACTCTTTGACAAAAAAAACCCAACTGATGGAAGTATAATCTATTTAAAATGTGATAATAACAATAATAATGTATAAAATTTACTATAATTATGATTCTATATTTATTATATTATATATAATAATATTATTATTATAAACCCAACAGAAACAATAATATCCTGTAGGAAAAGCTAAACCTTTCCAAAGAAAACAAAATATTTTCTGAAAACATGGGGATTTTTCCCCCGAATCCCCATCTTTCATCCAAACCAGTAATAACCAACATCCTTTATTAGCCGCACCCATGTTATTTTCTTAAAATCTCAGCTGCTCACTTGATGTGATTATCACTTTGAAGACACTTTCTTGTAGATTCACAGTGTAAACACCACGCTGGCTACATCACAGCACAACAACGAAAGCCTCCTCAGAGGATTGGCTGTGTGACATAAGGCAGTAGAAGCGTAGGAAAAAAGCTACTTTCTAATGTTATCTGAAAGGCTATCAGGGGAAAAGTTCTTAAAGAAAAGAACTTACCAGCGAACATGTCTGCACAGGATGTACTAAGTTACTGAACAAGTTAATAAAGTGTGGAATAGTATTTTAGCAGTTTGCTTATGATTAGCAAGGGACCATACCCCACATGAAACATGACTCAGCCAGCTGCAAATAAACCCCTCTTCGTCCTCTGAGGTTTCTCTCTTTGATGCTCAACTTATTCAAGATACTTCCCACTGCCTGCCTCCAATTTTGCTTTTGTGGTAAATTGTTTAGACATGATTTAAAAACACATTATGGGCTATGAAGTGAGATAAGATGTAAATCAAGCTCATCCAGTCATTCAATCCAAAAATAATATGCTGGCATGGCGGGATATTAGAACCTCTGCAGGATCCCAAGTGAGAAGTCTTGAAACAAAATCAAAGTTATTGTTGTTGTTATTATTACACTGTGCTGAAGAGTGGAGGATCCTTCCCTATCTGCGATGGGCATCTTGTGTCAGGTTTCCCACACTTTGGAAACCAAAGCAAACCCTTTGATTAGAAAGAATAATATACTGTGGCATATGTGGTGTGATCTACTGCTGCCTTGTTGTACTGAATCCACGTTAACATTAATGATGGGCAGGTTGACTTGGGTTAGGTGAAATTTGAACAAAAATGAAACTGCAATGAAATTCCTTTGGAACTTCCTTAGCTTAAATGCCAAAAAAAGAAAAAGAAAACAAAAATGTCCTTCAATTCTTGTGTTCCTTATATAGGCTGCAAGTTTGGAATGTATAATGTTAACATGATGAAAGGAAGGCTAAACCCCCACCAGTGGATAGTATCAAAATTAAACGTCTCACCTGCAGTATAGACGAGTTACAGATGAATATGATTTAAATGATCCAGAACAACAGATGTATTAAATGCTATACTTGATATATACCATATCAACTATGATATAAATCAGCCATGGCCTAGAAAGTGGTAAGGACTGGTAGTTCTTTCTTTCTAATACCACTTATCATTTCCCTGTTGACAACGTCATGATATGTTGATAGAGTTCCCTGCCCTGAGAATGTCTGTAAATTATATATTCAGCTTGCCTATTGCTTACTCTAACACCGTAGGATGCAAATTGCCTGAATGAGGCCAAAAGTCAATTCTGTCCTTAGGAAAGGTTCTTGAAGAGATATAATTGCTTTGGTCATTAAAAAGCCCATGACAACCAGACATGTGGTTGGTGGTCATTCTGCAGCACAAGCTAGCTTAACCTTTCATTATATCAAAGAAAATTCATTATATCAAGGAAAAAAAAATGTTGACATGCTCTTCATTGCATAATTTTGGTATCCTAAATTTAGATACACTGGCCCTTGAGCCCCTTGTGAAGGAAAAAACTGTGGACCTGATTTGCTATTATATGACAATCCCTTGTGTAGCATGGAAGAATGATCAGGTTTGTGTCTGAAGAGATGCTGTCTGGTACCTTATGGTATTCACAGTGGCTGGATGATTTGCAAGGTAAATGGTGTGGAACACAGTTTAGGCACATACTGAAATGATCCTAGGAAAGGATGACTATTCTACAATTCTACGAACACAGCCAAGTAATTGTTTAGCTAGATGGAACAGGGTTCCTTCACCTACTGAAAACGGCAAAAAAGTGAATCGAAGTCCCTACCAGCAAAAAGGACAGAACTGGGGAGGAATCCAGCTGTTCCATGCCTTTATGTTGAACTAGAAAGTTGCAGATATCTGTTCCCAACAGAATGAAACCGCTTTATAGCAAAATACTTGATTATGCTGGAAATCACTTAACCTCTGACCTGTTCTGTCCAAATGAGACTAAATTCTGCTGCCTGTGGTCATGCTAAAGAGAAGGTCACCTGTCCTGGCTGAAAGCAGAAACTAAACAGTCCTAATCCATGTGTTTTGTTATTTGATGAATCAGGCCCTAAATGGTGAATACCAGAAGTTGAATGGGATTCAACCCAAACAAAAGTTGAACTCTTTCCCAATGCTGCATTATTGTCAGACATTCCTGAATAAGTGGTACAACCTTATGCAAAATCCAAACAAACCTAGCATGTGAAAATGGCATTTAAGCCTGAATAAAGTGTTAAAATAAACGTATTAGGCAGCAAGGATATGTTTTGTAAACACACCAGGATTTGTGAACAGATTGTCATATTATGTTAAAACCATTTAAAACCCCATTTGTGACTACAGCCATTTCATAACATCTTTTTCTAAGTGGCTAAAGAGACATATGTGTTTAGTCTATTAAAGGGGAGAGCAGGAGCACACGGGGAGTGCTAGTCCACATTACTGAGTCCGTGTTACAGCCTGAGCTAGCATCTTGAGCTGACATTGGCAGTCCTCCGCTGCCAGTCACCTTGCTGAGCACAACTGACCTCTTCTGCTTACGTTTTTACCAGATTTTAGAATTAGTGTTCATGGTAAAATAGCACCCTGACTACCAAAAATGATGACTGGAAGTCTGGCTCAGATACACAGTTAGGCCCACTTCTGCTCTGCAAAGCAAGAATGAACATATTCAACACTTTATGTCATGTATTGAATTTAGATTTCTTTGTTGAATGAGAATCAAAGATCTGAGACTTTTCCAAATTTGAAGTTTTCTTTCTTGTACATACTTTTCTTAGGATTTTTGCTACTCTTTCTGTTAAGCCCAGATCTTCCAAAGTCAATACTTCAGGCTGCCTCTGCAAAAAATTGATGAGAAAGGGGTATCTTCAGAGGCCTTTGAAGCATTGATAGTATCTCCATTGAATAGCCAAGGGACCAAAACATGCAATAAGGTGTGATTTTTTGATGAATGAAATGGGAGAAAATAAATTATACCGGGGAAGGTAATTGTTAGGGGTTTTTTTAAAGTAAAAAATAAAACCCCCTGCTACAGAGCAAGATTGTCAAATGGCACATATTGGAGTGGGATAACTGACTTCTGTGAAGCTTCGTTTGGGTGGTAATAGCTGAAGATCCTGCCCAGGATTTTCTGACTGAAAGTGAACAAAAACGTTAATATTGAAAGATTCAGTCATGGAGAGCTTGGTTATTCCAAGTTTGATTTTGTCACATGACAGTATTGTGACTTTCATGCACTCAAAATCAGGAGGTTGGCTTAAAAGAACCTTTAATGGAAAAATAAATGAATGACGGGATCATGCTTATGTCTGAAGCATTTTGTATAAATTTAGATCTCCCCCTCCAGAAATACAAACAAAAATAATAGAAAAGCTAAAAAACAGTTGCAATGACCTTATGATAAATTTATTCCAGGAGCTGGAGATTTGCATTAAACAAGGATCACCTCAGTTCTCAAGCAGAATTTGCAAAGGCAGGTGTGTATTACCACTCAGAGCTTAGCAACACTGGTCACTCAGAAATGGGTCCAGAAACAGTACTGGCAAATCACAGTGTACCATTAGTTGCTAACTGTCAAAGGCTTTGTTATCAGTGTCGCTGTGAGATCCACGCTAGTTATTTTACTCCCTTCCTAGCGTGGTGTCTCCAAGTTTGCTCGCTAGCCCCAACCACTGACTTTTCACAATAGAATTTCAATCTAGCTGAAGTTAATTAATCTATATTTGGCTCTGTCTCCTGTTCCTCGTTTGTTAAGCCATCCCTTTCTTCTGCCTCAGCAAAACCCTGTTACCTCATCTCTTGGACTGATCCTCATGGGAGAGTGTCCAATCTGGAAATAGGTGTTAACCCTTCCCCAACGCCCTGGTTATTGCTGGGAGGATTTGCAAAGAGGGACTTCTTGAAACTTAGGGGTTTATGAATTGTCCTTAGATAGAGCAATGCTGGAAGAAAACACACAAAGATTGTGTGATTACAGTGCCTCAGCATGAGGCATAAAGATTTTTAAGGCAGTTATGATTTATAATTGTAAGGAAGCTGCCCCAAAGGTCTTATTTTATGTTTAGAGTAAAGCTTCTTTGCCCCACTGTAACACTGCTGAGGGATGCCAAAGTGGAGATATATCCTGGCACCCACTGAGGTCTCTTCTGGGGTGAGGAGGCTGCTGAATTAAGGAGTTGGGCCCCAAGTGTCTTTTAAGCTTCAGGCAGAATATAAAAGCTGTTCAGTCAGTAACTTGCTCTCCAGCTCTTTCTACACCTCCTGTTTCCAAAGCTGCCTCTGCTTTAAATTCCCAAAGCATGCTTTCAGAAACCTCTCTGAAACTCAGAAGCTCCTGTTTGGAATATTAGCTGTAAACAACCTTCCAAGAGAAGCTTTGTATGGTGAAGTGGAAAAATTTCCTTTGACTCTTCCTTGACGATGCAGCACAATGTGCCCTTACTATAAAGTTCTCCTGTTCATGTACGCTGCAGATACGTCTAATGAAACGTTTTTCAACTCCATAGACACTTGCTATATGCATCCCTGTTAAACCACCCTGCCTAGCCACAGCAGACACATCCACTGGCACAATAGGACAATCCAAATGAAGTGATGTTATTTCTCAGCTGCCATCATTCCGGAGGGGATACACAATGAGATACAGGCAAGAACTCAATTAAAATTGCCATTTTAATTCAAATGATTTAAGAATTTTCTTCTACTCCTAAAGATGGATAAAGAGGTTTCCTATCTTTACATTTTAACCCAGTGGCTGATAAATTCAAGGCACTTCTTTTCGGCATATACAGCTAACTGCAGAAGCTGCCATGCCATCAAAAATGACTTGAGAGAGACAGCCAGGGATTCAAGCTGCTTCTTAGCACCACTAAATAGGTTGATGCCTATAATTCCTAAAACCATAACAGCTCACTAGTAATTTCTGTCATTTCAACAATATAGTTTTAGAAGAGATTTAAAAATGTATCACCACTATTTCATCAAATGCCACATTTCACCTTCTGTAGCCACTATTTTGTATCCTTCTTCGCTATGAAATTGACTTCAGTTCTTCAAATGACACATCTGTTTAAGCCTTATCTGTTCAAAGAAAGCTAATAAGCATAGCTAGGTTTAAAAGGATTAACTTGGATGGGAATTCTAAAAGTTTTCAAACAGTCTTGATAGTATTTGCTATTAAAAAGGGGGAAAATGAAAAAAAAATGCATTTACCTTCTTAAAAACTCTCTCAAACTTACAATGATGTGAGATTAATTCCTTAGCAGGTCAAATGGATGGGAATGACATTTCTGTGCTTAAGGAAGCTCCTGATAAGTATCTAATATCTCCCTGAGTACTTTTAAGATCGGTGCTGGAAAAGAGGAAAAGTAATTTTTATTTTGAGTAGTAAAATTCAGAATAACACATATATATATATGAAAGCTCTCCTTGGTTATACACAGATACATCAGAGTTGCTGCAAAAACACAAATAAAAATGCTATGAAGTGAAATGCAGATGTTCAACCCCCTTGATTAAAAAAACCCAATAAAACAACAACAAAAGTTGTTTTCCTGTTTTCATACTACAAATATATGTTCCTAAGAGCCCCAGTGTCCACCTTGCTGTATCTCCAGCGTATCTTCAATAAAGTTTAAACACTAGGATGCAAACTGAAATACATTCAGAGTTTCTTTAGCTGCAGAAAATAGATAAACCATCATCAGTGGCAGATTAGCAGCATGAACTGCATGTTGGGGCTCAGTTCTACTGAAATGAACCTTCTCTTTCCGGTGAAACCAGTGGTATTGATGTGAGATTCAGGAGTTGATTTGTACTGGAAGACATCCTCATATGCATGAAAAGAAGATGGATGAACTGTGTAGAACCATGTATTAAACTTGCACTCACTCGAGAGGGCAAAGCTGCGAAGTTTCAACTCAAGATGGGATCCTTTCATAAAGAGACAGTGAGAAATTGCCCCAGATCCTGCAACAGTGAGCCTCAATGCGTTGAGCTAAGGAAGAAATAGCTGCCACTTGAGAAATAGTAAATATTGCTAAATTTACTTGTTGTCTTCCACAAGCAACAGATCAGAGCAACAATAAACCCCTAATTTTTAATTTTTTTTAATGAAAATTGAAAGCAAAAAGCTATTGTCACAATTTCCCCAGGAAAGAGTGACTCTGATGAGTGACTCTGACTCTCTCCATATATGGATTTTAGATGCAATTACAACTGAAAGAGAGAGAAGCCAAGCAAGGCAGACGCAGGCCCTAATACTGCACCTATCAGTCACAAAGATGAGCTGCTCACCTTTAGCTTTCACCAAATTAGCACATCAGTGACTTATGCATAACTCCGGGACTTTAATTCGTAGCTTGACAAACCACAAACAAGAAACCCAGGTACAGATTTCATATTTCTTTCAATAAATGCTTCAAAGGCAGCTGGAGTCAGTGAATAGCCCAAATGATGCAGGAGATGTGTTTGCAGTGGCAGAATATCCCAAATCCTCTGATACTCTGGGTTTTCCTACCGTACAAAGGCAGGTCAGGAGCTAACTTACAGAAACGCATAAAGACAAAACACAGCTTTTGATCTGGGTTTAGGTTCATGCCAGTGACAAGCTAGAAATCTCTTCATTTGTTTTGCCGTAGTGAAACTATATAGGAAGTGAATCCAGAGGAAAAACTTTCTTCAGTTTTGGATTTGAACCAAAAGCCAGACCTCATAGGTTGGCTCAGCCCCAAAGATTCATGTCAATATCTACTTTCATCAGAAAGTTGGAGTGGGAGGCTGAGATCCTGCTCTGGGTCCTTATTCATGTGTAGGCACTAAGGAGAGATATGAATCCACTGAACATCTAATCAAAAATCTTTGGAAATCTTATTTACTTTCCATTCTTATTTCTGCCTTCTTTAACCCTCTGAAAGACCTTGGCACTGTAATGCTAAATACTGTTTTTAAGTAAAGATCATTTAAACAGACACTGGTTTTGGATTAGCAGCCTTTTGAAGTAAGCTGCGAAGCTCCATGTGAACAGTACAAAGATGAGCTTTCCCATAAAAGTCTGGATCCAGCTCTATGTTGAAATTCTAACCCATTTCCCTACAAAATTCATCATTGTTCAGCTCTTAAGATATTACATCACTTTAATTACTGGTGGAAAATGATCATTTCACCCAGTTAATCCAGTTCGTCTTTGAAAGTATAATAAAGTGCTATCTAATAATAAACTGTGTGCTTATCATCTGACCAAGCTTCTAGCTAAAGTACTGTTTACTGATCTAATGATCTGGCTTTGCTTTCAACAATAACATCTAAATATAAACACTGATTCTTCCACTTGATCTCCTACACATTTGATTTTATGTAGGTCATTAATGATGTCAGTAAGGATGGGCTTTAATGTATTTAAATAAAACAAAGTTGCAGAAGCATGTGGGAGAATAAGAATTTAGCCCAGCAGTTGAAGCATGTTGGGTAATAATTTTAGGCAGTGTAATGGGTCATATCTGCCTCTCAGGTGTCTTATTCATATAGGGTCACTTCCAGCACATGTCACAGGGTTGGACTGAAAACTACAGACCAGAAGACCCATCAGTATCCAGATGGCCATTCCTAATGCAGTGGATAGGTTTACTTGTTGAAGAAAGTAACTACATCAAAGTATTATGTGAACAGGTGTATAGAAAGGATGTGAAACAAACACCAAAATGGTTCTCTTTTTCCTTGTGATGAGTCCAAGGCTATGCTGAAGTTTCTGGTAAAACTCCAGTATCTTCACTAAACAAAGGCACACATGAAATTCATGCTGACAGTTCCGCACGTCACTAATCAACAAATTGCAATTACTTCTCTTATGTGCATCTCTGTGCAATAAAAGCTTTTATAAAAATAAAAAAGTTTTTAATTTACAAAATTTATTTTTAATAATAAATTATTTAAAAATAAAAATTTATTTTTAATTTATAAAAATAAAAGAGTTACGAGGAAAATGATTTGGCAGCAAAATACGAACACACCTGAAAACCGGTGTGAAAGTCCTGGAGGATGCTGCCTGGCCAGCCTCTGCCTCTGAGATCTGAGCCCCCATGGTTAGAAAACACATCATTCCATTCCACCTTTATTTCCTGCATCCAAACCGCTCTTCACTAAAGGTTTGATTTCAAAAATGTGCAACCATGTGTGAGCCCCATGTGAAGGAGTTTCCAGGTACAAAATCTGGTTCCAGATACTTGAGAAAAAGTGGTTTTGTTCCGTAGGTTGAATCTCCAAATAAAAAAACAGGATTTATGGCAACAACAATCAAGACACTATGAAATTTGTGCATTTGAAGAAACGCATCACAGCAGACAAGCAAAGTGCAAGACTCTGTCCACACCCTTAGAGCTACTCATGGTGGGACAGAATTCGGCCTCGTGTACAAAGCAGATGTATCCTATATTCCCAACAAATCTGTGTCTCTATAAGATTGTCACTGAAAACACCACTAAAAGAACATTTTTGGTGTCTTTGGAACAACATATTAAGGAAAAAAAAGAGCAAACCACAGTTTCCCCATGGCTTAAGGGTCACCCAGAATCTGTTCCCACAGTTCTATTCAACTAATGAAGTCATACAAACCCTGCACAAAGTGGCACTGGTGACCCCTGTGTCACTGGATGCCAAACTTTAAAGGTAACATGATAATGGTTTTGGATGTAGAAACAAAGGAAGTCTATGTGCAACCACATAAGCAAAGGAATGACAAACAAAGATGATATAGAATGGAAATAGGTAATTTCAGGCAAGGAGAATGTAAAGTAATCGCTCTTGCCAGTTCCACTGCTCATTGCCATGCGGGCTTGCCTTTCTATTCTCCTTCTCTGCTTTTCCACCTTTTATACGCAATGAAGAGGTTTGTTTTGTAACATGGAGCAAAAGCACATAAACAAAGTTACTAATTCCCCCCAACTTTCACATACAATCAAACGCACCAGTATCCTACCAGGGGCTGTGAGAAATACTGTCCTCCAGTGTTTGAAGCCTCGACACGAGATACGCCAAGAGCATCTCATTAAACATTTATTTTCTCCCCCTATTTGTGTGACAAATTCATGTCTTTCTTTTTCCTTTTTTTCTTTTTCTCCTCCTTCCTTTCATTCTTTTCCTCTTTCTTTCTTGCTGCCTCCCTTGCTCCTCGTTTTTTTTGTGTGAACTTTGAATATAAGAATGGAAAAGGTTTTAATAATTCTCATGCAGCTTGTTTTCAGCTTGAAAATGCATCAAATCTTTGACTGCAAGAAAGCCTGTGAGATAGATTTTGAATGTAAAGGAGGACATCAGTTTCCTTGAATTCAGATTAGCTACAGAAAAATCAGGTTTCTCACATATGCTGAAAATAAACTAAAACCCCAAATATGATAATCCTATTAGTTTTACTTTTTGATTTAACATAAACATTTTTGCAAAATGATGTAAGGTAAAGACAACAAAAATGTTTATCTGCTTTTCTTTTTGAAATTGCAGATTATGCTTCAAGTCACAAGTATGCATTAAAATATACCTTTTCCATGAAAGCAGAGTCTTTTATTTTCTAATGCACTTATTTAAAGAGCTCTAATTTCTAGTAATGAATTGTTGTGACCCCCATTTTGCAGCTGGAAGCCTGAGAAGTGGAAACACTCAGAATCTCTCTTGTGCTAAACCACACAGGCGAGCCTTGTGCTTCAGCCTTGAGGCCAAGTGGTGCAGCCTGACTCATGTCCACATGCCTAACCCTCCCTCCCAGACAAAAAAACCCCAGGGTGGTTGCATCCAAATAGCTTATTGAGAGCAATGCTTGGCTGTTGCTATCCCTCAGATTACGTCTGAACATTATCTGGGAGAGTTTCAGCAGTCCCAGCCCAGATCTGTACCACAAATCATAGTGATGGCTGGACTCAGTATAGAATCATAGAATCAGCTAGGTTGGAAAAGCCCTTTAAGATCATCCAGTCCAACCATTACCCCAGGACTGCCAAGGCCACCACTAACGCATGGCACTGAGGGCCTTGTCTACATGGTGTGTGAACCCTTGCAGGGACGGTGACTGCAGCCCTGCCCTGGGCAGCCTGTTCCAATGCCTGAGCACCCTCTGGGGCAGGAATTGTTCCTCAGCTCCATCTAAACCTGCCCTGGTGCAGCTTGAGGCCGGTTCCTCTTGTCCCATCCCTTGTTCCTTGGGAGCAGAGCCCAGCCCCTCCTGGCTCCATCCTCCTGTCAGGCAGTTGTAGGGAGCCATCAGGTCCCCCCTGAGCCTTCTCTTCTCCAGACTGAACCCCCCAGGTCCCTCAGCCCTTCCCCATCACACTGTGCTCCAGGCCCTGCACCAGCTCAGGTGCCTTTCTCTGAACCCGTTCCACCACCTCAATGTCTCTCTTGTAGTGAGGGGCCCAGAACTCAACACAGGATTCGAGGTGCAGCCTCACCAGTGCCCAGTGCAGGGGGACAATCACTGCCCTGGCCCTGCTGGCCATGCTATTGCTGACACAGGCCAGGATGCTGGTGGCCTTCCTGGCTCCCTGGGCACAAGCTGGCTCATGTTCAGTGACCACCAATCAGCAATCCCAGGTCCTTTTCCACCGAGCAGCTTTCCAGCCTCTCTTCCCCAGGCCCATAGCATTGCATGGTGTTGTTGTAACCCAAACACAGGATCCAGCGTGTGTAGACCACAGACAGTTGTGCCCCACTACAATCTGCTGCAGGTTATTCAATGGTATCTTATAATAACAGCTTATTCCAAACTGTTATTCCAAAATCTGGATAGGGTCCCTTCAGACCCTTTTCATATGTAATTTTCATGCAAACAGGAACCAAATTTTACAGAGCCCCTACGCTCTTGTGCAAAGCATCTGTAAAGGCAAAGCACCACTTGGGTGCACGTGAGCAGACTAATCCAGGAGTTAGAATGGATGCATCATCATGGTGTTGCATACAAACCTTATGGAGAGGCCCATGTTGAGAAAGAACTGTGCAAGCTCACACAACTATATAGCTTTTCCAGACCAGAGCTGGCTTTTACCTGCTCGGGTCTCAAGAGAAAGAGACAAGATTACATCTGCCTATATTTATATTTGAAGGCTGGATTCTGTTGTAATTTTGAGGTCTGCCCCTAGCATAGCTCAGCTTTTTATTGTTTCCTCCTTCAGACTTATGGTAGAAAACAAAGTTTCAACAATTTTGGTGAACTGCCTAACTCTCGTATATATCTATTAATATATAAATGTTAAAATTAATCTGCATTGCTATAAATAAAGAGTTATTTTCACAAGACACATAAGCAATGTTTCATTCAAAATCTACAATCTGAAAGTACGCATTTTGTCTTAGTAAAATATGTGGTGGGTTTCCTGTATGTGACATTAAAAATAGTGAACGTTTCCCAATGGACCATTTAACTACAATAAATCCAGACTTGCTCCTTAAAAAGAAATGTTGTAAGCAACAAATTGTTTAACAGTTGTTTTAAGGTCATGCTTTCTAAACCCACTTACTTCCCACAGTATTTACGGCACCGCTATTTAATATAGTTAAAATGTGATTGATTGTATGTGTGTGCGTGGGCATGTATGTGATTATTTTCATTAAACGAAATAGTCCTATTGCCATCTTATCAGAAATTGCAGAAAGAACAGAATGAAAATGGACTGAATTAATAATAAATTGAAGGAGGATTGGGCAACACCAGGATTGCTGTTAAAGGTGAGATGAATTTGAACTGAAATGGTTCTCAAAGCCACTTGGTTTTGGGATGCATTTAGGCTCAGTCCTCTCTCTTTTTTGGTGAGACAGTAGATTAAAAAATCACCAATGCCCACCCCTCTAGAGGCATGGAAATAAATTGAGACAATTCCTCTTTGTAAAGAAAAATGGGTAATTTGGACTTAAACTCACTAGGAAGTGCTTGTGACTGAGTTCTACCGCAGCACCTAAAACATTGCCCCAGGTTTTGGTTGACACAGAAACCAACATCTCTTGTCACCAAAGCAAAATAAACCTACTAAATCTAATGCTAAGCCCTTCTGGCCCTGTGTACACATCTCTCAAACTCTTCATTCTGCTATTTCCCACCTTTACACACACATAAGGCCAAAATTCTCCCAGTCCTTACCTTGCCGAGCATCTTATCAACACAAAGGAGCTATTTGTTTACTTAAGTTTAAATAAAACTTTTTCCGAGGACTTTATGACCGTGCACTGGACACAAATACTAAATATTTACATACATAATAAAGTAAAACAAATTTACCATACAAATGCAGCTACCTGACTCCAGAGTACCAGCATTTTTACCACTGCTGTAAAATCAACTTAAATATCCATTTCACAGGGTAGGAGAATTAGTCTCTCTCTCTCTGGTTAAATCTAGGGCTAAAATAATGTAAATTTGGTCACACCCAGGTTTAAACTAGTCATGCATTAGGATTATTTGAGGCAGCTGCTTGACACCTTTAGGTAGCAGATACCTTAGAAAAACTCTTTATTCTGTGTATACGAGTTTAAACTTATTGTCCTGTGAATCTGGAGTGCATATGGAGCATCTCTGCCTGCCTCTTTGCACCAGACTGAAGAACCTGCAGCCTGTAACTTCTTACTCTGTGATAGAGCTCACAAGCTGTTCCCAGGCACATAGGGAGTACTCAGGTGAGACAAGCAACAAGTCCAGACCTCTTCCATCCCACTAAATTAACTTGGTTTTATTGTTGCCTCATTCCCCACACTCCCAGGCCAGCCCCCACTTGTCCAGTTAATATCCACTGTTGTGTCCTGTCTGGCATACAGATGGTAAGCTTGCCAGCTCAGGGACCGTCTCTTGTTTATGGCAACTGCTGTCCAGTGGGGCAGTGATTCTCCACTGGATTTCCTAGCCTCCTTTCTATTAAAATGAGAAATAATAATTTCTATCAAGATTTTGTACGATTAGCCTTAGTCATTAGTGGGCAGGAAAAGCACCCAACTCTTCACAGCCTGCCTTTATTATTGTTTCTACTACTTTTGCAACTACAGGCCACCAACTAGACTGAATCTACTGCCATCTACCACAACTCAAATTAATTCTAGCCAACACGTTTCAAGCCAAATAGCATGTTAAAATAACTGTATTTGCTTGCATAACAGCCTCACACATGCAATGGTCTTGCTGAATAACCGCACCTTTTGACTGGCCGTGAGCAACACTTTAAATAATGGCCACACTATTGGTTTTTCAGGGAGAAATCTAGGGAAACATAAGCACCCATTATGCAAGTAAATATGATAATTATAAATATCACATGTTAACAGAAAACAAATATGTGACTGGCTGGCACCTCCTTACACTCCCAGAGTAAGAAGCAGACTGGGATTTTTATTGCTAGCTGTCAGGGGATAGAGCTCCCATTGTGATACGCACTGTATATATGCAAAATGAGATGCTATTCTCTCCTCACCCAAGAGCTGGCAATCTTCGGGCATAGACACATTGCCTGGTCACACAGTCAATCTGTGCCAAAGCTTTCAACTCATTAGACCACACACCTTCTCTCATATAAAATCTGCAATAATATCTATATTACTAAAAATGGACTTTTGCCATAAAACCAAACCCAGCACATTTAGCAAGTCTATGTGAAGAGAGTGGCTTGCCACATGACCTCAAAAGCTTGTGATGCCAGCTGTGACTATAAGCTATCTCTTTCTGCTCAACAGCTCACTAATAATTCAGACAACCCTTGCTCTTGCTGAATTATTTTTGTGAGCTGAACTGGGAGAGCACTTGCAAGAGGAGAGCATTTTGTTAGAGTTCTCAATGCTGCTCTGAATGTGACTGGCAGCATGTTCTGGCAGTCCTCCATTTGGACGGCACAATGGTGTCACTTCTAATAATAAGGAACGTACAGACGTTTCATGAGCTTTAAAGCATCACTTTGCTGCAGACTTCAGGGCACTCGTTATTTCTTGGAAGTGTTAATAAGTACAATGGGAAAAAAAATAGGCTTTATTAAAGGGAACTTCTAATGCTGGATAATCTAGCATGATGAAAACTTCTTTTAAAGAGGATAGCGATGTAGTTTGCCTAGAAATACCTTGATTTTTGGATAGATTTTGAGCTGTTTTCTAATTACATTTGAACTGTCTGGTGACTAAAGAGCACATCACTTTTGGAAGGGAGTTGTTCTGTCTCTCTTCTCCTGCTTTTTTAATGGGTTTATTTTATTATTTGGCTCATTTGTTTAATCTTCATCCATGGAGATGTTCAAAGGCCTTCTGGACATGGTATTGGGAAGCCTTTTCCAGGTTGACCCTGCTTGAGCAGGAGGATTGGACAAGACGATCTCCAGAGGCCCATGCAACCTCAGCCAATCTGTGTTTCTGTGAATTAGATTTCAGGCTTTTTAACAGACAGGATAGTTCCCACTTGGTCCCACAGCACACAGAAACAGAAACAAGTCAGGCCAAATACTCACTTATTTAAGTTGTGGCAGAAAGAGACACAGTGGCCCAGAAAATGAAAAGTCATTAAAAAATAGTCAAAATGTGCCTTTCTCCAATATTCATATGGTCTGAATGCATTATTGTTGTTATTTTAGGGGATGCAACAAACTAAAGTCCTCTAATTTGACCCTTCTTTGAGAAGAGGATTGGTCCGAACCTTCAGCAGTCTTTTTCAGTCTAAATAATTACATGATGTCATAATTATAATCTTATCCCTAAATTAGATTATCTGGGTCTTTCTCTGGAGTCCTTCTGTATCCCACTGTCTCACTGTTACGAAATGCATAGATACAAGCATATAATATGTCTGTACCCATGGAGACAGAGTTAGTCGTTACATTCAGGTTGTCTGACTGAAAAAAAGGTTGGACTAACTCAACTGAGTAAGGGAGAATGAGTAATGCAAGAGAACATATTCCTGAGAAACTTGGATATATTCTGAGAAGGGCTGCTGACCATGGTTTAAGTATATTTAGAGCCAAAGCACCATTAAAATATAAACTGAGATTCCCCCCATCAGTCATCCACTTCCTTGTAAAATATAGCTTCAGGTTTCAGTGTTTACTTATGTGTGAATTTATGCTTTTTCCAAAGCAAATATAAGGCTATATATTTTGTTGCTGAGTTTATGTAAAGGCAAACTCTGAACTTTCATATATGCTATGTTTATCCCAAAATATTTGCTTCTCTGGACAGGCCCAAAAAATTCATCATCAGTGTTGAACAGAAGTAGCTACATTTTAATGACCTTTCAGGTAATATCCACGAACAGTGTTTTAATGGTGTGTGTTTACCCATATCCTTCAGTCTTAAGAAAGTCAGTAGTGAGGAAACACAAGTCTAACAGCTATGCTGTAAGAAAGAGCTTGGGGATCTCGTTAGGAGCTTTTAGTCTGATGGTAACATTACTTCTTTATTACTAATACGTATTCTAATAAAGGCACGATACAAGAAAAGTAAACACACTTTGCCTGTATGTAAGGCGTTTTAAAAGTAATGCATTTCCAAGCAAGATTTTGATGATACCCTCAGTCAGATAAAACCTGGTGCTTTCGCATGTATTCAGATCCAAGCTCCCATTGTTAATTCAAGCTACTATATTCTCTCCTTTTAACTAGCACTTATATCTGACAGCTGTAAAGGCTTTCAGTCATAATAAGTCTCTCCCTGACTTCCCAAAGCAAACAGTGTTGAAGTGAGTGATCCCTCCAATAACATTTTGTCAGCTCAAATCACCACTGTGTTGTGAGTTACTCAGTCTATGCTGACTGCTTGCTTCCCAGATTTCTTATGGTACTTATTTCCTACATTTGCTCTGATACTGGTATGTTGCCAATCCTGAAAAAGTATTTTACTGCAGCTGTACCTGTTGATTGGACGAATTACTTTGTTAGTTTTAACTCTGCAAGTTTCAATTTTGAGCTATTCGTTGGATCCAGGTGCTTGTATTCTCCCCAGAGGCACTAGGTGTGTTACAAGATCTCACTGAAGAGAATCTGATCATTCAGTGGAACATGAAAAAGAAGCCCCAAATTATTTCAATAAACACCAATAGATTCTTCACAACTGATCTACGATGCTTTTTATTTAAATTCAGAAAAAAACTAGGTCCTTGATTTCCTGCCTACACTGCAGTGTGTTTAACTATTCAGCACAATTCAATTTCTGCAATATGATATTAAGATGCAAGAAATGGAAAAGAGTAAGAGAAATGGAAATCAATCCATACTTGGACCTGAACACCCCAAACTAGTTGCTGGTTTGAGAAAGGCAATTCCTGATGATTTACTAAGGCATTCCTCCCCTTGCAGCCCTGTATTATTACGAATACACTCTCTCACACTTAATACTCCCCTTTTATGTTTTGGGAAATCTCTGCCATGACAGGAATACTGCACTGTGGCTGGTGGGTGATAGAAAGGGTCAGATGTACAGCTAACACATCAGCTGAGGATAACAGTGTATCTCCAGAAGCACCAGATGAACTTTGGTGGACCTACACCCTTAGATACACTCAATTGCTCCCTTTGTATCTCAACCACATATCTAAACTGGCAGTGTGGGAACTACCTTGGATCATCCGTTGGTACCACCAGAAGCTTCATGAGTTACTTAGAATAACTGGAAAGGATCCAATTGCATCAGAGAGGAAAATGCTATGAGAAAGTCACATGCCTTCACCAGTTATTCATACCACCTTGTGAAGCCTATGGCTAAGAGCACAAAAAGAAGAGGAGCTGGTATTGAATACATGACCATACAGTTAATTTATCTTTGTCTTACTTTCAGACTCAGTATTTGTGGAAATTGTTTGAGTGCAAAGAAAAAATAAATGTTTTGCAAATATCTTGTTTTAAAAGTACTTCCTATTTTTAAGAGGATACTTAAGTGCAAGCACTTTTGATCTCCTCCCCAGTGTTTGATAAAAGGCTTACATTAGTTAGATCTTCTGTGCTCAGCATTGGATGCAGCAACCTAGGCTACGGTGAAATAGCCATGGCTCTGGCTGTATTAAGATAACCATTCTTGCCAGACGAGATCTAGGAACCCAGAATTGCTCTGAGGTACAGATATCCAATATCTGGGAATCTAGAAACACTCCCTGACAACAAATAGACCCTGAGAAAGGAGTCCCTGACATGGGTAGTTCTTCAACTAGTCCCGGCTGCTAGTATCAGCTCAATACTGTTCTGACTAAACATCAGCTGGATGTACCCATTGAAGCCCCAGCTTTCACCATGCATAATAGAGTGGTGAAATAGCTCTGGAAGGGTCTAAACCCCAAGGGTTCTTCATAGTCTGATCAAACCATTGCTCTTCATACATCTCCCCAAGGTGGCTCCAAACATATTTTAAGGAGACTTTGCAGAGCAAGTCGACTAGTCTTAAAATTGGTAAAGAAAGATCTCAGTATCCTACTTCTAGGAGGATGAAGGTCCCATTGTACATATTTACCGGTTTTAGAACTTTACCACTGCATGCAGAACCACTGACTGGCATACAGAGGCTTATAGACTACATACACAGTGTTATATTATGCTTCTAATTTGGACACTGAACCACCTTCTTAACCCTATTTCTTTGCCTTGATAACATGAAGGATGTAGGATCAGTAGCTTATCTACACTCAGTTTACACATTGCAATTTCTCAGACATCTAAAAATGTAATTTAATATGAACCATTATAAGGAAAAGCATTGAAGAATTCCTGATAATTAATTTGAGGTGCCAACTCACTCTTCCTAAAAATCCCTTTTCCAAATGGTTATTTTTTGGTGTTGTCCTGATCAATGCATGCTAGAATTCATAAAAGAAAGCCGGGCACCTTGAAACTGTTTGAGGTTAATCACCATATCCAAAGTTATGGTTTGGTGCTTTGGATGGAGTACTTTCAATTGCTGTAGTGCATACTGTAAAGTGAATTTAGCAATGCAATCGCTAAAATCAAGAAAGAAAACCAAAGTAACGTTTTGTTTTAATACTCTGTGCTGTTTTGTAGGCATTTACAGGCACCTCATAGTCTCTTCTAGCCTGTGTCCCAATTTCTAAATCAAACAACTTCATCAACAAATACATGGATGGGAATATTTTGGCATCCTTCTTTACAACTGTTTGTTTTACTGACAAATGCTATCAAAAAATCAAATACTCTAATGGGTTGATAAGGTTTTGGCCCTCGTTATTTACTGTCTTTTCCCTCAATTCCCTTTTTCTCACACATCCAACCTTCTACACATTTACATTCATCTTTCTTTCAATCTACTAACTTATTTGCAATATGTTTCATGACGATCAGCTAGTGAACAGAGCAGGTGGAGTTTCCTAGATGTCGGGTATGTTTGTGCTGCACAGAAAAACCTATAAAGGTAAAAAGAGCTCATGTTGATTGCTTTGAACACCGGTGGCTTCTTTTCTTAAGAAATCAAATTCAAAACTGGTTGCCTTTGGCAGGTAAACACACTGTTTTGCTTTAGGCAAAACAGAGGGGAAAAACCTGCACTGGTTAATTTTTTATAAGACAAAACATTCAAACAGGAGAAAGTGGTTTTGATCAGTGACAGGAGGCTGCCTATAAAAACAGCCAGGTTCAGTCCAAAACTTTAATTAAATATATTTGGTTTATGGTAAAGAAGTTATGGAAATACATAGGAACTGGGATTTTCCTTGGGTGCATATCTCTCAGATCTATTTTTCTCAGGTAAATGAAGAATTGTCATGCATATTTGCCCCAGGCTTGAATTCATCATTTTCATAAGCAAGTTGTATTTTTCCCCCCAGTGTGATCCCTGTAATGAACTTTTCCCCCCAACAACAAACCAGAAATGCATTCATTTTATTTGCTTGTTTATTTTCTCCAAAGCCATTGAGTTGGGGATTAACGATGCCTTGTTTTTCGTTAACCTGCAGAAACATGATTTTTTTGGGTACCAGTTGTGTATTGGTTATGAATTCTTTTTCAGCCTCAGACAAAACACTGAACAGGTTGCAACCACAAATGCGTCTCCCACATGGAGAGGAGGAGAGGAAAGGAGAGGAAAAAGAGGAGAGGAGAGGAGAGGAAAGGGAAAGGGAGAGAGGGAAAGGGAAAGGAAAAGCTAAAAAGGGAAAGGGAAAGGGAAAAGGAAAAGGGAAAGAAATCTGATGCAATTTAAGCACCATCCGGAAAAATATATTATGCTTTACTAATTCTTCTTATAAAATACCTTCCCTTGCTCCCTCCTTTATAAAATTCTACTTGCTCCCATGGGAAAATAACTTCTGCCCCCTTTTAATCAGTCAGACATTGCTTCATCACCCCTTGCATAATTTCACAGAGTGAGAGAAAGATGTGCCAGATTCCATCCCTGTCCACTTCTCTAATCCAGGAAGGAACTCATGGTCACAAGGAGCAAGAAGGGGCAAGTCAGATTCTTGGTGAAGACTCTGTGGTCCACAATTATCAGGGCTGGGTGTCCTGTGTGATTGCAGAGGCTAATCTAAGAAATATGAGGCCCAGGGAAGGGTAATTTAAGACTTTATTAGTATTATAAGCTCAGTGTTCTCTTTCCATGGAAAGTATCCGGCCAATCCATGATTGTGCTGTCACTGCAGCTGAAAGATGAGGATTGCTAAAGTGCATGAGCGGGCAACACAGGAGACCATAACATGGTGAAATTCTGATATCAAGTAATCAAAATTTCCTTTTCTTGAGTGAGATGTTAGCTTGAAGGAAAATATGGGAAAATGCACCTGCATGGTATAGAATTTGCTTCTACCTTTGGAATACATTCTTGGGGATCCCTGCTTGGTCTTAACCAAGTCATTTAATGATATGTCTCAGGACTATTCACTCTAAAGGGCCCAAGCATTTTAAGAGATGTAATTGGAATAACAGACTGCAGAAAGTAGCTAGGATCTTGTGCTCATCCTAAAGAGCATCTTGACTTGATATTAATGGAGAAGGGTTCTTAAGCCAAACGGTCCACTGGTTTGCTTCAAGGGAACACCTGTGTTCATAAATAGTCTGCTGGCTGTTCATGACAGTAGTATTTCATGACCCAGAATGAATATGAAACTCATGTTTCTTGTCAATTCAGGTGTATGTAGTTTGTAACTCAATTGTAAATTCAAGAATAAGAATGAGAGAGAACCTTTTTCCTGCTGAGAAAGGATTTGGTCTAATTTTGGTGGAAAACAATAAAGCATTATTACATTGTCCAGATGATAAACCAGGACTCAATGATTTTTCCATTATGTTGCACTTTTGTTTAGCTGTGGTGAATATTAGGAAACTGGAAACTGAGAAAAAGTAGATTTGAGATAAGTGATGCAAGAACAGGTAACTATCTATGGGGAAAGATCACAAAAAAATATTATTTGTCTTTTTTTCTTCTTCTTCTTTCCATTTTCCCCCCAGTAGTGCACAAATCCATGTGAATGCTGACATTTTAGCCTTCAGAAACTCCAGCAAGTTCTGACAGCTTTCAGCAGCTCATTCAGCTCCCAGATAAATGTTCCATTATAGAAGGCAAAAAAAAGAAATCAAAATAAAATAAGATTGAACTGCTTGAGTGTGCAAGCTGAAACAATAGCATTTCCTGGCAAGAGATGATAAACCACTTAGGTCTCAATGTGCAACCTTTGAGGTCAGTAAAAAGCATGCTGATGAGTTCAGTGGGTGTAGGATCATTTCCCTAGCAATCATGGCATGTGAAGCAAGGTGTAGAACCCGCCCTTGTGCTGAATTTCACACTTCTTGCATATCGGCCAGATTGAGGGGAGGAGCACTGCTGTACAAATCTTATTTGCATCCAAATAGTGAAGCACTGGCTCCACCAACCTGTTGACAAACGTTTTTGAGAGCATGGCCACTGTACTTTACCAATGGGTAAATCAACCAAAGAGAATTACCGGCTGCAAGGGTAGACAGATGTTACGTACTTCAGAAAGGAGCCTTTGTGCTTGAGCTGGTGCAAGTAGGAAAGAGGAAACGTCTACCACGTTACGTAAGGACACAGGCTAAAGGAAGTCTGTCCCTGGGACAGCTCAAGCATCAGTGGCAGTAGTGAATCTTGTTCATAGTTTTAACACTGACCTTAGGAACTGACTGTGATTTTAACTAATGCTGACAAGCAAACAGCCAACTCCAAGACACCTCAGCTTTTAAGAAAGGTTGGACCAAGAACCTCATGAGCAATCAGATACAAGGGTTTCACGAAATATCTCCGTTTACTACAGTAAAAACCTTTGCTGCTTTCAGAAGAAAGTTATAAATTGTGTATTTCAGGATTTAGCCTCCTCTCCAACTTTCAGGGTCAAGGGTATAGCAGGCTGTAGGTTTTAGGAATCTACCTGCTTCCGGGTTTTCCCACACTCTTCTAAACAACGTGGCAGCATTGACCGTGTCAGAGGCACAGTGCTGGAGGTAAGGGGCTCTCACTGCCCATTTCATGTTACTAATGGCAACAAGGCTTTGTCAAATGAAAATATTATCTTTAGGCAGCTTTTAGCCTTCTCCTATTACAATTCCCTTTGCTGACTTGCACCAAACATCTATTACCCCCTGGGCCTAAAATGTGCTCTGGAATGATCACCAGTGATGTTGCCATATGCAAAAAAACAACCACTATGCTAACAGGGGGTGATATTTCACCTAATTTTTGATGGAAAGGTTTCATTTATAGATACTGGAAGAAATAGATGACTTTATCCTTAACTGTTCATGATATCTACTTCTAAATCATAGAATCAGAATCCCAGACTGGTTTGGGTTGGAAGGGACCTTAAAGCTCATCCAGTTTCAACCCCCTGCCACGGGCAAGGACACCTTCCACTAGAGCAGCTTGCTCCAAGCCCCTGTGTCCAACCTGGCCTTGAACACTGCCAGGGATGGGGCAGCCACAGCTTCTCTGAGCATCCTGTACCAGCGCCTCAGCATCCTCACAGGGAAAAACTTCCTCCTTATACCTAATTTAAATCTCCCCTATTTCAGTTTAAAACTGTTGCCCTTTGTGCTGTCACTAGAGGCCTTATTTTAAAGTCTATCTTTCTGTCTTAGAACTCCCTTTTAAGTATTGAAATGCCACAATAACATCTCCCTGGAGCCTTCTCTTCTCCAGGCTGACCCAGCCCAGCTCTCTCAGCCTGGCTCCAGAGCAGAGCTGCTCCAGACCTCGCAGCACCTCCATGGCCTCCTCTGGACTCTCTCCAACAGCTCCACGTCCCTCTTGGGCTGTTGCTCCATGCAGTACTCCAGATGGGGTCTCACCAGAGTGCAGTAGAGGGAAAGAATCCCCTCCCTTAACCTGCTGGTCACGCTTCTTTTTATGCAGCTCAAGACAGCTGAGGAGAAGTGCCTAATCCCTGTTGGCTGTGATTCTAGACTGCAAGCTCAGGTAGAAACATTAATATTTGTTTAGAAGAATCCCACTCTGCTTGTACTGTATGTTCTAAATAAATCCCTTCATTTATCAGTGCTTCTATTACTTCGGTACTTAATGAGACCTAACAAAACTGGCAGTCTTATTTTAAGCTCTCTTCTCTCTTTCTGTGCATGTACACATATCAATGTGCATATGTTGAAAGCAGTCCGCGACACAAAGGTTTTACCCTCCAAATAGAGGTGGATGAAAGTCACACAGTGCTATGATCCCCATTTCACAGAGGTGGAAATGAGACACAGGCGGATTTAGGGACTTGCCCAAGGCAAGACAGGAAACATGCAGCATGACCAGGAATCAAACCCTCATCTCTTCTGTGCTTTACCTAGACGACTAGTGTTCCTCTCGGTATGGAGCACAAATAAGATGGGAAGTGGCACTTTGAAGCACTTTTCTCAAGATAACGTCACTGTTATTGTTATAATTTAGCAATAGATGTTATCAATATAAAAGTAAAGCCGGTTGCAATTTGAGTTTATCCTTAGCAATGACTCACTTCTTCCATACTGCCCACAAGAAGTGAACTAATAACCAGTTATTCCCCCTGGATTTCTCAGTATGAATTGTCTCTGTGTTACTTGCTTTTAAACTACAAGAGAGGTTTCCAAGCCACCCCAGCTTTCAGTCATACCGAATCCCCATTAGACCTCTTAGTGACCCCCTGATTGAAAGGCGGCTGCAGACACACATCCAACTGCAGCACGGTGTTCCTTGATGGTCCATTACTCTGATGAGAGACTGTCTGCGTTTAGAACTGGTATACTCCTGATGTACGTAAACCACATCACGTTCTTTGAGCTTTTCTGGTTTTGGTGGGCTTCAGCTTGCACAGCTAATTTGACTTGCAAGCACTGTACCTGCACTGTCTTCTGCTGAAGTAGGATATAAAAGGCAGACAGTGCAGGTCCACAGAGAGTTTGCATCAAGCCATATGCTGACATGCTACAACAGACAGAGTTGTTAGAGCCTGACCCTCACAGGTATAGTCCATGCTCTTACCTTGTCAACCAAAGTCCTTTTAGCCTGCCTGGCTGGCAAATGTAGTTTAGCTCCCATCCTTTAAGTGCATGGTGAACTGCAGCATGACGTTGAAAAGGCAATGGACTGTGAGCAGTGAGAAAGAAGAAATACTCACCAATAACACCTTTAGGAGGCCAATAAACACAGTAAGGTTGTCTCCAGAGTACCTCAATTTAAGCTTATAAATAGTTTTAGAGATGGAATATTAAGAGTAGGATAAGTTTCTTTTTCTTTACTTCAGAACAGAGGTTGAAACATGCTCTTATTCTCTGGACCAACCATTTTTCTTAGTCATCAATAGACATCACTTCATGAAGTTACAGGTTTTCCTAAAGGAAAGTGTCCAGAAGTAAGTTCTAGTCACATCTCTCTATAGAATCATAGAATCATAAAATAGTTAGGGTTGGAAAGGACCTTAAGATCATTTAGTTCCAACCCTCCTGCCATGGGCAGGGACACCTCACACTAAACCATGGCACTCATGTTTGGGTCAGACAAGGTAGTAGCAGGAAAACTGTCAAAAAAGTCACTACAAGTCACAAGAAACAACTTACTGCACTAAAGTCTTCTGAAAGAGTATCCACGAAACTCCAGAAAACTCCATAGTTATTATTGAGTCAGTTCCATCTACCTAGCTTAGCCTGTTTTTTTCTGACTGATTAGTGAATGGAGACACTTCTTCTGTAGTGCTAGATACACAACCCTCTAAATATTAGGCAGAAGGAAAATTCTAAGACATGTCGTCTGAACGTTTCCCATGAGGTCTGGGGAGCAGATCTATGTCAGGCTAGGATCAAATTACTCATTGCAACTAATAGGACTTTTGACACTGAATTCATTAATTCTAGTTTTTAAAAATGATGTTTCAGCCTATTTTTTTTTGGAGGGGGGAAGGATGTTTTGTTTTATTTTGTTTAATATGGCCAGTTCTTTTACACAGAGTAAGCATTTAAGCATTGTTCTGAAGTGAGTAACTGCTGCTTTGCTTGAGGATCTCAGTGCTTTGCTGAAATGCTTGCAATGATATCAGGTAACTAAACAATCTGTGTTGTGCTTTCCCTATTGAGTAATCTGGCATTTAGAATGCACTTAATTCAGCATGCATGTTGCATATAGCCACTGTTGAAGAAATGGTTGTTCACGGTTAACTAACAGCTTTGCAAAAAGTCGCAAGCAGCGTTTGGGTCAGGGGTTTTATGTCGTTTTTCCCTGCAGTCCGTCTCTATTTACATATACTCTCCTTTTTTTTTTTCCTGAATTTTTAAAGCTCATTTCTGGAAGTGCAACATTTTACAGATTATCTCAGAGTCACCGAAGATTTGTTGTGTTTTTTTCCCAGAGACTGGTAAAATCACACTGGCTCCAGAGGTTCAACTTTCCGCCCCTGCTAAGGGAGGCCATCAGTAGCGTGGAGTCGGCTTTAGATATCTCCCAATCAGAAACAAATAAAAGTTAGCCCACTGGGACTTTAGCTAGGCTGTGTTTGCCCTTCCAATGAACAGTTAAGCTTTGTAGTGTGCCTGCTTGAGAAACAGCTGTTTGTCTAACCTCTGAACTGCTCAATACATTAATCTGAGGCATAATTTGGCTCTGTCTGAGCTTCCGAACATGGCACCAATAACTGGCTAGCATAGATTTACCAGCCTTAAAAATAACCATTTCAGAGGTTTGTTTAAAAAAAAAATAGTTCTCCTTTTGTCTTAGATTAATTAGAAGTGATAATCTTTGGCAAGAACATGCAGAACAGAGAGCACAGTTCATAGGGTTCTGAGCAACACGCTCCCCCTTGAAACCTTCGTGTTACAGTTTGTTCCTGGTGCTTGTGAGTCAGCTTGAAGAGGCAGACCCTGTTTTTCGTTGGCCTTCTGTTTGGGGAGTGTGGTTCAGCTGTGTATCACCACGTTGTTTCTCTGCCAGCTAAGAACAAAGATCCAGTCAGAAGGATGGGAAAATACAGACCTATTTCGAATGAGGAGGAGCCAAGCCTTGATTAGATCTGGATATCCTCAAGGTCAGAAGACTCCTGGATTCAGGCTCATCTGTTTCTGAATTCCAATTTAAAGTCAGTGAGAGTCAATATGACCAATTTAAAGTCAGAGTCAATGTGACCACTGATCCCTGTGAGAGAGCAGGCGCTAAAAGAGTGAAGAAATAAAGAAAAATATGGACGAGAATGAATGTTTGTGAAAAATAATTGCATACTTTTAGCTGTTGAAATGCCAAGTGATGCAAGATCCAATATTCTCCTTTCACTCACAGATGCTCAGCTCTTGCTTCACTTCATGAGCATATACACACTCCATTCCCCAGATTGCCCCAGAGAAAAATGGCAGAAAATGGATCACTTTTCTAAGAATTTGGCTTCCGAAAGCTGTTGTTCTGTATCTCTCTATCTAGATCATTAAGTATCTGCCCTGATTCAGCACTGAAATATTCCACTAACTTGCACTCATTAGGATTTTCCTCCTGCACCATCAGGAGAGATGGGGGGGTCCAGGTCAAGGTGGTTTTTGGTGAGACAAACCAAAGATGTTTATTGTCCCACTCTGCATAACATGCATGGGTCGATTTTGCAAGTGAACCATGTGATGCCATGCTACCAAATAAGATGTTGGATCTTTTAAAGCAAAAACACAGTGCGGAAGTTATGAAACTGAGCATTAGGTATTATTGCATTGCTGGGTTCTGCTGTTGGTCTTGCTGACTTTCAATAGACTCCATGGATTAGAGAACCTGAGAGAACTTGACCTCCTCCAGACACATGCATGTTGGTGACATGGTTTAGTGTGGTGTCCCTGCCCATGGCAGAGGGGTTAGGGCTAGATGATCTTAAGGTCCTTTCCAATCCTATTCTATGATTCTATGTAGACAACCTTTGTTTCAGTCTAAATCCTGCCCTCTGTGTTTTCTTTTTCAGAAAGCTCTGACTCCAACAATCATGGCAGTATGAGACATCATCCAGTTTTCCTTAAAAATGAATACAAACAGAGCTGTCAAAACTTTACAGCCATGGAGAAATCTTGAAAATGTTTCCTAGACCCAAGCATATGCTGGAAAGAGATGAAACATCATGATTTTATTGTATTATCATCATTGGATAAAGTATGGCACTTGCAGCTCAGGGAGCGTGAGAGTTAATAGGCAACGACAGAGCTCTGGGTACTGGGCAAGTTGTGGACTGTATTATGAACACAATCCCTGTTGCAAAGAGTTTAGGGTATAAAAAGGTAGGATAAGATGGACAGAGACAAGCTAACGAGGAATATGATGGTATTACCCTTTTTTTAACAGATTACTGATTTACTGACAGAAAAGACCTGAATCTTAATGAGGGATTTAATCAGAGAAGGATGTAATTTTTTCAGCTGGAACCCCTTTGGTGAAAATGTAGGTTTGACAACATCTATTTTCCTGTGAATTTCTGTCAGATGAGCTAAATTTTTCATTAACTAAAGCTGAAAATGTCTTGAAAAAAATAAAATAATTTTTCAATATTTAACTTTCATTAATTTTTATCTAAGATTGTTTTAAAATATATTTAAACAATTAGAAATAATTTTAAAGCTCAGTGAAGCATTTGATCTTGATCCATTGGGCCAAGATATTTATATTTTCAGTGACTGCTTTGCCAGAATGTCCCAACATTTATGTTCTTGCTCAGTTTGATGATGATGATAATGAAGATTATGAAGAATTAACAGCAAAGCATAAAGTTTCCTATTTTCCCAGCAGGCTTCCACTTGGATGAAGGAAAGATGCTGCTTATAAAAGCAAATGGGGAGGTGAACTGTGCAGGTAAAAGAGGAAATTGAAGAAGATCAGAGGTAAACGCAGAGAGGGCATTAACCACATTTGTTGCAATAGGACAAAGGCTAAAGGGGTTTAAACTAAAAAAGGGCAGATTTAGAGCAGATATTAGGAACACATTTTATACAATTGTGGTGATGAGACCCTGGCACAGGTTCCTCAGAGAGGTGGTGGATGCCCCATCCCTGGAAACATTCGAAGTCCATTTGGACGGGGCTTTGAGTAACGTGGTCTAGGTGAAGATTTCCCTTCTTGTTGCAGGAGATTTGGACTGGAGCATCCCTTCCGACCCAAACCATTTTATGATCCTCCTTTTACACAGTCCAGTTTTTGCTCTGCACTAGGCAGCTAGAGATCACAGGGAAGGCAGTGACAGAGAAGTGAAGAAGCCCCACTTTTACCCCTGGGTTGTCTGTGGTTGTCTCTCATTCCTGTCATATTATTCTGTGTTTTCTGGACAATGTTAAGGCAGGAGATAGACTCATCCATCTGCTGTTGCAAAACACACAGAGAAATGAACAACTAATTCCCTCATCTGAAACCTTCCAGCCCCCTTTGGGAAGAGCTATGCATCTTTTTTGGCATGGGGACAAACACTGCACCCCAGCCCACAAAGCCAGCAAACGCCCAAAGATGAGATTATCAGCCATGATGGTTATTGGGTGGTGAGGGGAGGGGGTAAATACCTGGAAAGAGAAGATGCTTTACTATGAAATTTCTGAGGGCATGCTGTTACACTGCACAGTGTCTGAAACACCCAGCTGGGCTGCAGGATGCATCATCAGGCTGTCATCAGCGCTGTTATCGGCACCCACACCTATTGAGCCTGACAGAGCTGTTTAGCCAAAGTGCATCACGTTCTCTGCTGCCCTCATTTTGCTTAATCTGCATTCTTGCAGCTCAGTAATCCTCATGGGAGACGTCCTATAAATAGTGCTTTGGCAATTAAACCCGCTTTCCTTGCAAACTAAGCTTTAATTGCTATTGGCAGGTAGCTTGCAGAAGTATCTCCTATGAAGGAACTAGAGGATGAAACACATTTCAAATAATGAGGGTTTATCTTTGTGAAGAAAGGAAAGTTTATCTCAAATGCTAATGCTATTATCTAATCGAGCATCTAATGTTTTTCTATGCAGTTTACCCCTCTGAGAGCACCATGGAGCAGAAATGTGAGCTGTAAAAATCCTGCTGTGCTCATAGAAATGTCTCTTGCACACTTGCAGGGAAACCAGGTCAAAGATTACACCTCTGCAGTATTTTTTTTAATGATACACATTCATTATTTTTAATGCATTTTACTCAGATTTCAATCAGAATATTTAAAGAAAACAGCAAAACACAATAAAATATTGACCCTCTGCCCTCAGAAAACAGGTGAACACACATCCAGGTCAAATCCACTGGCCATATCTGTTGTACAGAGACTCTGGGGTCATTTACTTCAGAAGCAGGTTTAGCTGTTGTGCTTCTTGTTTGTGGAGCTCTTCACATTCTTAAATGACACCTGGAAATCTGAGCAGGCATAGTGGAGCCTATCATAAAGGGAAAGGGGGATTTAGACTGTTTGGAAGTAAATCCTGAGATTATTTTTACATGAACCTGTAAGAATTATATCACTATGCATGTAAGTGTGTATAAACCAGATGCTGCTCCTGTCTCCTTGCATGCTGAGTGTGCTTTGCTTCAAATCAAAGTTCTTATGGGCTTCTAAGGGAGCAGGAGCAATCCAGCTATGCACAAAAAACCAAGGCTTTTCAAACCTAAAAATGGCATCTGATTATGTAAGGTTTAGATAAAGTGACAGACGATGAAGTCCTGTTTTAGCACTAAAAGGCACAGCATCACACATTGATCCCTATGTGATCCAAATCCTTTAAAGTGACGAAGCTCTGATCATATGAGTAGTTCCACTTGGGTCTAAACTCATCAGACCAGCAGAAATTAATGTGTGATACATTTCTGAGAAGTCCTGGCATGTTTAAGGGGAGATGCTGCATAAACTTATTTTGAATACTGTTAGTCAAAATCACCTGTAAAACTCATTTAAATGGCACACACACATCCAGTTTGTGCTCACTTTTAATAAATATTCAAAATAGGAGTTTTCCTGCTGGGAATGTTTTCAGCAAGTGCATGGTGGTCAGGTTGGAGGCTGAGGATGAGTTTTGAATTTGTATTTGTAGTTAAGTGAATGCGTGCCCTGAGCTCAGTCCTGCTGGGGAACACACGTACCAACAGGACACAGCACGGTGGCACTGAACTACATCAACCTTCGACAGGAGACTGCCTCAGCAAACTGCTGAAGGCCAATAGCAACCAACAGTTATATTTTAAGGATTTTTATTCTAATTCACAGCTAAGTTTGGACAATTTTTCAAGGAATCTGATGGTCAAAATTACTCTGGACCTTATGTGCTGCCTTACTTCTGAGCTGGGACATCTGTGATGCCACACTTTGCCCGTTTAAATGTAAAGAAAAAAACATGGACCATGACCTTACTTGTAAAGCTTTGTCCCAGTCTAAACTTGCTAGATTCTCCACTATCTCAACCTAGTCCTCAAAACCAAATCTACTCATTGTGGTCTGTTCACCTTCTGCAACATGGTTCTGGTTCACCCCATAAATCTGATAACTTGGTGTGTTTCATTTGCTGGCTGACCCACCAATCTCTCTGTCCCCAAACCTATAACTCTCTCTATCCTTATGAGTTTTGCTGGTTAACTTAGCTGCCGTGCACAAGCACACACATAGCAGAGACAAAGCGAGATGCCAGCTCAGTGTATGGTAAAGAGCAGAAAGATGCTGAGAACCACCAGGGTTTTCCCAGCTTTTGTGAGGATGATGGAGCAGGGACAAAAGATGTTCCCCTGCAGTCTGCCTCATTGCCTGGGCACCTCTCCCCCCAACCCGTTCCCACCAGCTACCATTGCAAGGCATCCTGCCACAGGAAGCCTCACCAAGCTGAGATAACCCCCAGAGAGCTCTTTCACTCTGAAGCCAACTCTTATCCTATCCTATCCTATCCTATCCTATCCTATCCTATCCTATCCTATCCTATCCTATCCTATCCTATCCTATCCTATCCTATCCTATCCTTCTGTTGTCTTCTGTTCTGTCCTGTTCCATGTATATGCATAGCAAGTACTTTAGCTGTGAAACACTTCCAGCTGTGTCTCAAAAGCAAAGAGAAATCCAGCACCACATGGATTTTGAAAGATGTTAGTGGCTACCAAATAATGGGGATAGTGGGACATGATTCTTTACACCTTCAAGTAAAATACTTTCTAGAGAGGGGATGGGTTTGAGAGATATCATAAATGTCCCAGCACAGGTCTTTACTTACCTCCAGGCCAAACCATGTGACAGAAAACCCCCTTATTCTTGGTCCAGGAACAGAGAATATTGAAAATCCTACTGAGCATCTTGCTGTGCTTAAGCACTTTTAAAATGAACCAAGATGTGCACACTTCTTGAAAAGTCGGTTTGCTTTATTTGGTCTCGAATGGAGAAAATAAGACATGAAATATTTTGTTATTTATTTATTTTTTAATTAGGCACCCAGTGATTGCATTTTTTACCTCTGCCTTTCCCCAAGTACAATATTTTTTAGTGCTAATGTGACTGGTAGAAACTTTCAATTTGTTTCTTTTCCTAACAACAATTTTTTGTTCTGTTCACATTTGTAATCTTAACAAGGGAGAAAATGCTTATAGAGAAAGCATAAAGGTATAGAAAGTCACAGAAGTGCAGTCAAGAAGAATAATGGGTATTAAATCAATATTTATAAACATAACAACTAATAGAAAAACAGACTCATAGCCGTTTGTTTTAAAAATAGGTTTCTGCAAAAACATGTAAATGAATATTTAATTTAATGGGTTTTTTCTGTATCAAGTATAGCTCCTTTTATAAAAGCCATGAACAATGACAATAATGCACAATGAATATTAATAATTGCCCATAATGTGTAATTAAAGTTTAATAATTAGTTTGAAAGTCAAAATAACAAGAAAGAATCACTTGATCACATTCAAAACCTTCACTATTTGAAGGATGTTGTATAATCATTACAGCATAGGTTAATGATTGTCCATTTGAAGTCTGCACTCATTTACGTTCATGGTTATTGGAATGTAACAGTTGATAAAGCATTTCATGATAGAAAAAATTGAATATGCAAATATTATTCCAAATGTGAGTCCACCGTGATGGGGTTATCTCTGCAAATGTAGTTCAAACTGGTGGCATTCTATGAGGCGGTTGTTTTTGAAGTGCCTTCACAAAAATGGGTTTAATTTAGAGGAGTTCAGGTCAATATGCTACATAGAAATAGAGAGATTTTGTATGTGTAAACATGGCTCAACTGAACCGAATGGGTTTAGTCTAAAATGCTCTGCTACCCTAGAGATGAGGATCAGGATCATATTTCTTACTATTTTGCAGAGTTATAGTTGTAAATTCTTTTGAAGTACATTTTGGGGTTCAGAGAACTTCGATATGAAACCCCAGCTGCTGACACATCCACAACACAAGGAAGAGAAATAGTTCATCAAAAATGTATTTTGGCTCATGAGGCTCACTTACAAAGATGGAGAGCAGAAGACAATTCACAACGCATCTCCTATGGGATAGCATGCTGGCATTTCAAATGTAAACAACCCTTTTTGAGGTTGTCTGGGGGTTTTTTGATGGAAAGGGTTTTTTGATAGGTTGTTTTTTTAAAATTTCTGCAAAAAATAGAAAAAATATTCTTAAAAAAAGAGATTAATTTTGCTCAATGCTGTAAGTTTTTGTCATTAACAGTTTTGAATGACACATGCTAACCCACAGTTCCAGGAACTTGGGTGTTCTTTTTGCTAGCAGTCAGTCAAAGTCCTCCACACATCTTCCAGGTTTTGAGCACTGTAGCCACCAACCCTCTTCCACCTTTTTATGTTCAAAGCAAGATCTGTGGCAGTGTGACAAGCCACCTAACTCAAAAACTATTGGGTTTTGGGGTGTTTCAGCTCACTTGCTTCAACTGAGTTTTAGCAAGTTCAGTTTCCTGATCCTCTTGTCTGTGCATCTGCATGGTAAAGCAGGAACCACTCTTCTGCACAAATACAGTAGCACTTTGTGATAGTACAAAGGATACTACAGCCAGGGACCTGTGACATGGTATAATGCCTGTCTCCAAGACCGTTTAACTGAAGCTAGTGAGGAGTGCAGGTGAATGAGAAAATTACTAAGCAAGGAAAGATATTTCTGAAGCAATATAATTACTCACAGTAACGACCAATCTCAGCCTTTTCATTGCTTCATGCCCTTTGGTGCTATTGGTGGTCAAGCTGTTTTGCAATGAGTTTATCTGTCCCATTTCATAAACGAGGAAAATGAGGCACAGGAGAGCAACTTGCTGGAGGAGGCAAAACAAGTCCTTGGCAGAGGCCAGGAAACCACCAGGATGTGAAATACCCATGAAAAACAAAATCCTGGGTAAGAGGAGAGGGAGAAGCTTTAACACCGTTGCAGCCTCTGTATCCATATCCAGTACTGGAGAAACCCCAGCACAACTGCATGACACACCTGCCTCTACCTGGTGATCTGCGAGCAGCAGCATTATCATCCCACCAGTGTCCCATTCAGTCCCAAACAACATTCCATACCAATCCCAAACCATTCCGGGGTGCTTTTGCAAGATATGGCCTGTATGTAATGGCTGTGGCACACGTGTCCTCCCATACTTGGATAGGAAGAGTTTCTCATCCTTTAGGGAACCCATCATTTTCCCTGTTATACAGAAATGCAGGAGGAGGCAAATGGATCTGTGACTGATTTTCAGGCAGTGCAGGAAAGCAAAGCTGCTCTTAGTATGTAAGAGCATCAGCAATCTCCACATGCTTTAGTTTAAGCAAAACATGCAGTAGAGGAAAAAGACTGAGGAAGTCTGTGCAAGTGAGTGAAATTAGCTTTTTCCTAAAATGGAGAATTAGAATGTTTCACGAAATTAATGGAAAGAGGATCTTAGAAAGAATAAAGAGGGGCCTGGATAAATTAAAGATTTTATCTGAAACCAAACTGGAGTAATTGACTAAATTAACTTGTCTTAAAGAGACATGTACTGAGACATTGCAAAATAAAGAAAAGATAAAAGGAAATTAGAGAGTGTAATATGGCATATAAACAACACTAGGAAAAAACTGAGGGTAAAAGCAAGAATGCTTTTGTCAAAGGGGAAGAAGAAAGGCTTTACATGGATATAAATGACTAAATGTATCATCTTATTTTTAAACAAGGAATGTAAAAATCTTCCTGCTGCTTCCCAATAAAAAGAAGTCAATATTCAAACGATGTATCTTAGGGAGCAGTCTATAAACAAATACACCTCACAATCATTTCAAGCTTACTTTGTTTATTAATAAAAATTGCAATAAATTATGGGAAGGCCCTGAGCAGAGATCATAAATTGATTTTTTTCTATTGATGTGTAGAATAACCCAAACCAAACATTGTTATAGATATTTTTTAATTTAGGCAGTATCTAAAATGAGCCATGAGCAACGTATTTTTATCAATTCAAAGTTACAGGAAAATTCTAAGCTTTTAAAAGATGCTTTTCATTTGCTAAGGCAGCTAGTACAAACCTGCTAAAGCAGTAGAGACTGATCTATGCAGTACGTTAGCAGAATGCATACCCGGTGTCCTCAGTTTAGAAAATATTAATATCAAGGAATAGTGTTAATGATGTAAAACCCTGCATAAACCAAGCAAAGCTTGCTGCACAACTCCTTCTTCATTCCTGATCAGAATATTAAATTAAGATGCATTAAGGAATAGAGGAAAAAGTGATTTTGTTAATCTTGCAGACTTCCCTTCAAAGCCCTTTTTCCTTTTCTTCTGTATATCCTAGATGACTTATTATTACTATTTAGTATCATAGTTGTAATTAGTGGCCCCCATCAGAGACTGAATACACTTGATTAAATGCTTAACATATACACATACATGTGTACGCACATACACACATGCTTAAAGAATTTCCTGTGAGGCAGTGGGTTAATAGCAATGACAATTGCTCATCTTTAAGGACTGCTCAGGGAGGGAGCATTTCAGTGACAAAGAAGGATAGTTTTTCAGAGCCGAACTTCATAACACAAAGAAGCAGTTTAACAAGTTTAAAGGGGATTCCTTTTCTTTTTAATTCTAAATAATAGTTTATCTTAGGGGTGGAGAATCTCCTTTAATTTTTGATGGGATCTAAAATAAGAAGGAGAATTAAAATAAACCCTTTACCTCTGCTTTTTATGTCAGTTGGTGTTACTTCATAGAAATAACCTACTAGCCAGACAGTGCACTGCCCATTTAACTCTTTTTTTGTGATTATATGGGAATCATGTTCAACAATTTAATTAATAGGTAATAATGCTTCGCTGTCATCTAGCTAGCCATTCCTGTTTCAAAGAACTAAATCCAGGGCTGCTGCTAGGGAAATGCACACCATCCATTTTACTTGGTTTCCTACATATCTTGCTACAAGGAGGGCAGCTCTGTGATAGATCTGCAGCAAGAAGGTTTCACAGCTCTTTAGGGCAGAGAGAAAAATCAAACTGAGGTCAGAGAAAGAACAAAGTAAGATTTTTCTCTTTGGCGATGAGGAATGACATGGCACTTCGCAAGGAGGAGGCCTGCAAGGAGATGTTCATGTCAAGTTTATAATGTCCGTGGGTTTCGCCCTAGTGCCAGGGTCATGAAGCCAGTGTTCTTCAGAGCTGCTGAGTGCTCATGGTGAGGAAGGGGTGTATAGTGAGAGCCTCTTCTCCAGAGCAGGTGATCAGATCATGCCCAGCTGTGGGAGCTGTGCCAGCGTAGCCCACCTAATCCAAATCAGTACCAACACAATCACTATTAGCTCAGGGGGTAGTTATAAGTTCTGTAGCACCATGGAAATGCAATCACAGAACTGTTCCTCAGTATTTTCACTGTGAAAATTTGGCTTTTGTGGCCAAAGAGGGGCAAAGTTTCCTCCTGGGGAGGAAGTTCCTTTTTATTTTTTGAAAGTCCATGGTAATTTAAGCAGAGTATTGGAACGTATCTGAGCTGAAGAGGCAAAAAGGGCAGAAGGGGTCCTGCTAGATGCGCTGCCTTATCTGCAACACTGTGCAACTCTGCAACATACCCTGTTGCAGAGATGGCAAGCTCTCCTTAAGCCACTGCATGCCTCCAATTCCTTTGGAGAGTTCTTGATTCCTCACATGGACAGACAAACACAGCTCTATCAGCCTGTTTCAACAGGATGAGCTGAGGACTGATGATATTTTGGAGCTTGGCAACTCTGCAGGCAGCTGAAGAACCACCATGTTGTTTTGGTATGGGACCTATCCAAATCCTAGCTCCAGTTAGAAGTGCTGAGATTTTTGTATCCCTCATTCTCTGAGAAGTTGGGATCAAGGTGGAAGAAGCTTTTGGCACCATTTGTACAGCAGGGCTTGTATAAGACAGGAGCAGAAAAGACTCATGGTACTTTCATCCTTAGGCGTGGGATGAGTGTTGGTGCTGGAATCACAAAACTTTTTTATTCTACATTTGACAAAGACACACATCATACCTTATACCCTCAACCTTCTTGTTGATCTCAAATCCTACCAAAATCAAAGCACCAGCAGGATTAGCTTTTCTTAGTCTCAATGAGATTGCAGCAGATTCTCCCTCATAATGACTGTAATTTGAGACAACCATTTTCAACTTTTTTCAACCTCTTTTTTTTTTCGGAGGAGCAGGAGGGACTCTCTGATCAGGTTCTATGTATATGTATGTGTCAGAGTATGTCCCTCAAATTATTTTTAAGACAGAAGTTTAAAGCTTGCAATATTCATGTTCTGGCAATTTACTCAAAGTTACTGAGAGAAGGTAGTTGATATTAGTCCTCCCATTCAATGAAATTGAAATGTTATAAATTAGAAACCTAAGAATTAACATGGGAAGGAGATCTTACATATAGATGAAACCCAGGAAAAATATATATGCTCATAGACACCAAAGTACTAAAGATACTGGTGAGTGGTGAGGGAGTAAAGATGGGAAACTGAGGCAGGACTCTCCAAGTATTTAAATGCCTCTTTTAAAGAAATGAATGGCATTCAAGCCAAGGAGTGAGTTGCCGGTGTCCTATTCAAAGCCCTGTGACAAGGGAGGGACTCATTCCTACATTTCCCAAGCTCCCAGTCACCGCTTCCATAACTGGATGAGCTTTCTTTGCTGCCTCTTTTCACAACATCACCATGACAACAGTGGCTGCTCTCTTCTTGGCGGGTGCTCAGTGTGCATATTGATGGTGATCAACAATGAGGTACTACCACGATGAGTAAATAGATTAGACCCATGTGTTACCCTATGGTCAACACACACTATGAGCAGATCTGTAGCCTTCAGATGACTGTTGTTATTCCTTCTCCTGAGTCCTACAGTGTCCTTTCTACTGACACATAAGCAAGTATTCGACGATAGCATTATTTACATTTTTAATTACATTGTGTGTACTGGGTATTTACTCTGAGCACAAGTGGCAAGCTGTTTGGGAGCTAGTGTTTCTGCAGTGATGCTAATTAATTGATGATAAATAAGTAAATAAAGAGCCCAGCAAAAGGAAAGACTATAGCTGCTCCTTTTCTTCCCAGAAAATTCTGTGCTCCCTATTCTTTTTTTTTCCTTTTCATTTTTACCCCTTTTATCATTCACTTTTTAATTGAAACAAGTTTGCCATTTGGCTGCCAAACCTTCCCCTGTAAACAACACATAGCTGAAGACTGATCTAAATGTTTTTTTCTTTCCTTTCTTTGTTTCCTGTACTGGGATGACCGGTCCTCAGGTTAGCCCAAAATTCCTTACACACACATCTCCTGATAAGTCAGGTCTGGGAAATCTTCCATATATGCCATAGTCTGAAATTTAACTCAAAAACAACGAAGGGGAACTGTTGCAAACACAGAAAATGAGCTAGGCTGAAAACACGGCAAGAAGAGTTCAACAGCCTAATTTTTATTGAGAGTGAAAGAATATTTCACCCTTTTCTCCATAAGTAACCCTCACTTACACTGCACAGATAGGAAACAAAGCTTAATAAAGTGCAACCACAGGAGCTAGGCTTTCAAATGATACATCTACAGCTAGGGAAGGTTTCCCGACGTCTCATTGAGTAAATTCTGACCACTTTCATTATGTGACTAAGGCTTTCTTTAGCCTGTCAGCATGTACCCGAAGTCATGTTCATTTGCTTAGCTCTTTTGCATTTAAAAATTTGGTCAAGATGAGACATGCTATATATATTATAACATACATTTAAATATGACTTGGCCCAATGAGTGTTTTAAGAGAAGTGGATACTTGGTTTGTGTTCATTAACAAATAGAGTAATTCAGTAAAGGAAAGGCCAAATCTGGGAGCTGAATTGTGTAGCAAATCTGAGCTTTCTAGAACTGCTAATGGTTTTATAGCTGCTGTGTCTAGATGGGAACAATTATACAAAGGGCAGGCCCAGGCCATAGAGAGCATCCCAACGAGTGCTAGTAGAGTTTACCCATTCCTGGGGCTTGCAAGCCTTCCTGCGCTGAAATTGCTTTTCCCAGAATGTTTCTGAGTTAGACATCCAGACTTTTTCTTTGCAAAGATAGGTGAAATAAATTCATCAATCCTTTCTTTTCAAAAAACTTCAAAATATTGTTCATTATTTTGAAAAAAGTGAACACTTAACTCTATCTCTTCTCTCATTGCAACTGTTTTAACTGATATTTAGCATCCTCTTGACAATTGTCCTGGATTGTGAAGTGCTGGGGGAAGTTCCCACAATCTTTCTGGTCAAGGCTTATTTCATTCTGCATGATTTTTCATCAATTCACTTCAAGGAAAAGGACAGTTAAACACAGATCTACAGTTTAATGACAGGAGAGACTCAAATTCCTACCGCATTGAATACTTGATAGCAGGTATTGAAATACTTAGTGGCCTCCAGGCTAGAACCCAAACTCTCCCTCCCCTCACACCAAGTGAGTGCCTTAACTAGGTTATGATACAACACAGTGCCATATCAAGATCTCTTTATAGCCAAGATCCACACAGCAATGTGTACCTTGGAGAAACAAGGAGAGGGGGAACTCCAGGAGTAGCCCATATGCACACAGCAACTGCAGATTCCTTATTGTGCTTTGATGCACTTCTACTTTGGGTTAAGGTATATTGAATTATTGCCTATAAACTAGAATGGCTTCAACCAGGAGTTCTGAGATCATCCGTGTCCCTACAAGACCTCAACCAATTTGTCCTGCACTTTGCTTACAATCAGCCATAATCAATTAATCCCACCAAAACTCCTGGGACAGCAATGCAAGCTGTGGAGTGTGACCATCTGCAAGAGATGTGAACCCTCCTGAAAGGAGCAGCACTTCTTCTTATGACTTTCTGGTTAAGATGTCTACCTGTTGGATGAGAGCTGTGGAGCAGGGACAGAAATTAGTGTAGGTCCTTGGCAGTGGGGTACGTTCTAGCCGAGGAGTCCTTATACAAAATGGGACCACAGTACCTATTGTGACAGGATTAGGGGTGATGGTTTTAGACTAAAAGAAGAGAGATTCAGGATGGAGGTGAGGAATAATTTTTTTCACAATGAGAGTGGTAAAACACTGGTCCAGGTTGCCCAGAGAGGTGGTGAATGCCCTGTTCACTGCAAGGGGGTAAGGATAGATGAGATACGTTGGTCCCTTCCAGCCTAATCTATTCTATGATTCTACATACTTCCAGCTTGGCAGTGATGCTTTGTACTCGCGTGCTTTGAAACATCACCCAGATAGACCCCTGTAAGCAAGTAGAAAAACACTTCATTTACCTTTTTGGATTAGGAATTGCATACAAGTCAAAGTCTATTGTTTTGGTGAAGTGGTACTTCTGTCTAAGGTACTTGTGAGCACTTGCGGCTTCTGGAGGACATTACTATTAGGTAGCATCAGTGTCAGACAAGCTGAGTGCCAGCTGTCAAAGTCCCTTACAAGTCTCTTGACAGAGCTGTGCCAAAACACGTGATGAAGAGCAAGACTTTTAGAAGCGTTCAGTGTTGGAGCAGACCCTAAAGTTCAAGATGTGGCTGCCCTATCCATGCAGGAGCCATAATCGGTTTGAAAGGATGCTGATGAGCCACTGAGATTTCAAGTTTAGTAAGGTAAGAGTAGTAAACATTAGTAAAGTAAATTAGAATTGCTGGATTTCTATGCTCATTCCCGGGGCCCAGCTTTGAGAATTAGGTTAATAAATCAGATTCTGAGTTTTCATTTAAAGGAAAACAACAACAAGAACAACAAAAAAACACCCACACATTTTTTAAGAAAAAGGCAAAACAAAGAGATGGAGTGACACTCCAATCACTGGAATGCAACCAAATGAAACCGTGTGATCCTATGCAGGGAATATTTGCTGCTGTTTGCTCCTTAGTTAATTAATTATTGCTGGCAAGTTGTGCAGGGTGTGGGCCTGTTCTTGGCTGCTGCACTCTATGTTTGATGCTGAGGCCAGGGGAACTCCAGAGGGTATTGTAAAAATTCCTCGCCTTGGGAGTGAAATGGAGAAAAAAACTCTGCATGCTCACTGTTGTTGTTGTTGTTGTTGTTTCAAATCCTGTCCCCCATGGTAATTTTATGATGGTCCTTGATGCTCTAAACCACCAAAGGAGGCTGCAAGTTTTGCCAGTCTTAAAGATGTTAGGGAAAGGTTACAGTGGTAGAGCAGGCATATTTGTTGAGTTCAGGGGAAAAGGGGAAGCCTAGAACAGGAGTCAGGATGCCTGTATGGGCCATAGCACATCTGGGCTTCATTCCCTGATTTGTTGTAAAATGTCGTTATGACCTCAGTCAAATCACTTAGGGATGGGTTATTAAAGGGATTTACATACCTAAATCCACCATGACGTTTTCAAAGTTGAAACTCAGACACTGCTTGTCTTTCTCCTCCCTGCTGGTGCATAAAACTCATGGGGATGGTTAAACATACCTTCCTGCTAGAGGCTGTGAGGCTTGAGAGAAGCTTTCCCTCACCATGTCCCTGCTAGTTGTTTGTCTTCATGCAATTTGTGCTGATATGGGCCTGTGAGTAAAACTGGATCAAGTAAACAATTCTGCTGAAAAATAAGCAGTCAAAATGACAACAGAACTGCTAAAAAAAGGGCTTATTTTAGTCCGAGTGGATAAAATTTTGTGTTCACCGTGTAACACCACTATTATGCGATAGAACAGATTGAGGATGAATAAAGGCAAAAAGTTAAGCTGTGGACCAGAAAGATAGGCTCAGCTTGTGTCAGCACAACCACTAACAGAATTAGGTTGGTTTACTTTTATTTTTAGAGGTTATTTTCTGTGAAAAAGTTTAAGAGTTTTTATAGTGCTGCTAAAACATGAAAATGTACCTCAAGTCTTGCATACACTAAGAATGTACACGTAAGATGTGTCAATTGATTTACCTTATACTCAGTATATAAATAAGTATTCCACAATCACAGAATAGCTGATTCATGATAGCTGAGTAGCTTGCAATAAAGTCACAACTACCCCGATGAAGGCTGAAAATAATTTCTACCTTCCAAGATGAAAACTAAAGCTGATTAAAACGTTGGATTTATTTTATTTCCTACTCACTCGTTCAATATACTTGATTTGGTTAAAATCATGCTTTTTGTGACTTTAAGAGCAAAACAGGGTTAAGTATTTTCAGGTTAGGTGGTTTTAAACCACAACAACTGTCTGTATAGGCATGGTTCCATTAATTAAACATATGAATTTAATATAGTTAATTTATGCAAGTTTGGGCACAGACTCACAGGTGGTTATCATAGCATAATAAGTTGCAATGTTTTACTTGACCTATGATTTAACTGTCCCTGTGTGTGATTTTGAGCTGTAGAGAGGGGCGTAACAAAGCAAAGTTTGGCTTAGCACAGGAAAAAGAGTCCTGTTAATTCAACTTTATATTTCAGTAAGAAATATATGGTGCAAATATGAAAATGTACTGCCTATTAAGAAAAAACAACGCATGCTTTGTGTTCTACTGAGAGGTGCAAGAGATTTCTTGCCTTCTTGTGGAAATTATAGCTGAACATAAGTTTGGGGAATCTGTTTATTGTTTGATATTTTGTCCCCACTGACACTTTATTTAAATTGAAAATGCAAAAGTCCTTCTAAGAAACTGGAAAAAAAAAAATCTGGTAAAACAAAAAAAGATGTTTTAAAATGCATTTGGCAAAAGCTTTCAGCAAATGTTTCTTTCAAATTTGCCATAGAAATTTTTCTTGTACTGACTAAAACCAGATGCCTGATAAGTCAGTAGCTGAAGATTTCATGTTTTGCTTAAAGAAAAAAAGCTTAAGAAAGTGGGTTGGGGAAGGGGGGGTGTGTCTGTGAGGGAATTTGGGCAAAATGAATAGCTGTTCCATTTCTTCTCTGCAAAGCAGAAGCAACCTGAGCCTTTCAGAATTGCAATGATTTCTTCACTTTGCCACTTTTTACTCCTTCTGATGAGTACTACTGAAAAACAACGGGTTTCTCATTGACTGAGGGAGGTGATGTCATCTCATGTATTCCCCCCAGTACAGGAAAAGGGATCACAAGCTTGAAGGCTGCAATTAACTCCTTTTTTATTTGAGTGCATAATACCCATAAGTAGATTGCAGCTGAGCTGGCTACCTGTTTGAAATTCTGAATATGCAATACTTGACCAGAAAGTAGATAATGTGACCCTAAAAGAAAGACTCTATTTCTCAACCTCATTCAGCTGACATTGATCAGATTTACAAAAGTCACTTGAAAACAGTCAGTGGCTGCTGGCTCAGGGTTTACACTCCACTATGACAACATGAAATTAGTTGCTGTTGGGCACTATGTGTTTCTGGTCCACTCTTGGATAAGGACATCTCCTGCAGTAACCCAAAAGCTTTGAAGTCTCATCTGGATAGCAAAATCCCCAAGGGAAAGGTCACAATTTAAGAGAAGCAGCAGTGTTCTGATAAACAGGATAAGGGAATTTCAGAAACTTCAGGACTCTTTTTTTTCTTCCTTCCTTTCCGGCCCACACAGGTATTGCTTAAGGCATCAGTCCTAGAAAAATTAGGCTACTGTAAGATTTATTGGCTGAGTGCAGAGTTTACATTACATTTTCTCTCATCACTTTCTCCTGGAGTAATTGCCTATGCATGCACAGTCCTGGCTGCAAACAGTGTGGTCTGATCCTTGGGTGGCTCATTTTGGGATTGATCCAGCTAAAGGTTGATATCACCCATGAGCAGCTGAGTCCTTTAAAAGGACTCAGAAGCTCGGAACTTTGCAGGAAGATAACATGGTACTTTGGAAGAGCTGCTTCTCACTACAAGGCTTTTGCAAACACTGTCTCACAGTTATTTATTTCATATAACTGTTGTTTTCCTTCAAATCTGACTGTTTTTGCTGTAATTTTCTTTCATCAGCAGCCACTGTAATTGATATAAAATACCTGTAGACATAGTCCTGGTTGTGAAATATGTGGTTAAATCCTTGTGTGATTATTTGTTTGGGTTTTTTTTTAATTTCCAGTGGGCCTACAAGCTCTGGCACAGAATTTGCAAAACTCTCTCTTCTTTGCCATAATAAACCCGTGAAACACTCAATTTCAGCTGGAAAGACTAGAGTCAGGTTTGCAGCAGCGTTAGTGATTATGAAAGATAAGCACTCAATTCTCTACACGGCACCCCCAAAGAGGTAAAGCCATGCTAGCAGGTACAAACCACAGTGCTCATAGAACATATGTGGGTTTTGTTACCCAAGATTATGACCGAGCAGGGATAGAGATCAGACACTGCACAACAATAATATTTCCAAGCCCCTATACAGTGGAATTTACAGTAAAAATATTTTATCAACTCTAAGAACTCATGATTCTCAGACTAATACCAGTGGCTGGAAAAGTCTTACAAGGCCTTTAAAATATGCTAAGTACCTATACGTTCTCACCTATTCTGTGCTACAATTTAATCCTTGAAAATATCTTTACCTAATAGAACACCTAAATGCAAATACCAGAAGTAAAAAAAATGCTGATTGAGCCTTCGATGGTAAAACCAGAGCCAGACCTCAGAGTCTGACCCGTGGTGAACAATCTTAGCATTTTAGCTCGTTTCCAGTTCTGAAGTGTGATGCAGAGAAAGGTGAAACCCAAATAATTTCCTTCTGCAAAAATTACAGGCCTGTAAAACTACAATAACTATTCCTGAAACAACACAAGGAAAGGCCTGCCATGCTGCTTCAAAGACCAATTTTATTATTCTTATTGGTTCCTTGAAAATATTTCATGACACATGAACCTCTCGAACAGTAGAAAGACATACAGCTTTGAAATAATAACTGGAGGAAGAGGGTAAACCGAGCCATATTTATTCAAGCATTCCAGGTGCCCTCTGCAAATGGTGACCTAGTCAAGTATGAGAAACAATACAATCCCAGGGGCCTGCAGCCAAAAAGATCCACAGCCACTAAATGCATTAAGACATTAATGTCTACTTTGGGATCAGTTCTCGACTTAACAAGTTAACCTCTGGCCCACAAGGGAATAAGCAGCAAACAAGATTTAGCCAAAGCTTGTACTCAGAGGGTAACTGATAGCTGCAGCCCACCCATCTGATACATTTTTTGATGGAGATAATTTTCCTTTCATAAGGGAACTATCCATAGAAATAATTCAAGTTGACGTCTCAACACTAAATCAAAACGCTGTGGTCTGACATAGGAACTGCTAGATGATCTGAGCCTTTCCAGTTAACGGACAGAGGCTGGGGGTGGGGAATGAAAGAGAGAGAGAGAAAACTTGATTTGCTATTTTGGTTGCATTTTGGGAGGAAAGTTACCATTTCAATGGTAAATGCTCAACCTTTCGTTGGAATAATAAGCTACCACTCCTTTATTAGTTTCAGAATATACATTTTAGATCTCCATAAAATGAGGTTTGTATGGCATTTTTGGGTGAAAGTTGGTTGGGGTTTTTGCCCTTAAAAAAAAAAGAGTTATTCTGCTGAAGTGTAGAGAACTGTTCATTAAATTTTTGGTACGTTAGTGTAGTCAAAATTTGCCTGTAGAGGAGATAAGATTATTATGAACAACATTTCTCCTCTTCTCTTTTCTCTTCTTCTCTTCTCTTCTCTTCTCTTCTCTTCTCTTCTCTTCTCTTCTCTTCTCTTCTCTTCTCTTCTCTTCTCTTCTCTCCTCTCCTCTCCTCTCCTCTCCTCTCCTCTCCTCTCCTCTCCTCTCCTCTCCTCTCCTCTCCTCTTCAGTCCAGCCTTTGGGGAATACACAGGAGCAGCAAGCAGCTTGCAGCGAATTGTGCTTGTAGTACTGGAGACTGAAGTTGAGTATATGGCAAGGGGGTTGTAACTAGATGACCTTAAGGTCCTTTCCAACCCTAACTATTCTAGGATTCTATAAGTCTATGGATTTTTTTTTGGAAATTCTCTTTTTTTGTTTATTTAAGTGGGAAGGGTAATATGCAATTGAGCTTCTTCCTCCCAGAGCAACAGAAGTGAAAGCCAAGGTAGTGATGCCAAAATGAAGTATAGTTTATGAACACAGCAAGCTTCAAATTGTGACATTTCAAATACAGTTAAACGTGGTAGACAAGTGGCAATTGCAGAAACATTATAGGAGCTGTGTATTTAAGATCTTTTCCTTGTGACATTTTACGCTCTTTCATGGCTTATTAGGTTTGCACAATGTTGTAAGGTCTTTTAACCTCCAATAAAGCAGAAAGGAAGGAAACAAAAAAAATCATGAAACAGGTATCGTTGGCTGCTGAATAGAAAATATCAGTTATTTGAGAAAGTAGATTCAGGACTGACTTATACCAGCTGGAAATTGTTAAACTGAAAACCAGAAAGCAAGGTAATGGAAATGCGATTTACAATGCCTTACAAAGCTCCCAAACTCTGAAATTTCCTAAGATTCACTTGCTTAGGGAGTAGCGGGTAAACTGGAGAAGGAAATTTTAGGATATTTGGTATATTCCCCCTTCCTAAAGGAAAACTTCAGCAGTCAGTTGAAATTAAGATATTTTCTGATAGTTTAAATCTAATTTTGTTTCAGCACAACAATTAACAAAGAAACAATTATGAATTTCCACTTAAAAAAAGTGTAAGTATTATAGTTATATAATTATGCACAAGAACCAAGTGGAGAAAAGTCTCGGGACGTGTCTACCTATTGGGGTTTTGTCCTGCTTGCGCGAAGTCAAATACTCCTAGAAACAGCAGATGGAGAAATTAATCCATCAAATAAATGGGATATTGTTTTGGGCAAACTCTAGTGGATAGTTTAGAGACATCAGCTTACTGTCATCTTTTTTTCCTGAAAATACGCCAAAACCTACAATGTATAAATTGTAATCCTGTTCTGTACAGGTGAAACAATATCAGTTGGAAGCTGAAGGATCTTGACCACAGAATATGACCACTTTTTAAATCAATTGTATTTTTGCAGCATTTTTATTTGGGATATTTTGGGATTTTTTTTTGTGTGTGTGTGGTATTCAGCCAGGTCTGTTGACCATTAGTCTGTTCCCTCAGGTAGAAATAAAGTTCATATAATGAAGGTTTTTCCTTATTGTTGAAAGCTTTATTCTGTAACTTATTTCCCCTCACACAGTATTCATACTACTTTTTACAGTAAAATACTGTGACCCATTTGCACCCTTTTCTTAACCTAGGAGTGATTTTACTGTTCTCTTGATAGGTGACACTCTGATTTACTACGTCATTTCATCTGTACGGAGGTCAACAGTTTAAGAAGTCCTGGGACAAAGCCGCAGTGCGAGATGAAATTAAACAGTTCAAAATTAGATAACACTAACTAGACCTTGACAGCCCTATGGTGAGGTGAAGTTCATTTCTGTGTAAAAAGGCAGCATTGGATTCATCTTCAGTTTTGTCAAAATAAGAGCCAGATCCTTATTTGGTTGTAATTTTAATTTTTTGGTTGAGGTGCAGTGATTTATACTGTCTGGCATTGTGTAGCTTGTGATACACAGTTTATTTTACCTTTGCAGGAGGCAAAAATAGGACATGCAGAGGTGAGAATCTGTCCCTCTATAAGCACACTGCACCATGGTCATTGTGGGGATGAGCTGGTTTGTAGTCTCCATTATGGCCAACGTATTTGAAAAGAAATTCTGCTTTGTGTTGCCACTTTAAACTTTTTTTTTTTTTTTTACAGCACAGACTTCAAAATGCTTCTTTGAAACAACTGAAGAGTGAACCTTAATTCATGTTTTTTAAACAAAGGTTATATGAGACTTACAGAAGCCTCACAAAAGAAAAATATCAGCAAGAATTGCACATTACGTTTAGAGTGCTACTGACTTTCAAATTTCTCTACAGGTATTATTTCCCATGAATAGGAACAAAGAGCAAAAACAGTTAAAAAAGCATATTCAAATGTGTGCATAAAAAGGCATGGTAAATGAATACTGTTTAGTTTGCTGACATAATTACTGGAATGTAATTTTTATGAGTCGTAGAAATCTTGGCATTTTCACTGAACCAGATAATTAGACTCTGAATAGAACAGGGTCAGAATAATTAATACATCAAAACTAGATGAACTTTTTCTAATTATTTTTATTTAATCTCTATTATAATTATTGTTATACTCTGCTGAGCATGATTGCCTCATGTTCATAGATTTGAATGCTGTCTTATGGTTGCATCCTGGGACTTTGTGGAATATTAACAAACCGTGGCCTGGAGAAATTAGAATGGTGTCGTTTCATGATGGAATTCTAAATTGGAATTTTTCTATTTTTCTATGTAGTTGCACAAATTTTGCTTCAGTATCATAAAAAAAGAAAAAGAATTTTAAAACCAAAGTCTTTTAGTTTATTTTTACATTAAAAGGAAACTTCTCATGGAGTTAAAAGCAAGCTCTTAATATGTACCTCCCTCCCCTCCCCTTCTCACTCCTGCAACTATTTTCAGATCTCATAATTTTTTCTTTTGATTAGATATTTTTTTCTAATTGCATGGTTTCTCTTCCAGCTTTCGAAACATCAAAGTTAAGACTAGACTCCACCGGCTGAATTCAAACAATCACTCAGAAGCATGCAGAATAAGGAGTGCTTCTGTAGTCAATGTCGGTGTAATTGAAGGCATGTGAGAGGTATTAGTCTACATTGTAGGGGTTTTTTTCTCTTTCTTTGAGAAGTGTAAACATTATATATAACCACAACGACTGCCATCAGTGGGACTGATTCAACAAGCTTTATGACACCAGGTCTGCTGGACAGGACCTAGAGGTTGCTTTGATGGCTTGAAGATGTCTACACTCTATTAGTCAACATGTACTGTTTCTAAGCAACAGAACACATGTAGCTGGAACAGAGGTTGCAATTTTAAAGTCGTGCCCTTTGTTTTAAATGGCAATAGTTTATAAACTTGGTGCAAAAGGATGCACGTTCAGTTACAGACAGCTCTGGTGACCCACTAATTGTTTTCCTTTAATACCTAGTATATGGGCCTCAATTGTTCACTGAGACTTGAACAGAGTCACTGCAGGCTTGCATAAACATTGGTATAGCCATAAATAGAAGTAAGAGGGGTATTCACTTTTGGACTTAAAATTTCTCACTATAGTTGACAATCGAGAGGTTTCTTTAGAAAGATTAGGAGAAACAAATGTATCAGTTTTTGCTTTCTTTTTTTTTTTTTCATACCTTCTATTTTCTAATATCTTTTATCATCATGGGTAGGAGGTATTAATAAGAAGGAATGATCTGTAAGGTGGGGTTTTTTTCACTTGAGAAAGTCATTCCATAAATGCTGTGTTTATCTCAGCCATATTAGATTGGATCTTCACATCAACTCTAATGAAATCTTTACCTCTTCTATCCCACACATGATCTCCATGGGAGTAAAGACAATACATTTCCTCAGCTTTCTCTAGATCAAGTTTTTTTGACAGCAGAGCAACCTACTTTTTATCCCTCACCCACTCTTTGTCTCTAAACATGAATCCCAGCCCTTGTCAGATTACAAGTGCTGTGAATGAGCAGAGATACCTAAGAAGATAAGTGACCATCTTCCCTTTAAGGGATGTCCAAGATGACATTTTCTGTACCAAGAAGATCTGACTAATCTCTGTAGGATTTCATAACAGATAGTCAGCAGTCTGGGAAAGGAACCTGGCCTCGTTTCCAGTGCAACTCTCATTTATTTAACGTCTTCACTGGTAGATCTCCAGCATACACAGTCCCTCTCCCAGGAGAAAGAATGCAAATGGCTGGAACTGGAAAAGCAATAATGAGCGGACGAACCCAGGCTGAGTTTCATGTTAATTACACAGTAGTCCAGACTCTGTATTCTTCTCTAGCGGAGGTTACTACTAGAACACAGTATAGTTTGCCATCATAACCTAGGCAGATACTGTTAACCTGTCAACCAAGTACATATAGTATATCCAGAGATGTCATGGATGCCCCATTGCTGGAAAAGTTCAAGGCCAGGTTGGACGGCACTTGGAGCAATCTGCTCTAGTGGAAGGTGTCTGTGTCCATGGCAGGATGGTTGGAACTAGATGACCTTTAAAGTCCCTCCCAACCCAAACCTTTCTATCATTCTATGTTATATGATGGATATCACATTGGAGTAGACTGGGTAGGCTTGAGGCTAAAATCTTCCTCCTTAAACACCTTAGTTCTGATGTTTCCTTGCAAATAAGAGAAAGTATTTCCCCATCTTTCAGACTACTGTGTAACAAAGGTAATACTGAAGGCCCAGAGTTCACGTAAATTGAACATAGTCTGCTAAAAATGGCTTAGCCATTTGGATACTGGTGGAGACTTGCAAGTACAGCTCTGAATGGACCTCATTCTAAACTTACCATAGGTGAGTATCTAACCTATATTACATTGCTAATTTCTTAGGAAAACTGTTCTATAATTCCAAACCTTAGATAGACCTAATCCTGAAAACTGTCATCTAGATGCCTAATCTCCTAGAGTCAAAAAGTTTATCACAAACACATCTTTCTCTTATGCTGGATGCTAAGAAAAAGCTGCCTACAAAATCTATGAGATGGTCCTTCACCAACTGGAAAGCAATTTTCAGTCTCTTTTCAGTCTCTTTTGCAAATAACTTTTTCCTCAAATAAAGCTGCATTTTCATAATTTTTGGGTGACCTAAAATAATGTACCTTTAAACTTGCACAATTCTGCACAGAAATCCATTTCCTTACAGCCTGCTCTCATGACTAAAGTTCTGGTCTGGGTCAGCTAATTTATGGTTGATATCAGTGAAAGGTCAAGCATCCTGGGTGTGGGAGGAGGAAAGAGTGAGTGTGTGGAGGAGGTGGGAGGAAAGAGGAAGGTTGCATTGAACTATGGATGGAACTGAGGGAAAACACTTAAGAAAATCAGATTAACAGGAAAAAGATTTAAAAAAAACCCAACAAACCCCAAACCAAAACTTCCCACGACATAGAAATAATAGAGGACAACGATACAGTCAGGTACAACTTTTGTTTATTTCTCATACACCTTTTCCATTCATTCATTCCATCAACAAGATTTCCCCCTTTCTTCTCACATCTTGTCTGTTCATCTTGAATTGCCATGCTCACCTTGTTTCCACACCATTTCCTTTTTCTATATGCCTTAACTCTTGATTTTGTGGAGCAGATGAATTAACACAAAATCCTGTAACTGTTAAAAATCCCTAAAGCCCTTTAGATGCTAAAAGTACACAGCTGAATCCATCACCCACTCTGCTTACAACAAAAGCATAAGATTTTATAGACTGGAGTAAACAATATGATGTTTAAATACTTACTGTAGGATGAAAATTGTACCCAAGAAGGAGTATATCTCCCTATTAACAGGGGATTTTAGATAACTCATTCACATGCAGAAGTTTACAAGGCATTCACCTAAAGTTAGATGACATGACTTCCCCAGTGAGTTATAAAAGGTCTAATGTTTTTCTCAATTTCAGATTGTGTATACTTTCCTGTCTGAGAGTGACAGGTGGAAGTGGTGTGCAGTTTGGCTCTCTGTGCCTGTTTCTACTTCAGAGAGGACCTCGTGTCACAAAATGAAGCATTTTACCTGCAGTGTCCAGCATGGTATCCTAGAATTTTCTTTGAAGCACCATTTTGAGCAAGAGGAAATACTTAGGCACATATCCTAGAAAGTACTGTCTTCTTGTCCTTCCACCATGCACTCGAAGGTTGATTCCTGCTGATTTATAAAGATGGTGAATTACATCAGCTTTCCTTAGCCTTTTTCCCACTGTCATTATAAAGACTAGCTCATGACTCCATCTCCTCAGCCATGACTACTTCACATTTCCACACAGGAAGCAAAACAACACACTGCATGCCTGTGTCTACAGCCCAGAGTTATGGTTAGACCCCTAACATAAAGGAGTTGGCTCAGGAATCTCAGTTCTTCAGAATGGTATGTAGGTCAAAACACAAATGAGTTTCCACTATGAAAAAGATTTCCAATGTACTGTGTACCATTTCGAGCCTCCAAACCAGGCAAGACATTGGTACATTGGGGCAAGTTTAGCAGAGGGCCATGAGGATGGTCAGGGGCTGAAGCACTTGGCCAGTGAGGATATGCTAAGGGTTGGCTTGGTGGGACCTGATAGGATCCTATCAATATCAAAGAAGATGTTACTGAGAAGATGGAGTCAGGATAATCATGGGAAATTATAGTGAGTGAACAAGGGACAATAGTCATAAATTTAAACAGAATAGAAATATATATGAAGAAAGGACATGAGGATTTTTTTTTCATTATAGGGATAATTAAACATTGAAACAGGGACATGGGTTGGGTTTGAAATCTCTGTCCTTGAAGGTTTTCAAGACCAGGCTGGGGATAGTGCTGAGCAAACTGTTGTCATCCTGCTCTGAGCAGAATACTGGACTAGGGCTTTTCTGAAGTCCCTTCTCACCTAAATGATTCTATCATCCTACAAATAAAAGACAATTGTGGAGCTCTGCCATGAAGCTTCTAATTCATTATTGTCTTAGCCTGGACCTATAGAAAATAAAAGCTTTCTTAGCTAGGCACACATAGAGAAGACAATCTCCATTATAATGACACAAAGAAACTTCTAATACTAACATAGCATCAACAGTACCTAACCATCGCACTTTTTATGAAACATTCTAGCATCCTTTACTCTTCCTCAATTACAGCCAAAAAGCACCAGAAACAGTGGGATCCACATCAGTAAAACTTGGACATTGATCTTAGACTCAGTGAGTGGAGCTAAGTGTTTGTAAGTACAGTTCTGTTCTAACAGGGCAGGTTCGTAAAATAGGTCAGGTGAATCCCACCACAGGCACGTCTACTTCTCTGCATTGATAATAGTGCCAATAATACAATGACTATGACTATCTGGCACTTCTAACAAGAAATGATGTTTTATTCCATGTCTTTGGAAACATAAAATAGATTTATTGCAACTTTTAGATTTGCAAATTCATAGATGATATTATCCTTAATTCACAACAGAAGAGCTAAAACTCCATCATAACAACAAAATAGCATCTATAATGTTCACATTTGGCCTATTCTGCTTGAATGATTGCTACTTTTAATGACCAATAGCACCAAACTTTCTGAATTAAAAATACAAAGATCTAAGCACCTTCTGTGATAAGACACAACTGAGAAACCAATACCAAATAAGCAATGTAAACCTTAGCTGTAAACATTGAATACTGTTGTTTGCGACAGTATTTGTTGGTTGAGCTCCCAGGAACCCTATGTGATAAGCATCCCTGTCTCTCTGCACTTGGAGCCTGCATATCTGCTGCTTCCCATCTGTATGAAGCTCAAAAACCTGATAAATTACAGGTCTATAATTCACAGAGATTGAATTTTTGCCACTTGATCCAAAACTGAGCACATAGGTTTGCAAACATATTATGTGTCACAGCATTGATTAGAAGAAAAATGAATAAGCCATTGAAAATCTTCCTGTCTCCAAAATAGAGGCTCTTTACTGTGAGGGTGGTGAGGCACTGGCACAAGTTGCCCAGAGAAGCTGTGGCTGCCCCATCCCTGGCAGTGTTCAAGGCCACTGGGCTTTCAGTAAACCAGTCTAGTGGAAGATATTCCTGCCCATGGGAGGGTGCTGGAACTGAATGATCTCTAAGGTCCCTTTCAATCCAAACCATTCTATGATTCTATGAATAAGAACCTGAGCACAACTGATGTATAATTGGAGAGTATGATCTTTTGAACAGCAAGAGAAGATTAGAACCATAGAATCATAGAATAGTTAGGGTTGGAAAGGACCTTAAGATCATCCAGTTCCAACCCCCCTGCCATGGGCAGGGACACCTCACACTAAACCATGCCACCCAAGGCTCTGTCCAACCTTGGCCATGAACACCGCCAAGGATGGAGCATTCACAACCTCCCTGGGCAACCCATTCCAGTGCCTCATCACCCTCACAGGAAAGAATTTCTTCCTTAGATCCAATCTAAACTTCCCCTGTTTCAGTTTGAACCCGTTACCCCTTGTCCTGTCACTACAGTCCCTGATGAAGAGTCCATCCCCAGCATCCTTGTAGCCCCCCTTCAGATACTGGAAGGCTGCTATGAGGTCTCCACACAGCTTCTCTTCTCCAGGCTGAACAGCCCCAACTTTCTCAGCCTGTCTCCATACAGGAGGTGCTCCAGTCCCCTGATCATCCTCGTGGCCTCCTCTGGACTTGTTCCAAAAGTGTCCTTTTTATGTTGAGGACACCAGAACTGCACACAATGCTCCAAGTGAGGTCTCATGAGAGCAGAGTAGAGGGGCAGGATCACCTCCTTCAACCTGCTGGTCACGCTCCTTTTGATGCAGGCCAGGATACGGTTGCTTTCTGGGCTGCAAGCGCTCACTGCAGCCGGCTCATGTTCATTTTCTCATCGACCAACACCCCCAAGTCCTTCTCTGCAGGGCTGCTCTGAATCTCTTCTCTGCCCAACCTGTAGCTGTGCCTGGGATTGCTCTGACCCAGGTGTAGGACCTTGCACTTGGCATGGTTAAACTTCATCAGGTTGGCATCAGCCCACCTCACAAGTGTGTCGAGGTCCCTCTGGATGGCATCCCTTCCCTCCGGCGTATCAACCGAACCACACAGCTTGGTGTCATCAGCAAACTTGCTGAGGGCGCACTCAATCCCACTGTCCGTGTCACCCACAAAGATGTTGAACAAGACCGGTCCCAACACCGATCCCTGAGGGACACCACTCGTTACCGGTCTCCAGCCGGACATCGAGCCATTGACCACACCTCTTTGCATGTGGCTGTCCAGAGTTCCTGAGTACAGCTAGTCAGTCTTGTGTTGCTTGCATGAGATGAGCAGAAGAGGACAGGGGCAAATTCCTATTGTGGGGAAATCTGCTTCTGCTGACATAAACCACCCCAGTCAGCTGCTTCATAGCACATGTGGCAGATGAGGCAGATGAGGAGATGATGGTGACATGCCACCTCTCCTCTTCTGCACTCTCACAGTGCTGAAACAGCCCAAAGACTGTTCTGCGTCACATATAGAAAGCTGCCAAAGCTCAGCAACTTACAATCCATACTGTGAGGGTCTCTGCCGACACTGCTAAAAGCACAAACACAGGAGAAAGCTGTGCAGTACTTCTCCATTCTTTAAAAGATACTAAGTCTAATCTTGCTCTGGCAGACAGCAATGGAAAAGTTCTCAATAGCTTTGCTGGAATAAAACCAGGTCCTCAGCTCTGCAGTCTTTTTACAGAAGATCACAGTGACTGGAGAGGAGTTAAAAAGTGTTAGTGACAAATGTAACCATTGCCATCCAGTGGTACCGTGGGCTACTGCATATTTATGGGAAAACCCTCCTTGTACCGTATCACAGAAAACACATCTCACGCTGGTACAAGACTTCCACAGCACATAAGCATCATATCAAGGCTTTAATAGAGCTGAAATATTGCTCAGGGTTTGAACTGGACATCTGCATATGGCTGAATATAATATTTTGACCTTTTTCTTTTCTAAGATAGGGAGATCAAACTTGTTCCTTCTGCTTTTTTCTGCTGCAGAAATAAAATGTCTTTTATGCTTCAACTGCATTTGGATATAAGAAATCCTACTTCTATCTTTAGGCTATTAGAAATATAAGAACATGTAGTGAACGCATATAATTGACCTGAACTTTTCTTTCAAGTGAACAGAAAGCTTGGTAATTCCAATAATGAGTTCAAACAATCCCAATTTAATCATTTTCATATAAAGCTTTCTTCCTTTTCCCACCTCCCTTTCCACAGACAAAAGCGAAGTGATTAACGTATTTTAGTACTTTTATGAAGAATCTATTCCTTGCCCATTGTTAAATAAATCTCCACTTAGGACGAGGAACATAAATAGACACAGAGGGAATTTTTTTTCCCTACTGTAGGTTTAAGAAAAGTCCACTATGAAGTAAGGGGGGAGTAGCATAATATGACAATTAAAAGTTATAGCTAAATCAGGAGAACGCTGGATACAATAGCTGACTGTAATGTCTTTTGCATAGTATAAGTGATCCCAGTCAAATTGTGAGCTGCAGGTTGCTGCATGGAGAAAACAGTCACTAGCAGTTTAATTTCTCTCTTGCTTAATGGCTGTACAAGTATAAACCACCCATAGACCTGAATAACCACCATATTTCATGCCATTTCCCTATCACTGTTATGGCAGTACATCCTAAACAAAGCTGACACCACTGCAAAGTTATAAAACAAGTGACACAAGATAGTGAATAACGTTAATGCACCTCAATCAGGGATGAATTTGACCCTCTGGGCTATTTCATATTTATAAGATTTACAGTTGGCATCAGATTCACTGGTGCACTATACTTGCTTTGTAACAAGGAGGCAGAGCAGCTGTGAAACATCCAGATCAGTTAGGATGGAATTGTTTTGCTCATGAATTTGACCCTGGATGCCATATGGACTGGGAAGCTCATTTGATTTTAGAAGCACTGCTGTGGCAATGGTTTTTTCAAATGTTGCATCTTCAGATGTTCAAAAGCAACATTTACCTCCTGATCATGTGCTTTGAATGGCCGAGGTTTTTACGCTGTGATGATAAAAAGTCATCAAAATATAAATTGAAGCCAGGGTTTAGGTCCCATTTCTGACTGAGGTACCTAGCTTTGCATTTGTCTTAGATCTCTCGTGTCATGAGCAAAAAATCCCCAACATAAGCACCTGCAAAGAACAATCTTAAGGTGTCTCTATTTCTCTATGGTCTACTAGAGAACTCAGTGTGACAACTGCTAATTGAGGCACTCCAGCTAATTGCCTAAAGTTAGGTGCGATTCTGGGTCTGGGGGTATGAACTTATTGTTACAGAGACCTCTTCATCAACTCTGAGGGGTGACAGTACATCCCACTTGACAACATACTTGACAACATACCCCATGCCACCTAGACAAACACCCTGTGTTCTGGATATAATAAGGAACCTGGATGAGCATGTTGTTGGAGAAATATCACACAAAATTTATGATGGTTTTATAAACACTTAACTCTGTGAAAAATTATGGTAGTTTAAATATTTTGAAAATATCTTCTTCTCAAATATTTCTGTTTTCAGAGATTTAATTTTGATACATATCCAGTTCGCACATTTCGGCATTCAAATTCAGATAAGTTTGTTTTAGCTTGTTCTTGAGAAAACATTGGACATTTAACATCCCCAAGAAAGATACTAAACACTACTGAAAGAATGGGAAAAATTGTTCCGGTGAATAGGGGAAAAACTGAGAACTTTTGAGTCCAACTCTACCTCACCCATATTTGCTGTGGTCAATAAGGTTTGTCCTGTGGCAAAATTTGACAGAAACCATAACAGAAGCTTGTTTGTACAAGACAGAGTTTCCTTGAAAAAAAGGGAGAGATTATGGAGTGATCAACAGACTATCCCAAATATTGCTCTGTTTTCCGTTCAAACCAGGTGCATCTTACCATGATTTCCCTAATAAAAAAGGTGCATGTATTCATCTGGTTCTGCCAAAACAAAATGTTCTATAGCAATATTTGCCTGCCTCTGGGCAAAGGGTGAGAGCGAGAATGAATTGCATGCAACACCTTAATTACACATACGTTGCTCAATTGGAAATGAAAGAAATTTAAGAAACTATACTGAATAAGAGAAAAAGCCTAAATGTGTTCTATAGATCAACTGATAGAAAGGTAGATTTGGCTGATAAACTGCAGCCTTTAAAAATACCAGGTCAATACTAGCTGCAACAAGGTGAACCAAGTATTTCGAATAACCTCTGGGATAGTTTCTCCTTATGACTAATAATGTTACCAAAATTCCCTAGAGGAATTTAAACAGGACTATGTGCAATTAGGAGGATATAAGCGTGATATAAATATGACAAAATATATTTGTCATGTCTGCTAACACTGTCCTAGTTCATCTAGCTAACCAGTTTTAAATTTTATTGATGCAATGAAATCAATGTTAAATTTGCATCAAGGATGGGAGGAACAAACACGTCATTTTGCAAGAATTATGAATTTTTTATAAGGTTGTGTACATCCTACATTGGTATAGCACTCAGAGTTGTTATTTGCTCCTTCTCTTTCTTTCCAGAAAAGACCATGAAGAAGTCTTGGTTTGTCCCCATGTCTTCTAATACTTTGAAGAGTTTGCATTAATGCCAGGTATAGGATATCCTCACTTGAATCTTTTGGGTCTTAGGTTGATCAGGTAGATATGAGTTTCCTGTAAATCACATCAGTAAGGACTGAGAATAGTGTAATAGTCATTTTCACTTTGAATACCTGTGTATTTTGATGTATAGAATGCATTTGTGTTTAGATTTTGGAGTAACAATTTTTTGCCTTTCAAAAGAAAATTGAGGCATGAATCTCCAAGCTTCATAACTGTGATTAAAATAAACACACAAATAAATGTATAGACATCAGCGTAGCTCTCTTCTAATCTTGGTAATCTTATCAAATTCTTTACTTTTGCAAATGGTAGTTTGCGGAAGTATACAAGGAGGTGGAAATTTCAGTTTGTGTTAAAACAAAAATTCACAAGTCTCTTACCCTCTTGGTTCTGTTTGCAAGTTTAAAAACCGTCACTTATAGTATTGTCTATTATTAACAGTTGATAACTTAGAGAATGGTGAAGTTGGAAAAATGTCAGTTCCTTGTGAGTGAGTTACATTTGTATCAACTGGAACATGTAGTTATAAAGAAGAAAAAAAGACAAGTAAATGAAACTAAAAGGAGCATACAAGCATGTGCCCAATGCCTGATTCATAAGCCAATCCTAGAGGTTTTAGGATCTGATTTATATTTTTCCATATTGCTTTCTGCAATGCTTGACATTCCGATTATAAAACCTGGCTGAGGACAACGAAAAGTGAATAGACATGGGATTGAACATGCATATGTTTGGCTTAGCTGTACTCCTATTCGGGAATAATGGTGGGATATATGTAATGTCCAACATAAATGTTCTTGCATGTTTTCAGGAGGATTACTTGACCTGTAGTGTTGATACAGATGTAGATATGTATGAGTGTATATGTTGGATGGGAAGAGTGTGGATTTTATGGTACTAGAGCAAGCATCAGAGGTTTTAGTTTCTACTCTGGATCCACCATAGGTGACATTACTGGAGAAGCAGTGTAACTCCTCTGTGCTCACACACATTTATAAAAGAGGAACATCCATGATTCTGTCTTTATCATCAGCATTTATAGAGGACTATTTGTGTTGGTGTCTCCCTTAGGGAAATACACCGTCACTTTTCTAAACCATGTAAAAAATGTTTGTTTCTATAGGTAGTAGTAAACAAAGGAATGAGAAATGTATTGTTCATCCATTTTTTCCCCTCTTGAATTCTCCAACAGGATGAAAATGAGAGCAGCAATCTTAGCAACATCAACATGCTGCTTTTTGATTTGGCTGCTCCTTGTAACATTTTGTGTTGCACATAATGTACACTCTAGCTAAAGTTCTTCCTGACACATGAGACTACTTAAAATGCCACCAAGTCTAAATGTTCCTAACAATCTCTGCCTATGTTAAGTTTCTCTACACGTTTTTGATCTCACCTTAATTTTAAAGCCTAATGTTTAAAAAGTTTAAAAGTTCAAAGTTTAAAAAGTTTAAAATATTTAAAAGTTCAGCTTAATTCAGAAAGGTGGTCAAGCACTTACTTAAGTGTTGCCGATGCAGTTTTCCAGATTTCCAGTCATGTTAAACAGGTTAATGAACTGAAGATTAATGAACGTATCTGCCCCTGAAAATCTCAGGTTCATAAAAACTAAGAATTTAGAATTAGAAATGACTGTAGGATAATGCCACTCGACTTCCTTTAAAAGAAAAGCTATCATACTTTGTCCAGTTGTTCCTGTACTGAACCCAGATGTTTGATCAACAAGTGCTTAGTGAGGGGACAAATGACTACTGCTGTTCTTTGAAGATCTGTATGATAGACTGAGATATCTGATTTTTGATATCTTTTTATATTGAAGGGAATTAATTGAAACTCTTGCCAAAAGTCAAGCTTGTTTGTCACAGATTCTCCCACACTTGTCTATTAGCAGTCTTGCTGACTCATTTTCAAATAATTTGCCTCTTTTATACATTTTTTTTCTTTGTTTAAGTTCTTCAATTCCCTGTACTACTTCTGGTCTTCTTTGGCAAGCTTTTTTGTGACTCTTCAGTTTTATGTACTGACATTTTATTAATCCTCCTTTCCCTTCATTATCTCCAGCCCACCCCCATCTATCTTCCATAGTCCCAATTTGCCACTTGTGAAATGTGGGAACCAAAGAAAAAGATGGAAAGCAGCACTAGTATGTGAGCTGCAAAATGGACAGGAATCATTATCTTGCTTTGAAAGCAAAGCTATTGTAATGATCCTGTTTTGCCTTTGGAGAAGCTTAACTATCTCAGTACTTGTCTATTGTCAAGTCCCTAGCCCAGTTTTGAAGAAGACCTCCTGTGACTATAAGAATGAGCAGTGGTTCTCAGATAATTTGGACAATTTGAAATAACTTCAATAATGAAGCCACTGTGGTGTGGAAAACAGCAGTGAGAATTACTGGATAACATAACACAGGAAAGGGAGTATACTGGGAGAAGGGTTTAAAAGCATATTGGAGAGTGAACCATACACTGTTACTGGACTTGAAATTAAAAGAAACTGTGTCTTTTAATCCTCTAAGAGCCTTTGGAAACATTGTCACCTTATCCTATTGAAATTCTAGTTTGAAAGGAAATTAGGCAGCTTTTCAAATTAAAATTTGGCTAGGATACAGTTACTCATAAAACATGACCACTGAAAAGGCTATATTCCTTGTTTATTTATCCAAATGGAACAGTCCTGTCAAAACCACAGATTGATGTCCACAGTCCAGTTCTTTCAACTCACTTCATTTGCTTTTTTACCAATCCAAGCAGTAAGTGTCTGTAAGAAGAGAAGAGTCGGAGGCACACAGTTTCCAACTGCTCTTCCTAGTGTCTGTAAGGCTAGCTGCTTCTGACCTCATGTGGTAGGACAGACACCTAGAGGAAGGTTTAGTCTCTGAATCTGCTCTCCTCGGCAACTGAATTCAAACCAGGATGCCATCAGCAACTTAAGCCATGTCCTCACTAAATACCTCAGTGCGTGCTATTCAAAGGTATGCTGTTATTTACGTCTTTATCTGCCAGGAGAATCTGACTATGATAAGCAGCACTGTGTGGAGATTTTGCAACTAACTCAGGACCCCAAAGCAGTGGAACCACATTTTCATGAAATACCACCAGACAGGTTAACTAGCCCAGGAACTAGCCACAGTGATGTAATCCTACTGCTTTTCCAACCTATGTTGTCACACCTGCTTCTTCACAAATAATGTGGGTACCTTTAAAAGCCTTGCATAATGTAGTTATCTGAAAAGATTGATGGTAGGAGACAGAGCATTTAATTTTTGCCAACTGTATTCTTGAGGTCAATGAAGAAAACCAGAAACCCTGCAGGAAACTAAACCCCTCATTAAGTTGACTTTAATTGTAAGTGGGAACTATGCCCTTATGGAAATACCTATCTCTTTCACTTGACTATAGGGTGTCCTAGTTGACTAGCTGGGACCAAACCAATAGTTAGATAAGGTTAAGGGAGGTGAGTCCCAAATCCAGGGTGGATGTTAAACCAGAAAAATACCAGTTTTCCATTCCTAGCTCATTGCACTTACTGAGCCAATATAAGCCATTCCAAAAAGTGAATTTTGCCAGTGTATGCAGTGTCCACATAAAGAGAGTTTTGTTAGTACAGCTATCTCTATAAAACTCTTAAGTGTAGATGAGACTTTATTTGTTTTATTTGGTTTTGCAACATTCTTAATGGATTTTACTGTTATTATAAACAAACTGAAGGTTTTGCCACAGTCTATGAATTTGGAAAAGGTTGGTTTTAGTGGTGTCAAGGCACATAATCGTCTTGACAACAGAAGCCAAATATACATGTCTAAGGAACAAGTATACAGCAAGTATTTCCTATATTAATCACCCAAATTCAGCAACTGGGTTATTTTTCCTAAGTCCAAATTCTGTGTTTAGTTTGTTCTTGAGCTTTTGAGCCTATGATCTTTGTGTGTCCCCTACCTCTGAAGGGGAGGGAAGGTATTCAATCGTGCCCCTTCAGTGCTTAATCACAACTTTAATATGGTTTCCTTCCTGGTTGGTCGTGGCACATATTGAATTAGGAAGCAATCCTGTCCCAGATCCACAAACATACTGCCAACCTTATTTCCTCCACTTAATGTAATCCAGTCTAGGCTTGGATAATTGAAGGCTTTTGTTACTCCCACCATGCCCTTTTCACATGCTTCTTATGTGTACAGTATATAAGTCATTTCTTAGCCCAGTTGTTCTCTCAAAACAGGTGGTCTATATTATATTCCTTTGGGGTCTGACTCTGCTTTCATTTACCTCATCATAAATCAGGAGTAGCTCTACCAAAGTGAATGGTTTTATGTCAGTGTAAAACTGACGTAAATGAAAGAAAAGAATTTAACATTATTTCCTGCTACTGTTCTTTCTGCAGGAGGTGGACTCAAAAGGAACCCCTAATATGTGGTATATCCTTTATCTAGCTTTTATGTTCCTGTTGGGGGCCCTTCATTTTATAAATTGTCTTCACTGCTGGGTGAACCAATCTGAAATGACTGAAAGGTCTGTTCATCAGTAAAAGCTGAGTCTGTCTTCTGAATGGAATATGCCTATGGTATCCAGGAGCCCTACTTGCTGTATAGAAAATTGATGCACAGTCATATTTCTATTATTTAATGTCTAGAGTCCTTCCTCTTTCCATTTTTATGAAATGAAGAAAATGATTACTAAAGACAGAAAACTGTAGCACTCGAGTAAATCACTGAGCCTGACATTGATTTTAATGGGTCCAAGATTCAACCATCAACACTTATTACAGAGGTATGAATCACCTCATTGAACCAGGTCCAGTCTTGTAGCCAGTCTCTTCACAGTTTAATTTCCTGTACTAACCATAATCTGGAGGAGGGGATATTTGGTGATTTTTAAAAGAAAGACAGAGATAAAAAATCTTACCCAGACACTTTCTGTGTTCACTTTAGTTCCATTTTTTCATTTTATCAGGTTGATCCATCCTTTCATTCGTCAGTAGAAGTCCCAAAACAATCTTCTTTGCAATGTGGCAAAACAAGCGGGACAGAATAACATCTGGAATATTTTTTCCTCAATGGAAATTACTGAGAACAGAATCAGAATACATTTTCTAAAGTTTAGAGTGTGTGGATAGTAAGGAAATTGTAAATGACAGATTCTAAACAGCATGATTATAGGGTTTTTTCTTTTTTTAATAAGCTAATCCAATCAGTATCAGGATAGGGTGGGGTAAAGGAAGGCAGAGGTCAGTTCATTGGAAAAAGCTCTTCTTTACTTACTGTAAAAAGTGTTAGATTTGCCACCTAACTTTTCTTTTTTACTTTTTCTTTCTAATTTGTGACCAGCTAAGAAAGAACATTGTCATAAATATTTCTTATTTTCCAAAATTTGCAGAGAATGCTACTGTGAATGCAATATTTCTGTTTCTGTAACATTACTGCATTTCTCTTCCCAAAACAGTATTTTTCATTTTGAAGATCTGTTCCTATTCAGCATTTAGCAAATCAGTTTCAAAACTGAAGTGCCTTACTAAGAGGATTCAATCACCAAAACCAGAAAAATTAAAAGAGACTGAAAAAGTTAAATAGCATGGTTATGAAGACTAACGTTGGCAACTGCTCATCAAACCAAGAGTGGTGTTTTCTGTCCTCCAAAGATAATTTTTCATTCATGTCAGTGCTAAACATCTCTGTAGTTCATACTTCAGTCCTATTAGAATCTGTCATCTAAACTTTTCCCCTCTCTGTTCTCCAGGGAATACAATACTTTAAATGTTCTCTTACCATCATTAGAGCAAACCTACAAAATGTGGCACTGACATTCCTTAATAAATATGGTGGTATCATCCTTTTGCTGTTATAAAGAATCTCTGAAATTAAGCTTGCACCAAGAAATGCTTGCCTTTAAGCTTCTGTCCACAGGTTCCATCAATTCAGTCTCCTTTTGAAGTTGTTCCCCTGCACAGGACATAATCAAGGAGATATATACTGGTCAGGGCACATAGTGAAGAGACAGTACAAGTTCTGAGTCCTGCTTGAGCAGCTAGATATGCTTTTTATGTTAAATAATGAATGGGAAAAAAATATATTTCCTTTTCTCTTTGAAGGAAATCTTTTTCATGCCACTTGTTTAATCAAGCCAAAATAGCCAATATGTGTGTGTTTGAATCCTCTTGGACTTTGAAGGAACTGAAACATAACCTCTGACATTGCATGCATTTTCTCTAATTGCTTTCTTATTCTATGAAAAGGGGAATAATTTTTCAGAGTGTCAACTACAACTGCATCTCAAAAGAAAAGTGCAATCCCCACTCTGCTTTTAGGTAGATGGTTGAAGCAGTAAAGCCCAACACAGATTTTATGGTGATGACTGAACTAGAAGTAGGACAAATTTGCTTTTTACATAATGTGGTTATGTATTCATTACTAACGTATACCTTAATTAGGTATAATGCCTTGAAATACTCTAGACTTTGCCAATATATAAGTATGCACATGTTCAAACACATACTTCGGTTTTGAGACATAAAATTGTACACATAGATGGCCGTTATAACATTGGACCACTTAGTCTCAATGTTGTTATCCTGCCCTCCAGAGCAAAACCTCATTATTGAATGGATTAAATTATTTAAAATGAAGTCAATACCTACATCCCTTGCCTCCCTATTCTCACTCACAACATGAAGGAGAATATTTTGTTTACCCACCACCATTACTCATAGCTAGGTAGAAACACCCTTGTGAGACCAGGAGGGCTGATTCTCATCTCACTTGCCCCAGTTCAACACCATTTCAGACTGCAAGAGCTGCACCTAGTCAGACTGGTATAAATGAGGCAAAAGCTTTCTTTGGTTAGCCTGGAGGAACCCAAGAGGACCCTCGCTGGCAAACATTTGTCACGAACATAAATAGCAGAAGGGTTATACAGCTCATCTAACTCTTTCAAGCCCTCCCAGTGGTGAGGCTTTTGTGGGTGAGATCTTCAGGTTTAGGCCCATGAATGCACTTGTTTCATCAGGGTATGAGTATATGAAAACAAGGACATGAAAAGCAGTGGGCAAGATGGCTGGGCGTGAACCACACCAGAAGTCCAGGCAGGTTGCTGCCGCCCAGCACATTGCTCTCTGCTTGGGTTAGGTTAACTAGTAAGTGAAGTGTGATGTGAGTCAGCCTCAGGACTTGTCCAAACATTTCCAAAAGCCTGCAAGAAACATTTCTGAGATGGGACAGGCTCGCAGTGGGAGTGGGGGAGTTGGAAGGGAAGTGCATACATGGTACAAGCGGGTGGCAGTCATGCAAAACCTCAACTTCTCACCGGGCAGTGACCTTAGTATGTTTTCATGTTTATCTAAAAAGATAAAAGGTATGTGATTGCTCAGGAATGAAAACACGGGTAACATTCAAACAGAGGAAAGCAGAAACAGCAGTTTAAGAGGCAGGGAAATGTAAACCAGCACTGAGAAACATTTGACTTTGCCTTTTTTTTTTGGCGCTGTAGAGGTCATGGCTGCGTTGTATTGAAACAAATAGGAATGACCGAGCAGAAGGTTTTGATAATGTAGAGCAGAGCTCTTCTAGGAATACTTCTTACTGTCAGAATTTGTAAGATCCTAGAGCTAACAATATAAATATGATCAGAGTAAACATCTTCAGATTTTTCTAACTGCAAAGGAGGATTCGAGTTCAGGATTTCCCAAATGAAAGAGGCAACAAGAGCCAGAGTTTGTGATCGTGCCTTCTTTTTTGCATATGGCCCAAGGAAAACCGTGTGTTTCTTGAGAATTTTCAGCTCCTTCAGCTTCTTTACAAACCAGATAAAGCCATGACAGTAAACACTTTCAGGCCAACATAAAATAAATGAGATTAAGGTATAAAACTGTTGGAGGGAGTGTTTTGTTTAAAAACATGAAGGCAGGTTCTGAGTGGATGTAAATTAAGGTCACCCCAGTGAAAAACAACAATTTACATGAGGTGGATCGAGCCTGTGATGTTTCTGAGGTATTGCTTTATACATATCTGATTTGATAAAACTGCTAGCAAAGCAGACTCCCTGTGTACAGACACAGACAGCACGCTGCTCAGACAAAGGTTCTGATTCTTATCTTGCACCAGTTTCACACTGGTGCAATCCCATTGCTACCAGCCATTTTGCTCATGGTCTGCTCTCGCCAGCCAGACTTTTTTCAGCCTTGGGCCCTAAGTTTCTCCTCGAAAACTGGGAGAGAGAAAAATTGCAAAGAGGGGGAAAAAGGATCAATTTTTCATTTGACACCAAGTGAATCATTACTTCCTTCTGGGATGTAGTACCTTTTCCCACTGTTGGCTCCATTTCCCATAATGCCCTTGACCTCGGAGGTCACCTGTCATTGGAAGATGAAGCTCTGAATAAACAGAGAAGACCCTGTGGTGTCTCTTATCTCTCTGTTTTGCCTCAAATCTCCGGGCGGAGTTTTAAATTATTCATCCACTAGTGCTCTCTGCGAGTTACACGTCTCCGTCACCTACCCCCCCCTTTGCCTGCCCATTTGTGAGTGAAGGCGGTATCCTTGGGAACCTTATCAGAGATCACAGATTCAGGCTCCAGAAATGAAATAAAAGAGGAAATTGGCTGTATTAGCATAAGAGGAGTCAGCCTGGAGTTGAATACACACATCACCCAGAAGCACCACTGGCTTCTCTTATCAGTAACGTCTGATCACCACTTCTTTATACACACAGGCACACAGGCACACAGGCACCACACACATGCACACACACACACCACTCTTTAATTCCACCCAGCCCATTCCTTTGTTCCAGCTCATATGAGGGAACACATGAAATAAGGTCAGATGGCATGAGTTTCCTGAAGCGGTTTTCAACACTCTCAAGTTCTCCTAGGTAAAAGAGCAGAAAACAGCATAAACAGAAAGCAATTTACTTTTTTTTCTTACAAAAATTATGATAATCCTGTAGCCTTCACTGGGGTGAAAAAAAAAGTCAGGATAAAGATTTCAGATAGAGAGGTTCTGTTATTCGTTCAAGTATGATTCCTAAACCAATCTCTCTGTTTATCTTTCTCTCCCCAGTGTCTCAACAATAGCACATAACCATGGTTTATGAGGGGTTTTTCAGAATATAAAAATCTGATAGTCATATAACATAATTGGGCACATTCTTGCAAATTAATGCAATTAATACTTTTGATATTTAGAGGTGCAGATTTGTGTAATTGAAACAAATTATCCTCCCGTGCTTCCTTTACGTGGAGATGTTATCTTTCATACCACTATTTTGACAAACACTATACCTTGTTTCCTCCAAATCAGAAAAACTGCATTGGAAAGGAAAACTATTGCTTTACATTCTTGAAGGCATAGGGAATTGGAATTTTTAAATTCTGCCTTCCTTATGTTTGATGGGACATTATGGTATGTGTGGCTCCATATTTCGCTGTGGGTAGCTTTTAGAGATGTACATTATTCTTAGAGTTGATGTTGATAGGGTAGCAGCTGCTGCCCTCCTTGCTATTGAATCTGGTAACTGGATGAAAAACAAGATCAGAGGGAGCTGACACTACAGATCGGAAAACATACCTTGTGAGATCAACTTTGCTCACATTTTAGGATGGTTTTTTCTCCATCTTGTGAAAAATAACAGAAATAAATTCCTCTTTGATTGAGAGCTGTGATTTTGTTAGCATCCAATATGGCAATTTCCATGCACAGTTTTACTTATGGTGATATCATCGTATCTCTACAAAATGAATCTCCTTCGTTGTCTAATGAATATTGCCAACATCACACAGTAAACACGTATTGGCTTTACACAGTACAAGTGGTGGCTTAAATTCTATTCTTCTTAGTTAAGCAGAGCTTTAACTGAAAAAAAATACAATACAATACAACTTTACCTTCATTTTAATGATGGAAGCAAGATGGAATCTTGTGGGGTTTGGACAAAAAAATGTTAAAGAAAACAAAACTAGTAGCTGTAACGGGTCCAATTCTCTTAGTGTTTTTTATGCTGGAGTTGTTACTTGTGTACATATAATAAAAAAGATTTCTATTGGCTTCATTCATGTTGCCATGGATAAAAGATGACTATTCAATAATCCTTTCCCTATGCTTAAATAGTGCCATGAATATCTAGGAATATCTGCATCATTTCCTCTTAGATCTGTGCAAAGTCTTCCTGGCGGCCAGAGTAAAAACTATTTATGCTTATAGGTCTTTGACAATATTCAGTGGCAGGAATTGTACTTACATATAGAGCCAACCTTGATTGGACTCTGAGTAGGAGGCATGATATATTAGTTTGTAACCATATGCAGGACTGATGCCAAATTATTCCATGAAATGACTCTGTGGATCTACTGATGTTGTTGTCAAAACAGCCATTGACCTCAGAAAAGCCAGGAGTACACCCTTAATATCTACCTCTCTGCTATTGCTGTATTCATCAATGTAGGAGGTCATGGTATCACAAGAGAGTAGCTAAGAGGAAGATGAGGGTGATAAGAATAACAGGGTTCATTTTTAGTTGTAACATGCAAATCTTCTTCAGTTCCTTTTTGAATACGTTGTGCTAATCTGACCAAGAGAAAAGCATCTTCTTGCAGTGCCAACAACAGAAAATGAGAAGTGTCATCACAACTTCTATTTGTGACATATCTGGAGGTTGAAAATGCACACCTATTTATTAACCAAGAGGCTTTACAGATCATAAATATTTGCAGCAGAAAGGAAAGCTGAAAGCATGGTAACTTATGTTAAATAAGGTTAGACTTGTTTATTTACTAATTCAGCCCATCTAAATGATTGGAGTTGATGTAGTCATGCTGGACAGTCAATGGAGTTAAATCTCAGTTGGATCAGTCATACCCTGGAAGTACTTGGCTGTGTCCATGAAGTGCAAAGTGAAATTGGGGAAAAAATTCTCCTCACTACCTTTCAGTCCATTCAAGAGAATGAAAATGAGCCAGAGATCCTAAACTGTAAAGGTAACACTGCAAAGCTATCAGTAGAAGTAAGGTGTGAACCCAAAACTTAGTAATATGTAATGGGGTTTGTGTATAACAGATGTTTTGCTATATTTTAATTAATTCAATATTCTTATAAATTAACTTTCTCTTTAGTCTTTTCCTGTGGGAAATTTATGACAGAATCAAGGGTATAGCATAGACAATAAGAGCAGTTCTCCCTTTGTATGAAGTGACTAGATACTAGGCATTTCTCAGTCATCAAGATCAACACTTCATCATTGGGCTTAGTGAAAAAAAATTTAAACTTTGTAGATATTCCTGAGGTCAATAGGAGCTTCCCAGATAAGAGATTCTTTCCTTAGTCCAGACTTTTTAGTATTCCTTGCTGATAGAGTTATGACATTGATAAACTTTCTCCTAAGATATAAGAAATCCCAAAGACTATGAAATTGGGGAATATCACCATTTCTGTTTAACCCGGTTCTGCAGCACCATGTGGGGAAATTTGCAACTCATGCCATGTAGCTGGGCTCTGTTCAAGGCATAATATGCTAAAGATTTCACCTACTAAGTCATTTTGGCTTATTAAATATGACTTTGATGAAAAGATATTTGGAGAACAGCTTACAGTGCTTGTGGATTTAATGGAAAAGTGCTTCCCTTCATGTGACTTAAGTGAGGGTTTTGCTGTTTAGATAATGTTTCTGTCTTAAAAGACATCATTCCTTTTAACCCTTGGAGATGCCAAGTTTTTCCTCATTACAAGTTTCCTGATTCTTCACACACAAGTTTTTTTACATGTACATATTTCATTCTGTAGCAAATTGCGACCTTTAAGAGCAGAAGTACCATGTAATCTGTAATTCTATGGTACTAGAGGTTCTAAGTAGGTACCTTAAATAAACTGTGCTGTACTTATCATGCCTGAGGCAACTCTTCCCCAAGCCTTTGACTTCCCTGCAAATCCAAGCTGTTTCCATGTACTAGCTCTGTATAACTCGTATGGTCAAGCTTTCTTTCTTTTCCCAACTGCAGAACAAGATATGTGTCTATTTTTTTGTAACAGAAGGTAATATCATATATTCATATATTCAATCGTATATTCAATCACATACTAGTTTGGGACTCAGTGTGATGGACATGCACTTAAAGGTAAGCCTTAAGTCAGCCTTGAACACGGCTTTACAAAGTGTTCCTTTGTTAGTCTACAATTACCTGCATGAGTCAGCATGGTACATCTGCACTTACTGTGTAAGAAGTGCCTGCTTGTCTTAGCACCATCTGAGAAAAATGGATGGCAATCTGGAGGGGCAGAAAGCTGTGATCTCCCCTTTCTGCAATAGATGTAACATGTTGTGATAAGTCTGCCATCTAATATTTACCTCATGGGGGAAATAAGAGCCGGATTAACTAAGACATTTTCTTTACCCAGGTTTTGGAAACTGGTGTAATGAAACATTACAGCAAATTTGCATGGGTCTGCGGATCATGAATTCAGAACATCATCCTACTGATAACAAACCTCATTCTACAGGATTTCTTAATTCTGAATGCCTGTTGTCTTTTGAAATCTCCCCCACCTCTTGGATGTATTCCCATGCAGACATGGCCATTGCTTTGGAGTCTGATTTATACTTTTTGCATGTACAGATCGCAAAGCAGAGAGCAGAAGCCGGCAGTTGAAGTTTGCATTTCTCAACATTTCACATGTTTATGTGAATAAGTATGGCAAAATATCCTTTTTTGTTTTCTATTGGTAGAAATCGATTAACAAATACACGCAGTTTGTCACTCATGCAAGGCAGTGTTATACCTATTTGATATGCAAGTGAGCAGAGGCACAAAAGACATTTTGCTAACGTGGTCAAAGCCATGCTCTTTATTCAAAGCTGAACTCCAGAGTTCCTGTTTTGGTACTATTCTCATCATCATCTGGCTTTTGCATTTTGGTACTGTCAGGGGATGGTATCTAAGAGCTCTCTTTTCCAGGGGGACCAAGATCTGCATCTATGCTATGAATCACACAGCAGAAACATGGATACAAAACAAAGAAAGTCCATTAAGCTCTCCAGAGATGATCATCTTTATAGTTCTATTTCCTAATAAAGGCTTAAATGATTTCCCTTTGCTTTGAAGAAACAGATGCCCAGTTTCTTATCCGAATCATGTCCTTGCATGAGACTGAAAGAGCATCAGCATGTTACTTCTGGAAAGGCCCACACATGCCTACATAACCATTCCATTTCTGGGAAAAACTGATTTATAATTACAGCTGTGCAAGGCCAATTTGGTGTTGGAGCAGTTTAGAAGGTGCATCAGAGCTTTGTTTTCATGTACTAGAACCTACCCCTGCTGTTTTCCTTTGGACTGCAAATAATCTCACTCTGCAGTCATAAACAGAGTGTGCATTCTCCCTCAATTAACAGCTTGTACTCAGACATGCAATCATCATTTCCTATAAAGAGCCTTTAGCCCACAAACTGCATTTCAAGAGCATTTCAGACACAATCATATAAAAGAGGTTTTACAGATGAGACTTCATCAATGCATACAAATTTGGAAAAATCAGCATTTTGCTGGGGGGGCCAATATTCCACGTTCAATAATTTGGGTAAGACACACTATCTTATACTACTTGTGATCATCTTTGGAGGTGTAGAGGACTATATTCAAAAGACCTAAGAGAAGAGAAGCTTTTATCCACCTAGAGAACTCTGATCAGCTTTTTGGATGGCAACAGATTTCAGTTGCTATTAATTTGGATGGGATTCAGATCAATGTAGGAAGCAAAGTGGTCCTGTCTAAACAAGTCATGGAAATTTGGTTCTGTATCTGGTCCTATTCTTCCACTATGAAACTTAATAGGATAAAGGATATTACAGATTTTTCTGTATTCAGATTTTGCTTGGGTTACAATTTCCCTGTCATGTGCCAAACTAGGGCTTTGCAGCTCTGATTAAAGTGAGAGCTAAGAGTGCAGTCAGGTGAATTGTACTCAATATAGGAACACATCTCCAGCTATCTAACATGGTCATCTCTTTGTGGGGATAAGGCCACCACTTGTTCCTTCATTCCAACATTTTACATTTCCCAAACCTGCCAATGAGTGGCAATTTATGCATCGGCTTAAGAGAGCACTGTGTCTTCCTGAGTGCCACCCCAGTATGCTGCTTTAGGTTCCAAAACCAAGTTTATATTGGATTTCATTATTTAATACTGCTGTGGGATTTTTTTGGAGGGGCTTGGTTGGGTTTTGGTTGCTTTGTTGGGGTTTTTTAACAGCAACAGGGGTCATGTGAAAACACACCTTTCATGACCTCTTCATGTGCATATACTGGGTACCAAAGGAAGCAGAATTCTTATACAACTGTAACTGTTTGTTACACTTGATCCCAAAGCTCTCCAATATTTTTCCTCTGATGTGAAATGTATAATTTCTTTAAGGAGTTTTCCTAATTGCTCTGAGAACCTTAGTTTTCTACAGTGACTATATGGCGAACCATAAGGAAGAGTAGACAAATAAATCTGTCCAGGTGAGTTGACATAGTTTTAGCTATTTAACGAGGACAGATTAATTGGGTAACTCAAGCTGGATTGTTGTGAATGTACTTCCTTTAGTGCAAGACAAGATACCAGGTGATTGTATGTATTGTAACACAGAGATGGCAATTCAGCATAGAATGCTGATTTTCTCATGGGGTCAGATAATTTCCTTTCTCTAATCAGCAAACAGTGGAAACCTGAAGTTTACAAACTTATGAATAAAAGGATTTGCCTGCTCCAGCTTGGTATCATAAACTAGAAGCACAACTGTTTTTAACTCCTGGTTAAAAACCAGAAAAGAGTAAAAAAGAAATAAACATAATGTTTGTATTCTGAAGTATGAAAGTCTCGTCTAAAAGTATTAAATGTATTGACAAGGACATTTCTATGAAATCAGTAGGATGTTTTACTGGTGACACTTCTGCACTCTTTGACACTGCAAAAATAATGATTAATTAGCAGTATTATCTTAGTGTTAAATGTATGAGGTTCTGCATGAACTGAAAAAAATGTGCATTTGTCACTTAAGTTCAGAAACCATATCCTGCAAACCACTTTTATTTTACATTAGCTGTGATTGCTGTCCTAAGAAAGCTATATTGGTTTACATCAGGCTGTCTCCAGTGTGTGATTCAGGCCCTACAGGTAAGTACAGTCCGCATTGGTTTTAAGGGCATAATTACAAACCAGCAATAAAATATGCAGGTTTTGTTGAACTTCACAACTCTCACCACTATTCAAGCTTTATTATATTCAATCACAAAATATGGAAGCAGATAGCCAGGCCACCCTGAAAAAAAAACTCATTTAAAACTGGACTTTGGAACTCTTACAAAAAAAAAGAGAAAAGAAAGAGAAAAAAGAAGACTTGTTTCTTTTCACCCACAATGCTGATGTCTATTTCTGCCTGCTTCTTTCACACCAATGCATAATGTCTTTGGATGCTTATCACAATAGCCCCCTTGGTAAATGAATATTTTTATTGCAGTAGCCTTTGGAACTTTAACAAAGAAAGATGGGTAGATTCCCACCCACAACATTAAAGTTTTCCTATTCACTGACACCAAACCATGTTCTAATGTTTAAACAAACCCAAATGCTTGGGAAAATTTAGATTTGACCTCTGTGTGCATGTTAAACAGTTTACATTACAGCAAACTCTAGTTTTCCCTAATGTGCATAGCACTTGGAACCTTGTCAAAACGGAACAGTTTCAAAGCTGTATGATCTTCACCCGGGGGCCTAATCGTAGCAGCATAAAAAATATTTTTTTCTTTACTTTTTTCCTTCTATGATTTATTTTTTCCTTATAAAGCTGGATCTGAAGCTGGGTACTCTCCAAAAAAGCTTATGAAGCTGACGAACATTTACCTCCTGGTCCAACAACCCTAAAACTTCCATTGTAGAAATTCAGAGCAAAGGTCAGAAGGAGGAAAAACATATTCGAAGAAGTATGACAAGCCAAGTTTTATTCTGCTTGAAAAGCCAGCTTTTGAAAGTTCTTTTCCTTTCATACTGGTTGTTTGAAAAGAGATCTGAAGAAAAGTTGAAATCCCCATGTAAATGCATATATTTTCAAATGAGAGGGTACCTATGCAGATGCATATTAAGCTGCATCTAGCTTTGGTGGGCAAGCCATGTTTGAAGAGCATTCCCAATGCAGTTGACGCTCACGTCATTTTTGAGTCCCCATTGAAGTTCATTTGCATCAAATTGAAATGAATACATAAAAATTAGATGCTTAATTTGCGGTTGCCAGTGGCATAAGAAATATGCATATGTGTTATTTTCTTGCCAAGCAAAACACTTTTACAGTAAATGTTATATCTGTGTAGCTCTAAAATGTATTGTTTATTCCAAGATTTATACAATAATACTGGATTAAGTACTACACTAGATCTTACTGAATGGCTGGTGGCTTAGGTACCCAGAATATTGTTGGTCCAATTTAGACAATTTACCAGTGATCACATATATATTTATGCAGTTTAAACATAAGCAAGAATGAAAATGCACGAACTTTTCAAAACCTTTTTAGTGTTGATCTAAGCATCCTAAAACCAAGACAATCTAGTAAAGGATTAATATAGGAAAATCGTAGATTTCTGCATGTAGCTATGCAGGCATGGAACATAATATACATAAATTGAGCAGTCCAATTTATGTTCCCATTTATTCTAACATAACTCCGTTATTTTTTTTCAGGGTCTTTCTTGTTTAACACTTCTAAATCTGGGCAGTGAGGGAAAGGAGTAGGGAGAACAGGCCCAGGGTGCTCTACAATTTTCTACAGAAAGGTATTCCAATCTTTCTTTCATCTGATTAATTGCATGGATGGAGATATTTCAGTTCATCTCATAAAATTAAATCCAGCAAAGATTATTGGATATGCTTGCAGAGTTAATTCAAAATTTCAGTCATCCAAAATATATCAGCTTCAGTGTGTTCCTACAAATCAAATGCAAATAATATACAGCTCCTTGGTCAAATCCTCAAGTGGGGAAAATCAGCTAATCTGATCTGTATTAACAGAGGATGGGATCTCTGGTTTAATCTGTGACAGGATTTTCTGAACAAACATTTTCCAAGTGTAATATTCAAGATCCTGAGAACTTATGAAATGCTTCATAATGTGAAGATTCCCTGAAAATTCAAGCATTCATCTCAAACTGCGATTTGAGACTTGAGGGACATGAAGTTAAACTCTTTACAGCACACTCTGAATATTTATAGGGAGAGATTTCACAACTACAGCTCCACAACATATTAAGCACTTGCAGCTACTGTTACTGTCAGAAATGAGGGTCAGGGATTTTGTTTCATGTTAGGGGATCTCATGTCATGTGTAAATGCTTCAGATAGAGTGCATATGATACTTTTATCCATTAACCGAGAGGTCTGACCAGACTTTTCAGTATGTCAGATTGTTAAGACTGATTATCTAGCATTAACCAATCCAGATGTACTGTATTAGTTTCAAACAGAAAAACTCAGTGTCTATGATATTCATCTTCTTTCACTCCCAACAAAGGTTAAAGAAATGTACAAAGTCATTAGACTCCGTCATCTGCTGTGTATTATTTAATAGAATCATGGAATCAAATGAACATTATTTTATATTACTGTATATCTTGCCTTGTGGAAAAAAAATCTGATGGAATTTTATAATCATTAAATAAATAGGAACATTTGTACATGTATTTGTGTTCTACAAAAAAATATGTTCAGAAGGTGTTAAGTTCAGTTGAGATGAGCTATCTTACCAAATATGTTCTCTTTAAGCACTTAGTTTCTAAAAATGAGTTAGTTAATTATAACAAAGACTTTATTTAATGATTTTTGCCACTTCTCACACATCTTATTGGATTTATATGGCAAGTGAAAACAACTTATTAGGTTGTTTCTGATTCTTTGAAATGGTGGCTCATCTGGAATCATTTGAAAACAATATATAGTAAAAACCTTACTCTCAGCAGATCTTAAATCCTAGAAATGGTTCAGTATGTGATAAGAAGACTGTGTTTGCATGTGCAGAGCCTAACATACAAAGGTGTATGCAAGATCAGGGCTTCCAAAGTAATTTTGATTTCTGGTAAGAATATTGAAGAAGCACAGTTACATTTTCAATTGGATTTCCTTTGGGACACTGGTACCACAGGAAAGAGACTTTTTATTGCAGTACATGAAGAGTTAGGCACGTAACTAGATAAGTGGTACACTGTTACAATGATAAAATTTATGCACTCATGCACCTGGAGGCTTAGAAATATCAGGCACTGGATGTTTTCTATAGAACTTAGGAAAAATTAAAGAACAAATGTTTGAAATATTTTTAAAATGTTAGGGATTTTTTACCTGGTTTTATTTCTTCATTTTAATCTTTATTTCCAACCCTCTGGATGTTTTTTCCTGTTAGATGTCAGAGGAGAAATTTTTCACTCACAGTAACAGTGATAGCAATAACTAATAATAACTAATGAGCATCTGATAAATATTAGAAGTGATGTTTGCAGTGTAATATTTAAAGCTAACTTGTATGTGGTCGGAGATTCTTCTTTCTCATACAGTAACTCAGAGTTTAAGTGCACGGACAGAAGTAATCTTAACCCTTGGTTCAAGCATTCTGTTTTTCTTGGCCTTTTATCTCACACAGCCTACCTACATTTTCCCATGATTTAAGATCCCAGTCATGCTTATCAGATAGCCACTGTCCTTCTCACACCTACATAGTGTTTTCTGAGTGTTGCCCTTATTTACTGTTTGGGATTTCAATGCTGCAGGCTGTAAAGCAGATTACATGGAAGCAATCACTTCTCATTAGAACTTCAGCCCACAGAGCCAATGAATTCACTGATGTGATCGGTATTAGCTGTGATTATCTTTTTTTTTTTGGAGATGTTGGCCCACGCTAAATGATTTTTCATTTATTTTTTTTTTTTCACACTCTGGGATTTGTCATTGTAGGAAAATAATTTCTGAAGGAGAGAAACTATCACATATATGGCCATTACTTGATAGAGTAGCATGCAGAACAAAACCCATTCTGTGGAGAGTAATCCATTGAAGAAAAACACTTTTAGCTGTTTCTTTGAAGTGAATTCTAATAGTGTCATCATTCAGTTAAATATGGATATCTTTGTGCTTTATTACAATTGATCATATGTAAATAAGGTCAATAAGTCCTTAGACAAAACTGTCAGTTTTGGTTTATTTTTATGAAATGACCATATTTTATCTTCACTTCTATCAAGGCAATATCCCTGGAAACATCAAAATCTGATAGTATCTGTTTAGTTTGCTAAAGTACTACACTGACCTCCTTTCTGAAACGTAAAGTGTCAAAGAGCTGTGACTTGAACTCCTCATTATAGTGCCTTGAGCTGCTACTGTGAACCCCAGTGCCTGGAAAGAAAGGTTATCTCAAGGTATTTCCCATCTCTCCTTTTCCTCAGCTTCTGTCCAAATGTCTTCTAAAGGAACTTTCATTACAATAACTAGCTGAGCTTCTCAAGAGCTCTCAGGGTTAAGAAAAATTATAGTAATTTGCCATACGTAAGCATGGCAAGTCTCACATTTATTTTGCATATATCATTTCAGTTATGATTGACTGGTGGCATATGAAGTTTTGGTAAACTAAGGACAATGAAGATACAAATAGAAAGGTAATTCCCTGTCCCAGAGAACACCTCACAATCTCTGCGGAGGATAAATGGAAGAAGAGGAATACTTGAGCACAGTAAGCAGTGTGACTGTTCTGCTCTGCATAGTAGGGAGCTCTTTCAGTACATCAGGTGCATATCCACTTTGTGTTGTTCAAATTCACATTATCAAAGAACACTTATTTCCAGGTTCTGCTTTAATTTTTTTTTAAGCTCCCAGTATATTGTTTATATGAGGGCTTGAGGTAGTTTTCCCAGAAAGTCCTGATCACACAGCAGAAATCACATTGTCTCAAAGGAGATAAAGATCGCTCCAAGTCACCATGTGATCTCTGCTCTCACCTTGGTTTAATCATGCAGAGGTGAGTGAAAACACCTAAGGAACTAGTCAAATGAGTCAAATTTCATGGAAGATATTGTTCTTTTGCAAAGTGCACAACTCAGTATCCAAAGTGAAAAGTGTCTAACTCAACGGCTCATACTAAAAGGACAGAAAAATAACCAATTAAGAAGAAACTGAATTGTGTTCTTGGCATGCCTACAGTGTCCTAATGGCTAGTAGTGCTCAGCATGCTTTCCATGATTTCATGAAATCCATCTTCAAAGACTTTCACCATCAACTTTATCCTGGCTTTTGGATTTATGCTACCTAAGCATGGCACTATGTGGGTTTGTTTAGGTGCTAGCCTTCTGTAGTTTGTTGTAGTAGTCTTTCGCTACTTCAAATAAGGCTTTCTCTTAGAGCTCTTGCTCTGACTGCAGCTCATGGGCCACTGGGTTTTGTCTGGCAGCAATATGTGCTTCTTATTCTTTTTCATGGAATCTGCATGTCCACAACCAGTGAGTGTTAGAAGCATCCCCTTGTTATTTCTAACCTCTGAGGTCATCTCACATTTCCTCCCAAAAAGGCAATCCTTCCTATGATAAGACGGCTGGCATTAATTACTTCTGGGAGTGGCTATCTCTTTCTATTGATTAAAGGAGGAGCTCAAAAAGCTAGCTGTGCCCAAACAGCTAATTTTATATAGTGTTAAATGGGATGGATGTCATTTTAGGTGCCTCATTTTAAATGGTTAATGCTAGGAAGGAAGGAATTCCACACATTCTCTGGAACTAATCTCACCATTAAAATGCTGATTCTAGTGGCACATCAGATTTAAAATACAGCTTTCCCTTATTCCCTCTTTAATATCACAGCCAAAGGGCTTTTTTGTTCTTTGTTTTAGTTAAGTCCTTTACCTGTTACACCATTTTCTCACGCAATACTGGCTATATAGCAAAAAACCAACTGCTGCTAAATCATCTCATTTTCATGAAATTTACATCAGAGGGATTGTGCAGATGGGTGATGCCATCTCCTTCTATGTCACCTCAGATTGTACGCTACTGTTGTAATTTCTATTGCTCTGCAATACTGATTTGACAGTTCTGAATCTCCTGAGCTGAGGGCTTCATGTTCTGCTGGTTTGCGTTTTCACTCTACCAGAAGCTTGTGCCAAAGTACTATACTTTTCACAGCTCTCTGAAGAGAGAACAAAGTGGTATAATTAGAGGTGTTGAAAGTTTTCTTATCAAGTTTTGCAAGCTGTACTTCACCTCTATTATTCGGATATAACTTCAGCTCACACTTTGTATCTCCAGCTTCTTTTCTCATGTGCTGGCCTCCATCAGGTGTTCTGTGTAACTCAAGAAAGAAATGAAAAAGCTACAAATTTTCTGGCAATAGTTCCTTCAGGATGGATAAAAGAATGGATGACAACAATAAAACATGGCTAATCTAAAATCTATAGGAAAGAGTGTTAAAATATAATACATATAGTGCAATTTGATATCAACTTCCAGATAGGATCATATACGCCTTTAGAAAAATACAAGAAAGGAGCAGTCAGCTTATTAAAGTCTCTCATATTTAGGGTGCTAACATAGACCTCAAAACAGCTCTCTTCATATTATCTTCTTTCTTGTGAAAGATTTATTGTGCTGCCTGAGAAAGAGTTTCTCAAAGACCTTCCAGTAGCAAAGCCTCCAAATGTCTGTGAAACAGTGAAAACTGTTTTCCAACATCACACGGGACTCGTACATGATGCGTGCGAAAGGTACGCAGAGAACGTCTTGGCAGGAAAAAAACAGTAGAACTCAAACTAAAAAAGAAAAGACTTTTTTCTTGCAAAATATTTTTCATTGAGGAAATACCAATTATATGTATCCCAGTCACAAGAAGCAAAAGAACCATTACAAGTTGAACAGGATTCATATATTCAGCATGCTTAGAGAAATACATGTTACTAATTAACAACAGTTGGGTCGTTTTCCATCTGAGATGATCCGATACAGAACTAAAGTTACTTTCCATAATAAGTGTTGAAAACTTGCAGAGAAAAATGTATTAATAATTTTTAACATTCTTAAGAAGGCTTTCCAAATAGGGGCATAAGTATTTCATTTTTCAGCAGGGATTCCCTTCTGACACTTTTCTGACCTCTTCAATGAAGAATTAATTGTTCCTTATTGCAAACATTATTACAGGCACCTGATTCTCCCTTTGGTGACACTGGTATGTTTCAGGAATTACTCCATGACAGGCAATGGATTTATTCCAGTATAAAACCAGTGCACATGAAAGCAGGATTGTGACTCTTTTGGTGCCTGTAGTACAATATAGAACAAATAGTCAGATAAATAAGGTCTGTATCCTTTGACCTATACCAGTTTCTGTTGGTAAAGAATTTGATTTTCTATATCTTTAATGTAGAACTGTGTGGCAGATACATAACAGTAGTAGACCCTTGTTGTATCTACCAGTTCCACAATTATTTCCTTGGACAGTCTCAGTCCAAAAGTGTGTGCAGAATTTGATTTTCAGATGGACTAGGAAGAGAGGGCAGGAACGGAAGAAATATGCTAGAGCCTGGGGAATGCATGGGATATGTGCAGAGAAGGGATAATTTTTTATAGGATAGCAGCAATGGGTAAGGAAAATGGTGAAGATGTGCTTTGCTTGTGTTTATTCCAGCACTGTTCATGTTTTTCACTCCTTCTGCTCAGTAAGGAGTGGAGGGAAGTCCTCAAAAACTTATGAGACTCTTTCCATCTGGCATCTTCCCTGTTTTTGTAGGGATCCACAAATGCCATGTATCCTCCAAGTGCCAGCACCTTGATGAGGGACAAATTTACTTGGAGAGCTCTGTTAATTTACACCTAACATCTGCCCGATGAGTTACTGCTGTTCTTTATTTGAATGATTGAGCTTGTGCATGGTATTTAGGGCTCAGACTTACATGGGAAAGATATCACTGTGTTTCAGTCCTGTTAGTTACATGCCTGGCAAAACTGAACTTATGAAGTAAGTACTTAGGAGCTCAGATTTGCTTTCTGATCATAGACTTTTATATATTCTTGTGTTGAAAGACAGAGATGATCCTTTTCTGACCACATGCAAGCTGACCAGCACAGTCAAGCAAAGACATTTCAATAGTCAGGCTGAGGACAGTTTGCCTCTTCACTCACTACATCCCCTACCTATTGGATAAATTAGAAGTGAGATATAAGTAGCCAAATTGAAGTGTGTGTGGAAGGTCTTGCTGCTGGCAGGCTTCTTTGGTTAAGGTCTGTATGGTTGATTTAGCAGCTAACAGTATGAACAATGCAAAGGAGCAGGTTGGGAGGTGAATGGTTTCTAATGATCTGGGTGACAATGCTCAGATGGACAGCTTTGCACTGTAAAGTGAGGCTTTACTATATAGAAGTATAGAGTATAGGGGCGTACTATAGCAAGGCAGATCTTTGGATGATCTCATATCTAACAGCTAGCACAGAAGTAGCCAAAGAGACAGAATAATTCCAATACCCACAGTACTAGGGGAAGTAAGAATAATTCTACTGAGCTCTGTAGTTTGACTTCAGCAGGTGCCTTGTCAGAAGAATCCAATAGGCAGAATACAAGCAATAACAATAGAAAGTTCATAAGCTAATTGAATATGTATTTCATAGAAAAAAACCCCACACATCTAACATTCTTTCCAGGAAACATACACAAGAATAATGATCTAGATATTAACTTATGAAATGTTGCTTACAGTAAGTTACTGTTGCATATCTTTCTACTGTAGACAAAATGAATTGGAGGCTTTGACTTCATATAATGAAAATTTTCTGTATTTTCCTCAGTTGAGAAGCTTCATTGAGACTTTATATTAATGTTCCATTATATATGAGATGGGAGAGAAATCTACCTGCTTTTCTCTGCCAAGTCTTTTGTCAGACGAGAACATGTATTTCTGCAGCTGTGTGAAACAGAATCGCAGATGTTCAGAGCCTGTATCCAGCAGTCACCCTTTTCTTGAGGACCCAGCACCAATTTCTGTCATATCTAGCAACAGCTATTTTAATGCTATCAGGGAGAAGTTAGAAGGTGTCAGAGTGATAATGTGCTGTTTCTGCTCTTGCAGTTGTTTAAATGTGTGTGAAAAAGAAACCCCAGCTAATCAAAACTGGTTCTGCTTAAATTTCCATCACTGCAGAGTCATGCTCTGAGGATTTTCAAGAGAGTAAGAACTAGGAGATGAATAAAAATATGGTAAATTAAACCTCATTTTTATCTGGCAAAATCTGCTTGATCTTATTCATATTAAGAAATAGTACTGGCTCCTCACTAGATTGAGCAATGTACCATTTCCTCTTCAGGAAAAGAAAAAAATAAACCTAAATATTTTCAAACCCTGCAAACTACAGGCTATAAAGCAAACTTCTTTGAGACTTGAAAAATAAGGTGGACAATAACTGTTTTTCACTGTGGGGCTGAATAAATGACATTAAAGCATTTTTCATGCTATCAGGCAGCAGTGACATAGCCACTCAGTGGGCACCTGGTGGTCAGTCAAGGTCAAACCCACCACGTTCCCTTAGAATTCACTGAAATCCCATTCTTTCCCTTGCATCTTTCTCACTTATCTCCAGCCAATTCACTGCTTGAGCCAAGCTAGATCCTGCTTGCCCAAGGAGCTCATACAGGTGCTGAGAGTCAGGGGTGTGATCCAGCCTGCCCAGGACGGCTGGGCAGCTGCACAAGGAATGCAGGATGACTTCAGGTGATTCATGTAATTGCCTGGAGTCAGTGAAGTGAAACTGAACCTCAGTGCTTTCGTTTGCGCCTCTTGAAATTGCAGAGGACACAGTATTAGCTGCATGTATGGCACAGTCCAACAAAAGACACCAACTGCTCCAGCCCCTTTGAAGACAGAGAAGAGAGTCCTACGCTTATCATCGACCTTACAATTTAGGTTGCAGGCAATGTCAGGGTAGAACCGTGTATTTTATTCCATCTTTGTATGGAGTTCTTCCTGTAGCTGCTCTTTTAAAAGGTGAGTGTACAGCCTCTGCCCTGCCACAAATACACATTTTCTGGTCACATATCTCTATGCCACTACAGTATTTAATTACACTCACTAACTGTGTCTCAAATAAAACACAATGCCCAGCATCATCGTCAGAAAAGCATAGCACATCCGAATATCACTATTCATCTGCTAAACCAAAACCTGCAGTGCTTGGTTTGGCTGGTGTTACTGTCACCAACGAAATGAAAATGCTGCATTTATATACTATCACTAAAAACATAAGGCATCTGATATAATGGGTAAGCAACTCATAATCCTAAAACCTGTCCAAGTCTTATTATAATTAAATCATTAAATCTAGCTCCATCTTTCTCCCTCTTTCAGAAGGTGGCAAGATGCGTACCACCACTGTGAATGTGTTAAGTAAAGGAAAAATAAAAAAAGAAATAAATATATATTTCCAAAGCCCAAAAGGAGCCATTTAATGCTGTAAAATAGAGAATAAATTGCTGATCTTCTTCTTTTTTTTTTTTTTTTTTTTTTTTACAAATGGCTGAGAGTGTTATAATGTATTTGATTTTTTTTTTTTTCTAGAGGTAATCTTAGATGTGGAGTGAATGAAGTGAAGTCTGTTATCAATCCATAACATCTGCTGCAGTGTCAAGTGATGAAATGGGTGACTCCAGAGCCCAAGACAGCTGGGATGGCTTTCTTAATGCAGTAGGGTATTGTGCAAACAAACAGGCACTGATACCGTCTATGGTTGTCACAATTATTCAAGCTGGTGATACATCTTCCTGTATTAGCTGCTTGAGAAGCCCTATTTCTTTTAAAAGTAAACTACTGTATAACAATCACCCATTCTGGTCTCTAACTCAGTTGAGTGCAAGCATAATAAAACATTGGAAATAAAAATAAATTAAAATTTGCCACCAGAGCAATAAAGCATAAAATAAGTATATACGAGCTTGGAAAAAAAATCTACTCACAGTTTTTATAGAGCTAAGAAATTGTGTATACCTTTGTAGCTGTAGCTCTACCAGCAAGATTATTCTGCATCTCTGTACAGCCTCCCAGTTACTGGGAAATCTAGTGCATTTTTCAGAGAAGTTGAAGACCAAGAATGAGAATAGGGAAAAAACAAATATGGATCATGGAGAACATCACTTTGCCCTTGCAAGATAATTGCTGAGATCACTCTGGGGATGTTAAACTAAGGGCAATATTAAAATGTTTTAAATATAAAATTTAAAATATAAATATAAAATAAATAAAAATAAATAATTTAGATTTAGGGTCCCACATATAAATAATCATCAGCCTTAAGTCAACAAAGCATTTGCTGCTTTCAGGGTATATAGGGAAAAAAATGCTTAGAACTGCAAGAGGCAGATGTTGTTGTTAGAAAAGAGCAAGACTCAGCAACTGGTTTCCATGAAGATAGAAAATTATAATTTAGATTTGAATTATGTCATTTAAGGACAGAATTAAATTCAACAGCCACTTGCAGTCTCCAAAACCAAGAAACATATGAGAGAGATCTCTGTGAATCCAAAGATGATGATGATGGTTACTGTTATTAAAAGAAACGTTTCAAACTTCAAGGGAATAAAAGGAACATTCGCTTTTGAAAATTGAGCTAAAGTTGTGATATTTTAAAGAATAAAGTCCCTAGAACTGAAAATAGAAATTTTCATTTGCACTTAATATTATCAACTTAAATATAATATATAAAATATAATTACATATAAATATTACACATAAATATTACATAAAATTATATAAATAGTATATATTTATATTTACATGTATATTATATTTGTTTGAGCCACAACATGTTTGCTTTATTTTAGTTCAGATATAAACTGACTATTGACTTTGCAAAAGTAGAACAAATGTTCACTGAGTACAAAGTATGAATTCAAGCCCAAAAGTTTAGAATCAGATTTTCAGACCAAACTTTATCTGCCTTCCTTCCTTCTTTCTCAGAATTAAAAAAATATATCAATAAATACAAATCTGACCACCATGAACATGGTATTTAACTCCCTCTTGTACATGTGGGAGAGAGGGCACACAGACCTGTGGAACTGGTTCCAATCTCACTGATGATGTTGAGGTTGCTGTGCAGAATGCAAGTTGCAAAACTAAAGGCTAACAGGTAACGAAAAAGAAATATAGTGTGCTTGTTCTGGTGCTCTGCCTGGTGTATTTGCCACTGCCTCTCTATTGCTCTGAATCAGACCTACAGAGATCTTTCTGATTGAGTTCCCTGCCATATCTGCAGGCATCTCAAAAAGATATGTGTTCTAAGAAAGAGGGGTTGTTTTTCTTCTCACTAACTGAAGCTGGTGAATTGTTTTGAGATGGAAGATTCTCCCTTCTCTTTCCCAAGATGAGAATAAATTACTAAAATGCCAATTTTATGTTCTCATGCATTCCTGACTTAATAGAAGTACCTTATTTGCCTAGATGCGTATTGGTTATTGCTTACTAGGAGGCTGGAAGAACCCAAAGGAAGATGAACAGATTGTGTTAGTTTAATTTGGTATGATCTGATTTTGCTAGATCTTCTCATCTGATTTAGTTTTTCGAAACAGTGAGTGGAGAGGACAATTTTCCAACCTATGACCTTTCAACAAACTTTAAACTGCTCCTGAAACACCAAGGTGATTAAACATACATAGTGTGTGGTGGTTGTCAGAGAAATTCATTGAAGGGCTAGACTTTCTGCCAGGAGTCAATCTGGGTGGCCCCAAGATTGCTGGTCATCTGTTTCCCCTGTGATGTAGACAGGACTTACAGTGTTGGCAGTGAGCTTTGTAAGCAAAGCAAATGTTAAGGATGATGTTCAGGTCTGTTAGCACGTTTGTCCAGAAATGTTTAACATCTGTGAGTGAGTTTCAGACTGCTAACTACTTTCTAAGCAGTGGAAAAATCTCAGTTTTTCTTAGGCAGCATATTATTCTGTTGCTAAAGCAATGCATTAGCAGAAAGCAGTGAAGGAAGATGCAGAAAACATGCTGGGTCAGGGAGACTAAGGCATGGCTCCATGCTAGGATAACTACAGAGGAGCACAACTCTTCTGTGTGAGAGAGGAAAGGTTTCCCCTAGTGCAGAAACTGGAAGAAGTTAGGAGACATCTTCAAGGAATTTGAGAACATCTCTCCAAGATGCCAGTGAAATGAAGCAGGACCAGCCTTGACAGCATCAAGGCAACCTGAGGGCCACCTCAAGCAGTAAAAACTTCTACGTTGTCGAAATAACCTTTGTGTAGAGATAAAAAGAATTAATGCTCACGTGTTTCTCTTGTGTTCCTAAAGAAATGAATGTTATGTGATGGTATATCTTTTTCTCTTTCCATTCCTCAAATTGTCTTCTTTTCAAAGACTTTTAATCTTAAAAAAAAAGAAATAAAATGTCAGCCAAATATGATAGAGAGAAATTTCAAGTGTGTTGAAATGCTCAAGTTTTCATCGAAACTGGCAGCATGCAGAAGAGGTTCCGCATGAGGTCCCATATTGGGGATCTCAATTAGAGAAGAACAAGATGGAAAATTCAACAGATGCAGCATGTAAAATTATTAAAATCCATTGATAATATGGTTTCTGAAGCCATTTATTTGCTAAAAAGACAGAACTGAAACTAAGAATATTGCAGGTAACTTCCATTATTCACTTCATTCATTGCAATCACTTAAAAAGAAGATTGAAAGCCTTAAACCTGCCTCTTCTTACTTCATTTTCAAATCTTGGCTATCTCTATGTAAAAACAAAAAATAGCTGAGGCAATTCAGACAGAGATGAAAATACATGATTTAGCAGTACTTGTCCACTTGTTGACAAGCCATACAGACCCTCATAAGCATCTGCTTACAAAACAACTGCTCCTGCCTTAAGGTGTGCTATGGATTTTGCCTGTTTATAGTTCAAGTGACTGCATAAACAAAGTCTCTATTCCTTGTTCTAGCTTTCTTCTCCACTTTAGCCACCTTAAAAAACAAATTAAGAGTGGCCTCAAAGACAGAATTTCACTGGTTAGAAATCACCAATGAGAATTACAATGCTCATTCAGTCACTCAGGCTACGGACAAAACTCATGTCAATGCTGGAAGTACTCTTCAAGTTCTTAATATCCTCATAGATGATCTCTGGCAAAACACAGTTTTGCTGCTGAAATTTTCTTGTCTATTACACAGGGAAATGTTGTTTTGTACCTTCCAAAGCTGGGCATAGGTCAATTCATACTGACCATGAGAAAAAGCAAAGCATTGTTATTAGGAAGCTTCAATTGTGTTTTCATCATTCACTGCTGTGGAGACTGAATCAGATGGAGCAGGTGATCAAGTCAGGTAATTAGTGAAATGACTAAATTTGAAGCTCCTGTTGTGAAACCTCTATACAGAGGGCAGGACTACCTTGTATTCTGCTTTCCTTCTGTGCAAGTGTGAGTGATACACAGTGTAGGATGGAACTGGGACAGTGAGAAACAGACCAAGGAACTACAGCATGGACTTAAACTTACTCCCATGTAAGCTCCCTTGCCCAGTTGCCTACTGACCCCTCTCTGACTCAGAAGTTCATCATCTAAGGTCCCTTTGTCTCCTTTAAGAACTTGTTTGGAGATTTGGTTTTTGTTTCCCTTCCCCCAGGAAATGAAACATATTTCTAGTGCATTTTAAAAAGATTTTGAAAAGGATATAAAAACCTTGCAAGCAATTTGCTTCTGTAATGCAGGCTAATTTATATCAGCACAAGGTGAAAGGGACAGGAATCAAAAACATGAATGATACCAACATGTTAACCAGTAACCAAGTGCATATGCACAGAACCCTTATATTTATTATTATGCAGATATGTGCATATACTCAGCAATAGCAGATTAAAATAAAAGTAGGTTAATATCTTACAGACTGAAGAAATCTGATATCTTTTTCGTGGGCAATGTAGACTTTATAAGAGGACTGATTTATCAATTAAAGTCATGTTATTTGGGCTCTCTAGTGGAGCTGAAGAGAATTTTGGTATAGTACCTTGATTACATTATGTATTTCAGTTGTCCTATCTGTCAAACAGGGATGTTTGCAGGATTGGGTAACTCTTTATTTTTATTTTTTCCCATAGGAAATATATTTCACACAAACTGAAAATTTTAAATTAATTTTGTAGATTTTTTAGTTTGTTTTTTTCAAACTTCCACCTCCAAAAATGCCCCTAAAAGCACTGAAACCTATGTCATAAAATTTGCAATGTTTTTGTTTTGAAACTCACTTGAATTTCATCCAACCTAAAATAAAGGGGTTTATTTTAAGTTTGGCTCTTTGAAATATAAAGTCAGTCATTCTCATGACTACAGAAACCTGTTTTACCTCAAAGATCCAAAGGGTTCAAAAAGTCAGTGGAGGACTAGTGCTAATATCTCTGTTCTTCTGGCGGATCTTCTAAGGTTCTGGTGTTTTAGCTAAGCTTCCAAGATTTTAGCTAAAATCTTTTTTTACTTCAACCCTTATATTTGTGGCAGAATAATAGACATGCTCTCTATCCCTCTGCCTTCCAGAGCACATACCAGGATGGATTCTGAGAGCAGTTACTTCCAATGCTATTTATTCAGTTTATCCACTTACAGTCTCTGTGTGCATTGATGTAGCTCATTCCACTTTTGCAAGACTTCTCCTTCATACTCTGTACATGCACCTGATTTTCTCTATGGTTGCTCCACACACAGCTGAACATCACTTGTGGGCTGGCAATATAATTTTATGGGCTTGATATTGATGGCCAGTGTTCTACATTCTTATGCTTCCATGTTGCCTCTGTCATCCTCATATACAAGGGATTCATGGTGACAATTTCAGACGTCCTACTAAATGCTCATTTAGGCAACATACCAATTCAAGCAAGAATAACAGATACGTTGTTAGATGCTGCAATAAGGGATTCTTTCTTGGCAAAGGCTGGACAACTTGCACAGTGGGCAAGAGTTTCCAAATTGAGCTCTTTCTCAGCAAAGGGTAAATCCGGTGAGAAATGAACTTTTCCTTTTGGAGTACAGAGAAAGAGAAACTCCTTATAAATTCAGATGAAATTTTATAAGTGGCTTTGGCTGAAAAGAAAGTAAAAGTAGAAAGAAAAACTTTGAATGTGCACAATGTGTTCATTCACATTTTCTAAATGAATTCTTTCTTTTAAAAAATGCTAACTTCTATCAGTGTTAAAAAAGTAAATTTCCTGACATTGTGTTTCAAAACACCACACTTTGCCTGAAAGCTGACATAGAAAGTGGAAAACATAGAGAATTAGAACACGTAGAAGTAAAAGAATCTATTTCATTTAATATCAAATATAACATTATGGATCTACCTGAATTTTTTGCTATTATTTTCAGAAATGAAGACCCGACACTGAACATCTTGTATCAGTTTGGCTTTAACAATTTTTTCCCTAGTTCTATTCTGGCCATCAACGTGTAAAACCAATTATTGACACAGCTTTACTTTGGCCTTCCTTCATAGCCTCTCTTTGAGAGACAGAAAGTCCTTTCTGTCTTCTCCAAACAGGAATCCAATGCTGCCACTGCTGATTCCAGGTTTTACTGATGCATATGTCATTAGGAAGTAAAAGGTATGTACTGCAACATTGCTTACCATCCCCAGTACAGAAGAATATAATCATAGAATAATTTAGGTTGGAAAAGGCTCTTAAGATCATTGCCTGTTTACACAAGGTTGCCCCTTAAAAAAAACGCTGTTGTTATATTATGTTTGTCTTGCATGGGCATAAATATGTCCCAAAACAAGTTTTAAACCCTACATTTTTATATTGAGAGAAAGAAGATAAAATCCAACCCGTCTCTCCCTTTTTACAATATTCTTTGTCTTGCTCTGAGACTTGTTCCTATCCCTCTCAAACCAGCTGGCAGAAAAAGCAATTTGTAAATAGAAATACTTGCACGTATTTTACAGCAGTTGTCCACTGATGTGTTGTGACATTTCAGCTGATCATGAGAGGGAGATATCATTGTCTAACTGTGTGTAATCGTAAAGCAGCCTTCCTGAACAGTAAAACACCTTAATAAGAATTCAAATGGGCAGAATATAGCTCCTCACAGTGAGATTAGAAAAAATAAACCCAAAACCTTCCACCAGAAATGCAATACTCAGTGGTCACTGGTGACCAGCATTTCTCCATTCCTCCAGACAATTGTTCCTTTTTGTTCTTACTTCTGGGGTTTCACACCTTACAAAAGCTATAATTTGTGAGCCCTGATTCAGGACCCATCCTCAGTGCTTTTCTAGTCTAGCCAACAAAATTCCAACAAAGATAGATTTGGCTGGTGGCAATGATCAAATATCTTTAAGAACTCGTCTTGCACAGTGCAGAATAACTTATTGCAGTTATAAGCTTCAGCCGCATTAGTATCCAACACTCCTGGAAAATATCTCTTCCTGTTTTATCAGACTAGCAAGCCACCAATGAAGATGAATTCTTGCTCAGGGTAGCATCCTGGATTGAAAAAGAATGTAGTGAGAAAGCATGACATTTGTCTTCCAATCAGAAAACCAATAAGCACACAACCAGGGGTGGCAGGAAGGGGAGACATAAACATAAATATTACTTTAAGAGACCTTCTAATGTGCAATATTTATATACATATAGCAACTAGTGTTCCATGCAGTACTCTCAGGTTTCTGAAATATATCAAAGTAGAGCAAACTGGAATGAGTCCTGAGTTTCCATTTACTTTATCTAGCTTGACTTATCAATTCTTTTTACTCCAGGCTGATAAAGTAGAACTGCAGCAGACAAATGAGCTGGCGGAGCTGACATAATGTGTTGTCACAAAGAAATGCTGGATTAAAAAACCCCAACAACCCTGACTTTGATGGCCTTTTTGATGGCCTACTTCACTCAACCCAAATTAGTTGTTTACTCGTTCTTTAGCGAAAGTTCAATATTACTGAGAGGTGAGCAAATAGAAAAGGAGTGTGCTCGTGAAGGGAATTTACTTCCATTTTCTCTTCGGCTTTTAAGGGGCAAAATGGAAGATGTGGGGGCTTGATGTTGGTCCTCTGTATCATTAATATCAGAAAGTCACTGGCTTCAACGTGATTGGAATCAACTGCTTAAGTTTACAGGCTTTATTCATTGAATTCAATGATGCCTTGCATGATGCCAAGTTTAAGTAACATAAATATGAAGGCCTGATTTTAATTATCAAACAGAAGTAAGAGAGATGTGCGTGCTGACAGAAGACCACAGCTCTCAGCTCTGCTGTCAGTGATAAGAGAAAGAGTATCTTTGACTACTACCACTATGGAAATGAAATATAAAATTCTAATCTAATTATATAAATTATCTTCGTATCTGATTTTATCAGAAATTTTCATGTGTTTATTCCTACTTTTTGTTTTTTCTGAAAATGTCATTAGACCCATTCACAGTGGAAACCTGGGGCAGAGGCAGAAATTACAACTAGAAGAGCTGCACAAAATGAATTGCTGGATCATCTTTTTTCACTCCTTAAGTACACATACAGGTAGTGAAAACTGATATAGTTCTACTGAGATTGGGACTTTAGAGACAGGAGATATCATTCATTTGTCAGGTCCTCCGTAATTCAGATATAAAGTAGGTTCCTAAAATGAGTTAGCAGGTGAACAAGAAATATAAGACAAAGAATTATGAAGCACATTCTGATTTTTTTTTTCAAGTGTAACACAGTTGAAATCAACAGCCATTTTGTTCAATGAAAGGTTATTGAATTTGGCAGCAGTCATTTAAATCAAAGTCGCCTGCAGTCTCTGCTGTGGAGTGGCAGTATATCTGAGTACTCGGCTACAAACTGTATCTACCAACTTCATAGTAGATGCAGAGAGCTTCCTGCAAAGTTCTGCTCTGCACTTTCTGGTATTAGGTCTTATGTATTTACATCCACACTTCAAAATTCCTTTTTTCACCTTGTACCTTTAATGGATCTTCCAGAGAAGATGCTGTTGAGAAGCAAACACTGCAGACTGTAAAGCAGAGAGTGGTATGTTCCTTAAGAATATTGGTAAACAATGCATTGAAAGACATTTTAAAGGAGAGATTCCCATGTTTATATGTAGCTCATCAGTGTTTATCTAGGTGCTTCTCCAGGCTGTTATTCATTTCAGGGCACCGCTTAAGAGGAAATCTAGAGCTCTTGGCTCACTGAATGCAATGAAAAAATGACAAAAAACATAAGGGGTTTCATATGAGCTGTGGTCCCCCAGCACTATACTGTAAGATACCTTGTGCCTGCACCCAGACTACAACTGCCACTTCTTTGGATTAAAACAACCAGAAATTCTAGATTTGTATTTGGGTTTGGAATGGTTTCACCTGGAGTTAGCAATCTGAAACCAGGTAAGCTAGAAATTCCTTTAAAATCACTGGGGGAAACGGTTGTTCAGCTGGCACTAATATACAGTAATGTAGACATGTAGTAAAGGTGGAATGGCCTGAGAGACCTCCCTGAGGTACCACCTGTGTTGGTTTTTAAATGAGTTGGTTTACAAAAAGTACCATATTGGTAAAGCACTGTGTTTTCTCAAAACAAGAGAAAGGGGTTTTTTTCATGCAGAGTTTACATCAGTCTGGGACCCTCATCAGAAGCAGAGGCTTGAAGAAATACTCCAAATACCATCAAACACATGATAAAATCTCAAGCTGGTGAACCTGCTAGCTGCACAGCAAGCTGCCAGTTGCCAGCTGTCCTGTGGCAGTGTGAGGCTGCCAAATAACCCCTGTATTGAAATAAAAGGTTCAAACGATCTCAAAGAACAAACAGATCCTCCAAACAAGACTTGTGCACGGATAACTTGCAAGCAAAAGAGAGCCCGTGTCCTCCAGTGGATTAATTGCTACAAGTACCTGCCATGTTCTCATCACAGCTTTGACTCTGTAGCCTTAAGGAAAACAAAGCTTTCACTGCCTGCAGTGGTGCCTGAGATGGTGCGTTTGGCGGTGTAAAGAGTGAAGGATTATTCCAAGAGATGTTTGCTTGCACAAGTGATGAATCATGGGCCCCTCTTAAAGTTAGCTAGGTAATAATGGTATGATGTGCTTCTGACTCTGACAAATCCAGATATGATATTAAATAATGAGGCCCAATAAGAAAACAGTGAGCCTTTATCCTCACAACCTGCATTTTTGATTGTATCATTGCAAAAGAATGCGTGTGTTTAGATACAGATAGACAGGACTATTGATTATGCAGTCACTCCAGGCTAAAACGCAGATGGTTACATTATTTTTTGATCTGCCATATTTTGGTGTGAAAACTCTCACTGGAACTAACTGGAAAATGAAAGTAACAAAATACTGGAGCTTGGTTTAAATACCCAAGTACCCAACCGATAGAGAACCGTGAACTCTACCGAAGTTGGCTCTTCCAGTGATGAAAACTCACTGAAGCAAGGAGAAACTGAATCAAGGCAAAATCTGTTCTTCCAAAACGTGAAGTCAACACATCTACTTGGAATGCACATGTGGATGCTGACATGTTTATTACATTGAGCACCAGCTACTCTGCTCATTTTCACTGGCTTTGGTTAAAACAAATATTTATGAATATTGCAAACCCTGATGACAAAGACTGCAAATATCCCCTTAATTTTTCAATGACTATAACCTAAAGTTAACTCTGACGTCCTATGGGCACAAGGAAAATGACCAAATAGCACTTTCATTTTCCACAGTCCCCATAGTATCCATTTTTCTACTGCAACTCAATCATATCTTTTTTCATGTCAGAGAAAGTAACTGGATAAAATATTGGATCTAAAGTGCTAATCTTTCAATTTTTCTCTATAGAAGCAGAGTCAATAGCTTCATTTCTCCAATTAAGGCAAACTAAATAGTAGAATGCTTTGAGTTGCATGTCTGACCACCTCTCATTTTTAATTAACTGAATCCCTGTTTAGATAATGTGAATAATCATCACCAGCAAACTTACCATGACAGAAACTGTAGGAAACACTGACATCTTGTGGAGAAAAAGGTTACTTTTCTCAAATGGTACCGTCGTGTATTGCGGGTATGCCGCTGTAGTCCATAATTCTGTAGGTCTATAGAGTTCGGAAAGTATATAATTCCATACATATATGAAATTTCCTATGAGTACCTCATATGCTAAATATAAAGTGTATATATATATGCAAATATACACATATACATATATGCATATACATGCACATACGCATGCTGAGACAAAAAAGTGCTTCTATTTACTTCTCTGTTGTTTTAACAGGTTTTACTGCAGCTTGTGGCTATGTTTTTGCTAACTTTATGAAGAACAGTGAACGGGCTCTGTGATTGTCAACAGGGCTAATTCCAGAATTCCTGCTTTTACTTTTTATCTTCTTTTTGCCTAGCAGAAAGCTCTGACATACCCTTTCTCCTTCGAAAGTGCATAAAGCCAACATAGCACTGAGTAAAACAGCAGAACTGCGCAAAAGAAGGAGCTGGTCTGCTGAATATATAGGGTACAAAATGCACTAGATATTAAAAAGTACCATTAAAAATGTGGTTCACAGCCTGTTCAATATTTCTTTCAACAGCTTGTATTTTAGTCATAAAATATATAAACCACTGTAGGCAGCAATTCACTGGTGGTAAAGCACAGGCAGCGTCTGCCCCTCTGTGGAATGGAGCAGGAGTGGCATCTACTGGCCATAGTCATCTCTCAGCAGATAAGATTTCTCTTACTAAATTTCCACCAAGCTGTCTTAAACACCTCCCCACCCTGCTAGTAAATGCATCCTGATGAAAAACCTACACCCTTCTACTCTTGGTTCACAGAGAAGCCTATTGCAGGCGTGTTCTGGTGATGCAAGGGATAGGGAGAACTGAGCACATCATGAGGCCCAGCCACACAATCCCAGCCCAGAGTTTACAGGCTATGCCTGTAAAAGAGGAAATGAGGGGTGTCCCCTTCAAAAGTGATGGCAAAAAGAGGGTTAGCTTTTCTTAATGTATGATCTGTCAGGAAAGTATGTATGTATCCAAAAATACCAATATCCATAAATATCCAAACCTCTTTTGTACCAGGAAAAAGCTTTAGGCTCCAAGTCAATTTTTATGTTCTCTGAAGTTTCTCTCTTGAGATGTCACAAAAGAAAAAAGATGCAGCTAAAATCTGTGTATCAGGTTATCTCTCAGAGAACGGACTTGGCAGACGGAACTCTCAAACGTGCAAACCATGTTGGTTTATAAGGTGTAATTGCTTCTCTTCATGTAATCTTAGTGAGTGAAACTCACGGTCCACTAAATTTTCAAGGCAATGAGAGATGGAGAAGCCTGGAGCAAAAATAAACAAAAGGGAAGGGCTGTAAAATGTAATGGCAAAAATACAAAGGTATGTATGTTTGTATGTATGGATGCATCCTGGGCTGCATCAAGAGTAGCGTGACCAACAGGTCCAAGGAGGTGATCCTGCCCCTCTACTCTGCTCTCGTGAGACCTCACTTGGAGCATTGTGTGCAGTTCTGGTGTCCTCAACATAAAAAGGACATGGAACTGTTGGAACAAGTCCAGAGGAGGCCACGAGGATGATCAGGGGACTGGAGCACCTCCTGTATGGAGACAGGCTGAGAAAGTTGGGGCTGTTCAGCCTGGAGAAGAGAAGGCTGCGTGGAGACCTCATAGCAGCCTTCCAGTATCTGAAGGGGGCTACAAGGATGCTGGGGATGGACTCTTCATCAGGGACTCTAGTGACAGGACAAGGGGTAACGGGTTCAAACTGAAACAGGGGAAGTTTAGATTGGATCTAAGGAAGAAGTTCTTTACTGAGAGGGTGGTGAGGCACTGGAATGGGTTGCCCAGGGAGGTTGTGAATGCTCCATCCTTGGCGGTGTTCAAGGCCAGGTTGGATGAGGCCTTGGGTGGCATGGTTTAGTGTGGGGTGTCCCTGCCCATGGCAGGGGGGTTGGAACTGGATGATCTTAAGGTCCTTTCCAACCCTAACTATTCTATGATTCTATGTTTCAAGGTATGGGCCTGAGATTAATCCCTGTTTTCTTCTTTGCTCTTTTGTGAGGCAGCATCACTGCTGTGACTGATATTCAAAATTCACTTTCTTGAAACCACAGTTTTTCACTGGACAATACAAAAAACGATGTCAAAATGGATTTAATTATTGGGTTCACCAGGTTCACCAAGTACCTGCAGATAAGGACAGTAGTCAGCAACCCCATGAACTTCAGATAATGCCTATCTTAAGGCATAGGATAGACTCCTATCTTAATTTATTTGACTTTATTTTCTTGATTTATCCTCAGGACCTGGTCTGTGTCAGAGTTGGTACTACAGCTCTGTAGTGAGAAACTCAGAAAGATCTTGGGCCAAAATTGCCTCTTGTCTCCATTAGTTAGCTTTAGGAGTCATTTTAGGACCAGGAGAGAAGCCATGCTGCTTGTTTTCATTTGGGCTGAATCTGAAGTGCAACTGGTATATGGAAAATCAGTTGTATATATCTGGAGCATAAATAGACTGTAAATCTTCCAGTTCTCCTGATGGTTCTTCTGTGGTAGGACCATCAGGCAGAAAAAAACCTCACGTGAGAGAAGTCACCCTTGTGTGGAATCCTTTCTAAAAGGTCTCTCATGTCGTAGAGAGCCTAAAAAGGTCTCTAGTGTCACCGTTTGATAAAGGTTACCCGCAAAACCTGACTGAAATGTAATGAATCATGTCCTCAGAGTATTTGGCAGTTCTGGGAAAACCAAGGGGCATTTACTCAAGCAGCTTGCTTGTGTGCCTCATATTCTCCAAAGGTTTGATGTGTGCCTCATAGTCTCCAAACTCCGAACACATAACCTGGGATGCATATAAACTTGATGTCCCAATTTTATGTAAGGAACTGAGAAATATGAAAATGTTTCTTGTTTAATGGTGGGACACTTAAGAAGGTGCCTTTGTGTGAAGGAGATTTTCCTTTACAAAGTTTCTGGAAAGAAATATCTTAGATACCTATTTTATAATATGGGTTAAAATATTAATTTAATTCTTTTGGCTGGAAAATAGCCTAGGCATTTAGTTTTGCTGTACATATTTGCACTGGAGGTTTCTATATTTGGTGAGATGAATCTCACTTTAGGTGTCTGGTTAATGCTAGTCATTCAGGTCTTGATTCAGTCATGAGCCATTTGATACCAGCTGTACTTTGTTCTGGGAAGACCCAGTTCCCTGGTTAGTCCAGGGGTTGCAATGTGTGGCTTTCACAGACGTCTTTCAGTGTCCCCAGGGACATTAGATGCTTATGCTTAGTTAGTTGAATGGAGCCCTTAAACATCCTCCACTGTCAAGAGAGGTACTTTCAGAGGACAGCTCAGAAATTTAGCGGATAGGATGACTCAGTCATCCCATATAAGAGCTAGCTGTTGTTACTCAGGTTTACACATTGAGTTTGAGGGACTGACTCCCATGTCAATTAATAATGGGAGAGTTTGGATGGAAGGTGGATTTTTTTGTTTGCTAAATATTAAAGAAAAATAAATGACTGAACATAATGACAGTAATGCTGAGTCAGACCAAAGATCCTCCTAGCTAACCACCCTGTCTCCAACAGTGGCCAAAGGTAGATGGCCACTCCTTACATAGAGGGGCTGAACTGAGTTGTTTGTAACACCCACACCATACCACACCTTGTGGAATGAGTGGATCTCGGAAGGTGAAACACAAAGAGAATATAGGAGTGGGTAAGTGTGTCGTGATATTTTCCCAGTATACTCTCCCAGCCTCCAATACTCTGTGGTTCCAACAATTCTTGGGCTGTAGGACATGTTTTTATGCATATTCCCCCTGCCTGCTCCCCCCACAAAAAAAAACAAACCACAAAAAATCCCAAAACAAAATAAAAATAGCACAAAAACTCTAAAAAAATCAAATTTCTTCTTTCTTCAATTTTTCCAGTTGGTATTTGAACTCAAGGAAAAGATACAACCACCCAAAGAACAAAACCCCAACAGCGTTTGTTCACTCAGTTTAGAATTGGGTAAATACTAAAAAAAAACATTTCTGGCAAACTTTCATTCAGATTTCAGACAGGTGCTTTGTGGTTTTCATTCCTCTTTGCACTGTTGCTCATGCAGAGAAATAATTGGAGAATATTATGGGAAACAGCTGCATTCACATGCAAACAAGGGTATTTGCTCATGAACCCAGGTATTCATTATCACTCTATGGTGAGTGTTCTCCCCAACCCACCAAAGCATTTCTGCATGTGTTTAGCTTACATCAAAGAGATCATTTCTGTTTTAAAGCAAAACATGAATATACTTTGCTGGATAATGTTGCTTGTGCAATGTATTGCTTTGTACCAGGAGTATCCTCCAACAGTTCCACTGACCTTAGTGGGCCAGTTACCCAAAGAAACTCAGAAGACAGATGAGCAACAGATAGTAACTCACTGCAGTCTTAACTGCAGGGAACAGCTTGTTAATCAACACAGCTGCTAGTTATATGAACTCTGCTAATTCAAAGAGTGACATTATAAAACAGAAATCCCCTGAACTCAGAAAATCCCCTGTTGCTTTCCTGCACAGACAACAAACCAGCCTTCCCTGTGATTTACATTCCTCCAATATTAGCCGCCTAAAACTTGGTTGTATAAATCTTTGTTAGTTACCTTGGTGGTTTGTACTGTTATAAATCAGCCTGTTCCACATAGGAAACAATATGGGTTGTTTGAGGAAAAGGAAACAATAAAAAGGACAATATATCAAACACCTTTCCTAGAAATATTTAATATGATAATGCTTAAAACTCCATCAGAAACTATGCGTACAATCTAGTCTCCCTATTCAGGAAGCCTAAGCAGAAGATATTAGCAAATACCTGACTTTTTCTTGCTTATTCTATTTGCACATTATTTGTTTCTCCCCCTTATGAACAAACTTACTTGCAAATGAAGGTGCTGTTATCATTCATTTTTCCCAAGAGGTTAAATCAACATGTTTGTTCTCCTAGGGGACACATACACCTTTGTGGGATGAAAATTATGGAAAAAATAATTAACTGTGATTTTTTTAATTCCATTCTCCCCATAATAACGGCAAGTTTTGTGTCCAGTATCCTTCCCTTATTTATAATCTCTCTCTCTCCAGGAGGAATTAAGAAAAGTTAAGTAGCATTTAAATACTTACTCTTGAAGCTATTGGTAAGAACAAAAATAAAGGTGTGAGTTTGACTCAGTTGCCTGAACACAGGTTCTAATCCCATGTGAAATATCTAGGGAAGCCAGCATGTCTGCATGTGTTTCCATGAAGAATACAAACCTATGAGAGGTGCTTTCTTGTAGATGCCAAGTAGGATATCCCAGGATACCCAGATACCTGATAGATACCATATTTATGAAATGGGATCTTTACTAATACATGTATGTGTATGAAAGAAGAGAATGAGGAGGATAACATATCCTTTAAGTTATCAGGAAAATATTGAATGTGCTACGTGCAACCTCTGCAGAAGGGAAAGTGAATTTTTTGTAGAATTCAGGGTACTGCATGAGGTGATGAAGGTATACCTTTTGTCAAAGCTTATAGAGAAACACGTTTGTGATATACCTTCACTGTAATCAGGGGAAAGAAATAAATATCCCAAAGGAAAATCTGTTTTAAGAGATTGTTTTAGGTGTTGAAGATTTTTAGGAGGTATTGCCTATTGGAACTGCTTTGATTTGGCCTCTACTTAAGCAGTTAACATACATGAATTAACTTTAGACTCAGCTATGGTTGGATTTAAGCCAAAATAACAGGCTCATGTATAAGTGCCATCTGAGAAGCCACATCCACAGAAACATGACCAATATGATAACCGACCCTTGAGAGACCAGTGCCCACCAGAGCACCAATAGCAAGCCAGGCAAAACACCCTGGAATCTGGCACCAGATATCCTTGTGTAGGCAATCAAGTCCTTAAGACACCTGCATTTGGAGTGTGCATGTTGATGTTCATTAGCTTTCTGGGTGACCAATATCCATTATAGCTGATGAAGATTTCGCAGCCCAGAAAGCCAACTGTATCCTGGGCTGCATCAAGAGGAGCGTGACCAGCAAGTTGAAGGAGGTGATCCTGCCCCTCCACTCTGCTCTCGTGAGACCTCACTTGGAGCATTGTGTGCAGTTCTGGTGTCCTCAACATCAAAAGGACATGGAACTGTTGGAACAAGTCCAGAGGAGGCCACGAGGATGATCAGGGGCTGGAGCACCTCCCGTATGGAGACAGGCTGAGAAAGTTGGGGCTGTTCAGCCTGGAGAAGAGAAGGCTGCGTGGAGACCTCAGAGCAGCCTTCCAGTATCTGAAGGGGGCCTATAAGGATGCTGAGGATGGACTCTTCATCAGGGGCTGTAGTGACAGGACAAGGGGTAACGGGTTCAAACTGAATCAGGGGAAGTTTAGATTGGATCTAAGGAAGAAATTCTTTCCCGAGAGGGTGGTGAGGCACTGGAATGGGTTGCCCAGGGAGGTTGTGAATGCTCCATCCCTGGCGGCGTTCAAGGCCAGGTTGGATGAGGCCTTGGGTGGCATGGTTTAGTGTGAGGTGTCCCTGCCCATGGCAGGGGGGTTGGAACTGGATGATCTTAAGGTCCTTTCCAACCCTAACTATTCTATGATTCTATGATTCTATAATTCTATGATTCTATGATTTAGTCAGTATCAGCAAAGGAACCTAGGGAGTGACTCAGTTTACCCCACTGTGGATACTACCTTACATAGAAACACCCACGTGTAGGCACCAAGACATCAAATCAGCTGCCGAAACAAAAACATGTTAAACAACCTATGGTATTCAAAACTGCAATGTGTCACATACCACAGACTCTCTGCATGCAGGAACCCTTCTGGAGCAGGAGGTGGAGACAGCACACTCTCGGACACTCTCTACATGTCATACTTAACAGCTACATTTAGGCAAAGCATTTCAATTAGGTGCTTAAATTTAGACAGTGGTAATGTTCCTGAAAGATACAATAATTGCTACTGTGAGGAGGAGTGTTCTTTGATTATCATCTGTTGGGACTTTTTATAGGCAATTTGACGGAGAAGACTTGGTAGAACTCACACATAGCAGTCAGCATTTCTACTTCTGCTAAAATTTAATGAGGAACAATTTGTTCCGGGAATTTTCTTAAATGCATTGTTCACCCCGTCTCTAAAAGAAATCAGTGTAAAAAAGACAGCAGTTTGTCTTTAATGATGAACAAAAAGTGTTGATGTACTACTATTGTATTATTGTTTACTTGACCTTTCTGCAACTCCTTGAGCAATGCTTTTGGAATAGCTAAATGTTGTTAGTGTAGTAAACTTGAGTCAATAATTAAAATACTTTCACACTGAAGTGCTCTTTAAGCAGCAGATTAAAAATAAACTTATGAGCATGGAAGAGAGATCCTAAGTGCATGGAGGTTTTGTGTCAGTGTGTGTGAGTTTGGTTGGGGCTTTTTTAGTTGTTTTTCTTGTAGGTTGGTTGGGGTTTTTCAATATTGTTATTCTTTACTGAAAAATATCATTCAGGCATGGCTGGAACCGTGAATTTGTGTCAGATTTTTCACGTAACTTCAGCCATGGAGATTGCTGTCCTTCTGGAAAACATATGGTGCTGAAACTTCTGTTGATGTCTAGATTTGAGTGCTATTAGGTATCCAAACTGAACACGTGGAGAAAACCAGGCTCCAGCCCTTCCTATTGTCATTGGGTTTCTGTGCTTTGTCTCCATAAACACAAAAAGTTATTTACGCAATTTACAGGGAATATCCTACACCCCAAATGTCACCCAGTTGGACAGTTTGTCTGCTGTAATTTGGAATTAAGACCCCCAGGTTCTGATTTTCCCTTGAATTAGAGATGGAGAAGTTATTCTTCCCCTCAAGATAGATCTGATTGGCTTTGTGGCATCTAGAGCTGGAGTTAAATCTTTGTGACCACTCCTTGTCTTATACAAAGCAATATTTTCATTTAAACTTCTTGTCTCTAAATAACACCTGTAATTTTCATCTGATCCTGTGGTGTTGTGTCTTTTCCATGATAATATTGACTTTGACAGATAGAAATGTTGAATTTGACAGACACTGTTTTGTTTAGGGAGACAGCTTATGAGATGAGTGGTGCCTTGAGCCTTTGATATGATCAGTGCCTTAGACTTCAATATGAATAATATCTCAGAAGAAGGACTGGAAACAATCTGAGAAATTGTCACCCCCAAAACAGCATCAACAGTAACTAGCTATTTCCTGATAGATAATTGTTTAACCTGATCTTAAAAGCCCTCTTTGAAGGGCATTTCATAACATCTGTCACACAAACATGTGATTAACCTTTCTCATTTGAAAAATTTCTCTAATATGTATATTAGATCTTGCTTGTTTCTTGTTCTATTCCTATTAATGAAAGCTGACAAAATTTCTCCTCTGATAATTGAGTAATGTGCTATTTGCTAGTATGGAATTACTTTTGGTCACAACTAATTAAATGTTATGAATTTTTGATACATCAGATTTCATTGTGTGAGATTATATTTATTATATATGATGTGTACTATATTATTTTAAAGTAATATATTGTAAACAAGAATGAAAAATAATGATTTATTTTTGTTTGAACTTGCTGGTGGTAACAGAAAAGTAATACCACTTTAAAAGACAATTCATGAGGAGAAGACTGAGTGTAATTCAGAGAGTGGAGCGTTCAGAAACTTACTCATACCTTCGGGATAGCCAATAACTTCATTTTCCCCGCATCTTTCAAGAGCAATGAGAAGCTCCTTCCAGCAGATGGTGATAGAGAACTTCCAATAAAAGCCAAATGGCTCCTGTGGGCCTGCCTCCCCTTGTCTTTGTGGTTGTGCATGCAAAAGAAGCAGCTGACCCCAGATCATCACCGAAATAAAGAGAACATTTGTTTAATGGTCTCATAATGGGACACCTTGTTAATTTGTGGAATATTTTATGCTTCCTCTAGGATTCTGGTTTTGTTCCCTAGAAGTTCAGTTTTACACCATAATCTGGAGGAAGTATGCAGCTATAATTATATTGCGATGAACAATTTTTGTCCTAGATCTGCAGCATTGATTTTGGGAAACTTTCCAGCTTCCTATCCTTCTTGTCCTCTGAGATGGTCAGATGAGATAGATTACACTTTCTTCATTTCATTTCAGAGTGAGTTACAGAAATACTGTCCTTGCTCTTAGTCGCGGTCTTCATGTAACATACTTCTAGATGAACAGTTAGAAGTTTCAGCTATATAAGAATTCGGGAATATAGATTTAGCAATGCAAAATTCTGTAGTAATCTCAATTGGCAGCATAAAAGAAGTGGCTTTGTAGGGAAAAGTTCGTATTTTGTGCATGTCACATTTCAAAAGGGTTAAAGAAAAAAAGATAATAAAAATGCCATTTTTTCTTCAACAAAGGCTCTAAAATGACAAGATTTATACACATAGGATGAAACTGGTTTTGAAATTTCAGCCATGTCTACCAATCTCCTTAGAATTTACAGGGAAAAAAAACCTAAGAAGTTTATGAACTTCAGGGAAGCCATTCAGTTTTTCATGAGCTCAAATTTTGATAAATGCATCTGAGATCATCTCTTAGACATTTGACTATAGATCTTGAAAACTGTTGGTGGGAAGTAACGCGTCTACACGTGACATACGGGTACAAATGACATAGTCTAATAATTGTAACACTGATAAGGATGGTGGGAAAATATGGGCTGAACCTGAAAAAAGTAGTGAAACCATTTCACTTGCATCGTAAAGTCACATCAGAACAAGACACAGCTGACTGCAGTGAGGATGCATGCCCTAGCCAAAGCATCGATGCTACCCTTCCAGTGTTGTACTCATGTGGAAATGATTATGTTTGTCTGCCTTTTATTGTTGAATCATAACGTTGAGAAGGCATTAGGCTCTCATAAACTTTCAAAGGCCTGTTTCTGAACTTGTATAATACCAGCACTGTGAGAGAAAGATGTAAATGACTGTTGTTCACTGTAATAGAATGGATAGAGAAACACAATGGATTTTTAGCTTACATTTCCGAAAAAATAACTGAAAAGTCTTTCATGTCCATGCAGTTTTTCCGTGGAAACCTAGATTATTTTAATCCTTTGAAGGAACTTCTGTAATCTTATCCCAAATCACTGTGATTTGGAAAAGATTATGGGAATACTTCAAAACAAAGAGAAGATCAAAAGAAGATAAAAATAAAATGTCTTTGTTTACCAGCCAAGCAGAAATGGTGTACTTAAGGTCAGTCTAACACTAATCTCACTGTGCCTGAGTTAACCTTTTAGGATTATGGGAAGTGTTTTTCATTGCCCTGGCCTTCACTTCTGTATTATTGGGTAGGCTTACTAGCAAAATTATATCTCCTAGATGCTGCTATATTTGTGTCTGTGAGAAGGCACAAAGGCAGAGCATGATGGAAAAAAAAAGGTTTAATGGGAAAATAGCGACCACTCATAGTCCTGGTATATTTTTTCTTGGCTTTTTTTTTTTTTTGTCTTTTTAATCTTATTTGCATCCAGTAGTTTGGATATGCAGGTTTAATTCCGGGGGTCTGTAAGGATGACAATATACCTACCATGACTCTAAAGCAGTCAGAGTTATCAGGAAAATATTTAGCATCATTTTGAAGTGAGTACTAAATGCTCAGTTGAAAAAATTTTAGTAGAAAAATCTGCACAACATTAAAAAAGCTACTTTGCATACCTGAGATTTGGAGAGTGCTTTCAGATTTCAACCCTGAATTGTTAAATTCATATTTGTTCTGATAAAAACCCAGCCCAAGCACTGTTTTATGTCCAGGGCTTTAACCACAGTTTGCCGTCCTGCAAGCCACCCAAGTGATAAAATACTATTGGGGTGAAAAATGTGATGATCTCCCTGCTCTGAACATCTTCATTCTCTCCCGAACTACCATAGGAACATTAATTTGATTGTGTACCTCATACAGCACGGTTAATTAGTTATCTCATATTAATTATAGTAATTACATGCACACCTATCTATAGGACTATTAGGCAGTTCATAGGAAAAAAACATGAACCAAGATGCTCTCAGTGCAGAGCAGCTAATCAGCTAACAGCTGCTGTTGGTCCCAGAGTTGCTAGTTAACACTTGAAATACTGTACAAAGGGATACTTACAAAATTCCAGCCAATAAAAACTTTTTCAAGTCATTGCTAAATGAATTTGTTCTGTCTGTGTGTTTCACTTCATCTGCGTAATATAACCAGGGATCTGAATTAAATACTAATATGACTAAACAGCAGTATGCGAATCATCAAAGGAATGTTGTGAGGACTTATTACCAGGGAACAAACAGAATATATTTTAGCAGAGGAAATGTAGTCTTTGCAAATCTAGGTCAGTAAACTTACTTAAAAAGCTATAAAATATGAATTAAAGTGGTTTATCTATCTTCAGTCTATGATAGTTTTTCATTGAGAATAATTTCTGTCCTTGTCACTATCTTATACACTGGGGTGGGTGAGAGACAGTCATCCTGCCACATAAGCCATCATATTAAGACCCCAGAACAGGGTTTTCATCAGCGGACTGGAGAACAATGCATCTGGCTTATGTGTGGTTCACAGGGGTACCCTTAAGCTGTCATCCAGAGGGTGCCATTCCTCCCTGTTAGCCATGCATTCCTTTGTTTTACATAAGAATCTGCAAAAACGGTGGACTTGATTCATGATTCAATGGCTCTATTCAGTGGTCAAAATCACAGATCTAGTTCCTATTCCTTCATGTATTATACAAAGATGGCCTCGTACAATAAAAATTCATTCTGCTTCTGTAAGATTCATGGTCATCAGCTCTCACCGCCTGTGGTGCTTGTGATCACAAGGCACTTGATGACACATTCACTGATTTTAAGACCAGAAGAAACTGTTAGATCATCTGCTTTAACTTCCTATGAACTGTAGGTCAGCAAGTTCCACTTGCAGACTCTTATATGAATCCCATCAAGACAGCTCTCACACAAAACCATTAACGGATTATTGAAACCCATGAGGATGCCAGATCCATTTTTCTCTCTGATTTTGTCCCCGAAAGCTGTTCACCTTCGCTGTCAAAAACTTCCACTCGTTGGTTCTGGTTCTGCTCTCTCTGCTGTGTTACAGCTTTTCATCACCCCCCATCTTTTCTTCCTGTGAAGGACATGGACCAGAGTCATTTCAACTCTGTATCTTCACAGCATCAAGTCTCTACTGGAAGGCTTTTCCTGCAACCCTTTTTTCCTTCTTACAAGGTAATTAATTTGTTTGCATAAACAAACTGAATCCCCTGCTTTGCTTTATATGCAAATCAGAGCTCTACCATGATGGAAATCATACTTATGCTTTTGACTAAATTTATCACACAGCTTCTAGCCTGGAAGCTGCATTGCCTTCCCACTCTTGAGCAGTTTCTGCATTTCCACTATTGCAGACATGATTTTTGTGTATTCTCTTGACAGATCTGACGAGAATTATGCATACGAAAAGGAACATGCTGTGTTTGAGGTAAAAAAAGACCACAAAATTGTTTAAGGAAATGTGAAATCATTTGGTTGCACGCAGGCCCAAGGCTCAAGTAAATGTTCTGTTCATGTTCCCCTGCCTGCCAATGAAAGTTAGGCCAACACATCTTTAGCTGGGTCAGGAGTCTGAAGTTATGTTGGGGTCTAAATTTGGGTCTAAACCTGCACTAAGTCTAATTTTTCCTAGGTGAAAAAGTGACAAGAATGACCAGTATTTGGTATCCAGGTCTGCAACTTTATCAGTTTCCCCAGAGACTCAGAGAACATTACAACTTTCTAACTGACTGTCAGAACAATTTGTCCTCCTGACTGTATTAGTTGGTAGTTGCAATTTAAACCATTCTAATTGGTCTTCTGAGAAGCAGATAAATATCAGGCAAATTTGATGGTCACCAATTCGCAAAGGAACCCATGAGCTGATATTTGCTTTTCAAAAAATACTCAGAGAATCCATCAGAGGAATAAATTTACTAAATAACTCAGAATGCTATTGGTCAAGTTGCACAGTTTGCTTTAATTACTTCTGAAAGCCTACCCATCAGTGTTATCATTCTTTAAGAGAAATAAAAGTCCTTTAGGACAAAATGAAGCCTTTAATTTGTATTGTTTTGGAAAGCAAAACCACTGATGACAAGGGAATTAACAGGGAAGAACAGGGAAATTCCAACAAGAAACTATGAGACAGGGAAACATTGTTTGATCCAGGTTTTCTACTCTTTGATGGCATCTGTTTCTCTTCCCTTAATAAGGAGAAGATCAGGGTGATTTCAGTCTTATTTTATGTACATACCTCAGTTACAGGCTGAAATGTAGACGGGATGAAATCTGAGCTAAAAAGATGCATAAGACTGTTTATGCCCCATCAGTTTTTCTCGTTCACTTTCAAAGCCAGATCTCATTAAGAAACCTTTGTTTAAATAAAATATGTTTAGTGGAGGCATAACCCTTACCTTTAGCAAAATTAATAGCAACCTTAACCAGGAATCTTTCAGAAATTAAACAGGGGATATACGAGCCTTTTAATTGCTCATGCCAGAGAATAATTGAATGAATGCAGATGTAAAGTAGGTTGTGGACACCATTCCTGTAGCACAGTTCATGTCGTGAACTAACTGCCAATCAAAGAGGGGATGTATTTAGAAGGGGCATTGGAGAAAAATGTAATTACATGTCATTCCCTGTAACTAAACCCAAGCTTGTATAAGTCATTGAGTTGTAGGGACATTAAAAGAGTGTTAGAAACCAAACTTTTCAGAAAATGGTTTTTTAAGTTTATAAATTGTAGCATACTCCTGTCATATTAGATGATCAAGGTAGGCTTCATTGGCTTTGCCGCAGATGTCTGTATTGCAGGGAGGATAATGTCTATAAGGGTTAGCATGACCGATGGTCAAGATGCAACTGCAGACAACAAAAGGATTTCTAGGTAAAGATAAAAAAATGTTGAATAGTTTACAATTACATTTTTATTCTCATTGGAGAATTGCAGTAATATCCAACGTTATCTGAGGATATTGACAAAACCAGGTTTGTGGGCAGAAGTACTCCCTCATATTACATCCATTGATAATATTTGGGGAAAACAGATGATCTTTTGAATATACAAGATCTGAAGAATACCATGTGTGCCCAGCAGTTATTCTATTCTCTGTAAGCATGTCAACTGGAAAAACTATAAGTTTATGACTTATATCCCTAAGGGATATAAGGTTCTCCCTATAAGATTTGCATCATAAAGTTGCAGCAAAGAGATCAACTATGAATTTTATCCAGAGGTATAAAAACATTGGTGAAGTGGTATGAAAACTCCACGTAATTTCAGTGTATCACATTGCATAAATGCTGTTGTTAAACAGCAAAGTTTAGGTGAAGGTTGCCTCTGAACACACTAAAAAGTCATTGCAAGAATCAGTATCCCACCTAACATATTCTGAGTGTTTAACTTGTGTTTAGATCGCGCTAAACATCTGTATGTGAGTTAAATCTCACCCATAAGCAAACCTGTAGATTTTCAATCATGTTTTGATTGATTGAGAGCATCTGAATTCAATGATTATTTCTGAGAAACCTGGGATTCTTTGATGATGATTCTTAGGTAGATTTATTAGATGCTGAAATTGTCATTTCTAAAAGCAAGAAGTCGTAAAACCTTTTTCAAGAAGCACAAGTCGTATTCTGATACTCAGCCCTTTTCTCCCGAGAGAGTAATCACAGCTTTCCTGGAAAAGGACAACATTTTTTCCTTTCTTATAAAAGATACAAATGGAAGAGGAAAGAAATGGGTGAAAATAAATTTCTATTCTGTTCTCTCATCTATCACTGACTGCCTTTATATTTAGAAGCAAGTCTTTTAACAATACCTGCCTTGTTTTCTGATAACAAAATAATCAAGATACTCCACAACAAGAAAAGAGGCAGCTTGACTCAATGCCTTGTCTTTATCCTGTGATTCCCCAGGCACACCTGACCTCGACTCTTGAGTAACCTCTTATTCAGGCATCTTCCTCTAACAATCTCCCCTCTCAGGCAATGCAAAACTTTTGCATAAGTAAACTGACATCGTGACATTCACCAAATTTCAATTTTGCTCAGTCAATTAGTAGTAGCTTCAATCTTGTATTTCAATTGATTAGGCTAAAATTGCCATAGCGAATTTCCATCCTGGAGGGTATAAAAGCCCTCAGACACTGAGCATATGTGTATCTCGTGCGTCTCTGCAGACTGAGTTGCTGAAGCTAATACACTAAAGAAAAGGTTATGTGAGGCAAACTAAATGAAAAAAAGTTTAAAAAACTGAAGACAGAAAAGTTAAACAAGTTGCTTTAAAGCTGTTAATAGAAGCGGGTTAGGGTGCGTTTTTTCTCCTTCTAATAGTAGTGAATGCCTTTCCGTAAGTGGCTTCTTGCAGATATTAAATGTAACAAATACAGCAGGGAGTGCTTTTGAAATTGCAGATGAATTGAAACAGTGAGGAGAAAAAGGGATGGGAATAGGATGGTGGATAAGATACTTCAGAATTAATATACTGCAGACAGAGAGATAATTCTATGGGCCAAAAATATCAGTCCGCAGACTACCTTTTTTGCTTCACAGAATGCAGAACTCCATCCTCAAAACAAACAAAAATGCATCCTCTGTCATTTTATGTACTTTATTTTACTTTTTTGACATGAAAACCAAGCTCCACTAGCAAATCCTATGAAAAAGCAGGACAGACTGTAAACTATGCAAAGAGAATGCTGTCTGTTGTGGAATCCTGGATTTAGGAGAATAAACAATAACCTCAGGACCAAATCCACTGGACAGAAACCACTTCCAAAGCTTTCTTCTAGTACAAGCAGTATGACAGTTTCCATTCATCATGGAAACTTCCTAGCATGATTCTCCGTCCTTCCAACCCAACCAGAAGGAGACAGGTACGGCTAGACATTTTTAAAACTTCCATTATGGAATGCAGACAAGAAGTTTATCTGGCTTTAAAACTTGATGAGGCTTAAAAAATCAGCCTAGGTTTCTTCTGCTCTCAGATGTACTCTTCACTCTTAAGAATAAATATGAACAGAGTTTGGTGTTAGAATAGAAGAATGCTGATCTTGTACCACCCTGCTGTTCTGATGTAGATCCTCAGTTTAAACAGTTTAAATATGGGTCCATATGATAAGCTTAGATAGCTGAACTGCATTTGTCTGCAGCCATCATTATGTCGTTATGAAAAAGTCCAAATCTTGTCTTCTACCTACAGAAAATCGTAAAATCTGGGAGGAGGAAGGACTAGATTTTGACAGTTCATCTTATTTACCCACTTACTAACTCAGTGCTGACCCCTACAACCAAACTGTCTGTCAAATGACTGTTTGTTGTTGCCTTTTACAGGTTTTTCAAACAAGTAAAAGAAAAAGCATATCGTATTTTTAAGCCATGATGTAGCACTTTCCTAGTGGCATATGTAAGATCCTAAAAAGCAACAGGACATGAACATGAAAAAGTTTCTAGTTTGGTTTGGTCAAAGAATTTTTTTTCTTTCCATTTTATTCAAGGTCTGCTTTATTGTCACGAAAGATTCTGTCGCAGTGACCAAGACAGTAGAAATCTGATGTATTTCTTCTTAGCAATTATTTGGCTCAGTTTTACAAAAGTGTGGAGGAACAAAAGGATTAATTGAGACTTAATATGATTAAACATAGTCGCATATGTTAGTATGACCATGTGCTACAATGAAAAGTGCCATTTCTGAAACTCTCTTGGAGAATAGCACATCCTCAGACCAACACTACCCTTTGACAGTGCAGGTCCAGACTTTCAACTTATGCATAATCATAGAATCATAGAATAGTTAGGGTTGGAAAGGACCTTAAGATCATTCAGTTCCAACCCCCCTGCCATGGGCAGGGACACCTCACACTAAACCGTGGCACCCACGGCCTCATCCAACCTGGCCTTGAACACAGCCAGGGATGGAGCATTCACAGCCTCCCTGGGAAACCCATTCCAGTGCCTCACCACCCTCTCAGTAAAGAATTTCTTCCTTAGATCCAATCTAAACTTCACTTGTTTAAGTTTTAACCCATTACCCCTTGTCCTATCACTATAGTCCCTGATGAATAGCCCATCCCCAGCATCCCTGTATCCCCCCTTCAGACACTGGAAGCTGCTCTGAGGTCTCCACGCAGCTTCTCTTCTCCAGGCTGAACAGCCCCAATTTTCTCAGCCTGTCTCCATACAGGAGGTGCTCCAGCCCCTGATCATCCTCGTGGCCCTCCTCTAGACTTGTTCAGACAGGTCGTTACCCTGAAGTTGATGGGATTCTCTAATTTCCACCCATAAAAATCCTCCTGTCTTCTTGGGTCACAGGAATAAATTCCTTTATAAAGCATATTTTCCTGTTGTTCAAATGATTTCACATGCTCTGTCTCACCCATCTTCAAAATGTATCACTAGCCATTACAGGCACTTTCAGTGCGTGGGTGAGCTGTGTGCCTAATGTTCATCTGTTAATATTCACACTGTCTTCTGTAGTGTTCCTGCCACGTTGCTAAAATCTGCTGTGAATACCATTAATTCCAGCTTATATTTGGAGGTGTTTTTCAGTTGGGTCTATCCTTTATAAAAATAATGCTGTATTTCATTCTGTGGCTGCTGCACATGGCCTTTGTGCTGCAGAATAAGGCAATGGAGTTTGCAGTGTATGCAGCTTCTGGATGAAAGCAGCATACACTGCTGGTTTACTCAGGACCTGGTTCTTTAGGTGACCAGGTCCTGTGTCCAAGGAAGTCAAATAAGACTTTTTCCATTTGCTTTAGCAGAGATGGGGTTTCCTCAATTCATTGGCTCAAGTGAAGATAAAACATTGCTCATGCAGAGGAGAAAAAAAATCTATTTTGAGACCTCACTTGGAGCATTGTGTGCAGTTCTGGTGTCCTCAACATAAAAAGGACATGGAACTGTTGGAACAAGTCCAGAGGAGGCCACGAGGATGATCAGGGGCTGGAGCACCTCCTGTATGGAGCCAGGCTGAGAAAGTTGGGGCTGTTCAGCCTGGAGAAGAGAAGGCTGCGTGGAGACCTCAGAGCAGCTTCCAGTATCTGAAGGGGGCCTACAAGGATGCTGGGGATGGACTCTTCATCAGAGACTGTAGTGACAGGACAAGGGGTAACGGGTTCAAACTGAAACAGGGGAAGTTTAGATTGGATATAAGGAAGAAATTCTTTACTGAGAGGGTGCTGAGGCACTGGAATGGGTTTCCCAGGGAGGTTGTGAATGCTCCATCCCTGGCAGTGTTCAAGGCCAGGTTGGACAGAGCCTTGGGTGGCATGGTTTAGTGTGATGTTCCCCTGCCAGTGGCAGGGGGGTTGGAACTTGATGATCTTAAGGTCCTTTCCAACCCGAACTGTTCTATGATTTTATGTGTTTAAGATAAAGGTTTTCAAATTTCAGGGAAAACCAAAGGTGATGATACCCCAGGATAGTTAATTTTTCATCATCACATCACATGATGCCATTAAAACTATGTAATCGTTTCTAAGCAGCTTGGTTTGGAGCTCCTTCTTTTGCTACCCTGGTTTTCATTGCTTCATCAGGATCGAGTTTAAAAATACGTTGAACGATGGCATGACTGTCGGTGACTGGGGAAGAGGAAAATATAATTAACAAAGCTTTATTGAATGAATGAATGAATGAATGAATGAATGAATGAAACAAAAGATTTCTTCCAAGATATATTTTCTTTAACATATCTAAAATTGATATGGGAAAATTATAATGTCCCCATGGAACTTGCTATAACATACAATACAATATTGATAGATTGTGCATTACTTTGTTGAGAAAGAGTACTTTTGATGAGACAAGAACTGAACACTTCCCTGTAGTTGTTTCCATCTAATCTTTCTTTCATCCTTCCAGGAGCTCTCTCAAAGCAGAATATCTCATAGTCCAATATTGTTCCTTGCCACAAACCTCCAGATGTTTGATGAGATTAAGAACATACACTGAGAGTGTATCATTTATCATCATCTTATATATCAATGATGATACACATATATTTTGAATTTCTCTTTCCCAGCTTCACATATGAAGATATGAAGGGATATAGGTCTAAGTGTTCTTCAGCTGATGCTGATAAAATCAAGGAGAATGGCAAAGCCTTAAAACTTATATGGGAGGACAAAGGGGCTCCTATCTTGTATGGGGTTACCCACATAGCAGATGGCAGTAAAGAATAGAATGCAAGTGCTGCAGAGCTTCTTGAAGTGCTCTTAGTTATGTGGGAATGACATTGTTAGCCCTCTGCCATATGTATCAAGAGGAGTAATTTGAGCTAGTTAAGGTGACAAAATCACCTCTTTTTTGAAGTTGGTCGAGAAGCACAAACTTCTCTGTTACAGCTGCTATGACTGTAGTGGAATGAAAAGACCTTCCTCCAGTTCATCCTCAAGGCTCAACTCCCTACACTTCCATCACTCTTGGAGTTAGCTTAAATTCAGATTGTCTACAGTTTCCATTTTGGTTGCCTTAGGTAACACTGGGGCCTCCCTAGGATGGACTCCAAACATATGTCTGCCTAGGGCTGGGTGGGTAAATAACCATGAGGACCACAAACTATGACAGCCCTCTGCAGGTGACTGCCCCCTTTACTGTACTTTAAAGCAGAGAAGAGACTTGAAGTATTCTTCATGTTGCAGGGTACATTAACCTGTTTCATTCTGAGGGCTTTCTGGCTCACTTGTGACTCCACTCTGACACCTTCACCTATGCACCCTGGGGCTGCTGTGGTATTTCTGCTTTTGTATACTTCACACTATTCTTCTGCGCTGTTCTCATGACCTTGCACTTGCAACACCTGAGGCATACTGATTTTGTCATTTCTCCTGGAGGCAGTGGTCACTGATGTGAGAATGACTCCTTTCTCCCTCTTTTCCTGCCCTTTGTTTTGTAGGATTTAGAGTATAACTTTGCAGACTTAATGAATGACTTCAGTACATAATAACCATTTCAATGGCCAATAACTATTATCCAAAAACATGTATACATAAATTTGAGTGGTTAATCAATGTGTAACGTGCAATCAAAGCTTGCTGCAGGGAGTGCTGGCAAGAGCCATCACCTAGGAGACTGTGCAGAGCATGATGGATGGAGGGAATATCTACTGCACTGGAGAGGACATCCAGGAAAGGTTGTCCATCTGGGAGACAGGTTTTCTTCTTGGCTGGCCACTGGGATGAGTTTTCACTTTCCCATTCTCTCGCATTATCCCCCGAGTCAAGGTATGCCATCATCTAGGAACCCATGAATAAAGTTTGTCTATGTAGGCATTCCCCATCCTTCTTCGTGCAACACTCTGGCATCCCAACAGGTTCAAGCTAAGACCAAATTCAAACAAGAACCTGTAAATAAAGATTCAGCCAATTCTGCCCCAAGTCTGGCCTTGAGATTGCACTTAAAACACAGTGAAGAGTGAGACAGGGGGAAGCCTTATGTGGTTTTGATGCTTTTGGTCCTTGTTTGAAACTGGGACAAAGCCACTATGAAATTGAATGCTACCGTCAATTTATACTACTTTTACATCTATCAATCTAAAGCTTGAATTTATGCTGCTGATTTATGCTTTTGAGGACGTACAATTCGCAGCATTTCTGAGTATACATCCTACAGAAAAGAAATCCTTTCTTTTCTCTTTCCTCATTTTTAAAAATACCTGTGGTTAAGATGTATATTGCAGAGTGCCCAAGAGTTGTGAACGATTTTTTTTCTGTTATGCAAGATATATTCTCAACCTCTCTGAATCTATGGAAATAGCAGTGTGTGCTCAAACTATTTATATCTCTGAACACATCATTTTTCTTATCAAGTTGTCATTGCATTTACTGAGCTGCTTGACTGGTTATTGCAGACTGAGTAAAAATATTTGGCTGCCAGGTATGCCTGGAAAGAAAGAAAAAAGATATACAAAACCAATAATAACAAGTTGTTCTAATATTTTACGCTTTTTGCTCTACTCCTGCTGATTGCTGACAGTGCTGTTGTGGTTTTGAAGATATATTTAATTATAATTTTAATCTGCCAGCTGTAGTGAGATGCATTGGAATGTTTTTACCAAGTAGGTTTTTTTTCTTTGCAAACATTATCTGTCAATGTGATCTTGATGGGTAATCTTGTAGGGTGGTACGAACATTCTGCACATCAAAGTGGCCTCCCATTCATGAGCTGTACTAGATAACACCTGAACTTTGATATAGATATTAACAATCTATGTTGATATACTAGCCTCCAGCTAATTGGAAAGAGAATACAAATTTGCAAGTACTAAAAGATCTGATCTACAGATATCCCTTACTCACTGTCTTTTGCATTCAGTTGATTATCAGAGATAGCACAGTGAAATTCTCTTAGACGACCATATTTGCACTTGCTATTACCATATGCTAAGTAGCCTGTGCAAATGTTACTCCTATGCTGAATAAATTGCCTGGCTAATTATTGCATTAACTGTTTATGGTCTGAATTTGCATTTGCTCTGTCATCAGTTCGTGGTTCTTAATACTCCCCTGTTTGATTTTTCTTCCTCACGGATTAGAAATCTCTTCCTGGGTCTGCCACAGAAATCTGTGCTATTATAAAATAATCACAGTTTCAAAATGCATAAAAGTTGAGATTTCCATAATCAGATATGCAGAAGAGTAAAATCACACTCTTTCTTTAAACTGTGCAGTTTATTTATTATAAATTAATCACTCTGGTTTTGCTGCAAAAGCTTTTGTCTTGCAGAACTAAGCAAATTCTACCAGGTGTTTTAGGTGTCTGGCAGATCTGTAAGATAATGATAGCTGTAGCAATCACTGGCTGAGTTGCACTTCAAAGGAGCCAAAACTTACTGACTGGAATGAAAATATCAAGAAATCACTTCAGATTTGTTCTCACTGATCAGCTGAGCTAGTCTGACATTTTACCAGACTTAGCTAATTGCTTATTCCATTAAAATCAATAGAAGTTTTACCTTTGTGGCCACCAAGATCAAAACTTGCCTATGAATTGCTGTCTGGATTATAAATCTTTCCTGACAGGTGCACTGCTACACAATATGTCAGGGACTGGTAGAATTTAAAGCAAATAGTATCTTTTATTTCTTGTCCTCGTTACTTTACCAGTAAGCCTTGTAACTTGACTGTTACTTTTGTCTTTTTTAAGTCTATCTTCCAAGAAAGCTTCTGCTCTTGGTTGGGAGATAGAGCATTTCCCTTGTCACTGTTTTTCAGTAGTTAAACACCCTTACTCTTAAAAGAAAGTGTCTACCTCTTATGCGATTTCACCTGGTTGAATCTTTAAACTTTGTGGCTGTATCTTCTGAGAGAATAAAGAACCTTTTTGGCACATAGAACACTTTTTCTTTATGAAGATATCGCACATTGTAAAGAGTTTGCCTCCTATTCTTGAGAAGCTAAACACATCAAGTTCTTCAAGTCTCTCAGTGTAAGGATTTTCCAGCCCTTAAGCTACTGTTGTTGGTTGTTTTTATAAACCAGCAAGATAAATGGCTGCATTGTAGTAGTATTGTTCTTGATGCAGAATCCTTACAGATCCCACAGATCTCTTCTTTACAGGTCAAAAGACTGAACTAACAGCTGGGGTCCAATATTTGCCCCAGTTACACTGACTCACTGTATTCTGTCAGCTGCTGCTTTCCAGGACATAACTTTCCTTTTTATAGGTATGGTCTTCATTGTTTGTCTCTTCCTCATTGATTAACACTGTGCTGGCTGTGTCTAAACACTTGAATCCAATTTACTTTCAGGGGGTGTATTTCACTTGCAAACTGATCTAACCTCATCACAATTTCAGTCCTAATGTCACCTACGTTTTTCTTCTGATTTTCTTACGAAAATACCAAGTGGCTTTAAGCTAGTCCTTGCAAATCTGTTCTATCTCTTCTTCCTCCACAGGCTGACAGTAACTCCCCATGGAACTTTTTTCTGAGAAAAGACAGCTAGCTACTTCCCAAACCACCTAATATGCTTTCTTCACAACTTTTAGCCAAAAGGCAGTGAAACACTAAATCCCACACTCTTCAGAAGTTTTAGAACCTTTGCAGTTATCATAGAATCATAGAAGAGTTTGGACTGGGAGGGACCCTAAAGCTCCTCCAGCTCCAACCCCTGCCACAGGCAGGGACACCTTCCACTAGAGCAGGTTGCTCCAAGCCCCTGTGTCCAACCTGGCCTTGAACACTGCCAGGGATGGGGCAGCCACAGCTTCTCTGGGCACCCTGTGCCAGTGTGTCACCACTCTCATTGTGAAGAAGTTCTTCCTGATATCTAATCTAAATCTACCAATCCTGTTATTTCACAAAAGTGATTCTGTAATTTATACCATGATCAGCTTTTCCTTGAATTTTGTCTGTGACAGATACCAGGTTAATTGTGTCCATAGTATCCTAGACCACCTTGGTTGCTATCTCTGAATCATAGTACAGTGCTAGGATTCATCCAGCCTGCTGGTGTTTTCCCTTCTATCCCTATCTATTCCCACTCTCTATTAAAAATTCAGAGCATGAACTAGAGATGTCCTCCATCAACTCACACAGAATCCATCCATGCAAGGATCCTGGCCTGCTGATTTAAGATTATTTATCTCTGAGAGATGTTTAACACCCTCCACAGCTACTAATGGAGTAGAAAATACTTTATCATGTTCATATGATTCAAATATATCCTCATGCTTCTTTCAAGATACTAAACAGAAATATTGAATAAACACATCTGTCATTAAAAATTCTGCCACCCCCCAAAGCATCAGAATTTTATTATAGCTATTATTCAGGACCTACCTAATTCCAGCTAGACAGAGATTTTACTCTTTTGTTGCCTTAATTTCCTACAGCCTATAACTTCTCCTTCTAGTTGATAGCTGTTGCTTGCTTCCCTTTTCTGTTTGCTAAGTATTGCCTTTTAATTCGTAAATGCTTCTTCCACTCTTTTGTTGAGCCTGGAAGGTTTATAACTAATGTTGTCCTCTCTTTTGGATATATATTTATGACATTTTAGGTATTTCAGTTCTTTTTAAAAGAACTCCAAGAATTATTTTTTTTTAAACACTTTTCTCATATTTCCTTTCAGTTTTTCTTCCTCTAATTTAGGAAAGTAGCCTTTTATATCTGTTTTGACTGATGTAATATGCATGGTGGAGAGGTGCCACTGGACTGTTGTCCTGCAAATACTTCCTAGTCTGGTGTGTATTTCAGGTCTCTTAGTGCCGCGGTATTTATACCACTGGTTAGTGGATAAATGTGTAGATAGATCTACAGAGGAAAAGGTCTGGTTTGAGGTAAGAGACACTAAGTCCTACCAGATCGTCTTTCTCCTATCTAGAATTTGCCCATTGAGATGCATGCAGCCCCAACCATGAAACATGGGGTAGATGTGAAGCTCTTGTACTTAGGTTAGATTCAGAACTTAATTTGGAAGATGGCTTTTTTGGTTGTTAATTCTGGTCCACAGAATGCATAACCTCCTTTCACGAGGCAACCAACAACTTGCAGTACACTGATTAATTCTTTTTTATCCATAAAAATAAATCAAGATTTCTTACTGCCAAAATACATTTGAGCAAGGGATTTTTCTCATTGTTAAAAAAAATAAAGTCTAGTATGGTTTAAAATCATACATATGTTTTATTTCTGTCTACCTGAGACTTACCACATTTATTTTCAATTAAGAATTTGTCTCGCACTAAAAATGGAAGCAGTGCATTACCCACTTATCCACTCCTTGTAAGCTTTAGATGAGGTGTGTTTGCTGTGATGTCTATGAGGAATTGGCCAATATATGATGGTTTCATTCTGAATCTGCCATGGATCATTAATTTAATTTTTTTATACTTGTAAATAGAAAAGCCATTGCCTTCAGTAGGGCATCAACTTGTTCAGTGGCTACCTGTGTAATCTCCTATATTTGATGCTGTCATCCTTCTTACGTTCCTGCTACTGTTATTTATGGTTAGCTACTATCTTATTAGCTTGTTAGAATAGGGTTCTTTTCTTATGTCTTTGTATAGCACCTACGGTGACAAGAACCATGATCCTGACATGCTGTATAAATAACAACAGGAACTCTTGCTGTGGAGATCATAGATATTGGTTAAGCCCTTTAAAAGGAGGCTAAGGGGCAGTCTCATTGCTCTCTACAGCTTCCTGAGGAGAGGAAGTGGAGAGGGAGGTGCTGAGCTCTTCTTGCTGGTATCCAGTGATAGGATGTGTGGGAATGGTTCAGAGCTGCACTACAGGAGGTTTGGACTTGCCATGACGAAGTATTTCTTTACCAAGAGGGTGGTCAAACACTGGAATGGGCTTCCTAGAGAAGCAATAGATGCCTCAAGCCTGACAATGTTTAAGAGGCATTTGGACAATGCCCTTAACAACACGTTTATACTTGCTGAGGCCTGAATTGACCAGACAGTTGGACTAGATGATTAAGTCCCTTCCAGTCAAACCACTCTTCTCTTCTGTTCTGCTCTGCTCTATTCAAAATGCACACCAAACTTTTATTTGGCCACTTATAATATGCGTGGGTTTGTCTCCGGTTTCTTGAAATGGGAAATCCAAAGCCTGCCACTGATTCCAACAATATTTGGATGAAGTCCTGTAGAAATACACTGATCAAGGTCATTAACAAATGACAATGCTGGTCCAGTGTGGGTCCCTTTCCTCCAGGCACTTGTTTAATTTGAGGTTATTTCCATTAGAAGGGCTGAAGTCAGAAAAACACCTTAACAGTTATCAGAGACCTTTTCAGGTTTCCTTGCAGAGGTGGCAGAAAGCATGCCATTTCAATTTTTAATCTCTCTACAATGTGGCTTTGAGAACAAACTCTTGTAATGGTCTTTGCGCAGGGTCTGACTCTACATCTCCCAACAATGCCAGGAGCTCTCTTCTTACCTGCTCTCCAGCATTCCAATACCTGATACCTGGCTGTGCACTCCTTTGCCATCAGGCATCTTATCAGGAGAAAAATAACAACTCACAGCTGCACCTGTCTTACAATGCACTAAATCTCAGCAACCGAGATGCCTCATTGTCTGTGATCTATGAAAACCCGAACAGGCACTGCTAAAAACTCACCAATCTTGCTTTCAACTGCTAGTGTGATATTCAGCTGATTTCAGGGGTATGTTATTGAAGCTGGAAGGACTATGCAGTTTGCAAATCTCACAGAGTATTTCTGAGTCCCACAGCATGCTTACAAATCTCAGAAGTTTCACCAATTAAAGAAACAAATCGCAAATGAAAAACTCCAACACTTTCACTTGCAAATCCTGACTTTCTTTCTACAAAACAAGGATAAGGCAGGATTTGCAAATCCTGTACTGTCAAGTACCAAAGCAGTTTTGATTCTCAGTATGCCTCATGGCTATGTTTGAAAGAATGAGCAAGCAGAAATTTACTGACAGGATCTCAAAAACCCAGAGAGTAACATTCTTCCAGTAGAAAGAAAAAGGAGCAGAGGAGGAAGCTGAATACTGCCCATGAAACTTTTTCCTCCCAATGATGAGAGTAATTATTTGTCCACTTACTGGTTATGGTAAGATCAAGGAAGCTCCTCGATCTCTCCTTAAGGCTGTTAAAAACTGATGACGTTAAAAAATGAGTCCCCACGGAATAGGATAGAATGGAATGGAATAGTTTAGTTGCAGTTGCAAGGGAACTATAACAATCAACTACATAACCACTTCAGGGCTGACCAAAAGCTAAAACGTTATTGTTAAGGCGCGTGGTCCAAATGCCTCTTAAACTTAACAGAAGGGATGTTAAACACCATAGCTTTGGGTGGTTTTGTCACTGGATATGTGAAATGTATAGTCTCAAAGGGTCTCTAAATTACAATTCTGAATTGCAAAAAGAGGTTTTTTTTCCCCTCTTATCATTAATTTAAATGACAGTAGTATGCACATTCAGTTTAGTTTTAGGGTTGATGATTATTGTTATTTCAGTAAATATACATTAAATTGTGCATCCTCTTGATCCTTGGCCTGTTTCAAACCTTTTTATTGTTTATTTCCCAGAAAATGTTTTTAAGCTCATTAAGTTTTTAGACAGAGCTCATAAAAAGTGAAGCGAATTTTATACATGTTCACTTGAATCTGCATGAAGACCGTGAAAAGAATTTATGTCTGCATAATTTTATGAATTTCTAGTGCAGTTATCCATACATTTTCAGGTTCATTCAGTACAGATATGTATCACTGATTTTAAACCCTCTGTAAAGTAATGCCACAAATTCCTTAGACCCTGCTCAGAAGACTGTACAAATGTGTCTAGCACTGTCCAAGATGCCCCAGATATCCTGCCTGAGTTCCCACTTGTGCTGCAGAAGGACCCAGAGCACCTGTAAGATGGGATCTCCCATATCTGCCAGATCAGAGTAGATGTCTCAGATACCCTTGGCATCTCTGCTGTAAAACATCCAAGGGGACAGCTGAACCAAACCTCAGACCTCAGAACCTCTAATGGGATTTAAGATGTTTGACACAGAGATGTTACACTGAAGACCCATAAATTGGAAGTTAAATTTGGAACTCAGCTGACTTTATGTGTTCCCATTTATTTAGATTAAGTCTATCACAAATTGAATTTAACCGGAAAAATATAGGGAATCTTAAATTGGAAGATCATCAGTAGGATTTATTCCAAGTACATCCAGTCAGGCAGCACTCTTTGAATGCAGGATTTCAATAGCAAATTCTAGAGGCATGCATGAAACCACATCAGAATATTACCAAATGTTGAAGAAATTTGTTTCTTCACAGATACACCCTCGAATTATTCATCATGTGTTTTGCACATCATTTTGAAAACTTCAGTCCTCAAGCCAGCAGGTTCTGGCATATTGTTGATACTTTACATAGAGTATTTTATACATACTGTATTATTAATACATACTGTATTTATTAATACATACTATATTTTCCAGAATCTCAGTTTATACATAGGTTCCTTTTGTTATAGCCATGGCACTGACCCTTTACCAATGTACACAAAATTTGATTACTGTAGAGATTATACCATCAAAATCCTGGATCCGTGAGAAACGTTAAGTCTCTCGCTCATCCTTGTGGTGGAGATGCCAGGTGATGATCATTTTAATGGTAATATTGTGAAGTGAATCATTCTTCCATATTGTGGTAACATATTGGATGAACCACTTCCAGAAAGCCAAGCCAAAGGGCTCCAGCACTGCTAGTGAAATGTAGGGACTTTACAGCTATTCAGAGAATGCATGCTACCATATATCAAAATCTGCACCCTGTTGGGCAGTAGTGTTTCATACTGATAGTGCAGAGGCATAGGTCTTAACATTGAATTGCTCTGCCTTCAAGTGTGTGACCAGGTTCTGAGGTCCCTGTATGTTTAATTCTGTTAGTCAGAATAGCTTACCTACACCTTCTGCTTGTGAAGGTCAGTGTACAAGGAAAGTTTAAAGGAAAGTAAAAATGCAGTACTTAGCAGTGAAAGTAACTCCTCCTTGCCCTCACAGGTAAGCAGTGTAATTCCTGATACATGGAATTAATACTGCATAATATACAAGTAGCAATCTGGAACATAAGTTCAAAAAAAGAAACACATTTTATTTCTTTACAGTCTATCACCTACCATTTTGATAAATCTTAAAGTATTCCTTTAGGGGAGAGAGGCATAATTTACTCTTGTAAAAGCATATCTTCCCTTATATTGTACAATAATCTCCAGACATTCTCAGCAAGATTAAATAAATGCTATTTTTAATAATGAATGACTAAGCACCAACATGGTAAAAATCAAGGTAACAGATATATTATTCAGGTACATGATCCACAGCTATTTGAAGCCAACTGGCTTATTGATCTTATCTAGTTCAATGGCTTTGGATCAACACTAGTATTTACAGGAGCTTTTATTTGCAAGGCATTTAGAAACAAGTTCAGATAAGAATTTGCAAGTGGCGTGAATGTTCAGTCTACTGATAAATTTAAATGAACAGACAATGCATAAATAAACATTTATAGGTCAATGTTTATCATGTTCCATAATGCAACTTTGTAGAGTTTTCTGTTAATAGATTTTTCATCACAGCTATATCACTTTAAAACTGTTTTTACTTACTGCCTAATATCCAAAGCGGCAGGGAATTAAACAGCAGTAGCAAAACAAAATGTTGTTATTTGATTAAAGAAAATTATCTCCTAAGAATTTTTTCATGTTGTCGCAATGTTCCGACTGGCATTATATTATGTCAGAGATACAAGACTGAACTAAGAATTTTCCTGAGCAGCATTAGATGGCAGTCTTGGATGTGTTGTACAATGAACATCGAAGGTACCAAAATTCAGGAAAATGGTATGTTGGATTAAAAGCTGCTTCTGCGGTTGTACTTGGCATTCTTGTTTAAATGGGCTTAGATGCCATAACTTCTGTCATCTGTCACAATAACAAAGCTCTAGTCTGAAAAGCACAAAAGGAAACATTAGAACAGAATTTTTTCAGACCCATTGGAAAAATATTCTCTAGAATAATAAAGGTATTTCTCTTTTTTATTGTTATTTGAGTAAATGACCGTAGGTACTTTTCGTGGGCTTTTCTCCAACTTTTCTTTTCTTTTCTTTTCTTTTCTTTTCTTTTCTTTTCTTTTCTTTTCTTTTCTTTTCTTTTCTTTTCTTTTCTTTTCTTTTCTTTTCTTTTCTTTTCTTTTCTTTTCTTCTTTTCTAAATAGCCATATATTCTTTTAAGGCCTTCAGAAACTTTTCTGCTACAGCCTCCTAAAAAATCCAATAAATAACCGTTTGTGTTTCATCGGCCCATTGATACTGGCTGTTTCCTTTGAAATTATTTTCCCCACAGTTGTCCATAGTCCCCAGTCCTGCGATACAACAAAAGGAAATACAGAGTATAGATTAAGAGAGCAAAGGCAGCCTCATATTGCATTTTTTTTGTGTGTTTAGGCTCTTCCAATTGCGGCAGCTGCCAATGTCGGTTCTAACAGCTGGTCATTGCATATGGTTTCTGGCCATAGCTCTTTATCCTTGGCTGGTGTCCTTGCAATAGCAACTTTGAAAACTGGTGGACAGTCAGTCTTGGATCCTGGAGCTTGCTTATGCATACAATATGTTCAGGACTGGATGTAGTGACGATTATCTGCTCTGATCATTCTTTGATGGATTTCAAGCTTGGTGTATGCATCACTCATTCCTTCTCCATATTTTTCAGGTACTTGAGCTTCCTCCACTATAGTGGTTCTAGAAAATGCTGATAGGTAGAGTACCTTTTTGTTATGTGGTTGCTCAGGTCAGATTTAGAGCTGTATGCAATGGAAAGAAGCATCAGATTGCCACCACAAGTTAGTGACTTAATGCTTAGTGTGATACAAATAAATAGGAAGGTTTGGAAGTAAATCTGATCACCCATGCAGACTTTAGCTCTCGCTATCAAGTGGTGTTGGACTATATGGCCTGGACTCATTATGAATGAAAATCAGCTGGAGAATGAGCTCTAGGTCACACGTGATGTACTCAAACTGCCTAAAGGCATTCATTTCTTTGGATCAGCTAAATACTCATAGTCCAGAGGTGACTGCATAAGTAAATGAAGATGAAGAAAAAAATTGCAAAATTATCAGAAAGAACTCAATTCACTTCAAGAAAAATACTGGATATCTTATCTGTATCTGGTATAAATGAGTTTATTTCTTTTCCTATAATTTTATTAGCGTTAATATTATTAGTAATAATATCTCCTAACTCCTATGAAGAACTCAGTAAATCTCACAGTGTTTTGCAAAACAGGATCCTGTTATTATTGCTACTGTACAGCTACAAGAAACAGTCGCAGAAAAGATTAAGTGGCTTTAGAAACATGTCCTTGCAGGCCTTTATTAGATCCAAAATAAAACCAAGACCAACATAATTACAATCCAGTACACGGCCTACTACGCCATAATGTCTTTTGGCACAACTTATTTGCCTGCTTTACACAATATAAAATACCTTATTATTAAGATTTATTACTTTTTCTTGTTAGTGGCAGAAATAATCCGTACAGGCAGATTATGCTGTTATAAAGCGCAATAAAGGGTTGTATAAAGAAACCCAAATCTGACTGCATCCTGGAATGGAATTCCATAGAATAGAAAGGACCTTTAAATGTCATCTAATCCAACCCCCCTGCAATGAGCAGGGACATCTTCAACTTGACCAGGTTGCTCAGAGCCCCATCCAACACGATTCCGAATGTTTCCAGGAATGGGGCATCTACCACTTCTCTGGGCAAACTGTGCCAGTGCCTCACCACCCTCATAGTAAAGAAGTTCTGACTTATATCTAGCCTAAAGCTACCCTTTTTAAGTTTAAACCCATTACCCTTTGTTTTATTGCAACAGAGCCTACTAAAAATTTTGTTCCAATCTTTCTTATAAGCCCCCTTTAAGAACTGAAAGGCTGCAACAACGTCTTCCTGGAGCCTTCTCATCTCCAGGCTGAAGAACTCCAACTGTCTCAGTCTTTCCTAACAGGAGAGGTGCTCCATCACTCTGATAAATTTTGTGACCCTCCTCTGCACTTTCTTCAACAGGTCCATGTCTTTCTTATGCTGAGGGTTCCAGAGCAGACGCAGTACTTCAAGTACAGTCTCACCAGAGCAGAGTAAAGGGGAAGAATCACTTCCCTCAACATGCTGGTCATATTTCTTTGATGCAGCACAAGATCTGGTTGGCTTTCTGGACATTTTGTAAGGTCTTCTAGACTTATTAATGTTCAGCTTCCTCAGATGGTCATGAACCTGATCTTCTCTTACAGTGGGAGGGACTTTGCTTCCCCCGTCCCTGTCTTGTAGTCTATCCACTCAAGAAGTGTGGGAAGAATGGTTACCAGTGAAGACTGAGGCCAAAAATTGTTAAGTACCTCAGCCTTCTCTCATTGTTACCAGTTTGCCCGTCCTGTTCATAGGGGGCTCACCTCCTTTGACCTTCCTTTTCTGGCTGACATACCTGTAGAAGACCTTTTTATTCTTTGTATCCTTTGCCAAGTAAAATTCCATCTGTGCCTTGGCCTTTCTAACCTCATCCTTCAACACTAGGCAGCATCCCTGTATTCTTCCCAGGATACCTGTCCCTGCTTCTACTGCCTGGGCATTTCCTTCTTACCCTTTAGTTTGACCAGCACATCTCTCTCACCTTCCTTTCCTAATTTCTTACATTTGGGGATCGAGGGCTCTTGCACTTTATGGAAAGCCTCCTTAAAGATTTAGAAGCTCTGTTCTGCTCCCTTGTCCCTGAGGGCAGTTTCCAAGGGGATCCTATTGACTAACTCCTTGAACAGGTGGAAGTTTACAGTATGTATGTCCACATACATCCCTGCAGCTTGACTTCTCATTGACTGGCATTTTGGGTATCTTGATAAAGCAACACTTTACACAGTTATAAAATAAAAGAAACACAATACACAAAAAAATCCAGAATATAAATTCCTAGAAAGACTAAAAACTTAATAGTTCAGATCTCCCTATGGTTCACTTTTCCTTTCTCTTAAAAGGGGAACAATGAGTATTATCTTTATAAAGAACTTACTTAGAAACATTTAACTGGAAATTGCTGAGTAACAGCTAGATGCCATTTTCATAAATTAAAAATTTCATGAGCCTAAAAAGTCTGAAGAATGTTGTTAACACATGGTCAAATGGAGAAACTTTATAGAGCAGTAATGAACCACCCTTTGCAAAATAATCTGTTTGTCAAGCGACTAAAGTCTTGATACTTAAAATCAGATGCTCAAACCTTTCAGTGACTTTGCAACATTCAGGTTCAGAAATATATACGGAGCCTGTTCTCTGTAGTTCAGGTTTGACTAAAATACTGCATTCTGACAAATGCAGTGAATGCCTTCTTTTCTGATTCAGCCTCCTTTTTGAGGGGGGAGGAAGAAGGAGGAAATGCTTCACATTTGTCGAGTGGAAATTTTAGTTAACTTCCCAACAGGGAGAACGTGGAATTCATGGTATCCTAGCACCTTTATGACTTGCTGAATTTTGTGTGGCATTTTTGTTTTTTTCTTTCATTTGTCTTATCCTAAAGTAGACTTGTAAAGTGCACCAGCTGAATCAGACTTTTATAGTGCCTATTTGTCTACCTGTATTAACAGTAAGTATTGACAGTCTTAAACATCACAAAGTCTATAAAAACCCCTATACAATAGACAGCTGATGCTACATCAGATTAATTCCACTCATGAGTGACCTAACTCTGAAGTTACAGTGAGAGGAAATGTTATTTTTTGGACCAAAATAAATCCATTATTTACCCAAGGTTTTTTTCCTAATTGAAATTTCCATGAAGGAAATTTTAGTTTTGATGAACTAGCATTTCCTAAGATATTTTTGCTGTTATTTGACAAAAAAAAAAAAAAATTGCTTAACTCTCCAAGAAGTATGAAAACAAAGGACTAAATCATCCTCAATGGACTTCCCAGCTCCAGTACATTTATACACTCTAATTTTGTAAATGACTGCATTCTGTGTAGTTTGTGGGTGATGGCATGGTCTTACATCTAAATTTTAATGAAGAACATTCATATATATATATATATATGATTTTTTTTAGGGTAGGTCTTATATTTTGCTTCCCCGATTACAAGTTTTATTTTCAGCAAATAAATATATTTACAGAAATTATCTTTTTTTCTTTAAAAGATCTATCTATTACTGAAAGATTTTAGTTTCCAGTTTCTGTAAGCACGAAAGGTCATATCCTTAAATAGAAGAAAAACTTTCAGAAAAATAGAAAATTAGGAAAAATCTAACTGAAGTTCTTACTTTTACAACTTCTGAATTTCATTTGCAACTTCATTTAGATTAATACCAAAAATACTGGTAACACTCTTTGTAGGTTCTTCCAAGCCTTCATAATGCTCTGAAATTCTGTAGAAATGTCCATACTTTACATTTTTTTTTAAATAGAATTCAAATTCAACATAAAATTGACTGCATCTTTTATAGGAGGGAGACTAAAACTAATGTAACTCATCTGAGTAACACTCAAGTTTAAAAATTAGATTATAGAATGTGGCAAAAGGACCTTAACCTCATAAGGAATCAAACCTGATTCAAAGAATATTGAATAAGCACCAAGCAGTGAAGTATTTGATATTCAAATGATGTCCTAATAGTCTGTTTTGTTTGCTTGTTTGTTTGTTTTGTCATTGGCCGGTGCTTGAGTTAAGAGTTTACAGCTAAGGTCTGTAAGATCCTGTTTTCTCCTAGAATCTAAAATAGGTAAATCTTATACTTCCTTACATATCTCAGAAAGGAAAAAAGAAAGTGTTAAGAGAGAAGGAAAACCCAAGTAAACACAATATAGAGTAAGATAATCCCCAAAGATATGCTAAAGCTTTTCAGATTCATGAACAATAGAATTTTGTAACAATTCTTCATTTGCATTGTATAAACTGCAATCTTTGCTTTGTTGGCAGAAACATTGTGTATTCACGCACTATGTTTAGTTTGGTACTGCTTAGAATTTCCTTTTTCACTCTAAATGCCAATAGAATAGAAAGACAAAGTGATGATATTAGGCTAACATAACACACAAGCTCTTGTTTTGATTACCCATCTGTCTGCTAGCCATTATGTTTGCCCACCCAACTACTTTCTGCCTGTTCTACTTTGTACAGTCTTTTGGAGCAGCCAAAACAGCAAGTGATATCTCAAAGCAGTTCATAGTGCTGATACGGGGAAAGGAAAGCTTATGTGTAAAACAACATCAGTGTATTTGAGAAGGGTAAAGCAGACAGTTATAGTTTCATTTCTCATTCATAATGACTTTTAAAGGTTAGAGTAAAAACTCGTATCTATAACAGTTTTGCAAGATTACAAATTAATTTTCCAGTTTCATGTAGGCCAATGGCCAGGTTTTTAAACTCACATCCTGGCAGGTTTGGAGCAGGCACTTTAACGTAGTATGACCATGTTTGAATCTCTGCCATTAACTTCTTTGAAAGCATTGTGTAAATGTTTGTAGGGAAATAACTCTCACTGTCTTTGGTACACTCAGTATTTTTACACTGAAGTTTTCCAAGCTGAGGGCCCGAAATTGGATATCAAATTTTGTAAGTCACTTAATTAAAGAATCTGGAATATCTAGAGATGCTGAACTCTTGCTAACTTATCTAAAGGCAGTCCCATAAGCAAACACCTCAGATAGGAGACTGAGAGCCATTCAAGCATCTTCCACTACTAGCGCTGGATGTGATCTAGAACCGGAATGGTAGAGGAAAGTAAGAGTGAAGCAAAATTCAAATGGAATCATACCAGAATTTATTGTCAAGCTCAAGTATTTATGTAAGAAAGCCATTTATTATTAGTTCATTAGTATTTAAAACACTCTTATGACAACCTGATTTATATTAAATACATTTATTTCAAATGCTTTGTTTTTTTAAGGAGTGCATTGTTAAGACTGTCCAGTGCTACTCTTGCCTTGCTTGAAATGCGTATTCCACTGAAGAGAACAGATCTGTTACAGACGATGCCAAGCACAGAAGTGTGAAGGGCCGATTATTTCTGCTAATAGAAACATCTAATTCAACATGAAACACTTGGCTTTGTTCTGTGGAGGTTCCTAATCCATTTTTTTAAATTAAATTTAAGTAACTATTTAGATGGATGCTATTCATGACCCTTTTTCTGGTTGAAATTATTTGCCAATGTCAATTCAAATGTAGAAGAAATTAATATTGACCTGTTTTTGGCAAATAAATTCTTTGTTGCATATGTACTGGCTCATTCCTGTCCTGTTTGGAAATTGCCCTCCGTCATCTATTTTGAACACATTTTAATTCATAGAATTATAGAATCATAGAACAGTCAGGGTTCAAAAGGACCTTAAGATCATCAAGTTCCAACCCCCCTGCCATGGGCAGGGACACCTCACACTAAACCGTGCCACCCAACCTCCCTGGGCAACCCATTCCAGTGCCTCACCACCCTCTCAGTAAAGAATTTCTTCCTTAGATCCAATCTAAACTTCCCCTGTTTAAGTTTGAACCCGTTACCCCTTGTCCTGTCACTACAGCCCCTGATGAAGAGTCCATCCCCAGCATCCTTGTATCCCCCCTTCAGATACTGGAAGCTGCTCTGAGGTCTCCACGCAGCCTTCTCTTCTCCAGGCTGAACAGCCCCAACTTTCTCAGCCTCTCTCCATACAGGAGGTGCTCCAGTCCCTGATCATCCTTGTGGCCTCCTCTGGACTTGTTCCAACAGTTCCATGTCCTTTTTATGTTGAGGACACCAGAACTGCACACAATGCTCCAAGTGAGGTCTCACGAGAGCAGAGTAGAGGGGCAGGATCACCTCCTTCGACCTGCTGGTCACGCTCCTCTTGATGCAGCCCAGGATACGGTTGCTTTCTGGGCTGCGAGCGCCCACTGCAGCCGGCTCATGTTCATTTTCTCATGGACCAACACCCCCAAGTCCTTCTCTGCAGGGCTGCTCTGAATCTCTTCTCTGCCCAACCTGTAGCTGTGCCTGGGATTGCTCCGACCCAGGTGCAGGACCTTGCACTTGGCATGGTTAAACTTCATCAGGTTGGCATCAGCCCACCTCACAAGCGTGTCGAGGTCCCTCTGGATGGCATCCCTTCCCTCCGGCGTATCAACCGAACCACACAGCTTGGTGTCATCGGCAAACTTGCTGAGGGCGCACTCAATCCCACTGTCCATGTCACCGACAAAGATGTTGAACATTCACCTCCAAATAATCCATTTACTCTTCTGAAACTCAGAGCACGAAAGTATCAAAGGTGATTGAGTAATGCCCACATATGGAACTGCAAAATAGTTAAGCTGTATTTTAGTCAGGCATGTACTTCTGTCATAAAAAAAACACCTCCCATTTTATATAAGTCTGTGACAGAGTATACTTAATGAACATAATGACTTGGAAATTGTCTATAAATCTTTAGAGTCCATTATAAGTAATGTTATGTCAAAGGTGATTGTTAGCTGTGAGGAGGCAAAGTAAAAAATAATAGAGATGGTAAGATGATGTTTTATGAAATGTTTTTCATACATAGATTTCTCTGCAGAAGATTATAAGTAACAGCAACTGGGTTTTTTACAACTTCCAAGAGCAGTAACTTGGTTAAACCCACACAGCAAGTTAAGGATAGAGATGTGAATAGAAGTGAAGCAATAAAATTCAGAACTGAGGTGAAAGAATACCTCTGTTCTGACAAAGAAAAGCAGAAGGTGGTTTGGGGTTTTGGCAATTTTTTGTTATACTTCTTCAGTTTCTGACTTTTAAGCCCTTAGGCTTAAAGTTTTTAAGGTTTCCCCCTCCTCTGCTCTAACCATGGGGTCTCCATGCTGGCTTTCAAGGCAAAGCTAACCTTCTTCTGTAATTATGGTCTGCCAAGAATTTGGACTTAATGGAACTGCTAGAAGATTGATCTTTCAGACCGCAGACTTGAGGCTATAATGCTAGATTGCCAATTTCTCTAACAACCCCATTTCAGACCTTCAGTGAAGATAACCTAATAGCAACAAGTAGATCATAATGCTTTTGCAAACCTGCCTGTTTGATTGCCAGTGTTTGATTGGCAGTGAATTATTTCAGAATTTGTCAATAGATAGCATTTTTTCTCAAGCTTCAGCAAGCTTACCCTGATCCTATAGCCCATGCAGTTAATGAAGGTGTTAGAGCACCTTTACAATTGTCTTGCATGTTCATTATACATTTAACATTACACCTCTCCGAGTACTTTTTACCCTGTAGAAAGCAGGCTCCTGTTGGAAAAAAAAACCAAAGTGTAGATTGAGTGACATGCAGAAGCTTTCGCTATCGTGTGACCCCGTGACACTCAGTAATGAAACCAGTCTTCAGTGTTTGTATAAAAAGAACATTCAATTTTCAAGGAAATGTCAGTAAGATTATTTTCTTTTCTTCTCTTTTATTATTTTTTTTTATTTTGCTTGGGTTTTTATCATTGTTTAGGTCCAATGTGTATTTCAGGACCTGTATTTTTGTGTAGCAATGAAAAATTCTGAAAAAAAATGTATTGTTGACATTTCTTCTTATTTTTCGAACAATTTCTCTTGTATATAGAAATAAGGGGGGGAAGGTAAAAGAAGTACATGTAAACAATAAAAATGTTTCTCTAGTGTTCATTAACTGACATTTTGCATATGTAGGATGGTAACGCATGTGCACTTTCAGGCTAAGGAACACATCCTCATAGCTCACAGAGGAAATCATGAATACATGGGATCCGCATTAAGACTGCATTCACACACAAACACCAAAACAAACCCAGCTGCATAAGGTCCACATAGAGTTATGAAAATGGAATTAATCTTTAATGGTACTGGTGAATCTGGACCTATTTCCAGGGACTCCTTAGCCATTTTTTGTGATCTAATCATGATGGTAAGAGCCTGCTCAAATTAGTGATTTTTTGGTGTTAGTGCTGAACTGAGAAAGAGGAGGGGAGAGGAGAAGGACTAGTAAAACCTATATTTAGTTTGATTTTGTTGTTGTTTCTTATTGGAGAAAAATCTGAAATACATAATTGCTCTGCAAAGCTCCATGCTGTGTTAGTTAGTTGTAAAAAATGAAAGTAAAATGAAGCCTAGATTCCTTGTTGGCAAAGACAGTCTCCCAGCTGAATGAAACAGTGGGATCAAATTTCCACCAGGTAGATGAAGGAAACAGCTCAGATCTCTTGGTTCAGTGCCCACTCTGGTGTATTTTTTCCACTAATGGGAATATTTTACCCTTTTTGTTTTCATCTATGGATGGTGTCCTACAATGTGTGAATTAAATATTAATTAGCATTGAAACTATAAAACAAGCGACCCACTTCCAGAGAATACGTCCTGATTACCTAATAAGGACCAATTCTCTGCGTCTCAGAAGACTGTTCAGCATTTAATGCAAAGTAGAACAGCACTAGTGGGAAGAACTGAGGAAGAATGACCTCAGAGCATCCTCATGTCAGGTTCATTCTCCTGAGAAGTCAGATACCTGCATTCTAGCCTATTTTCCAAGGGAATATGGAGATTTCAGTAAAATGGAACAATGGAGCAATGTCAACAGGAGATATGTCCCTTCTTAGCACAGTCTTTTACATAACATCTGTAGGATATGGTCACTGAAGTGCGTTCAGGTGGAGTGATGTCTTAACAGTGAGATACTACTAGACCAATTAGTTCTATTTTCAAAAAGTACCCAACCATCCTTGAATTGGAAAAGAGCTATCAGGATGTTCAAGACTATTGTGGGGAGAGGAAAGATGATATTTGAAAGCAAGCCCCCAGGATCTAATGATTGTAATATGGGTTGTAGTTATTTGTTAGAATCCCTTTGCTGGTACATGGAGACATGAGGAATGGAATCCTGGTCTCAGATCTAACTTCAGAAAAACACACACTTCTATAGCTTCACTCTGCCCTCTCAGATTTCCAAATCTCGATGACATGAACTGAGCCCTTTCATTGACTGTGTCCCTTGATTACTCAGAGTGGAGACTGTTAGACCAGAAGTTGGGGAAAATGAATCTTTGTAGGAATGTACACTCCTGAAACCCACAGCCACTCATCTGTTCACAAGGTTTCATCCAAACTTCCTATTCCTCTTTCCTTCCATGAAGAGTCATTCAAAGCTGACTGGAAAATCACTTTTGCTCCACACACACTTTGGAGGTCTGTCCACCCCCTACAGATTTCTGCTGCTTTGGAGAGTTTCCTGATGTTGATCAAAGGTCACCATGCTTGGCATGTATTTAATATCCCTACATATCTGAAGTTCAGTGTAACAAGAGCTGGGAAAGAATAAAAACATAAGTAGAAACAGATGAAGAGAGGCTGTTTCTTGCAGTGAATTGTGTGCAAAGAAGGGATTATGCAAAGGTGGACAGAGTAGCCAAAAGAAAACATAAAAAGAGTTATAACTGCTGAATAAACAACCTTTTTGCCTTAACAGTTGAGTAAGGGAATAAACATGCTGCCAATGAGAAAAAATTCCTTCCCAGCTCTTAATGACACCCAAGAACAAAACAATAACTGTGTTCCGTATTTAATTTAATTTGGAGCTTGGACACTGCTCTAATCCTTATGAGAAGCATCGTATTAGTTGGAAAAAATTGTAGGCATACATGTGCTTCTTAGAAGAAATGGGTTTCCAGTTGTATGTAACTGGATGGTACACCAGGAGCTGGTAGACAGCAATAGGAACTCCTTGTTCAGTTCTCTATGTTTCAGAAGCAACACAGCACATTTACAGTATGACCCCAAATCACTGGAATCAAAGGGGATGTGACTAATAACTGCAGCTCACACAGAAACTATCCATCAAGGGTTGATTAAAACTCATTTGTGTCACAAAACTCATGGCAGCACCAAGCTTCAAGCTGCCAGCAAATTGATTAAGAAAATTCCCTTCATTTCAGTCTGATATTACAATGTATTTTGCAGAGAGATTCTGAGCAATACAAAAAGTTGTGTGAGGCTCTGTGTTGATGTGAAGTACACGTCACAAATACGAGTAAGCACTATAAGTCCACAAGTAGGATTTAGGCTAAGCCACACAAGTACAAATGCTATCATTTCATATTGTCACCTCAGAGTGTCTTATTGCATCACACTAGTCAGGATGGAGTAAGTACAAGGTATAGAGCAATCCTGAATGCCTCAAACTTCTGTTGGCCCTCAGTTAAGAAGAAAAGGCTTATTTCAATCCTGCGAGGCCCTAAAAATTCAAACTTACCTACTGTAACCTCAAAATCCTTTCCTATAATTTCCTCCTATGTATTTTTCTGACAATCTTATATCTTATAGAAGTTTCTTTTTGTACTTTACTTGATCTTCACTAAATGCTTTCCATCAACAGCAATGTACTTCTTAAATGACCTTCATTATGAAGAGAAATTTCTTTGTCTTGAAAGGAAATTTGGTGAATCATGGTGAAACCACTAGAGATGTACTTTTAAAGTGCAGGGAAATGTATCTAAAACATCAGGGAAGAGTTATCCCTACACTTTATGTATGAAATTACCCAGACTGACTGTAGCAGTGTCCAAAAATTGTATGGAAGGATTATGTCCAAGCTCATGAGCTCCTCAAGCAAGAATCATGCTTTACAATTTGCATTTTACATTTACATTTACAGTTTGCTTCTAGCTTTGCACCTTCCATACTGCCTTTGATATAGACATACAGCCAAACAAGTCACACGTTTAAATGAGGCACATGTGGATGTGGAAATTATCTTACCTTCTAACCCAACCAGATCTAGGAACTGCAGTGGGAATTCAAGCAGTGCTACAAATCCTGTTGATATCTTTACACATGTACACACAGAAACACATACACAGATAGTATCCTTCCTCCTGTTGCAGTGAATGTGTAGAATGAACATGTGCATGACATACGAATCATCCTCAGACACCCTATTACAAAACTGTTTATAAGTTTGTTCATGTTTACCATTGACATACCTCAGCATTCTGTAAGATTGCAAGGTCATTGCAGTAACTAAGAAACGCTTTTATTCACCCCTAGATACTTGATTAAATTCTGAAGCTCAGGGTAGAATTAGCTGCAAATTTGGGCCAGGATGCTCCAAGAGATCAAATTGAGATTTAATTGAAAGCTACTGGCACAGCACAAATTATAGGCATTCTCCTCTCGCTGTAACTCTTCTGGTGTATAATTATTTAAAATAAATTTGACAGTACTTATTGTTTAACTATTGTCAAGCTAGTCAAAGCTGCCTAGAGATCTAGGGGAAGAAATGGCACACTGTGAATTTAATATCATTCAGATTTATATTGGTTTTCTCCTGGCCTCACAGATAATAAGGAAACACCGCTGTGAAAGAGCAAGCAGTCAAAATAATAATAATAAAATCCCTCCCTGCTGTAGTTCTATGCAGAGACCTTCATAGGATTTTGGGCACTGATTCTTATCTTTCAGTGGGGAGAAGGGAAGGAGTAAGTGGGAAATAGGCAGGAAAAGCAATTCTGTTCTTTGTTTTCTTTTGCTCCAAGAATTATTGATGCTTTGACATCTCCTATGCTAATATACACAGATGACTTCACAATCCAGTATTCTCAATATAGGAATTAGCATTCTCTAAATTAAGATGCAGTACCTACTAAATGTATAATTGTCTCCTATACTTTTCCTACAAGTAGAGAGGTGCCTTGCAAAGCCATAACAGAAACTGATGGAAAAAAAGTTATTTTATTATGTTCTTCCTAAGTACCCACAATGCCTTTATAATCCTTGTGGGGTTATAAGATCACTGATGTTAAGATCATTGTTCTTCCTTCCAGAGTTTAAAAAATCCATTAGGTTTTTATCACGAAATATTGAAAAAGTTGAAAACATTGGTACAATTGTGCCCTAAATTATACCACACACGAATCCTAAAGTGAGAGAAATCATGGATAAATGAGATTTTTTTAAAAAAAGATAAATATGTTCTTTTTTTATAAACTTGTTCCTGCACATCTCTTCTGCTAAATAATATTTTCTAGAATAGGTCTAATATTTGCAGCATATTGGACTGAAAGAGTCAAAGCCTGTGGGCTTTATTAAGCTGTCTAAGTCACTCTGCTTATCATATGTAGATTATCCTTTGAGTAAGGCTGCATGAAAACCTTCGTGCAGTGAATTATGAGCCGGTTGCTTGGGCTCTTTTACAGCTGCTGGACCTGTTTTATTTGGCAAAGAAATTTCAATTTCGATCCTGAAGTATAAAATGCAAACTGTTTCACTTTATGCTATCCAGAAAGAAAAGAGAAGATCCAGGCTCTGCTGTCAAGATGGAATTCATAATTCAAAATTATGTGGTGAAGAAAAGATGGAAGAAAGTGTAGAAGGTTTCATTAGTGAGTAATGAGAGTAAGTTGAGTTACACACACAATATATTGGTTTTAGCAGTAATGTCACTATATAGGGATTGCATAGGAATGTTTTGGTAGCAGGGGGCTACAGAGGTTGCTTCTGTGAGAAGCTGCTGGAAGCTTCTCCCATGTCCAATAGAGCCAATGTCAGTCTGTGGCCCTGTGGAGAGAGGAGCCCAGGCTGGAGCAGGTTTGCTGCAGGACTTGTGAGCCCACGGGGAACCCACACTGGAGCAGTCTGTACCTGAAGGACTGCACGTCACGAAGGGACCCACACAGGAGCAGTTCATGAGGAACTGCAACCCATGGGAAGGACTCATATTGGACACGTTTGTGGAAGACTGTATCCTATGGTAGGGACGCCACACTGGAGCGGGGGAATAACGTGAGGAGTCCTTCCCTGAGGAGGAATGAGCAGCAGAGATGTGTGATGAACTGACCATAAGTCCCATTTCATGTCTCCTGTACTACTCAAGGGGAGGAGATATCAGGAGTGAAGTTAAGCCTGGGAATAAGGAAGATTTAGGTAGAAGGTGTTTTAAGATTTGGTTTTCTTGCTTATTACCCTACTTGGGTAATTTCTTCAAGTCGAATCTGTTTTGCCCATGATGATAACTGGTGAGTGATCTCTCCCTTTCCTTATTTCAACCAACATGTCCATCATTATATTTTCTCCCCCCTGTCCAACTGAAGAAGGGAGGGATAGAGAAGCTTTGGTAGGTACCTGGTGCCCAGCCAAGGTCAACCCATCATGGTCAGACACCACATCTACCAGGAGAGAAGCTGAAAGGAAACTAAAGATGTGCTTTTCCCCTATGACCTCAAAATCCTTAGAAAATACAGTATCATATAGAAATGTGTGACTATACTCTTAGAATCATAGAATCATAGAATAGTTAGGGTTGGAAAGGACCTTAAGATCATCCAGTTCCAACCCCCCTGCCATGGGCAGGGACACCTCACACTAAACCATGCCACCCAAGGCCTCATCCAACCTGGCCTTGAACGCCACCAGGGATGGAGCATTCACAACCTCCCTGGGAAACCCATTCCAGTGCCTCACCACCCTCACAGTAAAGAATTTCTTCCTTATATCCAATCTAAACTTCCCCTGTTTCAGTTTGAACCCGTTACCCCTTGTCCTGTCACTACAGCCCCTGATGAAGAGTCCATCCCCAGCATCCTTGTATCCCCCCTTCAGATACTGGAAGCTGCTCTGAGGTCTCCACGCAGCTTCTCTTCTCCAGGCTGAACAGCCCCAACTTTCTCAGCCTGTCTTCATACAGGAGGTGCTCCAGCCCCTGATCATCCTCGTGGCCTCCTCTGGACTTGTTCCAACAGTTCCATGTCCTTTTTATGTTGAGGACACCAGAACTGCACACAATGCTCCAAGTGAGGTCTCATGAGAGCAGAGTAGAGGGGCAGGATCACCTCCTTCGACCTGCTGGTCACGCTCCTCTTGATGCAGCCCAGGATACGGTTGCTTTCTGGGCTGCGAGCGCCCACTGCAGCCGGCTCATGTTCATTTTCTCATCCACCAACACCCCCAAGTCCTTCTCTGCAGGGCTGCTCTGAATCTCTTCTCTGCCCAACCTGTAGCTGTGCCTGGGATTGCTCCGACCCAGGTGTAGGACCTTGCACTTGGCATGGTTAAACTTCATCAGGTTGGCATCAGCCCACCTCACAAGCATGTCGAGGTCCCTCTGGATGGCATCCCTTCCCTCCAGCGTATCAACCGAACCACACAGCTTGGTGTCATCGGCAAACTTGCTGAGGGCGCACTCAATCCCACTGTCCATGTCACCGACAAAGATGTTGAACAAGATCGGTCCCAACACCGATCCCTGAGGGACACCACTCGTTACCAGTCTCCAGGCGGACATCGAGCCATTGACCACAACTCATCATAGATGCCTGAAAAGCTTCTAAATCCCAGGTGGATTCCATGCCTTTAGAAAGCATGAATTACATGTTTGTTGAGCAAACAAACCCTCAGTCCTTGCTAAGAGTTGGATATGGACAGAGGACAGCAGAAGTGCCAGGGAACTGCCATGATTTCAGCATGTCTTTTCTGCCCTTTAGCACAGTGGTTTGGTGTTAAACTGGGAAAAGCCACCCAGAATACACAGCGAGAAGTGGGAGAGACCTGCAATACCCACATTAGAAGTGGGCAAACACCACTGATTTGCATTTAGCCTCAATTACACCACTGCTGCGGAGATGAGCAGGATATTTATGAGAGTGCCTACCCAGGCCATTACTGCTGTGCATGAAGCATGTGACAGCCCGTAACGGAGATGTGAGGTGAATGCAGAGATGCTATCTAATGAAAAAGGGATTGGATTCTGTTAAGCCTCTGTCAGCACCAGGCTTGAAAATATTAAGAGAATTAATGAAATATAATTAAAAAATAATTTTCTTCTAATGATTCAAAATTAAATGCTAAGCTGGCGCTGCTGTGTTGGAAAATAAAGCGTAGGAGTACCAGCACCAGGATTGCTTAGTGCTTAAGGGAGGAACAGGGTCAGTCATTAAGCTCAATCATGACATCTACCTCCAGAGTCCCAAGAAGAATGCGGAGGAGAGAGGATGGGCCTGTTCTGGTGAGAAGAGGCTGCAAAGTGCAGAGCACAAGGCGGATGCCCAAAAGATCCAGCTTTCAGTTTCAGCTTTACCACCAATCCTTACCTGTGATGCTAAGCAAACACTTTGCTCCCCCCTTTCCATCCCACATCAGCCTAAAGTGCTTAGACTGTTGAAGTGGCCCATCAGAAGTTTGTGCAGCCCTTGGCTCTGTCCTTACCCACAGAAGTCAGAGAAATGTCATTTCTGTGGGGGTTTGGGGTATGTGATATCCTTTAACAATTAATAGCAATGAACAGAACAGTCATGGTGGGTCCCTTATGTCCTCGCTATGTGAAAACCTGAGCTGCTCCAGTTTTCTGTCCCATTTATTTGATTTGTCATTTAGGTTATAGAGATGGTGAATAGTGATTTTCTAACAGTAACATCTGGAAAACAAGCACTCTTCTGTCCTTACAGCACTATAATGTAACATTCTCTTAATCATAAATAAATCTTTCCCTCTTATGTGAAAGCCTGACCTCTACTTAGCAGCAGTAATAGAAATACCCTGCTGATTACAACCGTATCTATACAGCTACGTTAAGTGAATATTCCAAAGCTTTCATCCGTCATAGAGAATACAAAGAGGTTTCATATTATTTCAATATACAATTCCTCATTCTCATAACAGAAGCTATAGAATTAGTAATGGTAAACAACATAATTTTAACTTTAGAATTCATTTTAGTGGGAATATATACGATACTTGGCCTTACTTAACTTCTTCATTAATGATTTAGAGGAGAGAGAAGCAATATGTTAAGGATAGCCACTACCTGTGTGAAACTAGGAGATACTGTTAGGTCCAGTGAAGACAGAGCCATAGTGCAAAGGGACCAAAGGATATGAAGATATGATGGAAGAACATATGATTTCGAGACTGGAGAGAGGAAGAAAAGAAATAATATAAAATTGGCTGCAATACAGGAATAGCTACAAAACAGGATAAAAAGTGTAAAAGGATCTTGCAATACCACATGTGAGAAAAATAACAATAATAATATTAGAAAAGAAAACGAGCAGAGGCATATTTTGCTTAGCTGAGATAGAATTGCTGTCAAAATGTCTGAGTCTTAAATAGCTGGTGCTTTATAAATGCTGGTGTCTAGGTAGAGCTGGTGTTTTCCCTTCTTGCCTTTTTTTCCTCCTCTCCCTTCCACTCTTTTTTTCTTTCCTTCTCCTTCCTCCCTCTCTTTCTCCCATCAGCCAGCCTTCCTCAGGCAGCTCTTTTCCTCTTTCTAGCATTCATGTATACTCATCTTCACCAGGAAAGTTGATCAGTCTTCCTGGTCTCTCTCAAGTTGGGGGACTTCAAGGAGGTCCTTGGATTGAAGATTCTCCATTTTCCTGGTTGAATGCTTTCCTGACGCTCCTGTTGCCCAGGAAGTGGGTAGCAATATCCCCTCAACCAGTGCTGCAAGACAGACTTGTTGAGTTTTTGAGTTTTTGAAGCCAGAGTTTTGGCTTCAAAGTGCTAGGTACAAAGGATTGCATCTTTCAAAGGGTACATGCACAAGTGTTAGGATTAAACTGCTTCAATGCCAGTGTTCAGTGTCATGTCAAGAAATCTTGCCTAATTTCCAAAGGCAATTGCAGAAACTTATGGGTGTCTCCTAAGTTTTGTGTCATATCTGCAGCACTCACTATGCGAGTGTTTTGGATGTTTTACGCCATCTCAGCTCGCTTTAGGTGTCCAACTTTGGGCAGCTGAATCCCTACAAAAGAATCCCAAATTATCAAATACGTCTACAGATATATTACCATGTGAGACCAGTTCCTGTGGGGGTAGACAATAGAAGATGTCTATCTGTTTTCTGTAAGTTAAATAGCTTCTGCAAGTGTTTTTTTCCCTTTGAACTTCAGTAACTGAATGCTATCTCGCTTCCACTTCATATTTTGAAGTACTATTTTGGCTCTTCTAGCCTGCCTCTCCATTAACTTCAGCAAGCATTGGCTGAGGTCTGTTTGTCTTTAAATAGACCTTGAATATACTGCATGGGATAGTATATTCAGGCAGATGCTGATACTCAGTTCACTATCTCTCAGTAGACCCCAGCCAATTGAAGGATATATTTGGAGGAAATGATAACTACAAATACAAGAAAAAGTCTCAAAAGTAAAAGAAGACATTTCTAACTCTTTACACAGTTTTAAAACATCAGAAACTACCATCTACAGGTAAATTCAGAGAACAGTAAATAAAGAAAGATATTCCTAATATATAAACTTAAATAGAGTGATATATCCCGTTGTATAAAGCTAGAATTTTCAGGGCAGAATATAATTAAATTACATAGATGTGTTCTTGCATCTCCATGACAAAGAAAACCAAGATCTGTCACTATCAAATTAAGCATGAAGAAGAAGAAATTAGGAAAAAACAAAACAAAATATATGCAGATGCATATACAGATATATTTTTTAAATATTTTCTTAAAGTATCTCTTAAAAATGAATGTATTACTCTGAATTAATAGTCCTCTAATACTATTGCAGAAGTTCAAAAGATTTCATACCTTTATGTTCAATTGCAATGGCCTACCCAAAAACCCAAAGGAAATTCTTTGTACTTGTCATAGTCAGCTGAATTTACCATGTTTCACCAACATTTTATGAAATAAAGATTCCTCTCTTCACAGAAATATCCTTAGGATATTACAATTCATTTTTAAAGTATTAAATGTTTCATTTTATTAAAAATGCTGGAATATACTGGCTTTGCGCTTCAAGACATTTAAAGTACTACTTTGCTAAATTGTTTGGAGCTGCTGCTGCAAATCACTGAAAGCTATTACGTGAGACCACCTGCAAAACTTAAATATGATTAGAATAGTTGAGAGAAAGTGTGTGAATATGTGCCATATTTCTCTAATTATGTTACAAGGGCAAGCCCACGGCATAATTATTACAAGGTGGCTTTTGGAAAAAAACTTTTGCTGCTTTGTTTTCCTTTCTTCATATGGAGAGGAGTCACTGCCATCAGAATTCTTGTTAGGTGGCCCTCCAAATTCTGAGTCCAAGAGATCACCAAGTCTTGTCAAATAAGAGTTTAAATTAAAAAGGTACAGTGAAAAAAAAAAGGACCCAAAGCTGTCAGAGTTCTGCATTATTTATGCTGTTTAGGCTATTAAAATACTGTTAAACTGATCCAAAGCAAAAGCTAGAGAGCAGAACAAGACCTTTTGGAAAGTGTAGAATCATACCAGATGGATCTGCATTAAAATTTCATTGCAGATGATGAATATGTTTTTAAAGTTGATATTTATTGACGAATACACATCTTACCATGCTTTAGTCTGCAACGCAGGCTGGTCCCAAAACACACAGACCAGATTTCTTCATTTCTTAGATGAAATTAAGCTGGACAATTTCCTCCAGCTGCTGAAGCACATTCAGTCCATTGGACCAGGGCAGAGCTACTCCAAAGTAAAATTCCCAAAGACAGAAAGTGTGAATGTCATCTCTGTATTCAAAATTAAGAGTCCCCAATCGGGAGGCAAGTGAGAGCTATGATTTCTTAACTGTAACTTCTGAAAATAATGATGCTTCAGGAATGAGTGCTTGTTTGATACTAAAACCACATGAACTCACCACCACTATTCCGGCAGAAGTGTGCATTTTGCTTTTCTACAAATATTCAAGTAACTTTGTTTCAAACCTTTGTGTTGGCAAAAGCACAATTTTGGGAATATCATAAAAAAACACATTAGTACAGACAGCTAATGCATATGACAAAACAGAGTTAGAACCTTACATGGCTGACTGAGAGGAAGACCACATGTGTCTTCAGTTCTCCCACTTTGTATAACATTTACTTTCTCTATGCTATCTGAAGAATTCATTCTTCAACTATATTCATACATTTATTCTCTGATTGGTGCAAAAACATTCTTTTTTACATAGATTTCATCCATTCATCATTTCAGACCTAGTTACGTGCAACGACCAAGACATGTATGTCCAGATGGGTCTGGTAATGATCCCTTTTGTGACAATGGCTATCAGGATCTTATCTCTTGTGATGTCCTTGGCTGGCAATGACAAACTGATTTTTAGATGTGCTTTTTATTTAGGACCTTTGACATTATTATTTTACCTGACTTGTCATACGTTTTGAGTGAAATTCCCAAATTTCATTTCTCTTTTGTTTTACTTTTTTGGGCAGTTTAGGGTTCCAATCCTCTTCTTATCACCACAACTTTGAACCGCCTTGCTCTTCATCTTCTTCTTACCTGTCATTTGAATGACACCACAGAGTGCTCTATATTGCTTAAAGGATACTATTTCTTTAACATCTTTTTCTTTGCCACTACTGCTGGTGCTATCACACACATGCACACTTCTATTCATAAATAATCCAGACCAGTCTTTGTATTCCTGCTCCTATTTTCTTAATCTATCTGCCACGTGTCACCTTTCATGTGTTACCAAGATGTTTCAAGACTGCGCTGTCAGAGCTTCTGACTCTTGTTCCCCTGTTACATCCTTGATTTCTTTGTGCCTTTTTCCATGCCAACCCTCATATTTGACAGAGACTATCAAGATAATCCATGAAGCTGTCTCACTGCGCTTCCAGTTCACCTTCCCCAGTGCCTTAAAACACTTAACAACAGTTGAGCTGCTGGGGGAATGCTATGACCATTCCAGCTATTTCTGCCTTATTTTTTCTCATATCTCTTTTACCTCTGTCCAACCTCTTAGACTGAGATTTTTAGCTCACTGGGGCAAGAGCATCTCTTTAAACATAAGGCAGGTCCTGTTTTCCCAGGCAGAGAGCTCTTCACTGCTGTTGGCTGATAGCACTCCTGTGGGAATTTCTAATGAATACTGCTGCATTTTTAAGGCTCAGACTGAAGCTTCATATCTGTGAACAGATGAAATTAATTGGACACCTGAAATTGAGCTGCTTTTAAGGAAAACATCAGCATCTAAAAATAAACCATACCTTTAGTTTTGACTGGCCTAATTTAAATATGCCATTAGATGGTTTGTATTTCCATCTCAGTCTTAAGCTGCTAAAGTCGATGACCATGACTTGGTTCTTAAACTGCTTTCCAAATTTTCTTGGCATTTCATGTAATAAAGAAGGTGAGGTATTTTTTTCTTTTTAAAATTTGCTGTGAAATATTTATTCTTGAAATATATATCTCGAATAATTTAAGGTAAATTCTGAGTCTGGTGGATATCCTCAGTGTGCAAACTACATCTCAATTCAAACGTGGACACACTGCAGAACCCATAAATTCAGTCTATGGAAGCATCCTTATTTTCTTTGCCAGAGTGTTTCTGCAACCAAAAAACCCCAAAACCTTCTACTAAGCTTTATTAATGCATCAGAATTCTATTCTTCTATTTCAAGGAAGTAAAATCATTTCTTGGACACATTTTTGTCCACTTTTGCTGTCTAAATACAGGTTTTGTGGTCCCTCAAGTTCTTGTTAATGGAAGTTTAGGTGGTATATGTATAAATCTTCTCAATAAGTCCCATAAATTATGGAGAATTAGGATCCATTTGCCACAACTAAGACACCTTCAGAATATCTTCTACATCTGAGTTTGTCCCTAAAAGTAAAGGATGCAATGGAGAAAAAAAAGAAACAGTAAGGGATATTCTTGTATTCTAAACCTGGCAATGAGAAAGATCTGTGAAACACCCTCTGAAGATGCTTATTTTTCACTACTGAATATCAAGAAAGGTCAGAGAGACCTGCTCAGATGTAGCTATTTAGCTTTTAGATTTCCAAAATTAGGTGAGATGAGCTGCACTTTACATGACTAACATGGAACAGCATTTTTTGGATTGACAGAAATCTAAAAATAGGAGTTTTGAATATAAATGCACTTTTAACAAATTTCCTCCAAACTTGTTACTGCAAAGACTGAATAAAATCAACACTTCTAATAATAAGTAAGTTATTCACTTGAATTCACAGTCTCGATAAGGATCAGTACATCCTATGTAAAACCTGGCAGTAATCTAGAATAGCAGTTGAGAGAATTTACAGTGCTGATTAGTTATTACATATAAACAGTCGTTGGCAAAATATTAGTTATTTTGTTGATTTTTTTATCATGTTTGACTCATTTTTGGTAGATTTTACAACTGCCTTACAAACACTGAAAACATGGAGGTTAAAACAAATTTTAAATGTGCTTCTTTAAGAGTAACATTCTACATGATAAAGAAGAAGGAGGAATTATATTTGCCCTGAAGTAGTGGATTAGGCTGTGTTAGCTTCGAGGTCATGATTTAGCTTTCAATATTTACTTGAAATTCTTTCCTTATATTAGCCTGGTACATGCTGACCAGGACATCAGCACAGTTGTGACATTTAACAGAATGTTTAATGTAATGAGTTCGTTCTTTTTAACCGTCTTAATCTAGGCAATAGCTCAAATTTTAGAATCAGTTTCATAAAGCCTACTCCTGCATTAAAGCCAAAGGTGCAGATAATCAGGTCATTTTTAAATCACTCAATTTGATATACATTGAGGGTTCTCTTGTGCCACACATCTAGCATAAATTTCTTGCCTTTATTTGTGCAAAACCCCCACAATTCCCAGAATTTTTCCATGCTGCTTTGCGCTGCCAGCAGACAGATCTCCTCTAGAAAACAACTCCATGCTTCTTTCCATATTAATCTTTGTACTTGGAAAAATATCCTCCAAAAATGAATTTATCGAGTTGACTCCCTGGTGACAAAATTTATCATGAAGTCTCACTTTTCTTGAGAAGCATAAGGGGAAGGATAGGGACCGAACGCAGAAGTGATGGGCTGTCTTCATACAGGCATATCATTCAGAGCAAGCAAATGTCGATCTTGTCATTTGACACCCTGAAATTGTGTGAGGCATTTCACAAAGCAAACTTGCATTTTTGTCTTTAGCTAGAATTCAAACTGAATTCAATATGACACAGTAAATGTCTGAAGACAGACAAGAGTAAGGGCAAAGAAAAAAAGTGGATGAAAACGACAGTAATAATTCACAGACATGATCAAGGAGTTAAGAGGTGCAAGATGTAGTTTGTCTGCGTAGCTGAACTTGGGCAGGATAGCAGGAATAACATTCAAGGAGATGTTAAATAAGATTGATATGACATTGGCCCCGGTGGAGAACTTTCACTCTGAATTACTGGCCTTGTCATTGAAGTATACTCGAAAACTTTGATTAGAGATCAGCAAACTAACCTTTTGTGCTATTCAGAGTGACAGCAGTTCTGATATTTTCATCAAAACTCTTATATGACATATAGTGTCACATGCAACACCTGGATCAATAAAAATCTGTGCCAGTCTCAAGTTGTGATTGAAAGCCATTCTCTGTGTGAGTGTGGGAAGCTGTTCAGTGGTACTGGGGTGGAGAAAGAGGCTTAGTGAAGGGTAAATGAGCTGTTTGTTATCAAGTGGATTTGATTCATTATTAGTCCTTCTAAAAGCTCATACTCTGAAGACAGTTGAATGGCTAAAGTGACAGACTGGCTCCCTTTTTCACTTTGGGTAAAGAAATCATTTTCAGCTTTTATCATGACTGGCACAAACACTTTTCCTGGGAAAAATGTCCTTATTCCTTCACTTCACAAAGAAATCCACAACAGCCAATTATCACACATCCATCTTCAGCTACCCTCCCAAGTAATCCCCTTTTACCTTAAACAACCAATTGACATATTCGATGACATTTTTACATATTTGCTAGAGATCTGCTTACCTAAAGAGTTATTTCAACAAGCTGTTAGGGGTTCCATGTTTCAAGAAGGGTCATGCTCCTGTAAGTACAAAACCCTCAGCATTTGTATACTTAGCAGGAATGGAAACACGTAGACCAATCTCCAGCCATTGCTTTCTCTATTCAAATGTCATATACATATGCATTCAGTGTCATCTGAAGTGCTTTGAGGTAACCAAAACTATTTCTTAAGGCTGGCAAAAATAACACAGGACCTCTGGGAGACCCATGCCCTACTAGAACAGTGAGCAGTTGCTATTTATCTAATGTTCTGGCAACTGAAGTGAGACCACAGTATGAAGGTCAGCCTGAGATCAAGAAACCCATGTTCTGGTGTCTGAGTGCAGATATTCATCTAGATGTGTCCTTTTAGCAAGAAGAGATTTAGTCAAGGTAGTGAACAAACCCTAGTGACCAATTCAGCTTGCTCTAGGGTGGACACCTAGGGCTGGATTCAGTAAACTTCTAGTGCCATTTGAAACACTTTACAGTGTTCAAGACAATACAGGTTTAAAACTGTGACACAGGATGATGGCAAAGAATCTCATTCTGGAGTAGCTTCTCCTTCTGGAAGTTGAAAGATAGGGTAATGAAAGAAGGGTACTTAAGGATAAATGCCTGAAGCAGAATCCCATCTGTATTGGGTCACGGTGAACACAGTTCACTTTCTGAGCTGAAGATGCAGGTCTTAATTTGCATTGTGCATTGCCTTACATAGTTATAAATATTGGAAAAGGAAAATGAGCTTCAGTCAGCCATGAAAAACATGTGACTAGCCAAATAATTCCACATTTTGCTCATAGGTATGTGTTGCCTGTCATTCATTGCAAAAGCATGGGAGAAGTAATATTATCATTTCACTCATTTTTGTTTCATTCAGTTTTGCTTCCTCAGAGATTTTTTGTCTGTTTGAATCAAGTGACCATACAAGTAATCTTTCAGAATCTGTCCCGCTTTCTTATGGGACCTTTCCACCAACTCAACTCAGAATTTAGTGCCTTCCTTACTCTCTGTCTCTTGAATCTATGATTTCAAAACTTTGACCCTTATCACTTTGACCCCAGTAACTTCCCAGACCTCTTTTTCATCTTTTAAAACTTAACATTACAGCTTTCTTAACCAGAATATCCCATAAACACCCCAATTTTTGTAGACAACTTACAGCCATCCTCAGTCCATGACCTCAATGGCAGCAGCACATGAACATCATAAGCCAAATCCAGTTCCAACACCACAATGGCTCCAGGCCCTCAGATAAAGCTAGATCTCACACATTTTCAGTGACATAATCGTTCTGGGGGCTAATTTATTTATTTATTTCCTTTTTTTAAGTATGCAAGCTGGAAACAAGCCATGGCTGAGGTCAAGCTCTAAGAAAGATTGATTTTTTTTTCTGGCACACGGAATTTGAGGAATCCTTTATCTTTTGCCTCCTTTTTGAACTTCTCCTGAAATGGATAAAAGCACAGCTTTTCAAGTTCTCTCATTGAAAAACATAAGAAGAATAAGATTCACAAATATCTGTTTTCTGCAGTCACAGAAAGTTCACCCCCACATACTGTGTCCCTTAATTCCATTCTTGTCCTTCACCATCACTGTACTTTTAATGATAACCTTAATCTTGAAACCAACAGGAACCACATGTTAAATCCCCTGTGTATCTCCAGACACCAGAAACAACACCTCAGAAGCTTCTCTTCTCTTGCATTCCTCTTTTGCTTTCTGTTGTATTATATTTGCCCTTTTAACAGCTTGAAGGAAAGTAAATGATTTACAGAGATTTTTTTCCGGATTCTGTAATTCTCTAACACTTAAAAAAAAGAAAGAAATTAGATAAGAAGCTTCACCAATAAAAGAACTACTCTAATTGATAGTGGTATTGTCACCTTTTACTCAGCTATCAAGTAACATTATTTCTGGAAGATGTGTAGATGAGCTGCCATTCTAGAACTGAAATCATTGCGTACGCCTCGGAAGTCTGCCTGATCTTTCTCTCGGATGATGTCCAGTACCATTTCCCTTGTTTGCTGTACTTTAAATGCATCTCCAGTAATATGGAGAGGTTTATCTGCTCCAGTAGGCAATGGACCGTCTTGGATCATGATCATTCTCACACCTGTTCGCTCCTGCAACTGTTTTATTGTTTCACCTCCTTTGCCGATGACTAGACCCACTTTGGGTGCCGGGATCAAAATCTCCTGAATCGTACTGTTGCCATCAACATCGTTGTGAAAACCAGGTCCGTTTCGACAGCGATCTACAATCTGCCCCCGTAGCCGTTTTGCTTGTTCAATGCTCTCTGGTGTCCCGGTGAGCACACAGGGCCTCTCAGGCATCCCACCACTGTCTGGAGCAATTTGAATTTTGCAGCCAGACTCTGCCTGAATCCGTGAGATCTGTTCTCCTCCCCTGCCAATTATAAATCCAACCATTTTATCAGGCACTTTGAATTCTTCTGTTATTACAGCCCTTTGATGTACCAGGGCCCCTAACTGGTTACCTATTCTCTCTGCGTCTCTTATCTGTGCTCCATGAAGCCCACTTACACGGAGACCTGTAAGATGCTCCACAAGTATCTTGGCCTTATAGTTCCCAGTGCTGTAAACTGAACAGGAACTTCTCTCCGGGGTGATTTCCATTGTTGTTTTATGCCCTCTCTTTTATTTTATGATTTTTATATTTTTTTTGTTTAATTTTTTTTTATTAGAGGTTTATAGGGATGTCTTAAAGTATATGTGTGAAAATAGTGGCTTCAGAAACCAGTTGTAGGACATGTCCCTGTTTCATAAGCTACTTTTTATGGGCAGTCATCTCCTTTCTCACCTTAAACCAAGAGTGTTTTTAACACTGCCCTATTCAGGCATCTATTTACTTGCTGCTGGTGTTGGATTTTAAAGCTGTCTATATGTTAGACTTACATTGGTTTCTAAATCTGGGTCATTTGGCTAAATGAGATTGAAGGTGCATACATGAATAGTTCAGACGGCATTTTCAAGGGGACGAATTTCAGCAGAGGCAAGATGGGTGCTATAATCTGCTGCTGCCACAATATAAAACTGTACCCAAAGTTTAAAATGCACATGAGGAATGAGAAGTGAACTTTCAGGGAAAGCTCCTAAACATTGGTCCTTTCAAGAAGTTGTATATTATATATATATATATATGTATATACAATACACCAAATGTGATCCTGGGCATTGTAGCTCTGTAGAAGATGCACAGGTCAGTGACCTTAGTATGATGAAATATAGATCCATTTTCTTGTCTTTCTGATGAAGATTAGCAGGAGCTTGAGAATATAAAGAAATTCTTTCCTGTGAGGGTGGTGAGGCACTGGAATGGGTTGCCCAGGGAGGTTGTGAATGCTCCATCCTTGGCGGTGTTCAAGGCCAGGTTGGATGAAGCCCTGGGTGGCATGGTTTAGTGTGAGGTGTCCCTGCCCATGGCAGGGGAGTTGGAACTGGATGATCTTAAGGTCCTTTCCAACCCGAACTATTCTATGATTCTATGAATACTAGGTCAATAACATTTCTGAAAAGCAGTAAGACCACTCCTTGCTGCTAGAAACAACATGGATCACATTGACCAGATTCTGTTTCCATTTGAAGGCACATTAAGAAGCCTAGAGCACATCTTCCTTTGTGTGGAGGCTTGTATGATGAAAACTTCTATCTTGGTGATTTTCCAGTTTAACACTGTGATCTTTTTGGACTTAATCTGAAGCACGTCATTCAGTGATCTGAGATAATTCCTGAGAAGTAAACAGAGCATTTTACACACACATTCTCTGTAACAGCAGCAGCTGATGAGATCCCAGGCTCTTTGAGATGCACTGCAATACAGATGTGATGTACCACGTGCATCTTACTCTCTAGAAAACCTTTCATTGTATCTTAATCCCTTCTGGAACTCAGTTCTTCATATGTAAAATGGAGATCAGAGCACCCTTCATCTAAGTTTTTCATATGGGTAATGTCGGCCTGTACAGTCTGCAGTCTGTTCCTAAATTTCACCTTATATTTAAAGAGATTTCTTCAATATCTTCTTGCAGCTTTCCCTGGTTTCATGCTGGCCTTGTAGTCAACAAGGAAAACATTTGCTTGCTTTTTTTGTAATAACAACAACAACCACAACAATAATAATAGCTATCTTATAGCTATTAAAAGATTATAACATCTACTTTCTGTCTTCCCGCCAGTTATTCAGTTGCCCAAAGACACCTGGCACAGATTCAAATGCCTTGGAAATCCTGCTTGGCCTTCACCTCCCTCACATCAGGCTGCCCTTTGCAAATGCTAGGAATGACACAAGGCACCTTCAGTTTTCCTACACAGCCATGTTTTGATAACTAAATCAAGATTCCCTTTTCTAGATAAAGCATCTACCTTCTCCACCTTAGGGTTGCTTTCTAGATCTTCCACTGTCCTTCTCTTGATCTTCATCTCCTTTTATATGCAGTGTCCTGTAAATAAGGCTCCAGCTGAGCACATTCATGTAATTGCCACCTGAGGCTTACACACAGCAATACCATCAATGTAGCCCAGAAGAGAATGTGCCTTTCTTTGTTCACCACTCACACTCAGCCTATTAAAATTTAAACTTCAATGTTTTTTCCTCATGCCGCTATCTATCAAGTTATTTCTCTCTGAATTTGATTTCCTTCTCAGAAGTGCAACACCTTATACCTGATTTTATTAGAATTGAAACATCCATGAATTGGGACTCAAACCATGTCTCCCAACTTTTTTGTACAAATTTCCACTTGGGTCTCCCTAGGGCACATAACTTTTGCATTTTCCCTTCCCCCCAGTTAAACCAGAATTTACAATTCCCTCATTCGGATCAACACTGGAAAGGATAACTAGGCTCAGGTTTAGCACAAACCTATTAGACAGTGTCCTCCCAATATGGCAGAGAATCTCTCCCCGTAGTCCATTGAGACATCTAGATCAGCAGCTGAAAATTCAAGCCTGGTCAGTGTGGAGGAAAAGGAGCAGAGAGACATGGAACAAATTACCTAAAAGTAAACAATGGAAGCTTTTGATGAACAAAAACATATGGAACAAAACTGAAGCTCAAAATCAAGGTTCAATCTGAACACTGCTTCAGCTGTCACGGCTTCATTCTTTCAGGACTAACTGCTGTGCTGTTGCTGAGAAGAAATTACCCAAAACAGGATTTTGCAAAGAATAAAGTAGTTCTAAAAGGAAGCTCCAGAACAACTGTGCATCCTTTCAAGCAAAATCTATTCAGCCACTCGCTTCTCCAAGCACAGGCTGACACAATGATAATAAATATTAAGCAAAGATAAATAATTTGCGTTCATTATGGCTTATAATTGCAAAGCTTAACAAACAGTGACCCAGATACAGTGGACCGATTTTCCAGTGTATTTTTCTTCCCTTCTATCCTCTGCTGAACCATAAATGCTGTTCTGAGATGCATTATTTCGTTGGCAGCAAATCCTGCCAATGCTATTACGGAATCGTAATATTTTACAATTGAGAAGATCTATTAGATCAGTGAGTCTACTTTTCCTCCATGGAAAGGATATTGTCTCCCAAGAGGGATACGTCTTATATTGAAATAAGGCTACCTGTTGATTGCAGCAAAAGCTGCCATTTGCTGTCTTCTGCGGGTATTACAGTTTGCTTTACCCCATCAAAGTCCTGCTGCATTGTCTCTTGAAAAGGGTTTATAATGGGATAGGGGTGTTAAACCTCTGTTGCACAAACTGCAAACAGCCCATCAGGAAAGTGAGCCCAGAACAAATCCATCTCCTCTATACCACCCTTTTGTGGGGTACATCATGAACAGGCTGCAAAAGCAGCTTGCTTCTAGGCATAGATTGTTTTCAGGCTGTGTTGCATTAGATTCTTGCTTCCCTCTGACTACATGTGTCAAAAGTGACGGTACTGGGCACGAAGAGCATGGTCCTGCAGCACACATTCTGCATGCCTAGCCATCCCCCACGCAGCCAGATTTACCACCCACATGCAAACTGACTTTGTCCTGAATTTACATTCCTGCCAGGATGAATTTCTCAAACTTACAGTCAGTCTAGAGCTTTAAGAAAGTATCAGTGCAACTTCAGGGTTTGCAGCGGAGTTGCAGGAAACTCATTAGTCAGAAAGGCAGAGGCTGAGATAGTTCTCCCACAGGTTCAAACAACCCTTCAGCACAAACCTCTGCCAGCCTGGAGATAAAACCTGGTGTGGGAACTGCACTGACTGCACCTGTGAACTAGCAGAAGTCAAACAAACCACATAGGTAAGTTAGGAAATTCCCTGAAAGCTGGGGTATGTGGGTTTAAGAGTCTCAGCTTCATAGGTTAAACCTTGAGGGTCTCATATCTGGGTGAAATTAGGAGGAACGGCAGGGAAAAAGTACAACCCAATGACTTCTGTGTAAAACCTAGGACAGCAACAGGAGTTATTTCCAATGTACATTCAGTTCTGCTCTGAAATGGCCCTCAGGGACTCAGTTGTCAAAATACACATATACATTAATTACCAGATGGGGAATGTAAGTCAATGTTCTGCAATACTCCTCACTCTGCCCAATAAACAGGAGATAATTCAGAACTGGCTCTGAAGTTGATTTGAAGAAGATCACACGGAAAACTATCAACCACAGTCACTTTCAGATCTCTTTTTTCTGCCAGAATGGCAGAAATTGGTTGGCAAAAGTTGACTTAAATATTAATATGTATCCAAAACTGGAAAAAGAAAATCTGGCTTGTATTTTTGTATGCCCTGTAATAGAATCACCTAGAAAAAACTACTGCTGATTGTGCCAACGGACAAATAATTTCCCTTTTAGTAGAACTGATCTCCAAAGGTAGGTGATACAGTATGTTTCAGAACAGAGCTGAGATTAAAGGTGATCTGTGAAAAAGAGGGTAAGGGCAGAAATCACTCTAGTAGCAGTGCTTAACAACTGTTAGTGATCAGTCAGTATAAAGCAACAAGAATGTTATTATTTTCCTCTGTGGCATCTAGATAAGGTAGCTTATAATAAATTCTAGATCTCACTGTCTTCATTTGCCAGTCATCCCACATTCACCCTTTCATCATATCTATGCATGTTGTTGGCACTCTGAAGATAATCTGTCAGTTTGCTGTGTTGTCTGCTTACATTATCATAACTCATAGGGGCTTCCTTAAATCTTATGCCTCTTTGTCGCTATCAATAGTCTGCTGTGACTTTTTTATTTTTATCACTCTAGCACCAAGAAATGCTGGGAAATGTTATCAGTTCTGTCTGCAGGGAAAGGAAATTATAACTGTCAGTCTGCCCTATGTTCTAGAGAGCTCTTCTGCACCCCAGAAACAAAGCATTTGCTGGCAGTTTGACAAGCCCTTTTCTTTTTAGTTAAAAGGGAAAAATAATGAAAAAGATCAATAGGAAGTGTAAACTGCATGAATTTTACTGAATTAGAATGACTTTCTTGTGGCACTGCTCATGCAAGGATTTAATGCAAGCTTTGGACACGATTGTGTTATTCAGAAGAGTAGTCCTTGGAATAGGGGTGGCAGAAGAAGGTTAAGCGAGAGCTCAGATTTTGCATAACTTTGCACACTGAAGAGGCCATTAGGCAGGCAATGGCTACTGGTGCAAGGCAGTAAACACACAAGCACTTCTCATATTTCTACATACAGAAAGTGTAAAGGGCAGTCCCATTGACCACTTTGTCCTGAATAGCTTTTCAAGTCCATCAAGCCCATGGACCTCATGAACCTGTGATCAAGATTCTTAGACCATGGGGATGGCAGTTAATGATGTTAGGGATTATTATTATTAGTCATCATTTAAATTAAAGAGCATTTTTCAACTAATAAGAAAATAGGAGTTTTAAGAGGACTGAAAACATCTGCCGGAATCAGTGTATTTCAGCCAGGGGAAAGGAACAATGTGTAAGTAGGGGATAAAAGTACATCTTTATCAAGTAAAAATCACAAAAGAAGGGGGCTAAGAACTCAAACACACCTACCCAGGTCATTTTGCATTAAATACAATGCTGTGCATTGATCCAAAATTCATTTTCCTTATTCTGGGGAAAAAAAAAGTCATCTGTTTTCTTGACTTTTTGCTTTTATATTTGCTTTACCTAACCACTACCCTGAGTACCCTATTCAATTTTCAAACATTTTATTATAGTGACAACTATTAACTGAAAGATAAAGCCTCTGTAGGTGCTGTTTAAACTCTACACATCCACTAAAGAGCTTAGTCTGAATAATGTAGGGAGAAAGGATATAATAAACAGGCAACATCCTATATACAAGTGACATTCTGCATCCTTGTACTTTCTCCACACTCCTGATAACCTGGTTCTTTATTTTTATGCTGGGCACAGGATTTGACTCTTTAGAAGTACTTTACCAGAATATGTAATGTTGCTAGTTGTTTCATTGACAATTGCAAACTCAGGAATAGTCCTTTTACTGGAGCAAGAACTCAGCATTGTCACTGCTGTTAACATTATTCTTCATTTTTTCTTAGTGTTCTATTGGAGTCTGCAGGCTTACAAATATTCTTTAACTTGCCTTCATTTATTGCCTGCAAACCCTCGGCAGAAATATTCTCCTTAAAGAACAAATAATGCAAGACACAACTTTAGCAGAGGTTAAAAGAAATATTCAGCTGACTGACTAATGGAAGGGAAAATCAATTATATGGACATCTCTTCAAAATCCAAAACCCTTTATGCTTTTTTTGCTTGTCCTTGGGGATGTTTTATCTTATATAACATTTCTATTAAAGTGTTTCAGCTTAACTGAAAATAGTATCGACAAGCATATTGTAAACTTCTGGGCTAGCACTACATTTCTCTTTATGTTCAAGCAACTTAATTGCTATTAGGGCCCCTGGATAGTGCTTTTAGATAAATAAAAGTGTGCCATTGTAAGACAGTAGGGAATTCGAACAATAAGTTCTGAGTAGGGCAGGAAATAATGGTAAATCACTGTTAACTTGTAATGTTTTCATACAGAAAGTGGGGATGCAAAATGAGAATGAGCTCAATGGAGGAATGGGAGAACTGCAAAGAAAAATTCCCCTTTTCTCTCAGTATTTTATATTGCTACTCAAAACCTCAGCTTCTGAACCCTGATCCTGTAAATACAAAACCAATACTAAAACCCTAATGGTCACCATGGAGTCAACAAAATGTCCTTTTGGGGTCAAACTTTCATTATATTAATTCTCAGGAGACTTATTTTCTCATATTTTTTTTCTCTTATATTTAATCAACTTGCTCCTTGAGTTCCTGAAGTTTCTCAGAGCCAGTCTAAAATTTCTGGCTCGATTTCTTCTTATCAGAAACATCACGAGTTGTCAAAATCACCCCAATCTTCCTAAACAGCCACATTCAAAAAAAAAAGAAAAGATTTTCAGTCTCATCAAAATGGAACATTTAATTTTTGCTTAACATTTGGATTTTTGCTTAACTAAATCACTAATTATAATATAGTTTTTAATTACATGTAATATAAAGCAGAAATGATGTTCCCCTGGGGTTTCAGATGGAATATTGTTTGTACTCTGGAACATTAAACTCCAAGAAAGAAATCTACTAGAGCTATTTAGATTTTATAAAAAAGCAAAGTCAGTAGTCTAGAAAAGAGAATATAGGAAGAAAGACTGAAAAAAAGGAATGTGTTTGGCTTCATGTCTTTGGTTATGTAAAAAGATTGCAGAAAAGTGAAAGAGAATACAGTGTTTTCTCTTTGGATTTTAATGGATACTCCATTACAGACAGCACAAAAAGTACAAAGGTTACAATAAAAGAGAGATCCAGGTTAAATGTAAAGAAGAAACCTTAACATCAGGAAGCCTAATAAAGCATTGTGACAGATTACTAGGAAAGGGGTGGAATCTCAGTTGCAGGTTGTTTTAAAAATTCAGTCAGAAAAACAGAATATGAGAAATGACAAATGATACTAAACTTGCATTAGACCTGAGTAATTAACAAGACTTATCCTAGACCTTACTTAGCTCATTTATTTATGGCGGTTTTGTATTATTTGTTTCTTATTACAACGCATATATGACAGCGACAGTTCATCACGAGTTTTTGCATTCTTTTGATTCCATTTAAAATACCAGAATACCCTCTATAACAGGAGGTTCAATTTCAAACTATTTCTAATGGCTCTGTTAGGGATCTAAAGACAGAAAGAAGGGCCAAAGGGTTATATGTAGCTAAATAAATGAGGGCTTCCCCAGGAGACTTTCTTGCTAGCAAGAGAATTAGAAGACACTGCATGGAAGATTTTAACAACTCTTGTTGTTCATTAATAATTAAAAGAATATTTATCCCATGCAAAGATGGTTAAAAGGTCATGAAATAACACTACTGGGAAGAATAATTGTATGTATTTATAAATATATAGTATTTCACCTCAATATCTCTTAATAGTAACAATTAGCAAATACTTCAACTGAATTCCAAAATTTATTAATTCCTTTAGATCAGTATATCACCCGAGTCTTTATAAAGAATTACCAAGGGACTAAAAAAGGGAAGTGTGGAATGTTCACAAACAATTATATCAGTTGTTCTCCAGCCAAAACATTCATTTATGCAATAAATAAATTTAGTGTTAATTGCTCCACAAAAGAGATGTTCCAGATTTGGATTTGGATTTGGATTTTGGATATGGGTGTCTGCCTCAGTTTGTTCTGCTGCAAACTAGTGCAGTCATTTGTGTGGATGCAAGCATCAGTGTTGAAGCTTCCTCTTCCTCTTGATGACTTGGTTTCCACTTGGGCCTGGTAATTCAGAAGAAGATTGTGATTTATGTGCTAAACAAACACAGAATTAATATTACTGATACCTCTTAATATTGTGTCATGCTGTCTTTAGAGTAGACAGAAAGTGACAAGGAGACTTATGAAAATGGCAATATTACTTCTGCTACCAATAGTAGGGCTAGAGCTCAAGGGTGGGCAAAATGAGAGGAGCATGTACAAAGACAACACAAATTAGGATGTGCACATAGACTTTATCACTATATGACCATAGTTGATTTTTCTGTGTTCAGGGGAGTCTTATCTTTCAAAGTGTGCTAGGTAGAATTGAAGCAGTGACATTAGACTCAATTGCTCTTCATATTGTGGTAGACCAAAGTGATCCTCATCAAGTAGGAGATTCCAATGAAACGGGTTTTCCAGGCACTGAACACAAGCAATGCTGGTATTGTACAGCAGATGCATTATAAATAGGTGAGATAACCATATTTCACTATCTGCAATAAGTGGCAGACACCTATTTTGTCATCTGAAAATCAGAAAAAATAAAACCCAGCAGCTATTTTGTCTTTTATGAATCACATACACGTCAAAATCCACAATTATGACTTAATTATATTCAAGTTTTATTGTAAATGTATTTAAAAGACTCTTGCTTGTCTTCATGCCAAAGAATGCGTTTCACTTACCTACTATGAAGTTAACAGGTGAAAGTACCTCTTTCTTAATATGTTCATTACATGAAAAGCATGCTTCCTTGGATTACTTTTACCAGCATTCACTAATTAATTCTCATAACACTTCTGTAAGTATTAGCATCTGTTAAACATTAGCAATCATAGACAAATGAATCCTTTGTGACTTTCCTTTGCATATTTGTTTTTCCTCAAAAACACTTGAGAGTTATCAAACTTCTTTAATATTTGGACACTAAAGCTTCCGTCCAGATTTTTTGCCTTACTTTATTCTGGCCCTCTGAGAAAGCGTATTTTACCTTTCATTCTTTTAAATATGGATCACGATGATAATAAAAATAATGAAAAAGGATGTTTCTGTGTAAACCTCTCTATATTATAACAATACCTTTCTTCTGCTTGTCTGAACAACCCCCTCATTACATCTATCTTGCTTTGCTTCCGTGCATAAAGGTTTCAGGTTTAGGCTTTTTTACTGCTAGCTCTTCTCTTCTACAGGCTCAGCCCTTCTGTTTCTCATCTTTCTTAGGAGCAGACCTCACAGACCTCACTTAGGCCACCACTGCCCAAGAATCCCATCTCTGTAAACTTCTTTAAGATTCTTCTTCCTGAACGCGGAAGTCTCCACCCTTATCTGTGTTAAATATCTGGATTTCTGTTAAAGTCAATGGGAAAAAATATTTCTAGAGCATTGTTTATCTCATCATAAAAAATACTTTCAAGGTGAATAGTGAATCGGGCCCCAAAATGCTTATTTCCCCCCTTTGAAACTGTAGTGATTCCAGTTCACCAGCTGAGGTGCGAGTGCCAGCCATACCCCATACAAAGGGCTCCAGAAACCTGCTGTTTTGTTAGCTGTAGACCTATACAACATTAGATGAGAAAGAACACAATAGCAACAACAGCAAAAAAACCCCAAACAGTTAAAGCTTTCAGGCTTATCAGGTTCTTTGATAATTCCTTGAACTTTCATGAAGAATCTTATTGTTCTTCTGCACACATTTTTTTTCTTTCTAATTATGAGGATGAGCTGCAGTCGTGTTTTTGCCTCTTTGGACATTTTCTTTCTTTCTGAACTGGTCAAGTAATTAGAAAAAGAAAATCTTTTGTCATTTTGTCCTTTATCTCTGAACATTATGCTCTGCTATTATTGACTAATTATAAGCATCGATTACCTTATGCTTTTCATACAGCTCTTTTTCAAAGTAAAGGGATAACCAAAAACAGATTTATTTATGTATTGAAAAGAAGATATATTCTCAGATTTTTACACTTCCCATGAAAGAGACATTCAGGTGATTTTGATCCTCAGTGTAGTCCTGTTCATAGATAAGTCTCTCATATTCCATCTTTCTTTCTCTTTCATCTGACCATGATGAAGTAATACATAGCAGAAGATAGCCAGAAAGCATAAGGATACATACTGTTCCCAAAATGAAACTGAAATTCCTAAACCCTGTATAAAGTTATCATAGACTTACTGAATGCAGTCTGGTAGCACAAGAGAATTAAAGGTAGAAACAAAACTGAGTTCCAGCTGTGAGACTCATATAGCTTTGTTTTCTTTATACCACACCTTTACACCTCCAAGACCTTCCTGTTGAGAAAAATAAGCACTCACAGAGACAGGCACAACGTAGGTCTTTCAAAGGACACCTTAACTTTGCTCTTCTGTTCTTTTATACTAAGAGAATTCAAAATGAAGGTAACCCAATGTAATTCTACTTTTTACATGGAAACAACACAGCCCTTATCAGTGCTTTAGCAGTGCATGGCTGAGGATATCTGTGGCTATTCTGACCACCAGAGGCTTGCATTTAGTTTAAAGATGCAGAGATGCTTTTAGTTTTCCAGAGACAGTATGAAGACATGCAAAGCAGCTGTGCTTCCCAAAGCTGCAACCCAGCTTTTAGATTATCTGCTGTTGATTTCCAACAGTTACTCTTTTTCTGCAGTTACAAAACTCCTAACATTTCTAAACTCATATTTTTATCTTTCCCACCACCTGAGAATGCCATCTGCTGTTTATCACAAATATATCCAGCTTCCCATAGCATATTTCTTTGGGATGTTCTCAAAATCCGTTTTGGTAGGACTTTGTTTTTCATTTTGGTTTATTTTTCTCTTATTTATTTATCGATCAAACCGTGCATAGCACAAGGCACACGTGGGTTTTGCTGTATTTTTCCCTTCTGTTGTAATTTGACAAGCAGTGCATTTTAAACAAAAAGGACAGTCCTTTGTTTGAGCTTCTGGTCACAATCCTTATTAGCACGCATGAAGTAATGGTTCCTGCAGATTAAATCACATTTGACATATTTGAACTTACGAAACAGCCACTGCACAACCAAGGATCAAGTTACTCAGAGCAGTTATTATATGTTTTCTACAGAATATACTGGCTTGCCTAGCAGAATGAATTGGGATGCATTTTCCTGGGAGATGGTGACTTTCTGACAGCAGGTTTTTTCAGGTTTTGGGGTTTTTGTTCAAATTGTCAGAGAAATGTGTTCATTTCAAAAGAAGTCTTGTTAGGAATCCTTTTCAAGCTCCATGTGGAAATCCAGTCAGAGTGGACTCTGATTACAGCACACTTTAAATCAGAGTGAAATATTGATGAGTGCTTACACCCCTCAAGTATTGTGATGTGGACCCTTTCTCCATCTATTCTTTTAGTGATAGCTCAATTTAATTCTTTAAAGAAGTGTGAGATTCATCTAATCTACCTGTAGGTTCTAAAAACCAGCTCTCTAAGCATAGTAATCAAGGCTTCAGGTACAGTCAAAGGAAAGAAAGAGCTGGAAGGGGCAGGTACCTGCCTTTTAAGATGGCACAAACCTTTCTCTGACACTGCCTCTCCTATGGCTTTAGAAGAAACTTTCAACCACAGCAATACTGTCATTCTGTGAAGATCCTGTCCTTAGTAACTTGTTGATGTTTTTGACCCAGGTCTTGAAAACCTCAGTTAAAAACCTACTCTCTCTCTTTCTAAAAAGACTTCAAAGATCTGAATTTCTGGATGCAGCAGAAAAAGAAACAGAGGCTGCAACTTCAACTTTCTCTCAAACCCGATTTAATTATACAAACAACCCTAGGCTGGGGTTCTCACTCAAAGATAACACTTGGACCCTGCTGCTGTACATTTTGATCTTCACTGAGCATCTCAGGCATAGGTATCTGCTGCAGTTTGGGATAATCCAGCATATCCTAGACAGCCAAACAGGGCTGGGAGATGGAGACTCATTGCTGGCTTATCAAGTAAAGCTTAAATGATACTATATGCTTATGCAATGGCAGCAGATGACACTACATGCTTATGCAAATTCAGCCAACATCTGAACTGAGCATTTCTGAAAATCTTGCTTTAAAAACATGTAGAATCAATGAGAATAGCAAGATTTCAGGAGGAAGAGATCATCTATAGTGACTAGAACATAAGCCTGGAAATTAGGGGACCCAGGTTTAGCTTCCTTCTCTGTCACAGACATTTTATGTTATCCTAGGTAAGTCACTCTGCCTTTCTGTGCTTCTTACCTCCCACTTGTCAAATAATTCTTTCTTCCTTACTTCTGTGGGATATCATAAAGCATGTGAAGTGTCCAGATTTTATAGTATTAGTTGCCATAAATGTATCTGAGACTGTCAATTTTAAGCTGGTGAGGGTACATTTTGTTAGATATTCCAACAGTTATTTTGTCATTATCCTGCATAACCGGGCAGAGCCAGCTCACGATTTTGCAGAAATATAGACTTAGGTTTTGTGGAGTTTTGTTTTATTTTGTACCTTTGTTTTATCACAGTGATGGGGGGAAGCGGCTGAGAAACTTCTGGCAAAATTAGAAGATGAAGGGAAGAGCCTGGGTAGGATGTGAGGATGTCAGTCAGGGTGTGCTGTCTGCTGCTATCAAGGTGTTGGAAGGACTGAAGGCAGGAACTTCAGTTACTGGCAGACATCATCCTAAAACACCTGATTCCTGCCTTACTAGCAGCAACAGCCACCAGCCATGGCTGTTTTTTTGTTAACCCAACTGTTTGTTGTCAAAACCCACTATCCTGAAACTCCTAAACCCAGCTTTGTAATAAAGGCACCATTACAGTCATCGCTTGAGGTTCAATTTAATTTCCTAAACAAAGGCCTCCCTAGCTTACCTTAACCACATACTCTAAGCTGGCACATATGACACAATGCCTGTAAGAGACCTGTGCCTCTTTGCAGAGGCAGCCGAAGATCAGTTACCTTAAAGCGTCTTGAATTGCCCAGAGTGCCAGTGGTTAGATTATTGAATCAAAGGCTTTGTCTCGTGTGTCTAGAATGTAGCTGAAATAAACTCAGAATACACCCATAGAACAAATACTCCATGTGTCACCCCTATTGCTACTTGCTCTTCATTACGAACTAAGGAGCATTAGTTATGATGTTCACTTCTCATTTCTGGTGTCATTTTGGGTTTAGGCTGTTCTTCTGCACGATAAATGACATTATACAGCTCTACCAGAAAACGTGAGTTTTTAGGGATTGAATTTATGGGACATCAGATATCTTAGGTATCTAATAACCTGACTGGAGTTAGAAGCCTAAGCATCTTTGTAATTCTGTCCCTTATTACCCCAGTATTATGGAATGCACATAAGAAGAGGGAGAAGAAATGGCGAAAGAAAAAAAATAACCCTGTCAATCTAATAACTTTCACCAGCCAGAGCAAACAAACAAACAAAAAATCCCAGTTTTAAATAATCTCCAGTGAATATTTCTAGCCTAATTTGCTCATGATAATGGATGAGTGTTTTTCCCTAATTGGTAGTTTCCGGTGGGAGTATGGGCTTTTTTTGTTCTCTGATTGCCCTGGACATTGCTGGAGTACTGTTTCAATTGATAGTCTGGCACTTCACTCCCATTTTTTTCCTCATACTACAATTTCAGAGTCAGTTAAGTCATCTGATGATGCTGTTTAATTCTTTTATAAATAACAGGTTTGCAGAATGGGAGAACTGTAGCTAAGAAATTATAGCCCAACAGAACAATTTGGGCACTACTTTGAACGACACACACGCTTCTTTTATTTCAAAATTATTATTGTGGTGTTTTCATATAATCTTTGATTAAATTGAGAAGTTAGCTTCAGAAGAACTACAGTAACTATAACCCAGTTCTGCACAAACTGATTTAGTATTGGCAGTGTGTAACCCTATATAATTCTCTTTCGGCTCCTCTATTTTTTTTCTCAGATTAATAAAAAAACAAACTTACACAAAAGAAATTAAATTAGTTTTCAGGCAGAAAAACATTTGTATGACAAAATCACATTTTTTAAAATATCACAGTTAATACATTTGTGCTAAGAGATCAGTAAAATTATCTTGAAACATCTAAGTTACATGGAACAAATAACCTCTACACACAAGATGACAGATACTTTTCTGCCCTTATCCCAAAGGCACAGTATCTCACTGATGACTCTTGCAAGGTTTCTTGTATCTACTCTGAAACATGAATTACCTTGATGATATTTTATTATGCTAGAAAAATTACTGGCCAAGTGGTAAATCTGCATTGCGTGCATAATGGATAGCATCAGTTTTCCCTTCAAAGGCCTTTAGAAATTCTAAGAACACTATGGGATAAGTGATTATCTCACCTGCAAATCATTGTGCGTTTTCTCTGAAAACTCATTAGATAGATACCATCCCATTTGGTCTCTATCTGTCTATCACTGTCTTTACCAGTTTGGGATATACAGTAGGCCTGAACACATCTTGTCCAGTTTTTGCCTATCTATTCTGTCTCTTGTAGGACTCACAAACTGGGAGAGGAACTGACTTATATTAATGCAACAAATTCTGCCAGATGCCATGATGACAACCTACAGCATCTAAGACATACATATATTGCCAGTAAATATGACATCACATCCATGGTAGGCCAATGGCCTTCTGGAGCAGCATCAGGAGACCACATATCTTTCCCTCATACATTTCAAATAGGACCAGGTACCCTATGAGAGTAACTTAATTTCTTCCATATTCTGCTGATCTACTTTAGATGTCTACACTGAGATTAAATTAATCTCATCTTAGATCTTTTTCATCTATTAAAGAAAGAAACAGTAATTACCTTCCTACTAACATTGAAACTATAACCGTAGTTTTCAGTCTACAGATGAGATATCTACATTTAGGTATATAAATTAGGTTTTCGCAAGTGAAAAGTGTATTTAAACCATGTATGAGAGTCTGACTCTCTTTAGTCAATGAAAATCTGAGGCCACATTCAGTTCCCTTAGAAGTATCTAGCTCTGTTTCAGATGATCAAGGATTTCCAATTAGTCCATTCATGATTGGCAGGTAAGACACTAGACACAAAAGTAATCTGTAGTTTCTGAGCAGCAGAGAGAGGTTGAATAGGACATTACAGGGTACCTACTATGACATCAGACACCTACAGATAATTGAATCCTGTCCTCTACACCTGTATTAATTATTGTCTCAATCCAGCTACTTAAGCATAGACATCTGGAGTCTAAGCTGTTTGTTTTTTCTGCATATAATGCTGCAGAAGGGTTCAAGTCTGTTATTTGTTCTGTGTCATATCTGCTACATCATACGTATGTCTAATAAGTACTGTTGCCGCTCACACAGTGATAGGCATTTAAGGATGTGCTACTGAACCAAACCCAAGAATCCTGCCTACTGTAACTGAGAACAGCTTGAGATCAGGGGTCCATTTCACTTGCTGTAGGTGATGGGGGTCTGTTGAAGAAACATGTAGCTGTCTTGTCATAATACCAGAAATTATACAGAGAAAGCAGATGCACAAATGTGTTTGCTTTTTGTATCAGCAGAAGCCAAAAGTTTCCTCACAAAGGTCATTGTAAGCCTAGATCTGAGTAGAAGGCAAGTTTGACTTTAGATATTGTCTGAGACGTCAACTTTTATTAGGAAGCCACATCCAATTTGGTAGCTAGGGTTTTCAATGGCTCTTTTTCCACACAAAGGTCAGAAAAACTTCAGAGTTCAGAGGAGGTAGAAAAGAGTTTTCCTTTGTGCTGACCCACCAGATTCGGGATATCTGAGAGGCAGGATAGAATAATTTGGTTAGAAGGAATCTCTGGTGGCTATTGGGTCCAATCCCTTGCCCAAAGCAGGCCCATAGGTCTGCAGAAGCCTACAAGCGCCATGCAAAAGAGATATGTGAAAAGACCTAGTAGACTGAAGCATAATCATCTTTCATACTCCTTTTTGGGTGCTTTAAGTGGACAAGTCCTAATGGATAAGCTGTAGCTAATCTCCTTGCCTTATTTCAGCTCAAGTCCTTTCTTCTTTTACTTTAAAACAAAGCTCTTTCAAGCCTGAATGAACTCCGTTTGCCACCTTGCTGATTTTAAGAGGAAGCCATTCCCTGTAGTGGCATTTTTAATAAAAGAATACATATTTTAATTTACAGTGGAGTCTTTTTAATGGAGAAATACAACAGAATAAACTAAAGTGAAATAGTAGAAGATTGCCACCACACACTTCAATATACAAAGAAAGATGGACAAGTTTAGGTGCAGCAAGTGCTTCATTACTTCATGAGAATTCACTGAAGAGGATCTAAGAGAATTAGGAGTATCATTTGTTAATGTTTAGTCTTCTGTAGTCTTCACATTTAGGCACAAAAGCTTTTAATTAATTTAGCAAACCATAAAGTAAAAGCAAATTTAAGAATTTTTATAAACAAAGGGATAAAGGTTTAGACACAGACTGTCAGCTGCTATAAATGCAACTCCTTGTCTTTTTCCCTCCATAGCAATTCCCATCAGGACTTTCCAAGTTCTGCTCTAGTCTCCAGCACTGGTATCTCTGAGTGAATGTTTTACCCATAAAATATGTTGAAATTATTTTTTAAAACATAGCTATTTATTTAAAAATATTATAGATTTGCAAGTTTTTACAGAGAACAGGCTTTATCTTGAAAGCAGAAGGTTTTGATGTTAAGTACTTCTTTTTGTAGTTGAAAATGAAAAAAAAGGTATTACTCTGAGAAAAACAAAACCGTTTTCTGACCATGTCTATTAATAGCAGCTGTTTTTTCTTATTTGAAATACGAACAGAAATTCTCTGATGAAAAGTGCAAAGTTGGGATTTTTTTATTCCTAAGAAATTTCAGGAGACAAATGGCTTCTTTGCATTTCACCAATGTGAAGCAGACCAAAACTGCGTACTTGGAAATGCAGCACTATCTGCAGTGACTAGGTGCAAAACTATTTGAAACTGCTCATTTCTTTTCCTGGCTTGGCAAAGCCTCTGATCTTCCTGTAACTATAGCAACATAACCACAAGCTGCTCAGTTTTAGACGCTTTTTGTGCATTGTCTATTTTCTTCCAGAATATAGAAAGATAATGGGATGCAGGCACTCTGCTTTGTTTGCCTTGTTAAGCTATATTTAAATAATAAGTGGTATACAGAATGAATTAGAAATCCTCATGTCTCTAAATGCTTTTAATGTTAATTTTATTTACCCAAAGACTTAGAGGAGGTGATACATTTTCCTTAGTGTAGACGCATCATTCCATTTGAGAAGCCCTAGGGGCTCCCACCTGGTATCCAGCTGCTACAGCTCAAGGGTAGATGTTTGGGAGCTTGTAGATGGCTTAGGTGGAAATGCATCCCTATGTCTGGGTGACAGAATTGCACTGAAAACTGGCTATATATTTTTCAGAAGATCCTTGCTTCCCGCCTACAAGTTGATTGAATATCTCCTTAATGGTTCAAGATTCAGGTAATGGTAAGATACAACCTTCTGGAACATGCTCCATCCCTGGCAAGTGTTCAAGGCCAGGTTGGACAGAGCCTTGGGTGACATGGTCTAGGGTGAGGTGTCCCTGCCCATGGCAGGGTGGTTGGAACTCGATGATCTTGAGGTCCTTTCCAACCCTAGCTATTCTATGATTCTATACTGGACAGGACCGTATCAGAGCACATGAAACCCAGTAAGTTGCTTTTCTTCCCCTACGTTTTCTTCTCTTTGAGTTTTCTTGAAATATTGCAAACAGAAAAATTTTAAAGTGGAATTTAGAGATTTTCTTGTTAGGTAGAGTTTTGTCTCTTATGCAATTTAAGAAGCCTTTTCTCCCCTCAACCTGGAGCGATGCAGGTTTCCTCTAGGTCTTGTGTTATATTAGCTGATCCCATGCGGGTGTCTCAAATAGCATAAAGCAACACGCAGTTCTGCAGGGATAAATCAGCTGCCATGTGTTCATGTTCATACTGAGGAGTCAAGCTCTGTAATGAATATCTAATCAAAACAATCAGGAGCCAACATCTAGACACGTATGTATAAAGATATGACTCTCAACCTGGCTTGATTCAGTGTATAAAACTGAAAAGTATTTGAGGCATCTTAGGGTACATGATATATTGACACAGAGATGACAAATAAAACAGGATAATTTAGAGATTTCTTCTTCAGGAAAAGCAGAGTAACCTAGGACACTATAAACAATCTGTAAACTGAACGAAGCAGAGAACACTTTCGTGCAGAGTGCAGACAAATGGATTTTACTCATTCTTTTAATCATGCCAGAGATACAAACAACGTGCAAAAGGATAGAATCTTTTTGTGCAAAATGCTTACTATTGATAATTTAGGTTAAAAGCAGAGTGAAACACTTAGCAAGTATCACACAGCTCATCATATTTCTAGTACAGGCAAGAGAAATTGAACATTTTAAGAGTGTCAAGTCAAATGCTCTAGTGTTATAAGGATCAAGTTCACAGACAGGCCCAGTAAAAGACCTATGTCCTTCCAGTTACAGCAGCATGAGCTCTGATTATTATCTTATCATTCAAGATCCAAAGTGTAAATCAGCACATGTAAAGCATGGCCATCCACAGTTTATTTGTGGACTTTCTCTGTAGTCATTAGACAGAAATAAAAAAGCTCAGACAGCAATTCAACACAGCTAGTCTAGGTCTTTCAGAACAGATTGAATTACTCATTAGCAAGATTTATTTCTCTCTATTATTCTCTCCATTATCTCTATTATTTATTTCTCTCTATATTAAATGAGGACAGAGTGATTAGAGCAGAATAGATGCCTATCATCAGTGACATGGACCACTCCTAAAGAAAGAAAGAAACCATTTTGCAGCAGGTTTCCATATTGACCCCCAAAGGTTAAAAGAGTAATAAGTGCCTGAAACTATATGAATCTTATATGACTACATTAGAATTCTGTCTACTTTTTTACAAAATGTCCTAACTCAAACCAGAATGTCTTGTGCTTTTCGTTATCATTCTGATAAAGAGAAAAGTCTCACACTATGTCTCGGAGCAAAGCTGGTCAAATTTTTGCTTGGTGAGATAGGGTTTTTATCTCAAGCGAGATCCACAACATTATTCCTGTAAAAAAACTCAACAGAAACTTACTTGCTTTTTGTTATATTTTTCAATTTTGAATCAACTTCTCCAGGTAGTGCATGAAAAGATGAAAATCTCCTCCTTCCTTTTTTCTTCTGTTTCTATTTTTCTACCTCCACACACACAGAGAAGACTTTTTAAAACAACTTCTAGTCCCTAATTTGCAAATAATAATACATTATCTTAATCTTACTTCTTGTCTGTGAGCATAAAAATAGTATTGCTCATAGGAATTATGTTAAGCAAGAACATAATTGTTTGCAAGCTCAGGACATAACCATGTAAGCATTCCTTTCAAATTTTCTCTAGTTCTTTTTTTTAGGGTCCTTCCTGAACTATTTATATAAATTACTAATATCCAAATGGAGAGGGCGAAAAAAGCACTCATGTTCCAGACCTGAAATCAAAGAAAGAACTAGATTATTTAAGTGACATCTTAACCTCTGAAGAGTGGTTAATAAACAACACCGAAATAATAGTATTTCAGTCACCCAAGGGCAAAATATATTAGTGCCGTATCATACCATGCATATGTAATCATAAAACTGAATGCTTGCTCAGATAATTATCAAAAGAGTCTAAAGTCAGCATTTATAATAAGGAATACATATAATCAGATAAATAGCTATGAGCACATGCAGTCAAATTCCTCACTTTTTTCACTGGTCCTGGAGTTATTACAAGAGTTAAAAAGGGCATAAACACAGCTTCGCTTGCCCTCCTTGTCACAGACATCCCAACTCATCTTAACCCCATCGCTAGTCACCAAAACTGTTGCTTACCTTCCTATGTTCTCCCTACCGATTCCCCCCCTCCACAACCTTTCAGAATTCAGTCCTGCTTTCCTCAGACAGATGCAAATACTAACTAGAAGTGTCTCCTTAGGGCTGGCAATTCTGAACAAAAGTCCATCTGGATTTATTTGCTTCCTATATTTCTTCTGTCATGAGAATGAGAAGTTGCATAGCCAGCACCAGACAGCTATATGTTCTTATGCCAGAATGTGCTCTCTCTTCTTTTTCTGAGACCCCAATCCTCACATTAGCTCTATTCTGATGGATAAAACTCTCACACCCTTACAAGATGCGATCAGTGTTAGGTCACCCTCACTCTTTGGCTATTTAGACTAGTCCCCATCAAAGGTGTTTCCTGGTGAGCCAAAGAAGAATGGAAAGTAGAAGAATTAGACACTTGTTCCTGTTGTTGAAGTAATGCTGTTCAGCAATTAGGATGGGGCGGAAAGAAGTCGGGGTAAGAAGAACCTGGCACAAGCTTAATTAATTCGCTTCTTTGTTTAAAGGGAGTAGTCCTGAGGCTGATGAGAATAACAACTTTTCTAATGTGAAACTTCTTACCTGAAAGAGAAAAAAGTGGAATAAAACTTCCATTAAAGCTCAGCATAATATAGCCAATACTTGTGGGGAGTGCAGCGATTTTTGGTTCAGCATTACAGACATCCAAACCAGCATATTAAGGGTACGTTGTTCTGGTCTCGCTAGAGTAATTACCAATAGCAAAGTGGAAAAAAATATAATTGGCTGTTCAGCGATATTGATTTTGCTAATAATCTTGTTTCAGCATGTTAGTGTTTTTTCTATAAGCTGCTTGGAACACATTTGAAAAGTCTGGCTAATGACATGTGAAATCATATATACAGTAAAAACTATTACACACTATGAAATGTGTCTTTGCAATGTTATTAAGTGGCCTTGCTTCATTACAAATACAGTATAATCATCATGGTTGATGGAGTTTAAACAAGAATTCACTGCAGTTTGTTTCAGTTCGGCAAACATAGCTATATCAGAGGTTTTGTATTTAGCTACAAACGTTTAGACTTAAGGAGAAAGTCAAAGGGTATTTGGTATTCATGCAATATTACATTTTTTTTAACTTTAACAAGTACACCAGTGATTTAACAAATTCACCAATGATTCTGAAAACAGAACACAATGTAAAAAACTGAATAAATACTATAAATACTTTAGGATTCAATACAGAGACCTTTTAGATCAAATTGCCTTTCAAACAGCTGCTGTACCTTATTTATGCAGTATAAACAACCTATGAAATTACAATTTAGATTAGCCTATATTCATTCCTCCCTATACATGAAGTAGGAGCATAAAGAAGTGCTAGCCTTTGATTTTAGGTGTACAATTCAAGTCAGGTTTTGGGCTTAAACAACATCTATATTTCAGATGTGAGTTCTGACTCACTCTGTTCTTTCTTTAATGATATTTTCTGTTGGTTGCTGTGTGTTTTTAATTTCTTTTTCCCCCTCCCCAAGGATGGCAGCAATTAAACCAGCACTAAGGGACCGGTTGTGCGTTTCATACCTTAGGAACTGAGTTAGTGTTAAGACTCCACTGTAGAAGGAAAACAATGACTGCTGGGGGACTTAAACTGGACTTTATCTCCTCAATACATTATCAGATCTACACTTCATTTTACATATGCTGTTATTTCCACTTGGATCCTGTTATCATACATGAGGCATTGCTGAATTTTAGTGTCACACATGTTTAATTGCATTGACTAATGCTGTAAAGAATAACAGGGAAATTTGGGAAAATCTTCTTTCAATTAATAATTTTTTATGGAGTGAAAGTGATTCCCTTTCCTACAAGAAAACCAGATGTTGATGAAGCACCTCTTGTGAGAAACCCTCAGTCACTTGAAAAGACTTTTATTATAGTGAAGATGGATATGAAGGGGTTTCATATATTTCAATGGATTCATCTTTGCCTTCAGCGTCTCTCTTGGTTCCTCTGTTAGAACAACTCCATTGTGTGCAAGGATAAAGCATTCCTTATCTTCTTGTTAGATATGATCGTATACTTCACTTTGATATCACCACAAGTAGTGTCCTAGCATGAAAGAGCAGAATTTGGTTCATTTGATGGATAACATCTTTGACTTTTTTTTTATTAAGAGAAAAAGCATAAAGCATATCACTGCATCTTGAGTCCTTCTAGTCAAGGTCTTCCTGACATCAGATCTGAAATAAGTATGTTGCCTCTATACTTAGATTAAATTTAGAGTATAAGGAGTTGGTTTTTTCTGAAGTCACCATAAAATCTGCAGAATCTATTGTTGCAGAAGGCTCTTGAGTTGACTACTCTGTATTCTTGCAAAATTAAATTCATTGAGAATGACATAAACAAGATATTTAGCATTTGACCAAGCTTCCAGCTTGTTTCTAACTGTTGCTGTTACTGTAATATGCTACCAATAGCTCATCTTGCTTACTGCTGGTATTTTTGACTGAGCTTATACTTCTTACCTGTGGTAGTGTGCTTCTCAACCTGACCTTTATTTTCTGTATTCTGCTCAAGTAACAGCCACCGGTGGTGATCCTAATAGATGCATCTGGTCGTGATGGCCACATCTGGCTCAAAGTGGATTCCAGGGAGACAGATAACACCACAATAACCAAGAGTTAATCTGAGCAACGTGTTCCATCCAGCCATAGTGCTGGTCAAAGTCCAAGTTTGGAAGAAACTAACTTCTCTAGTTGAAATGTAAATATGCCTATGAGTCAATTATCTTATCTAATTAGTGGATGGCTCAGGGCCCATTGCGCTCTTCTGTACAGCAGCAGGCTGTACACCAGGATCTCCCCTTGAGCAGGGATGCATTTCTAGGTTACTCCTCAAGGTTTAAACATTCCTTGCCACAAAAAATCCTCAGTAAGTGATTAATAGCATGCTAAACTTTGAAATCATAGTTAAGTGATATAAAGGATTGATTGCACATATACATATTCCTTTAGACATGAACTGTTGACCAAGCCTGAGACTAAGTCCGGATGCAGCTGCACTTAGACTATACTCTGAGAAGGAGTTTAGAAAGCAAGGGGGTCCTTTCTGAGCCTCATGACTCAATGGGAGGGTCTTCCTGACAGTTTTGTCTGTCCTCTGTGCAGTAAATAATCAAGTGTACTCTTGTTAAACCACTGTCACATTTACTACTGAATTTTGTTAAATCACAGTTTTATATCAATAAACATATTCCTACTTCTCTCTTATGAGTGAAGAGCATCACTCCATTCGTGACGCTATCTGCTAAAGGAACAAGGGTTTATATGGAAAATGATAAAACCATTAAACTTAATGTGCTTATTTCTTTTTTTCTTTTCTATTGATCAATAATAGTGCTCTGACCTACATACTAAAGAAAACAGAAAACAAAAACCAAAAGGCCACAGAGAAGTAATAAATCATTATTTAAGAGTCAAGGCACAAAGTTCTTCAATTTTTGAGTGATTTTCAAGGAGCGGCCCAGAAATAATGCATTAAGGTTCTGCATGCCAAGGGTCATAATAAACAAAATTACAAGGTCCAGTTCAAGAATAAATGGTTACAGTGAAGTATCAATGTGAAACAGCGGTTTCTGGACCCTGGGCAGATGAAGAACAAATACCTGCAAACTTATGAGGAACAATGCATCTAATAGTAGGAATAAAGTCCACAGATCAGACTGCTTTTTCTAATGAAATTTCCAACCATCTGATTTTTCTCTACATGCCAATGACAGCCACGCACAGAGAAAATGAGCTGCTTTGTATCATTAGTGCACTGATGGCTGCCAGCTCAAATCCCTTTGCCTGCTGACCTGCCCATCCGTAGAAGGCAATTTTGCAGAGGGCTGCAGGAGACCTTTACCAAATCCACACTTACCAAAGGAGGAATTGCATGGTATCATTTAGCACTTCAGAGCACAGGAACCCATTTCAGAGCTATTATGTCTCCCATGTCTCCAGAAGTCATCAGTGTTAAAGGAGGCTCCATACTTCTTCAAGAGAGAGAAAAAAAATCCTTTTTGGTTACCTGTTATATATTTCCAGAAGCTATGAACTACTGAAAGCTGTGTACTATGCCTCACCCTGACTAGACCAAGATGTATTAAGGGAACCTGAATACTCCAGATTCTATCTGTTTACAACTTTCTCAGTAATCTGTCATAGGAAGGAAAAACCTAGGTGTAATGTAAGAAAGAATTTATTGGTGCCTGCCAAATATTTTCTGTGAACATTTTTTTGGGACAGAAAATTGTGTTTTCATTAAACACATGTATACAGTGTCTGCTTCCCTTAAACTTTCAATTTTTGTCAGATAAAGAAAGCTTCAGGATTTTCATCAAAAAGGCAATTTTCCACAGGAAATAATTCTGTTGTTTGACTGCATCTAGAAATTACCAATTTCAAAAGATAATTTGCTAAGCTGAGTCACAATGAATATGATTATTTACACCAAACACTAGTCCTCACTGTGGAATCTGAGCAGTCTTCACTTGTCCTGGGTTCAGCAGTAGCAGTCATTTTTCTCCTTCTTAGTACCTGGTGCAGCGCTGTGGTTTTGACTTTCAGCCTGGGAACAGCGCTGATAACACTGGTGTTTGGTCTGACTAAGGACTTTGTGAGTCTCATGCTCTGCCAGGGAGGAGGGGAAGCCGGGAGGAAGCAGGGACAGGACACCTGACCCAAACTAACCAAAGAGGTATTCCATACCACAGCACGTCATGCCCAGGATGTAACTGGGAGCTACCCGGAAGGGCTGGTTCACTGCTGGGTGGGGGCGAGGTATCGGTCGGTGGGTGGTGAGGTATTATATTCTCTTCCCTTGTTATTTCTCTTATCATTATTATTATTATTGGTGGTAGCAGTAGTGATTTGTGTTATACCTTAGTTACTGGACTGTTCTTATCTCAACCCATGGGAGTTACATTCTTTTCGATTCTCCTTCCCGTCCCTTCAGGAGTAGGGGGAGGGAAAGAAAGGGGGGGAGTGAGAGAGAGCTGCGTGGCTAACTTGATGACAGGGTTTAAACCACGACATCACTAGAAGCAGAACTGATGAGTGCATGCAAGCCATAAAGTGAACAAGTCCAACACACCTTGGCATCTTGTAACTGCATGCAGTGCTCGTCAAAATTCCCATTTCTCCAATTGTAGTATCTAGCCTTTCCCTCCCCCCCGCCGCCCCACCACTAGTGCTTGAAATAAGTTCTCCTCCTCTGACATCAGTATTCAATCAAAATTGTTTTGCAAATGAAAAAGAGAAGTTGAACCAGAGAGTCTAATTTGAATAATAATCAAAACCTTGAAGTTAATTGTAATGTAAAGTCTGTTTAATTTTGCTTTAATTCTAACATTTGAGTGTACATTAAGCTTTTAATTGGCCACCTTGTAGAGAAAGAATACATAAAGCTTTGTACATTTGCATCACTACAAAATGCACACACAAAAGGGATGTTATTGAATGGGCGACCTCTGTCTTCAAGTTTCATTTTAATTTTAATGGGTTTGATACCACTACCTTTTCTGCTTGGTTGAAGGCAAACCTGGAACCTTATAAAGCAGACACTTTTGTTCATTTCTTCTGTGTTTTAACTGTAATAAAAGAACCTTCCCAATTTCCTTATAATCTGCTTCATGTCAGTTCCCTCAGGTTGCTAGCTTCATTCTAATTCTATTTTTAAACAAAGGTAGTTGGTTCTTGTTCTTATTAGCTACCCTTTGCTTAACCTCTAATTTGAATCTGCCAGTCTTTCCTGTTTGTCACTTAGAAGAAATGTGTTAGTAAGAAACAAGTTCTTTGCACAGAGGAACAAAAGTCTATTTTTCCTTTTTCCTTTATTATCTCATCCTATGCATCTTGTTGAATGTTTCATTTTTTACAGGGGTTTTATAGTATCCTGCAATAAATCTATCAAATGCCAGAAAATGCAAAAAAATTGAGGTTATGGGTATAATAATACTTCATACTAACAGCACAGAGTAGCACATACCAGAGCAAAATGAGGCTCCTGTAAAAATCTGTGGCAAAGTTGCAATTTCCTTCACTAGTCTAGGACTTAATTTGGGTCTTTATAGGAACTAGGAGCATAAGCAATCCTTTTTCCAAACTTCTGCACCATTAAGTATTGTAAATTCAAAAAGTTGACTAAAAACCCCAAACCAAACCACAGTACACACACCCTCCCTCAGAACCTGTGATATCTTACATCATTACTTTGTAACCATGACCTAACATGACCTAAGACATTTCTTTTACTTTCCTTTGAAGACTTTGGTGATTATTTAAAACAGGTATTTCAAGTAGTTTTCCTGTGTTCTATATCTGAATATGGAATCTGAAATTACTTCAGGGTATGTTTCCCCTTCTACTGAATCCCCATGGAGTTTTTAGCAATGACTTTATGAGGAGTAGGCCTTGGTTTTTAAATTCATGTTATTGAATTCAAATACAAATGTATGTTTCATAAAAAAAGCTGTTTGATGATAACAAATATTCTCATGCTGGAGGACACAGCAGTGAAGAAATTATATTCCAGGCAACCAAAATTCAAGAGTTTTGTTAAGAAGAAAGCTCATGTTTGTGCTCAAAAGAAGTCAGGAAAACAATAAAACCTTATAAAATAGGTGATGGATCTACCTGTATTTTAAAAGTATAGTCCAAGGTCTTAAAAACATGATAACAGAAGTGGTGCAAACATTTCAGATAAGAATATTTGCGTCACCTAGATAGGATGACTTCTGTAGAAAGGGTGAAACTATTTAAACTAAACAAACTAAGATGAGAGATGGAGATAGCTGATTTTGAATATAAGGAGAAAAATGCTGCAAAGAGGATGGGGAGAAACCAGTCTTCCATGGTCATGATGGATGTGATACACAAATAAATAGTTACACTCCACCTGGAAAAACAAGTCTGGTTCAGACAATAGGAAATATTTCCTGTCAAGGTGATAAAGTACTAGAATAGATTATTTAACCTATCCTGAAAGACTTCTAAGAGGAAAACACGAACTATAGTGACATGGTATAGCTGATTCCATTAAGTGGCAGATGGCTGGATGAACTCAAGTGTTTTCTGGACTCTCACAGCCTGTTTTCCTCTGATATAAAAAACTTTCCTTTTATAAATATCATTTATAGAAACTGCTTTTGTTGAAAGTGAAATGCTTTGCAAGAATGTGTGACTTTGGGTAGAGATCTGTTGGGATTTTGATTTGCATGATTTTGAGCTGACTTTTCCAGTTATTATTCTGAAATTATAACTTCAATATACAGAAAGAAAATACAAAAGGAAAAAAGGGTATGGCTTGAATTTATGCCTGTTTCTGCTTGTTTGGTTGGTTAGGTTTTTGGGAATTTGTTTTTTGTAAATGTACAGATCATTCAGACTCAATGATTAATTCAGCTTTGGAAAGTAATCAAGTTCAGTAATGCCAGTATTTCCTGCAGATTTTTGTTTCTAAATCACTGTATCAGAAACATATATGTTTTCAGTACTTCACTTCGTTAAAGGAATACATTTGCTGGTGTTATTTTTCAACTAAAGATCTTTTAGAGTTTAGTGGAATGTGAATTTTGGAATATTTTGGGAACATTACCTATGTAAAATCAATGAGCTCCACTAAACTCTATGGAAAGTGTCACATTGTGTCAAGCAAGAACTAGAAGTTTCACTCTCTGAAATAAATGTATATAGGTGATACTGCACAATGAAGCCCAACTTCATCTTTTTCTGTGAAAGACTCTACTAAAAATGTCTGTACTTTGTCGAACAGTGCTGTTTTCATTGAAGTGTATCCCTCTCTGTGGACAAAATAGGGTGTTCTGGGTCAGGCCTGTCTCTATAGTATATATAGTGTGTATATATATATATAGTGTATACTAAAGAAGAAAATGTTTTGTTTCTTCTAAGATTTCTTGTAATATCATTTAAAAAAATAATCAACACCATCTTTATTTGAACACATGGAGAAAAAAATGCTTTTTGTGTCATGCTAATAAATGTTTTTTAGTTGTTAACGATAACTTTTATACACACTGATTTAAATCAATGACCTGAGTCTGCTCTTGTTTAGAAGAATGCTTATAACTTGCAGTGGCATAAAACTGACATATATGAAATTAAACAATTGCATACATTTATTTCCCCAGCACATGGGGAAGGGAGCAATTGACTGTCAATAGGGTTTGTAATTCATAGGTGGATTCAGTAACATCCTTAACACTTCTCATCGCAACTGAGATTACAAATTAAAAACAACTATTCTGAGTTGTATGCTCCCTGAAGGTAATTCAAGCTAAAATATGACATGAAAGGCTGAGCATGGAAAGGAGGCAGAGTCTATGTAGCACACAAACATCTCCTTTTCCTCCAAATTATCAGTACAATTCATGCCAAGGTAAGGAGGGAATGTAGTCAGCAACCCTATGTGCAGCCTGTTTTTTCAAAAGTATTAGTAGCATTGCAAGTGCAGGAGAACTTGTGGCAATTCAGCTCTGGTTTCCAAAGGAACCACTGTACCTTTTCCTGTGTTCTCCATCTGTGTTGCCTTGTACTTTTTTGTTGACTGAAACCTGTAACAAAATGAGAATAAATTTTGGTGAAAAGAGATGTTTTGGTGCAGTTCTGCTTGTGGTAGGAGGTGTTTACAACAGTTTTCTCTTAGCTTTATCTTAAGGTGTTGCAAACTCCATATAACAAAACCCTCTGAAAGCTAATAGTGCAACTGAAATGAATTTTCAAGGAAAATACATTTGCAAAATCGTTGCAATAAACAAGGAGGGAAAGCGGAAAAAATGCCATCGCTACATGTGTACTCTTTGTATTTTTGTCGCTGATGTGTTTTTCTCAATAAAATATTGTCAAACTTAGGAAACTATCACAAGCCTGCAAGTTCCATATTATTAAATTCCACTTCCATATATGAAGCTACTGTAGGTGCACTTGGTTCACTAACATCTTATATCTTTATGCTTAATGACATCTTTAGTAATTGCCTGAAAGATGCTGCAAATCAGAAGCAGGACAGGGAACAGAAAAGATCTATAGGGTCTTCAGAGCTGACATGGTGAAGAACATGCCACTAGGTAGGGCAAGCTGGTCTTCAACATTAAGCCGTATTTAGTCAAATCTGGCTCAAGTAAAAGTTGAAATGGGATTTTAGGAAACATTGAGCTGTAACTTCTACCCTATCCCAAAATACCTCCCTATCCCTTTTTTTCCCTGACTGATGGCTGCTTTGGTGTGTAAACCAGGACAGAACCTCAGAGACAGTGGTGCAGGACATATGGCAGCCTCCTCTCGCAATGCACTGGCCACCTAGAGAGTGGGATAGCATTGACTCTATTTCCTTCTCAGTCACCCACATCCTCTTTTAGAAGTCACACAGGGATACATCACTTTACAGACACTTTGCCATGTGGATGTTCACTACAAGCAAGTCTTAATTCAGATTCTTTACTTTTTTCCCAGCTCAGGTAATAAATGGAAATGCAGATTAGCATATTTCACCCTACACTTTGTGACTGTATTAATGTCCCAGAAAATTCATGGGCCCCATATACTAACAGGCTTGCCAATTTACTATTTGTGTGCTGCATGTGTACATGAAGAGTATGATTTCTTCAGCCTTTGTAGGTGTCACATTAAGTGTTGCTCTGCATGACCCTCAATGGATATAACACGTTCTGAAGTGACACAAACTATTTAATTCTGGGGCCCACTGAAAAGGGCTATCAAAACTTAACGCATGGATAAATATATAAATACTATAACAAATGATGGTTAGCTGACTAGGTAAGCATAAAGCTGCAGGAAAATGACTCTGATTCACTCACTTACTTGTATCTTTGAGCGTAAATTTGAAGCATTTAAGACCAAATAGAAAAGAGCAGGAAACCACCTTTTCTAATTTCCTTACCATCACAGACAGTTAAATTCCACTCAATTAACAACAAGCTCAGTGCCCCATGCTTGATAGCAGACATCTTCCAGAACCTTAAAAGTCATCCAGTCTTGATTTCACCTCTTTCAGTGACCACAATTCTTCCGTCTCTCTCTCAGTTTAGTCCATAGGTTAATTGGTTACTATTTGGTTCTGATCCCATGTCTACATGCAGGAGATTTATATATCCTGGATTTTCTCTTTGGGGAGGTATTCATGGTCAAAATCAGCTCAGCACACCCTCTTGAACTGCCTAAGTCTGTAGCTGTAGCAGGTTTTCCCTAACACTCAAATAATTTCTGTATCTTTTTCTGCACCCACTCCAGTCTTTCAACACACTTTTTTGAACTGTGAACAATACAATAGGAACAATGCTTCAGAATCAACCTCCCCTCTTCTATGTGCAGTTAAACTTATCTCCCTGTTACTTCTTTGTAGGTTTAGATTTGTACTCATAAGGATTGCATTAGCCCTGTTACCAAAGTGTCACCAGGGGAATTCAGGGCAACCACTAGGACCTAGGACCTTTCATAGCTACTGCTTTCCAGGACAGAGTGGCCTCAATCAATCAGGTCATACTAAGTTTCTCACTGTGACCAGTGAGCCACTATTTGTTTAAAAATCCATTTCTGAGTTGTATATTCATAGAAAGAAAAAACAAGGCTCTGCATGATTATTTATGATGCTCAAAGCATCTGAAAATGGGAGTAAAGGAGAAGAAATAGAAAAATTGGTACTAGTAGAAAAACTGAATAGCATTTTTTCACCTTTTTCATTGAGTTTGTTTGGCAGATATATTCTGATTTTTCTTTGCACAAGATAAAACTTATTGCTGATGAGTTTTCTATGGAGTAGAATTACTTCTACTGACACCCTCTGTTCTTCCTCAATCGGATGCGCTCCTTTTAATTCTTTTTCTGAGTACAGATGTCATGGCAGCATGCTTATAATTTTTCTGAGCACTTTCTGACATATTAGTGCAATGTAGAGTTTTCTGAAGTCTTCTAGACTTCTTTGAGCATTTTCTACATTTATTAAATAACTTGTAATGGGGGATTGAGAATCTCAAAGAATTCATGGATTCAAAACATTCTCACTTGATGGTTTTAATGTCTTGGTTTCTACTGGACTCGAAATGAGTTTTTCATGATTGTTATAATGGCATCATAAGAAAATGAAGAATAAAAGCTCTGCATGAGGATCTCTGCCTTTTTCTTCAACGTTCTACTTTGTCATCTCATCTTGCTATAGACTTAAATGAGATTTGGTGGTTTTGTTTATTCCTAATGTTTTTCTCATTGTGTGTACACCATCCTGACATGAATCTTCCATTTTTCCACCATGTCTGTAGCTTAAACAAATATTTCTTGAAACATAGTTAATCACTTATTGTTATTTATATTTTTTCCCATTTACTGAATGCTACTTTTCTTAATATTGTCCTAAATGCTACCCTGATTTTTTCCATTGAAGTAGGAGAAAATTTAATCCAGATTTTAATTTTATTATAATGGAGTTATAAAATCATAGAATAATTCAGGTTAGACAGGATTTCTGGAGGTGTTTAAGACAACCTCCTATGTGAATACAGGCTAACTTCAAATTTTGATTAGGTTCCTTAGCGCTTTGTCCAGTACAGTTTAGAAACTGTTCAAAGAAAGACATCTGACAGCCTCTCAGGGCTAAGTTTCAGCCTGCTCTCCTTGCAAAACTGTTTGACTTTATCTTGCAAGAATTTCCACTCTCACAGCTTGTGAGTGGTTCCTTTTGGGTCTTTTTTTTTGTGGTGCACGTCTGTGAAAAGTCTTCATCCCCTCTGTATTCTCCATTTATGTCTCCTTAAGATAAAGAAGACCCAATGTATACTGTTATTTTTAAAATATTTTTTCTTTACAATGACTTTCGCTCTTTCATTTTAACCTACACATAATGTGGAGACAGAGAGGGTCTATGTCATTGTGAATGTCTCCATTTTCTCCCGTGAAATAAAGGATATCACAGGAGTTCCCAAAGCAAACTCCAAGGTCTAACCACATGCTTCATCTTTATCCGTCATAATAAGATCTAAGGTAGTTATCTCATGCTGAGGGTAATATTTAAATGCTGGAGCATAAACTCTAAATGGCAATTTATTGCCATTAGATATAAGGAGATATAAGAATATGTTATATATTATACAGACTTAATACAATTTATATTTAGGACATGACTGTACAGGAGCCTAAATCCAAGTGAAATGAATCTCAGCTATCCACCTTCTTTTCTAAATGTACCCATGCAACCAGCTGGTGAGCTTGTTGAAGGAATAAACCTAGCAATAATTGAATCCTGAAAAAAATAAAGATGTTTAGCTGGGGACTGCTGTTAAGAGGCCAATAATGCGGCCATTAATGACTTTCTTTCTAATTGTGAGCTGAAGTTTGAATGAGTGTCTTAAATAAGTGCCATTGTTTAGTTTGATCTCAGAAACCATTGTATTTTACACAACTTTCAGTATTTTAAAGTAATTTCAGCTGTTGTTAATATTGAGAGGAAACTTTGGTGTGCAAAACCACTTTAAAAGGGTGTATACCCTTCAAATTAGTAGAAAGGCATTAAACACATTTTCCAGGGTCATTAAATGCATTCAATGACAATTCACCTCTTTTTTGTGGGATTGGAAGGAAGCTATTAGGTCAGCTGTAATTACTGCATCAAGCAAGATCTTCATAAAATAAGGAAAGAGTTAATGCTGTGCCATTATATGGAATTTACAGGCTCTGCATTATGAGTGTTTCACTCATGTTGAAGGTGTTTCTGTTGTTACCACTTAAGTAAAGCTAGCTTAATCTCCAGTGATAAAGCTCTACTTCCATGATTAATGAACAAATCACTGCTTTCACAAGGGCTCATAAGACAGCCAGTTGTTTCTCCCTGCTTATTTAGGAGACCCTTCAGGTTTTCTTTGGGGACCTCATTATTTTGTATATGGATAGAGAAAGAAATAAACAGAGCCCTAAAGGACATTTATGCATACATAAAGCAGAATAAGTTATTTTTCTAAGGGGAACCAGGATGAAATGGAGATGAAATAAGTTCTCCAAACTTTGAAGGACCTAGGTGCTATCTCTAAACCTACTTTCTTATCAAGTTTAAAAATGTCAGAATTTTTCTCTTTCTTCATTAATCAGTCAGAATTAGATCAGGGTAAAGATCAATTTGGTTTGATGTAGTGGGAGAAAAACAACAGTGGACCTGATTTGAAGATTATATACTTGAACATATCTAATTAGAGAACTATTGATTTATTCCAGCTGAGCATCTGAACCCCAAAGACTTCATCGAGCACTTGACTTTGTCTATCCCATGCTTAACCAAGTGAATGACAGTATTTCAATTCATTATTGTTTGTTAATGTGCTGTACTTTGTATGCCAATATTCCCTTCCCAGGAAAAGAGTACTATCTGAATTTACAAGGACAGCATAGGTTTTTATTGTAAGAGTTTGTGTACTCAGCTCTCCTCAGCACATGTAAGTCAATGAAGACACATTGACATACAATGCACTTAACAATAATCTGACACACATTTTTTCACCTTAGTTTCCAATGGATAAAGAAGCTCATTTGATAAAACAATATGGGAATCTAGTTGGTTGTACCCCTCCTTATTTTCTGTGGGTTCACATGTTAATTTCAGCTATATTTTATGAAGTGATGTAAGCACAGAAAACACACAACTGTATATTTGGTTGAAGAAGAGCTTATCAAGGTCTTCAATGAGGCTGCCGTTCTGAATGGCTAACAAAGAGCTGGAAGTACTGAAGTACATAATATAGTGTACTTAATGTTTGACTTGGTCATGGAAATCCAGAAAATAGGGATGGCCTTTAAGCTCATCCTTCTATCTCATGTCCTCCAATGAACAAGATGAACACACATGTTGACCACAAAGGAAGAATAAGTGAGAGGATTCTTGTTCCAATAGGAACTCCATAGAGTAGGTGGAAGGGAGACATTGTGCTGTTCAAAGACTTACATCCAGGCCATCTCTAACAGGGCTGTAAAATCTAAATCTTTGTTCACTAGATTTTCCTCTCCAAAATTAGTTGCAAAACAAAAGACAGTTGAAGAGCATCATCCTTCTCTGTTGACATAAAGCTTACCATATAGTCATCTGCATGCATCTCATGGATGAAATTTAAGAAAATGCAAGGTTGTTGATAATGTTACATATTTAGCAGTCACCTTTTCAGTTAGAGGAAGAAGCTGCCTACTAAATCATCTGCTTCATGGAAGGTCAAGTGTGCTGGGCACAGTGCTCTCACGTGGGCTTAATAGGCTCAGAAAGATTCACACTTTGTTTTGTTTCAACAAGTAGCTAAGCAAAATGCTTTGAGAAGGTGGAAAGATATTTGTTTATTTTAGAAAAGAAAAGATCCTGGAGAGTTTCATCAGCTCTGAAAGAAATTAAAAAGTATTTTTTTCTTTGTTTCTTCTCCTCGTAAAGAGAGAATGCTTTAATCACCTGTAACTACACATGAAAATAAAGTTCACTGGAGATGAGATTAACGCGAAAGCAGATATGATTGGTGGCATCTGTTCAACCTGTATACACAGTATACTGAATAAAATTGTATACCTTTGTCATAATATATCCTTCTATTTGTTCAGCAGGATTTCATGCTGATGCAATGTCACAGAAAATGTGCCAAAGTTTTATCGAAGTTAGGTATGAGATACACAGCGGTTTTTTTCCATGAAAATCTTAAAGACCACCACTTTTAGAACCTAAATTTAAGAAACTTTCTTTATCAGAACAAATAGACAAGCAGCCACACAGTTTGGAGACTGAAAAGTTAATAACATCTTGGAGTCAGTGGTACAAGTCTCTAATCTGATTTTAAGCAGAGTTAGGAGTTTACCTCAATTTACCATGGCCTAAGCAGGAGTCCCTGCCCATGGCAGGGGGATTGGAACTGGATGATCTTAAGGTCCTCTCTAACCCAAACCATTCCGTGATTCTATGATTCTAAGCAGACTCCTCAATAAAACTTCTGATCATTCTAGATCTGGGAAGGAAGACACACTCTATTGCCTTTGGAAACTGGCATGTTTTTCCAAAATATTTTTAATCAGGGGGTTCTGCAAAACCACGTTTTGCTGAAACATGACAAACCCTACATAAACCTAGTGTCTTGGAGAGAAGAAAAGCTGCAAGGTCACTTAGTGTAAGACACAGTATCAATGTTTAGCAGTGATTTAAAAAACAAGTGATACTAAATTAAGGCTAAATTAAGATTGAACGAAGACTTCTTTACAAAATAGTAAGGCTTCCATAGGAATCACTTGCATTCATTCCCCATGTACGCTGCATTTGATTTTGATCACTTTATTCTAAAAATTAAGTGAAAGCAATAAAAAGGTCCTGAGAAGGGCAACAAAAAGAGAAGTATACATGCTGAGGAGGAGGATTTATGTGAAATAGAAGTTCTAGAACACATCTGATTAAGTTGATACAGAAGGGTAACAGGAAAGATGTTAACAATGTAAAAAATATGATAGCAGAGAGAAGATCAACCTGGAGCGTTTCTAAGTGCTTTATTTTTTATTCCAGTTCAGAAATCTGAAATGGCAGGGGGTGTAGGCAGAGAGATGAGGGTTGTATTTTGGCATCCAAATTTGTACCAGGATATTTTTTGAGACTTACACATTTGAATGTTAGAAGAAAAATTGTGATGATCTGTAAAAGTCAGTTATTTTGACACAGAAGCCACATCTTTCCCTGAGAACTTTCTTTCAAAGAAATGAATAAGCTTTCCCTTATTCCATCTTAAAAACTAAGACATGTTCTTAATATAAAAAGCTGAGAAATTTTGTTAGAAAACTCAGTGGTTTTTCTCATACCAGGTTTATGCTCTCAATGGGTTAACTTTTGTCTCAGGTGACATTCCCAAGAGTTGATGTGCATTTGTGGAGAATCTATGTGACCTCTGTGTGTTAGACAGCATTAAAACAGTTTCCTTGCAGAACCCAAAACTAGTTGGTACCATAAAGGCCTGAAACAGCTGTAATTTTAGATAGAATGCATAAGGGGCAGCTCTAGGGATAAGCTAAAAAAGAAGTTGTCTAGAGCAACCGACTTGCTGAGAAAGTGGCAAATCTTCCTTGATTTTTCTCGTTCCTTCGCTTAGCAAGAGCACAAGAAAATCAGGTTAGGTGTTTCTGACAATGGTGCTGGAGGAGGAAGCTCAGTAAACAGGATGTTAATTGTTTCTGAGGTGAGTGGATTGAAACTGCACCAGGAACCTGCACCAGGAAATGTTGCTGTTTTCATCCGTCTCATGTTCTGGTGGCAGGAGGAGCAGAAAGGTCTATACCCCATATTTTTTAGCTGGGTACGCGCTTTAGTTGTACCACTTCCTTGTGTTTCTCCGCTTCTTGTGGTCTAGCTCAGTCCTGACATTTGAGATGATCAAATTCACTACTTTCTACCCTGCTGAGAAGCGTCAAGCCAGGCCCCCAGATGTGGCTTCCACATGTTCCAGAGACTGCTACTTGCACAGCACGAATGTCATTTTATTAGGACAAAGTTGATGCAACCCCATCAGGTGATCACACCTGCCCTCTCTGTCAATTTGTTTTCACTAGGATCTTTTCCTTAAAATAACTTGAACTCAAAGTAGATTTGCTAACTGCGATACAACCAGTAAAATGCATAGAAGGACTTCCATTCACTTCAGAAACTCTAGATTGAGCTCTCTGTATGGAAAAAACTCCATCAGCTAAATTAACTTGGCCTCAGCAATGCCAGCAAAGTGAGAAGTCAGTGTGGTCAGTGGGTGGAGGACTGGTGCTGCATTTCTCAGTAGGAAAATCTGGCGTGGGTGTTGGAAGAGAAAGAATATTTTAGCGTCAAGAGCAGGACTTTTTTTAGAGCAAGTAGACATGCAAACTGTTGAACACTGACAGCGCTCCTTTATTCTTTTTTAATAGCTCATAAGTTCTCAAGATCAATGATGAAAACCCAGAGGTCAGCAAGATAAGTGATTTTCCTGCCAGTCACACTCCCACCTCCAAAAATTAATGTAGGATATGTCAGGTTTTGCTGCTATCAGTTTTGAACTCAGATAATTGTATCAGTGTTGGTGCAGAGCCACCCTGAGAAGAGAAAATGCCAAATCCAACACTTCCTTTGCTGTAGATGGAGTTTAAAAAAATAAAGCTTCAGTTTATTTTTAAGAAATAAACCTTTATAACTGATGAGCTGTCTTGGGAGACTCAACTCCCTCCACCTCCACCATAGATGAAATGAAAAACAACAAACTTTAAATGGTGGTATGTGTTTATACTGGGCATGATTAACTCTTCAGGAAGGAGCCTACTGCTGCAGGAAATAAATAAGGAACCATTTAGAATGATGTGGAAAGAAAAAAAAGGGTTAGGGTTAGATAAGTACAAACAAGAACTGCAGTTTATAGTTGTGTTATTTTCTTAGGCAGAGATTACAAGGCCTGCCAGATTTCTTGCTTTAGAACAAAAGCAGAGCACCATCTTGATTTGAGAACTGATCTCCGTTTACCCTATGGGATGGGATATTGAGTATTTTTTGCAAGGTGCTTTTGTAGGCAAGACCAAAGCCTTGTTATTGTGGTGGATTGACCCTGGATGGACACCAGGTACCCACCAAAGCCACTTTATCATTTTTCACCAGTAGCATCGGGGCACAGGGAATGGCAATTGTGATCAGTTCCTCCCAAGTTGTCTCTGCTGCTCCTTCCTCCACAGGGGAGGACTCCTCACACTCTTCCTCTGCTCCAGCGCGGGTCTTTTCTATGGGGTGCAGTCCCTCAGAAGCAGACTGCTCCAGTGTGTCCCCACAGGGTCACAGCCTCCAGCGTCTGGAGCACCTCCTCTTTCCTCCTTCACGGGCCTTGGTGTCTATAGGGTTGTTTCTCCTGTGCATCAACTGTTCCCCTTCTTATATTATCACAGAGGTGCTACTACAGTCACTGATGGGCTCAGCCCTGACCAGAGGTGGGTCCATCTTGAAGTCAGCTGGTGTTGACTTTGCCACTGGGGGGAAACCTCTATCATGTTCTCATAGATGCCACCCCTGTAGCCACTGTAGCTTTTAAAACCATATTCTTCTGTGGGTCTGATGTGCCATGCCACCAAATCCAATCATCCTTTTCTTTCTCCTGGCTGAGTCAGTGATAGAGCTGCTGACTGCAAGTCTAAATCAGGATTTGCTTCACTGAAGCTGGTGTGTTTCATGCAGACATCGCCAATGTGGGATCCATCTCTAAGCCTGGTATACCTAAACCAGATAAAATATATGTTCCATTATGATGATATCTGGTCCCTTTGCTCATCTCCTGTCATGTGTACTTTCATAAGATCAGATAAGGCAAGGCTTTTGGACATTTCCAATAACTCATATATTTTCCAAGATAGAAATTTTGCTTGATTTTTGGAAACTAAAATAGTTTTTAAAACATTTGAAAACCTCAAAAAAAGGACATGCTGGCCATCTGTACCAATGCTGAAAATCAGCTCTACATTTTCCGTTTAAGAAATTACCACCCCTGAGAGCACAGCATATTGCCACAAAGTACCCACAAGTGTCTTGCAGTGCTTTACAAAAAGCATTTGTCTACTCTTTCGAAAACTGAGCAGCATTTGAGAGTGATTCAAAGCATCCAGCAGAGTTCATGACAGATAAGAAGGAACTGAAGAGAAAAGAAGTGGAAAAAGGCACTGGTAGTTTGTGACCAACATGAGAGAAAAAGCTGGGAGTTATTCACTGTGGTTAGGAACACTGAATCGTTGTCACTCAGAAAGTCAGATTCCAGTGAACTCACTACTTGTCTGTCTTGGAGAAGAGCAAGTCAAAGAACCTGGCACGGACAATCAAGTGTTTAGGACAAGTCTTTGTTTCTGATTTACGTGCTGCAAAAGAGCCTGTAACACTTCTTGCACCTTGGCAAGAAAGTATAGCAAAGGTGTCTTTGATGCACAAAACAAGCCGTGGCAGATACTGGGAAAATTATGATTATGTATGGTCTTTGAGAAGAGAGCACTTATCTTTAATACGAGTTTGTATTAGGACTAATGTGAAACAAAGGGATTGTTCCAGATCATAGTCTGTGCTGACTGATTATCTGCTCTTGTGAACCTTCAGTCACAGATAATACATCTAACAGCTCTGCAAACCATAGTGTCCATGAATCCTGTCTCCCTCTTGTTCGTATTACTAGCTGTTTTCCCTCAAACAGCTCTTATCTTTGGCTGCTGAGGTACCTTGGTGCTAGCTTAGGTAAAGCACAGAAGGTGAAAGACTGAACATGTTACTTGGCTTTTGGGTTGATGTTTGATAGAAGCTGTGATAAGGGTCACAAATGTCAGCTACTGGAAACGGCACCTGAATGCTGAAAGCAATCCAGGTGTTTGGGTTTTTATTTTCAGGACCATGGGATATGCACGTAAGATACGGGCAGTTGCTATTAAATAAGGCTATTAACTCAGATCATAAAATTTTAGAAACAAAGAATCATAAAATTAAGTAGGTTGGAAAAGACCTTTAAGATCATCAAGTCCAGCCATTACCCCAGGACTGCCAAGGCCACCACTAACCCATGGCACTGAGGGCCTCATCTACACTTTTGAACACTTGCAGGGACGGTGACTCCAGCACTGCCCTGGGCAGCCTGTTCCAATGCCTGAGCACCCTCTCAATGATGAAATTGTTCCTAACATCCACTCTAAACCTCCCCTGTCCCATCGCTTCTTACCTGGGAGCAAAGCCCAGCCCCTCCTGGCTCCATCCTCCTCTCAGGCACTTGTAGGGAGCGATCAGGTCCCCCCTGAGCCTTCTCTTCTCCACACTGAACCCCCCAGGTCCCTCAGCCCTTCCCCATCACACTGTGCTCCAGGCCCTGCACCAGCTCCAGTGCCCTTCTCTGGCCCCGCTCCAGCACTTCAATGTCTCTCTTGTAGTGAGGGGCGCAGAGCTGAACACAGGATTCGAGGTGCAGCCTCACCAGTGCCCAGTGCAGGGGGACAATCACTGCCCTGGCCCTGCTGGCCACACGATTTCTCATACAAGCTAGGAAGCTGTTTAGCTGTTGAAGTCCTTCTCTTAACTTGGACTAACATAAATAAAATTTGGATACTTCACTTAAACTGCAACATTAGGAATTTAGTGACCTCAGTTTCTTTGATAGTTAATGGAGAAAAACCACCACAGAACTCAAGCATCTTCTGAAGTTGACTGTATTTTTCTATTAATCATAGAACCACAGCATGGCTGAGGTTAACAAGCACCTCTGGAGATTGCCTCTTCCAACACCACTCGCCATAGTGAGTTAATATATAGGAGGTTGCTCAGGTTTGTATCCAGCTGGGTTTTGAATATCTCCACAGATAGAGACCCCATAGCCTTCGTGGGCAACCTTCTCCAGTGCTTTGTCATTAATATTATACAGAAATAATATCATTAACGTTGTTCAGAAATATAGGTTGATTAGGCTTACAAATTAATGCTGGAGTTAAATGTCTCAGTTAAGTCAGGCTTAACATGTGAATTAGTGACTTGTTAAAAACTACCAAAACATTTGATTTACTCTCAATGTCTATGGTATTTAGATATTTAGTACAAGGTTTATGGGATGAAACAGTATTTTTACCTAAACCAAAAGTTTTACCAGGAAAAAAAATAACGTCATGCTCATATTACTTTTTAACATTACATGACCACATCCTTGTCTCCTTTCTTACAGCTTTAGCTTTTAAAAAACCAAAAAATTGCTACATTTTCCTATAAATTTTCTAATGTAATTTGATAGTCAAGGTTGCAGCCATACCACTACAACAAGGAAGAAAACTATTTCATTATCTTTTTTCTTAATCTCCCTTAGGTCTGTCCCTTGTTTTTGTCTTCCAGCCCATTTGCTGGGAGGAGTTGGAGAAGGTCCAACAATGTGAGCAATACATATGTTGGGTTAGCAAAGTTCAACTGATAAACTATCAGAGGATTCATGGCTGTTGTGGCAATTAGTGCTCCTTATGTAGAGTGGAGTGAGTTCTGGTTTTTTTCCATATGCAACCATGGATTCTTCAGTCTGGAAAGGATCTCAAGGGGCTTTCCAGAAGATTCATTTTCATGAGATAAAATGAACCATGTTTGCATCATGTTTGACAGCTGCTTTCCTAGCCTATTTCTGAAAAGCTCTTAACAGAGGTGAGTGAAGACTGAGCAACTGGGAAAACATTTTTTGTGCTTCACTAACCTTATTGATATAGAGAGATTTTCTTAACATTCAATTTTCTTAACATTGAAATTTAATCTTTATTATTGCTCTTAAATGTCCATTGCACTTGTCTTGACCGCCATGGCCAAGAAGAAGTTTTTCCTTTGAACTTTGTAGCATCTATCTGTCTTTACTATTATCAAGCTTCCATTTCCTTCTGCTTTTCTGTTAGACCCAGCTGAATCAGTCTTTCCCTGTAGATTGTGGGGTTGTAGCCTTCTGATCATTCCCATGGACTTTCTTTGAAATTGTATTTCATGGTCACTGGGATCTGGAACATGGTGCATATTAATTACTCATATTCTAGGATGTCTTTTATCTTTTGGGTAGTTTTGTGGGGTTTTGTTGCTTGGTTTTGCTTTTTGGTTTTTTTTGTTTTTTTTTTTTTTTTTTTCTTAGATGTTATTTCAAAAAATAAAATTTAAAATTTAAAAAAAAAACAACTTTTTTTTTCCCTAAACTTTCATCCCAATCTGGCATGCTTACTGAGCTTAACAGGTTGAAATAACAGCGCTGCATGAACCTGAGTGATTGTTGTCATCCATCAGTCAGGTACTAAAAGATGTTATTTCTTTTGAAGGTTTGAGGTTTATTCCTTCAGGTCACCCCAGCAGCTAGTCATGAACCTTGTACTCAGCAGTAAGTCATAATAGCTAGCCAGCTTACACAAAACAGAAGAGTTGAGGTTTCTCAGGAAGGCTCTCCATAAAGGATGGTCTGTACTGATGGCACCTCTCTCACATTAATCACCAGATGTATGAATCAAACAAGAAACTTCAAAATATGAAGTAAGATTAAAACACTAAAATCCATGTGTAAGGAAAAATAGCTACATATATAAATCAGTAAGGTTGTCAGTCTAAGTTCTAAATTAACACTGAGTTCTTTAAAAAAATATTTACTTTTGGCAAAAAGATGCATGTGAATGGGAAGGAACAGTCACAGTGATTCGGATCTAACATCCCCACTACTCACAGCTACTGGCTTTGAAAATGATGCTACAGGTGCTAGAGATAGAAATAAGTAACAGAATCTTACATACTGCAGCCAAGTTAGAATAAAGTAGAAAATTTTCTGGAATTTTTTACTTTTTTTTTTTTTCCTTATGTTAACTAAATAATTTAACACCAAAAACTACATGTGTCATTAAGGAAACATCATTTAGATTTATGTATCACATTTTAAATTAGCTGCTCTTCAGGGTATCTTGACCTAACTTGAATGATATAAAATTATATCCCTGATATGCCTGAGAGTCCATCAATGCTATTCAGTGCAATCAACAATTATCAAAACAAGCTGCCCTTTCCCCCACGCAAGCACAGACATCCTCTGTATAGCTGCTTGTTTTGATAATAACCTAGATTATTACATGAGAAATCATGAATTTATTCTTACCACCTCTCTAAGAATAAAAGGATGTGCTCTTTTATTTCTAGCTTAAGATGTACCAATAGATGTAGACATACTATGCAACTTGTGTAAGGGAATGGATGAAATTTATGGTAGGATAGGCTATTGATTTTGCGCTTAGGGTCACTACAGTTAGAACTGCAGTGCAACACTGGAAAATGATTTTAGCTGTTGTCTGAATTCAAACTGTCTCCATGGCCTGACCTGTAATCCAGAGCACCTTTTCTTCAGAAGCTTACGTGCAGACTGAGCTGAGGGCTGACTGTCAATCTCAGTGCAGCAAGTGATGTTAAAGTCCTTTTAGGAAGAACTACAGTCCTCTCTGCAGGGAAGAACTCAAGTTATCTTCTCTCCGACATGATAGCAAAAGGAGATAACTAAAGATCCCAGGACCATTCACACTCAGATATGAAAACTTCTCTATATCTAAGTCTTCTCTTCATAGGAACAGCTATAGAGTTGCCCCATAACAACCACAGACAAGCAGTGCAGGAAAGTGGTTATTTTAGACTTGAAGCCAGTAGGAAGAAAAGGTGTATTCTGCAAAATATCACAGAGTTCCCAAAGCTTATTAATTACTCTCTTTCCCCTTACATCCAATTCTGTGATATTTGAAGGCAAAGAAATATTTATCCAAAAATCATCCGTTTGAAGGCAACCAAGATTTACAGCATTTGATTTTGAATGCAGGAAGAGAAATGCCCATAAAGCCCAATACATAGAATTAATTAATGTGGGAGAAATTTATTCCTATTATAGATTCAGTTACAAGCAAGATTCTTCTTACACCTACCCAGTCGAACAGTCCTTCTGTACTGCCTCCTTGTTTTTCTCCAACCTTTGAATAATACTTGCTCCGTTATCATGCTGTCAAGTTAGGAAGAATACATTTATTCTTATTCAGAAGGGGCAAAATGCATATCCAGTACTAAAGTAAGATGGATTAAGTTGATATAAAACTTAATTGGAGGTCGCTTATTTTCTCAAATCAATATTTGGCTTTATGAAGAAGGGGTAATATCAGCCATTATTACTTAAAGTATATTTAACAAAACACCATTTATAGGTATAACAGTATTTGATGTTAATGATTTTGGGTCAGTAAACATTCTATATCCCACTTCCATGTCTTAATCCTCTGGTTTACAGGAACTTGAAGCTCAAACTGTGTGTTCTTCAGAACAAAGGATTCTGATGGCAAGGTTAAAACAACATAACTGAAGCACAGATTTATGTTTAAAAGCTATCAACGTTTCTAAATTCCAACTTCCCTCTTTCAGCCTCCCTGTATTATTTTCCTCACCAGCTATTGCTTTGGTGTACTTTTGTTTGCAGCATAGCTTGCTTCAAGATAATGAGGGACTTTTCCTTTAAAATTGCTTTAAAGAAACTGTGAAGATTCTGCAGCTGCATTTCCTGGTTGAACAGTCCCTGATGGGACTGGGAGGGAGGGGAAGCCTTGTTACAGAAGCTGGAAAGCAAATACACAGGACTTGGCTCGCCAGGCATAGTCTTTCGCTAGAGTGCACACAGCTGCGGAGTCCCCAGAAGCATGGAAGTTGTTCTGAGGCAAGACGAAGAAAAGATAATATAAGCCTTGGGAGAGTTACTTGGCACTTCAACATAGAAGTGCTTGTACTTCCATCTGGGTAGTGTGCAAAATTATAGAAGCCAGAGCTATATCCTTCTCCTTGGGCTGTTGACAGGAGTTTGGCTTTCACTTTAATGGATTTTTTATATGTTTGCCAGAAGGTTAGAACCACAAAACCTGGAAATGGCAACCTATATTGTACATATGCGTTCATCCTGGCAGATGGAGGACAGAAAGTCAGACTAGAGCTTTCATGTCCTTTGAGTCTTGCAGTTATATCTCACAATGTTTTCTATTTCTGAACACTTGCTAGCCCTTTTCCAATGTTGTTTGCATTAGCTCTTTCTGCTGTTAACTAGTTTTATGCAGTATAATTCATGCCTGGCCAAAGTGCTGCCCAAGTTTCTTGAGCAACCAGCTGCTTCTTTTACTTCAGCCTTTCATTTGACAAGCTATGGAAAAAAAAAAGCGCATCCAATCAATCCACTTTATTCTCTTCAGCATTTTTTCCATATCAGTAGGAGCTACTTCATTTTAAGTTGAAATCATGCCCTATGCTACTGCCAGAATTAACGAGGGTGCTGTAAGGCAGCATTATTCCTTTCTGATGGAACAGAGAGATTCACGAATTGTATAAATGGATGGAGGTCCATTGACTTCAGTCCTCTCCATGTACGAGTCTGCGCAGGCATGCATGCATGTGTATGTGTGTATTAACTGTCTCCAGTGATCTGTCATTAAATTTTAGTGAGAAAAAGACTACTCACAGAATTTTCAGTGGTAGCAGCCATTCTTTTCCTTCATTTTCAGTTTCTAAAGAATTATTCCCTGAGTAGTTCTGCCTATATCTGTTACGTCAGGTTTCCCAAATAACTCTGGAAACTGAGGTTTGATAGGAGATACTGGGGAAAAGAAGGACCAAGTTTTTTGTACCAAACATCTGAATAGTCTTCCTTCTACTAACATGGAATAAATCATCTGACCACTATTAAATCCTGAATAACTTACATTGCGCCCTTTAGAATCACATTAAAAAAGAAAAGTATAAGCTTGAAGGCAAACGTTCATCCAGTAAACATAAGGGAGCTGTAAAAAAGTCCTGGTTTGGGCCCAAGATTTTAAATAGAGAACGGATTATTTTGATCATGTTGTCTGTTATACTTAACTCACGCCAAAAATTTTCACCTAATAGTTTCTGTTCTGAGCCACTGTGTATATTTTCTTCCCACTATTTCTTGCAAACTTCACTCTAGAGATGGCAACAATTGTGGAAGAGCTGGTAATGTTGTACATAAGGCTGCTTGCTGCTGACTTAAAGTGTTCTTCAGTGAGACAGTGGGACTTCCAAAGACTTCAGCCAGCTGAGAATTGCCCCCGGCATAATAATTGCTCATCTATTACCAGATATTATATTTTGAGTCATTTGCTACCACTCAAACTCCAAGAAGGTCAGAGAAGATTATCTCAATTTAAACTAAGTTTATTTTTATTGCTTTTCCCACTTCCCCCAGAATCAGAGTTTTAGCCAACATATAGCACTCAATATCCTGGATTTTTCTTAGTGTTTTTGAGACCATTTATTAGATGTTTAACAACTCATAAGCAATAATATTTCCACTTAAGAAAAGTGCCAGAAAAAGTGCCTATGAGTGCCAGGAAAATGTAGAAAAATGTTCTCCATTAAACACTTTATTGCTTATTAGTCTTTGTGGTTTTTAAGTCTTGGGAAGGAAGTGTTTCAAAATGAGCTGAAAGCAACTGTGGATTTTCTTTGGAATTCCACATTGTCTGGAAATGTAAGCTGGTTGACCTTGATGGAACAAGGTAGTTCAAAACAGTCAGAAATATCTTCATGCATTAGTAAGTGCCTGTTGTCTCTCCTGTCTTTCATAACTAATTGTGCTCTTCATTATATTTGCAACAGAATTTTATCTGGGGACCTGAAGAACTAGAAGCATGAGATGTGAATCTGTAATAATTTGGAGTGATAACAGACTACAACTATTTGCAAAAGAAACAGGTAAAAAATGAGGTTGCAGAAATGAATACATAATTCACTGCAACCAGTAGTTTGCAGTCATATTTATCTTTGCAAAGGTGGATGTAAAATGCAATTTTCTGATGAAGTAATAACATAGTTCAGTGTTAAAGATAAGACAGTTTACGTAGCAATACCATCTTTACCTCTGCTGTAGACTCTTTGTGACTCACCCTGCAAAGTACTGTAATTGATAAATAACTGTGAAAGAAATCTTTAGCAGAGATAAATCCACACAGATCCACTGACACCAGTTTAGATCCCCTCAATATCTGGCTTAGTGCTAAGACCTAGCATTTAGAATCAAAGACAAAAGGACTTTTTTGAGAAAAAGAGATGTTATTGGCCACCTCAGGGGTGGGATGGGAGAGAGTTGAGGCTGGAAGTTGTCCAAACCAACAAACTCCCAAGGCTATCAGATCCTTAATCTCTCACTGGAAGCAGACCTGTGTCTGAGCAAAAGAGAAAAAAAAATGCTGTGATTATCCTAACAGACCTCTGGACACTGCCATGAGCTCTTTACCAGAGACACAAAAAGTGCAGTAGGAATTTCTTTGGCCTGGCTCTTCAGAGTTAGCTCTTCATTTTAATAGCCAGATTTTCAAATAGTCCTTTAAAATGCCACTGATGCTACCTGTCATGCTATGTGTTTACGAGTGAAATTACCTGACATACTTCCAACTGCTTTGATGGAAGCAGATTTTACATAGATCTATGAACATGTGAACTTTAAAAGGTTTGTTACCAAGAATCACCAAGGAAAATAAAACACTAACTAAAGCAATTTCTCTTGTACTCTGTAAAACTTTATTTTATGGGCGCAGAGGTACAAATCCCACTGGGTAACATTATTTTTGATGAACTGGATACTCTTTCAGTCTAGCAGTCAACCCCATGCACCTTGTGTCAAATTGCATCATGCGTTTTTTCTTCTATCTTTATTGCAACAGTGCTCCTGTGGGCATTTGTCAGTTTACACAACAGTAATTAAAGCACAGAATCTGGGGAACATTTAAGCACTTAAATAATAAGACCATAGAAGACTGTGCAACTTCATGAACGGTGTTGCACATTAAAAGAGTCAACAACGGTCCTGTAAGTTCTAGCTTAGAGGCATTTATGCTTTCTTCACACATTGAAGAAAGATTGGATGCATTTCTTACTACCATGAAAAGATTCAGTCTCCCAGTATCTCTGAAGGTCAATTAGGACATAACTTATTTTACACGGGCAAGCAAAACCATTGCTTTCATGATTCCATGCAAGAGATAGTTGACTTTGACAAAAATTACAATGCCTTCAATTTCCAGGATTTTTATCATATTTCACAAATTATTTCACATAGTTTGTTACCTTCAAGTAAAGCCCCCAGAGATCAGAGTCTGTGAGCATCTCAGCTACTGCTACACAAACTAGTAAGACCTATATGGAACTTACAACTATCTTCTATACTTTTCCTATCTGCCCCTTTTTATAACGCTCATCTCAGGGTGATTTGAATATTTTAAGATAATAATAGTCTTTATTTTGGAAATTTTGGTGGCATGATGTTGGGAACGGAGAGTAACTTCTAGAAGCAGGCACTTGAATGTTGCAACGAGGGACAAATCAGCATTCTTGAGCCAAATCTCTTTAATTCCTGTCTTCATTGGCTCACCCTAGAAAAGGATGTATAACACTTACTCAGTTGTGGTTAGTTGGACCCATCCATTTCTAGATATAATCCAATCAGAATAGCTGGTTGAATAGTCATTCACGTAACAGTTCCTTCTGGCATTAAAATTCATACCTTTTCCTGGCTATCTCAGTCCTTTAGCTTGTATATTATTGATTTATACAACAAGAGCACAGGAGGTTTCCTCTTCCAGTCTTCCAGCCTGTGCATGATAAGGGTCACTGCGTACATTCTTAGGTCCAATAACTCTGCACATTTTATGAGCTCTGGATAATACATAAGTCACTAACTGGAACACCGCACATTCATCTGATTTGCTAGCTGAACGCTAATAGGGCTTCGATATTTGTTCATTCAGCTTTGTATTTCTAGTTCTAACAGTTAATAAAACTTCCTTCCCAGAAATCATACTGGCTAAGAGATGCATAACAATGTTTATTCTCATATTTATAACCAAAAGGTTTCCCCTCAGCGCTGTCCCTCACTGACTCAGAGGTCTGTTTTGTATGAAGAAGATGAAGTAAAGGTTATATGATTATCCACAGAAAGCCAAGAAAACATACTTGGTGGCATACCTTTTCCATTGTTACTTGGAAACCATTAAAATATTAAAACGTCTACAAAAGCAATAAAATGATCACAGGAGTATGTGGTGATATTTAATTTTCCCACAAGTTAAATATCACTGATAATTAACTGTTAGAAGTTTATTTTGAAATGACATTTCAGTGGAATATCAGACCTTTACAACATAATTAAAGGTTTTCGCATTGTAATGGTGCCCTATTCCTGGTATGAAAGCTTTTTGAAATTATCTGTCTGCTTCATAAATGATTTTTTTAACCTTTTTTCTTTTTTTTTTTTGCCATTTAATTTGGCCATTTCTTGTTTTGTTTCTCTTTTAACTACTGATCATAACCACCATACGCATTTTGTGTCTCTGATATAGCAAAAGGGCTCACTTCTTTTCTTTTGTTTGGATTGTTTGATCAGGCACTTTTCTCTGATTAGGTGGATTTTTGCTGCCAGTCTGGAGTTTACTGTTAGCAGAGGCACTCCAGGACATGTTTTTCTCACATTATAGCTGGGGAGATTTAGGCAAATAAAATCCAAGTTTTAAAAGTCCCCAGCTCTTACCTGAAGTAGGCCATTGACATTCCTTAGATGTGCATTCCATACATATCACACCAATGTGTCATCTATCCTTTAATGAAAAGAAGAAACAGTATCCTGTCTGATGCTGTTGACAGCAATAGGCATGATATAGCCAAGCGCAAGTATAAAGAGATTTTAGTCTAACAAGGGAGTGTTTGCAGCACAGTCTCCGCATCGAGAAAGATTCTTCCCCACCACCACTCAGTAAAATTGGCTAATGTCTCACAGAATAAGGGGGTTAATAAATCCTTATCAGAATATTTCTTGCTCTTTTATGATATCTGTCCATTGTAACCTTGCCTGCTTGAAGCACACCATGAATTCTCCTGGAATCTTAGAAGGGCATTTCAGAAACCCCAGACTCTTAAGACCAGTCAATCATTGTCATGGTTTGGCCATGTCCAGCAGCTCAGCACCTCTCCCCACACGCAGTATGATGGAGGAATGATTCAGAAGGGTAAAAGTCAGAAAACTTGTGGGTTGAGATAAAGACAGTTTAATAAGTAAAGCAAAAGCTGCACGTACAAGCAAAGTGGTTTTCTCAACACAAAAAGGATATGGAGCTGTTGCAACAAGCCCAGAGGAGGGCCACAAGGATGATCAGGGGGCTGGAGCACCTCGCATATGAAAAAAAGGCTGAGAAAGTTGGGGTTGTTCAGCCTGGAGAAGAGAAGCTGCGTGGAGACCTCAGAGCAGCCTTCCAGTGTCTGAAGGGAGCCTACAGGGATGCTGGGGAGGGACTATTCATCAGGGACTGTAGTGACAGGACAAGGGTTAATGGGTTCAAATATAGACAAGAGAAGTTTAGATTGGATCTAAGGAAGAAATTCTTTACTGAGAGGGTGGTGAGGCACTGGAATGGGTTTCCCAGGGAGGTTGTGAATGCTCCATCCTTGGCGGTGTTCAAGGCCAGGTTGGATGAGGCCTTGGGTGACATGGTTTAGTGTGAGGTGTTCCTGCCCATGGCAGGGGGGGTTGGAACTTGATGACCTTGAGGTCCTTTCCAACCCTAACTGTGATACTATGATTCTATGATTCACTACTTCTATCAGCAGGCAAGTGTTCAGCCATGTCCAGGACAGCAGGGCTTCATCATGCATAACAGTTACTTGGGAAGACAAACATCATAACTCTGTCTCCCCTTTCTTTCTTTTCCACACAGTTCTTTACACATCATATGATGTGGGATATCTCTGGGATCAGTTGGGATCAGCTGTGTCCCTTCCCAACTCCTTGTGCACTCCCAGCTTCCTCACTGGTGAGGTGAGGAGCAGAAAAGACCTTGCCTCTTGTGCAAGCACTGCTCAGCAGTAACAAAAACATCTCTGTGTTACCAACATTGCTTTCAATATAAACCCAAAACATAGCCCCATAAAAGCTACCATGAAGAAAACTAACTCTATCCTAGCCAAAACCAGCACGATAATTTTCTTCTCTGGCAACCCTTTAACTTTTAGTTCAAATCCGAGGTCAACATTTTTCAACAAAGAGGTCCCAAAGTTTCATGTGTTACTCAAACAGGATAATACAAGTATTATAATCATTTTATGGATAATCCTGGGGCATCATTGTGCATTATTGTCAGTGATGTGCTCAGAAAGGGATTTCACTGCTATTCAGCATTGCCTCAAGGACAAGATGGTTCCATCAACACCAGTAAATTAGATTACACCACAAAATGTTCCTCAAGTTACTAGATTGTTACAGCAATGCCAGGCAACGTTTCCATGAGAGAAAACAAATATCCTTTGAGCATTTCCCAAACACAGTCTGAGATCTAGCACAGACTAGGGACTATTTCCAACAGACAGCTGGAAAGGAACTTTGCTGTCTTTGGGGGAAAAGGGTTTAATGGTGTAAATGTGAGTCATTGCACAGGGAGTGGCAGATGCTGTAAAATTTAATAGTATATATAAAACCATTACACATCCAATGCTTCGCCATCCTAAGAGCAGGCAGGTTATAAGGCAGAGCAATGCAAGCTTACTTCCCGTTGCTCATCACTGTGCATTAATATAGCAGGAAAGAAACTTGCAGTACTAAAACAGTTTGTCATGCACATATTGCCTTTGAGGTGTCAAACGTGATCCAAACCAGTACAAATATGGCTTTATATAATGGAGACGCAGTCAGCACAGTGATTGCTGGTGGGTGCAAAATTCATTTCATACAGGTTACAAAGCAAAGTTCAACAGATGATTCCAACCAGCAACAGTTACAAAAGTAGGCACTGGGGTCCTCAGAGGCTACCCTGTGCTTTTATGGCAAGAATACACTTCTGAAACGGTTTCATTTTTCAGATATTACTCACTGGAGTACCTAAGCTCCATGACTTTGGGATATATGTCTTCTGTTTTATTAGTGAAAATCTGAAATATAGAAACAAAAAATTTGCTTTTAGAAAGAACAGATTATCTCAAGAGGTTTTACAGAATATCTTTTTTTTATCTACCTATTACTTTTGTTTCTTTTGGGTCTCCTTTTAACAGAACTTGGCTCAGAATTTAAGCTCTGACAAGCTGAAAAGTAGTGTAAAGGCTATTAACATCCTATAATCCTATCCTGGATTAAATAGTGGATGTGAGACGATCACTTCTCAAACATAAGTGAAGAAAAACCAAAGAGAAAAAGAACAAAAAGTGGTTTAGAATATTTTTGGGACATGCACACTATTAACAGGGGGATTAAATCTTTTATTTCATTATCAAACAAAATCCTTGTGTCAAAACCAAGTTATGAAAGAGTTATCTTCCAAGAAACTAGAAAAAGTGATGCTAAGGGAAATGTGCTAACTCTGCTGTCTGTATTCATATCATATTCTCGACAGCGACCAGCTGGAAACTTCTCATAATAAGAATCACAGGATGCAGAACAATGTCAGAATCATCTACTGAAGTAGACACAGATGCTTTTGGAGAAGCTGAAGAGATTTATGCCACCGAATGTGAGAACAGCAGTGCCTTGTTTCATAGATGCATTAATAAAGTTGCTACTTGGGAGTGTTCTTGTGTTGACAGAAGTAACACAGGCTTGTCCAAAACACATAAATTATAAAGCAAGTAGATAATGAACTCAGATATTTTAAGGATTATTAATTTTGAAGGGTTTCAGTTCAACAAAGGGACTTAGGCTCTTCAGAAGTTTAAAGAAGACCAACAATAGTGCCTGCCAGGAAACTTTAAGACCTCTTACAAAGCAAGCAGTATCTTTCTCTCCATTTTACAGAGGAAAAGAAACTGAGCAGCAGAAACAGGTACAATTTGTGATTAGGCAAGAGGTAGACATAAAACCTCAGTTTCTTGGGTCTCAAGGAACCCATAGTGCAATAAATCGTTGTACTCCCGCAGTATTATTTAAAAGACATGAGCAAATAACTTATGTCATAACTCACTCACTGTCTATGAGAAAGCTAATAAGGAAAACTTCATTCTAGAGGGGGAAAAACCAAAACCAAACCCAAAACTTAAACTCCAGTTTAACTGATCACAAACATCTCTCAGATCTTAATAACTTTAAATAAATGTTAAGACATTTCAACTGTGTATTTTGACATTCACTTTTATGTCTGTCGTGGTTTAAACCCTGTCGTCAAGTTAGCCACGCAGTCCACTGCCCCCCCCGCCCTTTCTTCCCCCCCTTCCCCTGCTCCCGGAGGGATGGGGAGGAGAGTGGAAAGAATGTAACTCCCACGGGTTGAGATAAGAACAGTCCAGTAACTAAGGTATAACACAAACCACTACTGAGACCACCAATAATAATAATGATAAGGGAAATAACAAGGGAAGAGAATACAATACCACCCATCGATACCCAGCCCAACCGAGAAGTGATCCAGCCCTTCCGGGTAACTCCCAGTTACATCCTGGGCATGACGTGCTGTGGTATGGAATAACTCTTTGGCTAGTTTGGGTCAGGTGTCCTGTCCCTGCTTCCTCCCGGCTTCCCCTCCTCCCTGGCAGAGCATGAGACTCACCAAGTCCTTGGTCAGACTAAACATTTGAGCAGTAACTGAAACCATCGGTGTTATCAGTGCTGTTCCCAGGCCGAAAGTCAAAACCACAGCGCTGCACCAGCTACTAAGAAGGAGAAAAAACAACTGCTACTGCTGAACCCAGGACAATGTCTTTCAGCTCCACCTGCACTTTCCTGAGCCAGTTCTCACTGGACAGTAGTGCACCAACAGTGTAAAGTACATTAAGCTGAGGAACATCAGCATTAGATGTCTCTATCTTGAGTGGAAATGTTGAGACCTTTCATGAAACAGCTGCACACCACACTCACTGCTAAGCTACATTTGACTAAATGCTGGTATTAACTTGGAGCGTTTTCAGTTGCTTCTGTTCTCTTTCTGTTCTTATTTTCTGTAAATGGCATATACCAGAGATAAAGATTGCAAGTAACTATGGATTGACAAAGACACTCATTAACACTTGTAAAAGACCCAGACCCGTAAAAGAGGAGGGTGACAAGGGCTCAGAAGTTTCTTGGGGAGATTTTTTGAAGTATTGCAGAATTTTGCTTGGCTCCAGAACTTTATATAGGCATTATTTAGTAGAGATAGAATCATAGAATCACAAAATGGTTAGGGTTGGAAAGAACCTTAAAATCATCTAGCTCCAAACCCCCTGCCATTGGCACGGAAACCTCACACTAAACCATGTCACTCAAAGCTCTGTCCAACCTGGCCTTGAACACTGCCAGGGATGGAGCGTTCACAACTTCCTTGGGCAACCTGTGCCAGTGCCTCACCACCCTCACAGTAAAGAACTTCTTCCTTATACCTGACCTGAACTTGCCCTGTTTCAGTTTAAACCCATAAACAAATAAATGGAGCTACAAACCTTGGTGGTACATCTTAGGCAATCTCACAATAGAAATGCGATTGTCTTTAAAATGCTTAGGAGTAGCCAGAAAGATATACCCAGTAGCCGTGTACTTGGGCAAATTTCATATGCACAGGTATCCTATTCCAACTATTAAAGAAACATTCATGACTCACTGCTAGATATGAAATGGAGCTGTCCTTTTATAAAAGAAAATACAAATTATTAGATAGCTATGCTTAACATGCTTGCAATTTTTGTGCATCAGTATTGTCAGCATAACGTCAAAAATCTAATCTGGGAAGTACTTTTTCCCTTTTTTTTAACCTTAAATGCTGAATTCAAACTGTATTTTATTCTATTCTACCAGAAGTTCATAAACACAAACCTCACTAAGATGATATGAGTGCAGAAGCAAGTAAGTCCATATCTTTGCCAGACTGGTGCTTAGGGACTGAGGGATTCATTAGGGATTTTTAACGAATTTTCCTAACCTTTGATTCTGTAGCTGTGATTCCCCTTTATTCCCTAGAGGTGCTGGCCAAATGGATACAACCGACAGCAGCAGTTTGTTCATTGACCCAAGCGCATGCACAGAAAAATGGGCTACCAAAAGTGTTCAATAGATACACAAGCAACAGGCTGTTAAGGTTTGTGTGTGCATAACCATTCCTGAAAATCAATATGATAGTTGTCTACTGTCAAAGGCAGTCAAGCTGGTTTGCAGGTAATATGATTTTCTTGGAAGCGGGTCAGACACCATACATAAGAATTTATGATGAAAAGAAAAAGAAATAAACCTGTGATTAAACAAACCAATTTTGTAGCAACTGGGACCAAATCAGTTGTGGACAGAAATTAACATAAATTGTGTTTCTAAGAAGGAAAAGAGAGTTTTAACTCAGTGAAAAAAAAAGCCACGTAAAATGTTGGAAGCAGCTACAGGATTCAAAGGATCCATTTGGATTTTAAATTGTGATAACCACGCAATGGCATTACATGGAACTTGCCAATGTCTAATTACCATGACATCAGTCATCTAAGTGCCGAGTTACTAGCTGTAAACTTGCATCTAATCCTTATTTTCAGCCGTTTAACCCCCCTCCCACACAGAGAAGGAATAAAAGACAGGGCCAGCCAAGCAGTGGTGTTAACACCCCTATACAATCAATCACCAGAGTCCAGGGGAGGATTAAGCATGGGGCAATAATAGGGTTATCAACTAGAGAAACAGCAAAACAGCTAAAGAAGGAGTAAGGACATAATAATAGCAAATATTCTGGGAACAATTCTAAGCAATACATTCCAGCTAACAAAAATGCACACTGTATTCAATCAGTGTTTTTTAAGAAAAGATGGTGTGTCCAGTGAGTTGATCACTGGCATCAGAGTGAAATGAATTGGTGGCATAATGAGTGCTGTTTTCTGTGAATTTGACCAAATCTGTTCCTGTTTATCTTTCTAAACATACTTGGAGGCTGAATTTCAGCAAAGATTAATAACTCTCAATTATATTTTGTACATCTAGTTAAGGTATCTCTCAAAGAAAGAGCTAACAGAAAGCTGAAATTAAAGACAGACTTTTTCTTATGTTTAGGTAAATGCCTAGCTTGCTAGAACTCTTAAGAAAGTTTGTTCTGGTTCTTGTGATAAAAAAGGAATTCTAGAAAGTACACCCTACACATGAAAGATAAATATGTCTCAAAGTGGAAATACCTTTAAGAATGCAAAAAAACTTCAGACTCCCATCCCTAGAGCTCTTTGGTAAGTTGTTCAGAGAAGTGGCTGTTCATTAAAAATCTGCTGTGCACAACCCAACTTCTTTCAGAAGTGTTCAAAGAAATCTCAATGGGAAATATATCACAGGCCTATGGTGGACTGGAAAGAGACTCAGCTCTGGAGTAGTTAATATGCACACCCAGGACACTTGTAGGAGTGAATAAAGTGAAAGATTCGTCTCTGATTGGCTGAGATTATAGGTGTAACAGTAAAGCTAAAGCTTGGTGAGCGCCCTAACCTGATTGATATGGGACAGATCTCTTTCCTGTTTCCATTTCAGTGCAGAGCAGACACAGTTTTGAATTCTCCAGAATTTTAACAGGACAGAAAAAAATTACTTTCCATGCAACCCTATTTGTCACCTCAGATTGAGCTGTTCCCTCTCCTTAATATAACCATCTTCATAATTTTCCTCAGGTTTGGGAAATGCTAATTATCCCTGCTTTACAGTTCATAACACCTGATAAATGCAGGGGTAGGCTCAAAACATGCAGTCTATGCTGACTAATTTTGAGGGATACAGATTAAAAGATGGAATTCACGATCAAAATTACACACCTGAGTGCCTTGTTTAATGTTGGGTAGGAGCAACACATCAGAGAGAAGATATCAAATCAGGAGCGACGTAGAGTTAATATAAATGTTACATGTATAGGTTGTTTCTGAACTTCAGCTTTATGTGCAGTAGAAGGCTCTCCATGAACCTGAAATTCCAACTGGAATAGATGATTCTTACAATGCAGCTGGAGAAGAAAGACTCAGTCTTGTCTGTCTTTTATATATTAATATGTCACCTGGTTAAAATACTGTCCAAAAAAGTGAGCAGGAGCTCATATTCCCCAACCACTCTCCATTTGACAGAACACCAAAAGAATGAGCTATGCGAGATCACTCCTTATTCCTCCTCTTTATTCTGCAACTCTGTTGAGGAGAGGAGAGCAGGATGTGGTAGAAGGGTGAAGGAGCAACATGACATTGTGGCATAGTCACATAGAAATGGGGAGTCCTGGTTTGCGCTGCCTTCTTCCACATTGTTTCCATTTTCATCCAGTGGCTCTCCTGATTATCAAAAAGCACGACAAAAATGCAGGATGTTTAGTCCCCGGGAACTATCTTAATCACTACAGAGAAACCTGCTCTTTTTTGTGTATTCTTTGGCCCCTTACCTTTTGCATACCTTTCTAAGCAGAGGCACAGAGAGCTTTCATGCTCAGACTATAGTATTAGGGGAAAAAAAAAAGGATGGAAGCCCAATTTATGTTTTTTTCTGTCTGTTTCTAAAATGAAGCAGCTGCAATCAGTGCTGGTTTTGTGTGAGGCCCCCAACCCTATAAGCCTAGATTTGCTATTGTCCTGTTCGTTGTACTGCTATTGAGAAGCTGATGAATAGCATGGCCTAGCATCCAAATGCCATTCAGGTACAGTGACAATAGGTCTGTAGCCTAGAGACCTAGAAAATAACCAGGTATAAAGTATCTGGTTAGTGTTGAACTCTACAGTCTGGGTGATAAATGCATCTACCTAAATCATGCTGCATATGGTTTCAGACATGTTATCAGTACTAACGGGAAAAATCTTGGTATAAAGAGGAAACTTAACTGAACCTCAGCTTCCCATCCACAAAAAATGAACTCTAGGGCTTCCTTCCATGTCAGACACAAACTAATAATACTGCTATCTAAAAGAAACGTCTTCTTAGAGGTATTTCAGGGTGGTTCTTAGGGTATTTCAGTAAGGAACCACTGGGAGTTCAGACCACCTTCTTATATATGTTCCTCATATTCCAGGAAGATGGCAACCGAAATGATACCTCGATGAAATTTCTTAGGATTGCCTGGTGAAATACAAGACAGTTCCAGCTTCTGCTGTAGCTTTTTAACTGTTGTTGCCTGAGAGACTGGTGAGAAGCAGTCTTAGCAATTTTGGGTCCTGCAAAACATATTTATGGTGCTGCTTAATTGACAGCAAGCATCTAACACCTAATTTTTAGTTATCAACTGTTTAATGATAGCCAGAGAGACGTCGTTATAGTTTTCTAGATGGGGAAAAGACAACTGGCATTCTAAGTCATTTAGTATAAACTATATCTGCAAAATGAGAAAACACTGTGGAGCAGCACAGAAATAGCCATGCTTAAATGGCTACTACAAAATTGCACACAATTGGAATTTGGACTGTTTCCAGTCTATAAAAAAGAGCCTATGTCTGCCTCTTGATTTAAAAAGACTCCATAGTTTGTTGATTACACTAATTACAACACAAATGAATTTGTCCTTTTCCTCAGCCACTGAAGATCACAAACACATTGCCTTCAGTTCTGTCTGAACCATGTGCTTGACTTCAAATTATGGGCATAGAGACAGTATATTCTAAATCATGTCATACTCCATGTAAGAAGAATAACGAGTTTTCATATCATAAGATCTAAAGGATGAAGTCTCCCACTGGAGACAGAGCAATGTATGAAGATGTACTGCTGGCACCAGGAATAAAAATAAAGACACAACATCACATCGAAAAGAAGCCAAAAAGAGTAAAGGTAGTTAAGAAAAGAAACAAAAAACAAAAGGAGAAAAGCAGACTTGAGACCACATCTGTGGCTAAAGGAATGGTGGCGGGAGCCTTGAAGGCTTTGGATTAAGATACACAACATGTATATGAGTGGATGCTTAAATGCTCAAGATTGATCTTATTTCCTTAGATCCGTCTAATATATCTCATGGCCACTGTAAAAGGTAACTGGCACATTCAGAGGCTTAGGAAGAACGCTGTTAGAAACTCAGGATAATTCTTGCTCAATTTAGCTTCTTATTAGCATTAGAATGTGAGAAACCTGACTGAGATTCCTCTCATTCTTCCATACCAAAACCTCTTTTCCTGTTAATTAATCTATCTGCTGTCTCATCGTAGCTGGAAGCTTTGATTCACAGTTCTTATTAATTGTCACATAATACACTACAGCCACAATACAGACGAGAAAAGTACAGTGAAATCAAAAAGTGCTTGGCAGAGAACTGAACTTAAGGAGAAGCAATGAGTACTGATGGTAAGAAGAAAAATACTGCTTTCTTGGAAAAACAAGCATTTAAATCCCCTTTCAGAACTGAGATGCTTTCCAAATTCTGACTGGTCTGAATACTGCTTCCATAGTCAGCTTTGCCTCCTTTGCCCAACTCTGTCTCTTCGTATCAGTTTCTCGGTTGGTTTTTTTCTGGGTTCAAATCAAAGGTAGTTGCCCAGGGTCTCAAAACATGAAAAGTCACCATGAAGCTAGGACAGATAGCAAAGTGATCACTTCCCACTGATTGGAAAGGGTCAGTCATTGGCCTTTGCCCAGGACCCACAGAGTCATTGGCTATGACAACATGATCACACTAAGGGCGAGCTCATGTTTAATTAATTGTGACACACTTGTTGCACAAGCTTATGGGTAGGGTTCCATTAGTTAGCCAAGCATGTACACAGCAAAGCTGCACTCCACAGACTCAGTGTGAAATCACAGGTGGAAGTCCTCAGCTCCCTTTCCTGAGATTCCTTCCTCACAATCACCATCAGAAGTCAAAACCGTCAGCTTCCTGTGTCCTCCATGGTAGCTGTTTGTGGGGCAGAACAACATTCCAGAAGGAGACTTTCATTCTCCCAACCAAACTACCTCACCTTTCTTCCCAAAGTCCTTTTCCCAGATTCCACAAAACTTATCTAAAAGAAGTTTTATTTACTTCTTGATGCTGACAGCCTTCTCCCAGCCTCCACTTTCCCACATTTACTGATGGGCAGAATTCATCTAACTAAATATAGAGAACCAGAGTCAGACATCCACCCCTGTGCTAGTCACTCTGGGCTCCCTTCACGATTAGTGGAAATAAGGACCTGTTCTTAGATCACAATCCATTTGGAGTCTACTTTTAGATGAAATTAATCACATCCTGGAAGTAAGGATCTCAGCCCAGGACAGTAAAGGTAACCTAGAAGACTCTTTCATCATGTCCGTTGTCTAGACTGCTGAAAAACACCCTAGGACCTTTTCTTCATTCCATTCTTATAATCTTATTAAAACTGAGAGGCCCCAGTTTACACACACTACTTTTGTTACACACATCAGCCATTTTACAAAAAACATCATAAATTCCTTTATGCACCCTGTGTTCAAGCAGCTGGAAATGATTCACAAGTAAACGTGAATTTAGTTATTTACAAGTAAATTGCAAATCACAGCATATAATAAATTGTTCCATCAAGGAGAAATAATACTTAAAGCTTTTCCAAATGATAAATAGACTTGCTAAGCAGAGTCATTGGTGTAAAAAGTTGTGGTGCTTTTTTCCTCAAGTAGGAGACATGGCCTTGCCTGTTTGTTAGTAATTTTCTCAGGGTTTCCAGTATGGTCATGATAATCTTCTTGTTTTCTTCCAAGTTTTCTTCTTCAGGTACTCAACCTGTTTTGATCTGAACTTATTGTTCATTGGAACTATGGACTTAATGACTTGGAAATCTTTTTGCAATGACTTGGCAGGGGTTATGAAGTGACTCAGTAGCAAAGCAGGAACAAGCACTCAAGCAGCACTGGCTCATAGTCTTTCTCAGAGGCTGTCTACCCTGCTTGAATTACTTACATGACCATCATCACTCAATCTTTCTTAACAAGAGTATTTTTCATTACTATTATTTCAGAAGTGCTTTGTAATAACTCAAAAGTACTGGAAAAATACCTGAAATGTCCTTTTTTTATTTTTTTTTTCCCCTTCACCCAAAATATATGTTTTCTTTCACAGTGTACAATCTGTTTCTGTGGCAGTGGCTTGGGTTTCCTAGGAAACAGCTGCAGGTCAGACCTTGATTGGTTGTGTTGTCAGCTTGATTGCAGTGTTTCAGGCGGTGGGACCTGTAAGTGCAGCTCCGAAGCAAGTAAACAGGGGGCTATCCAAGAGCTTTGCATTAGTGGTCTGAAAGAAACCACACAAATGGCATTTTGGGGGAGTATATGACTCAGGGGGCACTGGTTTGAAGACAGTAGGAGACAGCAAGGGATTAGAAGAGAGCCAAATCAGAGGTGTGGGCAGGATGGATGGGATGGAGGGCTTTGGAGGACAAAAGTTTGGCTGCAGTGAAAAGTGTAAGAGTCTTACCTTTCATTGAAGCGGCAGCTGACAGGATGGTGCTGTGGTGGTCTGGACCCCAAGTACCTCAGTTACTGGGACCTGAATGCTTTGTTTCATCTTTGACTCTATGATTCAAGCGTAAGTTTTCTGAGGCAAATGGATATATCAATACAGTACTAGGAGGGCAAAAAACCTATAATGTTTTCTACAGTATTGCCTAGGTGCCACTCATAATTATTAAAGAGAGTAACAGTATTCTGCAATCTTTGGGGAGAAGAGGAGGGGATTACCTAAAAGGGACATCTCAGAAGCTGCTTGTTTATGAATCAGAGGACAGCACAACTGCACAGGAAGAGCACACACATTGGGAAGGAAACAGCAAAGGTGGGAACAGCAGTTCTGAAGGGCCCCCTCAGACCTGGCTTTTTTCCTCTTCCACCTGTCCAAGTGCATGCATACTGAAGGGCTTTCTGTGCTCGTGTGTGACCACAGTCATATACATATTTTCCTGGTTGAATCCTATATGAAATTTCCAAAACATAATTTCAGAAATATAGAATATCCAGAATGAAGCTAATTTGCCTTTCCTTCCCTTGTTTTTCCTTCTCTCGTTTTCCTCTCCGTTGCTTTCCTTTCCCTTGCCTTCCTTTCCCTTGCCTTCGCTCCCCAAAAAATGAGGTTTAATTTTAAACTTCAGCAGAATAATAATGCTGTGTACTTCTGACTCACTCTGCCAAATAAACTTCCACATGGTGATTATGTCATGTTCTGACTCCTTAATGTTCTTGATAAATTATTTGGCAAGCAGAAATGCCCAATGCTTAATAATTAACTGTGAATCTATGGATGGGGGGAGAACAGGAAAAAAAAAGGTGTTGCTTGTTTTTTATGTGCGCGGTTTCATTTATTTTCTCCCCGATGCACAAGCAGATCACTTTCCGTTAATTAAGTAAAAAGTACTTAGTGGAATTGATCTGAACTCAGGTCTAAGAGCACTCGCTAATTCTGCTGTTAGTTTTAGGAAGCTAGTGGCAAAAAGCATCTATCAAGACAAATTTGTGCAGGCACCACCCATGGTTAGAGTCACAGTCAAATGTCTGCAGTTTAACAGCTTGCCTGTGTGTCAGCAGAGAACTAGGGACTGTGCAAGCTTCAGCCTATGGAAAATGCAAGTGGATGTAACCCTGTATAACCTGCTACGAAATAGCTCGGAAAAAAAAAATCACGTTCTTCATGATTTTTACTGGCTTGCACAGAGATTATCTCAGTTCACCTGACATGCAGTAACCAGTTAAATTATGTTTAACAGACACAGCCCATGGTGATGGACGTGTTTCAGCCCACGATGACAGATCAAACCCACCTTGACATTTCACGAGTTAAACAGAGAAGGGAAGAAGGGAGGCAAGACAAGGAGACGAGGACACCCATCTGCTGTCACACAGAAGAGAAGCAACAAGTTAGAAGGAGGAACAAAACCTCTATTTCTTCACTAGTGCCTTCTTCCTCAGTTAACAGTGCTGCTTTTATTTTAATAGCGTATCACTCTTTTTCAAGCAGATGAACAGCTCTCATTAGAGATAATCTTCCATGCTCCCTCATCTTCCGTTTTCCAGCTTTACAGAGATAACATTGGTTACTGTCTTTTTATTGCATTGTTCCATTTTGTGTACTCAAAGAACTGTCTGCATTACGATAATCTATGTATGTCAAATGGGATTAAGAAAGGAATTGAATGAATAAGCCAGAGTCATACAGTAAATAATCAAGAAAATTTTGAACAGGAAAATGCATCATTATAATTATGCAGGTAACACCAATTGATGCTTTTTATTGAAACTTCCTTAATCCCCTATAGAGACAGATTAAATGACACAGAAATTATTCTTTTTTGCTTAATAATATCTTTCTCTGGAAGAGAAATACGTATTCTAGACAATGTATTTGCTAGCATCCTTTTTATGGTACATAGAGGGAGCTGTTGCATAGGTTTATTAGACCAATCATAGCAAAAATTTTCCATTGTTACCAAGCCCTTTATAAGATTTCATTATTACTTTAACTGGAAAAATGATCCCCTCATCAATATATGAATAAAAAAAATCTCAAGTTTTATGCACATAAAGAAGATACGAACTGCAATACAGCATTCTGCCTTTTGTGCCTTTTGCTGGACATTACATTCATTAATATATGAGCACCAAAAGTTTTTTGCTGTCCAATAATATAAAATTAGGGAATATTAGCTTCCTGATTTACAAAGTATATAAAAACATAAGAGATACATGAGACAACTGTAAATATTCCAATTTATGTATACAAGTATATCTCTTCCAGTGTTGCTAATACTGCAGGATAAGTGTAGACAAGGAGCTGGGATTTCTGTCTTCAGCAGAGTACAGGGAGAACACTGTCTCTGCCTTTCACTCTGCTGAACTTCAGGTATTTTTTCAGGCTGGTGTTGAAGCAAGGAACAGGCAAATATTTTAAGGGGAGACCGTTCCCTCTAGGAAAGGTCTCGGTGCTGTCAGTTACCACTGTAAAAGCAGCAGGACTCTTCTATTCTAGTTCTTTTTCATCTAACATAGGGACCTAAAATTCTCACTGGTTTGCCCTCAGGTTTAGTAAGCATGCAAAACCAGATGAAAAATGTACATCGCATAAATGTGACAGTCACAGGAGTCATCTTTAAAACTCGTTAAGGAAGAATCAGTTAGGGCAGAAATATTTTTTGAAAATAAAAATTAAAAATCAATCCAACTGTCTTTTATAAAACCTATAGGATGCTTTGTTAACTTTTATGCCCATCACATTTCATTGCTGAAATTCTCTATGCTTCTAAGTTCCATGTGGCACTTGCAGTGCTGATATCCTTAAATTGTGACTATTTCCTCTGCAGTCCTATCTCAGAAACCCCAAACAGGAAGTTCTGGAAATAATGAAAGAGATATTAACTCCCAAGAGATATCTGGCAAAACTATTTGGGCGTGCAGCTTCAAAATGCACGTGAAAAAAAATGCGTTTTTAGCCAGATTAACACTTTAGACTCTTAAAGCTTATATCAGCACAGGGCATGACAAAGAAATGATATTTCTACATTGTGCAAGATATTCTTAGATTTAGGAGCACCTTAAGCACTGAATATGATTTGCACATTTCATAGATGGAAAATTCTACACAGTAACAGGTTACTTAATTTCACAGCAAGTACACAGATGTAAGTTGTATGTACATGGTCACATACTCATTTTTCACCTGACTCATTATGGATTCCACTTGGGACTGCAGAAAAAGAAAGTTATTTACAATGCCCAGTCTGTGCCTGACCTACTCTTCATTTCAATCAGTAAGAGGTCTGACTGTCTTCAGTAAAAGCAAGAAGTAGCCCTTCATTTCAGCTCAAATGTAAATAAAATTTTATTTACTGCTCAGTGCCGTGCTGAGCAGGTGGAGTAGACATCTACTTTGATGGCTGGAATAACAAAGACTACTCTCTTTTGTCCCTACAACTATGGCTCTACAAACACTTTCTCAACGATTTGTCTCTGTCTCAGATTTTATGTCTATCTGACACTTCAATTAAAAATCGCATTGCGTACTTAACCTCAATTCAGCATGATACTCAAGCAGAAGTTAACGTCAATGCATGCACATTCCCAGTGATTTAAATAAAGCTATCCGTATGTTTAAAGATAGCTTCACACTTTTTGAAGAGTGATCTAAGCAGTTGCCTAGATTTCTACTTTAACAAGTGCACAGTATCTGAAGAACGCATTTATTTATTCAGTAATTTCTTTAGCCCAAGTGTTTTGAAAGCATCCAAATGGGTGGATTTCTTCTTTTTTTTTGCGTTCCTAATACAATATTTGAAACCACAGTTCCTCTAGAGCAATTGCTAAAGGAGCAGAAGGGGATATTTGATTTAGGATAGATATACTGAAAAGAAAAAAAAAAAAAAGGAAATTGTTGTAATCCAGCCATTTCATGTTTGGAAGAAAACTAAAAGCTAATCTTAACTAAAGTGCTTTTGTTTCAGTTCATGACACTAACAGCTGCTGCAATTGTAAGTGCTGAGGCAAAGAAGTTCTGTATTGTGAAAAATAGATACTAAATTGTTTCTAGGTATTTCAGAAGATCTTTCTTTTGGGTTTCTTTACTTTCTGCCAGAAAATATATATAGTCACCGTGCATTTATTTTTCATCGAACAAACTTGGGCAGAACAAAAATTCACACAAATGCATAAATATGCAATATAAGTATGGGAAAAATCAACATAGCCAGACAGCCCATATAAATACAACTGGATGCCCATAAAGAGACCATGGGCCAGGACAGGAATGGATGGTGAATAATGGCAGACATCACAGGTTATCTGGGAGAATGAGAATAGATAGGTTTGTCTTTTCTGTGGATGGAAAATACCTCACAGTAACTGGAAGACCAGCTGATAGGGATTCAGGACACTGGTAGCTGGTAGATGATGTTGGAGGTTGATTTTTGCTAAGTTTTCTATTTGTTAAATTATTATTGACAAATTGTTAATTTGTCTTTGTTAAATAAAGGGAAATCAGATGTTGATGGTGTTTTAGGAAATCTTTGGACACAAGCAGAAAAGTTGTGAGCTATAGCTGTAACTCATTCTGACCATTTTCTTTATAATTTGATTATTTCTTTTCCTCTTTAATCCTAAATACAAATTAACTGTAAATTTTATAGAGCTAGGGAATATATCTATACTCTGGAATTCGGGGTCCTGGTTGAAAATTCTGTCCTCCATTTCCTTCGTTACTTCTATTAAGGAAGAGCTCTTTGGGATGGGAGAGGTCAGTTGCTCAATATTGCTCTGGTTTCTTGTTCTTAGCAAACAGGAAGCTGTTCATACTAAAAGCATTTTTCAGAAAAAAGAATTAAAAAATCCACAATGGATTATGATTTTTTTTTAGATGGCTTGCAAATGAACCTACATAACAGATAAAGTTGCTGACTAGAAATGTTACACAATCGTTCTAATGTTTCTGAAGCCTTTTTTTACAGAAACGTGGGTATATAGAAAATATATACCCATTGTGTCCATGTCTGGTAGTATGCAAAAAAATAGAAAAAAGTTCTGGAGGTATTTCATTGAAAAATGAGTATTTTCCTTTCAAAGGAGGCAAGATCTACTGCAATACAACATGCCGAAACTTTACCTTGAAGTGCCCACCCGTACTTCCAATAAATGGTGGGAAATTGAAAAGGGTGATTTATAATTTGCAAATGAGGAAAATTAGACCATACAAAAGAGACTTAAAGCAGAATTTAGACCATTGTGTTCCACAGTTTGTATAATACAGTTAAAAGCTCCTAGCATAGCTAGGTTCGATGGGTTCTCCATTTGTAAGATTTCATAAGTTTTGTATTCTGTATCAGGATAAAACTGATGGTAAAGGCTTCAGAGGAGATAAAGGTCTGAGCCATAGTCAGGCCAAAAAATCCTCCAGGAAACCCACAGACAGGCAGAGTGGCCCAGTGATCATTGATGAATAAAAGCTTGGAACACAGAGCATGCAATAAATACATCGATAGCAGCTGATTTTCTGAAACTCATTTATCAAGAAACAACGAAATTTGCGGGTACAAGGATTCTTAGGTATACCTTTCCCATGTATACAATTTGGCAACAAGCCAACCACTTTATCCCATAAATATGACAGCCTAAGAGAGCCTTCTCTGAGTTCTCCCTGCTAGGCAGAGTGGCTACATAGCAGTGATATCCCCCTGAACCTCTCAGGGTTGCTCCTTGAGGCAGAGAGACCTATTTACTAATGGCAGATCTTTGGATGAGTCCAATGAAAGTTGTCTCTAAATTGCAAATGGACTGCACACCACTGGCTCTCCCCTTGAGCTGGGATGTCTCTCAAGGTTTGAAATTCCTTACCTGAAAGATCCTTCCTTACCCAAGGCAGAGAAACCCCTTATTCATAACAGATTGTTGGTAAGTTGCTGATAGTATGCTAAATTATTGAAATTCATATAGCTAATTCCTTTAGACATAAACTGTTGTCCAAGTCTGAGACTAAGCTTGGACCTAGACACACCTAAGCTCCATTAGGAGTTTAGAAAGAAAGGGGGTCCAACCTGAACCTCATGGATCAATGGGAGGGTCTCCCTTATGCTTTTGGATCTTCAGTGTCTGTATAAATCATTTTAGCTCAATTCTACCTTGATTTGCCTTTTGTATGTTTCACCCACATGGCAAGCAAAAGTGAACCTTGCCATTGAGCTTTGTTAAGTCATATATTAAATTCACATTAGAACAATTTTTGCTAATATATTTGATGGTGTTTCTTTAAGTGACCTAAACCACTTATTGGAGACAAACTGCCATAGTCAGAAGGATCCTAAATCAGGATTTATGACAGCTATTAGAATATAATTTATCCTGTCTGTCTTGAACATTACTTAGGATGGCAAGAATCATCACTGTCCATTGGCTAGAACAGGACTGAATTTTGAACTAAACTTTGGCTATTGTACAACTAAAGTTAGATAAGGTGAAAACAGTTCCTAATAGCAACAGGGGCTTCCAAATGAAGCTTCAATAGCTTTCTTCACTAGCTGTCTCTATCAAAACACCATATTTTCATAAATTCATTACAAACTTCAAGATACAGAAGAACTTTGCATTGAGCAAAGGTCAACAGCTTCACTGACCTTCTCCAACCACCCCTTGTCTTTTAGACTATGTTAGCAACAGGCAAGATTTATAATGGGCTTTAACACTCAATGAACTCAAGACTTGGTGAACTTGTAAGGTGGGTGCTGCCAACATTTATGTTTGAACGTGGACATTTGATCCTGGATGCTTGTTGAACTTCTAAGACTACTTCACATGACTTCTTCAGCTTTGCTCCTTCCAACAATGTTGTGGTAGACTGCTCAGAAGTGCAAATGCCAAGATACAGAAATCTTGCAAGAAATAATCCCACAGTCTCTCCTTTCTGATCTTCTGACATTTGAGTTCTGTTTTCATCATTTTCTCCCTCTACAATCCCAAAAGTTGATACTTTCCAAGAAAGAGATCCAAGTACTGCTTGGACCAATTCCTAGAAACACTCTTCCTCACACATAATGCAGCACAGTCATTATAAAGATGATACTTACTTTTCATAGTTTTACTAATAACGTGTCATTCTCAAGATACATCTCATGTACCAATATGTCCCTGAAGAGTATCCTTAGTGTTTAAAAAATCCTTATCACTCTTGTTTTCTAATTCAGAAAGATAACTGTTCTATAGTGCAAAACCTCTGCTTTCTGCAGTCTTCTGTATCTGTGAATTTATAGCAGGAATTCACCAACTCCTTACAAAGGTAGGAAGTTCTAAATGTTAGTTCATATAACAATATATTTCCAGAGAAATACATTAATATATCTATTAATTATCTTTTCCTTGAATGATTTTGAATGTTGGTAGGGTAAGTTAACATTCCAGTCTTTGGTTTGTTGGATTAATTTCCCATCATATGAAGAGAGCAGAACTTACAATTCTGCTCTTGATTTTTTTTAAGCAAAAGTCCCAGGTGTTTCATTTTTAAAAGATGTTACAGCAATAAAAATGTTATTAAAGTGTCTTCTTCATGCTGTTATAGTTGAGGTTGTGTCAGCATTTCCATTACAAGCTCATCTTTTCCAGAGAAAATGCTCTGGTCCATTGGGTAAATAACACATGTTTTACTATGACAAATACCCAGGAAAGACAGAAATATTCAAGCGTAAGATTGTTTAGGATACTTTCCTTAATTCCATACAGTATATGTTGTGTTGTAATTTTTCCCCATGAATGAATAAATCAAGTACCGTCTGCCACTGATCATTAATTTCCTTGTACAACAAACTATGTTAGCGGTATTTTTACTCAGACTTAGGTTTTTTTAAATGACAATCTGAAGGAAATGTATTTCTCTTTACATCATGCATACTTATCGTGAGGATAATGCTTTGAAACTTCAGCTAGCCCTCAGGACTGTTGTGGAAATGGAGACAGGCCCAGAAAGACAGGTTTAACAGCAAAGATTTCAGGGGCAAATTTTGGGTTTGAGTTCTCACCACTGCTGAGGTCCCAGATGTCTCAGGGTTTGCGCTGTGTTATGGAAGTACCCCAAACGAAAAGCAACTTTTAGTACTCCTGTTGTAAGCAACACATCAAAGTCTGCAGAAGGAGAGGTACAAGCAGGAAACAGAAATCAACAGATCCTCCTTCCCAGGCCTCTGCTGAATAGAATACACCCCAGTTGATCAATTTGCTAGCTAAGTCTACTTTCTCCAAAGCCAGCTCATAGACATTTTAGATTCAATTTACATTTTGAGTCACCCATTGCTGTTTCTAGACACCAGCCCCACTGTTAATAACACCACATCTGTTATACTGAATTCTCAGCTCATTCCCTGCTCTTGGGTTGTAATCTTGTAGTTTAATGACCTTTGGGGCCATTACCATGACCATGTCATATTCCTGCTTCATCTGACCTTGAAAAGGTCAGGATTTGTTACAGCAGCTTGAAAAATAAGTGGTTTGAATTTTGTGCCTGAACTCTTCACTCTCTATTTAAAAACTAACACTGTCATTAAAGCAAGGGATGGATGATCTCTGAGCTTCATCTCACTTACCAGAGGAAGCCAAAGTCTTCGTAGCCCCAGGCCCATTTTGCTGTTGTTTATTAATCTCTGAATCCTTTAAGACTAACTATTTTATTGCAGCTAGGTTTATTGCAGAAATACTTACAAGTTACTTCTGGAACTTGGGATTCAGATGTGCCAGAAGTCGTGAAAACATATAGCAGGAGATTTTTCTTATCATCCTTAAATAAGAAAAGAGTTAAGAAAGATTTTTCAGTGGATTAGATAAATAGAGATGCGGAAAGGAATATTTTCATAGTCTTTTGCATGTGAAGAAGGGCGATATTAAATAATATACCTTAAGCCACATTGAAAGTCAGTGATAGAGTCAAAAATAATGCCCATGTCCTGCCTGCGTTCAAGCTTTACCTTAACCTAAAATTTCTCATATTTAAAGATTAAGAATTCACAAACAGCAGGTTTATTTGGCTCATTTAAACTCTTACATTTACAGAAACACTATGATCTCTTAATTTTTGCTCTATTTGCAATTGTTGAAGACCTTTTGTAGGATCATCATTCATCTGGTGCACTGATTAAAAAGACCGCCCTTTGCTTGTTCATTTAGATATTTAATACCAAGTTCTGTGATTAGGTGCAGCTATTTTTTTTTCCGTATTACTTTTGTGAATGGATGGCTCCTCTCTTTCAGGACAGAGATCGCTGTTCTCTTGCTCCAAATTAAGCTGAAGTCCTGTACTAAGCATAGGCTTGTTATGTGTTGTTTTCTTGTTCAACATGAACTGGAAGTATAATCTCTCTGTCTCTATTAAAACAGGGAGCAAATTTTATTGCTGAGTTTAGAAACCTCAGTTCTGGATGGTAGCAGTTCAAAGTCCCTAGTTTCTGTCTGTCGTTCTATAACTACTTGATCTAGTTTTGTTACAATAGCACATTGACATTTCAGTTCTCTTTACATTTCTATTATACTGCAGATCATGCTTTTTTTGCATATGACATATCCTTAACTTTCCCATCCTCTTTCTCTTATCACTAATAAATGGTCTAAGAAGTCTATCTTTCTCCAGAACTTCACAGATGTTGTGAGGAATATTCTCCTATCTTTAGCTAAGTTAGTTTTGAGGTGCTTAAGAAAAAACAGTCCAAAGAAAACTATTTATGACTTCAGTATGAATTGTTTTGAACACTTTTCCTTAAATCCAGTTTTCTAGAATGAAGCATTTTTGGCATTGACAGATCTCATAAAGGGAAAGCTAATGATTTTCTTCTGAGCATAGTATGCGGATATTTACGATAATGTTTTAGCAATCTGAAGTATTTAACTCCCTTCATACGATATAAATCCTTTTTTTTTCACCCTTCATATATTTAAATTAACTATGCAACAAAACAGTAGAAAGATATATGATGGTTTGAAAGAAAAGAGAAATGATAATTACACAGCTTCTTCAACATCATATTTTTGGAAGTCTTTTTCAATCTTTTGTTTGGTAATCTTTATAAATGGGCAATTTAAGTTTGAGGACTTTCTTTTTCTTCCTCCTAGCTGCATTAAATGTCTGTGTCTAAACATGAAGCATTTGCTTTCAGTTTGTATGTGTGTATGGGACAGTGAGGTACCGAAAAATATGCTCAGCTGTACATGTTCTCTATATAATATGCATACATATGCACTTATATATTTATCTATATAGATTTACACATAAAAATTAGAATGATATGTGTTCATAAAGAAGTATTTTATCAACTGCTAGACCTTGGAAACACAATCACATAAAGCATCCGCTTATTTGAAAGCTACATTGGAGAGTTGTTATTAATAACTGATAAATTGAGGAAAGGTTTGGTAGTATAAATATAGTGCAGAAATATTTTCTGATGGGTTTCTGAATGCTGTTGGACAATAAACCATTTTGGGGGGCTGTGTGACTCTTCTGATGTTACTTAGGAAGAATAGCAGGAAACAACGCTTGTTTAAGCTGTATTATATTGCTGAAAGAAAGGAAAAATGACAGAAACAACTCAAATTGAAAATAATCGCTTTTATCACTCAAATGTTTTCCCCTAGATCAAGGTGCACCCCATGTACCTTAGTGCTCTGCTGCTGCTGACTGGAGTTTGTGAGAAGCTGACACAGGGCAAATCTGACCTGGTAGCAGTGCAAGGGCTAACATGCGTCACTTAGCTGCAAACATTCAGCACAGAAAGGACGGACATTTCTCCACTTAGGTTGCAGTCGTTGTTTTAGGGAAGGGAGCTTTGGATCTCAGCCTCTCTATGTTCGCTCAGAGGTGTGCAATGGAGGGAAGAAATGTTGAGAAACGGCTGCACAAAGATATAATTGTCACTACATCAGCCAAAATGCTTGAATATCAACCACACTGCTGTTGTACTAAAGAATCTGATGTAGAGTATAAAAATCAGTGGTAATATTTCCACTTACACTTTCAATGTTATAAACATTGTTAAAAGATTAGCAGTGGGGATGTTTTACTGTGTGTGTGTAAAGAGTCTGCAAACTTTCTGAACACCGTCTTCAAGATTTTAAAGGCCTCAGTTGCTATTTCTTTTTCAACAACTCTCCACTGACACATTAAACAGAAAGTATTTTTAATTTGTGAAATTCTATTTAAAGAACCATTTCAACAGTGACAAAACCCTTGCTGTGAAGTCCTTCTCTGAGCAGTCAGACTTCTACCCTGAATGCACACACAGCAGTGTTCCTGCGAATTTCATTGTCCACTGGAAGCATGAGAAAAGAACTTCATGCACTCAGATTCCTCTGAACGCCTTCACCATTAAAGTGACAAGCTTAAAATTGAATATTTTTAGATAATAATTTTGCATTTCTGAGCAAAGACAAAGATAGATACTACATGCTGTTAACTATTAACATGAAGGCTATCTTACAAGGGAGAGTGGTTTGTATCTGCTGGATATATGCTTATATATAGCTTGCTGAAACTTCAAAGAATTTGAGATCTTGTAGGTAAGCTAGATTTAGAAATAGCTGAGGAAAAAAAAAGGAGTAATTTTAGTGTAATTTTACCAGTTTCTGTAACATTCTGGTGCAAAGAATATTAAAACTGAACTCAGCATAGTTTTTTGAGAATTTACACCATGTTCAGTACTTTCCACTTACATAATTTATCCATAGTTCTCTCTGTACCTTTCAGAGGGGAAAAGGGATCATTATCCCCATTTCACAAATAACGGATGTCTGAAAGCCTCCAAAGAAGTGATTTTTTTTCCCCACGTTCACACAAGAAGTCATCAACTAGGGCCGAGGGTAGAAACTTTGGTCCCTTAATCTGCACAGGCTCCAGAATAGACAATCACGGGTCTTTATAAATAGCCAAGGCTACTTAGATCTAAAATTATTAACCCTCCTGCTGCAATTCCTCTACCAACAAAACATATACATAGTGTTCAACTGGAAACTGTAGAGCATGACAGTCAATGTGTTGCTATAATACTTGTTGTTATGAATTAATTAGCTGATTTGCATTTATATAGCACACTTCATGCAGAAGCAGCACATGGCATTATACACTTAAACTACATCACAATTAAACATAACTTCTGCTAGAGAAGTCAAGACCAGCCATCCAAAAAATAAAAAACCCTCCCAAAACTCTAAAGATTTAGATTTCTCATAGCTCTGAAGGGAAGCAACTTATAAGAAAATTCAAGTCTTTAACAAAAGCCAACTACAAGTCTCAGTTACAAGGGCAGTGACTGATCAGCTGTTCAGGGAGGTAAGTGGAGATGAAAACAAGATGTGAATAGTATGCAAGTACTGTAGAAGCAATTAGGCATTTGACAGGAAACCAGTGTATCATCCTCAATTGCAATGTGATAAGCCAATGTACGTAAGTGACCATGCAAGATGCTGAATTTTGTGCAAACCAGACTTACACAATAAACGATCAGGGAAGGCTGCAAACACAAATTGACAATAATCCAACTGTGGTGTTATAAAATGTGAATCAGGAGCTATGCATCCCATCCGGACAGAAATGGTCATAACCTACAAGGATGCTGGGGATGGACTCTTCATCAGGGACTGTAGTGACAGGACAAGGGTTAATGGGTTCAAATATAGACAAGAGAAGTTTAGATTGGATCTAAGGAAGAAATTCTTTACTGAGAGGGTGGTGAGGCACTGGAATGGGTTGCCCACGGGGGTTGTGAATGCTCCATCCTTGGCGGTGTTCAAGGCCAGGTTGGATGAGGCCTTGGGTGCCATGGTTTAGTGTGGGGCGTCCCTGCCCATGGCAGGGAGGGTTGGAACTGGATGATCTCAAGGTCCTTTCCAACCCTAACTATTCTATGATTCTATGAAATTTCTGAGATGGTTAAAATGAAGTCTGAAAAGCACAGCTTACATCGGCTGGTTAGGAACTTAAAATTCCACTCCCAGCCAAACGTTGAGCATGTTGAAAGAGTTATTGGACCTAGGGAAAAGAGGAAAAAAATCAATTCAGTTTTCTTTGGGCTCAGGAATTAGGAAAAAAAGATAACAAAGATCCAAAGTTTGACATCTGAAAAAAGCTATTCTCCATCAAAGGTAGATCATCAGACACTAAACCTATTTTTAGTGGCCTCACTATGAAAACATTAAGAGATTAAGAAAGAAGAGAGTGAAATCTGTGAGACACCTGTTTCTGTCTCTGGAGGTAAATTATTGCCCCATGCAGAAGTTCTCAGATGTCAGTCCTGGCGTACTGATCAAGCTTTTTCTCTAGAAATATGCTTCTCTGGGCTCTTTTAGTGTTTAATACGTTCTTATGAATAATTTTTGACTGACTCAATTCTGCCTTTCCCACCAAACTCACTTCCCCCAAATACCTTTACCCACACACACAGTTAAAAGAAATGAAAAAGATTTGCCAGACAGCTACCTTTATTCTGACCATTTGTCAGAGCAACACTCATAAAACTGACCAAGCAGGAAAAGAACAGACCCAGACACCTACGACCAAATCCTCAGTATGCTTCCTCTTAAAATACCTTTAATTAAGTCACCACTACATTTTTCAATGCTATACCCTGCTTTACTAAGTAAATACTATGGTCATATCCTGGACTGACTTGCTTAAGATTTCTTCTCTATAAGATGCTTCCTGCTGAAACACAGAAAGCAGTCAGAGGTGCTCAAGGCTTCCTGAAGTCTTTCCCCAGCTCCTCCAGAAGGAAGTCTAACTTTGGTGCTTCATGTGTATTTGCAGCACAAGATGAAGGCTACATTTAGGGCATAATAAAAGACAATTTAACTTAAAGGTCAGGGTAACTGCAGTAACACCCAGCAATGATTTTAAGGAAGAATTTTCCAGAATTAAAAAGTCCTTTGCTTTGTTTCAGCTGTAAGTAGAGTGAACCATGCACAAGGAATAACAAGGCAAATAGGTGAATAAGAATACATTAGCGGGAAGAAAACAAGGAATTCCTATGCATCATTTGATATCCCCGATTTTTAGAAATTTAAGGAAGGTAAAATGCATTCACTCAAGTTGCTATTTCCCAAAATAGTCCATCTGGCAATCTACCTTTTCTGAAATCACCATGAAATGGTTCTTGCAGTTTCTCCTACAGGAGCCTAGAGAACTCCACCAAATGATGTGGTTTATTCCTTCAGCTCCGTCCCTAGTTCTGTGTGGTTAAGGTCATGGTTCAGAAGGAAAGCCTATGGATTCTTAAGTGTCCTCTGGGACCAAAATGTTTGGAAAACCTTCAGGTAAGAAGCTCCATTCCTGGCAGAGCTCAAGACCAGGGTAGATGGAATCACAGGTGACATGGTTGGGTGACATGTGGTGTCCCTGCCCATGGCAGGGGGCCGGAACTAGATGATCTTAAGGTCCTTTCCAATCCGAACTGTTCTATGATTCTATGACAGTAATGTGGCTAAACTGAAAGCTAGGATAAGTTCTTGTTCCAGTGAGTGCTAAGGTTTCAGACTTCACAATAAAGGGTATGAAAGGATATGTTCCTAAACAAGAGTACATATTCAAATTACAAAACAAACTTCTAATTAACCATGTTTGGACAGAAAGCTGAGGACGTATTTTCAGAAAGGAAGTGTTCTTCAAGAGCATTTCTTGCCAGACAGGAAGATTTACGTTGTGAAAATGTAGAGGGGAAAGAAAACTGAAAACCAATCAAAACCAAGTAGATGTTGTTCAGAAAATATCTCCCCAGCCAACCTGATTTGAAACACAGCAGGTTCTTGATAGGCTGGGATTAGTGACAGCAACAAATAGGAGTTGTTTTTTATCTTTTTTGTTTTGTTTTTCTTTTATCTTTTCATAATAAACAAAGAGTCATCAGCGGGCAAGAGAGCGTAAACCAAAGCTGTAACTGCTGTCCCTCTGAAGCTGAAAATAACCCATGGCATTGCATTTCAAATACTAAATTAATCTTTCGACTTGGATCTCATGGATCACATACATCAATCGCATCATACACCTCATGTTCTTCAGACTGCATGAGCTACCTGTGGAATTTTGCAAATGTAGCTGTTACTCTCTAACATCATAAATTTTGGGAGCTGTCACCACCTGAGACATTTTCTCTTTCCTCGGCTCATACTCAGTTCTTACCCTGCATGATCTTGATACATAAAGCAAGAAATCAATAACAGGTTGTTCCCAGTGTGTCCAAACTCACTCTATAACCCTCTGCCACAATCTGGGAAGGCTGCATAAGTGCTGCAGTGGGGATTCCTTTCCTGGGGCACTAGCATAAGAATTACACTGTGGGAATGTGAGAGAGCTTGAGGTATTTGCTCAAAATGAAACTATAGCTGTATCAGCGGTCAGCAATAAATTCTAGGGGCCTGGTGTAAATGTTGACAGCTTTAAGTCACACATGAATGGATAAGTCATACGGGGGATTAGATGAAACAAAAATTGACATAAATTAATATCTCAGAGAGAAGGAAAAAATAAAAAGTGGGTAAGAAAGGAAGCAGCAATCTGCAGCCCCAGGAAAAAATGTCAAAGAGTGTCCCTCTAGCCATGCCAGCAATTTAGGCATGGAAAAATTACTGAAGGCAGATCATCATTATTAGAGCAAGAAAAAGATGTCCCTAATAACTGTGTTATCTGCCATCACATCTCCAGAGACAAAAAATAGACTCATTTGCTCCAAGGTTGCAGGGGTTACAGAGTGAGGCAGGAACCACAGAAAAAGAGATTGATACCAGGGATTAAAGATCACAGCTGTACAGAGAGGAGGTGGAAACAAATTGGTGCTATTTCTAAAGCCCTGATGAAAGAAAATGGTGTCTTGCTAGGGAAGGTGACAAGTGAAAGATAAAAGTAAAAAGAAAATGTTTTAATATTAGAGCTGGGCAAAGTGTCAGTAATGAAACTGAGCTGCAGTTTTGCTTAGTTTTGTGTTTCTTCACAACGCAAGAGCTTGGGCCAGTTTCTCAAGGTGAGCAATCCTAAACCAATTTAGGATATCTTCAGGTGAAAATGATACAGGGCAAATTGTGATTTCACTAGCTTAGATACAAACCCAGCCAAATGGTTACCCAGCCTGGTGCACCGGACTGTTTCACTTTCTTATTGAGTTACCTCAGGCCTGACAATGGCAAAGCAAAGGTTCATGCTCATGCAGGGCTGGAGCTGCCAAGCTTTGCTAAGCTCAGACTGAGCTAGAACTCAGCCAACCGAAATAGCTGCTGTAATGGCCATCAAATCCCTTGACACAGGAGGTATTAAATAACAAACCATTAAGGATTAGACTACGAGCTACTGCAGGAAATGCTAAAGAGGAAGATTTCCACAAACCCAGCTCTCTTGTGGGTAAGATAGATGGACCCAAAACACAACCACCAGGCTTGCTCACAAAATGGAAACCTTCTTGTCTTAGTACCTGAACCTGAGAAATGCTAACGGGGCTAATCCCCCTCAGCTTGGTGGCAGCTCAGAACAGGGGGAAATGAAAAGACCTTCCTTAGCTCTGACTGCTTGCTTGAGATTATGAATATAGAACTTACATTCAGCTTCCAAAGTTGACATTCTTAAATAAGGATGGTCAAAATCTAAAGGAAACTTTTTGTAAACTTTTTTCCTATTATTTTCATTATTTTTTTTCCAAAATGTTCAAAGTTCCTGAAATGTCATCCATATCTGATTTTGACTGCCTGCTGATAATTACTTAGTAATGTTGATTCACTGAAACAATCAGATGATATTTACTTACACTGCAGAACTGTAAAATCCAGTTTGCATTAGATAAACAGTCTTGACGTCTTGATACCAAATTTTTCTTAAAGCAATTGCCTTTCTCCTCCTTGGAGCCCCACATGGTTGTCCACGTGGCAAGGCTACACTGCCATGCTGGGGGGGAACTGGGAAGAATTTAACATGTTGCTGGGTTCTTCATTCTGCAAAGACATCCTCATGTAAGTACCCAAGCATTATCAATGAACTCATATTTTATACACGTATGGATAAAGACTTTATATCATAGAATCAACTAGGTTGGAAAAGACCATCAAGGCCACCACTAACCCATCATAGGGTCCCATCTACACGGTTTGTGAACAACTGCAGGGATGGTGACTTCACCACTGCCCTGGGCAGCCTGTTCCAATGCCTGAGCACCCTCTGAGGAAGAAATTGTTCCTAATATCCAGTCTAAACCTGCCCTGGTGCGGCTTGAGGCCGGTTCCTCTTGTCCCATCCCTTGTTCCTTGGGAGCAGAGCCCAGCCCCTCCTGGCTCCATCCTCCTCTCAGGCACTTGTAGGGAGCCATCAGGTCCCCCCTGAGCCTTCTCTTCTCCACACTGAACCCCCCAGGTCCCTCAGCCGTTCCCCATCACACTGTGCTCCAGGCCCTGCACCAGCTCCGGTGCCTTTCTCTGAACCCGTTCCACCACCTCAATGTCTCTCTTGTAGTGAGGGGCCCAGAACTCAACACAGGATTCGAGGTGCAGCCTCACCAGTGCCCAGTGCAGGGGGACAATCACTGCCCTGGCCCTGCTGGCCATGCTATTGCTGACACAGGCCAGGATGCTATTGGCCTTCCTGGCTGCCTGGGCACAAGCTCCTCATGTTCAATGGCCACCAATCAGCAACCCCAGGTCCTTTTCCACAGAGCAGCTTTCCAGCCTCTCTTCCCCACACCTGCATATGTACACACAAGCCTGTGTAGGTACAGCTATCCAGCCTGTAGTAAAGAAGTGTCCATACAATGATTTTGAATCAAAATCATGGTCTTAGAGTACATTACCTGTGACATTTTTCTTTAGGGAATGATAATGACAAAATTGGTAGTGGATTAGGCCAAAGAGACAAGAGAAATGTCCTGAGGTTTTAAGGAGCTATTTAACCCTATATCTGGCTTGGTGATCTCAGAGCAGAAGGGGCCACTTGTTTAAAGCTAGGTGGTGAAAAGTTGTACAGCAGAGAAGTGTGCTCTGTCTGCTGCCAGAAAAGGTTGAAATGGCTTAAAATGACTATAAATGCTTGCTGCAGATGAACTTTTGTTCTTTCCAGGGCTTTGAAAAAGAATCAGAAATCGTATTTTACAATGATCAATCAACATCCATCAGATTGTATAGAAATTATTTAAAGTAAACCAGGGTTTTTCATTCCCTGCAACTAGCCACCAAAGGCCAGAAGAGGTCAACTGAGGACAAAACTATTACTGTTTACTACTTCTCTAGCTCAATAAAGAAAAATTAGAAACTCTTTATATATATATATATATATATATACATAGACACTGTTTGATTGTTTGAACTCCTGCTGTTATTTCTCTGCCTTGGTGCTTCCCCAGGATGCTGAGCATCCTTTTCAGTCCAACTCGCAGAAAAGGGTTGGTCATTAGGAGCACCAATGTTAGATACATGCAGTAGCAGCAACAGAATGGTGAAAAGGGCTGAGTTAAGGCTATGTTTGCCTGTAGAATACTTCAGATATTCCTCCTCTGGGGTAATTGCGCCTACAACATGGTCGCACACATATTTGGGCTATCCACAAAAAAGCATCCTTCAGTCTCTGTTGTCACTTCTGCACACAAGTGTCTCTCAAAGAGTAATGATCCAGCACCAGTCGTGCCAGCAAAAGCCCATGCTATCTAAGCAGTAAGTATCCAGGGAAAACAAGCTGCTCCAGGATTTCTAGCTCCCCAAGATGAATCAAGAGCTTTCTTTCCACACTGCCTGCAGATCCAGGAAGACATGACTCTCACAAAACAATTAGAAGGGAAAGTGAAGCTTATTTCTTTCTGGGCAATAGTCTCAAGGAAGTGCTAGTACAAGTGTCGTTCCAGCTGATTTTTTGCTGGTAACTTAAAGAGGTGCAACACTCTCAATTCCAGTGTCATTTTATCTGCTTTCTCTGCCTGCAGAAACACAAATTATAATTAACACGTTCTAAGTGTTCTTTCCTTTAAACCTTTCTTCTGCATAAATGAGCTGGTGACGGATTTCTGCTGAACAGTGTTAAAGCATCCCTGCACCTGACTTCCTAGCATACAGGATCATCCAAACTCACAACTTCAGAATAATTTTAAATGATGGATGTCACTCGTGGATCATTAGTTCAGTAGATGTCAGATCTAGTGTGGATATTTTCCAGAAAAATGTTGTTAAAAGTAGGAAGAGAATATGAAGTTCTGAATAATTATCTATGTCATATTGCTTCTTACAGATTACTCACCATTGAACAGATTTAGGTCTTGTTAACCACAGGAAAGAAATAGCTGAAATTCTTTACGTGTACATCGGGACACACTTACTTCCTTGTAAAGCACCTCATGCATTTGTTTGTACTACTTCCAGCGTACAGTAATTAAGATTTATATAGCTTGAGGATATTTGATGTTAACACTGGAAATTATGCCTTTCTGTAATCAGAATGTAAATGGGAAGAAAAAGAGCACACTTGAGACTCTTTGTGGATATGGAACTGTCATTTATATTTAGTTTGGCACTGCAGCTCAAAGGTGTTGATCAGAGAGCAGTCAAGGACATATCCAAACTGAGATTCACAAATACTGGACACAAAGATTTTGGGAGTTTGGAATTTTGAAAGAAGATTTAGTAACAGCAGAAAGCTCTCTGTTCTCCAGAGTAAGCACAGTCGTTTCTATATCACTGTTTTTAGTGTGCAATAAAATATCTCTACTGGGGGAATCCACAGACAACTAAAACATGAACAATCTTTAAGGAAGACTCTGCTTTGTACATTCTTTTCCATTGCATTATTGTTTCAGGATAACCATGTCTCTGCTAAAAATTTCTCTGGAAAATATGCAATAGTTATAGTGAAAAAATAGAAAAAATAATAAAATCAGCTTCCCATTTTTTTGAGGTAATGCAATTGTGAACCTCAAGGGAAAGCAGAGAGAGAAAAGGGAGTGCAAAAATTATTATGACGGACATACTTAGGATTCACCCGTTTCTCTTTCTAAGATATACTAGTTAGAGAAGCAAGAACCTATGTATTACTAATGATTGCAACATAGAAATAAGACTTAATTCCAAGAAACATTTTCCTTGGTGAATGAGTATCCTTGTTCTTTAAGAAGCAAGAAAATCTTTTAAAATTAAATTGAAGAAAAACATCAAAATAAAAATGGCAGAACAGAACTTAGATGTGATCGAAGAGACTTACAACTGACAGGGGAGCCTGGAGCGATACAATGCCACTAAATTCACCTAAATTCACACTGGAAATGGAAGAATAAAGTTCTTTCAGAAGGGAAGAACATCTGCAATAATATAGGCCTTGTTTCTTAATTCAAAAAGAATGCTGTACATATTGCCAGGATCTGAGTTGCGTATACTTCGAAAAGTAGTTATGGATAGATACATTCTTATAGCTGCTTCTTTCTTTTTTCTTTTATTTTTCTTTTCTTTTTTCCTTTTCTTCCCTTTTTTTCTTTTCCTCTTTTTATTTTTTTTTTTAATTTACTTCTCTTTTCTATTTTTTTTTTTTTAAACAGAATGTCAGCCTACTAATAGGCTAATAACCTAATAATAGGCCTTCTAATGCCTTGTTCAGAATCACAGAGGAAGTGACCAGAAGACCTGAAAACTGAGCATCAATATTGAGAAACACAGAGTTTTGAGTTTTGGGGCTTTTTTTCACTGTACCAAGGCAGTGGCCTTTATACCCGTGATTTTAAACTTGCAAAAGTGAAACCTGAATATAATAAAGAATGTTTTGAGCGCCTAAATGACATGAATATGTCAAAAATGGAACCCTAAAACTATAGCCTCCAGTGCTGCAAATATGCACCTGATATCCTGACATCCAGTAACTGCTTTATTTTTTAAATGTAGATGAGATTGGAAGTGGTTCAGTTGAATTTATTTCCCTTCATAGACTATTTTCTTATGCACAAAGGAAAAAAAAAAAGGCATTAAAATTGAATTAGAAAATTAATTATTAAATAATTTTTCAATTTCTAAATAGAAAAGTAGTGCCCTTTACCCCAATAGGCCTTGAGTACACTGGTCACTTTTAGCCAAATTTGACAGTAACACTGTCATTTAAGAGATAATTCAATTTGTGTGAATCTCAGCAATCAGATAAAAAATGTAATTTCGGACCAGTGAGCAAAACATAGAGCTCAGCTGATAAATATCCCCTTTGGCAGCAGCTGTGGGCAATGAGCATGGAAGAACTCCCAACTAGCTTTAGCCTTACTATCATGTTGTCGTTAGTCTGCTACTAATGTGATAGGGCTATTGAAGACAAGGCTTGTTGTTGGAGGCAAGGAAGGAACACAGAAAAGGTACAATGTGGTCCATCAAAAAGGTTTCATTAGCTCATTGCTCACTGAACTACTTGTTTTTAATAGTAAGAAACAATTTCTCACACGTCAGAGAGTCAGGTTTGCTAGAGGTAAAGAACAGTACAGCTCATGGGAATACCAAGGTGTGCTAATTATATCACGGCTGATGCAGACTGGCATTAAAATCCCTCCTAGGAAGAATTCACCCTGTGAAGAGATTCTTTGATTTAGAGCTGAGAGAATTGTAGTAACCATAAACAACAATATAGCTTGAAAAACAGTTCAAGCTACTATTTACTAGTAGACAGTTGCATTAAAATAAAAAATTACAATCATGCAGAAACTCCTGAAGAATAAGCCAAAAGGTAGGAGATAAATAGGATTTACCTAACGACATAATAATTCACTCCAAACATAACTTTATCCTGGAGCTGCATAAAATATCCCCTGGAATAACTGTGATTCTAGTAATCTTGAAATTGTTAATGCATTACTCAATTTGGCATATATTTTGGATGCAAAGGGAAGGAGTAATTCCTTGTAAAACCACAAGAAAAAGGGATATCCTGTCTTAGGAAATTGCCATAAACATCAAGAAAAAGACCCTATCAGGCTGGGACCTTTCACTTCCTCCCATTAAGACTGCTTTATTTTGTCCTTTACAGCAAATTAATCCATATGAGCATCATCTGGAACCCAGATGTTCAATGACTTGAGTATGTCATGCTCTGGGCTGAGTATGATAATCGTTATGGTTCTAGGCATGAAGCGGTCTTCCCTTTGCCAGCTATTTCCCCAGCTAAGTTTTATGAATCTAACCTTTCATTTCCCATTTCTTTTGTCTGTTCTGCAAACCCCGAATATTTCCTCTGAAACTGAATGGTAAGTTTCATATGCCACTGACTTTTCTCTTAACGTTTTGCTTAGGATAAGCAACAAAACAAATTTCAGTCTGAATCAAGCCATTTTTTTTCCCTCTAGTTTGACTAAGAGAGGAATAATCTATTATTTATATCCCTATCCACTACATAAACAGCTCTTTCTCCAGGGAAAAGATAAGACAAAGAACAAACCACCTATGACAGATGTTGCTCATATTCTTCCATGCACTATGCGAAGCTGTTCAGATTCTGCCATGGTGAAAGTGGCATGTGAAAATATATAGAGCGGAAACTACAATGGTGTTCTGAGGAGAGGAAATAGTTTATGTAAAACATTCTTCCTCTAACAAATCATCCTAGAAGCAGTCTCATCAAGGTAAGGAAACCACTGGGACACAACTCTACAAATTAATACCTTGCTTCCTGATTGTGCCTCCTCCCTATTTTACACCTGAATATTTACTTTGCAAGTTCCTAGATGAATACTGCACAAATTAGATGCAAGACCCTGATGTTCGTGACACCATGCTTGAATTTAAATCACAGGGAGCAGAAGTAATGGAGGCCTTAAATTAAGGAATTATCAGAAGACAGTAAGGAAAAATTTATGTTCCTTAATGCAGAACACAATGCAAATGGTTGCAAAGAAGGAAATGAAGTAATGTCAATTAGTGTAAGACAATAACAGTACCTTGTACATACACCTATGTTCAAATAGGCTTTGAATAACTGTGGTTTGCTAATTGGGAACTATATGTGTAACTAAGATGATCCTGTGCTCCTTTCTAAATTGAAAGTGTGCTCTTCCTTCAGTACACACTTTTCTGTATATTTTCTTTTAGTAACAACTAGGAGATTTTTCAGCTGTCCTCATCAGAAAACTCCGGTTTGTCAAAAATGAAACTGTCTAAAGGAAGGGTTCATTTTTCATTACTTCTTTCACTGAAATCTGTTTGAAAATGTTTGATATTTGTTAAATATATTTTCTGAGTGTTTTCAAGGAAAAAAGTTTAAATTATGACCCTCACCGGCTGTGCTAAACTATGCTAATTTCAATAAACATGGTATAGTAATGGTTGAAGCAAAAGTAAAAGCTAAGTATATTGAAACTATCAAAAAGAAATGATTCAGCTATCTGCTGCTAAGTCCCTGAAATCCTAAAAATGCTCATATAAATTGGTATCTTGTCATTTGCAATGTCAAGGTCTACAGTGAATGAAGCTGCAGATGAGGACAGGCAACTACCTAATATCAAGCATTAAGAAATTAATTACTAAATTACTTGAAATAAATTCAGTTAGATTATCGGGGGAAAAAGCAAGAGAAACAGAATTAGCAACAGGGGAAATTACATCTACATCTACAGGCACATCTACAAATATAGCTGTAGCATTATGGAAGGCAAGGGCCCTGGGTCAAAAATCCATGGTTTCCACAAAACCATAATGCATAATGCTTGGTAGTGGAAATTAATCCCATTTCCATAAGTATTGCAAAATCCTGTTATAAATAAGACATTTCTCACTGTGAGAAGAGTTTACTAGGTGTTACCATCAACAGGGTAATTACTAAGCCTGTGGCCCATCCTGTGTGTAGGCTGGTCCTTGGAATCTAAAACATAATTCGTTTTAAATTTACAAAACTGATTTAAACTATGGAATGTGATACCCATGATAAAATGCTTACCATGAAAACAAAGCTTCTCCATGTCCTGCGGCAATGAAAGTGAAGATGCATTGAGGAACTCACACCAATGGTAGTATTTGAAAACACCTGCCTTTTTCTTTAGAAGAAGATGGCCAAATTTGGACTGAATGCATGGGAACAGCCAGCCGAGTCCTCAGCAATTCTGATTGCTCCACTCTCAGTGAATTGTCATTCATCTACTGGCAAAGAACTGAAACAGTGTTATAATAAATTAACTCCACTATGCTGTTACTTTCCTAAGATTAAGCATTGTCTTTTATTTCTGAGTAACTGTCAATGCTTAAGTCAGATTTAGTCAAAAGACATTTGGCAATTTTAGAAGACACTAGTCCAATTAAGAGAAATTTCTTGGCATTCAAATCTCAGTTGTCTTGTGCCAATGAGCTAATATTTAAATGTTCTGCAAAGTTCATTACTCCACTATTACAGTGTAAAAATAGCGTATGAAAACAGAAATAACATTTCTCCAAAAGAACCCGATACATCCGCATAGAACGCTCAAGCAGTGTTGATATGAAATAGAATCTATTTCTTTATAAGGCTCTGCAGAAAAATAAAACCAGTTCAATATACATTAATCTAAAACGTTATGAATGAAATAAAAGTCACATAGGGTCAAGAAAACTGTTAAAAGGGCTCTCCTCTTGACCTCCTCCTACCTTTCCTGTGATTGAAATTGGAAAAGATCGTTGATGGACCCACTGAAATATTTTAGGCTTAGTATGTACAGACTACCACCGGATCAAGTTCATCAGGTGCTAAGAAACATTATCATCTTACTTCTTTGTTAAGGTGTTATGTCATCACTCCACAAAATCATTCAGGCATGTATGTGTCTCAACCTCAGAGGAGCTTCACAGACACTCTGTTGGCTCAGGTGTTGAAAGCATGATCAGATATAAAATAGGTGTTAAGCACAAGCTTAAGTTTCTAAGCCTGAAGAAACCTTAACATCCCATGCTTTCAGGAATTTCAATGCAAGATAAACACATCGGGTCAATTTTGCAAACTTTGTGCTCTTCAACAACATCTGCATGGGACCTCAGATGTCTCAGCCAGGTTTTTCTTTCCATGCTGGATACTTAACATTGATATAGTTGATCATGGACCAGTTTCTCAGCTTTTTGTTGCATCTGGCCCAATATATTTATGATCAGCAAGCTCAAAATGTAGTGCCAGCTTTATTTTAGACACCTTCCGTCTGTCTAAATTCAATTTGGCTTTTTTGTTCATCAAAGGGTAATAGTACCCTTGTTAGCCTTTCAAGGTCATTATAGCCATGAGAAAATGCACAGGATTTAGTTTTACATTCAGCATAACCTGTAATTTTTGATACTGTATTTTTTACCAATGAAGTCTCAAGAACTAATATTTTTATCCAAATGTATGTGATTATATCTAAATTCAATTGAGGCCAATTGGAGTCAGATCCTCAGAGGTATTTAGGCATCTACCAGACACCTACAACACTGATGCCTATGGGAACCAGGCTCCAAAATATTGAGGATTCAGATATCGGAACCCTTCTTATCAACTGAACTCTTGATGGTATTCTCCTAAATAGTTCAATATATCAAGAATTTGTGTTACAAACATAGTCTTTATGGGAAAATTTGCCTTAGTCCTGGATTGGCTGGATCTGCTCAACAGATATACGTCGCATGTTTCAGAAGAGTGAGAAAGGGTAAAGCTCTAGGAACGGTGCGCAGGCAGGAAATGAAAATGGTTTCTGAGTAGGCTTTTTCTTGTCAGCTCTGTGATAAGTCTACATAGTACAAGCATTTGGGACTCAAAACTTCTCACTAACCATGTCAGCATCAGAAGCTGCTGCTTCCTCAATTCCTCCCCCAGGCAGACATTTGATTGCTCATCTGTACTCACTAGTCCTCTCAAAAAAGTGCTAGAGAAATGGAAACAAAGTTCTTGGATGCCCTGGAAAGTCCTTGCTGATAAAACTCAAACTACTCTTCCTTCTTCATAGAAGATGAGAGAATGTTAGGGGTTTATGTTTGTGTAAACACCTGCATGCCAGTTTCTGCCATTGCCACTTCCCTCCCTTCCTCTAGCTTCTGAAAGACAAGCAAAGAAGTTCTGAAGTTACACAATTCAGGCTTTTCCTATGAGCATTTCATCTGTGTGTGTGCACAGTGTTCTATGAAGGCAGCTTCAAAGGCAAATTATATGTGCTGCTGTGAGACAAAGAATATAATAATATTTGGTTTGCAAGTCAACATTTAAAAACAGAACTTTATACATCTTGCAGTCCTTCAGTATGGTTTTTTTTTAACCACTGAGAAATGCATGTTTCAGTGCAAGTGAATTTTGCTTTGCTGGAAAATTGGGCTTTGCCTACTGTAACTGCCAAAAAATTACGGCAAATTTGGATTGATGAAAACTCCTCTACTTTTGCATAACTCCCTACCTCCTACTTTTAAGAAACACAAAGCGAGAGGCACGGCAAGTTGTGGAAAGGACTCAGCTGGTCAAAACCTTTCCTTTCATGTTAAAATCCATTTATTCTTGAGGGGCATAATGTAACAAAAAAAGAAAGTGTGGATAAGTATGTAGAACCCTAGCAATTTAGTCTTCAGCAGGTCATGTTGCTGCACAGGCTTCACAGCTAGTTCACACTGTTATTGAACAAAAGCAGAAAGTATAGTTACCATAGCAACGGCCACAACGCATGATGCTGGTATTTCCTTCTGAGATTTTAAAGCCCCACACATTTTTAAGGAAACATGCCTTGAAACACTTCAGCTGCACTTGCAGGACTTTGTGGTTCCTATTAACACGTACTAGATTTGATGTATTCATCAAGCAGCTACTTCTGCTGGGTGATTTCAGAGAAGGCCAAGAGAGCAGCTGCGAGAGTACTGATAGTTTGTACGTAGATACTATACATATTCATTGTCAGTTGTTGCTGGAAAGATGTATTTTCATGTCTTCCTATGTTTACAAACAGAAAGGGAAATGAGAAGATGTATAAAATAGCTGACATTTCCCAAATCAAATAAACACCATCTCTTGCTGTTCTCCTCCAGGGTCATGACTCTAACACACGTAACACCAGTTACACAGGTAGAGTCTTGTACTTCCCTGAATTAATAGTTTCCATGTCTGTCTTTCCTGCTTTCCCATTAACTATCTCAGAGTGGGACAGTATCTGATACGAGTTATCATATTACTTTAAAATATTAATTGGAGGTAGGATCTTGGCACATTAATCTTATATTAGGCAACAATTTATACCTATGTTTCACTGTTTTATATGAAATAAACTATACTTATAGCCCAGATATTGCAGAGGACAAGAACATAAAAACTTCTGTCTGTTGTCTTTAAAAACCACCTTCTAATCCTTATTTTTGGAAGAAATTCTAGGGAGATAACCCAAAATTACTTTGTCTTGACATGCAGGAATTGTAGCTGGCAAAAAAGGGTATTATGAAGCAAAGTTCTACTGGTGGTGCGGTCTTCTGGAAGAAATGTAAATGTAATTTTTAGGAGAGTTCAGACTTCAGACATCTACTTGCAGAGCAGGTCTAGTATACACCGAAATTTTACTCAATTTCAATTGCTCTACACAAGTACATTCCCTCAGTTACTACTTCATGAGTCTTTGTATTTGTTGCATTAAAACCTCTGTGAAAAAAGCCCGTATTGATGTACACTTCTAAATAGGGAATATTAGCTTAGAAAATCTACTAGTTTTGGTTAGTTAACATTTATGAGTGTCTCAGAAGCAAGCTGCAGAGTCCGCAGGTTGAAATCTGTTGCTCTGAACATCTAAATAGCTTTGTATAGTCTGTATAATAATTGCTGCATTTTACCTCTGCACCTGATACAGATGTAGCCATATGCAGGCATCACATAAGTCGATATATATACTATTATTTCATTTTAATGATAATCCACTATAGAAGAGAGTTATACAGAGACAGAGCAGCAAATGTCTGAGAAAGCATTGAGTAAGGTAGAGATCATTGACAGTGAGTAATGGTTTCATATAACACCAAATGTCAAAAGAATAATTTACAGATAATATTAGGGAGGGTAAATGAGGAGACAATGGTTCAAAGTGAAAATAAGCTTAGGGTGCAGTGATCCAAAAATTGTATTTGAAGGCTATATAATGCAAATACAAAGCTGGCGGTGCTGCATCCCTTTGAAACAGAAGGAAGTATGCAGTCTAATTGTTAAATATGGCTGCATTTGCTGAACAAAGAATGTTATCAGCAAGACAAGAAAGCTAAGAAGCAAATACTAGTTTATACTGTAGGTAGTCACCTTCATACAAATGGGCAAAGAGTATGGATTTGTACATTTCCATTTAAGTTCTTAGGGTTTGTCTTGTACAAAGGCCATATCATTTTTCCTATCTTTACACATGATGCTGAATACACTGGTTGGGTTGTTCTGCTTACAGTACTGATACAGATTTCCTTTTGCTTACAAATCAGAGTCATAGAATGGTTTGGTCTGGAAAGGACCTTAAGATCATCTAGTTCCAACCCCCTGCCATGGGCAGGGACACCTCACGCTAGAATATGTAACCCAAAAGTCTGTCCTACCTGGCCTTGAGCACTGCCAGGGATGGAGCATTTACCACTTCTTTGGATGGAGGTGTCTTCTTAATTACATTCATCTGCATAGCTCTGGACTATGTGACAGATTTGAGTCACCCGTTTAACAGGTGCTTGAAAGCAACAGAAAGATACTGGGAAATTGCTGATGAGATTTAGTACCAGAAGTATTCAGGCAGACCCAATCAGGGTAGAACAGGCAGGGAGAGATAATTTTTGGATCAAAGGACTGTTGGTGGAAAACAGAAGCACTTTCTTTATGTTTTCACTGGGATGTAGGACCAGATCACTGAGCCCAGTTACCTGCCAGTTCTGCCCAATATATTATACAATCTCATCCATAAACATAAAAACCTCTGTCTTAAAAGTAATTAATGTAGTCCTCCTCTTTTCGCATTGGACAGATGTCATATAACTTCATGACTCTGATGTTAGCATCTTTCTTTCAGATTCCTGCCTAAAGATATTCCAGACTAGTGCAAGAATAGGCTACAGAACAGTGTCATTTCTCCTTCCCCATAGTATTGTGAAGAGTAACATTAACTAATTTGGGTTTTTTTTTTTGATTGGAACACTTACTGTTGCAGAGTCAATACTATTTTTCATTAACCTTCTTACCTTCTCATGTGAATGTTTGAGCCTGGTTTCAACGTTATGAACACAGTGAACACAGATATGTTTATAATAAAAGTAAACTTCAAGAAGGGATTAATGTTAGGCTTCATATAGCATGAGCATGTTCTGTTAAGATCAGATCAGGAGTTTCAGTTGATTACAAGGTGAGATCAACACAAAACCTCACATTTTGGCATAGGCTGAGAGAATAACCTTATTTTAAGTGGTCATACAGCAAGCACACCTGCTTGCCAAAATGTTACCATTTACTGTTCTTCCATGGTACATGTACAATAAAGTGTTAGACCCTTCTCACTTTAGTTTCCTTGATTGTGCAGCCATTAAACCAGCTAACACAGTTGTTATCCCTTTAATGCACTGCTTCTGTCCCAGTATACGTACTATGTGTTATTAAATCCATAATTCATATTTCTAAGTTTCTTTTCTCACATCAGGAGTTGTAAGCAGGAATAGTAATGATACACATCAGGAGTTATAAGCAAGGGCAGTAATGATATAAGGATGTTGCAACAAACAAAGTGTTGTGCAAGTGCAATGCTGCTCCCCATGAGCTTCCATATATCTCCCCTGGCTCTGTGTTGAAGAATCACAGGCTGAAAACGCTTCCAGCTACACAAATGGTTTGGGAATTTGGATCTTTAAAATCAAAGGTTCTGTTTGTGTGTTTTCAAGTTCTCACTGGCCGTCGTACGTTGCACAAAGATATCAAGGAAGCTGTTAGGCAGGGAAAGATTTGTTGCTGACTATTTTCTTCTGCTACTATTGTAGCAGGCTATAAAGATAAAATGGGTTTAATTTTATGGAGATGGTGCAAAAAAGGCTTGCATATTTAACCTCAAAATCTTTGTTGTAGAAGCGGATGATCGCAAGTACTTATTTACTCCTTTTCTGCTACTGAAAAATTACTTCCATGAAAAGAGGGAAGAAACATGGAGATACGTGCATTACTATGTAGGTCAACTATTAATTGGTTTCAAAGGGCTTTATTCTTTAAAATAAATCATCCTTTAATACTTACAGAAGACATTTTTCCCATTTGCAGTATAAATTGGAACACATGCAGTTTTCTTTGTTGTTCTCCAAACCATGATGATTAAGCAAGCCCATTAACTCAACGAGCAATATAGTAAGGCCTTTTGCAAAATACTTCAGAAGAAAAGCAGAAAAATTTCCATAACCACAGGTGAGCAATAAAATAGCTATAAGGCAAAGTATTGTTTGCAGTATGCCCTTAATCAGTGGCTCCTCTTTTTACATCTCAGTGTGAAATCGCCATATCAGTGAAGTTAGTTTTGTAAGAAATAATCAAGGAAACTTTATAAAACCTAAAAGCCACTACAAATTGGATTCCATCTATACCAAATATCCATTAGATGTTCACAAATGAGCCACTCTAATCTCAAAATACTTTGTCTTTCTGTCAAAACTCTGGCTTGAGTGAAAAGCGCTTTGTGCTATTAAAAAGGACCTCCATTTACTTAAAACGCAAAAAGTTGCCTTAAGCAAGGTTGTTTTCTTTTCAGATAAATCTTCTAGGGTAAGATTAGATGGTTAAGGGAATTAATAATTGCTTATGGTAGAAGCTGTCTTCTACAGATGGCTGGTTTGAATTCAGATTAGCCATGACCAAACAGTGTTATCCTCATTTCAAAATAAAGTACAGTCATAACTCAAAATGATGCTGCTTGCATCTGTGTTATTACACAGTACTTGCGTCATTATGGTACCATGCTGTACTTCTCATGCCATTGTAAAAGAAATTTATTCCCTTAGCCTGATGTCCATCATAAGTTTCATAATTTGCCCCTTTATTTCATATAATATTTTCATTTTCAGAGAGCATCAGAATTGTAAGAGGGACTAGGTGACTCACGAAGCTGATTCAGCTGTAAATGCACTTAAATGGGTTAAATTCATAATGATTGAAAAATAAACATCACTACCTGCTGACCTGATTTTCTGGTACCTACACCTGACCACTAGCAATGCCTCTTAAGCATGACGAAAATGCACGATGTGGCAGAAGATGCTGGGCTGCCTGAGGCTCTTCTATTAAATTCATGAGACAGATCACAAATGACATTATTTCATTGCTCTCACCATCACTGTTTATCTCCACCAGTGCTCAATATTGCCTGCCAGCTCCTCCAGAAGAAATCTGGAAACGGTTGAGAAGTGACTTCCAAGGTAATAAAAATTAACACCCTTAGTCCTGTAACTGGAACGAAAACCAGACAAGCTCTACTCAGGCTGATTGTTGCTACTCCAACACAACAGGGACCAAGGCCAGAAAGATAAGAAATCCCTATTTGTGACTTCCAGGGATCCTTTTCCTACTTATAAATATTTGTTGACTAACAATACTGGTTTTGTCCAACAGTGCCAAATAACCATGGCATAGGTACAGAGCTGGACATTTTTTATTTTAATAAATAAATATACCTATTTATTTTTTTTAATGTTTGAGAAACATTTTACTCACCAAGAAACTCCATATACAGCTTTTACATTTTTTAACCCTTTATAAATTGCCAAACTGAGCATCGATTACAGTATTCCAGCAACACAACACTATGGGTGAGATTAAGAACCCTGGTTAGATTTTTACTCTCTTCAAGTTGCAGCAGTACTTGCTCACAGTTGTTACAAGCAGTCATATATGTAAAAACCACTTGGTGCTGGCAGTTATAAAGAAAAGATCAATAAAGCAAGCAGAGTTGTCTTGGCCAATGCAGCATATCAGAGGGTGAAATGTAATTTGGCCTTGTAGAACAACATGAAAACTTGGCCTCTTGGAAAAATACCCTCCCCAAGAGAACATGAGAAATTACACTATATCCTCTTCTATGGGAAAAAAAGAGGGCTTTTTATATGCTGGATTCCATTATCAAGAGGTGTTCAAGATCTTGAAAATACCTACCACAGAAAGATCTGGCCATGGAACAATTACAAAGTGAAAGTGGGGAAATAACTGAGACATTTGCTTGTTATCACAGAATCATAGACTGTTATGAACATTTCTGTTTCTTTCCTTTCACAAGCTCCACTTAACCAAGACAATCCATGGAAAGCAGCTGAGCTAAACGCAAGTGATGACCAAGCTGACCCATAAGTGCACCAGCAGAGTTGCTCAGTCAGCATTCAAGTACTGTTTTGTATCTATGTATGGATTGTAAATGTCATCTGGGGGGGGAAGGGAATTAGATAATTAACACCACTGTTGTTGTACACCATTAAGCCACCAGTCTAGTCAACAGTAGCTATACTTAGAAGAGTATTATAATTTCCTGTTACCTCTGTGAATGTTTTCTTTTCTCTCTGTAGCTTGGTTTTCTGTCCTTGCCCCACCTGCTAACTAGGACCAGATAATGAATTTTTAAAGCAAACACTTCTTTTCAATACCAAAAGTTTTTAGCAGAGTGATTTAAACCATTTTAGTTGCCTCATTGCAAGCATCACTCAAAAAACTTACCTTTCACACATTACTGTGTGAAATATTACTACAGTGAAGTCAACAAAATGACTCTGAACTGCAGGGTGCTGAAATTCCCACATCCTCTGCCTTGACTTCTATGGAGCCAGGATTTCCCCCGTTGTGTTTATTGCTGAGTGGAATGGAGTTAGGCTCTATGAGAAAATTGCCACTGTGTAGATGTTTCTGTAAAAAACCTCCAACAATTTCCTATTAAAAGTGAGAGTAAGGGTTAAGACAAAAAGTTGTAGCTTATTTATAAATACAAACTAGTGACACTTATTCTAATGCAAGTGCACTTTTGGGGGGGGAAAGGTGGTTTAACTGAAGATGGTTCGAAAGCATTTATCTGATTATGCCGGAACTATTCCACTGTGAAAGGAACATTATGTGTACAGGCTGGATAGATGTCCAGTGAAAGCTGAACTAAGAAACCTAAATAAGAAACATATGGATCTGACCTGGTGATTTGTTCATAATTCCCTTGAGAATTACATCAGTCCATTAACAACCAGGTAGCAAGTCAAGCTTTCTCCAAATCTCAGTAACAGGAAAGACAAACTCTGTTATTACAGCATAACACAATTTTAGCACCAAAAAGGATTCGGACAAGTATAATCCTTTAACTGATTGCTATCATTTTAATAACTGTCATCATTTATGTAACTAAAAGACAAGAAGAAAACGATACTGTGGGTAGCACACTTGTGACAGGAAGCTTGTAAGATTCACTGCCCTCTGTGTTTAAATTGAAATTCCTTCAGGAAAGGCAGGACAGGAGCTGTCTCATGCCACCTATGTGCAATGCATGGGAAATTTGAACATGCACAAGCTGGACCACAAAGAGCTACTACTGTGCAGTCAACCAAAATAATAACTTCCAAGGAAATACTTTACCATGGCATCTTAAAACATTTTTAGCTGTCATCTCTCTGGAAAAGCGTGAATTAACCACTTAGTCTTCCCTGCATTAACCACTTAGTCTTCCCTGCATTTAGTACTAGGTACTACAGTGCAGGTACTTGCGCTAGGTAGCAAACCTTTGTAATGCTGAGTCTTTCATACCTGGAAGCCAGTACTGCTATAAATGACAAGTCACAAAACCCCAAATGGCTCTTTCGCTACATACATAGTGTACATAAATATGCAAGAATGAGCCACTGTCCCTAAGCCTTGTATCTCCTAGACATAAAAATCTGCGGTGTAGTTTCTAGAATATAACTGCAGGCAGGATGGAAATTGTATCATGAGAATATCTAGGGAAGCATATGTAAAACAAAGAGCAATTGCTGTGTTAGAAAGCCCTCAGGTTAGAATCCAGCATAAGAGTTTTATAGGTTTCAGAAATAAAATACCTTAAATGGTGCTAAAAGATATTAACTAAATGTTGGTTTTGTATAGGAAACAGTCATTATTTATTAAGCATCAGATTAAGAAACTTTTTAAGTAAGTGATAATCAAAGGTCTCTTACTGCTTTATGTCCCGAACAGCCTGGTTTTCTCAACCAGCTTGGTCTGGCTTGTGAAGAAAACACAAAAAGCTTTCAGATGGAGTAAGTTTATAACCAATGAAAACACCTCCAGAGAGAAAGATTGTTTGCTCTTTTTCAGTGAGAATTTTGTTTAATATTTAACTTCAAAGTAAAGATAATGCCAGGGGAGTAATAGCAATTGAGGCCTAAGATGGGAATGTGAGAAGGAATTACTTCTGCCCATTACCTCCCTTGTAACTGTCTTTCTGTGCCTCTATTCTTCACACTTTGGCTACATGATCTGCCTGAATACTAAGCTTTGGGGACATGGTGGGTTTGGTACTATAGGTAGCATTTATCTAACATAATGAGAACCTGTAAAGCCTTTTAGTGTTTTTTGCAGCATTGATTATATATTTCCTTATCTGTACGACGGTTCATTTGTAACCATTTTTATGGCATCCATTCAAATGACTAATATTAACTTCCTTTCAGGACCTCAGCACATCTGCTGCAGCAGTGATAAAGCCAAAAAGCTAACGCGTTCTAGGCATCCCTAGAACACCTCCAAGACACTATCAAATTAATATCCCTTCCAGAAAACCGTATGTCAGAGAAGGTCTGGGAAATTACTCACTTCTGTGGCATTGTAGAGTAATTAATAATTTTTTAAAAGTAAACTAGAGGATAACAACTTGAAATAACCTATGAAAATTCTTTTCTCTTTTGTCACAATCAATCATGTTTTAGCTCCGTACATGTTAAGATTCTTGGTTTGGAAGCTTGTAGACCTTAAGAGACATCCCAGTATCCAGCTAACAGCTACCTGTGGTATTTTTGACTTCAGGAAGAGGAACAATGTGGGACAGTCCTTCCTTCCTCCATCTTTTATTAGATAGACTGTAGAATCATAGAATAGTTAGGGTTGGGAAAGACCTTTAGATCATCTAGTTCCAACCCCCCATGAATTAGGACCTAAAGTACCTTTAAGTACCATAACTTAAGTTTTAACAGAAGCACTTAAAGACACCAGATACGATGTGTGTTTTAAACGCAATGCTGGAAGTAAGGTGAAGATCTTAGGTGCTTACCTCAGGGTCAGTTTCAGAGTCTCTTGCTTTGTACTTTTCAATGATCTGCTTAATAAGCTTGTTATACAGTATAGAGTTGTACCTGAATCTGATTAGACATGTCCTAGAGGGGAAACTCCCAGAACATGACCAATCTATTCAGATATTTAAACTGTGATTTATGCAATTTACGAGCTGTGTTTAATATGAACTATCATTGCACTTATGATCTTTCTAGAACTTACTGAAGGTTGAAAGAGTTATACAAACACTGATAATTAACTCTGAGGTTTTCAAAGAGGTCCAAAAGTGAACCTCTCAATTGTCTAGGTAAATACTCAAGACCTCTTCGAAAATCCTATCCTTGACTACCTCAAACACAGCTCTGGTCCTAAATGTGGAAAACACTTCCTAACTTGCACTGTTTCTCTTTGCAAGCTTTAGTATGAAAGATTCCAGCTGATCAAACTCTTTATGCTATTAATTATATTTTCAAAGGATGACTTGATCCCAAACCATAAGGCCAAGTAAGCCCAAGTAATGCTTTGTTAAGAGCCTCTTCATAGCATCAGACACTACAGGGTCCACTGGCAAACACTGAAGTGTCAAGTTCAAAATGAGAAATTCTATTCAATAGTAAAGATAATTAACACTTACAATAATTTAATGTCACTTGCTAGAGTCTCCATGATTGACACCTCACTTGGAGTATTGTGTGCAGTTCTGGTGTCCTCAACATCAAAAGGACATGGAACTGTTGGAACAAGTCCAGAGGAGGCCACAAGGATGATCAGGGACTGGAGCACCTCCCGTATGGAGACAGGCTGAGAAAGTTGGGGCTGTTCAGCCTGGAGAAGAGAAGCTGCGTGGAGACCTCAGAGCAGCTTTCCAGTGTCTGAAGGGGGCCTACAAGGATGCTGGGAATGGACTCTTCATCAGGGACTGCAGTGACAGGACAAGGGGTAACGGGTTCAAACTGAAACAGGGGAAGTTTAGATTGGATCTAAGGAAGAAATTCTTTACTGAGAGGGTGGTGAGGCACTGGAATGGGTTGCCCAGGGAGGTTGTGAAGGCTCCATCCTTGGCAGTGTTCAAGGCCAGGTTGGATGAGGCCTTGGGTGCCATGGTTTAGTGTGAGGTGTCCCTGCCCATGGCAGGGGGGTTGGAACTGGATGATCTCAAGGTCCTTTCCAACCCTAACTATTCTATGATTCTATGATTCTATGACAATACTACACATATTTCTCCACAATTTATGTTACATTTCCATCAAGAGGTTCTTCAAACTGCATGTATCTGTTACAAGCAGAGTGGATGAAAATATCAGCCCTTTTTAAGTTTATTTCTCAACTTTTTTGCCTATGCCAAACTTAATCTGTTTACATTTTTACTACCTTAATATATTTACTTTTGCCCTTTTTTGTTTTTCCCCTGTGACATGTATACACGTTTGAAAAAGTTTGAGGTGATGTTCTATTTTTGTAACTGATTCTGATAATCAAAACAGTGTTCCCAAAATTAGAACTTCCATTTGGGGAATCTTTGATTTATGACCTGAAACAATAAGCTCATGCTTAAAAACAAAACATGGGTCCTTCACACAGGGTTGCATTTTGCTCTCATTTCAATTAGTTCACTTTTGACGTCTGATGGAGAATTTCCAGGTCAAAACATCCACCCCAAAACTAAAGGTACTGGGTACCCCTGGTCTACATGATACAACTGCATCAGGACATGATCATCCCAGGCACCATCTTAAGACAGTGGGAAAAGACATTCTCTAGCAGAAACTTTCAAGGAAACCTATCCAATTCCTTGAACCAGGTCAATACCAGCTTTCCTGTATTTACCCCCTTTCTGCCTTTATTTTCTTGCCTAACTGGCACAAGATTTTCCCATTCTAACACTTTCCTGCAATGTACCCAATGCTTTTGTTAACTTGGCTCCAACTGAAAAATGTAACTGATTATCTTGAGAACTTTAAAGTGGAATCTTAAAAGAAAGAACTTTAAGCAAAAAAGGCAAGTATGAGAGTGTGCTGTAAGTCTAAATACTGGGAACTTTTTTGTGGGAAGTTTCTATGTCCCATATTCTGCTAGAGCTCACACCCATGACTGAGCATATGATGATAAGCCATGGAAATTGAAAGCTGTATGTAAGTGGCAACACTGTCCTGCACTTACTGTCCTGATCTTTGCTGGAACAGTATAGGATTTTTTCATCATCCTTAAAGATTTCTGTTTCTGTCTCACAGCACTGGCCTTTCCAGAGACAGGAAAAAAATAACATAAAATACCCACAAGGCATTTGAGGCTTTTCATATCAAATGAACAAATATAAACTTGAACCTGGGTTTTCCATAGGTGTGCTGGCTGCCCTACTCACAGGATGGGAGACCCCAAATGCTAATGGGGCTTTTGCGTTGTATCTCTGGTCACTTGAGGAGAATTAAGCAGCCCTAAGAATCTTACGCTGTTTACAACAAAATGTTGCAGAAGACAGGAAGGGTTTTGAAGAATTTCCTAAAGTTTTCTTCAACTTCAGATGAGTTAATCTGAAAATGTACTCCACAGCAAGTGTCTTAAACATCCGTTTTTGCCTTTTCCACCTTTACTGGCTCAGAGGTCTAATACGGCTTACTTGGTTTGTTTCTATCCTCTGTCCAAACTTCCAAGACTCATTCACCTGTGACTGAAGGGGCAGCAATTCCTATGGATGAAGTGAATCACTTGCTTTCAAGCCTGCTTGCTCACATCTGTAAGCTCAGTACCAGTGGGTAGATGGCTGTATCATTTCTTTCTGCATAGCAAAAAGTGTTACCCACTTAACTTTCATTGCTCCCGTCTTCTGGTTAGCAGCAGAAAAGACTTTCTGACTAATACAATGGTTATGTATCAGCAACTTTCCCTTGTTGCCTGTTCCAAACCTGGAACCTTCAGTTTTACATGTACCATATCCAGCTTAATTTGTTCTTGTGTATAATAATTAATTCAACAAATAAGTGCAACAATAACAGAGTAGCATGATAGCACAGTAATAGTGACCTGCTATGCTTATATTTTCAGCCCTAATTTCCCCTGAAAGATTCTGGGTAGCATAACCCATATGCAGTCCGGTATTAAATTGTCTTGATAGGCCTCACAACAGAAATTACTGGAAGTACTGCAGGTCCAACTCTGCTCTCCCATAACATCCATGTTCCAAAAAATCAGAAATTGGCTCAGACTGAATATGTGACTTTTGCTGCAAAATAATAAGCTCTCCTTACATTACTGACACTATACACACATTTTACAATCTGAAGGAGCAATTTTTGTCAAAGAGAAACATAAATAAGTTCTTATTTTGGCAGTTTTATTCCAAATTATGTTGCAAGATAGCAGATGAGCAGTTTTATTCATTGACAAATGAGTTTGATCGGACTAGTGCAATGGTTCATTAACCTCATGATAAGTTTGGGCTATCTCAGAAGTGTTCTTGCTGTGAATTTAGATTTGATGATGGCTCACACATCAACGAAACAAATTGCCTCATGTTTTAAAGGAAAAAAAAGGGGGTTTAAAGAAGTTAATTGATGTCTTTTAAATCCTGTAACTAATAAAGCATTTTTTCTTCTATATATTGCTTTCTAATTCTTATGAGATGCATTAGACAGACAGGTTGCCAAAAGCACAGATTACTTTAGTTCTGTTGTTATCAATTAGAGGGAGTCAAAGAACTCTGATTACAATTATCAGATTTTAATGAGCAATTGTCTGTCAAGATTTTTCCACAACTCTAAGGGTTCATGCACAATTTGTATGCAGCGTACAGGTACCAATGCAGAGTGAATTTTCCTTTAGATAACCAAGTACCTGATTTTTAACTATTAGTGTTCACTGGGCATTTTGAATAACTATTTTTTGGTCTCTTGGAATAGCTACTACTTCTCTTGTTTAACCTAATAAAATATGGATTAACAAGAGATTAAAATCACAATGTCAGGAAAAGCAAAATTTACATTTACAAATCTGCTGATATGAGCTTACATTGATTCAGCATGCTAAATGAAATTGGGCTGATCTATACTAGCCAAAGATTACCATGTCTATCTGATATTATTTTATCAGTCTGCTTCATCTTTAAAGGTAACTTAGTAGAGAACCTGGGCTTACGGCGTTAAAGTTCATGTCACAATAGAGGTCTTAAATATTATATTTATTTTTTCCTTATAGGAAAAATCAATCTTTTTCTTATAGGAACCAATAAGGTGGGAAACGAGGAGATGCTAGCTTTAATGTTTCTGGATTACCTTACGAATAAATGCCCACTTCAAACTCCAGATGATTCAACATGGATCTCTTTCATAATGATGACCCTGTGCTACCTACTTTCAAAAGTACCTCTCCTTGAGACACTCTAAATGCTGGATGTTAATCAAGAAATTAATTATGATTGTGTACTAAACAGGCTGTAGTTTAAGACGCATGTTTTATTTGATGAAAAAGTTGCAAGATACACAGAGAATGAGGTTTGAAGCCCTCTGTGACAGTGCAAGTCACATATGAAGAAGGATGAGTACAGAAGGGATAATATTTTCCTGCTTTTCCTTGATAATTGATGCAAATACTGTGAATCTCCATTTGGTAGCATCCTAATTCTGTCTGGTTTCTGTATAAGAAATTCAAGCTTCTAGGATTGCCAAGTGAATTAGGGAGCTAATCACTGTTCAGCATGAGTGCTCTAAATCTTTTCCTCAAGCACATAACTCACTTAGACCCTTAAGAAAAGGAGAAACACGCTCAGTATGTGTGTGAATTTCTGTATTTTTCTCTGTCTCCCTCTCCCCCATCCCAGCTGCTTTTTAATTGTCTGGCCCATTTCAACCAATTTTTACAGATGGGATAGTAGTCTCAAGGTTATGAAGGTATGACATATCTTATGAAAATCAGAGACTCAGGAAAGAGCACTTACTAATGAGGGGAAGTCAACAATACGAGTTTTCATTAGACATGGGAAAATCCACATAGGGAAGCAAGAAACAGATCATGAAAGTCCCAACCACAGAACCATCTTTAAGCAAAGTTTGGGCTAATAAAATACTCATCCAGGAACGGTATTTGTAATGGAGGTTTCAAAGATTTAGTCACAAATTTTGTGTGTTTTGATGGTTTGCTGTTGGGGGGTGCAGGGGGTGGGGTGTTGTTTCCCTAATATTAAAACATGAGTATAATTCAGTTTTTTAAGATCTGATCAAACACTTTATTTTTTTGCTTCTATTATATAGAATAAAGACTGGTAAAAAAAAAAAAGCAACTGGTTCTCCTTTTTTGCCTTTGAAAGAAACTCTTCACTGTCTTCCTAAACAACATTTTATTAAGTACTAATATTTATAGCTTAATATTTAGCAAGGCTGAAAGGCTTACCTGGTTTTTACCTATAACTACTGTTTTATTTCTGGTCTAATGTATTCTTTAGAAATGTATGATGGCTCACTCCTGCCATCTTCCTTGGTAATAAACTAGATAAAGCTTCACATGAATCCTGCTTTTATGGCCTATTCTTGTCTTCTGTTTCTAAGTGATATAGTGCCGAATGAGGGTCTTATTCTATCACTGTCATTTTTACTGAGGAGGGTGCTGTGCCATTAAATACCTCTATTAAAATAGATATGGCTACTTCAGAAGGAAGGCGCTGCTTGATTTGAGTTAATAGAAACACTGGTTCCAAAATGTCACCTTGCTATGAGGGCTGAAGTTGAAAACAAGGGAGCTATAGATAATAAATAGGCACAGATGTCAAATTCTGTCAGTATTCAGTTACAAATCTACCAGAACATAGCAGGAAACTTCATTGCAAATGTTAACAGTGCTGGTAGGCCTTGCAGCAATTGCCTGGCATGTCCTTAGACATGGTGTATTCTGTTTTGTTCTACTTTGTGTTTGCTTTCCCTTAACAAGTGTGGTTTAAACAGTTTGTAACCCAACTACACTTGGACACACCAGATTGACCATCCCCTAGAGAATTCATTTAGGCTGTGTTTGAATTTTTACTTGCAGGATTTGAGTTGCAACTTGAATAACTCAGGTCAAAGAGCAGTTTCAGCCCACAGAATACATATACATACGCCAAGCGGAGGAGTTTTGTAGTGAAAATATGAAACAGAGCATTTTCTTGCAACTTTCTCAATCTATTGCAAATGAACACCCACAGTTTGTTCTCAGCTGTATACTAGAACTGAGATATAACAATTTGGTTTTCACAGCTGTATGTGGGTTTTGAGTATGAACGTCCAAGATTTGCATTGGACACATTTCAACAGGTCACCTGTGAGGTCTTGGTCCTACCATTCTTGATTAACAGAGCTAATGGTAGAAGAAAAAACAATTTGCTGTTGTTGGTCAGTGGTTACCAGTCCTTAGATAGAGGAAACAGTGTCTGCAAATAGTAGCAACTTCTGGCTGATGACACCTTTAGAGTATCGCAGTTCTTTAAGTTTGTATTCATATCTATGGGCACACATTATGTCTGTGTCACCTAATTAGATGGGACTCATCTGCCTTATTTTAGCTGTGCAAGGATGATGCAACTGTCCCAACAGCATCAACTTTAGGATTAGATGGACAGTTCTACGAAGTTGCCTATCTTTTCCGATAGCCACATGAGTCTTAAACCTCATGTCTTCCATTTAGATGGCTAAAATTAGGTAGTGGGTGCTCCCTTCCCGATGATTACCTTCCTATGCACTAACACATGTAAATATGTGAATGAATATCTACTTTGCATAGTTTTACCTCTTTCCAAGATTTAGAACTTGTAAAGGTAATAAAAAAACAAAATAATATGATTTTCTTGTTCATTCCTGCACAACGTACTGACACATGAATGCAGGATGTTCCAAAGCTGCGTTTTTAAAAGCAAATTGCTTACACTAATTCTTTAAGGTGGGAAAATTCCAGCTCTCCATTTCTGAAATCTTGCTAAATTTTGTAACAGAAGAAAAATACTGTTTTCTTATCACCAGCTAATGTTAATACCTCTCTCATCTCTCCTGTGACTGCTGGACTGCACACATTCACATGCTCCAAACTCTGAAAATGCAGCATCATGACAGCATAGGATTCTTTGAGTGTTATGTATCAGAATAATTCAAGATGTGCTTCTGCTTTTATTACTATTATTTTGGAAGCTAATGAAGCCATATATATGGCTTAGGCCCCAAATACCTCACATAGCTGTATAGATCCCACAGCCTGGCAACTTTTATCATGATGCCATTTTGAAGGAGGGCAATCTTGTATTATCCCCACTTCACAGACATAAAAGTGGGGCTCTGAGAGTTTAGTTGAAACAACTGCTTTAGTAAAACTATCTGACTTTATAGTCCCTGAAGAGAAAAAAGGTCCTATAAAGACATAATAGCTTTCTTTCCTTAGGTAAAAGCAACTGTTATGAATATACCCCCTGAGAAAATTATGACCCGTTTCTCACAATTTGGATCTCTGAATGCCACTAATCTAGGGTGCATATGAGATGCTTTAATGAACTAGACCTAGACAATTCATTTATGATCATTGCAACAACATGTGTGTAAAAACATGGCTTTATATTAGTGATGCTGGCCATACACTTAGCTATATATCTTTCCAAGCGGAGAATTAGAACTATTATTTTCTTCCCGATGGTTAAAAGGTTTCTATTCAGGTTTCTTGGTCGTATTAATGAGACAGGCTTTTAATAACGAAAGGTCAACTGTCTGAATGGTCACTCAACTGAATTTGTCATTTGTCATAAGGAAATTGTCATTTCTTTGAGTCTGTCAAAAGCCAGGGTTCTACTTCAAAGAATTATTATGTTTAATTATAAAATTCCAAGCCAATAATCTTAACATTCCTTTCTGTTCTGAAGGAGCCGTTCAAACTTTCTGATTAGTTCTTCATATTTTTTGAAGAGTTATATTGATTAATATAATGTGAAAACATTCATGAATTGGGCTATGTCCAATGGCATCCTGCAAGGCTGATATTTTTTTTGCTGACAAAGGTGACCAAATTAGTAAGTTAAGAAAAGTCACCTTATGCTTGAAAAACTGTCAGTGTGATGCAGTTAAACGGCTGCAGCAGGATGAGACATGTTTTAATAGAGCCAAAAGAAAAATAATTGACATGGGAAATGGGAATGAAATGAGACCTAAAGACGTAAGTTTGTACATCAGAGCACTGGCAGCATGGATTTGTTCACTTTGGTACTGGCAGCTCAGTTTTGATTACAGAAATAGTAGCTTTTAACTGACTGAAGTCACTGACAGCATGCACTGGTGCCTGCCTGCACCTTCCTCTGCAGGCAGCCCTGACCTTCTGTCAGCAGTCTGCTGCTTCAAACCATGCTAAGAGTGTAAGAGGAGTCGAGCACCTCTTTCAGAGACACAGAAATGGTAAAAACCCATTGCCAAAGCCAGTGAACAAAAACAAATATGAAAAATCAATGAGGTCTTCAGATTTTGGTCCCTTCTTTATCTGTACGGAACACAAACGGAAGACAACTTTCTTCTTATTCTTCTTTGATAAGCATATTAATAATCCCAGATTACTCAAACTGAGGTGGATGTCACACAACCAATAGGTAGACATTTCATATGATTTCAAGTCAGACATATATATGCCTCTGCATACACCTCCGACAGATTATAGCTTAAGCCTTTCGAGCAAGCTTACTTTGCTAATATTTAAGACAGGTACAGTGATAAATAGCTTCATGAATACAGAGAAATCTGTGGAAGCTATGAAGCTGCTGTCAGTAGAGGTAGATTGAGTAATAACTCTGTTCTGGGAAATGTGGGAAGGAAAGTGAATTGTGATTTATTAACTCCAATGAACATATACTGCTTAACAAGTATAGTAAATGGAAGTGAATAATACATGAAAACTACTAGGCCTTAAATTTAGTGCATGGAAAACTGCAGATTAAATCCATAGTAGTGGAATAGTAAGTGAAGAAGCTGAGGAGTGACAGGTTATAATGAGCAGTGAGGATAGAAATGAATCTGATAACAAATGTCTAGATGTCACAGAGCCTTGGGCACAAGGAAAACTCGATTGACACTTGAAAACTGTGTAAAACTTTTCTGTGTAGCTAAGGGGCCTGTTATGTATTACACTTATAGCATGTGGTGCTTAACTTATGGCATTGTTTGACACTGAAAATGAGTCATAAGTGCTGCTTCAAGCTGTTTTGATTCTGACGACAACTCTGAAAATATAAAGCATCCAGGAGCTCCCTTCAGCAAGCTGCTCCCTGTCCAAATAACATGACAGCCTATCTAACCTCAGGTTTTCTGCCCTGACAGACTTTTGTGGATTTTCTCAGGCCCTACCTACCACCAAAATCTCACTTTTGAGGCTATCTTCAAAAATCTCAGCACTTCCAGAACTCAAGCTATGCGGGGGACATTGGGAAGAGCAAAAATCAATGAGCAGTGATCTATGAAACCCTCTGGAAGACTCCAGGCTCTTGACATCCAACATCACTGATGAGTTTAATTTACACTTTATTTCCTTTACTGTATCTGCCCGCCCAAACCCTTTCACAAACAAGAAAAGGAGTAGCCCGGGTGGAAATGTTTGACTCTTGAAGTCTGAGAAGTGTGTGTATCACACTGAGAACCCCTGCAGGGTTTCAAATCAGCTGTTCAAATCAGGATTCCCCACTGAATATGGCTTTAATCAGTCATTAAACACAATTCAGTCAAAGATTCATTGCGTCCGAAGCAAGCAGGGACTACTGGATGATTTTATCAGACATCTTTATACCACGTCATTAAACTTCAACAGTTTACTTCTCTGCTGAGCCTAGTAAGTTGAATTTGTTCATCTGAAAAGGTAGCTAGAACACCTGAATACAGAGATGTTAAGATGTAGTAATATATTTCACTGAATAGTTGTTGGCACCATGTTCTGGATTTCCTATGCTAATGCTACCCAACATTTTATTTCATGATCATATAGAAATACTGTCATTAAGTCCTGTAGCTCATGAGATAAAAGCAGAGTCTCCTTTTCCAGAGCTTCTTCTAGGATTTTGCACTATCTTTAGTAGTTTAACTTTTCAGTTCCAGCATGCAGAACACAGCATAGCCTCAACGTGATGATGGCTCCGCATTGAAAATACTTTGTAAGATTTTCAGGTTCACACACTTTATCTGTTCTCATTTATATAGTATATTTATGTATATATTAAATATATTTAGATGTATAGTATATTATTTATAACTTCACGTGTTGTCACGAATGTGTAAATTCACATCATTTTGGCAAAGATTTCTTCACAGTTCCATCTTGATCAGAATTAACCATGATTCTATCAATTCTGGCCATTGTTATACTTTATGTTATTTTGTTTAGGATCAATAGATTATTGAATTGCTTAAAGCAACCAATATTTTTCAAATAATTAGGATATTTAGTATTGTAGTAATTATTTAAATCTTACACCAGTGGGTCACAGGTCACATCAGTCAAAACTTGGGTACAAGCCTGTATGTTTTAAATCTTTACACCCTACTCAGTGTTTCATGTCTTCCTTGGTCATTAATGGACTGAGAAATATTCAGGAAGAAAAATGGATATATGCAAGAAGTACAACAGATTTCTTTACAGTATTAACAGTTTTTCTACATCCATCTAGCAAATGGCCCAAATCAGTTCTGTTTTTTACTCCTGCTTGGTATGTGCATTTGTCTGACCTAATTAAATTTGTCTAAAGCTGAGCTACTCAAAAGTAGTCTTTCAAGGTTTCCTTATTAGCTATTGGAAAGTAGTGGACAACTCTGTTGAATGTAATGAATTAGAGCTACAGGAAGCATACCCAACAAACATAACCTGCAATATTCAGGTTTGGACTCAGAAAATATAGCGTCTTCCCAAAGTTCCTCCTAAAGTCAATCTCTACTGTGATCTATAACTGCATATATATGTATTCTTCCCCCAGAACTTTAAGGACACTGTCGTGGTTTAAGCCCAGGCCGTAAATCAGAACCACGCAGTCTACTTCCCCCCCCACCTTTCTTCCCTCTGCTCCTGGAAGGACAGGGAGGAGAATCAAAAGAATGCAACTCCCACGGGTTGAGATAAGAACAGTTTAATAACTAAGGTATAACACAAATCACTACTGCTACCACTAATAGTAATAATGATAAAGGAAATAACAAGGAAGAGAATACAACCGCTCACCAACTGGTACCTCGCCCCCACCCCGCAGTATCTAGCCCTTCCGGGCCCTCTCCATTCTACCTCCTGGGCATGATGTGCTGTGGTATGGAATACCTCTTTGGTTAGTTTGGGTCAGGTGTCCTGTCCCTGCTTCCTCCCGGCTTCTCCTCCTCCCTGGCAGAGCATGAGACTCACAAAGTCCTTGGTCAGGGTAAACATTCTGACCAGCAACTGAAAACATCGGCTTTATCAGTTTTATTCCCAGGCCAAAAGTCAAAACACAGCACTGCACCAGTAGAAAAAATGACTGCTACTGCTAAACCAGGACAGACACTTAAAACATGACACTGGAAACTTGACTAAGGAGTGGCTTTCCTCAGTGGAGCTCAGGGTATGAAAAATGGGAACAGAAGGACTGAAAATGCAAATTTTCTTGTAAGCAGGTCCCAGAACTTCTCTGGTCTAAACATATTCTAGACACACAAAGAAAGCATCAATCCATTTACCTAAGTTGAAACAAGTTCAAGAAAGGCTTCCGAAGGAGGTGGTCTGGACTTATGTTTACTCCAGCCAAATAACCCCTCCAGCCACTTACATATATTCTCCTTTCTCAGCCTTCCCTTTCTAATTTCTCTCCTCTGTTAATAAAAAAGCATTGAAAAAGCTCTTTACAAACCTCTCTCTACACAGGTACCGGAATGGCTGAATGGTTTCTAATCCTATAATTCTGTGCATAAGGAGTGCCTCATGCCGTAGAGCTTTTACTGCTTTGTAAGTGGTTCCATTTTAACTCTTTTACTTCTCCAGTTTAAGGTTACACTGTACTTGAAAACACCATCTTAATTATACTTCAACAGCAACTTCATAGTTTTTTGTTCCTCTTTCAAGTGTTTGAAATGACTACATAACTACTCCCTGAGGTTATTTGTATTAGCTTAGTACAGAACTGCTCGTCCTCACTTCAGGTGTAGAGTTTTGAAGGAGACAGTGGCTCTCAGCAAGTATTAGTCATACTGAATCCATTGAGTACAAGGACTTATGTGAGTTAAGTGCTGCCAGAGGACTGGGGCCAGGTCACTGCTTCCAAACGAGTTGTTCTCACACAACTAACCCCATTGACTACCTCACAGGAAGATGCCTAATTTGAGGAGTGCTAAGTGAAATCCTAACAATAAAGTTGTCATCAAATGTACAGTCTAATGTGGGCTTTCTCTCTGAATAACTGCCCCACTTACCACCATTTAAGGATGATTATTTCCAGTAAGTTAGAATGTACTTGCTCATACTGCTCCGACACACTGTCATGGGACAGGAAAGAAGCAAAGTTCAACACCAAAGGTCAAGGTGCCAAACTTTGAATATAAATAAATACAACGTTCTTAAGGGAAGGATTGTCTTTTACTATCCAATTAATATAATAAACCAATGGTTTACAAGTAAATGCATCTATGTGTTTACCACAAAGAATCATAGAATAGTAAGGGTTGGAAAGGACCTTAAGATCATCCAGTTCCAACCCCCCTGCCATGGGCAGGGACACCTCACACTAAACCATGGCACCCAAGGCCTCATCCAACCTGGTCTTGAACACCGCCAAGGATGGAGCATTCACAACCTCCCTGGGCAACCCATTCCAGTGCCTCACCACCCTCTCAGGAAAGAATTTCTTCCTTAGATCCAATCTAAACTTCCCCTGTTTCAGTTTGAACCCGTTACCCCTTGTCCTGTCACTGCAGTCCCTGATGAAGAGTCCATCCCCAGCATCCTTGTAGGCCCCCTTCAGACACTGGAAGGCTGCTATGAGGTCTCCACGCAGCCTTCTCTTCTCCAGGCTGAACAGCCCCAACTTTCTCAGCCTGTCTCCATACGGGAGGTGCTCCAGCCCCTGATCATCCTCGTGGCCTCCTCTGGACTTGTTCCAACAGTTCCATGTCCTTTTTATGTTGAGGACACCAGAACTGCACACAATGCTCCAAGTGAGGTCTCACGAGAGCAGAGTAGAGGGGCAGGATCACCTCCTTTGACCTGCTGGTCACGCTCCTCTTGATGCAGCCCAGGATACGGTTGCTTTCTGGGCTGCGAGCGCACACTGCAGCCGGCTCATGTTCACTTTTTCATAGTGTTTGAAGGATGAGAACTGCGACTGCTGTGGTTTTTAAACAAGGCCAAACCTTATAAACCATAATTAAATGTTCCTTTAAAGTGATTATAAGTTCCTGAAACAGTTTATTACATCTACACTAAGTTCACGGTCCCTGAAAGAAAAGGTCCTCTTCACCTAGCTCAGAGTCCTCATTGGGGTCACCTTTATTGTTATATTTATCAGCTTGCATTTTTTCACTGTAACACTCTAAGGCCCCAAAAGAGGTCACTGTACTTGACTTTCTGTGAGCCCAGAAGAGCTTATGATCTAAACAGGCAAATTATGTATCCATTCCGAGTTACTATCTTGACCTTTCTCAGATTGCCAGCTTTCCAGACACCTTTGTGGCAATGACTATCCCTGCTGGTCTAATTACTTCTAATTGTGTTGTTCCTGTTACCTTAACAAGCTCAATTTTGCCATAAAATGGCCTGACATGGACATGAGTGAGGTAAGAAATCTTTTTCCCAGGCTGCTGTCACTTGTTTATAGAGCAATTGCTGTAGCAAGGAAGTTGGGTAATAGTTCTAGAAGGGCAGTTTAGTTAGCACAGTCTGGATACCTTAAACAAAACCTAAACCCATTTAGTAGCAGAAGGAATTGAGTAGACCTTCAAATGTCAATAGTTTTCCAAGTATGTCACAGAGTTTACAAAACTAATCTAGCCCATTTCAGTTGTAAGAGATGTGAAGAGCTTCTTTACAGAGAATAGTGTTTCTCATGTTTTATTCTTTTCAATAGGTAAGAAAAGAGTTAGAAATGTCTCATTCAGGCTATGTCAGGACTGACCCTATTCATTATGTGTTCTGGATAAGATTGCAGATAGTAGTGGAGATGGTTGGTCACCTGTGTTATTCAAGGCATTCAGATTATGCAGGATAATAAGAAACTACAGAAAAAATAGGAATAGATGATGAATGAAAATGAAATTCGGTATTGATATATGTAAAGGAATGTACTTGAGAGAAAACAGTCAACTCTGCATATACAATGATCAACTGCCTTGCACTGTCAGATCCTGAGCTTATAATCAATACTTAGCTGAAAATATCAGACAATTGTTAAGAAACGAAGTGATTTTGGGCAATTATTAGGAAAAGCATAGAAGACTACTGTCCTGGGTTCAGCAGCAGCAGTCATTTTTCCTCCTTAGTAGCTGTTGCAGCACTGTGTTTTTGACTTTCCGCCTGGGAACAGAGCTGATAACACCGATGTTTAGACTGACCAAGGACTTTGTGAGTCTCATGCTCTGCCAGGGAGGAGGAGAAGGTGGGAGGAAGCAGGGACGGGACACCTGACCCAGGCTAGCCAAAGAGGTATTCCATACCATAGCACGTCATGCCCAGGATGTAGAATTGAGAGGGCCCGGAAGGGCTGGATCACTGCGGGGTGGGGGTGAGGTACCGGTCGGTGAGCGGTTGTATTCTCTTCCTTGTTATTTCCTTTATCATTATTACTATTAGTGGTAGCAGTAGTGGTCTGTGTTATACCTTAGTTACTAAACTGTTCTTATCTCAGCCCGTGGGAGTTGCATTCTTTTGATTCTCCTCCCGTCCCTCCAGAAGCGGAGGGGGAAAGGTGGGGCGGGAAGTGGACTTCGTGGCTCTGATTTATGGCCTGGGCTTAAACCACGACAACTACAAAGAATATTTTGTTATTCTTTATTAAACTATCATGTATCTATTGTTTGAATAGTAAAAACCTGGCTCTCCTTTTCACGTAAGATATACTACAAGTAAAATAGGCCCAAACAAAATCAACAAAGGGTGATCAAAGGTGTGGTATGGTTTCTGTGTGATGAACTAGGATCCTTTAGTGTTGAAAAAAGTTGACTGAACAGGTTATGATAGAAATCTACATAGCCTTGAGCATCATGGGATTGACTGTTACCTGAAATACGTATTGACTGCTAGCCGTCTCCTCCAGTGCAAGAACAAGAGGCTTAGTGACATTATGATGTAGTGATACAAAACAGAAACAGATCCTTCTTTATACAGTGTGAGTAAAGTTTATGAGCACATCTGTGAACTCCATACTTCTGGATGTCGTAGATGTTAAAAGAGAATGCACAGGTTCAAATACAAATTTCAAAAATCCATAGAATGAAAACCTGAAAACCCAGTAAAGACTTGGCTTGTGTTTATATTGTTCCCTAAACATGTGCTGTGGGATGTTGTCAGAGATTCACAAGGTTATATGGTCCTTCTACCTCTCAGTGTGATTATTCTTATGTTTTCATCCTTGTGTTTTAGTCCTGGCTAAAATAATTGATCCAGCAGCAGTCAGATCTTAAGAGTCCTACTCCTCTGATGATTGAAAAAGATAATATTTCCTTAATCTGTCTATCCATCTCCTTCCATCTGTATGTCACCTCTGTCACAAGGCTCATATCCTTCAGGAGATGGGTGATTATTTGTGCTTCATTGTGTGTTAAATTGGATTATTTCAAAGCTAGCTATCTTCCCTCACCTGATAGAAATAGCTATGCCCTCTCTTTTAGTGTACCTAAGGAGTAAACACATATCCATCCTGGATTTTTGCTGGGAATGTTCATACCCTGGTGTTAGCATGCCCAGATCATGCTTGTAGAGGACTTTTCTAATCCATTTCCAGCTTATGCCAAACAAGAAAGTATATGGACTGCCTAAACAACCAAAACTAGAGAACTATTGCAGGACTGCAGACTATGGCTGTCCTTATGAGACCTGCTGTATTTTTGCCAATTTTGCTGATTTCCACCTTCACTGTTTCCAGCACAAGAGCTATAACTGAGCTCAGCAATGACACACCAACATTTGACCCGAGACCTGCTGAGTTAAGTTTGAGTAACTTCGTCTTACACCAACGAATCACACTCGATACAGACAAGCACAGAGGAAACACCTCAAGCACCCACTCCCCACAGAGGTTACGTGAAGATATCATCTGTCTGACACCTCTTCTAAAAAGATGCCAACCTACATATCTACAGAATATTCAAACCCTCTTTCCCATATTCTCTCTCCAAGTGGTATGACGGCACCCCAGCTGTGATCTCTCTTGTACAGTCTCTATAAAGCTTGGCTTCTTTAAAAGAGCATTTAAAGAAACTAATGTGACACTAGTAGCCTACTAGTTTTGGTAGGAAGAGTAATACTTCCGTACTGCTTTACTTGTCCCTGGGAATGAATACCCATGGATATATTTCAGTGCTGGGCAATCCAAAAAGTCTCAGAGAAAGAGTTCATTTTCCCATTGTACTGACAAAAAACTTCAGAACTGTATGAAAATAAAAAATGTCATATTACACTGTTCTTCCAACAAAATTCTTAAACTAATGCAATCAACAGCAAACTTTCTTTTTCCCCCTTTTTTTTAACTTCTTGCCTGCCCAAAAGCAAAAACTTAGTTCTTTGCAGCAACTCTTGTGTTACGGATTTGAAGAAAAAGTATTCCCCACTCTTTTACACTCGGAGAGCAGATGACAACTTCCTACATTTTCTCATGTCACATAAGCAGCATGTATCAGTGTCAGGCAGAAGGTGTTCCTTGACTGGAAAACCTCCAGTAATCACAGGAGAAAGCCAGGGAGTTAATCAGAAAGTCAGCAATGACAGAATGCTTCTTTATTTCTCACAGCTTTTAGGTCATTGACTTGCTCCATGTCAACCCATTAAAAAGACGTAGTCAGTTTGACCTCCTGAGGCTTGAAAGCTCGCCTTCAGAGCCATGCTAAGTTATCCTGCAGTAGTCTGAATCTGTCAAATAAAGCTTCATTACAGAAATACCACTGATGGAACATTACAGAAAGAAATATCAGGTTTATTAAGAAACTGTTTCCCCCTGTGGAACACTGTTGTCTGTCTGCCTCAACTCTTTCTTGCAATGTTTTCAAGAAGAGAACTTGCCCAGAATGTTTAAGGTATTAGATCTCACTGATACATAATCTTAAACTGTCAGGAAGAGTGATAAAGACCCTAGTATAAAACTGCCTGTAATCAGCAGCCTTGTTTGCAACCTCGGGAAGCAGCAAAGAATTTACTGGGTCTGGACACCGAGCAGATCCTTTCCTTGGAGACTCTTTTGTTCCTTGCACCCGTCCTCCTGCTGAGCACGGAACATCAGTCAGCGAGTTTATAGCCTCATCAAACTCAAACACTTGCCTCTAGGTTTTAAAAATGCCAACTGTTGCCTTGCCTCAGGAGACACTGTTTTGCAGAGCTGATAGATATTCTGAAATGCAGAACTGGGCCTGATTTGACAGTATTAGTCAGAAGCTCAGCGGTCTAGCTGGAGTTAATTTTACATTAAGAGTGAAGAGCAAAGTAAAGACATAGAAATACGATGCAGGTTTTATGGGATCATGGGAATAGAAATACTTTGCATCTAAATACCAAATGACTTTAAGCAAACCACTCAGATGATATGGTAGGCTTTAGGACTGCTTACCCTATCATTTTCCTTTGTTTCACTGTTCTTGTTTTTTTATTAAGAACGAACCTGTCATTCCTAATTGAAAACGTGAGTTCACACAGAGGTAAAATAGAGTTTTGTCCTTAAAGATTTGGCTGCCAAATAGTTGTCCTTATGCAAATAACAAAAGAATTATCAGCTCAAACCTTGATGCTTGGCAAGTCATTTAAGTACCATTTGTCAAAACTTTCGATTGTCTCTTGCAGTACTCTGAGCTCACCTGAACAACTTTGACTATTTTAGCACATTAGCTAGTGGCTGATCATATAGAAGACACTTATTCAAACTGAGTTCAGGGACAAGATCTCACAGACATGATTGGAAGAGTGAGACAGGAGAAACTGGACTAGGGACTGAAACTCTTGAGAGGAGGCAACTGTTTCCACTCTGTCTCAGCTGTGACATCTGACATCAGCAGATGTAGAAGCAAACATAAGAGCATGCTTCAGGTATTATGAGCATACCTCAGCTTTTCTTGCCTCTCCCAGCCATGCCAAAGTATAGGCCCTCTGGCTGTATAATCACTAGTATAATGCCAGACCCATGCCTATGTCTTGTTTTCATGTCTTCTGCAGCCATATACCTATTCTGAAGTTAAAGACTTCCTAAAGCCTGCCATCAAATCCTTATGAAACCCATCTCACAAATTATTTAACATTACCATTACACCTCTCAGGTTAAAAACCCAAAGCAACCAACCAAAATACCCTTTTTTCTGTCCCTGTCCATTCGAGCTATCTCTATTCCATATTCAATATTTGGGTGAGAACATTTTTAAAAAGGGAAAAAAGGAAGACCCAGAGAACTATCAGTGCCTGGCGAGATCATGGAGCAGATCGCCCTGGAACTACACTTTACTTGGAAAGCATCAAGTGGCTTTGGTGAGGATTGCTGCATCTCATGTTGAATGAAGGCTCAATGTTCTGGGTACCCAGAGCATTTCAAATACATTTTAAGTGCCTGGTTTTAGACAACTAAATCAAATCTAAAGTGCAGGATGTATGTGGCCCTATTATCTGAACTATCTACCTAGACTTCAGTTATCCTCAACATAATGACTTGTACATAATGATTCATCTGACCAAAACATGGTATTTACACTACAATGATTACTAATCCCTGGGTTTTTCTCTTCCTTGCATTTTACTTTGGTCATTTATACATATGAAAGTAGAAATACAAGGCAACTGCCCTGATTGTCTACTGCATTGATTATCTACTGATTTCATTAAGTAGTATTTCAAGTGTCTAGACATAAATGACCATATAAGACAAAGGCCAACAGAAAACCAGGTTTTCTATTCCTGCCACTCAGGTACAGTTAGTGGTTACATCTGAGTATAGAAAATAAGATTTACAAATGTAAATGGAAATAAAAATCTAGAAGAGTGCTTTGATGGGTTTACATTTGTGTCTGTTGTGGTGAATAGGCCATTCCAACAGTAAGCATTAGATCAGTTTATTTAACTCCGCCTCTGCCTAGTAGAGCTACTCAAATCCAGCAAAACAGAACTAATCTCTTATTGCTTACGCATCAATGAAGTCTTTAGACCTTCTATTCCAGCTTCACATTTTCTGTGTTTAGTTAACTGGAGCAAGAATCAAAATCACTTATTATGACAAACGAAATTCCAGAATCTGAGCTCTCCTTACGCTTGTGCAAGTGACCTTAACATTTCATCACAGTAACCTGCCACTTTTTCCTTTTATTTAGGAAATGAAATGGGATTGATGGCCTGAAAAGTTGACAAAAAATTAGTAGGAATGGTACTTGTATCTTTAGCTTTTGCAGATAGGTTCTGTGTACTACTGCTAATATCTACTTTTGCTTTTTTTCTTTTTATGTAATGCAGAGGAAGCCAAATTGAATAATTAATCTTTGACCTGTATCTGTAGGAAACAATTTGACAAACCCCTTTTAAGAAGTCTAGCCTTCTCTGTAGCATGCACATTACTTTCATTAACATTAAATAGAGTTACATGAGCACACCAGGGCATAAACTTCTAAGTAGATATTAATTCACTAAGAACTGATGCACTATTTCTTCTCCTTGCAGTTAGTGTTTGGGAACTTGCTTTTGGCTTGCTACCTGCACAACTTTGAGGATATATTTTTCCCTTTAACTGTTTAAAGGGCAAAGTTTCTTCAGTGACCTGTTTTAGTAAATGCAACCATTTAAAAGGCAATAGAAGAAACATGTTTCAGTCGAAACATAGGGTTGGAAAGGACCTTAAGATCATCTAGTTCCAACCCGCCTGCCATATTTAACATCAAGAGCCTACTCAGCCTCATGTCTCTTTCTAGACTAATTTCTGTAAAATATTACCAGTATCTTAAATCAACACTGATTGACTAGTAAGTTCAGAAGAAGTAATGATGGGTTTGCAGTCAATATTATTTTGCAGTCGTAGAAATGAGTTTAGAAACACAGGCTAGTTCTTTATGTCTTAGGTGGTCTATTCAAAGCACTGTTCTTTCTTTGTAGCAGTCAACCAATGCAAAGTGCCAAGCTGTCACTCTAAAGTAGCTTAGACTACAAGGGCTAGAATTTTATATTAAGCATGCCATCTAAATGGACCACTTAGGAACAGAAATCACTTCATTGTCACATTAGACTCCCACTGGGATTGGATTCAGGATTCTCAAGTAAATTTCAAAACACATCACCTTAACCAAGCCAGATTGAGCTTTCTAAGAGATCTGAATCAGCCTTTAAAGAGTCCAAAGTGCAAGTACCTGCTAGAAGCCATGTTAACAGTTGTTGGACCTGCTTTACTTGCATTGAAAGTCCAGGATGATGCATTTCAAAATGAGGAGAACTCCCCATGATTGTTTCACTTTACAAATTGTGATCAGAGAAAATTCCGCGTGGACCAACTTCTTCCTTTGCCTACAATGTTCTGTAGCTCTCTGTGTTCCTTGACCTTTCGATATGCTGAGTTACTTCTACAGAATTCCTGTTTTTTTCCAGCTCTGACTTGTGAATTTGCGAAACACTATGCAACTATGCACTGGAGAAGAGATTCATTTAGAGGTCCATAATGCAGACATTCATACTGGACCCAGTTTTCTGCCCCTCTGGAAATCAACAGCTAGTGTACCTCTTGCTTTTAGACAGTCACTTTACAGTAAGACCATAAGCATCCTAGGAATGCCTTGAGCAGGAAGCTGGACAAGAGGACCTCTTGAGGTCCCTTCCAACCTGAATTATCCATCAGTCCTCTGACCCTATGGATGCTCATTTCTCTCTTTCGACTGCAATAACAATCTTATTCTTAAGCTCAGGCATGGCAGTTAAAGTTACATGACATGACTTCTACCTCTTCCTACCTTTTACTTCTTTTGGGATTTTCAAAAGAAGGAAAAGATTTTTCGAGACTGTGTTGTCAGTTTAAATATTAGGCAGGCTCTTCCTTGCATCTGCTTGATCTTATTTAAACTGTAATTTTCATAGAAACATTTGGTTTTGGAACTAATATTTTCTAATGTTGCAGGTGTGCAAGGGAGATAAGTTTTGCATCCATCTCTTATGTTGGGCTTTGGTTAAACTGTGCAAAGATTAACTCAAGAATTGGGGACATTTGTCCATGTGATGCCTACTTGTCTTTCTCCTGCATTTATTTTTTACTCTCTTTGCTCAAGTTCATAGAATCATAGAATGGTTTGGGTTGGAAACAACCTCAGGATCATCCAGTTCCAACCCCCCTGCACCTCCCACTAAACCATGGCACTCAAGGCTCTGTCCAACCTGGGCTTGAACACCGCCAAGGATGGAGCATTCACAACTTCCCTGGTGTCGTGGTTTAAGCCCAGGCTGTAAATTAGAACCACGCAGTTTCTACTCCCACCCCCGCCCCCACAGAGGGATGGGGAGGAGAACCGAAAGAACGTAACTCCCACGGGTTGAGATAAAAACAGTCCAGTAACTAAGGTATAACACAAATCACTACTGCTGCCACCAGTAATAATAATGATAAGAGAAATAACAAGGGAAGAGAATACGATACCGCCCGCCGGAAAAGAGCCCGACAGAGAAGAGGACGTGCCCTTCCAGGTAACTCTCAGTTCTGCATCCTGGGCATGACGTGCTGTGGTATGGAATACCTCTTTGGCTAGTTTGGGTCAGGTGTCCTGTCCCTGCTTCCTCCCGGCTTCCCCTCCTCCCTGGCAGAGCATGAGACTCACAAAGTCCTTGGTCAGGGTAAACATTCTGACCAGCAACTGAAAACATCGGCTTTATCAGTATTATTCCCAGGCCGAAAGTCAAAACCACAGCACTGCACCAGCTGCTAAGAAGGAGAAAAACTGACTGCTGCTGCTGAACCCAGGACACCTGGGCAAGTTAAATGAATACTGGCCACTACTATCAGGCCCTGGCAATGCTGTAAGCTTAAATGTAAAGAAGACAGAGCTGATTATTTTTCCCTTTGGAGGCTACCCTTTGGCCTGCAGGCAGTTCCTTTCAAACCAGCTTCGCTCTGCCTGATGCTATTATTATCACAGATACAATTCTCCACTGTCCAGATCAGAAACGAAACCTCGGTGTTCAAGAACAGCATACTGCATGCACTGCTTTTCTGTTGTGTTCAGACAAGCTCTTTCCATAAGGCTGTGTGGCAAGATTTTTTGGGTATTGCTTTGCTTTCTTTCTCTAGTTTTGATCATGCTTGTCATACAAGACAAAAAGCTGAGGGCAAGTTGCTAGCAAGCCTGGAATATATGTGTATGAAACTGATGTTCTGCTTCCCTAGGTTTGCTCAGACAGTGTTGGCAGGCTGGTGGCACTTTCATTTGTATTTCTCAAATAGAAAAAGAAAGGAAAAGAGCAAAGCTAACCTGGTAGTTGAAATATACTATTGGGAATGTTTCTGCTACAGCCTCCTGTTAGCTCAGACAAGTCATTTAAGATGCCCACCTCCATTTAAGCCCTTGGTAAAATGGGCATCTGCTTATTTTCAAACCAGAAAGTCTCACTGCAGTCACCAGGAAGGATGCTACATGCAGGTGACATGAGCTGTTCCCAGAAGCTGCCACAAAAGCACATGAGAAAACACATGGTTTCATCCCGTGTGGAAAGGCAACTTATTATTATAATCTAAAATCTGTGTTTTCAGATCCACTCTGGGATATGTTAACTTCCATTTTTAATGGAAATTAAGCAATAACGAGAAAACTCGTATTAAGGGTACTGCACATTTCTATTGCCACTGACCTGGTCATAAAAACTGCAACATGTATTAAATAGCAGAGGTTTCCCATCTATCTAGAAACTTAGATCAAAGGCACTGTCCAGATGTTTAAGCACCTACCACAAAGCTATCTCAGAAGAAGCCCTTTGTTAATGATTTTCCAACTTGGTAAGAGATGGAAAAGGAGAGCTGTTGATGAACTCAGGTCTGAGAGAAAAAGATGATTGGTGATGGAATAGTCAAATGAAAATAGTTTGGAATTTGATTTTGAGACTTAATTTCTCTCTAATACTTCTTATTTTTCTGGTAGAGATACCTCCTCAAATTACAAGAACTGAGTTTGAGGTTTGAGCCCTGAAGCACAAAGAGTAAAAATTCAAGTTCGTTTGAGTAAGTGCTGGATTTATATTTACAGTTGTATACAGTTGAGTAGAGTACAACTATAACTTACAGACTATTTTCTTCATAGGGATGTTTTGATGCTTAATCTTTGCGAACCATGATGAGATCCTTAGATAAAAGACGCTATGTAGTATTCCGTAAGGTCTCAGGCATGAAAGCATCATTAATAATTTAACAATAAAAAATATGGTTACCCTAGAGGCTGTCAGATACTTAATGGCAGAAATACCTACACAGAGAGGTACTGTAGCATTGAATGAATAATTTACTTGATGAATTTCTCAGTATTTTTAAGAATATTTGACAATGTCTTTCATTATTCACCTAACATGCGCATCACTGTTAAACTATTATCTCACAAATATAGAAGCTGCTTATTCTACAAAGAGCTTATTTTCATTATAGAAAAGAAGTTGCTTTGCAATACCATCCAAGAAGTAGTCCAGGATGTAATTCAGAGATTCAAAAATAGGTGTGTGAGGTATTTCTGGCTTTCTGGTAATAGAAACTGTGGCCTACTCAACAAAAGGCTGCTGTCAGGTTTTCCTTTCAATAACTTCAGTGCGTGAGGCGAGATGGAAAGTCCTCACTCCTATGCAGATATTCGTGGTTGATGTTGAAAACACACATTGATCCACTATGCAGAAAACATTTGGTCTGGAAACTTAGCGTGCAGCTTTGTAAGGTGATGATTTCTGGAACCTGTCTTTGACCATGTAAGGTTTGTAATGTCAATCCTACTCTCAGATGAAAGGCAAAACACACAAGGGCAAGGAGAAGCATTAAATATAAATGTTTATGAATTTTGTTTCTCTTGGAGCCTTAGGGTGACAACCTAAGTCAAGGTTCACTTGTCTTTTCACTTGTCTTTTCACTTGGTCTTTTCACTTGTGAAAGAAAGAGACCCTATAGACGGAATTGGCCCATCCTAAGAACTGCTGTTCACACATGAGTTTGTATAACAGCTCCCAATCTTTCCTGCAGCAATCTAGGTTGTAAACAAACAAGACATTTACTAGACAAAAACCAGGCACAAGCAGATTAAATGACTTCCCCAAGGCTATAAAAAATGGTTGCCAAAAAAGCTTTCTTTCTGAGATAGGCTTGAATCTCAGCTCTCCCAACACACCTTTTAATGCTATAAATATATCCTTCTTTGCTGGATATTTGGCTTAGCTGAAAGGGTTCAGAAACCATTCAACAAGCATGGTCAGGCCAAAGATTTCATCATGAAAAATTGTCAAGCTCAGTGATAACTGGTATTCAAATATACTGCCATTAAAATACTCTCTTAACAAGAGCTGCATTGGTTTATTTAGTAATGGAGTAAAGAATGGATGCGACTAGTTAGTTTTGCTTCTTTTCACAGATGATCATATAGAAAAGGTGAAGGAGACTATTTTTTAACAGATCAAAGCAGTTGTTTTGCTATTTAATTCTTTGGTACTGGCTTTCCCAAGGCCCCTGCTGCTAAGAGCTAATGCAAATTACATCAGGAAATCCAATGGGCTTAGTAAACACTGAATATTAATTCAAGACGCTTCTGAAAATGCATAAACAGCACCAGTCCCAAAATCCAGAGCAGAAGCAAATAATATTAGATATGTCAGACTCTTATGTGGAGTGTTGTTTTGGACATAAAAAACAGCTTTTTCTTGCCCTGTTGAATGATCATGTTGTTCTTTGATAATACATGAATTTGAAGCTGTTGAGCGATATCTTGCTTCCCCCACATTATACCCAGGGCTCCCTCTGATTGCTAAGTGCTGCTTTTCCTCTATTGACCAGCTCACTTTTCTCTAGACCCAGTCATTAAACGCATTTCTTGAGGAGCATCAGAGTTTTCTGCTCAGGGACTCAGGACAGAACTCAGGAAACCTACAGCTACTGTCCAGATTTTATCAGTGTGTTTGTTTTGGCTGGGATAGAGTTAATTTTCTTCATAGTAGCTGGTAGCAGGAACTGTCTTTGTGCTGAAACCAGCATTGATAACACAGATACGTTGCAGTTACTGCTGAGCAGTGCTCACATAGGGGATCATTTCCCACTCCTCACCCCACCAGCAAGAAAGCTGGTGTTGGAAAGGAGTTGGGAAGGGACACAGCCAGGACAGCTGACCCCAACTGACCCCAGGGATATTCCAGACCATATGGGGTCATGCTTGGCATATACAGCTGGGGAAAAAAAGAGGAAGGGAGGACGTTCAGAGTGATGGCGTGTGTGTCCCAAGTAACTGTTATGCATGGTGGAGCCCTGCTGTCCTGGAGATTACTGAATATCTGCCTGCCCATGGGAAGTGGTGAATGAATTGCTTGGTTTGCTTTACTTCTATGTGTGGCTTATGCTTTACGTATTAAACTTTGTCTTTATGTGTTTCCTCACTTTTACCCTTCCAGTCCTATCCAGGAGACAGAGAGTGAGCAGCTGTCGTGCTTAGCTGCCAGCAAGGGTTAAATCATGACAATCAGGCACTCTTGTCAAGTCATAACATCGCTGTTACCCATATATGAATATTTTCTCCTGATTTGGTCCTGTCTCAATAGTTGACAGTTTAAGGTAAATTCTTCCCATACTAACACACTTTAGCTAACACAAAAAGATCCAACTGTCAGCTGTTGCTTACTTCCAGATCAGGTCAACCCTATTAAAAATTTCATTTATTTAAGTCAGAACAGTTACCATTCAGCTAAGAAGCTACCCAATCTACAGCATGAAAATGGAAACAGAATGTCATGGACAGAAGTTCCTATGTCATCACTGAAATACTCTGATTTTCAAAAGATCATTTGTGGCTAGTATCACCCATTTGCCATCTCCGCTAAGTCTGACACCACTTAGACATCTTGTGTGGGTCTGAAGAAGTTGTGGACACATCAACAGGAACTCTGAATGTCAGGCAAAGAGGTCCAATACTGTCATTCAAAGGCCCATTGACTGACTGATCCAAGACTGGTTTGTATTTCTTATTCAATTTGTTCTGCATGCTTCATTCAGGGACAGAGAGAGGTGGTCTGAATACTGAAGTAGGCAAGAAGAGTGCATTGGCATGAAGCTTTCTTTACTTTTTCCATGCGTCGTTACATATTTTAATATTCACCTTGCAAATCTTTCTTGTGTAAGATATGATATCATAAAACATGATCTACATTAAAGTTTGGATCTGAAAGATTGAGATCCTGATACCCTGGCAAATCCTCAAACTCTGTTAGCAAAATATTCTGTGTTAGAAAGCAGAAAAGGAGATCACACTCTGCAAGCAGTGATTTCACTAAATATAAATGATGCAGTGATACAGAGACTCATCAGATGGTAGCTGTAGACACCAAGTAATATTCATTCTCCAGAGTGTGCAGATACTTTCCTTGGTATTCTAGAGATGAAAAATGCAATTTAAATATTTTATAGGTCTCTGACCTTGACTGATGCCTGGAATTGGTCTAGCAGCCTGCAGATGAACTCATGCTATCTCACAGCTCATTGGAGACATTCATATAAATGCCTTGTGAAACCACCGGCAATTGCCCAATTGCCCAATACGACAATCAGAGCTCCTCAAGTCACAGGTTCCACTTTGCAGGATGGAAAAGAAGCTTGATGCACTCTGACAGCAAAGGAACATCTTTTTCTGTCTCTATTTGTCTTCCTTTTGGAAAGGCTGGAAGACACATGATGCTTCAAGGGTCTAATGACAACTAAAGCAAAGTTGTATTTAGTTCTTCTACAAATATAAGTTAAAACCTGGTATTGTTGGTTATATCAACTGTACACCTGGGTATTTTCTGACAGAAGACATTTTAAGAACAATAGTTGCTCCATTTGTTTTATAAATACTTTTAATTTTATGTTTGTCATACTGTCAGCCTAATCTTTGTGCCTTCAGACGCTACGTATTAAACAGCATTGCCACCCAAACCTTTTAACTAATAAGCACTGTTTATGTTTTATGGCTAGCTAAACAAACCTTTTCAACAGATTATTTGCATAGTAAAATTTCCTTCATTCGTCCCATAATAATGAGGTAAAACCAATTTGTAGTAGCAGAATTTGGTAACATTCAAAGCTGGATACCTGCTAGAAATGAACTGAAATTAACTGAAAAGTTCTTGTTTTCAATGTTTTTCCCCTCAAGAAAGGGTTCATTTTGCTTAATTTTTTTTCTTCCAGTGAAATGTAATGGCTATTTTTCTGACTTAAGTTAAAATATTCTTTATATAAAATATTTAACCATTGCTTTCATTAGTTCTTAAGTTTTGGCTTTGACAAAACAAATTTCTTTTTTCCTGAGAAATTTAAAAGAAAAAGGAAATGTACCTTTCATTTTAATTATTTCTCATGATAGTAATGAGAACACAGTAAATACCAGATATACAAACAAAGACATAGAGAGATGTATTAAACTCCTGTGGAACTTGGGAGTCATTAGCTGAGTTGATAATAAAACTGGAGATTTCTTGGTTTCTAGCCGTATGTTTTGAGCACAAACCTTCAGTATTTTCTTAGAATCCAGCGGTGAACTGTCATCTAGTTTAATACAGACGCTGATCTTAAGGCATCCAAAAGACATATAGTTTCCCAGATGAACATTTGCCATTATTTTAAACATAACTCATTAACTTCTATGGATGCTTAGCATTTCCAAGGCTTATTTTTCCGTCTAAGGCATATGTGAATTTATGTAAGCCTTCCACTCACAGCAATGGCCATTGGACAGAATGCAGAGTACTTTAAACATGGAACTAAAGGCCTAAATAAGTTCTCAGGCAAGTTGAAAACATTAGCAGTTTCCTAGTACCTACATTTTGAACAGTGGAAATCACAGAAGACTGTTTCATGTAGGAATTCCTTTTGACAGTAAAATTAACACTAAAATTGTCTGGTAATTTTGAAATATTTAAAGCTTTGCATGGGTAAAAAAAGAACATCTGCATCTATGACATGAGATCTCTCTATTTCAGTCACAATGAATAAAACAAATACCTTTTTCCATCGAATCAAGCACTCTAAAGTTACACTCCAGGAAGATTATTTGGTACTTCAGACAATCTATATGCAAAGATCAATGGATAGTACAATGTTTGCTTACCCTTAGTAAAGCTGAAGAACTGTTTTCCATATTCACATTGTATCTGAAAGCTGTGGGTTTTTTAATTATGGGAAGGTCTTTGAAAAGTGTTCAGGACCAGAAATGGCTCTGTTTCCAAAATGTGTCTTGTTTGGCAGAATAAAGATGGTAGCTAAATTCTGATAGTGTAAGTAAATTCTCAAAGCTGGCTAAGCACTAAATTAGGATACAGGATTTCAAATCTTATCCTGTCTTAGCTCAAAGGAACGGAAATCATGTAGCCTATCCTATATGTATGGGTTATTCTCTGTTATATGAAGATTCGCATAACAAAAATTAAACAGGGATACAAGAGAGATGATGGCCTAACTTTGTCACTGTAGGGCAAAAGATAATCCACATTTAAATAATTAAACATTTTTACAACTAAAGACTTGAAAAGAATTGGGTAATTTCTTTTCTTAACATCCTTCCAAAACTGAACACTCCTATTTTCTTTTCACATTTCCTATCTGAGCATCCCCATCACAGTCCAGAAGGTGAGGGGTAGCAGATTTTGAAAGCCTTTTGAAGGTTATCCCCAACACATACACATTCCGAATCAATACTCATATCCCTTCTAATAACCAAGTTTCCGGAGTATCCTCTAAGAAAGAATTACAATTGATTATTCTCTCACAATGAAAAAGTTCCGTGTGTCCTTTTAGAGGAGGGATATCAGCACATTTAAGTGGTTTTAAGATCAGGTTTATCCAAGACCACATCGACATGAAATTAAATAGGTTCCTTCGACCAGTTCCAGTACCATTTAGAAGCAAAATACACCAACAGAGAGTAACAGGGAGTGAAAAATATGCTTCATATTAATCAGGTATTTTGATTATTATGAATAAAAATATTCAATAGTTTGGTTGATAGGTATTTTGAGCAGAAGAATGGTATGGTCAAAGGGAAGGAAACACTGACAAGGCACATCTTAAGATTCTTTTACCCTTTGGAAGTTTTCTTGTAACCGAGTCTCATTCCCTCTCTCAAAAATGTGTGTATTTCTAATTTCTCCATGAGGTAAGCCCTGTTCAGAGAGGGTGGAAGAGTTATACAGATACCCAGATCAGCCCTATTCCCTATTCGTAAGAACCCTTGTCTGATTTCCCACACTAAGCTAGTGTGGGAATTCCCTCCTCTCATTGTGGCTCCTTTACACACCTGACAAATTACCCCAAATAGCGATTGAGGCTAACATGTATACATACTGTAAAGCAGTTTTAAACTAAGAACTATGCAATCCATTGATGGGGTAACAATAACACAAACGCTTGCGGTGGACTTTTTTTGTAACACAAATTCCTCTGCTGCAATAAGGAAAGAAAAGCTAGCTTTGCCATTCAACCGGCATTAAACAGGTTAATAGGTCTGTGTTTACCACCAGGGGGGTAGCTTGAGCCCAAACTCCTGTTTCTAGTTTAACCCCTTCAGTTCATCCCGTAAGGCGAAAGGGTTAAAGGCACGGAGGGGCGGTCGCCTGTTTTTGTTTCTCTCCCGATAAATCCCACATAGTTAATCGATTCTTGGGCAATCTCACCCCAAGTGAGGACAGGTCCTGGCTGCAGTCCCCCCTCCGCAACAGTCCTAAGTCTGCCCTGAATTTGCACACATAAGGTTTTAAAGAATCAGGCAGTTCTCTAATCAGAGGAGTCACCCTGCAAGGATTAGCCGTAAGCAACACGGGGGAAGGTCGCCGAGGTATAAGCTGTCTGTCATGCATTAATTGAAAGCAAGCTCCTTTCTGTATATTTGCAGTTAAATAGCACAGACCAGAGGTGGGTATGGATATGGGGGCTCCCCGTTCTATGGGTTACAATCCTCCTGCCCAGTATGCAGCTCGTTTGGGTCAGGGACCACAGTCCTCTTCGGTCATCTACTGTTAGAAATACCCCTGGGCTCCAAAATTCCAGGGCTGTTTATTCAGAGAGCTTTATCCTGTTCCCTCCAGTCAGGGAAACCCTCTATACAAACTGCATTTCGGTTTCCTTTGTCTGCTCTATTTTGCCTGTAACTTACACAATTCGGTGGCACTACAAGGTATTGCCTTTAAGGTACTGCTTTGATTGACTGCCGGCTCGGCCCCCATTTGCTCGTCATCGTAAACTACTTCAGCCTTAATGAGTGGTCTGAGTTTAGGGTTGGAAAGCAACTCAGTCTTAGCTTTTTTTAACTCTTTCCAGGAGCAACGAGAAGCAACTTCCTGGTCGAAATCAGCCCCAGAAAGAGACCAAAAAACCCATCTTCGCTTAAGATGGAAGTTTCCATCTTAATTGCCTCACCCTCTCGAAAGCATCCTGCAAGCTATTTCTCTGACGTTTCTTCAGCCTGTCGCTCTACCTGGCATCAGTTTCCAACTCTCTTTATGAGAGCTCTTAAGCACTTCTAATAGAGACTCATTAGTTTCTTTTTCAGTTTCTTTAACATTACGCTTATGATCAGGGGCAGCTATCAAGGCTCACCCTAACAGCACAAACCACAGCAGTTGCCAGGAGCTTCCAGTATTCCTCATCCCAGCTTACCCCATTCAGCATCGGACAAGCCTGTTGAACAAATCCAACAGTTTCCACCGAAAATAAGTTCTCATTTATTCCGCATTCTAGCCTTTATCCCCAAAACAAAAGCCTCTGAACCGCTTCTTTGGGTGATCAGGCTGCCCAGGGAAGAGAAGGAATCACCGTCCCTGCAAGTGTTCAAATAACCTTGTATAGGAGACCCTTGGTGGCCTTGGCAGTGCTGGGGGACAGTTGGACTTGATGCTCTTAAAGGTCGTTTCCAACCTTGACGATTCTATGATTCACAGAGTATCCTGCCGACAACACCAGTTTTAGTGTCCTGTACCACTCGGCGGGTCCAGGGGGAGGAGATATTTTACCATACGGGCCCTCCAGAGGTTGAGAAATGAAACAGCAAATTTTATTGTAAACGTCCCTAAAACCGTCAGGAGGAAGGAAAACCTTGGCAAGCTCACATTCTTATTAAAAACATGAAGTAGAAGGAGAATACAAGAAAGAAATAAGTAAATAGAGAAATAGGCTCACCGCTTCCTGGGTCCAGCGACATCTTCTCGGTCAGAGAGTGGGAACCCTTTCAGTTCTAGTCCTTAGAGCCGGTGAATCTATTGGGATCTAAAGCAAAACGATGCCCCACACAGGTGAAAACCGGTTGCCTTTTTATAGGGTCAGTCTCCCTTGGAACCCTCCCACAGGTGGAGACTCATTTTCAGGGGATCTGGTCAGTCCCAGACTCAATAAACTTTGTGCCCTGGCAGGAGCCGCAGTGTCTGTTGCACTGTCTCTGGGCAACCGGTTGCCAGGGCAGTCGATCTTCATGGCCCCAGGGCAGACAACACAGAGAAGCATCCCCCGCCTTGGTGGATCAAGATCCTTGCTTTGTCCCCCGGCCGTTTGCCCAAGCGATTACGAGCTGATGGCTCCTTCTATCTTTGGAGTTGTTTGGAGACAAACACGAAAAGGGATTCTTGACCAGCACAGATGGGAACTAAAAACACAATATTAGAAGTTTTAAAATGAAGTGCAGAAGAATTTTGCAGTGTGATTATCTGATTTATTTTTATGATTGGCCTAAAGTAGATTTCTGGGCTCTATCTACAATCGAGAGAAAGAGATCTTTGTTTTACCTTTCTCTGTGCACTATTGAGGAAACCTAGATAAAAGGATAGGTGTCTAAATCTTTGATGGTTAAATTTAGATGAGGCAAACCCAAGGCTTAGTACAAATATGTCAGAGATTTCGGTACTGTTGGGCTTTCTGGGTTTTCCTGGGACTGGACTGGATTTGTACAAACCTCTTTCTTCAGTGCAAAGTTAAATAAGAAAATCTTTAGAGATTGGCCTATCTACTAAATTCTTGTTCTCCTGGGTACCTCAGAAGGGAATAAACTCCTGGAAACAGCACTAAGACAGCCTGGGAAAAAATATATATTGCAGAGCCTTTGGCATATAGGTCCTTGCCCTGCTATGAGAAAGAGATATTGCTGCCTAGTCTATGTGTCACTCAATATGAAATGGGTTTTCAGCGTGTTTCTTAGTGGATTGAATTATAAAACCACTGGCACCTTCAGAGCTGAATCCTGAAAGATGCAGAGATCCATCAGTTCCCACTGCTTACAGTGAAAACTGAAGATATTTAGCAACTTGTCAGTACTCAGTCCCGTCTGTGTTGCTATGAGCTGTACAGGCAATGGACCTGTAAGAGAGAGCTGAGGAACCAGGTGGGATCCATGTGTGTACGTACAAACATCGCATCTCTTCAGCAGTGAGAAACTTGAACATTAGCTGTTAGCTTGTATTCTGCCACAAAGACTTTAATGTAATATGCATTAAGGAGAGAGCAAACTGCCCTTCCCTTGGCCCACATTGTTAAAATCCTTAGATGAAGATACATGAATCAGATTCTTCACACTGCATTGATACGATTCTGTTAGCCTCTGACAAACACTGGTTTAGTGATTTCTAAAGTGCTTGTAGCTTACAATGCAAGATGATTGACACCCATTAAAGTGCTATACCTTGCCTTTTGAGAGAGGAAAAATGCATTACTGATGAGGATTGTAAAATTAACTATGAAAATCATGGAACTAGCACTTGATTACTATTGGCTCAAACAATATTTCTTTTCATCACGTTTAATCATGTGCTGAGACTGAAATTCCTGTCCCATTAAACAAGAGCGAGGGGACTATATAAAAACATCCATCTTTCCAGCATGAAAATTCAACTCTGCTTAGAGCTCTGCTGGTGTCTAAGTGGATTTATACAGACGACTCCAATGGCTCGTCAGATCAGAACTGGTCCTTTATCCTTGTCTTCATGTTTCTGACCATGCCATCTATTTTTCAGCATTGTAAACGATTATTTCACTTCTACATCCAGCACAAAGGCTATTTTCTTTTTCTGGAGAAAATATTTTTGCTCCTCTCTCTCTTTCTCTTTGGTTTGTTTTTTTTTTTTCAAGCTGATGCATTGTTTTCAAGGGCTCTGGATGGCACATCACATAACAAACCCAGCTCATTATTATGCATCATCTACTGCTGCTTGCTGCAATGCAATATTTACACTTTGGCATTAAGGCAGGAGACGGCCCTCGTTATGCAGCACAGCCATCACTGATGGATCGACACAAGGTTTTTTTGGAAACGTGAAGAATTGAAAATGGTTCATCTGGGGATTGCAAGTGCAATGAATTCTTTATATCTAACAGTTGGCCTGCACTGCCCCAAAGGATATTAGATTTCTTAGGAGCAAACGTGCTATGCTGAAATGTACTTAAAAAGCTTGATCTCAACGGCCCGCAGTGGCTGCCCCCCCATCATCACTGGCCTCTGCCAGACAAAGCTTCCTCTCCCTCTGTGCAACCCTTGCTCCCTGCCTTATCCCTCCCGCAGGCTGCCTGACGTCTTCCATGCTGGCATCACGCAGGCAGCAGGCAGGAGTGCTGAGGGGTAAGCGGTGCGCCATTAGGAGCGGGAGGAGGTTGCTCCCAAGCCTGGATTTTATTGCCATGTCACTGGGATTGTTTTTACAGCTGGCAGGACAGAGCGACCTTTGGCTGCCTCTTCTCATTTCTGTTGGCTTCTTCCCCAGGAGTCCACGTCAAATATGCTTCTCTTGCGGGCTTTTTAAAGGGCTGCTCTGCCATCCTTGCTGCTGCCTACAGAGCAGGAGGCTCAGGTTGGAAAATGGAGGGGGAAAAGAAGGAAGAGGAATGCTGAAGGTGAATGGCCCAGCATTTACCACATCTTGCTGCTCTAAGGACATCAGGGCTGAGTTGGGTGCTAACTGGCATGGGACAGTAGCAATTCACTGAGGGACAGGAAAGCACCACAGGTACCACCTATGCAAGGAGATGCTGTAGGATGTAACACCTGCTTTGCAGGAAGCACAAGGCAAAATCACCTTCCCATGCTAATGAGAGACTTCTCTAACAGTTTCTCATTGAGGTTCCCAAAGCATGTTACCTATAAAAATTGAGCACCATGGAATCATTTTGCAGTTTATAAGTATCAGCACCATCCGTGTTTATTTTGAGACAAATCAGTTGACTCATGTTACGACTCATGACTACTCACCACTTAACATCACCTAGCCACTCTGCAACACTGGTTCCCCAGAAGCTGTTCCCCCTTTCTCTTTGCAAACTACCTCAGCATCTTTTCACTTTGTGTCCCCAGATCATCCCTACTTCTGTGTGTTAGAAGCTGCTTACTGAAAAATCCTTCATAGGAGTAGAAAGCAGGATAGGATTTGGTTTTCTTTTTAACACTTAGACTCTAGCAAACCCTTTGTTTCTGCCAACTCATCATGATTTTAGAGACCTGCTTACAGATGAAAAGCAAACTGTGTGCATTGCAATAGCCTCCACCACCATGACCCAAACTCAGACCCTGTATGCAGCAACACTATGCCTCTCTCTGCCAACACGGCTTTTGTCATTCTCCTCATTTGAACAATAAGGAGAAGGTGGAGGAAAGAATAGAATTGGAGGGGGAGAGAGGAAAGCTGTCAGATAATTGAGACAATTTTTAATTAAACTCCGCATTTCACTAACTGCTATGCGCCAAGAGCTTTATTGCAGTGTTGCTGTGGCAATGTTAACTTCGAGTGTCCTGATGTGTGATTAAAATCTTAGATTTAAATGTTCCATTAATAAACAGAGGTGTTTGGTTGGTTTTTTTCACGGACACCCACCAGAATTGCTGATCCTGGAGACTGAGGGTCACATTGTCACCTCGGATTTTAGTCACTAAGGGGAGGGATGGAGAGCAGCAGCCATGCAGATGACTGAAAGCCCATGAGGGAGAGATATCCTTTTCCTAAGTCACACATGCCTGTCCTCTTCTCCCTCCCCCCCCCCCCACCCTCTTTTCCCTCCTGCCCTCGTCTACCCCCTGCCCCGCATCTTCCCATTCCCTAAGGATGCTATACCAATCAGACTTAGTAGCTTAAAAGGCCATAAAGGGAAAAATGTCAGGTGTGAACTGCTCTGCTCAGCATGATAGGAGTTCAGATAAGAACACAAAAAATACCACATGGGGTTAGACATAAGGTTCATTTAGCCTGCTAACCTTTGCCTGGCAGCAGCAAGTACCAAACGCTTAAGATATGTATAGATTTGACCTTTCTTCTCTCATAGACCCTCCCCAGCTCTGATAACCACTACTTAAATGTGTCCTTGCAAATATTCCCCAAACGGTGCTTTTTCCTAGTAAAGACCTTCTGAACTAGGAGAGGAATATCTTTTCCTTTCTTTTTTCCCTGTAAGTGGCCACACTTTGTCCTTTGAAGGAAAAATGATTGCTGCTTGTATTATGATGGAATGGGATCAAGGATTCAGGGCAGCCCAGTAGGCAAACAATGAAATAGAGGCATCCTAGCGTTAAGGCAAGGTGCTTTCTCCCGTCTTTTGTTCTTTCTGGCTCTTTTAAGAATAAAAATTAGATGCAGGCCCTGATACATGTTTCTATGTAGAGATGGAGATCTGTCCTGACATGTCCTTCTCTTTTCTCAGTTAGCTGTCATAAAAGCTTCATCCTGAAAAGCTGGGATCACCATCTCTGATTTTAATCAACCAGGGGAATGAATGGAAAAAGAGTTGCTTGTATAGCTAAATTTCTGTTAGCCAGCAACCCTGAAATATTCCTTGGCTCTTCTTGTGTATTTCAATTTCTTTCAGACACAGTCCTCATTTAAGTTACTTAGGAATATGATACAGTGGAAAGATCTTCTATGTTAAATTATGGCAGGAAAATTAAGTTTACATTAATGTGACATTTATCTTATTGCTTACAATGCTGGGTCACTTGATTGCTCCATCCAGCAGCAGAGGTTTCATTCAGTTCTTGGATTTCCCTTGCTTCAGGAAGAGAAATAAAAACTCAGAAGGCATCTAACCATTTGTATAACATCGGAGCAACACATAATTTTCTGACCTGCTGGGCAATCAGTTTATGCCCTGAAGTGTGATGTTTGATTACCATTCCTCTCAGACTTAGTTTGTGGTGTTAATGGCCATAAAATTATTGACTTTCTTATTAGATGCAGTCACAGAATTTGTCTCAATGATTTCCAGTTACAGTGAATTACCCAGATTGACCATATGCTGCATGGTCTGTTCCAAACTTGCTCTCTTTTGACTTCCCAGGACCATCCATGCATCGGGACTGTAACAAGGAGAGAGGATATTTACTCTTGTATAATTTTGAACAGCTCAAACATCGCAAGGCTGCTTGCTTACAAATACACTGCTCTAACCTGTAGTTTATTTTAAACCCTCTCTCATTTAAATACTGGTGAGAACCATATTTTGCCTGGGCTTTCAGGGGGCTTGTTTTCCAAATATGCATTTTACAGATTTTCTCTATCCTGAATTGGACCATACCTTGTGATGTACACACAGAAGATAAGCTTTGGTAAACTGAACTACTTCACGCTCTATCTCCTGTAAGTTTGGAGGAGGCAGAGATTAAAAGAAGTTTATTAGGAGATATAGTATTTTTTATTAGAGAAGTGGTTTATTAAAAAGAAAGGAATATGGCAGGTATTATTTTAACTTGTCATTTGCTGTATTAGGAGATATTCTTTTGAGAAATATCTTTCCAATACTGACCCCTGATTCTTTTTAATGAGTTATAATCTAAATGTACAAATTTTAACAGTTACCTTATATTTTTGTAACTGTACACATTATTCTCTGCCCTTAGTACCTTACCTCAAGATTTTTAACATAGTTAAATAACACAGTATCAAAGTTCTACAGCCAATGTGTCAACAGGAAAGTAAACAATTACGAGATAAGGACTGAATAAAGAAGAAAACTGATAACAGTTTCAATATGTCCACATTTTTCTTCAGCAGGATTAGGGGAAAATATTCTCAGAGTCAAGACATGGAAATTGTTGAGGCTTTTAAATCTCTCAGTCCTGGAGTGAGGAAGCAGGGTTAAGGTACTTTGGGTACCTTAATGCTTAAAGAAAAAGCTCCTGGCCTCAGCTTGCTATATTTAAGTTTATTATTGCTTAGAAAATAATAGTTTAAGGCTCCTACATACAAGTATATTGGGTTTGCCAAGGAGAAACATCAGGAACAGGGATATTGCCATCTTAGTATGAGAAAAACACAACAAAACCAACCAAACTTGATTGTATGAACCAAGGCTTCTTACTCATCATTGTGATCTACTGACAACAGAGTTGCACATCCACCCAAAAGGGCACAACTGAATCATGGTCATGGTTCTGAAGAGACATTTTTCAATTACGGGCAAGAATATTGTTTCAAGGATGCAAAGCCAACATCTGAGTTCCCTTTTGTTCTAACAATACTTTAGGTCCTACTTAGGACCTATAGCAGGTCGAAGGAGGTGATCCTGCCCCTCTACTCTGCTCTCGTGAGACCTCACTTGGAGCATTGTGTGCAGTTCTGGTGTCCTCAACGTAAAAAGGACATGGAACTGTTGGAACAAGTCCAGAGGAGGCCACGAGGATGATCAGGGGCTGGAGCACCTCCCGTATGAAGACAGGCTGAGAAAGTTGGGGCTGTTCAGCCTGGAGAAGAGAAGCTGCGTGGAGACCTCAGAGCAGCTTCCAGTGTCTGAAGGGGGCCTACAAGGATGCTGGGGATGGACTCTTCATCAGGGACTGCAGTGACAGGACAAGGGGTAACGGGTTCAAACTGAAACAGGGGAAGTTTAGATTGGATATAAGGAAGAAATTCTTTACTGTGAGGGTGGTGAGGCACTGGAATGGGTTGTCCAGGGAGGTTGTGAAGGCTCCATCCTTGGCAGTGTTCAAGGCCAGGTTGGATGAGGCCTTGGGTGGCATGGTTTAGTGTGAGGTGTCCCTGCCCATGTCAGGGGGGTTGGAACTGGGTGATCTCAAGGTCCTTTCCAACCCTAACTATTCTATGACTCTATTTTCCACTTCTTAGAGGTGACTCTAATTACAGAATTATGGGTAGATTGGAGAGGGACAAGGGAGAACGGAGATTTGAGATGAAGGTGTTACTCTCATTGAAAAAAAAGCTGTAGTGCAGCCAAAAGCATAAATCATGGGAAATAGAAAGAAAGAGCCAGAAGAAAACTGGTCGTGAAGTTAAGCAGTTGATGCATGTCTTCATATTTTTGCATCTGTGGTGTGCATCCAGGCTGATTTTTCCATTAGGACACTGTGATAGCACATATTTGATACTTGCTTAAAAATATTCTTAAAAGATGAGGTTTTCACATTATCCCCTGAGCAAAGGACTGAAAGGAGAGCACCAAATGTTCTGAGTTACTTGGCAAAATCAGTTTCCAGTATCTGTTTTAAACAATACATGCCTGTCCTGGCTTCGACTTTTTAGTCATTACTGAGGAAGAAATGGTTCTTGGTCTCTGTTTGAAGACCTGAAGCGCAAAAGGAAGATGTAGGATTTAGAGAGTAAATGTATTATTGAAGACAACCAGCATATTTTTTTGCATTATACTACCAAAATATGTTTTCATATTTTAAGAAGTTTTTATCCCCTTCTGCAAAACGTGAATGACTTTATATATTTCGAAACATACGATTCCCCCCTCCCCTTTCGTTATATTGCTAGATTCGATGCAGTTTAATTGTACTTTATCTGCCAGAGGTAGGAATTAAACAATTTCTCAGAGATCTAAGGGAAGCTGGAACTTCCTTTGCCTCCTTTTCTTTTTTGCATGTCTCAGAGTTTTGACATTTTCCCTAGTGACGGTTGCTATGCTATTCCTCAGCACATCGGCTGGTGATCCTTGCAATGCCTAAGGTGCTAAGGCATATTTTGTACAGAATATCATCTTTTCTTTTTTAAAAAAGAAGGTTTTTTTTGGAATGGAGCCTCAGTTAGAATTTTTCCCCTAGAGATGGTGGCAAATTTGTCATCAGCACACAGTAGTCAAAGGCATACAATGTTAATAGTGGCCAGAGACATTTTGTACGTGGTCCCACTGCCTTTTAGCATCAAGAGAGACACAAAATTAGGCAGGTTCAAGTAACTGCCTGATTCATTAAAGCCGTTATCCCAGTTCTGGCAAATGTCAATGGACAGCTGCAAGAGGAAGGAGAAATCTTTGCATCTCCTAATAACCAGGTGTGCCGCTTCTACAGGGATGGGGATGCGTGTGAGCATTGTTTTCCTAATCACTTGCAAAGCCAGTTTAACGTATGGCATCTGAGATCACAAAATTGTCTTACGCAAAGTATAAATAAGAGAATTTATTTTCTCCTTGTCCAGTTCTGTTTAACAGTGAATTTCACTTGTATGTGCAAATAGCAAGACAAAAGAATCTCTTCTCACAGGTGGCCCCGTATCACTTGTCATCTGTCTTCTCTCCCAGCTCAACCTGTTTGCTGAGCACTTGAATTGCCTTTTGAAAAACAAAAAGCCCAGCACTGTTTGTCCTCGTGTTTGTGAACTCTGGCAGACTCAGGCCTCTGGGAGGAGTTGTCGGCAGGTAAAATTGACAGCAGGCTATAGCTGACTGCGTGTCTGCCGCAAGGAGCAGCTCCCACCAGGCCTGACACACGTTGTCACCCTTGTTGCACTAGCAATAAAGGATGCTCAAGCTGGCGGAGTCGTAGAGGAGAGATCTGTTCTGAGCATGCACCAAAGCTGACACATTGAGGGACCCGTGTTTGGTTAAAGCCCAGCACTGACTTACATTCTTGAGTCAGGATATGTGAAAAATTGATTTTTCGGAGTTGGCTGCCGAATTCAGGAAAACAGTGACAGTAGCAATAGAACAACAAACACAACAACAACAGAAATTGAGCTAGGTGTAAAACTTGGGGGAGGAGGAGAGCAGGAGGGGTTTATTGCTGAAATAAGAAATTTCATTTTGCTTGACCCATAATGAGAAGTTCTGTTACAGGCACTTGTAAAGAACAATAATAAAAAGAAAAGCAATCACCAAGGCAACCCCATCTCCCATCATTTAGTCAGTATCTTAGGAGTTAGTAGATTTAACCCTGGCTGTTAGACATCCATCCCTGTGTCTGAGGAGGTCTGAACCTGTTTGTAACTTTGATGAGCCTGCTAAGCTCACATGGTTATATGTGATCCTGAGCATTCACAGTATCCCTGACTCACATCGTTCCACCAAAGAGTACACAATCCAAATTTGCTAGTGTAGCTGGAAAAGAAGCAAGCAGAAATCCAAATTAGGAATTTCCATATACTGCTTATCTAGGGTTGGTTTTCATCGAGCCAGGATGGCAAAGAAAATAACTTAATTTTTCTCATCTTTTTCAGTTTTTCATTTGCTGTTTTTTCCCCTGCTGTGATTGAACTTTTTTTTTTCTTTAATCTGTACATGATTTATCCATATGTCTGGGGGTGGGTGACAAACTCCATTTCAAGTCAAATTCTTCAAGCAACGTATAAGAATATTAATTGCTGTAGCCAGCTTGTTTCAAGAACCCAGGCTCTGATAATCAGGTCCCCTCAGTTAATATCCCTGACTGATGAATGTCTCTGCCTGATGTTTAAATATACCCGCTGGGATCTCACACTATTTAACATGCATATGAAAGCATGAAAATAATCCCAGGGAAAGCCCCATCCTGAGAGGAGGGTAATGCATCAGTGTGGGCACTTTACTTGTATTCACATTAGGTGCTTTGTCACATTTTCCTGGGCGCTGCTTGTACTGGTTTGCCACTGAATGGCAAATTCACAATGACAAATTACCACAATGAATTGGGTGTAATATTTGAAATTGGGGCAGAGCATCACCTAAAGGGTCATTATGAACTGAGAAAAAATTTACACTGCTCTATGTTGCATAGAAAGGTTCTGAAGGAGAAGTGGTAAGAAAGGTTATTTTGAGCAATCATGGAGTATTCCTTACCTTCTGTACTTGATGGTTGGCTAAGGCTTTTCTACTTTTTTTATACACAGGAATTCTCACGCTAGTTTCTAACCATTGCTTTTATTTCTGATCTGAAAGAAGTTTAAGTGGAGGAAAATTCAGATACAAAGATTATTTTTAGCAATCATACCATTAAGTTTATGCCGTATCTAAAATAAAAATATATCTTTATCATCTATTCTAGCAATATGGATTTTCTTACTTATTTCCATCACTATTTCAGTAATAAACATCATCCCATTATACTTTGGAATCCTTCAATATAATCTTCATTTTTCAGACACTAAAGAAAAAAGCAAAACCAGTAACCTACCAATTAAAATTGACAGAAAACCTGCAAACCAGCACATCTCTTTCCATGAACTCGGTAACTATCCAAAATACATTACAAAAAATACATTATCCAGCCATGCCTTTGGACACCAATATATTTACTTTGAGGAGAACACTCACGATACCTACCTAAATAACTAAAAGAAGAATTTTATCCAACAAAGCACTTCTTTTCCAGGGGAATGGGTTCTTTTGAAACAAACATCCAAATGCATCACAAGAATTATTTCCACAAGTCGTAGACTATGTGTTATAGGCCATCCTGCCCTGGAAACTGTGTAGGAAATTAATGAACAATATGATTAAATGACTTTTTAATTATACATTAAACTTCTCTGGGAAGATCGTATCTCCTCAGAACTCTTCCAACCATCCACAGTATGCAAATCACTAAACTCATCAGAAGAAAACTCCCTGTAGGCCAAAAACATGACAAAGGGATTTGTCTAAAGATCATAACTGAGAAGTAAGTTTAAACCTTACCAGAACATCTCCATACAATCAGAGTAAATATTCCTATGATGGACTCATAAAACTTCTGGTCTTTCACTTGTCTTTTTGCAGCACAATGAAGTTTATCAAATGTCCTACTCACGAAATGAAAGTACAAGAATGAACCAGGTAGGCAATAAATGATGGACAAAACGACCTCCAACTGGGAATATTCTTTCTCCTACAAACCAGTTATGCACTACTATTTCAATCCTGATTGCCAAAAGAAATTTGCAAAAGCCTTCTAAAGCTGAATCTGAGAACTAAACTTCTTGACTTAATTGGTTACCAAAAACATGGATTCAGAGTCTTGATTTTGTGATACATTATAATGTATCTTCCACTGGCCGTCAACATCTGTATGTTCATCTACAAACGTCCCTTCTATTCCTTAGAACCAATCATCCTTTCTAGAGTTATGACCTGATACTTATCCAACTAAGCTAATAATTTTTTTCAGTTTTAATTCAGCTTTAAAACCCACTACTTCACTTTTGTGTTAAAAACATGATTATTTTTTTGTCTACTGTAATTAGTCTAATAAAAGCTATCTTAGAACTCCACTATGATTAAAAAAGTACGTATTTTCTACTGCTTTTTTTGAATTTTAATAACTGTTCTTAATAAGCATTTTGTCCTTTTATTGCATAAACTTTTTTTTATTTCAGTAAAGTAGTTCAACTGAAAAAGTAAAAAACTCACCTACTGAAGCTTCTAATTCTACCCATCTTTTTTTCTTCCAGATATACCTGAAAGTCCATATCTTTCCATGTTTTTTCATACAGAAAGATAATTTTAGGAGGAAACTTTAACCAAAATCCATTTCAGTCATTTTTGTCCGAGGAAAGTATATTTTTAATAAAGCAATTATGAAGACTTTCATGATTTCCTGGGACTACAGGATGCCTTAAAATAATTAAGAAATTGTGTCCAAAAAGTCAGTGGCTGATATGTAATTAAAGGTTATGATTAAGAACAAGAATGTCTTACTTACTTTAGACATCTACAATATAAATGCCTCTAGCTGATCCAATCATCTTTGTCTCTTGTAAAGCCAGTGGAAGGAAATTTAGACCATGATTCCTATCAATCACCTCCTTTAGGTAACTGCATTACAGTACAGACATTTCTATATTTGTTTAGATGATTTTCACCCTAGATCCTGAACATTTTCAGATGCTTTAGAAGCCAGCTGCCAATGCATCACTGTTGGAGTAAAGAAGCTGTATAGAAGATGAACTAGACACACTGTTGACAATGCTTCTCTATCCTAGGTATCCTGTAGCAAAGTCCCTGCTTTAAATCCAACAATGTAATTTATTTGAGTGGTACAGTGGTAAAACCAGCTCAAGCTGGGTGCTTCCAGAAAGGGATGCTGAACAAAGAAATTCCTGGGCAATTACACCTTTACAATCCATGTTTCCTACCCTTCCACTTCCCAATCCCTTCCCTACCTGTCACACAACAGTATAGTCCAATAATAATAGTAGGATCTGATAGTCTTCTTCTCCTTTAGGTCTCTTCACTGCCTCTAGACTGAACATTTCTGCTGCTGTCTCTAAGGCTGAAGCTTCTACAGATGGGGGTAAGTGGTCTTCCTTGCTTCCTCATCTGCAAAACAGCTCTGGGGCCTCCTTTTACCTAAGTAGGTAAAAACTCCAGTGTATTTATGTGAAAGATCTTGCTACCTGAGGCTTCTGCACATCTAGCTACTAATGCAAAGTAAGTTACACTAAGCAACTAATTTCCTTTATTTCTTTACACACCATAGGAAGACGCAGCAGTGCTTAGATTAGGTATTTACTTGTTGATAAGCTTTCAGTTTCTAACTGCACATTTTCTAAGACAGGCTGATTGCATGAGTTTTCATCCCCAGGATTTCCACATATGGCGTATAGACTAAATATCAAAGGTCTCTGAACTGTGAGTGATATTTACCCACGGTACACGTGTCATTAACAAGTAGCTAAGAAAAGATTGATCTAGGCTCTGACTTTAAGAAAAGATCTGGCAGTTGTGTGTGTACAACTTGTGTTACCAGCAGAAGTATTATCCTCACAAAATGTTGGGGCTTCACGTTTAGAGCTACATACATTATGCTGATTTTGCTTTCTTGGCTAAATTATAGCAAATTGTTTCAGATTGATCAAATTTTTGTTGCTTCTATTCTGCTTATCATCATACTTTGTTTTGGATTGCATGAATCATTGTGTTAAATTGCAAATGTGCCAATCAAGGCTAAAACCTTAAGAGTCACCCCTAACAAAATGGATGCACTGATTCACATTCTAATCACTCATGTACCATCTGGGGTTAAATGTAACTGAAATTCTTGCCCATTTTTTGCCTGATTCATGAAATTGAGTCACTCACTTCAAAAAGATGGATTATCTCTGCATTTGGGTCAAATGTTAGTGCCTCACCACCCTCGCAGGGAAGACCTAATTCCTGATGAAGACCTGTTGCAATCTACATTATTTGCATTTGGAAGCTTCTTTTAGGACTGTTTTATTGTATTTTTACCATGTTAAGCTTTAGGAAGGCATAAGCCAGTTGCTCACATAAAATAAACCACTCATTTCTGGGAGGATTTCTTTTTGCCCCTCTTCACAGATATCCATCAGTCTTCTAAATTGCATAAGGAGTAAATTCTCTGCTGTGAGGGTGCTGGAGCACTGCAACAGGTTGCCCAGGGAAACTGTATATGCCCCATCCCTGGGTGCGTTTGGGGCAGGACTGGGCAGGTCCTGGAGCAAACTGGTCTAGTGGAAGGTGTCCCTTCCAGTAGTTCCAAGGGATTGGAACTGGATGATCTTGAGATCCTTTTCAACCCAAAGCATTCCATTATTCCAGTATTAAAATCCCAGTGCCTTCTGGAAACTACATGTTAATTAAGAGTAACAGTGTCCTGGTTTCAGCTGTAACAGTGATTTTTCTCCTTTCTAGTAGCTGGTGCAGTGTTCTGTTTTCAACTTCAGTCTGAGAACAATGCTGATAACATGCTGATGTTTTAGTTGTTGCTGGGCAGTGCTTACCCTGATCAAGGTCTTTTCCGTCTCTCATGCTGTGCCACTGAGGAGGTGCACAAGAAGCCAGGAGGAAGCAGAGCCAAGACACCTGACCCAAACTAGCCAAAGGGATATTCCATACCACAGCACGGCATGCCCAGTATATAAACTGGGGGGAGTTGCCTGGAAGGGACTACTCACTGCTTGGGTCAGGCTGGGTATCAGTCAATGGGTGGTGAGCAATTGTATTGTGCATCATTGCTGGTTTTTGTTGGTTTTTCCCTTTCCATTTTAGTTTTATATTCTCTTCCCTTGTTATTTACCTAATCACTATTATTATTGCTACTACTAGTAGTATTATATCATACTTTATTTATTAAATTGTTCTTATCCCAACTTGTGAGGTTTATATTCTTTCTATTCTCCTCCCCATCCTGCCTGGAGGGGGTAAGAAGGGGCTGTGGGCAAATGGCTGCATAATGCTCAGTTACCATCTGGGTTTAAACCATGACAAACAGTGAGTCCTTGATCCAGGTCAGTCACACACCTGCAGTTTGTTGGTACATGAGGGTTTCTGTCTCTGATCCATCTCCATTAAATGATTTTCACAAGAGGGTAGATTTCCACAGCATCTCAGAATACCTGTAAAATTAGTGCTGGGAAACCATGGTTGACATGGTTTCCATTCCAAGTTATCACTGAGATCTCAGTGTGATCTAAAATGCGTCCTTCCTTTTCACGAACATCTTCCTGTTCACGGAGATGACACCACCTCACAATTTCATGTTTCAGAAACATATTAAACCATTTGAATGCTTATAGAAAATATTCACACACAGACACACCCCCCCCCCAGGAAAAAAAAGTCTTGACTCCATTTGATGCAAATTTGTGTGTTTGCAAAACTTCAGCAAATATGAGACACCAACGCTATTTTGCTAAACCAGACTAGGAGTACCAACAAACTCAGCCATACCCTCTGCTGCCTCCTCACTTCCAACACACCTGCACTAACCTATTTCTCTTTGGCCCAAGATCTGCATAACCCACTGAGGAGAGGGCAGGTCTGTGTCCTCAGTCTCCCCTGTTGTTCACTTCACCATTAACGCTTATTTGTTGTGTTAAAAGATTACGTTGGCTTGATGGGAATTAGGCACTTGAACTACGCACACTTTCTGTCAGAAACTGAGATATTAGATGTGTGGTTTCAGTATTTTCTTCTTTGTAAGGTTGCATTTCTTTGGTCTTTGCACTCCACAAACTCCCTATGCATTCAGCCAGAAATCTTTAAAAGCAAGAAGAAAGTAGCCCGGCTCCTCGAATGATGCAGTTTTGCAGGTGTGCCTATGAGAATAGAAATAATTATAAAAATTATATATATATATGAAAAAAGACCTACTGCAGATACAGCTTAGAATATCTTAAAAGAAATACTAGTTCGTAAGAAACACACCACGATTTCTGTTTTCATTGCGTAAGGAAAAAATGATGAATTTTCCTCGTCTAGCAGGTGGCAACAGCTTGTTGAATACTTAAATGGATTGGATATAAAGATATGGCTGCACATTATTATCTTTTATCACTGTCATATTAAAGCCTGGAAGATTTAATTCACTAAATAAAAAATATATTGGTAAATGATATTCTGTTTGGGAATAGGTTCATACATTCAAAAATACCCTTAGCCCACCAATGTTAATACCCCTCCAGTGATAATTTCCAGTGTGTGTGGTTTCAAAATCAGTGAAAGATGGAGGGGTTCAAACTCCCAAGTATGGCAATCATTTAAGCAACCCTTTCTCCTGTTTGTAACATCCACTGTAAGAGCAGAGGCTGCGGGCTTTTTGTTTCATGACATACAGCTGGAATAGGGCACTCCTTAGGATATTACTTATGCAGCTTGATATTTGTCTTGTATGATTATTTTTTCCTTCTGCTAAAAATAATTTAATCACACATTGAAGCCATGAAAATTCCATTGCTTTTGCAGACTAGATTCTCCAGATTTATAACCTACTTACCTCACATGGTTTTGTTTTGAGATGTTGAGATTGGTTTTATTTATTAAACAGTCTATAAAGTAAAATTATTCTAAATCACTCCTGTGGAACCACGAAAATGAAACCTCGGATAGGCAAGAGGATTTTTATGTCTTTTAATTAGAGCTTATGTTGAAACTTCAAATGCGATGGCAAAGCGTTCAGTGAACAGCCTTTTCTTAACCCGACTACAAAGGACAGAACCTCAGAAGTTTAGAGACAAGATGTCACAGCTTTTGACTAGTTTCAAATGATAATATCAATACTCAAACCTCTTTGCTCTTACTTAGCCAGGAGCCCTATACAGGAAACTTATTGCTCTATCCCCATTTTACTAGGGCAAGTTGTGAGGAGGTGTTTGGACTGTTGTGCTTAACTCCTGCCTACAGCCGCTTGGGCACAACAAAGTCGTGAGGCTGTCCAGGATTTACTTACTGTCAGTCTAAAGTCAGGCGATGATTACAAGTTGCTAAAATGAGTCCTCATGCTTCAAGATTTCAGTTGTGATTCAGAAAGTTTGGTCCACCTCATACACAATTAGCTCACAGTGTTTGGGTTTCTTTTCCTGAAGTATCAGATAATCCATTCTCTGTGCTTGCGGCCAGCTGGATGTAGCTGTTACCTATTTTCTCTGCTGTTCTCTGCCTGTGGCATACGATTTAGTTTTCTGAAGACTGGAAAGCTTCATCTTCACTGAAGCCTTTGGTCTTAAGACACTTCATGCATGTGAAATATAATGGGTTATGATAAGCAAGCAGACAGACTAGATGATCTAATGGTACCTTCTGGCCATAAACTCTATGAAATTATTAAATCCATGAAATTGTCGAACATAAAATACAGGATAATGTTAAGCCAATGGGAGAGGCGGAAATTAAGAATTGTGAGTTTTAGAGCCCACATAGGTGGTTTCATTAAACTCCAAGCACCAGAATTCCCCTCAGGCAGTACCATTACATAGGATAATAAAAAAAAGAGGAAGAAGCTTTAGGGCCACTTGACCAGCATCTCCGCATATTTGGTTAAGTGCACACACTAAAACTAATCTTCAAGGAATTAAATGCCTCAGAGTCAATTCAGCAAACTAAGTAAATCCTGTCTCACAGAACACCTGCAATTCAGTGGGAAGGAAATGTTCTCAACAGTGCTTCAATAAGCTTATGTATGCAAATTTAACTTGGCATACAGATGGGTACGAATACTGCAATTCTGTCTCGACTGTTAGGGACTGTGGAGTTTTTGGCAGAATGGGGAAAAAACTCACTTCTGAAACTTGGTAAATTTTAATATTTAGAGCAAGCATCTAATATAGTTTAATCAAAATCCTTTAAAGTATATTTCCCAGTTACTTCAGTGCTAACAGTTATCTTAGATCCAGATATATGCTTATATTTATTTGCTTGGTTTTTTATGTGTTTATTTTCTTACTATTAACTGAAGACAGCATCTCATAGTAATTGTTCACACCTCCCAGGGAGTGTGGTATCACATACGGTGGAAAACCAATCATATGTAGGCCTTGAATCTCATCAAATTGAAAATTTATGGAATTTGCCCTCAAGTTTGTTTTAGTCTATTCTCAATGGCAGACTCCTCTCTTTCTCCTCTACTAAATATCCTAACACAGAACCTTCTTACATGCTTGTCTTGATCCCAAAATGTGTTGTAGCTCTTCAAACTAACTTGCCCCTTAAATTTTCATGCATTGTGTCCGTAAAATTCAGAACACAAAATACAGAGATATTGTCGTATTAATCCCAGAATTTCAGTAACCAGAGATCTTAAAGAGTAGACGCAGCTTATGGAAGATGCCACACATGCAGTGCCTTGATCTAGATGACAGGTAAATCGTCATGGCTTCTTTCTAGTCCGGCTGTACAAGATTTTTCCCCAAACAAGCAGGTGATGAAATGATCTTTGCATCATTCTCACTCCTGGCTGCAGGCTAAATGCACATCTGGACACCTAGATTGACAGAACTGGCAAAACCAGCATGAAGGTGTGCATTCTGGTTCAGTATGCACCTTGGGATTCACATACAAACCCAGGGAGAATCCTTTCTCAAAAGAGTTCATGTTTCAAGAAGAAAATGTTAGGACCTGGGTCGGAGCAATCCCAGGCACAGCTACAGGTTGGGCAGAGAAGAGATTCAGAGCAGCCCTGCAGAGAAGGACTTGGGGGTGTTGGTCGATGAGAAAATGAACATGAGCCGGCTGCAGTGTGCGCTCACAGCCCAGAAAGCAACCGTATCCTGGGCTGCATCAAGAGGAGCGTGACCAGCAGGTCGAAGGAGGTGATCCTGCCCCTCTACTCTGCTCTCGTGAGACCTCACTTGGAGCATTGTGTGCAGTTCTGGTGTCCTCAACATCAAAAGGACATGGAACTGTTGGAACAATTCCAGAGGAGGCCACGAGGATGATCAGGGACTGGAGCACCTCCCGTATGGAGACAGGCTGAGAAAGTTGGGGCTGTTCAGCCTGGAGAAGAGAAGCTGCGTGGAGACCTCAGAGCAGCCTTCCAGTATCTGAAGGGGGCCTACAAGGATGCTGGGGAGGGACTCTCCATCAGGGACTGTAGTGACAGGACAAGGGGTAACGGGTTCAAACTGAAACAGGGGAAGTTTAGATTGGATCTAAGGAAGAAATTCTTTCCTGTGAGGGTGGTGAGGCACTGGAATGGGTTGCCCAGGGAGGTTGTGAATGCTCCATCCTTGGCAGTGTTCAAGGCCAGGTTGGATGAAGCCTTGGGTGGCCTGGTTTAGTGTGGGGTGTCCCTGCCCATGGCAGGGGGGTTGGAACTGGATGATCTCAAGGTCCTTTCCAACCCTAACTATTCTATGATTCTATGATTCTATGACTTTACAGTTCCTCCCAGGGCCTTGTATGTACATGACAAAGCAAAATCTAATCTCTGGACTCCCAGGTCATGGCTCTCCTGCATATGCTCATTTTCATTAATCTTCTACTATGGGAGATGTCTTGGTCATAAACAAGAACCTACAGGCTGAGGCTATCCCAGCATGCATCTGCATGCATGAAAACTTGCACATTGAGTGTCTTGTTGTTGATAAGATCAAAGGCAGTTTTTCTCTGCAGATGCATATTTAATGAAAGCAAATATATACCTGAAACCTAAAAATCTTACAGGTGAAGTTTCTGGGACTGTAGTTCAAAAGGTTTTTGACTGAAAGATTACTAGAAATATGCTGGCAATAATTTTTAAATACTAACTCCATGTGATGTTGTCTCTTTCCTGACTAAAGAGATAGAATAATTAATTAAGATTTACATTTATTAAATTAAATATTTTAAATTTATTAAATTAAATATTTATTATTTAATAATTATTATTTACATTTATTAAATTAAATAACAACAACAATAATAATAATAATAATAGAATTAGAATATATAAAACAAGTGATACCCAACATAATTGTAGCACCTGTTGCTAAGCTTTCCCTCTAATTTATACACTGAGCATGACTGCAAATGGTATGGAATACCCCTTGGGTCAGTTGGAGTCAGCTGTCCTGGCTGTGTTCCCTCCCAGCTCCTTGTGTTCCCCTGCTTCCTTGCTGGTGGGGTGGGGTGAGAAAGTCAGTCCTTGACTTAGTGTAAACACCACTTAGGGCAACTAAAACAGTGGTGGATTATCAGCATTGTTCTCAGGCAAAAGCCAAAACACAGCATTGTACCAGCTACTGGGGAGAAAATTAACCAGGACTTTGAGGCACTTGCAAAGTGGAAATATTTTGTCTAATTGCTTATAATGTGGACAAAATTCCCAAGTTCATTTAAACTCATATTTTTTTCCCCCAGTATCTTTTCTGCCTTCCACCTGTACCAATCAGACAACTTACATGCCTTGGAGAAAATGAATTTACTGCATTACTTCAGAGGTACTTTTTGATGTTGGTGACTCCCTTTTCTGACTGTCCATATGAAACTCTGAAGAAGGCAGAGCCTGGAGTGGGAAGAAGGTCCGAACTCTGAAACAGAACAAAAGAAGGTGCCCTGTTCACTGCTTAAGTGACAAATTCAGGATTAATATTCTATTCCAATTTTGTCCGCTGCTACATAACCTTGCGGAAAATCACTGAGGAGACTTCATACCCCAGTCCCTGTCTCTAAAGAGAATAATAATAGTGACAATAATAAGAAAATCTTTATCTTGAAGATAAATATATGATAAGGTAGAGATGTTTTGGTGGTATGATAATGGAGGTCACATAAGTAGCTAAGATGAATAATGTGCTCAAACCTGCAGTTCACTGAAAGTCTTGGCCCCTGGGTTTGACTTTTAGAATCGGCAACGGTTACTCTTTCTACTATTTTTATAATTGCCTTTGATAACTTTAGATCTCTCTGTATGTTCTAGCAATTTGTACTGCATGTGAAAATTCTATGGGCTTGGCATTTTAGTTTGAAGTTATGTATTCAACAGTGACTGTTTAAACAGATCTGAGCAATTTCTAGCAGCACTTTATTTAAGATTGCTTGTTTTCCTGGTAAGAATGCTAAAATTAAATTTTCAAAGACTGGACTAAACTGCCTTTGGGTATCAAGGAAATCATGAATAAAAACACTGAAACAGTGACCTTGTTCTCTGGTGAGCTTCATTTCCACCTAACGCTGGCTCCATAGATAGATGCTAATAAAGGATTTACCCTAGTAGACGCTCCTTATCTACTTCTCTTAAAGGGAGTTATAATAGGACTTCCTGGCAAAGTCTGATGACTTGATCTTACATCCATGACTTTTTCTTCTTCTTCATGTAATATAGCCATCCTCTTTCAATGAGAATTTGTATCTTCACATTAACTCATTAACTACACTTGTAAACTGTCACTGAAGCTAGCAGATCTTACGGGAATCTGGACACAATGTTGGCTTTTATTGGTAAAATGTGATTCCAAAGGTAATTGGCTCCTATATATCTGTGTGACACTTTCTTGGCACTAGCTTCTGAATTGCCTTCCCCTCTTCCACTCCTCCTCAATATGTTTTAGTATTGGAGCCAATAGCCTGGTGGCCATTCAGAGGTTATACTTGGCAGGTTTAGGACACAGATGCTGGGTTGCAATATTCAAGGGTTTGCAAGAGTTTTTATACACCAAGCTCTCTGAGTGGCTCAGCATCTAGGACCATGTGGCAATTACAAAATCACCTTTAAATATAATGCGAATTAATGTTCATGAGCTAACTCAGCTCATCAGTTTCTTTTGGTTTATTTTTATCTTGAAGGAATTAGATTCTCTCACCTTGGGGATTATGTTTTCCAAACCTTCTGCTCAAGATAAGCTGATGATGAATTATTTTATGTAACTCTTTTAATGATAGGGTGCCTTGAAGACCACCCACCTGAGCCCCTATGCAGTCATTGAGACATATTATCATTTCTGCACCCTACTACAAATAATCCAAAGTGTAAAAGAAAACAACATACCAGGTGGCTCAAGTGGGAAGTGGGGGTAACAGAATGGTGTAATGCTGTCAATTCTTCAACAGTCAAAAACAGCAATCACAGCCCACAAAATGCAGGCAAATATAGTCATAGTCGCCCCCATGAGAAATAGAGTGGGGGTCCCTGGAGAAAGTTCTACTTCAGGTAGTGGACTTGGCAGTAAAGGGGTTTTACCATGGAAGATGTGACAGCATGATGCTGACATCAGCTTCAGTTAGATGAGTTTTTAAAGAGAATCTCAATGCAAAATAAATATGAATTCATCAGCCTCTAAAGTGTGTGAGAGCAGGGGGCAAACTCTTCAGAATGCAGGTAAAAAACTGAGGTCTTGTAAGATGAGATCGTTTTTAGATGTTGTGCTTTGCCCAAGCTCAAGCAAAACAATAACATTAGAAAATACATAGTTAGAGAATGTGGAAGCCTCTTTACCACTCATTCTTTTTGCCTCTTTGCCACTCATTCTTCTTTCATTCTTTTTAACAAAGGAATTTTTCAACGCAGAAAGATTTGTCAACACAGAAAATTATTGAAAAAGGATTTATTTTGGGGGAGTTGCTTTATTACTGGCAGACCCAATTGTCACCTCCATTTGGATTCGGCAGAGAAACAGAAATGCAATTTTCAGCTCTGGTTCCAGTGAAGGCAGAGGCACTGGGAGATGTTCACCACTTCTGAAACTTTTGCCTTCAGCTCCAAATGAATTTATTCAGGAGCAGCAACAATGTACAGTTCTTTGCCAGAATACAAAACAAGCTAAAATCCACATTCTTTGGTCTTTGTATGTTGGCTAAAGAGAACACTGTCAGAAAGCCTTATATTTTTGGAAGTTCCATATGCAATTAACACAAGGTATTCAATAATCAATAAGCACATCTAAAAACTTAATCAAGATGACCATTTGGAACGGCTTTACAATCTGTGCATGGAGTAATCACTTTCTTTTCTGCTCTACTGACTAGAAATTCTTCAGCTTGTTAAGGGTTGAATAAGTTTTACAACAAAGAGTGAGTCCAAAAGTATAGACAAAGCTGTAAGTAGAAAAAAAATCAGAATTAAGGGAATTCAGACAGTACTGTGCAAAGTGAATAAATGTTAGCCTGTCTAATGACTTTGTTAAGGATGAATGCATATATGCATATATTCATATAAACATCTCAAAGGCAGGTGCCAAGAGAATGATGCCAGACTCCTTCCCTGGTGCCCAGCAGCAGGATGAGGAGCAATGGCCATAAACTAAAACACAACAAGTTTCACCTCGACGTGAGGAAGAACTTTGCATTGAGGGTGGCAACATAAGGAATTTCTGCCTGGGGGGATCGTGGATTCTCCCTATCTGGAGACATTCAAAACCCAGCTGGATGTGCTCCTGTGTAACCTGCTCTAGGTGCCTTGTCAGGAGGATGGATGATCTCTAGAGGTCCCTTCCAACACTAATGGTTCTGTGACTCTGTGAATTTTAGTGTAAAGAAATAGTCTTACAAGTAATAATGCAAATTCATATTTAGCATAGGCGGCAGACCAAAACTGTGTGTGTGTGTGCAGGCGCACACGCGTGCATGGGTGTCTGTTACCACTGTGGAAGCTTTATTTTGTTCTGGAAACAAAAATAGCAGTGTGACTTAACCGCCTTACTTTGCTTTGCAATTGGATGTTTATGAATAGAATAACTGTGGCAGCAAATATGTCATGAGCAATCAATAAGTTGTCATATATTTGTATAAAATATTCATCAGATAACTTAAAATGGAACAAATTCATAAAGCATGTCGTATCAACTTTGCTTACACCGAGCGCTGTAGGAAGCATTAATTCCATTGGCATCCATAAAAATTCTCACATTTGAGCAAAGATGCACAGTCTGGTCTGGGAAGATTTTGTTCCTCCTTTCTTTTATTTCCTTCCTTTTCCTTTAAATAAAAAAAAAGTAAGCAATTAGGTAAATAAATATAGCAGCAATTTCCTCTTGATAATAATAGGTCCTAAACTACCAGAAAATCTTACCTAGGAACACAATGGATTTCCCACCACCGAAAGATATTAAATCACATTCTTATACATAGTAAAAGAGTTGTTTGACGCAAAAATGATTGAGCGAGAAGCTCTTTTTGTTTTCCTGTGCTTATGAAAGAAGTTACACTGTAATTTTCTTTTCTGGCCCTAGAATTTGCGAATCTAGGATACTTAAAGTGTGTTTGCAGATGATTTCTAAAAAAGAAGTGGAAATAGATTAATGATGTCCATTGTTAGCTGAGTGGAATTTGTTTGCCTCATACCATTCACTGGATGCTCTCTATAGGTACCCATAGATACAGCGTGTGCCAAAGTTATGGAATATTTAAATGCAGGTCTAATTTAAGTGAACATAACCTTTTGATCTAAAAGATAAACAGTCTAACAATAGGAAAAATTGCAATCTGGCGAGACATATTTGAGTTATTTTGCAGTAATTGGCTTGGCAGCAGCTTCAGTCACAGATTTCTGTTTCACAGATTGTCCCCAAATGAATAAAAGGTTTGCTTTGAAATATAATTAATACTGCGTTCAGCTGCAAGACTTTCTCAGGTTGTCAAAGGAATTTGAAGAAGGTAGTTACAAAGAAAGGAAGCAAAAAGAACATGATGAAATCGCAAAACCAAATCCAGAAATGAGCTGAAGGACAGCCGGAAAAAAAATGCAAAGTGGCCTGAAATAAATGACAAAAGTCTTTCAGGCATTCAATTTTTATCAAATTAGCCGTCAACAAATAACGTTCATGAACTACACAGACACAAGGTGAAGTATGATGATGAACAATCGGGCTGTGTAGAGTGTGTACATTAAAATAGAGAAGAGGCAGGAAAATCCTACTTTTCCAGTGCTAGAATCACAAATATCTGCTTCATATACACATCCATTTTTTACTTTAAAGTTACGTATAGGTGTTTAAGGTTCAGAAAGACTGTTTTGGGGTATCTCTAACTGACACAGAGGACAGTGTGCAGCAGAAATAGCAAAATGGGGAAATTGTGCTCCTTTTCACAATTAAGGAGTTACTCAGACCTTGAGTTCTCAGCCAGCGTGTACTACATTTGTTTTCCCACATTTTCTTCAGCATAAGGCAAGAGATACAAATCCTTGTTGGAAGTGAAATGAAACCAGGAATGGGGTGTGTGGGGCAAAGCTGTGCTATCCAACAGCATCACTGGAGCAAGGACTGATGGCCTCAAGCTGTAGGCCATGGGCAGGGGTGGCAAGAGACCCCCGTAGGGATGGCAAGGGCCATTAATGCCTTCAGAGCTCTGACATAACCCTTTCTTCCTCTAAAGACCACCTGTGTGACTACTGAGAGAAGGGGGGTCCTGATTTTTTGGGCGCCAAAAACCCATGGCCAACTAAACACCAAATCTACATAGAAATGTTTGTAAAACTCGAATCATAGAATCATAGAATGGTTTGGTCGCAGTGCATTTCCATCACTGCCAGTGAAGAAGCTTCAAGGCTCAGCCTATCCATTGATACATCAGATGGAGCATCTCTTTTGATCAATAAATGAAATAGACCCTTGGAAACTTCAGACTTCTAGAAATTTAAGGTTGAATAAGAAGGAAAAGACTGTTCGATGTGTGTGATTACATCTTTATTTAGTAATAAAATAAGCAATTGCAACAGTTGGTGACAGAATAGGATTTCCCAGATGAAGTCCAGGCAAAGCAAAGAGGATTTTGTCTTTTGGGGTTCTGAAGAAAAGTGAACTCATCTTAGATATTTAGTGAGCTTTGTTTTATTCCAGGTGGCTGTGGGGAGCAAAAGTGTTTCAGATACCCACACAGGAGGATATTTAATAGTCAAAATAGACAATAAACACTGGGTGCTTTACTGGCCATCTTGAATAGAGTTTTTCTTAAAGATTCTAGTAAAACATTGAAACATCACTTGCTTCATTTCCAGGCAGTTTCCATTTATCTAGTTCAGGTCAACCAATGGGGAAGGCAGAAAGTTTTGTGACAGTGTCTGCATCAAAAAGGGGTTTGTTCACCAGGAGTTTGATGTCAGAGATGATTCACAGTGAATTCCACATATTAGCTAGAGTCCCTTTTCGTACAGATAATTATCAGTGAATTTATTGCCTAGGGTATTTTGTTCAGCAGAGGTTTGGGAGCGTGAGGGTATAACTGCAGTTTGTGTGCTTCAAGGTAGCTTCACAGAGGGGTAAGGATTAGCAAGAATCTGGTGCTTAGCAAGACAGGTTGATGTACGAAATGAAGCTGTTTGCAAAGGATACTGTGAAAGAGAAGAGAGTAGGGGGAGACTGAAGATGCGGCTTAGTGTATATCCTAAATCTGGCTGGAAGATGGGCTTTGAACAAGCTGTTATTTTCCACATGGGAGTAGCATTGCTACAGTAAAATGCCAGATTTCATCCATCATAATGTCATGGCTCATATTAAAATGTCTTGAGGGACCTGAGGGAGGGATGGGCAAAAGACATCAAATCAATTTTCAAGCAATTGCTACGGTTTTCAGAACCTAAGTCCTCTGTGATGGTGTTATGGTTGCACAAAGCGAGGCTATAAATAAGGTCCATATATCAAGAGAGGAAGTAATGTAGAAAAAGGCCATTGATTTGACTTTTGCACGAGGCTGAACATATGGTAAAGTGCAACCAGGTTATCGTTCCATATATTCCTCACACAGATAAGCACCAAATCTATACTTATGAGAAATTAGCACAGCAAGTCCAGTCTTAAAAGGGACAACTCTGGAGTTTACAAAAACAAAAATAAAAAAAGGTTATAAAGTTATTTTACATTTGTTTAAATTAGCTTTTAGTTACCATATGCAAGTCAAACAGCATTATAGAGCTAGTTACTTCTGGAAGCTTGAACACTAAACTTTTGCGGGCACGGGTATTTTTTACAAGATGCTTTTAAATGCAGAGAATGGAAAATTAGCCCCAGGATAGTCCTGCATTAAAAGCAAGGAAGACTTTTACAGTTTATTAGTCTACATAAACAAGCATAAATAGATTTATTATGAGCTTGTCAAGACAACAAATAGTATGCACACCACAGCATGCATGGGGCAATGTTTGTACAAGATCACCAAGCAGGTGGCTTAGAAGCAAATGGATATACCTAATGGCTTAATATTTCTGGATGCTGCACTCACTTAGCTACTCCTGTTTCCAGGTCTTTTTCCTGGAAAAAGACCAATATATATGAAGATCTATTCAAGGCATCTCAGAGCCTTCATATTCCATCTGGAAACAGAAGGTTCCAGGGAGTTGCTTATGAAGGGTCTTAAAAAAATACCTGCTTCTCAGGTACGTGCCTATGGATATTTACCTCCTTTGCGAGCCACACAGAAGGAAGTGAGATGAAAACCATCCATGAAAGCAGGCCTACAAAGTGGTTTTGTCTTAAATGGTTGCTACGGTTGCCATTATTGACCTGAAACAAACACTAAAGAATTTTGCTTGTTAATGTGTGGTTTTAATCTTAGGCAAACAAACATCAAGATTTGCTACCCAGCAGCTGTTTACATCTTGTATAAAGTCAGCAGCTGGCCTCAGTCCTAGCCAAAGTGGACATATGGCTGAACAAAAAAACTACAATACTTAACACTAATTGACATACTTGTTGGCAATAGAGCGGGATGCATAATTCAGGTTATTTTGTGGTTGGTAGCCAAACCTCACAACAAAGTGGTGAAATCTCCAGCAGTACAGTTTCAGAAAAGAAAAAAAAAAGATTACACAATGATTTCTCCTCTATTCAAGTGTTCCATTAATACCAACATAGAAATGTATTTATTTCCTTTCCAAGGTTGGTTGATGTTATGACTTATCTTTTTTTCTTTCAGTGTAGATGATTTATTTAAGTACTGGATACTGCTCCAAAACATGAAGTCACCTAGTTCTGCTTAAAGGAATAATGTTCATTTTTAAATAGTGAAACAAAATACCACGACATTCTCAAAGCACTTCCTTCATTTCTCATTTTCTTCTTGTCTGAAAATAATTACTGATTTTGTCTCAGTTTCCAGAGATTTTGTATTCCTCCTTTAAAGCTTTTTTTTTTTTTCAGTAAATTTACTGTTCACTAGAATAAAAAAAAAAGGTTGGCCAGATCTCGCTGTTGCCTCCAAAAATGGCAAATGTACATAAAGACCAAAGTAAATCGGGTCTGACCTCCATGTGAGGGCCAGCTATATCCGATGGCCATTGGAGACTGATGATTTCCTCCCTTTGGTATGTTTTTTTTTGTCAGAGTAGGACCTCGAATGTGTAAATTATTTTGATGGTTTACTCTTTCAGCATAGACCTCATAATGATATCTATAAATGGTTCCAGTATAAAGTATCTGCCCTTTCCATCACGGTCTTTTTTGGTCAGTGTCCATTCTGAAGCTGTGCTTGCTGTGGTCAATAGTGGTTCCCTTATAACAAAGCAAGCAGTTGTATGGCAGTTGAAAAGCATACCTGTTTCTTTTGGTGAGTGGAAAAAACCGCTATCTACAGTCCTACCTACAGTATCTATGCTTGTTTCTGCAGAAATTTTTTTTTAAATGAAAATCTATCTTAGCCTCCAAACAGCAAAAGAGGATTGTACATTATGGACTATGACCTACTCTACACAGTCAGAATAATTAGTCTGCATGACATAGATTTTTACACTTTCTGGAAGCATTTGGTTGATACGCCGGAGGGAAGGGATGCCATCCAGAGGGACCTCGACACGCTTGTGAGGTGGGCTGATGCCAACCTGATGAAGTTTAACCATGCCAAGTGCAAGGTCCTACACCTGGGTCGGAGCAATCCCAGGCACAGCTACAGGTTGGGCAGAGAAGAGATTCAGAGCAGCCCTGCAGAGAAGGACTTGGGGGTGTTGGTTGATGAGAAAATGAACATGAGCCGGCTGCAGTGTGCGCTCACAGCCCAGAAAGCAACCGTATCCTGGGCTGCATCAAGAGGAGCGTGACCAGCAGGTCCAAGGAGGTGATCCTGCCCCTCTACTCTGCTCTCGTGAGACCTCACTTGGAGCATTGTGTGCAGTTCTGGTGTCCTCAACGTAAAAAGGACATGGAACTGTTGGAACAAGTCCAGAGGAGGCCACGAGGATGATCAGGGGCTGGAGCACCTCCTGTATGGAGACAGGCTGAGAAAGTTGGGGCTGTTCAGCCTGGAGAAGAGAAGCTGCGTGGAGACCTCAGAGCAGCTTCCAGTATCTGAAGGGGGGCCTATAGGGATGCTGGGGATGGACTCTTCATCAGGGACTCTAGTGACAGGACAAGGGGTAACGGGTTCAAACTGAAACAGGGGAAGTTTAGATTGGATCTAAGGAAGAAATTCTTTCCTGTGAGGGTGGTGAGGCACTGGAATGGGTTGCCCAGGGAGGTTGTGAATGCTCCATCCTTGGTGGTGTTCAAGGCCAGGTTGGATGAGGCCTTGGGTGACATGGTTTAGTGTGAGGTGTCCCTGCCCATGGCAGGGGGGTTGGAACCGGATGATCTTAAGGTCTTCCAACCCTAACTATTCTATGACTCTATGATTCTATTATATTCTATATATCATATATTATATATGCTATGCTCTGCATGCACAAGCAATTCTTTGTTTACAATGAAACTCCTCAAAGGTTTGAATTATGGGCAAAATATCAGTGATGGCAACCCATACCTGGCCACCATCTTTCACATGATGTCCTCACTTCCTCATTATCCCATGAACCTCACAGTCTATGACAAAGAATGAGATCCAGGGTGCTCAGAGATGATGTGCCATCAGGTACAGGATAGACCAGAACTTTTTGTCAGAAGAATGTTCCCAGTCTGGAGCCCTCTCATGCAGAGCATGGAAAAAACACAGAACCAGGAAGTCAAAAAACCTTGAAGAAACGTACTATTAAATCTAACAGTTCAATTTATCTGCATAGATAAATAGCCTAAACAATCAGTACCTCTGCTACAGAGAAGGCTGGCTTTATTGTCAATGGAGACGCTGTAGTTTTGTTCAGCCTCAGAAACCCTTCCTTCATTTAATACACGGAATGGGCATTATCTGCCCATTGACTTCCAAACAGCAAGTTGAGTGAGGCAGGTTGACTCAGTTGCATCTTTAGGTAAAACATTAATTTAGAGCTGGTTGAAAGCAAACAATATTTTAACATAGAAGAACTTCAGCTAGGGTGGTGGTAATGAGATTTTTGTTTGGTTTGAGTTGGGGTTTTTGTTTCTTTGGTTTCTGTCAAGTGTGAACATACAGATGCACTGGAGGAAGCCAGAGATTACTGGCTTTTCTTATGTTACTCTGACCTTGGGCCAGTAGCTTGATCTCCCTCTCAATGCATCTGCTCTCTCCATTTTAAAACTATGAGTTAATGATGTTTATGTAGAGAATTGTTCTGCGATATCTATGAGTTAAAAGTTTGCAACCCCAAGTGGAAGCACCACATGGTGAAACTCTGCAAAAGCCAACAGTGTTCTATGAGGTTTTTTTACTTACTGTGGACCAAAAGAATATTTCATCTTATTGCAGTGATGGATTAACTAATCAGGTTTGTTAGCTGTGCAGTAGAACTTGGTTTCAGGAGATGGCTACCTCCACTGTTCGCTTTAGTAATTAAGTCCTTTTCTAAGGTTATTTTGTATATTTTCTCCACTTACAATCCTTCCCTGATTTCACACCCTTAATAGAAGTACTGCTATTGATTATCCAGGTCTTAATTAAATAAGTGCATTACCTGATGCTTCTGTGTAAGCCTGTTAGTATAGTATCAAATTCAATTCAGGTACTTGAACATGCCCGCTGTCCTCCAGCTACCATTCCAAAAGGTCACAGTCTCCCTTAGGTCCTGCATCATATTTGTCAGGTCTGTACAGATGCCATAGATACCCCCCGGCGTCTCAAATGGCACCAGATGTCTATTCATATGTAAGTGAATTCATCTCTAAGGACCGGACGCAGTTCCAGATTCAGATAAGGTGTCTACTATGTAGTATTCACAAATTGGGTTTCTAACCTCGCATTTTGGCTACAGAACCTATAAAGCTCATTGAATGTAGGATCCTACTACAGGGACCAGCTGAACAGTTATCACCATTGAGCTAAATCTAGTTGACCACGTAGGCATTTAGTATTATTTAAGATGCTTGAGCGCATTTGAGAGCTCCTCAAGAGGTGCATACATATATGCATATGACATATGCAGCAGCTGGTACCCGGGTGGGATGCCCTATAGTATCTCAAGTGGCAGTACATGTCTAAGTATGGATAACTGATTCAAACCCTTCTGGCTGTATTGAAAAAGGACTTGATTTAGTTGCTAGAATAGGTATCTACTGTCACTTAACATGGCAGTCCCTTGATATCCATAGGGCTGGCAGATGTGACAGAGACCTCAAGAAAACTAAGGCCACTTTTAAGCTGGAGACGGATGTCAAGATGACCTGAGCTACCTACAGTGTCATTAAATGTGTTAGCTGAATCAAGCCACATGTTTATGATGTATAGAGCAGGAGTAGCAAGTTGTTCGAGCTTTCACAAAGGCCCCTGCAGGACCAAGACTAATTGCCTAATTCTGGAGCTGAATTTACCCAAAGTATCATGATCACTTGAATTGGACATTCACTGAACCGACAAAGCATCCAAGTATGCCAGTCAGATATGTAAAAATAGCCTTTTAGGCAAGCGTTATTATGCAGATGCTTAAAATTCAGCATGTGTTTAAGTGATTTGCTGATTCAGACCTTAAAGTGCTTGGCCAGTCTTTCCCTCCGCAAAGCTCAGATCAGAGAAGCATGCGATTTCCTTCTTTTTTTTTAACTTTTTTCTCCTTTTTTTTTATTCCATTTCCCAAGGCAGGAAATAATTTCTCACCTTTTTAAGTGCCACTTGGCTGTGGGTACTGTAAAAATTGCTACATCTTGTGGAAGTGCCAATTAGAGACAATAATTACTTGACCTGTCTGCTTTAGCATTAAAATGCTTAGAACTCCTTGTCCTTGGCAGCTGGAATTTTTATTTCTATGCTTATCTGATTTAGGAAATACACTTTTTTAGTGGGACCTGATTTAAGGATCAACAAGAATTTTGCCCAGATTATTGAATTCTACTCTTTTTTAAACTAGTACTCCTAATGTCGTTATTTCATTTATTAATTTTAGGAATTCCTTCCAGGGTAGTTTATATGATCACTTTGTATCATTTAAAATAATTCATATTAACCATAACATAGATTTTATGTAGGATATACTCCTATATCGAGTACTCTAAAATTATATTAGATTTTTGCAACACAAATAGTGTTTTCAAGGAAAATTAAACCAGTCTGTACTAATAAAAACCTAATTTCCTTGAACTATATGTGTGTAAATGAAATGGAGTGCAAAGTAGAATTATACTCTTCTCTATAACTCTGACTAAGTTCTCTGGTGTTCAGCAGGATAAAGTGGAAAACCTCCAAACCAGCTAATGTATCTTAAGTATTTCCACATTTTGGCAGATCCCCTTATAATCTTAAAGATCATAAAGGTATTTTTTCTAGAATGCTTTTATGCGCTTTTAATAATTCTCGTGTGTAACACAAAAGTCTGGTTTAGCTGCATGTTAGGTACTTCCACTGGAAAATGCTTCCAACTAAATTCTAATTCCTTTTTTTCTTAACTAGTACAGAATATTTTAGAGATTTTTTCAGACCTATTCAACACCACTTCTGTCTCAAAAAGTGGATGCCTAGGTGGGTGTTGATTAATGGTGCTAAAAACACTTTGAGTAGGATCTTATGCTAATTACCCTTTATACCCTAACCTGTGTCAGTTTTAACAATCTAAATTAGCATTTTCTCTTAGGACTAGAGGAATGTGAGAATTGTGAAATTGGCTCAGTAAGCTGAATTAACAGTGTGAAAATTGAGATGTTCTGTCTTTCCATATTAACATCTGCTGCTTGTACTAAATGCGATGTTCTAATCTAAGTGATGGAGATATTACCCCCTTAGAGAAAAAAAAATTAAGAAAAAAAGAAAGCAAAAAAAAAAAAGAAAAATAAAAAAGGACAAAAAGAAAGAGGAAGAAAAGATGGGGTGGGGAAAGAGAAATAAAAATCTTGCTACATTGTAAGAAAGTGTAATTGGTGACAATTGTTATCGGCAGTTCCAGGTAATCATGTCTGGAATAATGGATTTTTGACATGCAAGTCTGGAAAATTGGTTGCATTATTGTTGATGCAAATAGTTTAGTTTCTTTCCTATTACTGCTGTAGTATAATGGAACACAATCTTATAGGCACTGAGTGATACAGAGAGCACATTGCTCAGATAAAATCCTGATTACAAATGGTTCCATTTGGTTTATTTCATATTCTAATAGGAACATAAGTCTTTCTGGCTTCATTACATTATTAAAATAAAACCCCATATTTCTGAAGAGAATAGGAAGGGTTTATTATTGGTTTTTTTCTTCTAAAATACTCTGAGGATTATTCAGATTTTAGGTCTTAGACATAGAGTTGATAAACAGCAGTAATCAATAGCAGTGAGAAGAAATCTGTGCTTTCAAACTCCTCCAGACTTGTGAACTGCCCATTGTTGCTCATTATTATCATAATCAATACTGCCTAAAATATTTCTGGGCTGCCAGGATGGCATCTGTGGAAGAAGCAGCATCCAGGCAGCAGTGACTCACTCCAGCTGAGTGCAAGTCAAACTGCAGCATTCTACAGGCTGTACTTACTGTTTCAGGAAGCACGAGGATGGAACTGAAAATACCTAAACCCAGTCAATGCTTCAACTTTTTTTCCCATGATTCAAGCACTTAGAAATAATAATAATAATAATAATAATAAAATAAATAAAACTACAAAAAAAAAACCCCAATAATTCAATGACAACAACAACTGGAAAGGCATTGTGGGTATTTGGATGCCGTATTAACTGAAGGGTTAATGTGACCAGTCCCAGAGCCTGCTTTCAGCCCACAGTTACTTCATAATGATGCCAATGGCCTGAGCTCTTGGAGCAAACAGAAAAGTTGGAGAGCATTGGCTCAAGGCCTCAATTCTTGTCCTTCACTGCTTGGCAGGAAGGAAGGAGGGGGAAGAATTTCCCTTTCTTACCTTCCTTACTGCTTTTACTCAAACCGAGAAGAAAGAAATAATGAGTTTGGCCCCCAGTCATCACTTCATTAAAATACAAATCCTTCCTGACAGCTCAAATGTGATCTTTAAAATCTTATTACTTGTCGGAATACGCTTTTGTCATATTTCTAGACAGGTATATTTTAAATTATTTCTTTTTATTTTACTTTTTCATCCCTGCAGCATTGCTATATGCAGACCTTCAGAACCATTGTACCACTTTCGAAGAATTCAGTTGGAATTGAATTTCCAGATCTTAAAGAGACTCCTGACAAAACAGATTACAAGTAAAAAAATACAGAAGGCAGCATGGTTACCCCAATTATGGTAGTTATATTCATGCTTCTTTGAAAACCAGCACAATCCAAGAGATCAGCAAAACAGTTTTGAAAGGTCTGGCTGAGTGCAAATGTAGATGAGTTGCCATACCACTGGCATTTTAGGGTTTAAGCATTTACTTCCATTAGACACCAGCTTAAGTGTCTATCTAAAGCAGCATTTCAAAATGAACGCATCACTCCAGCTTGAATTTTGCCTATTAGAACTAAATTTATGTGGACTTCAGAATCCAATATGTGAACCCCACTCTGTACTTGCTACCCCAGAATGTCAGGGAAACCTCAACTTCAGTGCTTCTTTTGTTAAGATGCATAATCTCAAACAAGGCAGCAGTAGTTCTAATTCAGTAACAGATGTTTAAGTACCTGTGGCTGAATAACAGGTCTCTTTTATGGTTGGACTCAATGACTAAAGGTCTTTTCCAACTTAAATGATTCTATGACTCTGTGCTTTAGCCAGCTGCACGGCCCATACCAAGTCTGTGCTGGCTAAGCATACAGGCTTATGTACCATGATTTGCTGGTTTTGCTCTGTTAGTTGTTCACTAGAGATGCTATTTACATTTTCCTTTATCATCTCTTGAACATCTGCAGTGAGTGTTGCTATAACGTGACAAGCAGATACCAGTAACCATAAAATCAATTCTTAAGCACCTGTAAACTGATGAATTGCAGCTTTGCCACAAGAAGGGATTTCTTCCCAAACACCCAGAAATGCTCAACAGTATCACATGCCATTCCTGATTCATGATCTGAAACACAACTTTTCTGGCACTAGCAGGCAAGTCACTCTTTTAAAACCCCTTTTTTGTACTGCTGGATATCAGAATCCATACTGACTAGTTATTGGGTCTGTCCATTAACGGGGAAGCAGATTGATACGTACAGGCTACTGTCAGCTTTGCTAGTTCATCTGATTTCTCCTTACATAGTTCACAAAGTCCCACCCTGAGCAATCACTTGACCCTAAAATCATCCGTGACTAGTGTCTCTTAGGTCTGGGATATTTAATCAATTATGTTCAGAGCTGTGACAAGAAGATGGTTCTGGCAGTGTCACACTGCACGTGCTTCAGTGCTGAACCTTTTTGGCAACCTTGATTTTTATTAAATATATCTGATTTATGCTCTACAGTCTCTTGGGGGTGAAAAGGCAAATTAATTTAATAATAGATTCACTTTCTGCCAACATCTGTTTGCAATCTGGCCAGGCTGTTATAAATATCACTTCCCAGTGTATCAAAATGAAGTCTTGTATTTACTTATACTGAGTTCTAGAAAAGATTCCGGTGTTCTTTCTCTTGGGAAGGATTTCTATTTTACTTTATTTTTATTTTATTTTCTAGAGCTAAATAATATCACATTTGGACTTTAAAAACCAGTGATTTACCATCCCCCAGGTGGTAAAACATGCAATGGTATTATCTTGTTGCAATAGGCTGCAGAATTTGGCAAAAACAAAGATGAGAAGCCAAAGCTAGAATTTTTTTCTCACTTCTCTTAGAAACCAATTGAAACCACCCAATCCCATTACTCCAATTGCTTTATTATTTTGTTCTTTGAATCATGGTAGCGTTTAGAAATAACCGCTACTGGTACAAGGAGTCCAAGTGTTAGAACTAAGCCAAGCAGAAAGGTTGAAGAGACAGCAACCTCAGTACTTTCAGATGATGGATGTTATTACCTTCCACCCACAGTTAGAACAGTCTGCACTTGAGCTGCTGAGCTGGTCAGGGAATGAGGCTTGAGAAGCTGGACCCAACCAGCAATTCTGTGGGAAGACACTGACAGGGATAGGGTATTCAGTGCAACCTGAGCTCTCTCTGGTCCCTTGGAAATAATTACTATGTTCTTTACCATTTCTAAGGCAAAAAAAGAATTGCTGCTAAGGCTCAGCCCATGGTTTCCACAACAGATAAGTTTTCACATCAGTGACGGTGAATTGCTTTGCTTTCCTAGTTTCACAGCAGTTTGCCTTCTCTGCAAACTCCCTATATCTGATTTCTCTATTCTCTTCATGTATTTTACTCTTCCTTTTCAAATTTTCAACCTCTAACATTTCCCTCAATTATATTTTTCCCCAATACAAAATCCTTGCATCCAGCCATTCCTTTCTAGGGCCTGGCAGAGACATTCTGCTTCTGACTCCCCCCAGAGCTGAAGACCCCACCTATGTTTTCAATGCTATTTTCCAGCCTTGAAGCACTTCCTTGCCTCTTGAATTAGCAATTTATCGACTTTTCTCCTGAAAGCAATTTCTACTTCCTAGGTACTCATACATGGCTTAATGTTATAAAGTACTACAGTAACAATCATAGCAAGTCTTACATTTTTTTGTGAGATTAACTCAGAGCTACACCATCTCACACCTTTCCTTTGGTTCTGTTGCATCTCTCATTTGCACGCTTTTGCCCCCTCTGTGCAAACTGGTACAATGCTTTCCTGCAAATGTGTCTCTTTCCTGATACCATTTCTGGCATTCCTTTACCCTTTCTCATCTCGGCTATTGTGCTCAGTGTTAAATGCACCCATCTGGAGAGCTGGTTAGGGAGCATGAGCCAAAGTGCCAAAGGTAGAAACACAACTCTGCCAGTTTGCACTGGCACGAAAGGTTTGCAACACCGTCTTCCATGTCTTATGATGTCCAGTCAAAAATCAAGACATGAACACCGATCTTAGGCCAAACTCGCAAAGATAACACAAACATGAAGCACATCAAAGGATACAACCTCTTCACGCATCTCTCAGCATCCAAATTATTTGTTTCAGATCATTACCAGTGTCTACTATTTAAAATCCTTTAGCAATTCTGGATGCTCAGTTGTCTTGGCAGCAAAACTAGATACCAACATGCAGCTGGCTGTTAAACCACATTCATCTTACCAACCTGTCTAAATACAGCATGTGCCATCAAAAAGAATGAAATCTCATGACCTGAGGAAACAAAACAGAACTGAAGCCCACCAGTTTACTACAAGGAAAAGAGAAAGACTTATCTGGTTGTGGCAACCCAAACTTTAACTCGGTTCTTTCCTTCTGTCTGTATGTAGGGTTTGACTCGACTCTAAAATCCTTACCAAGATAAATATTAGAAGAGCTTGTGACATTACTGTGTCTCGTGAGATTTAATTAGTAAGTAAAGCCTTTGTATTTTAAGGTAGGAGTGCAATAGCAAATGTTGTCTAAGCAAAGACATTAACTGAAGATCCCTGAAGAAAATATACCAGTAATGCTGTTTATGCTTTACCTTTTGGTTCCCCTATCATAAGGACCAGGAGAAAGGAAGGAGGCAGTCACTCTCTTTGAGCCAGAGAAAAACCACGTACCCCAGATTATCTTTTCTGAGTGACTTTGGAGCCATATGTGATATCAGAAACAGGAAAGCTGTGGGTCCCAGGATTTCCAAGAATCATACAGGATGGCTAACCAGTCACCACCATCATCTTCATGCTGGAAGAGAATTGCTATTCTTAAGGAACATTGAACTATTATTTCCGTTTGGTTTTCTTATTTTTGCACGTAACAGGGAAAATCTAACTTGGAATGCTCTGGCACAAGGTAAGCACCCTGCTGTGTTCCTCATGGCCAATTATTCCTCAAGGCTAGACTGCACTTTCCAAGCATCTTTCACTTAACAGACTGTGGGCAAGCGAACTCATGAGTGTCCCTAGCTGTTAAGATTGTGGCTGCAAGCAAATAACGTTAATTGCTCAATTGCTGAGAGGTTTATCTCTTGACAAACGTTATCTTGATTTTCCTTGGCAAATGGTAAGATAGTGGATAAAGAGTCTGAAATACAGGGATCTCCACAAACCCACCTACCACCTGCAGCCCATCTGCTTAGCAACGGTGGGCTCAGTGTACTAAATGCTTGAAGTTGTATTTAACATATAGATGAACAAAAGCAAGCTCCTAGTCCTAACATACCAGTCCCAAACCTCTAAATTTATTCAGGGTTGACCTCATAGCCTTGAAGAACAGTTTCTCTCTATGAGACCCTGCCCTATGACAATGACACTTGATGCTGATGAGCAGCACAACACTGGAATACTTTGATGAGTATGTAGAAGTATAAGGATTCTTTCACTATTATTTAAGAGATGGATTTCTTCTGTGAAACTTTCTTCCTCATAATAAGACCTCAATGTACTAGTTTTGGCTGGACATTCCTGTACTGTAATACTTGACTTTGCTTCCCTTACATAGTTTTATCCAGTCCTTGGAAGCCCCAATTCCATGAGGTGCCGCATGACCATTTGAAGCCATTTAGATGAATGTGACCCAAGAGTACAAATATTTCGGAACAGATGGAGATTAATTACACAGGATTATGAAGTAACTAATGTGAAGTCAACAGACCTGGGTTTGACCTCCATTCTCTCAAAAAAACCAACCCCAAACCAACCCTGTTGTATGATCTTGGACAAATCTTTTTAAGTCTTTGTCCTTTCTCTGTTGGCTTTGCTGGCTTTGTCCCTTCAAATAAAATGTTCTCTGGAACAAGGATAGTTTTTCCCTGTGTCTGTAGAGTGTCTAATACAAGAAGTTTCAGCCTTGGTGGAAGTCTTCAAGTGGAATTGCAAGAATAGTAATTATAGAGTCTTTGTATCCAGTGTCACAAGCCCTTAATGAGTTAATAGAGAAGTGCCAGTATTAATATTGAAGGAAGGACAACAGATAAAGCCAAGAGAGGGGAAAGAAACACCTTCAGCGCTTGAAAAATCCATAATAGAGGAAGAATTTATATAGAGTCTGTTTTATTTAGACAATAAGACATTTGTTCAAATTACAATAGACATTCAAACACTTCCTATTAGAAACTTTAAAATCCTGGAGGAAGCTTTTCTCTTCTTTTTTCCATTGAGGTCTACAAGTAAAAGAGACAGCTTCTTCCTTTCTTACTGCCCTGAGACTTTCCCACCAGCGTGTGAAACATTTGCTAAATACAAAGTTTTATCTTATATCAAAATCTGACCATACCCATTGTTTATAAACATTTCCCAGCTTCCTCAGTGTCCTTCCTTTCTTCTAAAGAGCTCACAGTAGAAGCTAACAACGGGGCTCTGAGCAGTGCATGTACCAAATGCATTGTACTGAATATCCGTGTGTATTTGGGAATGATAAAAAAGATAGAACCTAACTTTGTACTGCTGAAAAGAAAAACATACAATTGTGTGATTCTATTGATATAGAAATGTTCTTCAGGTTCACAGGCTAAACCTGATGATGGGGAATGAATGTGTTTACATATCTTAATTTCTTTGAAGCAGAATGTTTACCATTTTAGCTCCTCACTGTGAATGGAGAGCAGGGCGTACGTGGTCACTGAAAGCAACAAAGGATTTTAATGAGTTTGTAGCATAATTTCCCCGAGCTTTCAGGGCTGTGCAGCAGTAGGAAAATAGCACATGCAGTAAGCTGATTTTTGCGAGAAGGATGAAGTTAGGAAGACGTGGACTAAGAGAAGCATCCTGCAAACGCTTATACTTGTAAGTAGTTCTAATGCTTTCATGGTTCAGGGCCATAAGCATGTAATCAAGAAGTGTCTGAAAAGTCCAATTTGCTTCAGTTGGACCACTTATATGTTTAAATAGGACACATGCCTCACATTCTGCTTTGCCAGCATGCCCAGTCTGATACTTAAGAGCAGAAAATGAGGAATGCATTAGATGGTCATGACGAGAAGCAATTTCCAGGACAAAGGGACTAGACTGCAGGAAACTCCTACTCTTGTGGGTAAAAGACAACATTTGTCTTTAAGAGTTTTAAAATGGGTACTATTTTCAGCAGCAAATGATGCGAGCATGAGTTTATCAACATCATTTCAGAACACTGGGAAAGAGTAGGGTAGTGCCCTCTTCCCTGAGAGATCCCTTTGACATCCACATGAGTACAAAAAGGCATGAATAACTGCTGAACATACCCTGCTTCCAACAACACTCTCTTCCCTGCTCTGGTACCTTTCTGCTCACCTGAGAATATCAGAAGTATTTCTGGAGATCCACTTCTAAAGCTGCACCCATGTCATTTACACCCCCCCCATTCTAAACCTGAGTGCATACCTGATGCTACTACATCCTGTCCCCCCCTTCTATTATTGAAGCTAAATAATGTCTTGTGGTTTATCTGGTGATAGATTTTAGAAAAAAGAGGGAAAACACTTGCAGCACTGATCTGGAAGGGTAGAATAGATGCTTGGGCATGATGACTGTGCCCAGATATCACAGGCAGCAGCCTATTTTTCAGTGTTGCTTGGCCTAGCAGTTACCTAAATAAAGTGGTGTCCACATTATAGTTTCCAGACTGTGAAGATACCTGAAACCAAAGGACGGTTTCTTCAAGCCATGACACAATCCTAATATTATTTGCTTTCATCAGGATTCCTGGCTCTAACTTTGCCAAACCACAACATCCTTGGCATAGCAAGAAGTCTGCCCAAGGGTTTGGTCCTTTATTGACTGCACTACATTCAGCACAGAGCTAGAACTGGGAATACACACAAAGCATCATCTCTTGTGAGTGTTTTCTTAGTCTAAGTCCAGGTGAGAGCTCCTGCAGCTTGTTAAGGAAGCTTCTCAGTTGCCCCATGCTCCTCTGCTGTCTAACCAGATCCTCTGGGCAGGGTGCTCTGATAAGGAGAAAACCCCATGGGGTGAGTGGCAAAAGGGCTTGCCAAGAGACAGGGCTAAAGCTGCAACCTTAGAGTCTTCTCCTGCAGTATATGGAAATAAGAAAGCTATCTGCTTTTTGTCGTTGCCCCATATCTGCACAGTTTTGGCTTCAGAGGGTCTCTAACACATCTGTGCAAGAAAAATTAACTTGATTCTAAAGGCTCATAGCTTCAGGATAATCTTTTGGTGATATATTCTGGAACAGGAAGAGCACACACCCTTGATACGTCAATCTTGCTGACACATTTAAGTCTCCTATGTTAGTAAAACTTGCTGAAGCCACTGTTGTCTAACAAAACAGTCAATTATGCATCCTTGGTCCTCTTATTCTGCTTCACAAAATTGGAGGACAAGGTCTGCTGGTGGTTTTGCTTTGGTTTTTTTTTGGACTATATATTAATTACCTGTGACTGACTGCATCACATTTGGAAATGCAATTAGTTTAATAACTTTAGGCTGTTCTCTGCAGACAGGTGCTAAGAAAAAAGTGCTAAGAAGAGCTGTTGGCTCTCTTGCATAGCAGCTGGCTGAAGAGAGAGAGGGTTGAGGTTTCCTCTTGGAAGTGGACAGCCCTTTGAAGTCAGTGAAATACCTCTTCTGGTTTAGATTCAATATTCAGTCAGCTGGTCAGATTAGCTGCAGGACTGCCAGTGTCTTACTGGTGAGCAGCTAAAGCAATTAGATGCCTGAAGCTTGTCATCTCCTTGTTAAACAGGCTTCTGGGTATGCCTGCAGCCCCCTTATTTGCAGAAGACTGTAAATCAAATGACATCTGCGAGTTATTTATAGGAAACCAGTGCTGGAGCTGTAACCTATATAAAATCAGCCACTATTTTAGTTCACTGAGACACATTCTCCGAGATTCCTATGCTTCAGCCTGCTCCTGATTTCCAACGTGAGGTCAAGGCTGACCCATGTGTTTTGATTTCTGTCTTTTGTCCAGCTGTATTCTGAACTATTTCTGCTATTCTGTGCTTTACCTCTGTTGAAGGCTCAGTCCTGGGCATGCCGGCTATAAGAAACTGAAGAGTGCAGAAATAAGCAGGGGTCAGCAGACAGCCTTAGGACTCCATTCGTAGAGAGCTGCTGGCCAGCCTAGCAGAGCTGATGTTTCTCAGGGTATGTTCACTGGCAGAGGTCATAAGGAAAGCACACAAGTACCGGGAAGGAAATTCCGGATCATATCTGCTCAGTCAGCTGCAGAGATGGAAACACTGGGTAACAGCAACATTAACTGTGAGAAAGGAGCCACATCTGCTCTGTCACTCATAAGCAGACACATTTTCTCTGCTCGCTGAATTCATCCAAAGGCGTCATTATCCTATGGATGGTGCCTGCTCCTTCTATCTCTGCAGCGGCACCAAATCAAACCTTCCCACTTTCCCCCTGCAACACACAGGAATCCATCACACCAGTGCAGCTCTGTCCAGTGCAGTGTGACACCTTCTGGGTTAAGCCCGCAGAATAAATACTGCAAATTTGATTTCTAATATTTATCAGATACTCTTCTCATAACTTCCCCCTCATTCCCACTTCATTTCCCCTTCCCCACTAAAAATTACCTGGAAAGAATTAATCTTGTAATCACAGATGTTTAAATTTGAGTTAAACAAATTTAATGAGCGTGTAGAACTAAAAATGTGAATTGTCAGTCCCCCGATCTTAATATGTATTAAAAGTCTTATATAAGAACAAGTGTAATTTACTTCAGAGCTTAAAATTGATCAGATCAATGCATATCAAAACGGTGCATGAATGCTGAGATTATGGTAATTAATTAATCACCTAAATGTATGTTTAAAGTGACGCTTGACAGAGAAGAGCAAACGAATTCAAAACTAATCAGCAATCCACACAAAATGCACATCTATTTTAGCATAATTTCCGTAGCTCTTTCATCATTCTTTACAAATACTAATAAAACAAATATGTTTTGACTCTGAAAAATAACCTTAAAGGCATATTGGGATCCATTTTTATTAGCACTCAGTTATTTCCAGGATAAATGTGCTTCTGTTATGCACAGGAATATGCCAGATTGACACATCCATTCAGGAGTGCTAAACCGTGTTCTTTCTGACTGCTATATTGCTTCCAGTGAGAGGTTCTGTCACCAGATCTTAATTAAGCTCACTGTAGACAGAGCTCAAGACAGATTAAACACAACGCATTCTTCATTGCCACAGTGACATTAAGAGTCACAAGAACCAGCTCCTACCTGTAGGTAGAAACTACTTATATTTTGATTTTGCAAAGGATTTAGCCTTGTCGTGATCACCTTTGAACCCCTCAACCATCGTCATCAATTTCTCATTTCTCATACATGTGCAGTTGAGAATTAATATATTTACTTTATGTGCTCATATAATTAAATGTATATATATTTGCTAATATATTTGCTATATATTAACCTTCTCTAATAGAGGTCTAGCCAATACATTGGATGGAGTCTAGAAATTAGTTTTACAAGGACATGTACTGATAGGATAAGGGGTAATGCCTGTAAACTGAAAGACAAGAGATTTAGATCAGATGTAAGAAACAAGCTTTTTACTGTGAGGGTGGTGATGCCCTGGAACAGGCTGCCCCATCCCTGGCAGTGTTCAAGGCCAGGTTGGAAGGGGCTCGAAGTAACCTAGTGGAAGGTGTCCCTGCTCATGGCAGGGGGTTGGAGCTGGATGAGCTTTAAGGTCCCTTCCAATTCAAACCAGCCTGGGATTCTAGGATTCTATGTACAATGAATGGCTGAATAGTTTAACAGCCTCCTCTGACTACATCTCAACACTTAAGTCAAAACATCACAGCGTGCGTGATGATTATCACTCCAGGCCTTTCAGCAGTGACAATTTTTCCCATGAGACAATATCAGTATTTTTTTATTTCTCATAAAACCTTAATTTCTTAACCCTGAAAATCCAAATTCAGCTTGTATTTATTTTTCCTGGGTTTGAAGGCTGGAAAGCCTGAATATACACATAATTCCTAGCTGAGGATGTGACAAGCACATGACCATAACTTAAAAGAATTAAACACAGGCTGAGCAAGTTGAGGCTGTTCAGCCTGGAGAAGAGAAGCTGCGTGGAGACCTCAGAGCAGCTTCCAGTATCTGAAGGGGGCCTACAAGGATCCTGGGAATGGACTCTTCATCAGGGACTGTAGTGACAGGACAAGGGGTAACGGGTTCAAACTGAAACAGGGGAAGTTTAGATTGGATATAAGGAAGAAATTCTTTACTGAGAGGGTGCTGAGGCACTGGAATGGGTTGCCCAGGGAGGTTGTGAATGCTCCATCCCTGGCAGTGTTCAAGGCCAGGTTGGATGAGGCCTTGGGTGACATGGTTTAGTGTGGGGTGTCCCTGCTCATTGCAGGGGGTTGGAACTGGATGATCTTAAGGTCCTTTCCCACCCTAACTATTCTATGATTCTATGATTGTAATTCAGATATGATCAAGGGAAATTAAAAAAAAACAACCAAAAAAAAAAAAAAAAAACCAACCAACCAACCAAAAGAACCCCCACACAAATAAAACCAAACAAAACTCCACCGAAATCCAGCAATTTCAAATTGCAAACTTCTTAACGTGCGGACTGGCAGAGTAGATAATTATTTGAGCTTTTCATAAACCACTCTTTTCATCTACTCACACAATGTCTCTGGAGGAAGACTGGTGAAGGAGCCACTGTTGGGATCAGGCAAATGCAGACTTTTAACTTTCCACACCAAAATTCCACTCCATTAATTTCTTGGAAAAGTCCTTATCACCATGTGTGCACTGCAGCAAGCAAAAGGCAGTAATACATAAGTGGTACGGTAATAACACTAATGTTTGTGTTCTGGATGGAAGGTCACTATCTTGGGAATTTAGCAGCCTTGGAATTGCCTTCCCAGCTCTCCTGCCAGACAACTGTGAGCCCTGCAAAGGTCATTCCATACACTGAAAGCAGCTGCTTTCCCAGCTTCGAAAGACTTCCACAAAAAAGGAAGGTCTTATGTATTTAATCTGTAAATTCTCCAGGGTGGACACTGTCCTGTTACCCACAGAAAGGGGTCTTGATCTTAGAATCATAGAACAGTTAGGGTTGGAAAGGACCTTAAGATCATCCAGTTCCAACCCCCCTGCCATGGGCAGGGACACCTCACACTAAACCATGGCACCCAAGGCCTCATCCAACCTGGCCTTGAACACCGCCAGGAATGGAGCATTCACAACCTCCCTGGGCAACCCATTCCAGTGCCTCACCACCCTCTCAGGAAAGAATTTCTTCCTTAGATCCAATCTAAACTTCCCCTGTTTCAGTTTGAACCCGTTACCCCTTGTCCTGTCACCGCAGTCCCTGGTGAATGATCTTCCAGGACCTCCACCTTTTGCCATAATACAAATAACATTAATCTCATACGTATTTACCCCTGTTTAACCTGGTTATGTGTATGGGCATTTGGAAAGCATATTTTGAAAATGAGAGTTATTTTCCGAATTGCTTTCAGCTGATGATTTAAATCCATTCAAGTCACTTAACGATAAAAAGTGAGCTTCATTTACCAATCAGAACTGTTTTGCAGTTGGACTAATGCAGCTGGTATACGATCATTAATTTCCGAAGTATTTATAGTTTGCTCCAATGGCACAACCTGGATTTTGTGGATCAACATATTGTTCCCCAGGACTGTAAAAATTCAAGGTTTTGACCCAGTAATACTGACAAACACCCAGCTGTACCTTTCAAAAAGGCATTTCTACAGTTTAATGTATGCAGTCCTGGTTAATTTTTAATACAAAGTTAAACATTTAGTTTTCCTGTAAGAGTTCTGTTTGAGTCACTTGGCTCTGTCATATTTGGAAGACCTCATAAATCACTTGGATGTAACTCCGAAATTTCCAAGTCATGGTAGCAAAGATAAATAGTGCATAAAACTCTTCAAAGTGTCAACCAAAAGCAACTCTAAGCTTTCTATGGAAGCTTCCTTCCCTCACCTGATGTTAAGCCTTTGTGTAGACAGTGAGCACCGAAGGACCAGCAATGATTTGTCTTTTTTAGCATCAGATCTCACTTCTCCAGCCAGCTCTGCTCACAACAGCACAGACAGAGTCAAAATTTGGGCTCCCTGTTCCAGATGCAGAAACAAACCCAAGAGGTGATGAGCTTGGCACTTGTGATGGAGAAAAGCAGTAGTTACTGCATGGAGTGTGAACAGAGATCTGAAAGTGCACTTGGAGTTGAAATGTTGGAGCTTATGATTAGAAGATAGGGATCCAAGGGTGGAAAACTCCATAGAAAAGGGAACAAAGCTGACCAAATTTTGGAAGAGGAGCTATGCAATCTCACGCGTTATGTTTTTGCATGTGGGTTCACGCACTTGCACAGGTAACAGAACATAATAGCTCCTCTGGAGTAATTGGGCTAAGTTGTTTAGTGAAACCACAAAGATCCATACAAAAGCAAAGAGCTTGAAAGCATCATTCAGGCACCACAGGGCCTAGACAAAGCATAAATTCTCTACTCATTATTTCTGAGAAATTTGCTGCTGCCCTCTTACTAGCTTATGCTGATTGTCTTTCAAAATAAGAAATATCCCTGGCTGTTTAGCATAGGAAAGAAAAGACAGCATTAAAGCAGAAGTGATGAAGTAGCAGACAAAGTTGATGCCAGGGGCAGGCTGGTATGAGTCTCCCTTATAATTATAAAATTATACAAAAGAGAAGTTCCTAATTTGGAACTGATTATTTTTTGACTCCATAAAACTACAGTCATAATTCATTCATTGCCCTTTCTGCTCTCTTTAATTAGGGATTTTCGACAAGTTTCAGCATCTAAGCTGTTACGAAGGAGGGGTAAGACAAGATTTTTTTCTCTAAATCATTTTTCTATAATAATGGCAGGATATTGAAAGCATTTCCTCAATAGGGGAAAACTTTCTGCATCTTCAGTGTACCCCATCTTATATAAAACTGCTACATAATGGTAAAGAAAATTTAAAGCATAATGAAGCCCCTACATATCACATTAGATGCAAGAATGAAATGCGACATAATACTTGTAGATCATCCTAGTGCCTTCAGCACAGCAGTGCTCTACAGGCTCTCTGGCATAACAGTATTGGAAATTACAAGTGCAGCTATTACCTACCTTCCACATCATGACCAAATTCAGTCCCACATCTCCTTTGTGTAACGGTGCCTAACCTGCAACCAGATAACGGTGATTCTGGATAGAGAGGTTAGTGGCTGGTAATTAACACAAAGAAAGGATTATTTTGGTTCAGAAAAATAAGACTTATGAAATAATTAGTTATGGATAGGTCAACTCGCTTCTTGATACTTTACCTGTCTAATCACTTTACAGTAAGCACACACTACATAAATTGTATGAACAGGCCCTAGAGGGATCCCCACTCCAGGATGGAACCCCAAGAGATTCCATCTCTCTGCCTTTAAGAGTTCTGCATACCTTTCTGCACCTTTTATAAATGCAGGTGTTACCTCCTTCTCCTCTTCTTCTGCCTCTTGCTCAGCTTCTGCCTCCTCCTCCTAGTATTTTGTAGAAAAATGCCTATCATTTGTTCTGTTTCATGCTGAAGAACAGTGTTTTCATTGTGTTAGGCACATTCTGAGTGCTTATCATATTGGGCCCCCAAGAGATGCGAGATGGAACAAAGCTTTGTTGCTAGCTCCTGGGCAGACCTGGAAATCATACACTGAGCCTTGGCAGAAGTGCTGGTGGCTTTGGAGACAGCATAGGGTTGACCTGCTAGGAATTATTTAGTAAAAACACAGGCACCAGCAGATTTTCCAAGATCTAAGTATTTATGGACACTTATTTATTCCCTGCAGGTGACCTGAGAACCAAATGGTACAGGGAATTACTGAAATCAAACGACAGACCTGGAAATCACACCTAGGCATCCAAAGCATCCAATTTAGTGCTTAATCACAAGCACTTGCACTGCCGAATTCCATCTCCTCTCTCTTGATACGTCTAATGAAAAAACATGGATATGAGGAATCAGACTGAGTCTGATGCTCATGTTGAATGTGTGTCCTTTTTCACTGATGTTAATTTTCACTTTAATTCATTCTAATTCATTCTATTGAATGTTTGTTTGGAATAAAAATGTTTCTGAGGCAGTGGTCATAGTCACCCTTGATATTGCTATAGACAGTGATAGAGCCTAAAGCAGAGAACACTCGGGATAAACAGTAAAGGGGTAGTCAAAATTCTAAATATGGAAAAAGTGACAATTATGGAAAAAATGAATGAAAAATAATTCAGTGAAATTATAAATAATATAGGAAATTTATCTGCTTCCTTTATAACTTACTTCGGATTTAAAGGAAACATTTCTAACGTTGCTGAACGCTGGCACTGAAAAAATAGGTAATGAGGGAAGAGCAATGCTGACATTTGCTTCCTTCATTAATACATGACCGATTAGTTCAGTAGAAAAATGCCTTCTAATGTGTTTCTCACTAGTTCTGTTAATGATATTAAGACTAGAGGAAACGTTGTCAGAAAACAAAGTGTCACAAATGCTGCATGGGACTGCATGAAGAGTAGTTAGTTCAGGTATCTACAGCAGTATATAATCCTCTATGGTATACAAGAGCAAAGTGCCACTATGATTATTGCTAGAAACAATACAACATTTTCAAATACAGACAAGCTCCCCAAAGGCTTGAAATTCCAATCCAGCTTCTCATATTCAGAGTCAGTGAGTGAGCATGGAGAAAGCTGAAGGAAACAAGCACTGTGGTTTTACAGAACATAGTCTTTGATTTTTTTACTTTCAGATTTTGCCCAAACTAAGTCATTATGGTTTTCCTCATTTTCAACTGTTTCTCATTAAAACAATGAGTTCCAAAATGCTTTCAAAGCATTAACTGTAGATCCTGTTTAAACATTTAATTGTACGTACTTATGTATAAAGATTTGGGAAGGGAAAAGTAAAAAAGATCCCCACGGTAACTCTAAACCTCGAAGAATATATACCCAAATTAAAGCTCAGTATTATTCCACTGGTAAGGTTGTTCTGTAGAATCACATGGACTTCATTACAAGGTAGTCAATTGTCATAATTAGCATCTACTGCGTAAGACAGAAAAAAAAACTACTGTCCTTTTTCTTATGATCCCAGAGAAGCTCGGACTCAAATATTAGTTATTCTGCTGCAAATTAGAAGCACACTAAGAGAATCAGAGGAACTGGCAATAAAATTGGGCCTACATATGTTAGTCCATTGCTAATAATCTTGCACTGCAAAGCCCAAGCTTTTTGCTCAGTAACTCTGTCAATGTAAAACAATCTGGTCTTTGTACAGTGGAACTAATGAGTCCTGCTTCCCTGCAATTTGGTTGTCCTGCCTCTCTCACTTCACATCACAACACAGTGTGGAGCCATTGCAGTGTGGCGTATCACGACATGGACCCAAACCCCATGCTATTATCATCAAGCCCTTTTTATCCCCTTGTTGAGTACCTTCCCAACCCACACAAGCAGCAACGTTCAATCTCATTGGCCCCTGTAAAAAACCCTACGTAAAGAGTCCAATCACAATGCTGAGCACACCTTGTCCACACAGCAATAGTATCACCCAGCCATCTCAGACCCTCCCGCACCCCCACACCATCTGGCTCCAACTGAGATTCCCCATCAAGGCCCCAGAGCTCATTCCCAGACTGTTTTTCATACAAATGCTTTCGCCTTCACTCCCCACATCTCCCCCTTCTTCGTTTTGTATATCCACCATCAGCACCGGCTTTAGATGACCCTATTTGAGCAAGGGATTTGGACTGGACCACATCTCCAACATATGCCAACCACAGGCTGCTTGGCCTGCCCTTCTCTCCTGGATGGCCCTCTGATAAGAGGGGAGGCCACCCTCACATCAAGGTCTGGCATGGCGTGTGTCCCCACCGCTCAACGCCTGCTGGGTTGCAGCCAACAGCGGAGCTAAAGGTTCTTCTTGGTGGCAAACACAGAGGCCAACCCAGTCTTGCCCTTGACTGTGATAGGAGGCATTTGGCCAACATCAGCCCTTGCCCCTTGTTGTCAATGCAGAGCTTCACCTGCCTCATCCAGTAACAAGTTGCAATTATGGCAAAGCACACATACATTTACATTAGCAGAGTAACTACTACAGCGTGCAGCAGCCTGTAGAAGATGCTGATGGCAGCAGGGGACCAGCCAAAGAAAATCTCCCACCAGTGATGCTCTCCCACCCTCTTAATTTGCTCCATTACCTGCTTTATAACACTACCACCGTATTAGAATCTTCCTAGCTTTTGCCTTAGCATTTTCTAGCAGCTGCTGCAAATCTGCATGCTCTAACATCTCTTTTACAAGTGAGAAATCCATGCAATACAAGGTGTAGTTTCTTATTAGCAACTGGCTAGTAAATACAGGTTGTTTTATACACAAAATCACAGTCTCTAATAATAGCTACGTTACAAGCACACATATTCAAGTTGTTACTTTTCAGTTGCCCCCAAATGATGTTTTGCAATCATTTGTTTATCTCATTCTGCTCGGGGTATTCACGGTCAGCTCCTCTGGCTGAGGCATCAGGTTCTCCCACCAGTCTGTCCATGGTAAGGCTGGACAGACTTGCAAGCAGCCACCATGGACCTGTAGGCAGGAGAACACAGATACACCCCCTCCCCCAGGTTATCAGTTCTTGAGAAGCAGACAGGTTGAAGTGTCTCCTCAAAGCAGAGGCATTCTGATGCAAAAGCAATGTGAAGCAGCTGCAGGAGTAAACGGGACAGTGCTAACAGTCAAGGATTTTGCTGTGCCATTACCCGCAGTTAAAGGGCCAGGCGGGTTGGAAACACCAGAGCTGCGCTGGTTCCTTCCTTTTTCACATCACGTCTGCCTCGTCTCGGGGCTTTCTTCTTCTGCCACCCTGATGCTCCTTGGGTGGCAGCTGATAAAAGCTTCTGGTTGCGCTGCCCCTCTCGCTTTTTTGTTCTTGTTTCAACCGATCCATCTGATCCTCCCAGTCCTGCATTCACCCCCAGGTCACTTCAAACACACTAAGCTGCTCTCCTCCCATGCACGCAGCTTGTTGCAGGCGCTCTTTAGCCGTTGCTTGTGGTGTCTTTACAAACTGCCCCACTACTTCAGTAGATCCAAAGGGCTTTTTCTTTTTTCTCTCCACGGCTCCGGTGTCCATCCTGGCCGCTCCACCGCTGGAGCGCTGGGAGCCGACTCGGAGGGCAGCTTCTTTTTAACACGGTTATCAAACAACTAAAGGGGCCTCACTGCCTTTTTATACCCAACCCCCCCCCGTTACAAACTTTTACGCGAACCCGACAACAAAAAACACACAGGCCACCGTCCGCCCTCCACAAACACACACACACAAAGGGATCCCACAAGCACACTCCACAGAATTAGTGTTTGAAACACAAAATCCAGACAACCATTACCCCCGCTACACGGCCCCACGTTCAGAATGCGGTCCTTGTGAAGACCTTCAGCAAACCAGCTCCGAGAAGCACCACCGCAGGGCGAGGTGGCAGGCTCAACCTTAGCGGGCGTCCCCGCGGAGGCAACGCTGACCTGGGGGGCGTGAGGTCCTGCCCCCCCCCCACATCGCATGAGGCTCGGGCTTTTATACTGACCAAAATGCACACTCATTCCGACGCAGGGGGCCAGCCTACGTTGGAAGAAGTGGCTAGCCGTATCTAGAAAGGTCTCCAAGGGTCAACAGAAACACGGACGTGTTTGTATTTGCCAACTTCTAGTACATTAGTATCACAGAGAGACTCTATTAAATGAGACGTATGTGGGGCCCCAAGTCCGTGGTCCGTCACCGTTCGCCTGATATCTTTGATTACAGCATACGAGAGACCTTCCCACCGCGGGTCTTCATCCGGCAGATATACCACCGGGAAAGTGCGCAATACATCCCCATTCCCCCCCCCACCCCGTTTTACAGCTGCCCATTTATCATGAGGATCTGGCGGATATAAATCAAGCTCCTTTTGCGGACCAACAGGCCCCGGGTCAAAAGGGCCATCCAGGTCATCATCAGGATTATCAGACGGCAGAACCACAGGAGCAGCAACAGCACACTGACTTCGATCTCACGGCAGAGTCCGGCAAGGAGGGCGGTGGTGAGGGAGCCGAAGGTGCCGCTTCTGCCCCCTGTGCTTGTGAGCCGGCATGAACTTAGTCTCAGGAATAGCTCGCCAAGGGCTCAATGAAGTGGCGGCAACTTCATCATTTTTTTGGTAGCGCAGTCCCACAAATTAACACCGATTTTGTTCCAGATCTCCGGTGTATAAATACTAGCAGTATTAATAGATGGATCGACTTTTGATGCCCAGAGAAGGATACGCTTCAATTCTTCCTCATCAACTTTTCCCCCATACTTAAGGAATACAGCAAGAACTTCTCGAACATGTCTTTGCTCTTTTGTTAAGGCAGTCCCCATAGTTCTCAGCCGCTTACCCCCGTCCTGCGAGAGGCAACCCGCGCGGTTTGAATCCGCTTCCCTTCAGCACGTAGCTCGGCTGAGCCGCGCCATCGGACCGACGACCAGCCGCCTTTCCGGCCCCACGTGGTGGGCGCCATTTGCGGGGCACCCCGACACGGACCCACGGTGATGAGGACACTCAAACCCCCGTCATCGCAACCAAGCCCCTTTTATCCCCTGGTTCGGGACTTTCCCAACCCGCACGAGCAGCCACGTCCGATCTCATTGGCCCCTGTGAAAGTCCCCAGGTAAAGAGTCCAATCACAGCGCTGAGCACCCCTTGTCCACACGGCGACAGCTTCACCCCGCCGTCCCAGACCCTCCCGCAACCCACACACAGGCTGGGATTCCCCGCCACAACGACGTCCTGGTTTATACCCCCCCCCGAAGGCTTGCTTGCCTGCCTTTCCTGTCTCTCAGCATTCCAACTCATCGCCCCAGGGCTTGTTAAGCGTCAAGGCCCCGGGGCTCATTCCCAGACTTGTTTTTCATGCAAATCCTATAGCCTTCACTCCCCACATCGCAGTATGACTTCTTTCCTGCACTACCACCAAGGTCTCAACGTAGCCTAAGTCCTCCAGCACCCGAGGGCCGTTCATGCCGTGACTGTGCTACTCACTGAGCCCTCATTACTGGCTCGACATGGTTTGGGTTGGAAAGGACCTTAAAATCATCCAGTTCCAACCCCCCGCCACTGGTGGGGACACCTCACACTAGACCGTGTTGCCCAAGGCTCTGTCGAACCTGTCCTTGAACACTGCCAACAATGGGGCATTTACCACTTCTTTGGGCAACCTGTTCCAGTGCCTCATCACCCTCAAGGCAAAGAACTGAATTTGTCCTTTTTCCCTTTCTTTTCCATCTGTTGCCTGTGGAATTTCATGACTTCAGACCTCACAAGCCTCTCAAATTTGCCAATGGGTTTTAAAGTTATTGGAAGAGCACAGAAAGCGGGGCAGTTGTATAAGCCCTGCTTATATTTTGGGTTAATCAGACTTTTAAGTGCTGGAAGCTCATCAACATTTCAGCAGATTTTGAACTCCGAAATGCCTGTCCACAAGCCATGGTTTTTATTTAGCTAGGGAGGTGCCCTAGGATCAACTCTTACTCACTTACAAGTGTCACTATGAAACTACCAGCTTGGATGATGCTGGGGATTGAAATGTGGACCTCTGTATTTTTGATAAAGGTCATGTTTTGTAGGTGTGCTTTGTGTTATATTTTCACCCTCTGTGGATTACAAAAAATTGGAGACGCAGAACAAACTGCTTAATTTGGAGTCATCTAGTATGTGTTATGTGGTTGCTTTTACATCCTGTTATTTCCCTGGGCAAGCCATACCTAAAGAAACATCATATGGAGAGGACTTACAGTTTACAGTGAACTCCCACCGTGGGTCACTCAATCAGTGCATCTCCCATCACTTGCTAAGGACAGGCTTAAGCTCACTTTCCAAAATACAACATTTGTTTGACCAGGTTCAAGGGTATGACCTGATAATTGTCCCTAATTGGAGGTGGTTCACAACTGCTGTCATATGGAAAGCAAGTGATGCTTATAGGCCTTGAGGTATCAACGTGCAAACTGGAGTTCTTAACTTCCTGGGGAATTTCTAAGAAACTTTCTGGTTTCTTCAGCTTTGATTATGAAAATCACACTTATCTATTAATTGCAATTAATAATTAATAGTAGTTTTAATTTGCAATGATTTACTAAACTTCATTCATCAAGAATTACAGAAAATATTTGAAAATTAGAAAAAGCAAGCTTGGAAAACAGTCACAGTGCAGGCACTTGGAGCAATTCTGCAGGTTTCTTTCCAGGAAAGGCACAATGATTCAGTGTTAAATTTTGTCTTACCACAAACTCCTATAGGAATTTTTCTGTTATTATTTTCTATTATTTTTTTTACAAGACCTTTCAATGCCCTAAAATTTTTCCTGAACAGTGTGTTAACCTAGAATAAGGAATCTTTGAAAACAGTTCTTTGATTTATACAATAAATAAGCTGACCTTTAAAAATCTACGAAATCTAAATGAGCTTTAGTTGTCAAAGCTATCATAGTAGCAGTCCTGTAAGGTTTGGTATGTTGCATTGAATTCCAGCACATATTCCCTAATTTAGTACTTTCAGGGTATCCACTGCATGGGTAAGTAAATGTTTAATGAAGATACACATTTTCCTATTTTACTTTTTCGTGCCCCTGCAAGTAAAAATTTGCTGAGTGTCATGATGCCATGATGTGGCATTCTAGGACATTAGTTTCTTAAGTTTCATTTGCTGTCTCTTCAGAATAATTCCTCCTCTATTATCTAAATGAATAAAGCACCAAAAAAAGACTGATGGCTTTGAGTGAAGCTTTTCAATTATTTTGATTCTGAGAAACCAAGTGCAATTTTCCCATCCATCTTTGTTCCATTTAAAAAGACATATAACTACAATAAGAAGACATTAAGGCTTATATTTTTCTTTTTTAATCAAACTTTGACCGTGAGGGTGGAATTTATTGCACTAAATTTTAGACATTTAGAAATTAGACACTAAAATCTGAACTCCTCAATGTAGGCAGGATGTTCATTCATAGTCAATAAATGGAATAGATTCTTCCAAGGGTGACTCATCTGACCTGAGTTACCTATTTCAGGCTGAAAAGTTTCTTGGATACCTATTTCTCTCCACTGACTGCAAAGAGACCTGCTCAATCTTAGATGTCAGGCTTTTAAACACCAGATTACTCCCACATCTCATCACCTAGATTTGTCTTTAAAAAATTACCTTGCTGGCCCAGCTTCTCTAACTTTCGGGGTAGGAACTTCAAAAGTTCTGACTTCACAATGATAATGGTGGAAAATCTTCTGCTATTTTCAGCAAAGAAATGCCAGGTAATTGATAATAAGATCTTCATCAATGATATACACAGTGCACCCACAAGAAGTTTGCTGATGACACCAAGCTGAGCGGTGGTGTCAGCTCCCTAGAGGGAAGCGAGGACATCCAGAGGGACCTTGATAGTCTTGAGAAGTGGACCTCATGAAGTTCAAAAAGGCCAAGTGCAAGGTCCTACACCTGTGTGAGGGCAATCCCCAATATCAATATAGACTGGGGATGGAGAACAGCCCTAAGGAGAAATACTTGGGAATATGGGTGCATGAAAGCATTGGACATTAGACAGCAATGTGCATTTGCAGCCCAGAAAGCATTAAGCATCCTAGTATATGCACCAAAAAGAAATGCGGTCAGCAGGTTGAGGGAGGTTATTCTACCCCTCTGCTCCACTCTCATGAGACCCCATCTGGAACCCCATGCACAAGAAACACATGAACCTCAGCAAAAGAAACACAAGGACCTGTTGGACTGAGTCCAGAGGGGGACCACAAAGATAATCAGAGTGCTGAAACACCTCTCTTATAAAAGGAAGGTTGAGAGAGTTGGAGTTGTTCAGGCTGGAGAAGGAAAGGCCAATGGTTTTAAACTGAAGGGGAGTAGATTTAGATTGGATATAAGGAGGAAATATTTTGCAGTTAGGATAGTGAGACAATGGCACAGGTTGCTCAGCAAAGTTGTGGATGCCCCTTTATAGTCAAGGTCAGGTTGGACAGGGATTTGAGCAGCCTGATCTAGTGAAAGATATCTCTGATGATGGCAAGGGTGTTGGACTCGATGATTTTTAAATGTCCCTTCCAAATGAAACCATTCTGTGAATCCGTGATTCTCCAAATTCCTTTGACATCTGTCATGTGAGGATGAGCAATGGGTTTCACTCATTTTGGAAAATACACAAATTCTAAGGATTCTATACTTATTTCACTTTATCCAACCCTGCAAGCACCACAAGTCAGGCTGCATTTTCAGGTGAGGTCGCACATTGACACATTTGAACACCACAGAAGTTATCCTACTGTAAATAAGTGAGCATTTTCCTATTTAGAAGTGGGATACTTAAGAGACATCGAAGTTAGAAGGGTCTTCAAAGGGATCTCATGAAGTGTGGCCATCCAATCCACTGAAACATTTAGGTATCAACATTAGATTAAATAAATCCTACATTGTTCCAGTATTTTCTATAGACCTTAAAAGATATGAAGGCAGTAGTGAAAATCACACAGCCCTCAAATCAGATTTCTTAACATTGGCTTATAAGCAGGTTTTCAGTGTGGTTAATGAGGAGAGGGAGAGAGAGTGCATACTCCTCTCTCATTTTATTTCCAGGCTGTTAATATTTCTCTTCCCCTCAGCATGGGAAAGCATCTGAGGCCTCGGACTACCTCTTGTCACCACGTGGATCACTCTTTTTTTCTCCAGATATTCAGTTGAGTCTCCTTCGGTTCATTTCCCCAAACTGCATTTGTGTAATGCCTGAGTAATAAAAGTCAGCAGAAAGCCTAGATGGAATTTCATCCATTTGCATTATCATTGAAAAAGACATTACTATTCCCCTATCAAAAATATCCATCAACCTAATTACATCCCTTTTCTTCATAAGGTTTTAAAATAAGGTACCTAAGTATGATAGGCAATGTAGAGTTATTATTTAATGACCATAGGGGAGATATATTTTGATTCATTTTCTTACGTGTTAAAAATTTATGACAAACATAAAACCCTGTTACAGCAGCTGGCTCATTTGTAATGGTCATAATTTTATTTAAATCATATATAGATAAAGCGTTATGTACATTTTAAAGCATTATGCTATTCTGAACCACTTGGGACAGCAGTGTGGTAGATTGGTACTAAAGTAAATGGCAAGCATAATTTTAGCTGAAAAACAGGTGAGCTCTGAAACTTGGAATCTAAACCTGATTTTTTTTTAGCCTTTTTTGTTACAAGTTTTTTGCCAATTTTAATCATTTCTCTGGAAATGTCTACATTTTCCCAGTTTAGCTCAGGATTCTTAAAACTGATTTTGCCTTTGGCTTTGCAATATGACCCTGCTGTGCCTGGTTCTTTCCCTCCCACTTTTGTTTCCCTCACCATTTGAGACTGAAGAAGAAAATGAAAGCCGGTAAGCAAAGGGGAACAAACATGCAAACAAACAAGACAGGGACAGCTTTTCAGGGAGCATAGACCATCTGAGAGCAACACATCTAAGTCACTCCAGAGCAGGGGAATGTTTGTACATTAAACTGGAATTGCAATGCTGCTATCCATTTTGTGGGCATCCTAACAAATTTTAAACCAAACCCAGTTGGTTTCTGTTCAATTGGAAGTTATTTGGATAAATTCTTCTCTGTTGCAAAAAGTTGGTCCAGGATAGGAAAAGGAAAAGTCTGAAATAATTTTAAAGTGTAAAAGACATTTATCCTGGATTTTTCCTGTAAATAGGGATGATGGATTTGCTTCCCTCTGCAAATGCCAGTTTAATAGCTCAGTGCTGGTTAAATCATTGATAATAATGCCTGCTCTTTTGTTAGAGAATTAGAGTTCCAAATATTTTTTATACTTGGTACCTATTTAAAAGGAAAGTAAAGCAGAGAATGCAGAAGGTTTTACAGATTTTCTTCTCAAGATGCTTTAATTCCCACTTTAAAATAACCAGTTGCTAGTGTATATGAAAGGGCAATAAACATACAAAGAAACCATGTCTTATCAGTCGAATCTTTCAGGATTTACAGGGGGGGTTATCTCACTGGAAAGATCTAATTTTCCTGTGCCTTTAAATTAGTCATTGGCCCTCTGTGCTTAGAAAGTTCTTCCTCTTTGCAGACCCTATTGCAAAACCTAGGGTTTAGTTCCTGAGCCTTGACTGATATAAAGTGATGTAACAAACTGGTTTTCCATGTCCATCTTCACCAGCTGAGGGGCAGGCACATATTTTTAGTGTTTTTCAAATATACTCTGTGCCTCAGTGTTTTCATATGGGAAACGGCTGCCAGTTACTGCTACTGGAAGCTAGATGAAGCTCAGACTGAAAGAAATGGGAGTCATTAAGGGCAGGAAGCAATGGATCTGAGTGGCAAGTAGTTTAACAGGCCATAAATTGACAATTTCCACATGTTTATGAGTGCATGTATGTGTTGGCAAGTAAGCATTTGGGTTATCTCATTCAGGCTTGGGCAAAGTATTGTCTTCGCTTATAAACTGTGTAGGGTAATTCTGTACTGCCATGCAAACTGGCACATTTACTTCAACTTTGTGGAAGAAATAATAAGCTTACAATATAGTCCTGAAATGTCTCTGTCTTTTCTGAGAGAGACAAGAGAAGTAAGGTAGAGATGATCTATGATATAGGTTATAAAAGTAAATTGTCACCACTAATGTCTTCTCCCAACTTCCTTTATTTTTAGATACAAAATCATACCCTTCATTTACTCCATTCTTCTGCTAGATGATATTTTGCAAGTGAAGGATTTTTTTTTTTCTTTGGGGATTATCCCAAAATGAATGTTTGGGATATTTTTCTTTTTTTATATTTCTGTTATTTTATCATAAGATTCCTTAGGGAACACTGGATCTCTAATAGCTAGATGTTTTATCTAAGACAGATAGCAGGGCTACTTCTCTCTGACTCATGAAAGATTTTTGTGCGATGGCTGAAATTTATTTTGAGGATAATTTTTTGAAAAATAATATTTGAGCATAAATTATATGGAATTACCTGAAATAACTTTGGCAAGTATGAGCTTGTATAACTAACAATGAAAAGGAAGAATGATCTGGAAGTTACTTGCGTTTGCAGCACACATCCGCAACGCATGTAAGTAGAGTACCTATATTGCTTATTTCATTGCCATCAATATTAATTACAGCAATAAAAATGACTCAGTTATTGCTGTGCTGAAAAGATGTTAATGATCTGGTCATCACTGAAATAGCTAAATTGGCTACTATGATGGCACAATAAATTCAGACTATAATTGGGCTGATTCTCTTTTCTCTGACATCTGTGTAAATTAGGATCTCCCTAAGAATAAAGCTTGCGTAAATGAGATAGATAAGATTCAGATCTTTGCTTCATAGCTGTGGAGACCTGTTTGTAACAGTTAAGGTAATTTTAGTTAGCCACTCTGCACTTCTATGCTACATTAGCTGGCATTTATATTCCACATACATAGCCATCTGTATCTCAGGGTTGGTATGCCTCTTTAACTTACCAGTGTATTAATATTCTTGTACCAGTTATACTTTCCAGCAAATCATCATGAAATGTCTCATGACGAATAAATATAATCATAAGAAAAGTAATTTTATCTGTTGCACATCTGAATAGTGGTACAAAAATCTTTTAACTGAATCAATGCTCAAAAACCCAATTCTTTAAACCTTAGGAGAAAACAAAGCCACAACAACTTGGCCCTCTGTGTCTGCTGTATTTTAACTGCATGACTGCAATATCGCTTTTCTACAAGGTCCCAGCCACATTTAGTGAACAGGCTGGACAGTCTGCTATTAATGAACATCAAGATAATACTTTGGTTTTTGATTTTTTTCAATGTGCTTAAGCTTTCTTTACTTTGCAATGTTGAGACTTTACTCTGAAGATAGAATGATTGATTTCTTCCCAGCATTTCCACACTGCTTGCCTTTTGTAACATCCATGGGTTTCAAAAAGAGTATTGAATTTTTGTGCATAATACATCTGTTAGACAAAGAGATTGCATTATTCCCATTTTAAAGAAGGAGAAGAAGAGACAATGGGTGACCTGGTTTTACCTCACTTATTTTAGTTGCATAACTCTGGTACCTAAGTCAACAGCCTAATAATTTCAGATTTGATCTACTGTCAATGGAAAAAAGCAAGATCTTTGCAGAACAACGCAGATTTTAACTGGGTACCTCTCTATTTCTGCAACCATAAGGAAACTAGGTTTCTAATTCTAACAGTGCTCAGAATTCATGGATGCAGATTAAGACTGTCATCTGTGAATTATGCAAGGCTTAATTTTTCATGGAAATAAAACCAGGCCTAGCAGTAAATGCATCTGTTTGTTTCCACCATTTTATTGTTTTCTTGAAGGGATGAGCCTGATGATCAATTTTGCTTTAGAGTTCTTTGATTTCTTCAAAGCAGATGACCCACAGATCCTATGCCAAGCACCCACAAAATGTGAAATGTACATTTAATAGCCAAGAGTAGGAATTTTGGTTTAAAAAACATGTCTGGGAATAGAGAGGGTTTCCTGCAGAAGTAGCTTGGGGGCTTGGATCCTCTGCAGATAGATTGCAGCTGCCTCTGTCAGGAGGTCATACTTTCTCTCCTAGCAATCTACTTCAGGACATGCTATACATATTCCAATTTCTGTTAAAAGAAAGAAAAAAAAGTTTAATAAATTCGTAGAGTTCATTAAACGGAACAACCTTCACTTATCCCCAAAGCCTGGCCCATTTGGGGACCTTGGTACTTAGGAAATTGAAATGGAGAATTCAGCCGCTAGCACGCAGCCGCTGAAATACTTTGGCACTTTGCAGTTTTCCACCACTTTGACGCCCCTTGTCAAAACACTAAGGGGGATGTAGAGCAGCAGCATGTCATTATGTAACGTTTTTACACATCATATTTATAAAGAGTCAAACACATTTTATTCTTGATCTAGAACTCTGCTAATTAGATGCCACTGACAGCTTGACTGCAGACTTTGAGTCTGAATACTGTCATGCTGTTCCCGGCTGGCATTTGTAGTTGGCTGGTCCATAGAAGCATGGGCCATTCTGCTCAGGTTTTCAAGGCGAAACAGAAGCGTTGAAACTTTTCACCACTTGTTCATCATCTCTCGCTTGTTAATTAATGTCTGCACAGTGTTTTGAGCATGTGCTGTCAGAATCCTTTTATTTCCCCAGTGAAAACGCCCAGGAAAGACCATCGCGGACACCCTACAAACAGCTCAACCATCCCGGCTGGGAAAGAGAAAAGCCAGAGACTAAATCACCTGAGGCTACAAACTTGTGCAAAGCACGTGCATCGCAGTGTTATCATAGCAATAGGTTATTGCTCTTGTGATTATAGGTTAAAGAGAGCTTTGTTATTTAACGAGTTCAGGTTCAGCAAAAGTGGGACAATACAGAGCTCAGCAGCCAATGTAAAGCCATCCTCAAAGCATGGAAGGGTAATGATCAAGTTAGTGACCATCTGAGCTAAAGGTACGTACCAGGCAGATACTGCTTTCCCTCCTTAAAATTGTGTCTGGATCACATCCCAGAGCATCCTACTGGTAGCTGGAATATGTGATACACCTCACTCAGCTCTGACCATGCCGCTAAATGGCCCATGTCTGACCATCTTTCTGAACTATGTATAAGGCAATCAAACATTGCAGACACTTTGGGAGTTCACCAGGTCCATTATGCCTATTAATAAGTCATAATCTTTGTAGATTACTAGTTTTCTGTATGGGCTAAATGTCACATGTCTACAGTAAAAGATCAGGTCCCCTTCAATGAAATTAAATAAGAATTTAGCTGCCTGTGACCCCAGTTCATCGTGTCTGCTTTACAGAGCTGCATACTTCTAAATTCACTGTGCATTTTCTATTGAAATTTTTCTGGATGCCAAAATTCAGGCACTGTAATGTAAGAAAATGGGTGTTTTCCAACCAAGATGCCACTGCAATGCAGATTATGAGTAGAGGCAAAAAAGCTAGGAATGATCAGAACAGGGAAGAGCTATATCAGAAACGACATTAATACCTGCCTTTGTTATTCATTGTCTAGTCATAATGGTGGCTGTCTCTATTGCATTCCCTAAGTTATGTGGTAAAAAGTAGATCGCAAAAGCTCTTGCAATTTGGTTTTTTTTTCCACCAGTTGTCTAAATCTTCTTATGTCAAAGCTCAGTGAAAACAAAGGCGAAAGGATCTTAAAATTTCTGCTTATTTCTAAATAAATAATGTTTCATGCTTCTTTCTACAGTCAGGGTAATTCTGAGATGGTCTGTCTTTTATTTAATGCCTAAACACACACACTTGCTTGCTGAACTTGGAGGCATACCTACAGAAACACAGCCAGAACTTGTTATTCATTAAAAATCAAAGGCATGGAAAGAAATTCGCAAGCAAAATGAGGGGTTTGCTTTGATTTTCAGTGTGACCACAGAATTGCATTGAGAGTTCAGGGTTATCCAATATTTGTAAAGAACTGGCCGTTTCTGTAGGAGTGTAAAGTCATGACTTTATACAAAGAGAGACATTACCTTTGTCACTTCAGCAGTCTTAATCTTGACCTCCTTATTTGAAGAACTGTGGAAAAGTGTGTGTGAGGGGGAAAACATGGGCATAATTGGACAGGAAAATGTTAGACTCTTGATTTTGTTTGTTCTTTCGAAACAAAAATAACTTTACATTTGCTCACAATAAAACAAGATCTTTCTCAGCTGCCAAATTCTCCCCATAGAAATCTTGCATAGAAGTAGTAAATAATGCAGCACAAGGTAGCGACAATGACACATTAGAGCTTCGTTTGGATGCATGCTGTGCTTTGTGCATGATGCAGAATTCAATGGACAGCGATTCTAAGGATGGGGGGAGAGGCTTGTTTGTGTTCAGATTACACAATCCACTCGTCTTTGTTGTTATCGTGCTCGGCCTTTTCTCCAAAGATGTTCTACTTCTCATAAAGTGCATTCAGCCTGATCTGGAGCGCAGAAGCCTAAGGCTTTGTTACAATAGTTATTTATAACTTAACTATATGAAAAAAAATAAAAGGCAGCTGAACAGGAAAACACTTCTTCAGTCATAAATAAATAGCTCATTTGTACCTAGGGAGGAGAAGAATAGCTTTCAAAAAGATTTCACTTCAATTGCAGAATCATGATTTCCAGCTAGAAACTATTGCAAGAAGGCTCTCTAAAACTAGATCTGTGCAGGTTGTTGTTGAAAGCTTATTGCTAAGATTTGCAAAATTACTCTGGGATTTGCATGCCTTTACGGGTTCTTAGGTGTCCAACTTGGAATGAATCTGAAAGGAGCCATTATAATCCTAAGCATTCACAGATCTCTGAAAACCAGGCATTCCTGTCAAACATAAGACTAACCATCTTGAAATGGGAGAACACAAAGTTTTTGCCTAACAGAAAATGAGTGGCAGCTGCAGATGGAGGATCATATTCATGTGGGGTAATTTCAGCCTCTGAAACACAATGGAAACAAAAGAAATCTTGGAAAGTTTTCTATCAGTTATCATCAATTAACAGTTGATGACCTATTGTAAATATTGGTTTTGTGCTCAGCAGCTGATTTCAGACAGCAGTCTAAATCTTTATTGAAACATGTAAATCAGAAACCATGCCATGTTTATGATGATGCTGTTATGGCTGTGTTTTATATCAGTTATACTGGTATGAAACTGAAATACTGATAAAGGTGTTTCTTATTTCCGGAGATGAATCAGCTATACCCAAATAACAACATCCCACGAGCTTTGTCATTTCAATTATGATGTTCAACAGTACAGGCATATCATAGTTGAAACACTAAAGTTTTGTCTGTTTACAAGACCTTACTTATTAGCTCCAGCCAGCCCTACTCAAAAGCGTAACTTTCAAAAATCAGGGAAAAAAAACTCCATCGTATTTCCCCCTCATGTGCAGGTTTTGCAGAGATGCTTTTCCTTTTCATTTCAGAAGAGTTCTTTTGGGTTTAAACGGTAGAAAGTCAGAAAAGAATCAAAATTCATACAGCGACATCGAATTTGAACCACACATAAGCAAGGTTTGTGACTCAATTTTAGTTGAGGCTGATTTTGTGCTAACTGCCCTGCTATGCTGATCTCTCAGATCATCATCCACATTGCATGTGAACATTTCCAAACCTATCAAATAAACAGTGATATTTTTTCCCCTTCTTTTTCTGTTGTGAAGCTAGAGGAGTACACTACCAATTTCCCCAGCACACAAGATTTCTAAGCAGCAACAGAGAAACCTCCTGAACTCTCCAAACTGCGTGCTGAAATGCAGCATTTCTCTATTCTTGAATTCCTTTCAGTAGGTGTTGAAACCTTTTACAGTAAATTGCGTTTTACATGTTAGGAACTTCAAAAGAAGGTGTTAATATAATTGAGACATGATAAGTTTGACAGTCGGTGTCATTATATGAGTTTCACTCAGCAGCCTTCTGAAGCAAAAATAATTAAAAACCCTGTCTTCCCAAAGAAAGGAAGCTTATGCCTATAATGATGAAATAACTTCTTAATAACTTGCTTTAATCCATAAAGTCCTTGTCCCAGTCCAATATTCAGCATTGGAAAATGGATTACATGTAGCTATTCTGACTCCCATAGTGCTGACATTATTTTAAAAGCGGACCTTTTGCAACAGTACCATTGTATTCTGTGGTTATTACTCTCCCTTATTAAAGTACGGATGGGCAAATACCTTACAGTTAGCTACTTAACACTTACTTTAAATCTCATTGGTCTTCCATCAATAGGCTGGGGTCTGGCCCCAAATTACCATTTCTATCATGATTTGTCCAAGATCAAGCAAAATAACAGAGAAAGACCTGAGCACAGCCATGAACAGAGCTGCCAGCAGTGTTGGAGAGCCTGGGAACAGGAGACATGCTGAGTATCGACTAGTTGATACTAGAGAGACTAGAGACACTAGAGAATCAACTAGTTGATTCATTTCCTGCTGAAAATTTGCTCCCCAATATGTGATTGATCAGTGTATGTTAGGATTCAGACTGCTAAGAAGAGACCTATGAGAAAAACTGCAGAAAAAATTGATCAACAAACCAAAAGGATACTACATATGTGAACTGCAAAGAGAACGATCCTTTTGGCTCACATATGTTCATGCATAATTAAATCAAGGACAGATCTGACCACTGATTCCTTGGGAATGTTCTTGGAATGTGTCATATGTGAAACCGATTCTGCTCTTCAAAGAGCTCAGAGTTCTGGGGCTTGCACCAACTCTGCATGTTCCTTGCTGAAACATGTATTGTGCTCCTAATTTGCCTCTCTATTCCTTCCAGCCTGCATTGTGTAGATTATTCTTCTCAAAACAGCAGAAAGTTTTATGGATTCTAAATACAAAGTCTTTTATGAAGTCACCAATTAGGCAGCTAACATTCACTTTGCAGTAAGATCCATACAAAGATCAAACATAATAGAGTTTATGGTGAAATCAGGAATGGACTCACATATGTTTTGGCTCACATATGTTAATGCATAATTAAATCAAGGACAAATCTGACCACTGATTCCTTGGGAATGTTCTTGGAATGTGTCATATGTGAAACCGATTCTGCTCTTCAAAGAACTCAGAGTTCCTGGGCCTTGCATTCCTTGCTGAAACATGTATTGTGCTGCTAATTTGCCTCTCTATTCCTTCCAGCCTGCATTGTGTAGATTATTCTTCTCAAAACAGCAGAAAGTTTTGTGAATTCTAAATACAAAGTCTTTTATGAAGTCACCCAATTAGACAGCTAACATTCACTTTGCAGTAAGATCCATACAAAGATCAAACATGACAGCGTTTATGGTGAAATCAGGAATGGACACAGCAGTAGACCTTTTCCATAAAAATTGCATTGTGTAAGTATTTTAAAACTACAAAAAATAGGACTTCAGATTTTTCAGGCCTGCCTAGCATAGCCTGAGTCTTCGCAGAAATCTGTTCTTCACCTAAATTCATCTCAGCATCTCTTAGTTGTTACTGTGACCTTGGGGGATCTTATTCCTTGTTGATATGAGTGAATTAGAATTAAAACCAAAATGCTTATAAAAACAGATCCCCAGTTAAGAGCCGCAGGCACTTTTTAATCCTACAATCAAGGATCTGTGTACTCTGGCCTTCCCTCAAAAAGAAGGTGGTATCTGTTTTTCAAAGTCCCCCTATCAACAGTTTGGATCATGAAGAGAGAAGGAATATTATGCGCAACTGAAACTGAAGAACGATTTAGATAGCTATACTCAGTTCAAGTTCATCCCACTAAATTTGATTTCTGCACTACATGCCACCTTATCCATTTTACAAGCCTGTTTATCCTTCCATGTGCTTCAAGATAAATGGTCCAAGCTTGGATCAGCGAAAAAAACATGTTCTGTGAAGAATGGTGCTTCATCCAGGCTGTTGTGCAGCTCATAGTAGGTTAGATATTAGGCTTAGGTTAGATACTTCCACTTCACTTGGCCAGACAGTTCTGCTTTTGTAGGACTACTCAGACCATGTAAGACCTTCCCAAACATCTCAAAATAGAGGTTTGTGAACTTACATCTTTAAACAAATACAAGTACCAACTTTGTAAACCCCCAGTTTTGCAGTAGAAAGCAAAAGGAGTGGAAAGAAGAAAAAGATTTTGATGCCTGTGGCTTAAATCAGATCAGGCACCAGGCTGAAGGCAAGCTTGGGACAAATAATAAGGCCTACAGAGATAGGTGGAGGGAAGCAGGAGCAGGAACACTAAGCAGGCAACGAGACCTGAGCAATCAGGTCTAGGACTGGTTTGTAGGTGGGCCTCCCTGTTGTGTGCATTATGCTGAGGGAATAGTTCTGTTGTGCTGCTACAGCATTTGAGGGCTAATAACAACAATTATTTATTATTATTATGGCTTAGACAGTTAAATCTTTGAGCCTTACCACCTCAATGCCAACACTATCAGTCTGATCTAAAAGTGTTCACTTCAGATTCATGACAACTTTGGTGCCTGCTCTCATTTGTAATGGTGCTTCCATTCACACTGCAGATCTTTCCAAGGACCACATGGAACAGTGTACCAATGAATTTGAAAAGGTTTCAGTGGGTTTGAGGTCTGTAAACAGGATCAGTCATAGTCAGCATGCAAGTTGTGGCCTCCACATACAGGATGTCAATCTCTAATAGTTCACAGACATCGTCCCCAAGTTCCTAACCTGGTCTGCAATGTCCATGACTTGCTACGGTTCAGCTTATGTACTTAGCATTGCACCAGTCACTTTTCATATAAATAGATTTTCAGTAGCCATTCTCATGGCACTTTCATCAACAGCTTTCTTGAGAGAACATTTAATGTTGGCTCCCATGAAGCAGCTTCACATAAGGCACCATCAAGGACTTTGTTGTCTTGAGAGAATATTCTCTTACTGCTCTAACCTGCATGATCTACCCTGATTGTACAGCCTCTTCATGTTTATGGCAGATTGAGAGCTACCTTTTGCAGTGTTCGTGTCTTTCATCCAGACCTGAAGAGAAAGAAAAACCAGAGCACCGCTGGGAGAACTTGCTCCGTCATCGTGAGAATGTGACACATCCTCAAATTACAGTGGGGATAGCTGAAACATGATGGGGGAAGGCCCGTGTTATAACACTAGTAAATTAAATGTACTTTTGTAACTTTTTTGTATCTTACACAACGCAGCAGGAATGACATGAGGGAAAATGACAGGCAAGCACATGCCTCAGCTAAGGAGAGGGGAAAGAAGGTGAGGAAGCAGGAGGTGGTGATAGAGCATGAATAGCTTCACAAGGCATCCCCAGACAATCAAGCTGACAGAAGGAGTGGGAGTTTGCAGGCAAACTTTCTGCAGTCTCATTAGATTGGGAGCAGGCTGATGAGAGCTGTACATAACAGGTGCTTTATTTAACAAGGGAAAGAGAACACGAAAATGAAATGAAAGAAAATTATTAGGAATAAAGTTTCACCATTGTTGGAGGCTGAGGCCATGACAAGGAAGAGTGTGGTGTGCCACCTCTTGCTGTTCCTTTCTCTGTGTGTAGGCTTAGAGGCTGGAGGTCTGAAGGTTTCCTTTGAACCTCCTACATGCTGCAGGGATGTGCTGTAATGTGCCCATCCCTTAAGGATCTCTAGCTTTCCGTAGCTTCAGCACCTACAGTATTCCTTCAAGGACAGATTAGTACTGTCACACAGGGCCTGGGACAAATGGCATTTCAGGTGTCCAGTGCAACATCTTACGAGCTCCATATAGTGACCAGCATGTGACATCATTAATGGTTTTGGATCTGTTTCCTGAAGAATCATGGATGTGGCCCAAAGCCTCTGAGAGAGGTGTCCTATACACTTCCACGTGCTCAGAAAACCAATGCTTGAATTGAGTCTTAGCCTGCAGAGTTTTTGTGAGGTTAGATATAAGGAAGAAGTTCTTTAGTGTCAGTGGTGAGGCACTGGAATGGGTTGCCCAAAGAAGCGGTAAATGCTCCATCCCTGGCAGTGTTCAAGGCCAGGTTGGACATAGCCTTGGGTGAAATGGTCTAGTGTGAGGCATCCCTGCCCATGGCAGGGCAGTTGGAACGAAGTGATCTTAAGGTCCTTTCCAACCCTGTTTTATGATTCCATGACCTTTGTGACCAAGTCTTGACATTTCTTTACCACCTTCCAAATCCAACAAAATTCAGTCACCAAAATAGCTAGGTCCACCACTCCCAGGAACAGAACATGATCTACCATGAAATTCAACTTAAAAAATCTGGGGTTTGATAAATAGGACCTACATATGAGAATTTTAGCTTTGTGTAGTTAACCAAGGAAATTCTCTACCAAGCTTGCTATGAAATTGCTACCAGAGACAGTATAACATAGGTATCTAGCAGGTACAAAAGATGTTCAGCAGTTATCAGTTTATTTACTTTTCTCATTGTATCAGAGCAGCAGATTTCTTTTTTTTTATATTTCCCTTCAATAGTATAGAAATATTAATATTCTCTTGTCTTCACTGGTTAGAATGGGATGGACATGCCACCATCTTAAAATTGTCAATGGCATTTTCATTTTTAAGCTAATTCTGAAAGAAGCTGAAACTTTCGCCACTCATTTTCAACACTTCATTGTGGCCACCTTGCTGGGAAATGGGAATTTGCTTTTGCAGGAGATAGTTTGCAATGGGTGAACTTGCAATTAGTTATATCTTGCTCTGTTATTTGGTAATAGTAGCTGGTTTTCACTAAATTCTTGAAGGTAAAGGAAGCAAACTGGAGGCTGCTTCCTCTCTCAGAGGCAGGGTAATATTCCCAAGTTGACAAGAAGTAACTAGTCTTGACTACATCAGCATCTAGCTCCCGCATATACCAAGACTTTAAAGAAGCCAAGAGCTGCTACTTCATACTGCAGCATGGTCCACTTTGTAACTGGACAGATGGGTTTTTGTTTTGTGCAGGGGAGAAGATTTTCACTCAGTAGGTGTTTGATATTGATAGATATACTCCTATAGACTTATTTCAAACTTCATAATAGGGAAACACTTCAAAATCCTGAAAATATTTGACTTTTTTTGTTATATTACCCTTTTACACACTTGTCTGAGGGTAGCACAGGTTCACTTGCCTTTTGCAGCTTGGTTTATGTCCATGCACTACTAGATATACAGGGATGTCTCTCATCTGACTTTGGATATCTATTGCTTAGTTGCTTTGTCTACCACCTCCTTTGTAATCACTTCAGAGACCTGAGGGCTTTAAGGTACAATTCATTTGACCTATTTTAGTCACTCGTTTTAACATGAAATAAATTGCACTCCAGAAGTTCTCATTTCTCCCCAAAGTGAGCCTCAGGTGACCAGCTCAACCACAGCTGCCTATGGTGCGGCTGCCTACATGTGCCTTACATTAGTCCCACCCATGATTCTCACTCAGTGCTGTATCCACTGAAATCAGTGGTGATACTCCCTTAGGCTTTGGATACAGTTCTGCCCCATTTCATCTTGAGAAGAAATAGATGTGCTTGCAGATGTTTTGAACACATGGTGGGCTTTTGCTTTTCCAAAGATTTAGGATAGCATCTTAAAGACCCATTAAATATCTGTATTGAGTCACTTCCTCACTGACCTGTTTGAAATGAAAATTAAGTTAGCGTGATAGGGTTGGAGATGTCACCTTCTTCTGCAGGTTTGAAATTGTAGAGGTAATTGGTTTATTAAAATATTTGCTCTTCTGCTCCCTACAAGGTTTTTGATGGCCTGGAAGTCATTGTAGAACACCATGCTAGCCGTTAGTGCTTTGATTTCCACAATGCCTTGCTTTATTTAATAGGCCTGAAATATTGATTAACATTTACAGATTCAATTCCAAGCACTTGCCAGGGGTTACACAGAGCCAGAGAGAGCTGGTTGTGCCAGTCAAATTCTGAGGTGTAATGAAATCCCCTACTGTGCCTGTCAACTTATCCAGTGTACAGGTCATTTCCCACAAGCTCTGCACTGTTGAAAGAAGCAGTTTTCACTTGAAACATTTCATAGGCAAAGGAAAAATATGTCTCCAGTATTGTACGCTTTATCCCTTTGTCTAATATTGAATAGGCTCATTGCTTCACACAATTTTTGCTCCCAAAGCTTTCTAAGTCAATAGAAGAATGTTTCAGGTGGGCACAAGTCAAGACTCTCAGTGTAAATGCTTTATTACTGTTGTCAAGGAATTTCACAGTAACTAAGGCTAGAAATAGACAAACCTCAAAAGCACTGGAATCTCAATTCATTTTAGTTAGGTATTGAATGATTCTTTGATTCTTCCAAATATTACAAAGCTCCCTTTGAAAGATACTTGCATCCTCCTTCCAATAGTGTCCTCTTTCTTAATTTGTTCCAAGACCGCAATTTTCCTTCAAATTCAAACCCTCTTACCTATTTCAATCCAAGCCCAAACAGAATCTATTCTATTCCATCCAAGTCTTTATCTGATTTCTAAAATATTTTTCATGATCAAGATGCTTTTGTCATCTCATACAGAGAAGAGAAAGAACGTGCAGCAAGCTGTTTTGCTTTTATAGGGTTTCAGATTTGTTTCTGCTATTAAATTTTAGGTATCTGTTTTCAGAAAGGTTATTTTAAAGAGAGATATCGTGTTCTTTGAGTGACAGTCTGGTAAAGGTCCTTGTGATCATCTGTGATCAAATGTATTATGTGTATTAAGAGTAGTCCCCAGAACAGTAATGTTGCTTGCAGGATCTAATTTTAAGTCAACTATAATGAATCTCTATATGCCCGAAAATTAAAGTTACTGATATTAATCTCCCATGTGAGGCAATATTGTCTCAAGATCAAAATTTCTGAATGGTGCATTAGAAGAGTATTGTTTGCCCTCTCTTGTGTAACGGGACACGCATACATCTAAGCTAGTAGACGCTTCCAGCGCCATGTCCTGACCTGAACTCTAAACGATGACTTTGATTTACAGGTTTACAGTTGACTTTGGTTAGCTTTTCTGCCAGCTTCATTTGGAATAGGACATTTGACACTGATGTGTGGCTGGATAGAACTACCAATAGATTCAAAAACAGTTTCTTCAGTATTTTCTGAGTATATTGAAAGAAGAGGGGAAATATCCACCTGAGAATGATGCATTGGATATTTTACATATGAGTGGCACTGGTTCAGGATGGAAGAAGTCTACATTCAGTTGAAAATTTCTAGCTATCTGAACTCAATGGATATTGCAAAAGGCAAAGGAGCTTTTCATCACAAATGGGTGATGAGAAAAATCCTACTATTTGGCATTCCAAAGAAAGTGCACATTTTCTCCCTCAAATGTGTCTTTTTGTATTATTTAGGAGCTTTGTGCGAAGATAAGTTGTAAACATGCAGCCCTGATAAATATTTTACTACCAGAGACTGGTTTTCCATCAGCAGGTGTGAGCTTCAGTGGAAATTTGGCTACAGATTCCCTTGGCCTGCAATATACATTCAATTCTGTTGCTGAGAAATTAGTTATGGTCTGTATAAACCTTTGTTTCAGTCATTATACTTAAAATTCTGCATTCTTCCCTGAGATCAAGATGTCTCAAACAAGAGCTTTGCTAGAAAATGGAATTAAAAGGATTTTTTTTTCCAGTCAGCTGCATCCTCAAGGTTCAAATATAAAATTCTAATGTTCCATCAGTGATTCCTGGGAGTGGGGTCACATTTAAGATAAAAGAAACTATATTTAGGTGTCCATATGTGAGCTGTGTGTTTAATTTCCTGATAGGTACAGCCAACAAACGTCGTATCCAAAGAACTATTTAACTGACCAGCCGTTAAAGTAAAATTCAATTATTTAAGTTTTCTGAAGCCTTTTGAAATGCCTGAGGCATTCCTACTGGACTGACAAATGTAACAGGATTTATGGGGGACAACACCATTGTGTAAGAGCAGGTAGAGACCAAGCAAGCTATCTCTCAGAACCTAAAATGACACAAGGCTGTATTTAGCATCAACAGGATGCTGGCCTAGATAACTGCTTCGGGGTGAGCTAATAATCTGAGTGGCACAGATAGATATCTCTGCTTAGAGTGAGACATCCTGGAGCATTTGAGACATTTGCATAGCTTGGACAAACATGACATAGGCCCTGCAGGAGACACAAACCGTATTGAAAATGCAGGTGTGAGCCAAGTGAGATCCACAAGGGAACCTCACATGACAATAGACACATTCATTTAGGCAAATAATCTGAGTTCTGGAACCCATTGACTTTTCATTATGTTTCCTATAAGTATACCAGGAGCTTAGCAGATGCATAGACATCTGCAGATAAACTATTCTGGGACTTTCATGTTTCATCATGTCAATACACGTATTGAAATTTCTCAGAGAACCACATCTGAAGTATCTCAGGATTAGGTTGGCAATAAGAAGTGGGTTTATGGATCCACAAGTCTATAGTGGACTCTAAATCAATGTAAAATCCAAACTAGTTTAACTCCGTTCTTGGTTAAGAGATGAATTAATTGCAACAAGGTCTTACCTGAGGTACTTTTCTCCCATTTGGTGTTTTCAGAAATGGTTACAATTTCTCCCCTTGCTAAAAGGAGTTGTGTGCAGAAAGAAGACTTCTCTTAACCTAGACCTACTGGGTTCAGATCTCACGTTAGTGGAGAAGAAAAGTGAATAAAAATGCCTAATACTCTCAGCTTTCAAGTGAAAGGTGGGACTCAGATACTCTCCCTTTTCTGATTCAGGTCTTAATTTTAACAGGAAAACACTGTATTTCTAGATGTTGCAAGCCTTTGTTTGACTTTAAACAGGAAATCAAAAAAAAAAATGAGTTCAGATCAGCACAAACGTATTTTTTTCTAAAAAGGGGTAAACAGAAAAAGCAGTAACTAGCACAGCCATAAAATAGTAATAGTAGCAATAACAATAATATAGACTCAGATGAAATTGAATTTCAATAGAATATCTGTGCTTAACTTCGTTTTCATTTAAACAATCTGGGTCACAGCTATGGTCTCCTGGCACTACTGTGCATTGGCTTCTAGTGGTATCTTCCAGTGTGTCTTTGACACCTCTTTCTCACACCACTCCAGACCCAGCTCCATTTCTCAAAGCACCTTTTCAGCTGTGTGCCTCTAGTTCCAGGTACAAAGCTTTATTTTGCAAACTACTTCCACAGTTTCGGCTTTCTTACGTTTTTCTTTGCTTATGCAACTAAATTCCATTGACCTTAATTAAGCTTGACGAAGTTCCAGAGCTTTGAATATTGTTTTTATTTTTGTTAAGATATCCTATGCTTCCCCTCTAAGTTGCATTTCTTGATCCTCACTAATTTTATCACTCTACTGCCAGCTTGAATGTAAACCCCTCCAGTTAAATTATTGTCTTTATAGAGTAACTTTGTAGTATTAAAGGCAAATCTGTAACACTTTCATCATGTTGACATAATGGCAACCCAAGATATCCCTGACTGCAGGAATGCTGGGGGCAGGAATTCTAACATTTTGCTGTAGGCTAAATTGTAAAAAGGCTTTAGCAGCTGTGATTGACCATATCTGCTATAAATCAACTGTAATGTATTTAAACTAGTGGCTTTTAATTAGACTTATGCAAGGCTAGGGACAATACTGAACACGATCAGGAAAAATCTCTGCTGCAACTCAGAAATAATGTCGGCATTTGAATTGCTTGTCTCTAATTGTGACACCTTCCATGAATGTCTCAATTTTCTGTTTTCCTTATGCTAGCCACACTTTAATCTCACTTCATCTCTCTGCCCCTAGCAAAATGGTATGTTGCCTTCTTGCTGAAGGCATGAAGGTATTCTCTTTTTTTTTGTGTTTTGCCATAATCCTTTCAGCAGCCTCTTCCTTCTCTACATTTTCTGGGTCTAATCATACCAGCCAGAAGTTTAGAAGCACAGGTCCTATTGACTTCTTTTATGTGTTCCTACACATAATAAAGGTGCTTTTGAAAGTCTCCCTCTGGGTGCCTCAAATAGCACTTATACTGTAGAAACTTAAGTGGAAGTGAAGATGTAAAAGCTGAACACCCACAGATTCCTTCAGCTTTAGCAGTTATTGCATGTCCTTTATTACGTCTAAAATTTGTATATTTGTACTCAATTTGGAAAGGCCAGCAACATTTGCAAAAGTGAAGTCTTACCCTGAAGAGTTTCTTGTTTCAATAAACGTGTTACCAAGGGAAAAAGAAGATGGAGACCTTGACATGCCTGTCTAATTTCAGCCTTTCATCAGAAGAGCCCTTTCTTTAACACTTCATGATAAATTCAGTCTATTGTTGACCAACTCTTAAACCAGAAGCAAGGAATATACATATTTAGGATCAGACACAGATCGAGATTTCTTTTCACATGACTCCTGGTCACTTTACAGTGTGTGGAAATCTGCTACACTTTGAGGTACCCATGCCTGGCTGGAGAGGCCCTCTTGGAGTTTCTCCATTGACTTCCATCAAGTTGTATTAAGCACTGAATCCTGGCAGAGATTTTGAAATCTTAAATAAGCTGCTATAGTTTCTGTTCACAAAAATATCAAGGCATCTACATTTAAATATGAGCTGAGTCATTAGAAACTCAATAGCCATTGAAATTAATTGTCATTTGGTGATCCAGTCTCCTATACAGATAGAAAGTTAATCTAAATTTAGACATTTACATGAGTTGTTTTCAGGGATCCCTTCCTTCTTTTTGGTTTTTGTTTTGGACGTATGGATTTAATCCTTTGAAAAGAAAGTAAGAAATCTGAGAACACTGCAAGATTAAAATGAAACCAGGAAAAATACCAGAAGACTTCTTTCCTAGCAGTTAGTTTGGGCCTATTTTAGAATCATAGAATAGTTAGGGTTGGAAAGGACCTTAAGATCATCCAGCTCCAACTCCCTTGCCATGGGCAGGGACACCTCACATTAACCATGGCACCCAAGGCTCCATCCAGCCTGGCCTTGAACACTGCCAGGGATGGAGCATTCACATCTTCCTTGGGCAACCCATTCCAGTGCCTCACCACCCTTATAGTTAAGAACTTCCTTATATCCAACCTAAATTTCCCCTGTGTAAATTTGAACCAGTTACCCCTTGTCTTATCACTGCAGCCCCTAATGAAGAGTCTACTCTTTTATAGTAGAAGGAAGAGAAACTCTCCTTGAATAGACATGATCTAGTTGAACATGAGCTAAACACATCTTCAGGGTAGCTCTTTATTTTTCACCTCTTATCTTAACAAAAGATTATGCACATTATCAAAATTATGTTAAAGGGTTTTCATTTAAATGAATATTGGACTTGCTGATATTAATAGCCTAACCTCCTTGAGTACTTGTTCACAACTAAAGGAAGGTCAGAACCTCAGTATTGCTAAGCCAGGAGTTCAGACATTGCCTGAAGATTAAAAAGGTGGTTTAAGCATAAATTGTAAGGGACTTTTCAATTTGTCTTTTGACTTGTTGACACCTCAAGAACTCGCATTTTCCAAGTTCTCCCTGTATCCCAGAGGGCCAAGAAACTTAGTTTCTTTGAAATGAAAACTAAGAAGCAGAAGCTTATGTTAAAAAACAGGACAAATATCATGATAGTATGAAACCTTCAGCTATGACAATGTTGTCATCTGGACCATTGTGATTACAGTTGCGGAAGAATAGCCTCATCTTCTTTATCTCTGAAGAAGGACTGAAGTTCTCTGAGGGAAGATAGTGACACAAAATAACAAAGAAGACTTCAAAGATAATTCTCTCACCTCCATGGAAACTCCTTTCAAGGAGTTTCTTTAACTTTGTAGTGTTTCTTTAACACTGTGCCTTTAACAATCACTGCACTGAAAGTGATTCTGATGGAAATGTATAATAAACCCAAGTGATTTCTTCAGAACTAAATAAAAAGTCTCAAAGTCCCCAAATGACTTCCCCAGTACTGGACAATATATGAATGGAAATTTGAATTTGTACGTCTTCAGATCTCTTACCCACTTGTTTTACTCAGGTTGCCCGGTGGTCTGAAGCTCACGACAATGAAAGCCAGCTGAAATTTCTTTACCAAGTGACATTTTGTAGTCAAGAGCTTACATTTTTTTTCAGAGTAATTTCTTTTTACTTGTTGCTAAAAAAATGTTCCTTTACTTCTCCTAAGTACTTAGAAAAAAAATTAAAACGTTTGAGAAAAAATCAACTTTTTCTTTCGTTTTTCCTATCCAGATTTTTCCTAATTTTAAGGTATAAAAATGAAGAAAAATAAAAGGTAAAATAACAAAGGATTGGAGGTGGGGGAGGAATCAGAAAACTGTGTTTAAAATTTCCTAATTTCTGTACTGAACCCATTTCATTCTATCTTTGTCCTCCCCTTTTCAGTCTTCTTTTCTTTCCAGTCATAGCTGGTAAGTAGCATGGCCCAAATTATAGATCATTTATATTGTATTAATATTCACCATTCCTTATTTTGACAAAACACTGATAAAAGTTGTTTGCTGAGGATATATATTAATATTAATAAGTGAATAATGAGTTCACTTAAGACTTTCATTATCTGTACATTCATAAGTTTGAAAGATTAATGTAATAGTTGAGCAAAAAATGTTGCTAATTATGGTCTCAGCTCAATCATCAGCACAGCTTTTTCTAGAGATGCACCAAAAGCAGAGATCAAAATATCAGCCTTGAACTTTAGAGTGGAGCTGAAATCCAGCCTCAGATTCATTGCTTAGTTTTAGCTTTACTCTTTATCATAAGGTTCTAAATACTTGTTAAAAGAACTCTTGGGAGTTATGTTTGTTACAAAAGGCTGGCCATACTTATTCCAACAAGGGAAAACATTGCCCTCTCTGTAAACAAAAAGCAGCTGGACTGTGCTTCAGAGCTCCAGTGAGAACACAGTTTATTGTGTTGTAGGTAGGCATTTGTGTGTTGTCTGCTTTATCTTGGAGCCAGTACTCTCTGCACCAAGATGCATGCAAATAATCTTCCCATGAGTTCTTGCAAAAAAGCGATTGCAGCACAAATCAAAACAGTCACAAACTTATGAAGCTGCCCTAAAATTGGTCTGAGAACTAGTTGAGGACCAAAGAACAGATGGACTGGGCAAGTGATGGCCACTGAGAGCTCAGATAACTCCCTCACTGGAGTCTGGAACTCATTTGTTTCCAGGAGACATAGGAGAGCAGAGTCCACCCTAGATAAACTTTCTTGTCATCTCATTCATGCTTTGGAAATTGAATTGCACAAGGTTTTTTTACAGGAAGAAAGAAACAAAGCCAAAATAAAACCTTCTACAAAACAGCTTTACTGTACATTTGAGGACAAAACTAATAAGATCAACTCAATCTGCAGTGCCAAGTCAGGAAGAAAATTTTCTCCAACGTTTTGACTGAGTCTATTAGCCCCTCTTCATTATAAAACTTCCTGTATTGTTCACAGTGGGAAACACGATTCCAGAGTAACTTGTCTGTCAGAGTTGTTCTGTTTTAGCAGCATGAAGATCTAATTTTTGAATAAATGTAGGAGATAGAACAGTAGAAGAGGCTGAAAGATGCTTTGCCTGTTACAAGCTTATGCTTGTAAAACGTAAATCTTTATGTACTTTTACTTTATTTGGACATTTCTAATTGCTGGGTCAGCTGGAAACTTGGGTTAGCCCAACTCGTGTCTGACTTGCTGTCTTAAAATCTCTATCCATCATCTGCAAAAAAGATTTGTACAATTACTGCCCTAACTTGCATGCCTCATTTAAATGCCAGAAGATTATTTAAATCCCTGAAGGGGGCCTACAAGGATGCTGGGGAGGGACTCTTCATCAGGGACTGTAGTGACAGGACAAGGGGTAACGGGTTCAAACTGAAACAGGGGAAGTTTAGGTTGGATCTAAGGAAGAAATTCTTTACTGAGAGGGTGGTGAGGCACTGGAATGGGTTGCCCAGGGAGGTTGTGAATGCTCCATCCTTGGCGGTGTTCAAGGCCAGGTTGGATGAGGCCTTGGGTGGCCTGGTTTAGTGTGAGGTGTCCCTGCCCATGTCAGGGGGGTTGGAACTGGATGATCTTAAGGTCCTTTCCAACCCTGACTATTCTATGATTCTATGATTCTAAGATTGGTGAATCCGTATATCTGTGTTCATACTAATACCCTGAAATGATGCATGCATATATTTCTAAAGAAAGCCTTTTCATTTCCTTGATGTGATACAGACAGATTTTTCCCAGTGGACCACATGACTATTCCAGAGGGCAAGTTTTATCACAAATAGTCCATTGACCATAAAGAAGATTATGGTCTGATTTCTAGCCTAAGTGAAATGCTTTAAGTACTGTGAATGTTTTCCAGTATGATTACTTGTTAGGTAAAACAGGCAAAGTTACGGCATTTTGTTTTCAAGAACTATTTTTACCTTTTCTGAGCTAATATGAAGGTTTTTCAAGATGAAGGCATTTATATTTCAAGGAACAGAACAAAGAGATACTGTAATGGCATATGTGAGCTACATTTACCCTGAGGCATTTACCATGAAGTTCAGTTTATTTTTTATTGCATCATTCTGACAGTTGTGAATAGGAAAAGTGAACATATTGGGATTGTCACTGGGAACTACCGTTTGTGTCTTTTGATACATGTGAGAGAGGGAGCATTAGCAAAAGAATCATCATTTGTGTGCACACAGAGGCATGTAGAGTCAGAGAGCTCCCTTAGTTCCATTTCATTTGGAAGTCAAGAGGCATGAAACAGTTAACCCAACTGCTGATTTCTTTACAGGGAAAGGAGGGAAGGAGTGAGGTTGGAAAGAAGGAAAAGAAGGAAGAATGGATGGAGAGAGACAAGGAGAAGAAAGGAAGGAGGGGGAGAAAGTAGGCAAGCAAGCAGGCAAGTGTGCAAGAAAGAAAGAAATGGAGAAAGAAAAAAGATAAATAAAGAGCAAAAGGAAAAGAAAGAATGAAAGAAAAAGAACAAAAGCAAAAGTAAAAGCAAAAGCAAAAGGGGGAGAGAGGCAGGCAAACAGGCAGGTGGAAAGAGAGAAAGAAAGAAGGAAAGAGAGAAAGAAAGAGAGAGAGAAAGAAGGAAAGAGAAAGAAAGAGAGAGAGAAGGAAGGAAAGAGAGACAGAAAGAAAAAGAGAGAAAGAAATAAGGAAAGAGAGAAGGAAGGAACAAGGAAGGAAGGAAGGAAGGAAGGAAGGAAGGAAGGAAGGAAGGAAGGAAGGAAGGAAGGAAGGAAGGAAGGGAAAAAGAAAAATAAAGAGAAAGAAAGAGAAAGAAAGAAAAGAAAGAGAAAGAAAGAGAAAGAAAGAAAAGAAAGAAAAAAGAAAGAAAGAAAGAAAGAAAGAAAGAAAGAAAGAAAGAAAGAAAGAAAGAAAGAAAGAAAGAAAAAAGGAAAGAAAGAAAGAAAGAAAGAAAGAAAGAAAGAAAGAAAGAAAGAAGAAAGAAAGAAAGAAAGAAAAAAGAAAGAAAGAAGAAAGAAAGAAGAAAGAAAGAAAGAAAGAAAGAAAGAAAGAAAGAAAGAAAGAAAGAAAGAAGAAAGAAAGATAAAGAAAGATAAAGAAAGAAAGAGAAAGAAGAAAGAAAGAAAGAAAGAAAGAAAGAAAGAAAGAAAGAAAGAAGAAAGAAAGATACAGAAAGATAAAGAAAGAAAGAGAAAGAAGAAAGAAAGAAAGAAAGAAAGAAAGAAAGAAAGAAAGAAAGAAAAAAGAAAGAAAGAAAAAAAGAAAGATAAAGAAAAAGAAAGAAAGAGAAAGAAAGAAGAAAGAAAGAAAGAAAAAAAGAAAGAAAGAAGAAAGAAAGATAAAGAAAGATAAAGAAAAAGAAGAAAGAAAGAAAGAAAGAAAGAAAGAAAGAAAGAAAGAAAGAAAGAAAGAAAGAAAAAAAGAAAGAAGAAAGAAAGAAAGAAGAAAAAGAAAAAAAAAGAAAAAGAGAAAAAGAAAAACAAAAAAAAAAGAAAAGGAAAAAGAAAGAAAGTAAGTGAAGGAGATCAAAGTTCTTTCTTCATATTTGCTGAGAGAGGTATAGATAGGTATGTTTGATGTGCAGACACAATTTAAAATGACCTTCTACAAATGTCCTCGTGCACAAAACAAGAAAAACCCATTACTCTAAATGTCTGGAAAAGTTCATTATATTTATTCTAGTCTCTGTGGAGCATCTTTAAGCAAAAGCATGGTAAATAATATGTCAATTTTCTATCGCCACCTATGAGTGAAAATACAGAACTGCAAATTATTCTTCTGTGCATAATAGAAGATATGTGACATCTGTAGTTCAACGGTTTGAAGACATTTATATTTATATCGGAGGTGAAACCAATGAGGGTTTATAATTTCTGCAGGAGACACAACAATTTTCAGCACATGTAGTTTTTAGTAATTTTGGGGGGTTTATTCGTATCATAGATTTTGAGACTTGTCTCAGTAGTTCTACTGTCCTGCCCTAACTGAAGCCAAAATGTGGGTGTTGTATAGTTGAAGATAGAAACAAGCTTCTGATTTGGATGGTGCATGCTATAGGAAACAAGGTTCATCTTAGTCTCCTATACCAACATTATATTGACAGACTATGAGGTATAAGATATAGGTAGAGAATTAATGGCAACTGATGCAAGAGGGGAGGAGGATATAGGAGAGAAACAAGCACAAAGGTTTCCTAAAATCAGCAACAGGCTGAAAGTGGGATGAACCAGAAGACCTGAGAGAATGTAAAACACTGAGGTGCTGAGTGGCTGAAGAATGGAGATGAGAGGGGACTGGAGATGGGACAAAATGTGCAGGATAACAGGACTAGGGGGAAATAGGTATGGCTGCTAAAAGTATGGGGTTCATAAGGTCACAGGGTGTGAGATGGCAACAGCAGCACTTGAGGAAGAATAAGACAAAGTGAAGACAACACAGTCTGTTGAGACAGTGCTTTAGAATTCAGGTAACCTGGAAACCCTATTTAATTGAACTACAAGATTCTTATGTGATTGGAAAAAGAAAACCATAAAAGAAAAAACTGTAAAATATCTATGGCCATAATTCATGGAAAGAGTCTTGGTGGGATTCACTGAATGACTGAAACACTGCAACTGAAAGATCTTCAAGCTATGAAGAAGAAAAGATTTTATTCCTCTTTTCTTTGTCCCTTTTTTGATGATCCCTGATTATTCTATTCTTCTGATTAGCTGTGAAAGACATGCATCAGATAATAAAAACTAGAAGAAATGAGCAACAGAAGAAAGCCTTGTGCGTTCTCCAGGTGGTCATTTTAAAATGCTGTGGCAATATATTTAGGACCTGAACTTAAATCATTTAAACATCAGGGGTTTAGTTTTCAACACTTGCTGATCAGTAAAGCTGTTTGGGAATGTGGGCTTAAGAGAATTTTCAGAGATCCAGGACTTGTGCCTGGTGAGAAGAAAACTCTTAAATTGGCCCTATTGGAGAATGAAGAATTTATATTTCCAGCAGTTATTTTTATTACTCAAAGAAAAAATCTGTTACTTAAACCAAATTTATTTTGGCTTCGGATATACTGCTTAAAAAGTTCAATTAAAACTTGTGCAAGTCTCAGAGTATATCTACTGCTCTGAAGATATAATGGAATATATTTTAATTTGAGTGAAAGGATGTTGAAGATATAATAAAAGACTTTGACAGGTTTCCCAGAGAGCAAATGAAATTTAACTATGCAGATCCTACAGGCAAAAAACAATTGTTCTCAGAGATCTGTTTAATACACTTTAGTTCAGCAAATATGGCTTTACCACTAATGCAGGTAAAATAAAAGCAATATTTTAAATGATTACTCTACAGTCTAAGGTGGTTGTCTTGAGATTTTTGAGGATAAAGCAGAATATGGAAAAACTCACTCAAGACAGATGTGATGTCAATAAAGCCTCAAAGGAAGAACTGGAAATTCGCATGACCTTTCATCAAAAGGACAATTATTAGACATTTAAATAGCTAAAATTGCTCTGCTCTGACTACTCATACTACCTTTTTCTTTTAGTACATGTATACAATGTTAGAGTAGATATATGCTGTATGCAGCATTCCTTGTGAATTGTCTATAAATCTTAATCCCTAATTTAAAAAGCCAACAAAAACCAAAGGCCTGAAACTCAAAATAAAAAGGCAATTTGGAGATTTTAGTGTTTCTTTGCTTAGCTTGGTTCCAAAAAAAAGGGTATAAAGAGGAAACAGTCTTAGAAACTGGGCACAAATCACTGAAAAAATTGTTTTCACCAATTTAAAGCTGGGTACTCGGTGGGTACTAATTGGCTGAATTGACTACCCAAGCTGAGGACTAGCTTGCAGTCTTTAGAACTGATTGGAATTAAACATAAAATTATGATCCAGCTGAGAATTCGTGGTGCCAAGGATAAATTGTCAAAATCATTAGACTTTGGTTTAGAAATGACATGGGGTCAGATTATCACAGGTAGTTACATGGCTACAGCAGCATATTCCTGTTATCTAAAAGCTTCAAAAGCCCTGCAGCCCATACCTCCTAGGAAAATCCTTGTGTCCTTAATTTTGTTCTAAACACAAATAATACGTAAATGTCTACTTGTTTTCATTAACGGAACTTAGTCTCTTAGAAACATTAGATTCCCTTGAAATACTACTTCAAACCCTCAATTGGCATGAATTTAATGATGTGATGTTATTGATGCTCGCGAGGCTCAAAATTTGTTTTATTACTCCAACACACCTAGCTCCAGGAGTCCTGTTATGAAAAGATCAATTTTTATTTAGGAAAAGATCAGCTTCTGCTTCTTGCCATCCAGAAAAAATAGTCTGAAAATGTAAAACTACTCTTAAAGCTAAATGGAAAACAAATAGAATTAGTTCTGTGACTCTCTTGTGCTTCGAAATATCTGATACTTTATAGTGGACCTTGCCTTCCAAGAAGGGGACAGACTCATCACTTATTAAAGGCTGAGGTTATTGATACTGGTGCTCACCTGGTGCGCAACATGAAACCCACAGGTGGTTCTTACAGTGAATACCAAAGAGATCAGCGTTACTGTGTCAATAAGTAATACAGAGTGAATCAAATAGAGTGCTTGTACGCTATAAATACCTTGAAATCAGCAGAAATGCCATTCCACAAAAAGCAGACCCAGTTTTGCAGAATTGAAATAAACAGTTTTACATGAATAGCCCAGAGGGAGAGAATGGGTTATAAAACCATCTTTCCCTGCTCCTTTCTCTCTGCTTTTTAGCTGGCTGGTGTTTTGTCTCCCTCTTTTTCTCTTTCACTCCTGACTCAGTCAGTCAACTTGCTTATTAAGTAAACAACCTTCAGAGCTGCTTGTCTGAGGAGTACGGTTCCATTAAGTAAAAATATGGAGTGAGAAACCCTTGAGAAGCAATGATCAGAGATCTAAGAATACAAATGAACAAATGCATTTTCTGATTTAAATATGTTATTGTTATTGGCATCATTATTCATCTTCCAGTAGCTTCAGAACAAACGTCTCACTGCAGTAAACTTTCATAGGCATAAACATCCATTCTACCCTAAATAACTTCCACTGTAATTGAATGTTAGTAATATAAAACACTTACCAAGAAATGAGACTGACTCATACAGAGAGTCAACTTACTATGTGACAGGTGGGTTCCAACCTATTTTTTAAGTGGGGAAAATGTTCTTTGTGTTGATGCTAGGCTTTCTCAAAGACTGGTTGTTTTTTAACATGCGCCCCTGCAGTGATGGCTGCCAAAAAACCTTATCTTTTCTTCATTCGGCATTCAACTTAATGATCCTGCTTCATAATGGTCTTCAAAGCTTTTTGCACAAGAGGAGGGGAGGTCTGCAGAGCCCTCTGTCTTCCCCTGCAAAGGCTCATGTTACTGCATAACATGTGAGATGGGAGCAGCATTAGGACTGTGGACTGCTGCAGCAGAGCTTCCCCAGGTCCGCCATGCAGCCCTCAATCCACATCACCCTTTCCCAGTGCAGGAATTTACTGTCTTTGCCACTCAAAGTTAACACATATTTTTTTGTCCAAGGCCTACAAAGTACTTTGGAAACAGAAAGCATTTCAAAACATGCCTGGAGCATCACTTTAGAAACAAGCAGACGCACAATATCCCTGTGAGGCAGAACAATGCTATTATACTAATTTCACAGATGGGTAAACTTGAACGCAGTAAGGTAAAGGGCTAGATCCTGTTTGGTGCTGTGATTTGGTATTTTAGGAGATTAAGCAGCACAGAGAGCATTTTTCCCCTAGCAGGAAAGCTGAAAGGCAATCTATACAAGCAAATACAATAGGAGTGCAGCTGTAAATGCATTTACTCATACAATGCATCCATGGAAGAGTGTGGTTTGCCAGCTAGAGGGCACGCTCATCTTTTCTGCTGAGCTGCACAGGTAATGAAGTCCCCAGTGCACGTTTTCCCAACAAGCACACTTACTCCTTTTTAAACAGGAGTGAAACGCGTCCCGTCTGCCTGACAACCTCTCTTCCTCCATGTTCTCCAAGCTGGACTGAGTCCAAAGCAGATGTTGCCTCTGCTCCACTCCTTTCACCCTCACCTCACCAGCAGAATGACCCTGCTCAAGCACACGGAGAGCACCCAGATGTCCTCATGGCCATGCTCAGATCTCTACCCAGGCCATCCCCTGAATATTAATGCCTATCTTCTTGCATGTTCCCAGGAAGAGACTGCTCGTTGGCAGGCTGAAGGATCTCTTTGCATACGCTAGGCAAGAGGGTTGCTGAGTTTGAGCTCACTTTTTCACTTTGCACAACGTGAAATTTGTAATTGTCTAGTTGAGGAAGGGTGGCAGCGTGAACAATTGTTTTGTTCAGACTCACAGAGCTGATAATGCTCTTCTGTTCATGAAACTGGGGCTGTTAACGATTCGTGAGCTGGCATTTCCTCACAGTTGATTGTGCACAGTATCCTTCATAATTTGAGCTTGTCATTTGCATTTTTCAGGGGGGAAAAAGCCCCAGCAAAACCTCTCTTTTTTTCATGGTAGACTTCTCTATAAGTGTGCAATTACATCCTGATGCTCCCTGTGATTTGTGCCTTGTTCAGCACATTGAAAGCCTCTTTTAATACATTTTCAGAAAATATATTCTTTCTTAGAAAAAACCACAATTTTTCCATGTGACACAGCATGAGGGTACTGTTTTCTTATATCTGAGGACTTTACACACATATAAGATGCTTCAAAGAGCTTTTGCATCATATAGAACTATTTCTGAGAATTAGTGCAAGAGGAGGGGACTTGCCAAGTCTGCAACTGACTGTCAGTTCACTCGACTGAAGCATCACTCTATCCATCTCCTGTCCTTACCACATGGATGGTAGGAGTCCACTGGAAGGAGCCTTCCACATCCAACAAAGCCTCAATAATCAGTCAGACCTTCAGTGTAAATGTAGAAGCTCTTTACAAGCTCACACAGAAATATCAGGTTCCAAACCATAGATCACCCAACTGCTGTCGCTTTGGCTACATGACTTAAGTGGCTGAAAGATAAAGTACTTTCAATATCATAACAGGCTTTGAAGACATATTTTAGCATACATTATTTTTCATAAAGATTTTTTTTCTTAGTATTGCAGGCCTAAATATTAAAAATATACTGTTGACTTTAGGTCTTTCAAATTTTAGGTTGCTGTGAAGTCCTGCTTCTGAAAGGCAGGATACCTTCAAGTGCCTTTGTTTAGAGGATCCAAATTGCTAATCATTTTAAAGCAATCTTTTCTATAATTACATTGTAGACCACTACAACCAAAATCATCTGAAGAGATATATTATCTAAACAATATGTGAGACAATCACTGTTAGAAGAGCACCAAGCCTCAAATAACCAGGTAACATTTTTATTCCATGAGGGCGGAATTGAGCCAAGGGAAGGCTCAGAGTCTGTCTAGGATTTGAATCTTGTAGTATCAGGGAACCAGACACAAAAGATGCCAAAGTAAAACTACCAAAAGTTATGGATTATATATATATAAAAAGAGAATAACAATCTTACAGGTATGTTTCATATTTAGTCATAGTTATGTGTGAATAAAATGATAGTTTGCACCATAACCCATGCTCTCCTGGTACAATAAGTGCAGAAAATTTTCTGTCTATAAGGAGCCAGCCAAGTCTAGAAACAAGGCTGCTTGCAATCATTTAATAGCACATGCATCTGACTTCTCATTCATTTCTAAAGTATAGGCACTTGGCATGATAAAAAGGTTGAGATTTTTCTCAGTGGCTTTAAACATATGCAGTCCAAGCTTGTTACCTGCCAAAATTTCTTAAACTTAAAAAATCTCATGTACACATATTCCATTTCCTAAGGCACTTTTCCAACTCCTCGCCTGTAAACGTGGGATAAGGCTGACTGAAGAAGCAACAGTCATGAAGTCAGCACGTAGCGAGGAGCCTGATTTTTTAAGATGGTTGTTAAGAAATCTCCTCTGGGAGAAAGTGAACTGAATTGTAACCCTTGATAATTAGATAATTTCTCTCTTATAACCAATGACTGTCTTATGTGAAAGACATTAGTGTAAGACTGAGGTTAAAATAGTTTTGTACATATGTGGTGGTTTGGGTCAGCTATGTAAAGAACAGTCACAGAGTATATGTAAATATATGCACTTCCCCCCGGTTTTAGGAAACAGATAGGGAACTTTTCAGGTCTTGTTCGCAATTACTTGCCAGAAGTCATCTAAGCCCTGTGAGAACTTGTCCCCAGGTTTACACAATCATTCACATTCATGTATTTTCTTAGCCTCAATGACATTTCTCAATCTTCATGTCCTGAAAAAGATACATTGAAAGAAAAAAAAAAATCAGTACACTAAGATATATCTCTTAGGAATTAAAATCTCCCCATGGTACATATTCTGATAGTCCTGTGACCACCACTGTCGTTAGAAAATCTGTACTAAATGCATAACTGATGGTTCTTTATCTGTCAATTTTATGCTCTTAGAAATCGGTCATGCAAATGCCATTCAGATGATTTGGTTTAGCAAAGCTGATCTGCCCTGTTCTAGAGGTAAGCTGAAGAGTATTTTAAAAATCATAAGGACTGTAATCCCCATTTCTAACTGAATGCATTTTATTACACAGATGCAGCAAAATACTTCTGGACATTTAATTCAGCCTAAAATTGTCTCAGTTACTAAAAGCACTGAAATATTCCGGAGCAATTTTCCAAAGTACTACTGCTAAACCACCATTTCCTGTGGCTGTTAACACAATAAGAAAATAAACAGAATATTATCTCAATTTAATGAATTCAGATTTATCTCACCTAGATTTATCCATTTTAAGGTTAGATATCTACCATAGTTATCTGAGGTTTCTCAACAACGAAAGGAGGGAGAGAGAGACATCTCTAGAGCATGATTCATCCCCCTTATCTTAAAAACCTATCTCACTTTGGAAGCTGACTTCTCCTAACTGTTAAAAAGGGATGTCGTATTTCTAATCTGAATCTGTCTAGTTTCAGCTTCCAGCTACTAGATCCTGACATGCCAGATTAGTGAGCTGTTTACTGTAAAATATATCTTCTCTCTGTGCATGAAGAGTGTAAGTAATCTACTCTTCAAAGAACTAAATAGATGGAGATCCCTATTTTCCCACTATATGACATTCTGGTTGCTCTTCAAATAAGTCTTGAGAGATAATATTTCTTATCACCCAAACCAACACAGCTGGAAAAAATAGACAGGTTTCTGGGCGCATAAGCTCTTCTTTAGGTCTCACCGAGTTCAAAGCTTCTCAATGAAAAGCAAATTCATTTTCATTTTTGAAAAACCATTTAACTTGACAAATTAAAGCTTTGCAAGGGATGAAGCACTTCTTACACATAATTGGCACTCTAAGGTTTTAATTCAACAAAAAGCATCACAATAGCGAGCCAATTTGTCTTCTATTGCCAAGAGTCTCTTTCCAGTACGTACACAGCAAATTCCATACATAAATGTGATGATTTAAGATCACACTCCTGAAGTTCGCGGGAATCAATGGAATTGTTTCCTCTAAATGACTTTCATTTAGGCCTTTTGGTTCAGCTCTCTACACTCATACAGGATGAAAACTTCCATGAGCCCTGAACAGCAGTCATTAGGAAGCTACGATGTGCTTGTAGGAATAAAGTTCACATAAATGGTGAGAGAAAGCACACTGTTAATTTGCATTTTACTTTAAAACTCACAGTGTATTCTAGAAACCCATGACCCTATTATCAAAGGCTAGAAGAAGATAATGAGATTCTAAATAGGGCTCTGAATAAATGAAGGTTTTCTCTCAATTATGAATGGATACATACTTACATTTAGAGAGGTGTTCACATGTAACTTTTCTGAGGTCTTTGTCAAATATTTCATTTTGTCAGATGAAGGTCAAGGGGACATTTTCACAATTACGAGATCACTGTGAAAAATGTGCCTGATAAAGATAAATCCAATCTCTAAGCAAACAGATTCAGACAACTAGAGGGGACAACTTCGAAACATTTGACATTTTCACCCTCTTGGAAACATAGAACCATTACTTCATCCTTACTTTTCCAGTCAAATCCTCAAAAAATGAATTAAGTTAATCCAAGAAATTAATAGGCAAAAGGAAGAAAATATGGCTGAAGCTGTAAAAAATAATGCCAGTGTCTGCTTTTAAACACAGATACAAACTTAATCTATTTTTCTGAAACATTCTTCACCCTGCTTTTCCTTTTTTCTTTTATTCCTTAAACAACTCGATTTTAATGCAAAAAAGTAGCTATTTCAGTGAACCAAACATGAAAACATTTCAGTGGTAACAAACTTCCTGATGCGAAGCTTAGAAGATATTCCAGACACTTTCCCCAAATCTGAGAAATAAAGGATAAACTAAAGCACTATGCTTTTTTAATTTAATTACAGCAATTAATACTGTAAGAGGCACTGTTTACAGGAAAAATGTCACAAGTGATTCAGTCTGTGAGCTTAACTCTTCTGACAAAACCCAGTATCCCACACTTTGCAAAATGCCATTATCTTATCAACAATACTTTTGTCCAAATATGCAGTAAACAAAAAATCTGGCTATTAAGCAGGCATATCATTCTGTCCTTGTAGTAAATAGTATGTTTCCATAAAGCACAAGACCTCTTTCCTCTTTTGTCATGGCATAAATGGTATTATTGGCATTGCTTCATTATTTCTTCAATCTACATTGGGTTTTCCCTAGGGCATGGCAGCTGAGATGTGCTTGATTCTCTTTACGTGTCCCGTTACTTGTCAACAAGCTAATGCAATTAGGACTTTTCTTTCCTGGTGGTCTGTGTGTGTGTGCCCTGTGTGATTGGTTTTATTTAAAGGTGGACTAGATTCAACATTCTTCCTGGTGCAGAGTTCCACAAGCCGCAGGTGCAACTCATATAAGAGCCCAGTCACAATTAGTTTGGCATATTTAAGGTTTCTTTGAACCAGCTCTCCAGGAGAATTCTTGTGTTATTTCGCAAATAGTTGCACATGGAAATTGGCTGTTTGATTAAAATAGAAATTCATAAGCCTTTTAAGAAGTATCCCTGTTAAGAATAAGGGTTGTGCTGAAAAATCCAACTATTCGTATTATACACAGTAGACATCTTTCCACCTGAATGCTTTTCTCCTTTTTTTTGATCACATAAGACAAACAAGAAAGCTTCTCCTGAGTTAGAAACAAGGCTAACCCCTTTAAATCCACCAATTTGAAGAAAGAACAAGTCATTCATTTTCTATCCATTTTTATTTAAAACTGTAACATTTATATCTCTGATGAAATATGCAGTTTTGTTTCGTTGGCAGTTACAAAGCCCTTTTGTGCTGTTATCTTATTCTTTATATTCCTGTATCTTTCTTTCTGGAAGCTAACAAATGACAGATTTTTAAACTGTCTCAAATCTTTTAGAACTCCTACACTTTCCAGAACTTTAGTCACTTAAAGCTGTAAAAGTTGGGAACTGTGATAGAGATTTTAAGTATACTTTTAAAATTTGAATTTCTGATTTTCAATAAAAATCCCATTCTGGCATCAAAAAGGGTTTGCCTGAAGATGGTTTATTGTAGTCAGAAATCTGTTTCAGTAGTTTCTCTAGCTTTAGGTGAAACTGCTTAATTACATTTTTAATTTATAGACACGAAAACAAAATCAAAACCAAAACCAGACTTCAGCTGTTCACACAAATTTTTGGAATTCCACACTTATTCTCGGAATTCAGAACCGGACTTTTAGATAGTCATTATTGGACATGTATTTAATTTCTTTGTGTTATAGCTGAACAACACCATTTGTAAGCCCTTTTTGTGAATACTATCTGCAATATATTCAATGAAAATTTTCCTTTTGACTTCAATAGGATCAAACTTAAGCTGTAAGGGAACTAATAGCATAGGGTTTTAGTTTGCAGCAGTATGTGATCTCCATTACCCACTGAAAGTCAACCCCCTCAGGTTATGTGATATCTGAGGAAAACGTTTTTTAAATCCTCAGAGTGTCATATTTTTACCATGGATATTCATGCTGTTATTCATGTTCTATCAGGTATATACTCGTCTTCACAGTATTTTTGCCACACACTCTGATGGCACCATCTGGGACAAGACTTTTCCCAGGAATGGGTTAAGCAGTTAGAGGTAAAAAGTGGGCACAGGAGAAGGTGAACAGAGAAGCAAAGTGATTTGTTGGTAGTCACAGGGTGTGTGACTTGATTATGTGACGTGCAGATCTAGGAAGGGATGCCCGTTTTGGAGGACAGGGCCTCCGTTCATATCATCTGCATTACTCAAAAGGAATAGAAGAGAAAAAAAGTACCTCTTAAAAAGTTGATTGGGTTAAGTGTTTAGTTTTGAGGACACTACCAATAAAGGCATCCGCACCATTTAATGAACATGGATGGAGGGAAAGAAGATATAAAAGAAAAAGAGAAGTGCCTAGTGTAAAAAGCTGACCACATCACATGCAACAAAAAGTTAAGCTCAGGCAAAACTGAGCTAGACATACATAACAGCTCCCAATAAATGTGATAAACTCACAACCAATAAAACAGCAGAACCAATCTCATCTCACCATAAGACAAAACCGCATCTGTGAAGCAAATTGTCATTATTTTTCAGTGGGGCACCAATGCAATATTCTGTAACATTAATTTCTAACAAATTAGATTTTTAAAAATAATTCTACATGTGTGAGAAAAGCTTTTCGCATTTGAATTATTCACTGACTGTAGAACTTCTGGGTTTTTTTTTCATTTGGAAAATATCTTCTTTAAATATTTAGAAAAAATATCTATAAACAGCATGCAGTTTTAATTACAATTTATACGCTTGCATTTTAATTGCCTTTTAAACTAATTTAGCTTGTTCTTAAAGTTAATTAAACTCGTTGGGGGGAAAATGTTCCTTAATTCAGTTGTGAAAATGGAACAGATGTGGTGATGTATTTGTGATTGTGTCTATCAGTCTGAACTTATAAGAATCCTTTTTATCTTGAAGTCTTTAATAGACCTTTAAAACCATATGAGCAAGGTGCCCTCTGCATTTCTTATGTGCTTCCAACATTAAAACCGTACATGCAGAGCACATGCTTTTTTAATTAGTTTGCTCCTTCTAAAATACACTGAAGCTGAATATAGAGGAGGATGCACCAATGGCTGTATTCCTACAGCTTCAGGGCTTGGGACTTTTACTCTGAGCTTACAAGCATTTAAGTAATTCTAATTCAAAAGTACTGCTTGACTTGAGCAGTTCTGACTTTTGGAAAGAGCTTCTGGGAGGCCTTTGAACAGTTAGGCAGTGAGTAGAGGGAAAACACATTCTTTGGGAAGAAAAACAGCAGAAATACATATCAGTTGAATTAGAGGTCACTGTGGCACCTGCAGTTCAACCCTTGATGTAGCTCTGAAGTGGCCAACCTGATGCTCGCAGCAGTTCTGCTGTTGCAGAATACATTGTGGGCTGGCTGCAATGTCCACAAAGTCCAGAGCTCTGAGCAGTTAGTCCATGCTGAACTTGATATTAAACTATTTGTTTACAGCTGGTTCAGGTACCTGTACTCCAGCCATAATTACAAATGTCACCCCTGAAAATGAAATTACTTGTTTAGAAAATGATAAGGGAAAAATTAAATTGCCAAATACCGGTTTCTCAAGTTAAAATTCGTTCCAGCCAAATAGCCCTACCAAGTGACAAGCTTCTGTTACTACCTTGCTCTGATAGTAGGCTGTACATAGTGGTAGCCACCAGTGAAGAAACTCATAGCCCATTTTCCCTAAAGTGACATGTTCATATTCCTTTCTTGAAGGAATTTATCTGATAAAAATACCAGACCGGTAACGAGTAGTGTCCCTCAGGGATCGGTGTTGGGACCGGTCTTGTTCAACATCTTTGTGGGTGACATGGACAGGGGGATTGAGTGCGCCCTCAGCAAGTTTGCCGATGACACCAAGCTGTGTGGTTCGGTTGATACGCCGGAGGGAAGGGATGCCATCCAGAGGGACCTCGACACACTTGTGAGGTGGGCTGATGCCAACCTGATGAAGTTTAACCATGCCAAGTGCAAGGTCCTACACCTGGGTCAGAGCAATCCCAGGCACAGCTACAGGTTGGGCAGAGAAGAGATTCAGAGCAGCCCTGCAGAGAAGGACTTGGGGGTGTTGGTCGATGAGAAAATGAACATGAGCCGGCTGCAGTGTGCGCTCGCAGCCCAGAAAGCAACCGTATCCTGGGCTGCATCAGGAGGAGCGTGACCAGCAGGTCAAAGGAGGTGATCCTGCCCCTCTACTCTGCTCTCGTGAGACCTCACTTGGAGCATTGTGTGCAGTTCTGGTGTCCTCAACATAAAAAGGACATGGAACTGTTGGAACAAGTCCAGAGGAGGCCACGAGGATGATCAGGGACTGGAGCACCTCCCGTATGGAGACAGGCTGAGAAAGTTGGGGCTGTTCAGCCTGGAGAAGAGAAGCTGCGTGGAGACCTCAGAGCAGCCTTCCAGTATCTGAAGGGGGCCTACAAGGATGCTGGGGATGGACTCTTCATCAGGGACTGTAGTGACAGGACAAGGGGTAACGGGTTCAAACTGAAACAGGGGAAGTTTAGATTGGATATAAGGAAGAAATTCTTTCCTGAGAGGGTGGTGAGGCACTGGAATGGGTTGCCCAGGGAGGTTGTGAATGCTCCATCCTTGGCAGTGTTCAAGGCCAGGTTGGATGAGGCCTTGGGTGGCATGGTTTAGTGTGGGGTGTCCCTGCCCATGTCAGGGGGGTTGGAACTGGATGATCTTATGGTGCTTTCCAACCCTGTTCTATGATTCTATGATAATCAATCTAAACTAAACACTAACTCTCCAGCCTGTCATGAAAATGGTCCAGTGAAGATTCCTGGTTACAGTGATAGTATCTGATCCATATTAAACAACTAGGGTATTGCAGACAATTGGTCTTTTGACAGACAAAGAAGAGTAAAACCATAAAACGAATCCAAGCTTTCAAAAAGACCATTACAATGATCAGAAGTGACTACCCCACAATGCTCGTTATAGCACATCTTGAATGGTGTTTAACCAACATAAGCAAACAAAAAGAGATTTATCGGGAGGGTTGAGGGAGAACAATAGGCAGTGTTTCAGTCGCTTCAGAATGGAGTGCTAGATACCTAGAAATTCCAAAAGAAAGAAAGAAGAAAGAAAAACACCAAACCCCTTTCATGCTCACTGTATCCGGCTTCTGTGGGTCAGTGATTCAGAGGTCACTGACATAGCCTTACAAGTTATAAAAAGAAAGCCTCAGTTAGCCTATGGTTCTGTTATTGCAGCAGAAACAAGCTCGCTGCTGGTTTGTTAACTTGTTTTGATTCTGCTCTACTCTTGTTTCATTGACGTACACAAGGCTGACATCCAGAGACACTCTTCTTGGGCAGTCATGTGTATCAGGCCCCGTACGCTCACTGTCAGCTTGATAGGACTACTAAATGACTGTGCGCTGATCCAGAAGCAACTATTCCTCACACTGTGCAACTTGTTGGAGCTTTTATGCATACTATATAGTGTGTGACAGCTACTTTTGTGCATGTGTAGCTACTCATTATATACACATTTAAATTCCTTTGCTGTAGTGCCTGCATGTATTTCACTTACAGATAAACTTTATGATTTTTTTTCCTCCTTTTGTCATTAGTCTTTATTTTTCATGCTCTTTGGATCTGAAAGGATTTTTTTTATAAGCTTTTTCTTTTCTGACCATTCATGTTTGCAAGAACTATTTCATTAGCTGTTGCAGCATATAAACCTCATGGAATTAATCCATTCTTTCACACCCAAAGGCAAATTGAAGTCACCTCAGTAGCTTCTATAAAATGCAGTTGAGCTTGTAATTTTAGAAGATTATTGAGCACAGAGATGTGTGCATGCCCTGTTGGAGGAGCTGTATTCCACAGTTACTATTCTCTTTTACCTCATTGTTGTCTCATTAGACAGGCTGTAAGCCTGATCCCACAAAAATTCACAGTGCAAACCATGATGCTCTCTCTGAATCAGATAAACATCTGGGAGGTTCATATGAGATCCACCTTACCTAAAAAGACTTTTGGAACCAGGGACCACTTATTTCCTTGGCTGACAAAGCACTCTCAGGTGTCGTGGATCACATCATTATGCACATGGGTAATAAGTTGCAATTTCAAATTCTTATCTGTTGTAAAGATTTCTGTAGGTGCTTAGACACATTATGAATATCCCCCACTGGTTTCGCACACTTGGTTTCATGGTGGCTCTGTGTAGGACTTTGAAAAGCGATAGCCTAATGTCAGAACGTGAATTCGCTTTGTGTTGTGGCTGCTTGGCAACTGTGGTCTCTATGAAATCCTGATAAAACCTTCTCATACACCTTCATCACAAACATGGGTGCTATTTAATTGTCAACCGTATCCTTCTAAAAATTAGGCAGTATTTTTAGTAATCTAGGACCTTTTATAGTTGATAAGCACTTAAAAAAGCTATTAAATCTAATCTAAGCAACTTTTTGGGGACAGGAAAGAATTTTCTTCTACATCTAGAAGGATTTTCTACAGGTGCCTTTATATTTAATAGCAATTCTACTTTAAATACCTCCTTTTCACATTTCAAACCAGTTTGCAAGCCTTCTATATCCGTTCCAGGTTTGGAGATCCACCACCTCACTGAAGATCAGCACTACAAAGCAATCATTTCCTTGGTTCTCTAAACAATGTTGCTTGTCTGGAATATACTAGTCCAAGGTGCCTTCCTTTTGTTGTCATTAAAGACTTATTTTGAATCTGCTGAGATTCCATGCTGCTGGCATTCACATTTACCCTTGGACAAGAAGAAAAAGACTGTCTTAACCTTGCTAATGCCCAAGTCCCAGAGCACAAGCTGTCATGACTATGCAAGCAGTGAAATAACCACAAGGTCTCTGTAGAGTTTTAGATTATTCCCTGTTTGCACATAGGTTAACTGTGATATGAAAGAAGAGAAGAAAGAAATTATGCTGTACTGATTCCTAAAAAATTGCTGGCAAGAGTCAGCAAGCAATGTCACTCATTATTAAAAAGCAAGTAATATAATTTCATTTTGTCATCCTTTAGTGACTTCAGTGACGTTTTCATTTACCCTTCTTTTCTACTGCTGGTCACACAAGTTATGAGCTAAGTCGACAGTTCATGAAGCACAATGGTTAGACCATTGCAAAGGGCAAATTTAAAGAGAAGAAGCTTCAGGTGCTTACATCTATCTGAGCTATACACTCCTGTTAGTATCTAACAAGCGAGGAGGAACTGATGTTTCTAGGAAGCAGTTTATTTTCATCCTAATATGCGTTCTGTAGCAAGTTGTATAAACATGCTCCAAAGTGTGGGTTATGCATGTGAATAGCAAAGTCTGGGCATCTAGTTCAGTTGAAGGTATGAGACACCTAAATTAGAGGAGATTAATTCCCCTTAGATAACTTAGAAGCAAAACAGAAGCAGCACAAATCAAGTATTGTGAGTCATTCAGAGAATAAACACCAGCGTTTGCTACATATCATTTTTGTTTGAATGGAGATAACCTAATGTCATTTCAACAGAAAATACCTGAACTAGGATTTTCAACAAGCTCATATTGCGTAATGTATCCCAAGTCACATAGGAAATGTCAATATGTTTTCTTTCTCCATTAACTTTAGAAGGCAATTAGAGGACTAGTTTACACTAGACAGATCGCTTTTTGAAGGCTAGAAGCAAAAGAGATTAATTCTACCCTATATGTTTGCTCTGTGTATTTATTTTTTCCAAAATCAGTCTTGTGCTGTCACCTGGTGTCTAGTCTGGCTGGATCTATACCACTGATTGACACTGTTAAGAGTGTGTGGACAAGACAGCATTCAAAAGGCCCAGGTTTCCCTGCAGATGCAAGTGACTGTCACTAGAATAGCGCTGTTTCTACATATTGTCCTTGTCCTGACAGCTCAGCACAGAGCTATGGATCAGAGCCAGTTCAAAACTCTACAGACACAGCAATCTGTAGACACTAGCACAGGGCATTCTGCTCAGCAGTATTGTTTCACATCTCTGGCTTTCCTTACAATGAGCTGTGGATACTGCATTTTCACTTTTGCAGCCAAAGTTTTTTGTTGGTACCATGATAGGAAGAAAGGATTTTTCTTTTGGAGGGGTAAGGTAAATATCTAAGCACAAAAGCTATTTTCTACCTTTAGTCTGTTCTGCATAATCTGTCTTCATTGACACCACTGTCCTGATGTCTGATAGGATGCCGTCTGCAAACATATATTAATCATGCTTACTGTCTGCCTAAAGCACCCCAGAAAGTATTAGGAGCTTTGATCCTGCATATGATCCAGCATTTTGCAAGTAGCCATCACAGATCATACATCATGGACAGCAAGCATGGTTGTTCACAATGGTGCATTGGTCTATTGTGAATCAGCCTTGAATATCGTTCATATATAATTCCTGAAACTACTACTGATTTTGTCTTTCCTATATGGCTTATAGGTAGTCTTAGTTAGTAACAATATTCCACTAGATCAGTAATGGAATAGTTGCATCCCATATTCTAAATATATTGTTGTTTATCAGTTTCAGAGAAGAAAGCCACTCACTTGCCAGAATGGATGGAAATATTTGTCAGAAGATGCTGTAAAGCTCATATAGAGGATTTAGATGTAGAATACTGCTAGAATATTTTGAGTTATGCTGGAGGTCAGTCACCTGTAATGTACCAGTTACAACCCCAAATGAACCCAAGTAGCAAGAAAAAATTTTCTTAATTCAATAGGGGAGACTGTATAAGGGCAAGAGAATTAAAAGTTTGGTTTAGTAGGAAAGAATGAAATAAACCCACTTCCACCTAACACAAACTTAGTTTTATTTCTGAACAGCCTGTTCATTTTAAGAAGCTGGTTCCAATGTTCCCAAGCTGAATAAGACCACTTGTGATTTCTGCTGAATCCAGACAAAAGCAATTTTTTACAGTTTATCATCACAATATTGATTCTGTCATGTTTTTTTATGATACAAGATTGATGTGGATGTTGGAAACTGCTAAAGGGAGTTCAAGATTATGTTACGTTCCAAAGAATGGTTTATAATATATAGCAAAACCTAACATTTTATATTGTAGTGAATTAAAAAACTTATAAAGAGAGAAATGATCCATGTGTACATGTATTTAGTCAGAAACAGCTCCATTGATTAATTTAAAGAAAGATAGAATAAAGAATATGGCAAAGACATCAGGAAAAAATACCAAAAATGTTGAATGAAATAAATTAGAGGAAACTTAGGTTTTAAAGAATGATCAAATGAGGATATTATAGCAGTTCATACATTCTCTGCTACTAAATGTAGGTTAATGTCAAACAATTCTGTAGAAACATTAACTCTGAACGACATGCTTTTGCACTTTTTAGATATAAAAATTTGCTTAAAAGACTTAAATATTGTTTGCAAGCATTATTCATTTCTTCCAGCTTCATCTGCAATAATTGTAGCTATAAATGTCACCACACCACTTAAAATCCTTCAGGGGCTGTTGCACACACACTTTTGATACTGTCTTTTTAATTATCATATTACGTAGGCATTGAGAAAATTCATATATCATTAAGATGCAGCTACTTTCTTTAATATTTCCACTGTATTAAAATAGACTATCCCGTATCATCTTTAACTTCCTACCACCCAAAAGAAAACAAATAAGTGAAAAAGAGGTCAAAGTTAACATTGTGATCAGCAAAGGTGATAAACTCTCCACAAGTCTAGGGTTTTTGTTAGGTAACAGCTAGTACAAATCTTAGGTGTATGAGTATGCTTCCTTCCATGGAAATGCAAGTAAAATAAAATTCTTTATCTGGTGCGTTTGAAAAACAGTATTTCTAACAATGGTTAGACATTTTCTCACTAAGTTCCTCCCTAGCCCCACAATTACTGAGATGTCTGAGAAATCGGCTTCTGAGCCTACAGGCCCTGTCCTTCCCCAAACCCTTCATGTTTGTTTTGTGGGTAGTAGTGGAGATTATTCCTTTTTCTTATAGGCATTCTTATCTTTAAAGTAAATATTGCAAATCCTTAACTCCGTATTCATCCTGTATATTTTTTAGTACTTAGCTAAGGCTCCAAGAGTGCAATCGAGTTGCTCATGGCTGACAGAGAAAGATGACCACTTGAGGAGAGATCCTCATGGTTCAATGATCTACCCACAGGAACAGCCTTAACTGACTGAACTCAATATTGAGCATTTCATTTAAATTTAAAATTAGATGAGAAAAGGCTAGGCCTTAGTGTGCTAAATACAATAAAGAAGTGACATCTTGGGAGGTTGGGTATGAAGTTCAAGACAATCAACTTCCATTCCCAGTTATTTTGCTGGCCAGTCATACCTCCTCCTGATTTGGAAAATGAGGACCTCTAGCCTAAAACTCTTTTAAATATATTAAAGTAATAAAAAAATAAAGCCGTACATGTGAAGTGAACATTCTTAGCATATATGTTATTTTTATCTTAGAATAGTGGAAATTTAACTTAGAATGGTGGAATCTTAGCAAGGAATTTTCTCAGTTTTAAACAGAAATGTGTGGTACGTTAAAGACATAAAACGTTCTTTCAGAAAGTTTACAAGGATTACATCAAGGCAATAAATGATGAACACAAAACATTGTGCCAAAGTTCCCAGTCATTGTCTGGCTCAAAGATCAAATCTTTCTTGCTAGAAAAATAATGAATCAGAACGGTTTCTTGTCCACACACCCTCTCAGAAGACTGAGTACATGTGGTGCCTTTAAACTGTACAATGCTGATCGAGTGACAGATCTTGAAAGCCCATCTGCCCTAGTATTTCAGCTGCTGACACTTTTGTTTTGTGGGAGTCTATTCACAAATTTTTATTTGCTGATGCTTTTCATCATAAATGTTTAAAAGTGTAAGTGCATAATCATTTTCTGTTAAAAAAGGCTGATTGAAATCTAACTGAAGTCAATGGGAGCTTTTCTTCCTTTGACATCAATAGGCTTTGGATCAGATCCATACAATGCAATTTAGTACAGCAGTTAAACGTGCTAAAGTTCCATGGACTAGAGAGAGGCTTTAGAAATATTCTCGACAAATGCCCTCAGTATCAAGCTGTTGTGGGAAGAGAGCATTTGTTTGGTGGTTTTGGAGGTGGGGATGGAAGGCAAACAGTAGAGGGGAATTGAAGTGGATCCAGGACCATAAGATTTTAAATTAAAAGCTATAGAGTTTCTTACAGTGCCCACTAACACTGAGATGTTCACAGACATAAGTGGGACTGTAGGAAAGTTTCTAAACTGCAGAAACCTCTTATTTTTGCATAAGAACTGCTTCTCTTAAGAAAACACACACTGGAGTGTCCTGGAACTGATGCTTTGCTCTGCGCCCATATAACATGCCCAGGGATGTTATGGTGCATAATACAAAGTGTCAGCCTTAGTATATCTTTGGAACTGGGCCTTACAGAGTAAGTGTGCTAGATTACCAGGACTTCAAGGTTTTCATGTATAATACAACCCTTCATCTCTGAGCAGTCATGTAAGACTTTGAAAATAAATCAAAATTCTCTAAGAACATTAAAGTCATCTAATGCCGTTAGATTTCAAAGGTGCTGTCCTTAAAAGCTCTTTGTGTGAGCTGAGCTGTCACAGATTTTTGCAGCCAGCACTTGCCTGGTCACATAAGTAAGCATTTTTGAAGCAAAATCAGGAAATGTGCATGAATAATAATTACACAATAGGTGTTGGGGCTAATTCCTCAGATCCCCAAGAAGCACAGTTGCAATGTCAAACAAGGGGAACTGAATACAGCCAGTCCCTGGATAGAGTTGGATACCCATTCTGACTATCCAACACATGAGAAGCAGCTTCTCAGAAAGGTCTCCCAATAGGAAACGATGTTAAGTCATGCGTTTCTACTGCATCACTTCAGGCTGCTGAAGAGATCAACCTCCCCTGGAACATCTACATACTGCAGACCCATCTCCTCGTCTCTCTATGGTATTCCACTGGTCACTTCACTTATTTACTTCAAGAATTTCAGTTCTCTGGGCTTTGGGTCTTGCTCTTTCACTGCTTGGGTTTATAAAGTTGAGTGATTTCATTTTTACCAAAGGGCATGTGCACAGGGAAATTGCTGCTGTTTAGGGACCATAGACATGACCGCACAAGGCAGTTGTATAGAAAAGTAAAACGTTGAAATACATGCCAAAGAGTGATTGTTTTGAAGTATCTACTAAACTGGTGTTTATGAAAGGTAAAATTTAGTTCTGCCTCCTTTCCTTTGTATTTTAATTAAAGAATTCTCAACCTGTCCCTGGAAATCCCAAGCAGGAAAAAAATCAGCCTTTTCTACAGACAACTTTAAAGGAGACTGGGGAACAAAAAAGCACTAAACTTTAATGAACTCTTAAAAAAGGGAAGATTAAAAAATGTGTGATCAATAGCAAAATGGATCTTCTGCGAGTCTCATGTCTCTTCTGCCTTTAAGACAAAGGCACATTAACAAGCACACAAGCACAGGAAAAAAATACTAAGGGCTATATTTGCCTTCCACTTACACCGTGGAAAACAAATGCAAAGCATCTGACTCCGAGTAAGTTCCTTCTAGGTAAAACCTGAAAAAGGAACTTTAACAAATACTTCTGTCACAATTACAGTCCTTCTTTTTTATTCTCTTTTGGGTTGTCTTTTTTTCCTCCAATTCATCACATCTTAAATGTGCGAGGAGACAATCCAGACACTAAGAAAAGACAGTTCTCAGGAAAGACTGAGTCACTGGAAGTTGGAAAAACTAATTCCTAGTAAAGAGGAAAAAAATGTCTTTTGACAGTTTATTAGTTCCAAGAAGAGGAATCAAGGGTGGCCAACTGTTCCTGTGCTGTTAAAATATTTATAAGTGAATGCTCCGGAGAGATGTGCTCATTTAATGACTTTTGGGAGGTTATTCCTGAAGGTGCCTGTGGCCAACGAGCTTTGCTTTTCTGCCTTGTCACAGTTTAATGCCAGCCAGCAACTCAACCCCACTCAGCCGCTTGCTCACTGCCCACCCCCCCTCCTCACCAGTAGGATGGGGAAAAGAATCAGATGAGTAGAAGTGAGAAAACTCGTAGGCTGAGATAAAGACCCACGAGTAGAGCAAAAGCTGTGCATGCAAGCAGAGGAGACCAAGGAATTCATTCATCACTTCCCATGGGCAGGCAGGTGTTGAGCCATCTCCAGGACAGCAGGGCTCTGTCACGCATAACAGTTACTTGGGAAGACAAACACATCCCTCTGAACATCCCCCCTTCCTCCTTCTCTTCCCACCTTTGTATGCTGAGCATGACAAATATAGTATGGAGTATCCTTGGGGTCAGTTGGGGTCAGCTGTTCCAGCTGTGTCCCTTCCCAACACCTTGTGCACCCCCAGCCTGCTCATTGGTGTGGTGGGGAGCAGAAAAGGCCTTGACTCTGTGCAAGCACTGATCAGCAGTAATGAAAGCATCCCTGTGTCATCAGCACTGTTTACAGCACAAAGCTAAAACACAGCCTCATACCTGCTACTGTGGAGAAAATTAACTCTACCCCAGCCGAAACCAGCACAACCCCTACCTACCAACAGATCCTACCTACCTGTAGATCTGATGTATCACTGGGAATGTCTCCTTTGCCTTCAAGTGTCCTCAGTCTCTGATGGTCCAAATACAGAGTGGGACCTTTGGGGTTTTTCACCAGCTTTATCACAGGGTTTGGAAATACGCTTTCTCCCCAGCCTTTCCAAACAGAATGCACATTGTCTATGCAGTCTGAACAAAAATAAGGAATATTTATTTCAGACCTTGATGGATGCAATTGATGGGAAGGAAAATGCAAGGGTAAACCGTTTATACAGAGGACCACACAGCATCCTGACATAGCTTTATTCTTCTTCAAAAATAATAAATATTCATTAACCATTAGTGAAATGCCTCCACAATCTAGTGGGATTTTTTTTTTTTTCTTGCAAAGCTACAATAAAAAGGACTCAGAATGTAATTTAGCTTATTAATATTCTTTATTTGTGTTAACAGTAGTAATCAAGGCCGAGTAATCACTCCCAGCCTCATTGTGCTCTGACAAATGACCTTTATTTGCCTGTCACTGCACGATGTATCTGTAGCTGAGAGCAGCAGATGACCTGCTACAGGCTTCAGAATAAGTACACGTGGGAGCTAATGCAAACTCATCCTTTCTGTGATAACAGCGCACTACACTGATGATGGGAATGGAAGACAACACAATTTCATGCTATAGAAACTATTTTAGGTCCCCCGTCAATTCTTCTTTTCTTTTTGCTCTACACTGGGATGAGAACCACATTTTTCCCAAATACAAGTGTGTCTATCCTGAAAGCAGAGGAGGTCAGATTCATGGATATTTACTTTGCAGAAGAATTTTTCCCCTCAAGTTACTGTAAATTAAGCCAAGCAATGACTTAACCCGTGCTCCCCAGAGCTTAGACCGCTGCCTGAATTTTTTAGTGTCTTAGCTTTAAACTCCTTCACTTCCACTCTTTCTTTTCTTGTTTCTTCTCCCCCATATCTTCCTCAACAACAAAAAAATCTATGGAGATTAATTAAATGATTTCTGTGCTTTTTCTAGTTCTTGTTAGTGCTGAGAAACTGAGCAGAGATTTAGGGAAGTACACAGGCTGGTGGCTAAGGCAGAAAACCAGGTTTCAAGAGACTAGACTCAGTTTCTGGCTAAATTGGAAATCTCTTAAGTGTCACTGTTCATTAATTGTTCTCTGTCCTTTTCCTCTCTCTGTAAAATGAAAACAAGGGTACTTCTTGCCTCCCAAAAGTTTTTTTTTACTGATTTTTCATGATATTTGTTAAGTTTTCACTTGTGGACATTGTTTATTATCTCCCATGGAATTACATAGGCAAGCTAAAGTCCCCAGTGAAGGAAACAAAGTGATTGGGGAAAATAATAGTCTTCATCATGTGAGTGTGCTTATTTAACCTGGGGATGCTGGGGGAAACTACTACAGTAAAATTGTGTTGAGATTGACTGTGGTGCTTGGCATTGGATAATTCTGGTTGTGCTGATTTGCAGGAAAGCTCCACACAAGTGGAACATCCTAAGACTGGTTCCAGAAAACAAAAAAAACCCCAAACAAACAAAAAGGAAGGGATTCTGCTTCCCAAATATGGAGGTTTGATGCGATCTAAATGCCTTAAAGCGATCAAATTCAGTCTCTAACTGCCATCCCCTAAATACCCTGTGCAGTTCAAAACACCTAACTCTAGACGCACCGTGGCAGGTCAGCTGAATATTTATCTTTCTAGGCTGTCATATCGGCTTGATCTACTCCAACAGTGATGCAAGCAGACACACCTTGTTGACGTCTAGATAACAACACGTAGACACATTGGAATTTCTTAGCCTGGAGATGAATCTCACCCCAAATATTTGAATAGCTGAATTTTAAGAATGTAGGGCTTAAAAGTGGTTCCTATAAAGAGATTGCCAGCAAGTTTCATTCTGCTCCAATATTTCGTGTCCTTCACAGTGACCCAAACTGAACTCTTGAGTTTATAATGGCATCTGAAGCCAGGTGACTTTCCAATAGCTCTAGGCTTTCAAATGTCATGCTGCTCCACTAATTGCTTAAGCAGCTGTACTTTTATATCTTCTATCCTTTTTGAAAAGGTAATCTATTTAAACTTGTTTTTTTATACAAAGAAACTAAGAAAACAGCAAACTTTGTTTTCAGAGGGGAGCAGACAGGTGCAGGAACAATAGACAATAGCAAATAAAGAAAGAAAACCCTACCATATTGGAATGATAAACAGAAGGAGCAGCAGAAACAAAAAAAGCAACTGATCCTGGCATAGGGGGCAAGGTTATTATATCCCATTGAATTATTCATTGTTACTCTTCTAGAGTTATTTGGGAGATTCTGTGAAGGTTAAGTAAGAATAGCAGAAAAAATAGAAAATAAGATTGAATTGATATGGACAATTTGGTGGCAGAAAGTCATTAAACTTTGCTTTGATAAATAGTATTTATTGTCTATGGAATGAGTCATTAGACTTCAGCACTGAAGACGAAGGTCATGGAAGATAGGAGTGAACTCAAAGAGAAGCTCTAACACTTGGGCCCCTGCATCATCTCACAGCTGTTATTGTTTAACATCACATCCAACATCACCACTGATTCCAGAAGCTTTCCTGCAGCCTGTTTCCAGTGTAATAAAGCAAACCAATTTTCCCACAATTGCAAAATCTTCTTTAAATTTTGGTTAAATCTCTATCCCATTAAGCTCCATATATCTTTTATTAGTGTCTATTTTCAGTATTTTAGCCAGTAACAATCCCAATATATTCCTTATAAATATATATGGCTTTGGAGGTAGGGGTCATTTTTGGCTGGGAGGGATGGTTTATGGTTTTGGATATTTAATTCTTTTTACATTTTATTCTCTTGACTCATTACAATCTGTAAGAGACAATGAACAATGCGAGTTCAACAGTCAGAATCTGTACAGATTGCACTTGGACAGTAAAGTACCCGTGCCTGCAAATTGACTATATTAAGGTCTCAATTTCCATTTTAACAGAGAACATGGAATATTTATTTGTGGAAATAACCTTTGGCTTATCAAAAAGAAGGTTAACAGGTGGCTTGATCTGAGAGTATCTAAAGAGCAGCTAGAAGAGAGCTCTTTAATCAAGTGGCCAGAAACAAGCCAAGATCCAACAGCTAGAAATTGAAGATAAAATTAAATAGGAATTAAATGCAGACTTTTATTCTGAGAGTAATTGGCTGTTATTTGCTGTTGGTTATTAGATTACAGTAAGAAGTGGTTGATCACAGGAACACAAGATGTTTGAGGTTGGGCCTCTGGAGATCATCTTGCCCAAAAACCTCTGTCATCAACAGCAGGCTGCTCAAGGCTGTGTGCAGTTAGGATTTGAATATCTCCAAGGACAGGGACTCTGTAAGCTCTCTGGGCAACCTGTTTAGTATTTGATCACAGTAAAAATTATTTATCATACATTTAAATTGCATCTCCCTCATTTGAATTTGTGCCCTCTGCCTATTGGCCTGCCACTGGGCATCACTGAGAAAGGTCCAGCTCTATCTTCTTTACTCCACATCAGGTAATTCTATACATTCATAAGACACCCATAAGCCTCCCTTTCCAGGTTAAATAAGTGAGCCCTCTCAACCTGTTATTAAAGATAACAGGAAAGGATTAAAGATAACAGGAAAGGATTCTATAGTTACATTTAAAATAAAAGACAGATTAGGGACAACATGGGCCCTCTCCGGACACTATTGAGAGAACTGGCTACCCTGGATTTGGAGAAGGCTGAGATTCTTAATGACTTCTTTGCCTCGGTCTTCACTGGCAAATGCTCTGACCACACCACCCAAGTCTTGGGAGGCAGACACAGGGACTGTGGGAATGAAGACCTTACGCCCACTGTAAAAGAGGATCTGGTTCTAGAACATCTTAAGAACCTGAACATACACAAGTCATAGAATTGTAGAATCGTAGAATCATCAAATAGTTAGGGTTGGAAAGGACCTTAAGATCATCTAGTTCCAACCCCCCTGCCATGGGCAGGGACACCTCGCATTAAACCATGTCACCCAAGGCACTGTCCAACCTGGCCATGGGACCTGATGAAATCCACCTGCGGGTCCTGAAGGAGCTGGCGAATGAAGTTGCTAAGCCACTGGCCATCATATTTGAAAAATCATGGCAGTCAGGTGAAGTTCCCGATGACTGGAAGAAGGGGAATATAACCCCCATTTTCAAGAAGGGGAAAATGGATGACCCAGGGAATTACAGACCAGTCAGTCTCACCTCTGTGGCTGGCAAACTCTTGGAGCAGATTCTCCTGGCAGGCATGCTAAGGCACATGAAAAACAAGGAGGTGGTTGGTGACAGCCAGCATGGCTTCACTAAGGGGAAATCCTGCCTGACCAATTTGGTGGCCTTCTATGATGGGGCTGCGGAACTGATGGACAGGGGCAGAGCAGCTGATGTCATCTACCTGGACTTGTGCAAAGCCTTTGACACTGTCCCACACGCCATCCTTGTCTCTGGATTGGAGAGACATCAATTTGATGGGTGGACCACTCGGTGGATAAAGAACTGGCTGGATGGCCGCACGCAAAGAGTTGTGGTCAATGGCTCGATGTCCGGCTGGAGACCGGTAACGAGTGGTGTCCCTCAGGGATGGGTGTTGGGACCGGTCTTGTTCAACATCTTTGTCGGTGACATGGACAGTGGGATTGAGTGCACCCTCAGCAAGTTTGCCGATGACACCAAGCTGTGTGGTTCGGTTGATACGCCGGAGGGAAGGGATGCCATCCAGAGGGACCTCGACACACTTGTGAGGTGGGCTGATGCCAACCTGATGAAGTTTAACCATGCCAAGTGCAAGGTCCTGCACCTGGGTCAGAGCAATCCCAGGCACGGCTACAGGTTGGGGAGAGAAGAGATGCTGGGGATGGAGTCTTCATTAGGAACTGTAGCGACAGGACAAGGGGTAACGGGTTCAAAAAGAAACAGGGGAAGTTTAGATTGGATCTAAGGAAGGAGTTCTTTACTGAGAGGGTGGTGAGGCACTGGATTGGGTTGCCCAGGGAGGTTGTGAATGCTCCATCCCTGGCGGTGTTCAAGGCCAGGTTGGACAGAGCCTTTGGTGACATGGTTTAGTGTGAGGTGTCCCTGCCCGTGGCAGGGGGATTGGAACTGCATGATCTTAAGGTCCTTTCCAATCCTAACTATTCTATGATTCTATAACCTCTCCTCCACTACTTCAAATTTTCCCATCAAGAATGGAAGTCTTTCCACCAGTCTTTCCTTAGTGCTAGGATTTGCTCCAGTTCAACTACAAATTATCAAGCCTAATTGCATGGCTTATAAAGTGATATTTATCATGTAGGAAGTCACATAACTAGAATAACACATTTTTCCATTAAAATCTTTAGAATAACACCTTTGCCTTTCAAAAAGAACAAGGTTTCTTTCTGCCTCAAAGAACTGAGATTTTTCAGCTATAGGAATAGAATTATAAAACCTGAATAATTTTCTGCGGGTAAAAAAACCAAACAAAACAACATTTTCTTGGACCAGATCTTTAATTACTGACTGGGCTATGCCATACTCAGTTCTTTTGGTCTACAGTCACTTGAGAATTTTGTTATAGGCACTCGTTTCCCTCCTGGAGACACTGGCATTTTGGATTTTGCGGGTCAGCAAAAAGGCAATGACATGGCAGGAAATCCTTGACAATTATTGCCTTTACCTCCCATTAGTAATGTGGCTGCAGCAGGGCTGCACAGCTTGAGATCCTTTACCAAATGATTTTCAAAGTCTGGATTTTTTTTTGACATGACTTATTTCTTTGCTTGAATAGGCAATCACCTTAGCATCTATCACTTTTCTTGGCACAGGGTTAATGCTATTACATCTGATCTTCCTGGGGAATTTTTGTTTGTTTTTTTTATACCTTTCACTGGAAATCAAGCTCTAGATTTAGTTCATCAGTTTGTTTGCTGGATCTGTCCCCCCTCTCACACTGTATTCCTCTGAAAACAGTCTGGGATTAATACAGGAACTGGACTATAGAATTATGGAATGGTTTGGGTTGGAAAGGAACTTAAAGATCATCTAGTTCCAACCCCCCTGCCATGGCCAAAAGGGATCATAGGGCCAATTACTCAAATCTACTTCAGGTAGATAGATATTGGGGCATTCAATGGGAAAACCTTCCAGAATGGTGTTTAACTCCAGCAGAGACCCAGCTCCTGGGATGCAGTGAACTGGCAGCTCTCTGGATGTGAGAAAGGTGGCCACCATCATGAGAAAGGCCGTGCATGGATGGAACATGCCTTTTCCTCACCCAGATAGTTCAGCTATTGTGGCCTATTTTTCAGCTGCTGGGGTTTACCTCTGCTTCCTATTGGAAAATGAAACCAAGTATAGGGGCTGCGCACTCCAGCACTGTCCTAAATGGGGACATAACCCAGATAGAAATGTTCAAGGAGCTGCAGAAGGAATCGGTTTGTTCTGACAGTCCTTATTGACTCATAGGCATTCATGCATGCTCTCAGTCTCTACGTATGTGCTGCTCCCCGGCTGCTTCCAGTCTCATACTGGTATGCAGCTTGTATTATTTCTCCCTTTAGCTTTGAGTTCTCTCAGCATTAAAGGAGTCTTGAAAGCCTTTGCCTTTGTACTGTTACAAATTAACACGTTGGGAAATGAATTACACCACCCACCAGCTAAATAAAAACAGACTGATCTAAGAAAGTCATTTATTGATCTTTCTTTTGTTAAAGTACATTTCAGGATGTAAAATACTAACTCAGCTAAATCAATACCCCTTTCACTACCAAGTTTGTCTTTAAGATTATGTGGTTATTTCTGAAGGGTGAAGTTTATTGTCAAGACATGTCCCTCACAGACATGGCCTTAAGTTAAGGCTACAGGATATGTATTGGGCAAATGGAGAGGGAGAGTGTATCCAACAATGGTGTGTGGATCTTCCAGGAGCAATTCATTAAAATCTCAATGACATATGAAGGCAATGTGAGGTATAGTGCTAAAAGCTGATATTGCTTCTAAGTACAAAGCAATTTTAAATCCCTTGCTAGGAGTATAGCTGCAAATTCTGGTTTAATCATTTTTCCTATTCGAATCTTTAACTGGTTGTCGTGGTTTAAGCCCAGGCCGTAAATTAGAACCACGCAGTCTACTTCCCCCCCCCCACTCCCCAGAGGGATGGGGAGGAGAATCGAAAGAATGTAACTCGCACGGGTTGAGATAAGAACAGTCCAGTAACTAAGGTATAACACAAACCACTGCTGCTACCACCAGTAATAATAATGATAAGGGAAATAACAAGGGAAGGGAATACGATACCGCCCGCCGGAAAAGAGCCTGACAGAAAAGAGAGCGTGCCCTTCCAGATAACTCCCAGTTACATCCTGGGCATGACGTGCTGTGGTATGGAATACCTCTTTGGCTAGTTTGGGTCAGGTGTCCTGTCCCTGCTTCCTCCCGGCTTCTCCTCCTCCCTGGCAGAGCATGAGACTCACAAAGTCCTTGGTCAGGGTAAACATTCTGACCAGCAACTGAAAACATCGGCTTTATCAGTATTATTCCCAGGCTGAAAGTCAAAACCACAGCGCTGCACCAGCTACTAAGAAGGAGAAAAACTGACTGCTGCTGCTGAACCCAGGACACTGGTACATATCAGCATAGCTTTACTGAACTCAATGGAGTCTCATTGAAAATCTGGCACTTTTTTGATAGCAAGGAAATATTTCTAAACGTATCTAAGCTATCAGCTAGTTACTAATTTATGCAAGGTTTGCATTTTAAAATACTATTTTTGGGAATCTAAACAAAATCGCTTAGAAAATCATATATAAAAGCACTATTTTAGCTATACTAAGGGCCTGCTAGGTATCAGCTATGACTCATATACAGCTGCAAAACAGCCCAAATAGAGAGAGGGGAATCCGGAAGTTGTGGCAGTGATTTTTTTCCCCAGCAAATTATCCTACTTTACCTGGAAGAATTAAGAAAAGCAGTCTAATCACCCTTTCTATTTTATTCTTTCCTACTCCATGATTTAAAAATTCTCTGCTTTTTCTGCCTTTTTTTCCCCCTCTTCTTCCCTGCAAGGAAAGTTTAATGAGGCATATTTGCTTGTTTCCATGGTATTTCAAAGAAAGATTGCCAGCCAAAAGCAAAGAAATATATAGAATAAAGCAGGAAACAAACGTCTGTTCTTCAGTAACAGATACAAACCTTACTTTCAGAATTAATTGTAGAGAAATATTTTTCTGTACTTGGAGTAAGTGAAACCATGTCAGTCATTTTTTACTTTGATGTAAAGTCTGATGTTTTACAGAAAAAAACGATTGGTTACTCAGTATTTCTCTGTACTTTGTGCAGGACCTACACATGTATGGCTCTAAAGAGCCATTAAGAACATCCTTTGCTATTGAAATATTTCATAACTAAGTGACAAACAGGATTCAGCTTGTGCTATTCGTACAGCACAGTACTGTATTATGCACTGTTGATGAGATCTGAATTTAAGTCTGTGGAAAACACTTGGTCAAGAAGGGCAAAAGCATCCTTTTGGACTTCCCAGGTGGGCCGAAGTCCGTCATTCATTGTTCACCCAGTAATTCCCCATGTCTGGTACGACAACATTTGTGCAAATGCAGTTATCATAAAATCCAAGCTTTATTAAAATCAGAGACAAAAGTTCATGAAGCTCAGGGGATCAAGCATAGGGTTATGGTCAGAAAAAATTATTCTTCATTATTATTATACTGTTAATTATTTGACTTATTTTTAAAGTGCTTGAAAGTTCAGAGAAGGGATAGGATCTCACCCTGCTGCCCTTGAAGGCAATGCTAAAATACCTATTAATTTCAGCAAGCCAGATTCAAAGACACCTAAAATACTGCAATTAAATACAGACTGCACCAACAGAAATTGAAGCAAGTGCTACATTTACTGCAACATGTAATGAAAAATATAGACAAGTGATGCATGAATAAAACATAGAGGTTCATCAAGAACCTTGACCTTTATAACCATGAGCAAACCACTAAAGATTGGATCTGTCATTTAAAATGACGTACCTGAGGTGGGAGCCTCAGCTTTCTCTCTGGTCAACAGAAAAAGATCAGCAGCTTCAGAAGACAATTTAATGCACCTAAGACTTGAGCCTGCCTTGTGACCAGGAGTTTTATTTAAGTGCCTAAACCTAGATGGGATGAACCAGAAAGAGCAAATAGACAAAATAAATAGTAGTAGCAGCTGGGACAAAACTGCTGTGGGCTTTGCAAATCCTCTTGAAATCTGATGTGCCTGATATCCTACTTTACAATAGCATCTCCAGAGATTTGTTAATACAACATACTTTTTTAGCATAAAGCAAAAAAACCCTATCTATTCAACAAAAGTGGTGGTGTTGGGGGAGGTTCATTGCAATCTTAGGACTAGTATTTTTCTAGAGCTCTGCTTTACTGTTTGAGGTTTTGTTAAACCTCTTCAAATGTCTCTTTGAGCTACATGAACTCACCCTTGCTGGTGTTGTCTTTGTTTGGGATTCGCTGGGGGATCTGGCTGTCTTTGTGCAGATCTCAGATCCAGCCAGTAATTATCCAACTACAATAAAACCTGTTAATTCTACTCCATTGCTGCTGATCAACGAGATCTAATCCTCAGTGATTTTAATAAAATCATTGTGAATCAGGCAAGAAAACAAGGATATGTCTGTGGTAATAAAAAGCCATAGGTCATAATATTGTCAACCTGAGCATCTGATTTTATGAAATACTGTTATTTCAACATGAACTAATGAAAAACGGGGACTATCTGCTCAGCAGTTTAATGAAAGCATACACATATGTCATCTTACCTATGTGTAACAAACAGTTACTTCATCTGACATTCTTTCACCCACTTCCACAAACCTATAAAAATAATACCTTTTTTCCCTAGGTAATCCCTTTTTCTTGTCTAGCAGACAAGAAGGAATTATTACCTTCATTTTATATAGGAAGTTATTGCCCAGAAAAAAATTAAATGACTTTTTTTCAAATACAGAGGGTTGAGAACTAATTTTTCCTAAATTCCTCCCTACTGCTTCACAGCTCTGTTATAAATATTCTCTTTTGCAACTTGCAATTATTTGTAGTTTAGAGATCAGCGTGTCTATGTGTTTGGCAAAAAGCAACACAAATGCAATAGTTTCACTAAGGCAGTACTTGCCTACACAGACCCTGTTCACACAGGCAGTCACATCTTAGACAACATGTTCTGGTTTTCTGCAGATTAAACCGATTCACATCACCGGTGTTGGCCTCCTGGAGCATAAGAGCAAATGCAGCTCTTCAGACTATGAGGTTTAAGTCAACTTCCATAATTAATCTACAATTTAGGTACTTACGCGCGAACATCGTGAAATAAAAGACAAAGCAGATCATACGGCATTCCTGCATTTGCCGCAATTTCTGAGTAACATTCCCTTATTTTTTAAGGAAAGAAAAATATCTCTATTCAACTAAAGTGTTAAAATATTACCCTATATATACTTCCAGCAAACGACTTCTCGGCATGGGTTAGGCTCTACTTCGAAAACTATTGTCATCCAGGAGACAACCTGTAGTTTTAAATGACTAGGCTGTCAGTTCTTTAGCTCTCTGCACTTGCTTTTTCTGCTTTAGTGAATAGTAACAATTACACGACAAACAGCATGTTATTTCCAACTGTGGTTTTTTTGACAGAAATCTTTGTGATACAAATATTGCAAACTTACCTTCTTTTGCACGATTAATTTTTATGCAGATTTATAAAGCCTTAAGAAGCTTTTCATAAAGTCCTACAGTCTTTTGACTCTGGAACAAGACAGGAATCTTTTCAAAAGTATTTTTATTAAAATGGAATATTTTAAATAGTGCAGACTTGGGAATTTTTTTGCTAGTTTTACTAGATTTGTGTTGAGATTTGCAAACAGTATATTTCATATCCTGAAAGGGTGGTTGACAATGAGGAGGCGGTATAAAGTAATTCTGCCCCATAAAATGTTTATGTATCATATTTTGTGTGTATTTATAAATGAACGTGTAACATTATACCTAGTAAATAAAGTTGAAACTATGACAATTGAGTAAAGCCTGAATGTCATTCATGAAGAATGTTAGAAGACATAGACCTTACTCTGGTTTGGCAGAAAGCATTCTTAAAATTGCCCTTAAGCATTTAATTTTTGACGGACAAGTAAGGATCTAAATCATTCATCAGTGTCAGATCTGAAAGACGTGTACTTGGACATGTAAGAGGACCCTGTTCTGCCTTCTCTCCCAACTAGAACATGAGATGTACTTCAGGTGTCATTTTCTCCCAGCCCACTGACAAAGCTGCATCCTCCATGTAGCTCTTATGAGAGCCTCCATCACTTAAGGTTGCCATTCCCAGAATCACGATCTATCCCCAATGTTTTGTGACATTCTAATTACCCTATCAAAATTTCAGTGATTTAAATAACTGAGGAACAAGGCTTCACTAGGGTTTTTGTGAGGTTTTGTATTTTGACAAAGGAGAAAATGTGACTTTATCACAGGATTGTATCACCAACCCATAATGAAGTTGAAGCCCCAAACTAGTTTTGCAGACTTGCTCAATTTTTACTGTATCTGCCCAACTTTTCTCACTATGCAGACACGATTGCATGCATGGAATTCATTCTCTTTTTTTCTTTTTTTTTTTTTTTTTTTCTATTAATATACTGCCTTTTCTTTCCAAAGTCCATTTTTAAAAGTTCTGGTCTTTACATACATGACAAAGTCTGCAGCTCCAGTTTTTATGAAGTCCTATTTGTTGTGTTTTTCATGCAATACAATTAACAAAAGTTACAACAGGCAAAATGAACTTTACATCAAGGTTAGGCTCCTTATTAATTTGTACCTTTATAGATATATTTTAACTGATGAAGAAGACTCCCTGTACCTGTTGGGGCTGTTTGATTTCTACTAAAATATTAAGTTAATCTTGTTCTTTTCCACATATAATTTTGCATTAACAGATTCCTGATATCTTTCTGTATTACCTGCTAAACGTGCACACTAATTAATGTTTTTATTTAAAATATAACCTTTGTTATCCTGAGCACCTTTAGTGGTGGTCTCCTGGCCAAGGAGTCAACTTGTGGTCAACCAAGGCTTTTCAAACGATGACCCTTATGAGATGTCCTTTATCATTCAAGAGTCTACTTTTCTGTGGGTTTTTGTTATGACTCAGTTTCTGTAAAATGGCTTTGTTAATTTTCTCAATGTCTTTGTATTATTAAAATGATAGAAAAGTAACCTAAAACTCAACATAAAGCCAGTTATAAAAACGAATTGTTGCACTCTGATAAATAAGCCAACAATGTGAGGTTGTACTGTCTGGGTTTGTTTTTTTTTTTTATTCCAGGTTGCATGCAAGAAGTAAAAACAATTCCATGATTCAAGGTAAAATGCAATGTTTTGGCCTAAAGTTAATATCACTTTAAATTGCAATTAATGTTCCAATCACACAATTTAGTTTAATGGATTGTTTTTTTTCTGGGTTGGAACTGAACAATTCAAACCCTATTGTTTCTCTAAAAGTAATCTACACAGTCTCAACTGCCGTTGTGCTTAAAGCTGAAACAGCAACATATTGGCCACGTGGAATTTTCAGGTATGTATATTACTTTCCACCAACTATTTCTGCTTTGTCACCTCTTTTCTTACTGGAAATACATGGGAAATAAAACAAAGAACTGCAAGGAAACATTATTTTTAATAAAAAACTTTTTTTTTTTATTACAGAGGGAATATCTGTAATAAATGGGAAAAAGGAGAAGGGAAGGAGTAAAGAAGAGAAGAAAAAGAATAAAGAAGAGGAAAAATGTGGAAAATACAAAAGTCTAAATACTGTATCCAGTATAAATACTGCACTCAGAAAGTGGAAATGGTTTCTAGGTTTCTTTAAGTAATTTACGGATTAAAACCAGACAGCTATTTCCAATGCTGCCACTACAATTTATTTAGTACCTTTAACTGTCAGATAAATCACCCAGTCCCTTGGCTGAGATGCAGGTGTTCAAGTGATGGCATTTTACCTGCATGAGGCCAGGATCATGAACAGACCCAAGTAAAATGGGGTTTTGAGGACCCCATTTGGGGGTTGCTTTGCAGCCAACTACCACATTTTCTTTTATTGTGTCAGTACAGTGGGAATAACTTATGAACACACATTAACAGGCTTGCGAAGCAATCATTGAGTCACGTCCCCAGTCAGGTGGCTTCTTTTAAAATGTCATTCAAACTGCAATAAATATATAGGGAAAAGGGGTCATTTCAGTGGAAACTAGAAAATTTAGCCATCATAGGCATTGTAGTAAATAATTTTTGTCCAATTAATTTCTCTGTCAATAGAAAAACAACTAGTTCTAGTTTGACGTTAGCAGCATGACTGTTTCTCAAACATTAAAATTCTTTCTTCTATGCAGGATTGCAAAAGCTTTCTGTTATTTGTGTAGATTCAGACTTTTAGTCCATTATTATTCACAGTATGTTATTGAAATTGCTGTTTGAAGGTTGGTCTACTTATGGGGGCTGGCCTCCTTCTTAATAGCATTTGCTTTCTATTATTAATGTTTGTACCCCCACTTAAATAATGCTAGCAACACAGTAAAAATCCTTTTCCAAAGAACTTCCACTCCAAACCAACAGAAAAAGGGGAAAAAGAGGCACTTAGCCCAGATTAAAGAACAACTCACTGCTTTCATTTAGTTAAGTGAAATGCTGCATAAAGCCTGTTGGTGTCTGCACAGAGAGAGCAGGACACGATCACATCTCCTGCTTGTGAGGCTGGAAGTGTGAACCCTGTGGCTTGGTTTGGTGGTGTGCAACAGAACCAGGGAGGACCCTAAGGAACCTTTGGGGTAGGGGAGAAGGGTTTCCTCTTCTGTCCACAGCTCAGAGTTGTCCACTTGAGGAAATGCCTTGCTGAGGACATGAAAGCTTAAAAAACTGCTTGCACCTATGGGAACTCCTAAAGGCTCCGCCTGCCAAGGGATGTGGCAGATACCGGAAGGGAGGATATGTTTCCTTGCCAGCCCTCTCACTGTCTGTTAATTCTTCTTCTCTCCCCCATTTGAAAAACCTCTGCTGTAAGAAGGCAAGGAAGCAAAGACCTGTTCTGGGTGATTTTCTGAACCCAGTTATTGTGCCAGTCTGTGATTCTCTTGCATTTATATCTGTATCAAAAGGACACAGAGAGCGTTAGATACTTCAGATCTTAATTGATGAAAATATCTTTATTGTGCATAATGGAGCTGCTGGGTAATATTAAACAAATGGATCCATTTGGAGACATGGCAGAGATCAAGAAACCAGATTAGACTAGAAAAACTGATCCATTAATTATCAGTTACTAAAATTAACTTTGTCAAATATCAGTATGAAGCTTTTCCCTCACTATGCTGTTAGTGAAACTAATTTATAAGATCAGCCATCCTTGAACACTTTTTTGTTGTTATTGCTGGATAAATTTCCAGTTCACTCTCCTATACATTAGTGGATGTTTAATTCCAGCAGATTGTTCAGTAAAACAGATGCTGTTTATCACTTTCCCTTCCTTTTCCAAGCTGCTGTTGGTTTCAGTCAATGAGGAATATTAGTTTAAAAAGCAAAAATACTTCATCAAATAATTGTGGCTTAGAGGACAGGAGAACATTGCAGGAGTATATCAAAATGTATTCACTGGCTCATACTCCTGAGTCTAACTGCAGAGATCTATATTTATGCATGTTCCCTGTTTGCTTACTTAGAAATCTATAAATTATATCCATTATATGTCAGTCTAACAAACGCTTTAGCCGATATACCAAAGGAAAATTTGACCAGTAGGAATTTAATGGTGAGTAGGTCTTGAAATACACAGCAAGGAATGCATTAACCATTTCTTTTTAATATTGACAACTGTTTAAAGCAACATACAGTATTACAACTGAAAGGAAAAAAATCAGTATCTTCCTTTACAATCACACACTATTCACAAAGAAATGGAGAATTAGGAAACTGAAAACACCAGTGGCTGTCTCTGCAATTGACTGTGTAAATTTGAGATCATCCACATTAGCAGATTCCTGAAATCAAGTACTAGCATGCACACCAACAGCCAGAAAGAGCAATATTTTATCTCCTAAGATTACTGTAACTGCAAGTCCATGCATCTGAACACATGAATCACTGCAGTGCCCAAGATACTGAATTAGCATGTAAGAAACATTCTTATTAATTCCAGTGAAACAGGTTATGCCAGAAGAACCCGGTGAAGAAAATTCCAAATACCAGTTATCTTTTGAGGGCTACAACTCAAAATCTTTCCCACTCTTGGACTGACGCCTGGTTGGAGTTACACTTAGAAATAGGCAATGGTAATCACTGCTTTGGCTTGGGAAAACGGGTAGGATTTCATGACGTATTGGCTAAAATATGTTAAGTTTTAAAGAGTGGTCAGCACTGAATGCAAACAAAATTAGTAATAAAGATAACTCAGCAATGGTGGATTGCAACCAGATCTAAAAGCAATAAACCGTGCCTATTCTACACACAGCAAAATGAAGGAACAGCTGTAATACAGAAAGTCAGCTGCAGTTACTTAATCAGATAATTAACCAATTGTTTAATTGTTAGATAATTGGATAACAGCAGCAGAGAAAATGTAACTGCCTGGGTTTCATCATAGGCTTGAACCACAACAGGAGTCTCTGGGCTGTTAGTCTACTAAAGAAGAGGATGATGCTCCCTGTTCATGTATATTTTTAGCAAGATAATCTGAAGTAAAGCTAGAAGAGGCATGCCTCTGTGTGGTACAATCAGGCTCTTCTTTTGCTGTCTATGCCTTAGATGGAGGTTAGCCAATTAAAACACAGCTTAAAGCATAGGAAAATCCTAAATGAAAGGAGATTTTTAAGAGCTGGAAAATAGACATGTGTAATATAATGCTCAACTTCACGAGTATTCTCACTTCTTTCTAAAATGCAGTACAGCAAAATGCTCCATGACATTATGCCAAATGTAGGTATGGTTATGGATTCGCAAACAATTGCCTCTGACAGCAGAATGGCTCCATCAAAGCCACCCACTCCCTCACCAACACTATTACTTGATTTAGCTACTTTAGATAGCTGGGCATTTTGCAGAACAAGTGAATAGTTCTTGGCCCAAGGATCTTCTTGAATAATTTTGTTGGTGATGTAATGAGTGACAGCAAGTTGCAAGAGTAGAGAAAGAAAGGAATGAATTTGGGCCCTAAAAGTGTGGCTGTGATTATCCAGTCTGAGCTTACAAACTGAGCAGTGTGCAGTGTGTGTACTCTTTTGCTTTATATGAGAGAAGGCAGAATTTTGAACAGTAGTTTTTTATGCTTTTGCTACTGAGGTTTTCATAGCCATCTCAGTAAAAATCTGATACTTTGCACACACAATATGGAGAAATGCCATATGACTGCCAAATTTTCAAGTATATCTTCTAAAAAACTACCAGGAAGGAAACCATAGAAACATTGCTGAGTGTATAACAGTCAAATGGAAATCCATAAATAACTACTAAGGAAAAAAATATCTGGTTTTTTTAGATTAAAAATTTAATTGCTTAAAAATTAATGTGTGATTTCTTCTTCCAAAGTAATAGCTGTATGCCATCTTTTTGGCTACTTTCCTTTACACGTCATCTTATTAATGCGATGACTTTCTGATCAAGATAATACACAATATCCACATACAGTTGAAACATGTAGAGCTCAGGGGGAGCCTACATGGGGAAATCTATGCTCAGTAAGTATGGATATGAAATTATACCAGATTAGCTACTCTGTGCTGATACTTAATGTGGACAGTGGCCTTTGCTACATCTCCCTTTACACACCTAAGGGAATTAAATTAGAAACATGGTTGTCTTAATTTCCCCATGTGGTGAATGGGTAGAAAGAAGCATATCCAGAAGGAGAGACAGATGTTAAATGGACTGTACCATGCTGTTGAGATGGTTTTATCTCTGCCGCTTTCATAGGGAGAGACTAAACTGAACTGACTTCGAAGAAACTTATGTTCCTTGAAAAGGAAATAAATGTTATCAGGAGGACTAAATTTTGCCAAAAGAACAGGATGCATCACACCTGCACATAGACATTTAGAAGCTGGATTTGATACAAACCTTGTGGTTCTGAGGACAATACTTTTTCACCATAGTCTTACCTGTTATTAAATTCCAGTGGTACTGGTGCTTGAGATCACAGCGCATATTTTCCACATGTAATTTATAAAGAGCTTGTCTGAATTTGGCTTTCCCGGTGGCCTCTGTCATTCAGGAGCACTCAGTTTTCTGGTACAATAGTTGAACAGTATCTGTTTCCTTACATCCTTCCAAGTTCCCTCAGTCTTAGAATGGGTTTTATCTCATTTAACTTAATCATCTAAAAGCTAGCAGGCTGTCAAAGCTAGTCATGGAAGTGCCCTCTGTGCTCAGTGAGAGGGGCAGACAGAATAAATCCCGGAATCACACATTGGTTTAGGCAGAGTGGACTTCTGTAGTTCATCTAATCCGATGCCCTGCATGATGGAGAGTTAATTTTGACAATACAAGGTTGCTGAACGTATTTTCCAAATGAATTATGGAAATTTCCAAGGATGGAGATTCCATAAACCCATCAAACTTGTTCCACTGTATAACCATTCTTACTTTGACTCCGTTTCTCCGTATATAAAATAACTTCACTTATTTTTTCATGTCATTTGCCCCTGTCCTTTAGCATGGAGGGCTGCTTTTGTTCCAAGGAACTCTGTGAAATATCAGCACTCACTTCTTGCTTTAGTAGAGTCAAGGTGATTTGCCAGTGAGCTGTGAAGATTTTCTCTCTCTCTCCTTCACTTGGGCTAACATGACTATTGTGGTTTGTCATGAGTGTCTAGATTGTGGTTAGATGTGGAAATACAGTAATAGATGCTTTCACGCAAAGATGGAAGGTTGTGACACCAGTGTCAAACCAACTATTTCAGCATTCCCCAGCGATGCATCAAAATGTCAAAATAGCGACAGAAGTTGAAAAGCATCTCTAACAGGGGAGAACCCTGAACACACCTTCCAAGGAAAGAAAAAGGCAAGGCACTTTCAGTTGTGTTCTGATACAGAGAGTGTCCTCTTAATGATATGGCTCTGGTTCTGGTAATGTCTAGTTTAGCAGGGCAATCAACTGGGCATGCAGCCATGGGTAAACTGCACATTTCTTTGTGGACGAATATCAGCAGATGCAAAATATCTGAGATAATTAACAATTATACAATTTAAGCAAAATGGAAGAGGGTTATGGAAGTACCAAATATTCTGGCAGAACGAAATAGAATTAAGTATCTGGCAGAATGAAGTAGAATTGAGAATCAAGAACACTTGCTAATTTTTTAGTCTTCTTTTGGGGATCTAAAGTACCTGTAATTTTGCTGTACTTTGTTTATAATGTGGTAGCACAGTTATGGCCCAATGTGCCAGATGAAAAGCGCATAATAATAATTAATCCTTGCACTACAGAACTTGCAATACAATTAGCCATGATGAGCAAAGGATGGCAAGACTTGCTTTGGGGATATGTAATCTTACTTGGGACTAACATATTTACCCCAAGTTACACTTAGAGTCATTAAGACACAAAGAATCAAATAATCTGTTCAAATTTGCAGAACAGATGCAGCAGTTCCAGGACCTGATCATATATTTCTCACTCCTATAATGTGCTTCAACCTGTCTGTCATTTCCTATTCCTATTGAAGAGCAAGAAGCTGGATTTCTTTTCTGCTAAATATTCAGATGGAAAAAATAGGCTTGACGTCCTGAGATTCCTGCTTTCTGAGTAGATATTTCCCACGCAGACTGCTGAGGTACCACTATGCATAGCTGAATGTAGTGGTTTAACCCCAGCCAGCAACTCAGCCCCACACAGCTACTCACTCACCCTTGGTGGGATAGGGGAAAGAATCAGAAGAGTAAAAGTGAGAAATCTCATGGGTTGAGATAGACAGTTTAATAGGCAAAGCAAAAGCTGCGCACACAAACAAAGCAAACCAAGGAATTCATTCACCATTTCCCATGGGCAGGCAGGCGTTCAGCTATCTCCAGGACAGGAGATACAGCATAACAAGTTACTTGGGAAGAATGCATAACAGTTACTTGGGAAGACAAACGCTGTCACTCTGAACGTCCCCACTTCCTTCCTTTTCCCAGCTTAATCTGCTGCGCATGATGCTATACAGAATGGGGTATCTCTTGGGTCAGGTAGGGTCAGCTGGTCTGCCTATGCTCCCTCCCAACTCCTTGTGCACCCACGGTCTCCTCACTGGTGTGATGAGGAGAGAGGCAGAAAAGGCCTTGAATCTGTGTAAGCACTGCTCAGCAGTAATGAAAACATCCCTGTTTTATCAATATTCTTTTCAATACAAATCCAAAACTTAGCTCCATACTAGCAACTGTAGAGAAAAATAACTCTGTCCCAGCCAAAATGAGCACACCAAAGAAACCAGGATGGAGCACCTCCCGCATGAAGACGGGCTGAGAAAGTTGGGGCTGTTCAGCCTGAAGAAGAGAAGGCTGCGTGGAGACTTCAGAGCAGCTTCCATTGTCTGAGGGGGGCCTACAAGGATGCTGGGGATGGACTCTTCATCAGGGACTGTAGTGACAGGACAAGGGGTGGTCGGTTTAAACTTAAACAGGGGAAGTTCCACTTAGATATTAGGAAGAAATTCTTTACTGTGAGGGTGAGGCACTGGAATGGGTTGCCCAGGGAAGCTGTGAATGCTCGATCCCTGGCAGTGTTCTAGGCCAGGGTGGACAGTCTTGGGCAATGAGGTCTAGTGTGAGGCGTCCCTGCCTATGGCAGGGGAGTTGGAACTGAATGATCTGAAGTACCTTTCCAACCCTAACTATTCTGTGATTCTATGAATCTAAGAAGTTAATTTATTTTTTCAGTGTTACCCATGGCTGAAACTGTTTCAAGTGTGTTTTGGGAATTTAAATCCCAGGCTCTTATTACTAAGTTTAGATGAGTGTCTGACGGATACCTTTGAACTTCACTAGGTTTCCTTCTGATGAATCATCCTGAAGTCATTACGGAAGTCAGAGACTTATTTATGTAGAAATAAAGTCAGTGTTCTTTCTTGCTTAAATCCAAGTCATTTTATTTTTCTTGTCTTGCTTATCTTAACATTGCCTGGCAGAAACAACAGCGTGGGAAAAGCTGCAAATGTAATAATTCAATTAATTAAGCCATTTTTAATTTACTGAACATGCTGATTTTTAAAGAATTTCTTAATGCTATTTTCCAATATATTAAGGTGTCAATTATGTTAGTTACAGCAATTAGTTCCATCAAACTTACATCATTGTTTAGTTACTGCTGTTGAACTCTGAAAGAGTTGCTATAATAACACTGCAGTTCGCTGCTGACCAAAGTCAGTTCTAGCAAATAATTAAACCTTCCTATTTAAATGGAACCGTCACATCTTCATTCTCCTCTTTAACTAAGAAGAAATGCTCATCACAGACATGCTGTTAACAGGATGATCACTAGATCAATTCATCATTGTAATCCACTTATGCCAAGCTGGCTTCTCAGCCCTACAGTTTTTCTGGTGGCCTTTCTGAAAAATTAAGATACCTCAGTAAGATGCACATCTGTCTCAAAATAGTCTTGTCAGAGGTAACATAAATTCCTATTACATTCAGTAGAGGGAGGCTGTTTGGGCATCTAGCAAGACTAATTTGACACCTCTCAAATATTATATAGGTACATATGTGTACCTGTTTCCTATAATTAGTTTTGCTAAACATGGAACAGTTTTCAATGCCAAAGCCCTTCAAATTCAGTAACCTTCATTTTTTGAGATGTGACATTGTCCAGTTCTCTGTTAAGAGATTTCATATCTAAAACACAAGTGCTGCTGGATGATGCATTAAACGATATTTGACTTATCCAGCCACACAGGAGAAGAATCAAACACTTTCTTTTCATTGTGGGAGCAAAGCTCTTTTGGACACATCAGGGGATGATTCACTGTGCAACCACCTTCCATCATCAAAAATATCAAGGGTCTATTTTAAAAGGAGGCCAAAGTGCTTTGTCTATTTCACAGCCAAAAACTACTGTGAGATTAATTTTCTTCTAAAAAGGTATAAAGTTCAAGTTGCTAAAATTAGCAATTGTTTCACCTGAGCCTCTTCTCTAAGGTCCTATTCAAAGCAGTATTGTTTAGTGTTTCAGTGCCAGCTGTTTAAAAGGTAATGTTCCCCATTCAATGTGTCAAAAAGCTATAGCTAATTATTCTCATAGCAAGGATAATCATACCAATTATGATTCTTTAAAAAGAATGGTTGGAAACAAAGAAGTAGAGATAAGATTTAACAATGACAAGACAAATTGGGGAGGCAGGACAATCTTAAATGTTGAAAATCTACAGTGCTTTCTTTTTTACAAGAAAGATTAAAATTACAGCTTTATGAATAAGATGAGTTATCACTGTTCAATCTGTGGAATTATGGATTATTATGATAAGGTCCTTGTTGGTTTGGAATGAAGCTCATAGCTGTCTCTCCAGCCTCAAAATCTGGGGCTGTAGGATATGACATAGAGCAAGATCTAATGTTTGTACAGTATCAACCTTAGACCAATAGGCAGTGGAATTTTAGGATCATAGTTCTGAAGGACTCATCCTTCCAAGACAAGCACCTTATTTCTCACAATGGTCTATAAAGAGAGGCAGACAGCCATAGGATTATGCAGTTTTCCTATGTGAAGTATCTATATCTGTTGATTGCCTCAGGAACACAAGCATTGCTAAAAGACAATTCAAACCATCTAGGTTAGATCTCTGTTTCTTTTCATTAATGTATAGAGTGTACAGTCTTTTCTATCCAGCTGGGATACAGGATGCAAATCCCCCTTTTTAAGGAAAAGTACCAAAAAGAGAAGATCTGAAGCTTCATGAGGAAGAAAATAGTGACCACAGTGAGACCTATATCCCCACCAAAGGTGAATAATCAAAAAGAGGAAAATATAGGTTGTCAGCCTAAAGGGTGAAGAGCTCTTCTTTCCTACATCAAAAAGACCACAATAGGATGTGGGACACTGTCACGAGGAGCAGTCTGTGGTAATGCTGAAGATGACTCCTTATTCTGGTAGAAAACAAGGATCAAGGAGACAGTGAGGATGTTTTTGCCAGACCAAACAGAGAACATACTGGCTTTTCCTTAGGCAATGGAAAGGAATAACTACTTCCAGAGAGCAAATTACACCGCTTGTCCTGAACACTTATTTTAGATTAAAACACATACACTGGAATGCCTCTCTGTCTCTCCATGAATTACAAAAGGAGCTTAGACTGAATGTTTCTCTACTGGATAACTAAATTTAAGCTCCTTTTGCAGCTAAATATAACAAGAACACTGTGAGACTAAGCCTAAAAGCCCTTTCTGTACTACAGCTGGTAAACAGGCCACCTGACAGCAAGGTTACACACAGGTTACAGACACTTCCTCTTAACATCTTTAAAAGCGCTGTTCTCTGTATCCCCTATAATACAGCTCAAACTAACACAAGCCATCGTGCACACGAACAGTCCAAGCAGCAGACGGCTTTGTTTCAATTGCTGTTAAGTCTATATACAAATCTTACTAAAAGCTCTTTGCAGGACTCAGGAGTTATCACTTCAGCCAGTTCTGCTGATAAAAACCCTCATGTTCTGGCGGTAACAAGCCTGTTTTGCTATGCTTCTAGCTTTGCCACATTACCTTAGGCTTGCTTTTTCATACTGTCACTGGTCTAACATCCAAGGGGAAATTAAGAAACTGGTGGGTGAAGCATCTAATGATGTGGTTCTGCAGGGAGAACAGCTCAAATGGCCTTGTGAGAGCAGAGTTTCTCTTCAAGGACTTGGGGGCTAAAACTACAAAGCTTTACTTTTACTATAGCAGAACAAGAGGGGAAATAATTTGTTTTCCCTTCTGTTCCCTAAATGAGAAGCATCAGTCCATTCCAAATGCTCCAATACAAATGGCAAAGCATGAGGAACTACTGAGGTGTGAGACAGGAGCTTCAGGTCATTACTAATCTGGTTGATATGCAAAGTGCTGAGGTAGAAATTGAAAGCCCCGTTGCACATCCCAGCCCTCTGAGACATTTGGTCTCCCAGGAATCATTATTTCCTCTGTACAATCTATTGTTTCATAAAGAATACCGTGTTTCAGCAGAAAAGTCAAATGCGTCCTCTCATAACTCCATGTGGCTGTTAGCTTACTGCTGAGTTAATACTTTGCCACATAAATAAAACCGTACAAAAAAGACAGAGCAGACTTGCAAAGAAACATGGGGGGAAATATAATTCATTGGCGCTCAGGGCTGAAAAGCTAGCGAGCTTCTTTCCTTTCCCTTTTTATTCCCTTTACCCTTACAAGTTGATGTGTATCCAAACAGCTTGAAAAGTACTTTGAAATCCAACTTTAGTCAGCTACGATGAAGACATAAGAGGAGCTGATTTTTCCTTTGTGATGCTTTGTTTTCTTTTATTCAGCGTCTGCTTCAGCAGTGGCTGCAGGAGAGAAGCCAAGTATTTTTTCTTGGAATTTTTTTCCTGTTTTGGTGCAGTTTAAAGATATATTTCTTGACTTTCACTGAACAATAATCACTACTTATTGCTGTTAAGCCAAGCTCAGGTAGTGAGCTGAGAAAGGGCTTGAACCAAACTGCAAGACTTCTCAAATGAGGAATACCATGACATTTTGCCTAAGGGCTCTTTACTCAGGTAAGAAAATGCTGCTTTTTGTTCAAAGATGTCAAAAAAACTTTTATTACAGAAAACAATAAGCAATGCTATGGTTTTAGTTTTGTTGAAAATTGCACTGAAAAAATCAAACTGACGAATGTTCTAAGGTACCATTTGTATGAGCTTATTAGGGACCAGTCATTGTGTGTAAGGGCAAGGCTGCAACTCAGACAGCTCTAGCCAGGCTGTAGGACAGGGCCAACAGGAACTTCATGGAATTCAAGCAGGGCAAAATGCAAATTCTGTACGTTATATGAATTATCCCTGCACAGCTGGGGAGCAGCTCTGCTGAAAAGGACTTGGAGGTCCTGGCGAATAAATAGCTGAATCTGAGCCAGCAGCATGCCCTGGCACCAAAGAGCAACAATGTTCTGGATAGCTTATTCAGGAGCAGAGCCAAGAGTTGGAGGCGATTCCTCTCTAACCAACAGCCATTAGCCTACAGTTACAATACCGCATCCAGGTTTTGGAACACCCAAGAAAGAAAGGCATTGGTAAACTGGCACGAATTCAGTGATGGGCCACCAACAAGTGGGGGGGAGGAAGAACAAGAACTGGAGTTACTACCCTTTAGAAAATGCTAGAGGATCTGGGGTTGTTTGGCATTGAGAAGAGACAGCTTCAGGAGAATGTAAGAGCATCCTGCCCATACCTACAAGGAGGTCATCAAGAAGACAAATCCAGGCTTTTAGAAACAGAGCATGGTGGGAGGACAAGAGATCATGGGTGCAAGGCAAAGAGAGCTTCAGAACAAATATTTGGGAAAATTAGGACAGTCAGGCACTGAAACAGCTTGTCCTTGGAACTTTTCAGGTCCTAGCCAGCAAAGTAATGAGCGACCTGGTCAAATCTCAGGGATGGCCCTGATATGAAGGAGCCAAGCTGAAACAGAGACCTCCTAACATTGCACCGCTCTTCTGTTCTAGGACTCTATGAAGTCTCTGCTAATTTTCTATCCCTGTGTCCTTTGCCAGCATATTTGAAAATGACCCATTAACACTATTCTGCTCCTGATCAGATTGGTTTCAAAGAGCACAACAGTGGGTAATAGTTTTAAAGTAAAACAGGGTAGGCTTAGAGTAGATGCCTGGAAGAATTTTTTACTATGAGGATGCTGAATCACTGGAAAAGGTGGTAAATGCTTCATCCTTGGAAACATTCAAGGTCAGTTTGGATGAGGCTCTGAGCAACCTGATCTAGTTGAAGATTTCCATGCTCATTGCAGAGGGGTTGGAATAGATGACCTTTAAAGTCTGTGATTCTATGAATTACTAATGATTTTTAATGCAGAGATAGTAGAATAGACCTATGCAGACAACCATGATTTTCCTTAAAATTAATTGTTAAAATCCTAGTTCAGCAAAGCACTAAAACTCACACTTAAATTTAAACCTATTTTTATTTCCTATTCATTATAGTCTCACTACTATATTTAGGTAGCTATCTTTTTTCATTCTGATCTCGCTAATGCACTCACACATTACTATCTTTTTAATAGATTGCAAACACCTACTTGAAGCTGGACAAATTCCTAATATCTTTCCTGTGCTGAGATGTTTTGTAATATTAAAATGTGATTATCGTTCATCCAATCTGTGGGTTAGGTATTATTTCATTTTACTTTTACAGCTATATGTAGTATTACCAACCATTAATATGTAAGTACGCAATTATGAAGTTATATGGTTACTGCATGGAATGTAATGGTGCCAAAATGATGAGCTTTAACTCTGAACAATTTTTAAAAGGAAAAGGATCCAGTGCTATGATGCTCCCTTGGCAGGGTGCATGCGGTGGCACACAGTGCAGTGAGTACTCCGCAGTGCTCCTGTGTTGTGCACACGCTGGCCATGGGATGTCCCTGCTGATTGAGATGAAGACATACAAGACTGCTCTGCCCCATCGTTTTGGTTCACAGTTGACTTCATGTGAGTGTATTCTAGTACATACTATAGCTTCCATCCTGCCCTTCAGTCTGGTTGCTGTTGGAGAAAACTCAGATATGAAACCCCACTGCCTGAAATGGCCTTGAGGCCAGGAGAGCATCAGAAAAACATACTGAAAGCCATTTGAATTGTCTTCACCCTGCATAACAAAAGAAACTCTGCTGCAGACAGAAGACCCTTCAGAGCAGGAGCTGTTATCTCCTTCACAGCTGGGAAGAAATAATTCTCAAGGTCTAACAGAGGATGAAGTACTCTTGGTCTCATCTTGGGAGTCCACCAGATAAATCATTGTTTTTTAAAGTGTCACTAGCCAGAAGTGACTTGTTCCTTCTTTATTGCTTTAGGGGACTGTATTCTTCATGTTCTAGCATGACCATAGTGACTCCTCATTTGAGGTCTCCCAATAACACCACAGGAAGCTACAGCTGTGGTTGACCAGAAAAAGCTTCATAAAAGATCCCTGTGATCCAGTACAATTCTCTCATCGTGGTAAAATAACATCATAAGTCAAAACAGTTCTTTGGAGTTAGACAAGAAACAAGATTAACATCATTGTCTTTGCAAGAATTCCCTGTAAGCATAAGAAAAGTTAGATAAGTGAAATGAATATAAACATCTAGCCAGATTCTCAGAAGTGTCAGTTGGCAAATGACAAATGAATACAGCAATGCTGCATAAATTTACAATATCTGAGAATCTCATGCTGTTTCTTTAGAATAATCCAGAACAATAATAAAAAACCCTTACCATTTCCTTAATAAAATAAAAAAAATAAAATAAAGCAAAGCAAAGCAAAACAAAACAAAACAAAATAAAATAAAATAAAATAAAATAAAATAAAATAAAATAAAATAAAATTTCTGTACAATTAAGGAAAACAGCCTGGTGTAACATAGACTTTGAATACTTAAAAATTGCAGCCAGTATTAATTAATATGCATGCAGGTGACAAGAAAAAGGTTTTCAGAATATTGGTTAAATGCAACACTGAAGAATATGTGCTAATATTAATTACTATTTTCACCATTATTCTCTTGATGTTCTAGGAAAGATAAAGAGAAACACTAGCAAGAATTTTTAACTTACATTGATATGCAAATTATTTTCCCATGTAATATCATGCATTTTCATATATCAAACTTCATCCTTTATACTTTTTCCATCAAAGAAAGAAACAATACAGTGTGCCTGATGTATCCGATAACAGTTTGTGACCTGTTTCAAACTTTATGAATCAAGTACGCACAGTGAAACCTTTACCTGTGTGTTGTATGAAGGGTGACTCCATTATGTTTCATGTTAGGATTTGGCTCTTTTTTCATTATTGTCCTAACAATTACTTAATAATTAAATTATTAATTTTTTAATAATTACTTAATTACTTTTACAATTTAATTTTTTATCATCTCTAACCGCTGAGCCGACTTCATCACTGGAAGAAGGTTGGAATTTAAAGATTACATTACTTAATGCCAATAACTAATTTTAATGTTGTATATCAGAAACCTAAGGCTATTTTTCTTCAGGTACATCTGTTAACATTTACTCAAGTTCCCTGCTCATTACCTGCTGATCATCACATGTTGCACACACATGTATCACATTGCTAAAAGGTACTGAGTTGAAGAGTTAGAGGTCAAGGCAAGGCTTTGGTTTAGTTGTTAAGCTGTGTCTCAGCATTCAGATCTTAGATAGCCCAGAGATCTCTCTGAAGCACTTTCCTATGTGATTTTCCTTCACAGAAACTAGACTGCTGGAACTTTAGTACCTCTGGAACTGAACCTTTAATTCTTTGTATCTGTGTTCTCCATGTATGAAATCTAATCTTACCCATGCCAGAGATAACAATTTTTCTCCTGAAGAACAGAGGCTGTAAAGAAAAATTCATTCACTCTTTTTAGGCACCTCAGGCAGGTTTCAACTCACCTAATGTTAAATATCTACAAAGTAATTGTCTATACATGAGCTAGGTGGATTTTTTTGACTTTTGGAGACCAGGGAGAGAAATCAGCACTTAAAGAATCCGATTCATCTCATCCTGAGGTAGATATCCATAATAGGTCAGAGGAAATGTGTATTTTAAGTATCTGTTCTCTCTATACTGTAAAAGTAGTTCAGATGCATACAGAAGTTCAGATTCATACTGGACCATACAGTTCAGATGTAGACATCTACACAGCTGGTTAGCTGTATGGACTGAGAGGAGCTTGACATCCTGAGTTTACAGTGATGACTGCTGTTTCAGCTTCCATATAGATACCTACTGGAAAGTTTATGCACTGTATATGTTTTTGGGCTATAATTTAATCAATATTTTAATAACTACACTTTTCATCTTTAGAAAAGTTATTTCCCAAAGCTGTATGAGCATGATTTTGTTTTAAATTAAGATTTGGAGTCTTTTGTGAACTGGAGAAACTCTGAGAGAAAAGTGTCATAATCACAAGACTCAAAGGATACATAGAAATTTTTTTTGATAAGTTCTATATAAAAAAAGCACAAGAATACCCTATAACTGCATTTTCACCAAACTACATGAGCACTTCTGAATTCAATATAATTAGTTAAAAGCAGCTCAAAGCACCAGGGGAAAACAAAGCAACACAGTAATGCCCCCATCCCTGGAAGAGCTATTCTGTGGGAATTTGATGTTTATGGAAGATTTCAGCTCAATACATCTGAAACTGAGGTGCTCTGTGGTCAACCACAGGACGTGAATTACAAAAGTGTTGGCAGTGGACAAGAAGTCTGCTCCAAGGGCTAAAGCTCCTGGTGGCCACACAGTTCTGGTCTCCCGCTGATTAGCTTTCCTGCTTTTGCTTGTTTGGAGTTGTAAAGTGCCCAGCTATGGATCAACTGAAACTGCCTTCATGTATACGTTTGAAAAGACAATAGAAAGGAAGAGTTGTCACTACCTGTTTGAATGCATCAACTTCTCTCACTCCCTGAGCCATGTAGTTATTCCAGAGCTTTTGCTGCCTTTAGAAAGATGGTGTTTGCAGCAGATGGAATCAAATGTGTTATATTATTTCCAGCTAAAAGGAGTCATTCATGATGGTAAGACCTTTGTCTTGTTGGATCTTGTCTCATCAACCAAATTGCTTGAGGATTTCAGGGGGGAAAAAAGGAGAGAAACAGAAATTGAAGGGTAAGAAGACGATGTGATCACAGTAAGTGCCTTGACTGTAACCATCTCTCAGCCCTGTTGCCGTAGTTCATAGGGAAGAGTCTGTGTGAACTTGCGGAAGCTAAATAATGTTGAACATCATCTGTTATACAGATTTGTCAGCTGCAAAGGGTAAAAAGAGTTTCTTTTTATGGCCTCCAATTTCATTCTTTGATGTTGCCTTCAGCGATTTTTGGAAATTTAATGTTACTGCTCTTCAGTTAATGACTTCTGAAAAATATAAATAAACTTTAATAACTTGAGTGAAGATTTTTTAATAGTTGTCTACAATCTCAGCTTGCAAAAAGTTATTTTAATTGTTTTTCCCCAACTTTTAATTTATACTCACTCCTGAAACAGTGCTCTTGCAGTATCTTGATGAAGAAATATTAACCACTGCCTCCAAAGTGTGGGTTTCACAAAGATAAAAAGACTCACAGCTTACATAAGCTGTCACATCCTGTGGGCTGATAACATTTTAGATTAGTTGAGCCTCTAATATTAACAATTTCTCTAGACATTCCCAATTTGCCTAGCGAGATCCACTGTTTTGATTTTTACTCATACAAATAGAGAAGCCCTAGGGGGCCTAAACTGAGATGCCTTAAGCAGTCTGATTTTCTAGTGGAAAGCAGAAAGTCCTCTATCTTCTGAAGACTAGACATCTTTAAAATGCTTGTTTATTTGGACACGCGTAAAATCTAAGTATGCAAAATTCTATTTTTCGAATAAGGTTAAAAGAAATCTCCCTTTTCCATATGGATCAGCAAGGATTTGTAAAGACTTCAGTTGTAATTTTACTTCTAAAATAAATCTAATTTCACATGTTTTCTGTGTATCTATGATGACAGTTTGAGTAACAAATGAGGACCTACCTTTTCATGCTTTTCTGTATTTTTAAAGCACAGGGGAAATCTTGAGGGAAAGCAGAAGGTAGAAGCAATATATGAACAAGTATCCACTCGTTAGATATATATGTATATATATATATCTCAAATATCATCTCCAGTCATATTCATACGAGATAATGAAGTGACCCCACTACCCCTTTTCTTCGAAGATGAAAGGGAGGTTGCGTTTTTACACACTTAAAATAATTGCCTGCCTTCTGTAAAAAAAAACCTCCATAAAAGGTGTTGCTCAAAGGAAGCCATCAGCACTAGAGAGAACCATAATCCCCACCATCTGCTACCACAGAGACAGAGCAACTATTCACAGCTTTTGTTGCAGTCCTCAGGCTGCAATTGTACTGCAACTGAGGGTGGTCACAGCAGACCTGAGCAATTTTATATCTTTACTGCTTATTCCCTGGCCTACACCACCCCTCTTCCTCCCTGCTCTGCCCATTTTTTTACTGTAATAGGCAAAATGAGGGCAGGGAAGGGATTGTATCTTTCTGATCTTTAGGCCACCTGCTGCTACCAACAGAAACATGAAATATGTATTGTATTTGGGGACTGTAGAAGATGCTCCCTAGGCTGAGATTCATTTCATTTAATTATAGTAATCTGAAAAGTATCCAGTCTAAGCTAACTATCTAGGCTCCTCCTTTAGACAATAAAATTGAGGCAGTTCCAAAGGTGATTCATCCTATCCTACAATTGGTATTAATCCTAAACCAAATGCTGTGTAAAAGGAATTGTCCTGTCTGCTACAAAAGAAGCTCAGCCTCCAATTTAGAGCCGATACCCAGGGTGGGCTTTGCTTGAGCATGCAGACACTTCCAGTGTAGATGCAAAAACACTGAAATATTATTTCTGTCTACTAACGACAGTGATTAGCTTGGATGTAGACCTTTTTTTATAGTTTTGTAGTTCGAAGAGGTGTCTTGTGTTTCTATTTTCCAGGTGGTTAAAATTAAGTGAGATAAATCTGGGCTTTACTGACTGAGCCATACAACTTGAAATCATGCTTACTGAGCAATGCCACTAGCTTCAACAAATCAGACCCCTTGACCAGGCTGTCAACACTATCACTTCCAGTTTCTAGACTGTACAGTTGTTCATGTGCTCTCCAGGGTAGTGTGCAGTGAGCAAAGAGTGAAGGCCACTCCTTCATCTACCACACAAATGTAAAGAAACGACAATACCTTTGAAGTTTCTGAGTTATTGAAAGAAAATGAGGTTCTAGAGGTAAAATGTGTGTATGTTACTTGAACTGTCTGGAAATGTTCATATGGCACAATGTTCATGGCACTTAATTTTCATAGGCTGTTTGGCTTAAGGTAAATATATGAGCCATACATTTGCAAGGATGTTTATTCACCACAGTGTGCATTTAAATAAGTACTAGTTCATTATAACCTTTAAAACACAAGCATCATTGCTATTTAAGTATTGGAATGAGCTTTATCTCAATGAGCTCATTAGAGAGAGGGTTGAATATACGGAAGGATAGTTCTTCAGCCTTATTTCATTGCAAGTTCTATAGTTAATTACTAGGACAAATCACTAAATAAGAACACAAACAATATTACAAGTTAAAATGGAAGGTTCTGTGGCAGATATAGCTTTATAAAAAAGCATAAGTTAAATGCTAAGAACCCATTCATAATAAAAAGCAATTTCCCAAGTATTATGTGCTATCTCCATTATGGTTAAACATAATAAATTAACAGTGAATGTTCCAATTCCAACGTCTTCTGTTCTTCAGTATTCTTAAAAATCAGTGGGATCAAAAGTCCTCTAGCACTTCAATGGAAGTAATAGAAGACAATTTAATTGACAGAAATGTGTTTTAGATAGTACTTCTTATCTTCAGGCAACACATTTTATTACCTAAAACTTCATTACTGTGCAGAAAAAAGAAAAAAAGAGAAAGAGAAACATACGTTTACTTGTAGTGAATCATACATTTAAAAAAATAACAGAATTGATTTCTTCCTGCATTTTTTATCTTTACTTTATACATCATGACCTGTATGCTAAAATGTGGAAACCTAGAAATTTCTGGTACACTTCTGTATTTTCCAGGAAAAGAACAATGACTTTCTAAGAAGAATGATATTTTTGCATTGTTATAATGTACCTTGTTTTCCTAAGATCCATTTAAAAGGAAACTGGCCCCTATATCACCCACAGTAATGCTTCTGTCAGATCTTGTAGTTATATTTGCTAGTCATATTTGCTAACAAAGACAGTTCAGACTTTCAGCGGGATTCCCCACACAGCAGTAAGGAGGAAGCAATGTTGGTTCTCATATGTAAGGATGGTGTGTGCAGTCGACTTTATAAGTAACTTGGTGACACTGCTGATTTTGATCCCTTATAATCAGTGGGGGAAAAAAATCAAGAATCTGAACCCACTGCCAATGACTGCAGGTTTTTGCTGTCTGCTTCAGAGTTGCAAAAAGGATGCTCAGTTTCTGGTGTTCCTGGACTGCCAGTTATGAAACAGCCTCTAGCATTCCATATCAGTGCAAAGGAGCACAGTTTGATAGGGATACAGGATTAGATGGCATGATAATGATTAAAAAGAATCATGGAATCATAGAATCATTTAGGTTGAAAAAGACACTTAAGATCATTGAGTCCAACTGTTAATCCAGCACTGCCAAGTCCACCACTAAACCATGTCCCTAAGTGCACATCCACACATCTTTTAAATACCTCCAGAGACAGTGACTCCACCACTTCCCTGTGTAGTCTGTTCCAGTGCTTGACAACCCTTGTGGTGAAGAAATGTTTCCTCACATGCAGTCTAAACCTGCCCTGGTGCAACGTAACGTCATTTTTTCTGGTTCTATCACTTGTTACTTGGAAAAGAGACTGACCTCTGCCTCTCTACAACCTCCTTTCAGGTAGTTGTAGAGAAAATAAATGAAAATAAACAGCTCTGCAATCTAACAGCAGCACTTTTCACATTATGACTTAGAATCTAATAGTTCTCCCAAAAAAACACCTAGCATTTTCCACAGTCAGAGGAGGTTGAGTCTAAAATGAATAATTCACATCCTAAAACTATGCAACGATTAAAATCTATGTGGGGGCTATGAACTGAAGCCTGAATAAACGACATGAGGTCTCCAATTCATGGATGCATTCAACTGTCTTAATCCCATTGAAAACAATAGAAGTCATGTCCTTCTCAACAGACCTTTTAAGGATATGGATCTAAGCTCATAAAGTCACGGTACAAGAGGACCACTGACAGTCACAAACGTGTTAATCAGCTTAGACTCAGAATTGTAATTGTGTTACAGTTATTAATACAGTGCATTTCAAGTCTTAATGCACAAGAATTGAATTACAAACCATTTAATATGGGGAAAGAAATCATCACAGATCATTTTACAGGTGCACAGGAAACAGAGAATTGACCTGGATTGCTTGGTCAGTTGGGCAGAAGCAAACAATGTTGGCAACAAGAACACAGATCTATGACAAAGAGTAGAGCTTCTACAAAACTATTCAATCCTGTAGTGGGAAATGATAACTGGGAGCACAGCAGATTGTCATCCATGTGGAAGCCTTGTTTATGTTATTGTAGTTAAATATTACTACAATCCATGATCTGATAGAAGGGAATACAGAATAAATGTAGAGAGGTAACATTTCTTCTCTTGGGACAGTTGCATACTCCACTGGAACACAATGACCAGTTCGAGAAACCATATGGTGAAGAGGGTGAGGGGGAACCAGTAAAACGAGTGAATAAACTAAACAAAACAAAAACCTTAAAAGTTGTAGAAGTTGTTTGTTTGTTTGTTTGTTTGTTTTAAACTAATGGCATAATAAAAAGATTGAAAAATAATGAGAAATTGAATTCCTATATTTACACTATATTTATTCCTGCACTGCTTTTGAGCTAGCTGACTCCAGAAGCAGTCTGAAGACTGCTATGCTCTTGAGACTCAATTATATGCGTTATTAAACATATTGGCAATTTGGGTTGAAATCAGGTTGCTTACAAGCACTGCCTGTTTCTGTGTGATTGCAGGACAATCCATCTGACTGACATTGACCATGGGATACTGCCATGGCCACTCAAACAGCATTGTGAGAGGCACATGAAAGCAGGGAGCATATTCAATATGAATTGAGCAAATTCAATATGAGGCCCTTTGAGCCTGCCTCTAGGTTCAGTTTCTGTGCAGCTCAAATGTGCTCATTAATAAACACTAAGAACTATTTATCCATTTGTGCTAAAGCTACATCTCAAGGACTTCTCAAAACACAGTATGCATAAAGTAAATGGGCTTAATGGCCCCTCAAAGTGCTTGCTTCTGTTGGTGTAGACAACTAATGGAGATCGGACAGTGAATCTGCAGACAGCATAGTTAGGAGAAATAAATCCTATGAGGGTACCAATGCAATTTTATTTTGCTTCAGGTCAGTATTCTGTTCTTTCTTATATTTTTAATGTGTTATCCATTCCTTACCTTTTTTTCTTAAACTAAGAGGTATTTAAGTAAAAATAATAAGATTGCAACATGACTTTTTAAGATCTGAACTATGTTTCATATTGTTCTTTTAATTTCCTCTAGCATGTTTGCGCAAATGTTTGGAAACAGTCTTCCCATTGCTAATAAGTGTTCATAGTTCATTCTTACCCTCAATGTCCTGATTTCATCCTCTTTGAAAAGATATACTATTTGTGGAGTATTATTACTGGGATGAAGGAACAACATCAGTTGGTGGATAAACCAATAAGTAACAATAAAATGCTAGCCTTGCAAAGCAAGTTCTGAGTTCTGAGGCTTGACTCTTTCCTTAGAGTGCTTTCCCAAAAGCACCAGAACCCTCCATAGGCTCTGGAACGAGGTTTTTTTTACAACAGAAACGAGATGCATGAATTCTTTTTTGTCTCCTGCAAAGAAAACTCAGACTGAGACAGAATAGAAATACCCCAGTTTATAAATAGATATTTCCTTGTCTCTTCTGTCCCTGCAGAAGAGGTGCTTTGTTTCAGGCTCTTTAGCAGCAAATCCCAACCTCTTCTGGGTCACCAAGAAGTCTTTTCTCCTGTATCTTCACCTTCACTACTAAGGTTTCCTTGATGGCGCGCAGCGATTTTTTCCCAGTAGCCCACACTCAAACAGCCCCTGTGTATTTCCCCTGTCTTAATAAGCCTTTCTCCCCATCACCTGAACCCTTACTTTTGTTGAAGAGCCCAACTTTTCCCCTTGGATCTCCTGTCTTGCTGACAGAACAAAGCCAAGAGGCAGCTTTCCTCTTTGCTGCTTCACCTCAGCCTTTTAAGATAGCATAACATCTGATACACAGAGGGCTGCAAACAGACATATAACCCAGGCACCATCCATCATGCATGGCCACAGAGTGGCTCTCTTAATTCTGCGAGTTCCATACACCTCAGGAAACGGAGATAACGGAGATTGTTCCTCAAAAAAGCCTGTAAGTTTTATTTTGGTGTAAGTTCTGAATGTTTTACTGTTGCTTATAAAAGACCTTACTTAGGCTTTTACCCTGGATTTGGTTTCTTTATGTGCATTTAACTGATGGAATTGTTCATAGTGACTTTTTTTTTAATTTACTGAATTAGAAAAAATCATTCCTTTTGTTCCAGAAATAAATACTTGGCCCTCCCAAAGCAGAGTTGCCTTTTATTTGTGCTGATGTGTTTGGTGGTGTTAAAAGTTGCTGTATGGCTGCTTCCCCTTCTTGCTCTTCTGTGTTTTTCTTATTAAAACATGAACCAGATTTCCTTCTCAGTGGATTACAGTACAGAGCAAGAGGCAGTGTGAGTCCAGGATTTAATAGCAGCTGAACACTGAAGGGACATCAAGGCCGGAGCTCCTGAAACACAGCATCCCTCAAACTCAGCATCGTACTTCGAACTCCAGGTTTGATCTACATGTGTTTAAATGGTTAAAGAGAACTTATTTTTAGCACACCAGCATAATATGTAGATGATTATTTACTTTTATAGAAAAAAGTATTTAAAAGCTTTCTTATTTAAGTCTAAGAAAGACGCTTCCTTGCTTGCACCATTGCTGTCAAAATGAGTCAGTCAAATACTTGATTTTCCTGTAGATCGCTGTTCAAGCTCTCTGTGTTAGGCTTGAGCTTGACACTGTGCCATCCCATCCAGCAAGTGCTCCACTTCCAGGATCAGGGAGCTCAACATGGAGCAGGATGGAGCTCAGGCTTTCTTCAATAGTTTCCTTCTCTTTTCGCACCTGATGTGTGACCAACTCAAACTGACATTCAGCTACAAGTAAAAGAAAAAGTGAAGAAACACCTTAGAAAGAGGTGTTTCAAATTGAAGCTGAAATTCTGAGTAGAGAAAAGCTTTGGTCTTTTTATAGCATTTGCAGATACATATATTCATGTGTCTAGTACACGTATATATTCTGAAAACATTTAATTTTAAGAGGAAACCACTTATGTGGTTATTATTTTTAAGAGGGTTAAGAGGTTTTCTGTAATTATGCTATGCTCATCTTACACATCTGTTCATTACAAATCTATCTGTGTCTCTGTAGCTAATCATTTAGAAGTTCATCACATGAAATACATAAACAAGGCAGTTCCATCGTATTGGCAGCCAATCAGAGATGTTGGCAATGCATATTTGATTATTTCCAAAAGTCAGTATTTCTGTAAAAAGGTATTTTATTTTATTGTTTTCCTTCTTTGCATTTTGATACTAGAACTCCCCATTTATGCAGGCACAAATATTCCGTGCTCATGGCAGGGGAGTTGGAACTGGATGATCTTAAGGTCCTTTCCAACCCTAACTATTCTATGATTCTATGATTTTGAAATAAATCTCTGAAAATGACCACTGGCATTGCTCAACATTGAAAAAAATGTGTATTTTTGACTAAAATCAATTATCTTTGAAAATCAGAACTTTTCCAAGAGGCAGCTTGGCTGACTGGGGCCAAACATGCACCATGTTTAGAAGCTAAGGTCCACTGGGCTCAATCTTATCCAGTTAACATACAATTGAGATAGCTTTAGTACATCCTTCTCACCTAGAAAATTGCCTGGTTTGGACATTAGAGTATGTTAGAGATTGGAAGGGACCTCAAAAGATCATCCAGTCCAATCCCCTTGCCAGAGCAGGAACACCTAAATAAGGTTACACAGGAATGTGTCCAGGCGGGTTTTGAATGTCTCCAGAGAAGGAGACTCCACAACCCCCCTGGGCAGCCTGTTCCAGTGTTCTGTCACCCTCACTGAGAAGAAGTTTCTTCTCAAGTTTAAGTGGAACCTCTTGTGTTCCAGTTTATACCCATTACCCCTTGTCCTATCATTGTTTGCCACTGAGAAGAGCCTGGCTCCATCCTCATGACACTCCCCCTTTATATATTTATATACACCAATAAGTGGACATTGGAACACTGTCTGTAGTCTCCTCCATGTCCTGATACAAACTGCTACATAGAATCATAGAATCATAGAATGGTTTGAATTGAAAGGGACTTGAAAGATGAACTGCCCTGCCAAAGGCAAGAACACCTTCCTTGCTTGCTCCAAGCCCCTGTGTCCAACCTGGCCTTGAACACTGCCAGGGATGGGGCAGCCACAGCTTCTCTGGGCACCCTGTGCCAGCGCTTCAGCACCCTCATAGTAAAGAATTTATTCTCAATCTCCCCTCTTTCAGCTTAAATCCATTACGCCTTGTTCAATCCCTACCTGCCTTTGTAAAGACCCTGCAGATTTATCAATGCCTTTGGCTGCTGGGAGACTGCCCTACAGCCTCCCCAGAGCCTTCTCTTCTCCAGGCTGAACAACCCCAGCTCTGTCAGCCTGTCTTCATAGGAGGGTGGCTCCAGCCCTCTGATCGTCTTTGTGGACCACCTCTGGATTCGCTTCAACAAGTCCACATTCTTCTTATGTTGGGGGCCCCTTGCGCAATACACCAAAGATTTAAATACAATGTGCTCCTTTAGTTCCACAGCACCTCTTAATGAAGAACTGATTAAAATTTGTGGATAAACACGATAGGCACAAGGAGTTTCCATCTGTACATCAGGAAACAGATTTTTGCTGGCATGGTGTCTGAGTACTTGAATGGGTTGCCTGGAGGGTTTGTGGAGTCTCCATCCTTGGAGATACTCAAAATCTGGCTGGATACTGTCCTGAGCAACTGGTTCTAGGTGGCCCTGCTTGAGGAGGGGGGTTGGACCAGGTAACATCCAGAGGTCGTCCCCTTCCAACCTCATCTATTCCATGTTTCTGTGATTCTTAAGGTGCTAATCAAGATTCACTGAAGTCCTCAGAAAAATAACTCTCCTATAGACTTTGCAACCGATGTTTGACCCTGAGTTCGTCTAATGTTAACTTTAAGTATTGAATGGAGGTATCCATATGCCAGAAATTTAGTCATTATATATTCCTCTATTTTCAAAGCCTGGAGATTTCCTTCATTACAGGGTTATTCATATTTCATAGAGCCCAAACCAGACTCTGGAAGAGCCTTTCTCTACATGAACTTTACAGGAAGCCTTAAACTGCTAAACTCTTAAATTAGGTCCCTCGTTTGTAGTCCTTAAATTAAACTGAATAAATCAGACACATTTCTCTTTTTTCCAGTAGTCTCCTGCAGAATAAATAGTTCAAGTTTTGGGGTTTGTTTGCTTCCTTTTCAAAGCCAATACACTATCCATCATTACTAGCTGGGTTCTACAGCTTTTGCCCTAATGTTTAAAGCAATATATTATGCACAAATGAGGATCAGGCCCTAAATACAAAAGAATAAATTTTAAGGTGGATGAATGTCTTTGTGCACAGCTTACTCTCCGTGGGCTTGTTGTATATGAGCTCTCAGGGACAGTACTTAACGTTTTTCCCTTCAGACTTGTCATAAATAAATGAACTGGGAAGAAAATAGCGAAATGATTTGTGCAATTGTTGAATTACAGCAACTGATGAAAAACACATAGCCATAGAATTCTGACAGATATCTTCATCTCGCAGCTGGCAAGGTCACAAAAGCTGAACTGAGCTGCAAAATTACAGGTATTTACCTCTCATTGGGTTAATATGGCCTAAGTTCTTAAAGAAAAACAGCCCACTTTTGGAGTCAGAATGTCACGACAGCTCAGGACAAGGAGGCAAGCTCTTAACGTTGGTTTGAAGTGGTTTAAGGCAACATTTTCCCTATTAGAAAAATACCACTCGGCAGGTGTTAGTTACTGCACGTCTAAGCGAAGATCAGGAATTGATGATGACTTAAAAGCCACGGGGTTGTGTTACACTGAGCAAAGAGTGGATGTGCAGGAGCACATTTCAGCTGACGGGTGGTAACTCAGAGGCAGTAACTTCGCAGGCTGCTCCTATTCGATCTGCAGAAGCGTGTCTACTCTTTCAGGAACTGGTATGCCAAAAAATTTGGTCATAATTCCATGTTGTTGGGTGCTGATCACATTATTGTATTTCAGACCCAAGGCAGCCACAAATTTAAGTATAAAGAACACACAGGAGGATGTACTATTTAAAATAGGGTGTTATTTAGAATCAAGGCAGCACAGCCTGAATTATCTGAATTGCTGCTGCATCCAAGTCCCTGTGATTTTAAACAGATCATGTCCTCTAAATCTATTAATTACATTGCAAATTTGCCTGATTGTGAGACTGTCTAACATATTCAGTGTCGTGGCTCTGAGTGCTGCTAATTACAATTCTGCCAGATGGGTGACAAAAAAAGGAACAAACTCCAAATTTCTGTAAAAAAAGTTAAAAGAAATGCCATTCTGTTATCCATGTGGCGAATGTTTAAGCAGATCCTGATCTGTGCAAACTGACCAGCTCTATTGCTAGTGTCTGACTGATTCATACCAGCTGAAGATACGACCCAGTGTTAAACGAACAGATGATTCATACAGTTTTTATGTTAAACATAAAAATGATGTACTCTAACATAGTTTAATAGGTACTTACTAAGTGCCAAGTTTCCATTGGTGCCTTATAAGTATACTGACTAATAATAATTAACAGATCTTCCTGGAAAGCAGTAATTTTCATATATTCCCCCTGCAAGACTTATAACTGTTAATGCAACTCAAATTAACTCTTGCTGTAGATGGATTTATAATCCTCAGATTTTGCCTTTTTATAACCTTTAGCACAGCAAAAGAAAAGAAGATCATAGGACACTATTTTCCATCACAGGGGTGGCAAGGACCCCCAGGGAATTTCCCAGGGCTGACTATAGCTGGGGCTTTCTCAGGTAAAGCAGCCCATGGTTGTCGCTAAGTAAGTTGAAAAATGTGTTGACATTTTAGCCCACAGTATTTTTTGCTGGGATTTTTAGTTCACTTGCTTTGTGTTCTGCGCTTGTGGAAATTGCTGTGATTTCCCTTCAAGGGCAGCGCACCATTGCACAGTATGTAAGGACCTAAAAGCGTGGAGGGGCTTTTTTGCGGCATTGAGATCCTCAGGCCAGTACTTATTGAGTCTGAGCAGCCTGGCAAAGGGATGCCATATAAACGGGAGAATGAAAGCTTCAGATTGCTTTTTGCACTGCATTGAACATGGGGATAAAACCCCCTGGCTCCCAGCAAGATCATTTTATAAACAGGTTAAGGAACTCAGCACCACTCTTGCTAGTCCTGCAGCACCTGAAAGCACCATCCTCTTCCCAGGACTCCTGTGTTTCCCACCTAGAGTAGTTTTCCTGCCAATGTGAACACTAAAGGAAAGTTTGTGTTCTTTTACATGAGAAAAGGCAGTAAAAATGCAGCCCAGGGTCTGTATAATGCTAACTCACACAGAGAACCCAGCCAAGCTCTGAGGATACTGATGCTTCACTTCCCCCAAACTAATGAACTAATTCGCCACTTCTGAAAGGAGAAAAAGCTCAGATCGTTGGTGGGGGTTTTTATTTTTATCCTTTTTTTGGTTTGTTTTTTATGCTTGCTAGTGGGAAGTCCTGAAAGGCCAGGCTTCCCTGAGACAATGCAAATGAATGCCTCAACACCACACAGTTATTGGTGCCTTTATCCTTTGTGGGCTGCAAATGCAGCAGAACTGTGCATATTTAGTGTCTGCGAGGTGCCTCAGATAATGATCTTTCTCTGATGCAGTATTATTGCTGTTTCTGGCAGACTCCAGAAGTGCAGGCTAATTGCACAATGTCAGATGGTAGGTGTGTTATTGGTTAAAGCTGTAAGAGGCACATCAGCAGAGCTTTTTACAATATAATAGGCTCTGATTAGCCAGCCAAGTAATATGGCAGGAAAAGTTTCACCACTCACAATTTGCTTCAAATTCAGAAGGTCCGAATGTAAACTAGGAATAAAATGAAGACCTGTGTTTCTTATTATGGGAGAAGGATTAAAATTTTGCACTGATTGAAGAACCTGGCCCCTTCAATTCGTGGATTTCTGTGCAACGATTTACTCACTTTAGCACCTATTCCTTGTAATTTAGCTTTTTCCAGGCTGGTGACACTAAGGAATCTTTCTAATCCAGTCAGAATCACTGGCAGTTCTGTCTACCAAATGAGATTAGGGCCTAATCCTGCAAGATGCAACAAATTCACTTGTGTAGAATATGGAAGGATGTGTCCCCTTGCTCTTAAAAGCCTTATAGCAAAACTGTATCAATACAGATTGGAGTGGTACCATTTAAATGATAAGAAATATTCTTTGATCCCAATTTATCTGCTTGAATTGAATCTAGACATTCCCCTGTCCAAAACCCAAGAGACTGGTCCCAAGAATGCATTTCTCTATTAACAGTGAATACATGAGGGAGGTGCTTAGATACTAGATGGCAGTATAAAACCTTAATAAAATTCATTAAAATAATGACATCCCAAATAATCACACAGCACATCATTATCAATATACTCACGGGGTTAGCAGAGGAATTAATTTAATTTCACTGCCATTCTACATATTCCGGGTATTGAAAGTTTCTTTTAGAAGAGATACAAACTTTTTGGATATATTCAGATGTTAACGAAACCTTCAGCTAGACTATACCTTCTCCCTAAATTTAGTCATTATCATCAATGCAGCAAAGATAAAGAAAAATTGAACATTATTTTATATCAATATTCAACAAGGGTCTTCATTAGTATGAGGTAAACTTTTATACTGGCGAAAAAAACCTCCTGAAATATAGAATATTTAAACTATTATCTGCTCAAAAGTGCTTTCTGCTGGAAACCTAAAGAAGTTATTTCTATTTTCCCCTATATCTCCCTGCACTGTTACCATGAATGAAAGCAGTAGACAGAAGAATTTGCCCTAATAAAACTGTTACTGAAATATGGTTTGCTCATAATTAATAGTCTTATATGCTGTTTCTCATTGGGGCAAATCCATTTTTATTTCACCAATTTGAGAAATGCATCACAGATTCAAGACTGATTTATAGAAACCTAAATCTGAGAATTGTATTCAATCCAACAGAAGCTGGTTAAGTTAGATAATAGAATAGAGTATCCTGTTGAACAGATTTACAGTGTGGCTTTTATTTTTCATTCTGGGGGATGTTAGTATTCTCCATTTACGTTCATAGGTCTTTTTCATAGCAATATCCATAGTTCATAGATTAATTCTTTAAACATGGTTACGTTTATCTAACCCAACCTCCTACATAACACAGGTCAGGGTATTTCATTAAGTGTTTCTTGCACTGAGAAAAATACTTTCGCGGCAGCTATCATAGCAGTGTCAAACTGTCAACACCTTTCTATCAATTTATGCTCTGCCCCAGCCCAAAGTGCTACACACTGGCATTTACTCTCAGCAGTTTGTGGTTGCACTTTCACTCTCCCAGACTGTTGGTTCTTTAGATGAATCAACTAAATCCACGTAGAAGGGCAGAAACAGGACCTGCATGCTAAGTTCAGATGAATGGAGTAAGCAGTAGTAAGACAGAGTATATTAAGTAGGAAATATAAGACAAGCAAGAAGCAGTTGAAAGGCTCTTGAGCATTGTACTAGGAAAAGGCCTCTAACATTTGGGCATTATGTGTATCAATTGGATGTCAAAGTGATCTAGATCCATAGGTCAACTGAACACAGACCAGAGCCTACTTGAAAATTACGTGGAAATAAGTACTACTTTTTGGTTGGTTGGGGTTTTTGTGGTGAGGGTTTTAATGGTTGGTTTAGTTTTTTGGTTTTTTTGAAACAAAACTCTTCGAATGATCCTTGAAGATTTGGGGTGCTGAGCAACCTGGTCTAGTGGAAGGTGTCCCTGCCTGTGGCAGGGAGTTTGAACTAGATGACCTTTAAGGTCCCTTCCAACCCAAACCATCATGATTCTATGATGCTATGATCTATATTCCACAAGTAACAGCAATTGTATTTCTGACTTGGCTTTTCTCTTTTTCATGAGGCTTTGATTTCCAAACTAGCCATGAGCAAACTCATATCTGCTATGAAACTTTGCTGGCATAGTAAGGTCCCACAGTCTTTTGCAGACACACCTCATGTTGCTCCATGGCATGCAGGCAGATGAGAAAGGTCTCATCTGAAAGCTGCTCAGCTTTGTTAGCACACGAGGTCTGTGGCATCAACAGAGCACTTCAAATCAGTACAGCAGCACCTTCAAACTGAGACTTGCAAACATGTGGTCACCCACAGCACACATGGAGCAAGCACAGATCTGTATGCGAACACCTGTACAAATCTGTATGCAATTTAACATAGCAAACCAGGCCCATACAGTCTTCATACAGCCATCATTCCTCTGCTTCTGCTGTACCTGCCAAAAGGACCACAGAGGTATGGCAGGGACCAAGGGGAATGAGTGCCCCAAATGAGCTCCAAGATAGCCTTCTGCAGGTTTGACCATAATCTCTACTTACCATATTAGACATGATCATTTTGCTGTTCTTTTATAGTTTTCCACATTTTTCAAATCCACCAGTTGACCTTCATCTCTAAATCCAGGAAACAAACCTCACACAGGGCTGGAAAGTTTTTCCATTACTCTGCCTATAGCCCTTCACATGGTGGGTCTCTTATCACAACATCCAGATGCTGTTGTCACACAAAAAAATAAATGACAAAATTTATTTCATTTCCAAAGATTGTTGTGCTGGATGACTCCAAGTTCCATCCCTCCTCCAGATAGGTGGCCACTGTAATAGCTGAGCATCTCATCCATTTAGTATCTGCATGAGGAAGATATTTATTCTATTTTGCTACAAATGAGAAAGGTCTCAAAAAGTAGTGAGTGAATTTCCAATTTCTTAGGTCTGGAAATATCTCATAAACCCAAATAAACCATTTTCATGACTCGCAAATGCAGTAGCTCTGAATAACATCATTAGTGGGACTGTTGCACTAAAGGAAAGTACATGATTTCAAACTATGTAGGGTAGTCCCTGGGGAATATTCTCCATCTTATCAGACATTAATGGTCAGGTGCAAAACCCCTTGAACCAAACTGAAATTTTCCATTTGTGTCAGTAAATTTGGACTCAAGCATATGATGTGCTGGATTTCATTTTGAAATGGTTTACATGTGCCAATACAATACTGGTAAATGTCTTTATTTCTCTCCATCTGTACCTAAATTCAGAATCAACCAACGGATTTACACCTGGGAAATATCTGTATTTTCACCATTGTGCATACCTCCCATAAATTTGTTTTCTTATTTTACACCCATTTTAAGGAGATGGAAAGAAATAATTACATTTATTGTTTTCAGTTACATGCCATTAAACTTGCCACGTCAGTGCCTTCTCTTTAACTTTGTTTAGGAAAGGTAATTAACATAAAACCCTAATGTTAAATGCACAACCAGGGCATACTTTTAGTTGCCTTTAGCCACTTTTAGAAAAAGAAAAGAACCAGCATTTTCCTCTAGTTCTGTGTCTAATCAGATTTCAGATTACCAACACAAATGGTAGTCTACTTGTATGCAGTCATGGCTTTCCTTTTGAGACAGCTAGTCCTGACTCTCTTGCCTATGTGAGGTTGAGTAGGAAACCCTTCATGCTGTATCTGGTTTTCATCCTCCAGTGAGGAACAGAAAAGGACCAAACACCTCATTTTCCAACCCTTCCTAGCGAAACATAGATTTTGGTTACAATGGCAGAAAGCCCTAATCAGTTGTCTGTTTGCAGAGTAGGCAACAAAATATGTTTCAAACACTGGTGCTATAGTGAGAGCTCTGCCTATGTGACTTTCTGTAAGTGTAATACTCAAGGCACAGCAAAATCCCAGGGCTAGGAATGGAAGCAGGGCAAAGTCAAATGAGATAGGGCAGGTTTTGAACAATAAAGCTAATTAACCATCCAAATGACTTCATCTGAAAAGTGCTCTCTTACCTTCCCTTTGAAGACTGTAAAATCAAACATCACTGTCTTTCCAAAAGATCTTCTCTAGCTCAGCCAGAAGTCATTTATTAGGCTTAACACAGGAATTACTGTGTATAATTTTGTGTTAGGTTGGAGGAGCCAATGTGTTTTTCAAGCCATAAAATATAATTTCAGTATGACAGTGCCAAAAGCTTGATGCAACACATTAAACCCAGATGTCTTAGAGCAATGGATGTGGTACGGGAATAAAATCTAGTCTCAGCAAAAATGATTTAACATCGCTTTGGCTTTTAAATACAAGATACCTAAGCCAGAGGATCTAGTGATTGTCTCTGTCCCCAAATGCTTCTGACAGTGAGGAAATTTTGAGCCATGAACCTGACCACTCTCTTACCCATGGCTGACCAGGACAATGCCTCTTCTGTACATTCAGCATGGTTTCTGTAATGCTTGTCTGTTAAATTGTGTTTTCCAGTGCAATTAGGTACTACAAAGAGAGCCTCATACAACATTCAGGCACAAGCTGCTAATAGCTGCTGACTCTTCCTTCTGCAGAAATATACATTAAAGAGGAGAAGATATTATCAGGCTCGTGCTGAGATTTAGAAGTCCTCTGTGTGGGTGCGGGAAGAGGGAAATAGGAGGAAGAATAAGAGGGGCATTAGAGAAATAACACAATCTCCTCATAGTTAGGGCTATTGAAAGGAAAAAAATGTCCTGGATTAGTCTTGGGAAGACAAACTGTCCATCTCAACCTCTGTCCCTTTTTTTGCCACTGAAAAGATTCCTCCTGATGGGAGATGCCATGCGATATTTTTTGTTTGAACCTAGACCTCATCCTTAGCTCACTGGAAACCCATATTTGTTGCAGATTGACTGTTTTATGCCTTTTTTAAAAAGAACAGGTTTTTTTCAAAAGGCTCGACTCCCCCTGATGTCCATGGGACATTTAGCTTTTGACTATAATGTGAGCGAAATTAGACCAACGCTGAGAAGAATCTCTCTCCCACATGCCATAATGAACCCCCCCCCTTGTGTTTATGTGCTTTTTAAAGCATGTCAAGTGATTATGATGGGGCAGACACTTTTAATGTATAAATATCTGGAAAATGACAGAATATTTCAGGAGCCTCCTGAGTGGGTAGGAATCCTGAACAAACTCTTATTTCATATTTAATCCTATTCCCTTTCTCCCCAGAACTAGGCAATCCTGATTAGGCTCTCCTTTTTAATAAAGTAACAAATGCAAATAATAAATGCACATACAGTAGTGTGCTCCATATGAAATTTACATTAGAGCTTTTCTGAGAAAAAGCTTTAATGCTGTGTTTGAAGGAATTCTACTTTTATAGAGTGCTGCTTGTTAAAAAGTTGTAAATCCATTTCTGTGTTGCTGAGGATGTGTCTAGCTCTCAGTTAAATGGAAATATATAATCCCACTCGTTTGCTTTGCTTCAGGTTTTGGTGCTCTCTCTGGGCTCAGACCTGGAAGGTGCTGGGTACTCCCAGGATACCTGTTAGGAAAACTGAACCACAACCAGACCTACTTTCTTATCTATGTGGTATTTCACTTTCCTGAATGAAATCCATCTCTTCTCTCCTCCTGCCCGCTTTGTACACTCTTGATAAAAAGAACAGAGAAACCCTAACTATTCTATGATTCTAAATGGGGCAGACCTATATTTCCTGTCTTTCCAAGTCCATCCAGTCACCTAGCAGCAGATCCAAAGCTGTGGGAGAAGCTGCATGTTGTGTGCATGGTGCATCACCCATGGGTGAGGAGAAGGCCACGAGACAGGCTGAGACTTTGAACATCTCAGTCTCTTTTACACTTTGTTGTCACCCAGGCGCTGGGACACTGGGTATGCCTAAAATAAGCCTGATGTCTAGTATTTCAAAGACATTTTAGCAGCTAGCTATCGCTGTGGGGGCCAAAACCCAAAAACTGCATTTGGAGCCTCCAGTTATGTGTCCCTGAAAATTCCTGCTGCAAAAACAGAGAAATAATTAAAGCAGAGCAAAATCACAAGAGGAAGGCGGCTCACTCTGTATTTGTCAAGCCACTGGAGATGCTGAAGCTCTCCTGCAGTCACATAGAACCTTGACAGAGGTTTTGCCTGTCCCAAATATTGCCAGGCTGCTGCTGAGGCTTTAGGAAGGAGAAGACACTGCACCAGTATCTGCAGCTGGAGCTTCTCTCCCAGTTGTATTTTGACTGAAGTATACACAGGGAAAGGTGGCTTTTATCCTGCGAATTTTAGGTTAATGTGACAGATGCCAGAAGTCTGATTAGGCTCTTGTGTGAATTCCAAAACCAATAAAACCTCCTTTAAAACGTGCCCTTCTCACTCACTGCAACCAAGAAACTTTGTTTTCCTCCTTCAGGTCTTTTTTAAAATGTAAATTAATTCAAGGTTATCACTTCCCTTTGGCATCCCCCACTTCACTGGAATTGCTCTTAATTTACTTTGATGAAACATACAATATTAGTCTTAATTGGAAGCCTTGGGGACAGACCTGTGTAGGCTCGCGACACAGACACATTGAGCTTTTGTTGGAGCCTTTCTTGTTTGTAATTTGGAATCCAGGAATTTGTTTTTGAGCAAATGGGAGCCCTGATATTTTCCAGCTTTACGGACCTTTTAAGTAGTCAAAGGCTTCAAAGGAAGATTTCCTGAAAGGCTCTGACTTACGTGTACCTAGCACTTTAAATCAGCATTTGTTGTCAGGGGGAGGAAAAGCAGCCCAAGTTAATAGGATCGTATAACAAACCTATCTTACACACGCATCGTGTTTTGACAAGTAAAATGATTAACTAAAAGTTCAGCAGAACTGGCCATTGAGTGACATCAAGAACGAAACTGTCACCAGAATCTTCTTATTTTCCCTCTCTCTTCAGTGATATTGCATGAAAAGAGGGAGGACGGGTCTGCTTGACAGGCTGCCTTTGCTCTTGTTCAGCACAGGCACGTGTCTTCCTACTTGGCAACAGCTACAAAGCTGCTGGTTTCTTTCCAGAAACCCAAGTAGAAAAATGTTTGGCGTTCAATTTGATGGACTGAAACATCATAGTTTTTTGTGGTATTTGGAGAATGCAAAACCAAATATGGGTGGATTTTGCTTTATCTTATATATGTGTATATATGTACATATATATACGTTTTGAAAGATGTGGAAAGAGGCAAACTTTGTATGAGTGGCACAAATGTTACTTCTGCAATTGAATGAGCCTCTGTTTTCTGAAAAAATTAAACCCCCACAGTTGTTCATCCCACCACTGCTCTTCAGAGAGCTAAAAAATACAATAGGCTGCTCTCCCCCACTGCAGTAAACTAAAGAGCATTTAAATTGATCCTTCTACACCTCCCCCTCTATAGCGAACACTCACACAGCCATGAATATCAAACTCCAGATGTCTGAGATGTTGGCAGCCGTGCCCTGCTCCTGAACCTTTGCCATCAGCTGTAGCAAATGGCTGTTATTGAGAACGGTTGTTGACCTAAACGGTTTCTGACAGCAGCTTCACCCTGCCCCTATGATTGGCATTTCCCAGAAAGCTGATGTGTCTGATGGACTGGATCAGTTTTGGTACTTCATGTTTCAGATTCAGTAGCTGGTAAAATGAGTTCAGTCCTCGCTGTGCATAATTCGGTGAATGTTGCATCAGTTTTAGCATGCTCTGCATTTAATTTATTAGGAGAAGAGACACGTTTGGTGCGCACAGATTGATTGTTATTTTACTAGGTGATGTGTTTCAATCAGTGGGTGCTATATGTCATTTACTATATTACACTGTTTCAGATGTTGATATGTGGTTCAAAGGGAGATGCACTCGATTGAGCAGTGTTTTCTAGTGCATTTCAATGTGGTTTTCATTCAGTAACATATCCAGGTTTTTCTTTTATTGTGTAGGCTTGTAGGTGGGCTTTTCAGGTTTGGGTTAGGTTTTTTTCTTAAACATGTGATTTATAGATGCTTCTCTTCATTTAGACTGTGCTTAAACCTTTTATCCCATCCTCACTCATTTTACTTTTTTATATATCAGAAATACTTATGCACATAAACTGTTAGTGCACGTAAACCTCTATATACAAAGCAAAATCAGCTATTTCATAGGCACATGGACTAAGCATTACAAAAACATGTAACGTAATAGAATCATAGAATAGAATATAATATATATATAATAATTATAATAATGTAATATATACTATGAAATGTTATAAGCATTATAAAATGCTTATAACTGTTGGACTCTGATTGTAGGTGGGATCTTAGACTGAATCCCTAACCTGCTTCACATGCTCACTACCTTCCTTTTTGTGATTTATGACCTAATTTTCTTTATGAGAGTATAAGTAGAAAAACATTTGTGCTAAGTTTTGTGGACTCACATAACTCCATACATGCATTACAAAGAGCTCACAGCCCTGAGATATTTAAGAAATGTCTTGATTTCTAGTTGTGCTGGAGTGAGATTTTCTGAATTTCCAAGCTGACAATGGTTCTACCCCTCACAAGCAAATGACTTTGAAAGAAAGCATATTTTTTCTCCTTGTAAAAAATTGGCCTTGTGTCTCAAAATGTATCGGTATGCAGTTGGTAGTAGGCAATAGATAAATATTTTCCCTGAAGAAAGATGAAACATCAGATTAAGCTGAAGCTTCACAGAACACGTTGCAGCTAGAGGTTCAAGTGAGACCCAGGCAACTTCAGTTCTGCCCTTTGTCATTTTGGAGTGGATGCTCTGAGATAAAGACATTTTGCTTGAATCATGAGGTTTATCAACCTAACTATGCTCCAGCACTTTAACTTTACAAAACACTTCACAGACAATATTTAGTCCTTAAAAGAGCTTCCTTAAAGACTGAGAATGTCAGTATGCCACACAGTCATTAAAGGCTTCATGACGTTCTCATGAAAAACAGAGATCTAGTCCAGAAATAAGAACAAAGCTTTGCCTCACCTTTGTGTGCTTCAATTCCACACTCCAATCCTTCAAATAACAGCTGCAATTCAGAATATTCTTTAATGGCTTTTTGCTGTGAATTATGTTGCTAGCGCATTCAGGGCACTTAAACTACGTTTTTCCTCTGAACTGCTCTCTGGAGAAGGCTTTCTTACCCCAGCAAGTATAAAGAGAGCCAAAGTATACAAATCTCCTAACTTAGGTACCTACATTGTAAATACCCTCTGAGGGACTGTTGCTACAGAAAGCAGCATTAAGACGTGCAGCGATACCTAGAAGAATTACCAAAGTGTTGTCACAGCAGGCAGCTACGTATCATTTTTCTGTCACTGAGCAGCTTTACAGCGTTACAAATATTCTAAGTGCTCAAACTATGTGCAAAGTAAATCCATTTTAAATCAAGCCAGGTAAAGTATAAACAGTAAAATGTTTGGCTTGGTTTTTTTTCCTTTTCTTATTTTCCCCACATAGAAAATAATCATTTGTGAGGCTGTAAAGTGTTGGAACAATAGCAGCAATTTCAGAAAATGTTCAAACAGTTTGAAAAATGTTCTGCTTAGAGGATGGGGAGCACATATATATATATATATATGAATATGGGGCTGGATTTTTTTTCTCTTTTCACACTGCTTTTCTGACTCACCAAATGCTTTAGTTCATTGAATTTATTAAAAGAAGATTGTGTGTCGGTGTTTCTGATCCAGTGATTGGCTGAACTCATCTCTTGAGAACTGGGAGAGGAGAAATTCTTATGCTTCGTTTTTTGCAATGCCACTTCTGGAGGTGCATCCTGAATATTGATAGCAATGGACCCACCTAAAGCTTATTGAAATCAATAGGAACACCGACTGTGCTCATAATGATATGTGCTACTAGCCGCAGTTTTGGAAAATTCTGAAGCAACAGCTTTATACTGCAATGGGATTTGAGTAAATGCTTAAGCAATTTGCTGTGCTGAGATTACATCCTGGAAATGGGGCTTATATACCTGCATTTATCAATCATGGTGGGTATATATGCTTGCAGGTGTGCGCACATGTGCCCAAATGAGCAATACACATAGAGCTGCTATGCCTTTATTACCCAGAACAGATATCCGAAAATCCATCAGTCAGGTAAGATAATAAAGCACCGCGAAAAGCCACTGATTTCTCCAGCTGCATCCTCCTCTCTTTCTCAGGGAAGACAGTTATGTTGTTGCATTTTGCCAGGCTGTCACTGGCGATTTCTCTAGTGCAGGGAGATCCTGACACCAGCCATCAATATATCACATCTAAGTTATGTTGCAGTGAGCACTCGCGTATGATTTTTCAAGCTATATAGTCTGTGTTCTGTATCAGATCCTTTAGACAAGGGTAGGGTCTTGTAGCAGATTTACATCACGGGGTGAACTGGATTACAAGAACTATATTATTATTATGCATAACTTGCTAATTTTAAAGCTTGCTTTCCTTCAAACCCACAAGTTTCATGGAGATATGAACTGATCTGCTCCTTGTTATCCAAATGGGATATCCAAAAATCCACCCATCCATCAAAATCTGTGCTCAAAAGCTCTTGTCATGCCATAGCAGCATGTTAGCCATAAAGTAAGGACTTTAAATATGAGGGAGAAATCATGCCAGTAGGTTTTGGCAACAAAAGAATTCCAGTAAATGTTGAATGGCAAAAGACTGTTGGCTATGGGAGGCCAACACATGTCATTCTCAAGCAAAACTAGAACAAAAAGCTTGAGAAGCTGAGTCCAAAGATTGTTCTAGATCTTCATCCTGTGAGTTTGTTATGTTGTTTTGGAACTGCAAAGCCCTCAACAGTGATAATAGCGATTAAAACGTTATGTTACTATGGAGAGTGTTTTGAGGTAGTGCTACTTCTGAGTTTATTTTGTGCTGCAGTTGTGCATTGTATTCATAGTGGGGGTTGTTTGTGGCTGCTCTGTGCTAAATTACTGCAGCACAAAAGTTTCCTAGCTCGCTTCTCTCCATTTCCCCCCATCTTTCAAAAAAATGCTACTTCAGTACCAAGCTGAAGAGAGCTCGTTGAAGAGTCATGTGTCTATTCCTCAATCATTCTGCACTAAACGGCTTTTGGTTTATGGTTCAAAACCGAGTAAATCCTTACTTGCATACTTGTTTCCACATTAATCCTGAATTGTGTTTTCTGAAATATTAGCTGTGCAAGAAACTACACTTAAATAAAATAACTTTTGCTTGGAAATTATGTCAAACTGTAAGAGGAGAGGAGTTTATTTCAGAGATAGATAGGAATGACAGACAGACCCAGACAGTTATCTATGCATGTCCAGAAGGTACACTTCAGTGATCTGAGCTTAGAAATGTATAACAAAGGCTTGTGATTTCCAATCTTGGGTCTGACACCACTTTCTTCTATGTCCTAAGGCAAACCACTTAACTTCTCCATGCCTCAGTTCACCATTTGCCTCTATCTTTGAGGCTACAGCAGCTGTTTTTACTTTCTTTGGTAATTAGGCAAGCAGGCTTTTGCTTGAGGCCTGACATTAAAAGCTACCTCCTTGCTTAAAGAACAGAGGAGACTTTTGACGTTGGTCACACTCATTTTTCTTGGTTTCCAAGACCTTTTAAAGGTTTCTTATTACGTATCTTGCGCATGATAATGCAATCAAGATATTGAGGTTCCTGTACATATAACAGGTGAGCAGCACACTCCTAACAGTGCCTTAAAGCAGCCATTGCTCCAGCCCCAAATAGATTGAGGAAATACAAGTGAGGGTTTCAGGTACATCATCATGACCTTGCTATCCATAATGCCAGTCAGTGGACATTGTAGTTGCAGCTATATAACTGAATAAAACAGGCCAGGGACCATTTTCTGCTGCTAAGCCCTAGCAAATGCCTCACACTCATAAAATACACATTTCCCCCAAACTGAGTCTTTATATCCAAACTGCTCATGGGGGTTGATCCCTTGCATATCATGTCCTTCCTACTACTGGGAGAGGGGGAGGATTGATTAGGTGAGGGTTAATTGCCACAGGACAAAAAATCACACGAAAGAGAAATGTGTATGTTGAGTGAGGACTGCAGGCCCTTCTCAGAGCCAAAGACCTGTTTTATCTGCCTGGATGGATATGAGCGTGTCCTAGGGAAGTATCCTGACTGATAGGTCAGGAATAAGTTTAGGAAATAAAGCCTTTTGAATGTTACAGAATGTTCTCTATAGATAACTGATGGGGCTTTGAGCAACCTGCTGTAGTGGGAGCTGTCTCTAGCCATGGCAGAGGAGTTAGAACTAAATGACCTTTAACGTCCGTTCCAACACAAACCATTCTGTTTTGAATGCAGTTCTGATAATAACGAATGCTGAAATAATAATAATGCAGTAATAATACCTAAGGGGCTATTATTTAGCCACAAATCTCAAAATATACAGGTAATAAAGCATCATCTTCACTTTGCAAAAGGGAAACCATGACCAAAAGAGAAGAAATAATTTATCCAGAGTTTTCCAGTGCACCTATAAGCAGGACAGGACTCAGACCTGAGTCTCCCAAAGCCTGTGGGTGTTCTGTGCCGTAGGAAACAGGGCTTCCCAAAACCAAACCACGGTTAGGTTTTATTGAGACACATCTATTTATTGTGTAGCAAACTCTGCAACATTTGTTGCAAGATTAACTGCGATTAAAGCGTTTCTAGACTGAACTAGCGAGTCCCAGGATGACCAGGTCTCAGTTACTCCGGAAGCTTTGCTCACATGTAAGTTGCCTCAGATGTTCACACTGCTCCTCTAATTGGGAGGTATATTTCTTCTCTTTGAGATATAAGAGCAGTGCTTTATATCTTGGCAGTGCCTTGATAAATGGCATTCCCTATCTAATAAATGCTGGAGTGGCATTTATTTTCATGGCCATATCAACTTTCAACCATGTCATCAAGTAGTATATCCGACAAAATCCTTCTTCTCCCTGGTCATTTCTAACTGAACACTACATTTATGGAAGAATATTTTCATTGATCCCGAAATGCATGTACTTGCTCTCTGTACTATTGAATTTCATCCCTTTTCTATTACTCCAGTTTTCAGACTCATCCAGTTGCTCCTTGCAGATGCTCTGAACCTCTTGTATCACCTTGTATCACCAGCAAGCTTTATTAATGTACTCCCACTTTCTATGCCAGGATTGCTAGTGAAAATATTAATTAGTATTGCTCCCAAGGCTCCTCCATCAATCTTCCTTCAGGCTGAAATCTTCCAATCTCAGCAGTACCTGTTCCAGGCTATTGGCTAACTGGTCTGTGGGCAACCCCACAATTCTCTGTCCTCTTCACAGTTTAACATCTTCCCAGTTTATATTTCAGCTGTTATGCTGTTTTGCTGACGTTCATGCTGCTTTGCTGAGGAAATCAGTGTGGATTGGCTTTTCTTATAAGTGAAAAACAATCAGATTACTCCAGCAAGATCTACCTTTGGCATCCTAAATTGTGTTTTGCTCTGTATCCATTTTTCTGAATATTTTTAATTTCTTTCTTTTCCTTTGAGACTTGTTTCAAAGCTTTAATGCTGCTCAGGTGGGACTAACAAGTCTGTGGTGAGTTGGATCATTTTCCTTTCTACTTTCTGAAAGTAATCCCTACAGCTTCAACTACCTGTGCCTTAGAGATTTAGCGCTGCTAGCGCCACAATTTCTTTGTGTTTCATAATTCAAGCCCATCAGGTCACCCTGACTTCTCTTAAACCCTCTGAGCTTTGCTTCTTAATAATTTCCATTTCCATACCTTGTGTGTTAGTCATCTTGCCTTCACTACTGTGTTCAGCATTACTGTTCTTATCAGCCACCTCTGTACTAGTAAATAAAACAGGACCTTGACACAAGCACAAAGACTGACAAATAACAGCCCATACCATTTAATTGTAGGGATATAACTGACCATTTTTGACTCATGCAAGCTAGTACTGACAGGCAGTGCTCATGACCAGCTCAAGGACAGCTACAAGTAAGAAATCTGTATGTTACCATCCTCTTTCAGAAGCATAGAGAGTTTAGTCGTAACAGTATTAGCACTTGCTCTACCCACATGCAAGCTTTTAGGTACATTTTATTTATTAGCATATAGCATCCATTGAAGCCAAGGCACAGTATTCATTTAGGTTAGTTCATTATCGTTCTTTCCTACACTGCTAATTCTTACCTTGTAGTACAAAAAACTGAAAGCAGAGGTACTCAGTAACTCATTAAGTTTGGCACAGTCCTTAAACCAGGGTGAAATTAAAAAGGACTAACAATGCAGAGAGTGGATTTCTGTATGCCTTTCTAGACTGACTTCTTTGTCAAGCCTCCAGCTTGTAAGCACCTCCCTGCTTGAGTCTTTTTTTATTCTCTCCATGTTGTGATTTTATCTGTTTTCTTTTCTCTTTTGGACAATAGGTTATTTAAGTTCTCCCTACCCTTTCTCCTCCCCATTCTGTTGTCTCTGCTGTTCTATTATAGCTTTGTTTAGCTGATCTGGGTTTGCTTGATTTCTCCCTCTAATAACCTCTTCCTGCAGTGGGTGACAGGGAAGGTGCCATAGAGGGTGGAAAACTCTTTCTTCTTTGTTGTTGTCTCCTGTGTGAACTGACAGGCTGGAAGAGAAACACAAAAGGGGGAGGGATGGAAATGAGAGGCACCGGAGCTGCCAGAATCCCCCCTTTTTAACATTTCTGCCAGGTTTTCTAGAAATGACAGTTTCTTCCACCCTTTTGTTTTAGCCTTTCAAGGGGAGAGGGTGGAACTGAATGGCAGTAGCATGAAAGGGTGGTCAGAGAGAGAAAATTGTTGTAGGCTTGATGTGACGATTTGGGTTTGTAAAGGCTTCACCTTGGATGAGCTTCTTTTCGCAAGATCCAAGCTGTGGTTTGGCTGTTGGTGCCATGTAATTCAGAATGGCTTGTTCTAGGGGTGAGAGGAGGGCTCATATGGCTGTTCTGCTTTATGGCCTGTTTAATCTCACCAAAGGGGGAAAGACCCTAAGGAAAGGCAAAAAGGAATGAGAATAAGACTAATGTTTGGTCTTCTGTGGCTAAGATGATTCTGAGCTATTGCAACATCAAATAACACAGCCAAGCCCTCTCACTATTTTCTCTCCTTATTTTATGCCAAGCACAGAGCAGCTAGACACCAATGGCCTGTTCAACTGCTTTATAACACCTTTGTTTCACCTTCACACTGAAAAAAACACCAAACCAAACAAACCAAAAAGCAGAGCACTGATTTTCCTGTTTTAGTGCCTTTGTTTATTTACTCTCAGAGCTCCTCTCCCTTCATCCACCTGCTTATATGTCAGTTGCTTTAATATTCCAGTTTCTTACCCCACCTTCCCACCACCCTCATGATGCTGCTTTTAAGATGTTTTTGCCATGGTTTTTCATTACATTTTTTGTCCTTGGAAGATGCCAAAAACCATTCTGGCTCGGGAGGGCTGCCCACATGCCAAATTGGCTGCCATGGCTTGTTTTTCAGGGGACTCTTCTCCCACTTAGAAGCTTTGTTTTCAAAATTACATTAATTTCCAGTATTCTTAACAAGAAACAGTATACATCACCTTTAGAATAAACAAATGTCCCATGTGGAGTCAAGGTTGCTTAAGATTAAGACTGTATGCTGGATTTATAACACCAAAAGATTGTGGGGATTTTCTATGTTGCCATCTCATATCTGTTCCCACTGTTCTGAAGGACAATATCATTTTCACTCCTTTTGTTGTGTTTCATAGCAAGTAATTCATTATTCAGGATGCCAGTTTATTACAGGCCAAGCAGTTGTCAGTAAGTCTGTGAGGACTGGTTCCGGTTGGGACCCTGAGAATCACTTCTTCCTCTCTCTCTCCATTGTTGCTCTTCTCTGATATTTAGTGGTTCTTCACAATCACGTTTTTAATTTGTTCTCAGGGGAATCTCTCTGCAAGTTCCTCCTGCAGAACTTGGACTTGGCTCATTTCCTGGTACTGTCCTTCAGGGTCTGGAGAAAGAGTGCCGATGGCTCAAATAGTTCATGGGAGTAAGGAAAAATTGCCTCCTCCGAAACCTTAGGGTACCACTTTGCATGCCAGCTGCACCCCACAGGCATCAAAGCTGGCAGTAATAGGGGTTCGCTGTGCCCTTTTATCAGTGGTTTTGCGTGCATCTAAAAGACCTGCTTTGCCTTCTGCTGCAGGTGGAAAGAAACCAGGAAAAACTACAGGGTTTTTGCAAAACAACCTTTTGCTGCAGTGTTTGAAGGCTGAGTTTGTAAGAACAAATTATGGATCTCTTTGAGATCTCAAAGACTTAATTAGAAACACTCTAAATATAACTTTACTTCTTGCTAGATATTTTAATAAGTGTATTTGGGTGGCTTATTCCACTTTTGAATACATAATTCCCTAACACTTTGAAGTCCTTCCTAGGAAACTGCAGACCATCCCGATTATAGACATTTTGTAATACATCGTTAAATACAGCTCTAATTCTGCCTGTGACTTAATTTGATGCTAGACTCCTCCATAATACAACCTCATGTTAGTAGGAATAGTAATTCAGTATTTAAGTGTAGTTTGCCATCTCATAACAAGTCTTGCACAACCCCAAGATGTCCTTGCCCTGCACTGGGTGGTGAGTTCTGTGCCCTGAGACAGTAAACTCCACTGGTCTGCAAAGTAATATGCTGCTTGAGTAGCGAAGTTGGACGAGATGATCTCCAGTGGTCCCTTCCAACCGCAACCATTCTGTGATGCAGAAGAGATGGATGTCATCTCCAGACCACGGGGGTGATATTCTCTGAATGGAGTACTGGAATTCCCTCCCAGTCCACACTGGTGCCTCCAGACTTCTTCATGTTTTTGCCTTCAATCACAAAACCCATGGCTCCATATATAATTTCTTCTCTTACACTTCTCCGTCATCATTAATCATGTCAGGTTATCACAGTACGGAGCCTGTAATCCACTGCCTCTAAGCACTGCATCATCAGCTACAGAAAATTCCCATTTAAATGAGAAAGATGCAGTGGATATATTTTGTAATTCCCGTGCCATCTTATATTGATAGCCTTGAAGATTTTCTGCAATGTCTCATCCTTTGCTACAGTCCCTGCAAATTCATTCCACGTTATTTCTCAGACTGGATAATTGTTTCTTATATTTACATTATTACATTTTCTAAGTTTCTTCAGTGTGTACTCTCTCTGAATAAAACCTAGGCTAAACATGTTTTTAAACCAATATTGCCTTTTTATTCCTGCAACTACAACAGACTTGATCAATTCCAGCTAAAGACAAACTTCAGATCACGTAATCCTTTACTCAGAATTAGTTTCCTGCTATGCATTCTCAATTATATTTGTCTCTCCTCTATGTATTTACATTTTCTATTCATTTTTTTCCAACTGATCTAAGTTTAGTTTATAATTTATAAGGATTTCATTACTTTTTAACGAAAAAAAATCATTCTTTGCTTCACCATTTTTCAGATAACCCCCATGGAGGACTCCTCCATGTTTCTGTCTGCTCTGTCCCCTTGAAGAAGGCCTGGTGTGTCTATTGTTCTGATAGCTTAAGTTGTCCTGGTGAAAGGTACTACCTGTCCCTGCAAATCTTGTCAGTCTCTGCTCTCTTGATCAGTAATCATGAGATATTCTTTCTTGTCCCTGCTACTCTGGGCTGAAAACTCTTTCAAAACGGTATTTATTTCTAAACGCTGGATGTTGCCTGGGTCTGTACATGTTCCCATTTCTCAAACACCTTTTCTTTCTTTGACATTTTCTTGCTGTTTATTCTGCAGCATCCCTTCCAGATTCCTCACTTTTGCTGTGATCTCCTGCTTCCCAGCTTCCTCTCCTGCTGGTCGGTGTGTCGAGAGTAGCTACAACTTGTCTTGGGTTTAACATTTCTGTCCTGCCTTGAGTATTTCTGCAGCTTGCTGTATCCTGATAGAATTTCCCCTAAGTCTAAATCTACATTGTCCAGCAGTCCGTCCTCACAGCTCTGGAAATTTAATGCTTTTTAGTGACTATCAGATGTCTTTTAATACAGCCTGACAGAACGCTGCCATTACACATCTGACTCATTAGTTTAAGATCAGTCAACAAAAACTTCAAAAGATTCTTCCTCTATTTTCACTTTCCAATGAAATCTCTCTATTTCCAAAGTTCCATTTTTCCTGTGAAGCCAATATTTCCCATATTTATGAAGCTTACCCATTTATTCTGGCTTAATTACACCATAGTAGGGAGAGGTACTGTAAGCTCTAGGTCAGTGCTCTGGATTAGTTCAGTCTGAACTAAGTATCCCTTACAGCAGTCTTAGCAACTAACACTGCTTAAAAAAAGGACCACTGTGAGCTCCTTCAATGCTCATTTGAAAGTAATCAAATATTATGGCATTTTGGGAAAGCAGGCTCCTCCGTATTCCTGCTTTCCTGGGGCAAAGAAAACTGACATATATGACTAGGTTCTGATTGGAAGAGTTCTGTCTTTTTTAGGGTAACTTTTTTTAAACCAAAAAAATTGAAAATAAAATAGTGACATTAAACAAAATTAAATACTGAAATGAAAATATGAAATATAAGCCAAAACAAATTAAAGCTCCATGAAAAGACAAGAAAAGACCCCAGAGACTTCAGTTCTCATACATTCTCTCAATTCCAACTGTTCTGCCATTAAAAACACCTTGTATGATTCATAGTAAAACTGTGAGGGATGGTGATAGTTACTTTAAGGCCAGAACTGGGACCTGTGTTTTGCTTAAACATGAAGCCACCTAAACATGAAACATCAATTAGTTAAATAACTGTGATAAACCCTTTCTATATTTGAATACTTATTTAGAGAAAGATTTCCAGTATATAAGGTCTCATTCTTTGAAGGTTACACTCTGTTAAGTAATCAGAGAATCATAGAATCACAGAATGGTTTGGGCTGGAAAGGATCTTAAAATCATCCAGTTCCAACCCCCTTCCATGGGCAGGGACACCACACACAGAACTACCTGGTTTATCCATGTTATATATGAAATGTACTGAGGATCATTTAGGACTGTGGACAACTGTGACATTAATTTAGACTGGCTGACCTTCAGTGTCAAAATTAATAATTCTTGGGTCCAGCTTAGATCTGGACTCTCTTCAAGGATTTAAAAAGCTGCAACAAATAGCTTTCCATGGTATTTCCATGCTTTCATTTTCTAATTCCAAAGAAGATGCTGTTGTGAAATGAAAATAGAAAGAAATAGCACAGCTAAGCAATTTTGAGGGGGTAGGTTTGGTTAGTAATTTTCATGCTTTTTGTTTCTTACAGTGCTAGCTAAGCAGAAGAGTAACTTCAAAATACAAAACATCGTTTCAACTATATTGGGACATATAAGAGGTATTTAAAACATCATTTTAAATACACAATACGATGCCAATAAAATAAAGTATTCTGTTATTGAAATTTGGCTTGAGGTTAAAGTTAAAAGCAGGGTTTTAAAACAATTGCACTTTTCTAAAAAAAAAATAATATGGGCTAAATTGTTTAATTAATGTTGAGACACCTTTCTGGAAAAAAAAAAGCCAAAACCACATTAAAATTAAATTTGTGTGTGATTACTTCAAACGTGTCCTTATTAGTAGCTACCTAGATGACTGTGGTCCTTCATGCATTCATGTTTAGCTCCCAATTATTCACAGTTTGTTAATTGGTGTGATATGGGATGAATATTGATGGTACAGTCTGAAGGTGATTTCCATACCAAAGGAGCAGGCATATTTCTCTCCGTGTACACAGCAAAAGGCAAAGTTCTCAACAGATCTGACTTTGAAATTTGGCAACACCCTCCTTGTGTGCTGTCTGTTGGCTCATTACACAGATAGCCTTGTGCAATGGATGATGGAAAATGCAATGCAATGTGATAAGAACAAATAAACAATTAAAAATTAAATGCAAGTAAACTGGCTAAGTTCGGTAGTTTGATTTGTATAAACTTCTTGAGAAGCTCTGAAGCCAGTAGGTGATTATGATATAAGTGTAACAGTGGCTTAACTTGGTGTTTAAAATAGAGGAGGACCAGCACATGGTCTTGGCTATCCAGGTTTACGTCTAGACTGAAACATTCATGTTTTCTAGGAGGAAAAAAAGTCTTGGGAATTCAGATCTGTTTCATAGTTTTCCTCGAGTGTTAACATGCCATTTTTAGCCTCTCTGTGCATCTGTGTTAAATATGCCATGGCCATGAGCCAAAGCTATTAATCTCAAGGGAAACCAGAGATTATCTCCGAGCCAGCACCTGAGTGGGATGGTCCAAACTGACATTTAAAATAAAGATGCAGCAGGAAAATATGCAAGAAGAGGTGCAAGAGGTGAACAGAATGGAGGATTTCCATGAGAGACAGTACATTGAAAGGAGAATAAGACATAGCATGACACAAAGCCTCCTCTCTGATCTGCAAGAAAGGATTTTCTCCTAACCAGAGACAAAGCAGAGTTTCCAAAGGAATAGGTACATACCTTGCTATGGAAACTAGGCATAAAAATATGGGCTCAAAATGATTGTATCCCACCTCTTCTTCACCCTGGCCACAGTGTGCAGTGTGTAAAATAGACCAATCTATACAAGCATGTGATATTCTTAATGGATTGTGTTTTCTTTTGAAATGGCTCAACTTATCACTGAAACAAAGAAATACAGCTACTCTGTAAATGTTCAGAAAGCCAATGTACAAAAAGAAAAAGCATTAACATTTAACTTGCATTTGAGATGATCTTTACCTTTGATCAGATAGTATAACATTAAAAAATGTTATCGAAATAGTGACATTTCCAATTTTCAGGCAACATAATTTTGCACATAACAGGGAGAATAGTCTTGGCCTGAATTCTTTTCACTAAAAAACTGCAGTCTTTTTACATTCTGCATAGTGTATAAATTCAGCTCAGCCTCTATGACTTAATTAAAAAAAAAATTAAAGATATTACATAAAATAATAAAAAATTATTTTTTATCTGTTCAAAATACTGTAGGATTTTTCATGAAATCTATTCATTCAAAACCTTACTTTCTCCTCAATCTGAAACAAAGCACATCTTAAGTTAGAGAAAACAGAGTGTCCTAAATGAAGTGGGTTTCTTTCACCTCCAAGTTAGTTGCCCTTTTTTTTTCCCCTGGTTAGTGGCAAGAGCTGAAGAATGAACTGGGGAAAAATAAAGTTAAATTTCCTGTTCTTCATACTGTTATAAGCAATGCAAAAGTTATAGAAGATAACTACTTCTAGGTATTTCTATGTGACAAAGACACACACTCTGGCTCTATCCATACCAGTGAAGTGAACAGGGCAGTGCACAAGAGGCAAACACACAGATTTCAAACATTGCCCTTCCTGTGAAGTTCTCTGCACAGTATGATTTTCACCTGCTCCAACTCATGTCCTCCAATCAATGCCCAAGCTTAGTATAGGGCTTGGCTTAAGGAGGAATAATTTTTAATAGGCAGCTTGCAGATATCCATCTAGCTGCGGGTAGAATTTCAGCTAAATGCACCGGAATAGTTCCTAGACCATTTGATTTTCTACTAAAGACATAGCCTCCAAGGCTACATTTAAGATTAGTTTTAGTCTCAATATAGAAGTCAGGTATGCAAGCCTGGCTCCAGGCACAGCTGAAGGCTGCCTTTCATAGCAGACAGGATCCCATCAGTGTTTAATGAAGAAGAATGTATTAAAAAAGTTAAGTTGTTAGTGGTGTAAGCACATAAGAGCATACATCTGCTCTTGCATGCAGGCGTTAAGAGAAAGTATCGAATAAGCTGTATTAAGAAGACTTTGCAAACCCTTCCACACTGAAAGTAAGCCAAATAAACCCGTCTTCGCAACGTTTTCATATGAGGCAGGTTGGTAATGCTGAAGGGGGTGTAAAACGAAGACATGAAGGGGGCCACAAGCCTAGGACAAGAACATGCCTTAAAAGCAAGGAATAAATCTATACCTTGCTGTAAGAGCTTTAATGATGTTAAAGGAATGACTTATGCCACCAGCAAATTTGGGGTTAAATCCTGCACTCATTTTAGTGAGTAGCAAGATGTCCACTGACTTCAAAAGGGGTTTGGTTGCACCCTTGGTCTCCTTCTGTATTTTATTTTCTCTGTTGCCCATTCACACTATCACCTTTTGCATCTGCCTCCACTCACTATATGTTCAAGTATCACAGCAGGTTGTTAATCCCCCTTATCTCTCTACCCTATATCTGTTGTTGCATTCACCAACAGAAGGAAAAGAGAGCACAAAACTCATGACCCAAAATTATTCATGAAGGACTGAGAGCTTAGTTGCAGAGTCCATAGGGCCTCCTTCACAACAGCATGTTTCTTTTCAGGTTTACGGCAGAGGTGGGTTTCTTTTCAGTCTTGCAGACCTATGAAAAGACAAGTAGACTTGCCAAATGAATGGACACACACAGGCTTGCACATCTCATAGCTATCAAATGTGTTGCCTTTTACTTCTTTCACATGCTTATGGACTGTGGACACCTGTGACTTTTGGCAGCAGTTGCGATGGGGAAAGTTTAGATACAGGAATTAGCTTTGTACTTCTCTGGCTTCTTGAAACCATTTTGAATTTGTTCAAACACTTAGTACGTGTTTGAAGCAATTCTATATGTTTAAAAAGCCTACATATAGGAAAACAAAGAAAACCTAATGAAAGCATGTGATATTTATTTTTCTTACTACATAATAGCTTCATTTGTGGCAAGTGACATTAGCAGTCTGCAAACTGAGAAACAGATGCTTTTAGTTAGTAAGAATTACTAAGCGTAAAGAGATTTGGTAGCAGTTGCTAGGTAGTGCAGGAACCATTTCCGGTAGCAGATGCTACCAGGTATTCAGGATATTTGTGCTTCTCTGATCATCTGTTGCGCGGGCTTCACTCTTTGCACTGACTCAGAGCTGAAAGTGGTTGGAGCTTAGAGTATTTCTGTTAGCTTTAGGATAAACTAATGGGGTTTGGAAGGGCAGCAAATGGTAAAAAAGCCACCTTATCTGAAGATTGTTCAGGAACAGAGTTTTCATGCACACATTTTAAAAGACTTTTTGGAAGCTTTGTCAATAAAAACACGCATCGATATTGTGACTATATACTCTTTGGTTTTTGGGTTTTTTTTTTTTATGAATGAGTGCAAAACTTATCCAGAGGTTTGAATGCAACAAAAAAAATACAGAATTTTAAGTTAATGGAGACCTGATTTCTTTTGTCAAATTTTTTTTTTCCGCAGTAAATTTTATCATCTAGTTTGACAAAATGCACTAAACCAGATTGACAAAGCTGACAACGGGTGTTAGGATGATTCTGATATCCAAAGGAAGAGAGGATAAAAAGTTTTTGGCAGCTGTTGGAGCTATCAACTCTCAATTCATCTTATGGGGTTTCAAAAATATACCTCCAGCAGAGTGTATCATAGCCATTATTGTACTAGGCATGCATCTGCTGAGGCTGTTTCATTTCACCTCAAAACATTTAATGGTATAAAAACTGGAACCTTCATCCCAACTTCTGGTTCACTGCCTTCATCACCAAACTAGTATCTTATTTTTCATTTTCTAAGTAACTATTTAAAGTGTTTCATACAACACAAAATGGCTCTAACAAGGAAGCTGAGACAGCACTGCCAAAGAAACACAGATCTGGTGCTTCAGGCAATGTTCTGAGTGGCAGGAAATGTGTTAAAATTTAAACTTAAAATAGTATTCCCTCCTCTTGGATATGTATTCCAACCACAGACAGATCTATTTGACAAAAAGAAGACTGACCATCTCTTCCTAGAACTGACTTGTGAACATGGCTCAAACTCCTACATCCCATCCAAACCTACATGGCAACTTCAGTATGAATTTGGAAGAAAGTTTTGTGCTGCCTTTGTCACCTATCGGTAGTCATCAGCTCTTCTTTCAGTGCAACGGTGCAAGTATCCAAAGACACAGTATTCTTTTGCAGAAATACGAGTGTTTTGAGACATGATTTGTTTTTTGGCTCAGATCCATACATAGGTGATCATTAGCAAGACAGGTTAGAAGGCATGTAATTGCTTAAATAAGTGGCAGACGGCTAGAAATCTTGCCTTGTAAGTGTAATTACAGAGCTTGTCAATAGCCATTGATTTCCTTAGATGGATCACTTGAAAGCATTCAGAAAGCTGGGAATGAAATAGAGGAATGTTGCAGAGCTCGAAAGGGAGCAAATAGTTTTTTTCCATCTCTTCCTTCAAGTCGTGCATTTGCATGGTGCAGCATCTTACACTTCAGGAGTATCTTTCATATCGTTGGAAGAAGATGCTTAGCATTCCTCTTATTCTCCTGTACATACTGGGTTTAATGTGTTTCGTTGAACTTTGACTTTCAAAAGACTAAATGCTGTAACATGTAATGATCAGAAATCTCAAATGTTTCTGTTCTCACACTCCATCTGCCCTCTTTTGAGTGACAATTTTGTCATTAGTATCTAATGCTTCTTTGTATTATCAGCTTTTAAATTACTCTTTTGTGAAGGAAACGCCTACTTTTTACTCTGCTCTGATGAGACCCCACCTATAATGCTGTGTTCAGCTCTGAAGTCCTCAGCATGGACTTTTTGGAGTGGGTCCAGAGGAAAGCCACAGAAATTATCACAGTGGAACTCTGAGAAGCTGAGACTTGGGGTTGCTCAGGCTGGAGAAGAGAAGGCTTCAAGGAGACCTCATTGTGGCCTTTCAATACTTAAAGAGGGCTTATGAGAAAGATGGGGACAAACTTTTAGTTGGGTCTGTTGCAATAGAACGAGGGGTAATGATTATAGCTAAATTAGGGTAGATCCAGACTAGATATAAGGGGGAACTTTTTTACACTAAAGGTGGTTAAACACTGGAAAAGGTTGCACAGACAGGTTGGCAGATGCCACATCTCTGGAAACATTCAAGGCCAGCCTGGATGGGGCTTTGATCAACCTGGTCTAGTTGAAGATGTCCCTGCTCATTGCAGGGGGTTGAACTGTGTCGTGGTTTAAGCCCAAGCCGTAAATCAGAACCACACAGTCTACTTCCCCCCCTACCCTTTCTTCCCCTCGCTCCTGGAGGGATGGGAAGGAGAATCGAAAGAATGCAGCTCCCATGGGTTGAGATGAGAACAGTTTAATAACTAAGGCATAACACAAATCACTACTGCTAGCACCAATAATAATAATGATAAAGGAAACAACAAGGGAAGAGAATGTAACACCTCACCACCCACCGACCGATACCTTGCCCCCACCCAGCAGTGAACCAGCCCTTCCGGGAACTCCCAGTTCTGCATCCTGGGCATGACATGCTGTGGTATGGAATACCTCTTTGGCTAGTTTGGGTCAGGTGTCCTGTCCCTGCTTCCTCCTGGCTTCCCCTCCTCCCTGGCAGAGCATGAGACTCACAAAGTCCTTGGTCAGGGTAAACATTCTGACCAGCAACTGAAAACATCAGCTTTATCAGTATTATTCCCAGGCCAAAAGTCAAAAAACACAGCGCTGCACCAGCTACTAAGAAGAAGAAAAAGTGACTGCTACTGCTAAACCAGGACAAACTGGATGACCTTTAAAAGTTCCTTCCAACCCGAATGATTCTATGATTCTAAAAATTTACTCTTAAAAGTGCTCAGCCTCCTTCCTCCTTCTTTCTCTGAGTCTTGTGTCTGACCTCATTGATAGGAGCGAAATATTTAAAGACTTGGTCCGGAATTCTTCCTACAGTTTGTTGGAATTTGCAGCAGGATGTGTTAAACGGCAGTGAAAATATCAAACAAAGTTGAACTATAGTTGAGGACAAAAGAAAGAAGTGTAAACTCAGTGTAGAAGACACCTGTCAGGTAATAAAAATATGAATATTTGGGGCTCCTGGAGAAAAATTATTATAATTAGTGCCAGTAGATAACAACCTCTTTTATATGCAAGATGTGATTGAGATCCAGCCAAATACTTAACAACAGGCAACCAAAACTGAGTATCATACACAATTGCCACTACATATAGAAGCATAGAACAGTTAGGGTTGGAAAGGACCTTAAGATCATCCAGTTCCAACCCCCCTGCCATGGGCAGGGACACCTCACACTAAACCATGGCACCCAAGGCCTCATCCAACCTGGCCTTGAACACCGCCAGGGATGGAGCCTTCACAACCTCCCTGGGCAACCCATTCCAGTGCCTCACCACCCTCTCAGTAAAGAATTTCTTCCTTAGATCCAATCTAAACTTCCCCTCTTTCAGTTTGAACCCGTTACCCCTTGTCCTGTCACTACAGTCCCTGATGAAGAGTCCATCCCCAGCATCCCTATAGCCCCCCTTCAGATACTGGAAGGCTGCTCTGAGGTCTCCACGCAGCTGCCCTGTCTCCCTAAAAATATCAGAACTCCATTCTGAAGCCTGAAATTCTGGAATGTTCGTTATCCTGGAAGGTCCCACTATTGGAACCATCAGAAGAGGGAGGAGATGAGGTCAACCCTGAAGTATACGTATTTCCACTCACTGATTGGATGGACTCAACTTTCTGTGAGATTTCTTCAGTCCAGGTGACCCTCATGTAACTCCCACATTCTGGTGCAATGCCCCTCTTACAAACCCTCTGCTTTGAGAAGAGTCTCTTTACTCCAAGGGTTGGCTTACACCCTCACACTCTCGAGCCTTTATATGACATGGCAGAACCTGGATGTTTCAAGTTTAAAACAACAGTGGACTTTCACTTCTCTATGTCCTCTGAGACAGTCTGAGGAGAAAGTCTGTGCTATCCAGACATCATGTAGGGAACTTGGATGTTGGTGTTCACTGACACAGAAGAATTTCCCCCAGTGAGGGTCAGATAAGAAATACATAAGTACTTAACAGTCGGAGGGCGAACCACTACCAGTCAAGTGTTTCCACACTTCCTTGTTGCATCACCTCAGTTGTAACTTGCCTTATCTTCCTTCTTGTACCTTTTTCTAGCCCTGAGCCTCTCTTGATTAGATACAGTAAATAAATAGTCAAATTAGTCTGCTTGATGGAAAAAAAAAAACAAACACCTTACTTTCACTTCTGGCATGCAAGGCTTTGAATATATGCTTTACGTGATAAAGGATTAAAACTTTACCCAGTTATCCCGCCTGCCCTAAATGAAAGCCTGAATACTTCACATGATGTTACCATATCCCTTACATGAACTGGGCCAACTCAATTTTGTCTCTTAGTGCCAAGTAGCACCACACAAATGCTTTGGAGTAAATTAACATAATGAACACTATATTCTATTGCTCAAATTATTGTTTTCTCCCCTCCCCATATCATTGTTATTATTAGAACTGTTACCTGACTGTGAGATAATCTCTTGAGTGCGAAGCTAGCTTTCCTTAACAACCATGAGTCCATTAGGCTGGTGACTGCAAGCTTACGATTACCTGAATAGAAGTTAAGGAAAAATAATAAAGTAAATGGAAAATATTAAAGGTGCAGTGATAACAGAACCGTAATTGGCCAGCTATACTCCAGCAATGTCAGCTCAGAAACTTCTACTCCCTGCAGCATCCTAAAGTGTTTGCAAAGTCTGCAGAATTCTATAGAAAGATCCACAGCCATGAAGTCTCCGTGCCTATAGGGATTTGCAACACCCTTGAGAGTTTTTAAGGGATTTTTGAAGTGACTTCACTTTCATTTTTGTTGCTCTTTTTGGGTTTTTTCCCTAGCTGTCTGTCTTGTTCTCAAATCTGGGCGGCATGTTCAGCAGATTGCTGTTTTCTATCGCGCTCTCTGCAACTGTTTTCTGCTACATAGGATACGGAGACTTCACAAACCTTAAAGAAGACAAGACTTCTGTTCCAAAGAGCTTGTCTTCTTTGGAAGACAAGGGCCAGATTTCCAGGTCATCTGACACCCTGGAAATATCCATTTTTATCTATGTAAGAAATTGGAGGGTGTTCATATTTCCAAGGTTATTTCCTAGCCACAAACTCCAGTGAGTTCTTAATCTTGAAGATGTTACTTAAATAAAAGGATGTCTATACACTCCTTTTGACCTCAGATGGTTGCTTGACTTTCTATCCACATCTGCAGCACTTGGGCTGTCCAGATCTCTAGGTTATCTTAAGAAAATTTAGTTTACCAGCCAACTTACTGTGGTAATCTCCATTTTGCCTCATATCAGTATGGAAATCAAGGCAACTTCTTGTTTTCTCTGTAAATCTGAAGAATAAAAGCCCTGTGTTGGATGTGGTTTGATGGCAGGGGCTGAAATTTCAGTGTTTGCTCTCCTTGTGTTCCTCTAGCCCTCAGCTGTTAGCAGAAATTCCTTCAAAGCAGAGGAACATAGATTACATGATAAGTACAGGAGCCCATTGCTTGGAGGTCTCTAAATGTAGCTCAGAACTCATCACTGAATTATCTGAGAAAGAAATTCCACTGCTTTTTCAGATTAGACAGGTTTTGAGTTCTTAATTGTTGGTGCATTGGCCACTAGTCCTTAGGAAAGGGTGGGATTGGGTCAGGCTACAATAGATGAGCTGTGCCAGTGAATTATTAACTTTCCCTCAACTTGCAGCTAGCAGAAAGTATTGCAATATTAAGTGTACTTAAATTCATCTTCTCGAAATAGAAGCAGTGAAGCACTGTAAGACTTTGCTGTACCTTTGTGGTGGGTTGACCCTGGCTGTGCCCACCAAAGCTACTCTATCACTCCTCAGCTGTACAGGCAAGAGAAAATATAATGAAAGGCTTATGGGTTGAGATAAGGACAGGGAGAGATCACTCAGCAGTTGCCATCATGGACAAAACAGTCTCAACTTGGAAAAAATAACTGAAATTATCGCCAATCAAATCACAGTAGGGTAATGAGAAATGAACCCAAATCAAACACCTTCTCCCTTCCCTTCCCTTCTTCCCAGACTCAACCTTGCTCCCAATTTCTCTGCCTCCTCCCTGATGAGTGTCACAGAGGGACATTAAATGGGGGTTGTGGTCAGTTCATCCCATGTTGTCTCTGCCTCTCCTTCCTCCTCTGGAGAGGAATCCTCACAATCTTCCCCTGCTTCAGTGTGGGGTTCCTCTCAGGGCAGACAGTCCTCCACCATCTTCTCCAATGTGAGTCCTTCCCATGGGGTGCAGTCCTTCATGGACAGACTGCTCCAATGTGAATCCCCCATGGGGTCACAAGTTCTGGAGCAAACCTGCTCTGGTGTGGGCTCTGCTCTCCATGAGCCACAGGTCCTGCCAGGAGCCTGCTCCAGCAAGGGCTTCCCAAGGGGTCACAGCCTCCTTTGGGCATCCCCCTGCTCCGGCATGAGGTTGTCCATGAGCTGTCTGTGGTTCCACTATGGATCTCCATGAGCTGTAGGTGGATTTCCGCTCCACCATGGACCTCCATGGGCTGCAGGGCCACAGCCTGCCTCACCAAGGTCTGCACCACTGGCTGCAGGGGAGCCTCTGCTCTGGTGCCTGGAGCACCTCCTTCCCTCCTTCCTCACTGATCTTGCTGCTCGCAGAGCTGTGTCTGACATATTCTCACTACTGTCTCTTCTGGCTGCATTTTGTTGTGCAGCAGTTTCCTTTTCCCCTTCTTAACTATGTTATCTCAGAGGCTCTACCACCATTGATGATGGACCCAGGCTTGACCAGTGGTAGTCTGCCTTTGAGCTGCTGGCGTTGGCTGTATCGGACATGGGGGAAGCTTTTAGCATCATCTCACAGAACCAGCTCTCCAGCCCCCCTTTGCTACAAAACCCAATATAACCATTTGCACTTTTACCCTGTCCTCCAGAAACCAGCTTCAACAGCAGGTAATTTTCTTCTGGTTTTCAAACTGAAATTCAGCCATATTGTCATATTTCAAAAACACCAAGTGGATGGACTAGAACTGGTGTTCTCCATCATAAATAAGGACATGGGAAACATTTGTAGCAACAATTGTTAAAATAATGAAAAAACTTTTGGAAGTAAGGAAATGGAAAAATAGTGTGATATATAACAACATAAAAAGGACATGGAACTGTTGGAACAAGTCCAGAGGAGGCCACGAGGATGATCAAGGACTGGAGCACCTCCCGTATGAAGATAGGCTGAGAAAGTTGGGGCTGTTCAGCCTGGAGAAGAGAAGCTGCGTGGAGACCTCAGAGCAGCCTTCCAGTATCTGAAGGGGGCCTACAAGGATGCTGGGGATGGACTCTTCATCAGGGACTGCAGTGACAGGACAAGGGGTAACGGGTTCAAACTTAAACAGGGGAAGTTGAGATTGGATCTAAGGAAGAAATTCTTTCCTGAGAGGGTGGTGAGGCACTGGAATGGGTTGCCCAGGGAGGTTGTGAATGCTCCATCCTTGGCGGTGTTCAAGGCCAGGTTGAATGAGGCCTTGGGTGACCTGGTTTAGTGTGGGGTGTCCCTGCCCATGGCAGGGGGTTGGAACTGGATTATCTTAAGGTCCTTTCTAACCCTAACTATTCTATGATTCTACGATTCTATGTAAACCTTGGCCTGACATGTGCTGGATCCCATTCCACAATGCTACAGTAGTATTTTCAGCATGAAAAACATCTGTGACTGCTAGCCCTGCACCGTAGTCCTTCAGCTTCTCAAACAGATGCACATTACTGGAGAAGCAAGGGCTAGATATTCCATCCAAATTCTAGGCAGACTTTAAAATAAAAAATAGAAAAGATGGCTTTTCTCCATCTCTCTGCTCCCCTCTATCTGTTTCCAAGCAGGAACTGAGCAGAATCCTAATTCCGTTGAAATCAGCAGGAACCAATTGTGCTCCCATTGACTGCAATAGGAGCAAGTCCTTGGTGCATAATACATGGAACAATTCTTTTCCTATTCTCAGAATTTGGAGACGAAGAATAAAAGAATCAAAAATGTGGCATAGTGCAGGGAAAAGGGGGAAACTACCCTCTTAACTAAATGAAATCTTTGACTACCTAAGAAAACCCCAAGAAATAAGACTGTCTGGACATACACCTGATCATTCTCTCTCTAGTCAGGAGAGGATAGGACAAATGCATCTAACTGCATGAGGCTGCTGAAGTTCTTGAAAGTGCTTTTGAATTTAAAATTGAGATTGCTTACAGGATGCTTGTACTGAAATACTGACTGTGGCCATACCAAATGTGTCCAAGCAAATCCATACTTACTTTAAACTGCCTTATTAATCTGCCAGACCACAGTAGCCTGCAATTCAGAGTTCATGATATCAACTTGGCCATGGTGTTGAGAACATGCATGGACATTTGGTTTGATCTGAGCTCTGTAATGACACAGCTCCGCTGTACCTGAGCTGGTTAATCAAAAGCAAAGCCACAATTGTCTGTGGGTGCTGCAGTCATGCAGTCCTGCACAACAGCACCCACTCAAAAGGGAAAAGCATTGGGAGCTAAACACTGTGGACAGGCAGGAGCTCGTTGAAGCTCTCCATGGTGGTACTTGTTGGGTAACATGGTAGCATGTCCACACTGCGAGACAGTCTCAGCCCCAAAAGAGCTACCAGCCTTTAAAAACATTCAGCCATCCCTGGTGAGGAAAATGGCAATGCAAGAAGCAAAGGCACAGAAAATACCTAATGTGGAAAAGGGGTTTCTTAAATCAGTTTCTCCACTAACATTTTGATGAAATCTTCAAAGTGCTGAAGGTATGAGAAAAATATCAATTCCTATTTTCTTTATAAATTAGACTATAATGCACATACACTGTTGGTGTGAAACCATGCATGTGCATGTGTGAGTAGACTCATATATAATTAAACACTCCTAGGCTGAAGCAATGATTCCTCATTTAGTTTCAGTTATATATCCCCCACTGAAAGGCTTCCGTTTAAAATAAAAACCTCTTTCCTAGGACCCAAAGCAGAGAATGTTGGGATCTGATCTCTTTAATGCCATGTCAGTTCTTGAACATGGGAGTTTTTCTGGTGGGGATTTTTTGTGGGTTTTTTTCTTAGTGGAACATTGCCATTGAAGTTATTTTCAGAACATCGTATGGATTTTTCATTGAAACATCTGTGTTAACTTCTATCATCCTTGCTCTGCTTTGTAATTTTGGAAATGGATATAAAGAATGAGCAACCCAGAGCACAGTAATATAGTGGGAAGCATCCTTCATAAGTCAATTGAAGAATTTAATAATCTCTTTACAAATAAGCTCTGCAGCTATGAGAAAAATGTGTGGGTTAAAGGCCTTCCAATTAAGAAAGGTTTCTCTGTGGATTTATAGGCTGGTGGTTAGCTCTTCCTGTTCGTGTTTCCATGGCAACTGTCAGGTAGATTTTCTTCTACTTGCTAGGAAGTTGGAAATGTTGAGTCTGGTTGAGCCTTTCAATTCACTGAAGCTTAAATGAAATTCTTTCAAGGAACTGGCATTTAGCCTGGGTCATTTATTCATATCTAGAAGAGAAATCAATTACAGTAATCAAATGTGCAAATTTTTTTTTATTGGAATTATTTTGGGTACACAATTTTTTTTTATTGTGCCACAATCTATTTTCAATGCTAGGGTAGGAAAGGTTTGAAATGCTGCAGCTGGCCTCTTTGCTGCTGATGGCTTATGGCTTTAATTACAGCCCAAGACACACAGAGGCACGTTTCTTTCTTGTCTACTTTTACAGGCTATAATCACTCCCTGTGATATTCATGATATCAGCTCGAATCCTGTAGACTCATTAGAGTTGAGACACCTGTATTGTGAGAAACACATCTTACCACCTTTTCTCCTTTCAATTTTCTTGCCTTGTTGATTTGTTTGAATTAGGCTGGAGGAAAGTAAATAATTTGTATGCTGTTATTCAAACTTTCTGAGTACATCGTGTTTTAATTCCACATCAGAATCCCTGTGTGTTTGCACACTTCTTTGTGCTCCTTCTATTTTCCATCCTACACTGACTGCTGCCTGACAGCTCCATGCAAGCTTCATTCTTTTAATTCTCTAACATCAGATACGTAGGCGTGCACGGTGTGTACCTGTACTTTCAGCCTTTCTGTAGTGCATAATCTGTACCACCCAACGAGCTGTGTCCTGCAGGCTTTATGTGAATAATACCATGTCGACTTCACTGACTTTTGTTGCAAGAATAAAGCCAGCATGGCTTGGCCCAGAGATCGCAGATTATTTAAACAGAGGCAGGATGGTCTTCTGCGTAGAGAGTAGTTAAGAGCTCGGAAAACCTGGGGGCTTGCTTCCCTGATCTGCCCCTGGCTTCCAGGTAAAAGGGAGATTCATTTAGTGGTGAATCTCAAACTCCACTGAAGTCCTCTCATACCGGAGTTAATGGAGCTGTGACAATTTATGCTAGCTAAGGATCTGCTCCATTACCTGAGCCTCGCTCCAGCTGTATAATAGAAATAACAGCAGTGCCCTACCTCAGAGGGGTGTCGTAGGGATAAATAGTTAGACTGGAAAGTGTTATGATACCATGATAATGAAGACCAGAAAAATACCTGTGATATACAGAAATCAGAGTAACCGATCTGACATTTACTTTTATTCTTTCAGCCCTTCTGCCACAGACAGACAGTAATAGCTTGACAGAGTGATGCCCAGCCCTTATTCTCCTGTTGCTCTCCTTTGTTTGCTCTGCTTTCTTCCTTTCCTTCTTTCTTTCTTAGAATTTCAACTAACTTTCCTTAAAAGTTTTTAAGAACCAACGAACAAATATTCCATTGCATTTTCACCCTCCCCTTGTCCCAGCATATTTAATTGTTCTCTTTTGTGCTATTCTGCTTATCTTTATGTCCACAGATTAAGACCAAAAGCTGCACACAGAGAATTCCAAACAGACTTAGTTAACTTAAAGCACAAAAAATTAGTTCCTCTGGCATTGATAAAGCAGGCAGAACCAAGCCTCAGTGCTATAAATGCTAGCAGTCACTTCCAGGCCACCTCAGAGAAAGAGAACTGATTTGAGTCCAAGGAGACACAGCATCTTGTGCTAGGGTTTTCGGCATGGATATCTTTTTTATGTTTAGGTCTGCTAAAGAGATGCCCTGAGCCTTTCTGTGTGTTTCCAGGGAAGATTACATCACACAAAGTGTGAATTTATGAGCTGGTATCATCATACATACACTAAGGAGCTGGGTGACTGGATGGACCCACAGATGCATAGGGAGGAAGTGCCTGTATAAATTCAATTGTACAAGGAAATGACTCAGTTGCCTAATAAATGTCTGATTCTTACAGACAGGAGGATGTTTTGATGTTCCACTCTAACCTTCCTCGCTGGTTAGGGGTGTAAACTTCAGGACATGGAGCTGACCTTAGTCCATAAATCGGATTTTAAACCATCTTAGTCGCCAAGAGACTTAATTCTTTTCACCAGAGGGAGATAAGAGAAAACTAAGATAGCACCAGTGCCACCAGCCCATATTGGCAGTTCTGTTCTGAGGTCTGTATTGACTGCCCTTGTTTTCTGGTTTATGATGTTAGTTTTAACAAGCAGAAGGAGAAGCCACTGTGCCTATTTAGAGGATTGCCTCCATGACAATAAAGCTCTACAGGTCCTCCAAGGCTCAGACCCTACTCCTTTTCCTGCAGCAAACACACCCAGAATGAGCAGGATTGATCTTTCATTGTCACTACAGAAGATGGTGGGGTGACCATGATTTTAGAAAGGGTTGAAAATGTTCTCTTGTGGTGCTGGGCAAACAGAAGACAGGGCCCCTTCATTATTGTTTGGGAAATTTCAATACATTGCAGATTACAATTTCAAAAGGCTGAAGGCTTGGGTTATAACTCATTTTTCCTCTCTATGTCCCTTCTGTGGCTATTCGAACACGGGGATCAGGCACACACAATAAAAGAAGCCAAGTGTCTGCTTAACCTCAGTCCAGAGCAGCACGTAGGCGAGTAGAGGCTGGGGAATAACTCCACTGCTCACTACACAGTGCAGCTGACAGCAGTGCTGAGTTGACAAACTAAGGGTGGTATTGTTGTGCTGGAAACTTCAGTCTACATTTTGCCAGTGTAACTAAGCCAGGAAAGGGGGGAATTGAGGCTGTGAAGCATCATGTGTCAAGGGTGGTTATCTTTATGCATCAGCCTTTGCTGACAGCTGTGTGTAAAGTAATTATTTTAATCATCTCCATGAATAGATGCTGAATATCTAACTCTAAAGCAGTCCTGTGTATAAGCTGCAAGTGTCAAAATGGCAAAGGGCTGGAAAGTACCGATGGTTGTTACACAAAACCAGAAGCAGCACGTTCCTTCACAGCTGTGTATAGCCACATCTGTTTTAAATGTAAAGGCTGCTGTTGCAGGTGACCTTATATACTTTTGAGCATTAGAGTATGTTAGCAAGTGTGTTTTGGAAAGGTTAAAAAAGATGTCATTTCTTTTTTCAGAAGCTATTAGTTGGATACATGCAGAGCATTTCAGCCACACACTGTTATTGTAGGAAATACGAGGCTCACTTCAGATTCAGTAATGGCTTGCTCTTCCGGGCACTAAAGAATTGTGGCATCTAATTAGTGACTATACTTCTCCATCACAATTCCAGTACCGATTCATATTTCCATTTATGCAGGCACTCACAGGATTATCCATATACAATTACCCTGTGGTTGTTGCTGCAAGGCAAGAAACAGATTTACCAAGGCACTCTCTTTCCTTCTAAGCAAACCAGCAGAACGAAGAAACGAATAGAAGTTTTTCTTCAGGTGCAATGCCTGGACTCCTCCAGGGAATGAGGTGTGCTAGCAAAAGGCAGGACCTATTTGACTAATGAGGTAAAAATATCCCTGCCCAATGGCTTCACAAACTGCTGGGGAGGGCCTTAAATTGGGTATGAGAGGGGATACTGGTTATGGGATGGTGGTAAAAACTTTAATTTGTGATTACAAGGGGACAAGCCCTGCCTAAAGGGGCCACCTTGAGTGCCTGTACACAGATTAAGGCAGACAGAGAAGCAGGCAGGAATCTGGCTGTAGATGTGGATAACAAGCACTGCTGGAGTAAATGGATGTGGTAGGACCCAAGACATACATAGGTTCCCTTCTACCCTGAATAAGTCTGTGGTCTGTGACCTGAATGAGGTTGCTTAGTGTTTGCATTCCTGTAGAATGATCGATGGTTTCTTGATTTAAGCTCATAGTCTTTCCTTTTTAAATTCTTCTTTCTTAACTGATCAACATTGTCTCTTTCCAGAACAACTTTTACTAAAATTACCTTTCAATTCTTCTCCTACCTACAGCAGTATGAATCTGAAATAACCTCACGGATACCAAAGCAGTGATCCAAATCCACATTGCCATCATCGGTATGTGATTCAGCTTTACAGCATGAAGACTTATGAATATGGTTGTGAAGGTAGATGAAGTTCTAGATACACTCTGTATTCACTGTACGGATATACCCATCTTTCCAATCCAGGAAACAGCTCTTGAGTCTTTGAGCCTCATTTAAATGCTTTGGAGTTGACACTGAAGAGTTACTTTTTTTTCTTATTTCTGAATATGGAATCATCCTGCTCCCTTCCCAGCTCTTTTACTTTACATCAGCAGAAGCAGGCCAATGTCATGTAATCCCCTATCTGAGCAAGAACAAAAAGGTACAGATCATCCAAGTCACAGAGATGACTGCTTGCAGATCATCCAAGTCACAGATGATCACCTTACACCCTCTCAAATATTAGCAAGCAAGCGCACCTCATCAGGAAGATCTTTACCTATTTTAAACCTGAGACACAAATTTATTTGAAAATGTTTCAGTTACTACTGATTGTTCTTAGTATTTAAAAAAAAAATTAAGAAAAGCTAGTATTAATTGTTGCTATGGTAACTAACACATCTGCCAGGATATGTTGCAGTAGGAAGAGTGTGAATCCTGTGAACATTCCCTGTTGTCTTTCCATGGAAAGACTTAGAGCAGGGCTCCTTAGTGGCAACTTTACCAACTCAGCTAGAAGGCACTGCAAAACTGATAGACAAGCAGTACGAAATGAGTGCAAAGAAGCACTCTGATTTAAAAAAACAAACAGAAAGAGCATGATTGGCCAGTAGAACTCATTGCCTTGTTAGAAACAAAGGAATTTTTTGTAGAGTTTAAAACACGGTCAGACACTTTATCTGGATGGCAACATACTCACTTGGTGAGAATCCAAATACATATATTTTCAACAGACTCAACAGAATTACCCTTTATGGTTCTGGCCAACTCATTAATATGGAAGGAAGGAAAGAAGCAAAAGAAGGAGGTCAGGTTCTTTAGAGTTCTCATCATGAAAACGTGGCCTTACACAGGGTGGGTGAGGAATGCTTATTTGGCTGTTTGCTCATTCCATGTTCCACTACATAAAAATAAAGAGAATATTTCCCCACCTTTATCTCTCCTTGTCAAGAAGATGACCTGCATCTTCTCTTTCTCACCCTTCCCACTACCCATACCTTTATGTTTCATTCTGAAAGATTTTGATGCACTGTTCCTCTATTTATAGCTCAAACAATTCAACTGCAAGGCGGGTGGTTTCATTGAAAGATAAACAAACTTCTAACAAAACCCCACTGATTCCTAAATGACCAACTCTGATGACACTGCAGGCTGCAGGGATCTTAAACTACCCTGGGAAGTTAGCCATTTACTGTACTACAGAGTAAGAGCCCCTGTTGTTTCCTTGGCCAAGGAACAGCTGGTGGGTTTGTTCTTTTATTTCTCTTTTTCCTTGGGAAAAAAAAAACCACTCTCAATTTCACTACTGTTTTTTAAAAGGATTAAAATGTAAGGTTTTGTTGTGGTATAAATGTAATATATAAACCTCCATAACTCTCATTGCATCCTTTGTCTGACACATTTATTGATTTCAGATTTTTGGGGGAAGATTGTTAGCATCTTTTGTCCTTTTAAAATGTACTTCTGAATCGAATGGCTTATTCCCTCATGTTCAGGACTTTCGACCTTTAGCACTGGTATTTCTTGTCTTCATCTTGTTCTTGCTGATGTTTCTTTGTCCCTGAATTAAAGCAAGTTTCTATTCCATTGGCACTGTTATTCCATACAAGGGGTAATGGGTTAAAACTTAAACAAGGGAAGTTTAGGCTGGAGAGTTGGGCAGGGAGAAACTTGATGAAATATAACAAGGGAAAGTGTAGAGTCCTGCATCTGGGCAGGAACAACCCCAGGTTCCAGTATAGGTTGGGGAACGACCTGTTAGAGAGTAGTGTAGGGGAGAGGGACCTGGGGGTCCTAGTGGATGGCAGGATGACCATGAGCCAACACTGTGCCCTTGTGGCCAAGAAGGCCAATGGCATCCTGGGGTGTGTTAGAAGGGGGGTGGTTAATAGGTCGAGAGAGGTCCTCCTTCCCCTCTACTCTGCCCTGGTGAGACCGCATCTGGAATATTGTGTCCAGTTCTGGGCCCCTCAGTTCAAGAAGGACAGGGACCTGCTGGAGAGAGTCCAGCGCAGGGCAACTAAGATGATGAAGGGAGTGGAGCATCTCCCTTATGAGGAAAGGCTGAGGGAGCTGGGTCTCTATAGTTTGGAGGAGACTGCGGGGGGACCTTATTAGTGTATATAAATAGAATCAGAATCAGAATCAGAATTACCAGGTTAGAAGGGACCTTCAAGATCATCGAGTCCAACCCATGCCTTATACCTCGACTAAACCATATCACCAAGTATCACATCCAATCTCTTTTTAAACACATATATAAAGGGGGAGTGTCACGAGGATGGAGCCAGGCTCTTCTCAGTGGCAAACAATGATAGGACAAGGGGTAATGGGTACAAACTGGAACACAAGAGGCTCCACTTACACTTGATAAGAAACTTCTTCTCAGTGAGGGTGACAGAACACTGGAACAGGCTGCCCAGGGGGGTTGTGGAGTCTCCTTCTCTGGAGACATTCAAAACCCGCCTGGACACATTCCTGTGTAACCTTATCTGGGTGTTCCTGCTCTGGCAGGGGGATTGGACTAGATGATCTTTTGAGGTCCCTTCCAATCTCTAACATACTGTGATACTGTGATACTGTGATATAAGGGAAAAATTCTTTACTGTGAGGGTGGTGAGGCACTGGAATGGGTTGCCCACCAAAGCTGTGAATGCTCCATCCCCGGCAGTGTTCAAGGCCAGGTTGGACAGAGCCTTGGGTGACATGGTCTAGTGTGAGGTGTCCCTGCCCATGGCAGGGGGATTGGAACTGGATGATCTTAAGGTCCTTTCCAACCCAAACCATTCTATGATTTTATGATTCTACACAAAAGAGGTGCTACGACATGATTTTGTGCTCCATCTCCTTTCAAACTCAGTGAGTGACAAATAAAATTGCTTGTCACATATTTCAAAATTAAAATATGCTTTTGTCGAACACCACCACTGCATTTTGTTTAGTCTTCTTTCATGGAAATAGCCTCGTCCCTTAAAGAAACCAAGGAGGAGAGGGGATGACTACATAGATTTTCATCTTTTCTGTATCAAGACTACTTCAGAGGCAGATATGTGCATTATCTTCTCTCTTCCTCACTCCAGAGTGGATTCCCTTCCTTTTTCAGACCCACACAAGTTAATCACATTTGTTTGAACTGAAAATATGAATGATTCACTCAGCAAAGACATTTTGCACCAGCCTCCTCCTCCATTTCAGGTTCCTTCATTGTAGGGATGACTCAAGCTGCTGTACAGAATCCTTCCTGCATTCTTTGACAGAAAAAAAATAAAATAAAATTAAAAAAAAAAAAAAGAAATAAAATAAATGAAAGAATAACTACACATCTTGTTCTGGGGACAAGTTCCTGCCCCTATCCCAGTATCACACAGACACGCGAACCTAGATGTCAAGCATTCCCATATCTAGAACCTTCTTATGATGACACCAGTCTGGGTGTCATCTGCGGAAAGCATCGCAGGTCTGTGGCCATAAGAATTATCATTGCTTTGTTTGTGAGGGGTTCAGGATTTCTTTTTTCCAGTTCGGAATGCCTGAAATACTGACACAACCATGCAACACTGCATCACAGAGGTGCTTCTGTAAAATGACCCAAGGGGTATGTGAAAATTGAGACTCGGGGAGCGCTCTGAAGCTTCGGCGGAGCTTATCCCATCGTGGGCACCGGCCAGTCGGGTGGGTACCGCGGCGGTACTGGGCCGTGCTGCCACGAAGGGGTGCCAGGGACGGGGGCTTCCCGCAGCCATCGCCACCCCCTTCGCACCTTTCTCCCCAAGCGCCCTTGCTGGGCCCCGTGTCTCCCGCCAGCGTTGCCCATCCCGCTGCCATCCCCAGCCGTCCAGTGGCGGGCTGTCTCCGGGTGCTTCCAAGCACTCAACGCATGCCTTCAGGCCGGGCTGTCTCCAGGCTGGGTCTCGGCTGCCCGCGGTGGTCCTCGTGCTTGCGACCTCAGATCAGACATGGTGACCTGCTGGATTTAAGCATGTTAGCGGAGGAAAAGAAACTAATGAGGATTCCCTCTGTAAAGGTGAGGTGTCCTGGGTTCAGCAGTAGCAGTCAGTTTTTCTCCTTCTTAGTAATCTTGGAAACTAGTTTTTTGCCATCTTCGGTCATCACCCTTATCAAATGCAGATGATGTCTTTTCTATTTCTTGCTTGGTAAGCATGCTTTCAGCCTTTACATTTAAAACAAGCAAACACATTTGCTAATATTTATTTCCCTGGTCTGTGCCTTTGGTGAAGCAGCTTTTTCCCCAGGTTTAGAATCCTTACAAGGGAAGAGGGAAGAGCCCAGCGCAGAATCCCTGCCTTGTGGTGGGGTGCGGGCCATGTGGAGTACAGAAGTCCCCCTCCCCAGCAGCGCTCTCAAAGGACCCAAGTCCTTGTGATGGTGAGACCGCATCTGGAATATTGTGTCCAGTTCTGGGCCCCTCAGTTCAAGAAGGACAGGGACCTGCTGGAGAGAGTCCAGCGCAGGGCAACTAAGATGATGAAGGGAGTGGAGCATCTCCCTTATGAGGAAAGGCTGAGGGAGCTGGGTCTCTATACTTTGGAGAAGAGGAGATTGCGGGGGGACCTTATTAGTGTATATAAATATATAAAGGGGGAGTGTCATGAGGATGGAGCCAGGCTCTTCTCAGTGGCAAACAATGATAGGACAAGGGGTAATGGGTACAAACTGGAACACAAGAGGTTCCACTTACACTTGAGAAGAAACTTCTTCTCAGTGAGGGTGACAGAACACTGGAACAGGCTGCCCAGGGGGGTTGTGGAGTCTCCTTCTCTGGAGACATTCAAAACCCGCCTGGACACATTCCTGTGTAACCTTATCTGGGTGTTCCTGCTCAGGCAGGGGGATTGGACTAGATGATCTTTTGAGGTCCCTTCCAATCTCTAACATACTGTGATACTGTGATACTGTGAAGCTGTAGCCCGGGGGCAGTGTGAGGCCGGTATCGGTCCCCCTGTCGCGCTGGACCCGGGGCTCCTCGGAGTCGGGTTGCTTGGGAATGCAGCCCAAAGTGGGTGGTAAGCTCCATCTAAGGCTAAATACCGGCACAAGACTGATAGCCAACAAGTACTGTAAGGGAAAGTTGAACTTTGAAGAGAGAGCTCAAGAGAGCATGAAACTGTTTAGAGGTAAATGGTGGGGCCCGCGCAGTCCACCCTCAAGATTCTATGAATATGGTGTGAGAGGCATAACGAAGGTACAAGCCTGCTGAAGTAATGTTGAAGGACTGCAAGGAAAAGAAGAAAATAAAGTGTGCTTTCATCCATACCCCATGTGCTTGCATCCATACATCCATGTGCTTTCATTCACTACAACGCATGATCTCTGGAAAGACCTATCATCCGAATTATACCCTGGTGTTACCTGCGAGGGAGGTAGCTGATTCCCTTCAAAGAGGAAACCCAGACGTGAATGAATGGATGCAGAATGATTGGGAGACCAAGACCAGACAGCAATGTTGGCAAAAATTTACTCTACCAATCTTTGCGTCTTTCTTGATTTCTGATCTGTTGAAGAGTTTTGCCGGAAAAAGATTATTTGGAAAAAAAGAAACAGCAAACAAACAAAAAACAAAGGTGAAAAGGAGGCCTGACCTGAACATAGTATTTTTAGTGTTTTTTTGGTGTACTACTTGTTAAGGAAGACACATCTCAGGAAAAATGTGTGATTTTTGCACCTTCTTTGACTGTGTGGGAGAACTGCTGAAATCCGTTCTCTGGACCTAGACATCCTGCAGTTGGCTCCAGTTAGCAGAATTTTTTGAGGGAATTGGTAGAAGAACTTTTACTTATGTTTTTCTTTTCCATTTTTTCACAAACTCTGAAGAGTGTGTGTGTTGTTAAAAACAGCTAATACTAACTATAGTTTTTAAACTAAAAATTGGTATTTAACTAAAAAGAAAAAAATCAGCCTATTTTCCTTGTTATAAAAATACATATGCAACAACAAAGCCCACTTTTTTAGCATCCATTGGATAAAACTGTCACTTACACTTGCTTGAGTTTTAGACAAGTTATCAGTTCCCCTGTTCTACATCTTTTCCTGAAGTTGACTCCAAATTATGTCAGCTATCTATCTTTTTATGTGCCTTTTAAGCTATACATTTGTTTTAAAAAGAAAAAATAACAGGACATACAGAAAGGGAGGAATTGTCTTTAAATTACTGTGTTTTATATGCAACATCCAACTGCGTGCATGACAGAACCACAGAAACTAGCAATGTCAAAGATATTAGATCATCCAGCCTTTTTTTCTTAAAATGCAGAATTCTATTTGCTTTGATATCAAATCAAAAGAAACCAAAATGGAACTGTATGTAAAAAATTAAGGCAAATGGTCCTGGCCTTAGAATACAAGTTACTTTACTATTTTATATTTAATGTCTCTAAGGGAGGATTTTCTGAAAACACAAATGGGAGTTTGGTTCCTGAGTCAATGGAAATCGGACACCTGACTCCCATTTGTGCCTTTGAAAATCTTCCTTTTATAAATCATTGTGGAATTCCTATACTATGATAGAATGTAGAAAGGGAAAGAGGGCTTGCAAGTAATGCTTGAAGTTCTCCAAGGACTGTAAGGATATCCTTTCTACTTTCTTGCCTTTGAAACCAATATTCTTGGTTAAGGCACTTCATTTAAATATAGCTGTTCTTTTGCAATGAATTATGGTTTGCAAATTGTGACAACCAGCTTTCCTGCTGCTGGTCATTCAGAAGTCTCCTGTATGATCTTTAGAAAACATCTTCACTATTGTTTGCACTGAACTTTTACTAATAGTCTGAAATTGCAAATCTCTCACAAACACAGGGAGAAAAAGGTGTTCTGTAGCTCATTGGGCCACTGATTGCTGTAATTATTGCAATACTTTTAAGTGACTTTTGTTGCTTACATTTTTTTTCTGTTTTGAGGCTTTCTGACCAGCTATTACACTATCCTAACAAGAATGAACAGAAAATCAATGACCTGAAAAGTTCAACACACTGTAATATGACTTAACTTGGAAATATAGTGCAATGAGTTATTACTCATGGTCTAATCCTACCTCAGTTTTTCCCTTGTTATAACAACCTTCTTTATGCTTTATAGACCTGGTACAGTGTAACTCTTCCTTCAAAATAAAATCATTTCTGTAAGGTATAGGATAACAAGAAATCTGCTGATTTCCCGTCGCTATTTCTTTTCATCTCATGGAAGACCAAGAGAAATGCCATCACTTCTCAGTTGCGAGAGTGTTTTGAAGGTTTGTTTGTATTCTCCCCCAGGATAAAATTTTCACGGTCTTAAAACCAGACTAGAATTCATTCAGAAGAACAGGCAGTTGTTTAGGGAAATGAAAGAATAGGATATTCAGTTTGAGGAAGATGAAACATTTTTCAATTCATTAATAACTGATGAGCACATAAAATTGCACTTAACAGTTATACTATGTTTTATATCAACAGGCTCGGACAACTCACATGTTACTGTTCTTTAAGAGTTATTCAATTAAATATGACTTGGTTGCCAAGATATTCTTAATATATCCTTCAATACCAGAAAAAGTCCTGAAGACTGAAAAAACCCAAATGTGATAATATTCAGAAAGGATGCGTGGAATCATCTGGTGAGCTTCAGGGTTGTCAGAGTGACATGAAGTTATGGAAAATATGTAAAAAAGAAATAGGAAATAAGTTGATGGAAATTCAAAGAGTGAAATATCAGCCAGTACTAATTAATGCAAAAAATATCTTTTAAAAATTTGAATGTCATCTTTAATAAGATTATGAGTTTGGAAGGGATAATTAAGAGATGAAACATATTAATTCGGGTATGCAAATTAGGTATTACAATGCCTAAAATGACCTCACATGGAGATGTGCAACACCTGCCTAATATAACACTTCAGATGGGCTTAGGCAGTGTGTAAATACTTGGTCCAAGGAGTTATATAAGTGTGCTGTTGAAGGCTGCAAGCAGACGGGACCCCTAAGTCAGTCTAACAGCTTTGTGTTGCCTAAAGAAGCGGTATTGATGCTCCCTCCCCTTCCTTCTCCTCCTCTTTCCCACCTTCTTCTGTTTCAAGCCATTTCCTTCTGTTGCCTGTGGGGCTTATCTGACCCTTTGGTGAGCTAATTCAACTTGCAAAGTCTATTTGAATCTATTCACTGTTTTGCTGGGCTAATTTTTTTCTGCTGTAATGGGTGGAAATGACTCCTCAAGAACTCAGACAAATGTCAGAGCCTGCATATGGAAAACAGCTGGAGCATGTGGCTGGGAGCTGGCTAGGAGGGGTGGAAAGATGTGAAAAGTCAGGATGCCTTCTTTTGGCAAGAGAGACCCACTGAGTCAGCCCTGGCCATCCAGAGCACAGAGTTCACTGAAGCATCTCCAATGAAGCGCCTTAGCTGAACTGGATATGGTGCAGTGACTGAAATGTCTCCTAAGCAGAACCCCAGTTTGAGCAGATCAGTTCTCGATCATGATTGAGAGAAAGAGAAGAGGGGTCTGAAATCTACGCTGCAATTTAGAAAAGAAAATAAACATTCCCATATGAGAGAAGGGAAGGTGCTTGTTTGTGATCCCACAATATTGAATAATAGGCTGAGTAGCTCTTTTGTACTTAGGTGCCTAAACTCTGACAAAGTCCGTAATGGGTATTTAAAGAGGTATATAAATACCCATATGCTTATTCTTTTGGAAAGTACCAAGAAACACTGTAATAAAAGCATAGCTTCACAGAAAATCAGTTTAACAACAAGATTAAACTGGACATCAGAAAAAATACAGGAAACATTTCACTCTATGAAAGTATTTCTAGTAGGAATCTGCAGGAATCTCTACTAAGGCTGAGAAAATGCAGTGTTTCCATAGTGATGTAGAAGTAAACATGATACAGCTGCCAAAAAATGGGTAATTATTGGCAGAATGATACATAATGATAGAGACAAGGAAATCCTGCAGAACAATGTGACAAGCAGGGTCTGCTCAAAGAAAAACACCTACAGATACTTGTGTCTGGGTAGCTAGTGGCACACATAAAGTGAGGAACATTACAGAATTGAGGATTTAATCCTGGCAAAACACTAACCCTAAAACTAAATAACATTGTAGTGTAATAGAACCTCAGTATAAATTCCTAGTGAGTTATAAGGCCAGAAGGACAATCTTAACTCTTTGAGAAGCAAAAGATTGATAACAATTGTTTGTGTGGCATTAATAAGCAAATAAACTTGCTTGGTCTTGCTGGCTTTATGTTTTTTTATTTTTTAAGAAAGAAGTTGGTAAAAATTGGACAGGGTACAGTCAAAGATACAAAATATATTTAAAAGCTAAGGAAAAAGAAAACCCAACAGCTTTTATTTTCCTGTTTAAAGGGCTTTGAGTGTTTATTTTGTCTAAGTCCACACATACATGCATCCTGTAAAAGTTTGCTTGCCCTGTGAAAGAGGCTGTGACTGCAGAACACAACTCCTCGACCCATAGGAAATCTGCTCTCACAAATAAAATATCACTTAGCTTCCAATTGAAGGTAATTTCTTCCAGAGGTGAGACAGCCTTTTTCCTAGGACAGCTTCCCAGGTTAATTTGTGCACAGCTGTCCTATCTCGATTGACTCCATGCTCTTTCCTTGGAGCAACTCCACGTGCCCAGCTGCGACTTGGAGGAAGGTTGAGGTGACTTGATAAGTACCCCCAGGAGCAGAAAATCAGAGGTTTTAAATGGCTTTTTAATCTAGCAGAGAGAGCTGTAACTGAGCGATGCCAAGCCAAATTCAAACTGGAAAGTAGGTACCTGCTGTAAACAGTGAAAGGGATTAATCACGGGAACAAATCACCAATGGAAGTGTTGGTTCCTCTTTTGGTGTCTCCGCGTCAAGCGTCGCTGTCTTCATGGTAGTCAAACAACTGCAATTTGGTTCAATCCAGGCAAAACCAAATGACTTCTGGTGTACAGAGGGTCAGAGTGCTGAAGGTTTTATCAGCCTCCATCTGCACGGCTGCCTAAGCAAAAGAACACATTAAGGAATTATTACATGGGTAATTTTAATAACATTTTTTAGTATCAGTTATGCCAGAGCTTATTAAATATTAATGTAAAATCCAGGGGTTTTTACTTGAAGGTCCACTCAGTGAGATTTGTTTTCTCCAGTGAAGCTAATGATGATGTGGGAATCTCAGCATTTTGCAGAACTAAATGAGTTTTTCTGCACTTTATGATGCATGTGGTACATAAGTAAATACCAACTTCAATCTTTTTTCCTAATATAAGCCAAATATTAGCACCTGCTCTCATAAAATCAGTAACAAAACTAATAGTTGCATCCTCGGAGATTGTAATCCAATTTAAGGGGAGAATGATTTAAAGAAAATCCAGATGTGTGGCCAGCCACCTAATTCATACGAGAATTTCCTAAGATGTTTTTGCAAATGGGATGGATGAGTAATAAACAGTAAGTTAGAGAAGAGCAAATATATATCCGTTCAAACATTTATGCTTGATACTTCCACGATTCATAAGCATTTTCGCAAAACATCTGGCTCCCTGAGTACTCAAATAACATGACTCCTGTAGAAGCAGAGCATTGATTAACTGTGTTTATTTATGAAAATGTTCTTGACTAAGTTTTTCCTTCTCTAATTGTGAGAATGTAAGGCATGATTTTAATTAAAACATGATGGTAAGATCAACTGTTTTTAATTAGAGAAGGATAATATTCCATGTGTAATGGAAGTGATTTACAACATGGTTAGTTTGATCTAGATGTCTCTCAACTCGATCCTTGTGACTCTTTCCTCCCAAAATTACCCAGATCCTGATGAAATTTTGTAGGACTGGAGAGTCTTGACATTCTCTGAAAAATGTTAATCCGAGTCCTTTAAGGTTGCAGTAGTGCATGTGAGTGCATCTGCGTGCTTAACAAAGTGCTTAAATGTGTTTTTCAGATGAATTTCTTCAAGGTTAGTCAATTAAATGTTCATTTTTCAGATGTTTAGTGATGCAACAGTTTTTGTGAAAGCACATTTTTGCTGCCTCAATTAAGCCGTACATTTGATACTCAGAAACACAGAGAATTGTTACCTATACAGTCATTTCCAAGAACTCATGGAAAGGTTTTAGGGTTGGTTTTTTGTTGGGCGGTTTGGAGGTTTTTCTTGTACTTGCCTGAGCCATTTTAAAAAGATGTAAACTTTGATCCTGAAACTTTTTAATTATAATGTGTAATTGAAACACATTTCAATTAAAACAAAGCAGCCTAAAACCATAGGGTGTTAGAAGCTTATAAGCAGGGTATAATTTATTGCATTTTGATGATCTGTTAGACTTCAACTTAAATCAATTGTAAATAACTCATTTAAAAATGGATACAAGGAAATTAACTAAATCAATACCAGTTTCTTTTTATGATCTGAAAATATATGCATAAATGGCAAGAAAATGTTAATTGACCTTAACCTTTTCCGTGATAAATCTCTTCAGTAATGTAGTAATACTTGGCACTTATATAGTATAGTACCTCTTATCTAAAGATCTCAAAGAGCTTTACAAAAATTAATTAAATCTCACAGCATTTCTTTGACGTAGGCATATGAAGTATTAAATAGGTGATTAAACAGAAAATGAGAGGCTAAACCAACATTTTCAAAACAGGGTGCCTCATGTTAGAAACGAGACCCTAAATCTGCTTATTGTGGTACCTTATTTTCATTAAAGCCACAATTCCCATTGATCCTAGGGCTCTAATGACTCATAAGCAGAAAGCTTCTGACTCACAAGGTCTTTGATGCAAGAACTTGATTACTTTGGCCTTTATAATACCAAGCAAATCAGAGGCCAGACATTGCAGAGACTCTTGCTTGGTGTAAAGAAAGAGACATCCTCTCATCTTTAACACCTTCTAATTCTGCTAGCTTTCAACACAGCAAATTTAGCTTAGATATGTGTCACAGCTTTGAAGCATATCACCATGCAAGACATTGGAATGAACTGTCTCCTGAAAGTACCTCTCTCCATCAAGAGTAGGGAAAACCAAGAAGCTAGCTAACAGAGATGTCCAATTTTTAGACAGGCAATACCATGCAAGATGAATTTCACCCTAATTAGGGGAAATTGAATGTCTGTGGACCTGATTAGCACAGTAAGGCTATAATTCCAGTATCAAGAAAGCACAACGAATAGGTAATACTAACAGATGCCTTTTAAAGAGAACACTTTGAATCTCATATGTCTTTGTCACTTTGAAACTAAAAGCATAAAGGCAGATAAACTTTATAATTATTACCCCATATTCTCCTTTACATATGTTGCAATGTGGATAGCCATAAAGACTTCCTGCCTGAACAAGGTTTGCTCTCACAAAGCTTGGGAACAAAAGGTTTTGTCAAGCAATGTGTAACTATGTATTTACAAGGATGACTGTGATGATACATGCATATATTGCACCTTACTCCTAAGATTTCCTGCATGAGGAAGCAATTCAGTGTCAATTCAAATAGAGGTACCTGTACAGGATGGGCACTTTCTCTTGCGTGTAACTCATCCATAATGAATTTGAGGAGGAAGACTTATTGTTGCTAACAAACAAGGATCCCCCTTGGAATTAATTAGGATCATAAGACAATTTTTGTTAGCACAGAGCTCAGAATTCTGCCAGAATTCTCCTGTCAAAGACCAGACACCCATCGGTGCTCCCACAACCAAGAAGAGACAGGCAGTAATTTATTTTCAGCATCTCAGTCTCCAGTTCCCAGGTGTCTTCTCAGGTGATGTAAGAAAAGCTTTGAATTCTGGGTTCTAAGTGCCGTGTGTTTGGTCTCTCCGAAACTGACAGAAGTCTTTAAAGACGGATGGGTACTCTAATTCATCAGGAGTCACTATCTATAGGTTCATGGTGTGGCGGTCCATGAAATATCTCACATATACTTTCATCGCCTATATCTCCACTAACTGTCTCTCTTGGTTTTGTTGCTGTTGATGTGGGGTTTTGTTTCCTCTCTAATTTAACCTTGAATACAAGTAACTTAGGGTAAAGCAAAAGCAGACAATTCATGTTTGGAAATCACCAACCAAAAATATAATTACCTGACACTCAGTACTCACTTTGCAGGGCTAAGCCACCTTTATTTGTGTCACACAGTGTACCAGCAAGAAACGGTATTGCTAAGAACATGACCCAGCTTCTCTTTCAAGCAATGGACTATCTTAGTTTACTTTGTTTGGTGATGCTCTAGAATTACAGAGTGATCTTGTTGTACCCATTAAATATGAAATCATCAATTTCTTTTAAAATGTCATGTGTTTCTGGGTGAAGATCACTGAACATCCTTCTTTTCAAAGAATCGAATGTATTCCTGGGTATTTTATTAAAATGACAATAGGCAAGTTCAGAAAACACATCTTGTGTTCCTGTCACCATGAAATCCTTGAACTGAAGTATTCATGGCAGAATATAATCAGCTGGAGCTATTGAGCATAATTCTGGTGGTAGCTTCCGTTTTTATAGCTCCAGGGGCCAGTAGTGTACAATGCTTATTTGGCACTACAAAAGACAATGTTTTGATGCCAATCTTTTTTTCTTGGGTTTCTTTTTTTTATATATTTCTGTTCAGCATGTAGAGAGCAGATGCTTTTTCTAGGTGTCTCCAGGTACACAAGCACAATGAATACGTTCTACATTATTCAATTACACAGCTGACATTTTCTAAAGTGGCATGTTGAGTATTTCCTTATGAGCCTGGAGCATGGCCCTAAAATAGCTTTTAAAAAAAAATACAGAGCCAAATCAGGTATAATATTCTTTCCCTAGACTAATTTACCTTTTCTTGTTCTAGTAGCAATAGAGTTTTTGGCTGGATCAGCAAATTGTGGGATTAAACCATTGCATTGTCAGTCCTCCATGAAGAGTGCTTTTAAAGTTTGCCAGCTCCTCAAACGGATTAAAGCAACCTTATACACCATGAAAGAACACACTAAGTGCACCCAGAAGATCGTTCTCAATTGAACTTTGCATTCTCTTTGAAACAAAAAAAGGATCTTGTGCAATGCCTTCAGCTGTGTGGATGCCAATTAATATATGGGAAGACAGCTGCTGGTTCAGTTAGTCACAAAGGTTTATTTACCAGCATGACCGCTGAGAAAGTCAAAACACTAGGTGCAGATTATGTTTCAGGCTAGACTTTGCATTCTCTATCCTGTTATTTTACAAATAATTCCTTTATCATTATCTGTGCTGAAGCAGTGTAAGATACATGTCTGAGTATTTAAAATTCAGATACTGCAGCAGGTTGAAGCTAACTTTGCCCTCCTGCAAATGAGTGCTGTGATTTCAGATAAACTCCCTTCTAGCGGCTGTTGGCAAACGACACAAAGTCTCCTTGTTTCAGCACCCATCTACAGCAGCAGCCACTTTCCCTCAGCGAGGGGATCTATTTCGGGTTGACTCTGAAGACCCGCACCACTCATGTATTTGTCCTACTTGTGCTTGCTTGATTAGCATAGCAGCAAGAGCGGCTTGCAAACCACATCTGTTACCTAATGATACTGCCTGCTGACACATTCATATATCTTTCAGGGTGCCTTTTCTACCTCGGCTCACAGCTGCTTCCAGTTCCTTTCTGGTCCCATTCAACTCGAGTTTTGCATAGCCGTGTGAGTCTCACTATGGCTTGGATCCTAGTTCTCATTTCGTTGCCTCTCTGTGTGCTCTGTACTTGCTGGAGATTTACTTTGCCTGAGCTAACTGCCTCTAGATTTTGATGGGAAGCTAAGTGTAGGGGATTTTTAGCACAACTCAGATAAGAAGCTTTTTCTTCCTTCGACCCAGCAAAGCAGTTTGCTACTCATATGGGACCAATGCTCAGCTGACAGAAATAACCCTATTGATACCAATGCAGCTTGGCAGACTTATATCAGCTAAGGAGCTGGCTTTCCAGGGTATGCAGAAGCCTATCTTCTCACACAGGTTTTTGCTTCTCAGATTGTCAGAAAGACACTGGACTTAACCTTTGCTGTTGACTTGACCTTTAAAGCCTAGTCCCAAGTGCTCCTCTTCCACACCTGAAATGAAGAGTCTGCTCCAGCTTCTCCAGCCTGAGAAGGGTTGGCAGGACACCTCCCTTGGCTCCTGAGCTCTGACACGCACCCCAGGCCAGGGACAACTAAGGCAGCTGCAGAGCTCATCTGTGTCCAAAGGCACACACAGAGCCAACTGTGCTGCCTTGAAACACAGTTTATAAGGTTGGATTTTTTTTTCCTTTTCTTGTTGCCATTTACAGTTTGTTGAGGCTAGTTTTGTTTGCAGGACTGGATGTGCCTCTTAAGTAATTGTAAGGACACCTGCAGCTCCAGGGAAGACTACAGATATGATCATTAGTTTTTGATTGCTCAATCTTAATTCTCCAGCCCTGGAGGGATTGTGATAACAAATATTTTCACTTAGTAAATCAAGCTGTACGCACAAAACTGAGATATACCTCACAGTAACCAACAACACTAATCATTTTTAAATAGCTTGCCCTGTGCTATTTTTCAAATCTGCTGTATACATCATAATTGATGGCCTATATCTTGTAACTTGTTTAATGTGTCCCTTCTGATTGTTCTAATGCTTAGACATTGAGTGATGCTTGAAGCTAAATGAATCTTAGCCTTACTCAGTGCGCTGCTTGCTGTGCTGTCCTTGCAGTAATAGAGAACAGTAAACTGCATCACTGGAAACAGTCCCTTATGGTTTTTAGGTGACCCTGTCAAATAATCCCATTTATAAATCTGTTAGACTCCATCTTCAAACCAGTTAAGTTTCTTATTCCATCTCTTATTCTTTATTCATCTCTTTTGTTATGAAGTTGGGGCTGTTCAGCCTGGAGAAGAGAAGGCTGCGAGGAGACCTCATAGCAGCCTTCCAGCATCAGAAGGGGGCCTATAAGGATGCTGTGGAGGGACTCTTCATCAGGGACTGTAGTGATAGGACAAGGGGTAACGGGTTCAAACTTAAACAGGGGAAGTTTAGATTGGATCTAAGGAAGAAATTCTTTACTGAGAGGGTGGTGAGGCACTGGAATGGGTTGCCCAGGGAGGTTGTGAATGCTCCATTCCTGGCGGTGTTCAAGGCCAGGTTGGATGAGGCCTTGGGTGCCATGGTTTAGTGTGAGGTGTCCCTGCCCATGGCAGGGGGGTTGGAACGTGGTGATCTTAAGGTCCTTTCCAACCCTAACTGTTCTATGAGTCTATGATTTGATGAACCAGGCTGCTCTGATAGTTACAACTTCACATCTCTCTCATATTTAGATGTATTTGTTCTTGTACTATGTTCACACATAATTCATAATATCTAATATTGCCAAGTAATAGCAACAAGCATTTTTTACCTGTATCATAAAGCTTATAATTAAAGATAGGAGACGTAAATCACGTTCTGTAGCAAGGTGGCCCTGCTATGTGCCTTTAGAGCACACAAGGAAACATGTAACTGTTTAGGCAACATCATGGGTGAAGGAAGTCTAAATTTATACCAACTGCAGAGAGAAATTTGCTAAAGTATATGGCACTGAACATAATTACAGAATGCAAGAAGGTTTCTTGTAATTTTTGTTTCTAAATAGTGTGGTCTGATTATTTCCCATTTGCTAGCTCAAACATCAGCAAAGAAGTATAAACAGCTTCCTAAATTCTAGAGAAAACTTTCACCTAAAGCCCCTGGCTGGGCTTTCTGAAGCATGTCTAACACTGTAGTCAGGCAAAATTCCCTCAAGATCCATGAAATGCCAAAGTTTAAGAGTACCATTTAGCTCCAACCACCTGTTTCAATTAATTCTCTTACATGTTTCATGCCTTGAAAGCTTTCTTCTTTCTCTTTAAGTTGCTCTGTCAAAGACCACAGATGTTTTATTTTCGATGGAGCCCCACTATGCTTTCCGTAATAGCAAGAGGTGAATTAAATAAATCTACAAAACACAGCATGCATGGGCATCCATCATCACTTACAAAACATGTAGCCATAGTTGTCAGATAAGAGAAACAATCCTAAATGATTTGGCAAGGCAACAACCTGCCTTGAGCTGCACTTGCTGGATATCACATTCAGTTACAAGCTTAAGGAAAGAAATACAGTCTCATAAATGGGGTACTAGACAGGGATCTGAACTGCTGGTTATAATCCTTGCTCTCCTGCTGGCCTGGCAGGCGGTATTTTGCCTTCCACTCATGTGAATTTATGCTGAAATCTGTCTTTGCTTAATGTGTGGGGCATCACCTTTGTCAAGAGCCTTCCAGTATAATACTGATATGGACAGTAATCTAACACCAAAAAAGACATACACAGTTTTTCACATTCTTGGTAAAATTAGAGGCACTATATTGAACGCTGTGTGGCTAGCAACATACACTGTATAAGTAAGACAATATCTCACTGCAATGCAATGAAGGAGCATCTCGTATATTTTCAAAATCCTGTTAGCATTCATTTCCCAGCTGTGGCTGTCATACGATGTGCAGGCATCCTGTTCCCGTCTCCTAACCACCATACTCCCTGCACTGTAGGTTCTGTCACACCTAACCTGTGCTCCTTTAAGGAAACCTGCAGTTCCTTGAATCCTGTCTACAGTACAGACTCTTAAATTTCTAAGCAAGCACAGAGAAAAGAATTTCCTGACTTTATAAGTAAAGATTAACAAGATCATTTATCTGGCTTTGCCTTGTTTTGCGGGAGGTCCACAGTGGTACACTGAAGACCTGGTTCTCTTGTTCATATTATCTACATGATGCCTTTGGATCACCCTTTGGGTTGTTTCTAAGAGGCTCTCAAATGACACTTAGAAGATGGTACCTTCAGCTCATCCAAACCTGATGTCCTCCTGTCCTGGGTTCAGCAGTAGCAGTCATTTTTCTCCTTCTTAGTAGCTGGTGCAGCGCTGTGTTTTTGACTTTCAGCTTGGGAGCAGCGCTGATAACACCCATGTTCTCAGTTGTTGCTCAGTAATGTTTACTCTGACCAAGGACTTTGTGAGTCTCATGCTCTGCCAGGGAGGAGGGGAAGCCAGGAGGAAGCAGATATAGGACACCTGACCCAAACTAGCCAAAGAGGTATTCCATACCACAGCACGTCATGCCCACTATATAAACTGGGTGCAGTTACCCAGAAGGGCGAGATCACTGCTCGAGTAGGGTTGGATATCTTTTGGCCGGTGGTGAGCAGTTGTATTCTCTTCCCTTGTTATTTCCCTTATTATTACTGGTGATAGTAGTAGTGGTCTCTTTTATACATTGGTTACTGGAGTGCTCTTATCAACTCGTGGAAGTTACATTCTCTCCATTCTCCTCCCCATCCCTCCGGAAACGGGGGAGGAAGGGGAGGGAGTAAGCGAGCAGCTGCATGGTTCTGGGTTGCCGGCTGGGCTTAAACCATGACATATTCAAAGTCTTTTTCAATTCCAGTAACAGTGTTTGGGGTTTTTTTAAATGCTTACATGTAAGTAACAAAATAATAGCTTTACTCGGTTTCAGGAATGCATACATTAAGTATTACAAATTCATTTTTTATTGCGGAGAGAAAAAAAACAACTGTGGAAACTTCTAAATCTGTTTCCACTATGATACTGCTGTGCTAACACATGGCTTTCGTATCAGGTCTTGGAGAAAAAGACCTTTTTTAGGACGGCTTTTTTCTCTATGGGCAGAGTTGGAGCATAAGTGAAAGTACAGGAAAAAAACTGAGAAGGATTTCAAAATATGAATAGGAAAATATATAAAATGTGCAAAATGTTATTTTGCAAAAATGACAGGGATTAATCAAGTGTGATAAACCCAAAGACACTGATATTCTCCAACCAAAATTTTGGGTTCAAGTCCTGTGTGTGCAAAAAACATTTCCTGGAACTGTTCATTGACAGACCAAAGCTTTCATTATTCTTCTTGTCATCCTGGATCACGGTGCTGGAATTGTGCTCGATATATTTCTAAATTTTTAATTCAGCATGATATTTTTTTCGGAATTCTTGGCCAAATGAAGCTCAAGTTCAAATAGAAAGAAGCTTTAGTGTTGATTTTTCTAGGAACAGATAGACCAATGCCTCTTAACATCTTGCTCCAAATTAGCAATCACAGGATAAAATCATTGAGTCTGAAAGCTTCTTCGCTTTAGATTGAAGCCAAGCATTAGATCTACACAAGCATTATTAACCTTTCCTTCTACTGTTAAAATCTGGGGGTTGTGGGAGGAAGTTTAAGCCTTATTTGAATTTGTAAAGCTCTAGGAAAGCAGTTTGCACATGCCAAAAAATACTTCCTTCAAGATATGCTCAGACCCCAATGAAGTAATGTGATTTGCCTAGAAAGTATTAATGACACATCCAAAGATTTAGATCAAGACTTTGCTCTTTGTGTTGAAAATAGGCTGAAGATGTAAAGAGGCTGGTTTATTGACTCCTAATATGGCTTCAGAAGTTAGCAAATAAAGAAGATCAAGCAAATAAACCTTTTTTTCATCTTTTTTCCCCCTTCTCTATTTCAGGGAAATAGGTCATGCAGCTCAAGGAGGAAACATCACAATACTACAGGGACCACTACCAATATCACAAGACCAATTAGGACTACTTTCTTTTCAACAAAATTATACACAGCTGTAAAGTTCGAGGCATACAACAAAAGTAAAAATAAGATGACTTCTTGAAATGCTTAAATGTAGATTTCAGTTACTCACTTTAAGCATCAGTCTTTATTTATTGCTTTTACACTAACTTTTTCACACACTTCTCTCTGCCTTTATCCAACCATAACAGCAGCTGTCCTTGTAGAAATAGGCAGGTGGAACTTGATACAGTGAGAAACCAACAGGTACCCAAGGAAGTAATTCTAACTGTCTTTTGATGTATGTGTTTCTAACTACATTGCAATCTGGAGGTGGGTGCCTATCCTATGTAGATATCTCCAAATTAACATCAATCGCACTGTGTCTCCATGGTAGCAAGAACTTCCTGAGACATGTACAATCCTGCAAGACGTGGGGTGTTTATGCTGGAAAGGATGTGCCTCCTGAGTTCTTCAGCTGTCAGATTAAAGCTCACTTGGAGATGTCTGTGTAAGATGCTATCACACAAGTTGTGAGCGTATTTTGTTGTTGTTGGGCATTATTGAAAGAGGGCTAGGTCACTTCTGAAATGATGATTCAAACCCTGACAGCTTGAAGAGGAAATTAAGTCTTAGGTGCTCGCCATCTGGGGCAAAACACTGAAGAGCTTTTATTATTTCTGACTTTCAAACATGCTCTCTCTGCCAAAACAGACACATATCTGTAGCCCTGATTGATACCTAATTTATAAAGAGATCATTCTATTGTTCAGTGTTTTCCTGTAGATTCATCTGCTCAATGTTAAGCATTGCTCTTCTAAGTTGTTTATCTCATCAAATCTGTTTCATGGCAAGCTGATGTATCTAACTCCAAATCTGGGAGTTTACTTTGCAAACTCGTATCAAAACATAGATGCTACAGCACTTAGAAACACAGGCACCAAAATTTTACTGTACTTAGCCCTCTGACGATGAAGTGTCCCCATACTGCTCATCCTCAAGGGCATATGGATGTATTTCATTGTATTTAATGGGATTCATCTCCTCTATTTAGAAATCAGACAGAATTAATTCATATCCTGGCCTCTAACCAGCTGTAAACTGACTAGAAAGAGTGAGACTAGCTCTCAGAAAACTTTCCAGGATGAGGTCAATATAGATATTTCACATGTCATTCTCTTATCCTTACCGCAGATGTCTATATAAATGAATTCCTGGCATTCTCCTACTTACCTGTTACACAGCATTACAGATTTGAAAGATTACACTTTCTCTGGGCTCTGAGATTCCCTCTTGAATCCAGACATTCAGCACTGTGTTCATCACACTTGGACTTTGTTCCACTTTTAGTAGCAGCGTGAAGTCAGTCACATTTAAATCAGATGAAAACCTGAATTTTTCATATTAATTAAAGTTCAATAGATTCCTTATAAAGAATAGATGAAAGGAGCAGCAGTGACATGGGAGTCATGTAGGCCGGATTTTCTGCAGATTAGCTAAAGCTGGTATGAACTTCCTCCCTGGCTTTCTTTAATGTTTCCCCGTTTTTTGAAGAGATTGACAAATAAGGTTTTGCATAATAACACAGGAGCAATTTCCCAATCATTTCCGTATTGTAAAGAACAGACAGGAGTTGAAATAAAAAAGCCAAAACCCCAAGGCAGTCTCTCCAAAGTGATGTCTCTTGAAATGCTGTTAAATGCAAAGGAGCCAAATTAATCTCCGCTATGATTCTCCCAGTCACAATGTGCTACAACAGTGATGAATCTGGCTTCAGTGTGGAGACCCTCACTTCTTTCATTTGTACTTGTCAATATGTTAACAGTCAACAATCATGCTTAAGCCTGAGTGCATTACAATGACAATAATTAACAAGGCAGGCTACAATTGTACAAATTTAGGAATCCCGCCCATTAACATGAGTTTCACAGAGGGAAATATAAACATAATATGTGAAACACAACCCGCAAACTTACTTAATTTTCAATATAGCTCCTTTGAAATATGGCATAGAGGCAACAAGGCTGGTAGCTGTTCAATGAGTGTTACATTAAAAGAAAATACAGAAAGAGAAATGGTATGCAGATGGGGATATAATTTATCCACAGCTGAAACTGCGATAATTTATATTAGCAGACCAAAACTTACCTTAGCCCCCCCACAGTCCACCCTACTACTTCCAAGACCCCCTCTAAAACTGTTAAACCTTATCCTCAAAGATTTCTGAAAATGGATCCTATGTTATTAAATATACAGGTCAGCAACAAGTGCTATTGCATCCATTATGGCCCCTTAAGTGAATGGAACTTGTCAGTGTAGGTATCTCTGCCATTAAACTTACTTCTCACCATTCCTAAATACAGCCTCTATAGGACGGTTTCATGGGTGACCCCTCACCTCTCCAAAACAAGAGGAAAGCTGTGACTGGCATCCTGGGAACCAGATTAGGAGTATTAAACAGTAGCGATGCTGAAGTTCTGGCAAACAAATTAAGCTTGGCAACAAGTGATTTTTGTAAACTAGAATAGCCATTAAGAGCATCTTTGCCAGCACTGTAGTCAATGGCTGTTATTGCCTAAATGGGATAGAATTAATGAGAAGGACTACCACCTAAATGTAGATGCACTTGGCACCACCCAGAATAATGTTTCTCTAGCTTTTAGCTTTTACCAAACTTAGTTATGGGTGCAATCCATTACAGTGGCAATTATACAAGAAGGCAAGGAGGGCACCTTGACCACTGAGATTAGGAAGGTAATATGGGAAAATGGAATTCAATTTGAAAAAGATTTCCAACCTTGGTGGTATCTAGTCAGCTTCACTTATGACTGCACCAGCGGTAAAGCCACAGCTTTTCCTTTAACTGCATGCAGTGCTTCAGTATCCACCATACACCAAATGGTTGCACTGGGATTAAATCACCTTGGGACTAAATCCATTAGAACACAGAGTATGGGCCTAACAAAATGGGAACAAATAGCAGACTGTCGATGTTGACATATGTGTTGCACAGAAACAATGAGGATTTATTTGGGAAAGTAATGCCAGTAAGACCCAAGACATTTGTCTTGACAAAATATTTGTCAGTTTGAAATACATCCCAATGAAACCCCCAAAACCATACTTGTGTTTGTTAGAAATGGATGTGCTTGCATGAGAATCCTTTATTTATAGGCCACACCACAATCACCCAAATATCTCTGTTTGTCGTTTTACCAAAATTATGGGATAGAAATTTAACTATTCATCTGCTCTCACAACCCACCGATGGCTGCAATCTGACCACACATTGTATCAGACTTTATTGCCTACCTCCATTGGAATGAATCTCACACTAGTTAAGAAAACTACTGCAATATGGTGACCTGTGTCAACTGCTAAAATGAGTTGAAAACAATGAATGAAGAGCGCTAATTACTATCCACTATGATGCAGATGAGCTACACCGCATCGTAGAAACAGCAAAGAAAGAGGGGGACATCATTGGTGGGAAACTGTCCTTGGATGGTCACCAACAGCAAGTGAAGCTTGAATTCGATGTTACATCCAATTGTAGTCTTGTTAATCTTTGTAATTTTGTGTTTATTGTTAAGCCTTTGTTTATATACAAAGTTATGGTGCTTATAATAGCTGTGAGTGAATATGCTGAAGTAGCAGCAAGCCTGATATACTAAATTATATACCAGCCTATTAAAAAGGTGATATCTTTACCACACTTTATTTATGGCACAGAGACAAAAGGTGACCATACTCACCACTCTGTGTAGTAAAGTGGATTGACTGTGATCACAAGGTGGAGAGTGTGACAGATGCACTCCTGCTGTTTTAACTAACTGAAATTTGGTCCAGGCAGACGCTCAGCAAGTAGGTCTAATCAAAATTAATCCTATTGTGTGAGGCTATCAGTGAGAGCACAGCACCAAACCCAAGAAAACATTTTGGCTGGAGGCTGGTCTGACAAGCATCTGAAACTGCATTAATCTGACTACAGATCAACCTCTCTACATTATAAAGATCTGCAACCATCAGGGTCCATGGAGCTCTCCCTCCAGAGCACCTGGCTACATAGCAGTGGTCTCCTCTCGAGTAGGGACACTCCTCAAGGTTACCCCTTGAGACGGACAGATCCCTTACCTGAAGCCAGACAACGATGGGTTGGTGACACTTTCTGCATGCATGTAACATTTAAAACACATAAAGCAAGCTTAAGCAATAATCTTCGGAATCCATACTAACTGTGAGTGCAGAGAATAGTAGAGTATTGACCCCCAGTCCATCTGTACTTATTAAATATTTTACTTACCTAAATTTATTGATTAAAACTCAGTAAACTAACTACTAGATCAGATCTGTCTGTGTGATCTCTGACTCTTCTGTGACACCTATGGACCAAGACCAAGCTCTGGCAGTGGGGTGAAAAAAGAGGACACACAACTATTTTTCCGACACCTTCTAAGCTACACTGACCACAAGTGCTGGAGCCCCATGTATTGACTCTTGCTCCATGGTGAAGAACTCGTCAAAATAGTATGCCACGTTTGTCCTCAGTTTCCTTGAGTGTTCAGGAGAGACTTAGTTATACATCCACAAATAGGGTAGAAAAAAAAAAAGGGGGTTGCAAGGCAGTAGTTTAAAAGTGGAAAAATGTAGAATTGCTTTAATTTAGTTTAAGGAATGGGGAAACTAATAAATACACAAACAGGTGTATTAGTGACAGATTGCTCAGAGCAGCATTTATTTTAATACTTTCTATTTTAAACAAACCACTGTTATTATTTAAGGAGATTCTGCTTGTACGTTTCACTACCTTTTTTAATGAATACTTGTAAAACTATACGTGAAATACTGATTCTATATTTTTCACAGACGGATCAATTAATGCTATTTTTAGTAACATTGCAGGGGGTAGCAGTTGTTTTTCACTCTAAGGTACCATTATAAAGCTTGGCTTGAATTCATTTTGGATGACAGTCTCAGAAAGGGCAATCCAAGACAAGCATACCCTAGAAACCTTTGACTCAGAGTTCACTTGCAGTCAGGGAGACTGAAAGAGTGAGTATGAGAGATCTCTAGTGCGAGAGATGCAACTACGGAAATTCCTCTTGGCTTTCTCCTTTGAGGAAGGGGACAGGTGGGATTTAGGATGCAAGTCTGTTCCCAGAGGGAGAAAAGATATGCATCATTATGTATGACATGGAGTATTTCTAACATACTTAAGAAAACATTTCCATTTTCAAGGAGGAGAACCATTGCTCGTCTTGCTAACAGAGACTGTGAATAGTGAACTTACTCTATCCTCAGATAGGCCCTCAGAGGACAGCAACTCAGCACTTAACATCCTCGGGACACTTAAAAGGCTCCCAAGGTTCCTTTAGCAGTAAGCACAGTTTCCTCAACTATCCAGAATGCCTACAGATAGCAGTCATGGAGACCGAAGTTTGGGCTATTAGAGAACTGATCTACTCCAGGTACCTTCATGGGCAGCTGCCTTACAGGTCCATCATGTCAAGCCAGGGAGGACTGGCATACCTGCATGAGAGAGGAGAAAAAGTGTCTCCTGCCACAGCCTGGTCATGTAGACACTCTGTCCTATTTATTTAGTCTGTAAAGTTACCAGATATGCATCCCAACATGAGGGTTTTTAGCATATTGGAAAGCAATCTGGACTGTTAACCAAGCAGTCACTAAGGCAAGGATGTCTCTAAGTAGCTTAACTGCTTTCTCCACCTCTGCCAAAGCCACCCACACTCTGACTTTTGACAAATAACACAGCTAGACTGAAGCTGCTACTACCATGATTCTTAACTGGTATTCCTGCAAAGCACCCAGCGAGATAACAGATAGACAGTGGGTTTAGCATTTAATATCACGTGTACACTAAAGCTATACCTGGGAAAGCCAGCAGCAAGGTCCAGTTGGTCTAGTACTATGGGGAACATGAAAATTCTCAGAAGGAGGCTAATCCTATGCTCTACCAACCCTCTGTTGTTCCCAACTAGACATCCCAACTAGACACTCACTTGCCTCTCCCAAAGTTGTCTTTTAGATCAAAACTCTATTTTGAAAAGGCAACTTCTTGTTTCACACAGACTTAAACACCTAAAAAACTTAATCTAAACTAGGTTGTGGTAAAGAATGAAGATAGGCCAGAGGGTTATCATCTTCTTCATGCCAGAAATCCATTTCAGCTTTGCACTGTTTCTGAAGCATGTTTCTACATGGGACAAGAAAGCATGGATTTAAAGGATCCCTAAGCCATTTCATCTTGTTGCAGTTTCCTGACAGTGCAGTATGAGGGTATACTGGGGAGAAAGAGGTCTCTGGAAGGCTGGAGGGTAGCCTGGAAACCTGCCCAGGCATCCCCAGAGCCTTCCATCCCCACCCAGGGAAGAGCTGTCCTGGCCAGGACAGGGCCACCCTGCACCCTCAGCAGGGGATGGGTCCCAAGTCCCCTACCTCTTGCTTTCCCCTGGTTTCAGGGAACGAGGCATCTTCTCAGTGCTGCGGGAGGGCAGCGATGGCGCGGGTGGGATGGGCACGATGGGCCTGCGGAAGCCAAGAACCACCGGTGGGTGACAGGGGACAAACGATCCAGCCTGGCTCAGGGCAGGGCCCCAAAATCCATGGGCTTTCACCCCATGGCATCCCCCTGCTCACTGCCCTCAGGGAGGGGTCCCCGTCCCCCCACCCGTGGGCAGAGCACTGGAGGGGTCTCAGCAGGGTCAAACCCCCCAGACAGACTCCCTGAACCCTGTGCCTGTCAGGCGGAGCTCTCAGCATCCATCTCCTCCCATCCCACCCATGCGGCCCCCCGATGCTCCGGTGACGGGTGCTACTTACGAGCCAGGCACCCTCATGTTGAGCTGCCGGTCACAGGACAGGCACCGGAATTCCACACTGGAAGACTGCCTGGGCAAGGGAGAAAAGGGCTGGGTGAGCTGGGAAACGTGGGTTTCAACCCGGTTTATCCCCCAGCACCCAAGCAAGGTCCCGACCCGCTGGCTGGTTACAGAAGAATGGTGGGAGGATGAGGGAGACCAGTTGGAGGTTGGCTCCAGAAACCACCACCACCAGTGGGAACTACTGCCATGGGCACCCAGAGCACCATAGGAACCAGGGGTACTGGCAAGGACAAAGTGGCAACGGGGCGAGTGCTGTCCCTGAAGCCATCACTGTCCCCGTCACACTCACATCTTAATCCCAGCCGCATTGTCAGCCTGTCTCGGCGGTGCCTTCTCCTTGAGCTGCTCCAGGCTTCTCTGCCACTGCTCCTCCAGCTGCTGCCGGAAAGGCCCCAGCTCCTTGCGGTCCAGCTGCAGGCAGACACACTCCCTCAGCCAGCTGCCCCGGCTTGGGGCACTGCAGTCCCCAGAGAGAAGCCAGCGGCAGGAATCCTCAGAGGGATACAGCCTTGGGCCACCGAGCCCCAGAGGTGCCAGTTTGGCGCAGTGGGGTTGGGCCACCCCTCACCTTGGAGACCATCTCGTCCCGCAGCTGCTGCCGGACTTGTTGCAGCTCCTGTTCCTGGACCGTCAAGGGGCTCAGCACCTCCTGGTCCTGCTGCAGGGAGGAAGACGACATGGTAGTGCCATGCAAAGGGGGGGGGTGTCTGTCCCCTGGGGACAGACCTGGCTTAATGGGCAAGTGACCACGGGCTCTCAGTGTCAGCAGGACATCTGCAGCATGGCTTCAATTTCCCTCCATGCTGCTGACTCATACAACCCAACCTGGGGGGGGGGGAGCAAGGGGCTCCCTCACATTCCACTGAAGCACAACCAGCTGCGGGGAAGGGCAGGTCCCAGTAACCTCCTCCCAAGCCCCCCCATGCCACCATCTCCTTACCTGGCTCCTCTGCCTCTCCACCTTGCCCTCCTCCTGCCTCGACAGAAGGGAGTCCACCTGCTCCATCCCTGGCAGTGTTCAAGGCCAGGTTGGACAGGGCTTGAAGCAACCTGCTTTAGTGGAAGGTGTCCCAGCACCCAAAGGCAGTGAGGGGGAAGGAGTCAGAGTGAAGTCAGGACCAACCTCAAATGTCAAAAGGCAAGTCAATATGAAACCAAGGGCCAAATGTAAAAGACCTGGACAGTTACTCAAAATAAGACCGAAATAGAGGTCAATGCAGTTAGGGTTGGATAAATAAGAAGGTAGAAATTATCAGGTCTACAGGTTGGTTTCTATGTCCTGGTTCTTGTTTCTGAGTCAGCCACAGACCTAAATCACAGAAATCAGCACCGAGTGGTCCACCCATCAAATTGATGTCTCTCCAATTTAGAGACAAGGATGTCGTGTGGGACAGTGTCGAACGCTTTGCACAAGTCCAGGTAGATGACATCAGCTGCTCTGCCCCTGTCCATCGGTTCCGCAGCCCCATCATAGAAGGCCACCAAATTGGTCAGGCAGGATTCCCCCTTAGTGAAGCCATGCTGGCTGTCACCAACCACCTCCTTGTTTTTCATGTGCCTTAGCATGCCTGCCAGGAGAATCTGCTCCAAGAGTTTGCCAGGCACAGAGGTGAGACTGACTGGTCTGTAATTCCCCGGGTCATCCATTTTCCCCTTCTTGAAAATAGGGGTTATATTTCCCTCTTTCCAGTTGTCAGGAACTTCACCTGACTGCCATGAGATAGTCATGAGACCAAGAGGTCTCTGGAAGGCTGGAGGGTAACTTTGAGCAGGAGCAACAAGCCTCCAGAACATGGTGTTCTGGTCCAGACCTGTATATAATCCACTGTGCCTGGGACTTGTCTCTATCATAAGCGAAAGGCATGTACAGTGTGTGGGCATCTCCACACTTCCCAGAATGGAAGAGCTGGGCCTCCCACTAATGTGGGAATATACACAGATCCACAGGGGCACAGGATAACTGTACAGAATTGTAAGAGATGTTGGGAATCCATAGCAGATCCAGGCAATAGCTCCCTCAAATACGTGATCTTCAGAATTTCTTGAAATGGTGCATTATGGTCCACCATAGGTCAGGTGCTCCTTGCATGCCTCAGTCTTCTGTCAGAGAAAGCAAGACATTGCCACGTGTAACTGAAGGGCAATATAACATGTACCATTGGGCATTTACTTACTCTGCCTCCTGGAGGCAGACCCAGAACCTCAAGAAACATTTGGCAACTCCCTTCTAATTTAAGTTAAAAGTGAGAAAATTCTCTTCCAATTCTTTCCCCAATCCCACCAGGTGGGAGTGAGAGAGGGGCTGTATGGGGCTGATTTGCCAGATGGGGGTTAAACCACAACAAAAACTTAGACGATATTCATTTTTCAGCCAGAAAGAGGATTACTGCTTGGAATTCTTTTAAAGAGCCAAAGCAATAGGTAGGCTAGTGAGCCATAGAATCATAGAATAGTTAGGGTTGGACAGGACCTTAAGATCATCCAGTTCCAACCCCCTGCCAGGAGCAGGGACACCCCACACTAAACCATGCCACCCAAGGCCTCATCCAACCTGGCCTTGAACACCGCCAAGGATGGAGCATTCACAACCTCCCTGGGCAACCCATTCCAGTGCCTCACCACCCTCACAGTAAAGAATTTCTTCCTTAGATCCAATCCAAACTTCCCCTGTTTCAGTTTGAACCCGTCACCCCTTGTCCTGTCACTACAGTCCCTGATGAAGAGTCCCTCCCCAGCATCCTTGTAGCCCCCTTCAGATACTGGAAGCTGCTATGAGGTCTCCACGCAGCCTTCTCTTCTCCAGGCTGAACAGCCCCAACTTTCTCAGCCTGTCTCCATACGGGAGGTGCTCCAGTCCCCTGATCATCCTTGTGGATGCAAAGAGAAAGTCTACTGACTATTTTATTAAGGTTTGGGGGGGTTATTTTTTCCTACCATTTTTTATAATACATATTCTAAGGTTGAATTCTATTGTCACTCACATTGAGAGCTGTCTAGAGGATTCTAAACGATGGGTAATGAAAAACAAAGTTGAAAGTTGCTGGGAGGTATCTAGCAGGTACTGTAGGAGTCAGGTCAGGCCTTAATGTCTTCATTTTGGTGCAGGGGAAAGGAGCAAACAGAATACTAATGAAAGCTGCAGATGGTACTAAGATCAGTAAAGGTTATCAGCCCCAGTGATATAAGGCAGGAGGACCCGAACAGGTTAGAAATGTGGGCTTAAAGCAAAATTATGTTTAGCTTGGAAAATTGCAAGCTGATCCCACAAGAGAAAAAATAATTAATGCTGAGTAGCAAAGGGAGGAAGGTAAAAAGAGCCTGAAACGCAGGGTTATTGAGAGCAATCTGGAGTGAAAGAAAACTTAGGCAAAATTCACGTGTCACAAACCAAGATGAAATGTTGCAGCTCTGTGTGTGCCAATATCTGGCAGAACATCTCTAAATGGAAGCATCTCAGTACCAAGGGGCAAAGTACAAGGAATAAAGTCATTTTTTTCTTCCCTTCAGAGATAATTGTTTTCTAAGGACATGATAAAGAAGTTCTTGAATAAGTCATGAAAAGCAGGCTTGAATAGGTTATGTGAAAGTGGGCATGACCCTCCAGAAATAAATATTTTCTTTTTCTACTAATATTTTCATTGTAGTTGACCAAAGAGAATGAGATAAATTTAAAGGTCTAGTACCCAGTGTAGCAGCCACACATTGAGAAGACAGAAGTGTTAGCACTTCAGGCTTTGAAGTGGGCAACTTTGGAGCTGCACAATAACAAACTTTGGTAAAATTGGAAAGTAAGCTCGACAACGCAGCAGATCTGCCACATTTGTAACTTCTGCTACTTCTGACTAACTTAAGCTTTCCCACTGGATAAAACTTGATTTCTAGGAAAATATGTTTCAAACTCATCCAGTCTCCTGAAGGGAATTCCTTCAGTGTTTTAATGTAAGATAAAGATTGCTTTTGTTCAGGTCACATTAGTCTAATTAATATGACAGATCATTAGGTATTACTGAAGGGGGCCTATAAGGATGCTGTGGAGGGACTCTTCATTAGGAACTGTAGTGACTGGACAAGGGGTAACGGGTTCAAACTGAAACAGGGGAAGTTTAGATTGGATCTAAGGAAGAAATTCTTTACTGAGAGGGTGGTGAGGCACTGGAATGGGTTGCCCAGGGAGGTTGTGAATGCTCCATCCTTGGCGGTGTTCAAGGCCAGGTTGGATGAGGCCTTGGGTGGCATGGTTTAGTGTGGGGTGTCCCTGCCCATGGCAGGGGGTTGGAACTGGATGATCTTAAGGTCCTTTCCAACCCTAACTGTTCTGTGATTCTGTGATTCTGTGACTACTAAGGATCAGCCTTAGCACTTGGTTATTTGCTGCTTCATCTGGACAAGCTATGGAAATAAAACTGCAGCAGTGTGTTCCAAAGGAACAGGCTATGTATTCAGTGATCTGTTCTTTTTCCTGGCCCTAGCTTTCTTTGTCTCTTTAGGACAGTTATTTAATATCCTTTGGACTTTCCTTATATATTGATCATGAGGTAGTAGCACACATTCCCAAAAGCTGCTGTAAAATGTATAGAATTTTGGGTATCAGAGAGAGATTACATATCATGAAATGATATATATATATATATATATATACACACTCTGATATTGCGTTCTAGTTAACTATTATTTTGTTCCGTTAAACTGCTGACATTTGTTTCCAAAAGCTCTTCATTCTGAATTGATAGATTTTTTTTATTAAAGATTTTATAGTTCAGAAGACTTTCCTCAGCAAATAGCAATCTTCAGATCGAACACACTTTAAGCCACCTAATTTATGTGTTGGGAGATTTTTTACCCTCTGGCAAATCCCGTTTTTATCATTTCAGTGAGAGGTTCTTATTTTATGTACAGTACTTAAGAATGATTAATGAGTTTCATTGCTAAGGCCAAAGCTTTGATAAAATCTATCATAAATACTGTAATAACTAATAACAAGTTCCATTGAATTATATAAAGTCAATTGAATCGAAACAAATATAGTTAAAAAAAAAGAACTTGTTGTTTCATTATTTATAAGTGCAATGTAGAAATTCCTAATTTTGCACAGGCAACGTAAAAAATTTGCTATGCAACAATAGTGCGATTATACCTGGAAATGCCCGTGCTTAAGGTTATTGCTTGTTCTACTTCCTGGTAAATGATTGTTCTACATTGTGCAAGAGGAGTGGGGATTTCTGACCATACAGGCATGAGGCAGACTGATTGCTGTTTCTCACACTTTTCCTCAGGAAAATCCAGGTCTGTTCCTGCCTCATTAGACAACAAAGGGACCTGGGAAAGGAGTTAGGATGTGAGGATTAAAAGGAAAGGTTTTTCAGACAAACAGTAAGGTTTTGGCACATGTTTTGATCCACTTGTGCCTCTCGAGTTCTATACAAGAGAACATCACAACACCATTGGAAGACAATTCTTCCACTGAGCTGTGCACGTAAGCCCAGGGAACGTGCCTGCGGCAGCAAGGCAGAGATGCACTGCAGCCTGTGCAGTGACAGCTAGGGTGCACTGATACATAAGTGCCTGGCAACTGCTCTAATTTATTGCAGTAGCTGTTATGGCTCTCTGTGAAGCCTAAAATAATCTATGAGCATTTCAAATTTTAATGGTATTCATGTTGAGGGCCTCTGTGTGACTGCAGCTATATGATAACATATGCCCCAATTGGATCTGCCCTTTGTGTACGAGATGACACGATTTGTGCATAGTTAGCCATGAGGGAGATGGAGATTACCCATTTCCAGTGCAGACAGTGCTGGGTCTCCCAGTCTTTCATATACACCAAAGAGACAAATATTTTCCTTTTTAAGAGCATTTACACCCTCAGAGCTCAACAGATGGGGTGTTCTTGCCCTTCAAGGCAAAGCTCTGCTGTCAGAAGAGACACACAGAGGAGTTAGCAAGTAGCAGGCATGGAAACTAGTTACAGTTTAATGGGATTTGGCTATTTATTACATTTTCTTTCATTATAATTAACTCACATTTTCAATAGCACCAAGGACCTCAAGCTAGGAACACCATTAGGAGTCTGTACAGTTCCTAGCAAAGAAAAATGCTGTCCAAGAACATTACTGTTTATAGAAGCTGAGCACTTCAGAAAGTTAAGCTACAGTTAAGGTCACTAGCAATAGTCATTCCCTCCTCTGAAGCCAATGTTGTACAATGCTACATAATAATGTGTTCTTCTTTATACAGTTTCTCTTTACACATCCAGCCTATTTCCAGCAGCATGTCTCCAGTCTCCATGTCTGAACCAATCCCTCTGACTGCCCACTGCCAGCTTACTTCCAGGCAAGAAGGAAGGTGCAAAATCAACCTATTCCCCTCTCCAGCAGCATCTCAGTTTTAGGTCTCTTTCCAGGCATTTCCAGTCTCCTTTCTTTCTCTGTCCTCCTGAATGTATGTTCAGATTTGCTCTCCTAACTTATTGCCTCCAGTCCACTCATGTTTCTCTTGTCTTCAGTTTCAGAGCATTTCTAACATCAGTTCAAGTGCTCAGTAATGATCATATCTACCCTAGTATGTGAACTGGGTTGCAGCCTTCAGAGTAAGTGCCAATGCAGAAATCTCTATTTCTAAGCCTTCCTTCCTGAACTTTCTCCCCCAAAATTAGGATGATGCCATCCTGTCACTCCAGTCAGACTGCACCGTCCCTTAAACCTTGCAAGATATACCTTGTCCATCCTTGGTTTTTTACTAGCTTCTCCAGAAGTGCTCTCATTTGTGTAATTTTCTTTATGGATGTGGGGTTTTTTCACTGTCCCTGACATAAATGACACTCTTATGGACAAAATTCAGGTCCCTGCTTGGATCCTGGCAGGAACACAATAGTTCCAGACCTCCTGAAAGAAAAGACAACTGCCATCTAAAGATGCTTTTCCTCTAGCCTGTCTCTCAGCAAGGACTGGTTTGATTTGGCTGACATTTTTCAGCCACCAAAAGCAGACCCCTAGCAGAGAAAACTTAATCCCCAAATTTAGTGTGATAAGAAGCCATAAACAACTGAAAATAGGGTTAAATAAGAAGAAACATCGTGAAACTTTGGCAAGCGCTGCTCCTAGCCCTGCTGATAATACCTTTTCTACTGGTCTGATATTCCTTGATCCTCTTGTAAAGACTGCAAAAGTTAAAGAAGATTTTACAAGCAGGCTCAATAAATACCAAGTCATGCCTTTGTCTGTATATCTGCATACTTCTCACCTACTAAGTTTTAATCTCTAAGGCAAAAAAAAGGTCTTGGTTCAGGAGCTGCCAACTTGCGCTTTCTGAATTCATGATGGATCCCTCCCAGATCTACCCAATAAGGTGTGAGCACAGAAGTTAAATGTCAGGGTCAGTCTTGCATCCACAGATGCCTTTTAGTGGGGGAGCCCAGAGAGCACACTCCCATGGTACATGTCAGGATTTACTGACCACATTTAGGGCAGCTGCCAAAGTGTTTGGAGTGCTCTGGCAGCAGAAGACACAGCTGGTCCCATCAAAGTGATCACATTCTTGGACATTAATTTAGAGTCTGAGAGGATACAGCGATGCTTGCCAGGGGATAAGCTTCATAATCCTAAAGGGTTAGTGACTCAGAAATTACAGGCTAGTAAAGGTGTGGTTACAGCAGCTGCAACTGCTTTGTTAATGGGTCACTTGAAACTTGGAGAAAAGCCTATTTAGGCAACATGTGGTCTCCAAACTGATAAGTTCTTTCAATGGCAGGAGCTATAGATAGACTAGCATTGTAAGGTATCGACTCTGAGCACTGGGAGCCATTTTGTGGAGTCTCAGTAAACAACAGTAACTCGGTGCTAGTGGAGGAGTGAGTTATTCATCAACGTGTGTTCTGAAAATACACTCAAATGTGTCTGGAAGGACTTCTTCTGGGGAGCATGTGCTGGAGGCATGTGGAGATACGTATCGGAGAAAAATGAAATACGTACTTGTGATGACCTCCGCTAAATACATAAGGCTGAGGTCTGATTTATTGTGGCATTTCATAAGCAGAAGATAAGTAGCTCCAACAAAGTTTTGGTGTTGACCTTCTCATAATGGCCATAATAAATGTCTTTTTAACTTTTTTACCCATTCAGACTGTAGCAATGGGAAATGTCCAAATACTTCTCATGTATTTAAACCAATTAATGAGTTGTGCTCTGAGGCTGTTACAAAGAAAATTTCATAGGAGTCAGCTATGAACACCTGAACTTGATGTTGGTAAGGAGAGTCTGGTTATCTTCCCTCCTATTTTCAGCAGTATGGAAAACATCCACTTCAGAGCCAAAGCTTGTATTGCAGCATTACAAAATTGCTGAGTAATTTTCTTTCTTTTCTTAACTGCTTCCTGTTTTAACATCTGGAATTTTCCGTCACCAGTTACCAACGATGATCAATAACATAATGCATCCAAACACCAAAGCAAAGCCCAAACCACATTATGAGTAGAGTTGGCACCCTTATATCACCACATTATTTTTCCTGTGAAAAGAGTGGGAACTTATACGCAGCATCTGTCTCTTGTCTTAGGGATTTACTTTCACCCCACAAACTAGTCTTAAGGCATGAGCATTTAGAAGGCTAACACACATGGATGGATTAATTTATCAAAGCACCATATTCCACAGAGATATTTTCCTTTAAGTTATCCCCCTTTGATTGCAAGACAGCAGGATGTACGAAGGGGACAGCAACATAGGTATGAAAAATGAATTCAACCATGGGCAAGGCGACAGGGAAGGACTAAGAGGTGTAACTGTCATTTATTAAATTACATAAGCCACAGAATTCTTTCTTCTTCAATAAGAAATTTTGGCAAGCAAAACCGCACATTACAAAATCATGATTTTTTTAATGGAAGCTGTAACAAGTTTTTTTTAAGCTGGATAAAAATATGTCCACAAATTAAGTGATTGTTATCCACAAGGCAATCAGAACTTTATTTTTCCCCTTACCAAACAGTTTTTGCGGGCAGGATTTTGCTTGGGGAAAAGGAAGTCTCCTGGTGGTGTTTTTTTGTTTTCAGCATAGGGTAATTAACATATTCAGGTCACCACATCAGATGTAGAAATCCTCCAACAGCACACTACTTCTAAAATAATGCACTGCATTCAAAGACTACACAGAACTGTACACAAAGCACTCCATTAACAGCAGGTGCTGTACGAAGAAAGCTCTCTTTAAAAGAGCTTTTAATTACTGTATATCTTTGTTTAGAAGCCACCTTCAACTATCTTTTCCTTGCGAGCTGCAGGGGAAAGCAATTAAATGTATGAGAAAACCACCCTCAATTTAAAGCTGCAGGAAGAAGCAATTAGTGTAACAGAAGCCTTAGCTTGTACACGAAGAAATACGGTACATGAAGTCACTGTAGGCTGGGTATTACTTGGACGTAGTTAATACATGTTGTAAAACTTAAAATGTGTGACTACTGAAAGTTGAAAGCCATAGCAGGCTGGATGGCCTGTATTTATTCCCACATCTTCCTATAACAACAGAGTTGGATGTTTACACAAAATCCCATTTAAATTTCTCAACTGTATAATTCTCACCTTCTTTAAATTCCCTTTAATAGGCAAAGGGTCTCAGTACAGCTGAGTAAGCACCTTTGCTTTTAGGGGGCAGGAAGGTACAGGGTTTTATTTATTTGAAGTAAAGCCATTTAGGTAGATCTGGCTATAAAGAAAGACTTTACAAGCGAAGGAAAAAGATCTTTCTGGTCTTCACTGGTATTTCCCAAGTTTACAAGTCTTGATTTTAATACTAGAACAAATATCGTGCTAGTTTAAGACCTCTTTTTCAACCATATTTCCATCACAGTATTGCAAAGTCTATTCAGACATAGTTCAAAAAGGGATTTTGAACGTTTAGCGTGTTTGTTTGTTTGTTTTAAAAAAGATTGAAAATGAAATGGTTTCACTGCTTTTAGGGGTTACTCCTTGATGGTCAATGACATGAAAAAGAAAACAAAACAAAGAACAAAACAAACCAGTCAGTATGAACACTACTGAAGCTAAAGGCAAAAATGTTCCTAAAACAAGACCAGAAAATGCTTCACTCCATTGTATTTTGTAAATGATACAAAGGTTAATTAGATACTTTCTGTTGCATTGTATAGTGAAATGCTTCCATTAATTACTGCTTCTTAAATTTAACTAATTCAGTAAAAATTGACTATAAAACCACAAAGAAAGTATTATCTTTCCCACAGTACTTAACTGCCGTCCAGTGCCTATGACCCCTAATCAAAATTGGATTGTAACAGACACACCGAATGGTTAATAGTAAGGTACAGCATCACTAAAACCCTAAAATGCATGAATCGTTGACTAACTTCAATCAGGCATTCAGGTGTTTAGACTCTGCTCTTCTAAACCTCAGCGTTTGTGCTTGTGTTTTCTAGTGTCCTACATTACAGGAGCAAAGGTTGTTATTAACAGCTTGCTTTACCACTATTTTTATTTCAAGTTAATAGCACAAGGAAGATGTTTCTATAAATGTTTGATTTTATGGGCTTTTGTGCGTTTTTTCAACAAATTAGCCAAATTGGCTTCTTGACTGTAGCTGCTTGCTAAACTGAGCTTTTTTAGGTTTTGTTATTTAGTGCACTACTGTATTCCATCAAAGGCAAAGTTCAATTATTTGTCTTTTGAAGGTCTGAGTGCCTTGTTTAAAATGCCAAGTGCATTAAAAACAGGACACCCTTGACTTTTGCAAGGAGATAGAGAAGGATAATAAGTTAGTTGGATTTAAAGGAATTTTGAAAAAGAGCATGTGTGTCTATGTGTGCATGAAGATATCAAAAATAAGGATTAAATGCTATCAAATCAGCAAGAACACATTTTTGACCATTTACCATTTTTCTTCCTAACAAGGAGCAAAAAGAAGGAAAGTCTTGAGGTTAAAACAAAGGACAGGGAGCCAGGAGACACTGAACTTGGATAAAAACACATACTAAACCATTTTACTAGTATGAAAATAGGGCTTTAAAGCCACACAAATGCAAATGAGAGCAAATTCTAGTGGAAAAATGCTGCATTTTTTTTGCTGTGATTACTTGTGGAATCTACTGATGCACCTCTTCCAAATCATATCCACTGTCCTTATGTATTTAGATTTCCATTTTGAACATAACCCTCTATGCAGTCTTTTCCTTCTGTACTGAGACTGAACCCACAGGGAGTAGCAAAAATTCCTGCAGACAGAATGAGTCTGTGGCAAACTTTGCAAAGAGATGGTTCTCAGCCATGATGATTTAAACCTCATTTATGGAATGATTCTACCACCCGTAGAAATGAGTTCAGGTGGTCACTTGTTAAAAGCATCTGGAGGCTTCAAAAGGGAAGAAAAGCAACTTAGACGTTGACTATGGTACCAACTTAACATGACTGGCTGTTCATGATCAGGAGCCTTAATAGGGCTGTAGGGCAGACCCTACATCTTGAGCCCTGTTGTGCAACTCCTGATGGCAGGACTCACCCTATAAGATCTACACCCATGAATAAAGGCTATAGAAGGGATGTAGGCATAGGAGCAACTAGTTACTATAGAGTTTATAAAAATCTATTTAGAAGCCAATTGTCTATGGCAGGCATGTTCAGCATGCGTCTCTTTCAATGTAAATGGCAAACTTCAAGTAAAGCAGAGATTGATTTAATTAAGTTTAAACATTTCAGCTTTTTATTTTATGGTTGCACACATAAGTAGAGCAATAACTGAATACAAGCGTTGCATATTTACTGTGGCATGATCCAAGCAATTACTACTAAAGTATTGAGGAAAAGCATCATTTCACTCTTTTAATTTTATTTTGTAATTAGGTAGAAACCATATTTTGGCGAATACATTTATAGTTAGAAGTTATAGATTATGCTTCTCTTTGTTTTGAAAGGATGATTTTAGCCCTGTTGCTAAAAGCCTGTTAGCAACAATTAAAACAGCTATAAAAAAAAAAAAAAGCATTTACTGCTCTTCTACTTGTTTTTCTTGTTAGTTTTCATCAAATATTTCACACTCATATGATGGATGCAGCCTGCTAATAGTCACCAGCACAGACTTTCAAAAATGGTTTTAAACATCTGGTTAAAAACATTGCTTTTTATGTACTGTGACTGTTTCTACGTGAGTGCCGTGCCAGTAGTTCATTATGCCTCTGACTCCTGTTACTTTTTGTTCTCAAAAACGGTTTGAAAAAGTTTAGAGGGAAAACTTAAAAGCAGAGCAAAACCAACCCCGGCAACTTTTCTGAGTGCCAGAGTTTTAACTGCTTTCTGCTGAAATGCTCTGCTGACTTTCCATTCAAGCAAGCATTTTTGCACACAGTATAACAGGAAGGGCTGAGCGCGTGCCTGCAAAGTGCAGCATGGTAAACATCTGTGTATATTCCACATATACCACACTATTAAAATCAATCTGTTCAGGTCACTTCCCTTTCTGAGGAGAGCTGAGAAACACGACCACCAGTTTCTGTCACGTGCTGCGTCGTCTCAATTAAAAATAAATTAAATTTCATGCAAAGAGCCCAACTTGAAAATCCCAGCAAACAACAACAGAACCTTTCCACTAATGATTTTCAGTCATCACAAGTGGAGAGAGGCTCAGACAGCAGACAGCATGGTCCCAGCATGCTTTTTGCCATTTTTTTTGTTTGCACAGTAGCTGTCAGTTGCAGCCCTGCAGGTAGTAGAACCCAGTGGGAAGAGGGGCGGGACAGAGCGATGCTGCCTGAACTGACAGCAAATTTAAATTACTGAGCGTTCTTTTTCTTTTGTTGTTTTTTTGTTTTCTTTCTTTCTTTGCGTGCCCTTTTTTTTCTTTTTCTTTTCTTTTTTTTTTTACCTTTTTCCTTTTTTTTTTTTTTTTTTGGTATTTTTCTACCCTGCGACAAACTGAAAAGATTCTCGCACACGCTAATTTAACAATCCTGCTTCGTCGTCTTCTTCCCCCCCCCCCCCCCCCCCCACTTCTGCTTCCAGGATAATTAAAAGAGAAACCTGTAAAGGCAACATTCCTTCAAGCAAGTTGGTGCTGCAACGTGCTGGTAAGATGAATTTAATTATATTTTTTTCCCCCTTTCCCCATCTTTTCTTTTCCTTTTTTGGAGCTGAAAGCTTTTGTATATCTAACGCAGTCACAAGTGTGGTTCCCCTGCTGTGGAGGGTTAGGATGTAATGAAAAGGTGTAACTGCTTGATATGCGACCTTCTCCTATTACTTAAAATGGATAATAACAGCTTTCGTGTCTGTCCTCATGATGCTTTTATCTGCGAATTGACTATTTGCTCAACAGAAGCGGTGCTGTGATTGTCGCACTATGACAATGAGGACTTGATTGTTTTTTGGTTGCTGTTCCGTGCTCCTATCAGAAAAGATACTTGAGTTGGGGGTTTTGCGTGTGTGATTTTTTTTTCTCTCTGAACATTGCCTGAAGCACTGATATGATGGGGGTGGAGATGGGGGTGGAGGAGATGGTCTTGGGTGTCGTTCTGCCTGTTCAGCTGTTTACTAGGTAGGGAAGTGCAACACGGAAACTTTTTAAAGAAATAAATAAATATCTTTCAGCTCACATTGAGTGGGGTCAGTGTATCCAGGATTTGTTGTTGTCCAGCGCCGGGTAAAGTTCTTCCTGTCCCTTGCATTGTTCTTCTGGAGAAGGGGGGAAGGGATGTTCCACTTCATATCTTGTCATACTACTGTAGTAGCTAATTGCAAGGAGCTGACAAACTTTGAGATGAAATACCGAGCGCCGCTTTTGTGAAGAATGAGTCTGATGCTGTGGGTAGTTTCCTATGAATACAAGCCTGCCAGATACAGTCAGATCTGTATTACCATTTGTTGCAGTTCCTGCCTTGCAAGTCCCCTTATTTCCAATGTCTCCTTTATAGTCTTTGTCTGACATTAATATATTATTATTGTATTATTTTATTGTTTTATTTTTTTTTAAGAAAATGAGAGGTGTTTTGCTTTTGCTTTGTGTTTACCCTTATAAAACTTATCAGGTGAATTTTTTTCTCAGGCTTTCTGAATGTAGTTCTGCCAAGTGCTAAATGCAACACCTACTGAAATCAACAGGAAGGCTGAGCTTGTCCTGTATTTCAGAGGAAATTGCTGAGTACTAGCAGAACTGATCTTATGATTTTTGAACTCTCTTTATCTAACTGCAATTAGCTGTTGTTGTGCTTAAGACTGGATCATGTAGGCTTCTACTGAAGTATTTAGAATAAACACTACTCTTACAGTTGGTTATTTACAGGTTTGTGGTCATGCTGAGGAAAACTTTCTGAACAAAAGAAGGGATTTTTGAGAGAAATCTGGTAGAGTTAGAAAAATGGTGTGATTCAGTTCTCTAACCCCTTGAAAACTGTTGTTCTTAATATATAGAAAAGTGTCCTGAAATTATTCATCTGCAGATTGATACATCAGACTTTCCATACATCAGACTTTCCATACTCGATGGTCTGACATGCCAAATGCATAATGTGATCACAGAAGCAAAGTTGTGCAAGGAGAGGATTGATGAGGAGCAGTCACGAATTAAACAGACTCCCTGGAGAGGAGCAGAGGACGTGCCAGTGCCATATGGAAAATCACATTCTCTCACAGCAACTTTGTTAGGGCACAGGGTTAAGGGCGCTGCACTTGCAGAAGTTCATCACCCCCCATTTCAGCCTCAATTTGAAGCACTGCAATGCTTCTAAGGTTTACTTCACTTGTGCAGAAAATGCTGGTGTCTTGTGAAATGAGGTCGTTGTAGCTCTCACGTCTTGCTTTTGCCCTGACAACTTGCCTTCCCCCACCCCAGCACCAAGGTCTGCAGGGCCCAGAAAATTAGGCTTTGTCCCTTGTAATCCTAAACTCCCATCCATTTATAACCAGAGAAGAAAAGGATTGAATTCAGTGTTCTTGTTATGGAAATAAGTTTTTATTCACTCAGTATCAACTGACAGTTAGAAGCGTATCTGATGTAATATGAATAAACTGTAGGCTGTTGACAGTAAATTATGCAGCTATAGTCCCACATTCTCCTAGAAACACGGCTTTTACAGGGCTCAAGTGGCCTAGTGGAGGAAAACAGCTACCAATATTCTCATTTGATCTTTCTAATCACCCAAAGCCATGAGAAGTCCATGGTGGTTGATTCCCACTGCCCATGGTGGGCATCTCAGCAATGGGCAAGGCTGCATGGAGTAGAGCCTGAATGCAACCAGGAGTATTCAGTCATAGAGATGATGTCGAAGTTATTGTTATGAGGCAACATGGAAACATGATACAGCCAAGTTTAGATACTAAGTTTGGTGACAAGAATTTGTTCCTAAAGACATAATGTATAAAAAGCCAAAATCTGCAGCTTTAAAAACCCCACCACACCAACCCAATCTGCCAGTCTACTTTCTCTTTGAGTTTAGCCTTTAAATATATATATTTTTAATTAATCTGTGCACTTTGAATTGCTGTTGGCTTCTAGAAATCCTGTCTTCTACCCAAGGCTTGGAAATTTCTAGTTGAATAGAAATGCATTCATTGTAACAAAAAAAAAAAACCTTGCTGTAATTTCCTGTCAGTAACGCAGAAATAAGAAAACACTAGGCTAATAAAAATGATAATCTGAGTTTACAACTGTTAACAAGATTCCTGAATAGAAATGGTGCTATTATGCACAAAGAACTTCTATCATTACTAGAGGAATGTACTATAAAATTATGAGTTTTATTTTTAGGATCCTGTCATCCACTCAGAAATCAACCCATAATCTTACTTGTGAAATGCCATAAGTTTTGGCATCTTCCCTCCCCTCCTATTAATGAAATATTAAAGGAATTTTATAATTAGAAACTTGGATAAGTTAGCTATAAATTTTCTTTACAGGAAAAAGCTGGCATAATTCTGTATTTCTTCCACATCTCTAACTCTCTGCATACAGTCACTGCAAGTCTGAGTTGAGTGAAGCAAGGAGAACTGGGGTGAATCACAGACTTTGGCAATAATGGTAGGATTCCATCAGCTTCTTTCTCCCGAGAGAGGACAGATTCTCAGACTTTTCTCCGGACTCTGGAGAAGTACTTGAAAATATTTTCCCTCTTTCCCTGAATAGAATTATTTTTTAGTGTTTCATTTCTGGTCAACTGAATCAAAATATTATGGAGTCATATAAAAATGCTCAGATGTTAACCTCTGAGGATTTTTTTTCATTCTACTAATAAAAGACTTTTACATTTCTCTTCTAACTGCAAATGGTTAATGATATCATAAGGGACTTGATGTGTTTCCTTTTGATTTAACACATTAGCTATGGTCCTCTTTTGTCAAGAACCACTCTTGAAGTTCTACACCACCAAAGGAAGCCATACCACTATACCTGACTCAGAATGTCCCCAAGTTTCTGGTCGTCCCTCTCTAGCTGGTTGATAACATATTGAGCCAACAATTGCTAAGACACACTCATTCCACAGGCCTGACAGCCAGTCACATGTCCTTCATCTCCTGGTGATGGTTTGCTGCAGACTCTTTGGGACTCCTAACCCTGTGTAGGATAAAGGAAACCCTAAAAATAATCTCATACCTCCTAATTACTTTCATCACTCTCAAGGCAATAGAGCACACGGTATTTATCAGGTCACTAGACCATAGAATCACAAAATGGTTTGTGTTGGAAGGGACCTTAAAGCTCATCCAGTTCCAACCCCTCCCACGGGCAGGGACACCTTCCACTAGAGCAGCTTGCTCCAAGCCTCTGTGTCCAACCTGGCCTTGAACACTTCCAGGGATGGGGCAGCCACAGCTTCTCTGGGCACCCTGGGCCAGCGCCTCAGCACCCTCACAGGGAAGAACTTCTTCCTAAAGTCTAATCTAAATCTCTCTTCTTTCGGTTTAAAGCCATTCCCCCTTGCCCTGTTGCTACAGGTCTTTGTAAAAATATATGAATTAAGAATATAAATAAACATTCTAATAAGGTAAACAGTAAAATATTAGGAAGACTCAAACAAAGTGAGAAGAGAAGGAGAATCCCAGAGAGCTCAGTTCTAGACTATAATTATTAAACAAACTCTTCCTTGGTTGCTTTTCATGCCCCATGACCTGTGGAGGCTGGTAACTTCACTCCCGTCCTAAGGTTAATGTACTCCAAAAGCTTTTGGAGCCACATCTTTCCTACTCACTGTGTTAAAGACACTCGCCATCCTTCTTGGAGAAAATAACAAAGGGAGAACAACCCAAAAGCTCTGCATATGTATTTTTTTTAATTTGCTTTCTCAATCTGAAATCTCCAACTGCCTGTATATCACCCATGTAAGTGTTTGCTCTCTATTCACAACATTTGAGCACCATAGGTAGGATTCATCTCATCCAAATTTAGATACCTATACTGTAGACACCCACCTTGGGTAATATATCCACCATTATAGTCAGAGGGAAAAAGCAGACACTTTCAGAGAGTGATTTACCTGACCTATTTTAAACATCTATTTTCTCTGAATCCCAGAGAAGGACACCACATTCAAGACCCAGATCATTTAGCCACCTCTACTCCTCAAATTCTCTTAATTACCCTACTGTTGCATTACTTAATTTAGGCAACTTTTCCCCATCTGTTTGGCTTCTCTTGTAACTACTAAACTCTGTAAATTACATTCCTTGAAAAGCAGTCATAGTGCTATTGATTTACTGAGCCTCATATATGAGACGGTGGTCTTAAAACAAGGCTAATCATAGTAAAGTTAGGACTGGATTGCATGGACAGGATAATGTCACACTTATATCATCTGTCCTCAAGAACTGCTGGGGGATTGCTGTCACAAGCGCATTCCAGGCAATGTGTTTAATGTACAATTAATCTTGTATTTAATTGTACAATTAATCCTCATGGTTACTTTTATTAGGCCGAACTGATCTAGCAAAAGGAGGTGTTGCAATTGGTTTATTTGTTCTACTTAGCAAACCATTGGCATTTAACAGTTATGCTACAATGCTCTAAAATATCTAAAAGCCAGGAAACTCCATGAGTATGATGAAGTCTACCTAATTTAGACACCACTATTTTAATGAGTTGATGTTCCAGATGTAAGTTCCTTTACCCAGAGGAAGCTACCTGCATTTGAAAGCTTCCAGACAGACAATTTGGCTTCCTAAATCCGTACAGCTAAGGCTGCATTTACAGTGCTAGAAGTATCTGCTGCAAAGAGATCCCTGGCTCCCAGATATTACAGTGTTCCTCATCCCCATGTCTGACGTGGCCATATGTGGAGGGGCTAGCTGTGTCCTCTTGGCCCTGTGCTTGGCCCCAAGTGTTTGTTTTTATGCCCGAGTACACAGCATGAAGGGTTGTGGGTGATGCTGGTGGGCTCACAATCCACTTAAACAGAGAGTCGAGGAGCAGAGGGAGCCAATGTTGAAGCATCCTTGTTCATAAATTCTAGAGGAAAAGGTACCCAAGGATGACCATAACCAGCATCACAGTCAGGTTAATCTTCAAGGAAAATCTGATTAATTTCAAAAGTAACTGTGTCAGCACATAAATATATTTTAATATATACATAAAATACACAATATGGCTGTTAGAGACATAAGATCTCACAAGATAGCAAAGACATTCAGTGATATGAACACACTGTATATCGGACAAACATGGTCTCCCTTAGGATTCCTTTCTTTCTTCACTTAGGTAGCCTTCATCATCCTAAAGATTAAGTGTAAGTTTGGTTTAAGCTAGAGAAACAGGATTCTAAAATTCATTTAAATATAAAATGGTTGATCGTAAGACATTGTTTAAATTGGAAAAGACCTTTAAGATCATTGAGTCCAACCATTAACACAGCACTGCCAAGTGCACCACCAAACCATGTCCGCAAGAACCACATCTGCATATTTTTTAAATGCTTCCAGGGATGGTGACTCCACCACTGCCCTGCACAGCCTTTCCAGTGCTTGGTTGAGGGGGCCTACAGGGATGCTGGGGATGGACTCTTCATCAGGGACTGTAGTGACAGGACAAGGGGTAACGGGTTCAAACTGAAACAGGGGAAGTTTAGATTGGATCTAAGGAAGAAATTCTTTACTGAGAGGGTGGTGAGGCACTGGAATGGGTTGCCCAGGGAGGTTGTGAATGCTCCATCCCTGGCGGTGTTCAAGGCCAGGTTGGATGAGGCCTTGGGTGGCATGGTTTAGTGTGGGGTGTCCCTGCCCATGGCAGGGGGGTTGGAACTGGATGATCTTAAGGTCCTTTCCAACCCTAACTATTCTATGATTCTATGATTCTAATTCTATTCTGAACCCAAGTTCTGCAGTGTTTTGCAGAAATGGTTTTTATTCGGACAAGGACAGTGGATGGATTTTGAAGCATGCAGAAAACATTGTAATATGCAATATAACTGCTACATCATAAAAGAGCTCTGAACACTGGATCTGATCTCTTATACATTTGTTATTTTCAGCAATTAATGTATAAGCACTGTACAAGCTACTGACATAGTGAACAATCCTGAAGGCTTGTTGCCTGCATTTTGGACAACAAGAGACAGAAGCATAGATGCAGTCAATGTTTTCCATAGGAACTCGATTAATAAGCAGCTTTACTAACATCTTTCTCTTGCTCTGTCCTAAGTCACTGACAATTATGAAGGACTTATGCATATTAAATGAAGCTTTTACACTTGAGTGAAGAGCAATAGCAGCCTAGCCAGTGTCACGCAGTAAGAGAGACCACATTCACAGGACACTAAAGGCTGGGTATTCTTGCTAAACAGGTTTACACATTTAAGCCTTGATCCTGCAAGGACTTATACACATGCTTAACCTTACATACCGCGAATGAAATCCTGGGCCTCTCAAAATCAATGACAAAACTCCACTGACTTCAAAGGGCCACTCTGAATAGCCTCTTTGGCTTCAGTGCAGCCACACAGAGTGCAGAAGTATGTGAACTGATCTCCCTCAACCTTGCTTGCTTACGTGAAGTCTTAACAGATTGAGGAAGCTGCCAAGTATAACCTTTAAAACACTTCTGTCTCGCAACAAACTATGAGCATTCAAAGATGTTTTCTTGTCTGATCTGTGTTCTTTAGGGGCTTTGCCCAAACGCCATGGTGAAACCTGTGGCAGTGGTTTCTGCTGGAGAACTCTGTGAGCAATCTATAATGCAATGCTCTCCCTGGCTGGTATTGCACCCTGAGCAGCTTGTTTTCTTTACTTTTCAGAAGATCCAGTTCCTGGATCTAGGAAATCTGGGAAAAATCTATTGAAATGACAGGTCAGAAAAGCAATAATACATGAATTTGTGCAGGATCGAACTGCTGTTTTTCATCTGCTTGCTGCTACGAATTGAGATTCCCTGTTGCAAAATCTAACAGCTGTCTCAGGATCTGTTGGACAGCAGAGACCCAATCCTGGCTCTGCCTCCATCTGTAAAACAGTCCCATGGCAATAGCACCCCTGAGACCCACTGGGGAGTCCTGAGAAGTCTGATAAAGAGCTGGGGAGGAGAGAAAGTGGTATTTGCCCCATTTTTCAGCATAGAACCCTTTCCGGAGCAGGTTAAGTCAATGACCCTTCCACCCTAGACAGACCCTCTGGCTCTACACACGGTGCAACATGCACTCAGCCTTCATGGTGGCTGGAATGCTGAAGCTGAGGGGGGTCTTTGGCAGCCCTGAGTAACTGAGGTGTCTCAGTTCCAGCATGCTAGGAAAGCTTGCGCTGGTAAATGCAGATCTTGTGATCAAAATATCTAACAACTGGTGTGCAGACACACCACTGAGACTTACGCGTGCTAGGAACTGCGAAAGTTTTGGCTATCATCTCTGTAAGCTGGCAAAAAGATTTGTGAGGACAATTATCCCCACTGTAACAGGGAGTAAGTGTTTGGAAAAGAGATTTATAAAGATTTGCATCCCGGTTATGCTTTAGGATTAGTCTATGTTAGCCTTTGTGTCAGCCAAATTATCTCTTCTCACCTAAATTTGTGGCAGTCATTGGAAAAGAAGAATAGGCTGGGTGACCCTGGTGAAGCTTCTTGTCTACTTCAGCATATTCCTCTGACACGTTTCATTGCTCCAGCAACAAAAAAAATCCCCAGACTTTATTCCTTTTCTTTTTGGCCTTTACTGTAAAGGTATTTTAATTTCATCTTCATCGTGCTCCTGTACTTTAGGCTTTACCTATTCCCAGCAAAGTCCTGTGTGAAATTCCTCGCCACAGAGATTACAGAAATTTATTGCTTCACTGGCATGGTCAAGTTGCCACAAAATTGCATTTGTTAATGTAGCTATGAAAACACATGGCACCTGCCATCTCGGAGCATAAGGATTTTAAATATGGCTGGGAAGAATTTAAGAATGCCTATAAAATGGGACTTGGCCATGTCAGTTTAGCTTTACGAAGGAGGCTGTGCTATAAAATCCTCACCCATAATTGGACACAAGTGACAGCTTTACTTAACTAGTGTTCACAAATGAACGAGCAATGAAAATGTTCTGCTTTTCTCACCCCAGAAGAATCACCATGGCAGATGTTAACACTGTTGAGAACAGCTTTATTGTAACTACAGGTGAGACAAATGGGAGATTTATTAGTCTGGGCATTGAGGGAAAGGGAGGGAGGGTAAAAGTCTTATCGAGTGCTGTTCCAAAGAAATGCAATGTACATTATCAAACACATTGTTTGGCACACGCAGTGCTCTAAAACAGGGGCTATTCTGTGTCCATGAATTCATGAGCATGCCTGCTTTCTTGTTTGCCTTTTAAGTAGCCCATACCCACAAGTTGTACGTATTCTGCTTTTTGTTTGCTCATGCCTATCTGTACCCATTTAAATCAATGGCAAATCTCTAATTTCATTGACGATTTGAGGTAATCAATGACTTAAAGTCTGGGAACCCAGTGATTTGCAAAACAGTAAACAAGAGACAATGTTGTTTCTCTGATGAAGGTCCTGAGAAAAGGCTTGATCCAGCATCTGCTGGATCCTTTCTCTTCATTTTAATGAGCATTCAGTAGCAATCAGCTCTGGTTGTTCAGGCACTGATCCAGTAAAGCCCTTAATTATGTGCTTAAGATTATGGTATGGGAACAGTCCCATAGAAGCCACTGCAACCACAGAAATGCCTGAAGTCCAGCAAGTAACTAAAGGTTTTCTTGCTGGAGTATCCTCATATGTTTTTCAGCCAATCCCCTCTGCCAAGCAAACTAACAAGTGGTTTCTAAAAACCCAACACTTTGCGATGACAGAAATGTGGTAGTATTCAGATTTGTAGCCAAAATTTTAGCTGCTTTATACTTCTTTATGCCCAGGTATAATAAAACACTTGACTGCAATTGTGATATGAGTAGGAATACTTGTAGCTTGAAACACAAATCTCCCTCCCCTTTTAGATTCAGGGAACTCTCTCATGCAGTATTGCTGTGATTGTCAGTCCCATTTCTAAGTAGAATAACATATTTAAATTTATAAAAAGTAAAACTGTTTGCAGTATAAGCAGGAAAATATTCTCTGCATTTAAAGCAGTTTGCCCTGACCTCTCTAACCAGGTGCCTTCTTAGAAGAGCTGCTTGAAAGGAGTTTGTGCTTTCATGCCATGTGGAGCACATATTGTTTAGCTGCTTCACTTCAGCTCATCCCGTTTAACTAGAGGGTACCATATTTCTGCATTATCTTGCTTTTATGAAACCTGTGATATTCACCAGTTTTTTTCAGGTAATGCTGTTTACAGCAAGCACTGCCTATGGTGTTTCCAAAAGTTTCCCGCTGTCAGAAGCATGAGGGCCAGATCGAAAATATTGGTTTGGGAGAATGTAATCTTTTCAGTACAGACTTTGGTCAGCATGGTTGTGTTCAGTGTAAGTGCCCAATAGCAATGATGTCCAGGCATAGGGCCAAATGCTAAAACTGCCCCCAGAGTGAATATACTCATACTCTGCAAGAGAAGCAGTAAAGTATGCTCGTATTCTGGCCAGCAACATCCGAAAGCACAGCTCCCCATGAGGACGATTCTTGCCAGGAGTATGAATAAGCTGCATCAAGGCTATGCATTATGGCAACTGCTGCAAGAGGGACTGCTAAGTAACTCGTAAATAAACAGTCTCTGCTGCCCCCCAGTTCCTGTATCAAGCTTCAGAAGATACTGATGTAGGTCCAAGTATGAAAGGTTTGTACAGTGGCCTCAATGGACTTTGAGAAGTGCCAAAACAGAGGTGGCTACTTTCCATCTCCTGCTCATGCAACTGCCCATAATTTTCCTGGCAAGTACAAATAGACAGCGCCTAGAAGGATTTGGCTTCTATTCTTCAACTCATATTCATCATTTGGGTTGCTCCAGTGAAGTTATGAAGCCAGGAGCTCCTGTTATGGTAGGATAAAGACTCCACAACAGCTGAAATCTTTATTAATAAATGAATAAACCCAGAAAAAAATGGACACACTTTAATAAACCCACCAACCATTTGTTTTGGGCACACAAGTGTATTTATACCCACATCAGAACAGCACTAAAACATAGGGGTTTTGCATTACTGCTAGTTTCAGTTTTGTTTTCCTGGAAACGGCTGAAGCCTAGAAGCCTGCCAGACCTTCTGGTAATATAAATCACAGTGACCCCTTGAAGTCTGCTGAGCATCTGCCCCAAAATGGCAAATACTGGTCTCTAGAGCCTGACTGATCTTTAAGGATAATAGAAGTTACTGATCCAACTTGTACAACTTTTTGCATAACACAGACAAAATCATTTTATCCAGGAATTTCTACACTAGGGATAATGATATTCTGTAAGGCTGTAGTACAGGTTAACTGTATTCTTGCAGGAAAGCATCCTGTCTTGTTTTAAAGGTTTCATCTTATATAGAGGTTTCATCTTACTGCATCTTATATAGATGCAGTATTCAAAGTTTTGTGCAGACAGGTAGTAGTAGTAAAGATAATAAAGAATATGAGCATTAGACCTCTATATTGCTCTATACCATACCTTTGTATTAGAAATTATCCCAGTTCTAACTGCTGATGTACGAAGACCCAGATGCAGCTTCTTTGCAGCAGAATTGCAAATTCTGAGTTCAAATAAGCCAATAAAGTGATTTTCTGGAAGGCAATACTCCGTCTGTGTGCTCCTTTTCTTCAAATACATTTTCTTGCCTTTCAGGACATTTCATAATCTACCACACAGATATCACCTTTTGGAAAAGCACAGAAATATCATCAGTTGATGTGTCTATCTAAACAAATAGCTGTATAATTTACAGCAAGGAAAATCAACCTCTTCTGTATGTGAAGACAAACTGAACATCACAAACAGAGAAACATTTTCATAGTTTAATTTTCTTTCTGTCCTTCTCTTTCAATAGTAAAAGAATGTACTTCTGTGCTGTAGCTACTGACTTTTTACTAGAACAAAAATGGTAATCTATGATCCCTAGATCCCTACCAATGATTCATCTTATATAAACGTGCATCTCTGCTTAATTTTCACAAAATACATTAGGACAAACTAAATAACATTGAAGTGGAACAGGAGGCACTTCAAAAGGAACTAACTTTCAAATACTATAAAGCTAGTTTGGGGAACTTCTTAACACAAAAGATCCCTCATGCCTCCAACTTTCTTCCTGGAGGTTCATTCACTGTCTTAAAATTAATTTTCTTGGGTAGGAAAACTTGTTCTCAAGAAGGTAATAAAACAGGTTTTGAAAGTCCTGGTGATAGTGTTTCATGTTACTGTGTTGTCAGTACCTTACCTGTAGCCATACCTCTATGATTATGTCAGAACTGGGAAACAGTCAAGGACCACCCTATAGCCTCAGGGCATGTTGGCATGGCACAACTCATAGTCATCTTCATACAGTCCGTGCAACCCCAGACAGAAATGACAGCATCCAAACTTGCTCTTGGTACCTGCCATACCTCAGTCCAAGCTTGAATGATTTGAAGGGAAGTGTCAGTTGGAACAACCCAAAGCTCCACAGTGTCAACTAAAGGTCTATGAATGATCAGGCAACAGTGCTTAAGCCTCAACCCTGGCCTTAAATTCTTTTATTAGTATAGATATAACTAATAGAAACACAGAGCAAAGGGACTCCCCTGTCTGGAGTGCTCACCTTCTCTGATCTGAACTGGTGCAGTTCATACCTTGCCAACCCTGTTATAGATGACCTGAAAAGAGGAGATGGGAGTAATTGCTACCAGGTGACTGTATAGATTAAGTAGGACCTTTTCAAATGTAAAAGTAGAACCCTATGTAATGAAAATTCAGTGTATGGATATATCTACAAGACATTCCTAAAACTTGACATTCTAGAGGATAGCTTTACTTTAAAAGCATCTATTATTCCTCACTGATGGAGACAGGACAGTGAGTTGGATAGATATCTGATCTAACCTGGGGTAACCCTGGCACAGAATCCTTCTGTTACCTGAAGGGTTGTGGGCAATGACAAGCATGTTTTCTGCTTTCCTTAGATGAAAGAAGGCTGGCTGTTGGTACTGAGCTAATGAGACCTGATGAGGGCTGCTGGAGCAGAACTGGCTTTCAGACCAAGCATGCCTGTATCCATCCAAATAAACACGTCAGGTACTCATCAATACCACCTTGTCCAGGTGCAAGTTGGATTCTGAACAAGCATCCAAAGATATAAAAGCATAAGTATGCTGATGCTGTCCCTTTGGAAAAGTCAGTTGCGTACAATTAACAGAGCAGGAGGGGGTGAGGGAGTGGGTGCTGTGTTATTCTACTCACTTGAAATGTCAGTTTAGATAATTTTTCTAGTTGAGTCTTGATATTTCACTGCTTCCCATAGTCCCCAAAATGATTATTAACAAATAAACAGATCTTTCTTAGTTCTTTCTGAAACAATAATGGCAAAGGCTTCATTTCAGATGCAAGAGCTCCAGTTTAGGTGAAAATTATTCCTGGCAATACAGTATGTTGCATCATGCTGACACATCTACTAATATTACTACTACTTTTGGTATGTGTTGTGCAAGAAAGAATGGCAAGACATGTTCCAATCCTCGTTTTATTAAATGAAAAATACAGACCAGCAAAAAGTGTTATGTCAGTGGAAAATAAAACCATAATATTTGTATATGATATGATGACATGAAAATGCAGACGGAAGACCACATCACCGTGGTTTCCTACTACAGGGTTTTGGCAGGCTTCCTACGTATCTAGCCAGTCTAGAATTAACAGGGTCAGATGTCCAAAATTTAATATAATTTGGATTTATCAATACCAGACTCCTCTGAGGAAAAATAAGTCCCCTTTCCACAGGACAGATAAGTCTTCCCAGAACGTTTTCCAGACAGATTCTCTTCTGCACATCCCTTTGCCAATTGGAACCTTTTGATCTCAACATCCTTAGTGCCAAATTCTTTAATGGTGTAAATGAGTGAAACTCCACCTAAGGCAGTGGAGCAGATCCCATTTACACCTGCAGAGAACTTGGCTTTGGTTCTGTAGCCAAGGAGAGATTAAAACCATTGGTTCTAGTAGATTTCTTAGCCCATAAAAATGCTCTTCATCTCCAGTTGCAGATAGCTCTGTTATCCAGTCCAAATATGAGAAGGAAAAGCAGCAGAAAATGCTGTTGAAGGGGTGAATCCTGGACAGGAAGGATGATACACTGGAGGATTTAATGGGATTTGGTGATCTCTATCATATGATCAAGTATACATTATCATAATTCTGATTTGAATCCCTTCACTTGCTCTCTGTGCAGCTTTTTTCCAGATCTCCTAATATGAAACACTCATTCCAGATTGATCTTTGAAGAAGCCATCCAGTGATACATCAGAGATTAAATGAGTCACTCATGATGGATTGTGCTTCATGGCTTTATATACCACAGAAAATTATGCATTTTACACTACTTTGTAAAATAACCATTTATCTAAGTAAACATATTGACTCCTTTTGGGTTCATATGAAAACTATCCTCTGTTGTGAATCTTAATTTAGCAAGCTCTTGACAGGCAGGAACAAAGACAGCTAACAATGATGGAGAAGAATCAGTTACTTAAATGTCAATAGAGGGAGTTTAAAAAATGAGTCAAATTAAGAGATCAATTTGTTCTCTAGTGTCCAATCAGAGATACAGACTTGGCAACTTTTACCACCTTTTCTCCTCTCAAAACAAAACCCCAAAATCTTTAGAATTTGTGATGCAGTTATATGCTGTTATGGTGTCAATTCAAACATGACAACAGCATGGAGAAAGAGATGAGGCCAAGTGGTTAGAACAAAGTGAAAGGGTTGAATATCATTTTCCAGGGATTCTAACTTTTATCTTTCCAACACTTACCGTAGGTACCAAAGCAAGATATCCCTGTGCCAAAAATCTCAGTTTGCACATCTGTAATATGGAAATGATACTTTTGAGCCAGGTTTGGGGTCACTCTATGCAGATCACTGCAATGTTTAGACATCTGACACTGGTAAAATCGGATCAGAATAAATGCTCCCCAATTCCTCTTCTGAGTTGAAAGTGTCAGAAGGCTTATGCCTCCTAAGGACTGTGCAAGAGCACAGTCCAAGAATGTGGGTCTAATGGACTCATCCAAGGCCCTTTGGAAAGCCCTATGTTTGTCTGTCCAGGAGTACAGGTTACCACTAATGGAGTCTCACTCAGCTTTCAGTGTTGTACCTGACCATTTCTACTTGTTACCCCAGATGCACTTAATTGGTGTACCCACCTGATTTCTATCCTCTTCGCATCCTTTCCCTGCTAAGCATTTACACCCCTCACTCATGGTAGGATCCAAGATGCTGAGTGACTTCAGCAAGCTCTGTATCAGACTTGTAATCACTTCAAGCCTCTGACTAGCTGGCTCGAAGTATTTAGGATGAATCACCTCAGAGACAAAGAAGAATATCAGAATGAGGTATTATCTTATGTATTTCTGCTTCCCCAAAGGTTTATTCTTCAAAAAAAAATCCATTGTCCTATATGTAATGTAAAATAATTCACTGTGGAGCAAAACATTGTATCATGATACAGATCTGGGCAGTGATTGAAATAATAACAGACTGTTTAATTGCTAAATTACAGTGGTGATATTATGAAATAACATATTATATCCGCATTTATAATAAATTAATCCATCATGATTAAAGGTCTCTCAATGAATACCAAATGAATTATTACATGATTGGCCTTTATAACTATAAGCCTTTAAAATTATACAGTATTCTGCAAGCAGCTAACAGCCCGCAGAATAAAGTTGCAATGAGAAAAACGTGTCACAAAAAAACTTTTCTACATTTCATGCAAAGCACCTTTTTGTTCAGAACATTTTTACATTGAATTTGTTAGCAATTACAACAGATAGATAGCTTTTTAACAGGAGAAAATATGTCCATAATCACACAGTGTTTAGAGGAGAGGGGAAAATTACCACAATATGACTAATTTTATGAAAGACATCTGTCATTTTCTACTGTTGTAATACAAGCTGTTTAGTAAGTAAATTTAATTAACCTTATTTCTCATTTTAAAAAGGGGAAGGAAAAGGCTTTTACAGTGTGCCAGGAGCATGCCCCTTGAATATAGTTTGTTTAATGTTCCCAATTAGACTGAATCATCAAATTTTCTGAACCTTAAATATCTCATATTAATTTGTTTCCCCATTGTTTTTCTATATTCTATTTTGCAGCCATTTGTACTGTGGAGTACATGTTGTTTATTGTTGATATTGCTGCTTTAGGCTGTCTGCTTGAAACTGAGGTTTTTTGCTGCTAGGTATTGTACATAAAGAAAGAAGTCTCTATCAAGAAGTTTCCTGTTGAAAAAGAGTGACATACAAAGACTGTGAAGTGAGAAAGGCAGGGAAAGCAGGTGTATCTGCCCCACATCATAAATAATTCAGTGAAACATCTGAGTCTTGATCTCATGTTGAATCAAATACTAGGCCACACTATACTTTAGGCTTATAAAAGGGTACAATTTGAAGTCAATGGTAAGCTCATGCTTAGGAGTACGAAATTCCCTCTGTTGCTCATAATAGTTGCAGACCTGGTCCTTTTTCTAATGAGGATAATATTCATTTTCACTAAGTACTGACTTCCCCTAATTCATGGAGCTAACAGCAAAAATAAGGATGTTCTGTAAGGGCCTTTTATTCATAATATGCAGAAGCTTATGCTATAATATGGTTTCCTCACAAAATGCTGCCAGCATTTATGCAACCAAACAACCAAATAGAAAGTTATGTTATTGATGTCAGTGCACACCTAGGGTAGTTTCACTGACTAGAACTAAAATCTGACTAGAAATCACAATTCAACCTCAGTTTACAAAAAAAATCTAACATTTAAATACTACTCAAATGGTTGTAACCTCATATAGCATGTTTTCTGGTTGCTCAAACTACCCTTAAGAATACTTCAGATAGTAGAAGTTACTCGCTTGCTAAACAAAACCTCTTGGCAAATTTCTGATGTTAGTGCACCTTCTTAATTCTGCTCCTAAATTTCTGCACCATCCAAAATTTAATATCTGCTGCTTTTGTACACAGGGGAAGACTTCCTCGCTGTTCAGAAAGAAAAGCAATCACTGCAAAAAATGCCCATGCCCATTGCCTGGGAGTGTGCTGAATGTACAGAATTTCACCAAAGAATTAAAGATTTATATATTTTTTTTAATTCCCTTTTATTTAGAAACATCTACATAGGTTATGTATGGAGAGCAGAGCATTAATTCTGGCAAGCTTTTATTACCCTAACCTTAGATTTAAGAAGCCTAATTGTACATAATACGTGTCTGGTATTTAGAGAGCATCGTTCACTTAATGGTGTGAATAGAGTTACTGAATGTGAGGAAAAAGTCAGTCCAGAATATAATAGATTGTTTACTGGGTGGAATAATCGTGAAGAGAAGTGAATGGGGAAAGCTGGAGGAATTTGTTATTCTCATGTGTGCACACACGCTGTAAATCTGCTAGGACACCTGCAAGCTTAAACACTGCATCTAGCCCTTTAGAGCAGGGGTTTCCTCCATGCTGTTGCAGGAGGACAGTCTTTCATAACTCCAGTAAATGCCCCCTGTGTTCTGTCTTTCATAACTCCAGTAAATGCCCCCTGTGTTCTGAATAGGGCCTTTCAATGAGTTGCAGTGGAGAAGGGTCAGAAGATTGGCAGACAATTACTAGGCTATGATATGAGAATTAATATGTGGATTTAATTGATAATATGTGGAATTGATAAGTTATCTATTTTATCTCAGAATTCCTGTATTCCCTTCATCAAGACTCCCAGGGCTGTATTCAGGCAGCATGAAGTGCCCACATCTGGACAGGGTAAAGAGTTGGCTTCTTCAGAGGAACAACTGATGCTCTAATAATGCACCTTGTAGGTGGCTGCTTAGAGCAGCCAGGAGAAAATATAAGATCCAAACCACACTTACAACCCAGGCACTTTCTAAACATCCAGGACAGATAAGCACAATGAAGCTTAGGAGTAGAGAACATATGATTATCTGTATTCATAACTGTGCTATACAGATAGAAGAAATATGTGGTTCAGCATGTGATATATGCAGGCATGAAACAAACACACCCCGAGGGGTCAGAAGCAGAAAAGGTGTTAGAAGCTTGTAGGAATTTTATCTGAGCAAAAGCAATAGGATCAAGCTCTGAGACAGAACAGCTTTTAAGTGAGCACAGACAATACTGCAATTAATGGAGACGTATCTACTCAGTATTACAGTACAGCCGACCTGCATCCTTGGCTTATTAATTTCTCCCACTAGTACAAGTAGGTTGACGTCTTCTAAATTAAAAACAGTTCCGCCTTAGGAAGAATTGCCAAAGAATTTGTACATTAGAAGTCTCAGGAGATGCAACTCTTGCATGCTGCCTTCGCTGGGGAAGAGTACAAGCTTATCCTTCAGGAAGTGTCATCTGCCAGTTATGACAGCTACACATTTGTATTCATTTATGAATTCACCATTTACAACTGTGGCTATTTAACACAACAATTCCCTGGAAAAATCTTTGGACTCTGTATTTGCATAATGAGAAAAAACTTTCAAGAACAGCTCTTCTCCTTCCTCCTTTTCTGCTATTACGGTTTTTACTAACCAATTTTATACAACATTTTAGTGCAGCATTTGGCATGGTTGTTCTGGCCTCTGTGCACACAGGAAACTTGTGAATCTCTTGCAATCTTGCTATAGGGGACAACATTTCTGATAGGGGGTATTCAGGAGAGCTGATTTTGTTATTCCGTAGAGTGAAATTGTAGTCTGACACCTGGGCTGATGCAACTGTTAACTGAGCAGGACTCCAGGTAATGAAACTCTGTTTCTGATTCAACTAGAGATGTCCTGAGTGACCCTGAATAAATCACTTAATCTAGCTTGTTCTTCTTCTTTGTATAACATCAAAAAACAGCTAATATTTCTTCTTCTCCCAGGCATGCTGTGGGAAAGCAAGCTGTCCATAATGATGAGGTGTTTAGATAGCTCAGTGTCCACTCTGCAATGTATTTGGTCTGTAACATGAATTCCTTCCTGAAGCTGAGCCATAGTATGTATGAGTTCAAGCAGGCTGTTAGCTCTACCTCTTTTGGATGCATTTCTTTTGACAGCTGAGATGGTGGTGGCTCATTAAACTTCAAACCAAGAGATAGAGAAATGAAAGAAAAGACTTTCTAGCTCTCCCAAGACAAAAAGGAAACAAGTAAATACAAAACTTACCTGTGATGGAGAAGCAAAAATCAAAAGCTTATCTTATTAATTTTGCACTGTTTCAGTTTATTTCAACAATTGTATTTCAATAGCTGTGAATTCAGATCAGAAGTTGATCCAAAGAGGAGATTTTCATGAGTTTCTGGGTTTTTTTTCCTTCTTGGGTTCTCTTTTCTTTAGTGGTGGCTGAGGTGCTGACGGAGGGGAAGAAGATGTCAGTTTAGAGGGGAGTAGGGATGATTTTAGTAAAATATTGGCCTCTGAGAAGTACAATGAGACAAATGAAAGAGGTGGACTCAGAGGTGGTGAAGCAACATGCTGCTTAATGCATAGGTAATAATGGGAGATTTATGAGAGGAGAGAGGTTATAAGAATAGACCATATTAATCTTCTGCTTCAAACTCTCTCACTAATCGCCCACTAATAAACCACAATGGTCAAAAAAATAGAATATTCCTTTAAGTCAGTTTTGGCATGATTTTAGTCCTTAAAGACCTTCCCAGAAAAGACATTCTCTACTTCTGTTTCTTGCAACTTCTCATGCTGTCCTATACAGTACACAGAAAATTCCTAGCCAAGCTGTAAGTTTGCAATACCATGCGCTATCGCTATGACTTCTTTCCACTTCTGTCTGGAAGTCAGTGTCCATTCCTCATAGCTCCCACCTTCCTTATAGCTAATGAGATATAATAGAGCTGTAACTTGTGATTGTTATCCTCTGATTAGCCTGAACCTGAACTCTGGGAGGAGGTGAATTTGCATTTCTAAAACTGAAATAAAGCCAGATAGCTGGATAAGCATGATCATCAAAAATAAAAACAAACAAACCAACAGTGATCCCTGTAACAATCCAAACGAAAGGAAATTCAGCAAAAAGCTTTAATCCTTCCTGAGCTCTGCTTGTTACATGTAAGGATTGCAGAAGTGCTGCACGCTACTGAAACCATCCAGACAAGTTGGCAGTACCTAAGTTAAATAGATTGGGTTAATCACTAGCTATTGAATTTTATTCTACATCTGAATTTCTTGGCTTTAGTGTACTGCATATGCTCAGTAAGCCTGGATTTTATGATTTTCAGTTATCTTTATAAATATCTTTCTAAGAGTGGAGGCTCTGACCAGATAAGGATCATGGACTCTATGGACTCATTTTTCTTCACAGGGTAGTAGAAGTAGCACTGTCACAACAGCAAAATTGCATTCTATCCAGGAAGTAAATATATTGATTGCTTACTTAGTAGAACTAGCGAGCAACGCACATTGCACCTATTCTCTGCAGCTTGCACTGACTTCAAATTTGCTTTTGGATGTTGGACTTCATGCATAAAGCCATGGGTTTTGTGCTTGTGACTGGTTTTCTTCTTCTTCGCTCCTTCCTGTGTCCTGCCACTAGAGATCATCCATCTGTCAGTCCCTGTTAACTCAGAGGGACCCAAGGCTCTGCCATACCAAGTACTTCTCCTCCTGCCCAAGTAATTTTAACCCATTTAGTGCCTGGTACAGAGACTATTTACTTGGATAATTGCCTGGGGAATGAATATAGGCTGAACTGAGATCATCTATAGGAATTTACTATTAGACATTCTTCTATATTTAGGTTTTTTGGGGTGTTATTTTTAGGGTTTTGGTTTAGTTTCTTTTTGGTTTTTACTTCACAATATAGAGTTAATATGACAGGGCTTCAGGGCTTCAGATCAGCTTGAACTCAGTTTATCACTGATCACCTATTTTTTAGACACATGGTTCCTCAGTTGCTTTGGTGGAAAGGTTAAAGTTCTCCACCTAACACCAGAATCTATGAAGGCTTCTCTATCTGGTGGTCTAAGCAAGAAGCCATCAGATCTGAATTCAAGTGGAAACTCTCTTTTAAACAGTCTTTGCCCAGTCTCTTTGGGGATCCTTGCAGCTCTTCTGCTCATATTGCCTGTGCTCTCTGGGGAAATGTAGAGCTTCAGCTGCTCCATGCTGTTATCTGTGCATCTTCCCCAGTACACACATTTTTAAATGCAGTTGAGTGGATCAACAGATGAATGTTTGAGTAAGCAACACACACTTGATGTTTCGTTGGTTTTGCTCTGCCTTTAAGAGTTTTCTTCATTCAAACCATGGTTTCCCTCATGAAACTATGTCTATGATAAGGGATTGCTAATATGTGTCTCCTTTGGATTTTACATGCATGGGTAAAGAAATCCTACTTGACTACAAGGTGTGGTACAGGATTTCTGTTAATAGACTGATTGCACTAGCTAGTAGATGCTGGGCAGAATCTGCATAGCACCCATCCAGTTCTACCCTTTTAATCATAGAATCATAGAATAGTTAGGGTTAGAAAGGACCTTAAGGTCATCCAGTTCCAACCCCCAACCCCTTGTCCATGTCTGACCATACACATCCACACTATGCAGAAGCATGTGCACACTTCAGCCTGTTAGCTTCAAACTAGTTTTGAAGTCAACATTTCAGATGCTTTATTTGACTGATGTATAGCTTGTTCCTGAATGCACCCACCTTGTGTGTCAATGGCTTCTCAGTAAGTCACAATAAAGCAAACGTGCATGTGCTTGCACAGGCTGTACCCACTCAGACAAGCTGCTGTGTGAACTTACCTTCAGCCCACAAGACTGCTGAGAATTTCTCATCAGTGTGAGTTTGCATGAGGAGATACTGCATTGCCAAAGAAGTCTCTTTTTTTATTGATTTCAACAGAAATTTTACTGTAAATAGCTCATTTGGGTAAAAAACAGTCACCCCAAAATTAAAATGTAGCTGGTTGCGATGGTACTCTACTAGATTGTGGGAAATATAAGAGTTTCAGTGCAGGAAATGACTTCATGTCTCCCAAGACATGGAAAGCTTGGACTGGTCATGGTTTCATCCTCAGGTATCCACATTCACTGAAATGGGCAAGCTGTTTCCTATCCAGCTTTACCACTAGTCACAAATGTCTGTGTCAACTCAAAAAAAAAACCACCTAAAAAATTTACTACTGAGCCCAATTCCTCAATAAAAAGTTTGCATTTTTGTCTTACAGGCAGAGACAAACTTTATCTTGGCCTTCTTAGAAAACAAGGCTTATACGATTACAGTGCTTGTCCTCCAGGCCACCATAACTATTGAGTCCATGAGCAGACTTCAGCCCAGCTCAGCAGCCACTCTGTGTTTTACATCAGCAAATTGGTTCTGCACACATGAAAGCCAGGACTAATCACAGTGTCTCTTACCTGCCCAGATTTCATGGTGGGGACCAGCCCATACATTAGCTGGGACAAGCCCAGGGCAGAACAAATCTGGAGGATATTTGGCTTCATTAATTCTGCAGCATTTTGTGGGTTGGGAAAGGAGATGTGGCTTGGGATTAAATATTGTGTATTTGGAGAAGCCCTCGAAATGGCATGTAAAGCAAATCCTCCGCTCTGCAGAGTTCCCTAGGAAATGACTGTCCCAATCTTTATCGCGGCTTATCTCTCGCTCAGTGCCCTTTGAGCGCTTGCACACCACAACCCAGTCAGACCAGCGAGCTGCTGCATTATCGCGGCTCTGAGCCCTCTCCTCCTCACTCTGCGAGAGCAGATAAATGGAAAGCAGATGTGTTGTAGCCGGCATGTTAACTGAGCAAGTGCTCCCCAAATCTGCTTCTTCAGCTCTCCCTTTTATCTTGTCTTTAACACCAAGCAGCCACCGCTGATAACAAGCAGATTAAAACCACTATCAGATTAACATTTTCATGTAATAAATGGTCAAGAAGCTCACATTAAAAGAGTATCTTTCCTGGCATTAAGCATCCTTCACTCACCCAGGAAGCCTTTATCAGCTTGAACCTGCTCTGCTCGTTGCATAATAAATCTCCGAAGCCTGATTCCATAGTAAGGAAATTCTTCATGAGGACAGCAGGGAGCTAAATGGATGACTCTGAAAGGAAAATCAAGCAAAAAGATTAAAGTGCTGGTCTTCTTTAGCTTAAAACTAACTTACTGTGCTAATTCTTTTAGCTGGGGATTGCTTAGTTTGGATGTTCCATAGTGTGACACAGATTTTTGCTATCTCCAGGGCAACTCAAATTTAGCTCAGGTCAGATTTACTCCAGATACACTATTTTTTGATGAAAAGTCTCTTTCTCTTTTTCTCTTCAGAAACAAAGCTCTGATCCACTTGTCTTTTCCAAAAATCTTTCTGTAAAATATCTTTCTGGTAGACTGAACAAATGCAAAATTGTCTTGCACAGAAACACTCTTTTTTTTGCATAAGGTATCCATGTTAAAATATGATGATTTAATGAGGTTTTCAAAACAACTGCCCCAGAAACAGTTTTATATTCATTCAGTGCTCTGTTCAAGATCTTCCTAGAAGATAATCTTCAAGGAAGTCTATTTTAGCTATACTTTAAAACAGGCTGGCTGGCACATTCCCAAGTTGCTTGACTAGTGTTGCCCGATAGATTTGATTTTCAATCCTGACATTATTCTTTAAAAGCTTATAGTGCCTGAAGGAATCTGAATTGTGTTTTCTCTTCAGAATACTGGACAGCCTCTTTCCTTTATTACAGAGCTGTACAATACTCAGATTCAATCACTAATAACTTTCCTATACTGTGTTCTTAAAACTATGTCTAAACTCCAGTACATCGCATTTAATAAAACCATTTTCTTCCAACTCAGATGTTCACAGCCACCTTTGGGAGAAGAAGAAATCTTCACCTGTGCAGATGTCTCTTTTTGGTTCAAAACTACCCAAGTAATCCCTGGAGGAAACATTATTTTCAATCACATCCAAGATGTAATCTAAGCCAATGCCCTAACCTTTGCTGTAAAAATTAATCAGAATTCCTTCTGTTGTTTTCTAGAGGCCAACTTTCAGATGCATATACAACTTAACAAATTGTCCAAATCCACATCAATATAAAATGTATAGAGAACCAAACAAAAAGTTGTTTCGGTGTTTTTAACAAAATATACACTGTTTTCAGTTACTGAAAATTAAATCATAGAGCAAAGCTGGTAGGGTTGGATTTTGCAGCCCATATTCACACTGGTTAAAATGTGTCTGGAGTGAACATGTGCATCTCTCATATCAATTGAAACCTTGCCCTGGATTTCAGTGGAATAACATAATTTCGGAGAAGTAAGAAATTATCAAGTAATAATTGATAACACCTGCTAGAAGCCCATTTTTAGAGTAAAGCAATGACATCAGAGCCACTTGACAGTGTTTTAACCCTTAGCATTTCAGAATAAATGGGTAAGGAGCCAAGCTTTTGTTTGCAGAGCATCTTTCATCTAACCATATCCTAAAGTGTTGTGCAAAAGTAACTGATTGCATGAACAATGCAATGATTCACCGCAGCCAACAGCAAAGTTCAGCAGCAGCTGAGGCTGAACAAAGCCGCTGCATATAGGAAATTCAAACAAAAGAGCACGAGGCAATAATGATTCTACCGAGGAGGTTCTTTTATTTTTAGTGTGAAAGGATATTGGGGAAGGAATAGAAAGGTCAAGCATGGAGATTCCAGCAAGTGAGAGTGTAAGAGGTACCAGGCAGAAAGTGATGATTGGGCAGGAAGACTGAACAATAGAAGTGCTCTCAGCACCAGATGCCAATTTCCAATAAATTCAAGCATCACATAGGGTTTTAGCCACATGACTCCTATTGGCTTTAATAGGAGTCATGCAGCTAAAAGCCCCTCATTGCTTGGAAAGTTGCTTATTAAAAAGTGAATACGAAAAATTAATTCAAGACAGACGGGCTATTCTGAAAGAACTGGCTTGGAAATACTATGAGTTAAGCCAGCAGAGAATTTGGCCTGATCGTTGCAGTATTACCCGGGACACCTTTTTCCACTTGATATTGTACATGTGCCTTCTCCATCATTAGTTACTGGATAAAGAGGGATGTGAGCTCAGTTGACACTTTGGTTGACTGCCAAATAGAACTTATTAGAGTTAATAGACACTAATCCCGATTTAGAATTTTTCAGGGTTTGCTCCATAAATTATTGTGGCCACTGTATGCTTAAATACTGGTTTTGAAAAGGAAAAGTGTAGACAGCTGGGTGCACCCAGGCTTACACTATTCCATGTAAATTATATTTCTGAAATCTGTTTCAGATGTTGTTATGTAAATATATGATCTGTATTTTTTGAGCTGTTGTTATAGCAGCTGTCACTGACCAACATGTGTTGCCCCATAGAAAAGCCTGAAAACAAATCCTCAGGTTTTTTAAACTCCATTTGCACTCCCACCTTCCTTACCAAGCCAGACAAGAAAATGAAGATTTTTGAGCACATGATCAGTAAAATGTTTTCAACAGGGATGCCAGATGACAAGAAGCATAAACAACAATTAGAGGGACAGCATCTCTTTACAGATGCAATAAAGAATATATACATTTCCATCAGGCCATCCTCATAGTGCCTGCTTTGAAAGATCCTCCTGAGGAAAATGAGCTGAGTTCATTCCTGAGCATATCACTGTCATGTGCAACCATTATTTCTGAAGTTTGTTGATAAATTGAGAAGAAAAAAATACCCAGATTCAGACATCTTTGGTTTCATGGGCTGGACTCTCTTTTGAAGGAAGAAAAATTCACAACATTAGTACATGAGATCATTTTACCACCAAGCAGCTCTCAACAGATAGAGTAGTCCGATGCAACCTCAGCTATTCGACATGCAGACCTCTCACCTGAACTGCTGCCTAATTATTTTCTTGAGGGTATTATACATATCATGTGAAACTCTACTGCAAAAAGCAGCTGCGGTGCTGAGTATTCCCATACTAATATTCCTGTGTCATGGCAGCCAGAGCAGTTTTTTTCAGAATGAACCTTCTGCAAAATATTACCCTGTAAAAACACAAATCAGCACAACACAGGAATACTGAATTCTAACATCTATAGCTCAGCAGAGATATCAAACCCATCCCTTCTTCAACTTGCATGAATCCTGAAATGCTTCTGTATTAAAACAAAAAGTTCTTATGTTTTGCTCCACTTCAACGTATTCACCTACTTACCTCTATGGTAAAGGTCAATGCAAATTTTTCACCTTAGAAGCTTCAGCTCTTAAAACAGCTAGGGGTTAGAAATAGACTGCAGTGTTTCAGGAAGGAGTAGCTTGTACTTCTTCATCGAGTTTCAGTTTCTTTAAATGGTTTTTTAGGAAGCATATAGGCCTATATTGAACAAGGACATGAACTGAGAGTGAAAACAGTAAGATAATTCTAATGATTCCTTTCTTTAGTCATGCCAATTAAGTCAGCTGAATGGCAAAAGAATGAGAGGACATATACACACAAAAAAGAGTATGTAATACAGTCCCATATTTATAGATTAAGCTGATATTAAAAAACTGAGACAGGGAACTTCAAAAGGCAGCCATGTGAGATACACAGAAATGAGTCTTACTGATGTTATCATATCCAAGAAATGGATAATGCATTCATTTACTGTACTGACATTTGTACCAGCATAAACAGTATAAGATGTAGGAAGCCTGTGAGATAACATTGAGTCCTGAAAAAATGTCTTCACTCTCCCATGGCACCCATCCATACTCTATTTCCATGGCTTTTTGGTTAGCCCATTGGCTCCTGTTAACGTTAATCTGTGAATGTATCTTCCCCCTGCTCCCCAGGATTTTGGATGAATAAGTCCTCCTCCAAGTAGGAGCACTAGCTTCTCAAGATGAAAATACTAAGCCTGACAGCTACCTTCTTTCAAATACCACCACAGTTCTTTCCAGTGTGCAAATAGCTTTCCTCATGTGAGTTTCTCGCCATCTTGAGGACAGAAATAATGACCTGTGGCAACTCTGTCCAGACATCAGCATTTCTCACCACTCACTCTCACAAAGATAGGAAATTGAAGTCCATTACAGAAGGTTTTAGGCTGCTTTTCTCTGCTTCCAAACCTTGAAAGTCAAGGCAGAAGCCCCTCTACATTAAATTTGCTCTCTCCTTTGTAGTGACACAGCAGAGGCAATCAAAAGAGGAGGAGGCAACAGAAGACAGGAGGGAAAAGGGGATTTTCTCAGACTTTGCCATACTGGATTGTCTCGGGATGGTTGAGGTAGTTCAACCCCATGTAATGCACCTTGTCACTTAGAGTAGTAATAAAAAGCTTGCTGCATTTTATCATTAAATACGTGCTGCAGAAAGTCCCTCAGTTAGGTGAGTGAAGGTGCTGTGTAAGTGTTTATTTTTCAATTCACAGTTGTGATGAGAAGACTGAAATGTTTTGAGTCCTCGTTTAAGATGGTCTTCCCAAGAGATTTCAAAGTCCTCAGCATAAAGATAATTGTGTGCTTTAAAAAAAGTGAGGAGAGAAGCAAATATCCTACTATGCCATCCTTTGCCAGTCAAATGCAGTCTTCAGATATCTTTCTTTCTGTTAGGGAAACTGTAACCCTTAAAAAGTACAAACAAAACAAAGGCAAGAAAGAAATCATACCACAGAAATGAAATTATGATACCCCAGGGACGATAGATGAAATATGTCTGAAGTCCAGAAATATGTTAATTGCACATCAAAGAAGAGAGCACAATCCAATGAAGCAGTGATTCCTCTGCAGGTTTCAGCTGACACCTGCATTTAGCTTCCTTGTGTTTTTCCACCTTAATGAACATATGGAGACTGCTCTATAAAGGGAGCAACGTGTCATAGTCTCTGTAAGTAGTTTTGCACTGTTGGTGAAATGAAACAGAATAAGCGGTGGTATAAACACCTTTCATTAATCACCCAAATACTGCTATGACACTTAAGCTAACAATTTGATTATTAAAAGCTTGTGTTCCTGGATTTCTTGTCCACGCAAATGCGGTGCTATTCCTATAAAACATTAGGAAAAGAATGTGTCAAAAGGAATTTAATCAGTCACCAATGGCTGGCTTATTTTTCCATTTCCCTTTTTCTTTTTTTGCATTTTTTAAAGGACAAATGTCTTCAAAAAAAATAGAATTGTAGAACAGTTTGGGTTGGAAAGGACCTTAAGATCATCCAGTTCCAACCCCCTGCCATGGGCAGGGACACCTCACACTAAACCATGGCACCCAAGGCCTCATCCAACCTGGCCTTGAACACCGCCAGGGATGGAGCCTTCACAACCTCCCTGGGCAACCCATTCCAGTGCCTCACCACCCTCTCAGTAAAGAATTTCTTCCTTAGATCCAATCTAAACTTCCCCTGTTTCAGTTTGAACCCGTTAACCCTTGTCCTGTCACTGCAGTCCCTAATGAAGAGTCCCTCCCCAGCATCCCTAAAACAATGTTATAAAATAAGGGTAGAGTCTCTATATTTTTGCCTAAAACCAAACAATGGAATAGAAATAATGGTGTCCAGGCCTTCTATGCACAACAGTATGGAGAATCTAATGTATTCTGTGAGGCTGAGATGTGGAACTTGAAGCACAACTTGGTATTTCCAGGACTCCAGAGAAGCTGAAAGGTACAACTTGGGGTGTTAATAGATAAAAGAATAAGGAAAATTCAGGGCTTTGCAGCTCAGGGTATAAGAGGTTTGTGAGTTCTGTGTCCAGGTCAGATAAGCTCTCTGAACCTTTTTAAATTCTGACTTACTTCCTTCTTCATATCCTCTATCCAGCTCAGTTCTCAGGCTGTTTGAGGGCCATTTCTCATTTGCCAGACTTCTGGCATTTCATGGGAAGTACAGAACCTTTTAAAACCTTGAGTTGCTCTAGATTCCATGTTTCTAAAGCAGCGCACATGCCTGGAGTGTGCTGAAGCTGAGGATGCCAAAAGTCCAAACACCTTTGCTTTGAAGGCAATTGATGCACTGGGGCTTCCCATCTACGCTTCTATCAGGTAATCTAGCAGGAGGCCAAGCTCATTTCTGATAGATATTTTGTTTCTATTAAATTATTATTTTATAATAAATTATCACTATTGGAAAAGGGAGACCTAATTAACACATTGCAGGATATCCCTGAAAAAATAATTTCTAATTTCTTACTACAGTTGTGCCCATTTGTGTTCCTCAGGAAAAGTCTGGATAAGCACAGAGCACTTAGTGTTACTGCAGTCATCTCTAAATAGTTCTTGTTTTTCCTGCACCTTTGCCTTTTGCTCACACTTCATGTATTTAAAACAACAAAAATATCACAGTCTGCAGTGTTATCTAGGCAGTTAACAGAGTTGATGGCAATAATTCAAAACTAGATTACTGCCTCTTGAGGTTTCTCTAAAGGAAATGGAGTCTTCACTGTAGCAATAATAGGAAAGGGGAATATCCGATTCTAGTAAAGCTGTGTAGGTAGCAAGGAATTGTACCTTTTCTTGCTGAACAAATGTCAAAAGGCTGTCTAGATTAGTGCCTTGGAGCAGTTTTAATGTGCACATCACAGTAACAGCTAATCATGTGCAGCAATATGGGATTTCTCTTAGACATGAAGGTGGATTGTGTCCATGAGTCTCAATGCTGGTAGGTGAATCCATATCTCTGCTGAGAAATATTTCCTGTAGCCTACTAGAAAAGCTGACCATCTTTACTACACCTCAGAGGATCTTCTCATTTATGCTTGGACAAGATCTCTGATGCTATTTGCTCATGCAAAAAACAGCACACACAGAATTTTGCAGGGAATCTATGTGCTCTCCCTTAATGCTAAATCTCAGGTTATATCATTATACATGTATCTGATATTCTTTCCAAACGATTTTATTAAAGAATGCAGCTTCACAATACATCTCCTGTATTACAGAGCACGCTGGGGACTTCCTCAGTTACTTACACAGCACAGTGGGCATACCAGTCCTACTGGATATCTTGGAAGTGACACCCTGGCAAGCCTCATGAATTGTATATTTAATTATCATTGCTCCAATATATGGAGTCTAAGACAAAGATTTTGTGGGCAAAGTACAGCAAGTATGTGTTATTGGTCTTCCTCAGTGTCAATGAGATCCAGAGAACATAAAGAATGTGTTCCCCAGTTATAGCTTTTGCCTTTCAGATCAAGTTGTAATTATACTTTTGTGTTTATCTCTGCTGGTTAAAGTGGTTTTGAGCAGCTAAATTGGCACACATGAGGGTCTTTTTGCTATCTGTGTTTTGTGAACCCCATAATAGTCAAGCAACCTTGACTTTCAGAAATTATTTTCACTATAACTCCATGCCAAGTAACTTGTAGACTGAAGTACTCAGCATGTCAACTGATCAGAAATCAGATGTTTCAATAACAGACCATGTGGACTTTCTGAGGCTCTTTACCTAAATCTCACATAGAATCTGAGGGAGAGCGAGGCACATCACATTCAAAGCTAAGACCAACAATACAATATTATCCTTCCTTACCTTATTGACTGAAAGGTATTTTGGCCATAGCCTATGTAATTCAGTCTAACAGTTCGGACTTCTAAGACAAGGTAAGTGATTTGCTTACCTGTGACTTGTACCAACAGCCCACATTCCCATTGATATGACCTGCACATATACATTTGTGATAATATATACCTAAACTCAGTGCTTTACAGCACTGCCTCCTACCCACTGATATGGTTTGTCTTTAGTTCATAGGGAAAAAATGCTATGAGACAGTTTGAATCATTTTATAAAACCAAACAGAGCCAGTTCTGATTTATAGCACCTCTGCTTGCAATAGAATAGGAAAAAATGGTTATGATATTCAGTATACACCGCTTGGGTCTCTATTATTAATTAAATTAACTCATATATACAAATTACTCTATTTGCAGATGTGGTGCTTAGTGACGTGGTTTAGTAGTGGACTTGGCAGTGTTGGGTTAAGGTTTGGACTCAACGATCTTAAAGGTCTTCTCTAACCTCTAAATGATTCTATGATTCTATAACTCCCACACAATCCTTGGTCACACTTCCATTAACCCTATGCAAACAAGAATAATAATATAGGTTTATCTTGCCCTTCCTGTGTCTCTAGAAAACCTGAGATATGCTGACACCCATTTAAAACCAACCCTAAAGCCATTCGTTCCTAATGATTCAAAACTGACAGATTTATTCATATACTTCACCATACGCACTTAGCCCTGGAGGGTCTTGGAACAATTTCTTCCTAGATCCTGAGGGAATATATGCAAATGCTAAGTTCTCTCTTAAAAGAGTTTCAGGACTGGAATAACAAGGATGGTGTAGCTCAGGACTGAGGAACTGTGGTGCAGGGGAAGACAGCATTACACCTGCCAATATTAAAACTGGATCTTGCCATTATAATGAGCACCCATTTTTATGACACTAAATTTGCACTGGAGAGGTTTGGGGATTAAGTTATGTCAGTCCTCTTCAGATTCACTGCTGAAGGCAAGCAAACACGACCTTTTCTTGACACCAGAGCTGGTCATGTCATACTCTGAAAAATATTCTTCACTATTCACTATGAAAAATTGTTTGTTATAGCATTTCACCCTGGGTTTCTTTCTAAATATTTCATGCTGACATTTGCAGGTGTTTTATTATAAACTTACCCAGTTAAAATCAGAACTTTGCGAAGAATCAAAGGCAACCACGTTGCATCTTCTGATGTGGATAGGAAATTTGTACTCTGGTTCCGTACAGTATTCTCTGACTCTTTTTTCTTCCAAAGAGCACCTTCTTTACTTGGGAATTGGACTTTCTTATAAAAGCAGAGCTGTGAGAAGCTGTTTCCAAGAAAATATTTAGTTGGAAATTGTGACTTAAGAATGTGCAAGGCACTGAGAATGATGGAAGAAGGGTTAAAATCTTCAAATGCACTTGGTGTTTAATTTTGGAGAGAAGTTTTCTAAAATGCCCCCTGGATGTCAAGCAAGACAGAATAAGGTCAACCAATTGGCAGTATCAGTTATGACCTACAGAAAAATGTGGAAAATTCTTAGAATTAGAAATAGATCTGCAAAATTCAATAGTCAGGAAGTAGTGAAGAAGAAAGGAAAGATTGTGCATAGAAAAATGGAGGGTATAGAAATTGTGGCACAGAAGATAACGTTGATGATTTCTGAAAGATGTCCAGGAAGTCTTGTGAAATATTTGAAGCCATCTCTCATTGTTTTTACACTGGGACAAACACATTAGTTGTCATGGCTAAATCAGAATCCTAGACAGCCACAAAGTTTTCTGATTTCTGTCAAGGAAGATATAAGGTGTAAGTATCTCAAGAGATTGCACATATGGCTTTAAAGGAACGGCAGGAATTAAAACCTTGACAAAAGCAAGAGATGTTAAAAACAGATGGGCTTTCCTTTAGAAAAACCAAGCAAAGATTGCATTTAAATCCCCAAGTGTCTGAACTTACTAGGGAACACAGGCACCCACAGGAATGTTCGTCGCATTCATAGAAATACAGTGCAGAGATCTCCATTCCATCTAGTTACACAAGGTTCCCCTTTATAGTCAAGAAAATCAGGTATTTTTAGGATATGATCTATTTCAGGTATCAGCTGCAGAATCATATTTTTTCCGTAAAAAACCTATTTCCTCCTTTGACCAAATCGAGAGCCTAGACTGTTTGTTCACATTAGATGCCTGTGTTTGAATAAATCTCATGCAAAGAGGCAGCGCTTTACCCTAGAAAGCCACACTGTTCAAGCTAAACAGAGGTTTTGCTTTCAAGGTTTTTGAGTCTAGTGGTTAGTGGCATCTGTCTCTACTGTTTCTTCATGGCAGTTCACGTAGACTCAGTTGTTTCACTCCCTTTTTCTGTCATAAGACAGAATTTTGTGGATTTGGCTTTTTGTTTTAATGAACACAATAGCTATATGAGTTTTCAAAGAGAGGATGTCTCAAAGCTGTCAACATATTAGCATTCAAGTGTGTTATTAACTGGCAAGGGTGAAGCATTATCCAATTGTATTGGTTCATGTAGAACTAGATGGTGAAAGGAATGGATTTCTCAGGTGGATCACTTTCCTTAAGGTACCTTGAAATCCCCAGCTGAATATGAAAAGCTTTATCCTCTTGCCTTTCCCATCAACTCTGACAAATAAGAGAGAGGTTGTAAAAAACAGGCTGCCCAAACCCCTTTTACGTTCATCTAACCCTTGAACAGTTTTGCCATTAAACAGTCTTTGCAGGGTGGTTCACTTTGTGCAGACTCAGTGAGGCTCATATTTACTGTTCTGGATCAAAATTCAATCTAATATACCATGTCTTCTCCTTATTAAGAAAGAAAATCAAAGGTAGCCGGATAAAGTGGCCCATCCTCAAATCCCCTCTGCAGTGGAGGTTCAATTTTTCACTTTTATAAAATCTCACATGTCTGGCCGATTGGGAAAACACCTAATCAGATTTGTGTGCTTGAATATATCTAGGCTGCTGTATTTCTTCACCCATAATTCCCTCAGATTTGTTAGGAGGTCAAGATAATAAACAAATTCAGGTCCCACTGCCAAAATGAAATTTGCCACCCTTGCTCCTCAGTTCCAGCTCCCCTGAAAACAGAAATGTATGAAAATTTTCAAAATATGCAAAATGTTTTTATTAAATGGGCTTTTTCGACAGGTTCAATTGTTTCATTTTGTTTCCAGACCTTTCTAGTTGAATAGAAAATTAAAAAGAAAAATGCAAATAAAACCCAGGCACTTGTCCCCAGAAAATTTCCTGTTGGTCCAGAATTTCTCTCCAATGCTGCCTCTGTTAAAAATAAACAAGAACCCTTCCTTGAAGCATAAGAAACATGTATATAGAATGTATCATATATATGAAGGGATCTTCAAAGGTCATCTAATTCCAACCCCCCTGCAATGAGCAGGAACACTTTAACTAGATCAGATCTGTGATTTTAAGCCCTAATTCATGTTAAAATTAAAGCTAATATTTAACTTCGAGTTCAAGAGGTTTTATGGAATGGAAACTAATCACACACAAAATGATTTTCTTCCCCATCACCCTAATTCTACAAAGATTTACATTTTTACTTCATGTGAACCACGAGAATTATGTCACTGATTCGATGAATTTGGTCTTAAGCTTAAATTTAGGTGAATACATGTGAATTTGGGGTCTTAAAGAAAAGGAAGTATTATAGCAATAGTACTGGGCGTTTATTATCATGGTTTTGACAAGAAGTTGAAATAGTGATGAAGTTTTTGGAGATTTTTCTTTTTTTGGGGGGTGCAGATTTTGCTGGGTTGTTTGGTTGTTGTTGGGGTTTTTTTTGTAATGCTATTGTCTATTTCTTTCATAGTTCTGTCCTTAGAACTTAGCTCAGACTTCTTCCTGTTGCACTCACTCAGGGCAGCTATCATATCATAGCCAGGAAAGATAATTGAATGAAGAATTGATTTTTATTGCCCATAATAAAAAGCAGTTCTTATTACTTTTACAAATTACTCATAATTACAATTGTCTAGAGAATGCCTTATCACTCTGAGTGGAGCTGAAATAAGCTGGATGCACAATCGTACTTCTATGTCTATGATTTAAAACTTGTGTTCTCATTAATGGCAATGTAAATTAGCACTAGGGCAAATCTAGTTCGTATCATTTTACTGGACAGATTCTAATACTGCTGGGGAAGAATCTTAAGCAGACATGCAATTTATTTCTGAGTGGCATCGTTCCTGCTGGAGCTTGTGCACTGGCTCTGAGAGGTTTCTTTAATTATTAAGGAAGTAGAGATGTGCAAGTTACACTTCATGAAACATTTTGATTATGTCTTTTAGAGCCCAAGTGCTGGAAAGTCAGGACTGTTATAAGATTTGTTACATTGCAGGCATGCAAAGCTAGTTTCCGCATTAAGATTGCTCTGATTAGGTTCAGCAGATATATATTGAATGGCCTTTTCTAAAGTCTTGTCTTTAAATTTCACAGAAAAGCAGCAATAATTTTGCACCTGCCACATCTGAATTCTTTTTTTCCTGTTTATCCTTTAGTAAGACTAATAGAGAATATATCTGGCTTCTTTTCTGTCCTTTGTTTTTTAAGTGGAACAGGTAACTCTGGGTCACTTTCATGACCTGATCTGTTAAAAGACAAAGAAGGAAAAGCTAGAATTAATCACAACCTTTCTCGCCTCCCTGGAGAAAAATGAATTGTTAAAAATCCCCTGGGCACTCTGTCTTCATTAATGTCTATCACAGACTTTTCTGCCTTGTTTAAATGTGTCGTTCCAATAAATCAAGGTATTGATCTCACTTGATTATAAAGAAAGTGTCTTTCAAGAAGAATGAGAACTGGTTTGGGGATGAGAGGTTGATATTTCTTCTTATGACCTGTTGCATGACTGCCAGTCATCTGGGCTTCCCTTGTTAGGTAGTGTGAGCATAAAGGAAGGTCAATATTCTCAGAAGTGTTTTAATGCTAAATTAGATTTGTTAATTTTGTCCATGTTATACTTTACATTTTATATGTTTTACCTCACTCATTTAAAACTTGCTACCTTTAAGGCAAATATTAGTTAGACAGTATTGCGCAAATTTGGATTCATGAGTATTTCTTACTAATAAACAAGTCCTATTAATTCACTAAAACCTGCTTAAGGAAATCATAAGCAATTTAAAGAACATTTCTTACATTAAGCTTGCATATCAGATATTTAGACATCTCCTAACCACACCATGGGTCACAAACAGGAAGTTTATAGAGGCATGTGCTGGGCTTCTGCAGTTATTCAATACTACAATTAAATTATCAAACTCTTTACTAATATATATGGTATTTCTAAGGCTTTGTGCCTCAGGCATTCTTATAAATAGGAACTTTTTAGTTTGTTGTGTTTGCCAGTAAAAGCCCTAATTTAAAGTTTCAAAAAAATTAAAAACAAACAAATAAAAAATGTAAAAAAAACCCCACAGACCAAAGAAAACCAAAGCAAACAAAATAACAAAAGAAAATAAGAAAAACCCAAACCAAACAAAAAAACCCACAAAAAGAAATAAAAGAAAAACCTTCCTAAGGCTTCTCTCAGGACATCCTATTTGAAATTTCAGTGAAGAAATGCATACTTAAAACTACTTGATAGGATTTTGGAATGGCATTCCACACTCCACAGGAGAATTTTTGGGTGCTAATATTAAAGGAAAAAAACCTGAACTATAACCTTGAAAGGAGAGCTCTTTTAGTCCACTTAGTCCTGGGAGCCTAGAGGAGAGAAACTGCTCCCCTGCTGCCTTCAGCAGAGTGCTGTGGACTATGCAGCTTCTTCTAAGGTTTCCTGCTCTGCATCACTGGTGTATGGAACATTCGAAGGAGACAAACCTTTCTTGTTCCTCATGGACACGTGCCACCAGATTCTCACATAACTTAAATCATGTATATGCTATTATACACATTTAGGTTTCAGTTTGCACTGAAGTACAGACTCCCCAGCTGTTTGCTTTCCAGCATAAGCCCACAGTGGCCTAGGTAGGCAGGCTGACCCTTAGATGGAACCATGGTGTAGGTTGCTCTCACAGGAGACCTATGGAAAAACTCTGGGAAACTAAACACCACTTTGAGAAGCCAGGCTGAGGCTTGTATCAACAGAGCAGCACTCAGTTCAGAAACAGAGGGTGAAGAAAGGTTTTCTCTTAGAGGCAGGACTGAGCTGATTAGGGCTGTGAGATGTGCTTTTCCTTTTTAAGATGATTTTCACAAGATGCTTGCATGGCAGATCACTAGGGAATGCTTAATGCTTCACAGACTCTTGTCAGCAGGGCAGAGCTGAGTGTCCAGCAGAAGTCTCATCAGCAAGGGATCCTCAACACGCTTCAGGCTCAGCCCACTTCCAAACTCATTGCTGGTGGCATCATCTAAGACATGATCTTCCCAGATCTCTCCAGACACAGCCAGACCCCTTCCACAGCCCCAAAAGCTGGCCTCTGGTGAGTACACTGCTCGTGGAGGGAACATGGAGAGGGGGCATATGAGTGGGGGGCACATGGATCCTCCCAAGGTTGATGTATGTGGCACTGTGGGCATAACAACTGCAAGTAACAGCATGTTAGAGTTCCCTTTCATCTTAAAAATTCCTACCATCATTTCAGGAACTGAAGCCCTCTCCAACTTGCTCTGGACCTCTAACTGAAACCAGAAACTTCCTTTAATTAGACAGCAGAGACACCAGATGGAAATTCTCCAAGTGAGCAGTTGTGTCATAACCAGAAATGTTCTTGCCCAACTTTGACAGCCCCACACATTTCAATGCTTGCATCTGCAAAAAGTCTGGTCACTTTTGACTCCAACCTGCAGTGTCCTCCTGTCTCTCCCTCTCCCAGTACTAAACGTATGTATGAGCTGGGCCACCTGGTTCTGCTCACTAGAGCTCCTAAGAGGTGGAAACTTAGGTTCCAAAAGACCACGAAATAAATTAAATGTAGAGTTAGATCATTGCCCAGTGATACATAGCAGTATTAGCTCTTTCTCACCCCATCTTCTCACCCTCTGTCTAAACACCACTCATACTTCACCCAGCACATCAAAACCATCTTCTGCTGACATTCTCAGGCCTGACCCATTTCAGATCTCAACCCATTTTTCCTGTCCCTGTACATATCATCTCCCTGGCAGGAGCACAGTTTCACCCATCTCTCTCACGGATTCTTCCTGAAACAATATATTCACACCACAAAAACAGATCAGCTCCATTACTCTCCTCTCCATCCCCAATAGCATAACCTATACAAAAGGTTCTTGACCATTTCTACTAGACTTTCGGAATCATAGAATAATAAATACTCACTCATAGTTTTCTGACGTCCTGTTCTTTGTATTATCTCCAGGGTAATACAACCAGGTTTGGGCTGCAGATGCAAAGTTACAAAATTTGACCTGTGGGTAGATGTCTCTGCAGTCTAGGTCTGGATATTGATGTGCATTATCTTCTGTCTTCCTGATCATGCAAAGGAATTACATGATTGGTGTTTTTTCTCACAGATACATATAAAGGAGACGTTTTGATCCAGGATGCTTTCACCATGCAAATTCTAAACAAATTCAGCCTGTTCAAGTGGACCAAGAGCAGATGATATGGCAGAGAAACTGCAAGACAACTAGAAGACTGAAGTGAGAGCCTTCATCCAGAAAGACTATGAGGATCAACCTAAAGTCAGTTGACTATAGGCTGGATCTACCAGAACTTCATGGGCTGTGAACGTAGGATAAAAACAGGCAGAATAAAACTTCTGAGTGCTGGACAGTGTCAGAATTGCTACCAGCACCCATTGCAGTAGAGGACAAAGCACCATGGACCTGCAGGAATTTTGTCTAGTGAAACTTTTTTCCAATACTTTAAGATATACTTTCAGTTACTAGAAAAAATTATGTATTCTGGATCCTCTTCCAAGAACTGTGTTGGTTAGGGTCTAAATGGATATTTTCTGAAACAGGCCATGCAACTGTTGTTATTTTTCCCTCAATGATGTAATACCTCTGCAAGCATAATCATTCCTTGTTCTTAGTGTTCTCATATTAGGCCTCAACTGATGAACATTCACTGTTTATGGAAAATAAATGTGTTTCAGCTGGTGAAGTTGTCTGCAGTGCCTTAACTCTTCATGTTTTTCTGGGCCCTACTGAATTTTCCTTCCATTTGGACCTCTTTGTTAACTAGAAAACAGATTAGAAGCTGACCTACTTCAGTGGACAAAAGGAATTCCAATTGTTAATGATCTATTCAACGTAAACTTGTATATCTTTGCATATTTTTACATCCTATGTATTTTTTCTAACCTTAAGTTTTGAAGAAAGCACTTAATCACTGCAAAACTTGCATAATGAAAGTAGAAAAGGTTTTCAGACTTTCAGGTTTTTGTCCTCTGTAAGTGGTGTTCAGTCTTCCTCAGATGAATTTTTAACTTCTTTCTCTTTGCTTCTACTCCAGTTCTTCATTTTTTAACCCTAACATGACTGACTTCCCCTTGGGTGTTCCCCTGACTCCTATTACTACCTTCTCAAGGAACTGCTTCCTCCACAGTGTCAGCTCTAACTGTGCTGGCTAATTCATCTATGTTCTGGTTCACTCATTGTTAACCTGTAACATGGCAAATTTAGCTGGTTGAGACCTGAAATACACTGATTTTCAGGTTTTATGTATTGTAGGGTGGGCAGGACTATACTACCTCAGAGTTTTTCACATGCACCCGTGATGGCAGTGTCTTGCACACAGACTGGAACTCCATGGAATTCAAGGCAATGAGAAATACCTATCTTGTTTCTTAATATCTTTCTTTAAAAATTGATATAATAGAATAGGCCGATACGTGATTTCTTGCTGACGTGAAAAGTCAGTCTTGCAAAAATTGTCATCTGCTTTTCCTATTTACAAAATTTCCTTTCCTCCCATCACCTTACCAGCAAGGTAAGAATGATACTCTATTTTCTTTTAAAATGTAAATTATTTATTCTTGGACAATAGTCAAGTAGACTTCATCAAGTAGATATCATTTTTAAAGTAGGCTGAATGAGGTGACAGCAGAAATCAAAATTCAATCATAAGAATGATTCTGTCAAACTATTCATATTGTTTATTCTTTCCTTCATCCTCACTGACCCCTTCAAGAAAAGTTCTTCATAAATAAGCTTACCTAATACCTATCCAATTATTTCTTCAACAGAATTCTGGAATGTATTTCATAATCAGTTGTGGTTAGTGTTTTAATTAAACTTTTGCAATGTATCTGCCTGAAAATATAGCCAGTGAGACAGACATACTTGTTCTATGGGAGTTGATTGACAGAAGGGAACAGATTGACTTGGCATGTTAGTAAGACTCATTAATCTTCTTCAAGTACATACTGGGAAAACACGGAGTTCTCTCAACAAGCTGCTATCAAAACAGAGTTTCTGTTTGAACAGTTGGAAAACTAACAGAACAAGTGAAAGTTATAAGCAAAGAGTGAGATGCTTTTGCATGAGGCTGAAACATTGTAGTTTGGGGGGTTTGTCACTGTGTGTAATGTATTTTAACATTTAAAACAGAGTGATGCTTGGTAGAAAATAATCCATTATCACCTGAGTCTGAAGTTTTGTGCACTGGGTACAAACTTGGAGCTTAGGGATTGAAATCATGCTATGAGTCTTGACTCATATAGATTATTTTACTGATTTTATACAGGACAAATATGCAGCTCCTTAAGAAGTATATATTATGTGCTTTCATACCTATCTAATGTGACAAAAATATGGAAACATAGACACCTTAGATGAAGTACACCAGAGGGGTTTGCTGGAGAATCAAATTAATTAGAAGTGCCAGAAACCACAATTTCACTCAGTGTTTCTGACCAGCTTCTCAGCAGACAGACTTTAAACATCTCTCACACACGACATGTATCAGACAATTTGTCATGTTTCTTATACTGAACACTTAGCAGTAAAGGCTGATTTTTTTTTTCCTGGATTCTTAAATTAATTAATAGCTAACATTTTATCCACAGGCTACATCTGACAATCCCCTGCAATCTACTTTTATAATTTTTATTGCACTTACTAACAATGAATACATCACCTGAAAATATGTCTTTTAACATAGAATGCTGAAAATCACTCCAGCTGAGACATGTTGAAGGAAGAAGTATAATGAAGTATTTTGGGGAGATGCATACACATGCACAATTATATTTATGAAATGCCCTGGAAATCTATCTGATCCAGATGCAACCAGTGCAAGAAACTTAATTTTGCAATGGGCTATGAATGTCTTTTTTACTCCTGCTAACCTCAACAGAATGTTTAGCACATGACAGAATTCCCTCAAGACAAAAAAATGCTCAAGAGCCCAGACAGGAGTGGCCATAAGGAGGAAATGAGGCTAAAGCTCTTTCCAATTATAAATTAGATTTATGTACTGCACAGGCCGAATAGTTAAGATGATCTGAAATGGTGATTACAAAGAGTCTGTTGACCTGATTTTTTTTCTTGATTTCTTTTTCATTGCATTTCCCCTAAAGCACAAAGGGGACTGAACTTACAGAATTTTTGCTATCTCAAACATACAACTTATTTCTTATGATATTTTTCCATTTGTAAAATGAAAACCGTATTTTACTGATGTTGTAAATATTACAGGCAAATTAGATGCTATCAAAACCCCCTTAAACATTCAAAGCAGCATCAGCATCTGCTTCACATACAATATATCGTGAAAAGAAGTTTTCTTGGCTTTCTTACAGGAGAGATTTTTATGTGCATTCATTGTATTTGCAGAGCTTTCTTTTCCAATGCAGTGTCAATTGAACAGTTATACAACATAAATCTTAGCAGGCATACAAACACACATAGAAATAATGCAAACTGCAATACACTTAAGCATGGGATATGTATATTGGAGTAAAATTGGACATTGTTAATAGAGGTTTCCTGGTAACAGAACTTCTGTAATGGGAAATTTTATTCATATTTGGCTTAACAGGCGTGCTCGAGGTGCCATGCTCAGTTCTGAAATGCAAAGCTGACAGCAAGATACAATGCACAATAACACTGCATGCTTCCAAGAGAGAAGTTGGTTCCATCTTCCTTGGTGCTCTTTTAGCATAGCTGTCTGCAGTTCTTTACATTTTCAAATCTAGGCTCATGAATGCACGTCCCCCAAGAGGGGTGTCATAGATATGAATTTTAGAAATTAGGAGAAAAAGAAAGGCATTTTGACTGATGTTTGTCCGTGTTGATAGCCTCCTTTAGGAATGGTCAGTGAGTCATTACATCCTGCACTTTCAAAGACCATCAAAGGTCTTCAGCCGTCTGGAATCAGCAGGCCTATGTAGGTACTTATTACTTTTGAAAATTAAGTCTATGGTTTCAGCTGAGCATCCAAACAACAAAACTCCTACATTTGGAAAGTGTTCTTCAGGCTTTCTTGCCACGAAGAAACGGATAATACCTAATAAGCCCCTAAATATATTTAGTTAGAACTTTTTGGACAATGTTTGTCAAAGTGTACAGTATAATTGATCCTAAATCTTTGCAGAGATGTCCCCCTTAAGGTTTTCTGTAGTGGGGTCTACAGATTTTCAGTACTTAAGAGAAGTACTTCTTGTGATGCAGCCCAGGACATGGTTGTCTTTCTGGGCTACAAGCACACCTTGCTGACACACATTGAGCATTTCATTAGCTAGCACTCCCGAGTCCTTCTCCTCAGAGCTGCTCTCCATCCAGTCTCCTCTAGGCCTCTATTTATGCTTAGGATTGCCCCAACCTAGACATAGGACCTTGCACTCGGTGTTGTTGAACTTCACAATGTTTGCACAGATCTGCCTCTCAAGCTTGTCAAAGTCCCCCTGGATGCCATCCCCTCCCTCCAGCATGTTGACACACCACACAGCTTGGTGTCATTGGCAGACTTGTTGAGGGTGCACTCAGTCCAGCTGTCCGTGTGACTGACATTAAACAGCACCAACCCCTGAGGAATGCCACTTGTCACTGCTCTCCACTAGGACATTGAACTGTTGACCACAACTCTTTGAGTGCAACAATTCAACTAATTCTTTGTCCACCGAGTGGTCCATCCATCACATCCATACCTCTTCAGTTTAGAGACAAGGATGTAGTGCAGGATGGTATCTAATGTTTTGTACAAGTCTGGGTAGAGGATATCAGTGGCTTCTCCCTTAACCACCAACTCCATGACCCCGTTGTAGAAGGTCACAGAAGTTGTCAGTCATGATTTGCCCTTAGTGAAGCCATGTTGGCTGTCAGCAATCACTTCCTTGTTTTCCATGTGCCTTAGCATAGTTTCTAGAAAGATCTACTCCATGATCTTGCTGGGTACTGAGGTGAGACCCACTAACGTATGGTTTCCCAGGTCTAAGCTTTTTTCCTTTTTAAAAACAGGGGTTACATTTCCCTTTTTCCAGCAAGTGGAAATTTCACCAGACTGCCACAGCTTTCTAAGTATGATGGATAGTTGCTTAGCCACTTCCTCCATCACTTCTCCCAGGACCTATAGATGCATCTCATCATGTCCCATGGACTTTTGCACCTTCAATTTCCTCTAGATGATCTCAAACCTACACTCTACAGTGGGCCATTTTTCATTCTCCCAGTCCCTGCCTTTGCTTTCTGCAACTTGAATGGTGTGGCTGGAGCATTTGCCAGTGAAGACCAAGGCAAAAAAGTCATTTAGTACCTCAGTCTCCTCCATGTCCCACGTATTTCCTTCCGGAGAGGGACCACATTTTTGTTAGTATTCTTTTTATCACCAACTTACAGAACTTTTCGTTGTGTGACCATATATAATACCAAAGCCTTCATATATATATATATGATATATAATATCGGGAGCCTTCATATAAAAGGCTCCTTTGAAACACAAGATCAGGAGTTATGCATTAGTATATTTCCACAGATCTGAGACTTAGAAACTTGTAAACTCTCCCTGAGACCCCTTCATTTGTACTCAGATAACAAAGGGGTTTGGTGGCATTGAGACAAACAGCTCCAGTCAAGTCTAGTGAGGCCTGAACTGAAGTGAAAAAGAAGTAAAGATAGAGAAACAATGTCTGGAAATTTCTGTATTCATAATCCAGTGATATTTCAGGAACTGGCAAATGCCTGTTCTAATTCCTTCTGGAATTCCTTCTGGAATTAGAAGCTTTATTGGAATATCTTTAAGAGAGAACTTGGCTTGGACCTTAGTTCAGCTTTTGCCACTCATTGTTTCTTCAGAAATTTCTGTCCAATGTTTCACACTAGTGCTCTGTCCTTGCCCTTCATTCACCTCCCTGATCTTCTGAAGCGTAGATGAGGACAAACGAAACAAGCCAAACATTTATGTTAACACTTTCACCCACATCAACACTGAAAGAAAGTGGAAGAACAAACAGCACCTCTCATGGGGTACGACGATGAAAGCCACATAAGATCAAGGGTGATGGCCACCAGAGAAATAAGATCTTAAATGATTAATATTACATAGTAAGACCATTTCAGAACCTGAGATAAATGGGGATAAGACAGCAAAAGAGATGCATTATTTTGGCGACACTCCAATAAAGTTAACTGTGAAGCTCTAGGCACAAGTGTTATAGTTCAAACCCTTCAGGACAGAGGTTGACACAGATACCAATCAGTGAAAGAAACATTAAAACCAACTCAAAATAATATTTGTATTTAATAGTCCTGGTGCTGTTAATCCAGATACAACAGTTTCAGAAGCACCAAAATGCAAAAGCAGTTATCTGAGAAATTGTTGTTGAATTCTTGTACCATTTTCATACATTGACAATAGAGGTTGTTATGCTAATTCAGAAAGTGCACAGTAATGGTTTAGTTTTTACTAAATAATTCCTTTATTGCTAATTACATGGAGCATTTTGAATAAATTATTCATACACAGTTTAACCTTTTTAAAACAAATGCTTTTAATCTGTTTTTTATCTATTGTATGCAACCCCTGTTTTTTTCAAGTACATGCTCCCAGAATAAGTAATACTGGTGCTAGTAACTAACATGGGCCATTTTGGAGGAAGGATACTTCAAACATCCATTTCTTTCCTATGTATGGGTGCCTGGCAATGCTAAGTTGTAGCACAGACTATGCAGTAAGTAGATTCAGCAATAAAACTGACTGTAAATTAATCAAATATTGTCTTTGTCACAATGATGGATCATGCACAGTCAAGGTTCTGACATGTTATGGGTTAGAAGGGACTTTTCCTCCACCTTACTTGCGCTATTTTTCAAAATACATACAGCAATTCACCTAGAAAATCTCTAAACTACTGGTTGGTAGACGTAGTAAGTCTGTTTTCACATGACATTTGAATTGTAGTTGAGGTATTATGACAAGTTGCTTTATTGTCTAGGTGCTGAGCACTTTTGCAATGTAGTATAAATTATCTTACAGGATTACCAATGATTTATATGTGTTTTTCATAGTCTTCTGAGTTTTGCTAAGGTTAGACTTTCAGTTATTATTTATTTCTATGTCTCTGCAAAGATGAAAAGTGAATTATTCATTTCTGTATCGTAGACTCATATGGTTGGGAGGGGTCTCAGAGGCTCTCTCATCTATCCCCCTGCCCTAAGAGGCATCAACATCAGATGTGTTAGTCCTGACAGATGCTTGTTTAAGGTCTTTCCATAGATTTTCAGTGATGGAGTCATCACAACTTCCTAGACAGTCTGCTCAGTGTTTCCCTATCCACACTGTTCAAAAGAGAGTTTGTTTGGGTTTTTTTTCCTAACGTCCTTGCTTTGATTGAAACACACTATTTCTAATCCTTGCTGGCACTGGCCTGAGGAATAGACTGCTCCCCTTCACACTGCAGTAGTTGTGTATCTGAAGACTGCCACCATTCCCACATCAGGTTATTAATTTCTTCCACTCGTTTGTCGTAGACCAGATTCCCTTATTCTTCCTCTTCAAGTTCTCTGGCTTGACTGAAGCCCTGTGAGCAAAATGTGGACATTGGGTGGGATTTCATCTTCGCTGAAACTCCATTCCAGTTTCTATGATGTCTACAGCTGAGCAAGTTACCAGAGGCTTATATTTCCCAGTGAGCTCGTCATCTCCTTAAAATCAGCAGTTTTCAGGGCAAAATTGATTTCATTACAAAGTAGATGCTTGATTTTTGTCCAGATTAATTGCATCCTAAACTCCAACTTCATAGAATCATAAGTACTGGGGAAAACTTATTTGTGTATGGTAGGTATATAGACAGATAATCTTGTAGATGCCAGAATAAGGTGATACAAATTCTGGAATGGTGCTTCTAGAGATAATTGCTGTTAATATGCTGCTCCCATGTAGCCTTCTAATACCCATACAAATAGTGCAGGTTTATACCATCTTGTCTCCATCTTCCTCATCAGAAAGGGATGAGTCTCATACAGCAAATCTGTGTCATCTGTCTGTGCCATACAGAGGTCACAGGTATCCCAGGGTGTCTAAAATAGCACTAGATGCCTACACTTAGGCAGCTGAACCCTTCTGTGTCTTTGTGGTTATATTCTTCCTTATATTTCCCAGTATAACGTTGGCTCATTTTGAGACATGATAAAACCCGGTTGCTTTTCCATGGAAAAGCCGCTCAACCAGTTGTTCTTCATGCTACTCTTATATGTAAGGATGTTAACTATTCCTGTTGAGGTGTGGAATATCATATGTGCCTTATGTTGATCTAAATGTATGCAGGAGCCTAAATAAATGTACTTCTGTTATATTAGCCTTTGAATTTGTGTTCATTTTAGTATATCTCTCCTGAACTCTGTGTAAATTCATCCTCCATAACTCTAGACCTTGCTCCAGTGTCTGTGCTTCAGAGTCCAGTTGCACAAAATGCTTCTAGAAAAAAGCAGTGTATTGCAGAAAGTCCATGGGGATCAGGACACCTCAGGTCTCATTCAAGCTCATTCACTGCTTTCAGTCTTAGACAAAACTATTGCTTTTTTTCACTTTTTATCTCCATTCTGTCAGATCTTCAGGACAAAGAATATCTCTTCCTTTGCATTTCAAGCTCTCCTAGGATGTCTAAGTGCTATTGTAAACCAATTAATATATTATGCTTATAATAAAACTGACATTTACAGAGAGGAAAACTACTCATTTTTATTTCAGAACATGCTAGATATAAGGCCAAATATATTTACCCCAGAAATATTTTTGTACTACAGGGAGAATTTCTGGCCCATAGAAGGAAAAGTAAGCTTTGCATCCACAATTTTAACTGCAATCTATTATTAAACCCGAAAAGAGCAAGGTGTGATAACAAGGTGCAGTACACCAGGACTGGCTTTTTTTTATATCAGATAACTGTAGAATTAGGCATGGAGGGAACTCTTCTTAGGTTTTAGAGGATTTTCCTATGGATTGTTCCACTGGCTAGTGTGCCAGCCCAGTCTCTATTTCTCATAAGTTTAGAGTTCATGTTGTGCCAGTGCTTGTGTCTACCTATGCTAGATCTAACAACTAGGAAGTGTTTTCTGATATTCAGTTTACAGTTTCCTTTATGCATCTAAATGCCCCTTTAGAGCTTCATTTTGAAGGCTTATATATTTCTTAGGTACTAATGCTCTTTTCATTTATTTGCTCCATCGTATTTGGTATTAAATGCAGATTGTGATCTTTTTTTTTTTTTTTTGTGGGAAAGGTTATTATTTTTCTTTTTATCACATGAATGTCTGTAAGTAACATGCAGAATTATCTCTCCTCTTGTAGAATTGCAGACACATAGTGCTTGACTGCAAAGCACTGTAATTTTCATGTGGGCTTTTTTTTCCTAACACCCTGCATTTAAAGTTTCACATCTGCAGATCTGAAGAGGAGGATGTAAAATAAAAAGCACACAGTGTTCTCAGGAAAACAAGAGGAGTGGGTGGCTTTAGATAAAATGATTGCCTTGTACTTCTGACACTGATTATTTTGTTTGGTGGTACATAAGGAGAGAGTCCATTTGGGAGAGACATCTGCACTCTGAAATTGCCCAGTAAAATGGGATACAGGTTAGTCTTTGGCTGAAGAAAGGATTCAGATAAATTCAGACATAAATGAATGTTCAATGTTAAGTGAAGAATACTACATTCCTGAATGGATGTTAAACGATATGTCAGACAGCTGTAAAGCATACCTTTTAAAATGAAAATATCGTATTGCCTCCATGTCCTCCTTGCTTATTTGCACTGAAGCATCAGTGACAAAATATGGATTGTCTCTCTGATTCTTTCCAAAACAAGGATTTGATTATCCTCAGCTGCCAGGCAAACTAAACCTCAGGTATTATCGAAAGACAGACATACTTTCAACTGGAGGTATAATTTACACTGAATTAATAGTCAACACATTTATAGCCGACCTGGGCATAAGTAGAATCATAACTAGAACCAAAGGTATTTTTCAAGTAAGAATATATTTTTATGTCTTGTATATCTCAATCCAGACTTTGAAATGCACCTTTTTCTGCATAAATTACAAGTATTTCTCAGGAAGAGGTGGGCATTTCTGTTTAGAAATGAGGAATTATGAGATTTCACTATAGTAAACCTGAAGGGAACGCATTTTTTTCTTACAGGTCATTGAAAACAAGGTTAGTAGAACTTCTTGTTGAATAATCAAAAAGCAATATACTATACATCCATGTAGAACTTGTCTGATTCAATATTTGCTTTAATTAGGCTTGCTGCAGCTCTTTCTAGGGTTATTGATCCCTTCAGAGAGCCAGCATTTCAGATTAGAATTCCATTGAAAGACTTGCAATACTTGTCAATTAAAAAGAAAATCCTTCCCTCACCTTCTTCTCTCTTCCTTGGAAGGAAAAGAAAAAAGAAAAAAGGATCATCTAGTCCAAACTTTTTTGGCTCTATGACCAATCTTTCACCCTGTCCAGCCGAATCTTAAGTGTCCAATGTTGGGAAATCCACCACTTCCCTGGGAAGATTTCCGATAGCTGATTGTTCTCAGTGTGGAAAATTTTCCTTTCGTGTCCTGTTGGAATCTCCCCAGAGTAACTTCTGCCCATCACCCCTTCCTTTGTAAAAAGGAAGTCTCTATCTTCTTTGTAGCCACTGTTTAAATACTGGAACATGGGGATAAGGTCTCCCCTGAGTCTTCTTTTCTCCAGGCTGAACAGTCCCAGCTCTTTCAGCCTTTCTTCTCATGGCTTCCCAGCCCTTAGATCATCTTGGTAGCTCTTCTCTGGGCTCTCTTCAACCTGTCCACAGCTTTTCCATAGAGCAGGGACCAAAACTGCCCACAGTATTGCAGGTGTGGCCTTGACAAGCGCTGAGCAGAGTGGGACAATGATGTCTTTATCTCTGCTGGTGATGCCCTTGTTGATGCTCCCCAGCATCCTGTTGGCCTTCTTTGCCACAGCAACACACTGTTTACTCCTACTGAGCTTGTGTCCCTTGGGACCCAAGGTACCTTTCCACAGAACTGCTCTCCAGCTGGGTAGACCCCAGAATGTGCTTTACCCCTGGATTGTGTTTCCAATCTGCTGCTGCAATTTATTCTTTTTTGACATATATAATTCCAAATGCATGGTGTTCAGGGTAATTTAGACAAAAGGTATTTCTTTCAATCTGTGGAAAAAATCTTTGCTCTTTTGAAAAGACTGAATTGGTCTGAAAATGTTTTATGCCAGAATTTTCTGCAGAGTAGAAGTTCTCAAGAGGCATTGAGATTGGCAGTCTGGTTACATGTATTTCTACAAGGATATCAGGTTTACAGGGCTGCAGGAGAGATTTCATAACCCCCCTGGTTTTAGGGCAAATCACCCAAGAAGACTACCCTAAAAGTAAGGACCTTGTATCTCCACAGCGTCTGGCTTTAAGTTCTATTGTACCTCACAGCTAAACCAACATTGGAGGTGTCTCACAGAGGGTTGAGTCTGGATTGACACTTCTGATTTCTTTTTGCTTGTTAACTTTGTCCAAAATTTTCCAACCACTACTAACATAAACCATAGTAAAAAAACCTCTTCCTCTTCTTGGTTTTAAGAGGACAACTGACTAAGCATTGAAAACATCTATTAAGCTACATTACAAAGGTTTATTTTTTCCTTAGAGCCTAATAAAATAGCCTTCGGATGTTGAAGCTTTAAATGAGACAATAAACTTCACCATGTTGATTTTTTTTAAGGTGCTTTACAGATCATTGCTAAGATAAGGCTTTTAACATTCATAGTGTCAACACCAGGCAGCTAAGAGTAAAGTCAATGGATGTGGGTTTCTAATGTTTCCAAAGCATTCCCCAAGAAATACAAATACTGCTATGCTTTTTAGGGGGTGTGTAAAGATTTTGCTTTGGAATTAAAATTTGTACTCTTCTAGATGCACAGATATTTGCACTGATATTGAAAAGTATCATTTAAGTATATCGTGCTTTGCATTCCACTTTCTAAACACATCATGTCAGAAATACTGAGGGACTGGATTTTCTCCTGGTGGTCTGCCCAAGAAGGCAAAGAATATACCACAGGCATTGTTTGTCCGTTCTTTTTCACTGTTGGTGCATAGCAGAAACCAAACAAAGTAACGGAGCTAGAAAAAAAATGGGAGAGATGAAAAAGAGGAAGTAAAAGAAGGCCTGAATGAAATCAAAGGTGTAGAAAATCACTGACCATTTAAAAGAAAAATAAATTAATTAAAGGTGAAATAAGTCAGTAGAAATAAACAGAGATAGCAGCTCAAAATGAGAAGAGGAAGAAGAACGCTGTTTACTTTCAGTGTATTAATGGAATAGTAAACCTAAAGTGGAAAAGTTAAGGAAAAAATCATGAAAGCAGAAAAATAAACTGTAAAAAGATGAAGAAAAATAAAGCCAAGGAATGCTGTAATAATTCCAAGCATCTTAATTACAGGAAAGTGCTTGTAACTGTGCCTTCTATATGCTTATATATATTAATGTCACATACTGAAAATATAATAAAAAGGAAAGAATCTAGGCTTAATGTGATCATGATTTTCTAAGCTGTGACATTTTTTAACACCAACATAATACACCAGGAACCTAACTGAGCATGGAACTTCAGCAAACACTGGAAATTAAGCACTTCAAGAATCCCATTCACTGCCATAGCTTATTAAATCATGTATATGCTTAAATGTACTGCTGGATTAGGGTTTCTGCAGAATGTTAACTTGCAACACCTACAGGAGAAGATAATGTTTTAACAACATCAGTTTCCCTCATTCAAAGTTTTTCTATGACAGCATAGGTTTCTGTGTAAATATTTGGCATCTCTTTTCAGTTGAATCTATTCCCATATCGGTTGATTTTAACAGCAAAATGAAAGTCATCTTCCCAGGATAGACTGATTTTCAACTTGGATGTAGCCTACGGTCCCACTGCCACCCCGTTTGCAAAATTCTTAATTAAGAAAATAGATTTACAAGACAAAGCTGCTGTAGGAAGGGAACATTTTCAGCACCACACACTCAAAATTAATGAGGATGGGAGGTTCAATTGAAGGGATGGGGCTTGGAAAACGTAGAGCAAAATTGCACACGCACAACATTATTACTCTAGCACATTCACTAATTAATCATAAAAAAGAAGGCGGTGGCGAATACCAGATTTCCTAGTCTGTATTCTTGTTTTCTAGCAGATATCTCTGTAAATCCTGCTTATATTATGACTTCCTTGACACAGCACTCAGATAGGGATGTATCAGAGACATCAGCTCCAAATTGCACAATTAATCTAAGGTGACCTGAGTAATTCAGCTAAATGAGGCATGCTCTGAATATGAAAAGGTAGAAGGTATGCAGAAAAAGGGAGCAGAGAATGAAAGGATCGGATCTTAGCTCAAAATAAGACACAGAGATTCTGGTTCACTATTTCCCTGCACTTTTTACCTTTACTTGAATCTCTGTACAAAGTGGATGTTACATGATACAAAAGAACAAGTAAATAAAGATGCATCTCAGTAGTAAAGTAGGACAAGGCTATAATTTAACACATGGGACAAGGCTATGCTAAAAGGCAGCCAAAACCCCCTTCACTGTAGCAACACCCTCTCTGCTCTCTCAGATCTCTTCACTGTAACTTTAAGCCTGACTTTCATAGATTTGTATAAAGATGACAGTCACTTGAATTTCCCATTCAACAGCCCTAATAACTCATCATATTTTTTCCATCTGATTCATTTGTGTTGTTCCATGGTTATATTTTCTCCAACTGAAAAACCTGTAGAGGATTTTCTTATCTCATCATGACCAGGGCACATCCTGCCCATGTCTCACCTCAATAGTTTAATACCTCTGTTCTACCAGTGCCGCTTTTGCAGATTTGCACCATAATTCAGATTTATGAAATGAGCTGAGTTTAGAAAAATGAATATTTAGTAATTAAAAGCAGGAAGAAAGAACAAAACAAAACCAAACAGTTCCACAGTTGTGTGGAAAGAATTGAAAACTGGGGGGAAAAGAAGAAAAATCTTCAAGCTCTTGTGAAACCACAGCCAAAGACAGTAATGTACAAGCTGAACAGCAAAAGAAAAAGAACTGTTGATGACAACTAACTTTATTCAGTGATAGGCAGAGTTTAGTGAGCTGTCTAAAGACAGACTGCCCTAACAAAAGGATCGATTTCTACTTGTGCTCGTGAATTTTTCAGAGGGATGAATAACTCCTTGGGAGTTTTTGCTACAGGAACAAAAAGCTATGCTAAAGCAGCAGCGTTATGTACCTTTGATGATGCTGGGGCATCTTTCAGACAATTGTCTCTTTTTTATACCATTGCTATTAGTGTCACTGTTCAGTTCAGAGTAATTTTAAATGTATCCTTATCTCTTTTGTACTTATCTCCTATAAATCTTATCTGCTGGCTTTGTGAAGGAGGGGACAGTAAGAGTTGTTTGCTTTATGAGCCAAGGTAAAATGTACAAGTTATGGTCTATGCAGCTGCTGAGAATGTGCCTTTTTTCACGTGCAGCTCAGTCAGCCTCTTTTACAATTTCTTTTAATTTTACTATTTTATGAAGAGAGCTCTTGCAGTCCATTATAAGCTACTACCAGAATCAATTAAACATGACACAGTAAAACTGCAGAACAAAGGACAGAAGCTTCACAGGATACGGTATGTTCAATTAATTATTCCATTGTGAATTAGAGGCAATTAAGATTGAAATCTTTTTCATTGATTTGTGCTAGTTTATCTGTGATTGAGCCAGTAGATGAATTGCATAAAAAGACAGAAAGAAGGAGGAGGAGTGAAACAACTTCTAAGAAACATTTAGCTTATTTGGATTTGTTTAAGGTCAGATACCATACGAGACGTTTCTCAAACTTGAGAATTGAAGCAGAAGTTGAGAATGAACGGGGTGAAGAAAACAACTAGCTCTTAATTACATAAATTTGGTGCATAGAGCAGGAATAGGCCTGGCCAAGTATGGCTCTGTGGAGCTTTGCACTGTCTTCTGGAGACCGTAAGGGTCATTTCTCCTGCAAATACCCAGGAGGAACATCCTGGTATCTTAAAGTGTACTTTTCTATGTGGTATTTAAATGCCTTCAAGACATCTGTGATAGAAGCAGCTCACCTGCAATTTGAATCTAGGAATTTTTGCTTTCAAAGTGAAAATGAGATGCCTAAACATCTGAGCTGGAAGGAAGGAGACCATAAAAGCTACCTTAGAAAATGTTTAGAATGGCCCGGAAGTGTAGCTAATAGTGTGTAACTTCTTTTCCTGATAGAGACACACTGCTCTGTGCCTGGTTATCTCTCAGCTCTTCACAGATCTCCCAGTTACACAGTTCCTGAGGACATAATTTTTTCACCATACACTTTGTTTTTGGTGGACTATGCTTTATTCAGCTATCCCGATCCAGCTCCTGAGCAGGAATTAGAAAACAAGGTCACAATACTGCCCTTGACAAAAGTATGCATACAAAGGCAGTCCTCAAGATGTTTACTGTACAACAGGCAAAGTACCCATAATAAAATACCATTATGGTATATTAGGCTTTTTGTGGACTGTGAAATGCTTTGAATGCAAAGGGAATTGCTACATTTCCAAACTCCGGAATACTCCAGTTTTGCGGCCTGCGAAAAGACACTGATATCAGAGAAAGAAAGAACAAATATTAAAAATAAATTTAAGGCATCTTTTAGTCACTTATAAGATACCGTATTTATGAAAGCATGAGAATCATGCTACTCAGTAAGTTGATACGTGGACCTCAAGAGCTATGAATCAGTCAGAAGTTGTTACTGTCTGGTGGCCATTTAAGAAAGTAAGTGAAATAGTCCACATCCCTGTAGGCAGAACAACATCCCAGTAACCATGATATACACTCTGCTGTTACTCCTGCTGCCGCTCTCAACACTCAAAGGAAGATGGAAGTGACCTTAATTTTCTCTCATTGAGGTCATGTCTTCATACCAAGGCTGAGCTGCCTTGACACGCCAGTGTGGGTAACTGTGGAATTGCCACAATATACATGGCTTGCAGAGCAAGGATTTGAGACTCCAAAGGTTAGCAGTGTGCCCACTTCTGCCATCAGTAACATCAGACACAAACACACAACAGAATCCCACCTTTCTGGATATAAAGTGCATTTACGTACGGCTGTGGTGAACATAGATATACATGAATATACACCTTTATGTTCACAAAAGAGAATCCACATGGAAGGAAGTTAATCTCTTCACCAGGATTTTCACAAACTTGATTTTTCTTCCTTTCTTCAAGCATGTATCTGAAGGGGGCCTACAAGGATGCTGGGGAGGGACTCTTCATCAGGGACTGTAGTGACAGGACAAGGGGTAACGGGTTCAAACTTAAACAGGGGAAGTTTAGATTGGATCTAAGGAAGAAATTCTTTACTGAGAGGGTGGTGAGGCACTGCCATGGGTTGCTCAGGGAGGTTGTGAAGGCTCCATCCTTGGCGGTGTTCAAGGCCAGGTTGGATGAGGCCTTGGGTGGCATGGTTTAGTGTGGGGTGTCCCTGCCCATGTCAGGGGGGTTGGAACTGGATGATCTTAAGGTCCTTTCCAACCCTAACTATTCTATGATTCATGTGGGCTCCAACTCTCTGAAAGTAAGAGGTATAGGTGTAAGATAGGCACAATGGCAGAAAAGCACAGACAGGTCCATTAGAGCTTGAAAGCACAGACCCACCAGGAGCTGCTGAGATGTGTACCTACTTCTCTGCACTCACTGTTTTGGATCACAGATGTAGTAAAAGCATTGTTCCCCCATTAACATTTTAAGTGCAAAGAGCAGCGCTGTCTTGCTGAAAAACCAAAGTGCAAGCATAATGAATTGTGCTAAGCTGATTTATTACTGCTCCATTACACTTCTGTATAGATGCTTTTTCTACGTTAGCTTTTCATAACTCAAAATAATTCTTACATACAGGTATACCTACTACACATGCACCTATATCTCTCTTTTTAAATACAGTCATACCTCTGTATATTCAAATGTAGGTGTACATAGAGATACGTACAAGAAATAAGTAGTATGCCACCCTAGATGACAATAAATTCTTGTACATTTGATAAGGAGCACTTACTTTTATATACTTATTTTATATATTTATATATTTGTTAGTACATAACACTGCAATTGCAGAATACATTTTAGCATTAGTAATGTATCATTTATAGATACATTATAAAACTCAAATTCAGAGCAGCAGGTAGGATTTAAGACATTCAGACTTTTTAATGCACTGCATGTTATTGCCTGCTCCTGGAGTTATAACTCCCACCAGGTAAATGCCAGGCTTCTACCAGAACTGCCATAGGCAAACAGTTGTGTCTGAACTTTTCCTCCAAGAAACTGTTTAAAAGATTCAGGGAAACATCCATAAATAACTGTGAATGGTGTTTCTGGTCTAGTTTTGAACTAGGAGAAGAACAAGCTATTGAGAAATCATCTCATCAAAAGACCTTTCTGCAAATAGGCACCTCTAGAAGTAGACACTCACTGAACTACATCCTGGAACCTAAATTTTAACCACGACCCAATTTAGTTGCCTACAGCCTTCTTTTAATCTTACCCTACATGCCCATAATCCCCAAGTTTGGGGTGCGTGTAATTAAACACCAGAAGATTTGCTTCATCTCTATAGATTTCAAGTTAGCTGACTGCAGATATTAAACCAACTACATAGTATGTGTGAAAGTACAATAGTTGTCATTTTGTGTCATTTTTATTAAAATGACATTAAAAACTCATAAAAGAAATGTCTGGAAAGCAATTATTTGCTACATTTTGCTTTTGTAATTCTGTGGCAAAATAGTTCAAGAAAAATAGTGTGTTTCTTAAATCTGCTCCAGTACAATGGAGAACTCAGTACAACGGAGAACCCTACAATTACAGAACTCTGGCATCTCAATGACAGCCCTGTGTCTTCAGTTAATCCTTTGCTTAAACAGGGCAATCTTGGGTCTTGTTTCATTTCTCTGGAGGGAGCTAATCATTTTGCAGCAGCAAAAAGCAGCCTACCATTTGTAAGTGTTCTCACTATAAATCTCAGAAATCACTCTGAAGCATCTCGGGGTCATTTTAATTGCGGTCACTCATTCTCCAGCACAACAGCCCCACAGGGTATATGTGTTTTATTAGATCATTCCTTCAAGTTCTGACTAGAGTCCCAAAAAGTGCATGTAGTCTGAAAAGTGACAGCAAAAATGACATTGTAGGTTCCTATATGTCTTCTCCCAATGGATTCCAGATCTAATTTTCTCACTTCATGAGTGAAAAGGTGCTTATTTTCTCTTCTCTCACTTGCAAACACAGCCTGTGATCTGAAAACCAAGCGGGGTTCTTTCACCTCTTGCCTCATTATCAGTAATAAAGGATCTGCAAGCAGAGTTTTACCATTCTAATGATGAGAATACATTCCAATTTGGTCTTCACTTTTGACTTTACTCCTCTAATCAGATTGTGACTTTTCCTGTCAACACGATAAACATAGTAAGGGCCAACATCGAGTAAGAGGAGGTCACTTTTATGAAGTCATGTGTCATAGTATAACAGCATTTCACATAGATTTGTTAATGTATCAAGAGAAAACTGATATGTGGAACATATCAAAGTTTGTTTCTGAATTTATTGTCTTGAAAGATCATTTTTAAATAACATGAGAACTGGACTTTAATGCCAGCAGGGAATCCTGCTACTTTGTAAGATTATAAGGAAAGAAGAAATCTAGAAGAAGAAATATATATATTTTTTTATTTTAAGATGAGAACACGAGGGAGTACAATGTTTGGCTTTAGACCCCTGACAGCACCATTTTTATTGAACCAGTCATCATTTTTTCTCCCTATTTTTCAGTCAACTAGAGTAGAGACAAATGCTCCCTTTAGGGCAGTGTGGGGTAGCCAACCAGGATCACTCTAATGGGATTGCAAGTGACATTTCACTAGCCTTCATTCCAGGTAGATGTTTCTGCATCAGCAAGCTCTTTTCAGTCCCTTTCTCCTCTCTCGGAAAGCCAAGAAGCTGTTTCCAACAATTACCTTGACCGTATCTGAGCAGGTCAAACTTTAGTCAGTTCATATTACTCTGTCATCTTGAAACTAGAGGTGGGAGAAAGCTGGATTTGGGAGCAATAAAGAGAGAATGTAAAAATTAATATATCCTACTATTATTAACAATAAAACATCAGCCAAATATAGCGATCATAAAATAGTCATGAACTAAAATCAAGGGGTGTGAAACAAATCCTTTAATCTTCTTGCTTCACATCACACTGTTGTGTTTTATGGTAGATGGCACAAAATGCTCTTTGTGCTTTCAGTTGCAGGACTTCTTTATTTTTAATGCGTATACTGCTGTTAACCTCCCCGTCTCTACAAAATCTCATAGTTCATTGCAAAATGTAGTGTAATGCACTTCACCATTCCAATTAGATATGGGTGATTATAACACAATAATTGTGTGCATGTGCTACATCTATACTATCAAGCCATTCTTTTTTAAATATTAAATGGCCTCTTGGGGCAAAAAGTAGGTTAATCAAAATAATACTGTCAAGTAGAGAGTACAGACCTTTTTATAAAAGAAAATTAAGTAGAACTGGTAATTATAACTAGTGTACAACCTTTCAATGTAGTCAATAAGAAAGTCAATTTGCTTAAAATAATGAGGTATTCTGGCATGAACAATCTGTTCATACTTTGTTCCCAAGAGCCTCCAGAGGGAATCAGAGCCCTAGCTGACATTTGATACTTTCTCTCAATTTATCAGCTCTGTGTCAGTCTCAGTTTGTAAGATGGTGGTAGGAAGATGCTTGGAGATTGGCATGAGAAAAGACAGTTGGTTTCCAGTGCCTGAGCTTATCCTTATTAAAAATAAATAAACCCCTCTCACTTCCATCCACACTCCCTCCAAAACTGACTTGGGATGTTTAGATATGGTATTAAACTAACAAGGATAACTAGTGCAATAATAATGAATGCTAGCACCGTTTGGAAGACATGAGGGGATCTTAAGCTTTGGGTTTCACTAAAGAAGATCTGTTTGCAAATTAGTGAGTACGCGAGGAAGCAGATTACCTCCCACCTGCCATTTCACTCCGAGATCGTTTCTATGCTGCCAGAGGACCTGTCAAGGGCCAGTCTTGGTAAGACAATATACTGGATGAGGTCAATTAAGTGGCCAGTTGAGAACAACATTTTCTGCTTCCAGCAGATTCTACAGATTTTAGCCCAAATTACGGGTGCTTGTATTCCCTTCTGCTGCCTTGCCTTCAAACCCATTTGCTTTAGGAAGCTTTTCTTGGAGAATGGAAACAGACAGACGTGTAATTTGGAAGGTTCAGGGTGACAAAAAGCTGTGGTTATCACAAGTTATCCTTCTGGATTTGATATACTGCTCAAAAGTCTCTCTCCACCCAATGTGGAGAAATTTCAACACTCCCAAAATCATGGTTCTCTGTCAAAAAACAGTGTTATTAGAAGAGTGGTCTGGAAAAGAGATATCTCTACGTACACCACAGAGAGGTCACAGCTTATTATCACCTTGCGGTGTCCCTGCCCATGGCAAGGGGGTTGGAACTAGATGATCTTCCGGTCTTTTCCAACCCAAACTGTTCTGCGATCCTATGATTCTAATGAGAATTTGTGCTAATTCACAGTAATACATAACAGTTCATTAAGGTGTGTTGCTTGTTTGGTTTCTGGAATCATCAGTATCTGAATGGAGATGTTCTTCAGATCACCAAAATCAGTCTTTTGACAGAGGCAACTCCAGGTTTAGCAGAGGCCACTGAAACAGCCCTCCAGGATAATTGACATTATTGCTCAGCTAGCCAAAGGAAGGGCAGTAGCTGGCCCATAATCTCAGATCCTGCTCAGTTATGGCCAGGTGAGAATGGTCAATTATCCTGTGCTGAAGGAACTCACAGCGGAGATGAGACAAGTCATTGCCATCACCAGCTTTCAAAAATAACCCCTGAAGATGTGCCTGTGAGACCAAACAGGTAACGCTGCATTTCTTCAGTAAGGGAAAAAGGGGGCTCCGGCACTGGTGATCCTTTTGACTCTGTCACAGAGTAGCGAAAAGCAGACAGATCTCACTGAGGGCAAAAAGCGGCTGAAGAAACAGAGGAGCAGAAACCCTGAAAAGCAACAGGACAGCAAGGTCATCCGCTCATTTCGAAGGCTGTCTCGTTAACTGAGGAATTGATGTGTCCTTTAAAGGCTTGTGTACGTTTGTAAACAGTTCAGGGAAAAGCCCCCGACAGCAGGTACTCAGGAACAAGCAATATGTTTTGAGGGCTTCCTGTGCACAGCCTTGGGCAGGCATCCCAAGCATTGCCAGCCTGCACGGAGCCCAGTGCAGGACCTGGGGAGCTAGCAAAATCCTTGCCTTCACTGGTGCTGTGCCATAGCTAAAAGCTGCCCCATTCCTTTTGGCCTCTGACGAGCTCCATGTAATAGATTTGCTTATCCTGGTAGGGTATAAGGTGAAAGAATATGTTTTCCCAGGCCTCCCCACAGAGGGACATGCCAAGCATTCCTGGGAATGAGAAGAGCCATGCAAAGCCTTGCTGCTTTTGACCTTCTCTGCATGGATGCAGAAGTCCTCTGTGAGACATCCCTCCACGGGATCACAGTCTACCCCAGAGACATCTCTCTGTCTCCTGGGCACAAACACAGATGCAAGCGTGTCCACTGAAATGAAAGCGCTCTGCAAAGTCGCAGCACCCAAAAAACTTCCCTCAGGGAAGCTTTAGTAACACCTGATTCCTAGTACTGTCTAGCTTGTATTGAAGGTAGTTTTCTCTTCAGAAGGGTTTTTAATGTCTCACAGAGGTGTCATCCCTAACAAGCCACTAACACTGCCTTTGGTTTGACTGAAAAACAGATATATTGCAAGCTCTTTCCAAGAATACTCCTCAGCATACTGCATCTGGTCTAGTGAGTGGCAATAGCTGTGGGACAAACAGCTTGCTTTAAAGGAAGGAGCAAAAATATAAAATAGCTAAAGGATAGAAAACCTTATTACTCTCTAATATAAAGAAGAGACAAGAACTGCGTTACCATTAAATCTTCCTAAAAAAATCTTGATTCTTTTCCCAAATAAAGGAACACTTAGGTAGACCGTGTACTTTTCCAAAATAAAGAAAAAATACTGACTTTACAGTGATATATTTCATTCTGTCAGCACCTCTTTTTCTGGAGTTACCAAACACAGAAAGGATCAGTCAGCAACTTCTTACATTTCTACAAATATGAGAAACTGAAAAAAAACCCTGGTTTCAGTCTAATGTTCCTTTTAAAACCTTCCATATGAAAGATCCAGCTAACGTTAAAATGTGAAGTGAGTTACAATAGCAAACAAATTCCTGATGCTGAAAACAGTGCGCGTGGCTTCCATTGGACCACAGCAGTCCAGACAGCTGCCTGTGTCACATTGTCCCATCAATAGATATCTGACCATCTCCTCTAAAATCATGCTATCAAGCTAAGACTAATTATACACTCCTACCTAATTAATTCCATGCTAAAGTTTGACAGGAATTGAGGTGGTAGTGGGAAATATTTCCTACATTCACTACCATGGGGGATTAAGAGAGAAAAGGTTAAACCTTCTCAGTATCACCACATGTCAAACAGAGACCTTGAGTCCTTGAGAATGCATAGCAAGTGATGAAATTGCTTTCTACAAACACTTGTTCAGTTATTTTTAAGATTTCTCTTGCTAGGAAAGTTCAAACAGAAAGAAGTTTTTTCAATGGTTATGTGCAACTGAAGTTACAGGGGAAATTTTCATACAGGGCATAGCTACATAAAGCTGGTAGTAGTTTCACATTCAAGGAACCCATTTGATGGTGTACTTATGCTCTTAATTGGGTTTACCTTCAAACCTACAAGGCACTTGAATTCTAGACGGTTCTTAGCTATATTGCCCAAGTAACTGCTGATCTGGGGTTCTTTGATTTTAGAAAACTTCTTGAGATAATGCCTTAAATGAGGCTGGTCTTCAACGGACGTGTCTCCACCCACCGATGGTTGGGCCCCACTGAACTCTCTCACGTGTAAGTACAATAAGTATATACTGAGTACAGTCAATACTGATTGAAAAGTGCAAGCTGCTCTTGAAAATGTTTCCAGGGCTATCTATAAGACAGAATAAATGCAAAATATTTTACTAAGCGTATACTGCACGGGGTAGAATTTATCTGATCACACATGGGTTTCTGGATGTACATAGATATATGTAAAATATTGGTTTCAGCATTTCACCAACTCCTAACTCCTTTTGTAGAGAGGTAGTCAATATATCCAAGAGTCTCATCCTGGTTTAGATGGCTATATTTCTTTAGATAAGTCTTCCACCTAATCTCCACTGACTCCCATGGATCCTAGATTCTCATAGCTCCAAAGCCTGAGCTCAGACACACACTCATCTATCATCAGATGAATCTCAATTTGTGTTTCTGACTCTCTGATTTAACATTTTTCTAAGTTCTAAGACAAAAAGGTGGGGATATTTTCCTTTTGCAGAAGTTAGAATTTATGCTGTTTCCAAGGGTTAGGATTCTCCAGTCCTAAGGAAAAATACAGTTCAGTCTGTCCACCTTACCAGGATGCCAGTTGTAGCTGGTTATGAATATGCTAGTCCTCATGTGGTTTCAAGTCTCACCCACCCAGTGTGCTGGATTTCATCCACTCAGCAAAATTGACCCCATCTCTCATTATCAAGCAGGCTGATTTCAGCCTCTGTATTTCTCTCCCTGCTTTTTCTAGTCCCTATATGTATATTTATATGTAATTCCCTGTATTAAACTGTGATATTATAAAACTTTGATGGCTTTTGAATGCAGGTTTGTTGTTAATAATAGGTTAAGTGATTTCACATGTTGTCTTAATGAGTCAGTATCAGAAAGCTCATGTATCTCCTTGCTCCATCCTGTGCTTCTGACAGTCAGGAAACTCTGCCACTTCATGGCATGATAAACACAGGCAGTGAACACTAAGTATCAGTAACTGCATTCACACTCCACGAATGTCTTTCACTCTGCTGGATCCCATTGCTCAGTTATAACCGCGTCATTTATACTTTACTGCTCATCATCAGAATCTTCTTATCAAATGTGGCATTTGCTCATTAAGGCTGAGATGTTATTCCCAGGATTCAGGTAAGGATTAACACCAGTAGCAGCTGCATCCTTGTTCTGTAAAAATGTTGTTCTGGAGCATCATTAGAATGATCATCTCCTGCTAGAAATTTGCTTCTTGAAGAAATGAAAGACATTGTCAAATGAAAATTAAAACTTCCTAAATTCCCAGTTAAGTTAACATGCCAGGCATGCATTAAATCAATTCGATGTAAAGCTAACCAAATCAAACTACCTTGCTTTTATTTATTTTTATTTTAAGCAGAGCACAAAGACTCACTTTTGCGTTTGCTTTGCTGCCTGAATATTCAGTGTACTCAAAACACTGAAATATCTGGTGACCTATTTCTGGAACTGAAGATAACATGCAAAAAACCCCGAGCATGGTTTTTGTATGTTGTCTCGAAATACCTTTTATAGATTTGCCAGTCATTATTGCTTCAAAAAGACATTTGTTTACAATATTACTTGTGGGACTTAACACTGTGCTGCATGGAGGAGCTTTGACTTGTGTTGGACCGCTGTAAAAATCAATATCAAAGCACTGGATGTACTGCAGTAGGGAATGCTTATTAATGTACAGGTGAGGGGAGTAGTGAAAATGACCCATCTTAATGCTGTTGACAGCACATTTGTCTTGGTGTCTGATTGGTTTTAATTTATCATCTGATAAATGTCCATTTATGTAATGGAGAGTTAAGTGCTCATTAGTTTACATTTAGCTTTGTGTCTAGAGTCAGGTCAGGCTGCTGTAACTGATGTTACATGAAAGCTATTAATCGTCACAAAAGGTTATTTCAACAAAAACAACTGAAAGGAAATATTATATTTGTAACTGTTCAAATAAAGCCACCCTTTGCATTGTAAACCATTGACTGACTCTACTGTCAACAGAATAGTCTTTCTTGGTGGTTTTGATAGATGTGGAATTGTCTAATAACTTTTGTTTTATACAAGTTTATCAAATCAATTTTTTAGAAATATGAAAATAAATCTATAACCTTCATTACTGGTGAGTGAAGCAGGTGCTATAGAATGCATGAAATTATTAATTCATGTAGTGTCAGACGGTCTGTAGTTCAAAGCCACCTATCTTTTTTCTCTCTCTCAGGCTTTTCCTGTGTTTGCTCAGTCTTACAGCGGAGTTATCAATGCTACTTATAATGAAGATGTTACAATAGATGTCATTACTTCTAGGGCTTTCATCTGAGACCTCCATATCTGATGAACAGCAATGAATGCACAAAAAATGGCATAATCCAAATTCATTGTGTAAAGCTGGGTAGGATTTTCCCTCTGAAATTTATGTAACCATAAATATTTTACCATCTCTCCCAAAATATCATAATGAAAAGCACACAGCTGTTCTCATGGTTCTTTGGCATAGGGTGAGAATGTGCATAAGATCAAGTTATATACTGAACTATAGCCAGGACTACAGAATAGAAACAGAGTCCAAATCAAGGTGCTCTTGAACCTGCACTGCCAAGTATGTCTGCCCTACTCTCACCTGTTAAAGTCACTCAATCTGTTAAGATCCAGTCAAATCTCTTTTCCAGTGTCTCCATCCTGTAAATCTTGACTTTTTCCAGCTTGTAACAAGTTAATATTTGGCTGTGTATGTGAACTCCAACTTCTGCAGCTGAAGTTAAAATACCTTTAGTCTCAAATACTTTTAAACACAGGAAGATAGGGGAGAGATTGGTGTGTGGTGCACAATATTACTGACATCTTAAAACAATACATGTTATGCTTTAAAAGCAATCTTAGGCCAAGCTACACGCTGACTTCAAATCCATTCTGCAGCTGTTTTAATCATATTGAAAAAGCCAAGAAGCTTTTGTACAGCTTTGAAAGGTGAAAAATGAAAAAAGAGGACAATGAACTGCAGGGGGAATTATTTTCCATGTATTTTTGAAAAACAAAGCAAAGGGTTTCATCCAAATGACCACTTCAGTTAGTACCGTACAGCTGAAGTCCTAACCTCAGCTTTCTCATCAATTGAACATGGTTGACCTCCTTCATAAAGTACCTTGGTTTTCAGTGATGAAAAACACAGTGTAATAGCTGCCTGGTGGTGTTTTATATCCCACAGGTCAGGGAGTGCAACTTGTGCTTTGTGTGACTAAGCCATGCTTAAGGAGTATCTATATTAGCTTTCAAATCTAGCCCTTTGACTTAATTTCTCTGCTCAGGAGCCTTTCCAGTAGAGCTCCAAACAAAGGCAAAACTGAGGACATCATGCTTCCAGTGCCTCAAGATTCCAAGTTTTCTGAAGTGCCACAAGTATCTTTTCTCAGATAGCTCCTGTGTTTTCCAGGCATATATAGTTCCTGAGCAGCAGGAACTGAGTGATGGAGAGCTGAGAAGCCTGTACTACCAAAGTCAGAGAGGATTCTTCCCTTAAAGACCAGTGCTAAGGTAGTCTGAGGTGCAGCCACCATGCTTTGGGAAGGTAATAAAGTTCAGCTATATGGATATGAGCCATGCAGTGCTATTTGTTTTCAGGCCATCTTGAGTTACTGTCAGAAAAGTCATCAGAGAGGCAATAGGGAGAGGGGGAAATATCAGTAATCAATAATCATTCGTAAGGTTTCACTGCTATGCAGAATTACTGTAATCTGGATTCCTAGGTTGAAATACAGGATGATGACTTATCTTTCACAAGGTCTATCTCACGCTTTTCTTTCAACTCTATATTCCTGTGGGTCTCAATGGTCTTATTACATTTCACAAGCTTGATTTTGCTTTCACAACCTTGATTTTGCTTTTTGAAGTTGTGCTCATCAGTTTGAAAAAACTTCTGTACATTTTCAATCATTCTCCTGAAACTGAAAAGGGTGCAATTGAAAACAATCTTAATTTTTATTACAGGCTTAACCATCAACATTTAGCCAGTTCCTGCAGCCTGTTTGTACCTGTTTGTAAAAAGAAATGTTCTTACTACTGCTTTCAAGAGAGGAATGGCGAAGAAGAAAGGTTCACAAATTTTCATAAGTCCAGAGAGTTGAGATTTGAAAACAAAACTTCCAGCTGTTTTCTAGAGCAATCCTCATCTCACACACACTCTGAGCTGAAGCCTAAGTACACAACATTCCTCAAGCAGTCCATGCCCCCACCCTCCACAGCTTATCAAGTTCCAATCCTTCAATAATGCTCACAACTTTGTGAGAAATCAGGACTTTTTCAGAGAAAGTGGAGGGATCAGGTGAGGTTATTTTGTTTGCCGAGGTCAAAATGTGAAGCCAAACCTTCCCATAAGCTAAATCCCTTTCTACTTTTTTATAGCCAAAGTATTTAGGATCAATTCTTCATTATAAATTTCCCTCTGACAGGTATCTGACATCATAAATTTAGCACAGAGGAGATGAGATTTTCCCCGTTTTAAGCTTGTGTGGCTTACAATGAAATGCTGTTATGTTTCTTTCTCAGCATCCTCATTTTGGTATCCTTATCACTCTCAAAGCCTATAAAAATTTCATCTGGGTAATCTTGACCTGGCAATAATTACATGGAAAACTCATAAACAAAAAGTGCATTATTTGGAAGCAAATTAACTTAATTTTTTTTTCAGTTTCAAATATCGAGCAATTAATAAACCTGACCAATTCCACTAACTGTGTGTTGGCAAAATAATTTTACCTCTGCCTCTCAAATTCTTCTGACAGATATCAAAAAGGAACTAAACACAACCTGCAACATCAAACAATGATTTTCTATAGCACTGTTTCCTGTATCATGCAACATATGAACTGAGCAACTAGCTGGAAAAAAAGTAATCATTATCATTTTCTACAAACTTGCAAACAGAGTGGTATCTCTTAAAACAAAACAGCAAATATGTTTAAGAAGCAGTTTATGCAAAGAATGTGTCCTTAATAGGGACAAAGTTCTTTCTTAGAAAAAAATTACTCTCAGGATGAAAAAAATCTCTGCATCAGCACTAGCAACAAAACCCAGATTTTATATAAATTTCAGAGGATTTAATTAAGATAATCAATCAATTAAAGCATTTGAGAGTAAGTGATATTCAGTATCTATGGGGCAGAAAGTGATAGCAAATTGCAAAGACTGTTAACACATCAACTGCTACAACATAGAAAATAGTCATGCAAAATGGAGAGCTTGTAGCTCAAAGGCAAGGCTAGACAAAAAAAGCAATTATGTTCTTATCTACTGACAATTGCAAAAGGAGAAGTCAAGTGCAATATTATGTATTAAGAGGCAAAGTACCAAACATGAGGCCCCAGCCATAATTTTTATTTCAGATGTGTAATTACATGAAGTTATAAGACAACACAAGAAAAGAAACCTTTTTTTTCCACCTCTGTGATTAGTTCTTGTTAAATCACCAGCTTACTTTGGGTTTAGTCCTGAATGGAAATAAAGTTTAGTCAAAACCTACCTTGCTTAGTTTTGCTCTGTAAAGTTTTGATGGATTGATTCAGCTTTATTATTATCCATGCAACAAGCCAAAGAAATATGGAAAGCAAGTAAGAAAGATATGGTTCCTCTGAATGGGATAGAAGTTGCTTCAGTTGGAGTAAGAATTCCAGTGATCTTTTCAGTATTTTAACTAAACAGGTTGCATACCTAGTTATTATGTATTTAGCAAAGGCTTGTTATAGATATTAATGTGCTTTATTTTTTTCTCTTTGTTGAATAGAAATGTTCCAATCACCATTGCCTGAGATGTGTGTACCTTAAACAGGACTGATCTAGGGTCAAAACAATCCATTATTGGTTAGCTGGCAACAATTAACATTTGGGTAATTGTGATACATTTGTACCTTCATATTAGTAACAGCAGATCAGGGTAAACTTTTGAACCAAATCAGCACTGAAGAAACTGAAATACAAGGTTTTGTAGGGAGCTGGCATAGAGTAATGACTGCAAATCACATTATCAAACAATAACAGAACACACGCACCACTTCAGAAAAAATTGGGATGAAGGCTCCCATCTGCAGGTACAAGTAACATCAATAAGACGGATGGTTTCTTGATAACACAGGATCACATTCTGAGTCACTGCTGAACATGCTAGAACGTACAATGCCACTGCACGAAAACACACCACAACACCAAGGGGCTTGGTGTTACGGGTTGGGGTTTTTACTTATTTGTGTAACTGTATTACATGAGGCCAGTGAGGAAACCCTATAGTTTCAGTAGAAACACAGAACGGAGACTGCCTGGGTCAGGAATTTGCAATCTAAATATAGCTCTTGTTTTGTAAAGGGCAGGGTAAAAATTCTCTGTTCAGTCTGGCCAGCACTGGTTTAGCATGTGCATCACATTCCTTTTTTTCCATTCTGTATTCCAAGACCAATCAGGAGGGATCAACTAAGAAGCGTAGTTCGGGCAGAATAGACTTACTGTTTTCATTTTTTTTCTACATAAATAATGCAATGTTATTATGGAAAGGAATAGAAAAAGATTATCCTCTTTTCAGTTCCAGACACTGGATGAAGGTTGAAAAATATATTACAGCACTTCGCAATGTTACACTTGCAGAGAGTATTTGAATATCAATAAGCAGAGAGATTTTTAAATGGATATTTACATATAATATTGCTGTATGTTTACATTTAATATCATATTGGATTTAATTTTATTATGTTCAAGAAAGCAATTGAGTGAAGAATAAACACTGTGGGATGTTATCTCATTGATATGCAGAATCAATATGATAATCAAGTTGCTGATATAAACTCATAAGAAAAAGCTTCTGACATTTCATCTAGGATCCCTAATTTCATATTTACAGTGTGGCATGAAACGATATCCTTCAGTCTTACTGTTTAACTAGGAAGATTACTCTTGTATCAATTTCTATTTTTTTTCTAATTACTTCTGCCCACCTTTCAAATGATTCCAGACTAATTCTGGTCTCTACCAAGAAAAATCATGAAGATTTTTTTTCTTTTAAAAACAGTTTAATCATAGAATCACAGAATATTCACAAACATAAGGTGAATATATAAAACAAAACATCATCCTAAACCTATGCTATAATCCTTGTGAGAAGTATGTTAGTCTTTATGAGTTAGAGTGGTTAGCATGTGTTTCCAACATCCTAAACAAGTGTAAGCTTGTGAAGAAAATTAAAGAGGGTATACCTTGTGTTCTTAGCAAAGATTATAGTTGGGCATGATGACTATTAGGTATACGGCTGATGCATATTAGGGAAGTAATTTCTCTTCCCTATTTTCACTATCATTTCATTCCTTTATTTAGCAAGTGCAATTCAAATAAGCCTCCACACCTTCAGTGGATGGCATATGCTCACTAACAGATTAGCTACAATACGTACCTAGATGCTCCTCAGAAAAGCAAAACTATAAACCAATACACTTCCCTAAATTTCATAACCAGCACCCATAGGGTGGATTTATTGCATGAACTCTCTAAGGGTGTAGGTATCATCCTTAAATGTCTAGAGCCAATGGCAGTAGTGCAGGGAACATACCAGAGATGGGGACTTGCTGGGATTTTGGGGCAGGGCACTGACAAGGTGCGAAGCTGGAGAATTCTTCACTTTGGCTGGAGATGTTTTATTACCCTCTGGGTCTGTGCACTGATAAGACTATGAACTAAATGTTCTCATCTATTTAGACCTGTGTTTAAACATTACTAACAAATCATAGAGTCACAGAACGGTATGAGCTGGAAGGGATCTTAAAGCTCATCTTGTTCCAAGCCCCCTGCCATGGGCAGGGACACCCTCCACTAAACCAGGTTACAGTTTACTCTCCCCCTGGATCATCCCTCATGGCGATATCACACACAGGGCAGATGTGTTACCCCTGCAACAGACTAAGCAAATGCAACGGTGGCAAACCGCTTTTCACACGTCTTCAGTGACGTGAGAACACCTCCTGAAATATGTTTCTCTGTCTGAATTAAATAAGCTTATCCTTTTGCAAACTGTTCTATAAAAAGTTATGAGAGCCGACTGTCTCTAAACCTGATATATCATTAAAGCTTCTACAACATTCCAGGTATTGCCACTAGTAATTTTGTAAGTTAGAATTGATTGGGTCTCTATTCAAGAATAAAAAAGGAGTGCAGTGCCAAGAATGTTGACAAGGAGCGATATGAACCCAGCCTTATCTCAGTGTTATTGCTCCTGCCAGTCACTATCTTACTATTAAGATAAAGCAAGTTACCCCAGCGTGTAAGCCACTGATTGAAAGCTGGATAATGATTTCTGGAGTTTCACTGCAGCTGCAATATTGGAGACAGTCTGGAAGAAGATGGATTGGCAAATTGCAAATTTACGTTTTAGGATGTGCACATAAAAAGCAATATAATGAATTTATATACCTGTTCATATATGTACCTCTCTGACTTTCATTGGCATAAACAAATGGCATCTACTTTTCATAAATAGGTATACATAAATATGTCATCTCTGTTTGTTGATATGGCATTTTACCTATGCAGAGATATTTAAACATAAAAAAGGCATTATTTCTATTCTGAATGGTTCCATTAGAGTGATATATACCTCAATATTTGAGAAATATCAGTGTAGCTTACATATTGTATACCTATAAGCACTGTATTGCATATATGTGAAATTTATATGTGGACAATCCAGTCCTGTAAAAGGGTTCATGCCTTTAAGTGGCTTTTGGATCAGTCCCAATACGTATGTCTTGTCTAGATGCAGTAGAATTTAATACTTTTCTTTCTTGTTGGCTGTCTGATAAGTTATGGTTGCAACAAGCAGGAACTGTGCTGGGGGAAAAGAGGTTATGAGATTCCAGAAGTGTATGTGTTCCAAAGAAGAATTAAACTAAGACTGCAAACATATTTGAAGAGACAGAGGCAGACCTCATAAGACAGTAATAGGACATTCCTTTAAGGTGCTAAAAGCAAATTCCTCTTATACATAATTCACAATCTGCACCTCAGTATCCACACCTCAGATTCACTACATAACCACTAGGTTATTAACAGTTTGGGAGTGACATTTGCTTTTACTTGTTCTGTGAGAGTATATTTCTTATCAAAACTGATATGTGGTTCAAGAATTATATGTTTGTTCAGGAAACCTTTTTGGACTATCCTCAACCAACTCTGCAAGACAGCTTTCAGTTTCAAAGTTAGTTGCCTCCCAGGTTCCTCTGGCTTCATCCTCCAAGTTATCTAGTGAAGCAAGGATGTGCTCAGTGGTTTATATGTCTTTATAAATCATCTACGCGCCAGAGCATGGGCTAAGTTAGGCTTTCAGGGGTTAACATAACATTTTAAAAATTAAATAGCTCGTTACTGTAGGGCTTCCTTTGTATTCAATGGATAGCAACAAGCACCTCAACAAAATAACTCATTTAAACTTTTATATTGCGATCTCTTCTAGAGATTCCTCTTTGGGAAGACAGCAACATAGGAGCAGTGTTCCCCTAACACTATCCTACAATTCTTGCAGAATTCTCAATCCATCATGTTTATTTCATCCGTTTTTTTCTCTCATTGTCCTAACCATTTATATTTCGGGATATTTTTTAAACTTTACCAGCAATGCAATTATGAAGTGCTCACTTGGTGAGAAAGTCTACATATACCCATCTTCAACATTAAGTGCATACCGAGTTAAAGAGCTAACAACAAATTTTCACAATTTATATCATTCGATATTTGCGTCACACCACTTTGTACAACTGACAAAAGAACAAAACCATGAATGTTTTACCTCCTTCTGTACTATTCCAGGTAGAAACTGCTGCTTTTATTTTGTAGTAAACAGAATAGTTGCTATTATTTCTTTCTCCGTTTTACTATTTGCATGAGCTCAAAACACTGAATTCCATAGAAATTGAGGGGTTGGGGTTTGGGTTTTATTTTAGTATGAGCTTATAGCTATGAAATCAACACTGTTCTACTTTTTAGTGTTGGGCTAGAAAGTCAACAGGATTGTCCTTCAGACTTTGTCCAGCCTGCCTGCAATAAGCCTTATTGTCAGTATCCACTTAAAACAATGATAAAAACCAAATATACCATAAGGTATGAAATCAGAAATAGCTAGTGGATTGCTGCCAATCTTGATCATTATGACAGCTTTCGGATTTATTGTGTTAATTGATTGCATTAAAGGATTGTCTGATCTAAGTCTTTTCCAGTTTTTAATGGATGTTTAATGGATTTCAGGAAAACAATACTTTAATCTGTGCTGGCACAAATTATAGTTTGGTGTGAAATTCAGAAAAGGAAATTAGGACATTCTCTACCTACCATGTTTAGGTCTAAACCATGACAGTGTTGTATAAAGTCTTATGTAGGCTCTGTTTATGTTACATATGTCATACTTATATAAGCTGGCATCCTCTACATACCTTGAAATCCCTTGTAGACTATAAGCAAGCAGTATTATCTCAATTTTTAATACGTGGAAATTTAAGCATAGAGGCTAATCTGAAGTTCTGTTTAGCATAAAACTTTTCATCCGGGTTTTACATTAGCTGCTTCTCTCTAGTGTGTTGGAATTTCTAAAGAATAATACATATATTATACACTTGTAAGACTGAAATTTTTCTTCAGTCTATACGTAGCAGATGAGGAATAAGAAAGAGAAGTGACTTTCCTAAAGCTGGGCAGATGATGTGTGTCAGAATATACATCCTGCATCTTAGAAGTCTCCTCGTCTAGTGCGGAATACTGAAGTTATTCTTGCCTTCCTTTTTAAACCAAGAGCTTCCTACTCAGTCATTGAATGCTGACAGATGTGTTCAGATCTGAAGATCACTCTTGTTGTGAGGAGCTTATTGTCTAAATAGAGTGTAATGGACTGTCTAAATTCCCAATCCACATAAATTGGGATTAAGGCTTCAAGAACCTAAATCCCACTTAATGATCCAGTTTACTTCATTTTCAGATGAGGCTACCAGTAAAGATACCCTTATTGATAAGTCATCTCTTTACTCGGTACCTAACTTGAATTGCCCAAATATGCTCAAGAATTCTTGCTGTGCAGAGTTGGAAACATTTCTTGCTGTAGTTTCTGCTTTAGTCAATCATGCAGATGTGCCCGGAGAAGCCCCAAGGCTGGAAATGGACAGGACCACAACTGCATGAGGACTGCACAGCTTTGCATAACTAGGACATGAAGGATTTTGGGTGAGAATGCCTTCCATTCCTCTGTTGTCACTACTGTAAGAACAAAGACAAGAATAAAACCTCCCAGAGTGAGGTGGAAATCCCTTGGCTACCAACATTCAGCTGCCTTTCGTTGTGAACTCTGATTTCTGGTCCATGATTTGCTCTTCTCACACAGTGCTTCATCTTCAAGATATTCTCACTCAGGACACTCCAAAACTGCAAATTAAGCATTCAAAGCTGGACTGAACTCTGCATTTTAAAAGGCATTGATCTGTCCCCATTAGCCATACACATTGGGTACAAACTGAGGTAGATGTGTTTTCTCCTCTTCTCCACTTCCTTTTCTCCCCAGGTTTATATTCTCAAAAGTTCAGTAAGACAACGTCAATACTCGACATTAAAATCTTCCCAGTAAATATCCACCATGAATCTCCCAATTCCCATGTTCCATCATGTTATTGGGTTTTTTCCCAGTTTGTTTACTGACACTTCTTAATTTAATGGTCTGCAATGGCTACTTTTAAAGATGAGCCCTGGGTAGAAATTTTGAAGGTGAGAATGTGGTTAAACATCCTCAGCCTAAGGGAGTTCAAACCCACACCACAGAACACCCTAATTATTCAGGTTTGGAGTATCCTAAGGAACGAAATATCAGAACGGGAAGTGATGAGAAAGCAAGGTCTTTTAAGCAGAGCAAGGAAATGCTATTAAGGAAGGACAACAAAGACACAAACAGCTCAGAATTTGAAAGGGAAGAGCCCAGATTTGAAGCTAGGAGAGACTCTGAAAAGAGGAAACTGCCTTCTATCCAATCCAGATCTCATTGATGTTATTTTTTTGCTGATGAAGCCAGAAGCATAATACACCAGTATTTCACAGTACTGCTAATTTTCTGCTCAAGGTGCAGCCTTTTTTTTTGCAGATGTGCCATAACTTGTAAACTACTGATTATGAAACTATGCTAAATAACATGTTAATGCAAAATTTTGTCTGTACTGATTTTTATTAATCTGGCATACATATGTGCCTATGCCAAGTTATAAAATATGTCAGTTGTTTCACTGATTTACAGTATGAATTGCAGACTGCCACAACTTAAATTACTTCAGGGTGTGCAACAGTGCTTGGACTCCCAGTTTCATCATTCAGGATTAGTTATTAAGAAACTGAGATAATACTAAAACACCAATCCCCCATACGTAGTGAGTGACTTCTATAGGGAAATATGTGGTGTAAATGAGGTAAAAACAGAGCAAAGGCTGCAAATCTTCTGGAGTTTAGTATGCAGTTAGCAGCATGTAGATCCATGAATGTGATTAACAGTCTCCTGCAAGTAAGACAGCTCCTTTAGCTGTCAAGATTTTCACAAAGCAAAACCCAATTACACATAAACAGATCTTGAATCCTCCCTCTAGGCTTGTGTTTCTCTTAGCTATAGATTTTCATTCTTACTTTTTTTTCCCCCAAATGTAATATTTAATACATCTAAAGGTTGCCATTTTATTGAGGAATTCAGACAATGTAATCCCCTGGGTGGCTTTCTTTGATCATATGTGGTACATTTTAAATTGAATATATTGACAGCATATTATAACATGCTTTGTCTTGTAAATTAATCTTCAGTTAGTTTTTAATGTAAGTCAAATATGAATTGCAATCAGTTCTCGGTTTTGTGTTTTAATATCATGACCGTTTCTTTCATGAAAGGGCAAAAACCTTCTGTAAATAGCTTTGGGCTACTTTCAAGTAAAGCATGTCATTTCATCTCAAAGGGCGCAGTGAAGGTCACCTGGGACAAGGTTCATGTGCTTTAACTCAGGCATCTAAAAATTGCTTCTCTAAATCTGAGCTACATGAGTTCCCTGCATAGACTACAAAACAGAAATTATTACTTTTTAAGAGTTATTAATTTTCTCAAAACCAACCAGTTTTGCTAGGTCAAGTGAATTAATCTCTGAAGATGCCTATTTCTCTCTAGCAACTCTAGAAAGAGCCTGTATTGTCCAACTCAGACCTCGATACATTTTTAGATATTTTTTAGATAAGGTAGGATTAAGTTGCTAAAAATAGATGCGCAGGGTCATTTGAGATGCCTTCTGGTATCCAAGACATGTGCATGTTGAGACGGATATGATGCAGAGCCTACAGGAGGCCCAAGAACTTGTAAACTAGCAACTAGAGACGAGGCAAAATAATCCCCAACACATAATGAACACCAAATTGTCTATTTGAGTTAACTGAATTCTATCCTTGATTTTAAGTGACATATATTCCACCCCAAGTTACTTCAGCAAATGGGGAGGGCAGTAAAGGATTACCTTTCCTTCCCTAGAGTGCTGGTTTAAGGTTAGGTGACTCACATTCAGTGGGTTTGAGACTGAGATGTTGGCAATTGGACATCAACAAATAGTTGTGCAGCTAGATGTCAACATACAGTTGTGTATCCTGTGAGCTGAGTAGCTGAACTCTCATGACCACCAGTTGCCCATATGTATGTATCTTCCACAAACTGTGCTGCTGAAGTGTATCTTAGGCATTCACATATTGTATTGGTGGCTATGATACAGGACTTACAAGTGACTCACGCTCATCTGGACTTGTAGCGGAAGTACAGATGAGGTGCCAGTGGCAACTCCAGTAACTTCAATGCCAACATGTGGGCAAATAGATCAAGCCCCTCTTGATACAGCTGTTGGAATCTAGACAACCACAGAGTAGATAGAGTAGATAGTAGACAACCCATGAGAAATACTTGTGATTCATCATACAAATCACAACTTAGATAAGTGATTTTCTCAGATCTCCATTAACTGTCATGTAGGGTCTGGTAGCTGGTGCCCATGTAAGTGACTCAGTCTGCAGCTGAATTAATCCAATAGCAAAAGCTGATTGAACTTTGGTTTGTGTGACACAAGGTACTTCTCATCTAGTCCTCTCTATACATTTCTCAATGTAGTTCCCCCTTATTCATTATCAGTGTTAGAAGTGAGATAGAAGAATTCAGGAATTCTTCTTTTGGTTGGCTGTGACCATGACACTTCCACTGAAAGCTGTGGGACTAATTGGATTGTCCTTAAAATGTTTGATAAATGGGATGACATCATGTCCCCTAAAACAATGTTTTGTGTGTAAAATGTCTCAGAAAAATTACTTATCTCCACAGCACCAAAAAAACCTACTTAAATACTGGCAGCAACTTTAAAGGAATTCCCTGTTTATCTGCTCAAATGAACAGATTTAAAAGTAACTTAAAATCACGGTCTCTATTTGCAAAAGTACTTATGAAGAGTCTGGAGAGGCCTTTAATCTAACAGACAGAGGCAGGATAAGGTCTAATAATTGCATGCTGAAATCTAAGAAGTTCAAGCTAGAATTAAAAGGAACTAATTTTTTAACTGTATAATGAGCTAACTGACTGTGGCAAATTACTAACTGTCATTGTAGTCCTTAAATCAAGTTCAGATATGCTTATAAAACATACATCTTAGTTTAACAACATATAGCTGGGCTTGAGGCAGGAATCCCTGGATGAAATACGGCATGCGTTACGCAGGAACTCAGACTACACAGAGAACAAACTAGTTAATCATAATGGTCCTCCATGGCTTTGAATCCACAAAGCAATAGGTAAGGTATTAATTTCAAGCAATAGGCAAGATATGTTCATGTAAAAGTTAATTTACTTGCGGTCTTTAATCCCACCTTCTCCTTGTATACTTGTTTCTGCCCGTACGTGGGACTCAATTCTGCTGCTAATCTGTGAGAGACTGAAATACCTTAACAACCAGGGTTTAATTTACATCTCGCTTCAGTGACAGGATTTACATTTAGCTGAAATAATAGTAACTAAGAGGAAGACTGTACACTTTCATATTTGCTTGACCTAATATTTCATGGCATCTGAGTTTCCGTATTTAGGAGACATCTCCTGGTTTAGTCTAGCTGCTACTACAGCTGTATCTCAGAAAAGAACCCTCTTGCAGATCATTGATGGGGTCCTGTTTCTGGAGGTTTAGGTGACCACATAATGTTTATGTAGACAGCCCTGGAAATGTATAACTTCCTCTCCCTCACCTTACAGAGAACTGTTATATTTATGGGACAAAAAGAATACTAAAGACTCAGCTAACCATAGAAGAATTACACATTAATTGAGATGCCCTTTAAAATGCAAGTGGCTAGGCATCATCTTAGCAGTTCTGACCTCACTTGTTGCTTTTCTGTCCAAAAGAGTGAATTAGAAACAGGAGCATCCTAGTGCCAGTATCTAATGGTCACCTGGAAAACATCTGGAAAGCATCTGGAAAACAGCGAGCTTTGCTAATCCTTGAGTTTTAAAGAAGTCCATAAGTAACCAGCTTCAACGGTGGCTTGTGATGTAAAGGATGGAGAAAAATCACATGAAAAAATGGTAAACCTGGGTAGTGATCTATATATCTATTTTACTGTGAACTCTTCCTTGGGAAAGAGAGAACTATGCAGAAAATACAGAGATACTGCCATTACCAATGTAAAAAGCTCTTACCAATGTATCAGCTGGGATAAGTTGCACTCAGAAAGACCAAAATCATCAAATGTTGCTGCTATCAGGCACCCTATGGTCTGGTCCATTTCTCTATGTGTAGTATTTTCTGTCAGCATCAGTAGACTGCATTTTGGAGTGTGGTGGGTGCACTGTGAAATCTCTATGCATTATATTCATGGTTTTGGATACAGTACTTTTGAATTTCGTGACTCTTATGCTGCAGAATACTCAAGAATGACACTTATCTGTAACGGAAATGGGAAAGCAAAGAGAAGCCTTTTTCTGTGCATGCCTTTGGTCTTAAAAACATGTATGTGCAGGAGTGGGAGGTGCATTTGTCACTGTAACCACTTCTTACTTTCTGGTGAGAACTAGGATGCAAAGGCAAGATTTCATTCCCTGTTCATGTCAGTAGTCATTCTAAGCATATAAGAATGTGGCACTTTGCTTTTCAGTGTGAAACAGGACTAGACTGGGAAGACAGAAATTATAACTTCATTTTTAAGATTTAATTTTTTACAAACCACAAGGCCTCCAAAAATAAAACCCTCAACCCCTATATCTTTACTTTTTTCTGCCAGAAATCTCTGGTTTTGTGTCTTATGGGATTCGATCCCAAATTTCCTACTGAGTTCAGGACAAATAGTAACATGTAGAGATAGGCAGCATTGAGGAATTTTGAGGCTAGCAAGATGCTGAACCTTTATTTGTACATCTCAGCTTCCTTCTGTTAAGCAATAATTCCAATCTCTTTGACCAGGTGGGAATTTTTATTGGTTTTATTCATCACAAGGACTCCACAAACACCACTTTGTCACCTTGCTAATTTCCCAGATCCAGTTTGTTCTGGTCATGCAAGTGTCTGCATGGTGGATGTTCATGCAGAGATGAATTTGTTTATATGCAATAGGTCTAAAATTAGATGAGTTTAGATTTATCTGCTTCAGAACCACCTTTGCTGACTGATGTCTTTATGTTCTGTTGTTCACTGAATTTTTTCTCATTATAAAGGACCATTGTTTGTAAACTATAAGCAGATCACAGACAAATGACATTTAGCATATAGTATTTTCACATTAGTTCCTTTGAAATAAGTATACAAGAATATAATGGAAGAACAGATAGGTACATTTACCCATTCGTTAAGTTATGCCCATGCATAACTCTTCACCTTATGACAAGGTCTGCAAAGAAGAGTTGGTAACTTAGTGCTCAACCTCCCTTAGGGGTCAATAAGAATTAAACTCAAAAATCCGCTAGGCACAGATGAAAATTTCAGTTCTAACTGAAATTGTAACACATTTGTAACCTCAGATCTACCAAAGTGTTCAAAGCAGGATCCATACAGGTTTTTTGAGTTATAAGTTCCATGGAAATCAACGGGAACTAGCTGCCTAAATGCCTCATGCATTTGGGCAGTGTGAAAGTATAACTTTTATCTTGCTGGACTTTATTTTTGTTCTTATAGCTTGGAAAATGGATACCTTCTTTGCCTTAGATCAGTATTTTTTCTGTCTATTGTTTTTAATTGCTTTTGAATTATTCCCCACCAGTTATCACTATCCCTAATTCAAATATGGATTGAAAAATATTACAAAGAACTCCATCCATCATCAGAAAGACAGTTTCTAAAGGTAAGTCCACATGGTTTGCTGTGATACAGACCTAATAACTGGCTTTTCAACCTGCAATAAATATTCCTTTCCCTGTCCTCTTCTGATTGATCCATAATTAACACTAGGGAGACAAAGATTTAACTATCTGACAGATATTTATTTAAAATACCTTCTGCTGCATATATTAACATTTCTTTATCTACTTTTTTTAAAGCAGCTTTGAGTTCAGCAATAAAATCAGATCCAGAGTTTGGTTATGTTAATAGCCTTTCATGGCAGTGGTGTAGATCAATTTGGAAAAAGCACTGAATCAGTCATCTGCAATATAATTGTATGTGTTTACACTGTAGAAATGTTTTTAGCATAAAACACAATAGAAACATATGACTCACATCAATATCACTTATGATGGATAAATTGTGAAGTTTGGTGAAAAGGAAGATTAAACGCTTTTCACATACATGTACTGATGGCATATATTTATATATTAACTAAGTCTTTATCCTGAGCTTCTGCGAAAAGGCAGAACTGCAAATAACTGCTACAATCCCCTCAAATATAAATAGTGCCCCTCAAAGAGAAGGTCTAAGAGCCCATGTGTGAGGTTAATTTTATTGCTAGCTCTGGCTATCTCATCTCTTGTATCTGCCTACTAAATGCCCAGAAACAAGCTGATAAAATAGGATTTCTCTTTTTTTTTCCTTTTCCGTCCTTCCATTTTCCTTTTCTTCCTTTCCTTTTCCTTCCCTTCCCTTCTGGATGCAAATACAACATGAGATTTTTGGAAGCCAGCTAGGGGACACCACCACAACACTGCTATTAATGTCAATGTTTTTGCAGGAAGCTCTCACCACTTCAAACTGTGGCTGGCTGAGCAATCTGGGGTGCAGGAACCCCACAGGGACAGCCACTGAGGTTGCTGCTGACCAGTAAAGAATAGGACAATGTGCCTATTCTTTATGTCATTTATGCCGCATGGTGAATCTGCTTAGGGTGGCTGTAGGAGCCAAAATCACTTTTGAAACAAATAGAGATAATCCAGGTTACGGATCTGTCAGGATGTACAACACACAATCTTGTTGATCCCAGTTATTTTGCTATTATCTATAGTGTGGTTCACTGGAAGCTTAGCAATGGGGTTTATCTGTCCTTTGTGACAAAATCTTCCTTGACAAATGAATGAGAAAGATGTTATGGGTTCAATACTTATTTTGCCAGAAAAGTCTTTGTGTACGTTCTTTGTACATGTACATATAAAGATGTATCTAGAATAGAAGAATCTATTATAGACATGTTCTAATGCTATTGTCATCACAACAATATTTGGGCACTTTCAGATTAAGCCTTAAGGTCCATGATTAAGACCTAATTTACAGCTCAGCTTCTCCCACAGAAGAATCCAGTGTGAAATACAGTGCATTGTTTTGAGATGGTTTTATTTTGTTTGGGGTTTATTTTCAACATATATGCTGAGGTCTGACAAGATGAACACTGTTTTCAAAAGCAGCAAAGTTGCAGATGGAGGAAATTATTTGTTTACAGTATTGTCTATCAAAGAAATGTCACAGATAGATGGGGTTTACTCAAATATTAGAGTTTGCAACCAGTTCTCTGATTTAGCTGGGTAATAAGTATATACTCAGGCAGCAAGACAGCTTGCTGTTGGCTACATATATCATGTTCAAAAGCACAGAGGAAGCCCAACAAAGCCACTGGTAATTTGCACTCACTAAATTGGATACAGATCCACCTTTTTCTCCAACAGTAGCCTAGAATAACAAAGGTTTTGGGAAAAATGCCTGGGTTTGGTTGAACATTTCTTCTCATTGGCTATCTGCCACCACAAACACAGAGGGGATATAATAACAGTCATTTGGAGTTCTGTAAACCTTGTCATCTGAGGACCTCAGAATGCTTTCCAAGTGTTAATTAAATCCTCACAACATCCATGTACCCATGCATAGCAGATTTCAGGTTGTTAGGCTCTCCCTGTGACCACAGCAGCTCACTAACTCTATTGCTCTTGGTAGACTTCAGACCCTTTCACACCAGAGGCAAGAGCTGCGTCTCGGTCGCTGCACTGCCAACCCCAACACTGGCATTGTGGTTTCCACTTAACTCTTTCAAAATAAAATTAGGTGAATTTTTCAGAGAAATTGAACACCAGACTTTAACTGCAGAGGAGCTTGAAGATACGTTAACCTGGTTTGGGGGATAATGCTTTATTAGCAGCTTCAGAGACAGCAGCTTAAAAAAACCACTCAGGTCAGTACAGAAAGAAATCATTCCTTAGTTCTGCAAAAGCACACAATACCTCCCCATGTTGCCGATTTCAAGCAATAAAAAATCATGAGTTCACTCCAAAAAGTTCTTTTAATAGTCTTTTTGTCTTCAGGCTTTTTGTTCCCTGCCCAGTTCTTGAAACATTAGAGTTTTAAAGTTCTTTGAGGTGGGAGAAGATTTTTCCCACAACACTAAAGAAATGAAAACAGATATTCTTTTCAAGTCATATGGGTCATTAAGCTAGGAAAGAATCAAATATTGCAAGATGTAGTATAACTCAATAGGAGTTAGCAGTGTTGTTTGTTTACCTTCTTAACACAGCATTATTTTCTCTTAATAGTCAGCTCCGAAAAGACACTCAATCTCAAACTCTGTGCGGAAAGAGCTCTATCTTTCTTGCTGCACTGTAATGGGTATCATGCAATATGTTTGTGAATATGAATATATTTGGCGTGATGATCTCAAACAAAGTTCCATCTGAATGCTGTTTTCATTTTTCCCCTTCCTATGCATATTTGTTTAATCTACTGAGTGCATGTAAATAAATCCAGCACTAAGCTCTATGGAGAAGCGAGAGTAAGGATGTACTGCAGTACACACAAAGCTTTGCCTTGTTAGCTCCTGTCCATGTAGTTTGTGTTCTCAGTTCTGATCATCTTGAATTCAGATCCCATTATGTCACCTATGGAGACAAGTAAGGCATGCAGATACCAGTAAATATTCTCCAGGCAGCCTTCTAGAAGCATTTCTTTACCTTGAAATATCAATGTACAGTGCTTTATGTCACTAGCACCGCACTCCGGAAGGCCATTAACTCCTGTCTACCTTGCAAACACAGAGGAAACTCCACAATGCTCTTGGTGACTACTGCATAATATAGATACACAAGAGGTAGCTTTAAAATGGATTGTTTGGATGCCATAACAGCCCCATTGTGGTAGCCTGGAGCTCATTACCCTGCCAAGAGACCTCTTCAGGCCATATTGAACATGCAAACCGTACTGATATTCCTTGTGTTCAGCAGAGGTCTGTGCAAACTAAAGGTGGTCTGAAATGGTTAGCCAGCCGACTTTATAACTCCAGACATACCAAATAACAAACTAGATTTCCAGAAATTACTTCATCTGACATTATTATGATGAATATAGAATCATAGAATAGTTAGGATTGGAAAGGACCTTAAGATATACTTCTACAGTGCTACATACAGCACCTTCCTTGGTTTATAAGAAGCCATAAAAAAATGTACTGGCTAGAAGCAAATATTACTTTATGGTATTGTCTCTTGGTGATTGGTACGAAAGTTATGAAAGCCTCACAGGGTAACAAACTGTAATACTAAATGTCTTGATTTTTTTAATGGCTAATCTAATTTTCAGTTCATGAAATCCTGTATTTTTAACTATGGGAAGGACATCCAAACTGTCTTACATAAAGCTCTAAAAGATTTTATTTATGAATTTCTTCCCAGGGAGGTTTTATTTAGAATGAGATGTAAACAGCACTCCTGTTCCATACATAGAATAGAATCATAGAATAGTTAGGGTTGGAAAGGACCTTAAGATCATCCAGTTCCAAACTCCCTGCCATGGGCAGGGACACCCCACACTAAACCGTGTCACCCAAGGCTTCATCCAACCTGGCCTTGAACACCGCCAGGGATGAAGCATTCACAACCTCCCTGGGCAACCCATTCCAGTGCCTCACCACCCTCACAGGAAAGAATTTCTTCCTTATATCCAATCTAAACTTCCCCTGTTTCAGTTTGAACCCGTTACCCCTTGTCCTGTCACTACAGTCCCTGATGAAGAGTCCATCCCCAGCATCCTTGTAGGCCTCCTTCAGACACTGGAAGCTGCTCTGAGGTCTCCACGCAGCTTCTCTTCTCCAGGCTGAACAGCCCCAACTTTCTCAGCCTGTCTCCATACGGGAGGTGCTCCAGTCCCCTGATCATCCTCGTGGCCTCCTCTGGACTTGTTCCAACAGTTCCATGTCCTTTTTATGTTGAGGACACCAGAACTGCACACAATGCTCCAAGTGAGGTCTCAGGAGAGCAGAGCAGAGGGGCAGGATCACCTCCTTCGACCTGCTGGTCACGCTCCTCTTGATGCAGCCCAGGATACGGTTGCTTTCTGGGCTGCGAGCGCACACTGCAGCCGGCTCATGTTCATTTTCTCATCCACCAACACCCCCAAGTCCTTCTCTGCAGGGCTGCTCTGAATCTCTTCTCTGCCCAACCTGTAGCTGTGCCTGGGATTGCTCCGACCCAGGTGTAGGACCTTGCACTTGGCATGGTTAAACTTCCTCAGGTTGGCATCAGCCCACCTCACAAGCGTGTCGAGGTCCCTCTGGATGGCATCCCTTCCCTCCGGCGTATCAACCGAACCATACAGCTTGGTGTCATCGGCAAACTTGCTGGGGGCGCAGCAATGTAGTATGTTACACTACATCTAATGCAAGATCTGAGAGCCTTCCAGCCCTGTATACAATAATATCACTAATTATTTTTGTATTTTTCGTGTTCAGCCTCCCTCTGAATTAAAGGTATATGAAGTAGAATGCTTTGCAATGTGCCTGTAGATAAGTGCTATATTCGTTAGAGGAAGCAAGTTCAAAGAAGCATACACTGCACATGGAATGGTTTTTGCTTCCATATGATTATGATTCAGATAACAGACAACTGAAGCTTCACCTACTTCATGTAGCCACCAGCTGTAGCTTTTAAGACTTATTACATCATTGGTAAACAGTCTTTCTTTTAGTGTATTATTTGATGATCACCATCTTTCCTTCCGCAAATGCTAAGCAGCTCCTAATTTATTCTCCTAAAGCAGACCCAGATATGCTTTCCATCATCCTTTTCCCTAACCAGTTTATGACAGGCCAAATGGTAAATCCAGTTGTTCTCTCCCACCCTGCAGTGCTGTGACCTCACCCTTCCTGCTTCTGTTTCTCCTTCTGAACAGAGCTCCAAGACTCAGCTGCTGAAGACAACATCTACAATATTTCACACATCGTTATTCTCTAGGAACTATTTAATGCAAACACACTCATCTAGGTACTTACAAATGTCAACGTAAATTCACCAAGCAGAAATTGTGTCAAAACAATCTAGATGCCACCCACTGGAATGGGAAGGTTTGGGGACAGAGGAGAAGCAGCTGAAAGCAGATCATTTCACTTTTTAATACTGTTTTTGACATTGACTTATGCGATGTTCTCATGAGGAAATTAGGGGAGGGGAGGTGCAAAAACATTCAGGTAATTCATCAACAGTAGTTTGTGATCAAATTAAAGGGAGATTTCAAGCAGAATTTCCGGAGAGTTCATCTCTGCTTTAGAGCTTATTGAAAGTTTCCATTAAAACCTCAACAAGGGAGTAAAGACTGATCACTAAAACTGTAGATGACACAAGTCCCAGAAGGACAGAAACCACTCTGAAGGAAAATATCATACCCATAAAAATCTCAATCTGAGTTCTTTGGTTGGTTTTAGATCTTGTGAAAAGATCCCAAAAGATAGTGAGGGTAATGTCTAAATTTATTAGGTTTTATTTAACCTAAAGCCAAGAATTCTAAAGGGGATGTTAGAAGTGTTAAAGACATAAAAGGCTATTAGAAGTAGAACTGATGCAAAGGACAGAACAAGGTATCACAGGTTTATGCTATGGCAAAGGAAAAGTTCAGATTAGGCATCAGAAGCAGTTTCTAACAATGAAGACAGTAAAGCTCTGGAAAAAATTGAGAAGGAAGGGGGTAAACTCACTACCAGATTAGATGAATGTCTACTAGAACTATGATGGAAGCTGAACCTGGTCCCAATTCAAAGAAATGACATTTGCCACCCACATTTGCATTTCATTGTCTCTCAGAATTTGAGTACCTACAAAACTGATACTGCATTTGTCCTCACAGCAAGCCCATTTGGTAGGGAAATGAATGTAGTTATTTAATTTTTGGAATTAAATGAATGAAATTAAATGTGCCTTTAGCAAAGACACAAAGATGCCAAGTCCCAGATTCAAAACATCCCAAGGAATCTCATGCCCATTGATGTGCTGATGATCCCCTGTAAGTCTAGATGAGTTCTAGGAACTTACTAAAGCCTCTTCTGTATATTATAGCAGCTGAACTACATCATTGTCATTTGTTACATTTCATGTCCCAATAGGAAAATTAATAGAATGGAATTCCTCTTCTTCTATCATACACGTTGCATGAAGAAATAGATTTAGTAAATACAGTGTATAAACCAATATATAGGTCTTTTGGCAATTTTACAGTACATTTCAACTTTGATCATAATTTACAAGGTTGCACTTCCCTGTATTGTGACTGCTCTCATTTCAAAGTCTTGTTGCTTGTGAAAAGTGGGATACGATGTCTTTGAAGCTAACAGCCATCAAGATATTACATTAATGCTATATTGACTTAGCCCTTCATCCTTCCAAGGTGTATAAATTGAGTTGCATGGAGGCATATATGTGATGATACCTTTTAAAGGAGGTGTTTGTGTGTTCATTATTATCACTTTTACTCCATGTGTCCCAGAAAGGCATCATTGTAGGACATAGTAATTAAAGCACAGAAATGTGGTACTTAGGAGAGCAGGCTCACGTTCCTTGAGCTTGGACGTGTAATTTCACCTTCCTGTACTTCAGTTTCTGCTTTTATAAATGGAAATAATGATGCCTTGCAGGCTATATACTTTTGCAAATAAAAGACAGACTAGGAACAACATTGGCCCTCTCCAGAAGCTATCAGGAGAACTGGCTACCCGGGATTTGGAGAAGGCTGAGGTTCTTAATGACTTCTTTGCCTTAGTCTTCACTGGCAAAGGCTCTGACCACACCACCCCAGTCTTAGAAGGCAGACGCAGGGACTGTGAGAATAAAGACCTTGGGTCCATTGTAGGAGAGGATCTGGTTCATGACCATCTTAAGAACCTGAATGTTCACAAGTCCATGGGACCTGATGAAATCCATCTGCGGGTCCTGAAGGAGCTGGCGAATGAAGTTGCTAAGCCACTGGCCATCATATTTGAAAAATCATGGCAGTCAGGTGAAGTTCTCAATGACTGGAAAAAGGGAAATATAACCCCCATTTTCAAGAAGGGGAAAATGGATGACCCGGGGAATTACAGAGCTGTTAGTCTCACCTCTGTGCCTGGCAAACTCTTGGAGCAGATTCTCCTGGAAGGCATGCTAAGGCACATGAAAAACAAGGAGGTGGTTGGTGACAGCCAGCATGGCTTCACTAAGGGGAAATCCTGCCTGACCAATTTGGTGGCCTTCTATGATGGGGCTGCGGAACTGATGGACAGGGGCAGAGCAGCTAATGTCATCTACCTGGACTTGTGCAAAGCCTTTGACACTGTCCCACACGACATCCTTGTCTCTAAATTGGAGAGACATCAATTTGATGGGTGGACCATTCGGTGGATAAAGAACTGGCTGGATGGCCGCACGCAAAGAGTTGTGGTCAATGGCTCCATGTCCAGCTGGAGACCGGTAACGAGTGGTGTCCCTCAGGGATCGGTGTTGGGACCGGTCTTGTTCAACATCTTTGTCGGTGACATGGACAGTGGGATTGAGTGTGCCCTCAGCAAGTTTGCCGATGACACCAAGCTGTATGGTTCGGTTGATACGCCGGAGGGAAGGGATGCCATCCAGAGGGACCTTGACGCACTTGTGAGGTGGGCTGATGCCAACCTGATGAAGTTTAACCATGCCAAGTGCAAGGTCCTGCACCTGGGTCGGAACAATCCCAGGCACAGCTACAGGTTGGGCAGAGAAGAGATTCAGAGCAGCCCTGCAGAGAAGGACTTGGGGGTGTTGGTGGATGAGAAAATGAACATGAGCCGGCTGCAGTGAGCGCTCGCAGCCCAGAAAGCAACCGTATCCTGGGCTGCATCAAGAGCAGCGTGACCAGCAGGTCGAAGGAGGTGATCCTGCCCCTCTACTCTGCTCTCCTGAGACCTCACTTGGAGCATTGTGTGCAGTTCTGGTGTCCTCAACATAAAAAGGACATGGAACTGTTGGAACAAGTCCAGAGGAGGCCACGAGGATGATCAGGGGCTGGAGCACCTCCCGTATGGAGACAGGCTGAGAAAGTTGGGGCTGTTCAGCCTGGAGAAGAGAAGGCTGTGTGGAGACCTCAGAGCAACCTTCCAGTATCTGAAGGGGCCTACAAGGATGCTGGGGAGGGACTCTCCATCAGGGACTGTAGTGACAGGACAAGGGGTAACGGGTTCAAACTGAAACAGGGGAAGTTTAGATTGGATCTAAGGAAGAAATTCTTTCCTGTGAGGGTGGTGAGGCACTGGAATGGGTTGCCCAGGGAGGTTGTGAATGCTCCATCCCTGGCGGTGTTCAAGGCCAGGTTGGATGAGGCCTTGGGTGACATGGTTTAGTGTGAGGTGTCCCTGCCCATGGCAGGGAGTTTGGAACTAGGTGATCTTAAGGTCCTTTTCAAGCCTAACTATTCTATGATTCTATGGTTCTATGATTCTGTGTTAATATCAGAAGATGAAAAGCATTGTCTGAGAGACAGCTGCTGTTACTATCTTCATCAGTGGTTTTTTTTGGGCAGAACATTTTCCACCCTTAACTGTCAAGAGCTTGCAACTTGAACAGGAAACAGAAAGCCCTTATCCTCATTCTAGAGAAACGGAGACACACAAATCAAATGCACTTCCTGTGGTCACAGTAGAAATTTGTAGCTAAATCAGGGATCCAATTTGCCAGTCAGTGCCTTAAGCATAGGTTTTTCAGGTGTTCTCCCTGGACATTAAAGATTTAGTGGGAATTTTCATGAGATGGTGGATTTGTGCCAATATCCATGGCTAGAATTTTTCCTCCCTCTCATGTTATGCAGAAAACTGTTTGCTGACACTTTGCTGGCCTTCCTGACACCCCAGAGGTGACCATATAGCAGTAAACCTGCGCAGACTCTAAATTATATAGATCCTTTCATCCTATGAAACAGCAATCAAAATGTTACACAGTTTTCCAGCCACTTATGTGAATGGAAGGTGCAGCAGAAGGAAACTCAGTACTTGCTGCAAGGTGCCAGGGGTTTGGAAAAGTCCCAGGGACAAAGGGTTCCCATTCAGAGATCAATGGACTGGCTCATAAATCCTCCCTGTCTGCAAAGCAGCTTCCTTTGTCACTCTGCACTGAGACCAAGGGGCAAATCTGTTATAATGTAGTAATTGTACATTTAACTGCTGTTACCATGTTACACCAGGCATTTCCTTCCCTCTTGGTTACTCTTTCTTCCCACCATGGCTTCCCTCTAACTGTCTTGTTTCTAAATTTTCTTTCCTCAACATATTGTTCCCTGGTGCTGCTCTCCCCTTGCAACTTAGGGGTTTCATTATTGCTGCCAAACCCCATTCCATTCAACAAAATGATTAATATCTAAATAATAGTTTAATTGATATTGATGTATCAATATGGCTCTTTCATTTCCACAGGTTAAGCAAAGATTGTGATGCTCAGACTTCTGATTCACTGATCTATCAGGAGGGCTACAGACTAAATGTCACTTATGTGCTTTGCATGGAAGGCTATCTTTTTCTTTGTATATTTAGATCTTGGAGGGCATATAAACATAATAAGCCAGTGGTTTCAGGTGCCCACAAAACATTTTATGAACATTCTTACTGCAAGAATTAAATACTGAATAACATTTCCTGTGCACCTAATGCTTCTGATCCATCAAAGGTTTTCTGTCCCAGCTCCCATAGTAGTCAAGCCCTAGGTACCCAGCATAATCTATTTCTACTGTAAGAATCAATGTCACAAAATGACATCAATGATTTCCTGAGCTGCCTTAGGCGCCGCCCAGTTCTGGGCTCCCTCGTACAAGACAGAGATGGACAGAGGTGGAGTGGATCCACCAACAGGCCACAAAGGTGATTAAGGGACTGGAACATCTCTTGTACAAGGAGAGGTTGGGAGAGCTGGGGCTGCTCAGCCTGGAGAAGAGAAGGCTCAAGGAGATCTTATCAGGGTGTATAAATACCTGCTGATAGGCAGTAAAGGGGACCAGGTTCTTCTCAGACAAGAGGCAATGGGCACGAATTGAAATACAGAAAATTCTGTTTAAATGTCAGAAAAAAAGGGTTTTTTACTATGAGAGTGACTGAGCTCTGTAACAGGCTGCCCAAATAGATTCTGACATCTCCAGCCTTGGAGATATTCAAAACCCAAATGGACACAGCCCTGGGCAACCAGCCTGCTGTACGTGACCATGCTTTGAACAGGAAGGTTGGACAAGACAATCTCCAGAGGTCCTTTCTAATGTTGGCTATCCCTGGATCCTATGTTTTTTGTGAAATAAAATATTTTAGTGTGGGGAAAAAACAAGTGTAATTAAACTGTTTCCCCTGGAAACCACAGTCCGTTACCATAGCATACAGGACTAGAGGGGAATAAAGATTTTGCAAGTTCTGAACAACTTAAGAAACTAATACTATTGGAGCAGTGATCTGAAGGGTACATCCAGAGCAACTGAGTTCAGTCCCCTGCTCTTGCAGGTTGTCATAACAGATAATACCTACTCTAAACTTCTTCATTATAAACAAGGTCCAGGCACACCTGGGGAAGCCAGGTGTTCCCAAATTGAGAAAGAGAACCCAAACGGGACACTTGCAGAGAAGGCCACACTCCCCATGCTCCAAAATACCCCTCGAATGAGAATGACCTGCCTTGTGTGGTGTGGCTGGAACATGGGGGAAAGGTAAAAGCCATGTCTGAGTTTGAGCCTATATTATCAATATCATATAAAATAAAAGAAGCTGGAGAGCTGAGTAAAGGAGGCCTAGATGCAGTACCCTAAGCTCTGGCGGGACTAGTTCTGAGTTCAGCTGACGAGGCTTGTACTGTCATTTTACTGTTAAATGCTGTGTGGACTTCAGTATAAACATAAGTAATATCCTTTAGGTCCATTTAAGCAGAAAAATCTTGTTTTCACACACTTACAAAAACAACAGGAAGGAGTAAAGAGTGCTTACAGGCTCTTACTAACACAATGTTGCAATTTAGGCTTCCTTTACAAAATAGTGCCCAGCATCTACTATCTCATGATGAATAGAAGCTGTACTGCATGACACTTCTGAACAATGGGTGAAATGGATGTTAGAAAAATCTCATTTATCTTCTGCTTTATTTCTTGATAGAGGTCCTTGTCACCATGGCTATTATGTGACTAGCCCTAGAAAGACCACCTCATTAGTTTTCTTTATCAAGATAGCAAGGTCTCCTTTAAAGGGACAGCACTTAGATTGTAGATTGAAATAGAAAACAGATTTAGCTGTGTGAATGTGTTTCTACCTCTGTTTTCACTGCTTAAATATGTAGGTTGTTTCCACCGCTGTCACCTAGATGAAATTAATGCTCTGTGATGAGGAAGGTATCCCTTGAACAGAAATGCAAAAATGGAATTTGATCAGCAGATTGCTTGTATTTGCCTCATGCATTTCTCTAATGCATGTGGCATTTCTTTAATATAAAAACACACCAAGGGAGGAAAAAAAAATGAAAGCAACTTCCTGTAAATTCTGTAAATCTATTTTCCCCTTTGTCTCTTCCACTCACAAATACATCTTCCTCTTGCCTGACAACCACTTTGAAAATTCGCCTCTATTGCCACCAAAGCAACCATGTGAGTGTCAACAAATCAGTAATGATTTAGAATATGTCAAAGGAAATTCAACATTTTTGTCTCTTCAGAAATCTTAATGACAGGTAGATAGAGTTGGACAACACCATCTCTATTGGCTCTCCCTGAGTTTTGATGGGTATTTTTCACAGAATGAAAGAGTTTGCTTCCTTTCTGCAGCAGTCAAGGCAGTGGAAGTATAACTGTAAAATCTGATAGTGCCAAATAGTTGCATTAGCCATGTCTAGCTTTCTGCATAATTAAAAATGTTTTGGACTTTATTATATAGAAGATCAATGATTACAAAATAATATTGCTTTTTTCTTCATTCTGAGTTATGATATAATAGTAATTAACTCTCAGAATACACTGCTAGCTTTAAATAGGTGATTAAAAGTACCCTTTCATTTGATAACTCACTGGAGAAGAGCCTTAGAGGTAAAAGGACATTGAATGGATCTGACAATACTATTAGCCTACTGTATAAATCACAGTGACTTATTTCACTGCATTTTAAATTAAGATAAAATATTAAAATGCAAAAAAAAAAAAAAAAAAAAAAAAAAGGAAAATTGCATTAATACAACATTAAAGTCAGAAATTTTAAGCCACAAGAATGGGAAGTGAAAAAGCTCTGTTAGTAATAATCTGTAGCAGGTGTGTGTTTTCAATGAGTAACCTGAGTGATAAATGTTGTATCTGAATGCATTGAAAATATCCTAAATATAAAGGGACAGCTACATTTGCTAGGAATAGATTAGGTACATAGAGTTTAAAATTCCTGTTTCTGTTGTATATACAGGTTTGAAAGAATAGAAATGGCAGTGTGGTTTTTTTCCTTGAAGTTGTTGCATGCCATACTGCAAACCTTTTGGGAGTATATTCTCCTTGTGTTGTGCCCACTTCAGAAATGGAGCTGTTATGTTCCAGAAGCTCCATATGAAAGCACCATCAAGAAAGTACAGGAACAGCTCGTACTTCAAAGAATTTGCCAGTTCAGTGTTAGAGTTAACAGATGCAGAAAGAATTCAGAGAAAGAAGATAAAATAGATCACCATGGTGGATGGAAAGTCGTTGACACTGTGGGTCTGTCCTGCTTTGAATGAAACATCCCTTAGGCAAGGTTGCTGCAGACACATTGATTAAACCACCAGTGCAGAGTTCCTTGTTGAGTTGCTTATGTCTGAAGAGAACTTGTGCTCCTTTAATGCCAGTTTTGTAACTCCCTTGCTATCAGTGATTTTCTTTTTGGAATTTCCTCAGCACTTAAGAAATAAAGAAGACTGAAAGAAGAATGGAAAATGAAGGTTCCCTAGCACTTTCTTTCTGAGTTTGTTCCTACCTTTCTAATCATGCAGATGTTTTCTCTAGGAGCTCCTTTTATTTAGGGTCCTTGAAAGCCACATTTCTATTCCACTGGAGCACAATCATCTCACTCTTGAACAAGTATTGTGCCAGAAAAAACTGCATCACATCACTAATACACATCATGTTGGTTACTGCATTGTGTAGGTCTGCATGCCATTAGTAACACACACATATGAGCTGAAGAAATCGAAGAAGCACCTGAACATACAATCATTTTCTATTCCTAATACAAACAGAGCTCTGAACACTAGTGCTCAGGCCAAAGCCACAACAGCAGAAAAAGGTCAGAACTTGTGCAAACCTGTAGGTGCTTAGTCTAAATAGACAAAACAAAGAGGGGAAAAATGCTGGGGAAATGGAGTACAGATGTGGAAACATAAAGGGAAAGCCTAACGAGCACAAAGTCCAGCTAGATAATGACAAAGCTGGGAGAAGAATCAGCTCCGCACGCCCCCAGTTCATAATCTAGCAGGTTTGGTGAATGGCCATACTGGGAGCCCATCCAATTTGTTGGTCTTTCACATGCCAGTTTATAATGAAAAAAAAAAAAAAAAAGAAAAGAAAAAAAGTAAAAAGAAATTCTGGGTTTAAAAGCCACTGGTTTTAAATGATTATAACAATCCTTGAGGAGGGGGAGAGGATGTATTTTGAACGTCATTGACCCCCGCTATTGCATATACTGATCACACCCGTGGTCTGGACAACCAACATACAGAGATGGACCAGTCGGTATAAATATCATAGACACTTGTGTTACATAACAAATCTTTATCTATTTACCTTTCAGAACATTAGATTGATCACCTGTGAACTTTGGTCTTTTCACAGTCATAAATATTATTGTTTCCCATTCATAGCAACTACAGAAATAGCAGCGATATTGCTGATGGAAAGACCATGACCTTACTTATTACATCGCCTGTGTACTCTTGAGAACCCTATAACTGAAACATTACATGTTGACTCACCTTTTTCTTATGATGTATTGTGACTACTCAAGGCTAGTGTTTTCAATCATAAATTTTCAGAGCTGTATCAGTGTAACAGATTTTAAATCTATTCTATTCTGAGAGACACTTGTCCTCCTCAAGAAACTCACCATCTTTCACAGTTATTTTATTTCATTAAAATGGTTGTTCTAAACAATTCCTTTTTCTCCTATAGTACAGTTTATTCTTGAATAATATTTCCTACAAGGTTTTCTATTAACCAGGAAAGATTCAAAAGTATAGTTGGGCCATTCAGGACTCCAGCATATCAACACTGCACACCCTATTCCCCCCTCAAAGACTCCTACAGCTTTCTTACACCACATATATATATAAAAATAATCCTCCCACTTCTACTGTATCTTGCAAATGTTATTGCCTCTGTTCCACTTGTCTCCTGCAAAACCTTTCTTGTTGGTACTACCTTCAGCTCCTCTCTGCTACTGTTCCCCAAAACAAGCATCCAAAACAGGACCGTGTCTAAGATGTACTCTTCTATCAGTGGACATGCTACACTTGTAGAAGCAGCCTGTGTTAGTTGTCTTCCCAGGAGACACCTCCTGATGAGAAGCAGTCAGACCATCTGCAGATCATCCTCCAGGACATTCACCCTATGATTCATTATGAATAGTTCATTGGCCTAATAAAACCTATTAGTACTGTGAGGCAAAATGGCTATGGAGAGCAAATGTGTTTCTAGCTTGACTAATATGATTGCCTAAATATCTTTTGAGGTTTGGCCCTTGTTCTGTCAGATGTTTGAAGGATGCCAATAGCCAGAAGACATTTCTCCCAGTGAACTCCATGAATGTTGCTCATCTACCAGGGCTTGCTGCAGCCTCATGCACACAGCTGAGATTTGAAGGAACATGGAATATGGCTCATCTATCTGTGGCAGCTTTCCACTCCCATGGGGGAAATCAGCTCTCTTTGCTAGCAGAAAGCTCAGTGAATAATGCATTTTAGCCCACAGTCCCTACAACACTAAGCAAAAAGTGGAAGGGACTTTGAAGACACTTGTTTCCCTAGCTGTGGGAAATGTATTGCCTCCAAACTGATATATAAAATAATCCCAATGATAACCAAGCAATGCTTTGGAGCTTTTGATCACCCTGGCTATTTAATTTTTTTTTCCATCTCTTTATGCTAGTTAATTACTAGTTTAAAACCCTACTGAAATGCATATCACCTCCTGTAAGAATAGTTGGTGAGAATATATTGCAGGAAGTTATATAGGAAGAGACAGGTGAAGAAACACATCTGAAATATTCTCAGATTTTTGGAAAGCTTCCTTACCAGACAACTGATGATTACAAAAGAACATCATTGATAACTGACTAACTGGAAGCACTGATGTTTCTAGGGTATTATTTATGCCCTGTCCACCCTTACACACAATCTCCCCATTGCATGTAATAGTACCTACAGTGTTGTGTGGTCAGTGTAGTGGAAGGTTTCCAGAGACTTTCCAAAGACTTGTCAAGAGGACACTAGTTTACATAAAGTCCTATGGAAAAATTGAACCCAATTCCTGGCTCTACAGTTGCCTGAGGGCTAAATAGACACAAGTTGTACTTCCTCAAATATAGTTAGGTTCTCAGCATCTACCAATTCCACAGTGAGTTATATGCCTTAACAAATTCAAGGATCCCATCTAGATCTCCTTATAACAGATGGGATACTGGTACTAGTGTGTGTTTAGGGGTAAGGAATTATTATTGACAACAGTTTTAAATGAAAATATCTAATTCTGTTAATTCTTTGAAGAAATCTCTTATTTTTGAGAAAGAACATGTCATTCTTCACCTAAAACTCCTGGCATAATTTCCAACTTCTTTCTTCTTAATAGATGTTCCAGAACAATGCTTCCATATTTTAAATAATGAATGTCTTCTGAAAGAAAGCATAAAATCATTCTTTGCTATGGTTACTAGAGAAGTTAATGTAAGCTACTTAGATTACTATTACAAAAATGTTTTTCAAATGTTTTTACTAATGTAAGTCTATATTGAGAGCTTGATCACGAATGGCTTTTGTTCTTCAAGTTCTTTTTGACCTGCATAATCCTTTGGTTAAAATTCTTGAGGGAAAATAAAAGGGCATTAAAGAAATCATGCTCTGTATACAAATAATTTTTCATTATTTGCATAATGAAGGAATAGTCTTTCTATTATTCACTGCTTTCTTCTTTCACTGAAATATTTCTTCACATCCACAAAATACATAGCTTCGAATCACAGAGGTCTAAAATTTGACAATGTGTTAAAATACTTTCTCTGCAGTAATTAAATATAGGCTGTATCAGTTGCTACTTTTTCTGTCAACCAGAAGATTACGAAAGGTTTGCAGTGGGGGAAAAAAACCAGCCCACCCTCCTTTTTTTGCTGGCCTATGTGCAATTTCCTGACTGCTTTCTTCTTTACAAAAACAAGGAAATAACAAAAAACAACCAAAGAAATAAACAACCAAACAAAAAAAAAATAAAAAACAGACTAAGAATAAGGATAATCTCAGAAGGTATCAGAAAAATCTAACTTCTGTTGTCTGTTGTCTTTTCTCCTGAAGTGATAACAAGGAATTTCAAATTTTGAGGAATATTCTGCTATCAAAGTAGCAAAACCAGCCTGAGCAAAGGGAGGAGACATTTAATGTGTTCACAGTGCCCTGAAAATGCATCCTGCCACAGCATGGCTTCTTCCCTCCTTTCATGTTTAACCCTCATAACACTGCTGGTGAATATCTGGTGTTATTGATGAAGTTAATGGTTCTGGTATTATTAGTTAATCAGTAGAGATTCCTATTCTCAGATATCTTACTATTCATTCTCATAGAGTCTTATCCTCAGGAGTATTATAATGGTTTGTAGTTATCAGCTGATGGTAATTACGGAAGAAAAATCTTTCAGATGAAAGAGAGATTGAGATTGAGTGGATTGAGCAAGATCCCTGAAGTGATTTTGGGATTACTTTACCACTCCATTTCCCATCTCATCCCCCATCATCTGCAGGGTGTATTCTTCCCTTCACAACTTTAGCCACAAATAATACTGTACAACTTTTCCTTTGCTATGGAAGTGTGGTAGTGTACTGCCACCCTCTGCTGGAATATACATGGACCAAGCACCCACCTCCCCATGTCTATTTAGAAAGAATGGTATGGATTGTGTCATTGTCTGATATAGCAAAAAAATAAGGAATGTGGAATGTTAATTTGACATGGTTTTTTTTTAAAAAGAGGGGGAGAGTTCGAATCTTCATGATAATTTTTATTACAAGACTAATGTGCACTAAATACATAAAATTCAGCTCCTACAACTCTTCCAGAAGGAGTAATGGTGAGGAGAATTTCTGTGGAGTTTTGTCAGAGAACTTCCATGCTACTGATTACAGAGTTGTGGACCTCTCAGGATTCCTTGGTTACTTCAAATTTTACAAGCATTATGGAAGCACTTAAACAAGCTTCCTGTTGCGAATTTTGCAACACTTCTAAACATCTCTAGAGAACAACTAAAAGCAGAAACAGAAGTTCAGCTACTGTTCATCCTTTCTATGAACCAAGGTCTACTTGGTATGACTCAGATGATAAGCCAGAATTTCATGCTTTGTTACAGTGGAATCAAAATCCTTCAAGTTACAAAAGCAAATAAAGGTTGTGGTGAGATGGGCAGATGTTTAAATTATTTAAACAAGATCAAGAGATCAATGGCTTTGCTTATGTGTTTGTTCTAAACAGGTACAATAAGGCCCATTGTTTTAAGTCCAAGTGATGAAACTGTGCACCTCCATTTCTGCTTGTCCAGTTTAGTAGTTTAAATGCAGGTAAATAGAGTTCAGTCCTCTCGGAGCATCAGACTTTTCCAAAATATTTAAGCCCAATACCAATGGGTCGAAAACCACTGATCCCCTCTGAAAGCTGAGGTTTGTTTTTCCGTCATTGCTAATGTGCAGGACGAGTTCAGTTTCTAAAAAAAAAAAATTTGAGCTATTAAGATCAAATTCTGACCATATGGGAGTTACAAGAAGGTTTCAGAGCAGGAATATTCCATCATGTTAATTGATTACTGCAATATGTTGTACATGAGGAGAACGAAGGAAAAAGAATGTTATGAAGATGTTCCAGCAGGTCCCATCTTTTGAGTAATGCAGATCACTGAGGATTTATTGCCCAAGAATTTACAGCTTTTATTCACATTTGGCTCTGATTTAAGGATCTGATCCAGACTATTGAAACAAATGGTAGACAAAACCTTGACTGTACTTGACCTTGGTTCTTTACAAAATTAAGTTAAATAACTATTAAAGACAACACTTGGCTTACCTAGGACAACCAGATCTTTACACTTCACAATCTGTAGCTGTTGAACAACACTGAATTAAAAGGTAGTCTGGCATACATTATGATAGCACCAAGATTATATTCTATATATGACCACCTAAGACTTTTTTCACTAATAGTATTTAATAACTTGTATTTATATTAGGTAAGCAAAAATAGAAGGCACTATTTTGGGTAATCACCTACTCATAAAGTGTTGTTTGTGTTTATTTCTAATCCAGGCTGCATTCGTTATTATTTCTGTTCAAAAATGCCTTCATTCTCTGTGTTTGAACCTTAGCTATATGAGGAAAAAAAGACAAAATGGAAGCCACTATAGTGTAAGCAAAGGAAAAAACATGACAATTTGTGAGGGAAAGTGTAGCATAAGGAGAAAGTTTGGTTAACATTAAGGCTCAGTATGTCATCCTCTTCACTAACAATATGGAATTTAAAATCAATTCAAATTAGTAACACGAAAAAGCTTTCAATAAAATCATGGTGACTGGACTTATGAGCCATCTGTGCCATACACTGAAGCTTAACTGCATTACTGTGGTCAAAGTACTGAATTAAAGGGAGTCAGGAGAGGGACAAGGAAGGAGAAACAAGAGGTATAGCCTCTAAAACCTCTATAAATCTAACCTCTCTCCTTCCTACTGCCATCATTAGATTCCTACTCTGCTGCTGAATAGTCTCAGGTAGGGCTTTAGCATTTGACAAATGAAGGCAGTTTGAGGATTTTATGCTTGTGGATACATTGTAGGACTTAGTGTGTGACTTAAAAGCATTTTTCTTGTAAATCAAATATTACCTTGGAAAATAACAATAGTGGCAAATGAAACCAGTGAGGTGCCACTCAAGACTACAGTCCTGCTTTAATCATGTTGCTCTTTGAGAATTTAAAGCTTTTAATCATGCCAGGCTGCCATGTTTTGGGTTAAAATTCATGGGAATTTACAGATATTATTTTGGCTACTGGAGAGCTCACAAATACAACAGGGACTCTATTGAAGTCATAGAAATTTTTCGTGTTATTATTTTGTGAATACTCTACAATGACTGCAAAGTTCGAACCTAGCTGGGTTCATATGTGATAAAGTTAATGTAAAATGGGCTTAATTTGCAATTACGTCTCTTTTGTTCTTCTGTACTTTGCCTGTCTGCTACACATTAGCAGCTGATTCAGTGTAAAAACAGGATCTTTTGATTGCTTCATATCTTCATAGCAAAAACCTGTGTTAACTTTTGTATTAGTGCTTTAACCTTGAGTTAATAGATGCATAAATGAGTCCTTACTTTTATGCTGTTTTCAGTATCCAGTCAAGACCAATGTAGTCTTATGATATGACACAGGCCAACAATAAACTGCTTAGAGTTTCTTTCAATGAGGTAATTCTTTATCTTTTTGATGAATTTTTCAAGTAGTTACCTATGAGATACCAATCCAGAATATAATCGCAAAGCCATTAGAAACTACTCTTGGGGTTTTTCCTTCCTTGTAGGTTTAAGGAGAAATATAAGGGCTGGCAGCAAACATCAAGGGTAAATTCCATTTCTCTCCCCTACACTGCATGTATGCAGTTACATAACATTGAAAAGGTTTAGAAACTAATAGCAGCAGATAATGAATATAGCATACCATTATAGACACATAACCAGACAAAATGGTACTAGCTAGTTGCCAGTGCAGATAAACTCTAGAATGATGTGCTTTAGTTTTATGAGCATTGAAGTCTGCTTTTATGAAGTAGGCTGCATGAAAGTCTAAGCCTTTTGAATATTCCTTCAGCAATAATACTCCTCCTGTTGACAAATCTTTTAAACACCTTATGTGAGCATCACGTCATGCAAATCAGATTTTCAGAGGTGCCATGTGAGAACACATGCATTAGATCCAAATCCACCAGAATGCCAGGGATAAACGCATGTTGCCGAATCATGGGAAGATCAGAACAGTTTTGAAGAAGCAGTCTCTCTAGAATGTAGATTCATTGCTTCATAGCACCATTTTCAGGCAGATTTATTTCTGAGTATGAAGTTTTGAGTTCATCTTAGTTTATATTTCTGAACCCGAGACTGTCAGCTAGATATTTGAAAAGCCATCTCTCAGACATTTAAACTAACTTATTCATGGATATGCATGGCTTGTAAATCTGCTTCCATATACCAATCTTAATGAGATTTTGCTCTTCAGCCCTCTAGTTACGGGCAAAACAATCTGTTTTTGTGACTCCAGTGTGTATGCTTTGAATGTGAAATAGACTTGCACATTTCTGTCTCTCATTTTTGTACCTGGGTGACAATTTGGCACACTGAAATACAGTTTTAAATCAGTAATAAAAAAATCTTTAATTGTATGCAATTTTCTGAATTTTATCTATTTTCAATTTTGTGTAAGCATAGAAAAATTACTGAAATACCAGTCTACACAATGGAGTTCTTGGAAAAAACCCTTTATGATTGTTGACAGCAATTATGTCCAAAATATACTCCATTTAATATGAAAAGAAGAATGCATAAGCCATTTCCAGTGCAAGCACAATGCCAAACAGCACAATAGATTTAATATTTCTCTCAAGGTGTTGAAATTGTTGATTAACTAAATTCAATTAGTTAAGTAAAGAAAAAAGGACTCTATCACCATAATTCTAGTCATTTAGCCGTTAATAGCTATGAATTATTAACATTATGAAGTTGCTTGTGTATAGCCTGGGAACTCATCTTCAAACTCCCTAGGTGCTTGCTACAGACATGCTTACATGACTTGCAGTGCCTGAGCAACTGCACTCAGCTGACATACTTCTTGCCTGCTGATCCATGCAATCTGACCTTCTGTATGCGCCACTCTTATCCCATTTGTAAAACAAAGCAAATACCCTTAAATAACCATCAGGAGAGTTTAGCACATTTGAATTTGCATTTACAAGAGGTGACAAATGCACTGAAGAGTCAAATTCAGTAGAAGTTTATCAAAGAACCTTCATTTATAGCAAGAAACAGCATGTGAGCACTAAACAAATGACTTACAGAGGTCCCTTCCATCCTAACATCTTTTCTGGGATTTTATGAATTATATAATTTAGTGAATAAATTGCTCAGGGATTTGCAAACAGTGAACCCTGATAGCCAAGAAAAGTAATCAGAACATCCCAGTTGGAGTAATCATCACTGTGCTGATTTTACAATGTATCTTACATGAAGGAACTTTCATTTGAAAGGAAAGGGATTTCAGCCACTAGTGAATAAGGTGCTGACGCAGAAGGGTTATATTGGAATATCTGTAGCCCAGACTGGCTAACCAGTTATGTCCCTGAACTGCACACAGCTTTTAGTGCTGCCAGGGAATCACCTAAAGCGTGCCTGGAGCAAGATTAAATTGTTGAGGAAGGAGACGTGGGAATCAGAACGTTAGAAAACTCACTGGTGGGGTAGAGGCCATAGGGAGGTAGGTTATAGCTCCAAGTTCTATAGATTTAGAGTTAGGTTTAAATTGTCCTAATTTGTTACTGGACAATATATATTTTATAATAACATGATGCTTTTTCTTCATGGACTGGTAACCTCTTCCAGTTCTGAGCAGAAGCCTAGCTCCTTCTGTCTGACCTACGACAGTTAATCCAAAACCAGGAATTTTCCCTTTGCAGACAGACTGGGAAGCCCAAAAGAGGCAAACTGGGAAGTCAAATGACTTAAAGGACTTAGTTCCAAACCTGTAACACTTCCTTATCGTTCGTTCAGAACAGCAAACACACATGCCCTACAAAGTCAAGATAAATGTGAATTATGTGCTCATCTGATTTCTGATGTGAGTTTGCCAAAGTTCTTTGGACTGCACCAGAGGAATCAGCTCACAGTTGTGTTGTGGTGGTTTTATTCAGCTTGGTTTAACCTCATTATGTTGATATTGAAGTGCCCATTTGACAGCTTGATTCTGTGTAGGTAGGCAATGAAGAGGATGGATCTTGCTTTAGGTAACAGGACACAGCAGACAGAAAGGAAGCAAATGAGAAAGGCCGGAAGTGGATGCACATGAAGTGAACAACCAGTAGGAGTGGGAAAAGGACTTCTTTGGTTCATGGCTCACTTAAATCATAACTCAAAAGCACCACGCTAGAAGTAGCTTACCATCTCACTTTTTGGTAGCCTTCATTCCTAAGTAGCTATTGGCTCAGGTATAATCAAAACTTCTTCTCTAACGTGGCGTAGTATTTTCTGCAATGAGACACCAACCCAGTCACCACAGGAATAGTGATGGTACATACCACTCAGTACATCAATAATTTTCTTTCCATGCAGCTTGGATGTACAAGGCCTGCTGAGTACCTGGGTTACAGCTAAGGTCCTCAGTACCTGCACACGAGTGACTGAAAGAAACAAAATTCAGTCTAGTCATGTTATAATACCCCTTTGAGTCTTGTAGTATTGGTAGCATCCTACACTTTGGCTTTCTAAATACAGAGTAGCCACACTGAGTGAGTATTAAGAAACAGCCTGATTTCTTTTATCTGGTTCATGGATGGGACTGATTTTAAGCATGCAAATAGACCTTTTGAAGTTGTAGCAAATTTGCATGTGACACTATACATGTGCTTTAGCAATGTGCTTCACAGAACTGTTAATGATTTTTGTCCTGACCATTTTAATGCCAATTCTAGCAGCTTTCATGCATGAAATTCCTTTTACTGACACACTTATGTGGATAATCTGGCATTTAACACCTATCTTTACTGAGTCAGGTACATTTTGCTTTCATCTTTATTCTAAGCCAATATGGTGTTTGGTGATTACCTTTATCAATCTCCCTGCACTAGATTTGAGTATACTTACTGAATAAACTGCACTATAAACAACCTGTTTGGTATGTAGATAAGAACTGGATCCTTTTAATCCCAAATTGCTATTACGTCAGGCCCCAAATGTGTAATTTAAGGATCAAAGCCTTAATTGCTATCACAAATGTAATTCAGCAACAAGGAAAACCTGAATGATTTTCAGATAAATAAAATCAGGGAAAATCAGTGCAACTCTATAACCATTTCTCTCATATTACTTAGTGTATTTAATTTCATTTTGTATTTTTTTTTTAGGTCTACAAATAGAAAGAGCTCAAGGTGTTAATCAGCTGAACAGGTAAGAGTCAAGTTTACTCTAGCACTTCAGAATTTCATATTGGTTATTTTATTTTCCTGCTCTTTACAATACGATTATAGTAAATTTATAATACAAGATTCTAAATTAGTTATCAGATCTTGTTTCCAATTTCTGTAATCTTATTTGCACTAATTCTGTACAGTCATTTCTACATGTTTTATTTTCCTTTAGACAATTTTCATAGTTCCTTTCAGTTATTTCTCATGTTTAATATTTGCTGTTTTCCTTGTTTTAGCTAAAAAAATGAAAAAATAAAAAAAATAATTTAAACAAACAAAAAACCAAAACCAACCCTGCAGTTTGATATGAAATGTCGTGTTGGAAAACATTACAATATCCAAATCATCCAAAGTATATTGCTCGGAGTTTTGAATACAATTTCTGGATTCTCTCTTCTTCATTTAAATATACACAGATGCACACAAGATAATACATGCAACTTTGGTATAGTCTACCTGTGCTCATATAAACTTTATCAATAGAATTTCACCAATAACTGAAATGGAATTGTGGAATATCTACCTGGAGTGGGGAGCGGTTAAATTATACTTTTTCTTTCTATAATGAATGCTTAATTATTGTTTACAAAGTATGAAAAGAGAGAAGAAATATGACAGCTAATGTAAATATTGATTTGACCATCATTTAATAAATACATAAATCTTTTCTTCTTTCCTTAGATACTCAGCTCTTTTCAGCAGAATAAGAAGGAGTAGGTAAGTTACAATGATAAATTATTCTTTCCAGTTTCATATTCTATTTATAGCCTTTTCCTTCATTAGATTCTTTAATTTGCTTTGGGTTTGCCGATTTTCACATTTCTGTGTATTTTTTAAGAAATATTTTATTACAATTCATATTTCTTTGTTTTCAAAATTATAGTCCAATTACTTTCTCAGTAAACAAGAATTCCTCTTTTTTATGTGAAATGAACTACCAGCAAAAGCAGTTTCTGATTAGACAAGCTAATTTTGAAAGGACCGATAGAATGAAGCAATGAACTGGATAAAAATAATAATAGAGCATACCTTGTTAGATAACAAATGGAACAGGCTTTGGAGACAATTAATGCAGGAGATACTTAATGCTGAGCTATGTTAAACAATCTTTGTCTTATTTATTTGCTGCTATAAATCATAGTTAATTTCCTTACATAATGTACTGTAAGCACCTAGCTAGCGTCACATTTCAGCAAACATATGCCTTTGTAACTGTTCTTTCCTACTTTACATGGAAACACCAGCAGCCTTTTTAGGTGTGGAGGTGCATATACATATGTGTGTGTGTGTACATTGATAGAAGATGTATACATCTAGATCAATTGATAGATTGATCACTTAATCAACTGAATAAGGGAAAGTGATCTAAAAACATTCAGGATGAATATTGCAGGAAAATGTTTGGTAATTGCATCCAGTGGATAAAAATTTCTTTTGCATTGGGTTTCCAAATAACTAAATTACAAATTGGGGGCCATTACTTGCTGGGCTTTATTCTGTTTGAAGTCTTACACTAAAGTAGCACTTTTCATTGGGTTGTTAGAAAAATTGTATCACAGTCAGGTGGTCCAAGGGATATTTTTTTCCTATATTGTCTGCTGTGTAAATAGAAGTTCCATTTCTAAGAAGCAGCATAATCAAGGGGTTTTTTTTGAGTAAAAAGCCAAAATGCTAGACTTTTGAGAAAAAAATAAATGTCTATTATTCCTATCCTTTTATGTTTATGAAATGAGCATATGTGTGAACAGTTCTAAAGAGTGAATCGTTAGTGCTAAAAATATCCCTGTCCCATGTTAATGACCTGCCCCCTCTAACCATTGTCAGACTTTTCCGAACTCCAGAAGTCAAGGGTAAACAACATCAGGTTTAGAACTTTAAAAATGTGTGCAATATAATCACAATGAAATTTGAAGTTCTTTAGTACAAATCCCAACCTCATCTGTTCAGCTTTTTATTCAGCAGTTAAGCGACTAGCAATTTAGTTAGGAAAGATAACGTGTAGTTGCATATCCCCGTTCTGTGTGTCCAATGGTTTTTGTTTAATCTGAAGCTAGAGAAATTTTATACAATTAAAGGTGAAAATGGTTGTCTCACCTTTAAGAAAAAGAAAGATGTTTTCTTTATCTTTTCTTAGCAGTAATACTTCCTCAGCAATTTTCAAGACTGCTTTAAAACCGTAGAGCACACTATGAGCAACTATTAAGAAATCAGAGTTTGACATAATTCTCTAACTGTATATTCTATGATTGCATTTTGTATCAAACAGTAAAATTTACTGCTGTGAAAGATTCAGCTATAATACTATTTCTTCATCAACTGCCTTCAACTAGGAGGTTGATGAAGCAAGCAGAGGATACACAGTGGCTTAAAAGGGAACTGGGCAAGGTTATATGGAATCAAACCAAATTTCCTCAAATATAAATTTCCACAGATATGAAGGGTGTAGGAAATGCTTCATTTTCTCTGGGAACATGAGGACCTAAGTGGTGAACTTTCTCATACAATTTCAGGAACGAATGACACCAAGGTGTCAATGCACGACTTCAGAAGCAGACCATGAATGGCTAAGGATACTATTCTCCAGGCTACCTTTGGACTTAATCCAATGTTTACTGCTCAATTGCTTCATCTTCCTCTTTCTGTGGCTTTATCTCACTAGCAAGAATTGTGCTGCTTCCTCTTTGTCTTGTGATCTGTGAACGTATCAGTCATATGGAATAGCAACGCTGTAAAAAACTCCCAGTGTCACAGGGAGGATTCAGTCCTCTCAACATCTTTATAATTTCTTCTCTTCCATTAAACAAGTAAACAATGGAAACAGAGTCCTCCTTTGTGTAGCCTGTCTTGGGTTTGAGTAGCCAAGTTTTTTCTTACAATGCAGGACCCCTGTAGAAGAGTTGTTTTGAGCAGAGGCGTGTCAGGCACGATGCCTCAGTGTATTCCACTTAAGTCAGTCCTACCATCTCAAGTCTGAGGAGTAGCTCTTTACAGTCCAGTTGGAATAGCGTAAGGATATGATCATTTATGAATATGAGTAAGCATCTTCCTCCAGTAGCATAGTATCCAATTCAAGCTCAAGAGAGAGCCATCAAAAAGAGTCAGTTTTAAATGTCTGCTGATTTTTAAGGACAAACATAGAAAAGTACCAAATACCACCAGTACCATAAACAGCCAACCTTCAGTCCTGAAGAAGGAAATGGAATCATGAAGTTTTATCTCTTTCTGCAACCCAAGGGGAGGCCCCATGCTGTGACAGTGCGCAGAATAAACTGTTCTTCTATGCTTTCACAATTTGTATGAAATCAGTTCTCCTACTTTCGCTTGCTGCAAATTTCAGTTCTACATAATGATTTCATAGGAAAAACTTCACTGACATTGCTGGAGAAATAAAAAACATCCCCCTAAATGTGTGGATGGCTCTTATTAAAATATATTAACTGATTACACCTCTGTTTCCTGCTTTCTGCTTTTATTTTTCAGCATTCAGGCAACTAATCATGTGGATGGTAATTTTTCTTGCTGAATGGTAACATATTTCTAAGCACTCAGTATACTAAATTTTTTTTATTTACTTCCAAACACTTCTTATTTACTTCTTTTTGAAGATTATGCTGCCAAATCCCTCTTATCTCTTGTGTGTATCAACTCAAAATCATCCATAACTCCTTTCTCTTCCTTACTCAGTTGAACTGCACCTAATCCAGTGAAACAGCTTCACAGTTTCAACATCTGAAATCTCTTTTGTATCCTTCTCCAATCACCAAAGTCACTGCTTCCAGGTGTCTGTTACTAATGCTATATTGCATGTCTAGTGTTGCAGCAACTCTCATTTTTCTACTTGTTCTTTCCTCTCCCACATCAGCTTCCCTTTTGTCAAGGCTTCGTGGATGTACACTGCAAGAGGAGTACAAGATGTGAAAGATTGTGCTGGGAGGTAGAGCCAAACCCAGAACATGAGCCTCTAATACCTCAGCACAGGGGATGGGATTGGATTGGTAATATGTGTCATGTCAAGATTTTGGGGTATTATTGAATAGTACCACCATTCTTTGCTTATGAACCCTTGCTTAATTTTGCATCATTTCTCATCTCTGTTCCCAGGACCTTGTGGTTTCCCCTTAAGGGCTCCCACCTTACAAGAAAGTTCTTTCCAAGATTATTACCTTTGTGGCCTTGTGTTTCCTTTTAGAGTACCCACTCCTACCTTGTGACTAGCCTGGTTACTAACTGACATTAGTTTTATATAGAGTCCTTCTGCATTTCAGAAGTCCTTAAAACATCAGAGAACCACTGCACAAATGCAGTTACAATACACTGCAGCATGTGTTAGTAAATAAGGCTAAATCTTATCTTGCCTGCCTGTTCCTGTTCACTCTCATTCTGTAAAGAACAAAAGCAAAAGATTAAATAGTCATCTAGGTTCATGGAAAGATAGGTTTCGGTCAAGACAGTCATTGCATAACTGTGCATGTTTTATTTGTATTTTCATTCCTCATGGGAGGTGTTGCCAGGAAAAAGACTTTTGCCTTCTCATGTCTTAATCAGACCCTCCAGGCAGCTCACACTCCAGTCAAATGTGACACAACTTAGAAGCTGCTGTAATATGTGCTTTGAATTTTTTGTTGTTGGCCTAAGGTTATGTGTAGGCCAGAGTTTCATGTTGCCACAGAGCAAAAGATTTAACTCATCAGAATATTGTCCTTTAAGTTTCAGTTGTCTTAGGACACGCGTAATGAAGTGCATTGGAAAGGACAGAGACAGGCATTGGAGCACAGGTTGGATCACTCCCATGGAAACAGAAAGAGTGATGTATTAGCCTGAATGGGTAGGAGAGACAAAGGTGGAAAGATATCTGAGTGCAAGAAACATGGTGATGGGAGAGTAAGAACATCCTGAGAAGGAGGAAAAGTGCCAGAGGCAGATTGTAACAGGAACCAGCTGTGATTTCAAACACTTATTCAATCAAACCTCCTCCAGCATAGCCCCGTGATGGAGCTTGGGGACTACAGAGGTCCCTGAGGAATGATTTTGAGTGATCTAGCCAGAGGACAATGAGGATTTTGAGGCTCACCTGTATTTCATTAGAAAGTTGAGCAAAATCAGCACATTTCTTGGGAAATAGTTCTGTATTGATGAACCAGCATTTTCTGTGAGACAGATACTCTGTTGACAATTTTGACCAGCTTTATTTTCAGCATCAAGGGATCTTGTGCTACATCTCTCTGTCATATCCACTCTGGTCCTTGACGCAGGAATTGTCATCTTTAGTTATATGTACACACTGCCTGCTACACTGTCTGGAGGCCATAGACAACAGCACAAATAGGCACAGAAATCAAGAAACCTAAGGTGTTTCAATTTCCATGTCTATCTAATTGGTGACGCCTGTAGCAAATTGTCATGGTTTAAACCCAGCCAGCAATTGAGTACCAGGCAGCCTCTTGTTCACTTCCCCCACCATCATCTCAGTGGGATGGGGAGGAGAGTTGGGAAAAAGGTAAAATCCTTTTAAGGGCTTTTAGATAAAAACAGTTTAATAACTAAAATAAGGTATAATATAATGCTAGTACTAGTACTAATAATACTAATAAAGGGGCATAATAAAAAAGAGGCAGAGAGAGATTAAAGAGAAAAAAATGATAAAACAGCAGTGATGCATGGTACAGTTGCTGACTGATACCCAGCCCAACCCGAGCATCAATCGCTTCCTTGTGGATAACTCTCCCCAGTTTCTATACTGGGCATGCTGTGCTGTGGTATAGAATATCCTTTTGGCAAGTCTGAGTCAAGTGTCCTGTCCCTTTTCCCTCCTGGCTTCTTGTGCCCCTCCTCACTGGCAGAGCATGAGAGCCTGAAAAGTCCTTGATCAGGATAAGCACTGCTCAGCAACAACTAAAACATCAGTGCATTATCAAGGTTATTCTCAGACTAAATCCAAAACACAGCAATGCACCAGCTACTAGGAAGTCAAGTCTATCCCAGCCAAAATCAGGTCACTAATGCTGCCAGAAATTGATTCTGTCACATCACAGATTAGCCCTGAATGAGCGAAGTAAATGCAACATTCCAGATTATTTTTGGTATTGCTGGCATAGAAATATTTTAGAGAAAAACCTCAAATGGAGAAATGTGGATGGTTTGTACCCACGCAAAGTATGATCACAAGTGGTGACACTGCTGTCCTCTCTTTTGTGGAGAAGCTGATTTAAATTTAAGTTTATTTCACTCTTTTTAATTTATTTCTCCTTTTAATTTCCTCTTTTCATACAGGGGAAATTATGATCTTATGAAGGTGACATTAAATGATCAAACAATATTGAACGACTAATGAAAATCTTAAGCAAAAGTCATTGTGAGTTAGGTATTTGCTAAACTGACAACGCAAGCCTTTGTAAACCTGATATTGTTCTTATGTAAACTCATGAATGGAGACTTTCTCAAATAAATTACTTAATAACATCAGAGAGTCATTGGCTGTGTAAATATATCCCAGGGGCCCACACGAAGATTCCTGAATTTAAATGTTCAATAGAACTTCATATTTGTCACCTTTACTAATGAGTTTTTCCTTATGAAATCATTATTAGCATGAAAAAGTTAAATTTTGTATCTAATTTCTTGAGTTAATGCTGTTTGAAGACCCTAAGGGTTTGAAAGTTCTTTCACTGGAATTCATCATTTACATAATTCTCATAGCCCCAACACTTTGCTCTCAACTATGAATGCACATTGTGATTTTTTTTATGCATTAAGGCAGCAACTTCTATTTTTCTCTACACAAAACAATTAACAGAAGAATAACAGGTAATAAACATTTTTAATCTTTAATGTTACATTAACAGTGAAGTGCCATATTTCAGGCTTTCACAGCAACACTGTCTGCTGAATGATGCCTTTCTGATTCTTCGCTATGAAGATATTTGATTAGAAATGGAAAAACAATTGAGTTATTTGAGATCAGTGGAGCTTTCCATCATTTCCTGCTTCAGATACTTGAGAGCACACAGCATCATGGCCAGATTTTTAAGCAGACTAGACTATTTCTCAGCTCTATATTATCATAGCTCAGCCACAACCCATGAATGAGATGTTTACTTGATATATTTCTTTTTGTTGTTAATATAGCTTATTAGATAGGAATTTTATTCTTTTCATAAGCCCAGACTTTGAATACCAATGCAACACAGCTTTTGACCAAAATATCTCTTGATGTTAACTTTTCCTCTCCCTACTCTTTAATAATAATCTTTATCACTGCAGGTCTTTGTGACCCCAGGGTCAGGGACATATGGTAGGCATAAGACAAAGGCATAGGACAGACCCAAATGTGAAAAATGCCATCAAATTAGTGGCAAAAGTAGGCCTAATATCTGGGGGCTTTTGGTTTAGTATAACAACTGCAATGGAAACATGACTGTTCAAATATGACTTTGAACAGAAGAACTGAACTTAGCTCTGGGTCACAACTAAATTTATTTTACAATAACTGCTTACATCCAGTGCTGTGCTACAGACTACAATTCAATTTTATATGGTAGACACATCCCTGTTCCCCAATTTAACAATGTGCATGATAATTTTATTATTATTATTTCTGTCTGCGTACAGTGAAAAGACTAAGGTAAACGATGCCATTTATTTTGTGACAAACTTTTGCTTAAGATTCAATGTGAGATTAAGATTCTGCTTCTAGGTGTACACTTTTCACCCAGTTACAGGTATCTAAAATGCTATTGCACCCACATAAGATACACTGACTGTACTGACTGCCTCTCCCCTGGCTGTGATGGGAACTTGCACGCCTAATGGAATTACTTCTATATTTTCAGCTTTTAAAGTCTAAATCTGGAACCAAATATGGCCCTTCAGGTTTGATTCGTTTGCTCATAAATTCATGTTTAGTGTTATTTGAGAAGCCTAGTGTCATGTTCTCACATAATACAAGAATTATCACCACCTTCTTACACCAGCCCTGCAAGCAGTTTATCCTATGCCAATTCAAAAGAGAGAAGCAGCTTCAGAAAGTTTAAAGTGAACACAATTTAGCTTGCATTGCTAAATGCAATGCAGTACATTAATAGTGATTTGATAGTGATTTTGCAGTGAATTCATAGTGATTTTTTTAAGCTAGTCTATTGTGCCTCAGATTTCCTCCAATCCTTTCCATAGTTTCTGTAAACACACACTCTTGTTTTCCTGCAGGAATTAAATCACATATCTGCGTGTTTTCATCCCAGTCACAAAATGTCTAGGAAGAGCTTCTAGGTGCATTGTCTAGATTCCTGTTGGTTTTCAACTGACGTTTCAAGTGTCATGTTACACATTAATGTTGCTGCTTTTCCCACCCACGGACAATACCAAAGAGCCTCAGGGATGGAAAAAAAGATTAACAATCTTGGAAATATTGTTAACAATTAAATCCAGATGTTACAATTTTGCTGATCAGTGCTTAATGTAGAAAAGGGCTTAAATCAAATACTGAAAGAGAATGAACCCGTGAAATGCTGGAGTCTATCTTCTGACCACAGCAGCTTCCTTGCAAGCCTTGTCCCACACTTTCTCACTAGGCAGATCACTCTGATTGACATAATGGAGGAAGTCCAGCATGTGTGATCAACTCTGTATGGCTTTGAATTCTCTACAAATCATGTTAGTTGCTTGAAAATATGTGAAACTGTAGGAATTAGCCATGCTAAAGTTATCCATTTTGGACTCCAAACAAACAACCTCAGAACAGCTTGTTGGAAGGTCTGGCACTTAGTTACAATCGAATTTGATGATGGCTTGTAATGTGCATGTCAAAACGAAGTCAGCCATTTGATACTGCTCACTACCAGCCTTCCCTTTCTACAAGCCAAATCACTGCCCAGATGCTCATAGAGGCTTGTTTATTACCGTAGTGCCAACACGTTATCCAGGTTAAAACGTGGTTTTGCTACTGATCCAAACATACCCTAAGCCACTGCAAAACTTTATCAAGGAGCGCAAGGCTGCTTAGGAATGCCAAAATTCAACTGGCTCAGAATTTTGAACCATTTTGAGCCAATTGCTATGTCCTAACTCGCTGCGTTGTAAATTATGGTTTATAAGATATGAGGCATTAACTGAATTCAGTTGTTTGGGCTTGGCTTTTTTTCTCTTGGTTTTTCATGGCCATTTCCAATAGCTAACCCCTCAGACCAGCATTTCCCAATGATCCCGACTGGTTTTTGTGAGCTCTGGCTACAGCCATTGCAAAACCTGCACTTGACATCCATCACCCTGCTGAATTCCAGCCGATGTTCTCACTCTGTGTTGATGTGCTCTTCAGATCTAATTGTCTCTATCTGCAGTACCTCTTAGTATCCCATGCCACTCTCCTTGGTTCATTCCAGTGACAATGGGCACAAATTGAAAAGAAACACTTATAGAACTCAAATTAAAACATGTAATGCAGTTCATGCAATAGCAAGGTTTGTCTGGTTATAAACAAAAACTCTCTGGAAAGATTTTAGGATTTTAAGGCAATGCATTGTTGCCCCGTAAACCAAAGCCATGAAAAACATGACTAATGGTACCTAAAACATACCATGTAGGACAATGGCAGCTACATATTCCCACTTGTTTCTTTTTCTAACTTGAATAGCTCAGGGATATATTCTATTCCACTACTGTTAGGACACTAATTTTAGATTTATGTACCTAAGTTACATCTATCTGTCCACCAGAAGATCTTGACGGTATGCCAAACGTGTTTCAATAAATCATTCCTCTGTTTTCACTGGTTTTTAATGTATATATTAGACATCCGATTGGGGAGGAAAAAAAAAACCCAACACTTTGATTAAAATTTCTCTCAACGTTGTAGTTTTCTTTTTTGCACACTATTATCTTGTGATTTTACTTCTGAGAAATATACAGTTCTAGGGGTGATTTTACTCATTGGTGTAGAATTGTGTCCTAAGTTCACAGACAATTTCATGAATATAAAACCATTTTGGTTTTAATGCTTTGTCTGCCTGTAACTTTGACTTTCCTTTCCTCAGTTTGTGTACACAATAAATTTTCCCATGTCACTTATTGTCACCATTGGGATTTCTATTGTATGACATACATTTTTTTTTATTCTATTGAGAAAAGATGGACTGTTAGGAAGGACTCTTTTTATTCTTATCCTGGATTTTTCTGGTAGTCTGCAACTTCATACTGTTGCAGGAGTTTTGTTGATTTGAATTGCTGTAACAGGTGCTTAATGCATAGACTGAGCTTGTATATTAATTAAAGAAAGAGACTCTCAAGTTATTTAATTTAACAAGGAGACATTAACTGACTTGATCAGAGTCTAATATTTGCAGAAGGAAGAATGTCTGATAATCATTGACTCTTTAATTTAGCAGGAAAATATATAACAAGATCTGGACAATAGAAGATGAAGCTTGACAAATTCAGAGGTAGAAATAAGATACTCAGAGTGTAATTAACCATCCCAACCTCCCTACAGATGTGTTAGAGTCTTTGCTGCTTGCAGTTTTGAAGTCTTAAAGATTTTCTGCCAAAATAGCAATATTCAAATAGAATTTACTGCCTGTTTTCAACTTCCTGGTTGAAATTCCTGATGTTTATTGCACAGAAGAGCAAGCAAGTAGTTTTACAGCGAGCCTTGGATCTCACCTACATTTATAGCAGAATGCTGTCAATTCACTCAGTTGCATCCTTCACATCTTCCATATGGTGAGGCTGCACATTTCTTCACTGAAGTTCTGGTTTGCATCCCTGTAGAGTGCAAATGATACAGGACCAATAATAACAATATTTAGTAGGATGAATAGCCTAGAATGTGCATGCTACTGTAGTGTTGTGCAGTACAGACACAGATGTCATCTCTTAGGCAGCCGGAATTTGACAAAGCATGATCCATACTCCAAGAGACTGATTAAAATTAGGCTATGAACATGTATTCAATTCCTGGATGGAAAGACCCTAGTAATAATAGCCTCTACTCATGACCAAACCAGTGGGGCATTTGCACTGTACACTTAGGAGTGGAAGTCAGGTCGGCAGATTAAACACCTGATTTTAACCAATTCTTACCTTATGACAAAATATTCTTCCTATAGTCAACAGAGAAGAGCTTCCAGAGAGAGGTCTTGCCTATCAGAGTTTAGGTTTTATATGAAATTCCTGAACCCAAATCAACTTCTGAAACAGCCTGTTTCTCTCCTTTAACTGTGTAACAATTCTTGGAGATTAACCTCCTAAATTAGGTACCTGCTTAGGTTTCAGGAAAACACTTTATAGTACACCTCTGATTGATAACCTTCAAAAAATTACAGCTTCCCTAATTTTGTTCCCTAAACACTTGTGAGCACTGTCTGGCTGCAACACCTGACAGACCTCTTTCCCTCTTTAAAACCACATTGCTCTTAGGTAAGGTGATGATTGTAAAAAAATGGAGGTATTTGTAAGACTAACTGTAGGCTTCTTGGGACAATCAAACCAATTCTTTTTATAGCCAGGAAAAAAGAGAAATAGTTGTTTGTAAGGCATGATTCACCTTCTGTAATGTACTGCTACATACGAATTGCATTCTAATGATACCTATTTTCCCTTATAACCAAAAACAGCCTAAAGAATTTAGTTAAGGTTTAGATACTGACACTGTAGATGTTTGAAGTTAGGTCAGATGAACCTTTCCAAAGGTAGGCATGCCAAGCATCTTCATCTGGTCAAATTAACAAGGGTTGAACAAAACCAAATGTAATTCAATAACATTTCAGAAGACATCTCAGAATAGCAGTGAATGAGGTTTTTATTGCATTGCATGCATCACTGATTTACTAGTTTAATACAGGAAAAAAGCATGCGTTACACAATAGCAAAACAATGGAAATAAATTTTGAACACACTGTACAGAACATTTCTCCTGAATAAACCTATAAAATGAAAATAACACATCATATGTGAAGTGCCATAAGTGTTTCTGTAGAACAGAAGAGGCTGATTGTACTTTGGAGTGCATACATGGCATTTGGGTACCTAATTGACATTTTAAGTGGTTGAATGCGAGGAGCCTACATCCCATTCCTCTTGCTGAAAACATGCTCCCAGGGTTCACATCCAGGAAGAGTCCTGGGTCATAGGCATAACAACAAATAGATGGGGAGAAAAGGAAAATATGTTACCCATGAGTTGTACAGCTTCTTTTGATTGTGAGAGAATATTGTTTTCAAGTCAGCAAAGGATTTGGAAGAGAATGTCAAAGCTTCCAAGGCAGAGATTTCCTTTTCAATAGGGAGGTGGAGTTGGGGAAAGGGAAAGTATCGAAGAGTGTTAAGTTTAGAGCCACAGGCATAGCAACTATCTTGATACAACCAAAAGAGAGAGAAGAATCCTGGAGGATGAAAAGGAAACATAAATCCTAGGACAATTGTTATTACTCATTGTCCTTCACCATGAAAGAGGTAAGAGTGAATGATAATCTCAAATGCCTCCAACCTCTCAACAAAAGATAAATGGAATTTTATACTCATTCTTTGCTTAAACTACACTTCTATTCTTTTTCCAGACTGTCATCAAATGATTACCTCTATGTTCTAATTTGGTCCAAAAGTCAGCTTAAAGGTGTACACGTGAGAGAGTTTTCACATACATGATGAGTACTGGGGTCTAGACTTTAACAGTAGCCATAGAGCACGCTTTTTCATTTGAACCTGTTAAGCAAGCACATACAGTTGCATCAAAGTATGACTCTCTCATCTTATTGCAACTTTAACATCTTTCACGGCATATATCTTGAAAGCAAGTGAATTTAGTTCAACTCTGTGATTCTGAATGGGTTATCAGGAGTAAGTGGCTTTGAATTTTAGTCTTTATACAGTTGCAGAGCAAAAATTTTCTAGGGCTTGGCTCTACTAAATAAACACAACATGAAATCCAGCTGTGAGTTTCTCTGTGGGTTTGGCTGTTTGTTGAAAATCTCCTTTGAAGTTCTCAGATTCATACCCTATCATACTAAAAAGCAACACCAGGTAGCATCTTCTGGCAATGTTCATGTACTTGCTAATAAGAACTCCAATGTACTTGCTAATAAGGACTCCTGGAAACTGGAAAGTTTTTAGGTACAGTTCTCAAACGGTGGAACTCTATAAAGTAACTATTTGCATTTTATTTCTATCAACCTGAGACAAAATTGCACACAGTTCAGATAAGATCGTAGATACATCCAATAAGGTTGCATATTTACCCAAAACAGAGACAAAAAAGACCTTTTTCTATTGTGATTCTTGTCACGACAATTTGCAATTGGACCATTTCTAGGTTTTATTTTCTTAGAATGCATCAGAGCTACCAGCCTGGGACATATGAAAATGTAATTGAGCTTGAAATGTCATCTTGATAGCAAGTGATACAGTTAATTCTGTTGGTAAATGTTGTGCAGTGCTAATTGCTAAGTCTAAATTTAACAATTAGTTTAGAAAATCTGAAGTGTAATTTATAATGGCATATAAGCTGCAGGCTTCAGCTTGTGCTGACTTCTTTATTATTATTACTTATACCAGTTAAGGAGGATGCAGCTGAAGAATTTTAACCAAGAATTGAGATGCATGCCTAATTTAACTTCAACCAAATTTGATTATACATCTAGTAAATTTGCTCTGGCTGCAAACCATGTTCTAACAAACTAAACTTGTATCAAGTCTTTCGCTTTTTACAGTTTCTAATTATACATAAACTGACATTGTCATCCTAAACTTCATTAACTTCTTTAAAATCTTCAATGATGTTGTCTGTCAGAGAAGTTGGTTGGTACTGATCTGTGCGTTTTCTATGCTTTTAAAGAGGAATGTTGCTATATTTAGAGTCTGGGGTTTTGCAACCTTGAACTAGTCACACAGATTTTACATTGGACATTCTGCAACAGAAAAATCCTAGAATCATAGAGTAGTTTGGGTTAGAAGGGACCTTAAAGATCATCTAATTCCAACCCTTTGCCATGGGCAGGGACACCTTTCACTAGACTAGGTTGCTTCAAGCCCTGTCCAACCTGGCCTTGAACACTTCCAGGAAAGGGGCATCCACAACTTCTCTGTGTACCCTGTGCCAGCGCCTCAGCACCCTCACAGGGAAGAACTTCCTAATATCTAACCTAAATCTGCCATCTTTCAGTTTAAAGGCATTCCTCTTGTCCTGTCACTACATGCTGTTGTGAAAGTCCCTCTCCAGCTTTCTTGCAGTCCCCCTTTAGGCACTGAAAGCTGCTTTAAGGTCTTCCCAGAGCCTTATCTTCTCCAGGCTGAACAAGCCCAACTCTCTCACCCTATCTTCATAGGAGAGCTGATCCAGCCCTCTGAGCATGGCTTTCATGGCCTCCTCTGGGCTCTGTTCAACAGCTCCACATCCTTCTTACTCTTGGTGCCCCACAGCCTGATGCAGAACTGCAGATGGGGTCTCACAAGAGCAAAATAGAGGGAGAGAATCAGCTCCCTCAATCTACTGGTCACGCTTCTTGTGAAGCTTGGCAGTCTCTCAAATGCAGCTGAGGATGCCATTGGCCTTGTTTGCCACCAGAGTGCATGGTCAACGTGGAGTCCCACAGGACCCCCAGATGCTTCTCTTCCAAGCTGCTTTCCACCATCTGGACCCCAGCATGTACTGGTAATGTGGAATTATTCCTCCCCATGTGCACAATTTTGTATTTCTGTTTGTTACCTTCCTTGCTCCAGACCTTCCCTTTGGTTTCAAGGACCTAGAATTCTGGAAGGCTGGTCTTACCAGTGAAGACCTAGGCAAAGAAGGCATTGAGTATCTCAGCCTTTTCTGCCTCCTTTGTCATCAGACACCCTAATGCGTTCAGCGACAGGCCCACTTTTTCCCCCGTCTTTCTTTTGCTGGGGATGTATTTCTAGGAATACCAATGTGAGGTTTCATTGCAGCTTTCCTCAGATGTCCCAAAGCACTTCTGTAGCCTGGGATTGCTGCTTGGGTTACAATGTGAAGACATGGTAGCCAGGGCCTTCCATCTCCAAAAATGTTTCATTAATCAGATCAGAAGAAAACTAACCCCTTGCTACCAAGCACACTGTTTAGACTTGAAATTACACTTATCATAGAATCATAGAAAGGTTAGGGTTGGAAAGAACCTTAAAGTCATCTAGTTCCAAATCCCTGCCACGGGCAGGGATGCCTCAGTGTTCCTGCATATTCATTTTGATGTCCTTTTTAGTAGATTCAGTGTCTTCCAAAGATCTATGCTCCTTTCTCTGTTCCAAATCTGGCACTGAAATCATAGCTTATTCTTGAAACCACTGAACTTATCAATTTGCCCAACTTTATATGCATCTGTGCATGGGATAAGCTTTCACTGACATTATAGCCAAGATTCAGTTGTCTTTGGAGCACTGCTAACTTGCAAAATGATAAAAATTATTCAAGTTGTTGCTATTTCAATGCAACAATATGCACAGGGTATTTATCAGCAAAGTTTTTTTTCCTTTTTCTACTTATGTTTTATTTCTTCTGATTTCTGTCTCCTTCAAGTATGTAAATCTGCAGTTAGTCACCCTTCTCTGTTCAGATCTGTAGATATAGCACTGTAGAGATACTGCAGTTTTGTCATTGGCAATAAACACAATTGGATTTACTGAGTTGCATAACCATGAAAAGATTCACTTTTGAGAAAGGCAAGGTCCTCAGCTAGTATAAACTGCCATGTTTCATTGAAGTGTGCCGTGCCAGACTTGCATTGGCTGAATATTTGGCTCTGAAAGCTCCTTTTGAAGTCAATGAACTTCTCATTGTCATTCCTGCGGAATGCGGAACGTTGTACCCATGGCATAAGCTTTTAGGTAGAACCAAGATGAGAATTTCCCTTGCCAAGAGAGTATTTACAGAAATGCGAGAACATGTAGACTGCTTTTTAAGCTATACAATGTTGTTACAGAGCAGCCTCTGCTCCAGCATGAAGAAAAATAGTGACTGAAAGAATGGTCACACTGTAAATAATTTTCAGCCCATTGAAAGAACATTCTTGCTCTCCCGCCTAGGTCCAAAGATAATACAAAAACCTGAGAGTGGTAATGATGACTTTCTTTTGCTCTGCCTCAGCTTAAAAAGTATGATTTTCTTGTCATATAAAAATATCTGAATATCAACAAGGCAACACTCTAGTTCAGCACTCTGCTTAGTGTTGACCTTAGGTATGATTTGCCAATTCACTACTATGAGGAGACAGTTACATGTTTTGTTTTCCATTTAACCCTTCTATAAATGAATCAATTCAGATTCTCTGTGCCTTCCATCAGTCCTCCTGAGCATAGTACACAAAGCATCACAAAAACTCAAGTGACGTTAATGACTATTACCCTGGATCCTAAGATGATAGGGAAGGGCTGCGGTGAACTGAAACGTGCATCAGACAACCACAGTGGCAATGGCAGAGGGAAGGGAGGGATTTCACCTTCTTCCTAGCTGTAAGATGTGCTTAATGAATTGAAGACTTTTTCAACCACACACATAGTGACTTGTCTAGGTCTGTGTAGTATCTTTCTTTTGGTAGCAGGCTTGCAATCTGACATTCTACTTTCTGAAAGAAAAGAAAATCAGTTAAATGGAGTCCAAATGTTACCCTATTAAAGATGCAGAGACTTGAATCCATTATAGTACCTGTTTCATATCAGTCTCGTGCAGGATTGCCTTGGCATTCACATTACCAACCTGAAAGTAATAAGCACCTTTTACACTACTATTGTAGTAGTGACACCTCGCCAGACCTCTTTGCTGAAAACCATGTGAATTAAATGAGCCTAAAAGCAATAAACTATATACTTTACCCTATAATAATTGCAATGGACAAGATTATATTTCCAGCCATTTTCAAAGATTAAGGTTATCTCCATTACTAAGTATGACTTTTAGCGTTCTCTTTATACAGTACCAAAGGCATAATAAATTAAGTTACTATGGTCCATAAAATCATTGTAAATGTAATACATCTCAGTTGATATAAATTAATTTATTTACTTAGGATATTATATAAGAAGAGCCTTTAAATGATGAGTAATATTTCTGCCTTTTCATAGTTAAACTACAGAAGGTTTTTACCTTTCATTTGTAAAGAGACAGTTAAGACAGAACTTCCAGGGATCTCATCAAACAGATTTAGAAGCTTTCACATCAAAAAAAGCAAGAGAGGAAGATGGTCAACAGAGTTCATCAGGTAAATTTTGTAAGGGTTACTGAGATGTAGCTTGAGTATTACTACAGTTTTAGCATTAGAAACATCATAATTTTACATTAAGTGCCCAGCAAGAATTTTAATCGTTGGCATTTAGAAGAAGGAACACAAAAATGTGAATGATACTGAACACAAACCAGGTAGGAGGCAAGGAGTTAAGGCAAATACAAAAGCCAACTTCTGAGCAGTTCTTATGTAAAAGAAAATACTAAAAATATTTTTCACATTTTATATTTCAAAACCAATGCAATACTAAAAAGATATGTTCAATAAAATCAGAGAGGATTCACAACTAATAATGTACAGTTTGTCTAAGCCCTCATATGCTTCCTGTCACTGCTAGTTGCAAAGCTCTTATGCTTCCATGTATTCTTACTGCTTTTTAAAGCAATCTGGACTTGAAAGCAATCCAAAGCTACATTGTTATGCCGTAAATTGATGTACATCAGCGTTAAACCAGTCATTAGTGTGATGGGAACCAGGAGAAGACAGGGAAGACATAAATTATTCAACATACAGGGAGACCATTTTTTCATATGCTTCCCTTTTAGTATAAAAAGTAAATGTGCGCACACATACACGCACCCACACATGAGGACAGTTTCTGTCAACCCTTCAATTCTGAGCATCCTTAAAAGCAATATCATACACATATAATCCAAATTCTTAGTCCAATTCTCTGCACAATGGCATTATTGTAAATAAACCATCTTGCATTTGGTGAGCAGAGGGATAGAAAATTGCATTAAGCCTCCTTGTGAATTATAGGTACCCATGGTGAGGTTTTCAGACCTCTCACATTTTGACCTGTTGATTTTAAGAACAAAGTTTGTCTAAAATGAAGTACTTTTCACAATATCAGCCATCATATATTGTACTAAGAGCAATAGACCCCATTCATGTTCATGGTAATTACCTTAGATGCTGAGCAAATGCTTGACAACATTAGAGAAATTAGTTCTAGAGCTGGTAACTAGTCTTAATATAGCCTGGTATAGAATTGGAAAATAGCAAAGCTATACCTTCTGAAAGGGATGTCTTATAAACCTGGAGTGTACTAAAGGAGAAAAAAAAAAAAAAAAAAGGAAAAAAGGCTCTTCTATATTAAAGAAATAGAAACAATAATTTTTTAAAATCCAATTTTCTTTTACTATTTTTCCTGTATTTAATGTACAAGATGAACTAAATGAAAACTTCAGGTGAACCAGGCAATGTTGTTTTCCAATTTATAATCAATAACAGAAAAAATTAACATGTATTTCTGGTGACACAATGGAACATTTATGAAGCTGTATCTGCCCACTCCCATTTGAATGAAATATTTGTGGTATTACCATGAGTCACAACCTCAGAACCTGAATTTAGAACATATGCTTCCTAATAGCCTCTCTTTAATAATGTATCCGTGTTCCTAATCAATGTGAGTGAAACGTTTTCATAATTTAATAATAAAGTGGGTACATTCAGAATTTTGAACAGGTGAGGATAAATCATGTTTGCCTGTGAATAACAGCTTTTATCATTTACTCAGTGGGATCATAATGTATTCCTTCAATCTGCACCAAAGGTAGTAGCAGGAAGCTATTTTATAGATTTCTTGGTAATCTGAGCTGGTGTTATACCTGTTACAGGACACTTCCAATGAAATAGAAACTCAGCAGGATGAAAAAAGATACAAATGGTGTATTTATACCAGTCAATAAAAGCATGACTCTGTAGCAATAGAAGATTTGTTCATGGATTGTGAAGTACCAGTGGCTCAGTTGGTAACGTATTAAAATAATTTGTGTCCTGCCATTGTAACCTTTTTTTTATGATTGTAACTTTAATTTGACGTCTCATTTTCATTGTCAATAAGAAAAAGTCAGTCAAGTACATTTATGAATGATCTCATTCAAACAGTTCATTGGAATGAGTTTTTATTCTGTAAGAAGGAATTCCAGCGCATATATACGTATGAACTTATTTCTAATGCCTGAAGTTCCCGGTCTAGAAGTTGTATTTTAATGATACAAAACATATTTTGTTTGAGATTCCAACACCATAGAATAGCTTCCAAAACTGTTTAGGAGTCTAGATTGCTGTCTGGATGCAAACACATGTCAGCAAACATTTCCCTCCTCCTAGCTGAGACTCTGCAGATTTCAAGGTTCTCCTAGAAGGCATAAAGGTTGCCAGTTGGGCAGTTTGAAGGACAGAATCAGTAATGTGGAAAAGAGTGTTACAGACATGAAGTTAATTGGACACATTGAATTCTGACCCCAGTCACACTAGTTAAACTGGGAATCATCCCAGAATGAGTAGAAGTTGTTCTGCTTTGCGGTTATGGTTTGTAAGCTGTGATTCTCATCAGTGTGGATCTTGCATTTCTTTCAAACCAGGAAATTAAAATTAAATACATTAAAAAGAAATTACAGTAGCCATACAGCACCTGAAATGTAATTTCTCTGACTGGCTGAAGATTATTTTTTTTATAGCTGTTATTCTCTCAATTTTGGTAAATAAGTGTTTTGGCACATTTAGGTGTCCAATCTCCATCCTTTTAGTTGTAGATTTTGCATGGTTTTTTAATGTCCAGTGGGACATTGCTCTATTGCTTTTGTTTTACTACATGTGTATTTGTTGTTTTTTTCCTGGATAGGAAATTCTGATTTTTATAAACATGTTGTACTTCTAAAGCACAGAATACTATGATTATTCAGTCTGTAAGGGAACGTTCTTTCTACCTTCCATGGGAAAAAAAAGAAAATGAGTGGTATAAATTTTGCATCTTAGATCTCATTTCCTCTTTAGAATATAAATCTTGTGCAAAGGAAATAGGGTCTCCATTATCTCTTAAAGATGAAACAGCTTCTAATATGGATAGTCTGCATTCCCTCTGTCATATTCCTGGGGGATAGGTTAATAAATAATGAACTAAATGTCATATTTTGAAGTCTCTTAGTTCATGGTGATGCAGCGCTCTTACATGTTTATTAAATTTCAGTCTTCATTAGACAAGGTTAGTGGAGAAATTAGGTCCCTCTTCTATTGATTTAGTAATTCGGAGTCATAAAATAAATAAAAAGCAGATAGATTTTTGCTTTTTTTTCATCATCTCTGGGTCTTTCCTTGATCCTGAGTGTGCCAGGTACACTGTGTATGACTGAATCAACTGAAACATTTGTCAAAATAATTTGACACCATCCACTATAAAGGTTAGAAAGGCAAAAGAAGAGTTGAGATTATGTGCTATATTGGAACAACAGTGACCAGCCTGAGTAATTGTCAAACAACTTTTTGTAAAAGCTCTTAGCACAAATTGCTCAGGACCTTGAGATCTGTTTGGATCCCAGACATAGGGAGTTATGTGAACACTGACCTTGTCATCGTCACTCTTCATCTCTACACTCAGCTGTGTTATTGGGGTCATCTTTCTTAACTTCTCTTCAGTATCCAGGAAAAAACCTAAGTTTAGGTGGAAGAATTTGTGCTAACTTAATGTTCCCACCTTTCCAGGAAGTATTTCAGTTATTCTTGAAAATTGCCATACTGTTAAGACATCACTAGGAAAACAGAATGCAGCACTGATCACTTCTATATGAGGAATGTGCTTTCAATAACGAGCAGACATAGCTGCGGCTGCTAGGATAAGCAGAGATGCAGAGTGCTTCCCTTTCAGAAGGACACAGAGCAAGTTCGGCTTGTTTAGCCTTGCAGAACATAGATGAAGACAGGGTATGATTGTTCTCTATAAATTCATCAGGTGGGTAAGCACCAAGGTAAGTACAACAGGGAGAAGAATTGCTTAAACTAAAGAACAATGTTGGTCCAAGAACAAATAGTTATAAATTGCCCATCAATAAGTTTAGGCTGGAAATTAGATTAAGTTTTCTAATTCTCTAGTGAGTAAGGTTCTGAAACAGTCTTCCAATAAGAATTATAAAGGCAATGGGGAATCTAGCTGGTTTTAAGAAGAGGCATTAAATAGTTTTTGAAAGGGATTATGTGGTGTGGGTACCTGTGATGAGCAGATTGGATTCAGTGGCCCAGTGGACTGTTTCCCATTTTAAGTAGATATTCTGGTGATACTGATTCCACAGAATTATATCTAACTCTTTACTCATGGGTGTCCTTTTTGAGTTGATAGTGATAGAAATGTAGGAGTCCTCCCTGATGGCCCTAAACCAGAATTAATAGTTTACTGCTCTGGTGTATTTCATGTGAACTTGAAGGTAAAAGGCATCAGAAAATGAAAACAAATAGAACATTCAAAGCAGGCTGATCACTTTATAAAGCAAATCACAAAGAGAACAAAAAAAGACCCTTGATGCCCCCAAGAAAATGTGCAATTTAAAAATAAAAGCAGTCAACAGATAGGTAACAGAATGAGAAGAAATAATGGGGCTGCACTGGTCAGCGTGCTGAATAGCTATGTTAGCACATGACAGGTTTTTGTAAAGCTGTCAAAGGAGACTTCTGAGAAGGAAAATAATGTAAATACATTTTTGTGAATTTGCTTTAAGGCTTGTATGGCAAAGAAAGTGGAAGGGCAGAAGAGGGTGAGTATATACGAGCAGTGAAGTTGAAGTTGTATTTATTACTTAACCAGCAGCCAGAGCCCACTGCATAAAAGAGGGAAATGATAGACAGGCAAGACTGCAGGTGATGTAGAGCCGTGAAAATAAAAGGAATGGTTCCCATTTGACACATGGAATACAGAAAGCAAGGAGAATAAATCAGTATCAAACTGACAAAATCAGAAAGTAGAGTTTGCAGTGGCACGCTAAATGGACACAAGCAAATTAAAGTTGCATATGTGAAAAAAAAAGGTATCACAGAAACAGAGGTACAAATAAGAGATCCAGCCATGCTGGCAGGAAATAAGCCCTACACGTTATAAATGCTGTGCAAAATAAATTTATAACACTTGAGTGAAAGTGAAACTTGAGACTAACAGTAAGACTCTAGCATGAAGTTAATGTGTGTATAGGAAAATCAGGAATTCATATTAGGACCTGTAAATAGATCTGTAAATTGTTTTAGGATCTGAAAATATGGGATCTATAAATTGTTTAAAGGTGGATATCCCAGATGATTGTAGATGCTCAGGTACCTTTGACTCCCAGTGAGACACCAGCTTTTCGAGGACTCGTTGCAGTTGTTAAAAATGCTCTCACTTAAACCCTGGTCTAAAGACTGTCTTTAGCAGAAGACAGGACATTTCATGGATAAATGTTTAGTTTTCTTTCACCTGCACTTACAATGGAAAGAGATTAGTGTCAGACCTAGCATTTAATTTTTCACTTTAAGTCTTTATATCCATTTATAACTTTGCAGAATTATTTCCTTCAACAGATATGCTCCAATATGTAACTATGGGCCTCATGTACTCTATCTACCCTTTCTTTTCTCCCAAGTGATATTAAGCGATTACCATTATTTAATTCCTGGATGAAAAATTAGAGGGCTCTGCTCTGTAATTATCAATGACCTTTCGGTGTAGAAAAATGCAGCCCATCAGATGCAAAGGGACTGCCACAGGCAGCCTAAGTATTTGGACAGATATCTTAGGAAGAATGCTGTCCCTCCTCTGGATCTGTTTTTATTGAAGGCCAGTGGAGATGTAAGGAGAGCTTTGAACAAAATTTCCTTATTGCTACTTGTCATTTTAGAATTAGTTACATTAAAATACAAACTAAGAATGAATCTATCTGGAAAATGACACAGCATTCGTTTGTTTCATTGCCTTGGACAACACTGGTTTATTAAGTCAATAAATGTAACGCTAACATTGGTAGTGTAACAAACCTGGAGTACCTGGTATAGTACCTGATGCGATGTCAGGTACTAGACTGACACATGAAAATTCATTCTTTCCATAGAGAATTTGTGGCATAGTTAAGAAAGCCAGTAACAACGAACAGGCTGAATGTCTGATTCAGCAAGCCGCTGACTTCAGGCATGCTGGGTAGTATGCTTCACACCCATGATGACTAGTAGACCTCCTCCAGTGTCTTTCTGCGTCACAACCTAGAGTGGTCTGTCCCAGGTTACTGAAGACTATGCCAATGAAAGAGCTATAGGACTCGTGTACTTTTCTCTGGAGACAAAAAGCACCCCCAAAAAAATCAATGATATAAGCACACCTCTGCTTGGCTGCCCTGCCTAAGTCATGGTCAGGAGGTGACAGGCAGTAAGTAGCAACTATCTATGAAAAAGCCTAAAAAAGAGCCTAGCAAAGCCAAAAGCACTCAGGACCCTGATGGCAGCTTCCCTGTCTGCTGCTTCTTCAGATGACTCCACGTGGAGCTGTCTCTGCTGATCCATGTTTGGCACAGCAACTAGACTATAATTCAAAGATGAATTACCTTGTGTGCATCCCATTGACTGTTGCAACACAGAGAGGCACCCGTCCTGGGGCAAGTCTTGCCCTCTCTTCATAGGATGAGCATCATAATAGTTTTCTGAGCTTTGAAACAAGAACAAAGTGAGTTTGCTCATGTGCTTTTAGAAAGTTCCTATTCTTTAATTTAGTCATTCAAATTTCTCCATAAGACACTTTCCACTTCTCTCTGTGACTGTTCCTGTATTCTAATGGATACATCTGATAAGAAGGTCCTAGAACTCAAGACATTCCTTTTATTACTTTTGCTTTTGTCTAATGTGTTTGGATGAAGCTTAAACAATTGTTCACTTGTCTAGTTTTGACAAGGGTTTGCACAGGCCGCTCACTTACTTCCATAGTAAGTGAAAGCCATTTACCTGATGGTCTACAGTTGCCAGGTATTCATTGGTTACTTAGGCCTTAACAGGTTTTCTTCCTGAACCATTTGCCCTAAGTACTACACTCACAGAAATATGTCACCATTATTACTGGACATTGTGTTGCAGAACCACAATGCCAAAGCATTAGTTATAATTACCAACATTCTTGTTTATGTGTAGGTAAACTACAAGTTTGTCTACCCATAAAGTTTACATGCAGGTAAAATTTTCATAAGTATATGATGCTGCAATAACCAATGGTGCCATAAAAATAGATAGGATCAAGAAATTATGAGGCATCCTTACAGAGCCATGTGTCAGAAAGGGTTATATATTTAAGGAATCTTTTTCATTCACTGAGTCAGAGTAAACTGTGGGAGCTGCTCTAACCACACCATTTAGGATGGGAAGGGAAGGCAACTACTGTCTTAGTAGTAGGAACCTAATTATCCTTTTGGAAATCAGCCAAGATCCTGGATCTAATATAGACACAGTATTCCATACTAAATGATACAGATTTTTATGAACCGCATGTGGCCAACTTTCCACTTCCTCATTAAAGATATTTTCAGCAGCCTCTTGTCTTCTAATAACATAGACATTTTCTCAGGCTTGACATGGAGAAACAGGCTGTCTACTAAATTCAGCCATCCTGGTGCTTTGTCTTACAAAGAAGACTGCCATGCACATATTCACCAAGCTATATAGTCTGTGTATCCTGCTAAGCCTGGAAGATCTGAGGAGATAACTCCTAAAGTTGAGTGGCCGCAGGTGGTAGGATCCTGTTGAGTGTAAATGAGAAGAGAAATTTGAGCATCAGAACCTTAACTGTGAATCACCACCACATCCAACCAGCATGATATATTAATTTATAATTAAATGTTGACTTTTTTTCCCTAAGGATATTTTGGCTTCTATACCAGCACAGTTCATTAGTTAGTCACTGCGGTTGATCCAGTTATTGTCATGCCTTTGATCACTTTCCATCTAACTGAGCACATTAGAGAGGATACCAAAAACCTGTGTGCTTCTTTGTAATTGCTTCCTATGCAAGGGACAGGATTTTCTCAGCGTCAGTCATTGCTTCTCATAACAGTTCTCTTATTTCATTGAAACTGCTGGAGCTTTCTCAAAATCTATGTTTTGTATCAGGATACTTCCTTTTCCGGCACAATCTACATTAGCAAGATAAACAGTCTAATTTTCATGGGACTCTCTCGTAATTCTTAAAATGAGTAATTCTTACCAGTAGAGATGAAAAATTGCTTTTAAAAAAGTGCTTAAGATAGCATCTATGCTGTTAGTGCTCGAAGTCTAAAAGCCAAGTAATTGTATTTCCTTGCTTAAATATAGTGTTAGAATTCCTGTCCTGAATGAGTCCCCAAAGGATAACGGTGTTTGTCAGAAGGTAAAGATGCAAAACCCAGAAATTTATAAGAAGTACCATTCCCTTTACCTTTGTTATCAATTGATTGAACTTTCTGACTCAAAACAGCAAGGGTTTTGATTCTTCACAAGATATTTTACTACTTAATTTTTTATAGTTAAAAAAAATGGTTTAGTGCAAAAAACAAATACTGAGCTGAAAATGCGTTTCAGTAACAATGTCAACACTGATGATTTACAGATGATATCAGCTTGTTAAAATACATCATCAACTTTGCAAAACATCAATTTCTCTCTTACATTTGTCATAGCTTTTCTACATATAACACCTAAGACTCCTGTAACTGAAAGTTTAATGTATTTTTTAAAACTGCCTCTTTAATCTTTCAGTATTTCTTTGAGCATTTGTCACAACTCTGTGCTTACACACCTTCATTAACTCCCCTGCATAGTCACCCAGTTAGGATTCGTTTAATGAAACTTTAACCAACTAGAGGTTCATATGGGGAGTAAAGGAGCAATCTAAGCTTTCTGCAGGGATGGCTGTTCCCTTGCTAGAATACACGACTGATTGATATAGATGGAATTATTTTCTTCTGAAGTTGTTTATCTATCTCTCTGCACTGACTACAGGGAAGCTGAGGCAATTACTTCAAAGGAAACACCAAAAATTTTAGCAGTTAAAATGACAAAACAGATTTCTTAGACTTCCTTTTTGTTTATATGGCTGAGCTATGGGATAGGAAAGAACTGTTGTTGTTTTTAACAGGGTACCATGACTGAGAATCTAGCATCAGCAACACAGTTGAAAACTATGCTTCGGTTTATGTTTTGAAGCTAACAGTAGTGGAAATTGTGTCCTTCCTCAGTTCATGCATATCATTGGAAAGTGTGTCCATAACTGTATTTTCTGTATCTTAGGTACAACTGCTGTGTTACAGAGCTAGAGGCAATCATGGTATTTGCCCACTGCTAACTTTTGGCATGATTTGATATAACTAAGCCAGGGCTGTCACCAAAAGGGACCATTCCTCTTTCCTCATGCCTAGTCATTCACATACATTCCCTCTCTCTTTCTTGACTAAAACTTGTATGGAGAAGTGATTCTGTGCAAAATTCTCTTTTCATGGTTAGCTTTATTTCAAATCCCCTCACTGACCTTGCTCAGCGAGTGCCAGGTCAGTGGTGGGAAACACAGCTGAGTTGGCCATAGGGGGGAAGAGACAGACTGTCCCTATTTGCAGCCTTCAGCAATTCTAGATAAGCGGCAAATCACACTGTAAATGTTGTTCTCATGGCGTGCATGGTTTTGAACTTGTATACAAAATGTATCAGAAATTTAAGCACTAATATAAGATTCAGATAAATATACTTTGCTTTACATCTTGACTGATGAAATATTTTGTATTTATTTATTATAATCCTAAAATATTCAGAAATGCACAGCGATCAAGTTTCACACCCCTGAAAATAAATTCTCTCTCATCTGGACTTTGTAACTGGCTGTTGCAAATAGCAGAACATGCTGCTGTCCCACTCTGGGTGTTACAGCTCCACTAAGTTAGAGGGATGAAAACTCCAGTCTTTCTTTATACATGCTGGAGGGACAGAAGAAGAGTAATACATAATCAAATTGTGCTCATGAAATTTATCAAAAGCACATCACTCCCGAAAATAGTAGCCAAACTGTCAAAACATTGTCTTTCAAAACATGTTTGTGCAGTGCTTTGAAGTTATCTTTTGCTACTTATACAGGATTTTATGTCGTTAATGATCTATCTTGGTCTTATATTACTTTTTATGGCTTCCATTCATTTCACATTGATTTTTCCCTGACTTATTAAGGTCCCAGTCTCAGACCCTAGGCACTCTGCAAATGTAAATTGCCATACAGAAAATAAAAATGCCAAAATCAGTCTGTGCCTGCCAAGTCATAACTCAATATTATCTACCATCTATGAAAATAAAACCCATAAATACTTCTTAATATCCACATTAGCTCCATAGAGCATAATTCGTAACGGCTGTAACCAGTCCCTCCTCCAATGTATGAAGTTACTTAATCCAGATACTAGAAGTATTTCTTCCACGAGCATTAGTATTAAAGTGCTGATCAAAGTGAATCTTCAAAGCTTCCACATGTCTGAGTATTTGCAGGATCCTGAGTGATCTGCCTATAGTCTTGCCACTGTTTTTTCAGACTGTTTACATGCTAAACTTCACTTTGAATATATAAACAATATTGGATTGCACCAAGCACACTGTGCAAACACTTCAGTATGGAATGTGCTTTCCTTCCTGGGCTGCACAATACCTGGAAAATGCTGGGAAGCTCTTCATAAAAGCAGGAGGAACTATTAGAGGACTGACTGATAGATTAAGGAAGGTGGAAAAGAGTAAGAATGAATCTGACTATTCTGTCTAAATAGTGTCCCAGGTTTATGAATAAATTGGTCTAGCAAATCACTTTTAAGTGTTTGTCCTGTATCAGCTGGCCCATAACCAGTTTTCATTATGGGTGTAGGGCACCTGCAGGTAAAATTCATGCCATGGTGTCTTTCTATCTTATGGCTATGCAGGTAAATATACCATGTATCATGTACTTCTTCCTATTTATTTGGAAGACAGTGGGATATTTTGTGGCATAATCCACTGGGATATGTAGAAAACATTGATATCCTGGTATGCAGCAACATTTCATTGGTTTGAAAGTTTAGTTTGCACAGCAAATACGAAGTATAATGTACATGAATTATAATGCAAAATGACTACTTAATTCAAGAGACATCCAAGGATTTAGATAACTGCAGATACATACAATATGTATGAGGAATATAAGTAGATCCATATTTTCAGCAGAAGGACCTGACATTACAAGGATTTCAGTATTACAAGAATAACACTAAGTTTCCTTAACATCTCCTACAAGTGCAATTCCATCTTGATGTTAAAGACTTCTTTTCTGTTTACTCTAAAATTAAGGAAGACTATTAGCTTAGTAAATGAATGCCTTTATCTGTTGAAAACAAATTCACTGTGTGTTTCAATGGATATTAAACGGGAGGAAATCAAGTTGAAAAAGCATGAGGTGTCATTTAAGCAAAAGCCGATAGGAGCAGGACATTCATCTCACATCCACCATGTCCTCACCCCTTCTTCAGCTCTTCCTCGTGGATTCAGCATAGGAAGGAGCCGGATGGCTTATGGAAGACATGCTCAGCTCAGGAAATGCTCTCTGCACAACAATATCCTCTGCCAAACTTGATGGCAATCCTCATGGCAATTGAAGGCTACATATAATACTATTAACTTCCAGGGGGATGACATAGCAGCCCTACTGGGGGGGACTCATATGTAGGGGTGCATATGAGGAACCCTTATGCATCCCATATGCAGTTTCTTCTCTTCACAGTGGGACCTTCTGCCTCCTCATGGCCCACTCTTCCCTGAGGGATACTGAAAAGAAAGAAATACCCAGAGATTTTTCTCTTCATGCTGGTTTCTGCTCACATTCTGCTGCATGAGTCGTGCTCCCAGCTGCCCATTAGCAAAGTACGTATAGACAGAGAGCAATATGTCAAGGTGCTGATGCACCCAACTTCCTTTTCATCTGAATGTTGATTTCTGCAGTTCCTTTGACTGTGTTTCATCTGCTGACAAAGTTTCCCTCCCCTAAGAACCAGCAGGTTCATCGCTGTTTCTTCACTATTCGAGAAAATAAAGCTTCCCTTGTCGCAAAGCCATGCTCCACCCAGAGAAGGGCCAAAGCTGAAACTGCAGAGAACATCACAATTGCATACACAAAACCACAGCTCTGGGTGGTAAACACCCTTTCACTGCCTGAGGAAGAGGCATGCAAAGATGCTATTTCTGTCCTGGTTGTGCAAGGAATTGTGGCGTTTCATCTAAAAAGACTGTTTTCCTAGAAACTGAATATATGTGTACATAATGCAGATTAATACAAGACAGACAAATGAACTAAGCTACTGTTGTTGTTGGAGATGAGACAGTTGAATAGCTAGAACATTAATCTGTTAAGAACACCCCTGTTGGATCTCAATTTTAAGTGGTTTGGAGCATCGCAGACAGCACAAGGGTAAAATCTAGGAAAAAAGTAACAAAAGCCACTTAATGTGAAAACTTAATTTGAAAACTAATGTACTTGGAATGCTGTAAAATAAAGCTTCCATTCAGAAGGATTAAGGCAGGCCTAGGCCAGTGTCAAATGTTTGCAACTATTAAAATACTAATTATGTGTTTGCTTGTAGGTAATATAATAGATCCGTGTTAATTTACATCAGAATAACTTGGAAGTTAAAAGTAGTTTATACGCAAGAATCAAATACTTAGTAACAGTTTAGGTAAGAAAAATATGTGTGTATGTATATATAATACACATAAAAAATTGTGTTTATGCATCTAGATATATCTCAGAGCTGCTATTTGCAGGCTTTGATGAATGTTTTTGTGCCAAAAGTTTGAAATTAAACCAATACTCCAGAGTGAATTTCCTCCTTTTAAGCACGCAGATAACTTCTTGATGCCTTTCAGGGCTTTTTGGTGGCCAACGCAGGAATTTTCTCGTCTTAGGAGGACAAAAATTACATGAAAACAAGATGTTCGGGTAAATTAGAAGTCTGCTGCTGCTATGGGAGTCCTATTGCAGCCAGACATAAGTTAGAGCAGTAGAGGAACTGTTCCTGTTAACACAAGAGGATGAAGAGGCCAAAGGACTTGACAAGTGAAAACTATTTTCTTCTTTGGAGCTATGCACTTCTGGAAAATGAGCAGATGCTTCGAATCAAATGATCCTTAAATATCAAATGATATTTAAAGAAATGCTTCTCTGTAAAAGCTTGCAATTTTATACATGCCCCTAACCAGGACCAGGCACTGAATCTAGTCCTGGTACTGAAATTTCAGCTGGATGTTGAAGCTCCATTTGTAGCTTCAGGTGTTTCTGTGGCAAACTTCACACAGAAATGTAAGACTTAGCCTTCAATAGGAGGACTCAGCTGGACAGCCTCGTCTCATATTGTACTTCTTCACACTGGCCAGGAGTGGGTAAGGGATAAAAGTAATAATATCAAATACTCGAACACATATACCTCTTTTCCAATTACTTAATTTCTTCTTAGCAATCTCTTATCCAAATCTTATCTGGTCTCACATTAATTCAGCTGGAAAGACTTGGTAAATAAAAAGTTCAAGTTGATCTGACTGCAGATTTCCAGTTAAAGGATTCGGATTAGATGATTTGAGCTATTACACAAGACTTTGGCTAAAATCTCAAGGAAAAAGTTTTATTTGTTTAGTAACCTTTTTAAATAAAAACATACTTTATCTGAAATGTTTCATGAAAGCTGAGTCCCTCTAAAAAATTCCAACTAATACACATTTTGCTGACAGTGCAATTTATACCCCACAAAACCTTTGGATGAAAGTTATCTATACAAATATTAGCCTCTAGTATTGCCATTATACAGCATAGGAAAAATTGGAAAAGTCTTTGGAGCTGGAAGTAGCTTTGAACTAGAATTATAGTTCCATCAGAGAAAAAAAATTAACAGCAAAAAGTTGTGCAGATGTGTTTAGTGTCCTGCCAATGTTTTTAAAGGGCACACACTCATACACATTACTCAGATAGACCTATGATACAAATACACATGTTGCCAAGCAGATGAAATCCATGCACTTCAACTATGACTACTTTCTCTGTCAGTAAAACTTGTTGCTTAATTCACTCATGCACTTTGAAAACCAGGTAGGAAGTGAAATCCTGTTTTGGGGGCTGGCTGTTTCAAAGATAAAAATCACATTTGCTCTTCTGAAGTACTTTTCAGAACCCCAAGGATAAGTCTTCTCAGGCAAAGAGTTAGCTGTAGACAGAGGGGGTGGACGCCATCAGAGTCAGAAAAATTCACACCTACTCTTGAGGTGGAGGAGGATTTCTTAAACTGGAACTCCCAAGAGCCCCCTCTAGCACTTTGTCATCTGAACACTTTGAAGATCTGTGATGGAGACTTGGAGCCATATTCTTCAAAGGCTAATGAACAGATATTCTGTTTAGACAACTTCAGCAAATAAACAGTAAGCCCATTAATTATTTTTTCTATGTAATGTGAAAGAATTTAAACAAGGAGTTCCACTGAGTGGCTATGGGGTTTGTGACTTTGAAACCTAGCACTTGAAGAAGAGGCAGTGATATTATCTCTGGGAAAAGCTGAGTGTCCAGCATCACGCCCAATGAAAAAGGAATTGTACTACAGGAGACCTTCAGATGGTTTACTTAAATGTGAATATTTATGTATATAGCTTCCCTTATGCTTGACAAAACATAAATCTATGAGAAGATTCAGTATGTTTACAATTGCAACATTACTACGGGGAGCTGTTGAAGCCAAAGGTGACCAGAAATATATCAGTTGACTAAAAATTGATCGCGTTTCTCCTCATGTCTTGCCTCAGTTATGTCTCCTGATCCTCACAGCTGCTGATACTTTACAGAAGTGCCCCCACACTTTTAGAACTGGATGTTAGACTTCTTTCTCAAACTGTTTTCTCCAAGCCTGAACTAACAGATCACATCTTTGTGTGAAAACCAACTCAGTCTCTAGATCCATTTGGTTTTCTTAGTAAGGCTGCAAATTGTGATATTTTTAAAATGGGGAAAACTGACTGTTAAAACTCATACTGAGTGCATTCAACTTATTTTACACAGCACTCATTGGCAGCTTGCAGGTGGAAATGCATCCTGCTCCTTATCAAGCCAAGTTTTTAATCAGTTGTCTCAGGGTAAAAGGCTTTGTTATAGCAAATGTTAATCTGTTTCCCACTGCAGTGTTTGGTCTGCTGTACAGGTCAGGGATTTTCCAAGACAGCTTCATGCATCACAGACAGATTACAGTGCTTGACACAATGCCTTCAGAAAATGACATGCTTTCATGCTCTTAAAATAACATGCTTTCACAGGTTTGCTGCTCTTCTAGCTGAAACAAGGAGCAAGGACTTTTTGTTTGTCTTACATAAGCAATAGTATCCAGCTTGTGTGAATAGGTGGGAGACTTGCTAGAGCTCCAGTTAAATGGAGTCCTGCAGACAAATGCCCACAAAGTGATCTTAAATGGTACCCTATATCATTGAAAACGAAGAAATCAACGCAATTTGCTCACTGTGATCTCAGAGTTGGTTTTCCTGCATCACTGTAGAGTGCTGTCCATTAAATCCAAGCCTCATGCTTGACTTTGAACCTCCAGATACATCCAAATAATTAAATCATAATTTCTTAAACAGGTGGTAAGTTATATTTTAGTAACTTATTAACAAAGAATTATTTGTTCTTAATGAGACAGTATATATGCTAATACAAAGAACCCAATGTGAGTTCAACCTCTTTTATGGCTGTGTTTGAGAAAAATGCCAAGAGCACTGATAAGTAAGAGCAATGCCAACAGAAAGTCACAAGTATTACTGATGTAAACATGTACCTAATACTGCAGCATACCATGCCTCAGGGGTAGATTTAACCCAGCCTACTGTGGGCTAATATTTAAAACATATGCAACTGCAGATAGAAACAGTTTTCTCTTTCAAGTAAGTAATTTTCTTCATATTTCCTGAATTAAGTAAACTGAGAGAAAAATGTTCTGTTCTCAAAAGCCTCACTTTTACTAAGGAAAAATAAATATTCTTCACCCAAATCTGCTAATATGTGGCAACTAATTTGAGATGAATTTATGAAGAGAAAGGCTGTTCATCCATCTTCATGCAAGTTAGCAGACTGACAGGTTCGGTGTGAAAATCACTGGCTACCTCATTTTTGCTTTATTTTAGCTAACATAAAATAAAGCCACTTTTTCTCCCTACTATCAGTATAATGAAAGTCACTTCTTTTCATTGTGGAGAAATATTTTATTATCTTTATTCTAGACTGACAAAACACTTCTTTGCAGAGGAAGTGTGAAAAGAAATGTGTGATTGATTCTAGAATTTGTAGATTGCTCTTCACAGAGACAGGTATGTATACAGTAGGCACTTTCCTCTAGAGGAAAACAAATTCGAACCACATTTCTTTAGAAATCTTCTATTTAACTAAGGGAATTAAAAAAGACAAACAAGCAGAAAGACAGAAAAACAGAGACAGTGAATGGAAAGAACAGAGAAAAAAATAAGAAAGCTTCAAAGTGCAATGATCTGATGCATTTGAAAATTCATTAGCAAAAGCTGTATCTGGAGAAATATTCCCCCCTGTATATGTGCAATTAGTCCATTCAAATGCAATGTGAAAAGATCTTAAAATCTTTGAAGAAAACTTATGATGTTGCACCAGATGGTGAATAAAACGTAGTCATTCATCTTTTACTTTACAACAACCCACTTAAAATGGAAACTATAGGCGCACAGCAAAAGCTTTCACAAATGCATAAAGAGATTTTCACCTATAAAGTATAATCCAAAATAGATCCTTACAAATTCCATTGAAGGGAATTTATATGTAAAAAACAACAGCGAAAATGTTTTGTTGTGACTTTTTTTTTGTATCTGTGACAGTGAGTGAGACAGAGCAGGAGTAGGACTTGTAGTCATCCCTTCTTGACACTTAACCTGCAGATAAAAGTGATCTGCAGAGGTCAAGCATGTTCACAACATGGACATAACATCTCTGTTGACCAGTCTTCTGACTCAGACCTGTTCTCAGACCACTACACTGCAATAATTGGTCTCTCTAGCTATTTTTAATGTAGATTCCTTTTTCAAAATCAAAACAAGATTTAACTTCCTGTTTATTATTATTATTATTATCCCCTTTCCTTACATCCTCCAGAAGAGATTTGTGCTTTTTTTTAGTTAATTGCGTCATAGGCTTCAGTGGGTTTTTTATCTGTCAAGGATTTGTAAAATATCTTTGCAAAAACTGAGACAAGATTTCATTGTAAAGTTTCAGACTAATCCTGAAACCACTAAAGCCAGTTTTACCAGATCAAAATGTAGTCAGTTTTTAAACACTCTGGGGAAAGGCCCTGCACCAGTACAGATGGCAAAGCATTCTAGCTCTGGAGTCTATAAAAATAATTCCTTTTTATTACTCGGCTGGTTCACAAGTAATATGAAAATAGGTCTGTTTCTTGATGATTATATTAAGCGTAATTGGGAGAAAGTAATAGGACATCTTCTCATTATGTCTATGAATTGATGCTCCTCAACTATATCCTTTTTATGTGAATGTCCTGTATTTTTCTTTTTCCTTTTTTTTAGGCAGCAATTTTGCCTTCCAAGTGTCTTTTCCAAAAGAAATTAACACATATCATGCTTTTAGACAAAGTACTGTAGCATAATTAATCTCCACACTGTCCTTTCCTAGCAACCCAAAGTAGGAAATATATGCAGCCAAAGTGTAAAGCTAAACAGGTTTCTATATTTACAAGAATCAAAGCAGTTAAATGACTCAGCTGCCTCCTAATGTGGGTTATATTTGAATTTGGGGAGGGTGGAGAGAAGAATGGGGCATTATTGCTTTAACAAGGTTTACTGCTAAACTGAACATATGTTGCTCATAATGTCACTTTCTAAATCAATGAAATTATCATTATAGAACATGTCGACAAATTAGACATGTAAAGTGCAGGCTGTATGTGGGAGAGATGCAATTTGGCTCTATAAAAAGAAATTAAACAATAAAATATCAATGACAGATGTAGTTAGCTAAAGGTTTTGAGGTTTAAATACCAATTTGTGAAAAAAAATTATGCAGACCCAATCAGGGTACGAGATAAAAATACCAGCCTTCATGCAACAAGATGATTAAGTATTTGGACCAGATGTTCAGAGACCTTAGCTGTGCCCTTTATTTAACTGGCAAGCATGCTGGCAAGTCCTTAAATTTCCAAAATCCAAGTAACGAAGGTTAGCTCAGATGGAAGTAATAAACCAATCAAATATCAAGAGTCATTCATGTCTGTGACAGATCCTGCTACAGTCCTGACCTCCACATTTGAACATATCAGCGTAGGTTTCAAAGAAATAGGGGTTTTGCCGTCTTTTTTTTTTTAAAGAGACTTACTGAAATTTTGTTTTCTGTTCCAACCTTCAGTTCTCAAATCAAATGTAGGCACCAAATGCATCTGATATGTTTTAGATCCTTTTCCCACAGGTTTGTAGATTTTATAGCTCTCAAGCCTCAGCTAAAACCCTGTGTCATAATTCCTGGGTTATAGCTTTGTCTTGCAGCTGCTGTGTGGTTTTGGGCAAGGTGTTTAAGACTAAACAATAAAACGTCTGTACTTGCAAAGAAGAATGTCTTGCAGGTTAAGAGATGGCTTCTGTTTCAGACTCTTCTATTGACTTTGCAGGGTGATCAATCTCTTTGCGTTTCATCTTTTCCTATTCACAGACAGCAGGGTGCCATAATCTAATCTTTTAGCTCATTTTCTCTCTTAGGCATAGCCTCATTCCTAATCACACTGAAGCTGCTGTGCTCAACCGTCTTGTGGCAAACCAACATTGTGATCTCCAGTCACGTACCTTGGGCTCCTGACAGGGCCATGCCATGGCTCCTGTCTGACCCATGCACCAAACTCTCCTTCCCATGGAAACCGGGACAGGTTTTCACACATACTTGGATTTTACCAGAGTGGAAATGGGGATGTATCCTGAGCTCAGAAATACTGGATCCCTGCTTTGATGCAGCCACTCTGCTTGGACAGTGACTAGCAGAGATGGCCCTGATCTTGTTTGAGCCTTCAAGACATTGCCATAATATAATCAGCAGCAATTCTGAAGGCATAAATAAAAGATAACATTCATGAGGTTTTCAGAAGGATGACATAGCGTGCATAAAACATTTGAATACCACAGACAGAGCAGATGAAAAGGGATTGAGCTGTAAAGAAGAAATCATTCCTTGATGGGCTGATGTAGCTTGGCAGTAGAAGATGGGTTTCATCCGATCAGTGCAGGCATCTACAGTGTATGGAAAGCATCTCAGCTATTCACTCCCACTCTTTACCACCCTTACAGACAATGAAGAAAAATACGCTTCTCAGGCACAATTTAACTCTTCTGAAAATAAATCTTTAAAATAGATTCATTTTGGCTACAGCTTTAAAATGTCTGTGAATCACCATTAACTCTGGAGAGTGCCTACAGTGACTAGCCCAGATGTGGACATTTGTTGGACAAATATGAAAAGGCAAATGAGATGTGTGCCCACTGCAGGGCCATCAATTGGTAGCTTTTCAGTCTGCCTTGATACCATAAGGTCACCTTAGGAAATGTTGCAACCAGTCAGAATATTAAGGAAAATAAAAGCATAAAAAAGACCAGCATGAAAAGTTTCCCATTTCTTATGAGAAGCCTGATTTGATATTCCCCACAATTTAGGCAAGTTAATCCAGCCATCTGAGTAGAAGAATACTCCCTTACGTACGCTGTTGCTCTTGTGTGATGCTTTTTGAAATATGGGTTTCAGCACTTCTGTTACCATGGTGGCGCTTGCAAAACACTTGTAGGTCTGCTAGGGACATCAGAATTTGATTAATTAATCTCTACAAAATGCTTTGAGTTTCGCTGGGTGAAAGATACTCAGGGTTAGTTTCCTTGGCCTTCTCTCATGAGCAGCAGTACCTTCAAAAGATGAGTGAAAGTATGTAAAAATTATTGTTTGCCTGGAGGCAGATAAACTAGTCCTGGAAAATGAGGTTTTCTGTATTTGTTTTTTGACCCTTCTTTTTTCCCCATTGGCCTTTAAAGGGCAGATCCCAGTCCTATTCAAATGGCTACCCTCAGTGTGCTGACTAAGTGTAAACTCTCCCTCACTCTGAGCAAGCAGGGAACACAGCTTTCATTATTCAAAAGCACTTAAATGAAGTGAAATACTCTCTTTAAAGTGATTGTCTGAACATAGAAGAGAGATGGGACGTGTAGGAAGAAGTAATGTCTTTTCTGAGACAAACTGATGGAAGCAAAAAGAAACAGACAAGCTTTAAGGGGCTTTTGTCCTGGAAAGATTGTTTTTTTCCAACACTATCAGTTATTCTAATAAAAGATATTACCTCTCCCTATAAGCCTTGCTTCTCACCTCTTAATGTTTCATATGCCGATACTTCTTTTTATTCCTGTGTTCAGAGCTATATGGATTTAGAAAGAGTCCATATCCATCTTCTGCAGTTTCCAAGTGCTTAAAACACTCTGCCTGTAGAATTCACGCTGTATATGGAGAGCTCCCAAAGAGCTGCACTTTACGTAACAGTACTGATTGAATGTCTTGTTTTCCACGTGCCTGTCCAACCAGCTGCAAACCAGGACTGCTGAGGAATACCTGCTTTCTGAAAACCATCAGTCCTTTTTCCCCTTCCTAATTAACTTCCCTGTGCTGTTAGAGAGTTGCACTAGAGGTACCAAGCTGACGGAATCTGGATCATGCTCCAATGTAACCCAGGCTTGCCTGAGGGTCCATTAAGATCCCCTGCTCGCTGCTAATGGGGTTATTTGTGAGCTTGACATAACTTTATTCCGAGGATATCTAGAGTTATATTTAATTGCTTTTGCTCTTCTCTGGGCGTGATTAAAAGGATGTTTGCTTTGCCTCTAAGATGGCTCAAAAAGGAGAAAGCTTCTGTGTATTCATACAAAATAGAATCATAGAATCATAGAATAGTTAGGGTTGGAAAGGACCTTAAGATCACCCAGTTCCAACCCCCACTGCCAGGAGCCACGGGCAGGGACACCTCACACTAAACCATGTCACCCAAGGCCTCATCCAACCTGGCCTTGAACACCGCCAGGGATGGAGCATTCACAACCTCCCTGGGCAACCCATTCCAGTGCCTCACCACCCTCACAGGAAAGAATTTCTTCCTTAGATCCAATCTAAACTTCCCCTGTTTCAGTTTGAACCCGTTACCCCTTGTCCTGTCACTACAGTCCCTGATGAAGAGTCCATCCCCAGCATCCTTGTAGGCCCCCTTCAGACACTGGAAGCTGCTCTGAGGTCTCCACGCAGCCTTCTCTTCTCCAGGCTGAACAGCCCCAACTTTCTCAGCCTCTCTCCATACAGGAGGTTCTCCAGTCCCCTGATCATCCTCGTGGCCTCCTCTGGACTTGTTCCAACAGTTCCATGTCCTTTTTATGTTGAAGACACCAGAACTGCACACAATGCTCCAAGTGAGGTCTCCCGAGAGCAGAGTAGAGGGGCAGGATCACCTCCTTGGACCTGCTGGTCACGCTGCTCTTGATGCAGCCCAGGATACGGTTGCTTTCTGGGCTGCGAGCGCACACTGCAGCCGGCTCATGTTCATTTTCTCATGGACCAACACCCCCAAGTCCTTCTCTGCAGGGCTGCTCTGAATCTCTTCTCTGCCCAACCTGTAGCTGTGCCTGGGATTGCTCTGACCCAGGTGTAGGACCTTGCACTTGGCATGGTTAAACTTCCTCAGGTTGGCATCAGCCCACCTCACAAGCGTGTCGAGGTCCCTCTGGATGGCATCCCTTCCCTCCGGCGTATCGACCAAACCACACAGCTTGGTGTCATTGGCAAAAATAACCAAGAATCACTCCATTTATCTGCACAAGCTGAAAATTATCTACAGTTCTTTAGACTAAGGCAAAATTACTTTGTCTACTGAACTGATTAAAAATAGTAACCTTCCTGTGTTACCCAGCTTGGACTACTTTTTTGTACCTCCTAATTTGGGTCAGTTCTACTGTGCCTTTTCCCAAACTGCTGGGGCATTGCTTCACCAAACTGAGACAAAATAATTCTGTAAGAAGGGCTATGACCCCCATTTTGACCAATCTCCTACAGAAAGGTTATGCCCAGCAGGGAAATACCCTCAGAATTCACATGGTCTGATAGTCTTAGTTTACAGAAAAAGCAGAGAGATTATCTGTTGGAGAGAGAAAACAACAGGCATAAGCAATCCAGGAGGTTCCTGGAGTGCACAGTTGATCATTTCCAAGTGATAGAGAAGCCAACAAGGGGAGTTGATCATGACAGACCTCATATACGCCAGCAATGAGGGGATTGCTGGGAATGTGAAAATCAAAGGCAGCCTTGGCTGCAATAAGATGGTGGGGTTGAGGTTTCTGAGGGCAAGAAAGGGAGTGAAAACAAAGCTCTCAATCCCAGGCTTTAAGAGGACGAAGTTTGACATCTCCAAAGATCTGCTCAGAAGAGTTGTATGAGATAAGGCCCTGGTGGGAAAGAAAGCTAGTTCATATTCAAAAGTCACCTGCTCCAAGCTCAACAGAGTTTCATTCCAACCAATATGAAGTCTGGCAAAATTCCCAGGTGGACACAGTGGGTGGACGAGGAGCTCCTGGCCAAACGCAGACACAAAAAGGAGGCTTATAGAGGCTGGAAACAACCAGCTCAAGGCGTTCCTGCTTGAGCAGGAGGGTTGTTCCAGGTAGCTTCTAGAGGTCCTTTCCAACTCCAACCATTCCGTGATTCCATGGTTCTGTGCTATCTGCCATCATGTCTTGAAAGCCATCCAATTAGAGACAAAATATATTTTCCAAGCTATAGGAAATATCAAGACATCATATCTGGCTCACTGAAACATAAACCACTGAAGTCTGGATGGTGTTCTGGCATTGTATGCTTTTTCATTCTGGGCACTGGTCACAGGGCACTGAAGACCAACCTGACCTTTAGTTGGAGCTAGAACGTTTTTACCATCAAGCCAAAGAAGCCCAGCAACTAGCACCAATTTCTAACTGCTTTTCCATGGCATTTTTTCACCATCAGAGAATGAGTTTTGCAGACATACATAGGCACAAATGGCAGAATATAAACTTCCTCTCATTTCACTGAGGGTATGCAAGGGTGTTTAAGAAAGACTACAGCATCCAAGTGTTCATTAATGTAGTTTTCTGCAGCTATGAGACATGTTTTTTAAAATCATTCCTGATGGAGTTTCATTAGAGCAGTTAAAGGTTTTTGAAATTCTTGTTTGATGGCAAGCTCTTTTCAGTGAAATGGAATTTCTCTATTTGGTAAAATTCGCAGGTTTGGGCCTGGGGAAAGAAAATAAGATGACAGATTTTTAGTTTTGCAGTCATAATCTGGAAAGTATAGAAAATAAAAAATATATTAATTAATACTTTTAATAATAATTTCTGTGACTTTTTTCCACCAACACAAAATAAATTACTTTCTGACTAGCTCTCTTTGTACTATACATTTTGTATGACAGGTTGTATCAGCCCTTTCTCCCATATGTTTATAAGCAAATGCAAATTGCTGGCATGAATCCAGACAGCTGGCCTCAGTGGGACATCCTCCTTGGTCATGCCTTTGAATCTAAACCCTGCAGACAAAAGGCGGCGGTGAATAAGTCACCCTTTTCACACTGGGCTCCAATTACAGCTGTTGCCTTTAGAGGGAGGGCGTTTGAGTTTTGCAGACAGTCCTTGTCCAGCTGTTAGGTTTGTAGCCATATCTAAGTCTGAATTCTCATGAATTGGAAGTACTTAAACTCCGTTATGGTTCCCATATCCAACAACCATGGGAACCGTGAGAAAACTTAGGCAGATTGATTAAACTCTCTGAGTCAACTAACTTCTGTCAGGGATGTGAAACTGGAAAGCCAAAATAAGCTTCCTTCAGACAGGGGTTCACTGGAGATTTCTCTACAGTGTTTAATAATATGACTGTGCCCAAAGAAAACCAAGAAATTGTACGCTTCCTCTCGTCTGACATTAATAAAATTAATTTGCCTTCAGAGTAATAATGAAATGTTTCTCCAAGGAAACTTATTTTACATGTTCTTTCCCCCTGCTTTTGAAGCGAGAATCTTCTGCATATTCTGCTGATTATATTTTTAAATGCTACAGTATTTTGAAATCTGAAATTAAAATGTTTTCAAGCCTAAAAAATGCAAAATCTGATAATAGCTTCTTGGTTTATTTTTCTTTCCTTCAGCCTCAGTCCCATGAAACCAGAATGGTAGGAGTTATTAATTCCCTGTTATTTATTGGTTATCTCAAGACTTCATCCTTCTTGTGATATCTTAATATATTGTTTTCTATGGAAATGATTAAGGTATCACAGGCAGAAGATTGTGATACTGCTTGAGCGGTTCCAGAGCATGTGATATCCAAGGAAACAGAGATCCTGTTGCTAGTCCCTTTCCTGCAGAAGTTATCAATGGTACAAGATGCTGCAGGTCATACGGTTGACTTCAGTAGAACTATTCCTAACTTGTGAAGTTCAGTACATGAAGTATGTTTAATTGGGTTATTTTTAAGATAAATTAAGCAATGCACAAATTTACCTCAATGATACGCTTCTCAGGCTTTTGAATTTCTCTTCTACTCTTTTGAGACAACTATTGACATGAGAAAAAGAAAACTTTACGGCAGAAGTTCAGCTTTTAGTCCAGAAAATCCCCTGTGGACTCTACATGTGATCTGTCCAGGCATTGCAGGGGTCGGCCAGCTTTTGGTTAGCTTCATATTTTGAGGCCACTTCAAGCCCAAAGAAATATCAGAGTCTCTGCAGAGGCCTAAGGCAATTAATATGTTTCAACAGACACTTTTACTACAATGAGGAGGAAAATGCAAAATAAATTATGAGTTTTACAACCCTCCTTTTACCTCATGACCAGCCTCCCCAGTTAAATGTATGAATTATTGCTCACATTTCCACTGCAGTACGTGCAAGTTTCATTGCTGCTGTATCAGGGCCCCTCCTCCCTTCACAAATGAAGTCTGGGACAGAGCCACAATGTGCAGGCAGGTCCCCGAGTGCTAAAGTAGTGTTATAGCCATAGGACAGCCTTGCAAATTTATTGGGAGGAGGATAGGAGCATGATGATTCTCCAGTGCTTTGCCGAACTGGGACCTGTGTAAGCTTGTTTCCAGGTGTTTTTTCTTAGTTTCTCTCACACACTACCTTATATTGGCTTTACAAAATCCTCGTGTATTAGATGTATTGCAAATGATGTCTTAAATATCACTGATGGCTCCCTGAAGTATATTCTCTGTTAAAATGTTCGGTCTGATTTAAATGACCAAAGCTACAGAGCTCCCATCAGCTCCCTGAGGAAGCTCTTGAGACTCTAACAGATCTCACCTTCCAGTCAGCAAGACTCTCTTATTTAATTTTGCCTGCTATTACCTAGAGACACTTCTCGTACCCTAAGCATGCCATTTGCACTTTCACTGTGATGTGTTATAGCTTAGGATACAAATGACTTACTGTCTGTTAGTTATGTCTAGCCTTTTGTTCAGAAAAGATGTGGATAGAAAAACATACTTCAGAAGAACTGTTAGGAATGTTATAGCTAAGCCTAAAAGGTTATTCCCTGGATCTTCTACCTTACTCTATTTTTACTATTTCCTGGTTTAATTGTCTTAACATGGATAGCTAGAGAGAAGCACTAATCCTATCAATTGCACTCTCTAAATCGCAGTACCTTTGTTCAGGTTAAACTGGAAGTCTTCTTTAGAGACTGCCTTTAAAGACCTTTTCATGAGCTGTATCAAAGGGTAGAAGCTTTTAATTTCTGGAAGTAGAAATGGAAATGGAAAAAAAGAAGTTTAAAAGCTGCTGTTGCTGGGGTTTTTTAAAGTAATGCATCTGGCACTGAGATTTTATAAACAGGCTGAAAGATTTAGAAACTCTGTTTTCCGTAAGTTTATAAAGACATTTAATGAAGGCAGCCCTACAATAAAATGGGCCTGTTGGTTCTGGAAAAAAAATGTAAACCCTACATCTCTTCTACGATATCTTAGGTGAAGCTGATTTAATACTGTAGACTTTGGATAGATTGGCATTAAAATGTAAGAAAGAATATGAAAAATAGGACCTTAGGTTTCAAGAAGCCTAGATTGCCTTAGCATTGCACACTGCATTTGCAGAGAGAAATATATATGTTGTAAGAGTCTAATTGTTCCTGCAAGTGCAACACACTTTTAGTGCAACACACACAATTTAGTTATCTAAAATAACACTCAAGTTTGTCTCAAACCACATTAAGATAAGGAGCAAGGGATGGCTTTGTTGGACTGAGGAAGACAATCTCCATCCAAAGATCTGCCGTCAGCACAAAGTGGAATTCATTCAACAAAGAATTTTATATATTTTTCTCCTAGCTCTATCCATCTTTCTCATGTCAGTTGTAAATTTCAATGAAAGGGCTCAATTTTAATATATGTGCCTGGCATGAAGGATTACTCATCTTGGACAGCACTTTTGGATGCTAACATAATGCAGTAATGACTCACCATCAAATGCAAAATGTTCTGCTCAAGAAATCACAGTTGATTATGACTTGTACTACAGTGATCCAGGATGAGGCTTGCCTCTCACCAAATAGGGTTTGGATAAAGATGAAAAATCCCACTGTTAGAGAAAGAAACAGCATTTCAGGGAGAACATAAGGAAGGCTACGTGCACTGCCTGTACAGGGCAAACAGTACAATGAAGCTAACAGCGTTTTTGTCTTTCAGTATTCCTCAGCCCTAAAAGCTCATCCTACAGGAAGTTAATGCTTCCTCTAATGTCCTTCAGTCTCATTGATTTTAGAGATGCTCAGTGTCTTAGAAGATGACATGAAACATTTGAATAGAATGTAAACAACCCTATAAAACCAGGGTAAATAACTGAAATTGACAGTCATGATAAATTTAAATGGAAGCGATTTTTTCGTGTTATGTTCAGCTTTCATTCATTCAGTGGATATTTCCACTTTGAGTCTTTGTATCTTTAATTATTTCAGTTATGAAACAGCTGCTTTTTTAAGAACGCACAATTGAGCAGAACATACAATCAGAATAACTTTCATGCAGTAAAACCAATTTGACTTGTGTGGAACTGAAATGCAAATAGGCAATGGTAGCATTAGTCAGAAGGTTTGTCTATGCATGACAGTTGCTTTGTAGCCCCTGTGATAAAGTGAAAGAGCATGGCATTGTCACCTGAATGTCTCTCCATCCATCATTAGTTAGGCTACAATTGGTTAAGGTGTCATATACGCTGACTGATATAGCAGGATGCTGTTCAGCACCAGTTGTTATGGGTCCCAGAGTTACTAAATCCCTTTTTATTCCTATTTAGAGTCAGGGTCTATAGAAGGTGCCATGTCCCTTTGTTAAAAATCACGAGCTGGCACTGAAACCTACAGAAATGACAGACATTATTTCTCTGAATACCTGTAGGAATTTCAGACATGTTTTCTGCAGTACTTAAAAGGAAAAACTAGATATTTTCCCTTCTTTTTATAATAAAATAGAGAGGGATTAAGATCACAGTTTGTCTGTGGGAAATACCTCACAAGATTTGCTAGTGACTGATTTCAGTATTTTTTTCATACCTTCCTAATACCCTATAAAAGTCCTCACAAATCGAAAAGTCTTTGACACTTCAGACTCTCGTTAGCCTAAAAAGAATGATTCAAAAGAAACACTTAAGTAAGGAATTGTGGGGCCAAGATAAATTATTCCAAGAGGCTTTGCTTCCAAAGTAATAAACTAACATCTATGCCACTAGTGTTTACAGGAAAATCAAGCTGTTGATTTTTGAGGCAGAGAGAGCAGTGTTTTCTCCAGCTTCTCATAGCATCTAAATGTGATCCGTCTTGTTATTTGATGCAAATTTTTGCTTGGAACTTGCTCTATTCTCTCTGTTTCTGAAATTTGGGAGTGGGATGCCTACGTACACTTTTAGAAAATGAAAAGCGAGAAGTCTTGTTTATTTTGTTACTTTTGGACCATTTGTACAATTTCTGTTGCGTGTTCTTGATTAAGATCAGAATTTCCAAGTATTATGAAAAATCAATAGGTACTTACACAAAACAGTGTGTGTATTAAAAAATCAAAGCAAATATTGCTATGCTAACTACTGCAAAGGCAATATCGACATGAGGAATAGCAAAGGGTTCTACTAAAAAACCATGTGCCATTGCAAGCACTTTATCATCTTACGCTTACACTGTAATTCATCCTGTGCAATGATCATATTTCAATACTATTCACAATCATCACACTCAAATTATAAAAGTTCACTTGACTTGCCATAGAGTGAAATGAAACCAAAGGGATAAGGGATAAGTATAAATCTGCAGAAACTATTTGGTATTCTTTCCATATTGAAAACAACATTCACAATATTGTTACTGTCCTTATTGTTTTCATTACTATCTCAATAATTTCTGCAGGGCATTACAACCAAGAATTTCATTACATGTATATCACTGGATCTGAAGTACTGCAGTACCACGTCAAACAATTCTGAGCCTATTTCTTACAGGCATCATCTCAAACTTATGGTTCCATTACTTCCAACTGGGTTTGCAGATTGAATACTGGTTTATGAAGTATTAATTCTTGTTTTATGTTTCAAAATACTGCTTTCTCAGTTTAAAAAGATCAATATACACAAAACCAAACATTTTCCCACTGGGTTACAAGCACTTAGAATCCACAAAAAGTCATCTGTCAATTGCAAACATTGTACTTAAAAAGAAATCCTCAATGCTGTCTGACTAAGCCAAGGTTTAAGCAAATAAATATATTCAAATATTCAAAGATATAGCCGATGTAGTAACACTTTTTGCTGAGCTTAATTCAAAAATCATTGCGGTGTAGTAAACAGAACACCCCTTAAAGCAGAGATTAAAACTAGCAATGATAGAACTGCATATAAATGACAAAATAACCACAGGTATATGAATCTGTATTGCTGAAAGAGACCACATTTCACACTAAACACAAGAGGTAGAGGTGGAGTGATAAAAAATAACAATTTAAATAAAAACTAATAGGATGTTATCAGTCTGTGACATGGTCACAGTGCCTGACAATGTTCATGCACCAGACCAATAATGTCTCGTTCTTTTGGTCATATATTCTATTATATATTATATACAGACATAATATTATGTATTTGACTGCACCTTGTTGATCATAAGACTTTAAAACAAAGCATAAGATTTACTTTTTCATAGGTGTTTAAGTCTATAAGGCACACAAGTCATATTTTCATGCTTTTCTTTAAGGTCTTATGGACCTGAAAATTCATAGTTCTAATAAAAGATGTGGTTTGGTTTTGTTTTTGTATGACTCACATTAAATCACAGGACTTAGCAATAATACCATAAATTTATAAACATGCATCAGAAAGATTAGAAGAAAGCATTTGTTATCTTTGAACACAACATTGACTTTCAAGGTGCATGCTTTTATTTAGGGATCTCTACGTTAAGCTTTAACACCTTTTCTTATTTCTTCCTTCTTTTTTCCCCCCTATCAAAGTGTAAAGCCCAAGGATCCTTAACACCAGATCCTCTGAACTGGTGTTAAGTGCCCAGCACTAAAGACTGTACTGTCAGGTCAGTGGCAAACCTGCCTCCTGTAATTTGCATGCAGTGCTGCAGCAGCGGTAAAGAGAGGTTACATTGCCCACTGCTTGGTTTAATTGGAGCTAAGTAGATCTATTATGTCGGTGTGCCCCACACACTAGCTGTTTATTTTGATTAATGCAAGCATCCTTGTGAGTGAAATGCCTGTGGAAGAGGGAAACTTCTAGAAGAAATTAATGAGCAGTAAGATGTTATATACACTAATTTTCTCAAGAGATATGTGTATTTTTAATGCTTCCCACAGGCTGGGGTAGCCAATTTCTGACACTTTGATATATCTGCTGCTCAGGATGCGTCCTCACCAGTTGTTACATTCCACAATTTGGGACCCTGAGAATCAAGACACTCTAAATCACAACTCTTGCATTTAATTTATTACTTCTAATTTGTGACAAAAATAATAGTGAGTAAAATGTGAGCGGGGATCAGTTAAAAGGGATGTGGAGACTTGAGATGGGCAGTTTAAAAGAATAAGATTTGAAATAAGACAGGCAAAAAAAGCAACTGGGAAGAAACTTCTAAAATTTGCTCATATGCAATATAGCAATAAGCAATTGCTCATAAGGATATAAAGGATATACAGCCTGCAAAGGTATTGTGACAGGGGAAAGAACAAAGGTTAAGGCATTAGCTTTAGAAAGGAGAATAAATCTGCTATCTATAGGTATCAGACAGATAGATAGTTTCAAGGCTGTCATCCTCCTGGACTGTAACCAGAAAGAAAGTGGTTCTGCTTTGGTAGGCTCACAGGAGAGAAGATAACTACAAGGGGTAGATGAATATAACTGAAATGTAAATGTGAGAACCAAGACAAAACCTTTCCAGCCAAGTTCCATCAAGGTCAGGTAAATTCAAGTCCCTTCCAGCATCAGCTGAGTCTTCCTAGTGGTTACAAAGGGAACCTAAATGACTCTTTTATGCTAAATGCCTGAAACCAAGGCATCAGCCCTGAGCCATCTGTGTATGTTACCAGCCATGTGTGCTGCAGAAAATGGCTGGCCTGAAGGTTATTTAAAGTCCTTTTGTGATCTTATTTATTGCACTGAAAAACTCGGGGAAATGTAGTGCCCTCAGCAGCAAGAACCTGCTCAGGAACTCATAGAGCCACACCAGCCACATATTCTGGTGGGCACCAGGGACGGAGAGATTACCTGAGGGACATTATTTAGGAGGTTAGGGCCAAGAGAGACAAGCACTTATTGGAAAGTAAGGATAACAACCAAAGTTGGGATAATAGCTCATAAGCTTTCAAAGTTTCTAGATGCTTATCCTAATGAAAATTGAACCTCTGAACCTTCTGAGGTTAACTTGTCCCCACTTATATCATCATTAGGAGATAATGTCAATGAAATGGAACATTGTCACAGGACAGCAGTTTCCCACTGCTAAACAAATGCTGAGCCAAAGCCAAGATATTTATTTTCAAAGTGGGAGATATTTACCCTGTAAACATGTTCTGTTCCAGTGACTTTATGTCTGTTACACCAAACTGCTAACGGGGTAGATGCTGCCTGATGCATGTGGTTAAACTAATAAGAGTTTCTCTGTGTCCTCCTATTGAAAATACTATTTTTTATTGGATTGAAGAGCAGATTAGCTCAGAATTTCAGCTAATCTGGAAAACAGTTGATTCATTCCAATGCAGTTTCTCATATACACCCTACTTTAGTGGCTCTTCAATGTAAACAGCTGGAAAGCCCTATTGTCATTCAACAGCTATAAAGCTGTAAATTAACTGGCTTGCTAGGCTAACAATTTGACATATATGATGCGGTACTAGCACTGTAGACATCACAGGAACCAAAATAACAGAATCCCTTTCATTTTGATATGAACAGTTCTAACGAAATATTGACAGTCTCTGGAGAACCGGAGAAAGAGGAAAATGTCTGGGCTAAGAAGATGCTCTTTGCATGGACCCATGTCCTGGGTTCAGCAGCAGCAGTTTCCTGTTTTTCCAACAGGAAATTTCCAGTTTCAAGCCCAAGGAGATGCAGGAATTTGCACAAAGTCAAGTCTGCTGAATCAAGCATGTGTAGTATGGGTCTCAGAAGAATGGAATGAATATAGGGGCAGGAAATGTAGATAGTTTTAATAGCCACTTCCATTAAAGAAAATCTCTATCAGAGCTATAAACTGATTTCTATCTGCTTTGGCAATCACAGTCCTTGATTGTTGACTGCCTAGAGGAAACAGAAAAACTGTTTGCACTAAAGACCTTTATTTTTAATTGCTGTTTATATTGAAAGAAATCAAAGCTTAAATTCAAAGTTCTGAAGTTCAAGAAATTCTTCCTTTCTTGCCATATATATTGAGGAAAAGTTTAAAAGTATGATTTGTAAAATAAATTTCTAGAGAGAAAGAAAATCCCATGAAAGACACTCCTTTTCCCAAGTGCACTGAGTTTCTAAGTCAAATTGATCTTTGTCTGATATAGTAGTATATTTGTTATTTCAGGGGTTTAAGGCTCCTTAGAATTTCTGTGGATCTGGATCTTCATGTCTTAAATTTATCAAATCACAGTTTCTTCAGTACTGAAAGCTGAATGTTGTATATTACGCAGGCCAGACCTGGAAGTTGATACAGGCAATAAAAGCACTGACTGTTAAGGACTACTTAGATACTCCAATGAAGCATCACTTAATATTTACATCTATAGTCCTTTTTATTTTTATTGCATGGGTTTATTTGTAGGCAAGGAATTTGGGTAGAATCACCTAATAAATACATTTGTCCATTGCCTAGCAGTTATTGTAAGGTATTCCCAGTGCTTCTGCCAAGCACTTTCTCTGCTCGTGGGTGAGGCAAGGATATTTGAGTGTCTCAGAAATAAGGCAGTTTCAGAGCATTAACCACAAGGGCACACCTTTATGACTTACTGTATTCATAGAATCATAGAATAGTTAAGGTTGGAAAGGACCTTAAGATCATCCAGTTCCAACCCCCCTGCCATGGGCAGGGACACCCCACACTAAACCATGGCACCCAAAGCCTCATCCACCCCATTTTCTTGCTTTTGTTATGAACTCTCGCAGTGTTTTATTCTGCTCTGGAATATATTTTCCAGGAGCAATCCTAGGCAATGCTGACATGGATTTGCTTTTGCATTTTGAGAAACCTTGTTTTTCATCATACATCCATATCTCCATGACAGTCCTTCCTTGGACCACATATGTTTCTATGGCTCTACAGCTTCCTCCATATTCAAGTTGCATGCTTTTTCTGTAGGTTTACTTCAATTCATTTTAATATAGCCTCAGAGCAGATGTCATCAGGATCCAATAATCACAGTTTATTGGGTGGACAGAAAGCAGGCAGTGAAGTCTCTATGGGGATCTTCAGCATCAGTTTATGAGGTGCATTGCAAAACTAAAATCCATCTGATTTCCATCAGTTTAGCTATAAATGTAGCCATAATGATTCTGTCCACTTATTTTGAAATCAATTTAACATAACTATCTCCCAGAATGAGGAGACACAGATCACTGCACAGTTTAGGCACTAATATACTAGTTTTTACTCACCAATGTCCAATGGCACTGATTAGTTTAGTGTCCCCACTCCTGTATTCACCCCACATTGTTAACAACTATTGTAAACCGTAGATTTGTGTTGTTTGGGCTTTCCTACACAATCCAGGCAATTTAGAGAGCAGAAAATGCAAAATGTTTTAATATCAACTGTTGCAACTTATAAGCACTTAGTGCATCAGAATGCTAAAAATGGTTTGGTGCTTTGGGGATACAAATGTCAATAACTTAAAATTTGGCAATTTGGATCGTCATGTTCATGGAAAACACGAACTGAAGAGAAATGTATGTTTTCTTCCTGTTTTCAGCTGTCTCATCAGCTTTGCTAAAATACAAGTGGTTTACACCTTTGTAGTCATGCTGACGGCTGAAAAGGGGGCAAATCCCATTTAGAAAATGTATTAGTGGAGTTTAGAGGAGTACATAAATATGCATAGCAACATTTCAGTGTACATATTATTCCAGAGAAAAACTCAGTTCAAAACATGTAAAGAAAGAATGGAGACATTCAGTTGGATGCATTTTAACATTGGAGTTTAATTTGTATTTTCTATGTTTATTTATAGGGAAGGCTTTATTATGAGCAGGATCTTCATCTGATGAAATGCAATGATGCAATTAAATTTCGCTTGTTGAAACAGGTTTTATGGTGCTTATTAAAAGTAAATATAAATAAATGTTTGAAGAACTGTGTGATCAAAAATGCCTTTTGATATTAGATGGAAATATAGCAGTGTATGAAATGCCTTAACTCTTTAAATGTTGCAGATGAATGATTTTAACATCACCACACCAGTTTACAACAAACACAACTCATTTGACATTTTCAAAAGCTTTTGTCAGCGATCTCATGGGAGTCTATTAAAAAAACAACACAAATAATCATGGACTGTATCAGAAATATCCAGGTCAAAGATAGATTCCAGTATGAGAGTAAACTCTTAAACTGTCAGGCAATTCAAGAAGAGGAAAGAAAGACTTGTTTTGCTACCAAATGAAGTATGAAATCTATAGACAAAAACACCCAAATAAGCCACAGTGTCTACTTGCTTTTTTTGCTTCTGCCTTCACTGAAGAGACTGATGTGATGAAATGGCTAAAGCAATTAAAGGCATGAACAATGAGAAAAACTGAGACTAAGTAATAGAAGTGGTTATGTTAGTTATATATTTTCATGGTCACTGAGCCCCAGAAAATTCACCCCAAACAGAGCACTATCAGAGCTGTTAGGACAATCTCAGAGCTGCCAGTGGTTATCTTGAGGAGCTTAAGGGAGGGGAGGCCAGAACTGGAAAAGCGCAATTATTGAGCCTATCTTTTAAAAAAGGGGAAAGGAGGATAGATTTGTCAGCTTAACTTTAATTCCTAGAAAAATCCTGGAGCAAATAACCAAGCAAACAATTCGTAAGCCCCTAGAATATAACCAAAAGATGAGTGACAGCCAACATGGATATGTCAGTTGGGTGGGTTGACCTTGGCTGGATGCCACATGCCCACCAAATTTTTCTATCAATCCCCTCCTCAACAGGACAGTGTGGGAAGAAAAAAATGATGGAAAAGGAGTTGTGGGTCAAGATAAAGACAGTTTAATAAAGCAAAAGCAAAGGCCATGCATGGAAGCAAAGGAAAACAGAAGATTTATTCTCTACTTCCCATCAGCAGGCAATATTGAAGTAAGGCTTCAATAGGCATAGTGGTTCTTCTGGAAGACAGACATCATGACAACAAATGCTCCCCCTCTTCCTCCTCCATCCTCTAAGCTTTTATTCGTGAGCAGACCTCGTATGGTATGGAATATGCCTTGGGTCAGTTGGGGTCAGCTGTCCTGGCTGTGTGCCCTCCCAAGATCTTGCCCGTTCCTAGCCTGCTGGTGATGGGGGAATGTTGGAGAGAAGCCTTGGTGCTGTGCCAGCACCGCTTAACAGTAACCAAACCACTGGTGTGTTATCAACACCTTTCCAGCTACCAGTGCAAAGAACAGCACTGTGACAGCTGCTATCGGGAAAATTAACTCCATCTCAGACCCAATACATTCAGAAACAAACCTTGTCAAACTAACTTCATTTCCTCCTCTGACAGGATAACAGCCTTTGTAGATAGGGCAGAAGCAGTACATGCTCTGTGAGGTTTCTGACAATGTTTCAGCTGACACTGTCATAGTAAGGAAGGGAAACATTGGTGAGATTAAACTACTATGAGATGGGCAGAGAAATGGCTGCAAACTTGTACTCAAGGAATACAGAGGAAAATAAAGTATATTTATTAGGACAGAAGATGCCAAGTAACTGAAAAGAGGTCCAACCACTTGGGAGGGTGAGAATTCAGAATGAGCTTGAGAATTTCCAGAAACAGTCTGATACATCTAAGATGACTTCAGGGAACGACTGGCTAATCAGCAGCTCTGCAGAAAAAGAACGATGATGGAGGATAAGATAAGAGTGGATCTCTGAAATTAATATTATCAGCAGAGTGACACTTTTGCAGAAAAGCCAAATACTATTATGGGATGTACAAGCAGGAATAATCTAAGTTGCATGACATAATCTTTCTGCTCTATTTGGTACGAATAAGGCCATAGCTGAAGCATGCTCTTCCCTCTGCAGTTTGCATTTCAAGAAATATTTGGGTCAGCTAAAGGCAGAGCACAGTAATTAGGGGTGTAGAAAATCAACCTATTAGAAATCAAAGAGCTGAGATTGCTTCCTCAAGAGAGAAGAGCAAGTAGAGGCAGGGTCAGTAGTCTTCAAATACAAAAAAAGTTGCTGAAAGGGGGAAAGATTGAATTGTTCCACATACCCATCTTGTATGTGACAAGAAATACTGTGCTCTAAACTGTAGAAAGGGATATTTATGTTAGACATTGGAAGAACTTTTTATTGGTAAGAACAATTATGCACAGAAATATATTGCCTGAGTAGACTGTGAATCTCCATCAGTGGAAACATTAAGAGCAGTTTAGATAAACATATGTTAAGAATAGCTCAGAGACAGCTGATCCTGCCTGGGGTGAAAGGATGATCCCTTGATGTTCCTTCTACCTATTCTTTCTGTATTTCTCCCACACATTAACATGATGGTGCACAAAGGTTCACCATTTAGAGTTGTGGAGCTGAATGTAATTGCTAATGATGTGCACAGTGGATAAGCAGGACATTGGCAGATGACAGAGCATTTTCTTGAGTTTAAGTTTACTCGGAGGAATTTTTGACAGCATTAAATGGGAAGACTGATAGCAAAGATAGCTTGAATTACTTATTCACATTGCTGGCTAGGCTAGCTAGCAAACCAGAAGATGGTGATTTTGTGCATAAGACACATGAGAGCTGTTGAGCCCTCCCCGATGGTGAAGCTGAGCATGAGAGTCCACATTGAAACTCATAATGCTGTCAGATAAAATCAAAGGATTTTTATTTTTTTTTAACCTGGATTATTATACGAATTTTGGTTCCAGAAGTCCAAATTTGTATAATTTCCTTATTAAATAGGAACTGAATTAGTAGATTGGTTAGGGATGAGTGGGGACTATTAAAAGGCTAACAAAAATAATGATATATTACAGTGTATTCCATCTTATAATTCAAGATCACACGAGCACACAACATCATTTGTGCCATTCAGAATGATGAAGGAAATGAAACACTAGAATATCTCTAACTGGAATTTTTTTAGGTTACCTGTCATTTACAGTAGTCTGGCATGGAGACAGCAATGTGTTCATCACAAAAGCAATAGAGCAACACTCATAAATATGCAGTATGATATGAACTCCATAAGACTGCTTCAGCTTTCTGTACAGTAGAGGCTTGTATTCTGGTAAAGGGTTTCTTTCTCCTTAGTTAGTAACTGTGCACTGTTATTAGCCATCAGAGTCTACACCTGGCCATTTTCCCTTGCAGACATGTAATCTATTCTCATTTGCTTCTTCACAATTAGCAGCTCTTTCTTGAAGCATGCTTATATAGATAGGTTTTACCTACCTATTTCTCAGGGAAATGCATAGCATGGGATATGAATCTACGATATTTTTTTTAATATACTAAGGTGTTATCTGAGCTCTACCATCATGACAAGCCAAAGAAAACCTATGTGCACCAAAATGCGAGTGATTCCTCTAAGGAGCTTTGTCTTCCAACTCATCAAAGAACAAAGCTGTTCTCTTATATTCAAAAAATAAAACACAACATAACCAGGTTTTCTTGAGTTTTGTTTTAAAGATGAAGAAACAAGATCTTCCTTCCTGCCAGTGTGTCAAGGAGAGAAACATCACTGTTTACATCTCCTATCTAAATATATTTGTCTCATGTCAATATAAAATGATTGCTGTATTTCCCCCCACTGCAGTTGTCTTTGCAAAGTGGATAATTGTGCTTCAGAGTCTCTAAACTGTGTTGGTGTTCTTTCAGATATAAACTGCTACACAGGTGACTAAAAAAGCATCTACTTTCATGGTTTAAGTTTGATCATAAAGGAATGACAATTGTTTGCAAAACATTTAAAGGAGGAAAAGTCATTAGCAGAGTTTGAAGTTGTTACTTGTTGGAATACAGCAATGCAGACTTGACAATTTGAAATTACTCTAAGTGTCACTAAATAAAGTAATGGGGTCAGATCTCATGTGTCTCTAAACTGGTACAGGTCCATGGAGTTTAACAGCACTGTGCTAATTACATCAGCGGAGAATTTGCCCTCTAGTTTCTTAAGACATGTCACAGACAAAAATGCTTTGCACACAGGCATTTATTGTCGATTTGGTATCCTTGGATGTGTTTGGTTTTGTTTATATAGATGCAAAGACTGATGCAGGGATAGATCTGTGCAATTCTTTAGCTCTGGCATGGCTATCAGCAATCTGTATGTTTTCATTTTGAACTCTGCACCTCAGAATAAGCTGGAGAAGAACTAATAACTCTGCCTGGTGTCTCCAGGTCTAGAGAGATCTGAAATGCTTTTATTGATAGACGATGAACTCTGTTTATGACTGAGGAGTGTGGGGAGAGTCGAGGGGGGGTCTACTGCTGGAAAAACATAACTATTGAACTATTTTACTGAGGAAGGGAAAAAAGCAAGCAAACAAAACAACTCAATGTACTGTGTATTAGGCCTGAGTTCACCTTAGGCCCTTTATCTACTTTTTTCATCCTGTTTTCTCTCTGCTTTATTCCATGCTCCAGCCTATAAGGATTTGACAGCACTGCTGCCCTTTAGCAATGCTTGCTCTACATGGGAGGGCAGCAAAATATTAGCTAGTTTAATGACATTCTCTGGCTCGCTAGAAGAGCAGCATTCATCATCATCACTTAAGAAAACACCTTATCTCAAGTAGATAAGCTCAAGCAGGTTATTGCATCCACATCCATTACAAGGTTGCAACATCTACACTAAGGTTACCAAGAGTCAACATGCGTTTTACTACTACTTCAGAGAGAATTAATGTATTGAACCATAGTGTTAGCTAATTATCCATAGCATTGACCCCGACACCTTAATGGAAAATATTGCTTGCCCATTGCACAGCAGCTCACGCAAAATTAGTGCTGCATTGGACATATTATAATTAAGGCTTGCAAGCACATAAATGGTTATAAAGAGGAAAAGAGGTCACTCTTGGTCTACCTTACTCCCTCTCTCCTGTTCCTCCTTCAGGTGCAACTCTTCAAAGTGGACTTTCAGTTCATTTACGTGTATTGCAACCTTGTGTCAAAAAGTGATGTCCAAGCCAGTATTGTCTTGGGATCCTAAAATTATTGGCTCATGTTAATTCGAGCTAGAAGGGACCTCATCCGTCCAAGCTCCTGCTCACAGCAGGCTCAGCTTATTCACACCCCATCCCTTTGTCATCATGCTCATAACACTGAGGTAGTAAGTCCCAGAAAGTAGTTCTAAATACGTAGTTATTTGCGTGATTTCCCAATCAACATCTATTTTCTAATTAATTTCTTTGCCATTATTAATCCTTCTCCCTTTTGCTGCAAGTCAGTTGTGTTAAATATTATTCTTTTAAGTCTCTATAGTATCTGATGTAAAGGAATTAGGCTTCTGAGTGTGTTCTCAGACCTAATCCTGCAATTATCTACTTCATGTTGTTCATCACTCTGCCCAGACTCCTTACGAAGATTATTTGGCCTGAATAAATACCTTCAAGGTTTGAAGACTCAGTTTCAACAAGGTTTACAGGAGCTTTCATCTTTGTCAACATTACTAAGCTGCAGTGTGATTTTTAAATTTAGTGGTATAGTGTCTTCTTTGGACTCATAACGATACTCTTGACCAAGAGTTAGGAAATCTGTAGTAACCATGTTATCACTATTTTTATTCTTCTCTTCCTTACTGGACTAAGAAACTGGATTATAAGATATAAAGATATGGAAAATGTCAAGAACATGTGAAGATCAATGCATAGGACTGAAAAGTGAAGATCCAAAGATTATATAGCGTGTTTCAGATGGATATAGATCACTCACAGAAGATTTATTGCCCTTAAGTTTTTGGAGCATTAATTGTGGTAGTGCCTCAGTTTTTATGTAAAGTAACTTCAGGCAACTGTCAAACTTTTAGAAGTGCTCACAGTTTTGAAATCCTTAAAAACTGAGTTCCTCTGAAGTGAGCAAAACAACACTCTCTCATGGAAAAACTTTCCTGAAGCAGCCAGAGACATAGTAATGACTTCAGAAACCGAGATCCCTAAGGAACCACACCATCATTCAAAGCACTAATGAACAGATTTGCTCAGGATGCTCTTGACTGCTGAGAGCAGGAGCATCTTGCTGTTTTTGAACCTTTAACCAAGTATCAGCATGAAGATATAAGCACCAAAACCAAGACACTGTCGACGGAAAAGTAAACCTGACTTTGATGGAGTAGGAGGTTGGACTAGACAGCATCCTCTGGTCCCTGTCATCTTGTGATTCTATAAAGCATGTGTAAAAGTAATTTTGTGGGGGTTCTTAGAATATAGTCTTACATATTTAATTGCCACTTTTATTACCGTTGGTTTAAAGCTAAGTATTTTCTGAAGAAATCAACTTAAAAAACACCAACAACAGCAAAGAAACTGTAAAATTAAATTAAACATCATTCTTTAATATCTAGGCCAGAAAATACAAAGTTTGTAAGGCAAATACAGCAAATCTATGTACATATTTTAGTGGATTAGATACATAATACACATGGATGACTGTCCTGTGCTATGTTTTATTTGCTACACTAAATGCATCGTATCTTACAGGCCACAGAGAATTGTGCTGCTGTATTAATTACATTTTTAAGTGATTTTCTAATCTTTGGACCATTTTAATATAAGACTGTTGCAGAGACAGTGTATTAGAATTTCACACAGCACTGCTATCTGAAAGAATTTAAATAGTAAGCAAAAGCTCTCCATTTTTTGTGTTCTTTCAGCCATTTATTTCTATTAGTATCAAAGTGGCTGTTTTACATTATGCAAACATTCATTGTGAAAGCAAGTTGGATAGTAGGTTAACTCTTAGAGAAGATATATATACTATGATAACATTACCCACTGTGGATATCTTATACTTAAGACATTAACTTCAGTATAAATAGGTCTTCATATGAAATAAAAGTGCTTTATTGCATTACAGCAAGATCCTAAAACACAGTAGATGGATGTTGTAGGATGCATTTTGGGTGTTACCAGTCAATTGCTGCTCTTTTTAAAGTAAAGGATGAAATTGTAGACAATGATATCCAGAAGAACATAAAAATCTGATATATGCCCACAAAATCAATGACTATTTAGAATGAAGCTTGAAAACTTGGTATAAAACACTATCTTTATCTCATCAAACTAGGCCTACATCTTGTCCCATTGAAGGGATTTATGGAGGCAGTACTGCAGTATCTTTAAATGAATGTGAATTCCCTTGCTCCTTCAGGTCTAAGACACACAGTGGAACATTATGACCTGTTGAGATTTTCCTGAGCAGCAGCAAAGGTAATAACAGCTTCACTTACAAGGATATGGGAAATCAAACAGTCTTTCCTTCTACGATTCTCTTTCCTTCTGAATAATATAACCATAGTATAAAAGCGTGTTTAGCAAAACAACGAATTAATTTGTTTTCTGAGCTTGCTGGAAATTTTCCATCCACCTTCTTTCATTAAAAAAAAAAAAAAAAAAAAAAAATTGTGTTGTGAAAATGAAAATATCTTTTGGAAATGTCATTTTTTCATGAAAAAGGTTTTCTTTCTGCCTTAAGAACGTGCTGTATACATTTGGACTAAAAAGCTATTTAGTTTATTTTTTTCCCTATAATTTCCCCTCTGCATTACTAACTAATCTTTAAATGGCGGTTTTCTTCAGTAGCTTTCAAGTCAGTGCAAAGGAGAAAAATGTCATTGTTCCTGCTGAACCTAAGGCATAGCAAGGGGGTGGAAGGAGATGCTAAGTGGCTTGCATTAATCTCCCAGCAAGCCAGAGCAGCAAAACCCACCTTCCAAACACTAGGACAGTTTCCTACTTAGTTTTGCACAACCAGCCAGCACTCCTGTATGCCCTGTCTTTTGACAAGAATCCCATTGAAATCCTCAGCCCAACATACCTTTAAGTATGACAGAGTATGGATTTAACCTTAACATTTGGCCAGTTCATCTGCTGAAGGAGGAACTCAAGGCTCAATTAGAAGCCTTCTGCCTCAATTCATCAGTTTCTGAATATCAGGAGCCAAATCACATGAATTCTTGTGCATTGGATGTTTATTGTTTTACTTCGTAGCCTAGCAGACAAAGAAGAAGAGAGCAGGTGTCGAAGGCAGGGAAGAACAGTGGGACTCCTTCAAGACAGGAAAATACACTCTCAAGCATGGGGAGAAAAAGAAAGAATAAATTGCTTTGTGCTGCTATATATTTGTGTGCCTATAGTGAAGGAGTTAAACAACATTCCCAGCATCAGTTCTGCCTCTTTCTCCATGCACATCATTTTTTGCATAAGAAAGAGAAAGTGATACTTTGTCATGCTGTGCTAAAGATATTTATCTCCTGCAGTTCATGTGGTTTTCTATAGTTCTAGAGTTAGCCCAGGTACGGTCCTTGATATTTGCACAACAGAGCAGATACTTGCCTCAAAACAGAAATCCTGTGTTTGCTCCTGAGCAACTCCTTATCAATACAGATTTTGACCTTGATTGCTGGTTGGTTAGCAACAGCATGGCCAAATTCAGCTTGAGCTGTGGTCAACCTTTTGATTAGTTTGCATTCTTAAGACTCTATGGAAAGGGTCCACATGGTTGTGACACATCTGGGGCCTACATCCCTATTACAGAAAATGGTAGTGATCCACGCTATGAATCATAAGGGCACAAAAAGAAGCAAATATCTATGGAAGTTTTACTGATTTCCATGTAGTTGTGAGGGAGGAAAAAGTTTGGCTCTAGTGGGGCTTGAATTACCTATGGTAGCTCCTCTTCTAGTGGAGAGGCCTTTGTAGGAAACCCAGTCTCAAAGGAGACATTCAGGGGATCTACTCTGGAGGACCTGTTAGGTCTGTACTTTGATGAAGCCTGGAAATCTGCTGATGTCCTTGAGAATATTGTGTTCTTCATGTTCTCTGTTGCAGCTGAATGGATGACTTACAAACAGATGTGAGCCGTAACTGTGGAAAGAGTTCAAATAAATGAAAACCAGACCAATAAAAGAGATTTCCTGAATGAGCAAAGAGATAGCTGTACATCTATCACTGAATACAAAGTGCCTACCAGTGAATATCTTTGGAAAGCCTATGGGATGCAGCCAGCATTGGAATACCTGAGACACTGCAATGCATCAAAGGGCTTGCAGATCACAAGATAGAAAGCCTTATGTTCCAGTATTTAAGCACACAAAGGCTTGGATTTGCCTATAAGACAGCTCTGGAGTCCTCTTTGTCTCAAGGCTTGCTTTCTCAGACTTGCAGGAGAGCAGAGGCACACACCAGGGCAGCATACTTAAGTCCCTAATGTGTATTTTTACGCTATAGTAATATCTAAAAACATCAGCTGAAATAACTGCACCGTACTGTGCACTGTACCAGCACTACAAAAGACAGTAGGATTCTCAAGCCACCTATCACTTAAATAGACAAAAGAATGGGAGAATGTAAATATTATCATTCCCATTGAGCAAACAGAGAGCTGGTATCACTTGGAGGGGGTCAGGCGAATTAAGGAAGAAAACCCAGATCTGGAGACTCCCAGGCCAGTGCCTGAACCACAGCCACAGTTCCACTCTCAACAGAGCTGCTGTCTCTGGGTTTTGATCAGTGCATATTGCTTCCAGCAGTTACCATGTCTGATTTCCATATCCATATTAATTTTTCTACGGATGATGCAAAAGGTCAAGGGAGAAAAAGCAGCACAACTCATGCAAATGTGTCGAGAAAAATGCCACCCCTTTTCTGAAAGCTTGTTGTAAAATAAATAAATAAAGTCGTATTAAAGACTGGAAAAATTACCAAGGGAGTCATAAAAAGTTAGCTTTAGGCCAAAGAAATGTTGCTTTTCATTTCTATATAGTACATGAGAATATTCTGTGGACTAACAGTGCATGAATAATGTTTTATTAAAATGTATATCTTTACAGCTTTATTTTATCGGGTCCTTCAAGGCTTGGCATAAAAAAGGTTTAACAAGTTTGACACATGCTGATTTAGCATTTATACCACAAACTGAATCTGCTGCTTTGTGAGGGAAAATAGGCCAGCTTTCAAAACACAAACACTGTGAAGTATTCAAAGTGAAACAAAAAAAATGTGAGAAGTGGGAAGAACAAAAAAAAACCCAGGACGACGATCGAAAATGCAAACCATGAAGATTCCAACCTGCTGTGGAAAGGCTTCGGTCTAACTTAGAAAATATGCTACATTAAAAGTTGCAGTGTTTGTGGTCTCAGCATCCAATTTTCTTAATAGAATATGCCAATAGTCCATTGTGTACAATTCAACTAAAAGCAGTCAGTGAGGTTTTTGTTCCCTTTTCTTCTTTCAAATGAGCATTCGATCAGGCCCTTCCTGAGACATATGAACACTTCAACACTAAACATACACAAGCCAAAAGAAAACACTTCTGAGAATATAAGAGTTTTAAAAAACTAATGTCACATTATCAGCTGCAGAAGGAGGTATTTTAGAAATCTCCTTGTTCACCCTTAGTCCAACCCAGAAGAAAGCCACCCTAATGTTCATTAGGGCTGCTATTTGCAAGTTGGTTTGCAAGGCAATAATTATGTATTATTATTAAATACATACATATTAAATACATTAATAAATATGTATGTAAACCGCAACATTTAGGACTAAAAAAAGAACTTTTCCTGTTCTATGCTAAACTGTGACATAGATTCCTGCATTCTGTAGTCAAACCTCAGCTAAACTCTTATCTAACCTGTCCTGTACAAGAATTTCTTAAATACTTTAACCACAGTATTTCTTTCCATGCAAACCCTGTATATCTGGTGTGCTTTCTAACTTTGCATTTCCAATTATTAAAATTGACAGATGGAGACCAGTTAACGCTATTTTTATTTCTGTTACTTTGATAATTTTCTACTTCTGCTTTTAAAGTAACCGGACTAGAGTTAGCCAAATCCTCTGAGCTACTTTTTTATATAAGCGGACTGTAGACACAAGTATATGAATCTATACACTAAGCTTGCTGGAATTGCTACAGCGCTACAATAGGGAGAGGATGAGTAACATATTTCATTAATTCATATTTCATTAATAAGGCATCATCTTTACAGAGCTAATCAATAAGCTAATTAAGATTTGGAGTTGTAGCGTTGCCCAACTTCATGGTGAGGCTTTTATGTTCTACGTATGTCTTTTCCATATTTCCCATATTTCTGGCAAATTAGAGATAACAAAAATTTGCCCTTATCATGACACATATCCAAACTTCTCTTTCTTAGTATATTGAACAACAGAACTCTACATCATAAATTACAATGTATGTTAGAAGGAAAACCTATACTATAGTATACTATGCGAAGTATATATTATATATATATAGTATACTATAGTATATATATTTTTTATATATATATATTTTATATATATAGTATATATTATATATATATAGTATATATAGTATATACTATAGTATATACTATAGTATACTATAGTGTACTATACGAAGCCCCTAATGTTTTCTCTGATAAGTGCATTCTTATGACATTCAATTAATCTAAAGATGATTTTCCTGACCTTCTCTCCGTTTTAAAGCTCACGAGCTTTCTAGTACTTTAAAGTCCTTTTAGTAGCAATCATTACAGAGGTAATTAAAATAGTTTTATTTGTACAGCAGTTTTCCTACTATTAATTTTTGAAATTCAAGAGATTGCAAAGCTGTTTGTATGGGTTGTTTTCTGTCACTAAAAGTGGGCACAGACACTTTCTGCAGCAATCCAGAAGAAGGAAACTGTGATGGTTGTCACGTTCCATTGCAATTTTCAAAAAACCCATATATGCACATTCTATAAAGCCTGAATGTCAAAAAGCAAAATTAACAGAGCTGGTCTCATTAGGTACACATCATGGTTTTGATGAAACCAACAGTTCTTTACTTACATGCATCTACTTGCAACAAATGAATATGAGAAGTATATATCAGAAATTCTGGAGTTTATTAAGCTTTATGGAATTATTCTTTGTTCTTTTAGAAACAGACTAATTTGCAGTTTTAGCCAACAGTTTTTGTCTTAACTATGTCAACTTAATAGATCTTTCTTTAACAGTATTTATAGTTGATAAAATACTGGAGGGAATATGCTGTTTCTTGTGGTTACAGGTGTGATAGCATTAACAGAAATTTTAAGTAAACTTTTGCCTTATTAGGGTATATTTAGTATGAGACAGGGTCATACTTTCCTGAATAAAAGCCTATACAACAATTGCCAAATTCCCTCTACTGTATGTTTTATTGCTCGGTGATTCAAAACTGTAAGAAAATACTGAAATTGTCCTCAGAAAAAAAATAAATTGGGTAATGAAAAAGTGATAATTGGGTATCCTATCAAAGTTGAAAATGTTCTGGTCTAATAATAAATGAACAAATGTTAATTTTGACTGCTTTGCAGTAATCAGCACGAGAGAACTGTATAGCAATAGAAATCTGATCAATGAAGAAATGGTCTTGGGATTTTAATATAAATTGATATTTGCAAATTTATATTTTTCTGGTGAAATATTATCCTGTTTGTTCACTTGCCTTTCCTACAAATTTCTATTTCAGATTTATCTTTGTGAATATTATCAGGTAGTGTGACAACAACAGAGCACTCTGAATCGTTATGGCACTTTCTGACCAGTGCTGCATATTCTGTGGCAAATTTCTCTTACCTTCAATGGCAATGGCTCTGAAACACCATCACAGATTTAATTTAATGTCATCCTCCTCATAATATCATCTTCTTCATAGTGTCATCCTTCATAATATTTTCTTCTTCATTAGTTTAACCTTCTTTCCCATTTGGAGAGTGGAAATAAGGGTTAATCATTGTAAATGTTCATTGATGTAATATCATCTGATGGTAGTAGATGAGTGTGTTCGAGGAAGGTCTGCAGAGCAAGTTATTCTGCTTTGTTTTCTGCTAAGCACTGTGGGCAGCCCAATCCTCTCTGCAGGCCCCTGCTCCCACAGAGCTGTCCAGATGGTCTAGATCTGACTCTTTCCTTTCATGTGAAGTGGGGAGGTGATGGGGAAAGTTTGTGTCTGGCTTAAATGACTTATCTCCCAGATCCCTGGGCCTCAGCTGTTATACAACCCTCAGAAGATCCCCACACGTGCCTTACACCATTGCTTTTCGGTTGTCTGGGGTTTTCTTTTAAATAATCCCATCACCACCTCTTGCTTCTTTCTTGCTCTTGAGCCCTGGAAGGATGCAAGGAATGATGTCCACTTATTAGCTCTAAATCGTAAGGCAAGCTGGAGAGTGAAAGGCAGGGCACATTGGGGTGGTCCTTGCTGGCTGCAGCAACAATACAGTAGAAATCATAATGCTTTTGGCATGTTGGGAAGAAGGCTGGTCTTCCAGTTTTGTGAAAGACACAACCTGACTGGGATGTATTGGAGATTGGCCTCCGCCACTCCCTATAGGATGTATCTGTGCTCAGGGCTGGCTGAAAGCTGTCTGTTGAACCTGTGCAGCAATGAACATGAAATAAGTAAGTTCTCTTATTGCTTACACGTGAGTGCTAGACCTACACGTTAAAATTAAGGGAACTAGAAATATAGAAAAATCTGATATGTTTATAGTGTTGAAAGACTGATAATTTGAATAAACAGGTTTAGTATCTCTACCCATAACTAGTCTAAAAAGAGTGGAGTGAGCAAAATATAGGTTATTGGAGGGGATTTTAGGATCATAGGATGACTTCGGTTGGAAGGAACCTCAAGGGATCTATAGTCAAACTTCCTGCTCAGAGCTAGGCCAGCCATGGGGTCACACCAGGTTGCTTAAAAAGAGGACTCTGCAAAAATGAGTCCATGTAAAGCATAAATTACATTTACTATAAAGAAGATACTTGAAATGGAGTTCATTGTGGAATTAATGGATGGATGTAACAGCAGATGCCCAGAGTCCCAGCGCTGTACAGCTCTGTGCAAGTTCATAAGGTCATGGACTTTATCACAGCATAGATCACAGGAGGGACAGTGCTCTATACTAAAACCACCACTTGCATCTGCATTAGCAGGAATGAGAGTACACATCAATCAAAAATTAACTAAAAGTGCTGTAAAGGTGTCTCCACCCAACTATTTCAAACAAGAGACACAAATCAAACCTCACAATAAGATGTGTTATTCCATAAGCACCAGTCAGTAATGCGTGAAGGGGAATTGAGGTGTGATGGGAGCCTTCGGTTCCTGAGACATGGCTACTGTACCCATGAAGATGACAGCAAAATATCAGTGATAATTTGTTTAGGGGTTTTTTTAAGTGAAGTAGTTTCAAACATAAATAATACTGTGGTCAACACAAACCAAATCTGTTCTGGACTTCATTATGTTGGATAAAGGTAAATTTGTCACTAGACTGGAAGTTAGTCATTGCCTAAGGATGAATGATTATGACATGATTACATTCAGTACAGCAAACTGAGTACATCCCTGCTAGTCATACACATACTGGTGCTTTAAAAGAGATAATTTTCTAAAGGAGAAAAATTCTGAATGAAACTGATTTGAAAATAGAAAGTTCTTTATTCATGATTTTATTAGATTATCTTAACTCCACAGTGAGTGAAGAAGATACCTTTGGCTAAAAGCTTATACCATCTCAGTGGTATGGACACAAAATATAGAGAGATACAGGAAGAGAAAATGAGGAAAAAAAGTGGAAATGGGGGTAAATGAAATGTTATGAAATATGTAAGGGATGTAATAGAGAAGCCAAAGGCATAACAGGGAGTGTGGGCTGGCTGTCAGGGCTAAGACCAGTGAGAGAAGTTGAAAGTGTGCCAGACGCAAACAAGCAGTGATATACCTCGGGGACTGTGAACATTTATCGCCACATACTGGTATTGTTGTTGGTAAGGCAGGAACAGATTTTGGCTCTGGGACAGCCTATTTACTTGAAAGTGGTTCTTATATCACTCTTTAATTTGGGAATTCCCTCCTTTAGGAACCCTTTTCTTGTATTACTGAAAAAGACATCATTTCTAAAAATCCAATGTATTTTTCATGCACTAGGTTATTTTCTTAATTATATTTGCTGGAGATACAGTTTCAATTGCAGTTTTGCTCACCTTCAATTTATGTTCTTATTTCTAGAGCCTTTGGCAGTCTTTCAAAGAGTATCCATACACACTGAATTTCATCTCTCAGCTTTATATGATAGCTCTCAATAAATCCAGTAGCAGGACTTGCAGAAGGGAGAGCACTTTCAGGTTTCTCCTCCCCTGAGCAGAGCTCCCGAATAAATCACAGTCCACAACACTTCATTGATTGTGGTAAAGCTCTCCTTTCTGCCAGATTCAATGGCTGATGAAGTTGCAGCTGCTATTTCTCCAGTCTTGTGCCAGGTGTTACAGCTTTGGGAACAGAAATTAAAGAATCTGTAGTATAGAAACATTTAAGTGTTATTTTTCCATTACAGGTTTCCAAAAGCTGTCCTGCCACCCAAGTCAAGACAGCTTTCCACAACAGTTATCTTGCTCAGATGTGAGTTCGAAGTATGACTGATGTATTGGTTCAGGTTGTTTCATTAAAGTGGTTGTCACCTCTGATGGCAGCGGAGAGTAACCAGTTTGGAGCTGGAAAGTAGGAATTTGATTCAGCAAGAGCTAGCAAACTTTCAGCATGCATGGGTAGGGATAAAAAGTGGCATTATTAGTCTGTCCTGGGCTGCATACTCTTAAAACCATTTATTTTAAAACAGTTCTGTATATGAGCTCTTGGTATAGGGCATTACTAGCCAGACAAAAAGTTGTTAATAGCACTGCAGGAAAGACAGAGGTAGGCAAAGGATTTTCTAGATCCTGGATGACAAATCCAGGATGATTTGCTCACATCATCTAAGTATAATGAAATCTGTTTCAAATATTTAGAAAATTTAGATAGCTAGAAACATTTCTTGGGAATGGATCATTTTTAACGTGTGGACTGGGATAATCTGCACTGAAAGGGAAATCTTATTTGCCATACCATGGTCATGTTTAAGTTATGTGGGTCAAACAAGGGCAGGTGGGCTACCCTACATACCCATGGACCTGTAAGCAAAATACCAGAAAAGATACAAAACATTTGGCTCCGAAATATTTTACTAATAGGCATGTAACTAATGGAAACCAGGAATTCCTTCAAAAATACCCATTTCATTCCTTTATAACATTACAACAGAAAAGTATTAATACTCTTAGGCTCTTAACTTGGCATCCCTTGACAGTCTAGGGGGGATTATGGCTATTGATTACCAGCAGAGCACAGGTTAACTGGATTGAGCACAAGCCAATTAACATCTCAAAGCAAGCCTCAGCTGGATGATTGTGTTCTCAGACAAGTATGAGGCCCAGTTTTGTCATCAATAACATCAACATGAAGTCTGAACTCACTACTGACATCGTGAAGTGAACATGAATTTTAGATGCAGCATTCATAATTTGGAAAGAAGTTTGGAAGCAACCTTTGAGTGCAATTCAGGATCTTGAGGGCAGGTAGGATGATGCAAAGCAAGCTCAAAAAGCTGGACTTCAGGAGCGCAGACTTTGGCATCTTCAAAGGTGAGATAAGGACCTGGAAGGAAGGGTGGCCCAAGAAATCTGGTTCATATTCAAGGATCACCTCCCCCAGGCTCAAGAAAGTTCCATCCCAAGAAACTAAAAGTCAGGCAAAAATGTCAGAAGGCCAGAGGGGATGAACAAGGGCTCCCAGTCAAACTCAAGACACTAAAAGGAAGCATACAGAGGATGGAAACAAGGATAAGAGGAATGTAGAAACATTATCCAGGCATACAGGGATGAAGTTAGGAAAGGTAAAGCCCAGATGGAATACAACCTGGCCAGCCACGTCAAAGTCAACAAGAAGAGCTTCAGTAAGTACATAATTGACAAAAGGAAGACTAGGGAAAATATGGCCATTGCTCAATGAGACAGAAAATGCTGAGGTACTGAATGCTGCTTTTGCCTCAGTCTTGAATAGCAAGACCAACTCTAAGGAATCTCAGGCCTCAGAGACGAGGGCTAAAGGCTGAAACAAGTGTGATCTGCCACTGGTGGAACTGGTTCAGGTCAGGGAATACTTCATCATTGAGGATGCTCTCAATAATTTTTGACTGGGCTTAGTGCCCAAAGACTGGAAGAAAGTAGATGACACTCCTACCTTCAAGAAGGGCAAGGAGGACAAACCAGGGAACTACAGACTAGCCAGCTTCAGCTCAATCCGTGGCAATGTGATGGAACAACCAATCCTAGAAACCATTCCAGGCACACTGAGGACAAGAAAGTCAGCAATTGTTACCAAGGGGAAATCATGCTTGCCCAACTTGATGAACTTCTACAGTGGTGTGACTGGCCTGGTAGATGAGGGGAAAGCAGTGGACATCCTGGACTTCTTGGATATCCTATCAGCCTGGACTTCAGTAAGGTGTTTGACACTGTCTCCCATAAGATACTCATAGGCAAGCTGTTGATGAGTGTCTCGAATGAACAGACAGTGAGAAGGTGAACTGAAAACTGGCTGAATGGCTGGTCCCAGGGGGTGGTGATTGGTGGTGCAAAGTCTAGTTGAAAGCCAGTAACTAGCGGTGTACCACAGCGGTCACAGTCCTTAAATGCCTTAAGTTAGTAATACAGAGTTCAGTTTGTTCAGGAGGATTTCAGTCTTTTTTATTATTATTCTTTTTTCCTTTGCGGAGATGTACAAATATTCCATTACAAGAAAAAAAAACCCAACCAAACCCAAACCGAATCTTTCCAAGGAAATTCTGTCATATTCATTAGTTCACTTTCTGTTTACTTTCCAAGGTGCTGGTATCTAAAAGAAAAAGGAAAAAGGAAGGGTTTGGGGCACCTAAAAGCATCCTGGTGAGTGACTAGACACCTATGTCAGCAAGAGCTTGCTCAAACTACTGGATAAGGAACAATTAGCAGCAGCTGGAACTTCACATTTGCAGGCAAGCTACAAACTAAAAGAGAGAAATACAAAGTATTTGAAGAAACTATTACAAAAAGCAGCAGCATCTTTCCTTCCTGATTCCTCAGGCAGAGAATGAGCTCCTTCCCAGCTGACGAAGAACAAACACAATGTGTAATTCAGTTCTCTGAAAACTGTGTCAGAGGGCAGTGAAATCTAAGGTAGTGATTCCTTCTAGTGATCCCTTCTTGCCTGGCATACCAGGAACCTGTGAAATGAAGTAGGTTTCCCAAGGACACCCCATGAGTTATTAGCAACCAACCCACTCCAGGCTTGCGGGACTCAGCCTGTATTAGGTTCCAGAGAAGCCTGAATTTCTTAGGCTATGACAACTGAACACCCAAATGAGTAAACAAGGATATTTTCCTTGCTGCTGTATGGGCCAAACTATGCAATATGTAATTTTCAAGACATCGGGTGTCCAGAGGGCAATGCAATGTTCTAGAAAGATGGTTCTATTAATCTAACTCTTTTAGCGGGATTTATTGGTGGATTTTGTCAGATGAAGCAATGAATGTTTATGGCTGAGGTTCAGAAAGTCATAAAAATATTTTATTTTCAACATGGGGATCTGTGCTTGTCTTTATTGGAATCACAGTCGAGGCCTTGTCTGGGAGCAAAATCACCAACGTGCTCGGGCTTTTGTAAATGAGATCAGCAAGAAAGAAAAGTGTGACATGAGATTTGGAGCAGTTTTGATCTGAAGGAAAGGATTTCTTGTATACAAACTATGTGTGAATTTGACCTGTGTATATAAATAATGTAATCTGGGCTACAGTAGCTATTAATGCTTTGAAGGATATAAAACTTTCATGAAGAGATGTAGGAAGTAATGGAATAGCCAACATGGGAATGAATGAACATTTACGTGACGCTTTTCTTAAAATGGGTAGTCCTCAGAAATAGAAAAAGCAGGGTGCTGCATTTTCACAGATAAAAGAAATAAAAGAAGTTTCTTTAGATAATAAAGACAAATAATTGCACTCAGTAATTAAGGAAAAAAAAATGTGCTTTCTCTGATTCTATTGATGAAGTAATACTGTTATGAAACTCTCCCCTGTAGTGTTTTCACAAGGGTAACATGGTCTTGGTGGGGTTTTTTCCCCCTCAGGAGAGCAACAGACTATTTCAGTGTGTTCCATAGTGCTTTGTTTAGACATATACACACACCTGTACATGTATTTGTAGATGCTTGTTCCTATGCAAGCAGATAAGCACTTCCAAACAAAGGCTCCAGGGGAGTTACATGCCCAGAATCAGGACACTTAATTGGATTTTGTGCCTATAAAAATCTCCTGCCAGCTGTTATGGCGAAAAGTAGTCTTCCCATTTTGTCAGCTCTCCCTGCCTTTGTAACAGGAAGATGAAACACTGCTCTCTCTAGTGAGCCCTGCAAATCTTGAATCCCGACCAGAGTCAGACATAAGCTCAGCCTGCGCTGGTGCAAGCTAAAAGGATGCTTCTCTGTGCCTTCATATGAAATATGTATGTGACAGCTCTGGCATCTAAAGCATTTTCTCTTTCCCTACTTGCATGTCATCATCTTCAGGTCAATAGCAAAGCACGCTGTCACAAGGGACATCATGTGTGTGTCTCTCTGTTTAAAGGATATAACCTCCATGTGCAAGGTGTTTGTGGCTGGTACTTTTAAAATCATACACCTGGATATAGTTTAATAAAGATGAATCTCAAAGTAGAAGAATTATTTCACCATTTTCTTAATTTCATAACTATTCCCTTTTTGCTATTTTCCCCTTATTTCCCCCTATGATTTTGGAGCTTTTAAATCATTTTCATTTTAAAGGGTATAGTATAGGTGACCATTTTTTTAAGCTTCAGGGCTTCCTTACTGTGCTACAGCAACTCCTAAATTTTTGAAGTGGTGGAAGCCATCTGTCTCAACAGATCATGTTCTTTTACACTGAATGACGAACCAGCATTTCACTTGATTTAGACTTAAAACAATCTTGGAAAGGAAGGAATTTCATAAAGCTGCCAATTTTTATGTCTTCTATTAAGTTCCTAGTGTTCTGCTCTGTAGATTGCTAGGGTGGTATCTGTCCCTCCCAGATGGGAAAGTAGGGCACAGATAAAAAAATAGTTTTCTCAATGTCAAGAAGAAAGACATTGAGAAGAATTAACTGAATATCTCCATCTAGTCCCTTACCAATAATCATCCTATTCTCTGGACTTTTGTGATGAATAGAAAACCAGAGGTAAATATTTGTAGAGTCTATTAAAGACATATGGGTATGGAAGCACTGATTTTCCTTTGTCCCTTTGAAAATCATTTCCTAAATATTTTACAGTATGCATTCAGCATAATTTAATTTCTCTTAGATTTATATTTCAGTGCTGCATGAGATGGCATTCAGACGGCATAAATGCAGCTGTGGTCCATGTGAAAACATGGCCTTCACAACAAAGCACTTATTAAGGTCATTACTGAAGTTTTTATTTTCTGGACTATGTTACAGAGGAAGCCTGAACAATAACCTTTTCATGAGGATGCATAAGGACCTCCTGGTGTTCACTATATGACCTGACACCAAAAGAAAGAAAATTAAAAGGCAAGCAGTGTCAGCTTTGGTTTTTCAGTCTGCCGCAGCACTGGAACAGTTAACAGCTGCTATTTTCCTCGCTCCCAGATTTGACCCATGAGTCTTCCGAATGGAATGAAAGGGTGTGCAAGTGGCTCTTTTTGAACATGTCTGGCAAATACAAGAAGCTTTTCTTTTCTTTCATTCTTTGCCTTGGGTTAGGAAGGGTAAGCCCTGTCTTGGACTACAAAAATGTTCTTGGTCTACCAATGCTGCAGAATGAAGAATTCCCCCTACTAGCCAAAAAAGGGAAATTTAGCAGAGGAAGTAAATGTTTGGCTCATATGCTGCTTAAAGTAAACTACAAACACAATTAGGATGATGCGAGTTTGGGGAAGACTGTCTTTACAGAGAGGCTGGAAAGCATTTCTCCTATAATAAATTATGCCGTAATAGTAATTTTCTGCTAGATGTGAATAGGCACAAAACACATCTTTGTTCATAAGGCTTTCTATTGTAGCAGTTGTCATAAGCAAAACCTGACAGTACTTGAAAATCCATTAAAATCACAATCAGTATTATAAAAGAAAAACCCCATCTCTTGAAAGTTTGTCTCTGCAGACTTTCTAAAAGTGGGAAGTCGATAAGTATGAGACACATGTATGCAATTTCAGACTAATGATTAACTGTTGAAGTGCTAGCTTTGTACAATCAGGCCTGCTGTTTAGCAAAGAAACAAACCCCTTCAATCTCTTAAGCTGCTGGATGAAGCCAGCTTCTGAATTGCTATGTGTGATAAGATGTGCTGAATCCCAGGCTGGATGGACATTGACTGGCCATGAATCAGTGATTACTGTCTCCAGCGTGTTTCAGTTACAGTGCTCTTTCCCAAAAGGCAATTGTCACTTGGATTTATGCCTGCTTGTAACTGCTTTATCTGTAGTTGTATCCAAGCCCTGGTGCATTCCATAAACTTAGGACTTACAATTTCTTGTCTTCCAGGTCGTGTATTTCACAAAGACAGAATGGACTTGCGTTAGAGATTTGTAATACTTGGATTTACTCAAACAAGTTCTAGAAGTGAGATGTTTAATATTTATTTTTTTACAGAATCATTGAATTCAGACAGATTTCTTTTTGCACACATCCAGGCCATGAACAAGCGCTCGAGTTCCCAAGTTAAAAGAGCATCTTGCCAACTTTAGAACATTCGGCTGGTCAGCAGGAAAGGAAAGGCTGCTTGTAAAGCACTGGAATGCATTTTCAATTAGTCACTCCATTGCTTAAAAGGCTAGGCATTAGACACTGGGAGGAGAGGCTGGGGGGTGGCAATGCTGATGGGGAGGGACAGTATGAGGCACTTTGGAGAAGGGCCTTTATCAGCCCACAACAGCAGCCCTGAAGCTGGAGGCCACTCTTCAATAGATAAGCTTTTGTTTAACAACAGGCTCCCTAGAGACAGTGAGGTTTTCCTGGTAGAAGACCAGGATTTCTTTCAAATAACTTAATACTGTTTTGTATGAAAGAGCGGTGGAAAATATGTGTTGGGAAGATGCTGGAAGGTTATTTCTCTCTCTAGAAAGGTTATTTATTTTATTATTGCCTGATAACCAGGTTGTTGGGCATCCTGACTAAGAGGTCGTGCTTTGGCAGGCCTTCTTTGGCTCCTAAAATATTTTGAATGAGATAACACCCTTGAAAGAAGATTAAATAACCAACTCAAACTGCTTACTAGGTTTATTTTCCTGCCCAACGCTATGAATTCCTCAGTCCAATAGGTTTCTGGTAAAGAAACAGCTGGGAAAAAATCTCTCAAGACATAAAACCATCTTTCTAATACTCAGTAGTCATCATTGCTTCTGCCTTTTTTAAAGGCTTTGTCCTGTACTTGACCTTCAAATGTTTGTAGCTAGCTGATCTGGAACTTTTTTGACTCCACAGCTGTCTAAACTAAGGATGATGACATTGCTTAGAGATCCTTTTGTGTATGTGTGTATATGTGAATACTGTTTTCAAAAGAATATATATATATTTACTTTAACATGACTCAGAATCTTGGAAAGCTTGTACTTCTTTATCATATTAACTGAGAACTGCTAAGCTCTTGCTAGCTCTTGCATGTTATGGCATGAGGAACAGAAGGTATGCAATAGGCTGCTTTTCAGTAGGTAGAGGAAATGTTAAGGGTTGTTGCCTTCTGGCTAAGTGTGATAAATTTGCTCAAGTAATATTTCACAGATGTGCTGGCTGTTTCTTGGCAAACAAGGTGAGGATCATAGGAAATTTCTTCACTTAAAGCATAAAAATTAAAGTTTTGAAGACAAATCTCTTAACCGCAACAGAAAACCACATTGAACTAAAAGATCGGCTGGAGTATCGCTATCCAAGCGCAAGAGTTAATATAATCTTGCAGCGGGTTTCTGTTTTATTTGTTTTCTCCTACTATAGCTACACGCTGCATGAAATACGTGAGGCTGTTTTGGAAAATCCATTGCCTGTCGCAAGTTTCTCTGTGCTAAACTTAATCTTCTAGCTTTATTTTTAGAAAGCTCATAGTTGCTTTCTTCAATGTCGTAGGGAAAAGATGGCAAAATGCCAGCCAAGTCCAGCAAACGAGAGACCTGGCTTTCAATCCAGACGTGAAAAGTTTAAGATAAAAATAATAAAAATCACCATAAATAGTTTCAAATATGAAAGGAATAAAAATCTTTATTCCTACAGTATAGTTTTGATGTGGAGGAAATAATGGAGTGTTTTCTGTGCAATCAAATCTGTGTTTATAGAAAGTATAAAATATACTGGTAAAAGATAAAATTTTAGACATGGAGATAGTTTGTGGAATTTCTGGATGAACAGTGTAAGAGATGCTCAGCATCTTGGTGCAGTTTGGCACTGACCTGAAGTGGGGGACAGGGGATCAGTTGTTACTCTTGGTGTTGGTTTCTCCACATACATCAGGGTAAATTACGGTCCTCCACTTCTTGTGTCTAGTCCTGGAAGTCTAGACATATACAAACATCCAACCTCAAAGTAAAGGTCTCTTACCCTTGTAGCTCTCAGCTACTCCTTACCAGTACAGAAACTAGAAACCAGTCAGGTCTCAAAGTGGGGTGAAAATGCAGAGCATCATTGCCTCTTTCTTATACTGCAGCGGATGGGTAGGATGTGACAAGGACTCAAACTGGGCTTGTCCAAGGGACGTAATCAAACGGTATTCTGATTTTCTTTTTTTGTTTGCAGGCTAAGCTTGAAGAATTTGTTAATTTGAGCCTGGTCATCAATATGAGACATTCAGTGAGAGGTTTATATGGGACAATGTGTGAATATAGCTCTAAACCCAGAAAGTTTGACAGTAGAGAGGAAAGAGAAAAGGCAGTGCACTGTAACCACTTATGTCCTCCCCAACCTCAAGTGAGGGATTTGCCTGTGTAACAGTGGTTTACAAACTTTTGGGAAGAAAGGAAAAGACACCATCCAATCTCTTTTTAATCACTTCCCACGCTATAAATGAAGGTTTCCTCAGCTCCACAAAGAAACATATGACAAGTGGGGATTGAATTTCATTTTCCATGGCAAGCATCTAACCCACCTTCTGTCGGTAAATTAATTTATGGCCCCAAAGTTTCCAGAGGTCGATACAACCCTTATCTCTGAAGAAGTGCTCAGAGATATGTGTGTATAAGGTGAGAAACACCCTGTGCCTGTTAAGAGAGAGATGGAGCATCTGTAATCCCCAGTCGTCCCCCTCCCCCAGATATGCATCTTCAATCTCACCATCAGCAGTCTCAGATGTGTTTATCCTTGTTACACCCCTCAGAGACAAAGCAAAGCCATTGGAGCCATTGCCCAGGGGAGGGTGTAAAATCCAGAGGTCTGAACTTGGGGCCCCACTTGCTGATCAGCTTCACCCTGGAAAAAGAGGCGGGAGAGGGCTCAGTGTGCGTTCCCCCTAAATGAGGGATCAGTGATGTGCTGGCCTTTGAACACAGAAGGCATTTTGTATCTAGGTTGTTTAAAACCGGTTGTTTTATTCGACCCTACTATCTCCTGGCTGCTGTCTGGCAGGCAAAATGGTCACAGGGCAGTGGGAAGCCTCAGTGTCACCTCCTGGCAAGGGCAACACTGTGCGGCCTTTGTACTATAGGGATGCCAACAAGGGAGATAGGGGGAGTCAGCCTGCCCCAAAGCAGCAGCCTACAGCATACAAGGGAGCCGTGGAAACAGTTTAGACATAGCTCAAGTTCTATCTCTCCAAAGGAAGTGGTGGTGGAAGACTTCAAGCAGCCTCAAAAGGCCTTATTGTACCCCTTATTATGTTTCCATGAGTGTGTGATCTCACGTATTACCAGAACTCCATGTGACCACATTGTTGCTTCTTTTTAACATACAGGGGATGAACTTAATTTTTTTTTACTTTTTTTGTAATTTTAGGGTTTGGGTTTTTTTGGGGGGAACTGCTGGAAAATTGAAACTAGGAGCATATGCCTGTGGTATAAATACAAAGTGGAACTTATCCATCATTTGGGCTAGTTTGGTTCTGATTGAACATTTCATAAAGTGCAGCTTTGCTTCTCCCCATCCCCCTGGAATTTTAATTTGGGAATTTCCAGCAATCCCAAGAATCAGTCGAGCTCAAGGAGAGGGTTCAGTCATTCACATGATGAAAGGAAAACATTTAGAAGGGGAAAAAAATGCAAAAGATAAATCTTTAAATACAGGCAAATCAATGTCCAGAAGTGTTACAGAATCAGAGAATAAGCCACTCATTCAGATTTTCCCACATAAACGCACACTAATAGCAGTTACACAACTTTTCAGATCACCACAGTGATCTGGAGGACGCTTTGCTACTTATTTTTTCGTGTAGCAACAAACAGAAGAAATGGAGTTAACAGAATTATACAGACACCTTTTCCCCTTCTCGAACACCATTATTAGGCTTTGCATTATTAGGCTTTGTATTATTCCACCATCATACAAATCAGGCTGCTTTCAGTCACAGCTTCAGCTCACAAGTCTAATAGCTTTTAAAACATAAAGGGGGGACACAACGATGATTCTGTATTCAAAAGGTTGTGAACTGGTTTTGATGTGTGCATTTGCCTGTCTATACGAGGGGTAAGGGGAGGAGAGAAGGGTGGGAGAGGAGTTGCGTTAAGTCCCTCCTTTAAAAGGGTCAGACTCCAACCTGCACAGAACAGGGAAAGCCCCCAACAACCTTCAGGAAATAATATAAAAGCAAACCTCAGAGGTAGAAGGAAATACCCAAAAGGAGAAGACTGCAGCTTGCAGTAATCTGTAAATGATTGCTGGCAAAGACTGGAGGCTTCAAGCCTGAGCTGCGTTTGCTCCAAGAGAAAGCCAAGAAGGACGGTGTTAATAAAGAGAGATTTAACTGAGGGCTGTGCTTGGAATAAAGTGGGCTACAAAAAGGTCAAATTTGATCAGTTGGAGCAGATTACAAGGGCTTTAAAAGGTAGTGGTAAAGAAATGAAACTGGGACTGTGAAGCAATATAGCACAAGATTGATTTTGGGGGTGGAGAGAAGCTGGGACAAGTGCTTATCAGCTTGAGAAGGAGGAAGAGCTGTGCTGGGTTTGTTGTCATTCCCACACTGAGTAGAGTACTTGCTGCTTTTGTGGTTAGGCTTCCCTGCCGTGGGTTGTTTTTTTTCCTTCTTATATATATATTTTATCTTTACTATTCCTACAATGGTGTCTATAATCTCTGACTTGGATCCTCTGAAAAGCTGGAAAGTTTTAAGGTAGGCCTATGTTTTCTTCTGTTTGTTACAGGCATTTTTGGTTTAGCCCTAAATTAATGGGAGCTTGAGTTATAATCGAAATGTGAGCCCTGGGCTTAAGTAAGAGAGAAGTTTCTGGTAATTAGAGCCCTTTTAAGATACAGCAAACCTTTGAGCAGATGTTTAGAGAGACCCGAGGGAGATTTTTTAAATATACTTCTCGGTGTTACAGTGCAGAGAGGTTTTTTTTTTCCCTTTCTTTCTTCCTTTTTTATAAGGAGAGGTTGCTCCGCAAATTCAAGTTAACAGTAAAGGCTCACACCAGTTGAAACTGCGGGATTAACTCTCTGCTTTCCGCGCCGTGCTCTGCAGGGGATCCGGGAGGGAAACTTCAGAGGAGCAAAAAACAGCATGAAAGTTGAGCAAGGAGTGGGAAATAGTCTTGGGGGGAAGGCAGGGGGACAAACGTGCTTGTTTCATTTCTTGTTTCGTTTTGTTGTTGAAACTTCCACACTTTGTTGTCCCTCCAAGGCATGTGTTTGATACTTAAAAGTTTGATGCTTGCAGTCAGTTTGGTACTGATTTTTACCTTCAGCACTGCTATTTTTCTTTGTATATGGAAAAAGGGTAACTTGAGCTGCTAAAAAGGAAGGGAAGGGGGAATCATTATTAACGCCTGCTGCAGATATTACAGCTCCACAGTGTTAAATGACCTTGTTTAATGCTGCTTGTAAGTGCCTTATTGAGTGTCCGGACATGCAGAAAGTTTGCAGAAACTTCACTGGAAATATTTGGGAATGTAGATGGTGAACTGAAGTACATGAATGAAATGAAATAAAAATAGTTAAATATAAAACTAAATAAATTTTCTTCAGCTCTTATGCAAAACATGAAGCTGCACCTAATATTAATGCAGTATTTTGTTATTTAAAGGGAGTAAATTACAAGGGTTTTGAGAGGGTATGTGAATTGTGATATTATTATGATATATACAATAATAATAATACAGTATATTTTAGCTTCTTACTGCAGTGTTTTAAAGAATTTATTAGTGTGTCCTGAGCTGAAGGAGGAAAAATAACACTTCTAAAGTCAAACCATAAAGTTTACTTACATTAGTAGTTTTTTTCTTTTTTCCCCACATTTGCAGAACGTTGAACTTTTCTTTTTTGGAAGTTTGAATTTCTCTGTCAGTCTTCTGAGCCTGTGCACAGGAATGTGGACTGAGATCCTTTATCCTTGACTGTGGCATGAGACTTGGCAGAGCGGTCTCATTGCAAGTTTGTTTTGTTGGTTTGGTTTGTTTGGGGTTCTTTTCAAGTCATTTAGGACTGTCAGCACGGAATGATGAGTTTCTATTCGACTTTCAAAGCCTCAGTGTGGATGTTAGCTCGAACGTATTGTGCGGGATAGTGGAGTGCTGTGATTGGCATCTGGGGTAAATAGTTACATTACATCAGACCGGAGCAGGGGTGACTGCTGTGAGTCATCACCAATGAACGCCAGAAAAGGACTTTTGCGAAGCTTCATATGTGTTGTCTTACAGCGTGTGCTCCAGAAAAGCTATTCTAGGAATTACTTTAAAAGTTCATCTCACTCTATGAGGGTACTTCTGATTCCTCTGCTAGTCAAGTCAGGTGATGCCAGGTTTTTGCTGCGTTGAGGGATAACACAGAGGACTTGAAAGGTGAAAAGATTGAAGGAGGAGACACTGTTGCCCCCTCAAAGAATCCTGCTTTCTTAGAAGAATGATGTGTTTGCATGACTGTAGAAGAAATATCTCCTTGGCACTTTTTCCCTGTAGCATTGTGACAGTTCCCAGTGTCGTGTGTATATCCGGAGATTAGTTGTATGGACACAGAGTAGGTCAAAGATGTGGTTAAGTCAATTTTACTGGACGTGTCTGTGTGTAGTTACAGTGTATGATTACAGCAGCAACCCTGTATGAATGTGACATTGTGTTGATCAGCTGCAGGATGCAGAGGGTTAAGGGGTGGCACATCGCAATATGTAATATAAGTGAAATAGTCAGTGATAGTAAAAAGCTAGAAGTCAACATGCAGTTCATATGGCTTATGACTCATTACGTTGAAATGCTGCTGCTGCCTTTCATAAATTTTAGTTCCTCTTCTGCAGGCCAATTTCCAGCTTGTTTGATGCTTCTGAGCTTACTGTTTTTAGTGCCTCTTCTCCATGTACAGAGCAGCCTATAGCTGATATTCATAAAAAACAGAGGAATGTTTCTGTGTGCTTCTCTTAGGTGGCATGTAGCAATTCTTAAGAGCCAAATAAAATGCGGTAGCAAGTGCTGTGCTCAGCTCAAGAGTAGCATCCTATGGCAACAAATTCTCAACTTTGTTTTCCTTGTGTTTCTAATGTAATTTATTCTGTGACTTGCTCACAGTTTGAGACCTGCTTAGCTGGGAAAAGACTGAAGGATGCAGATTTCACAGAGGCAGGGCAAGGGGGAGAAATGGCATTTGGGCTCAGTAATTCTCAGGGGCTTGGTGCAGCTATGGACTGCCTTGGTGCTGATTGCCCTCACCTCAGCTGAGCTCTGGCTCCCCTGCCCTGCTCCCCAAATCCACTGGAAGCACATCCTCTGCCCTCTGATTAAAGGTAATAATAAAGGAAAAGGTACAATATAACAACAGACAAAGCTGTGGGTGATGATGGAGCCTGATGAGTATGAGAGGTGGTGGTGGAGGGTGGCAGGGGATTTGTTGGACTTTACCCAGCAGCACTGGAAGAGCTAGCAGAGGTATTAATGGCAATGTGGTGTGCATATATAATATTACATCAGGCCTCCCTCTTCCGTTGTCTGTCTAGGGTAGGACAGAGAGGGTTGCAATACTTTCTGGCAAGCCTCAGCACCCACTGGGTTCACATTACAGCAAGAGGGGAGGAACTCAGGCTCTAAACACAGTTTAATGTGCAGAACAAAACCCACTTCAGAACATATTTTCTTTCACTGGATTTCTTGATAGTGATCTGAATATTAAAGTTACTGGAATGTAATCTCTGATAGCTCATGGATTTGTTCTTTTCCCTCCTGTTGTCTCTCTTCAGATAAACTCCCAGCATAAAATCTATGCTTTGACATTAACACAGTGCTGCCTGATCTTCCTTTATAGATGCCTTCTCACTTTTCAGAGTGACTACAGTAAGTGCCATGTCTGTTGTACTCTTTGGAGCCAGGAGAGATTGGCAAAACTTCAGGCCTTTTTAAAATCCTTCAGAGCCTTAGAGCAAATGATGTGTGCTTGCCCAGCCCTCTGTAGACATAGGAATACCATTTACTTGCATCCAAAATGATACAGGAGTTGGAAGTCTAGACCCCTTAGTGCGTAAGAGACCAAGATCAGCTCCTGTGACTCCAGAGATGTCTCTAATCCCTGTTCGAAACTTCCTTGTACATCTGAGATGTGGCTTTGCTCCTCATATGTGACAGGGACAGCTTTAGTCATTGTTTCTGAAGTGACTTGTGCTCTGGGCTTCTACAGCAGCTAAAGCATGGCAAAGAGAGGCACTACAAGAGAACAAAATATATCTCTCAAGGCTATGTCTATGCTGCTGCTTTTCTCCCTTAATTTGCTCCAACAGGGCTAAATGTAGCACTATAAATCACATGAACTACCTATACAGGGAAGACCTTGTCCCTCGTTTGCATTCCTGTCTGAAGAAGTATGTGATCTTTCTATGGCTTATGGCTGGGCATACAAAAAAGTGGGTTTTAACTTGACTTTGCAACCTCAAGGTGAAATCCAAGCAAAAAGTAGGAGTGCTCTCTCAGATGAGCAGTGAACTTACAGTCTGTGAAGCAGTGGATCTTGCTGTGCTACTCTGCATTCAAATGACCTGCATTTCACAAATACTATTGAACTGGCCCATAAAACTTGGCTGGTGGAGTTGGGAACATCTTGTTTGGAACATGCCATGTGTCAGGCAGATGTACCAACTCAAATGTTCTCTCTAAAATGCCTTTTCCCACCACACATGCCGTCCAAACAACCTGGAAATGGTTTGGCTTTTCAGGAAAAAAAGCCATTTTCATGCTTGACAGGTCAGTCCAGGGGGAGCAATTTCAGCCTTGTTGGTGTTTGTATTATGAGCTATTTTGGTTAAGTAGCCCTATCATCACACCCTGATTCTGCTTCTGTGTTTGCCTATGGATTGAATAGTTTTAAACTGATCAAATTGGGGAAGAGGGGGGGGAAGTTAACACAACAGCTCCAATTCAGTTGTTGTCGCAGAGCAGTAAACCAAGACCAAACACTGATGTGTGAGTGTTATTCCTGCTTTAGCTTTTGCCTTTCCATCTTAGCAAAGCTTAAGATAAGGCATCCTGCATTGTATTTAGTATCAGAATAGACCAGTTGAGTGCCTGGACCCCCAGCACAGAACTATTGTTCAGTGAAAAGGGGGTAAAAGAATCTTATTTCACATGTGCTTTACTCTGAGGACCAAACCAATGTTGTCTCCACCCATCACTCAAAACCAAAAGAAAACAAGTTCTGAAAGTTTGGCCCATCGATATAATACTGGACTCCATCACCACCATGAAATACAGTTAATGGAATTTCAGATGTCAGTGGACAATGCAAATTCCCCCATAATTGCCACAATATGCCGGCTTAAAATAAATAAGTACAGACAAAAAGAGGGGTGTGTATCATGTAATACTAAAAACACGTTTCAGAAATGGTTTTCCAGTTAACCCCTCCAACAACACAGAACATGTCAGAGATGGCACTGAAAGGGTTGCTAGTGAGGGTCACATGAATCCCGAGTTGTGACACCAAGGGTATGGTGGTTGGTTCTAAGCTCTGATATGTAAAATATGAGCAGCAAAACAGTCTGGGTTCCTCTGCTTTCAGTTTGAATGACTCCGGAGTCACTCAAGTGCATAATACTGGGATGAAAAATTAGGGCCAGCTATATCAAAGTATGAGATTTTAATCATTTTTCCATCTTTTGTATCTGTGATTCCTCTGCACTTCATTGAGGACAATGCTGGCAGTTTCTCTTGGTTTGTTTCTTTTTCTTAGAAAGGCAGGATCTATGGGGTGATTGGAAAAGTGAAGATAACAGAAAATAGCAGATTAGGATGTAACACACTCCTGCACCCATTGTTGATGGCTGAGAAAGTCATCCAGTCCTTCTCTAAGCCGGTGCAGATTTATTCTTGCATCTTTATTTTCCCCTGATTAAAATTCAATATCACTCTTCTCAATAAGAGGTTATTCTCCACTGTTTTACTAAAAACAATCCACTTTTCATATTAAGCCTGTATACAAGCGTATTATATCTTGTTCATTTGGACATGAGTTGTTAAATCTTCCATGTGCTTTATGGGGGATTTAACCACCCAATTCAAATGAATGCTCCCTCACAAAGAGATTTACTTGCCATTGCTGCTATGTTCCTTTGCCTAATTGTTTAAATTGCCCCAGCCCCTCAAACACAATATGAAATTAGTGTGCCAGCAACACAGATGCCTAGCAAGAGTCTGACGGTGTGTAGTAACACTGTGATCCAGCCACCAGTGATGCACAGTTCAGGGACTTCCTATGCCAGCAGTGATGTCTTTTTCTTGAGGAATGCTTCCTCCATGAATTTATCTGGTTTTGCAGTTGTATCTTGGAGCCCACAGCATCTTGCAGCAAGGAAATTCTGTGGTTTGACACTTTCCTGGTTGCATTATGCTACAAAAGCAGTGCTTTGGCAGGGCTCTCTTTAGGTGTAAGTTTGTCTTGCGTCTGTGTTTTGAGACACGTGGTAGCTGTTTTGAGTGGTTTCCCTGCTAAGGCCTTGAGATGCTGAGTTCAGGTTCCTTTCTTTTGAGGGGAGATTGTGTTATTTCTGTATCTATTATACCCCTAAATTTCACTCCTGATCCTTGGGCGACATGGTCTAGTGGAAGGTGTCCCTGCCCATGGCAGGGGGGTTGGAACTAGATCATCTTAAGGTCCTTTCCAACCCAAAACATTCTACGTTTTCTATGACTTGTGATTAGTGACATCCAGCTACATGGATCCACATGCTGCAGGATGCAGCTGAAACCAAGATCATCCTTTCCTACATGCACTACTTAATCATACTGATTTTCACCTACCACTTCATAGTCTTCATCTCTTAAACCAGGAAGAGTTCTAATTTACTCCTGCAGATCTCTGCAGCTCTTTCCTAACTGACCCACTACTAATTTTAAGCTTTGTTTAACTCTGCATTCAGTAGAACTGAAATAAGGAGGAAATTGCCTGTAGAAAGGAAATGTAACTGGGCAGTGGCAGTGTTACCTTATGACTTGAGAGATAAGGTTATAATTCCAAGGTTTTCCCAGGCTTTCTGTGTCAGTTTGGGTGAGTTACTTAATCTTTGCGTGCCTCAGTTCCCACAAGTAAAATGGAGTAGTTAATACCTGTCTTATTTAGTTTGGCTATAAACTTTTCATGGCTATAGAGATGTACGGCTCTTTCCGTGTAGAGCCCATAGCAGTGAGGGCTCAAGCCTTGATCTAGGTTTTTCTCAACCTGCCCTCACAAAAATAACTTGCTTCACTGAAAGTAGAATTTAACTGGTTTTGAGAACAAGTAATTCCTTGGTCATTTACTAAAACCCTTTCTTCACTATTTCTGCCTTTACAATGCAGTTTCACAGAGGAGCCACTACAATTCCTCACATGCACCAGCTTTTTTCCAAGAAGTTATTGGGCTGAAGCTGGTTTTAAGCCTGAAACCCAGAGCTGAATGATCTGGCTGAGCTTTGCTTAATGGTAAATTACTTAGCTTGGGTGTTTGGGTTTCTTATTATTCCTCTTTGGGTTTTTCTCTGTGTGTGTGTGATACTTCTGTTCAGTAACCCTTTATCAAAATGTGTAAGTTCTGTTACTGTTCTGCTTTATTAAACTGCCTCCAAGCTTTGTCTTCCCTTCGGTATGCGAGTTCTTTTTCTGCATAGCTGCTTTTCTCATGTCTGACAGGTGCATATGTGAATAATTCTTTTCATAGGCTCATGTTTTGATCTCCATTTTTCTGATCCTTTCCTCAGTTGATATACAACTTTACTCACCTGTATTCCACCACATTTATTCAGCGATACCTGTGCCATATGGCATTTTCTCAGCCATCAGTAATGTACCCACTTGTCCACATGCAGTCATTAGAGCAGGGGTGTCATTAGAGCAATGAAACTCTTCTAGTAGTTATTATTACAGCATTGCCTGTATAACAGGCTTTGTTTTGTTCAAGGTAGATTCATTAAAGATCTCTTGCACCCCTGTTAGTCTCAAGTGCTGTACAAAGGATGAAGCAAAGGTGCACATCACCAAGGAGATTTGCAGGCTCTCTTCTTGGGTCTTTACATCAAGACCAAGAAGAGTTTTGCTTTGTTTGACCTGAGCAGGAGCTGAATTTCTTACGTGTAAGGAAAATGCTCTAACTGTTCCCTATGGGTGTTGTCTGGCGAGTCTCCCAAGGAACCTGTTCAGACTTCAGAGCTCTAATACTCCTGAAAAATGCGCTGTGGCACTAAAAAATTCTTAGCATAACCTAAATTTTACTGTCTAACCTCTGAACATGCTTCTACTGATTAGACTCAATTTTTCCTGAATAAGGAACCCAAACAAACCAACCTCATGAATCACATTTCTATTTACCTTTCTCAGATGCTTTTTGTTTGACTGTGTGTTTCCCCATGTTTCATCACAAGTAGAAGAGGTTCCTCGGGTTTTTTTATTCCTCATCTGGCAGAGTCTGTGCGTCCCCTCCGCACAGAGTTTGTTCTGATCATTCATTAGAGGATGCATGTTCTTGAGTTGGTCCCAAGCTGGTATTAGCCAACTATGAACCGTTGATCTGCAGATACTGGACTTTTATTGTTGGTCTTTTTTTTTTTTTCCAATTGAGATTTAAAACTAAAGAATTTCTAAAGGTAGGAAAATTTCTAAAGGCGGGAATATTGTGAGACTCCAGTGGTTCTCACAATAAATGCACTCCCTCTTCTGTTGAACATGTGGATTTCAGATTATTGGAAAGATCTGTCATGTCAGTTGTGCTAGATTTTTTTCCTTTTTCAGATGTCAAGTAAAATTGTCAGTAGCTGGTTATCTTCAAGAAATGCTTTATGTGGATACTTTGTTTAAAAAATTCATTTACTTGTTCAAGTAACTTTGCAAGAGTCTTCGGTAGTAGAAGGCTGATTCTCAGCTTGACACACCTGAACTGCAGACTAATACATTTATGTATTAAATTAGTAGATCAATGGAGCCAGAACTTAGTTGAGGTTTGAAATCTTGGTATGACTTTGGAGCGATTTGATTAAGCATATTCCATCCAAGAATTTGCATGAATACTACAGAAAGCTTTAAAGTAAAAGAGGGGACAGGTTAGGTTTTTTTCTTTAGGTTTAAGACTCTTTGTTTTAAGTACGGTTCTTGTTTTCCAGGTCCTAAAGAAAAGTATTATCTATTATAGAAAGGACTTGAGGCGAGTCTTTGAAGCTGTGGACATTCACGTTCTGAAAGATATGTGGACTTAATAATCTTTTTCTACAAAGAATAGGTTCTAAATCTACAAGTGAGTTAATCTACAGGTGTCACCCCAGCACTACTCTTCCCGTTATGCTCATCCTGAAGCAGGAGGCACTGTCACATTTTAAGTTGAGACTACTTTAATTCTGCAAATAGTAACTAAATTCACCTTCAAGCACTTGTAGGATGAATTTCACTTCTCAGTCTCTTAGGCTATAATTAATCTGTTTTAAGTAAGCAAGAGGTTACTGTATATTAATCAGAGGTGATTTCTAGTCCCTGGGAGGTTTGCATGGCTTTACGTGTGTCTTCCTTCAAGAAGTACTGCGTCTGTCATCTGTGTTATGTATTTGAGCCTTCATTTTTATGTGCCCTGTCAGCAGTAGAGCTGCTGGGCATGTTTGCTAACTTGGCACTTCAGCTGAACATCCTTTCTGTCTCAATGCGGCTTAGGGGAAGAATTTCAGTCCTACCAGTAGCTGGCACTGCTGAAGCTGGTGGATACCTTTGTGGCCCTTGGACTTCCCCCTTGTTGGAAAAACTGACCTTGCCAAGAGCTGCAAAGTGTTGTTGACTGGGGTCAAGTTTTGGCTGAACACGCCAAAATAAGGGATTTGGGAAGAATTACAGGCTTGGAAGGGGAAGATAAGTATTAAAGGTCTCAAATGCGATGGTGGGGAGAAAAGTATTTATACACAGATGTAAACTTTCGTTGACTCGAAAAGGAATTAATTGGCAGGGCCTTTTATGTGACTTTTGGGGTTAGATTTCCAGATGACACAAACTGACAATGTTCTATTGAGCAAGATCTACTTGCCCCACATGTACTGCAGAAGACTTGACATCTTTCTTTTTGTACATGAAGTTTCTGGATCTAATAGGAGAAAAAATGTCTTGGTCAGAGTACTTATTGTACTAATTAATTCCATCCTGCTGATGCCCAGTTTTACTGTGTCTGAAGTCTGGACTCTAAAAAACTCTTGGGAATAAGGTTACATTAAGTTTTAATTTTCTACTTATTTTTTCCTGTGTTTAAAAGAAACAGATGACCTAGCTCTTTGCTCTATAGTCAGCATTCAAGTAGATTAATAAATTTAGCAAAATCTATTAACAAACCTAAACCTATGGCAGCCTAGGTCACAGACAAGCTGTGTAAACTAACTATATAAGTTGCATACCAACTCCAAATCATTGGAAAGTGGTAATAGGAGAAACCAAACTTGATATATTAGACAGTAACTTTATTTCTTCATTACCAATTTGGACTGAAAGTTTCCTGATTTTTACAAAGGGATTTTGTAGTTTATTTATTAATTAATTCATGCAAAAGCAGTTTGTATTTTTAACTCAGAACAACGTGGTTCTCACATATATCTCTGGGACTGCCCTTAGTATGAGTTCAGTGAGAGCTGCAGCTACGTCTGTGGGCAGCAAGTTCCTTTGTTTGCCATGAGAGTCATTAAAATCTATGGTTAATGAGAGCTTATACCATGTGCACAGGTCTTATGAGTGCTACTGTGGAGTTTTGTTACTTGATGCCTCAAAGCTGGCTAGATTGCTATTTTATGTGGACTTTGAGGTCTTCTTTTATGTCTTTACTGTCATTCTTCTCATAAGAAGAATTCAAAAGCAGCTTCAGTCTTCCACCCCCACACCCCAGAGAAAAAGCAAGTCTTTTATTAGAAGATCCCCTAATTTATAAGTACCCTGTCTAGCAATATTTTCTATAACAAGCTAAAATCTGAAATTTCCTATTGGTAGGAATCTGGGATGTAGTTTTTGCACTTAGAATCATAGAATAGTTAGGGTTGGAAAGGACCTTAAGATCATCTAGTTCCAGCCTCCCTGCCATGAGCAGGGACACCTCACACTAAACCATGCCACCCAAGGATTTGTCCAACATAGCCTTGAACATCGCCAGGGATGGAGCATTCACAGCTTCCTTGGGCAACCTATTTCTTCCCTATATTCAATCTAAACTTCCCCTGTTTAAGTTTGAACCCGTTACCCCTTGTCCTATCACTACAGTCCCTGATGAAGAGTCCATCCCCAGCATCCCTGTAGGCCCCCTTCAGATACTGGAAGCTGCTCTGAGGTCTCCACGCAGCCTTCTCTTCTCCAGGCTGAACAGCCCCAACTTTCTCAGCCTGTCTCCATACAGGAGGTGCTCCAGCCCCTGATCATCCTCATGGCCTCCTCTGGACTTGTTCCAACAGTTCCATGTCCTTTTTATGTTGAGGACACCAGAACTGCACACAATGCTCCAAGTGAGGTCTCACGAGAGCAGAGTAGAGGGGCAGGATCACCTCCTTTGACCTGCTGGTCACGCTCCTTTTGATGCAGTCCAGGATACGGTTGCTTTCTGGGCTGCGAGCGCACACTGCAGCCGGCTCATGTTCATTTTCTCATGGACCAACACCCCCAAGTCCTTCTCCGCAGGGCTGCTCTGAATCTCTTCTCTGCCCAACCTGTAGCTGTGCCTGGGATTGCTCCGACCCAGGTGTAGGACCTTGCACTTGGCATGGTTGAACTTCATCAGGTTGGCATCAGCCCACCTCACAAGCGTGTCGAGGTCCCTCTGGATGGCATCCCTTCCCTCCGGCGTATCAACCGAACCACACAGCTTGGTGTCATCGGCAAACTTGCTGAGGGTGCACTCAATCCCACTGTCCATGTCACCGACAAAGATGTTGAACAAGACTGGTCCCAACACCGATCCCTGAGGGACACCACTCGTTACCGGTCTCCAGCCGGACATCGAGCCATTGACCACAACTCTTTGCGTGCGGCCATCCAGCCAGTTCTTTATCCACCGAGTGGTCCACCCATCAAATTGATGTCTCTCCAATTTAGAGACAAGGATGTCGTGTGGGACAGTGTCGAACACTTTGCACAAGTCCAGGTAGATGATGTCAACTGCTCTGCCCCTGTCCATCGGTTCCGCAGCCCCATCATAGAAGGCCACCAAATTTGTCAGGCAGGATTTCCCCTTAGTGAAGCCATGCTGGCTGTCACCAACCACCTCCTTGTCTTTCATGTGCCTTAGCATGCCTGCCAGGAGAATCTGCTCCAAGATTTTGTCAGGCACAGAGGTGAGACTGACGGGTCTGTATCTTTTTTTCCCTATCTTCGCTGTAGATACTACAGAACCAAACACAGCAGGGCATCCAACAATAAAAATAAGTAAATATTCTTATAGTGACAAAATAGCACAAAGACTATGATCCACTGTAAAGAAAACTTGTGTTGCTCCCATTGGTGTGGTTGGGTAAAGGCAACAAGAAGAATGAGCATGGAGGTTCAGTTCCAGGAGGCATAACTTTATTCTATTTACATTCAGTTAAGAAGTTAACTTTGCCAGTATTTTTGATACAGTCACAGATGTTTACTGGGGAGGCATCTGCCCAGTAATTAACTCAATTACTATTTAATTAATTTCTACAATAGTCACTACTTAAATAAAAATCATAGAATCACAGTTTGGGTTGGAAGGGACCTTAAAGATCATCCAGTTCCAACCCCTCTTCCATAGCCAGGGACAATAAAATGAAACATAATAAAATAAAACACCTTAAAACAGAATGTCTTATAATATACAGAAACCTAGTTTGAATGTATCTATCTGTATTAATCTGACTGTACTAATCACTGCCTTGTTTTCCCATTAAACTCTCTGCAAGTTATTACAGGGCTGATTGTGCATTGTGTATTGTCAGTTCAGGTTGTGGATTAAATTTAAGCAGATATTATGAAAATACAGTCTATAGCAACAGGGGAAAAACAAGCTCTGTTGATGAAAATGAGCCATGTACACAGTGAGCCTGCGATTCAAACATGAAACAGCTCCAGGTTGCAACATCACAAAACACAATGATTTGGAGGAAAGAATTAGTTCTGCGTTTATTCTTTTTGTCCACATTTGTTCTTATAATACACAACAGCAGTCAGACCACACAGGAAGTTTGCACAAATCTACATGGTAAAAGTGGGATGGGAAAGCAGAACTAGCCCAGCAGCAAGGAATTGGGCATTTTATATTTCTTCAGCAGCTGGAAGCTTAGTGTGGCACTAAAGAATACAATCAGCTTTGCAGGGAGGGAGCTGTGCAATCAGTATATATGATGGTTTCTTAAGATGTGATAATCTGGAACAGACCAGTTACCTATAGATGGTATCTTTGTATCTCCTCAGTAGTAGTAGCCAATTTTAATTCCTTCAGGAAGATGATAAAAGGGGCTTTAACTGAGGGTTTCCAGCAATAGTCAGCTAATAAGGAAGTCCTTCTAGGTCTGAAATTATGAGGAATGTTCAAGTATGGAGGCAGAGTTGTACAGAATCACAAATGCTTCTCAGTTTATTTTTCTTCTTGTATTTTGTATTTCTTTTTCTGGTTTTATTGTTTGTATTTTGTCATTTTGTCATAATAAGGGGAAAAGGAGGGAAGATCTTGTGAGAGATTTGAAACCAATAACCCACATGACAATTAGCTCACAGGATGCTGTGCCAGTAGAAACCAAATGCTTAGAATTGGGAGGGAGGGGGGAAATTATGGATGATAACATCTACAATTAGACAGGATTAAAATGGATGGGGAACGACATCAGTCCTCAGGCTTTGGCCAATTACTGTCTGAGGTCGAGAAGTATCTTTCCTTATTTGGCAACATATCCCATCCATGTAGGCTTTTTGTACCTCTTAGGGATGGAAGGTCATAAAAACAAACTCCCTTCTGACGCCATGAGACAGCAACTGTGTTATACAAGAGTGTTAAAATCCTATTAATTGATTTTTTTTTCCTAATATTGAATTCCAACAACATTTACTTTCTTGATGCAATGCATGAGTCAAAAAAAAGGATAGATCTTTCAAACTTTATGTCACTAAAGAATATACTTTTATTTCACTGTATTATATGTGGTATCTTAACCACTTTCTAGACCGATGAGTTTCCACAGAGTAATTTTTCATTGCATTAAAATGATTATCCATCACCATTTGAACTTGATGTACTCTCAAATAGGTAAACTGTGTACTTTAGCAAGCCAGCATGCCTTCCGACATTGTTATGGGCAAGATCTGCATGAGGAGAATGTGAACTTCCTCCCCCTCTTTCCCATGATAAAAATCTCCGTACACAATAGCTGTACTGCCACATGTCATGGGGACATTGTGTAAATTAGAGTTACAAATTTGTCAGCCTAACCAAATGTCTGAAAGAATAATGTCATATTAGTTGTATTTCAGCTGTAAGCCTGGCCTGATTTAAGGTTGATTTGTGTGGCAGCTAGCCATACCAACAGCTTGTGCATGGTTGATTATAAACAACTTTGTTTTAATGTAACAAGATTCTCATTTAATTCCGGGGAGCTTAATGCAATGGTGATCAAAGATAAATTCAGACACATCCGTGAGGTAAAGGGTTAGATTAGACTGGCCAGAAAAGACAGGGGCTTGAAGATTCTAAGATTGTAAGATCTTTTGTATGTTATAATTCAAACTTTCTGAAGTTGGATAGTGCGCCTGAAAATATATAGATGGAGAACGGCATGCATGGCAAGCCTTGACATAATTTGGTCCAGTTTTGATTTGCATTTAATTCTAGTTTTTTATGGAAGGACCTGTGTTCAACCAACGGGTTTTTCCTTTCTTGGGGGGTTTGTTTCATTTTGGGTGTTTTTTGTTTGTTCAGAAAAGCTTTATTCCTTTGGGTTTGAAAGTTCTTTTTCTTTTGCATTTTTTTTTTTTCCATATTAAGGATAAAATATTTATTCGCAAAGAGTTGAAATCCTTGAAATGTGTTCTGTTTGTCTGGGGTTTGTGTGTGTGCCTTGGTTGAATCCTTTTGCAGCTTGGTTCAGACTTGGGGGGGGGGTGTCATGTTTGGGGTCTTTTGATATTTGTGGTGGTTTCAGTGTTGTAGGGAGGGGTTTTGTGTTGGTCCTCCCCCCTCCCCCCTTTTTTTTCTCTTTATTACATTTGGGTTTGGGGTGGGTTTTGGTTTGGGTTGGTTTGTTTGGGGGCTTTTTTGTTGTTAATGGCTGTTTGGGTTTGGTTTTCCTTTCAGTGGTTGTGGTGGTGATTAAAAGTGTCCTTGTCTAAAGTGGTGTACCTGAGAGACACTCTGCTGCCTGTTTTTAGGAGGCTTAAGACAACTTAGTATTTTTGAGATTACCACCTTCATGCCAAACACCTCAGAAGCTGAGCAAGAAGTTCAGGAAAGATGGGAGGGATTAAGGTAACCTTTGTTTGTGACCATACTTACACATCAGCCTTCTGATGGAGGGTGGGGAGACACCAAGATGTTCACTTTGTTTTAAAACCAGCAGTAGTCAATTTGATCTGTAAATGTCAGATTTGAGGGGTCTGGTTACATAAACACAAAACCTTGAGTTGGACCTTTTTTGCAGGAATGAGTCCTTACTTAATTACCCCAATAAACTCCTGCTGCTTTGCAGCTTTATGTTAGAATCATAGAATAGTCAGGGTTGGAAAGGACCTTAAGATCATTCAGTTCCAACCCCCCTGCTATGGGCAGGGACACCTCCCACTAAACCATGGCACCCAAGGCTTTGCCCAGGCTGCCCTTGAACACCACCAGGGATGGAGCATTCACAACTTCCCTGGGCAAATGTTCTTTCTTTGCAAATAACTGATTTTGAACATTCCCTCTTTCCCTGCTGTAGATAAAGTCCAACTCCTGCCTTCAAACAGAATCAAAGCTTTACACAACCATGGTTGGTCAAGTTGGGAAAAATTTGGGGGTTTTCTCCTTCCCCTTCTCCCCCCCCCCGCCCTTTTTTCTTTAATTCCTGACTTTATTTTGCTTGACAGCGCAACAATATAAATCATGAACTTTAAATTTGCTGTGCGGTGTTGTCAATGGCAAGGGAGGAACAGGAGTAATAACCTAAGGTCCATCAGTATTAGTCTGATGTTTGTATCACAGGTCAGTGTGATGTTGTGCATCATCCTGGTGTTGAGAAGCCATTAGAAGTAAAGATAATTAATCCAGTGCAGCTAGTTTTCATAATTAACAAGTTTCCTTGGCTCTGGGCAAGCTGAAAATGTGAATGGGGATTTCTAGTCTATAAATACACAGGGAAAAGGCACAGATGTTCACGTGTATGCAAAGACTTTTGAGGTCAAACCCCTCTTGTTCAGTCAGAAGGTAAAAATGCACAGATACGCTAGTATTTATATAGATAGATAGATGTAAGTATAGTGGGGTTTTCCTTACCTCCACGATTATTGCACAGTGTTGGGACTTGCTTTGAGACCCACATTTCTTTTGTGGTTGTCAGTCCATAATTTTTGACAGATTTCTGACTTCACAAGGTAACAGAAATTACTCTTCTAAATTCCACGTGAGCTTCTGACCAAATGTTAATTTCTTCTTCGGCTGGGATATTTCCCTTTCGCCTGGACTACCTGTCCTACAAAGGTTTCTTGATTCCAAATGGAAGCATCAGTCCTGTTTCTGGGTCAAATTTTCATGTTCCTTTTAATTGTGTGCTATAGAAACGAAGTAAAACTCCTGCCCACCATGCACAGAAGACATCAGCTTGTGAAGGTTTTTGTCAGTGTGTTTCACGGAAAGGTTCTAAGTTGTTTAAGTCTAGTTCTGTATTCTCATGCTTATGGCTTGCTGTTTTAAAGACCTGTGAGTTTTAAGGCTTCATACCAGTAGTAATCAGTCTTAGCTGCATGTCCCCAGTTTATGTATGAAGAAAATATGGTTTTATTTGTCAAAGAAGACTCTATGCCAAACCAAAAGCTTCATAGTCACTGAGTGCTGGGTGGGGATCGTTTTTGTTTAGCTGTGTTTGTCCTGGAGATTGTTAGGCTGAGCTATTTGTTTGAAACAAAACGAAAGTTAAGAGGCCTGTAGCCAAGTTTTCAGATGATCCTCTTGCTCACTGGCACTGCTGAGACAGGAAAAGTGATGGCTTCAAAAATCATTTGGGCTCTCATTTTTTGGAATTTGAGCCCCTAAGAAAGCCTAGCCTTTTGCCTGCATCCTGAGATTAGCCTGAGCACTGAGGTTTTTTCCTATCTCCGCAGTCTAAAATGAAGGCATTGGTTGAAAGTTTCTAAGCCAGTTCTTGTTAAGGCATCTCCTTCGAGGTACTACCCACCTTTAACTCTTCTTGACTTTAAACAGTGTTCATGATTGGGTTCTATATTGGCATATCAAACCAGAAATAGACCCCCAGTTTAAAGAGGTGTGACTTCCATTAGGGTTTGAGCCTCTGCTGCCATTTCTTCTCTGTGAATCTCAATTGTTTCTAGTACTGTGCTTAACTTTGCTTGAACTTTTGTTTGGCAAAGGAACATATTTGTTTGTTTGTGACAGGCTGAGTTTTGTTGCTTTGCTTGAATTTTCTCCTGTTCTTCAAAATCACAGTGGCTTTCTTGGGAATCTTGCCAGTGTTTTAAGACTTCAAAGAGTGATAGTAAGATTTGTGTGCTCATTTGAGGCTTACATAAGGCTAAAGCTAATATTTGTGGGCATGATTAAATGTGTTTGGTATCTTTTGGGGGAGGGATATATCTAACTTAAGAGTTATGCTTGCTGCCTTGTGTGGATTCTTATGATATGCAGCAGCAGCTCAACAAGTTATCTAGCAAAGGGAGAGTCAATACAGGGTGCTGATACTCATAAATCACATTAATGCCTGCCTTACACCTCTTTATAAAAACAGTGGATAGCAACAATCTTAACATACATGTAACCAGTAAACAAGTGGTGTATTCGTATAAATATCAGATTCTTATCATTCTTCTGCTGCAAAGTGTGGGACTTCACAATGAATCATTTGCAGGAGATGAGTTAATACATGCTTGATGACAGTTCCAGCCAAAAAAGAATGAATCATGAATCGCAACATGAGGCAGATAATTGGGATGTGGGGGGTGGATGTCCAGGTTTGAACTTTTGAACTGTCAAACACAAACTCCTGCTGCTTCCTCTCAGTAATAGGTACAGGCTGGCTGTAGATTTTGTGAGCACCTGGGCTCAACAGAAGTGGCACATGCTGTCTTCCAGGTAATAGAGAGAGATGACACTGAATCATCAATTAGCAGGCTGATCACTTGTCCTTTTGCACATAGACTGTTTTGATTAGTACCTAGGAAGTTTGGGGACCCAGAAAGAAGAGAAGGCTGAAAAGATGTGATTAGAAAGAAGTGGTCTTGGAGAGGAGAAGGAGGTTTAGAAAGAAGATGAAAATCACAACTGGAAGAAATATATGGGAGGTGAAGCAAGTCCTGGACATGAGGAAGGTAGGCAGAGACCTCAGCTGGTGATGCCCAAGATGGGTAACTGTAAGCAGTGGCACAGCATGGACCAACATGTTGTACACAGCCTTCCAAGACCTTGAGACCTTGTGAATGTACCAGGAATATAGTATGTAAGGTGATCAAGAATGTAGAACTGAGTTTTGTGTTCAGTTTTGGTCCTCATTATACAAAAAAGATGTGGACAAGCTGAAGAGGCCACAAAGATGATCCAAAAACTGGGGAACCATGTAAGGAAAGGCTGAGAGACCTGGGTTTGTTCAGCCTGGAGAAAAGAAGGCTCAGGGGAGACCTTATCACCATGTCTCAGTATTTTAAGGGTGGCTACAAAGGATGTGGAGACTTCCTTTTTGCAAGGACTCAAATGGAAAGTATGAGGGGCAATGGGCACAAGTTACTCCTGGGGAGATTTGTATTGGACACAGGGAAAACTTTTCACAATGAGAACAGTCAGCCATTGGAATAATCTCCCCATGGAAGTGGTGGACTCCCCAAAGCTAGGCAATTTTAGATTCAGCTGGACAGGTTGCTGTGGTTTTGCAAAGAAAGGTTGGACCAGATGATCTTTGAGGTCCCTTCCAACCTGTGATTCTGTGATTGGTGAACTGAATGTCCTTGGTTCCTAAATAACTCCTTGCACCACCAGGAATGGTCTGCTGAAACATTAACTGATATTCAAGCCTACATACATAAGGACACTCCTTAGGTGGTGGCATGTAGCACTTCTCAAAGCAGAAAACAAATGCTGGTTGCTAGATTTAAGCATGTCATGCATACATATGCATGCTCGTGATACACAGGCTCAAAGATGATATGGAATTACAATAATTCCATAAATGGTATTTATAGCAGGACTGTAAGCAGCAATGTAATCACATGTATTTTCCAGAGGAGACTCTGGTGGTGGTTTCAATGCCAATCGACTTCCAAAAAGCACAAATAAGCTTGAAACATTCTGAATTAAATGGTATTCTGTGAAGCGTAGGTAGGATTCATTACACACATTGCTAATTAGGTCTTTGAATATAAATGATTGTATATGGTATTGAATAACATGTTTTTCTTTGAACTCTCAAGCCTTGCTCTAATCACCTTCTAGCTTCCTTTGGTACTCGTGGGTACAAACTAACCCCCTCTTTTTTTCCTCAAATAATCTGTCCAGAGTTGTTAGCTGTGGGAAGAGGGTCCTCGGAGAGCGGAGTAAGTCAGTGACATAATTGGTTTCCTCTCAAAAATGTGCATGAATGAAGATAGTTGCAACTGTTAGTACAGAGAGAAACTTTCCCTGCTTTGATTAAGAGTCTTTTGATACAAATTATTTGTGAATGCATTTTGCAGCTAACCCATTTTAAGGAAAAAAAATGCATAAATAGGGTGTCTGTACTTCCTAAAAAGTAAGCTCTTATTAAAAGTGAAGGAAATTGCAAACTATTTCAAATGGCATAACTTTGCATTGGAAAGACATGGAAAATAGGTGTAAAGCCCTGGTTTGTATTTTGAAGCTGGAATAAAGGATGACAGGCATAGTTGTTATTCAAATATCTTCCTACATAAAGCTAATAAACCATTTTCCACCTGACTTTCTCAGGGCTTTGAAACTACTTCTAGTGTAGGTGCTTCTTCTCCAGCAGTCTTCATCACTGATGGTTCAGAATTTAGAGGGGAAGTCTCTCTTCACCTGTCCCCATTCCCCCACCATCCTTAGTCCATCTTCTTTTCCAACCATTAATTGATGTTAAACTATAAATCTGAGCAGATTCCAGGTGTCAGAACCTTACATCTCACCCTTGGATATATAGCAGCTGTATTAACCCAAGCAGAGGAAAGAGATCAATCGTGTAAAGACAGTTTAGGCCCTGAGCAGAACCGTTTGGTCTCCAGTCATACAGAAGGAGCTCTCAAACTGTCCTAATAAAAAGGACAGTCACAGATTCTTGTAGCTTTGGATACTTGAGAGCTGAAAGAGGTTGGATAATCTGTAGTTAAATTCCAGTACTGGCTGAAAGAGTAACTCCCAAATCAACATCAACTCTGAACCTACTAAGACTAGATTACATTTTAAAATACATAAATGTGTCTAACAACAAAGACCTTTAAAATTAGGTCAGGTGAAGCTTCTCTGTAACCACAAGCGTGGCCCTAGTGCAATATTAGTTATAATATTATGTATATTACATATATAATATATATTATATTTTTAAACAAATATATATTTATTTATATATTATATATTTATTTATAGATAAAGATAGTTATAAATAAATATATTTATAAATATAAAGTTATAAATAAGGTTGTTTTTTTACTTTAAACAAGTCTCTGCCTTAGAGATTTGTACTCATGTAACTGCTGGACAAATGCCTGACTGCAATTTATTTCTGTCAAACAACGACACAAATACAAGAACAGTTTAATTTACATGGCTTTTTGTTTGTTCGTGTGTGTGATTTACAGTGATTTTTAGGGAAGCACCCAAGCAGACAGTGGCCCTACTGAGTTCAAGGTGACTTTCAAAATCTGCCAGAACACTGGCAAATACTTCAGCAGTTTGTCAAGGATCAGTTCTTTGCTGCTTAAAAAAGTATGTAAATATATATATATTGTTACCCATTTTCAAGTAGGTTGGGGTACATCAAGATCTAAATGAGCTAGATCCAATTCATAAAGGACTAAAGGACTGGGTGTATCTTTAGCATGTATGCTGCAGCTATTTATCTATAACGAGTTTTATGTCCAGGCAGATGCATTATTAAATGGGGGGGACACACCAGCATTTGTACCAAGGTACACCACTCAGATGCACATGAGAAACAACATGCTGCACACAAGGTTTTTTTTCCACTAGCGCATGAGATTAGCTCAGGCATGAAGCGTTTGAAGTTTGTATCCATGTGTTGGGCATACCACACCTCCTTGCCACTGGTTTGCCAGCTGGGAAAAAAGACCCATAATATATATTTGCTGTCTCAGTTGTTGGGTTCACAAGATGCTTCCTCAGAGAGTCATACCAAATGCCATAGTATGGTTATCATCTGTGGGGGTTAGTTGATGGAGAACTCTTCAGAAACAGACTCCTAACTCTTCTGCATAGTGTTTCTCCTTTGTACAGAGATGACACAAAGGGAAGGAAGTCTTCATGAAGGATCTCGTTGAACTGATGAGGTTATACAAAACGGTGACAGAGACAATATATGGGTTGATGTGCCTATAATATGTTGTAAACCCCAACAATTTACACATGCATATTCGGGATATCCAACATACACTCCAGGAGATACTTGTAACAGAAACCCTGTTCGCACTCTCCCTAACCTCTTCTTCCCCTGGGCTCCACCCTGCTGTTCAGTTGAAGCCTTTTTTCCTCACATCTTGATTAATACTAGGTGCAAAAAGCAAATTAGTGATAACTGCTGGTCATGACAGCCATTGTGCAAGCTCTTGTCAATGGCTGTGCTAGTTCTTTCCTGTTCTTACCTGCAGCAGCCTTTGTGTTTTAATCATGGGCCCCTAGCAGAAATTGTCAATTAGACTGAGCCTTGTGGTTGTCTTTGAATAAATGTTCTTTATCAGATAGATTTAGTGCTTTGCTGCTCTATTCCCCTGGTTTCTATGTGCAATATACCTTCCATATACACTAAAATGAAGTATCTTCCTGGGGAAAAAATATCTATCCAATCACACACGAGATAAAGTGGCTACTCTGCTGAACTCAAGAAAGAAATGAGAGGGCTTGATGAATGCCTTGAGGCCAAAACAATGATTCTCTTGCTGCTTTCTCTTGGAGAAAGAAAAAAAAATGGAAAAATCTCAGTTATTTCAATTTAAACAGTACAGAGGATTGTGTTAAAAGAGGCAGAGGCACTTCTTTTATCGTGTCTACATTTGATCAGTGTTTCTTGACCAGTTTTGTCCCAAGCGAGCTAAGGGAAACTGGGATCCTCCGTGTAAGTGGTTACGAATTATTGGTAAACAGGGCAGGATATGTGAGGACACAGGGATGGGTTGTTCCACTGACTCAGGAGAGCTCTGGGGGATGCTGGATGCAAACACAGCTCAGTTGTGCTTCAGAGGACGATTGCATAGGCAGAAATTCACTCGTCTTAAAAATCACAGACAATTTGCACATAATTGTATCTGTTGGACTTGAGTGGGCTGTGAGAAGGAAAGATCATAGAGTCTGGAGTTTGGTTATGTCTAAGAAAAGTCTACTCTGAGACAGTGAGGGACAGAACATCATTTTGCATCAAACTTGGACATTTTGTGAGTTTCTGATTCTTTTTGTCAAAGTTTCTTAGTTATCTTTTATAGCAGAATCAACTGTATATGTAAGATGCTCATATACTGGGGCAAGTGAATGAGGGAAAACATCCCACTTGAAGGGAGTGTGCTGGGTACCAACAGGGCATTGAGACGAGTCCAGGATCCCCCAGCACTCCACGGTGCTGGGCTGGGATACGGTCATATAAGCCATAAGAGACACAAGGAGGATTGCGATTAGCTGGCTAAGGGGTCGAGTCTGGAGGTGAGGCTATTGACTGGAGAACGTGACTGAAATGTTCACAAGAATGGTTTTCTCTTTGGTTTTGTCGTCCTTTTGTTGGTGTTTATTATTTTTCTTTCTTCATTCCACCAAAATAGTAAAAAAAGAAGAAAGGAAAAAAGAGTGCAATAAAAACCAAGAAAAACATGGGAAGAAGTTTATCTAGCACATAATTCAGCAGTTGTCCTGACTGGCTCTGAATGCACACACCTGTGAGATGCCAACTGAAAACATGACTTTGGGGGTTAGAGGTGGACAATAGGATTTGCTGTGCTTGGCATGCTCCAACACGCACTCTCTGTGAGAACGTATGGCTGGAGGAGGCAAAAGGAAAAGGGATTATTTGTTACCCATGTTATGAATGGGTATAATTAGGTGCCTTGCCAAAGGTGATGTGGAAATCCTCTGTCAAAAATGAAAGTGGTAGTCCAGGTCTGGCGGAGAAAAGCCTGCTGCAGTAAACACGGAGTTACTCTTCCTCTTCCGACTGTTGCTTTCTAGCTAATCCCTCTATTCCAGGGCCATGAGCTTTAGGTTTTACCTCTAGTAACATACTGATTGAGAAAAAGGTGCTTGGGCAAAAGGCATTAGAAACTCTAAGCTTCCAACCACGGGCAGTATGTGCAATAAATACCTCATAGTGGCAATCACTTCAAAGGTCCATCTTAGGCTCTGTGTGTTTTAGTGTTTTTACCGTAAATCAGTTAATTTTTTGTCAGAATGGAGAAGCCTCCTGTGCGATGCAAACCCCAGCAGTTCTGCCCTGAATAAAATGGAGGCAGCACTCGCCTGTGCTTCCCCTGCAATTACAAAACAACTCTGGTGTTTTCTTTGAATTTCCGTTGTCGTTATGAAACACAACAGGCAGACGGCTTGATATTAAAAGCAATTGTGTTTCCATTCATGCAGATGCCAGCCTCTTTAGGTGAATTTACTAAGTCCCTAGACGTACATTTTTATATTATTGCTGGCCCTGGGCCGTGCTGAGCATTTTAATTCTCTGAAAAGAACCTCTGTTTTCCTTTCAGCTCTTCATTAGCTCTTTCATCATAAGAACGTGAATTTAAATATATATATCTTAAAGTAGTATGTAATAAAGATGTTTTTATCATTCCAATTTGTTGAGCTGTGCTTTTAAAGTTGCATGGCACTCACAGCTGTAAAATGGCACAATTATTTTTGTGTTGTATTGCTTTGTACCCTGAGGTTCCATTTAAAGCAAAGCAGAAGATGTGTTTATAGGCAGTATTGAAAGCGATGTATATGGATCTTGATGTCAAGCATATTTTATTGAACTAAGATTAGATGACAAGTTCTGCACGACTGAAGTGAAATCAGAATGAGATTTTGTGCCAAGCTGCACATTGTTAAGTCAAAATTAAAGTAATACCCAGCTGTGTTACCTTTGTGGCTTTTTGGTGGCATTTTTAAAGATGAACTTTACAGCCAGTTAAGGGTATCTTTAAGTAAGTATTCTGAGATTTTTTTGGACATGTTAGTAAATTGCAGTACATGCTCATGTTATCCCAGCCAGGTCTTTGGGCTGGGGGGAATTTGTGTAGGTGTATCAGATATCTGAAGATCTCAGTTTCCAGCTATATGTTCTGCATGTATGCTTGGATTAAATCCTTGCAAGTAAAACTAATTTCCTTTCTACATAAAATCACTCCGTTAAGTACATCTCAGGTAAAAAGCCCTTTTTATTTGAGCTCTTCGTCTGTTTTGGTAATGCTCAGAGAACAGGCTGTCAAGGTTTGTGGTTTATTGGGTTTGGTTTCTTTCTCTCGAAAGGAATAAATTCAGTCGGTTTTAAAGTCAAATGCCTGGGATTGGATCTAGTTAATATCTGCGGTACAGGAAGGAAAATAGAAAATTAACAAAACTGTGGATTTTCTTTCTGTGTATAATTTTTGCATTTTGCTGGGAGGGGATCCCATAGGAAATATAGTTTTGCTTTCAAATTTGCCTTTTGAATCATAGAGGGGATCCATTCCTGATTAATAGAGGGGGCTCCCAAATTACAGGCTTAATTAGACTGTGCTTCAAGATGTAAAGGAATCACTTCTTAACAGATAGTCAAATTAAATCTCTTGCTTTAGTGTTTTATGATGCACTGCTCTGCAGGACCACCTTGTAGTTTGCTCAGGCACTAAAATTTCTATGGTGGTACAGTATTAGTGTCTGGAAAACGCAGTTACTTGAAGGCTTTTGAAGGCTCTGAAGTGGTATGACTCAAACTTCTTAGTGTACTATTGCAAGAATCGAAGTATGTAAGGGAACACCAGGTTCCTATTTTAACTGCCAGCTCTGCATGTTCAGCCTGGGCTCTGAATGTCAAGCTGGATTTTTTTTTTAATCATCACTGGTGTTATTACGTTTCTCACCTCTCCTTCCCATGAGACCGTAATCTGAGCAATATATGAGTTAGTAAATATAGATGGATTTAAAATCCCAGCTGCCTTTACTCCATCCAGTCATGGTTTAGCCGCTGCCTGGTATGTGGCACATAGCATCTTCACCCTTTTTGTTTTGGCTGTTTCCTTTCCAGGTTTCTGTTTCTTTTCCATTGAAATTGGGAAGGATGGAGACCTTCCTGCAATCTGTTTGCAGCATTCAACACAATCAGATCTGGTTCCCATTTTAGGCCTGTAGATGTAGGAATCTCAAACATATTCTTACTTGCTATTATTATTTCTTTAATATGTGGAGTTTTATAGCTCAGTCTCAGACTCCCTTCACCCGCCAGGGTGAATAACATGGAGCTACTGTGCAAAATACACTTCTTCATTCAGGTGGGCTTTCTAGTTCCACAACTTATGTTCTAATCATTGAGCGATGATTCTATGTAATAACATTATTATATAGAAATAATCATATATAATATTCTATATAGGAGTAAGATCTGTGTGACAGCAGTACAGTTATTGCCTGTGCATGAAAAGGCTGTTAATTTGGCTTTTGGTGGTTTAGGTTTTACGTGGGTTTATTTGTTTAGTGTTAGCAAAATCTCTCTACATATTAAATCCTATCTGTACAACTACTACTAGGTGAGGACTAGTAATCTTTAAAAACTAGCTTTTCGAAAATGCTTTTATCCAGGGGGAGGAAGGAAGAAAAGTTGCTTTAATTTAGTTTTCTGTTTCCAGTCATTTGGGTGGCACAGTAAAAGTCTTTTGCCAAGCTCAGGGGAGGAAGATAGTAAATGACTTATTGTTGTTTTAAATTTTTTGGCTGTTACAACTGGAGCATGGTAGGCCCACAGATTTTCAGTTAATTTTTGGAATTTTTCCTTTTGTTTCAGTTTTCATGGAAAAATTTGATAATGTTTAGAAACTGAGGGATTTACTACTCAGCAAAAAAACCCCAGCTGAATGTATTACCAACCCCACAGCTGTCTTGTCCATTCTAAAGGGGCACATACTGCTTGCGCTTGAAGAATGGATCTAAAGAAAAGACTGATATTATATATTTGGAGGGAAACTTTGCAGTCATGTTTGTGCAAGTGTGCATAGAACTGGGGAATCCATAGCAGTGACCCTCTCTGTCTAAGTGGCACTGCTGTTTTGTTGTTCACTGTTAGTAAAAGCATACTGGGAGAAACTACTGTCCTACAAATAATGAATGTTAGTAAATGGCAGTGAGAATGCACAGGATACTCTCTGAGATCCAATTACCAGCATTAGCAGAGCTGTCTGTCACCCGCTGCATGTAATACACAGAAAAGGATGTCTTGAGGAGAAACGATGTTATCCATATTTGGTTGCTTTTCTTCTGATGTTGGTATGAAAGCAAATAGGCTCCACCAGATCTGGGTGCTTTTGGCTCCTCACTTGTTTATCGGTGCCAGATGACTTCTACCCTTCACACACAGTGCCATTCTCAGTCAAGCATGTGAGTGCAATACGTGTCAGCAGTTGCACTGCCTATGTATTTTTCTATTTATCCTTGGGACATACAGGGTGAAAGACTTCGAGCCCCTGCTGTAATGCAGCATGTCAACTTGGCAGCCTTTTCTGTATAGCCGCTCGGCCTCTCCGTTTTCGCACCCATCCGCATGTTCTGTTTTGGAACGTGTGTCAACAAGTGTGACCAGGTGTAAAGAAGCATGCAGCACAGAAGTGACATAGCTGTCACATAGGATGGATATCCTGCAGTCGAGATGGCACCCCCTGTGGTACCGCGCTCGCTGCCCATGCACAGCCCATTGGCACCCATGCCCCCATGAGAACTGCTTCACCAGCAAGGAGGTAGCTTTTATGTCTTTTGGTAAATGGCTGTGTTTTGACCCTGGTATTGCTGTGGACCACTGTGATTTCCTTGCTTTGCCCTCTTCTCAGTGTGGGCATGCGCCATTGCTCATCCCACTCGTATTCCGGAGTGGATTGGAAGTCATCCAGCTGGAGGTGGCTTGATTGCAGTTGTCAGTGTCAAAATCTGCAGACAACAAGACATTGCTGCTTTATTGGTTGTTGCCAGGAAATCATCCTGGTGGAACAGACCATGAAAGTAATATAATGGGAATGTTATATTACAGATAGCTCAGAGGGCTCCGCTGACGGCAGGTCTTGGTTATAAAGAAACTTCACAAAATACTCTGCAGAGTTAACTGCAGCAAGTACTGTATGTTGTGTTGGCCATCACAGCAGATAAAGAAGCATTATGAGTGCTAAACATTGGTGGAAGAAATTATCAGAGATGTTTGAAAACATGATTTGGCCAGTAGGAGTTGTGAAACATTGGTTTCAGACCATTAATGATCCAACAGTAATGTTTTGGAAACTAGTTCACAGTTATATTTTGGTGTTTGGGGAGATTGATAGCAAAAGATATTTTAATTCAACCATCTTCCTCTGTGTCTAGCAAAAGCCATACCAGCTGGAGAGGTTTAATGATGAGAGGTTTCACAGGCTGATGGATCTGAGACAATTTCCCAGAGGCTGGATGGTGAGAATCCAGATTGGATGTAATGCCACTATGAAATATGTGATGTCTCGGCCCTGTCCCAGAGGTTGATAATCACAAAAAAGGCTTCCCTATCTCAGAAAAGAGACCAAGATGGGTTACTCAGACTCAGGGCTTTTAGGTGCCTGTCAGGCATCGGCATTTCTCTGCTCCCTGCTCATGAAGTGCAGCAGACTTCATGACTCCATCATATGGACTCCATCAGTAACTTCCAGCTGTAGAGCTGTCAGTCTTTCACTAGTTCAAATTTAGCTTTCAAATAAAGCCAGGGCTTCTCCATAGCTATGCAGGCTATTTTTGATGGCTTTTACAATAGCTAAGAAGTAGGCAGGTGTCTGTGCTGGTTTTCAGTGGTTGGGACAAAGCTTTCTGAGTGAAATGCAGGAAGGAAATGAAGAGGGATCATAACAAGGTCACATTTTGCTGGGCTTGCCTGTCCTCTCTCAGAAGTTACCTCCCCTCCACCAAACACAATTCTTTTTGACTTCCATGAAGTTATAAGTGATTAAGGATAGGAATCTAGAAATCCCAGAGTGAGAGCTCAAAGTGTTCAGATCAAACAGGGCGTGATGACAAAAATGTAGGCAAAGGACATGGAGCAAAATTCCAACTGTAACTGCAGCTCTGTTGTATCAAGCAGTTATTCAGACAATGAACAATTGAAAAGCTATTCACATCACTTCACATTTGCTTAGCCTTGTGGCTAACATATCATTTTGGTCATTGTTACATGGTAACCAAAAGCAGTGAATAGTCTCTACTACTTGGGAAAGAGTTTAAAAATATAACTAAATGAATAGCTCTTTCTTGGATGCCTCTTATTGCCCTAAATTAGACACGGAAGCGTTAGGTGAACATGACCTGTTCTCTGCAAGTGCCTTGGTCTGTCTATAGGATATGTGAAAAGCCAGAGAGAATTAATTAGGATGTATCTAATTTTGGACAGTGAAAGCTAAGTAAAGCAGATTCAAGCGTGACAAATAAAGGTACAAGGAGACATCTCGACAGGAGTCTGTGTCTGCTTGCTTTGGAGACTTTTTTCCCTGAACATGAATACAGTTCTTCTATTTCTGACTTTGGATGAAACTGAAAGGAAGGCTCCTTTTGCAGTACCTATCTGAAGGCTGAAGAAGAACTAAATCAAGCTCATTTGCTCTAAAGAAAGTATGTGGTTCAAATATTGGCTTTGAGCTTGTTGTCTTCTTCTGTAGAAGATATTAGCCCTTCCCTAGGTCTGATCTGGGGCTTCCAAAGTCTGAGGGGTGTTATCTTTCTTTTGATTGCTGGCAGCAATTGCATTTAATAGTTATGTTTGAAAAACAAATAACAACCCATAACAACTAAAACTAGCTAACACTGAGGTTTGAAGTCTGTACTACGACAAGATTACGCATTTTATCTTTGCGAAGCAGTACAGGGGAAACCAGCTACACAGGAAAAACCATCTTTAGCCACTGAGACTTGTGAGGGTGTTAGGATAAAACTAATATTAGTACAAATCAGTGCCAGTGCTACTGTTTGGTTTTAGCGTTTCATTTGATGCAGAACAAGCGCAGGCAAATAGAAGAAACCTGTTCCAAACACTCTAGTCAAGAACCACCAAGCCTGTTTGCCCAAACTCTTGACATGCAGCATAATTTAATTGTGATTTTTTTAAATTAATTGTCATATTTCTGCTGAGTGAAAATCAGGCAATGCCATATAACTGCTCTTTGAGTGACTGCCAAGGGGTCCTTCTGTTTGTGTTGATGTGTAGCCTGACACAGTGACTAACAATGGGAGAGAAGGGATGTCTCAAGCTTTCCTTTTATTTTCCAGCTTTCGTGACTGCTCCGGAACAAACATCAAAATCAGTAACCAAAGAGGGTTGCTGATTTGATTGGTTTTAAATTGTATTCAGCTCCTTACATTGTAAGGACCAGAGCTTAATTACTTATCTGCCTGTTAAAGAGACAAAGATACATGGTTAATAAATAGATAAAATGAGGCCAAGACATAAGACTTGGAGTCCATAGGATTCAGGGATCACATCGGAGGCTGGCAATAGGCATCTTGTGTGAACCTGGGCAAATTGTTAACAGAAGGCCTCTGTTCAGTATTAGAAAACCAAGATGATTAAAATTAAAATATTATAAAGATAAAACTCATTACAACTTGCATGGGGCTTGGGCATTGGAAAGATGGAAGCACTTTTGTGATGCGGTCTTCACTTCATGGCTAGAGTAGACTCAATCAAAATCCAGTTTGTCCTTCAAGATATTACAGAGCCCAGTTCTCTGTGTGCTTTAAGAGTAAGAACAGACAAGGTATAGGTTCACTTTGGTTTATTTTTTTTCCCATGGTTATGCTAGTTCTATTGACAAGGTAGCAGCGGCAAAAGGCTTTAGGAAATGAGTGATCCTGTACTTAGATTGAATGAAACCGTGCATCTTGCCAGCTAAATTTGTACAAATAACTAACACGATTATGTTTTTATATTAAAAACAGTAATTCACAGTCACAAAAATCCGTTCCCTGGAGACAGTTTAATAGAAAGCGGCTGATTTGGCAGCTATGTGTTCGCCAAACCTTTCTTAAAATTAGATATTTATTTTGTGGGGCTTTGTTTGTTCGTTTGGGTTTTGCTTAAGGGTACTTAAAAAAAAAATAGAAATATAAATGGGTGTCTCCTTCTCCAATTTCTTGTGTAAATAGCTAGACTCAGAAAACCCAGACAGACCTATCTACCACTGTGGTAGGCTCTGTACAAAAGCAGCTAAATTCAGTCCATATTACAATTTAATTAAAATAAACTGCAGTGAGTATAAGAAAATCATTAAAAAGCAAAAGGCGAGAATCTTTGGAGTTTAATCATATTTGTCACTTAGAAGCACTATCAGCTCAAGTAGGAGGTTTCACGTCTTTAAGATAAGTAAATATATGTAGGTTAGGAAGCTACTAACATTGTCCAATTAAGAAGTAATAGCTCCTGTATCAGAAATGGTATTTCAGGAAGGATTTTTGTACCTGGAAGGCGTTTCCTAGGAATGTGAGCTGGGTATAGAAAGAGTCTGGTTAACTTATTACAGCTAGTTATGTCCCTTCCTGGAGGACTAATTCGAAGCAGATACTCAATTTTGAAGAAACAATATACTGTAGAACCTATACGTGAAGTACACAAGTGAGTGATGAACACCACTGCTGACAGAGTGGGGACTATCTATGATGATGCCTTAAAATGAAAGTGAAGGCTAGAGTTGGGCTTAAGTCATTAGGCAGCATGGGAGTTTGAGTATTAAATATTCCCTGTCCTGTCCTGAACTTAAGCATTCACAGCTCAGTTGTGAAAATCCACTGATTCACAATATTTTGAATTAGTTACAGAATTATAGAATGGTTTGAGTTGGAAAGGAGCTTAAGATCATCCAGTTCCAACCCCCATGCCTCGTACTAGACTATGTTGACCAACGGATGGAGCAAGCACTGAACACTGCCAAGGATGGAGCATTTACCACTTCTTTGGGCAACCTGTTCCCTCACAGTAAAGAACGCCCTTATATCAAACCTGAACTTCCCCTGTTTCATAGAATCAGGGAATCAGAGAATAGTTAGGGTTGGAAAGGACCTTAAGATCATCCAGTTCCAACCCCCCTGCCATGGGCAGGGACACCTCACACTAAACCATGCCACCCAAGGCCTCATCCAACCTGGCCTTGAACACCGCCAAGGATGGAGCATTCACAGCCTCCCTGGGCAACCCATTCCAGTGCCTCACCACCCTCTCAGTAAAGAATTTCTTCCTTAGATCCAATCTAAACTTACCCTGTTTCAGTTTGAACCCATTACCCCTTGTCCTATTGCTGAAGTCCCTGATGAAGAGTCCCTCCCCAGCATCCTTGTAGCCCCTCTTCAGACACTGGAAGCTGCTCTGAGGTCTCCACGCAGCCTTCCCCCTTGTCCTATTGCTGAAGTCCCTGATGAATAGTCCCTCCCCAGCATCCTTGTAGCCCCTCTTCAGACACTGGAAGCTGCTCTGAAGTCTCCACGCAGCTTCTCTTCTCCAGGCTGAACAGCCCCAACTTTCTCAGCCTGTCTCCATACAGGAGGTGCTCCAGCCCCTGATCATCCTCGTGGCCTCCTCTGGACTTGTTCCAACAGTTCCATGTCCTTTTTATGTCGAGGACACCAGAACTGCACACAATGCTGCAAGTGAGGTCTCAGGAGAGCAGAGTAGAGGGGCAGGATCACCTCCTTGGACCTGCTGGTCACGCTCCTCTTGATGCAGCCCAGGATACGGTTGGTTTCTGGGCTGCGAGCGCCCACTGCAGCCGGCTCATGTTCATTTTCTCATGGACCAACACCCCCAAGTCCTTCTCTGCAGGGCTGCTCTGAATCTCTTCTGCACCCAACCCATAGCTGAGCCAATTGTGTTTTAAAAAAATGTGTTTGTGTTTTAAGGTTCCTTTAGTACAAAATCTTCCTCTTGGTGGAGGCGGGGTAGGGGGGAGGGTGTTAAAAAGGAGACTACTTCCATGCAGCATTAATAGTGAGTCCCTTTTTGCTTTTTATCTGCAGCTTATTTCTGTTCAGAGAGAGATTCATAGCTCTGTTTAAGAGAAGAAATTTAAATTCCTTATTAGATTGTTTTGATTTTGCTTTTTACTTTTTAGGTTTACTTTCATGTATGTTGATATATTGGAAAAGCAAAGTTAGAACTATTTAAGTTGCTTGCAGACATAGACATCAGGAGGCTTGGAGCCTCTGTTTATCAGGGCTGTCCTGTGCACCTGCATTTATAACATCTATTATGAACAGGCCATATGGCAAATAGTTTAAAATGTGTTGCAGTTTAAAAGGCTGCTCCTCTTTTCTCCTATGTTCAAAATGGAATTGTAGTGTCAGGTCCTAAATGATCTGAAGACAAGTGTTGTTTTATTCTTTTTCTCCAAACTTGCCTGTCCTGGACTTGCTGTAAACACGCATTTTCAGTTCTGTGATGAGTCTTAGAAACTCAAAGTAGGAAGCCCATCCTAGACAAGAACATTATTGCAGTTATCTAGGCGAAAGAGAAGCTGAAGTGGAATCTAAGTCACCCAGACAATCTCAAACCCAGAAACCTAATTTTAGTCTTTCAGGGAGAGGGACGCACAGATCTATTTACTCCAGCATTAGACCAGCCAAAAAAGGCACATGTCATTTGAGACTTGAGCCTGTGGATAACGTTTGGAATTAAATGTAGGAGGAAACTGCTTGCTTAATCGTCATCTTTCTGCATCTTCACTGTAGAAGAGAAGGGAAATCAGATAAATTAAATTTGCATTAGATCTTTCATGTGTGCAGCTCCTTCTGTGAAGTAGAAAACTATTTTCTCTGTGTTTGGAGAAGCCACAATATCCTGCCAGTGGCTAGTTTAACCTGTAAGCCCACCGGGCTCTTAACCAAGCCCTATGAATCCACAAAGATAAAGTGATCTTATTTCGAAGATAGTAAGTTCAAATCTAGTGCCTGCACAGTCTTTTGTCTTCGTTGTACAATCCGTTACTGTTTTCAGCACTTATTTCCGATATAGTATGCAAGTAGTCTGAATTGAGAATTATGTCCCACTACAGAGGACCTTGCCTGAGTAGTAGGAATATCTTACTAGATACAAAAATATTTTTGTCATTGTAAGAAGTTGTTTAAACTCTTTCAGTTATCATATACCAAAGCAAAAGTGATGGTGATACCTGTTTTTAAGTAATGCTTTCACTAACCGTTGTGTGATTTTTATAGTTTTTCCAAATAAAGCCCTTCAAAGGCTTTAGATGCTTTAACTTTGTTACAATTCTGAGGGAGGCAAAAGGGAAGAAGTGTGTGTTTTACACTGAAGTCTTGACCACATCTTTCAGCTTTGCCTGCCTCTGTGATTATGTACGTAACATATCATGTAAAACCTCAGGTTTACTATTCCAGATCTACAAAGTTGGAATTTGTATCTCTGTGGGTTGTTCCAAGAAGTTGTTTTAACCAGGGAATGTTGCTACAGGCTCTAACAGCTGGAGTTGGGGAAAGTTGTTATCAATTGGTCATGATGGGAGCTGCTAAGGGAGTCTTAATTGCAGTTAAATTTGAGGTGCTACACTGGGATGGTCATTAAAATTGGTGTTCCGTAGTCAAAGCAAATGCTGATCAGAAAGCTTTTTCTGCTGATGGGAGAGGGAGGTTTGTATCATCTATCCTCATTATATCACTAATGGAGTGGTGCACATTTTCTGAAGGAAAGGAAAATTTATACTTGCAATATCAAAGCCTTGAAACACTGCTTCAAATTCTGAAAAGCACCTTGATGTCATTAATAGACCTAGGGAAACAAAGCACATGAAAATTTAGGTATGTAAAGGTGTGGTGCTGCAAAAGAAGTGATGCTTCCTGTGTGGTCAGCAAGAGCAGAGGACTGATCCCACCCTGGAAATTCCCAAAAGCTTTTCTCAAACAATAAACTAATAGGTTTTTTTGCCAGTGATAATTTTCCCTGAATGGCAAATAAACCTTCCAAGAAACATAAATGGAGAAGCGCGAGCCCCCCGCATGACTTCATCTGGCAAAGAGAAAATGTTATTATCTGGAAGTGAAAAAATTGAACTTTGGGAACTTTGTTTAACAATCATTTCTCTTCCTGATTGAAATAAATGAGCCCAAAGATTTAGCCCCATGTTCACTCTTCAGAGAAAGGGCTTTTGCATTGATTTCTTTCAATGAGCATAATTTTTTATTTTGATGTGCAATTAGGGCAAATTCAACTTATTTTATTTCCAGCTCTTACTTTCACACAATGCCCCTTAATTAAATGCACTACACAGAGATGGCAGGTGACTTGACACACAGGGCTGACACTCTGCTGTGATCAGAATTAGAGCCACAGTTCATACCAGCCCATGGCACTTTTAGGAACATAGAGCAGCAAAACTGAAGGTAAGAAAGCCAAAGCACATAATGGTTAACTACAGAGCTAGACAGTGAAAGCCAAGCACGGTCAAGCTCTCAGCTGTATCCTTGAGGTCGTGTGTGTAACATCATGCTGACTTGCTAGCAGTCGCATATAGCAGAGAATACATCTCATTATCAAAACCCAAAGCCAGGTCTGAACCCCTAATTTGCTTGCAACTTGCTGTTCAACAGCAACCCCCAGTAAGAAAATGGAGCCCCTGCTTGTCAGTGAGGGCTGCACTAATTGCATTTAGTGCGATCCGGTTCCCTGCTCTGAATCCTGGGCTGAAAGCCAGTGGGGACCTTCAGCTCCTCCTGGGGCTTTGGGCATTTGCAGTTTCCATTGCCCTGCTACACAGTTCCTGCATCCTGTACCAGTGTGCTAATTCTCCAAAGCACTTTGCAAATCCCTATGTGGCCAGTTCCAGCTGGCTGCTGCAGGGGCACGTTGATTTGAATACATACGTGTAGATGCTGACCTGCCTGCACCATGTTATAGCATAGGTTTGCTTGGAATCTTGCATGGAAACTGTGTCTCAAAGTGCCTTCCAATGATAAATACTCTTTTAGAGTGAAGCAGATGTGATAGAATATGGAAAATACAAGGAAATAACTGAGGGTTTTCTACTGTGTTATAAGGAAGATGGAAAATTGAGAAAGCAAGAGAATCCAAGGAGACCTGTCCAGGTGGCTAAAGGACTATTTAAAATTACTGCCAAATTCTTTCATACCATTCTGTTCCTGACCTGATCAGGATTTCAGTTTCTTTCTTCTACATACACCAATGCTCCTTGACACACTTAAAACTATGAATATACTCAACCTAAAAAAGAGATCAGTGGTAGGCAAAGGGAGGTAACCTGAGCCCCTGAAAATGGGCTTTAAGGATAAAAGTGGAAAAACGCCATATATTCTGAGATCAGTTGGTATTCCAGCGATAACCTGTTTTCAGATCCTACATGTTTTGCTGGATATATGACAAGGATAGCTGTGACACAGGGACTTGAGGAGCCTTGGAGAAAAACATAGTTAGAAATACTTTGGGCTTTGCAGGACTTTTTCTTACTTTATATTTTTATTTTTTTCAACTTTTTAATATATCCTGACTGCCACAGTCCATATTTCCTTTGTTCCAAACTATACCGTAGCTGTCTACAAACTGCTGTAAAGTGCAGTTACCTGTTATTGCCCTGTAAATAATTGAATAACCTCTTCCAGGCAACATGGTCAAGATGCAGATTTAATTTACTTACAGGCCAGGAGTAAAGATGGTTGAATCCATTCAGTTCACCGTCTGCGTCTGGAGGTGTTGCGTAGGGGTACATAAATAGTTTACTGAACCTGTCAAACTCTCTGCCAGGAATGAGCATGCCCTCTAGTCTGCTACATGTGCTTATACGAAACATTTCCCCTTCAGTCCTCAAGCAGCAGGGAGTAATACATTTTCCAATACTTTTGTGGAAGTAGGTAAAAGCCATAATGAATCCTACACATAGTAACAGAAATGGACAGAGTTTAGGTTTCTGGGTTTTTTTTGGTGTGATCTTGTTTTATTTTCAAAGGGAACCATGGTATGACATATTTTTGACTCTCTGCTCTTATGAAATGCTATAACCTAATTAGAAAAGTGGTGTGTAATTGTTTCTGCCAAAATTTTGACGTTAATAGACAATAGGGCTGAAATGTTCCCCAATGTAATATTCAGGCTTTCAAATGAAATGCAGGAAAATCAAAACTCAAATTAGTCCCCATAAACATGAAATCAGATGCATGTGTCCTGCAGCTAGCTGTGGTGATGGCTCTTTGAGCTGTGGTGCTGGGGACCAGCCGGTCACCTCCTACCAAAATCAGCCTTTTGGAAGTGCTGAAGAGGCTGCATCCCCGCATTGCTGAGGCATAGATTTGCCACATATCAAATGAGGATGTCACATTAAAACGGCTTTTTGGAGAAGTACCATGAAATCCACAGATTGTAGGAGACCTTTAAGATCATCAAGTCCAACTGTTTCCCCGAGAACTGCCAAGTCCACCACTGACCCATGTCCCTAAGGGCCTCATCTACACAGTTTTGGAACACTTCCAGGATGAGGAGTGTGATTAAAGCAAGAGACTACCTTGCATTTTACTTAAAGCCAAGATCCAGAGTCAGTAATATCTCTTGACTAGTTGCATGAGAATCTTTCATGTCTGATTTTCAAAGTCTTTATATCACAGATATCATATATTATATTGCTTAAAGGAAAAGAAAATGCTTTGATTCTGATCTGCATTAGATAATATTTTAGTTGATATAATTTCCTCCTCAGGTTGTATGTTTTGAATTCTTTAGCCTCTATTATATTTTTTTTAAATAATTTTTAAAAGGTTAAGAGAAAAATAATTTTGAAGGGATGAGAGATGTTGGAAGAGAGAGGAGAGAAATCTCCTGTTTATGAGGAGAGTCTTAAATGGGGTGTCATCTGCAGATGTACCATCATCTAAATTGCTTTTCCAGGATAAATAATAAAGCCTGGATGCCACTATTTCTCCATTAACACTACCCCTTTGGAACTGGAGATGCTAAACATCATTTTGACAGCACGACTTTTCTGATTGCTGCCATTAAAAAAGACTAAGATAATAGAAACAAGAACACTCTGTTCAGCTGTCTGTCTCCACAATGTGAATGCTTTAAGTCCTGATCATATATAATCAGTAACATTCCTCTTTATTTTGGTAGGATGGTGGGTGTCTTAACACACTGAAACACACACGCGTGCTTGCAATGTCCTGGCGATATTCCAGGATGGATAATGATTTCCCTATCTCAGTTCCCTTACAGTTTGAATTAGCTACAGTGTTTTTCTACTCTTGCTGTTGTAAACTCTTTTTATATCGCATGACTGTGCACTGTTAAACAGCTGCTACCATCCTCTCCAGAGGCAGATGCATTATGCGGTGCTGTTCGCAGAAATACTTTTAAGTGCTTTTTAATGAAAAGAATGGAGGAAAGAAGCCATTGCCCAAAATGGTGTTTTCTTGGAAATTGCCTCTCTTTTGAAGGTCACTGAAGGTATTCTATTGTTTTGAATTGAGTGGTCAAGAGTCTTTCAACAACCCATGTGTCCCATTCATGGTTGCCCTCCATCCAAGGATAGTGCGGTGTCTTCCATCGAAGTGACCAAAAGGTGACTGTCCCCAGTGTGTAACCAGATGTGCAGCCATAACACAAATGGTTTTGCATAACCCTGACCAACAAAGACATAGCAGTACCAGACAAGACAAAGTGAAGCCAGAGTGACATCTATGGTGTCACAGAGATGATGAACCCAGTGGCAATATCTATGCCCAAAGGCTTCGTGACCACACGACCTGGGAATTTCAGGAGTTGTTATCGCGGCAACTCTTGACTTGAAGTCTTTTAGCTTTAAAAATAACCTTCTTGTACAGATAGATAGAAGTAAGGGCATTATATCGGTATATAATAACGTGCAGCTAATATTTATAGAAGTGCTTCGTACTGCTTAATAGCTTGTTGCTTCTGTTGCAAGCTTACATAAAATCTGTGGCTGCTGTAGGGCAAAGGTATAAAACTTTCATGAGTAATATAAAATATACAAAATGTTGTTGTTAATATTTAATACAATTTGCAGCAGTCATTGAGCACAATCAATGTTTATTAATTAAGTTGTTCAGTTGCAATAGGAATTTCTTCTTTTTGGTGCGTGTGTGTCTTTGGGGAGAACTTCGCAAGCTTTTTTGACCCTTTGGAAAAAACCAGCATGTTTAACAATAGTGTTGGCAACGTCTTACGTTAGTTGTTTGCCTTTTCTTCAGCAAGTAAACACAACTCTTTTAGTGACATCTATTTAAACACACTACATGATAAGAGGACTGGGCTTTGGCCAGGGTGTTTAATAAGATGTGTCGCAATTCAGGCTGTTTGTAGCAGCCATATGGACGCACTGCAGATAATCTAGCATTTGGGGGTGCTTTTTTTTTTCGTTTTAACCCAGTTTCCTACATGTTGGCAGCTGCAGACAGTGCAATGCAGGGAATTTATTCAGCTGATACCTGTAAGATCATAAGATCTCTAGTTAGCTTTGTGTGTGTCTTGCTGTACCTGCTGAATCAGCTCCAAATGGGCTGCTCCTTGGCTGCAGGCACAGACATGCCTGTGTTGGGGGTACTACCCCTGAAGCCTATAACACCATAGGGTCCTTTCTCTGAAATCACAGCAGGGGGGTAATTCCCCAACCCAGATGTTCTTGCGGGATTGAACTGGTCAGCAACAGGATTTTAAGTAATCCTGCCACAGCTCGGTTGTGTCTGTTTCATCAAGATGACATGAAACCATGAGCATTGAGGCCTTCATGGTACCGAAGTGCTTGGTTGTGATCGAGAACCACCAAGGACCAGAGTCTGTTTCAGCAGCAGGTGTAATGTTTGATTCAGGTGAATCCAGGAGATCATTTCTGTCACCTGAAGTTTGTGGTTAATTTCTCATTGCTGTTTCAATCTGTTGCCTTCATTTTTTTTCCCCCCCATGTTCTGTCTCTGTTTACAAAAATAAGCAGGTTTAAGATTTCTTCATACTATAAAATACTTCAATAAATCTATCAAGGTTTTTTGTGATTAATGGCTTAATGCCATATCCAAAATTATTCATAATCTGTAAAATCCATCCTTTCATTTTAATCTGTGTGCTGTTCCAGTTGAGAACTGCTTGAATACGTTTTATTTTTTTTTCTTCCCCTAGACCATATTGAACTCTCCAACGGAGAGGTCTTGGGAGCTTTTTTTGGCTTCTTCAGAAGTAAAAACATTTTATGAGATAGACTGGAGCAGTGCAAGAAGCAGATACGAAGTGGTTAAGTCATTAATTTATTTGTCTAATCCCTAAAGTAAACATAAACGCCATGCTACTTTATTTAATTTGTCCTTTGGGCTGAAAATGTCTCGAGATTACCAATGATCTTACTTGTAATAACTTTTATATATATTTATATATATCTGTGCCACATTATTTTGAACTACACTGCTAGGGTTTTATTGAAATATATCAACCTTATTGCTAATATTTCACAGGCGGTTCTTCATTTCAGCAATATAGAATTCAATTTAGCAGAAATGTGATATTCCTTCTGAAATTTTAAATTCCCAGCAGATGTATAATTCAATTAAGTCCAGAAGATTAAAAAAATTGAAGTCATTCTCTATACATACACTCTTTCTGCTCAGTTCCAAAATAATGAAAAACTACAGCTGTTCAGTTTTGGTTCATCTATCGCTTTGTACAATTTTTATGGGTTTTATGTGTAATCACATTTGCAGAGTGAATTTTTATACAGCCTGCTCCATTTTGCACAGTTATTATCTTTCCACATTAAAAACAGATTGTAAAAACTGATATACAAGCCTTGAGCCCACTCCTTAAGGAAGCTAAAGCACGGTCATTAATCTTGGGGGGGGGGGGGGGGGGTAGGAGAAAAAGGAGCTTGTAAAACTTAATTGTTCTGTTTCCTTGTGCTATGGGATGGCCTTTGTCTCCTCTTCTTCCTTCCATCAACATGCTTGCTTCATTTTAAGCTCTTTCCAGTCTGTGTGGAACTAAAGGGGTCATTTATTTGTGTGTAACTGGCTTGAGCAGAAATTGGACACAGGCATTAACTAAAATTGTAATTCTCCTCTGAAGGTGAAGAGGTCCTTTCATGTAAGTGCCTGCATGCTGAGATCCTTACCAAACCCTTCTTAAGTTCTTGGCTCGTGCTCCTACACCAGTGCTCGAGGTCAGATTTCCATGTCAAATGTCACAACAGTGTCTGTGGTCTGTGCAGATTAATTCAATTTCCTGTGCCTCAGTTTGTCTGGTTTTGAATGCAGCTGCAACACTTGTTTCAGAGGTTGCTGCTTGCACCTAAGAAACAGCTCTGTTTGGGGTGCCTTCAACCTTGCTACTCTACAGGGATATAAGTGAGGTAAACCTTGAACATATTCATATAACTTATACCCCAGAGTTTGCTCATTGCTTTTTCTTCTAATGACATTGGTCTATCAAACATTACCTCTCTGTCTCCCCAAATTCAAGATCCAGAGGGGAATGAAAATCTGTTTCATCTTGGCACTTCAAACATTAAAATATATAAAATATTCAAAGTTTCAAGTGTGGGGTGTCAGCTGGGCATTTAAAAACCATTTACCCCATGATTCCTTCCAACAAGAAAGCATTTGCAACTCTCCCTAAGCAGTCACTGAAAGGTAAATAGCTTAAGCAGTAGTGATCACCACTGCATCTAATCAACTACCTGATTACCTACACACATCCAACACTGCTCGGTATTGACCTCCACAAAGAAAAAATTGATTCACTGACCTGTCACTAGATTGTTTTCCAGAAAGCATTAGGGACTCTACCCATGCTCGTTGAAGGTGTTTCTTATCTCTAAGGTGTCTCACCATTAGCAGATAACAGCAGGCTTTTTTTTTCCCCCGTTCTCCTTCCCAGCAAAACTGGAATGTGCAGCTGCTGAAATAGGAGAAGCAGATGATTTCACTTTGATTCTGTTTTCGCCAAAGGATCTGGCTTTGGGGGGAATAAATCAGCTGAGGGAAAAATAACTGGCAAAAAACTACCGCTGGCAGAAGCGTAGTACTGGATGGAGCTGTGAACAGTCACGCTAGATGGAATACGATGTATGTACTTGCTATAGCATATGCAATAACACAGCTGTCCTGTCCATGGTTACTTCAGCAGCTATGAAAAGGGTTTCAGATCAGACCTTACGTTCGTCTGTGTAACAAATTGATAGTCAGATGACCTTAATAATTATGGAAGAAGAAAATCTTTTTACTGTTGACCTGTGTTGTTTTTTGTGTCTTGTGCACGTGGCAGCATGTTAAGATATCAGTCATCATTTGGGTACTTCACATTCTTCTCACTGCTCCTCTTAATCTATATTTTGGTCTATGAAGTTTGCAGAGTTTGTTTGTGGCTTTGTAGAGATCTAGCTCCCATGTTTCTTAGTTTTCCAATGGGAAAAAGAATGCCCATGACATTAGGAATCAAAAGGTGTTAATACTTACTGTAACTTTTTGCTTCCTTCTGAATCATGTCCTATAAAATATGAAAATCTTTGAGCTATAGTTAAGCAATTTTTACCTTCCTTTTGCTGTCTGCCTGTATCATAGATGCCTCCCTACATCTATTAAGCCACCAAACCTGAACACTACCCTCTTCTGATGCTGCTATTCATCTTTTTAGGATTCCTCTTTTATAGGACAGCAGCTTTTGCTTGGACTATAAGAATGAACTGTTTGACTTCGTATGAACTGGAGCTACAGGAGACATTCTAAGGGACCATAAGTGTTTTCTGTCATCTCACCTTTATGCTTACCTGTTATACTTGCAATATGCCAGTCAGACATCTGCCATTAAATTTGTAGTTATGTGAATTCTGCAATCCTTCACTCTGGACACAGAGAACCTATTCTCCTCCTCTTTTTGCAGTAGTCATTTCTGCATTTGAAAGATACAGAAGCAGGTCTGCAGCTTTTTACCTTGAAGCTTCCCTCAGCCCTCTACTCTCCGGATCACCACAACAACCCCAGTTCTTCCCTCATTTGATATTTAGCCTTTGGAACTTGGACCATTCCTGTTGCTCTCCTCTGGATTCTGTCTAGTTGTCTTACAACTTTGTGGTAAGTTGATGCCTGAAACTTCAGCAGCACCGGGCAGAATGTGTTTAGAGTTAGTTTTGTGGAACAAAAATTCTCATTTCCTACTGCACTGTGTAAATATGGAGACACTGATTTTGTGTTTATCTCTCCTGTGATCCGGAAGGGTCTTCCCACCCTTCCCTTCCCATCTCTGAATGCTCCCTTCAAGGCAGAATACCCTCTTCCCACTATGTCCACACTGCAGTGGTATATTAGGACTTGAATGCCTGCAGAAGGAACTCCTTCAGCCTGGCTAGTGTAAGCTCTAATAAAAACAAATAACTAACGTCCAGTTGCGTGATAATTTATCTTCCATGTTTTTTTCATTGAATTTGCTGTGTTGCAAAACTTTGAGTCATGTGTCTGTAGCTTAGGTTTTGAAGCTGATCCAGGAAAGGCTCAAGAAGAGCATCCAGAGCAGAGTTGTTAAGAGATCCTATCCATCTGACCGACTGATGAGACAATAAAAGAAGGGCTTTTTGATTTTAATTTTTTTTTTTTAATTTTTCCTTCTTATTTTTTCTGCTACCCAGTCTGTGCTCGGATATTATCTGCATTTCCAGACACATCAACTTCTTCGCAAGAAAATCCATGTGCGAATTTTTTCATAGTTCTCCCATTGCACTGAAAACTTAATTGTCCAGCAGATGGAATGACAGTACTGAAGTACTGTATCTATACGTGAAAAGGGTTTTGACTAGATAAATAATGCTAGTCAGTAAATACTTCTGGGTTGGGTTTTTTTGGTGCAAAATATGTATTTTCTTCATGAATGGGTTTCCACCTCTTAGATTAGCAGACATTTAAATTTTGAAAATAGGCTATGTGACTGGAACCAGAAAGGAGCTGGGTTTCTTACCTTACTGGCTATTGTCTTGCTGTTATTGTAGTGAGCATGTTTCACTGTCAGCTTATAGAGGGTTTCATAGCTAATGCCCCACAGCAACCTCTATATAATTTACAATTCATCAGGACCTTAATGCAATTTGCTTTGTAAAAACCTGATAAAATTTTGAAGAACTTGTGAACTCACCTTTTATCAGGTGCAGGCACAAGTCTCTATTTAACCTGCCTGAGTTGCAAGTGAGCAAGAGTCTGGGTTGAGTTTTGAAGTATTTTCTTGCCAGTCGCCTATGCTTAAACACAGCTTGGTCTGAGAATGATGGACTTACTCTGATTCAAGAACATAATGCCAAACTGGTAAACAACATCAACCCAATTTGGAGGAAAAAGTCTCCTTTCTTTTAAAATGTTAAATCCTTTATCTCTAGCAACTGGAGAGAATAAGACAAGCAAAAGTGTGCTGCTACAGGCCTGGTCCTTCTTGGGTTTGGGTGGTTTTTTACTGCTGGGTGCACATTAGGCTTTCAATTACTTTCTTGTTTACATCAAGAAAGGAAGACAATGCTGATTGTACCTGCAGGTGATCAGCCTTTAGGTAATCAAATGAAAGCAATTAATTCCTTCCATGCACAACAATGCACTTCCTCCTAATGGAAAATAAACACTGTCACTTCCCACAATGCAATGGAACATCAAGGGAAGGATACATGGATGCAGGCCTTTTTCAGCTGCCATGTTTCTTTCCTTTTTGAACTGAGAGGGGAGAGCTGAGGGGTTGGAGTAGGACAGGGAGGATCCCTAAATGGATGTTTTATTTCCCAGATGCTATCTTTTGTGGGAAACACATCAAAAACCACAAATCTCAGATGTGAAAAACACTGGAGAAATCCATGTCCAGTAAATTCTGAGGAATGAATGTTTTAAGGGGCAGTTTGTGGTTTACTGCACACCTAAATTCTTAAGCAAGCAGCAAATACATGCTGGAAGTGGTGGAATTCCTCAAGCAGATCCCATTCTGTAGTGAGATGGGATCCAGGTACCTCATGGCTCAGGTGCAGGTCGGTGATTTCACAGCCATGGGTGTACCCTGTGACACTGTCGCATTGAAAACCACCTCCTGTCTTTCCTTCAGTGCCCAAGAAAAGCGTATTTTTTTTGCCCAAGTGATGGCACAGCAAAAATGGAGATGAGTAAAGGAGGTATTATTATCTGCATGAGGGCATGAATACATCCATCCCAGCACAGATAACCAGGTATTTAAAACATCCTCATCAAAACATTATGGCATGGGTCCTCAAAAGAAACTAAGATGAATTTTCAAATGCTTAAAGGTATTCAAAGCTGTTAAGTCAGTAGTTTGGTTTGTGGGCTTTGTTTGGGACTTTTTCTCTCAATTAAAGTGAGGCTTGGGAAAACAACCAAGCAAAAGCATCCTGTTAAGAAAAGTGCTATCATGGGACTTGCAAAAAACCAAAGGAGCTGATAATCCCGTATCCTGTCTTTCCAAAACATACAGTTGAGGATTTTATGACTTTGACCTGGGTAAGCACGAAGTCTTATTCAACGCTAGCTTGCAACTCTTGTGGGTTTTGTCTTTTGAATTGCAGTGTGGGTGAGCCAACAGTTCAAGTTTAGGTACACAATGTTTTGCCATCTTGAAATTAAAATGTTTTGTATTCTAGTATTTACACAGTGTTTCCTTACAAAATGAAAATGAGGAAAACAAACCCTTCTATACTTCATTATCGCTTTAGTCTGTTTCAGTGCATAAGTGGTCAGAGTGATACTCCTAAGAGATTCCAGCCTAAGTGTGTTCTAGCAAAGCAAATTTGCAGAGAACCCAGTAATGGACAGGGTGGGGTTTTGTTTTATTTGGGGTTGATCCTATTGGTTTTTTTCCTGATCATGTTTTGCTGGTTTAAGGCAGGACCAGTAAGAGAAGACACTGCAAGGGGTATGAATTTAATGTTACCCCCAGTTTAGCAGAAAACAATAATTTAATGCATTTTGTTTCTCTTTATTTAGGAGTTATAAGATTAAAAAGCAAACAAATAACCCACATCAAGAACAATTAAAAAAGGCAAAAAAGCAGGGTTCAAGGAATTTATCAGCCCCACCTTTCCTGTGCTGTGGCAAGTTCAGTCCTATATGGCTTTCTATGCAAATAGATAAACTTGAGTAACATGAGCTTGACAATGCAAAGAATATTAGTGCTAATCACTTGGAAGCTTGTATTTGGTAGCTCTCTGCCCATTTATCTTTTTCACATACATCAGAACAAAGTTTACCTCTTTTTCTTAATCTCTCAACATTTAATCCCTGTAGCTGGACATCTTAATCTTTACTCCCACTACTGCCCAAGATGCTGCACAATAACTGACGCCTGCATTCATCAGCCTGCTCATCCTATGGCTGTCCACAACAACCTAAGAAAAATAAGCTTTTTTTTTTCTTTCCCATGGAGCTGTTACGAAGGCCTCCAAGCATCACCTTTTCTTTGTTTAGTTTTAGATAAAGGGCATAACTGTTCTTGTGCTTCAGGTGCGCATAGGAGTGACTAAAGCCTTGAAGTGATTTTTTTCTCTGGAGCGGGAAGACCGCTGTGGTTTGTGCACATGAGTTTGGCTGCTGTTATCTAATGTGCGAGTTGTAAATGCTAAGTGTCATGACTCCTTCGAGTGGATCAAGTGCTGGGAAACTGCCTTGAAAGCTGTCAAACCAGCCAAAGCGTTGCTCCTCAGACATGATCTGTCACTAAAAAATACTTTCAACCAGACGTTGCCTCAAATAGCAAACTCACTACCTGAGCTATCTGATTTCTATTCATAGAATGGGAGAAAAGGAATGTACAACACTGGGAAAATTACTTGATGGTAATTTTTTGTTGTTATCCTGTTCTTTTCCCAGACTGCTTTCCTGCTTTCTTGCCTGTCTGGGATGTTGCTTGACAAATGTTTCCTTCTTATCTCACTCCTTCTTTATTGCTCTGCCAGTAGTATCTGATTGGTAGAAAATAGCAGGCTGGCGCTTACAATGCTATCCTTGGCTGATAACTCTTTTGCCACCTTTTTAAGTCATTGCAATATTTTGACTGATTTCTGCTAATAGAGGAGGAAAAAGAAAGTAGGAAAAAATTACCCAGTGGTAATTATTCTTCTTATTTTTCATGGAATTTTAGTGAAGCCTGAATAAATATGAGCAAATCCTTGAGTTTTAAGGATCTGAGTGGTCCATTTCACTTCATACATTTAGCTGGGCTGGGACCTGGACTGAGCTGAGACAACGGTGTAAAAAGGTTTAGAGCAAGACCTTCTATCATTTCTGTTTAAATAAGCCCTACTGGCTAAATTGCTGGTCATGTTCAAAGTGTCATCCTTTTGCCTGACTCCTTAATTCCATTCGTGTGAGCGCTTATCCTAGTGCTGAATATCTGGTCCTGGTCTTAGTTCAGTAAAACACCCTGCAAGTCGACAGCAGGATTTGTGTGAAGTAGGACCATTAGATGAGATACAGAGGAGACTTAACAGTCCTCCCAGGCATAGGAGAAGCATATTTATTGCTTTCATTGCAATTTAGTAGACACTTTTGTGTCTTGATGGCTCTTTAAACTATCTGGAACCTATAAAACCACTTATGTGAGGAAATTTTGCCGAGTAAGAAATGGAGACCAGTCCAAATTGCTACAGTGCCTACCATGCTAGGAGTGATCTCTGTGAGGATTTTTGTCACTGTATTTCTCTTTTATCACTTTATTTACTATATGTCATTGCCGCTATACCCCATTCATCTGTGATTAATAGGATAATTTCATTCTTGACTTAACTCGGACTCTGCATAGTAAGAAAAATGTGGTGGTTGTATTACTTTATGCGATAAGAGTTGTGTCATGTAAGCAATTGGGGAAACATTCTGCCTGCATGTGTTTATTGCAGTGCAGTACTTTGTAAAGTCCATTTGAATTGAACAAGGCTTTTGAACTATTGATTTAGCTGGCACTTTGTGCACTGAGAATAATAAACAGTTGTAGCTTGTAGGCAGAGGTCTATAAGAGGTAAGAGTCTGCTGGCATATGTAATGCAACAACTGATGTCAGCTGCTCTGATGGGAAGCAGTAATGAATATGGCAAAGCATAAATTAAAAAAGAAAATAAAGGAAAAAGAGCTTAACTTCAACCCTGTCTAAGCAGGAACATACAGGGCATTTTGTCCTAAGGCTAACTTTAGGTATGCAGGAAATCCCATAATATGTTTTGCAACGATGTATACTTTGCTGAAATAATTCATACAGTGCAAACAGACTTAGAAATCGATCTAATAGCAGAATAGCATGTGTATTTATATTGGCTAGATATATGTTTGCATGGACTAACCTGCTGCTTCTGAGAGATTTACCTGGAAATAAAGGAGTATAAAATATATTGTCTGAAAATCTTCTAGCCAGCCTAAGCCTTTGTGGATTATTTATGAAGTTTGCAGCATGGTGATAGAGCTGAACATCTTAAAGTTTTCTGTTTGCTAATGTATCTGAATGGACTTTTCTTCTCTATCAGTGAACGGCAGAGAAGTTTGCACCACTAAGGTGAAGCAGGCATGAGAGGTGGTAATGCAAAGTTCACATGGGGATAGGTCAGAATTCCTGCAGGGGTAATCATAAAATGGTTTAGGTTGGAAGAGACCTTTAAGATCATGGAGTCCAACCATTAACCTGACACTGCCAAATCCAATGTCTCTGATCACAACATCTGCACGTCATTTAAATACCTCTAGGGATGGTGACTCCACCACTTCCTTGGGCAGCCTGTTCCAACGCTTAACAACCCTTGTGGTGAAGAATTTTTTCCTCACATCCAATCTAAACCTCCCCTGGCACAACTTGAGGCTGTTTCCTCTAGTAACGGGGATAATATTTTTGATATGGGAACTGTGGCTAATAGATGCAGATCAAATCCTCTGCACTTAGTTGAATTGTTTTTTAGGGGGTTGTTGTTTTTTGCATTGGGTTTGGGTTTTTTTTTCCTTTGGTTTTACCTCAAATGCTTGCCTGAAATGACATCCATTAAAGTGTAAGCTTTGCAGAGGACAATGGGCCACATCACTCTGTCACTTTGGAGGCAGAACTCCCACAGACTTCAGCGAGCTGTGCTGGGAACCAGATGGTGTGTCTTGGCCCAGCCGAGGCACACAAAGCTGAACCCAGGCACGAGCAGCCTGTTTGGCAAATCCTGTTGAAATTGGGGTAAATTCTTGTGGCTTTCTCTGATCAAGCTTGGGTTTCAAATAGTGGGATTTTTTTTTTCCTTCCCTCTTTGTTCTATAGCACAAGCAAAGCTTTTTCGCAGTCCTGCCAACCCGCTGTGATCAAAAAATGATGTTTGAGTCTTGCTGCTGGTGGGATGTTTCCTCCCGTACCTCCGTGCACAAAGATCCTCTGCTTAAACCTGTAGCAGGTGGAGGGAATAAAGCAGTGTGTTTGGAGCACATTTTAATATATTTAAATGTGATGGTTTGTTACATAAATCAAAGTAACCAACTTTATATTCATAGAGAAGCTCAGAATTAAAACTTGTGGGTTTTTTTTCCTTTCAGAATTTTATTTCCCCCTTCACAAAGGCCCAAAGGCAGCAGCAAGATTAACACATCATGGGCTTTTAAGTGCACAAGCATTTTCTTTTGTTTTCCCTTTATTTGTGGTCACCACGTGCCTAAAGTTAACCGCATGCTTAAGAGCTTTGCTGGATCATGGATGAAATCCAGAAGTCTGACTCTCATTTCTAGCGCAAGTGAACAGAGCTAAAGGACAGACAGCGAAGTTTTGGAAGCCACAATTGGGGCTCTAGAGTGCCCAGGTAAAATTGCTGGACCATATTGGGTGTGCAGAGCTCACAGTTAACCTGCAGTAGCTGGTTACTACTCTCCATAGTCTTCTGGATGTATTGATCATAGGCCGACTGGTCACCACCTTAATCCAAAGCATATCAGCTGTCAGCTTTGAAAGCATTTTGGGTTTTGCTGTGGCATTTGAAATCTGGTTTTGAATTATTTTGGCTGTCTTTCTCATATGTGGTTTGGTTTTGTTGCCCTTGTTCACTACACATCCTTTGACTAAGCCTTGGGTGACATGGATTAGTGTGAGGTGTCCCTGCCCACAGCGGGGGGTTGGAACTGGATGATCTTAAGGTCCTTTCCAACCCTAACTGTTCTATGATTCTATGATTCTATGACCCATGCAATGAAAGGTTTGCATGTAAATGGCTGACCACAGGCAAAAAGGTGGTGTGTGGTTATTCCTATCATGTTGTGGGAGTCAGGTTTTGGTTTGCTGCTCCTCCTTTTTTTGTTCTTTCTTTCCCTTCCGTTTCACTGAAGAAGCAAGGATTATATAGTTGAATTGGCTGTCAGCCCCTATTTTTTCTCCTCTTGTCTCAGTGGCTTTTTATGCCAATGAATATGTTTTAACCAAATTTGACAGGCACAGAGGTCTCAGATACATTTAATTTCTGCCAGTTTCATGAAAATAGCAGGCATTACAGAAGAGGAAAAAGGGAAAGTCAGGAGATCAACCTTTATCAGGTATTCAAAAATTCGTGTGGGAGGCAACTCTGAGACTTAAATCAATGGGCAACAAGACCCCTTCGGTTCTGCTGCTCACTAAACCTCCTTTCTCCAACCTCTGTTTAGCTGAATCACTAGGAACAGATATGGCATAATTCTCTGAGCGCACTGTGGGGTGACATCTGAGCACCAGAGTAAAGTGGGACAATCACTTCCTTGGTCCTGCTGGCTACACTTTTGCTGATACAATCGAGGATGTTATTATTATGAATCATTGATTTTTCAGGTAGGCAATGATGAAGTTTCAACAGGAAGTTCAAGGGCAATCAAGAGAGACTTCAGAGTCTTGGGATGACTGGTTAAGGGACAAGAAACACAAGCAGTGTTCTCTATTCTTCCAGTGGCAGGGAATGATGAGGAAGAAGAACCAGCAGATCAGTAGCTGGCTCCAGCAGAATATTGGGGGTTTTTCGATCATGGGTCTGTTTAACATGACACTGGGCCTGCTGGCAACAGACAAGGTACACCTTCTTGAAGGAGCAAAAGGCTCTTTGCGCAGGGGTTAGCAGGGATCACTGAAAGACCTTTAAACTAGATTTGAAGGGGAAAAGGGATAAACCAGGCTTGTTAGAGATAAGCCTGGGGGCAGCATGCCCATGTTTGAGGGATAGTGTGCTAGCAAGGTCCTTTGGTTTGCCATCTTGGTGGAGGCAGGGGACAGGGATCCATGCAGCAGCAAAGATGTAAGGGTTCTTGAAATCAGAGAAGCACCTGAAAATGGTCACATAGGGCTTAGGGTTTGTTCCCCCCAAAAGAGTGGCTTGAAAGATTTAAATTAGGAAAAATGTCAACCGCAAGGGTCATCAGGCATTGGAAAAGGTTGCACAGGGAAGTGGAGTCACCATTCCTGGAGAGATTTAAAAGACGTGTAGATGTGGCACTTGGAGGCATGGTTTAGTGGTGAACTTGGCAGTACTAAGTGAATGGTTGGACTCAATCTTAAGGGTCTTTTCTAGCCTAATGATTCTGAATCATAGAACCATAGAATAGTCAGGGTTGGAAAGGACCTTAAGATCATCCAGTTCCAATCCCCCTGCCATGGGCAGGGACACCCCACACTAAACCATGCCACCCAAGGCCTCATCCAACCTGGCCTTGGACACAGCCAAGGATGGAGCATTCACAACCTCCCTGGGTGAATATGAGCTGTAGTAATGTTACACTGAACACAAATAAACATTTGGAAAACTAAATTCAGATTCACTTACTATTTCTGGATATACATTGGAGCCAGGGAGGGCAAGGAAATGGTCCTGCTTAAATGATCTGTGTGCTTAAAATGATTGAGCACAGGAGCAGGTTAGGCAGGCTGTGTGTGTCTCCATGTGTTTGCAGTGCCAATTAATTACATTTCTTTGAGCCTGGTAGTGATTTTATCCAGGGGAAATGAAAGGATGTGCAGTTAAATAACCTTCTGTGTGTATATGTAATTTCTGGAGCTGCCTGTGAATGCTAATATTGCTATTTGATCAGTTGTTTCTCGGCTCTTGCAGCCACCCAGCAGAGCACAAGTGCAAGTTTGTGAACTTCTAGGTGACTTGCCCAGTGAAAACACAGCAGGTTGGCGAAGCCACGATCTGATTTTGTTTGTCTCTTCAGCTCCTAATCATTGGATAGAAATCTTCTTTGGGGGGGGGGGGAATAATAGGGAAAAGAATGATCTACAGCTTGTTAAAGAAAAAAAAGTCTGAAGGTATAAATTCATCATGTGCATAAATTTGTATAAATTCATATAAAAGGTATAAATTCGTCATTTTCAACTCTGAAAATGAACGGAAGCCAAGGAAATTTTTCACTCTGAAATCTGTGGATTTGCTTTTTTGTTGTTCTCTACTTCTGGCTGCCGTTCTGTGAGATGGTGCCTGTTTGGAGGTGTTAATCTATACATAATGAAATTTCAGAGAACACACGTCCTATATCTGTAGTGCTCCAACTGTTCTTTGAGATCCCTGTGAATGCATCTCACATAATAACAACCAAAGAAAATAGTGGAAAGCCTGCAATTAGAAACCTAACAAGTAGAACTTATGTAATGGTAGCTAAAAAAGCTACCATTCACATGTGTTGGTTTTCTTTATACAGCTCAACAAGACATAGGGGTAGGAAAGCCCCAGCATAAGCTGGGGTTTTAAAGTTTAAAGCAGAGTACAGGAATTCATTATTTCCATGGCTCCCTTTGAAAGTCTATCTTTTTCCTTCTTTTTTTCCCCTTTTTTTTCTACTGAAAGCTCTTTTTGAAGCTGCAAGACCTGTTACACTAGTCAGCTTAATCTTTCTCCTCCACCCTGTGTAAGTCAGTAAAGTGAGAAACTTTTTGGGTAAACAGCTCTGAAAGATTAAGACCACTAAAGCATAGCTAATACCAGTGTTGAGTCAATAATGGAGCATCTTACATAAAATTATTAACCATTCCTTATGTACTATTTTCATGCTTAGTTTTCTTTTCTGGAACATTGCATGTTTGTCACTTGCTAAATAGGAGGGAATGTGCAGTCTAGTTCAAAATAACTTGTATCTAAGAAGTCTGTGGCACATAGGCATGAATATGAGCATAGTAAGAAGTAATTGAAATGGCAATTGGCAATAGCTGAATATTGCAATACGTTGGTAATTTGTTCACTAGGGTGTTATGTATATTCCAGGTTCACTATTCTGCGTAGTTTGGGGGCAAAATTTGGCTTTATGAAACAGACCTGATGTACTAAATATTTTGTATGATGATATAAAATATCTGTGTTTGAATTTTATTGATTGATAGTATAGGAGGTGAAATAAGAGTCTGTACTTCTGGAGGCAAGGGTGTACAGATAGACCAGATTGCCATAATAAAGCAAACTGAGGAAGGATGTACAAGGGGAGTGTAAAGCAAGAGGAGGCTACTGCAAACTGAATATTAGGATTAAACCAGACTAGAAGAGATTTAAAAATAGAAGAATTTGGAAAGACACATTACTGGCAGTGAAATAAGAAAGGGCCACTGAGACTTCTGCCAGGAAGAGAGGTGGAAGAGAAGTTATCTCAGAGAAGTGCTGAGATAAACAGCAGCAGAAGGGGGAAAATGAGAACATCAGTTCAGTTTGCTAGGTTTTGTCTTTTCTTTAGAAGATGGGTAAAAATCTCATGCATATTGATAGTATGACAGGACAAATTCAGTACCTGACAGGTGATAATGTAACTGTCACTGTTCTGCACGCGGGGAAACGTCCCTGGAGCTTTTATAAGTGTTTCTAATTTCTAGTCCTTCCTATTTAAAAATACAAAGCTTTTAGGATCCTCATAACCTGACTGTCCCATGGGGTGTGGATTTGGTGTTACTTCAAGGAGTGTTACTTCTGAGAATCACCCCCAAGAACTTCCTGAAGCATCTGGGGTTCCCTCGGAGGTGTCTTCCACAGTCCTGGTCAGACCTGGCCCCATTTCACTTATGAGATCTGACGAGATCATAGCCTGGGGTTGGAATGGCTTTTGCAAAGAGCTCCATAGATTCGGGGAATAGGACAGATTAGGGTCGGGCTGACGAGATTTAAGTTGACTCACATTTCGTGAAATGAAAAGGTCATGTTTCAATGAAAAGGAAGTGGGTTTTTTGTTTGTGGGATTTGTCTTTTGGCTTGAATTTCACTGATGGCATTCTGCTCCACGAACATAAGTGAGTGTGGCCAATCCTTGAATACCAGTATGGGCTTTTGAAGGATTCCAGGTGATCACAGCTGATTTATCTGATATGTCCCAGTTGTTTGAAAATACCAGTTCCCTCCACACCCTCTGTATTTTAAAAGCCTTGTCCATGGCTTCATAAGCTAATAATATCCAGGAGAGCTTTGCACCTCTCAGTGGGATGGCAGAGCTGCTCCAACGCCCCTCCTTGAGGGATTCAGCAGGGGGGGAAACGTTGAGGTTGCCTGGCTGTGAAAACTCTCCTTTGTCCCTTTTATAAAGTTTTAAACCTAAGTAAGCAAGGATTTTAAATGGGCTAAAACTTCAATAAGGATATTTTTTTCTTGTGTTGAAACATTCCAGGTTTTGGGGTTTTTTGGGTGTTTTTTTTTCCCTATTGATACACTTACAGCATCACCTGCAAGCCCTAGCTGTGCTCTGTGCTGTCTCTAAATGCAACAAAAAAGTTGCTTCTATCTCAAAGAGAATGTAATATATATGCAATATAAGGCAACTAGAGGGAGTTCTCACAAATACAGATTCCCCAGCTGGAAATAAACTGTTGTAGAGATATCTGCTGTGGACAGGAGGGTTGGAGGTTTCTGTTTTCCGCATTTGAGACTGCTTTTAAAGGGCTTCTGCTGATAGCTATTTTTATTCTTCTCAATATTTTTCCCTTTGGCATCGATTTGTTTACAGCTCTTGTAGTTGCATCCAATTTCCACCTGTCATGGAGGTGTGATGACTTAAGTTGGATCTCACACATAAGGAGTCCCTAATACCTGTTTGAAACACAGTACCCCCTATGGTGAACTTTTTAAGACCCTTTACACTTTCATTCACTGGTCCTAGTTTTTCCCTCGTGCAGTATCTGTGGTTATTCTGAGCTGTTGGTATCACAAAGACAAATCTTTAGTTTTCCTAAATACAGCTGCATTATGATGCTACTGGAAGCTGTTTGGCCAAATAGTACTATTGACTGATGTGATAATGTTCAGCATTGCAGTACCCCTTCCCATAGGGGCAAATAGGCACTTCCATTTTTGCCTTCTTTGATCAGACCAATCAGCATGTCCATCGCATGAAAGAGGGGAGATTGAGAGGAGCTCTTAGGCAGAAGCTCTTCCCTGTGAGGGTGCTGAGGCGCTGGCACAGGGTGCCCAGAGAAGCTGTGGCTGCCCCATCCCTGGCAGTGCTCAAGGCCAGGTTGGACACAGGGGCTTGGAGCAAGCTGCTCCAGTGGAAGGGGTCCCTGCCCGTGGCAGAGGTTGGAGCTGGAGGAGCTTTAAGGTCCCTTCCAACACAAACCATTCTATGTATGATTCTGTGATTTTCTTACTCAAATGAATGCGATAGCAGCAAATCTTCACTCCACGGGCAAATGCATTGCGCCAGCATTTTAATGATGAGGTAGGCTAGCCAGGTTATAATTGTCTTTAATTTGCACTTGCAGAAGCTGTAACATTTACCTGAACACGACTGGCACTGGGAGAAGTGGGAAATTATGTTGTACTTTTGAAAAAAAATCAAAGAAACAACTTCAGATCTTGTATTTGAAACAGAATATCCCACTGATTGACCATGCACACTGATATCAGTAGGACTTTTTGATCCATAGCGCTGAATGATCGCTGCAAGTAGTGAACACACAGAATTAGTTCATGGTGGAAAGCATGTTACTTTTGCTTTAGTTTTACCTTTCCTTTTGTTCTTGTCTTTTCCACAAGCATTTTGGAATGCTCAGTCCTTTTCCCTGCTGAGTGGCACATCGAATTCTTGCTCCTCTCTCTTGCTATCCTTGGAGACTTGGAAAAATTTTTTAACTGAGGTTATCTCGGGTTTTCTCTAGTTTAGTTATTTTAATAATAGAGAGGAGAGGCTGTCCTTCCCATCCCGCCCACTATTGCACCTTCTTACTGTAAAATATCATTTCCTTCATGAGTGAGGAATGAGTGGCGAACATAATTAGCCCAGGCCTGAGCTTGTGAGAAGAAGCACTTCTCATGAGCTTGTAAACCAAGGTTGTTTTTTCTGATTCTGTTGTGCCTTGCACACTTCCCCTCTTTCTTTGCAGAAGTTCTTGCAGGATATACCCATGGGCTTTAATTCCATTTAGTGCTGCTTCTTTTTCCTGTTATTTCTGAACTTCTACAGGGAACTGCTTTTGCTTTCAGTGTTTCTGTTCTGTAGGAGAGAACTGTGGGTGGTTACAGCTGTAACGTGTGCTCCATAATCTTGAAGCATTTGTTCAAAAATTTCCCATTTGCTCTGTTTCAATTTTTAACCAGCTGAGTGGTGTATGCTGGTACCCTGCGGGAGCCTGGCTGCTTCAGCATCGCAGGCTCAATTGCATCCCACCAACACTTGGAGGACTTGTGATTGGACCCTACGAGACCCACAGCCTCCAAAGAGAGGATGAGGATGAAGGCTGTGTTGTAAACCTAGCAGGCACTGTGGGTGGGAGTTGAGGGGAGAGGCTTCTGAAGATCTTATTTTTGTGTTTGGTTTAATTTTTAGCCCTAAGCTTCTGGGCAGCCAGTCCACAACCCACGTTCCTGCTGAACCCGCAGGGGAAAGCATGAGGGCATATCAGGGAACAGTGGGAGTCATCTTGGTGGTAGCCAACAGCAGAAGGGCCAAAGTACAGGCTGGGAAATGTGTGAGAAAAGGATACTGCTGCCTGAGAGGAAGCAGAAGGCATGAACAGCAGGCAGTTTGGATGGGGAGAGGGAGTTCAGCTTAGGGGTGAGGAGGAAAGAGACCACAGCTTGCCTTGGTTTATATCCATCCTGAGTATTTGAGAGCGTATGGATGTTATGTCTTCATGTTAACATTCTCCACAAATCCTTTTGTGTTTCTCCTTGTTGTGATGATGTGATATTTGCAATGCAAGTTTCCTTGATACTGTTGTTATAGAGACGTTTCTTCTCTCCTCAATGCCAACTATTAAGAGTCATCATGTGCAATAGCATTTGAGCTTATTCTTCTCCTGGCATTAGCAGAGCGATTTCTTCTCTTTAGAAACGTTGAAATGTTTTGCAGCTTAGTTATAAATATAGCAAAATCATGTCGCTTTAGTTCCAGCATCTGGTAGGATCACTTTAAAATATAATTGAGTAAAAATTAGAATTTAAACAGCAATTTTGTCCCTATTTTCTACTTCAAAACGAAAAAATCCAACTTTTTTGTCATGATATGTATAAACAAATCTCTTCTTTCTTTCATGAAACTAAAAATAACTACAAATGCAGTCTCTTTCCCCAATTGCTTGCAATTTATATTAGCATTGGCTTCAAGATTCAAGAGCGTGGATCTGCCTATTGAACAGTCCCTGAACTGGTGGATATAACACTGTGGGCTTTGTCAGGGAGACAGCCAGACATGAAACCCTGGTTGCCCCTTGTTTACTATTATGGGTGTTCGCTTTTGATAATTTTGTAAAGAAATGAAAGCCAGATGAAACGTGTTTACATCTTGTTGCTGTGCATACAGGTTCCTGAAACATAGGCTATGCACCCAGGATACAGGCATCAGTTCTCTGTGCTGTGAAAATGGAGTATTCAACCCCTCTCTTGGGGAAGTACGTTCTGAAATGGTGGGATCTGAAATTTAAATAAGGGATCTATTTATTCTCTCTCCTTTTTAATCCCTCCCACCCCCACTTTTTGTTTTCTTACTGCTTTTTTCACTGTCTTGGGTTTTTTTTTTGGGGGGGGAGCCTTTGGACCAAAAGGCCATGGAATTTCTGTCTCAGGGTTTGTCTTCTCAACTCTGGTCATAGTTTCAGCACAGAATTTTTGTTCAGCCCTAATAGTAGGTACATATCTGTGTTCAGGAGAGGAAAACACTTCTTTTCCAAGCAGAAGAAGTAGGTTGGAACACTTGGAAGTAGGTTGTGAGCACTTCTGTGAACCAATTGTGAGTTTAGTATCTCAGTCTGACCTTCTTCTGAGCAAAGAGTGGCAGTCGTGTTCCCTTTTATAAAATAATTGAAGCCTCCAAATTCCCAGTTTATGTTAAAACAGTTGACAAAACTTCCGTGATTCTCTGCAAGGAAACGTCTGTTTCAGAGACAGCCTACAGAGCTGGAAAAGGGAAATACCGCTTCTGCTGTCTCAGAGCTCCACATTGATTAAGTTTGTCTTTGTAAGGGTGAAATATTTTCATTAGCCCTGGTTTGTAATATATATTTCTGTGTAAAAGTTGTGAGGAAGTTGCTAGGGAAGGGAAAATAACTGGACTTTCAGTAATTTCACTGTATTTTTTCTTCTCATGATTTGAAGGCTGAAGATTTGGGAGATTTGTGGCTATGATTTGAAATGTATTTTGTTAGTCCTTGCTTAGTTGAGCTGCTCTGGGGGAGGCTCATCTTGGCGAACCCTGTCTGCTGCAGAGATTTGTGCCGTAGTCAGAAACCTGTTATAGCTGTTAAAAACATGTAAAAGATGGACCCTGTTGCAAGAGCTCCCTCTAAACTTAAGCCAAACAGATGATGTGGGTGAAGGATGGATAAAGAAACAGCTCAGTGATCCTACTCCAGGCTTCCCAATTCCTATGATTTAGATTACGCTGTTCTTAATCTCACTTTAAAACCTCCTTAAAGGCCTCACCCTTTGGACAAGATGGCCAGCAGGAAAAGAAAACTTAGCATGACTTGGTGGTGGTAGTTTGCTATCTTTTTGCATCGCAACACTTTGAAAAAGATGCTTTACAGAGTGAGTTTTACGTGCCATATCTTCATTTAAAAGCTGTGGCAGACATTAAATTTAATTACTCTCCTTCTATGGTTTAAAATGAGGGCAGCTTCAAAAATGAGGGTGGCTTCTATTAAACTTAATTACTTTTCCCTGCAGTCTGCATGGCTAGTAATCGCGGGTAGATTCTAAACAGATTCTAAACAAAGATACAGCAGAGAGATACTTTTATGAGAATAGAACTGGAAAGTAGCCTATAAAATATAGAGAGATATCGAATACCTTTTATACTCAGGTTTAATTTATTATTGTTATAGTTAGCTGGTACAATAACAATAATAATAATAATGTTCACTGTGATCAAAAATATGTTGCTGGAGAAGGGCTCTTAGTTGAATTTGGCCTTTACATGTTTAAGCAATGAATTCTTCAGTTTCTTCAAGTTCTTCTGCAGATTTATAGGGTGAGAAAAGGTTAATGATAGAATTTTTTTACAATGTGTTCTATTGACTGTAGATGGCAGATCTGACAGTTAAAATGAAAATTGTTCCAGAAGAAACTTGAGTCAAACTAATTATTGGAGATATTATAGGGATGTATAATTATATTCACCTTAAAAAAAAAGAGAGAGACGGGGAAAAAAAGTTTTACTACAACTGTGCTTTTTAAAGACCAAGTGGAGAAATAAAAGCTGTAATTGTTCTTAATTATAGCTAACTGTAATTGCACACGACTGCAATATGCAGCACATCAGCAGCAGATTAAGAGATCCTGGCATATGTGTAATGTACAGAGCAACTTTGAGCAGAGGTGTAGTTTTGTGAATATACTTATGTATAATTCAGGTCTCCTACTTTGGATTCCATCCTTGTTGATTTTATTTTATTTTTATGGCTATTATGGCAAGGTAATTGTCACTTGGAAAGTGCTGCTGCAGTGATTTATCTGCTCCAAACGAGTCGAAAACCTTCAAAAGGAAAACTTGTTTTCTCTTACAGCAATAGTGGGATGTGACCAGGAGAGATTTTCTCAAATACCCATGTGTATCTACTGGTGCAGTAGATGGCTAGAGGGATTTTTATTTCTTTTCTTTGTTTTAAGAATCTCAATATAATCAGCACTAAGCACCCAAGGATTTTGTAGCAGGGTTGAAAATCTTTGCTAACAATCTACCTATGAGTTTTTTAGATTCAAACCCATCAAAAATGTAACCCATGAGTCTTAGCCCATGCAAAAATGCTGCTCTGCACAAAATCTAAGGATGCGAATGCCTAAAGGTAGACTCTGATTTCTTCTCTTTGTACCTGATTTACAGCCTTTTTCTTTTTTCCAGCTACATGCGCACAGCTCTTGTTTTTGGGTGCAATTCTGCCTATAAAACATTAAGCTGTTGTTACGTAGTGAACTAAAGAGGGAACATAGATGCTTAAAGAAGGCTGTTGAGCTTCAAAACTGCTGGTTGTATTTCCTACTGTAAAACAGATCATTGCTGAAAGAGTGAGGGTCGGTGTGAACCGTATTACAGATGAATGCATGTGTGTTCTTGAGATGGTAATTTCTGTATCTCTTGAGTAATTCAGAGTCATTCAGTTTTTGCTTTGATATGCCAGGATCCTCTCCAATGTTCCCAACCTGTTTTAAGCTGTTCATTTTACCCCAGAATAAATAAAACCCATCTGTCAATGAATGCCTGCCTTCCAAACCATCGTTTTGCAAAATGTTTTGGTCTTGGACCAGCAGCAGAGTTGATTCCACCTAAACTTTGTGGACCAGAAAGGATCTTTTAGTCTGCTAGGATAGGGTTGTGTTTTTGCCCTGCTTCCTGGCACAAACAATAGCCCCAGTTGTAAAGAGCTGTACTCCTAAGTTTTTTGGCCTTGCAGTTTGGGCAAAGTGTGTATGCCTACTCCAAAGCAGTAAAGAAGGATTTAGGAAAGAACTGTTCACAAAGAACAATGATGCACAAGAAGTGAGTGGCGGATTTCTGGGGGTGCAAAGCAGCATTGAGAAATTGAGTGAAATCAGCTGCAGCAAAAAGAAGAGGTAAAATGCATGGTTAGATACACGAGCAAGCACACAAAGATGCAGGTATAATAGAAGTTAAATGCTTCTTGCAAGTAGCAATGAGAAATTAAAACTTGTTCCTTCAAAAGGTTTACTGCATGGAGGATCTGATAACCAGCATGTTCTAAATAAAATGTTTGCTTCAAATGGCAGCACCATAGCAAAAAAAAATCTATTATAGGGCTGCTAATAAGCCAGTGTGAGCAGTATTTCTTGACAGCAGGCTGTGGGTGTTTTTTAATAAATCTGTGTTAAGTAGAAGAGGAATAAAAGCTGAAACCCAAATAGCAATCCACTTTGGCTACTGTTTTCTCATTGCAAGTCTAGATGGATGTATTGACCCTGCTCAGAAATTCTTGAAAGATAATTTTGGTTAGTAGAAGCTAATGTGGAATTAAATGTGTATACGTTTGTGTATGTGTTCCCAGAAAAGCTAATGATAAGATTCCAGATGCTGAACATGTTCCCCACTCCTCTTTGTTAATACAGTGTTGCTCATGCTCTGCAATAAACTATTATTTCTGTGCTACTTCTGTAATTACATTTAATAATCAGCTCTCACAGTCCAATAGTATCAAACGTAGGAGTCTTTTCAACAAACTATGATAAATAGCTCATTGCAGAACTGTTGTACTTGAGGAAGCTTTATGGCTCTCTTTGTAAGATTTGTCATTTTCTTAATGCAGCTTCAAAAAGCGTCTGAGCTTCGTTGTGGATGTCACTGTATTTTTCCCTTCCTCCTCTGCCTGTGAGGGTAGCTGGGTAAATGAAGCTTAATGTGCCATTTCCAAGCACTGTGACACTCCTCCAGGGCTGGTTACATTTACCATTGCTAAAGTCTAAATAAGTGAGTTTTAATGAGCAGGAATGCTTGCTAATAGCCGATTCAGGTACTTAGTAGTCCATGTTATTTAACTGTGGTAGAATTACAGAACATAAATGGTCTGATGATTAATAGATGTACCTGCTATATATTGCAGCCTAATAGTTTTTGCCATTAAAGAACTATCTTAACATCTCTTGGTTTGGATGTGGTTGGAGAGAAAGGGACTTGCTTGCAGATTTATATCACTGGTGACTTACACCTTAAAGCACTTCATATAATAATTTCATCCCACCATCTATATATTGTCCAGTAACATTAATGAACCCATTAGAGAATGGTGGTACTTGTGTACTTCAGCTTCCTGAGGTGGCCAGCTCAGATTTATTCTTTCTGCTTAGCGCTGTCAAAAACAAACTTAGCCTGGCCTTTTAAGGTCAGAAGTAAAACAGTGAATTCAATCTTAATCTCCTTTCTTCTCCTGTCCCTCTAATTTTGGGCACTGGTAAAGGGACCAGTAAGAGCACGGCTGGACTTGTTTTTCAAGCAGTACTGATCTGTGGACAGGCAGGTGGAAAGAGGGAGTTAAAAAAAGGCAAAAAGTAACAGATGAACAAGAATGAAGAAATAAAAGCATACAACAGCTGTTGTGGCTTGCACTGAGATACTGCAGGAGATACTGCAGTGTTTATGGAAATAATAGAAGGGCTGTTTAGAACTGCAGGTAATGGGACACAGACTGTTGGCTGGCAGGCCTGTTCAGAGAGTCCTTGCTGCATTTTTCCTATTCCATGCTATGTTTCAACCTGATATTGTTGTTTCTTTTGGATCACAAGGAAAGGAGCTAAACAGTGACTTTATCCTTGATCAACCACTAGAGAAAGGCATTAACTATTTCAGCAGCTGGATTAAAAGACAAATAAGGGCAGATTTCTGTTTTACTCATATAACTTTATGCATCTGTGTGATAATGTGACTTCTTGGGGTTGTTTAGCCTAGAGAAGTCCCTGGGGAGACCTTAGAGCAGCCATCCAGTACTTGAAGGGTGTCTAGAGGAAAGATGGGGAGGTACTCCTTGTCACGGAGTGTAGTGACTAGATGAGAGGTGAGGGGTTTAAACTGAAAGAGGGTAGATTTAGATCAGACATTAGGAAGATATTCTTTACTGTGAGGGTGCTGAGGCGCTGGCACAGGGTGCCCAGAGAAGCTGTGGCTGCCCCATCCCTGGCAGTGTTCAAGGCCAGGTTGGACACAGGGGCTTGGAGCAGCCTGGTCTACTGGAAGGTGTCCCTGCCTGCTGCAGGGCAACTGGATGAGCTTTAAGGTCCCTTCTGACCCGAACCATCCTGTGATTCTTCTGTAGAATTAACACGTGGCCCAGAGTTCTGGTTCAGTTCTTTATTTGTACAACTGAGTTTGACCTCAAATCACCTTTGGGACTTGAGGTGTGATTCCTCTCCTTCCTTCTGCAGTGTGGAGAAGAGACTGGGATACAGTATAATATTGTAACCAATGGAAATGGTAGCATGAGCTACAGGTCACTCCGATACCAAATGTGCAAAACTTTCTGCCCAGAGAGGTTACAGTAGCATATGGGGAGGTATGTCTGCTCTGTTTTCGGTGATCTTTCTTATTTTGGAGAGAGACGGAGGGTATTTTCCTCCCACTGAGCTCATACACCTCCCTGAGGCAGGAGCCTGTGCATCACTTTGTTCTCTCCCTGTACTAACGGGGTGAAGATGTAGGAGTTGGTACCGCAGTGGATTCTCCCGCATGTTCCTCCTGCTGCTTGCTGTGCCCAGAGAGACAAATTCTGTACCCATGGTACTTCCTTCCCTCACGTCTGAGTCATTAACTTTCAAAACGCAGCAGTTCCCTGAGAAAACACACGACATCAGCAGTCCCCGTGACAGCCGCATCTGCACATCCACAGTGGCAGGGACTGACCTTGGAGCAAAGCACCAAAGTAGAACCTTCTTGCATTTCTTCTCTATACCCTGGTAATTCTCCTTGATGACCCAGGCTAAACTATATCCTATCCATGGCCCTGTTAACGATCTGTAACATGGACACACTGCTGTGGTGGTTCTACCTGTTCATTTTTATCTTGCTCTTTAGTACCACAGCAGATGATGTAAGAGAGAGGAGCTTTCATCTGACATCCTTGGGGCATACTAAGACAAGAGGCCAAATTCTTAGCTGGGATTTGCAGGTAAATTGCAAGGGGTGAGAATTCTGGCCTAATTATGCTTGAACTTGTAAGTTACACTATTGCTGTCATCAGAGATGTTAGGGGGGAGGGGTTTAAATTGAAACTTGAATTTTTATGAGGTATATTGAACAGTCACAACGACAGGGGCATGTTTTATTTGGGGTATTACTTGTATACTAGATGTACAGTGGACTTACACTGTTTTGGTGGCAGGCGCTTATCACTGCATACACAGAGATTTCTTGCCTCCTTAGCTAAGGAGGAATGAAAAATTCAGAAGTAGCAAATTGAGGAATAGTGAGAAATGCAGCTTTTAAAAATAATCCTAAGAGAAAACAACAAACATGTTTGCTCATGTCCTTTATCCCAGTCAGCTAATCTTGCAGAATGTCAGCTTGTATAGAAATAGATTTTTACATATGAACTTGTTACATCACTTCCTAAAAAAAAAGGAGTATTTAGCTTGTATTTAAATAGCACATTCAGAGGCTGTTTATGCAGTATTTCTGCTGCAAATGTATGATCCTTGTTAGCTAGCTAAGAGCTGTGTGAAGTTTTAAAACGACAATGTATTTATTTGCTCCTTACTGTGTGAAAGATAAAACACTTACAAAAGTATCAGTTTGAAATCATCACATTTTTAATACCTTAATTTTAAAGAGAAATTAATTTGTTTTCTACCATTTTGAGCTCTACTGGTCAGAGGGAACAATTCTTAAAAAAACCCTATATGCTAAAAGCATGTGATACAGAGAAAAACCCTGTGAAATCCATCAAATTAGTCATGGCAAAATTGAATTCAAAATTTAAACCCCGTTTTATCCAAATGTAGCTTGTTTGTTTTGCTGCACTCTAACAAAGCTAAGAACTATGTCATTTACGATTGCTGAAATATCTTGTGTCTCACAATGGCATTTCAATACATGCTATTAATTCTTCCAAGTTAACTCTGACTTAGACCCCCCTGTGGTTTTAGGGGGAGCAGAGACAACAATGTGTCTTTGGAGGTGCCATTTTTCAACTGAAATGTGAAATCAATGTCTTGAACCATTTGTGGTCATTAAAAATCCCATGGCACTCTTCTGCAAGAGCAGAGACATTGACTTCCAAGTCCTGGTGAAATTCCAGCTATGTAATTATATTCCTCCTGATGCAGCCTTCCTTTTAAAGCTAACTTAGTATTCCTCTTCAACTGTGCTCCCCTACTTTAAGTGGAAAATACTTATTTTCCCTTTGTAATTTTTCTTTAGTTCTGCTTTATCCTGACAGCCAGTAGAAGTCTTTTCTCTTACCACATCAGTGATGCAAGTCCATGCAGTAAAAGTTAGTGTGTGTGCAGAACCCCTACAATTAAAAAAGCTGTTTAGTGAGCTGTTTAGTTAAAAAACATGGGAGTTATTGGGATGTATCCCTTTGAGTTAGTTGTCACAGGAGCCATAAATCCTCTAGCTGAGAAGTGTTGCTCAACCATATGGTTCAGACCCCTCTTTACCCTGATCTTGTGTTGCTGAGTGTAGCATATAGAGTTGGTGGTATGGTCACTGCTTCCTGTCTGTGTCTAGGCAGGAACAGGAAATAATGGTCAAAAGCATCAGTTGTGTTGTTTGTTCTGGCAAGCCAGATTTGCCAGCAGGGCAAAACAAGGAGCAACTCATGGTTATGTAATATTAGGAAATACTTCAAGATAGAACTTCCTAGTTATCAACTTTATCACAATTTGTTACGCCCACCTTGTCAGCACGCTTGGCGTATACAGTTATGCCCACATTGGATATTAATGGAAAAATACATAACTTTTCAAGTGATCCTCCCAGATACCTCATTTCTCTTCAACTTGTACTTATTTCTGTTCATAAATGCACCCCTTTGGTATGAATAATGCTTGTGGCAGGTGTAGGATTCTGGTTAGTAAAGGGTTGAACATTTCATCCAAACCAGAAATATCAGCTTAACATTTGGGTTTCTTTTGTGTTTCATGGAAAATGGGCATAAACGATAGAGCTGATGCTACACATCCTAGGGAATCAAAGGGGTCATGGTCCCTTGTCCTGGAGAAGACACTACCTTCTTACCTCTCTGGATGAAATGATGACTGTCAGCTCTGCATAGAACCATGACCTCAGGATTTGGATGTTTCTCTTCACAAAGCTGGAAGAGTCCCATATTCTGCATCTTGGGGGGTTTCTGCTTGCATTTGTGCTGTTTTCTTAATACCACACCATACAGATTCCTTCTTCAACTTCAGTTCTTATCCTTGTCCTTATCCTTACTTGCCCTGTGTGCTGTAGGCGGGCCTTACCTCTCCCCAAAGCATGAGACGGAAAAAGGAAGAACAGTGACACACTTGCAGGAATGTGTCGCTGCCTTCCTTTCTGCATTTTCCCCAGCACCCTGACAGATTGCATAGCTTGAATCCATATGCTTTCCTGTTCACAACAAGAAGTGTTCTTGATGGAGACCTAAGGCTTTCCAAATCACTAAGGGTCATGATCCTGCAACGAAAAAAATTGTTTCTAAGCAAAGTCTTGACTCGCATGGTTTAAACTCAGTACTTGCTAGGTTTCCTGGCATGCACCTAGCAGAATATACACAAGAGGATCTCGGTTGTCCTTTAAACCCCTGCCCTGTCTCTTGTGCCTCAGTTTACACTTCTGCAGATGCACAGCATAGACTATTAAACTGGACAAAAATGATGCACAGTTAAACCTCGGAGCTGTGTTGTGCAAAACCATGGACGTAGGTGGGTAACAACAGCTGCCAGTCAGCCTCTGAGAAAAGAGCACCATATGATTTCTCAGTGAACAAAACATTTAATATAAACACAACACTTTCCAAATATTCTTGAGAGTTTTCCTGAACAACTTTCTTTAAACAAAACTAATGGGCAATAAAGTCTGTTTGCTGATCATTATGCAGATCTTCCCACTTCCACTTCACTATGAGGTTTTGACTAAATATTTATGCTTTATTGCTTTGGTACACATCCTACTCCGATTCTACGGGAAGGATTTCTTAGCCTGAAGAGAGAAATGCCAAAATGTGTGTGTGGTGCTCGGTTGCTTGGTTCACCCACATTGGCTTCCTGGGTTTTGAGCATAACTATGAAGTCCTCTATGGAGTGTGCAGATCCTTTCCAGTACGTCAAAGCTCCTCACAGGTCTAGTGAATTATTAGTAAACCTGCAGTTTGATGTATTTGGAAGGCCACATCTGAGAGGTTAGCATTTTGGGGTACAGAGCTCCCACCTACCACCCTCCTGGCTTCAACAGCACTTTCATCTTCCATACATACAGACCACACCACCCCAGATCCATCCTGCACCACCGAACACAAAATGGGAAGTTGTAAATGACCTTCCTGGAAATGCTGCAACTGCACTTTGTAATGTCATCCTCCAGCAAATACCTTTTCCAGGGATTTAGCCTAGTCCTCTTCTGTCCTTAATGTTGTTGTGCATTAGCTTATCCCATTTGCCTTGTCACAGATTTTGGTGGAATTCAGGGGCAGCCCTGCTGGTGCATTTGGGTTCACATCTTCACCCTTTTTCAAGGTCATCCATTCATCTCACAGGCTGGACATGAAAATAAATGGTCTTATATTCAGTCTACCTTCGAGAATTATCTGCTTCTTGGTTTTATCAAAAGAAAAAATAGTATTATCCTTCTCTTGTTTTTATCCAAGAAAAATAATAATTTCTGTAGATACAGTAAATGATGAGTTCCTGCTCCGGCAGGGGGATTGGACTAGATGATCTTTTGAGGTCCCTTCCAATCTCTAGCATACTGTGATACTGTGATATTTATTTTATGTGTCATTTGGGAGTACTAAGGATCTGAAAATTGGTTGTATAAGTCTAGCTTCAGTTTCTTGAAATACTGCAGAATGAGTATCCATTATCTTTAAATAAACTTTAAGGGTTTTCTTGATGAGTAATTTGCTCCATAAGATTTTCTTTTTTAAACTCCCATGAAATATATTTATAGCACAGTGTTTAAATTCTTGATATTTATAGGACACTTACAGTGGACATTAACCATCTTCAGCATCCCGTGCACCACTTTATTTTCAGTGACATTGCAGAGATAATTGTGCTTGTTTTCTAGGAAAATTATAATATAATTATAATTTAAAGGGTTTGAGGTTTTTTTAATAGTTTAAATGTTTACTGAGTTGATGAGTAACAGTGAAATCTTTGGATAGTTGGGAAGTAATCAGACTTCCCTTTTACTTGTGAGTTTGAGAGTCTGAGTTTGATCTGTATTGCAAAAATCATTCCCTTACGTATTTTTGTTTAAAATTAGAATTTGATCCAACCAGATGTGAAACTGGCAGCACGATTAATTACGTGAAAAATGTATATACTAAAGGTCTTGCAGGATCTTTGTTTAACATTCTGATCACATTCAGGGTGTTTTTTTTCATCACTGTATCGACCATTTAATAATTGTTTTTATAATGCCAGCATCTCTTGTAGAGAGAGTTATTTAACAGAAATGAAAATCTTTAGGAATCTAGATGCACCAATCACTCACTTCTCTGCTCAGAAGCTGGCAGTGTGTTTCCAGTTTAATGTCCTCTTTTAAACCTAGCTTCTGCTGCTGCTTGGTGCTTCCTGTAGTACGCACCCGCGATTTTTCTGCTTGTCTCTTTAAGCTGGATGAGCAACTGCTACTTTATCAATTGTGCTCCCATACCCTAAAGCAATAAGGTTTGTGCTATTCCGTTATTAGAGTGATAATAGGTAGCTAAAGGGTAGGGAGTCCCTTTAGAAAAAGAAACAAAGAAGCACCCGGCTTGACTTTTTGGTCCAGGTTCTTTTCCCAAAAAAGCATTTTCATTGAAATGCCTTTTCTTTCTTTTTTTCCCCCTATTTCATTTTCACTGAAAGGAGATGATGCCTGTGATTAGTCGTGGAATGGAAAAATTTCCTGACTGTTGGAACCATTCAGTGATCCAGTTCTTTGATAGGTTAAAGAAAAATATCTTATTAATCCTTTGAACTGTGTAAGTCATGAGTAGGGCTTGGGAAATAAGGTGGTGTGATACCAATGTGCAGGAGTTTAATGAAAATAAAATAATCTAAAACGTATAGCTGTATCAAATTACCCCGTAGAAACCAAGTCTGTATTGCTTCACTCTAATTTCATTTTCTTATCTCTGTACATTCTCTTCCTCTTGCTCCTGGCTCTTACCTTTGATGTCATTTATATCATGGACTTTGTTCATCACAGGCACAGCTAAATACCTACCTGTCTGCCTTTTTGTTGGGGTGGGAACAGGCTCTTCTGAGAGAGGCTTAAATGTCTCCTGGTCTGTCACTGAATGGTGTGTGCAAGAAAAGGGTGTGAAATGTCTTTCTTTTTGCTTATTCCTCTTTGCAACCACTGAGCATGGTTCTGATCTGCGCCTTTTGAAGCAAAACACTGGGAGGTTTAAGGCAACCTTCTGTGACCAGCAAACTGCACACCTTCAAGATAGAGACTCAATGAAAATGCAAAGCCCTGCATATTTAGAGGGACCATTTTATCTTCTCTGACACTGTAATGGAGTCTACAATCACCAGTGTAACCATTAAGGAAAGAGCCCGGGTGTCACTGTGGGGTACTCAATTAAAAAAAAATTAATAATTAAAAAACCCAGACCCTTGTAGCTGCTCATATTTTGCATAGAGTCAAAAAGCATGGGGGGGATCTAGAACTGAAGAAGATCTCTGAATTATTGTAAGTTTAATATAATAACTCTGTAGCTACTGCATTAAAGTAAGTGTCTTCAGAACATGGTGAAGCTCGCAAGAGCCTCCAAAAATGTCTTTCTTTTTGCCTTTTTCTTTTCCTCTTGGGATTTAGAAAGAAATTAGGCTTAGGGGTTCAATCTGTAAGGGTATAATGTATACACCCTCACAATACAAATGTGTAGGCTTGGTTCCATACTTCATCACAAAATCCATGGCTTTGGGAATTGTTAAGACGAGGAAGATTTGGAGACCTGCCTTGATTACCACCAGGACCCCTCAAAAAAGATGTGGATGGAAAGATTTTCTGTTCCTCAGCTGTGAATAAGGAGATAAGTCCCATACTGCAAGTTCAAAGCTACAAATGTGAAAATTTGCTGTTTAGATCTCAAATGCTGAAGCAAATAGGGCATGAACTAGCCAGCTGTCTTCTAGGCAGCAGACTTCAACATAGGACAAAGAGTTCGTAAATGAATGAGCAACATGTGAATTGAGATAGACTTCTGCTCAAGTCTAGGACAGCAAACTCCCTTAATACTTCCTTGCTAGTTTTCTTGAGGTCTTATACATAGGGCAGAAAGGAGAAATGGGGCTGTCCAGTTTTCCTGATGTTTGGATCCAAGTAAACGTGCTGAGAAGGGGAGCAAGGACACAGTGGTGGTAGATCTAAGGTGTATTTTAAGGGCTATGTACCTATGTAATGATAATGTATTTAATTGTTCTTTAATGTGACACGCCCATTTTCACTATCTTTTTCTTTTACAATTTGTTTCCTTCAAACAGATTGCAAACCCACGAAATAGATTCAAACATGTAGGCTGGATCAGAAATCTCGTATTTGAAAAGTAACTATTACTTAAAACCCAGTATAAGAAGATTTAACCTTAACATGACATTCTTTTCAGTCATGACATGGTTATGTATCTGTCTAATGCCTTGCTTTTGCTGTGGTGCTGAAAAAAGGGAACTTTTTCTAGTAGAAAATTGGCCCACTGCTACGTTTTGGCTATGTCAGATCATGCAGTGCTGGCATTTGTAATAGTGATAATGTTATGCCCTAAAAAATGAGTAATTGAACTCTTGAGAACTTTATTCTAATGAAATCCCTAAATCACATTCCATCATCTGCTTCTCACATTCTCTTGTACACGATCATGTGGACATCACATCCACAAGTGACGTATTTGTGGATAAAGCTGTGTGTGTCTGCACTCCTAAAAATACAGGCAGTATAAAGGTCTTTAAAATTTTATAACTTCTTTAAACACAAGCTAAGTTTTCCTGTCTTTGTATCTTTCAGAGAGACTGCCACAGAGTTATCTGGAACATTACCAAGGTAAGCAAGTTGCTCTAAACTACATCTGTGTATCAATGTCTGAAAGGTGCTGAAAGAAGCAAGACATTTTGAGCCAGAACATGATCTTTTTCCTAAGGAAAACTGCTAGGATACTGAGAACTGGGGTGCAGAGAGGAGAATACACGCTGCATGACATAGACAAATAGACTGTGAAATACTGGCACGACCAAAACTACACAGCTTAGAGCAACATGTTGGAAGTTGCTTTGAGGCTTAGCACGGTTGTGCACCTGATGAGAAAAATCCCAGATGTGGCTTTCTTCCAGCTGTGCAATTATACCCATTGCAGGTGGTTTGGCTTTTGCTTTAAATTTCACCTGAGGGATGAAGGGAGAGGAATTTGGAGGTAGGAGGAAAAAACACTGTGATCTTAAGTCACTTTCACTTGGAAAGCAGGAAAGCAGCTTAGACCAACTTCTATGCTGAGAAAGCTTTTCATTAAATAATAGAACTAGTCAAGACTTCTAGGCTGCAGTAGAGGTTTTTTGAAGAGACCTGCCTATGTTTTGTCAGAGGATGCAATAAAGTGTTGTAATGATGCAGATAGAGAAAAGGGTGAAGTGAAAAAAAAAACCTGATATGGCAACCTGTTACTTAGCAGAGGTGCTTGGTAAGTAAAGAAAATGGTGCTCTCAGTCCTCTTGCATCTTCTGCCACCAGTTTTTGTTCTCTGAGGTGCAGGGGATTTTAATGGGTTCATCGGTTTGGGGTGTTTTGCTATCCTATGATTAATATCAGTGTTGCAGATCGTACGATATATAATGTAAAAAGAATATTTCAGCAGGAAAGTTCTTTAAGCATGATAATGCATGCAAGTTAGAGAGAAGGACTTGGGGGTGTTGGTTGATGAGAAAATGAACATGAGCCGGCTGCAGTGTGCGCTCGCAGCCCAGAAAGCAACCGTATCCTGGGCTGCATCAAGAGCAGCGTGACCAGCAGGTCCAAGGAGGTGATCCTGCCCCTCTACTCTGCTCTTGTGAGACCTCACTTGGAGCATTGTGTGCAGTTCTGGTGTCCTCAACATAAAAAGGGCATGGAACTGTTGGAACAAGTCCAGAGGAGGCCACGAGGATGATCAGGGACTGGAGCACCTCCTGTATGGAGACAGGCTGAGAAAGTTGGGGCTGTTCAGCCTGGAGAAGAGAAGGCTGCGTGGAGACCTCATAGCAGCCTTCCAGTGTCTGAAGGGGGCCTATAAGGATGCTGGGGATGGACTCTTCATCAGGGACTGTAGTGACAGGACAAGGGGTAAAGGACTAAAACTTAAACGGGAGAAGTTTAGTTTGGATCTAAGGAAGAAATTCTTTACTGAGAGGGTGGTGAGGCACTGGAATGGGTTGCCCAGGGAAGCTGTGAATGCTCCATCCCTGGTGGTGTTCAAGGCCAGGTTGGACAGAGTCTTGGGTGCCATGGTTTAGTATGAGGTGTCCCTGCCCATGGCAGGGGGGTTGGAACTGGATGATCTTAAGGTCCTTTCCAACCCTAACTATTCTATGATTCTATGGTTCTATAATTAAGTTATTTCTTTTCTAAGGCAGAAAAGAATTGTCTGCCTTTCTTTATGGTGGATGTAGTATATCAGTTGGCTAGTCTGTATTGTAAGCTGTAAAAATGTAGATTTTCATTGTATGTGATTGTTTTCCACCTGTACGTGATGATTTTTTTTCCCCCCTCTGTGATGTATCACCTTGTTCTGTAAGTATAAAGTTGTGTGATTTATATCGGGAGTTCATTTATTAGATTCCTTTCTTTTTATGTCTTACCGTCACTTGATATTCTCAGCTGTGCAAGCAAATATGCTGGTGAAATTTTGCCAAGCATTTGCAATGCTGACCAATAACCAGGTCTGCCTGACACACAGAAGATTTTATTCATCTTCATTGCAAAAGAATTACAATTCCTCATATAAACAAAAATAAAGAAAGAAAACGGATTCAACAGAGCAGCTGTCTCCTTGTTTAGGAATGTCAACAACAATGCTTAGCTATATCTTTTAATATCTTTAGTGCTAGAATATTTCTAGTTAGACCGCATGCCCCAATTGGTCAGGTATTATATGACTAATATACTGGAAACATGAAGTCCTTGTACTGCAGAAATGAATTCCACTTTAAATTAAAGTTAAAATGAGGGCTATGGGTGTTTGAATAAATATTGCATTTCATACTTGCCATTAATGATTGTGTAAATGTGGTTTTTGGGTTATTACCACAAGGCTTTAATTTCAGCCATGGCAAGATGTCACCAGTAAAAATCAGATTGTACGAGCAATGTGCACAAGGCATTGCAATTGTGTTAGAAATATTAAAACCTATAATCTTGTCTTGATTTAAAACAAATGTTTACAGCTGTGCACAGGTTGGCTACTCCTCCAGCCTTCATGGGGATTCACCTGTTCCTGCATTTCTCTAAACAAGCTGTTCCTTGGAGTTTTTAATCTTATGTTGTGATGTATTAATCTAATATTTTTTTGTTCTTCTTTTGAACTTCAAGTGAACCATTTTTCTATTATTAATTCATAGCAGCAAAACAGTCTAATTTCCCCTCCTACACCACATCGTCTTCCACCTGCAGCTATTTCATAGCATATAAAATTTTAGGTGTTGCACCTTGAAATGATGAAACTAATAACCACTTTCCCACAGTCACTGCGCGTGTTGTATTTTGTCTGATGGGGCTGAAAAAGCCTTCTGTAATGCTAGAAATGTAACTCTCATTTGCGCAAGCAAACCTTGATGCCTTTTCTCAGGGTATTAATGACTCATAGAACCACAGAATGGTTTGGGTTGGAAGAGACACTAAAGCTCATCCAGTTCCAACCTACTGCCACAGGAAGGGATATCTTCCAATAGACCAGGCTGCTCCAAGCCCTGTCCAACCTGGCCTTGAACACCGCCAGGGATGGGGCAGCCACAGCTTCTCTGGGCACCCTGGGCCAGCGCCTCAGCACCCTCACAGGGAAGAATTTCTTCCTTATATCCAACCTAAATCTCCCCTGTTTAAGCTTGTACCCATTACCTGTTGTCCTCTCTCTACAGTCCCTGATGAAGAGTCCCTCTCTGCCATCCTTGTAGGCCCCCTTCAGATACTGGAAGCTGCTATGAGGTTTCCACACAGCTTCTCTTCTCCAGACTGAACAGCTCCCATTTTTTTTAGCCTGTAGATTCATGGATATATTTGCGGCAAGGACTGAACAAATACTTTTCAAGCATTCATAAAAGTGGTGACAGGATTTTCACTGTAAGCGATGTAAGTGTGAGCAGATGTGTCTGTACTTGGAACGTGTTGTCTGACTGTCAGGAAGGATTAGACACCGGTGGCACTAATTTTTTGCTGTAATTAAAGCCAAAACCACAGAACTGATGGAAAAAAAAAAAAATCTCCAAATTTTACATAGTTGACTTAAAGAAGGAAAGTTCAGGATTTTTCCTAGAAAGCGTTTGTAAATATTCTGAAGTTACAGAAGAGAGTACTTTTTACATTGTCTTGTCTCTTGTAGTAACCAAGTGAGGTTGCGTGTGTGTGTTTTTAGAAAAGCAAACATAACAGTGTCTTGTAAAATGGTGTTTTTTTAATGTAGTCATTTTCCATTAAATACTGCTGATCATTCTCTAGTTATTATATTTAAGAGGAAGAAGAAATTACCTTCTTGCCAATGAAGAATATGTATCATTGATAGGCAAAAGTCGAAAACTGAGTTGGTGGGCATCATTTAGAAGGAAAGCTGCTAGATTAACTTTGCCTGTAGAAAGACATAAAAATATTCAGCACGATTATATTGAGTCGGTTTTAAATTACCAGTTATTTCTGATTATTTTGGGAAGCTCAGGCTAGAAAAGGAATTGAAAATTTCAACTCAAAATGCGATAAGGAAGCTTTACAATTTGTATATTAAATGACATTATTAAATCCATGAATGTATATTGTTTTATTCGAAGAAAGGCTTTCTGTATGCAACAGCACATCAAAGAACGGATCTTCACAAGGAAAACTTTATAATAATATTAAGTTGTTCATTGCATGACCTATTTAGAGTACTCAGACACTTCTTGTTGTAGACTACATAATTAAATTTTAAATGGAACATGATAAAGAAATTATACTGGTGATCTCCAGAGATTTGAATACCCTATTTGGATCTTTACAAGAGCGTAGCAAAGGCATACTTTAAAATTTAATAAAGGTCTGGCCTATTTTTTTTCCCCTTTTAGATGTTCTATAGCTGCTATGGCAGTCCTGTTTGATACTGTATTTGCTCTCAGCGCTACATAGATGGTACCTGCTTTACAGACCAAACTAAAAGTATTAGAAGAAACACAGCTTAAGAAATCCCCTATTTAAACATATTGCAAAACAATTAAAGAATGAGGATAGTCTCCTAAAATCTTGTGGTGACCAAGCTTGTCACCACCCTTTTGCAGGCCAGCATCTGAGCTAAGCAGTTGAGGGTAGTCGTAAATGAGCAAGGTGGAGTGCTTGAGCACAGTGCAAAGCCCTATGAGCATGAGGGAGATGATGTTTGGAGCTTAAATAAGAAAATACTCAGCTTCAGTATCAAAGGAATGATTCAGTCTCTAGTCACTTCTGTTTGTTTCTGTGAAAGTTGCTTTATATTTAAAGAAAAACAAATATTTTAAATATAGGCTAACCACGTGGATTATTTATTTGCTTAATGCTAGGTTAGTAATGATAACAGAAGTAAATCTGGGCTACTTTTCCACTTTTGTGTAGTGGCTCAATTTCACATTTCACTCGAGAGGGGGAGTAAAGTTTAAGTGGTCACTTCCTCCTCTGAACTGTTCTTTCCTTACACTTAACAAAAGCTCGAGAATAATTTGCATAGATTTTTTTCATACAAAAACTTTTGTAGACTTTAAGCAGCCCCTGCTTAAATCTTGAGCATAACTCAAGAAAACTTGTATTTTGAGGTGAAGGCCATCTTAAAACTGCCCTTAAGAAATTTCTTTAGAGGGGTGGGAGGAAATCTGCAATAAAATATAATGGCATGGATGCATTGGTATAAAAAAGGTCAAGTATTTTCAAAATAGATATTTAAACCTTCAGCTTTTCATAGAATCATAGAACAGTTAGGGTTGGAAAGGACCTTAAGATCATCAAGTTCCAACCCCCCTGCCATGAGCAGGGACACCTCACACTAAACCATGCCACCCAAGGCTCTGTCCAACCTGGCTTTGAACACCGCCAGGAATGGAGCATTCCCAACTTCCCTGTGCAACCCATTCCAGTGCCTCACCACCCTTACAGTAAAGAACTTCCTCCTTGTGTCCAATCTAAACTTTCCCTGTTTAAGTTTTAACCCGTTACCGTTGTCTTAGAAACATAACAATTAGCAAAACAGTGGTCTGGAGTAGGGCTTGAATTTTAAGCCCTCTTGAGTTATGAACTTATTCTCTGCCTTTCCATTTCTGTAATAGTGGCTAAGTTCCATTTACCACAGAGACTTGTGTTCTTGCAGGTCTACAGCATTTTGAAAGTAGAATAAGTACTGAAGTCACTTCTGTACTTTTGAAAAATGTTAACCTGCAACTTCACCATTATTTAAATCTAATGCAACTAAGCTTTTATCTAAAGGGAGAAGAAGAATTGACAACCCACCATATGACAAGCAAAATGAAATCTCTTGATCACTAACTGTCAGCAGTCTTTCTAATACCATTGTGTTAGGGAATGATATGTCTTCCAAGGAGCTAAGTACACAAGGTTTTGAATCATTTCTGTCTTGACAGCCTAACACAAGTAACTACTTGTAAGAGCTCGGATGAATTATAAAATCTATGTGGCTCAGTAGAGTGAGTTAATAAAACATCTATGAGCATTTTAATTACTATAAAATGAAAAGGACTATTTCCTGACAGTAATAGGTGCATGGACTAAAGACCTATTTGACATTTCAATTGCTTTCTTCACTGCTTTTGCATGGATCGTGGAGCTGGGGTTAGCATCTGTGTTTGCTCTTCTGCTTCCCTTCCAGTTAAGGTCTTCTGCCAAGCAGTTTCTCTCACTCTGAGAACACCAGATTATGCCTTTCACCCCTCATGTTTCATATACTGTAAATGTCCTCTCATGTTGCTAGTGCTGCTTTACCAGTCATCACAGGCTTGCATACTCATCGACCTACACCATACGTGTGTCTCTGCCAAACTATGACAGAATTGTCCTTATCTTTATATAATGTTTACTAAAGTTTCATTCTCTCTTAAATGAAGCAGGGATTTGGCATAGTCCATTTGTGACCCTATCTTTTAATGGAGAAGTTCTGCTTTCCAACTCCAAATTCCTTCTCAAAACTCACTTTCATTAAGAGGCATATAAATAATAGGTCAAGAAAATGTTGTTCATCCCCGGTGTCAGGCAGTGGTAGCTGATAACATTAAAATCTCTTGAATGTCAAGCTATATGCAGCTAACCAGAGTCAGTCTTTGGAAATGATATCATCTTGTATCTTTTCTGAAACCACACCATTAAAAAGAAAAGAAAAAGATTACAGCCCTCGATATTTAGATCTTCTCAAGTCAACTGTCTTAAAGAGCAGGTTTTCCATATTTTAGATGCCTACTATTTCCTTCAGAAAATCATTATTTTAAATTGAGACTTGAATTTGAGTAACCATTCCCTTAAAAAAAAAGAAAAAAAAAATATGTTTGACTTTCTCTATGCCTCAGATGCTTATTTCCAAATACTCTCTTCTTTTATCTAACCTTTTTTTTCTATACTGCAAGCAGGACTGCCTGTTACCCATTGTATGAGCTGTATCGGAATGCCCTGATGTTGTTTGGGTTTTCTGAGGTGCTGTAGTATAAATCACAGTAATTATTTGGGGTAATAACAAGTTTGCTGTTAGTGTAAGTGAATCTGGGTTTTTTTGTTAGGAAATAATACACAGGTTGTCCCTTCACTATTCTGGCTTCTATCTTTTCTAAGTAAAGCTTCAATATCATTAAAACATGACATGGATTCATTCCATCTAGTAGCTATTGGAATTTTTTGTTGTTGTTTTGCATCCATTTTGAAATATGTTTTTTACAGCTAATGTTAATCTTGAAACACACTTATGTGCAATCTGATCTGTTTCTGAAGAGATATTTTAAAAATCTTAAGAGGAGCCCAAGGAGCATGGAGGTGATTATCCATATGTGCTTACTGATGACTTGCATTCAAAAATTACTAAGATACCAATGGCAGGATTCACATCACCTAAATTTAGCTACCACAAAAGTCCTCAGTCTGAAGAACCAAGGAAGAATTGAAGAGAAATAGGTACCTCATCTCAGGACAGGGTGAATAACCTTGGGGAATTGGTTTTCTTTCTTCATTGCTGAAAGCTGAGCCTGGGGGAATAGCATAGTCTAAATGTTTCACCTGATGAGAGCTTTAATTTAAGGTGAGTTCTAACAGCCTGAGTTTTATAAGTGTTAAAGTGCCAAATGACGTAAGCTGATGCCTACTGGAGTTTTGAGGACATTGCCATGCTTAACCTCAAAAAAACTTTCAATATTTGGTACTTAAGTCCCAAATATAGACCTGGGAAGGGGGGGGAAAGTCAGACGAAAATGATGGTTGGACTTGATATGGCTCTGACCCAGAAGGCAGTAGCTCTTCTCACAGAGCAGAGCCCTCAGAAATCACAGTCTGAAACAGTTCCTAATTTTACATAGCCTTTGAATCTTAAAATGAGTGTAAGTGATTTTACACAGCATTGGGTTTTGAACCCACAACCATTTTCATCAGCCACTGTTAGCACCTCTCACAAACGCTAATGGATTTGATAGCAAACCTTTATCTTAAAAGTCTGGTAGGGCTTTCATTTTTATTCCCTGTTGTAAAACTGTAAAACTAGAGACATATTCTCTTCTTCTTCTTTTTTTTTTTTTTTTTTTTTTTTGGCTGTTATTCACCTTTACCAGACTTCCAAGCATCTTTTTAACTCGCCTTATAAAGCACTGCCAGCCAAACGTGGCCAAAGAGGATAATGTGCGGCAAAAATGAAAGGACTCAGATCTATTTTTTTTTTCCATTCCTGAAGGTGAATTCCAAGATCATGATTGTTTTTATTTATACAGTGCCTAAAGAGTGCTAAATACTTTATGGAACAAATAAAAGACCTCTTGTAAAAAGCACGCATTCCTATAATCTAATTTTAGTCTCAAATCAGGCAGTATGAATGCTAAGCAGCAGGGCTTGAAGAAAAATGGAAGGTATATGAGGGCTACACTAATAAGATTGAGCAGTTATTTATGTTCATTATCTGTTCCACTTAATAGCGCTGCAGTATCTTACTGGTTTATGTTAAATTTACATTGGTCTGTGGAGAAGATTTGACTGACACAGAATGGTATTTCTTGGGTTTGCTTAAAAAATGAGCCTTTGAACAGCAGTTGGAAGGAAGATAGAGAAAAAGGCCATTACAGACGGATTTTGAGAGGCCATTCCAATGTAAGAAACAGCCAACTAACTTAAAATACAAAGCTTTTCATTCCCATCCTCGCTTCATTTACCAGCTCAGTTGAAATATTTGTGCTCCAAGCTGGTCATTCATGTGTATCCTTAAGTGTTGCTTTAGCACTTAAGATCATCAGCACAATGTTATTGAGAAAGTCAGTGCAAAGCATTAAACTTGTGGGAATAACTTCAGATATATAGGTATGCATTTGTGCATTTGGGGGAAGGTGTACGTATACCAGCTTCTGGAGAATCAGAGCAGCAACTGGAGTCAAGGAGAGCTTTGTTAACATTGGTGGAGTTGATAAATTTTCTCTTAATACCTTTGCAAGGCATGTGTCACATATTATATATATGTGTGTGCGATTATATAATGGTGTACTATATGTTTTGTAAATAGTTAGAAATTAACTGCTGATTATTTTGTGTATCATCCTTACCATTGGTCCCAGAACAGCAGTAGTAAGATATATGGATGGGGCAGTGTCAGGAGACCCACACTGATACTCCTAAGACAGCAGAGACTCCAGTTCAGTACTCTCCTCAATGTTCTTTGCCTTCTGAGAATTGCTTTTATTTATGAAGTAATAGCTATTGTAACATTTACAAAAATTGCAACTGTTTGGATGGTTCCAACAGATTTGCTGTGAATTACAAACAAGTTTTACACAATCCTGAGTAAATTATTTAAAGAGGTTTAAACAAACCCCAGGAACCAAACACGTTCCTCAGTGCTCAAGGTTAACAGTTTATACTTCATCTACATTATATTAAAAACATTTTTACTGGATCCCATAAACGTTGCACATTTTTAAAAGGCAATGATCACAGTGGGATTAGATACGTTACATAAAGCCAGACACAAGGCCTGCAAACAGCAATTGGTGGCTGTTTTGTACTTTCTGAGGGTGCTGACTTGAGGCTCCTCCTGTGAGATGATGTAGTTCTTCTCTGTGCCTTGCCAATAGAAGCAAGGCAGCCCCTAAAGTTTTTCTGTGGTCAGCAGAAGACAACTGTGAGGCTCAAACTCACGTGTTTGGAGCAGCGTCTCAAAGTGGTGCCATAATTCTCTTACCAGCAGTGATATTTTGCCAGTTTGGAGCCACTGAGGACCTACCCCACTTTCTGTGTATGTCCTCCCAATGTATTTTGCAAGTTGTGCCCTACGCAGCACTTCTTCAACAGCAAAGTGCCGGTGTGGCACTTCTCTTAGCTGGGCTATAATGGAAAATATTTTTCATTGAGACCCTTGGAATTTTTAGAGCTTTCACATCGTTTTCTGCAGGGAACATTTAAGCCTCAGCAAAGCCATGATGTTGTAGAGTTGGATGCAAATCATGTTGGCTTGCCATAATCTAATCTTAATGAATGTCTGTGGAGAAAGAAAGAGGGAACGCAAGATTCTAGGCTTCACCTGACACACATGAAAAAAGAGAATTGACTTTCAGCCTTTTCTGATTATTTTGCTTTTGAATTTTTAGATACTAATCTCACAATGGTTCACGTGCTTAATTTTGGGGAATAGCCCTGCTGGTACCAAAGTAACTGCACAAGTCAGTGAAATTTTAGCTTCAGTGTTACAGCTTGCTCATTGCCATGAAATAAATATCACCTTATTTGATCCTGAGCTTGTCACTAAGACTATATAGGCAGCTCTACTTGATCAAGAAAGAAGAATATACACATAACAACTTGGGTTTGGTAGCATCCTCTTGAAACATGAATTGAGAATCATAAAGTCAAAGTTTAACATAAGGACCTAAATGGCTCCTAATGCAATTTAGATAGATGTTTTGGGTTAAATAAGAGTACTGGAAGGCTGCAGGTGCCACTGACTTTGGTTCAAAGGGCAAGTGTGCTTTTCTGAACCAGGCTATTAATTCGAGCTTTTAAAAAGTGGCTGTGACATTTAGGAAATTGGCGAGGGCTTGGAGCTCAGGAGCCCATCTTTTAACTGGGTATTCAAAAGGTATTTTCTTTATTGATATGTTCTACTGGGGGGTACAAATGCACTTGAACCGATGATCTTGTGAATGCCACAGAGACTGTGTCTTTTCTCAGTCGCTGGTAGCTTTCATTCCAGGATTGCATGGTGAAGTAAGCAGAAGTTCCTAAAAAGTTTAATATAACAAAAAATGAAATAGTATTATTCATGTCATGAGTAATTGAATCCGCAGATGTTCTCATTCTGTATCAATGGCTGGGGACAATATGACTCTAGATAGACGGTGACAACATGCATTGATTTCTTTCTCTTTTTTTCCTTTTTTCTTTCTCTATTTTTTCAGTTCCTTTTCAAACCTGCGAAGCGACTGTGGAGTTTTCGGGTTGTTTTTTTAGCTGATTGCTTGGAACTGACACTACAGGCTGTGCAGCTGTAAAAAAGACCTTCTCATTTTCATTGAGAGTAAATAAAGTATTGCAGAAATAGCATTGCTTTTTTTCTGGTCCTGCCCTTGTGGATATAAACAGAGATAAAGCAATTGAATTTGGAACAGCGTTTTCAGGAAGAGATGGTTGCTGCTAACGCTGAATATTCAGAATATAATAATAAAAGTAATCATGTTGCTAAAAAGCCACCTGTTACTTCCTTCAGTTTTTATCTAAAGAATAGAGTTCAGGGTTTGTGTTTCTGAATTTATAGCAGGGATGGGAAGCCCAGTTCCTTCAAATCCTTATTACGTGTGCACGATAGTAATTCCTTATTAAAGTTGAGTAGAGAAAGAAACGATGCTCGCTAACATTTCCAAAGCTGTAAAAGATGAATGTTTCCACGAAGGAACAGTAGAAAAACTTTAAAGTGCTTGTTAAGGCATGCACACAGAGTACATACAAGCAATAAGTCTGTTTTGCTGAACTGTGAACTTTCACTGAGTAATTTCTCTAATAACAGAATAGATATTGCACCTCTGACCCCAGAGGGGCTGCAGGCTCGGTGCAGCAGCCAGCCCTGGCATCAGCAGAAACTTGTGCAACCAAAGCACGGGCTGCGTGCTGAGTGGGGGGAAGACAAGGAAAAAGGTGGTAACAGAAGAAACTTGACATACAACTTGTAAATGTCCTGGCTGATTTAAGCAATCAGAGAATGATTAATGGTGACGGTACTTTATTTATCGATTTCCGCCTGTCCATGACCTATTCTTCAGTGGAGCTGCACAGCTGTGGCCATAGCTGTGTGTTTGACAGCTACCTCCTCATTCCAAAGCAAGCATTCAATCCACTATGAATGTACAGTAGCAGAAATTTTTAATTGGCATTTTCATGTTAGCTTTCTCTTCTGGAAATGATGCAGCCGTGATGTTTTTCCTTTGTGTTATGGAGAATGCCTGTGGAAATAACCGTTCAGTAGCTGGAGCAGGAAGTAAAAAAAACCCCACAGTATCCCTCAGGATAATGCTGCACATGCAGAAATGGGAAAAGAAATCATATAAGAAAAACATTCAGTTAAAGCAGCAACTTATATCTTCTATTTCAAAACTTGCAAGGTGAAAAAGAGTGATGTGGTTTAAAGGGGATATTGATTTGGCTGAGCTATGCGTGAACTTATGCTACAACCTCAGTGCTTCTCTGGTCTCTGAACCTCTTAGAATTAATGCAGGGGTTTTAGATTGATTGCTTGAAGTTTTTTCTGTACAAACCACGAGGCTGATGAATGGCAAGTACTGTGGGTGATTCAGAAATAAATAAAGAAAGAAGTTAACCCGAAGGACTGAGAGCAACTTTGTCAGTTGTACTTTCTTGTTGTGCTGTGTAGTTAGAGCAAGGTAGCTGGAGATTCTATCTCATTTCTTCTGCCTTCTATTTCATCTTGTGAGTGATTGACTTTCTTCAGCAGCTCCATCAGGTAATGTGACATAAATGGGAAATAAATTCCCATCATGAATTTGTCTCACAGTGCCAGGGACATAACAGACATTCCAGGTATTCATCCATTTGAAAAAAAATCAGAGCTCAGGCAGATGCTGGAAATCTGGCAGTCAAGTTTGGCTTGCTATTCTAATGCAGGTTTTGAAATGTTTGTCTTAAGTAGGTGATACTTTATTAACTTGTGGGATGCTGTGGGGCCTTGGTGGTGGGTGCCGGGTAATAGAAAATATGCAGCAGGAGCTGTTTATTATTTAAGGAGCTCTTAACACAGCAGCGTTCAGTAGGAAGCCAGTGGTTCATCGCTTCATCTGGTATTATGTAGCAGCTGCTTTGAAAGACAGGCTGGCAAAGGGGAGAAAAGGCAGCTAGGCAAAGAAATATCTGCAGGAAAATCTTCTCAGCCCCTACTCAAACCTCTTTTCACAGAAATAAGATGCTTCATACCCTTGTTTTCTATGGGGCTTAGGGCTTTTATAACTCCTGATACTCTACTTTTTCAAGAGGTACAGACGTCCAGTTTTCTTCTGACTTTTAGCTGTGATGATTTCTTTGAATGAACAAAAGACAAAAACTTGTTTCCTTTTGTAAATTCAATTTGGATTAACTTCATTCTCCAGGACAAGACACAGATTGAAGGAATTATAGTTAGAATTCACCAAAACAATGAGTAAGGAAATAAGGATTCCCAATTAATAAGGAAAAGCCTAAATTACTTTTTTTTTCTCCTGTTTGCCTGTATTCTGCATGCATCAAAGCTGTTCTCTTCTGACCTTCTAAAGGCTTACAAAATGAATGGTCTCTATTTATCTTATGGTGAAGCATCAAGTCTAATATAAGACCATCAAAATGTCCAAAGCAAAATGATACATAAAATAAAACAGAAGTCCAAAACCTCCACCAAATCCATCTTTGGTATTATTCTGCCTATGTAAGAACATCTCAGGGTAACTTAAGAGACACAATTTGCCTGTGCCCAGTAATGCCAGCACAGTGCTCATCATTGGATGCTTCTCTCACCATGGTTTTTAGTCTTCTGTATATGCAGAAATGCTCAAAATGTGCTTTCAAAAAAAATCTTTTCCAAACACCAGTGTCTTTTACTGGTATTTCCTGATTGAAAAAAGGGGCTTTTATCACATATCCCATATGTGCTTTATGGTGCTGAGACTTGATAACTGAGATATGAATTTATAATGAAAAATCCTCCAGGGAAGCGTGCAGATGTACTGTGGAAAGATACTGACACTTTGTGCTTTATTTGTAGGGAGGGTATGAAGAATTTCTCCCCTTCTTTTGAACAGAAAAGAACATTAAATTGAAAAGTAATCTCGTGTCTCTTGTAAAACTCCTGAAGATATATGTCCAAGTGGTGGCTGAAGGATGTCCACATTAAAATGGTACTCTGCAACACATCAGCCTAAAATATGGAAAATATACCTGATCACTGATGGTATCGCTGTCTCCTTTCTTTCTACTAAATATGAAAGAAAAATAAATCTGAAGCCTTTGGAATTTGAAATGAATCTTACAGCTAAGGAAATTCAGCAAGATGCTAGTAAAGGGGGCTATTGATGCCATGCTCCATACTGGAAAGCTGTCTTGTGATTGAATGCAAATGTGACTTAGATATGTAAATCATATTCAAGGTTTCATCAGTAAGTCTTTAATATATCTAGAAACTATCTTAAAGCATTTAAATAAAATGCTAATTGAAAGTATGGAATAGTGTTAGCAAGCTCTTTCAAAGAAAGCTTCAATTCAAGGCACGTAACAAGGAAGCAAGCGCTCTGATCTAGTCAAACAGAACCTCCCATGGTAAAAACCTATAATTGTTTTAAAGTTCTCTAAAAACCTACATCTCTGTTCTCATCTCATCCCACACACTGTGATATTCCTTATGTTCCTCACTCTCCTCTTTCAGAGCTGACTTTCTTTGTAGCCTTCTCCCACTCCCAGCGTGCTGCCTTCTTTCACCTCCTACGCATGGAGCTGCCTCCTGCTGCCCATACAACAAGCACTTTTCCACACATCCCAGCCCTTTCCTTTCCTTGAGCTTGTCTGTGCTGAATTCCGTACGAAGCCATCAGGATGTCTTACCCTGCACCAAAATCCAGAAGGTGAACTTTGTTTCCAAACTGAGGAAAATCTCAGTAATAAGCTAAGCTCTCTTCTGAGAGCAGTCATCAGATGGAGCAAATGACTGATCTTTGTATTTAATGACACCAAACCTATTTTAAAGAATAAAGACAGAGGGGCTGAGCTAGACTGTAACCCTCTAGTGCTTATGGAAATGCCTTCACAAGCAGCAGGGCAGTTCTCAGCAACGTTGACTTTAGTGGTTCAGCTTCAATCAACCTGCATTCAATTCATCAACAAAAGCTTGGTATTAGTCCTAAGAGCTAGAAGCGTGGGAACACAGAAGCACGAGCATCTCTTGCTGCAGCTCTGGTTTTGATTGTCACTCCTTACCTGCTCATTAAGCAGAGCGATTTTGGAGGTATTTGGAAAGTTACCTTCCTATCTGCAGATGGTCTGCAACAGTGACAGCAGCTGTTCCAAAAGCAAGCGTGAAGGGAGGTGGTGTCGCTTCTTTGCTATGTTTACAAATTTTTAACAAGACTACTATTTAAAGTATGTTCTTTTGTGGCTGCATGCAATATGTTATCATCTAAATGCTGCTGGATTGATGGAGGACATCAAAGGGATGCGTCACGGAAAAATTTCTCTGCTTTGGAGTGGTTTCTTTTAGAGCTTGTGTAAATCTCATAGTTTTGGGCAGAGGTTGCATGGAATTAATACTGTAACCTGTGACTTGTGCTCTCATGACTGGGGGGGAAAGAAGGGCAGCCACATGATAGTGTTCAGCTGACAGGAGTTTACAGAAGGCGGCTGGGGAAGTGCTTGAGTTCAGGAAAGACATAATTCCACACTGAAAAGTGAAAAATAAGGAGGAATAAAGCACATTTCAGTTTTGCATGTTGAATGTGCTTTTGATAGCAGAGGAGAATACCAGCTTGGAATGATTTTCATGGTCTTTTATAACAAATCTCAGCAACCACAGACTGAAGGAATTGAGAGTTGTGCTATGCCTTTGGGAGCCCATTGGAATACTGGGATGCTCTTGCATGACTCTCCCCACCTCTCCGAGCAGCAGCAACTCAGGCCAGCTGTGCTGCTTTAACTGCGACACCTCATGGCATGACCAAAATGACAAACCTATGCTGGTGAGACTCAGCTCTTAACGGTGTCAGGACCGTATCAACCCAAACCATACATGAGGGGTGAAAGCTGAGGTCCTGCTCAAGCTCTTCAAGTAGAAGCTTCTCAGTTTCAGTGTATCCTTTCTGTTGTGCTTTACATAAAATGGTTGCCACTTAAGATGGTTGGGTTTTTGGTGCTTTGCACTTCAGCTGCGAATGGAGGTTTCTGACTGTCATTCTATAGGAAGTGTTCACAGGAAAAAAAGAAGAGGGGAATGGATGTAGTCAAAAACTTAAATATAAAATCTAAACATTTGGTAAGGAAGTGAAAATCCAAACAGCCTCATTTCCATTGGAAGCATGTTGAGTTTCCATGTGGTTCCCCACTCCTGTGACTCATTTGCTGGTGTTCGTGTTATTCCCACTTGGCTTTGAAACACTTCCCCACCTTCTCAGGTGAAGGGATTCATCCCACAGTCCTTTACGGATCCATATTGAAGTGAGATGAATCATTCCTGTCTGTTTTCACTGTCGACTTGAAGGGTACCTACGCAACAGGGTTCCCATGGAAAAGTCCATGGTGGAAACAGGTGAAGTTAAGGGGGAAAAGTTTCACTGTTGTCTTTGCCATCATTTTAATGAGACTGCAATTGCATTTCTTGAAATAACCCAGGGAGTGGGGACGTGTCCCACTGTGTGGTACCACTTGGTGAACCACGCAAGTTAGGCTGATGCATTGAAGGCTGTGGTAAAGTGAGAATGTGTTGTGTGGTTTGGGGCATTAAATGTTAATGAATACATTTTGGCTAGTGAAATATACTTATCTTTCTGTCATTTCTTGAATAGTGCTTGCATGTTGGGAAGCAGAACTAGAAAAATGCATTGAAAAATTGCACTTTTCTGAACTTGTTTAATCAGAGGTCAGTAAAATGTAAATGGGAGAAAAAGAGCTGATGTAGATGCTTTCAGCTTGTGTAGATTCTGTATGAATACAGGAAATTCTACAGTGCAGGGCTCAAGGTTATACAGGAGTTCACTCAAAGACGAAGGTGAGTCGTCTGTGGCTGTTACCCGTTAGGGCAGGTAGAAGAAAAGATCATCATTCTCTGCAAAATCAAAAAGCCAATATTCACAAGACCGTTCCTGTATGTATTACAGCTTACAACCGCTCCATATAAGTTTTGCTGTCTGCTGCCATCCCCCTAACCTTTGAATACACCTGTGTAATTGAATCAGAGAGTAAAGGTCTGTCATGTACTTCTTAATACCCTTGGACAGATTGCCATCTCATTAGAAAGACCCGTCAAAGTAATTCAAGAATGGTAAGGTGCTAATAAGACCCTGGCTTTAAAAATGGATTGGCTGAGTGGAAAGTCTGGCAGGACCCCAGGACGAATATCTGGCCACAGGCTGGAATTATTCCTGTGCTAATCTGCTTGGTGTGTTCAGAGGATCTACTTGCATCTTGTGGAATTGGGAGGTTTGGAAGCTGCTGACCCATGATGAGCTCCCATCTGTGGATCCAGCTTGCTACAATGATGTCTGGCTGGTGGCTAAAGGGTTTGTTGTGTTCTGCAGCTACAGTCCATGGGCCAGGGCATAGTATATAAGTAGAGGCATATCCTGAATATGCCCAGCCCTAAAGTGTATTTACATTTCACCAGGATGATGTATAGGCTTTATGTAGCTCTGATTGCTGTGCTGAAGTGAGCTGTTGGAGCTTATCAACCTAACTTTATTTTTCCTATGCAACCTTGGGAGGGGAATCTTTGGATTTTAGAAAGGGAATGGCAAAGAGAGAGCTGACAAAAAATCAGAAACTGCACTTCACTGAGAAGTGACTGGGCACAGCTCTTTAAAATACAGAGTTTGCAGTTGTACAGAATTGATCTGGAAAAGATGCAAATTCCATCCAGAGCTAAATTCAGATTTAGATTTAAAATGCTACTCGCACGGGCACCAACTAATACACTAGCCAAATTCACTCCATTATTAAGTTAAGAGACTATCAGATGACCCCCATGAAATGTATTAACATAATGTCAATAATGAATCTTTGAATAGGAAAGCATGGAGGGAAATGTAAGCAGAGTTTGTAATATGGTACCGCACTTCCAGCCTGGCTTGTTTCTCGTTTCACAAACCTTTATGTGATGGATCCATCTGTTCCCAGGAGATGAAAGTGTGTTGATGTCATTTTCATGGGAGAGTTTGTTTCTGGGTTGAAGCTTTCTGGAGTTGCCTGAGACTTGGTATTTGTTGCCTGGGGCTAGCTATTGCCAAGACACTTAGCACAGCTAGCAGAGATTGCCTTCACAGGTTGGATGGGCCCTTTACTTATCTCTATCAAGGCTCATTAAAGCTTCAAATCTCTGAATGCACATTCGAAATTGAGTGACAGTAACTTCTGGGAAAGTTTTGTTGAAAAGCCTGGCATAACTGAGTAATTATAATATAGCAGTACTTCATATGCAACTTGATTGTCACAGCCTGTGTCAAGAGAACTCATAATTTCTGAAGGATAAGACCATATGTTCCAAAAAGAGCTTTCAGAATGTGGGATACTTGTTTTGCAAGTTTGGTTTTCTTTTTTTTCCTCTTCATAAAAAACAAACTGTTATGAAATAAGATTAAAAAAAATCCCCCACACTTAATTAAACTGATTCCCCAAGAAGGAGTCCCAAACCTCTTGGATAAGCATGTTCTAATAGCTGTGGTTTCTGGTTTACTTCTGAGTGTAGCTGAAACAAAATGTTGCAAGAGTAGCTGAAAGGACACTGGTATCCTAAATATAAATCTAAGAACATTTTTCTGCTTACAGAGGCTAATGCAGTAGTTAAGGATCTCTTCATGTACAATGGCAGTCACTTTGTTGGTTATAATTGGCCCCTGAAACAAAGTATGGACAGGAGAGTCTATCAAATGCCCAGACAGATTTGTGTGTAATTGTAAATGTTACATGCTGTGGGTTGCATCAGCATTGACTATAAATTCATCATTTTCCATTTTAAGCTGTATTTAATTCACCTATATTGTCCTGAAAACTTCACACTTCTTGAATGTAATGTGGAAAGGTAGCTTGGGCATTGCTGTGCTTAAAAGTCAGAATTGAACCTGAGCTGACATTTCCGAGGATGTAAGAATTATCCTGCTCCAACAGGAAGGAATAATAATGACTAACAAGATCTCAGTCTGCTTTTGGAGACCCTGAATGTACACCATGGTTATATTTTTAGAGTACAATTTTATGTTCATCAGCAATAATATTCCAATAATGGGGTAGTGAAAACCAGCTAGAGTCAGGTTAGTGTCTTGGGGTATTTTTATTCCCAATAAGTGACATGCGCACAGAGAAATGTGATTATCCCAAGAGATTACAATATCATAGACACAAGCACAAATTCGTCAGCTCATTAAGGATGTCCCTGTAAGATTTCCTAATGGTTTTTTTCTGCATTTCATATTGAAGAAAGGTGCCACACAGCAACCAATAAAACCTAGCCTTGCTAGGGAGAGATTTACTTACATTGTTGTGATAAAATAGGATAAAATCACTCTTCTAAATATTTTATTTTCCTAGCTGGGAAACAATCGCATCATCTTAGCCATGCATGCTCAGCTTCTTAATGTTACTGTTAGCTTCCTTTAAATGAGGATAGCATCATATAAAGTCTACATGAAAATTTCCCCATTTTAAATACTTGGAATTTTCTAAATTATATGAGTTCAATTTTACCCGTTTTCTTAACATTGCATATTTCAAACATCCTCTTATTACTATGTTCCTAGTAGATACTTATACAATAAGTGGCAGATACCTCCACTGGAAAGGAGCTATGTAGATTTGACATTTGTTGGGCTTGTAACTTTTCGTGATCCATGATTCACATGGAGTTGCAAATTGAGGTGTTAGATTAATCCTAAGCAACATGTTGTAACTGATATTAGTATCAACCATGTAGACATCCTCATCTGGACTGGCCATTGCGTGATCAGTAGAGAAAAACAGGCACTTTCTAACAAAACTTTTTCCAAGGTAGGTATTTAAAATAGGTTGTATGGAGTGCTTCTTACTCAATATGGAAAAATAGGTGTTGCTACACAGGGAGTCAGAATTAGTCGTTCTGGTGTGAACGCCTTCTCTGAAGAGGTCTAGAGAGCCTAAAGTCATGAGACATTGTACCAGATTGACACTTGATGCTTTATGGGGAGGGAAAAAGTAAATGCTTCCATAAATCCATTCCATTATGCTGTCTCATGGAATAACTTCTAATGGACTGACAGATGCTAAAAAGATCACCTATTTTCCATGATCTGTCAAGTTAATTGGACAGATTCTGTCTATGTTCTTTTTATGTTCAAAATCCCAATGATCTGGTCAGCTGAGTTTTGGCTGACCAACTTGCCCTGTCTGAAGGAAACCATCTTGTCTGTAAAGGCTTCACTGACTGATGTTAAGAATAAGCTAATTCTGTGGAGAATAGCCTCCATCGGGCAGCTCTCTCATAAATGCTAATGAGTAAGTAGCAAGAGGCATTCCAGAAGTGATGTGAGCTGCCTCCACTTAACAAAATACCAACCTTTTTCCTAGTTTCAGCTTGTCCCAGTCTTCATTTCCTAATCTAGGCAAACCACAAGAGAACTGTTTAGCTAATGAATGATTGAAAAGTATGAACTCCAAATTCAGTAAGTCAAGAAGAAAACAAACATAAAACCCCACAGAGATAACAAAATGTATGCTTAAATGCATCATTCAATTATTCTGCTCACTCTTTGCTTCCCATTACACTCTCCTTTGTCAGTACGCAGTGTACCTAAATGGCAATCTCTTTGTGACAAGAAACTTTTCTTCATGCTTTTACCTGCTGGTGCAGAACACTGTTGGTACTTTGCAAATATCAAACAGTAAAAAGAATTGATTGCAAGCAACATATGAATTGCATGATAGTTAGTGAAGCTTCTCAGAATTTTCCCTAGCCAGTACTAAGGTAGCCACCAAAGCTTACAGATTTGGGCAGCACTGATCTTTATGAATGAGAAGGGCAATTTCAGGTCAACTGCTATTAGAAGACTGTAGTTCCCGAAGTCACCAAGGGCTGTACAAGCCACAGAAGGATTTTGATCAATATGGCATTATTCTTTGTTTTTTCTCTCAGGATAAGTCAGCCAGGAATCATATTGCCATTACATGCTTAAAACCTTTTGTCCCCGAGGATGTAAGTTTATCAGGTTTTGTGCTCAAGCTTTGCTTTCTTGAATGTTCTTAGAAAGTTGGTTCATCAGCCTGCCACAATTGGAGCAAAGCAGCTCTTCTTGCTCAGAGGCTACCCTTACAGTAGAAACCAGAAGTTCCCTTGCCTCAAAGAACAGAGCCAACTGCTTTGTCTTGCACCATTCTTAGCAGGTCTCTTTAACTGCCTATAATAGGCGTGAGTCAAAGGCAGAGCTAACATTTGTATTATTAGGCTGCATGGCATTAATGTTTCTTGGGAGCTCAAGATACGCATTTTCAGTGTACTAGCATCTGAAAATGATTGTATGATTCTCCAGAGCCTTTGCTTGGATATTGCAAGCAGCTGTTAGGAAAAAAAAAAAAAAAAAAAAAGAAAATGGATAGTGGTATTGATGAGTCCCATCATAAAAAGATAAAACAAAAATGTCATTACCTTTGCATTGCTGTGTATCTTAAGATGATGAAATGCGACAGTTATTAAGGAAGAAATGGTCTTTTTGCATCCTCCAACTATAGTTTATTGCATATGATTAACACTAGAGTCTTTACTAATTAGCTTTTATGGTCAAACAGTTTTCATGAAGCTGGTTTCAAAGAAATAAAAATTAAACTCCTTACAGCTCTGAAAGATAGAATTATAGAATATGAATGCATAGATGATCTTTACAAGCTAGAGGAAAATTATCATTCAGCAACAAAAGCTATATAAAAAGACCCAGTAATATCTCAGGTACTGCAAAATAGCATGTGTGGCTAAGTGGTGACCCTAGGATTTTACAAATACAGTCTAAGTAGGGTGGGGGATATACAGGATTATCTTTTGTCTGATAGCATAAACTGATGAAACTTTACATATTGCTGCTGTGAATGCAGGTGGTATAGAACTGAAAAGAGCAGGATGCAAAACTTCCTAGAATCACAGAGTGGTTGGGATTGGAAAGGACCTTAAGGTCATCTTGTTCCAACCTCCTGCCATGGGCAGGGACGTAGGTTGCCTAAGGCCTTGTCCACTTTACTCCTCCTTGTAAAATTAAAAAATACAAGAATAGGATGTGGTAGACCAAATTCATCCCATTGGAAGAACTGCCACAAACCAAAATGAGTAATTTCCTGCTCCATCATTTTGCTCCTTAGCTTTTCTTTGCATTGTTTTCTTAGTTTGTCATACCTTCTAATAAATCACTGCTTCAACTGACTTCATCCCACAGTGTTGCACTGCATCTTCTATTTGTAAGTGTAGTGACGAAAGAGCTTTTAAAAGATGCTTACACTGAAATGAGGTGTTTCTTTTCCAAGTTGAACTGCCTTCATTCACCTGTGTGTTTGTGCAGATAAGCTTTACTAAACTGTGGTCCGGGAAATATCCTCTCTTCAGTGAGCATGCAGCAATTGCATTTCACAGAAGGAAGAGGAAGCACTGGATTTAGTACAGTTTTCAAAACAACTTAGTTTTATAGCAGAAAAAAACCCTAACCAACAACATTTAAGCATTTAGGGGCTTTTATCCCAGTCACTACTGGTAAATTTCTGGCTCCCAGAAGATTTAGCAACCCAAGTACTTTTGAAAAATCTATCTTTTGCTCACTGAATCTCATAGATGAATCACAACCATTTAATCCTTTCATAGAAGAAAGGGGAGGTCTTAACTTTTGAGGGGACTACATTTGGAATCAAGACTTCTGTAGTGGACAGCGGAGACAAACCCACTAAACTTCAAAAAGGCTAGATGTCATAATTAGTTTCATTAAATGTGCCACATTTCTGTATCATTAAATCCCTCAGCATATGGCAACTTTATGTCAAAGAGATTCTTAGACAGTTATTACATCTTGAAGATAAACACAAAAGAAGTTGTTCTCATAGGCTGGTTTTTTTTCAATGTGATTTCATAGGAAGGCTTTATTGTTCCAGTTGTATTGTGGATCCCTTCAACAGAGGTTTTTGCAGTTCTGATATGATTTACATATCTCAGATTGCCCAAACACTGTTTTCTTTGGTCGCATTGTTAACATTAGCTCTGTCCTAAGCTAGATTATTCCAGCTCTTAGAACGTGAAGTAGCACATGATGACCATGAGAGACTTTGATTTGAATATTGTCCTCTTGTGACAGGATTTTGGGAGGGTTTGTTGCTTTTAATATGGGTTGGGTTTTTTTTTGGGGGGGGGCAGGGGAAGGGAGAGGTTGTACCTAGTTATACAAATTCTCAGTATTATTGTTAACAAATAAATACATATATAATTGTAGAATCTTACCTATTCAGAGGAGCATCAGACTGAAGGAATTGGAAGCAATTAGGTATATATAGACAATTCATGTTTTCAGAGTGTCTTACAAACTCCATTTTAAGCCAGGTGGATTGTCTCTCAGGATGAGGCAATCTCCACAGTGTCATCCGCTGCTGAGCTCTTGGCTTCCTTTTTTGACCATTGCAGATGTAGGCCAAATGAATGCAAAAACTTACCTTGATTTTGAGATGCACCTTCTACCCTAGAGGTACACTGATGACTGTCAGTTTGTATTCAAGATTTGTATTTTGGTGAGGCACTGGAATGAGTTGCTCAAGGAGGTTGTGAATGCTCCATCCCTGGTGGTGTTCAAGGCCAGGTTGGATGAGGCCTTGGGTGCCATGGTTTAGTGTGAGGTGTCCCTGCCCATGTCAGGGGGGTTGGAACTGGATGATCTTAAGGTCCTTTCCAACCCTAACTGTTCTATGATTCAATGACATCACTATCCAGTAATGAACACATCCAGTAGTACACCAAATTAAAGGACTTGAAGCCTTGGAAATGCCACAAGGAGTTAAATTATGAAATGGCCCAGATGCACTCTATTAATAAAAGAAAAAAAAGCCCACCACTACTTCAAGTGTTTGGAGAAGTTTCTTTAGTGGTTGGAAAATAGGTTCCATTGCTCAAGAGCCTTAATACATGAAAAAGAGCTGGCCCCATTATATCATTAAGAGAATCCACTTCTTATTTACAAGTTAGGATTAATTTTACTGAGGCTTAAATGCTATAAACCCCTGTTGTGTGGCAGAGACTGTGACATTCTGTTACAGGTTAATTTCTTTCCTTGCAAATTAGAAAATAGTGTGACTTGCAAAACAGGGGGAGAGAAAGGGGAAATATGCCAGCAGCTGAGCTTAGACTTCTTTGCCTTTTGGCTTCTTTCATTTTCTAGTCTGCTGCACTTCTTCTTTCACTGATTTGGATGCTGGATGCCAATTTAAATTTCCAGTGCATTTAGCGTCCTACAATACCAGGGGATTGAAAAGAGAATTAAGAATTTAGACGGCACAAAAAAAAAAAAAAAGGATGAAGTATTTTTTCTCCACAGTCCTTTTTATCTTTTTGCTTCTCTGTGATCACAGTGATAACAGAATCCGGTAAACTACAGCCACAGAAAGCCAGTAGCATGTTTGTTTTGCAAAGGTGTGTTTAGAACAGGAACTAGACTGGGCTCCCTCGCGCACAATCTGTAGAGGGCTCTTTCACAGATCAACAGACTATAAGATTACTTTCCTGAATATGAGCCATTGATGGACCCATACGGGCTACTAAGAGTCATGTAAGAGTCTTTTATCCTGTCTCAGCAGGGACATCTTCCCCATGGGCTTCAAGAGAGAGAGGTTTCCTAGCAGCAGATTTAATGGGGGGAGAGAGGGGATGGGAGGAAGATTAATGTTCGTGCCAGTTCCCCACAAGTTTGCAGAAAATACTGGCTAGAGCATGAGTGGCCCTGACTCGTGTCATGCTCCAGCCTTTTCTGTGTACTCAGAGTGGCATATTTTTAATCAAATGTGAAGTACAGCTTTAGCAGGTCGAATGGATTAGCCTTCCTTGTAAATAACTGCTTTAGTCAAGAGTGCAACTTGTATTTTTACACTCTTTCACACCTAAGGCTGTAGCCTTTAACTTCATCAGTTTAATGTATATTTGGAGTTTTAACTGTCAGAGGTGGCAACTATTTTAATAACCATATCCAGCTGAGTTTCAAAGTATGTTCAGTGACGACAGCAAGGTAAGAAACTTCTCATCTGATCTGTCATAAAAGCTTGGAAATGCTTGAGACAAACAGGGAGTGATCTGTTCCTTTTTTAATACCGTATCAAGATTACAGCACTTGTAAATGTGTAAGTTTTCCCTGCTTTGGGCTTTCAAATCTGCCTACATTTAGAGAGTTAATATCCTTGTATTCAAAAGCTGGAAAATCTGTTCATGACAATGTACATAACTGATTTCCTTCCTCTAACGTTTGTTGTTATTTATCAGCATCTCATCAGTCTCCTGATCTTACCCAGCATTGAAGCTATCAAAGAACAGGGGGGATTTTCACCTACCTTATTTCTGGGCCTCTGAATCAGCCGAGCCTCTAATAAAGTTAGGCTGTTCATATCAAACCATCCCTTATCAGTAATGTACTTTGAAAGCTGCTCTATCTGGTTAAATCCCGGTGAAATAATAGACCTCGTACCTGTCACATCCTCAGGCTGCTGTAAAGTGTTGTTGCTTTACTAAAATAAAGAGTTCAGGTGATTTCCGTGCACCAAGAAATTGATGTAAATAGTGGAGATAATTTTAAAAATGGCTTGGTTTTCAGAGTACCTGACCGTTCTATATATTAATCAGTGCCATCTTTCAGTGCCAGACATGATATGAAATTGTTCTCAATTTTTCTTGCAACACAGACTTTGAAAATTTAAATTTTTCTTTTTGGTACTATTTGTAATTAGCATTTACATTTCTGAGCTGTGTTTCAACGTGTTGTTTAGACAAGTTTCCAGGGACTTGTTCATTTTACTAAGTCCGGTTATCAAAAAGTAAGATTACAAAAAAGCCAAATTAAATCAAACCTCAAAACTTTTAAAGCTGTCTTTATAGGAATGTATCAGATTAGAAGCCTAAGGAGAGACAGGAAAATAAAAATTTATCCAAAAATTCAGGGGCTCAAGCAAGTCTCTGCCAATACTCTTAAGACAAGTTTAATTCTATTTGCATAGAAGTAGATAGGAAATGTTAGCATACTGTTAAGTAGAAACCAACACTGACTTCTCTGAAGAGCTTATCATAGATGACTACCTTCCAGTCGTTGTTTTCATGTTGAAATCCTCCTATGTTGCAACACCCAGCAACGTAACTGCAGACAGCAAAAACTCCAGCAGTCAAGATACACTGTAAAATTTCAGACAACAGAGAACAGGATATCATGATAGCTCGACCACATATCGCTGGGTTTAAAATGTGAGACATAGTCCTTTGATTTCTATGGGGATCATCTTCCAGTCATTGCAGTGTAATGAAATTCATTACTTACCATAATAGATTTCATAGAATCATAGAATGGGTTGGGTTGGAACGGACCTTAAAATCATCCAACATCCTGCCATGGGCAGGGACACCTCACACTAAACCATGTCACCCAAGACTCCGTCCAGTGAACACTGCCAGGGATGGAGCATTCACATCTTCCTTGGGCAACCTGTGCCAGTGTTTCACCACCCTCACAGTAAAGAACTTCCTTATATCTAACCTGAAATTCCCCTGTTTAAGTCTGTATATTAAGATTTATATATTTTCATTTAAAAAAATAACAATAAAAAGCAGTGTAGCCCAGTAGTATTGCAAAAGTTGTTGAAGCAAGATCTTCTGGTTCGTATTCCCAACACCTTGCCCATTCCAATCTCTTTTCTATTCCACTGCCTGCCTGTCCATTAAGTAGGAGCAAAACTCAAAGAGTGCCTGGTGTGTTTTGTGCTTTTTTTTTCCTTTTTTAATTTGAATGTTGGTTCAAGGCCATGTTTCAGCAAAGCGTGTCAGCAGTTGTTTAAGTCTCGCTGACTCTAGAGATGAGCGCAGTGTTTCGAGAGAGTAAGGCCTCTGAAGTTCTGCAAAAACACTACATCCTCAGTATAAATAATATCTCTTGTTTTATCTGATCAGTGATGGGCTATGCTCTTTTTGCTTTTTAAAGCAAGTGCCTTCATTTATCACCATCCAGGGACCTATTTGGTTAGTCAGTGGACAGAAAATAAGGCATGAATCTGTTGGAAAAATCATTTGGCTTGTGTAGTCCTGTCTAAATATAACTCCCTGATCAAAGCGCAGAGTGTCTTTTGTAAGTCCTATCCAAAACGGGTATTAGATGAAGAATATACAGAAGCCTTCAGATTTTTGACGATGCCTTTTCAAAGGCATGCCATTCCGAATGTAGCATCATGTGATGCTGTTTGAACTGAGCATTTTGCCTTCAACTTCTTTTTCCTTACATTTGTGCCACTCTACAGAGATAATCGTGTACACAGCTAAAAAAAAAAATAAAAAAAAATAATAGTTTAAAAATTCAATTAAAATGCTGGGGATTTTTAAAGGCTGCTGGAGAAAACCGGTTGCAGTGTTATGTCTTAGAAGTGTTTTATTTATTTATAGCAACTTATGGACATAAATAAACATAAATCGTTGCACGGGTTTGTAGTACATTCATAAACGTAAGGGTTCTTGCAGCTGAAATTATATCCTTCTGAAATGACACTGAATAAAAGCTGGTTTTGATTTAGCTACTGACTAGATTTACTAACTAACTAGTTTATCAGTGTCTTTTAGGTGACTCTTCCTGTTTGGGGAAGAGATGCAGGTGTAGGTTTAAGAATATGACTAAAGCCTGGTGAACCTTTACCAGTTATTAATTGAGCACTGAGATTTGATTGCATTGCTCTTCCAGTGCTGTGGTTTTACAGAACAGAACTGTTAGCTGTTCTGGGGGTGCAGACACAGGAGAGAGGGATGTGCAGGGACTCAAGGCTTTCCTACTAGCACATGTTGTAAGAGTGGGGGCCGGGGAGGGAAAGTTGTTGTTCTTGTAGAGCTGCCACAAACAGTGCTAATTAATACACTGATTTTACAAGTGATGGAAGGGACTTATACAGACAGAATTAATTATTAAAATCTCTTCAAAACACTGTTTCTAAGGTGCTTTGCATGATTATAATATGAACCTGCCCTACAAAGGAGTCGCAGATCTAAGATCAGATTCAGACAAGAGTCATGTGCTTTATCAACAGTTTGAAGATGAATGTATGCACACATCTGGTGAAATTAGGGAGTCTGGTTTGGAGAGATGCTGTCAGGATCAAAGCCTGGGGAGTGCAACATAGTGAGTGAAGTCAACAAGCATCAGGGGAAAATAAGACTTTACTAAGTCAGTCCCAATATATGGGGCTGCTCCCTGGCTTTCAAGTTTTTAATATATTAAGTTTCTTGATAGTTTCATGAACTTTATTGTGGGTTTTTCTTCAGAACGCAGAGAGGAACGTAACAAGCAAATCCAGCTCTGCTTATGCTGGAATTGCACTCTCTTGGTGCTGGATTTTCTCCTAAACTCCCTGCAATAATCTGCAGTAGCTACTCTGTAGTGAGCTGGGTTGTTGGGTTTTTTTTCAGCTGTCTAATTGGGGTTCATGCTTCAGGGACCTATTTTTAGAGTTATGGTGAAAATCAGACCTTGCAGTGGAGAAGAGTTTGTTGCAGATCAAAGGCCAAATTGTTATTTCTTATGCTGGTTTTATTCTTAGCCCTGCATAGTGATGCTCCTCATGTCTGGAGCACAGATAAAAATGAGATATTGATGACTTTCAGACTCCAAAAGCCTTTTGCTTGTCTAGAATACAATTATATAAGTGGCGGTAAGTGATGCCTGAATGAGACTAATATAGGCTCCCTTGCTCCTCATGGCTACAGGTAGGAATGAGAAGGTCTAGGAATGACTATTGAAAGTATTAAGCAATTAAGGCTGGTAGTAAAAAGGGGAGACTGGTTGTTTCTTTTTTTTTTCCCTTTAACTTCATGAAAATCTGAAGCAATGAGTAGCTGCCTTATATAAACCATCAGGTGTGATGATGCATTACCTATATTACTTCATTTAAGAGTAGCTTCAAAAGATCTAATCCACCTTCCCAATCTCATTTGAAGCAGTCGGAGAACATTTAATAATAGAATTCTGTCTTTACAGCCTCAACATTTGTATCCATCTAAATTCATAAAATTAAAAGCAGAGTTTGTGTAATTTGAAAGCAATTTAGTCTACCAAATAACAGTGCACAGAAGGAGGCTCAGCCTCCACTGATAGAGTTATGTCTTTCTACTGGTTAAGTTTTGGGGCAGAATCTGTTCTTGGTTTTATACCTCCATAAACTGACAATGATTTCATTAGTGCCATTACACTTAATCTGTGTAATTCCAGTAAGAATTGAGACCCTGGAGGTTGAAAAGCACAATGTCAAATTGCAATAACTATGAAGTCAATCACTGTATAATTTCCCTTAGGTTTCATGGACAGTGAAGTCTCTGGATACCTGGATAAATTTTGAGTAACTAGGGGAATGTAAATTCTTGGATTTGTGTTGAGGAACTGAGCTTTCAGGGAGGATGTCTGTTCAGTTGGGGCTTTTTTTTTCCAGAGAAGGTGAAAATATTACATTGATTACACGGATGTAATTGATGTGTGGCAGCCCATTTACTGCAAAATAAATCACATCAGAAGAAAAAAGACTTACTTGAAAGTATAATATTAAAATCTGTTGAACTTAAGTGAATCCATTGAATTTCATTGTGAAGAATCACTTGCTTGAAAAGTTACCTAAACTGACACTAACTGTGTGCTGGGAAATGAAGCAACAGAATGAAATTCTGATCTCATTTATACTGATATAATTAAAGAAGATTGTAGGCCCTTTGGTCTTTGAGGTGATCCTTGTGTTTGAGTAAGGCCAATGGGGGCTAAAACTGATATATCCAAGAAAATCACTGACACTGGCGTAAAGCTGCTTTATGGGTAAGAGAAAAGCTGATAAGCAGATAAAACATCCACAATACATTTTTCTCTGGGGGTTGTTCACATAACACACACGAGTGTGGGAATGAGAAGGGTGATTATCTTTTACATTGAAGTCTTTTTATGTCCCCACAGAATATAAAACAGCTATAGGAAAGAATTTACACCTGTGTTCGGTTCCCTGCACATGGTGTCTGAAACATAGAGAGAATATGTGTGTGAATGGGGAGAAAGGCCCATGTAAAATATATCTCGGCACTGAAAAGGGGCTTTTTGCTTTGCAAAGCTCATAAGAAAGCTTGAGCATGGGACTTTGTCCATGTGACCCCGGGATTCCGCTCATGCACTTCCTAGGAGCAAGTATATTAAAGGCAACATGAAATGAAATCCAGTAGCGTTATCCGTAGTGCAGAGGGAGGCAGGAAGGTGGCCTCCCTTTCTTCTTGCAAGCCATTCAGCTCTGCAAAGAGAAATCTGGGGTATTGAGCTAACAGCTGTCCCTGCCGCAGGTGCGTCTGAGGATGCTGCGGGGGAAGGATTCAGACTGGGGCCAGCCAGTGTGGATCAGACAGAGTATCTGCTGTGAACGCTTGTGTGCGCCTCGTAGGGCAGCTGGTGTCACTGGTCCAGTTTTGCTTTGGTGCTTGTTGGGGATCTATGGAAAATCCCATTTATTATCTTACGGAAAAAATAGATCAGGATATGTCTGCAGCTCTTCTATCCAGAGCAGCATTCTGATAGCTGTTTCATCTCTAACTCCTTTAGCGTGGATAAACCTGTTGTTCCCCCTTTACTAAAAAGCTAAAAATTAAAATATATTTTAAATACATTTATATCTATAAATATATAAAAATCTATATTTTTAAGTGTGGCAACTGTGCAGCGCATCATTCCTGTGAAACTCTTTTGAAATGCCCGGTATTTCAGAAGTATCCACTAATTAGGGCTGCCCAACTGGGCCTGATTTTTCAGATCTTCTGAGTGTTTGTTGCTTTCATTGATCTTTAACAGGAGTGGACGGTCAGAGCATCTGAAAATCTGTGAGGCAGGCAGATGAATGTTGATGAACCAGAGGGAGAGTGGGGAAAGAAAATGCTTTGTTTGATATTGCTAATTGTTTTGTTTTGGCAATTAAGTATTTTTTGAAGCAAGTGATTGATTTGGTGAGAGATGAAAAGGGATTAAGTGTGACCCACTGAAACTCGTTTCTAGCCCTAGCTGCTTATTATGAAATTAGTTTTTGTTTCAGAATAAAACACACAGACAGACTTGGTGGTATGGAAACTATCAATTAGCTGAATATACAGAGAAATCCCTTTCTGTAAGATGTCATCTACTTATGTGACAATCTTCTAAATATATTCTTTTGAGAGTTTTAATTATTTGGTGATTTTTTTTCTTTTTAAAGCAGTGATAAGGAAAATAAATAGATGGTGCTGGCAAACAACTGAAAATATTTGTTTACTCTTTTATTTCCCCAAAACATATCCAGAACAAATTCTTTTGGCAATTTTAAAATAATGCTGCTGGTTTGGTCAAGGAGTATAACCCTCTGTCAAGAGTTGTTTTATACTGTTATCATGAAGTATTGATTTTAGTGCCTTTGAGTTAAAGTAATAATAATACCTTGTTGTTTGCTTCATTTTTTTTTCCTCCATCTGAAAAGCTGGGAATTACTATGAACTTAGGTGGTGGGTACAGACTCAAGCAGGAAAGTGTTTCTGTTACTATGATTATCAGATGCACAGACATTACATAGAAAGAGCTTAAGAAGACTGCAGTATTTGGGGCACCTTTTTTTCAGACCTTTTCTGCAATAAATGCCTTGTTGAAACTCAGTCTCATGTATCTCCAAAGATTTGTGACCTAATTTTCCACACAAAACAAAATTCAATGGAAAAAATCAGATCTTAAAAAGTATTTGCTTTAAAGGAACAATGGGGCTTCCCACATACTTAAACCACTTTAAAAAACACAGGAGTACGGAAAAAAAATACCTAGGATCCCCCAAATTTTGGTTCTGTTCTTAGGAACATGTGTGGATTTTACAGAGGGTTCAGAATGGCTGGTGTAGCCCTTTCCACAAGGATGATCCTTGGGTGCCCAGCCAGCCAACCTCCAGCTCCATCTCTGTCGCTTTGTGGATAATTCGTCTTTGTAGCTGCAGCTCTCAGTGCAGAGATGAGCATCTGAAGAGGACATACAGAAGGAGGCAAAGAAGAAAGAAAAAGAAAGAATAGAGAGGAAGAGAACGGGGCTCTTCACAGTACAGCTTGATTTGATGTTTTGCCTGAATCTTCACAAGTGTAAATATTTGACTGCAGTTTTGGTGCTTTTTTTATTCTCCTTCAGGTAAAGTATTTGTTTACATAGCATAACGTTTCCTCCTTCCTCTCTTCTGTTCTTACACTCCACAAGTGAAAATCTGCAGCATTTTTTTTGGCAAGGGTTTAAAGATAATGGCACTATGAGCGTGAACGCTGCTTTTTCTTGAGATTGTATAAATCATTCTCCTTTTCCTACAGGTTCCCATGGAGAGGGGCATTTGAGTTTTGACCCATTTTTTTTTGCAGCCTCACCTTAATGAGAGTCCAAATGGACCTGGAAATCTTGGGTAACAAAACCATTACATTTCTAACGTGAACATCCAAGTTTCAAATTCTTGCTCAGGTGAGATCTTCCTTACACAGTGGAGGGCAATTTAGGAGTTAATGCTGAAAATCTTGCCCTTGACAAGAATAATTAGCACAAGAGTTCTGTTCCCAAGGGAAAAAACATGGATACATCCCTCCTTCTAGGAATCACATTCATTATTTACTGTTTCATCCAGGCACCATTGCCTCCAGCATGTGCCATTACACATGCTCATGGAAGGAGGGTTTGAATTCAGAAGAGTTTACCTTCTTTTTGACAGCTTTTTTGGAAATGAGAGGGACTCTACCATAGGTTTCTGTTGAAGTTGTTTATTTAGAGGGCGGCAACAAACAACTAAACGTATGTTCTTTCAGTTGTGTAGATGTAGAGGCATTTGGTTATAAGGCTTAGCTATACGAAGGTTGCTTTTAAATGCCATAAAAGAAACAAAAAAATTAGCCTTTAAAAATCCATAAACAAGAATACGTGTTGACATTTGGCAGGTTCATACCCCATTTCTGGGATCTTGTACAACAAAACAGTCACAAAGGAGATTTAACACTGCACCATCTCTGGCATTAAAAAGTCTGCCTCTTTTGAGAGACTTTGCTCAAGTATATAGTTGCAAGGTTTAGGAGTAGCTTAATTTGAGCACATTGAAACCTGATGATTGAGTGGAACAGCTTTTCCTAATGCATACCTTGCTCCCAAGGCAGAGAAGATGACTTGCAATTTTTTTTCTTAATGAAAATGGAATAGGAAGGAATTAGGTTTCATAGGCCTGTTTCAGGAGTGCTAATGCAAGAAGCAAATCAGTAATGAAAGTACAGATCTTGTTTTTTTTTGTCATGCAAAAGAAAGTCACTGAACCTGTAATGACTGACAAGGGCGGATTTTCACATTGCTAACAATTTTCTCTGTACATTTTATTATGAAATTACTTGACACTTAAATACCTTAATGAAATTATCAGGTTTAAAAGACCAGCATGGGAGTGTGTGGAAGATGTCATGCTGTCACCTGTGCGGCTTCTCATTAAAGATTCAATCTTATTTATTTTGATTTATGAGTTAGGAAAGAAGGTCTTTTGTAGAATAATCTGCAAACACATCACAATTAGTTGTTTGCACTCATGGCATCTCCAGAACGGAAGGTACCCGCTAGGTTAATGATTTTCCTGCCTGACATTGGTCATATTCCTTGACTTACGGGCCAACAGATGATTCAAAATTGTACTATTCTTTTAAATCACAGAGGACTGGCAAACGCCTCTTATTTGGATGAGGATGGAGCAGATGTGTTGAAGAGTATAGCAAAGCTATTGAAGTAAATAGAAATAATTTGGGGATGGAATTTCTGGCACCCAAAATATTTTCTTGAGCTTAATTGTAGATGTTTTGATATGCTATTAGGAATTTTTAAGCTATATTTGGCTTTGTGTCCATAGGGTCAACTATCTATAAAGCGCTGTTCTCCATCTGTGGAGAAAGGAATGCTTGAAAACTGGGTTTAGTGTCTCCTTGGGTTTTTACTCTGAATTAATCCTTTGGGAATATCATTCTCTCTTCAGTTCATCCATCACAGTCTTTAGGAATGATTTTATACCATTTGAAGAACTGAATCCAACTCTCTGACATACTCGACACTGTGTGATCTTATATAAGTGCTGTCTGGAAAGTAGTATGTAGCTAGACTGAAAAATGGACAGTGTGGGTTTCCATTAGCTGAAATACCTAAAGAATTTGTTATATTTAGAGTTTTGTTCACTTATGCTTAATAGATCTCCACTTTAACTTAGGGAAAATTAGTTTCATTTTCTCTTCCTACCATTAATAGCTATTAGAGTTGAAAATAAGGCTTTAAACATATCATTAAAGTACACTTAAGTAACTTGCAATTGACAATTAACTCAGCATGGTAATACATTATCATAACATTTTCCTTTGATAGGTTTGTCTCTTAAAAGATACAAGGAAAGACAAAGGATGACTTTGTTAGACTCATGTTGAAGTTATTTCTTGTTTAATCTTTCAGATTTTTGTATTTTATCATGAAATGTGTTCCATCCTATATTCAAATACCATTTATTTGGTGCTTGGTGGTGGGCAGTTGTAACAGACTGTGTTGAGGGGGTGTCTGGGCTCTGTTGATTTGTTTCTGTGGGGACAGTGGTCTGGTGAGATGGATACATGGTAATCAAAGGAATATACAGGCAGAATTAAGATCCATATTCAAGCACGTTTGGCTCTCAGGTTTTATTAAAGTCCTCTTCAGCAGAACACACAATAAGTTCTAGGAAAAAAAAAAACCTGATTACCAACGTCTCAGCATAACATACCATGTGTTTTCCCTTTCAAGACAGTAGTAAAACACAGTACTGCACTTAAACTGAAAGCATTGTTTGTCCTGTATGTAAGACCCAGAGTTAACGGTGAGCACATGAGTGTGCAGCTCCTCAGCATGGTGACCAAGGACTGACACTTTCCAAAGCTGAGTTGGAACGTTACTATGACAGTTGCAGCGCTGATGACATTCTCTATTCCTTGCACAGCCAATGGGCATTGACCTTATCCTGTCAAAGCATGTAAAAAGCAATGAGGGCAACACTGGCTTTGTGAAAATTGGACACATTTATGTAGGACATTTCACTGCATTATCATATAGTGAGTTGTAGAAGCGCAGCTAAAATACCTGCTGTGTTGTAAGTTTTTTTTCCATGGAGCTAGAAATGCAACAAAGGCAACTGAGGTCTGAGCAAATGTTTTTTCTAATGCTTTAAAAGCAAAACCACCGGTGCCAGGCATGCAAAATCCCATCAGTTCTATGCCCCCGATCTCCTCTCCTGTTTTCTTGTAAATCCACTCTCAGACATACTGGTTTGAAAATTGTACATCTTAGGGCTCTGCAGCCTGGCATACTGAGCAGTTTGTTTCATTTTGAACACTTTCACCATGCTTAAATCTGCAGAACTTAAAGAAATCAACCTGTTTGCATACATTTGCTGAAGCTGATAGGAGCACAGCATTCCAGTGTAGTATTTCCTAGCTCACTCTCCTCCCATTCCTCCTCAATCATTTCTTGAAAATTCCTTCATAATAACCTTATCCAAACCATAAATATGAAAGTCAAATAAGCCCAAAGGAGATTTATCGTCCTCTGACTCCACACTCCTTTTATGATTAATAATGACATTGATTCCTTTAGAAATGAAACAAAAATTAATTTAAAGGTTCTGATTGGTTTTAGTATTAGGTAAACTTAACATATTGAATGAGCGTAAAACAATTATCAGTCTTATTAACAGAATTAGCTACAGCAAATTTACCAGAAGGAAACTGTTGCTATTTAGCTCTCTAATTATGTCACTATTCTTTGTGACCAAATGATATAATGAAAATAATTTGATCTACTGGCGCTGCATAGAGAATTTCCAAGGAGCAGTTGAATACCATAATCTGTTTTGAACATATGTTGTCCTACTCTTCTGTTTCAGAAAGTAGAGGTCAAGGGCCTCAAAGAACTTTGCAGTGAAGTTGAACTGTGCTGGGCAGAATATGGAATACATTCTTTACTATTATAAAATGTTAGATAACCCTTTCTTCAAGGCCAGAACCCTTTGACTTACTCAAGCGGTTCCCACTGCATGGATTTCAGGGTCTGGAAAAGCATAGGATGTCTTTCATTCTGCCTGCCATTAATGACTAGAACTGGACTTTCTGTCCTGTGCTGTTGTCTACACATTTCCTTGCACTGTGCACCCATCCAGGCACTTTAACTTGGCAAGTTCTTCTTTTCAGCCTTGAGAGTTAAAAATCAGAGAGGAGTTGGATGCCCTTTAGACGTAGACATTTCAACCCAGGGGGACAGTCACCTGGCCAACCTTGAAGGCTACCCAAGCAGTGGTGATATGAAGAACTTGATTTTTGGGTGCCATATTTCATCCCTTCTGTGTGAGTATCCTATGCTCATGGGTTAGTGGTGCAGTGGAGTAGAAGCAATGGGAGCTGATGAAGCTAGTAGGTGAAATCATAACATGGTCTTGGAAAACTTCTTGCAAGATATCTCTACTGGCCCTACTGTAAAATTCCACACCAGCAAGCATTTAAATGGTGGGGTCTCAGAGTGTTTCCCTCCAACCAGATCTGTCTGCTCTCCTTGGCTACATCCTGACTCAGCCAGGATATGACCCTCACAGTATGTATTCTCATTTCTTTCTTCCATCTGCCATCTGTCTTCCCTGGATTGCCATCAGTGGGCATCTTGGGTTTAGGCACATTTCCTAGCATCCTACCTATTAGAGCTGCTCTGGGGAAATGGTACCTCTTATAAGTAGGATCTTTCTCTCTCTCCTTCCTTTATGAAATGGAAATAAGGAGATGAAAGCGTTTTGTACAGTAAGAAATCTGCAGAGCACAGATGACCTGCATATTGTAACACTGCCTTAGATTGTAACAATGAACTTCAACATGATCAACTCTAATATTAAACCACACAGAAGACGTGAATGAGAAAGCTCCGGTGGAATAGAAACCTCTTGAGTATGCCTCCTGGCTGCTTGCTTAATGCTCATGAAGATACACTGAAATACACAACTCATTTTCTTGCCCACGCTAGGACTTTACGTCTTTGCAGTTTGTGTCCTTTGGGAAACATTTTTATTTTTGTTTCATTATTTAAAGCAAACCTAATATTAATGATGGGGTGTGTGTATTAAAGCACTGTGCTACCAACCCACATCAGTGCATAACTTTTAGTGAGGCTTTCTGCATAATTTATGTCCAAAGGAGAGTATGCTGACACAAAATTGAGGATTTAAGCATGTTTACTGCTGCTTGCAATAATTAGATCATTTCATACTGGAACTACTAAGCAAGTGTAGCAAGGTGAGCCTCTGGATAACTGTTAAATGTACAGTCTTCTCTTAACTGGTCAAACATGAAGATACATTTGAAATACATTTTGTGACCTGTTCTTTATATAGCATCATCTGAAACCCCAGATGTTTTAAATAAGATACTTAGGTGCCATCAGATGGAACACAGCAAGAACTGGTGAACAAAAATCATGTCCAAATCACAGGATTTGACTAATCATTCTCAAATTCCTTGAGTTTATAAAGCATCCTATGGTGTTACTTAAAAGAGTTGTGCAAGAGCTGCATCAGGCCCCAGAAAAAATTCCAAATATCACGATTCGTTGACTGTCTCAACAGTTCTAAATATGACTGGAACAGAAAGGGCTTTAAATGAGAAATCAGACTCACACGTGTGCTTCTATTAGCCTCTGGTTTGGTACATTTTAAATAGCTGCACACATTTCTATATACAGTTCTATATTTGGGTGTCCCTTGCAACATTCCAGAGAGCTCTTTCTGATTTCCTGATGGTGACTTGTTTCTTGCCTGAATTAGACAATACCTATTCTTTTTTTCCCAGCTTTTATAGCAGCTCACTTTGTTTCTATTTAGATATCCTGAAGTGACATGTGAGGGTGGTGGTCTCTAGATAGGGTGCCAGTTACATGGGGATATGTGTTGGGTTCTTCCTGAGATGACAAGAGGTATAACCTTCCCTTAAACATCATCCTGCTTACTTTTGGATGCCTTTCCTGAAAGACTGGTTTTCACTCGTATGCAGTACAGATTTCAGAAAAGGCATCCAAAATCAAGCAATCTGTAGCATATACCAGTGAATATTCATCTCTCATGACTTGGGTTTTGTGTGGGCTCAGTACAAGCTCCCAAGTCTGCATCTTTTGCTAGGAAAACAAGAAACTGTTCTTCCCCAAATCCCAATTCAGTTGGGCTGCATATTTTTTCAATGGGTCAGAACCACCTGTGCAATCTTGGCACAGAAATTCCTGTTTACAAATCCAGTTTTCTAGTCCCTCATGCAAAGCGATCAAGGAAAACACAGTTCCCACATATGTTACTCCTGTACTTCGTTTCCTCAGTCATATCTACAAGTGAAATGCATTCAGATGCCAAAACCAAGTAGTGTTTCTGAAGCTGATTGTTATTAATATTGTTCTGTTTGGGTTTTTTTAGCTGTAAACCTTTTTGAAGTGCCTAGCGAACAGTGAGAGGAGCAGTTTTGGAAAGGGGAGACAACTTTGAAATCCAGGGAGCAGAAGCTTTAATCTCCAGTTGTGACTGACATCAAACAAAAGTGCAAAAACTCCCTTTGTTCTTGAGCACAAAGGGTGTGTTTGTTGTTTGTTCAGGGTAAGTGAAAGGCCCCCATGAAGTCCCACTGAAGATGTTTAATGAATCTGGCAGCCTCCAAGCTGTCTCGTCTACAGAGTAATCCTAACGACAGACCCATCACACATAATTTAACGGAGTGTGACACAACAGTCTCTGCTCAGGAGAGACTTCGGAGAGGGAATACTTTCGTTACTCAACAGCACAGACCCCTTAGGGTCGGTGCTGTGGAGCAGAGCTCTTGGTGGTGGTGGCCACACTTTTCATCTCTGAATTGAGGAGATTTACGCACTCAGGTATTGGCTGTTAAGCTTCCTAAACACTGACTTCGAACTCATGGTCGAAATAGAGTGAATTTGTACTATGTATAGTGGAGGGGGGGCTGGGATTTTGGCAGCCTCAGCTTGTAGTAGAAGTCAAAGTCAAGAATATCTAAGAAAAGAGGTCTGCTACCAAAATCATGCCAAACAGAGACATGGGTATTAGGGAAGGAAGGTAGAAATAGCATCAGGAGTGGAACGATAATGGAAAAGACTATAAAAATTTGGAATATTTCAGTAAAGGCTTACCATATATATGTAATTTTCTTGCCAATTCATCCTAGTTGGTCAGTCTCTGGATGACTAGAATAGGAATGAGGATGGCATGTGTCTTTAGCTTTCCTTTTCATTTCTTTGGTCTAATGTTTATCGCATTTGGTATTATGGAAGTTGGGCTGCTTGCTGCCAGGTCTCATGTTCTGTTTGCCAGGATAAGCTTGTTTTGTGTAGCTGGGAGCATGTGAAGTAGCTGGTGTGGTCTGGGCACCTGTTGGCTGTGAATGGGGTGGAAAGGACTTAAATCCTCTCTAGACTTGAGTGCTCAGGTGGGAGCAATATCTGAATGTATTGTTCTTCTTTCAGCAAAATCTGTTTTTAGCTCTGCTTCATGCTGCATGTGCAAATTTGGGCAATTAACTTAATCTCTGTCACCGCTTCTTCTATAAAATGGGCATGATCTTGTTTATCTACTTTGGGATAAGCTATGGAGTGTGACTGCTCACTACAGCAGAGCCTGTGAAGAAGCAGCCACTGTTTTCTTGGAGAGCACCATGTTTGGGGTTCTTTTTTTCCCTTCTTTATGACATAAATCAGGTTTTATCCCCACTGTGGATATAAATGCAAAATCCATTTGTACTGTAAATGTCAGCTTCTCCAGGGACTGCTGAAGAGCTAAGCACTACCTGCTGTTGCATTTGATCCCCATGCCAATTGCCAACCAAAGCCCCAGCACACATAGGTCTGATGACTGGGATTCAGACTCAGCGCCAAAGCAACACTGATACCCTGGAACACAATACATAGCCCCTTTCTAAGAGCTTTTCTGCCCACTATCACCGTTTGAAATAATTTCTTGCTCTCTCTTGACTTGCAAGAATACTGCAGGATCTATCTAAAATAGCAGTCCCCGTTTCCCTTCCTTCTCCCCTCTCCCCCCTTTATCAAATCAGACGTCCAAAATCAAGTGCCTGTGTGCTCTGCTGACAAGCACAAGGGGATTAGGGAGTGACGGGTTTAACAAAACTGGCTCAAGGTTTTGTAAAACGCATCTTGGAGCTTGAGCTCTGAACGAGCCATAGAATTCCTCCCACGAGGTGGAAGTGAGGTTTCTGCAAGACTGGATCAGAACTTAATAATGCTTTTCTAGGTTATTTTTTTTCTTGCTTTCAAAAAGGAGCTACAAAAACATACAATTTTTGAAGATGCTGCAAGACTAACAATGATTTAATGTAACGGTTGTGCAAAACAGTGTTTTACCACCAGCAAAAAGAACTGATTTCTGGGCTGCATGCAAACCATTTGGGGCAATTAGCATGTAATATAATTTGCATTAATCAGCACAGGGTCAGCAAGAAATTAACTTTGGGTGTAGGTTTTACATATAACAGCATATGAGAAGAAGGGAGGAACTGTTTTTACAGGGTGTTAATTTGGAGTTAAGTGCATTCAGGGAGTTCTGCAAGGTTTGGCCTTGCAGAAGAAAGATGTATGATGTGGATTTGGGAGCACTGAAAGCACAAAATGATGTGGCAATTCAGCAAGCATTTAATGTTGCAGTATGTAAAGGCTTTAACAGACTTCTTGGCACTGGTAAAGATCAGAGCACAGGTTCTGCTAACATGCTGCTAGTGCTGAAGGGATGTGTATGGCTGGACGTGGATGGGGTCCCACAAGGCTGTGTGAGCTGACCATGCTCTGAGCCAGATGAATCAAGAACCCAGATAACCCGAAAGCTCAGATCTCTGTCCAGCTCCACAGTATTACCTTACTGAGCGCTCTGAAGTGGGAGGAATTTAGGCAAATGACTTATTTCCTCATGCACCCCTTTGGCCCTTCAGCCTTTCCCTCTGCTGCCATTTCATTTCACATATTCTCCTGGGGCTCCATAAGCCTTTGGTGCTAGCAACATGGTAAGTGTTGTGAGAAATCCACTGCTGGAGACACAGAAATTGGTTTTAACAAGAGGTATCTGAGCATCTGGTTATGAGAAATGAGATGCTGAGGAGTCTGGTGGTGTTTGGCTATGTTTAGAGGGTACATAAGATGTATATGGCTGTTCTTATGCCTTTTTCTTTGAATGAATCACAGAATCACATAATGGTTTGTCTTGGAAGGGTCCTTAAGTATAATCTAGTTCCAACACTACCGTCATGCACAGGCACAGTGAAAAGAAAGCGAGTCTTTTTTGCTACATGCAGAGGACAATCTCAAGGCACTTTGGAGCTGCCCTGTATATATATGTACTACACATACATCTTCGTTATATGAGGGTTAGAAAGAAATGTGGGCAACATTGCACAGCCCAGTTCAAGAGAGGATGTCATTGCCAGGTCTGCACCCATTGACTAAATATTCTTCTGGAAACAGGATTTGGGGACAAAGTAGACATGGAGATCTCATCCCGTTATTTATGCTTAACTGAGATGCTGGTGTTGACCCTAGTTCATCTATGCTTCCTGCCTAGTCAAAGGGAGATCTGTGGTAGGTTGAACAGGAATTGAATTGGAAGCCAAAAGTGCTTATGCTCTTGGGCTTCTCTGTTAGGTGCCCAAAGTGGCATGGATCAGGCCCAAGCATGTCTGAAGGAATTGGCTATGCAAAGAGTTTGGTCATGCAAAGTGCAGTCATTTCGGGATTCAGAATTAGGATCCAGCTTTTTCACAAACTAGATAGCTTAGTTTTGCTTGAGCTTTCCTCCCTCTGTGGCTTAGGATATGCATGCTTACTTCATCCACTACAACAATCAAGCTTGTGGGAACAGTCTACCTGCCATGGCAAAAACCAATTTGTAAACATATTACCCTACTTCTTATGCTGCTTCCACTGCTTCAGTAACACTTTGGTATCTTGACACTCTGCCTTGTCAAGATATCCTGAAGCAGTATTTTCCCCATTTAGCTCTCTATTAAAAAAATGTATGTTTAATCTTTAAGTCACTTGACAGATTAATAGAAGAAAATTTGAACCAAGAATCATAGAATCCTCTAAGTTGGAAAAGACTTTTAGGATCATCAAGTCCAACTGTCAACACAACACTGCCAAGTCCGCCACTAAACCATGTCCCTGAGCCCTACATCTACGCATCTTTAAAACACCTCCGGGGTTGTGACTCCATCACTTTCTTGGGCAGCCTGTTCCAGTGCTTGACAATGCTTATGGTGAAGACGTTTTCCAAATACACAGCCTAAACCACAATTCGAGACCATTTCCTCTTGTCCCATCCCTTGTTCCTTGGGAGCAGAGCCCAGCCCCTCCTGGCTCCATCCTCCTCTCAGGCAGTTGTAGGGAGCCATCAGGTCCCCCCTGAGCCTTCTCTTCTCCACACTGAACCCCCCAGGTCCCTCAGCCCTTCCCCATCACACTGTGCTCCAGGCCCTGCACCAGCTCCGGTGCCCTTCTCTGGCCCCGCTCCAGCCCCTCAATGTCTCTCTTGTAGTGAGGGGCCCAGAGCTGAACACAGGATTCGAGGTGCAGTCTCACCAGCGCCCAGTGCAGGGCACAATCCCTGCCCTGGCCCTGCTGCCACACTGGTGCTGATACAGGCCAGGATGCTGGGGGCTTCCTGGCTGCCTGGGCACAAGCTGCTCCTGTTCAGCCAGTTCTTGATCAACGCTCCCAGGTCCTTTTCTGCCAAGCAGCTTTTCAGCCACTCTTCCCCAAGCCTGTAGTGTTGCATGGGGTTGTAGTGGCCCAAGTGTAGGACCCAGCACTTTGCTTTGTTCAACCTTATAGAATTGGCCTCAGCCCATTGATCCAGCCTGTCCAAATCCCTCTGCACAGGCTTCCTAGCCTCCAGCAGATCAACATTCTCACTCATCCAGATTATTAATCAAAACACATTTCTCCTCTTTGTGCTCTGACATTTTAAGGAATCCCTCAGCCTAGAACCTCAGTTTGCCAGATTTTTCATCAGCGGTTTTCAAATGCACCCAACTTCTGTGTGTTTTTGCAGGATCTGCTATATTTCTTCCTCCCCACAAATCAAAATCCTAACTCTGGAAGTACTGGCCCTATGGATATCTGTGAATTTGGGCGGTAGAATCACCAAAAAAATCACTTTTTTAACATCTTGCACAAAATTGTCAAGTGTTGGATGACATAAGAAAGGTCAAAGAAAAATGTATTGTGTAGTAAATCTAACTGAAGTTTTATATCCCAGGTCTTTCTTTTTAATCAATGCTAATAGATTTTTAAGGACAGAAAAAAGGAAGAGAGAAAAGAAGAATATCCTTTGGATAAAAAATGTTAGGTAGAGAGTTTAAAGTGTTAAAAGTGACGTGATTGGGTTTCTTTCTATCATGCCGTAAAATTAATTAGAGAGGGTAAAAGCTGCTGAAACAAGGCTTTTTGTTAGTTCATTTATTAAAAATATTTTATAGACATTAGTTTTATTTTTATGGAAACTGTATAGATTGATCCACTTCCCTCCTTTCAGAGGAAATATATATACTATACGCAGTCTTTTCTTCAAGTATGACTATTATCAGATAATAAATCAAGAGTTCTCAACTAGTATTTGCAATTGAAGATCACTTAATCTGATTTGAATTATACAACTTTCAGTGTGTTTCCCTTCCATATAGGACAATGCCATATTACCTACTTTTTTAGGCAACCTAATGGATAAAATGTTGCTCCAAAAAGCCAGTGGTTCATGTCTGATAATGTACAAGGTCCACTTATCGCAACACAGTCATTGCTAAAGGTTCTATCAGTAGATGCGTCTACTCATCTAGATCCTAGATCTAAGAAATTAAACTCCTTATTTTTATTTGTACATGAGTTTCTGTTGAACATCACTCTTTTTTGTGATATCTTGTTTTTAAACATCTGTGTTCATCCGTAGCGTTGGACACGTCATGGATGTGTGAAATGAACCTTCTGCCTATAGCACCATAATATAATTTTAAAATAGGCTCAATAGAACTGTTAAATGTGATTCTTTTTCTAATTTTAACTTAAGAGCACAAGTAGCCATTAAATCCTCATCTGTAACTATTAACATTTTTCACGTTCATTCATGTGTGTTTAATGTTTATACATTTGTATATATTGTTCAAGTTTATGTTCTGTAGACTGTGCCCATAAGAATACAAGGTTTTTGATATTCCACGTGGCATGTAAAAAAATTATGATCTTGCCGTTACTACAAGTGTAAACCAAAGATATTCCTGTTTAGACAGAACAGGTCCTAGTTATACGTTAAATAGACTTAAAGCAGAAAAGATCTGATTCTACAACCAGCTGTGTTTGTTCTCTCTCTCCTTTCTTTTTTTCTCTTAGATCTGGTGCTCTCTTGCCTCCTCTGTTTCTCTTTGCTCTTTTGATCAGCTTTTTCCTTCTTTCCTTTAGTTGCAGGCCAGATGTTCTTGTGACATGTAGCTCTTTCCAAAAAAATTATTTGCTTTGTAGAGTAGCCATGTCTGCAGTCACAACCTGGCCAGTTTTAAGTTGTTTTGAGTGATGTATTTTCTTTACAAAACACACTGATATGTTGCTTATATGTTAGAACTTGTGATCTGCACAAGCTGCAGGTTTTGCCCCTTCCTTGTCAAGGGTTGGGGAAGCATCAGAGCACATCACTTAAGTAAATAGAAGGGGGATTGTTCCTTCTTTCGCCTCTCTCTTCCAGATGCTGAGATAGAGTGGGCACTGCTGAATGCTAGAGGGAGGCAGTGCACACCTTTCCTAATGGAAAGAAGCAGTGGGTTTAAAGCATATAGTTATTTTGTACACTTTAAATACAAAACTTTTTATTCTCCTGCTGCAAGTACAAAAGGGAACATTTTGTACTTCTGCATTTTCTGTCTGTGCTATTTAATTTTCATAATGCTTATTGGGTGCTCCTTGGTGAAAAAGTAAGGCTAGAAAAGACCTTTTGCATCATCCAGACCAACCTGTGGATCTATAAGTAATTTCTACCCCCATGACTCAGACAGGAAAGCTAGACATACAATCTGAAAGATCCACCAGAACAAGCAAAAGGAGATGTGGACAAATGTCAGACTGGTTTTGCTGCCTGCTTAAACAAAAAACCTGCGGTTTGCTGCATCTTTACTGCAGGTGCTTGAATAATTCTCCTTTTCCTGCACACAAAGACAACACCCACAGATACTGCGGGTGTGATTAATGCACACAATGCATGCAGAGTTAGCAACTGACCTGAAGACAACATGGTCTGCACATGCACAACTACCTCTATAGCTGATCGATATGGTTTTACCATGAAATTGGACTAAGATACTTACTGGTGAGGAACTGTGTTTCCCTGGCTTGTGTTTTCATAGCCTGCAACAGTAAAGAAACTTCTATACCTGTATGTATGTGCATAATACAGATAGCAAATGCAGGACTGATACCACATGGTTATAGCTCTCCTGATAAAGTAGTATCTTAGATGTCAGATTGCTGGAGTTCAGGACCAAAATTTATCTCCCGTGTACAACTGTCTTAATGGTTGTGTAAACAACCAAATCGACAGAGAAGATGGAGACAGAATGCAGTAATTTGTTCTACATAACAATGAACAAGAACTTCAATAAGAGCAGAGGTAAAGCTCTTATCGATACAGAGCTTTTACCTTTTTGTAGAGATACAGCCTTTTGAGTTATAGCCCATACCTAGCTATTAACATTCACCAGAAATGTGGTCCAGAGTACTCTGGTTCTAGCAACACCTGGTCTTGTGTTCCATGATTTCTAATAACATAAGAGCTGCAAGCAGTGAGTTACCCATTTTCCTAGGAGATTTTAGGAGGAGATACCTGAATGAACTGTCTGCTTTCTCAAAGCATGCTGGAAAGACTCCGCTTGTTCCACTTGTGAAGCTGAGGCCAATTTCCTTTGTACTTCAAATGCGCATAGGAGTAACGTATTAATTGCTGTAGACATCCTGCAGGCAGGTGACAGCTACACCTGGAAGTGGCAGACATGCTCAAGGTATCTAAGCTGCACTTGCACAGTGGTCACAGTGTGCTTGGTGATGCCGAGACAGAAACACAGGATTTCTCACTTTTGCTTTAGGCACATAGGTGTGATCCATCTTGCCTAATTTTATATATATATATATATATATATATATATATATATGAAAGTAAGGGGTTTTATCGCTTTGTAGTCAGTGGAGGGAGATGGTAACACTCTAGTTTAGTTTCTCTTCACTGATGATAGCGAAAACTTAGGTGACTAGCCAAGACTAATTGTTCAACATCAAAGGTGGGATTTAGCTGTCTAAAACAGTAAAATGCTATCAGATTAAAGAGTAACTTTTCACACCTATACAAAACAAATGTGATTTGGGCCTAAATAACTGCACAGAACAACAAACTGAGACATAGCCTACAAGTCCCTCTTGTGAGGAGAAGTACTACTATAAATGTTTGTGCGACTCACAGTAACACACTTTTATAGAGCTTCTAGTGTTCTGTATGATTGTCACAGTGTTTGGAGTTTATTGGGGTTTTCCATTTTAAAGATGGAGATGTGAGCAAAAGGTTAATTGGCTTGCATGAGATCTGACATGGGGACGTGTGGTGAAATGGAAAAATGAATCAAAGCTTTCTATTCTTCTTATGATTGCATTCATGCTTTTGGGGCTATTGTCCTGGATGCTTGTCCACCATTTCTCTGTCATGAACTGTAGTCCATTGCTTAGCTGGCAGCATTGCTTCTTGAGTGTAGCAAAATGGTGGTGTATTTTGGGCTTCTGAATGTTGTAAAAATACTGTAAACAAATGGACTGGTCAAAGAATATTTTTAAGTAGAAGTAGGGAGGAGAAGACATTTTTAATTTATATAAATTACTTATTGTTTGCCACAGAAGTTTCTATTATTTTGCCTCTGTAAATGATTGGTATTCCTGTGGCCTTTCAAGGATTTGTAAAATCACACGATTAGTTTGGCCATACATAGAAGGCTTGGGTTTATATTAAATATAGGACAACAAAACTATTACATTTCCACTGTCTGTAATCTGTGCAGAACATTCTGCTATATATACATATCAGTTATGAATCTACAATCAATTTTCCTGTTAAATGTTGAATTTAGACTCCACAGCTGGACTTTCATCTTGAAAGAAGCCAGATAGCCCTGTACATCTGGTTTAATCTTCCCTTTAGACATATTATTTTAAAGGCACTCCCGCTTAGTGCATATTGCAATTGAAAAATAATGCTCATATTCCCTCTCATCAGCAACAGCTGTGATCCCTCTGCAGATGTTGCTCTGTCGGACATTTCATTATGTGTAATAGAAAGCGGAGGTTCTTTTTGTCTGTTTGTGTTACTGCTTTGTGGGTCTTATTTTCTTCTTCTTTATTTATTCCTTTGGCCGTGGACGAGTCCTTCCATATAATACTTCACTTTATTTCCTATCACTGCTGTTTTGCCTTCTTTCTAAGCACAGAAATGATCGAGAACTTGCAACTGTGTGGAGCCGCCCGACAGAAGCCCATTGATTCCCCACCAAAGGGCTCTGTGTGAGCCGTTCTACTCCAGCCTGAAAGGAAAGCTTTGTCCTCTCAGCTGGTAGTGTCTTAAGATGCTGATCCTTGCCATATTTTTGGAAAACTGTAGCAGTTTATCAGAATGTTTGACACTTCCCATTCAGCTCTATATTCTGTAGCATATCCTGGTATTTGCCTCCTCTCATACACCAGTCCCACAAGCGCAAGATTGGTCTGGAGCAGCCCAGTCATTGCAATGAGTTGTGCTGGGCACAAGTCATTTGGAGGTGAACAGTGAAGGAGGAGGAACCTGGAGTGCTGGTGCCCATGCCTGAAATGGTAGTAATGGATTTAGTATTTGGGGCAGGAGGTATGGGATTTGTCCTGTGTTGGCTGAGTATTTTCCTGGCCGCCTTCCATGGCTGTTCAGATATTTTTAGCATGAAGTACAAGCTATGCCCTTGGAGCATGACATTTTAACATGGAATTGGCCTGAACTGCTAATCAGAAAATATGATTTATTATTTTTTATTACAAGAGCAACTAGAATCCCAGTCATGTTTTGCAAAGGAAAAGGGAAGCAAACTGAAAACTGACTTTTCTTGACTTCAGGCCTCCATGATATCCATGCTTCCTAAACTACCATATTTCTCTCTGCATCCTTAAAAGTACACTATGCCTAGGTTTGTTTTTTGACTTGTTTTTTGGTCATTTGACAAATATTATATCAGAATGACTGAAACTAATCCCAAGGTCTCAGAGTGCTCAATGAGAAGTGTAGAACAAAAGGATTGTTTCTGTCACAAACAATTTATGACCTTAATAGAAGTTTACAGCTGCTATCAGAAAGGCAAGATCTTGCTACCAGTATATTCATACTGGTGATTGCTCCCTCTCTGCTTTCATTCCCAGACTCAAGTTTACCAAAAAGATCAAGCCCCTAAATGCCAACTTCTGTTAAGGAATTAGAAGCAGTAGCACTGCATCAGGATGTTCAAGGCAGTAATATGTAATGTAGGGAAGGAAGTTCAGCCCAACAGCAGACATATCCAGAAGTCTATGAAAGTCTGAATTTATGTTTTGAGGTCCAGATCTGTTTCTAGCTCAGTCTATTTGACTTCCACTGGGCTTTTTGACTAGTTGCCAGGTTTGGATGACTTGTGCTGAGTGAGTGTTGCATGTTCTTACGTTAAAAGGAACTCAGAAGAATCATGTTTAAGATGCATTTTACTGCCACGGTGGTGCAGAAAAGCCCTTGACTGAAAAAAGCATTTGAGGTCTTGTTGTCTACTACTACTTCAGTCTACTGAATAAGCACCAACTCCATTACCTGATGTAGACTTAAAAGAACTAAAACAAACCCAAAACAAAGCAGCCATCTTCCTGCCTCAATCACAGCTGCATGGTTTAAAGATCTACCCAGCAGAAGTTGAAATCAAGATGTGAAAATAAATCTCCCTCTGACTACCTTGGCAACTGGGAAGACCACAACCTATTTCTGCAAATTCCATGGTGGATCTGCCAGGCAGGGCCAAAGAGGCCGTTTCCCTGAAATCAGTGTCACACTGTAGTTCCTTTCATACATAGGAAGTGAGTAAATCATTGAATAATGCAACACCCTTTCCCGCCTGCGAGAACTCTGCCAAAGCCAAGTGTAACGGTCTGGGTTAAAGCAAACTCAGTTACTTGGTAACTGAGCTGTGTTTTGGAGGGGTTAAAATCGGAGGATTTTGGACTTGTGTTTTTGGAGGGGTTAAAATTGCCAAGAAAAAATGAAAACTTGAAGAAGATCCCCAGGTGCCTGCATTAATACTCCCTCGCCTCTCTGATGTGAGCTGGCAGGTCCCATAAAGCCACTCAGCCTTGAACAGGGAAGGGAAGGAGGGAGAGAGCAAAAGCTCCAGCTGCGACTCCAGAGCCCCAGAAAAAGCCTCTAACCCAATTCCCTTAAAGTGCACAAGCATCTGTTTGCCACTGTGTTCACCGAGTTTGCAGGGCAAACAAAAGATCCATATCAAGCATGCATCCTTCCAGAGAGAGAAAGCCTTCCTTCATTCACCCATAGGTTTTCCACCCTTTTCTTCCAGTTATAAATCTATATTTTTATATCTTTTTTTAAAGGAGGGATATGGGGGGAGTAATGTTGCTAATTTTTTTTTGGATGGTAATTAAGAGAGCTAACACCAGCTAGGCTAGAGTGAACGCAAACAAGACCCCTATAGGCAGCACAGTGCATTAATGTAAAATATGCCCAGACAACATAACTTGTCAGAGAGGATTATTTCTGCTTAGTGAATCTGCAGGGGCCCCTTTGCTCCACCACTCAGCGTCTGCCTAGAGAGAGAAAGAGAGAAAGAGTAGCCATTAGTGAGTAGCTACTGTGGCATTGATGTTTGAGCGCACTTCTGAACTGGCTTTTGTTGAGAATATCGGTGCAGAAAGCATGCGCTGTCCCAAATCCGCTGTTACTATGAGAAATGAGGAGCTGCTTTTAAGGTATGTTGTCTCCTTTGTTTTAACGCGTGCTTTCGAGTTGCCTGGGCCCGCTGCAACTATACCGGTGCTGTGTATTAAGTAGTTTCCCTATTTAAAGGAAAAGACAGGCGTTGCTGTGTGCAAGTAGCATTTTTCCATTAGTTAGAATTGCACATTTTCATGTATGATGACAAATGGATGGAGAGGGCAAGGAGGGAACAAAATAAATATATATCTTCTTTTTTTTCTTTTCCCCCCTAAACGAGAGCTGATATTTCTTTTATCACCTCCTTTGCAATGTTTCTGCCTGCTTCATTATTATGCACTGGGCATGGAATAAGCATGGAAAAAAGCTCAGGGAGACTCCATATTAGAGCTAGTGCCCTAAATACCACTTTAATTTTCACTTAGCCTATGTAAATAGTTACTAATGCTCTACCTAGCCTTTGCCACTTGAAGATGCTTTAAAAATATCTAAATACTCCCATCTGTGGGATTACACATATATTCTCTAATGTTCCAAGGTTTAGCGGGGGGCCAGCATCGACTACTCTTTTCGGAAACACACACACAGACACATGCACACGTACACATCAACACGGAATTATGCTGGAATTGGCACCCCGCTTTGAAAAATGTAGTCTTTTGTTTATTTGCTAGCAGACATTGTAGCATTGAGTACATCTTTCAGTCTGACAATGGGACAGCTGAACAATGGTGCTGTCAAACTAGCTTAATGTATGTCTGGCGCTGGGGTGGTTTGGGGTTGTTTTTTTCCCCCTTTCCTTTTCTCAGCCCCTTTGTAATTTCCCCTCATCTTTATGTATCTGTGGGAGAATATGAAGTGCATAGCCTATTTTTTGATGGTTGTTTCATTTGATGCCCGCTAATAGTGCAGGGAGGGGGAGGTTTGTATCTTACAATTATGCCTATTGCATTAAGTTGGAGATTTATTACTAACCTCTCCTTTAACTGTGGCGAGAAAACTTATTGATTCTGGAAGCTCACAATAGTGCTGTCAGTTTGGCAAACACAAAGTGGCCAAATGTGCCCTTGCCTGATTTTATGCCTGATCACATCAACTTTAACTGCTGTTTTGGAGATACTGTTTCTAATTTTGTTTAGGTAATGAAAATGCAATAAAAATGATAAATCAGATCTCGAAGTTTGAGCCCATGCTACTTTCCATTTTTATAATCCAGCTATTAGCATACGTTAGAATTTTTAAGGTCAGGCAGAATAATTTACCTGGATGATTCCTATCCCAAAATCTAGCAAATTATTCATATGACATTTCAGGAATTATCTTCCTGTTTAGACAGCCGCAGTTTAGCATTAGAACAGTTAACAATTCTGCGTTTGAATTTGGCAGAATGCTCGGGTACCTTACGCATTACGAAAAGAGATCATTATGGAGCTTTTGAACAATTCTGAGTTACTCCTTGGACAGCAGTTTGTGTCTTAAATCAAATGAATTGTCATCAGTCTGCAGAGTTCGTGAAACTGTTTGAAGTCTTTAAATACTTTGGATGTTAAGTAAATATATTGCTTTTAATAATAGCTGTAATCATTTGCTGACAGAAAAAAGATATTTATCAGTGGTTTCTGTATTTTTTTACTTAGATCAGTTAACTGTAGGGGTTTCGTGCTTTTTTAAACTGGATTCTAGTGCATGATTTATATGGGTAGAGGGGTCTCTTAGACCCCTTAATTAAAAAAGAAAAGGCATTAAGGATTTCTTATTAGCAGTCAGAGCTCTCTAAAGCATGTATTTTCAACAACAAAATGTTTTATGGGGAGCCTCGGAGTACTTGCTGTTCTGGTTTGCATTTTTGTTGTTGTGGTTGCATCTCCTTCCCTTGTGTGTTGAGATCAATCAATAGGAAAGAGTTTATGTGAAAAAAAAAGGTAGTATCACATATAAAGCTCTGGCAGCCTAGAGGTTATGGATTATCAGGTAACGCTTGTTTACTGTGTGTTGTGCATAAACATGAAGAAAGCGAGGATGGTGTTTAATGCAATGGGACCAAGCTATAATTCAATTTCTTGGAAGAACTTCTTTGGAGACGAGCATTAACTCCTTCAGAACCGCTCTGCTCTGCCAGAACTGGAAGGGGGGTATTTTTTATCACTTTATTATTTATAACATAGCACATTATCCTCCTGCAGCCTGGGCTTTGTAGCAGCTGCTGCCCTTTGTGGGTGGCAGTGAAGTAGATCCCTCGCTCTCGGTGACACAGAAATGCCCCTTTAGTGATTGTCCAAAGTAGAGTGAATTTCAGCCACTTTTGTAGCAGCCACTACCAGGCACCTGGCAGCACATTTAAGGACTATTCAATACTAAAACTGGCTCCTAAGCTGTCTTCTCAGAGGTGAGTTCATACTAAACTTACAGTAGTTCTTATATTTTCAGATAAAATGCTGCATTAAACACATGTACTACAGTTTTTGTGTCTTGGATTGCCAATTACTCTGTTCTTTTCCAAGGGTGTTTTCTGACACTGCATTCACATCAAAGACTAATTTTTGAATTAGTCTATGTGAGCTTTACTGAAGAAAATATATTCTTTCTATGCATATTTACTGAAATACTGCTTTTTGAGCCATAACAATTATTATTAACATCAAAGAGAGTGAAGCAAGTGTGTAACACAAGCCATTTCTTAGCGTGCCTTAACAGAAGTGTCAGCTTTTGAGGGACTGTATAGGTTTAGAGATCTTATGCCTGAACATTGCAGGTGTCCTGAGCGTTACCTGGTTTGAATCTCACCCATTCACAAAGCAAGGTGGTGCCCTGCAGTTGTCAAACTTGGCAACATCTGTTTCCACAACAGCGCTGAGAGAGGTAATTCAGACTCTACATGAGCTGTTATTTGTTCTTGCAATGACCAGGTGTAACGTCAAAAAGAAAGACGGTCCTTGGTCCTACCTGTCAGAGCAAGTGCGGGATAGGTCTTAACCTGGGAACTGGCTTTCCATGCTGCTGTAGGAAACTGAAGTGATTTATATTTATGTGTTAGCCAGGAGTCTTTGTCTGTTTTCTCTTTTTAATTCAGATTGATGAACCACAAGCTCTGTATCAATACATTAATACGCTCTTTGTTGAATGAGAATAAAACTTAAAGTGTTTTTCTTGCCAAATTTAAGTATGCAGGGATAGAGAGCAGCACTGCTGAGAAGAACATGGGGGTACTGGTGGAGGAAAAGCTGGACATGGTCCCGTAGTGTACATTTGCAACCCAGAAAGCCAACTGTATGCTGGGCTGCATCAAAAGGAGCTTGGCCAGCAGGTGGAGGGAGGGGATTCTCTCCCTCTACTCTGCTGTCATAAGACCCCATCTGAAGTCCTGCTTCAGGCTGTGGAGCACCCAACATAAGAAAGACGTGGACTTGTTGGAGGTAGTTCAGAGGAGGCCACGAATATGCTCAGAGAGTCTGAGCTGCTCTGCTCTGGAGCCAGGCTGAGAGAGCTGGGCTGGGTCAGCCTGGAGAAGAGAAGGCTCCTGAAGGGGAGACCTTAGAGCAGCTCCAGTGCCTAAAGGGGCTGCAGGAAACCTGGAGAGGGGCTTTGGACAAGAGCCTGTATGGACAGGCCAAGGGGAATGGCTTGAACCTGCCCGAGGGGAGACTGAGATGAGCTCTTAGGCAGAAGCTCTTCCCTGTGAGGGTGCTGAGGCGCTGGCACAGGGTGCCCAGAGAAGCTGTGGCTGCCCCATCCCTGGCAGTGTTCAAGGCCAGGTTGGACACAGGGGCTTGGAGCAAGCTGCTCTAGTGGAAGTATGCCATGGGGTTGGACTATATGACCTTTAAAGGTCCCTTCCAACCCAACCCCTTCCACGATTCTATGATTCCATATAAGATTTCAAACTATACCTTAGGGGCTGAAAAACAAAGGAGAGCATTCAATTAATATTCATATCTAGAAGTTTTACTGCAAGTGTAGATTGTGCTTGAATACTTAAGAAGTCATTCAGGAGTGAATCAATACTAATTATTGTAATCAGGAGGGTTAATTAGCTGAAGATGCTGCTGATGGAAAGTTCACTGCTTACAGCCCTGAAAACACCTAAGTTGATGAAATCTGAAAGCAAGATGTCTAAGAGGACTTTGTATGGAGAGAAAAGCTTAGCAGCTTTCCTCCGGCATTTAAAGAGTTGGTTGTTCCAAAGGGGAACCAGAGCTTGTAATTTCTGTTTTGCATGATATTAATTCAGAGGGTATTAGAAGATGCAACTGTATCTGTCTGGAAGATATTTTGTGGTAGTTTCTCATTAAATGCAAGTACCATTTTGGATAACCTGTAGTGTCTCTGCAGCATTCATTTGTAGATTACCATAAATTAATATGGATAATCTAATGCATTTGAAATCTTGTTCCAGCACTGTTATTGGGAGCAGTTTGGTTGGTTGTTTGGTTGTTTTGGGTTTTTTAACCATTTGTGTGCAGGCGCAGTGACTTTACGTGGTATACGTACATAAATTACACATGCTCTGTATCTAATATGTGTGCATATGTACGCCCATACACGTGCACACAAGTTTAAACATTTTTCATTAAGGGGGTTTATCTCTATAGTCAGTGCCCTCAAACTTCCACCCAGTTTCTATCTGCAAAGATGTATTCAACTCAATATAATACAGAGGATGGTTACTGAACGAGTAGTTCATGAAATTTAAGTTAGGTGATAAGGAATTGAAACTAAAAGGAACAACTGAAGGAAATGCTTTTCTTTTCCCTTAATTACAGCAGTTGTGTTTCTTAAAGTGAGCATGACCGAATTCCAGCAGAATCTCGCTCCACGAAATCTTTCTGACATGCAAATTGCAAGATTTTTTCTGTCATGCTGCATGTTTTCTTGGTTGTTTTCTTTTTTCCCCCCTTTTTCCCTAGTTATATCTATTAAAATTATAGCAAAGACAAATGTCTGGAGGTTTATTCGAGGAGGGGAAAAAACTCCATACTCAAAAACCCCCTCTCAGTCACACCTACACTCACATAAACCCCCCGAAGTCAAGTGATGCTTTCAGAAGAAAGAAATTCCGTTTCAAAACACATCCTTCTTTCCTCTCTAATGACATTAGAGATTATCACGCGCAGGTGCTATTTATCTTTGCAACTGCTTCCCTATGACTGTTTTACTGCTTCCAACATATTTACTTGTATGTCAGCCATAGAAAAGGTAACTGAAAAAGGCAGCTGTTGAGAAAGCATGTCGCCATGCCTGGAATGACATGCATTATCAGGGCAGCAGGAGCTGCTGGCTCCACAGCCCATTTCTACTTGACCTGCAGAATGATTGGCTGCCTGGGATGGTGATGAATTGCTGGAGTTTATGAAACAGGACTGCTGGCATCCTCACAGAGGAAATAACAACAGGGTTGGGGTTTTTTTTCCCCTCTAAGACTCTAAAAAAACAAGCTTTTTTATTTTGTTTCGCCTTTGTGTTATTTCACCCCGCAGCGGAATTAAATGCGTCAATTAAAGGCACTTTAATACTGTTCTTGATGAGTTAATGGTGCACTGAAAGTTAACTACCTTCATTGGATGGATGGGGGTAGGAATTTTCCCAAATTTGGTGTAAATCTTGATCTGGGCCCCAGTTATCTCATCTCTCACTCTGGTCTTGAGACTGAGATAGCACAACTAGCAATCAGCTCGAGCAGGATGTGGAAAGGATTTTAGCTGTTCTCACGCACAACTTCATTTTCTCTCATAGTCTAAGGATCAGGGACCATTTCGTGGGCTAGTATCAGACAGATCCATCTGCAGGGATTCTGAACTAATGGCTAAATTGACATTTCTGGAAAGCATCGACTCCCAGATTTGCACTCAGTTTTCCAGGTGGTTCGTGAAATTATATTATGCATTAAGCCCACATTACCAGATTAGGCTATTGTGAGTCAGTGCTGGTAGGAAAGTCTCGCAGGTCTGTAAACCTGCCTGTGCACTGACTGACACTGACACTGTGTGGATCACAAGCTGCCCTGCAAAATGCAGCCAAGTCAAAATGATCCTTCCATTTCAATTAAAACACCCCAAATTGTGTTTGGGGGTGGGGAATGGAGAGAATTACTTGCTTGTCTCTCCATGTAGCATACTCGAGGCTAGCCTGTGTCCCCTATTTGGGTAGAACAGCCTATTTTGAAGTTAACTCTCTCTGATTCAAAGGAATAGGGTTACCAATGAAATTGCTTAGGAAGTTTTAAATATGGCACTTAAATGAAGCTAATGCTTCCTGCCATTACATTAGAGAGGGGTTTTTTGAGTCTCATGCTTTGCTGCCTAAGCTTTTTCTCCTCTAGCTCGGAAAAGCAATTTGCATGCTCATATTTGCTATTAGACTTTCTCACCTTTCTCCAAATAATTGAGCAGTGGCTGCTGCTGGACGCTGGAGAGGCTGCAGCACTCTTGTTGTTTAAGGCACAGCTTCCCAATGTTCCTGCAAGGCTTGTGCATTAGAAGAAGGCCAAGTTTTACTGGAGAGAAGGGTGGCGTGGGGAGCTGTTGCTTGTGCCCTTTGGTGTGCGAGGGGTAAATGCTGTCCTCACTCTGGAGTTCCCATGGCAGCAAATCAGCGGGTCATCTTCAAGAGCAGCCTTTGAGGATGCCAGACAACAGTCTGTCACTGGGAGGAAGATAGAGCAGAGGGTTGGAAGGGGAGGGGAATGATAGAAAATCAGAGAGAGGATATAGGAATTTACTATTCCTATTAGACAAATAGAGGAGTGAAGAGAAAAGGAAGGGCACCTGAACATAGATCATCTGGAAATTGAACCTTGCAAGTGTAGATAGCTGTGGATGATACGAGAGCTGTGCTACAGAGTGAATGTAAGATTCAAATCCTGCACCTGCTCTCCCTGCAGGCCTCAGGTCAGCACGTGAAGAATTGAGGCCCTCTGGAAAGGAAACGGTGAATTATCAGGAAACTTAAATTCTTGGAGACTCGACTTTCAACTGTAACAACCTCTTGGTTTCATTTTCCTTCTCTTCAGCCTAAAACCGATCTGTCTTCAGCTGAACCGCGAGGAAGGAGCTCACTCCAAAGCCTGAGAATTTGCCTGCATCATTTCAGCCCACATTTAATTTTAATGAGGGAGTTATATAACCCCCTTTAAAAATAACAAAACACTAACAGAACTGCATTGGCAACACCAGGTGTTCTGCAGTGCTGCTCCAATGAATCATATGGAGGTCTGTCTGTGTGCGGCTGAAGAACATACATTTGACTCAGTTAACCCCCATCGCTGAATATAGCAGCCCAAAGTGACCAAAATGCCTCCTAAAGAGCTTTTCTCACCCAAGGATGCCAAACAAGATGCCTGCCCTAGGAACTTCATGGTTTCAGCATTTTTCCCTTACAAAATTGTGTTATCAATGTTGGTTTGGGTTGGTTTTTTTTTTTTAAGTAGATGAATTATTGTGGCTCTACTGAAGAGAAGCATTTTGCGTTAAACACTAAGTTGGGTTTAATGTTCGACTTCACAAAAGAAAGCAAATGTTCCTGTTTGTTGTACTGAGCCCCAAACCTCCAAAATTGTTAAGAACAGCCCATTTAACAGGCAGCTCTGGGAGTAATAAACGTATGACTTCATCAGTGTTTCCTATGGAAAGAGAATTTGGGGGGGAAACTGAATCAGCAGTTTTGAGCCTGTTAAACACGTTGGTTTGGGTGCAGTCTTTGACTCAGGGAAATCCCTCAGCCACTGGTTGCTGGGAGGTGGGAAGGATCACAGTGCACTTACCATACTCATGCTCTTCCTCTTTGTATGCATTACAAGCCATTATCAGAGCCAGGGTCATAGCCTAAGCAGACCTTTCGGTCTGACCTATGTGGAAATTCATTAACTGTTCATTTGGGGCTGGGGAGGGAACAACAAAAGCAGGCACAGTGCAGTTTTCTGCACATCTGAATGCCTTACAGTTACTGCAGAAGCCTTTTCTTTCTGTCCTTCATGTCTGAGGTTTAATGGATTCTGTCTGCGGAAAATAATGATGTCAAACAGTAATAGTTACTTTACATATTATCAGGATGATTGTTATTTTTGAGGACTGAGGTGTATGCTAAGCACTCCATGAACAAGTGAAAAAAACCAGACCTGTGAAATTTCCTACCTTAAAGATGTCACAGTTTGAGCATCAGGTGAGATCCATTCATTTGCAGTGGAAAAGAAAGAAAAACACGTGGTAGAAATGAATGAGAAGGGAAGATAGAGGTTAACCCTTTGAAAATCCTGCTGTTCAAAGTAGAGTGCAATAGGTTCATTCAGATGTTGTAATAAACACCTCAGATTTCATTATATTTGCCTTTAAAAATAAGTCTACTTTTGGCTTCCTGTGTCTTTCAACCTCTCGGTTTCCTGACTCCACGTTAGAACTTCACACTTGCCTTTGCCCATTGCTTTTGGAGTTGGAGCTGGCCTTCAGCATCTGCTCCTGGTCCAGCCTTTAGCTCTGTTCAGCCCATTTTCACCATGTGCTTCCCTGATCCTGCATCTCTCCAGGTATCCAGCCTCCTTGGGTGGGCAAAACTCCCCCGAAATCTCAAATTTATACAAAATGAGAGGTTTTTGTGTCTCCCAGTAGTTCTTGTGGGTTTGGATGGTGGGGAGGAAGGTAAAAACCTTCCTCTGTTACAGTGGGCTTTTTGCCCTGCCCTGTGAAGGCCGAAGGCTCTTCCACACGGTGAGGATGGAGCAACGCACACTAGTACCAGAAGTGTGATTCCTCCTATCCTATGTAATACAAGATTATACTTTCACATGAAGATAATACAGTAGCCAAATCCAACAACACTAAGTTCCCTCTTTCAGTGTTGTTGGGAAAGGTGCCTTTTTTTAACCATAAATAATGAGCCTGCTGTCTAGTAGGAAATCAGGTCTGCCCAGTGCATGCAGTGCCCCAGTTTCTCACTTAGTTGAGTAGTGGTTGTTGATGGAATCAGTCAGCGGATAAGAAGATAAGGTAGGAGGGGAAGAGGAAAAAACAGTCAGTGCTTGTCAAGTGGAGGTAAGACCAGGCTGACAATAGCAGTCGTCCTGTGTCTATATGCACAAGGCACTATGCAAAGGCAACACCTAAAGATCAATAGCGATGCTCTTCAATAGGGCTGTAAATAAATAACAGGACAGTAAGATTTGCAAATATTGCAAATATTTACTCGTTACTGCTTTAGTATTTGCTAAATACAGTGCTGAGTGCCATGGATAGACCAACTGGAGCAGATGGTACTGGGCAGCTCCTGCTCAGCACTAGGACTGTGCAGGATTGGACCTGAGGGTCCGGATTGACTATCCCAAGTATCTGCATGCTGTTAACAAAGCAGGGTGTTCCTCCAAGTTAAAGGCCTTTCCTAAAAGCCCTCCACCACACGGAGCCTTGTGCCATAAAATCTTGACTAATTGGTTTTGGAAAGATTGGATTATTACCAGCAAAATGGAACAAAGGCCTTATACCCACAGCGGGATGAAATCACCTCTTCAGTGGTATAAAATAGGAAGAGGGGGAAAAAAAAAGTGAGTGGGAAGTTTTACTATAGCAACCAAGTTTACATAATATCAATGTGCTTCAAGTGAAAGCTCTAGAAATGCTTAATTTGAGGTACCTTTTCACAGGGATAATTTTAAATGACGTTTGTTTCTGAAAATTACTGATCAGCCACAGTAGCCTACAGAAGGGGGGGAGCCTCACAGACAGCAAAGACTTCAGTACTTGAAATTCATTCATGACCTTTAACCAGTGATTTAATTTTCCTTTTAAAAGGGTTTTGGTTACGTGCAAATTTTTTTATTCCTCAAAATAAGATAAATCACAGAATCACAGAGCAGTTAGGGTTGGAAAGGACCTTAAGTTCATCCTGTTCCAACCCTCTGCCATGGGCAGGGACACCCCACACTAAACCATGCCACCCAAGGATCAGTCCAACCTGGCCTTGAACACCGCCAGGGATGGGGCAGCCACGGCTTCTCTGGACAACCTGTGCCATGGCCTCACCACCCTCACAGAAAAGAACATGTTCCTTATATCCAATCTAAATTTCCCCTGTTTCAGTTTGAACCCGTTACCCCTTGTCCTGTCACTACAGTCCCTGATGAAGAGTCCATCCCCAGCATCCCTATAGGCCCCCTTCAGATACTGGAAGCTGCTCTGAGGTCTCCACGCAGCTTCTCTTCTCCAGGCTGAACAGCCCCAACTTTCTCAGCCTGTCTCCATGCGGGAGGTGCTCCAGCCCCTGATCATCCTCATGGCCTCCTCTGGACTTGTTCCAACAGTTCCATGTCCTTTTTATGTTGAGGACACCAGAACTGCACACAATGCTCCAAGTGAGGTCTCCCGAGAGCAGAGTAGAGGGACAGGATCACCTCCTTCGACCTGCTGGTCACGCTCCTCTTGATGCAGCCCAGGATACGGTTGCTTTCTGGGCTGCAAGCGCACACTGCAGCCGGCTCATGTTCATTTTCTCATCGACCAACACCCCCAAGTCCTTCTCTGCAGGGCTGCTCTGAATCTCTTCTCTGCCCAACCTGTAGCTGTGCCTGGGATTGCTCCGACCCAGGTGTAGGACCTTGCACTTGGCATGGTTAAACTTCATCAGGTTGGCATCAGCCCACCTCACAAGCGTGTCGAGGTCCCTCTGGATGGCATCCCTTCCCTCCGGCGTATCAACCGAACCACACAGCTTGGTGTCATCGGCAAACTTGCTGAGGGTGCACTCAATCCCACTGTCCATGTCACCGACAAAGATGTTGAACAAGACCGGTCCCAACACCGATCCCTGAGGGACACCACTCGTTACCGGTCTCCAGCCGGACATGGAGCCATTGACCACAACTCTTTGCGTGCGGCCATCCAGCCAGTTCTTTATCCACCGAGTGGTCCACCCATCAAATTGATGTCTCTCCAATTTAGAGACAAGGGAGGACTATTGTGTGTTTAGTTTCATAAATAAAAGAATCCTTACTGCAAGGTCAAGGCTTCATAATGCAAAACTTTATTCCAGTGTTAGATCTAACTGGCAAAGGCGGATTTGTTACAGGCAGTCAAAGCCTTCACAAATGGTAAAACTTTGGTGCAGAACCTGTTCTGTTACTTTTTGCCACTCAAAGAAATGCACTGCTTTTTGGTTTCATTGTTTACAGCTTTTACACCATTCTTTCGCTCTGCCCAAACGCTTTGTGTAATGTGCATTCGTGTGCTTTGCTTGTCTTTTTTCTCTCCCTCCATCTTTTTCTCCATCCAGAAGTCTGCTACTAAATATTAGGGGGATGTGCCTCCTCCCTTATAGGCAGGTAGGCTCACATCCCGCTGCACAAACTAAAATGCTGTATTCTCTGCTATTAGCCATGCTATGCCTTCCAGGCTTCTGGTTTGCCTGGAAGGTTATTTCTTTGTGAAAGACAGGGAACAACTCATTTGCATTCCCTAACGCTATCTGGACCAGATTTCTTTTTCCCCTCGCATTAGCGGAAGATCCTGACTGATTCCACTGAAGTCATTTGAGCCCGCTCCAAATTTACACCGCTGTTGCTGAGCTCTTGCTTCTGCCACCTCTGTTAGAAACTGGCTTTGATGCCAGAGATAAGCTGAATCCCGAGCATGTTCATTGGCTTAGGGGGGAATAAAGCAGAGGATTTGAACTCTCTTCCTACTGCCTCGCAGGCCTGGGAGAGAGTGAAGTCATTCAGAAACTTTCCCTTGAAGTGCTTCCAACAGTAGCATTTCCTTGGCCCGGTACTGGGGGCAAGCTGCTTAGAAGAATGGCAATTAAGGAAAGGGTGAGGAGGGGCTATGGAGAGGCGATGTGATGTGAGCTCCAAGCTGGATTTGGTTGGCAGGATCTGGATGGGAAGGGGGGAGTCTGCTCATTCTGTCACTTGCTGAATGGAAGCACAGGCAGTGATGTCAGAGTGAGCTCATACACCCGACAACAATCCACCGCCCAAGCCCTGTCTTTCTCCTGCTGAACTTTTTGTGGGTTTTGAGGGGTTTTTTTTTTGGCTCTGAAGAGGTGTTCACTTTTCAAAGGTTGCGTTGTTTGGAGAAACTCTATATAGCTCCGTGTTTGAAACGCTGCTCGAGCGGTGACTAATCTGCAAGGCATGAGGTGGAATTGCTTCATCTCCCCCACTTAAACGTATGGAGAAACCGAGGCACAAAGAGTAAATGATGCTCGTGCAGGGACAAGCAGGCTCTGGGCCTATGAGACGAGACGACGGTGGATAGGAGGCGACATTTGGACCAGTAGATGGACTAGGATTAAAGCCCGAGGATTGTTGATTCCAAATTCCAGGTTCCTTCCTCAACACTGCCATATGCTCCACCAGCTGAAAAAGCTTAATATCGGCAGGCAGCGATAGCGCAGCAATAATGCAGCTCCTCTAAGCCAGTGTTTAGATCTACTGTATGATTTATGCTGTGAAAATTAATGCAGCTTCATTTGCCATTCCCCCTCCCTATTCCCCTCTGTACTACAGTAATGGACCAAAGCTTCCATTTTTCCCCTTAATTTTTAATAAAAGTTGCTCTTTTGTGCACATGCACCAGTCAAGACATTGGCATTAATGTGACAAATAACAGACCCGAGCCTGTGACAGTGTGTGAAACGTTTAGGGGTTTGGTTTTTGTTTTTCAGCACTTACCCTCTGCGTTCGAGAGTTAATGCATACACGCACTACATAATTTATGTTTCAGAACCAAATTATTGGAGTGCAGTTGTTCCCCATAAGCTCTCCTTGAGTCCTATCTCAGTATCTTCTACAGAGGGGGTTCCTTTTTGCATTTGACCCTGTTCGTGCTTCTAACTTTTAAATGGCAAAAGCAAATGTGCTTTGAAAAGTGTGTTACACAGTAGTTGTTAAATAAAGCAATAACCTATGCACTTGTAATGCTTTCTCTATGACCTACTTACATACTACTTCACCCTCCTTATAGTATGATTAAAAGCTGCTTTGAATCCACTATTCCCTCAAGGGATTTGAGGCTAGAATTTAACAAACTGCTGAGAAGGCTTAAGTCAGTAAGAGGGCTTCCCTACAGCTTCTTCCAGCTAATTCACATGTAATTAAAAGGAAAATAAATATTTCAAAAGAACATACGTTTTAATGAAGCATTTTTAAGCACTTACACCTTGTGAAACGGGGCAAATTTATAACGATCTCACTATTCCATATGCAGATTTTAAGCAAAATTATTTGTGATCCTCTCCTTCCTCCCCCTTTTGCATCCTGTGTAAAAGGCAGCAGCAGTGGGGCTGTGGTCCTTAAAAGTGACAGGCTGGTGGGACTGAAGACCCTTAGATTTAGCATGTACCAAGTAAAAAGATGATGGAGAGGTGCAGATCCAGCCGCACAGGGTGCAGGGGGGGTGGATACCTCTTACTTTAAAGAATATCTTCATCTTCCCTGAGCTGTCTGCATTTCTCCTGAGCTAAAACCTGCCCCTTCTGCAGTGGCAAGATTTGGAAATTGAAAGTTAATCCAACTCTGCTCTGGGCTGGATTAACCACCATGGAGGCCTCAGATCAAAACCCAGGTGGCTGCTTCCAGCTGGAGAAAGTTGTGCTGGCTTCTCCTTTTATTTCGACTTGGCACTGATTTGTGTTCTATCCGCTGTATAGTCCTGTGCTGCGCTGGATGGGTGGCGCGGAGGAAGTGCCATCAATTTAGGAAAGAGGAGCCGCAGCTTTGCTTTGTGCCTTTCTCCAGAGAAGTTTAGGTGCCATGGTGACGAGGACAGTATGCCAACATATAGAACAGAGCAGATTAATAACACTATGGATATCTGTTCAGGATTGCAGCTGTCCTATGGGGATTATGCTGAGGGCCAAGTGAACCTTTTCTTTCTTTAGACTTGCAAAGTAGGCAAAAATTTTAGCAGCCTGAGGGGTTTTTATCTTCCTTTTAACTGTTTACAGTGGAAAAGTACAGTTGGAAAAACTGTATTTTTATTATGAAATCAACGCTTGTCAAAATGTAACTAAACCTTGGCCTGACTGCTGCATGTTTACTTATTTATTGGTCAGTTTGTTTTCATTTTAGAGTAGTCTTGGAAAAGTTTAAGCAGAGTAATTTTTAATTCGCGTTTGTTACTTCTTTGCAAGTGTTGACTGTCGAGAACAAATCAAATTATAAATCCTGGAGAGCGATACGGAAGGAGAAGCGCACACAATGCAGAGAAACGTTTTGTCTGTCTAGACTGCTCAGATCAGCCAGTAATCTTCGTAAATATGTTAATATTCTTTTGCCTGGAGCTGCTTTTGTATTGAAGCAAGGAGGGTTTGGAGATGCAAAGGAAAATTGATACAGATTTTCAGGGGGCGGTAGCGTGGGGAGGGTGGCTCCAGCTACTTGTATGTGTGGAATTCTGTGCGCGCCTGGATGGTGTCACTTGGGTGTGCTGGCTGCGGCCAGCTCCGGGTGCAGCCCGGTTGGGAACGGGCTTTTGGCAGGTTAGAAAAGCATGAGGCAGGATTTATCGCCGTTACTTATTTAAACCCCCTATTTCTGATCCCTGAGGACAGAGTTACCACTAACAGTCTCCCGCGAGCCAGCCACATCACTTTGAGCGTTTAAACGGGTACCGAGGGCTGAGTAGCAGGGATTTGGGTAGAGAGCGCACCCTGCCTCAGTGCTCCCACTTCAGCACTGACCGCTGCTCCTTCCTAATGCGCTGGTAGCAAAACCAGCGCAACCCCCTCGCGTGTGCCCGTAGGAACTCAACCAGCTTGTTTTCCTTGCCCATTCACTCCGCGGGGGCAAAGCTCCCCCCCGCGTACCTTCCGCGGTGCCCACCCCAGCGGCGAGGCCGCAAAGTTCGTCCGAGCGCTACCCACGGGTTCCGAACCGGGCTGCGCGTCCCCGTGTGTGTCCCCCTCCCGTCGTCCCGTCCCCGCGGTGTGGGCTCTAGGCCTCTCCCCGGGGGCGCAGGGGTTAACGGGGAGCCGCAGCGGGGCGATGGCTCCGCCTCCCAGCTCAGCACCTGGCGCTCCACCGACAGTTGCCTCAGCAGTCGATTTCGGAGGGGATTGGCGGAAAAAAAAGCCACCAAGAGAGGGGGAAGAGAGATGTGACAACTGCCGGGGCTGGCGGCTGCCGCGGGGAGGCCTCCGCACCTGTGCCTGCCTCTCCGCCGCCCGGCGCAGTTGTGGGAGCCGCCGAGCCCCGCCGCATCCTCCCTCCGCACCGCCGCGGCGCGCCCGGAGCACAGCATGACTTCTTCGTTCAAGCTGGATTTCCTTCCGGAGATGATGGTCGACGGGCGCTTGCTGGTGTCTGATAGAATGTAAGTGGCGGTGCTGGGGCTAACGCTGGGTAACCCCCCTCTCCCTCCTCCTCGCTTTATCCCTCCCTACATCCCTTCCCCGCCCCGACCCCGCGTCCCTTTCCGCGGGAGGGGAAAGGGGGTGTTGTTGTGTGTTCCCGAGTCAGTGTCGGTGGTCTCCGCTCTGTGCCTCGCCCCGCAGCCGGGTGTTTGGTATTCCGGCGGGTGAGTGCCGGGTTTGTACGTGCTGCTGATGCAACGTGGAGGAAGAAGCGCGCCGCGGCCGCGCACAGCTGCCTCCGCACCCTGCGGGAATTCCGCCGCGGACACTTGTCCCCTGCGCCCAAGCCCGAACCCTCTCAGCCCTTCCCCCGGAGGCTTAAAACCCCTTTGCTGAAGCTTCGTCAGTGTCCGAATTCACGTAAAGCACGGAGCATCCTCTGGGACTGAGAGCAGGCAGCAAGAAAAGGTTTTCTGTTTTTCTTTTATCCTGTCCCCAAGTGCTCCCTGGTCCGGAGAGTGTTATTTAGGGTGAGGCTGGTTGTTGTACATGCGGTTGAACTCGTGATGAGATTGATCGGAAGGTGCGGAGTGCTGGTATTTCACAAAGAGAAGTATTCCCCTAGCCCGTGTCTGCTCCATTAATCTCGATCTGAAAGTTTCTATCATCGTCCTCCTGGGCTTTGCCAATTGACAGGGATTTTCGGGTAACCTAAGCCTAATATGAACACATAAGAGCTAGAAATGAGGCAATAGTCACTTGTTGCAAGATATGAAGACCGAGCGCTGTGTTTATTACAGCATCCAAAATGCCTTTTATTTTGTTGCTTTTTCTCTCATCAGGATGCCAAATGTGGTTTGAGTTGCATTAGAACGAGGTTAGAGGCTTTGGCATTGACTCTGCTCTGAAGCTATTCTGGTTGAGGCAGCACTTAAGTTACAAGTGTAAATAAAGCCGTGTGTGCAGCAGAGACTGTCACCTGCGATTTGCTGCACACTGTGCCCCCATCTAAGACTATTCCGAGTTTTATTACCTGCTTTACTGGCAACCAAACTTTCTCCTAAGGTGAAGTGCTTTCCCTTGCACCAGCAAATGCTCTGAATGGAGATACTGAGTAGTTGCCATTTGTTGCAGCAGCTGAGATCTATAAGCATGTACGAAAGGGGAAAGAGGCAGGGGGAGAAGCTTGTTGGTGCGGGTGACTTACACTGTTGTTACAGTCCTTGAAGGACAGCAAAGTATTTGCCTAAGTGCTGCCCGTTGTCTCTGTTTTGTGATGTTAAATTCACTGCTGTGTTTTGGTTTTCCCGTTGTAAAATCCCAGTTTTTATTAGCACTGATCAGTTTCGAGGGAAAAAACATGCTTTGTTTCTCCCCTTTTCCATCAAAATTGCATAGGTTTGACTGTCGGGGTACAAAGTTGCAGCTGAACATGCGTTCCACTTGCCTTGCAGCCCTCTGTAGGGACCTGCCACAGCTGAGCTTCCCCTTGTTTTCATCATCTCAGCTTTGATTAGACTTCCTACCTGCTGTCCTTCCAGGCAGTCAGAAAAGATACTGCTAACAAACATCTCCAAGCTCAAAGGCACTATTAGCTGTGGCTGATGATGCCCTGTTGTCACTGAGGCTTATATAACTTTATCTCCAACTTCCCCCCTCAAGGGGGGAGCATCATGTCAAACTCCTGCTCCTGCACTGCTATCTTTATACTCCTGTTCTCGGGGAAGCATTCATAATGTATTTTAACACAGCTTGAAACACAGTCAGTGTTCAGTAGATGCAGGTCTTAGTGTGTCCAAGGGAACAAAAATTACTCCGGAGATGTGTCAGCTTCTGAGTGGATCTCTAAATACAGAAGTTTAATACACACATGCTGATTGGGTTTGGTGCTGGTATCTCATGTACTTTGGGAAGGAAGTGGGATGGCTATGCAATCTTGAAGGAAAAAAACTTTACCTCCTGCATCTTCAATGGTTGTGTTGTGATGTGCTTCCTTGCATTAAACCAAGCTTTGCTTTGCGGCTGATCTAAGTAATCGTGAAGATGTAGGATTTCAAGGGACCATGTGTCATGCATGCAAGTTAATATTGAGGCTAAATTGCTATTAACGAAGGGGAGCTTCTATTCGTAAATTAATCTTGAAGCTAAATGCTGCCTGTGGAAGCTTTGCTACGCTGCCTCTCCAAAACTCTGTAATTCACTATACAGAAACATCCTTATTTTGTCCTTCTGGCCAAGTGGAGACATTTATTTGCAAGTCCCCAGCTCTCTGGACTAATCAGTGCTGAAGAGAATGCAGTTTGATTATGTGTAAGGGGTCATGAGCACGTATGCACCTTACCCTTTAGCTGGCCCACCCCTCACATGCAGCGTTCATGCAGCGTTCAGCAGGATGGCACAGAGCCTTGGAGAGCAGGCTCCAAGTTACGATGCTGCACAAAACTTTTAACCTCACCATCTGGTCTAGCCATTGAGTATCGCTTAGTTCAGTCTTTAGCAGAAAGGAATTTCCTATTTTAGAGTGAGGCAATTAGCAAGATATATATGTAAAACTCTTCTGCTTCGCAGTGAAAATTTGCAGAACCAGATTTATTTGGGTTTTCTTATGCCGGTGGTGTACCAGACGTTTTAGGAAGTCGATATCTTACAGTACCGATTTTTACACATTCTTTTATTACACATTTACACGTTCTTTGCATATTCAACAATTCTTTGTAAAGGGAACTATTCTACAGAATCATCCGTTCTTTCAACAAGCAGAAGAAGGAGAATTTTCAAGGAATAACTTCCAGTGCATACCTGATGTGAAAGTTAACTGACAGCTTGTAAATAGTCAAAGTTAAAATGCTCTTACCTCTGTGAGACTTTATTGCTCCTAAGTGTTGATTCCTTCCAAATTTTGTTTCTGTTATTACCTAGCAAAATAGAAAGAAAATAGAACGTCAGATACCTACACTATATGCATGGCATCAGTGTACCTGGTTAGTAGCTGAATGGCAATTTTACTAGTAACGTAATTAATGAAATGACATTAAAAAGCAGATACTGTAGGATAGGAAGCATAAAAATGCATGAACTTTTGTTCTTGAGGACAGATGGCAAGTTGGATGCTCTCATCATTGTCAATGGTTGCAAAGAGGCTGCTTGGTTAGTGCTGTAGCTGCATGATCACAAATTGATGTTATCTGTAGCTTGTGTGTGAACTATGTGGAAGAAGCAATTTTGAAGAAAAGATCTAGGTGGAAGTGTGTGTGTGTGTATTTGGGCAGGGGAAGAGAGAGTTAATGGTTACTAAGTGTGGTTATAAAATCTGAGTTCAGTGTAATTTGCTTAGTAATTTCTTTGACTTACATGTATGTGCCAACTGGATGGTTGTAAAGTGGTTGCTTTGAGGATGAAATACGCATCATTGTAACACCCCAGGTTGATTTCTGCAATACCCCCGAAGATTTTTCCATTCCATATTGCACATTCCACTGCCTGGGATTGCCTTTAATGTAAATGAGTAAGAGTTTTTGTTACTACTGAGATTAACTCAAATTTGACTTTAATTTTTGATAGCTGGATATGATGGCAATAAAATACATGATGCTTAAAGCAGTGCACATGCAACTGCATGGCTTGCATGGCAATTATGCATATTTAGCCTTTGAATTCCTGCCTCTTTGAATCTGAGTCAAAATCAGATGTATGTGCAATATGCTGTTAAAAATGCAGAGGAGATAAATTTTCCATACTTTTTGTTTGCTTGTATTTATTGTTTAATAAATAAGGGATAGCAACATTCACAGGCTATTCTTGCACTTTAGACCACCAAAACCTCCCTTTCTGCACCAAATCTGCAAAACAGGACTTTTCCCAGCAGAAATTGGAGATATTAAAATTAATTGTCTTTATTTTATTTTTAAACTTCTCAGAGAAAACTCAACGCACTGTCAAAAATAATTTTTCATCTACCTGTATTTAGGTTTTTTATTCATATGTAGAATACGAAACCCTGAATTGCTAACTGAAAATGGATAGCTGGGTGTCAGCTGGTTTTTATATCCATAGCCTCATCTTTATACTGGCATTTTATTCTCATTTTGATTCAGTAATAGCTTTATTTTAGGTATTACGACTTTAGTTACTTGCATGACACATTCCTTGGGCCTCTACTGGCGGAAAGCAAAGCAAAAGTATAAAATTCTTGACTGTTGACAAAAGTTTCAGAAAGGAAAAGAAATCTTTGGCTGTTGATTAAGTAATTATGATTTCATGGTGTCCTTCTCCCCATCGTCTTGTCTAGTTCCTGCCCAGAACCCCATTCAGTAGTTAACCTGTGATAACCCTCAGCATATTAAGGTTTAAATATATCTGCCACTTTCTATGATATGATCTCACAGGTTTTTAAGCCTCCCCCACATGTATTCATCATCCCAATTAATCATCAGTTATGATTGCTTCAAAAACTTTGATGGCTCTAAATATTTCATTGCATTTTAGGATGTTTTTTAAACTGGGAAGCATTTGGACTATTCAAATTTCATTATTAATTCATAGATTAATATAAAAACATTTGACCCAACCGATACAGGGAAAAGGTGAACAAAATCTTTTTTAGCTTTTAAAGCCCCTGGAATGCCAGAGATATGCTTTGGGAAGACAGTCCTCTAGAGAAAAATCACTGTTTCACAGTTTAAGCATATAAAACCCACTTTCCTTCTAAAGTGGAGAAGTGATTTCCACCCCCCCCTTCATTTCTGCAAACTGTGTTTCCTATAGCAGATTATTGCCTGTGTGTTCATATAATTGCAAAGTATATTGCATCTCCTGACATTGTTTCCTTTGATTAAAACAAACTGGTGGCAGGGTGAGGTTAACCAGAGGCTAGGGTTGCGAAATAGAGAATATATGTAGAGAGTGAAGCTGAGCTCCTTAGCAAAAAGTGGGAAAATAGGAAAAACCTTCCTAGGTGCAAGAAAAATGCATGAGCAAGACTGCCTATTTGGAAAATAAAAGCTAATTAGGGCAATAAATGTAATGTTCTCAAGTAATTGTGTAATAATTATTCCCCTTTAGAATCATCATACTTTAATTGCTTTCCCCCGCGTTCCCGCGTTCTGCATGCCTATGGAAAGGAAGAGGAGCGCTCGTGTTCCCTCCAGGATTTCATTTTTCATTTGCAGCAAGCTGCTGGCTTTCTTGTAAAGGTTTTCAGAAATATGTTGCCTTGAATGCTGTTGTGTTCTTCCATATGGTGTTAAGTAGAAAAGGTGAATGGCAGATGCTGAAGCTGTAAACTCTCTCCTATCGTCCAGGTAAAGCACCTCAAGATTTAGTTGTGCTGTTTATCCATCCTGTGTATCACAGATTTATAATCAGTTTCTCATTTTTATTGAGACTTGTGTTACGTAAAGAGGGCACACTTCAGCAGGGTATTTTTTTTGCTCACAGCTTGATCCTTGAGAAATCAGCTGACAATAGTTTAAAATTACAATATTAATAAAGAGCAGATCATCTGGCCTTCAAACTGACATCTGAAAGCAGCTTCTGTTTTGTGTTAAATCTTAATTACTGTATTTAAACGAATGCCTAAATGAGCCAGTTCACAAAGGAGTTGCCTACTGTACCAATAGTGCCTGTTGGGTGATTTATATTTCTTTATCCTTTGGATTTACAGAAATATGAAAAATAGTTCATATTGAAGAGAAGAGCTATATTCTCTTGCCTCTTACAACTCAGCTGAAAAAGACTGAGTATCTTATGTCTGGTCTCCGTCCTGGAAGAGCTTCTCCCTTTCCTGGCTGCTCTGGCCTATCAAATGGTGGCAACACTTAAAGCCAAGCTCTGAAGTGATGCTCCAAAAGAGGCACTGGTGCAAGAGCAGTGGGAAAGGCTCTGCACTGGCCTCCTGAATGTTATTTTGTGAGTTTACCCATCACTTACTATTAGGGCAGCATATTGCCATGCCTGAGGGAGGGAGTTATGGCTTAGGACTGGGGAGAGACTTACACCATGCCTATAAATGCACCAGCCCTGCTGTCTTGGGTTAGGCTGGAATCATATCCAGCTGAGCTCAGGCTACTCTGAAAGGCAGTCATGTCCGATTGTGCCCAACTCACCCCGCTCCCCACTGATGCTGGGGATGCACTCATCCTCTGTGAAGGAGTATGCAGGGAATTAATGTCCTTTCTTTCCCCATCAGCCTGTGCAGGTTTAGGCACTTCAGGTTTGCCAGGAGAATGACAGCAGCAATCCGAGATATTATAGTGTATGATTTTCACACCCCTGTTAATTTCTTGAATTGTTTTGTGGACTTTACTCTGGGATTTTAAAGTTTGCAACCATGATTATTTCAGAGATGCAGCCATTGATCATGAAAATGGCATTACTGATACACTGATTTATTTATCTTAAATTATTATTATGTCCCTTTTCCATGCAGTTAGCATTATAAGGAAAATATAGTCCTGATAAAGAGGCTTGTCTCCCCACAGTGTTGGTATTTCATTGTAGCACTAGTTTACAACCTTTTCATGGTTTTTTCCACTCAAATATCCTGGCCCCTGGACAACAGTGCAGTTGCTGTATGTGTAAGAGATAGATGTGTCTATCTGTTTAGCTGGTGTGTGTAGCTGGTATCTCCATATTGGGAGAACAGGCAGTTCCTTTTGAACCAACTGCATGACCCTTTCTGTCCCAGACTATACTGTGCATTTTCTTGTACTCTGTTCCTATATCCTTTGAAGCAGTTCCAGTCTGATTGCAAGCCACAACTGACAAGAGCTATCTTTTGTTTCATAACCCTGAAAAATACTGAAGATCCTTCATCCTGTTCATCCAAAGGCATGATGCTGTCTTCTTCTTTAGCATATACACGCTCCCCCCGTTTCTTGCTTCTTGACACCTTTGCACCACTAAATTGCTCAGAAATGCAGAAAAAAACCCAAAACAAACCCACAGCTTGCTTGACCCACTTCTTGCGTTATTGGCTCCAGTCCTTGGTGACACTTGGTCTGATGTCACTGATGGTGCCTGGCCTGGTATGAGATAAGTGAGATAAGTTGATTTGCCCAAAACAGGTAGTCGAAAGTTATTAACTTCTGGCAGAGGATAATTGTATTTGAAAACCTACAAAATCAAGTGATCTATTCCCTTCTTCTCCCTATTTTTTTCCCTGTCTCATTCAATTGCTTGGATCTGTCAGCCTTTGCCTGCAACTCATTGCTAGTGAGACACATCTGGTTGTGTCCTTTATCAATAAACGCTTTTATTTTGTTTTTATATCTATTTTACCACAGGTGGATCATAGAACAAGCATTAGGGGTCTGAAACACTGTTAAACACACTCTGCCCAGTGGCTATCACTAAAAGGAAACCCTATTCTCTACCTGATTTTAATACAAAACGCTGTAGAAATTTCAAGTTAGATGGCTGCTGTTTTGCTTGATTTCACCTTGTCATGTCTTTTTGGGGTGGGAATCGATCATTTTATCTCTAATGTTTGTGTATAAACATATAGAAAAGCTGATAATTTCATTAGTTTGTAAATGAACTTCCAAAATGTTGGTTAATTTTTTTTAAATTCAGTTTAATTTCTTCTTCCAACATCTTATTGCTTAGAAACCTTTTTTTCGTACTTTAACTCCCCTGTGCAAACCGCTTCTACTCCCTGCTGTGCAAAAAAAGAGAGAGATAGAAAAAATTCAGGAATTTACAGAGATTATTACTTCAGGTATGAATTTCATCTCTAAAATTGATTCCAGAAAATGTCCTGATTGGAGGCTGCTTCAGAGATTTTACCACATAGCCATAAATGCCTATTTAAGGAATAGCCACGGGTCGAGATGATCTCTTCAGAGAACAAATTGCAAGTCATTCCCCTTGTCCTAAACTGACCTATGTAACTTAACTCCTTCCTTAAAGCACTGAACTGTAGGATTGCAAGGTGAGTGCTGGCTATCTCCAACAGGTTCTGAGTTACCAGCTTCTTATGGAGATGAGTATTGAGTGTGAGGGGACCAGAGGGAAGGGGAAGAAATAAAATTAGCATTTAATTTGCAGGACGTGGAAAAATAGATGACAAGTGAAGCAATTCTTAGAAAAAGAGAACCTCTCTGCACACGTAAAGCACTATTATCTGATATTTTATTACTGACTATAGCCGCCAGTCATGTTCAAGCCAAACTTCCAATGGGTTTAGAGGAGCTTGGCTTGAATGAGGAATGCATAATGCTGGGCTTTGCGTCCTGTGCCAGGCTGTCCATCTCTGAACCATGAATCGCAACTGTATAAATGGATTTTGCAGTCTTTTTTTCCCCATTGCTCAATTCAGAGTGATCCTCAGCATGGAAACAAGAGGCAACTAGCGTTTCAGATCCTACCTTGCTGGCAGAGTGAGTTGCTGTCTTGCTGACGGAGGGGAAGACAAGTCAATTTTAATTGTGGAGGTATTCTTTTGAGGGATGTTCAGACGTCTCAGGTTGGGGCAGGGGGTGTCTTTTGTTCTTGACAAACCTTTTCCCCTTTGCCAGAAAGGAGGATTTGTGTCGATGCCTGAGGGCTCTCAGTTTTCACTGACATACATCTCTATGGTTTGGCTGCAGAAGACAGAGTAGAACTTCTTTTAAGTTGGTTTGCTGTCTGTGGAGGAAAGAGCAAATGCAGCAGCTTCATAACAGTGCTCAGATGCAGTCAAAGAAAATCCTCCACTGTATTCCATATTTTAGAAACGGTTGTGTTTGCCTGATTTCATTATTGCCTAAGCGTAGCCTAGTATTTCACTTGCTAGATACTAGCAAGTATTTATATTCAAGATAAGGTTGTGTAGAATAGGAAGACCTCAGTTTCATTATCTTCTGACTATGCTCGTTTCTGTGCTGTTCCTGGGGTATTTCACTTGAATGGAGTGAAGCTTCGTATGATTTTTTAATGTATTGTAGAGCATAATGAATTAAGGGCAGATTCTGTGTACTTTGGACCTTTCTTTCCCCCTGCAATGGCTATTACAACATGGCCATAAAGATGTTGATGTAGTGTTCCTAGCTGTCACTGTAAAGTAAGGCAGAAACAACTCTTCAATATCCTATACAAACCCTTCCTTTGGGACAAACGTGCAGTACTTCATGCAGGAGTGAGATCTGTTTTCCAGACAGAAATGCTGCTTACAAGACTTAGTTTGGCCCAAGCAATCTCCAACAGCACTGGCTGATCCCTGTGTTTTCAAAGCACTATTCCAGGCTCCTTTAGGTCATTTTTTTTGTGCAGTTTATCAGATTTGGGAAAAATCCTGCAGCAGCACTGTTGTTGCCTGTGTGTCTCTGCTGAGGAACAGCAGGTTACCCATAGCAAGAGATGCATGCCGTGATTCAGAAAGGACCAATTTTCAGCTCCCGAAGATGCCCGTATTTGCTACCTGGAAACTCTGCAGGAGCTAGAGACTTTTTGACTGTTTCTGTGTCTCTTTGGTCCCTCTGTCCTCACCTCCACATCAGGGGATACTTAGACTTCTTTACTTTGCTGGCCTTCAGAGGATTTGAAGGTCTCTGAGGTTCCCTAGGCTCTCCGTTTCCACTCAAGTGGGAAAGGAAATGGAGAGGACTGCTGCTGACTTCAGCCAGTCGGGGCTCTGATTTTTCTGTTTGGTTTGAAGCCACAAATATATGTTTGGAGTTGAGAGATGCCAGGCCCCTGGGTAACATGAATATTGTGGGAGAGAGATGTGCAGATGAAAACGGGTGGAGAAAGGCATGTATTTAGGCAGACTAACAGATGCAAATTCAGGATTACTTAGCAGATAAAATAATCATATAAAATTATGTTGTATTTAAGAAATGAAGCATCATTTGTGTTAACAGGAATGGAGATTTTTTTTTTTAAGCTCAGCAAAGCCTCAAATCCCAGAAAATGTAAAATTGTTGCTGATAATTTCTGGATGGGAAGCTGGGAGACTTCATGGAAACTTAGACAGAAATAAATCAACTTCCCTCTCCTTCCCCAAAACTCTTTGGGCAAAAAAAATCTGTAAATATTTAACAGCACATAATCACATTGCCAAGAACCGGCAAACAAAGCCCTTTCATCCAGTCCTATAAATGCTGTAAATAATGAAATCCCTCATAGATCTTGCTGGAAAATTGTTATTTTTTTCTTTTAACAGTGAATAAGCTCAGCATCTAGCACTTTAAAAATCCATCAGCATAGCTGAAACTTTTTTTCCCCAGTCTCTTACCACTTCACGTCAGATTCTTCTCTGTCCTTGACATACGCAATTTGCCCTGCTTATGTCTGTTGAGAATGCTGGGAGCTTTCCGCATGCTACACCATTGCATGCCTGCAAGAAGCCTTCCCTCTGTCCGACCTCACAAGGTAAGAACTGCCCCGCTCTGTTCTCCCTTATCACCACCCATTCAATATTCAAACACCCCTGTGTTTCCTACCCAGCCTCTTTGGTGGAATAACTTCCTATAAATATCTGTAAAACACGTACTTTATTTCCCTCCTTCTTTGATAAGATAGGTAAGAGAAACCAGTGGAACTTGGAGAACCTCCTAGAATTTAGATCTGAAGTGCTTAATGATTTTATATTCTTACTATCCAGCTAGTGACTCATATCTTGAACATCCCTCGAACTCTATACATCCTTTCTGGTCTGTGCTCACTGATAAAGCACATTGGAATTATCAGCCCTGCCTATGATATTCTAGGTCTTCTGCAGATCTGTTGTCTAATACAGATGTTGCTTGGCAAAATACAATAGGTTTTCTTGTATTTTTGTAAGGGATGTTTTATTTGGTACTGTCAGCTTTGTTTTTTAAGCAGTCTCCTGCACACTTGTGAACCAATTACAATACTATCATGTGTTTTGGTTTGGTTTTATGTTTGTTTTTCCCACAACCGCACATTGCCCTACTTACTCAATGCAAATCACTGTGGATCTACGTAATACGACTTCCTCAAGGGCATCTCTTAATTCCACATGATAAGCTGAGAGTTTCAGCCAGGAATATTCAGCACTGAAAGAAGACCTGGCTAAACTCAGTAGGACATGAATCAAATATTAAGCAACTCTCCCAAATTATAGAGGTGTTTAGGTGAAACTTTTATCATTAAGGGGAATGGCATTCCCCTATACAGTAAGTGTATGCACCAGAAAGACATATCTTCAGTAGATTGTACCCCTTTATTTAACTACCTGTCTCTATATACAGCGAAACTGGTGGTAAAACTCAGCTAACGAGCAGTTTAGAATCAGCTGAGAGGTTCAGATTCCAGAAAGACTGGTTTTTATGAATAAATTAGGGCTGAATCCATGGCTTGTTGCATCCATGGGCAGGCTCCCTTTCATTTCAAATCACGCTGTATCTGTGATCCAAATGCACCGTGAACAAATAAAGACAAAGAATTTATGTTGATTGGACATATTCAGTGTGACAAGAGCTGAAGTCTGATCCTCTGCTTATGAAACACAACTGTGTGCTTCTCCCTGGGGTTGACAGAAGACAAGTATTTTGGTACTTGCATGCTAGGACTCCCAATTAGCGCAAGTGCTGGCTCCTAGTGCTGAGAATCACAACGCTCTATGAAATGGAGAGAAAGTATGGTTGATAACAGTTTATTTTGGGGTTATCTGATTTGCCTTCAGGGTTTTAAGACATTCATTTATCCTTTTTTTTTTTTTTTTTTAATCCTTTTAAACAAGTCAACTTTTTCTGTTGCAACAGTAAGTTTAATGACACCAAAAGACTTACAGTTAACTTGTGGGCTTTAATGAGATGAGGTTCTCTGCTTGCTGACTGCCCTCAGTTCTCATCCTCTTGCTTTCATTGGGGAATGCTTTGTGGCATCAAGCTCTGGATCTGCCAGCCTCTCACACCTAGTTGCCTGTGCAGTTTAGGAATACTGTGTAGGTTCTTTGTTCTGATGTGCAAATATGTATCCTCTTCTTCCTGTAAAGCTGTTTTCTTTAGGAAGAAGGTTAATTTTCTTAGTCAAGGAGCTCAATGAGCTCTAAGGGATGGATGTGCTGGAAGTAGCACCAAAGCAGCATCAAGATCACTTATGCCTCACGCTGATTCTGGTTTGCCACTGAGGTGGATGAGTAGTTACACTGAATATGGAAGCACAAATCACTTTCACTTAGGATATGATTAACTTACATGAAGCAGAACTCCTCTGATATGGATTGCTATTTTAACATCAGATACATATATTTCATTTTACCCTAAAATAATTTACTCTGTTTGGATCTTGTGACCAAATGAAGTGCTTGATTTCTCTTCCTGAAATTCCTGATCATGTTAGCTTTGAAGCAATCTTCATTCTCATTTATAACCTGAACCTGCTGAGTTTGTCTCAAAGTGGCTTCCCCTCTTGCAACACTGATACCTTTTGACTTGCTGTCCTTTTGATTTGATCTTGATTTACTTTTGCAACTGCGGAATGTGTGGTCATTTCAACAAGTTGTCCTGATGTACCCTATATTTTTTTATTCATATCAGATTTTCAAAGTAACCCAAATTAATCTTTGTTCCGGTTTATGTAGGCTCCCTATGCGAAGAGTAGAATGATGGGAAAAGTAAAAGCAGAATGTATGTATGGGTTAGTATAAACCACAGTCCTTTTCATACTGAACATTAGCTTGTTGAAATGCCTCCACTCTTGGCAGAAGACAAGCTTCGTAACCTAAGAGGATGTGATTTGAGTGGAGTTTTCATGCCCCATGTGCTCACTGTGTTCTTGCCACTGATGCAAACATTATCTGTAATTACCTTTTCAAGAGACTGAAAATTGCAGTCTTTGTGGAACAAAAATGCAGCTGAAGAATGGGATGTATATCCTCTCCACCCTCATTATAAGGCTTATAAAAGTCAAACTATAAGGCCCAGTACCATAGGTTTCAGATGCAGGAAGCAAGCGCTGTTAAAATGTGTTAGAGTACTTTTCACTGAACATTATGGCCTTGTGATAATCCAGCTAGTGCTGTTATTTCCAATAGTTTGCTGTTGAAACCAGTTGAACTAAAATTTGTAATTGAGATCCATGTAAATAAAGTCAGGGAAGTTGCTCTGTTCACTTATTGATAATATTATTTTCATAGCTTTGAGATTTTCTTCATGATTGGTGGTATCACCAAAGATTTATTAGGCAGGCCATAACATGGGTCCTGAAACTTCCTATCGCACCACACTGCGGAACAGAAAATAGTACTGAAAATGCTAGGTTTATGATGTTCTTCTGAACACCAAAGTGTTTTAGTGTTGCACCTCAAACTCTGCACACACTCTGCAAACTAAAGCACTTGTTACCCACATCAGAGTGTGACCATCTTGCATTCCATTAGCTGAAGAACCAGAAGTAGAAAGAAAGTAGGAAGAGGTATCCTTGACCTCCTAATTGTGTAAAACAGGAACTGGAAACTTAGACCAAAACTTCTAGGTGGAGAAAGGTAATACTGAACTTCTGCAGTATGCTTTTAAAAGTAAAAACTCACAGAATCATAGTCTATGAATCACCTCTTTATAACACCCATCCGTTCTTTTTCTTCTCATGAGATTTAGTTTTGAATAGTTTGGTTTTTTTCCCAGTTTTAAGAGTGGAATTTGACTCTAGAGGGATGATCCCAGGGAGATAAAAACATTTGATGAGAAAGGCACATGCAGTTACTGGTTCTGTGATTTACAGCATTGAGGAGTAGGGAGAGGTATTGAATGATCACATGAATGCTAATAAATAAGGGGTGGTCCTGCATATGTGTTCATTCATGAGCAATTAGTAAGTTCATGTATGTAGGTCAGTGGATTTATTGCAAGCACAGATAGTCTGGACTAAAATGAGAGGAAATCCACTGCTTTCCTTTCAGCCTGGCTGTTTTTTCTTATTATAAAGACAGTGAAAATTTGCATGGTTTTCATGGGTTCATGGTTGTTTTAAAAGCAATTTAAAATTACTTTGGAGGAAATAATGAGTCTTATTACACTTCTGTTTATGACCATCTAGCTTCCTGTAGTAGGGACTCTGGCAACTCCATATTGCAGTCAGGGCAAATAGATCCACGTGCTTCATGCAGTTGCTGCCCAAGTTGGTAATTCTGCCTCCAGCTTCTGCTGCCTGATTGCTGCAAGTAATGCAGAGGAACACCATGGTGATTGAGTGCTGGAGTTCCCAGGACAGCATCTATTCTTAGTGGTCCAGCAAAACTTATTAAGAAAAGTAATTAGAACAAAGCTCAAGTACATTAGCCTCTTTAATGCTCCTGAATTCTCAGAGCTATCTTCAACATTGGCAGAGGCTGTATTTCCAGTAGAGAAACTGTACCTTCTTTGCTGAAGTTAAATCCTTATGGTCTTAGCATTGTGACGGGAGTTTCTTCTCACACAGTGGTATTGACAGCCAGACAGATAAGAGGGTGGTGGTATGCCAAATAATACAAAAACCCTTTGATTTTATTTCTGTGATGAATTTCTGTTGAGACACAAGGTTCTGTGTTTCTGCCCGCTTCTTATGCATGGTGGTGTTCTATACCATGTCACTTTATACCTTTCTGTCAGCTCCTGAGGCTCAAGAACTGTAACGTGGCTATAGAGCTGTCCCTCTTTCAAAAACCATTCTTTCTCTCTTCCTTTCTCATCTGTTACCTCTGGCAGGCAAGGAATGTATTTTCTTTCTCTGCTTGCAACACCACCCAGTGTACATTTGTTCAGCAAATCATCGCCACCATCCTCCTGAATACTTGTTTCTCCACTGGAATCCAAAAAGCATGTCAAGCCTGTTCAGTCTTGTCTGGTGCATCAAAACTATGTCTCCTCAGGCCTTCATGATGTCTCTGGGGAGATCTCTTTGGCCTTTAAGCTACTTCAGAAATGTGAGTGCCTGTCTTCCTGAGATGGGAACATTCAATAGCTCTGAAGACCTTCAGTACAGAAGAGACGCGTGCTCCACGGAGTAGGCTACAAGAGGAGCTGCTCTTGATTTCTCCTATTATATACCTGTATCCATTCAGCTTGCGTACTTATCCCCTTCCCCAGGCATCCCTCTCCTTACTAATTCTGGTATAGATGGCCAAGAGTTAACAAAATCTCCTTTGAACTGTAGGATGCCCAGTTAGGTATGGAGTGTTCAAACCAGGCAGGAAAATGGGTTTCTAGGTTTTACAGGTCCAGACTACTCACGTTCACTTACTGAACAATCTTTTTATAACAGGAGCTACAAGCTATTTTTTCCTTCCCTTATGCCAATTAGTGACAATTTTTAGGTCTTCTGCCACACTCAGATCTTTTGTCTTTGCTCTTCTGTTGCCTTAGAGAGGTCTTTTGATGCATTCTGTGCTGTTGCTTTGTAGGCCAGATAGTCATGTCTAGTGTCACTGCTGACAGCATGCAGTCTGCATGGTAAATTTAATAGAATAACACTCATTTGTCCCTTAAAAATAAATCCCTCATTCAGTGGAAGCTGCTGAATTCCAAGGATTGCACTGCAGCTTGTGTTTCTGTGAACACCTGAAGACCCATCACTGGGACCACAACAGTACTTGGTATTTGGTTTTCAATCTTGGCGACCTTGACACCTAGGGGGGAATGAAGCATAGTTTTCAGTAAATTGTCTTGATGCTGTATTGAATGAGGCTTGTCTCACGTCAGGTCTTTGTGTCTTAAATTTCCAATGGCCCTGAAAATATCCCATTTGTTAATTTAGAAGATTTTCAAGACGTTCCCAAGGATGGAGAGGAATTATGTCCCGTTACTCTGAGGCAGGCTGCCTTTTACCTGGCACTGCAGGCAGGATTGATGTTAGTTTCACAACCAACTTTTTCATAAAATACACTGTTTGAATATAAATATTACGGTAGTCAGAAAAGAGCCTGCTGCTACCTGCCTTAAAGTTGCTGCTTCCCCACACTGAGGAGTTGGAACGCTGATCCTCGGGCTGTTTTATTCTGTGATGCTAATAGCACTAATACAGTATCATTGTGTTTGAGGCTTCAAAGATACTATGCAAGCATTTTCTTATGATTCCCTGATCTTTGCATTTATACCCAGCTGTTTGTTATTCCGTTCAGCCATCAGCATCTAAGTCTCAATGGACCATGTAATATGCAGCTGTAGCCAGATGTAATGCTTCCTATTCCTAAATGTTTCTGTTAGAAGCTAAGAGTGGCAGGCTAAAGACTACTGATAACAGTGTTGCTTGCATTAATTTAAACTCCAGAGCTACATGGATTCTGTTTGGCAAATTTATTCCATGGCCAACAAGCAGAGCAATATTTCCAATCTCCATCATTGCTAGCAGTGTTGACATTAAATACATCGAGTATGTCTGCACTGATACAGAATGTACTTATGGTGCTAATTCAAATAGGAGAAGGATGTCCAATTTGCATAAACAAATATATTTTCAGATACTGTGCTATTTAAAAGAGATAAAGACAGAAAGGAGCCTGTTCTAAACAATGACTCGCAATAATTTGGAACAGTTCAACAAATCTTCAACCTCTTTAATTCTTTGCTTTCTATGGAGAGCTGGGGAACCTTTACAGTACTTTGTTCAAGCTGCAGGCAGGTCTTGCTCTGCTCAGCTTTCATGGCTTGGGTTGGTGTTGCAGAAGGGAATCACACTGAGTTTTGTGCCACAGATCACTCCAAAGCATTTGGCAAGCAAGTGACTTGGGTTGCACACGTTTGGGGAGTGTTGGTCTTGTCCTTCACTAGAAGTTGGTGCCAATGTGTGCTATAGAGGCTCCTGAGAAACCTTGGACAGGAGAATTCACAACCATGAAATGCTCCATCAGTGGGGACTCACGTACATCAAAATCTTTACGTAAATTAGCTTTTCCCTAGGGACTTTCATTGGCAGAGCATCCTTATAACACATGCTTTAAGTTCTGCTTTGTCATTTCCAGGTGTATGGTTTAACTCACTGTAAGAATGACAAGGCACATGCCAAGGATGGTTTGTGCTGCACAGCAGAAGGCTTCTGCCCCATGTGCTGGGCAATCCTGGCTCGTGTTTTGATTCCAGAGTGAACCGCATTCCACACAGGATTTGATGGGGTTGTAATGAATTGCATAGGGGAAGTGCTTGTTTGAAATCAACTCCATTAACTCGCAGCACAAACCATTGCAAAGTCAACAGTTTTTCTGAGTGGCCACCGCCAGCCATCTCTTTCAAAAGCACTAATGGGCTGTTTAATTAGGTGATGAAAATTGTTTACAGTTGGTGATCCCAAGTTTTGTCATTTTAATAATGGTTAAATTCAATCTCTTATTTGATTCTTGGCAACTCTCATTATTTCATAACCTGCTTACGTCGAGTTTAATTCATTTGCATGTATTAAAACCAAACCTCTCTCATGCAGCAGTGGTGTTTACTTAACTGCACTGAGTCATTAGAATAGGTGGGGAATGACTAATACACAACAATGGATGTTAAACAAGTAGAGCATTGCAAAATAATATTTACATTTGTGGAAGATGTATTCCTTTTGTGCTGATTGTAAATGAGACCTAAAGATAATCCTGGCAATGGCATCTAGGTTTCAGCTGTTCCTGTGCATTTGTTGCTCCTGGGGTGTGATAGCTTCTCTTCTCTCTCTCCTAGCATTAATAATATCTGTCACTTTGAGGGTCTAAAAAGGGCCAAGTACAGACGTGTCCTCATATGCTTGGTTTTGGCTTCAGTGATGCAACCAAGAGCAGAAGTTCTCTTTTTCCTCTTAATTTTCTGATGCTTGTCCTTGCTTAGAGAAGGTGGAGTAATAGGAAACACTGAATTGATTGTTAAATCTTTTTTAATGTTTATAGCCGCATGATGCCGATGGGCTGCTTTTTCTCTTCCCCCTATCTAAGCATACTACAAAGACCCACAAGTCCCTGCCATAACAAGCATATAGTCTAAACAACAGGAAAAAGAATGGTTGGAAGGTGAAGAATGAAGTGGAAACGCACCTGAATTGCAGGAGGTGCATCCAGGCTCATTGGATGGCACTGGCAGAGGCTAAGAGATGCCTGGTTCCCTGTCTCTTGGTCCTGTGCCCTCTCAATGGACTTGGATTTTGGATTGGTTTGTGATAGCATTAGCTACATGCCACATATTTTGCATGTATGTGTCTTTTGCATGCTTGTGTTTTTCTTCTCCCTCCATTTCAAATGTCACATATGGGTCTGAATTCAGAATGGGTAACAGCCTTTCAGATGAGATTTGGATGCCACCAAGAAGGAAACACAGACTGTTTTTTTGAGGAGCTGGGGACTGCTCTGTTCAGAAATCAGTGTTGTTAGGTTGATTGTGTGATATGAAATCTTCCAGCAGTTCTAAACCTCTCTGCATCTGCTCTTTTTGTGTTGCAGATATAAAGACATCATTAATACAAGCACACGATATCCTGCATGGGGAGTTAAATCATTCTTGCATGGTTTTCCCATGCAAAATGGTATAGAAAGTAACAATATATGACCGCAGTAGGTTAAAGTTGTGCTTCCTGGAGCTCAGAAACCATGTAGGAGACCCAATCCCATCTTCAGAAAGCACTTGATGGCTTCTAAGTTCCAGTTACTTTCAAGAAGCCCTACTTTGCTATGATGTTTTCAGAGAAAGCCCTTCTGCAGCTCAGCTGCTCAAGTGTTCTTTAGCCCTTAAAGCACACAGAAAAGGGTAAAACCTTAGTTATAATTTCAGGGCAGGTCTTGCCACAGCAGTTGTACATGAGTAACCAGCTAAACGTAAAAATCAGGGCGGTAAGAGAGCTGTGCGTCAATGGAAGAGGCATTTTCAAGCATGACAATCCTCACTTAAGGTGTTTTCTGCTGCCACCATGTGTACTTAGCTTTTGGAAATAGGTAAATAGGCAAACTGTGGTTTGTTGTACTCCTGTGTCTCTGACATTACTGGACTTCTGGAAAGTATTGTGATGCTGTTGTAATGCAACAGATGGTCTGTTAGATAAATAAGGCTAAAGGAGAAAAAGTTTATGTTCAAGGAATGGAACCATATAAATAATTCAAAGGAAGTACTATTTCTCCTGTTTTCAGGTGGCTGAATCATTCAGAAGTTCTCTAAATATGCACAGAAAATACAAGTAAAATAGGGTTTTTTTAAGATTTCTAATTGTGTATGCTGTTTTCTCCCTAGGGAGCAAACAGATGAGCCAAAATAAATAAGGTTTATTTTCCAGCTTTAGTGATAAGGGTGCTTGACCTGAATAATGATGGAAAGTAATGAATGCAACTGTTTGCAAAAGAATCTGCCATATATCTTTATTATGTAATCGTAGAATCCCAGACTGGTTTGGGTTGACGGGCCCTTAAAGCTCCTCCAGCTCCAACCCCTGCCACGGGCAGGGACACCTTCCACTGGAGCAGCTTGCTCCAAGCCCCTGTGTCCAACCTGGCCTTGAACACTGCCAGGGATGGGGCAGCCACAGCTTCTCTGGGCACCCTGTGCCAGCGCCTCAGCACCCTCACAGGGAAGAGCTTCTGCCTAAGAGCTAACGTAGTTCTACACTTCTCTTTAATCAATACATAATAGTTGGGATTATGTTCACATAGCAGTGGCACACCCTATTAACATGTTATATTTCACCGTAAATGCAGTTTTTAAGAGTAACACTCAAACTTGCTTATAAGGGATGTGCTTAACAACCTTTTCTTTTTGTGCTGCAGATATAAAGACATCATTAACACAGGCACACAATATCCTGCACGGGGAGTTAAATCATTCTTGCATGGTTTTCCCATGCAAAATGGTACAGAAAGTAACAATATATGACCGCAGTAGGTAAAAGTTGTGCTTCCTGGAGCTCAGAAACCATGTAGGAGACCCAATCCCATCTTCAGAAGGCACTTGATGGCTTCTAAGTTCCAGTTACTTTCAACAAGCCCCTTTCAACAACCTTTTCCTCCTTACCTTTGTGTCATTAGCTATACATTCAGAAACATCTCTCTTCTTTACTTGAAAGTTTCTATAGCAAACTGCATGAGAAAACAGTTTGAGGTCTGTTTGGGATTTTTTTGGTCAAAGTTTTATTAGTTTGGCTATTTTCAAAGATAGAAAGCAAAGGGTTAAAAGGAGACTTTGTATTTCTCTATTCCCAGACCAACATTTAAATTGAAACATAGTTTTATAAACGTTACATCTGAATACCATTTCTTTTTACAGGATCTTTTACCTCTGGGACGCTGGCTTGAACCAGGATCTTTTTTTTTCCTCCTTGCAACAGCTGTTCAGTGCATGAAATAAGCTAGTGGATGTGGTCCAGTTTATAGTGGGAAAGAGTCCATCTCAAAACCACCATCTCAGTTGGCACTGAGTAACATCCTTGTCTCAGCAAACCGGCCAGGAATTGAATGAGCATGAATAATGAACCCTTTGCAATTGTCCAGGTCAGGTTGACAGCAATTTTGCCTCTGTGTATTGATAAACTTGGCAAAGGTTCATTTCCAGGCATGTAGAGGCCTTTCTTAATGATTAATTCTTTAAAATAAAATGCACCCAGTTTAAAGGCTCAGTAGTTCCTACTGCTCATTAATACAGCAACGTAATTTTGAGAACATTTTAATAGAGAGAAGATCTACTTCTTGCCCTGAAGAGTTTTCACTTTAAAATCATACCTAGAGGAACAATAAAAGGTGGTTTCATGTTGCAGTAATCCAGGATATGAGATTTAAATAGTATAGATTGTCACATGACCTAAATTGTCAAATTTGGGTGCCTAAAGATAGACACTGAAAATCAGGCCAGTTATTTTAGTCTTCCTACCCATTTTTTGAAAGCACAGAAATACATTGTAAAGCCTCATATTCATTTTCTGTGAAAGTAATGATGGCTTAGTTTTAACCTAGTGCTTTTTCTCTGAGGAGCTCTGAAGGTTTTTATGAAGTATGTCAATGTCTTGGTAAGGAAAATGTGATATTGAAACACAGGGAAGTTCAATCTATACTCTCATCTTACTATACAACTGCCCTTTCAACCCTGCCTGGAGCCTTTGGGGGTATTCGCACGGAGGATTATCTTTCTTGGCTTCCTCCATAACCAGTGGAGAAGGAGAGGCTCTAGTTTGGAAATGTTCTATTACAGCCAAATGTTGGTGCTCTGCATCATCTATCTGAGGAGCTTTCTGTCTGGTGTCTGTAGAGGGAACCTGAGGCACTGGATTCACATGCCTAAAACTAGCTTTGTTAGTACCTTATTTTGTGGAATTAATGCAGTGCACAAGGATAATGATTCTTCCATGGTTGCCACCTGAGTGACTTTTGTCCTTTCAGGTCCTGCTTTTTCTTATCCTAGGGACATCCACAAATCAAACTCTATAAAATGCCTGAGTGGAGCTAATTAATCTTGGTTTTGTCAAGTAATTACTCAGGAGTAAGTCTTCCCTTTTGAAGGGCCTGGTGGGACACCCTTGTGGTGCACAAAAACAAGACCAGATTTTTCTGTTAGATTTGTCTTTAGTCCATCTTGGTTTGAGTCAAGTTAGGTGAAGAATGCCTTTGTAATTGGCTGGTCCTATATGACACACTTGTCCAGGATGAGTCTTAGAGCTGCTTTCAGCCATTCTATCCAAGCCAACTAGAAAGCAGTAGGCTCAGAGAAAGTGAGAGAAGGATCCCAAATGCAGGGTTGTCTCTGAAGATCTTTATCAAATGCTGAAAGTGAAGATGGAGACTTAGATTTGTGTGGTTTGGGAAGCTTCCAGTGAAAATACTCTTGTTGCAAAATGTCAAGTCTTTTTGTTATCACACTTGGTTTTGTAGAAGTATGCCAGCTTTCTGTCAAGGAGTAGTCTTTTTCTCAGGCATGGAAGTGGGTGAAAATAGAGATTGATCTGGATGAGCTAGCAAGGTACTAAGTGGACCACTGTCTATGCTGACCTGATTTGAGTGAAAAACTTGAACCTTGGTGTCTTTATATCAACTGAGTTTGCTGCCTGCCAAGTTGGCAATTTCCTGTGCAACGGTGGAGATAGTAAGGGCTTTCCAGCCCTCCTGTTCAAATTCATTGAGCTCATGACTCACAGGACAGTGCAAGACAAATCTAGACTTCAAAATTAAATGTTTCCTGGCTTGTAGAGACTGTAGTAATTCTTACTTGTGTTTAAGTCTTATCCCATATCTTCACTCCCCAGTGAATATCCAGTTGATCTATACATACCTTTTCTAACCTTAAAGTGAATCTTATTTCTTTAAAGGAAGGCTATACATCCAGTTCTGTACTTCTCTGGTGACTTGTAGAGTAAACTTACTATTTATTAACATGCTCTACAACTCAAAGGCTGCTTTACAGAGTAAAAGCCATAGAAGATGGTCTACAGACTGTCCACTTACAATCAAGAACTCAGCTCTGTCCTGAACTTTTTCTACTGAATAAATTTGCTTCTCATTTCAGACTCATTTGAGACCTTAGACTGTGCAAGGTCTTTACATAAACGGCCATTTCCTTGTACTGTGTTCATACAAAACCTAATTCTGGGGACCCTGATCCATGAACTATCTGAACAGCTCTTAAAGTGCAAATAATCATTTGGGAAATATAGACTTAACCCCTGCAAAACCAAATGTATTTGCTGGTCATTGAAGGGTGGAAGGGGGGAAGAAAGTGTGCATAAGGAAAATGGCATCTGGTAGGCTGCAGGCAAATGGACCAATCTATTAAGAATTAGTGCTAACAGGCCTCTAAGTTTCTTTCATCAAAATTACTGCAGTCCAGAAAGAAAAAACACACTTCACATTTGTGCTTAATTTCACCTCTGTTTATTCTCCTCTCCTGCTCCCTGAAGAATGTAGATGAGGTTTAAGTTAGTTTTAATAGTAATAGGTTTGGAATCTAGCACACTTTCACAAAATTAACTTTGCTTCCGTTGATCTGGGAATTAAAATGCTTCATTAATTTAGCAAGTCCTGGTTTGACAGCCAAATAATGCATTTTGTGACTTGGACTCTTAAGTCTAAAATTCTTACCTGCAGTTCTCCATGGATCTCTCAGACATTCAGGGCAGCTTGGACATCAGCATGGCCTAGAAAGGAGGCTGATGTGTGTGAATGTGTATACGTACAACTACTATAATACAGTTTAGATGTGTCTAAGCATGTCTTTTAACACTGCATGAGTAGTTAACTTATCACAAATCCAGTTTCTCCCCTCCATTACAATACACACTTGTTTTTTCCTTTGGCTCTTTTTTTTGTTGTTGTCAATACAACTCAACACAAGCAAGGATATCTTTGGTGAAGGGAAAAAGGCTTGGAGGCATGATGGATTGCTGTGCTGTACACTGGGGCTGAGGGAAGGGAGCAGAAAAACCCCAAGCGTATAATCATAGAATCAACTAGGTTGGAAAAGACCTAGAAGACCATCAAGTCCAACCCTAGGACTGCCAAGTCCACCGCTAAACCATGTTACTGGGGGCCTCATCTACATGATTTTTTAACACTTCCAGCGATGGTGATTCTACCACTGCCCTGGGCAGCCTATTCCAATGCATGATCACCCTTTCTATGAAGAAACCTTTCCTGATATCCAGTCTAAACCTCTCCTGGTGCAGCTTGAGGCCATTACCTCTTGTCCTATCTCTTGTTACTTAGGAGAAAAGAACAGCCACCTCCTGGCTCCATCCTCCTTTCAGGTAGTTGTAGCGAGACAGGTATCAGTAGCAATAAGGTCCCCCCTGAGCCTTCTCTTCTCCAGACTGAACAACCCCAGGTCCCTCAATCATTCTCTGTAAGACTTATGAGGGCTCCCTTGGTGGCTCTTGCAGTTCAGGATCAAGACTCCTGGATGCTGTGATTTCCCCATGCTCTGGTACTGAAGGTGTCCTCTCCAGAGCTACTCACCTCGGCCAGTGACCCAATGTCTGTATTAAAGGAACAGGTTTGTCATCTTTCTTCTACGCACTGGATGCTATGTAGTACTGACTCCTGGGAAACCCAAGAGATGCCTATACATACTCTGTAGTTGTATATTTGAGAACTTGGTGGGTGTTTAGAGTGTTCTTGTGATACTGATTCCAGTCGTTCTGCAAATTCTCCTTATGCTATAGAAGTTTTACACAAAAAATATCCAGGAGCTACATGAACCATGCTATGATCATGTAGCAGGCTTGCAGATTGTGCTATTGCGTGATAATCGCTTGCAGAGGACTTCTGTGGTGCCATTGGGGTTTTCTCCATCACAGAATACAAATCTCTTCTTCACATCTGTTATAAACATATATGGTGCCCCAAAAATCACTTTTATTTGTATTGTGGTGGGTCTCAGGAATCGCTCTGGTTCCGGGCTATAAGGCTGTGCACTTACATTGCATGGGCACAACCCAGGCAAACGGCTGCAAAACGCAACTACAGAAAGACCCTAGGATCCTCAAGCCTCCATAACACTAGTTGTAAAGCACTGAAATATAAAACAAGTGGAAATGGTTTTACTTTATTGGTGTCTAGTAATGCTTTTCCCCCTTTAGTGTCACCTCAGAGGGGTGCAGTCCAGCAATTTAACAAGGAAATAATATAAAAGCAGGTACAGGTTTCCCAGCATGAAGCTTCACTGGATTCCGAGTTATAAAGGCAGAGAGGTTCAGCCATCCCAGTAATCCCGCTGGATGAATATCCCTCAGTGTAGTGTAGCATGCAAGGAACCAACACAGTAGAATCAGACTAATTTGCACTTTGTTTTTTTGAGAGCAATGATTTATGTTTTACTGGTGCCTACTGAAATGCCACACAAAGACAATCAACTGTAAAATCCTGTCTGTGTGCCCTGCTGAAAAAGCAGGACTTTTACCCATGCTGGATGAGTGGAATTCTTTGAATTTCTCTTCTGTGCTCTAATTATCGTCATAAAGATGACTCTGTAGATTCTGTAGCTGAGGCTAACTGTGTTTTGCTTGGGAAAGGATGCGGAGTGAAAAGCAAGGTGTATTTTCATGATGTAGAGGCGTGAACCGTTTTTTATCCCTCTTTTTTCCCCCACATGCATTGCTTTGTAACATCAGTTATTTCAGAGGTAGCTCTTCTTTAATATGGTTCAGATAGGAAAATTCAGTATTTCTGCCTCTATTTTGGGAGGGGCTGGGGAAGAGTTAATTTTGTTCTTCTGTTGTCTAGGAAACAGTGGTTGTACTCACTTCCCTTTTGAAAATAGATAGTGAATTCCACATTCAGGGAGCAATGAATAAGATAAAAAGCCACAGATTAGAAGCTTGAATTGGACACCATTCGAAAGAGCAAAGATAAGTTCGTGTGCGATGGAAACTTTTAGGTTGTGCTGAAGTGAGTAGGAGTGGAGCGAAGACCTGTTTTTAAAGAAGGTGCTCAGGGCTTTAAGGCTGTGGGAGTGTTGGTACTGATTCAGAAAAGCATTTAAGTGCCTTATGTTAATGATACAGGACCCCACCGAGTCCACAGTTAAGGACATGGTCCGGTTTGTACATTAAGAAGTGCTTTGTCTCCCACCACTTGGAAAATTCAACCCTGTTCCTACAGTGCTAAAACCAAAGAGGGACACCAACAATTGCAGTTTGGGTGCAGAAAACAAGCTATCCATCCAATTTAGTGTTGTAAATACTAAAATTGGAGATGGAGTTAATGACTGGGAACAACAGAACAGGAAACAGGATTAAAAACCCCCAAACCTTGACAGTTGACACAACAGGCAGTAAATGACAAGTGCATTTCAGTGCATGCTTAAGAAGATTATACTTGGAAGAAGGAACTGAAATATAAAGCAAGGGCTGTATGCAACGCTGCACGTTCAACTGGAAATGTAGGTTATGCACTTGGTACTAATTCATGTCCCAGCGAACAGGGAAAAAAAACCTCTCTTCTATTCAGATGGGACTCAAGCTGTAGATTTTTCTGACTAAAAAGCTCTGGATAATTCTTTTCTTATGTATTATTAATAGTTCTATTACATTAAATCTTAGGTGCTCAGAATGATCCTCCGGAGGTGTTTCTCTCCCTCTCTCCTTTGTTCCCAGCCAAAATCTAGGGTGACTGCTCCTGGGTAGGTGAATGTGGGGCTGGGGAACAGGCAGGCAGATGCATATGAAGAGAGACACAATTTGCAGGACTAATTTCTTGCAAGCGATTCAGCAGATGTGTTTTCAGGAGGGATTTTAGTGCAGTTAAGGAGGTGCTGCCCTCCAAAAGGAACAGTTTGGAAGACTGCGGAGTCCTGGGAAAGAAGTGCTGAAGCAAATGAATGGGAAAGGAGATGAAAAATGGAAATGGATGAATGGAAAATGAAATGAATGGATGAAATGGAAAGATGAAATGGAAAGGGGAGGGACTGATAAAAGAAGAGCATGTTTGGAGTGATGAAACAGAAGGATCCTGGCAGGGAGTGACAAACTGGGTGTTCTGGGTGTATTTGAAAGGGCAGTGTCAGCGACAGTAATGCAGGGTAAATCTCCTCTCAGGGTTTTGTGATTACTATGTCATGATTAAGAAAACAACCCAAAAGCACTCAAAACAAGACAGAAAGAGAGCCACATGCAAAATCCTCCTGGCTCTTCTTTTGTGTTACTGATCACAAAGCAGTTCCTTGTGAAAGCGGCCAGTATCACTACACAGATATGCGTGCCATGCTTCTGACTGGCAAATTCCAGCCCTCCCTTGAGGGCAGCTTTAAGAGAGGTTTTGGAAATAGAAATGCAAAAAATCCAAAACCCGAGACGGAATATGGAAAATGGCAAATGCTCAAGAGGATTTGTGATGGCTTTGTGGACTAGAAGGAGGATGCGAACTCCAAGGTTGGAAGAGATTTCTGGAATGGCAGTCAATTAAAACTAGATGTGATGGGGGGTTGACAGTCTGCATGATTTCAAGCAATGGCTTGGAGTATGGTAGATAAGGTGCAGCACTTAGTTGGATGTCCTGCTATGGTAGTCATTAGTTACCTTTTCCCTTCCTATAGAGCAGAGAGAGCCCTAATGACAGTGTATATAACGATGCCTTCAGGGATGCTTAAGGAGTAACACAGCTCCTATAGCTAGGTGCAGCCAATTCCCTTCATCTCCTCTGTTTCACCAGTATATGCAGGAGTCAAGGACATGCCTCAGGGGTTGTCAGCCCCTCTCATCATCACCTGTCCTCCTTGGACATCCCAGAGCTGATAGAAAATTAGCGGCTCCTTCCTGCACATGGCCATGAGTAGAAGGGGAGCTCCACCTCCACCACCTCGCACAGGGCCAGGAGCCATTTGGCCTCCGCCTTATAGGATCAAGAAGTGTGAGTTACTGCTCATCCCGAGCTGTGCATTTCAGTGTAAAGGGTTACCTCGCAGGTCCTCTGCGAGAGCCATTGTGTGTCTCCCGATGAGCTTTCCCGGTGCTGCTCTTGCCTCATCTCCCTCTGACATCGACTTTCCCAGGCTGCTGCAGCCTTATGTAACTGCCCCAGCAATTCCAGCAGCCTTCTTTTATGGGAGAAGCTGCTGATTCACCCTGCATGCAAGTGCTGCAGCGTGGCTTCTGTTGCAGCTCTCGAGCTGGGCAGCACCAAACTCCTCTACTGAGCAGGGCTGGGGAGAAGTAAAGAGACAGGGGGAAAGCTGAAGCTTGAGGGAGGTCACACCGCAGCATACGTGTTTCTGCCTCTCCCTTAGAGATGCTTGCAGGGAAAGGAAAAGACAAACTTGATGGATGATTGGATTTGCAAGAGGATGGAATGGCACTTAATAAACCCATGCTGCTTTCTGGGGTACTCCTCCAGCAGGCTTTAATCCTGGCTGCTATGGGTCGTGCTAACAAAAAAGACACGATGGCAGAGACGACTGGGTAAGCCACCCATGTGCCAGCCCACAGCAGAAGTACCATTGGTGCCTCTTTGATCTCACAGTTGATATTATGGTGATAATTAGAAGAACTCAGTGTGCCACCAGTGATTCTCCCTGCACAAGTATTGGCATTCACCCTGTGTGATGCTCAGTTGTACTACAGAGGTGGTTGTCTACCTGTGGATCCCTGAATCCCAGTGACCTGTAAGACTGCAGGTCAGATTGTCTTGAAAAGCGACTAAGACAGGAATTATCAACCCTGGCTCAAGCAGCTGACTCTGAAATACGAGGCTGTTATCTCAGGTTCTTCTGACCCCTTGACAGAGGAGAAGGGGCACCCCAGGGATGTTCATCTCTTCCTGACCTGCAGGAACAGATGGCTGTGGAGGGCCAGTTTCTATCCATTGATGAGAGAAGGAGCCAGTGAAGTGACCTACACAGCCTCAGACATCAGGACTTCATGCATCTGAGACAAGACAAAGTGCTGTATGGAGACATGAGTAGAAACCAGGAAATGGAGGCATTTTAAAAATGTGCTGTTTTAATGAATGTTTTCAAAGCAAACCAAAACTGTAGTCCCAGAATAAGGCAGTCTACAAAGACACCAGACTTCAAAAGCCAAAAAAGGAGGAGATTTCGCTGTACAGAATGCACAATATATAAAAATACATTTTTGAAGACTTTTATAAATTCAGAAATCAGAGTCAAGAAGGAACGGCAAGAAGAAAAGAAAAGGTGAGTTGAGAAGGAACAAAGAGGGGTTTCAGGGCTTTCTTTGTTGTTTCAGTCTGGTTGGGCTTTTCTACTGCTCGTCAAAGCCTCCTACAGGGACTCTCCATTACTTGGCTCTAAGAAACTGTCCTAAGAAATGTCTCGTCTCACAGGGATTAGCTGCTTGTTGCAAATGTGCTAATTTCTAATGGTAGTTCTGGGAGTGTGTTTGCTTTCCTTGCTGATAGCGACCGTGTTAGCCAATAAAAATAATTAAATTTATATTATCTAGATGTAATTGGTGATTATGCCCTCTAGGTGGGAAAAAATGCTTTCAGATGAGCAGAAGCCTATATTCTCTGTTCAAATGACTAAACTTCTTTAATTTCAGCAGAAGTGGACTGCAGGGAGAGTGGTATCCCCCAAGCCTGCAAAGAAAGGGCATTAGCAGCCGTTTCCTAAAGTAATTTATGGTATAGTTCATTGTATTATGCCAACTCTAACAAACTCTCTCCTCCTTTACTGCTAGCGTGGCTGTAATTCCAGATGCTCCACTGGGAATCTGGCTCTTGGAAAGCTAAGTGATTTATAAATTTTTAAGAAGTGATGCATACAGCTAATCTAAAGGAAAATGGGCTCTTGCAGCCTGTGCACCTGCTGTCTGGGAAGGGAGAGGCTTTCATGCAGGATTCCTCTGCCAGAATGGGAAAACACGGACAGTCTTTAAGGTAGCTTGGTTTAACTTGGTATCAATGAAAGCCCCTGAAGCCTCAAGCCGTTGGTTTACCCAAAATTGGTTAAAGCAGAGATAAGGACTTTGAAGCTTAGTCTTGCATCATAAATATGAATTTCCCAAATCCTGGCTACTTTGCTTTCTATGCAGAGATGCAGTGTTTTGTGAAACCACAGTGGCCTTTAGTTAGGTTGGACTCATTCATCCCTTTTTGCATCCCTCCCCAGCATGCTTTTGACATGGAAAACAAAAGTCTTTGTAGGAGGCAATCTGTGAGCAACCTCTTTCCTTCCAACTGTGACTTAGGGGCAGTGGAGAAAAGAAGTGGGGTTCAGGAGGGCTGTGGGGCAAGGAGCCTCGGAAGTCTTCCTTGGTCAATTCATACCACAGTAACTTAATGTTTGAATTGCCTCTGAAAACGTTCATGTATGATTACCCATGACAAACATACACTTCAAAATGTGCCTTAAGAGAATTCAATAATAATCCATTTACCCATAGTTCTCACCAAGGTCTAGGTCAGAAGTTGTGTGGTGATGCAGATGGCACCTGATGCAGCAGAGAGATGGAGGAGAAGCTGCTCTCTGCCCTGCTTCAGTTGTTAGTGTGTTATTGTTGCTAGAGAAACACAAAACCTTGGACTGGGATTCTGGCAGAATAAAAGCCTTTCAATTCATATTTGATCACATTTAAAGGAGGGGGAAGAAGGGACCTTGTAAAAACCCTGTTCATCCACTAGAGAGCATATAGGCAGTGCTGCTTCTTGGAGAAAATGAAATTGTCAAGCTCTTATTATACACATAATGCAATGCAGTTTAAATGTTTACTGCTGTTCTACCAGTCATGGTTACGTGTAGAGAAGAGAGTCTGTGAAAACTGGAAGAAGGCTTTGCAAATACATATATATATCACTTTCATCTTCAAAAGCCTCTTACCTACTTGGTAGCATTTAATATCTTCTTGTTCTTAAAGAACGTTCCTATTCCCCCCTGTGGAAATGTTAAATTATTTACAAAGCTCCTAAGAAATCCAAGCTTGGACTCCAGAAGGTGCAAAACAGATCTCTGCAAGGGCATCTTATGGCTTTTGGAGAATTCAAGTGTTTAATTTCTAGCTGATGTAGTTGGGAAGAAGCTTCTGCAAACAAACTGATGCGGAGCTGCCCGTTCTGCAGATGATCAGTGCAAGAGGCTGGCGCTGAGAAGGTGATCTCCTCTGAAGTTTAATGATGTTAGTGTTGACTCTTCAATATTTCATGGCTGTTACTCTTTTGTAGTGATTTGAGTGCTTAAGTTATGGAGCACACTTTTTTCCTTATCTAATTACTGTTTTTACCCTCCAGACTGCCTCCTGTGTGTATACAATGCACGTATGTATCTTCAAATTTAAACCATAGGGATTTGCATGCATTAAATGAATGGTGGATAGTGGTAGACCCCACTAATTAATCGTGTCCGTGCCCCCCCCCCCCCCCCATGGCAATACTATTTATTAATACAGGTTAGAGGCTGTTTCTTCCAGTGGAATAAGCTGCTGACTTCCTCTCTTGCCCTAGTTAACCTTATTCCCTCCGTCTGTAGGTTACAGATCATTCCACTTACGCTTGTAACCTGCTGTGAAAGATAGGCATGAAAAAAAGTGTATAAAACCCAGGTAACTCTTGTGATATGTATCTTTTCCTCCAGTTTCTTTGTGCTTGTCTTACGTTGTGGATGCTAAAATTGTTCATGGTGAATGTGGTAGGTTCATGTAGAGCAACATGGGTTTGGTGCAGCACATTTAGTAGATTTATTTACAAGGCCTTTCCTGGTATATTTTAACTTGTGTGCCACGAATCTGACTTGGTCATTGGCAAAATACTTGTGTAGTATTTAGACACTGGATGGATTATCCGGAATAATGGATAATCTGGTCAGGTTATTATTTGCCTTTAGCATCAAACAAAACTCTCTTTTTGTTGCCTTTTGCAAGTGATCAATGGATCCACTTACATTATAAACTGGAGTTAGGAGCAGAATTATATGTTAATATCTCTCATTGCAATAAAACGACTGTTAAAGTCCATTACTTTTCTGGGGAAAAAATGGGATGTATTTAATTTTAACTGCCTCAGTAGTGTACTGGTGCATATATAAACCCTGATGAATGAAATCAAGCAATTAGGATTAGAAATGAATAACACAAGGCATCTAGTCATTGTAGAGACTTTGCATTTTGATTCTGATTGATTTTTCTAATATTTGCTAAATGCATATGTATCAGGAAAGGCTCTATATCCATATGCTGTATTTTAAAAACGCCATAATGTTGACTTCTGGGATCTAGATCTGTTATTTGACAGCGTATTACGATTTAATTTCAGTGATCTGAAAAAATGCACCATTAAAATAGCTGACGCAGAATTTGAGCACGTCTGTTCATTGCTCTCTTTTTCAAGGTTTTTGGGAATTACGCTTGATGCCTAACACTGCAGAGTCAGCTTACATTTCAGGCAAGGTTATTTTTCCTCTTTGAATGACAGCGAGTATTTGGGTGCATGCATGCAAATGTGACATGAAAATATGAAGCTATCTGCCTTACAGTTTTGTTTCTGCCTTTTAATTGATATTTGGATGATATAAAGCGAGCAACTGCCATATGACAATAAAGTGGACCAACTTTCCCAGCTGGATGTCATATTTTATGAAGTATGTAACCAGAGAAACTGTGAATTATGTAAACAGCTAAATAGGATTCAGGGTGTAACTTATTACCCCTCTGGCTGGAAGACACTGCTTGTTACTTGCACTTTCTGAAGCAACATTATTCTGGCTGTTTCTCAGAAGTGCTCAGCTTTGTTACTGGAAAAGAAAATAATTCAAGGAGTGAGTGCTGTGCTTCTGGTTTCCTATGGTGAAGGAGTGGGAGGGTTTGGAAGGCTGGAAGTGAGTTGTATTGAGTATGACTTCTGAACAGTTGACTGCCATGCCTTGAGTGTGTGTGCTGCTCCGCTGCCTCCAGGTAGGGACCGGGATGAGCTGGATCGCGTGAGAGCTCACACCGAGGACAGATGCTGCTGTCTGGGTCTGCTGAGATAAGTGTTCGGTGGGCCAGTTTGGGGTTGTGGTTTTGTGTTACAATCTGTTATCTCACCAAGGATTGTTTTATTTGCTTCTTGGTGTGTCCCTTTGTGGTTTTGTGCCTGTCTTTTTCAATTAAACTGAATTGCATAGTTTATTTCTACAAGAAATCTGGAGAGGGACTTATTAGAAGAGCATGTAGTGACAAGACAAGGGGGAGTGGCTTTAAACAGAGGGTGGATTTAGATCAGACATTAAGAAGGAAGTTCTTTACTGTGAGAGGCTGGTGAAACACCAGAGCAGGTTGCCCAGAGAAGCTGTGGCTGCCCCATCCCTGGCAGTGCTCAAGGCCAGGTTGGACACAGGGGCTTGGAGCAAGCTGCTCTGGTGGAAGGTGCCCCTGTCCATGTCAGGAGGGTTGGAAGTGGATGAGCTTTAAGGTCCCTTCCAACCCAAACCAGTCTGGGATTCTGTGATACAGTTCTTGAAATACCCCTTTCCTGATGTCATGCATTTGCTTTACTGCATAAACCTAATGCAACGTCACTAAAATAGACATTTTAAATTTTATCCTCAATATAAAACTTAGTACTTTATTTTTTCTGCTTTTCAACTTTGCTGCTTTTCACACTGCATCTGCTTTGCTTGCTCAGTGCCCCTGGTTTTGCTGTTGGATCACGTGCAACACGTTCTTGTGTATCAACTGTCATGAGTGTAGTAGGTGCTCTGTGGCGGCAGGCAGACATTCTGCAGTAGCATTCAAGTTGTGTATCTATGTGAAGGTGTCTGAGTTGGTTTGGTTTTAGGAGTAAATACTCTTTGGATGGACAAGATTTGGCAAAAAGCTTTACTCTTGTGCTAAAAGTTGTGTGGCTTGACTTCTTGTAGAACTCACTGCTCAGAGCTGATAACCAGTCACAGTAGCTGTCAGATTAGTATTTATGGAAGGTATGCACATCAGAACATTGTCCATATCCATATGTTATTGGGCTCTTTTGTTATGATGGGGCAGTATTGCGGCTTTGAGCAACCTGGTCTAGTGGAAGGTGTTGTTTTCCATGGCAGCGGCTTGGAACTGGATGATCTTTAAGGTCCCTTCCAACCCAAACCATTCCATGATTCAATGTTTCTATGAATATTAGCTGCTGATGTGAGCTAGGTTTCTTATTCAACAGCACTGTATGATTTAGAGGGTGGTGAGGCACTGGAATGGGTTGCTCAGGGAGGTTGTGAATGCTCCATCCTTGGCGGTGTTCAAGACCAGGTTGGATGAGGCCTTGGGTGACATGGTTTAGTGTGGGGTATCCCTGCCCATGGCAGGGGGGGTTGGAACTGGATGATCTTAAGGTCCTTTCCAACCCTAACTGTTCTATGATTCTATGATTTAGGGCTGAATCTTGAATGAAGAGCAATCCAAGAAGACAGCATGAAGAGAGACGGGACATGATGATGAATTTGTCAAGCCCGCTATTTGGATTTTAATGTTAGCTTTTTTTACCCCCTCCAAAAGGCCTGGTGTGCCAGGCCTAATGAAACGTCTTGAGCAAATACCCCGCATCTGCTTCTCCTGTTTACCTTGGTCTCGATTAGAGCATAGGCTATAGGCAAAATTGCGGTAATAGGCAACAAGATCAGTATTCAAGTTTTGAAACAAATACTTTCATATTTCTTCCCTTTTTTTATATCTGAGTTTTCAGGTTCTATGTTTTTTATTGCCTTTTTTTAGTTCCTCCCCCCATGTATTTTGAGTCTTTCAAAGCTGAGAGTGCCATGCAATGGGAGAGATGACAGCTCTCTTCAAACCTTTCCGACATTCCTTTCTAGGACATGATTTCCTACACTTTTATGTGTGAATCTTATGTAGGGTGAAGAAAGAACAGGGAAACGAAGCTGCATGGCTGGGAGAGGGAGCCTTGCTCTTGCTGTACCTCAGTGAATGGCAAACCTCCTCTTTCCTGAAGAGCTGGCCAGATACTTTCCTGCTCTTGCAGCTAGCACAAGGCACTTTCTGTTTCAAAATCCCACTGAAAGAACAGGAAAATACCAAGAATTAGAAAACACCTGCATTACCCCTCTTACAAAACCTTCCCAACTTGGCAGATGAAGCATCTGGTATACGCCACCAGGAAGTTTTAGGTTTCAACTCATGGGTATTTTCCTGCATAAAACCTTGTTCCAAGTATGTGGGAACAGCTTATAGAGTAACCCCATTGGTACAATACGTTGTAAACTAATCTTTTACCATAATCCAAAGGTTTTGGGGGGCAAAAAGCAGAATGTTATTGCAGTGATGAATTGCAAAGGTCTTGTGCTGCTGGGTGCTGTGACCTTCACACAGGAAGCACGTAAATGGGGTGCACCATAGCACAGATGTTTGCACTGTGTGCCTTCCTCAGTGTTTGTTCTCATTTTGATCCTTAAGGTCTGCAAGGCTGGGCAAAAATGACAAGAGAAAAGTCAGTTTATATTGGGGGTGGAGGGGAAGGTCTTGCAAAACCTCTGTAAAACGACAAATTCTGGGGAATCTTAAGTCTTGTAAATAGCTCATCCTTCTCCAGCCTTCCCCAGAATACTTTATTGTTGCATAAATTCCACCTTTTCTGTGTTGATACAATTTATTACAATTCTATGTTTTTTCACTCCAACATGAACTTAAATCTCAGTTTAATGTAGCCTTTAGGCAATATGGAGAGCACTTGAAAATTCAGAAATTTAAGAGTTTGTGTTGAAACTGAGGTTTATCTGTCAGTATTCAGGCAATGGCGTAGCAGTCATTGCCCAGCAAGTCCTGTTGCACAATTCAAAACTATCAGGCTTAGCAAGACTGTATTAAAAATGCAACCAAGCTGAGTTTTCGGTTGCTTTCATGTTTTTAGCTTTTAGATTCAAACTACAGTATGAATGTAAAGCTTCCTGTCTAGGTCTCGTCATGTAGAACTTTTTGTGAATGTGATAACGTGTTTCCGTTTACTCATTGCACTGTAAGATCGTAGACATTGAAAAAAGAAGCAACATTTGGGAGACTGAAGAAAAAGTCAGTTTGATACGTTCTGTGTAGTACTTTCATATGCATAAGGACCTTCATGAAGAGAAGGAATGTAATTTTTCCCCCTTTTTATTAGCTGTCAAATGCCTTAGGGTGAAAATTGGAAAGTTTTACAGACTTCAGTACTCTGTATTCAAGTTCTGCTTTTAAAAGCTTGTTGCAGGGCTTTTTCTATCAATTTGCTAATTTCTAATAGGTTCCCCATTTCAAATGCCCCATTTTTGTGAGGTTTTGTGAATCTTTTGCTGTTATTATAGTCAATCTTTGTGTTCTGTAGTTCTTAGTCAGTTATGGGGAAGAATTACCAACATGCTTCTCTAGAAACTCCAGTAATATCTCCGCCCTTCACAAAATAACACAGAGAGCTTAAAGATATTGCATATAATTTTAAAGGTTAATTTTGTTTCAGTGTTCATACAGCAAGTAACAAACACTCAGCCAAATCTCAGGCCCTTTTAAAACACCTGGTTCTGCTACATGTTTCCACTGTTGGCCATGATGAGATATTCAATACTCTCATTTTATTTACTACATTTTTAAATGTTTTTGTCCTGCAGTCCTCATGCAACCTCCTGCTTTCAATTTGAATTTTAAGTCCAAGTGATTTTTTTTTACTTGTTTCCAGCATTTGGTCTGTACCAAAATTCAGCCTTTTCAACATTCCCAAATTTCTTTCCCCAGCTGTGTTCTGCAGTGAGTTCAGTCTCGATTTACTGTATTAGTTAACCTTTTGCTCTATAAATATTCATTGATGGAAATTTTTCTCGCTTGGCTTAGGTTTGTAATAGTCAGTGAGTCAAGGCTGATAATGAAACCCTGCTGCCAGCGTGGCGAGGAAAGCATTAAACCACAGCTGTACTCCTTAGTGCTCCTGTCTTTACCTGCCCCTATCGCATACCATTACACTTGATTTATCCAATGTAACATGATGCTTATACAAAGCCAAGCGTGGTTGTCATAAGACCTTCCATTTTCATGCCTTCCTTATCTCTGTACCAGCTGCATTTTCCCCAGTTCAACAAATAGCTCCAATGCAAAACTTCCAGAGTAAAAGGAGCCAGGACTGAATCTGGGCTACTTGGATTTGCATGTGATTTGTTTTTTAACTCCTTCCATTCAGCCTCTTATATTTTATGTGATATAAACTGTCTTGGTTATCTCAGTACCGGAGAAACTCATCAGCAAGACACGCCCCTGTGTAGAATATCCTGTTGTCTACACATGCAAAAGCCTTGGAAGCCCAACTGCAGCCATCTCAATTTTGCATTTCCATGTACCTGAAAACTTTAAAGCTAAACAAAGTAGCCTGGCAAAATATGCATGATTCTTCCATGGTAAGTCCCACTACGAGACCTTCCTCTTCAGGCTTTGACATAAAACAGCTCTAGTGCTAATCTGTGCTTTGGATCAAGCTTAGAGTGAGTTAACCACTTACAGTGAGTTAAGCAAAGAAAACTTTTATTCATATCTCCCTGCAAATTAAAACAGTCAAAGTTTAGATTAAGATAAAACAAGTTGCAATGTTGGAAAATGCTGCTAAGTTCAGGTCATTAAAAATAATATCATGCCTTTAGAAGTCTTCAAATTGAAAAATGCAAGATTTCTGTGACATAACAGAAACAAATCTTAACCAGATGCATACTTCTTTGTCTTGAGAATCATAAACCTCTGATATTCTTTTTTCATGTTTTAAATCTTTTTCATTGTAGTCCTGTGGACTGAGAACTTTGTCCATTTTGTTGAAGTTGAAACCTGAGGATCCCCTGTAATCTAACGGGTTGTGTTCTTTCAGTTTTGATTTTGGTTTGTACTGTGGTTTTTTTGCATGACTTGCAGTCAGAATATGAGTGTCCTTGTCAACATTTCAGTAAGCAGAGGTCAAACTGGAACATGGAAAACATAACTTACATGTTCATAATTGCATACATTGTTTCAGAAGAAAGTCTTTTGTTATACTCTGTCCATTTACATGCTTAGTTAATAGTTCATGGGCACCATCAAGATGTCGGCTGCTCCTTACTGATGTATTTTATTTTACTTTGCATAAGCCTACATATTCCTTCAGACAGGAGTATTAGTGTAATCTCTCTGAGTGATAGAGACATGGGTTCAATGCCTAGAAGAAATGATGGTAGCATCATATATCTATAAAAAGGAAGAAATTCTTGCAATACTCCATTCACCTATGCAGATACACTGGCTAGAGATTCAGTCCTCAAAACACTGATCCAACTTTACTGTATAATCTATAAGTCTATAAGCACCTTCCTACAAAAAAACCCCCCAAAACAACAACAGCAACTACAACAACAACAAACACAACAACAACACCAAAGGGCAGAAAAGAGAAAGTTAATAAATATGAGAACTGATCTGGAGGTATTTGAAAAGATGAAGCAACTATAAGGAGTTCCTGTACTGAAACTAAGGCAGCTTTGTAACAGTATGTAGAAAGGAGATGGAGCAGGGAAAGCTAATGTACACTTTAATGAAAACTGATGTGTTTTCCATGAACAGCTTTAAGGTTTGGGGAGGGAAAAGCCATATAATGAAGAAAAACCAAACAAACAAGGCTCTGCGATCAGTGGTAGTACAGCCCTCAGATGCAGCCGTCTGAAGATGAAGAAAATGAGGTGTGATGCACTATTGCTTTGGTCCAATTTTTAGCAAGATCTTTGTCACCAATGACTGTGCTACATGAATGTCTGAGGGTCTTGGCTCTAATCAGCTCCATCCTGCCCTGAGCACAGTGATAGAAACGTTCTGAAGTGCTCAGTCTAAGTACAGCAAAGCTAAACCTGCCTTTAGTTGGGGTAGTTGCAATGGTGAATCAGGCCAGTGCCTGAGGAGAGTTGGCAGTCTCAGGGCAGACAAAATGTCAGGGGTGGAACAAAACCCCCTCCTGATTATTAATGAAAGCAAAGCCTGCAACTTGGTTTCCCCTTTTTCAGTAGGGTGTGGTTTATCAAAATTGCCACCGTTGGCTTGCGGAGGTGATGAGCCCCAACCACAGTGCAGGACATCCAAACAGCCAGGTTGCACAGAGCGTGGCATCATCTGTGCAGCAGGCAAAATGTCATAGTTCTGGGAGCAAAAACCATCCAATCCGAGAGGCAGCATGAGAAACTACTACTGAAGAACACAGGGGCTCTGCCAGACCTCTGTGTGGGTCAAATGCAAATGCACTTGTAGGAAGCAAGAGGTGAGTCAAAACCAGAGCAGCAGAGCCCTGCGATGGGTTTGTCTTTGGAAAGCTCTGAATTTCAGGTAACGGTGCTTCCTTCCCCACCAAACTCAACCTCTTGCCAAAGGGAACTGTAGTTTTTATGAATGCCTTGAATTGCAGCCAGGTAATTACCTTCAGGACATTTTCATTTTGCTAAATGTTAATCTATAGAAAGTGTGTGTGTGTAAGCTACAGATTTAATAGTGTCATAAACAACCATCTCGATTTAGAAGCCTTTAAAGGAATGGTGTTCCTAGGTTCAGGGAAATTCTCCATTTCTGTAAATGCTAATCGCAGGAGGATACTTTACCTTTGGATATACACCATGTCCATGTACAAAACTCAGCATGTTGTACTCTGTTCCTGAACTACCCAAAATCAGCTTTGAGTTTCATTGGCCTATTGTAACAGTGCTGAGTGTCAGTTCATTGCTTGTCGCTTTTCACAAATAGAAGCCCAAGATCTCTGCTGAAGAGCCCGTTTCCTCAAGCTTTCAGATTTATATTTTATTTTTTTCACTTCTATTGATTTACTTCCTGCATTCCATTAAAATGGCATTTACAGGTCAAAGAACACTGAAATTATTTCATTTGCAAAAAAACATAACCCCTCAAAACAACAGCAAAGCCCTCTCTGTCTTTGTTGATGTGCACTTTGCCAAAGGTTTACGTTTTCCACATCTGTTGACTTCCCATTGCAGTTTTCATCTTGCATGTAAAATTGATGCAGCAAGATAAACATTCTCCCAGCCCTGGAGTAGGGGAGCTTAATAATAGCTCAGATTTATTTTTCCCAAAGTATACTGAAGCAGCCTGTATTTTTTATGATGTCACAACTCGTGGAGAGTTTGACATTATCGCATTAACTGGTAATGTATATATGCAACACTAATGTACTAGAATTAAAACATTGTATAATGACCTTCCCTTGGTTCAGCCATTAAAAATACATTAATACTCTTTCTTGCAAATTGGACCTGACAAAATTTATTCCTCAGTATCTGGTTTGTGGGTTTTTTATGTGGGTATCTGTGTTTATTTTCTGGAAAATTATTCTGAGTTTGTCTTTTGCAAAGTAAAAGCTGTCAACATCTCATGTGCACTTGTATAGCTTTTGTGTTATATAGAACAGTAGCCAGAAGAAGGAAACTCAGTCTTCCTCCTTCTAGCTTGTATATAAGTCCTTGTGTTGGCTTGCTTTCTCCAGCTTTGCGTGGTTCAACATACCCATTTGTAAAATTAGAATATTACCCATCTCACGTGCAAATTGAGACTTAATTAACTGATGCTTGTAACTGCTTTCACATCCTCCTAAGAATCACGCTAAGTGAGTGCAAAGCAGTTGTTGCTGAGAGATGAGAACAACAATGGAACAAAGGCTTTATTGGAAATGGGGAGAGGTTTACATAGGGGCTTTGGAGCTATTTTTCTTTATCACATACTTTGGTACTTTTTTAGAACTCCCTGTTTTGTAGTAGTTGGGGCACAAGATGCCTAAAGATATATCCCATATAATAGGCCTGCTTCCTGCATCTCCCTTCTACATCCCGCATGCATTAAGGTTTTAAAGCTTTAAAAAGCAAGCTTGGAGTTGAACAAAAAGGCTGCTAGAACAGCAATGGGCATGTCAGAGCACACTTGAAGATAACAGCTGTCAGGACACAGGAGATGAAAATGCAACCAAGTATAAAGGCTACAGGAAAACTTGGCCTTGGGCATTTTGCTTTCACTTCAGTGGTTTTAACCCTTTGCACACCATTTTTAAAGTTGGGGGAGCACAAAAGAGGAGAAAATCCTTTGTGAGTTGTTTCTGAAATTTGAAAATACACAAGTAACTAGTAAACAGCTGCTGGGTCACCGTTATAAAGTACAGCAGTGCTGCATTTAGACAGCTTGGGTTTTATCTGATGGTGAGCAATGTGTTTCCTCATATGGGAACTACTGCCAACCCACTTCTAATCAGTTGCAATTTTGGTTCTGTGTCTATATTAAAATAGCTTGGCTTGAACAGGAAGTAAAAAGAAATGTCTGCTCAAAAACATTTCTATAAAGCAGTATCTCTCTTGCTTTAGTTTCATCGAGCATCTCCAGTCTGATATTTTTCGTTTTGCCAGGGCTTGTAACTCTAATGTATTTTTCATCGACCCCCTGATTGCAAAGTTATAGAAACAGTTCATGAACCATACGGGGAAGTCTCCCCAAAGACTTTGCTTTTTAAAATATGTAAGTGCAAGTATGACTCAGGAGACTGGCCATGAAGAATGGAAACTTTCAGTTCAGTTGTTGTTTCAATCCCACCTTGATTTGGGAGCAGCAACCAAAAATACTCCTTCCTGATGACCGTTCAGGGGCCTGTGTGAAAAGAGTTGGTGGTATCAGTTACTGCAAGTAAGCAGACACATATTTGGAACATGCCTCAGCAGAGACCAATATACCTCCCAGCCAAGCCACGTAAGCAGGACAGCGCTTGATTTGTAGCTAAAATCTGGTCTGTGACCCAACAACACCTCTCTGCACCGAGCCTGTTGCTCCTGTGCTTTCCATCTATATTAAACCCAGTTAAAATGAGAGCAGCTATATACAAGCTTCTGCTAGCATCTCTTTCCATGCTTGTTGTCTGAAACAAAGCCTAATTATCACAACCCCTTCCTTGATATTTTCTTTTGACTCGCCCGATATTCTACAGCCTTGATATCTAGAGCATAAATGCCAAGGCTGAAACGTGCATTCCATTAGTAGATGACTCTTGACTGACCTACATAACAGTTCATTCATGAGATAATGTGACCTGGAGTCATGGAGATAGAAGTCAGTTGATTGAGCTGGGTTGGCTGTGTACACTGCAAACTCTCCAGTGACTGAGGAATCAACCTCAATCTAAAATTAGACATACGCTGCGCATTACTGAGAGCCTTTCAGACCCGTCTCCGTTTCGGTAATATTTCTTTTATGAGATGGGCGTATAATTTGTCACATTGTAAGTCTTTAATGATTAACTGTATTAGCATGAAGTGCTTAGGTATCAAATAAAACGAACAATTAAGTGATTTATATTTAAGGTCTACTCTCAGTTCAGGGCTTAGGTAGCCAGTCTCCCATGAAGTGGCGAGAGCGCACACGGTATTTACCACTTCCTTCTGACAGCTACAAAATGGTGCTTTTGGAAGATGAACCTACTTGTGCGTGTAAATCCCAACTGACTATTAACTGTGCTGCAAGTTAATATGTGTATTTATATTAAGGGTTATTGTGTGTTGGTAGCGAACCATAAGCTATTATTCCTAGCTTTTGCCTACTGGATTTGTGAACTCTCAGCTTCCAGGGGAAATAAGAAGTTAACCAGTGAGTAAATGGCTAAAACGTAACGATGAAACGACACTTTCTGTAGTACTAAGCCACAGAGGAAGCTCAGATAAGGGTTGTAGGTCAGAAAGAAACCTTCAGGAGCATGCTTGCAAAGTGAGGCGGTTCAAGAGAGGCGGTAGCTGTCACTTCCAGATCTAAGGGGCTGTGAGGTATTTCAATGATTTTCTTATCCTTTCTTGTCTTAAAGATTCGTTAACAGAATAATGTGAAATTATCTCGTGTCTTTTAGGGCTCAAGTTCCTCTTTTTCTTTACTTTTCCCCTCCGTAATGGTGGTAGGAGAAGTCGCAACAAGCCCTTGGTTCCTCTTGCATGAAGCCGCTTAGGCACTGACTGGTGCATGTTGTGATGAAGAAGGGGGGACATTTTATGCAGGGAGGCTGATCTTCACAACACAGGGCACAGCACTGCAGATTTTAAGGTTTTCTGTGTTAGTAACGCCTCTTGTGTTTTTTACATGTGCATTTAAAAAGCAAGTTGCGTGCTACTTCCTTCTCTGCCTCTTCAATGTGCTTGTTTGGTGTTTAACTCCGTGCTGGCATAGTTATGATTCTCACTAAAGGAGGGTAAAGATGAATCAGAGAGCACAGGAGCTTGCTGTCAACTGTCCTGTAGGAGGACTGGAGAAAGTCCTTTGACACTTCGGGGAGTTTTTGTGCTTTATGTTGTATAACAACTAATAAGGAAGTGACTACCTGAACAGGAGTGAAAAGGCATTTAATATAATCTTTCACTTTGCAGTGCTTTCATATGATCCATTTCTTTTATCCTGCGTCCACATGGTTTGGCTTTGAGTGAAGAAATTGTCAGGTAGGCTGGCAGAGGGGAGCAGGAGAGAAACTTACCTTCCCGCAGGAGTTTTTGGGTTTAGGTAGATCACTCTGGCTGCAAGCTGAGGCTGAAATTGCACAGGGCCCAATTAGTGCCTGTTACCTTTCTGTTTGCTCTTGATTAGTTGCAGAGTCAGAGGTTTAATTAAGCAGAAATGGGGATGTAGTGTTAATGTTCATTATAACTAAAGTCGAAACAGCTGTTTACCTTGCCGAAGCCGTGTGTATTAATGCCCATAAATCTCCCCCCCGAGGAGCGCTCAGAGGAACCATCCCCTGTAACGCATGCCTTCCTGGATATTGTGTTATATCATTTTACATACTCGTTTTTGCAACATTTCCTAATCATATTAATTAACACATTAGGGTATAATTCTTATTGTCTACAGAAATTACTTCAATTAAAACTATTAACATATTATCATGATTGTTATATTATTACCACTCGCTTTGTTACTACTCAAAAACTACTCCAGCAAACACGAATGTTTGAAATTAACATGAAATCGTTGTGGCTGCGCCTTTCCTCTTAACCGATGGATCAGGTCTCGCTGTAAACTTCCTGAATGATGTCTGTGTCTGTGCTGTGGTTTCTACAGTAAGAAAAGATGTAAGGGGCCACAGGATGAGCCTAAAAAGAGTTGGGTCTTGATCAGCCTCTGCAGTGCCTTACAGGAGCGCGAGTGCTGTGCAGGAACATATGGGAAGAGTAAATGATGCATAGGAGCACAAGACAATAATGGATATAAATCAGTCATATTTATGCTAAAATTAGTAGATGTTTTGTTTTGTTTTTTTCTTGGTCAGAGCTGTGAGGTTTTGCCTGGCTGCCTTGTGGAGGAATGGAGGCAAGAGGCTAGCTTTAATATTGGACATTGCTACCAGCAAAATCTTCTTTACAGGCAAGACAAAATGCGTCCTCTGTGTAAAGGGCAAAAATATATCATTACTGTAATTGAAATCTTAATGGTCTAATCAACGAGTTATTATTAGTTCAGATCTACTTACTAAGAGAAAAGAAAGAATACTGTTACAAGGGGTAAAGCTTCAATAAAAATACATTTTAAATGGATATACACACATTTCTGAATATCTACCTCTGCCTGTGGTGTTTTGCTCCCCTTTTACTGCATGGGTTGTGAGGCTGATGGCTTTAATTTTTGGTGCTGGAGGGTGGTTATGGCAAGTTGTCAGATGACATGGGCTTTACTGGAAGGGATATGTTGATAGTGGGAGTTTCTTCTTCCTCTTTACTATGAGGAGCATGATGATTTCTTCATCCTCACTCTGGGCTCGGCTTTGGCCTATTTTTATGGTTTTCTGTGTTTTCTAACATGTTTTTACATCTTGCTCTTTCTTCTCTGAATTGCAACACTGCATTATCCCTGAAGTCAGTATGGATATGATGTCTTACGTATGTTGGATACCTCTTCTCTCTTAGCCCTAAACCCACAGGTTTGCATTTCTTCAGCCAGCTATAGTTGAATTTTTATAGCCCTGGATCGAGTGTCACTCTGTGCCCTGTCTGATACCGGCTTCTGCCTCCACTCTTCTCTACTGCCCTGTGTGTCACCTCTTCCGAGGTCCCATCTATGATAACCGTGTCTGTGTTCCTCTGCATGCTGTCATTATCCTGGGATCATAAATATTTCATCCTGCGCAGAGTAACTACTTGTTACTACTGTCTGTATAAAAATTACACTTAAACCACATCATTATGCGAAGATAAGCAAAAGTAAAATAAATTAGGCAACAGCCACCTGGTCATTAGGAAAATTGCTGCTACAGCTAAAGCAGTGAAAATGAAGCTCCAGGCTGGGCAATACAAGTGTAGACAAGCCTGACATGCCTGGGACCTGAGGCCGTGCAGACTCAGCATAAAGTCCGTGGCACCAGCAACACTATTTAGTGGACTACAGGACTTGAATGTGATGAATGAGGTCATTATTTGGGTTTACCCATATTGGCTGGGGACCAAGCTTGGTGACACAGGATGTCATTTCTGGTCTTAGGTTCCTAGCAACACCTTAAACTGTTGAAACAGAAAGGGAATACTTTTTTCTTTACAGAGCAGATGTGTATTGGCACACTATTAGCAGACAACTTGAACGGAAAACAAGAAAGTTCATCTAACTGGGGTAGATAATTGCTGTCATTATTCTAAGCCATATGTATTCTATTCATCTTCATGATATTGCTGTGTAAAAGCTGTTATCCTCCTTTACAGATAGATAGTACTTATCTACATTTGCCCTAGGATGCCTCTATTGTCATGGAAAGACATTTCTACCTCCATTTTAGTCCACCTGAAGTCTGAATTGCCCTCTAAAATGATTATTTCTCTTTACAGAGAAGGAAATCCTGCACATGTAGATTTAATAAATCTGAGTCAAAGAGATTAGAGATTTGTCTGCAGCAGATGAGTTTCAGAGCCTGTGCTTTCACAGCTGTCGCTAGTAACTAGTTTAGCTTAAATTTATTTCGTATATGGTCTATATAGGTGACTGTCGTCGTTTAGATTGTACTGTTGTTTTACCCCAAATGAGACGTGTCCACGGGAAGTCTGTGGCTGAGCATGGAAGTCAGTTCTCATATTTCAGATGAGAAGATAATCCCCTAATCGTTTCTCATCAACGTAATGCAGTCAGTGGCACTACTCAGTTCTTTTCAGTTTGGCCATCACTCCAGACTGTTAAACCATCTGCTGATGGCAGCCCACAAGATGACAACATAATCAATTACTATAAAAAACTAAGATGCCTAACATCTGCTCTACACCAAGCTCAAGCATCTTCCCTGTATTGATGTTGTGTCTTCTCTTGACACAATAAGAGAAGATGCCTGCTCTGAAGTTCTTGCAAATTCAGATCATTTGCAGCTGGACCTACATTCGAAGCATCCATCCTCTTGGGAATTTTAGGCCTAAATAGGAAATAACAGTAGAGAAGGGAGAAGACAAGGATGGGAGAAGACAAGGACATGAGAACAAATAGTTTCTTCAAATCCCTTCTGAAGTTCTCCTGGCCTAGGCAAGGGCCTGAATCTACTCGTTGTTCATTGTGACTCATGAAGAAATACCTGATGATGGCAAGAAGGATTTTGCAAGACCGAAATAGAAACTGCTACCTCTTCAGAGCCACATGGCTGTATGTCCTGGCATTATGTTCTGCATAATGTTTTAATCAAATAACAGTTTGCTTAGTAGCATGGACCATGTTGATTAGTGCAACAGAATGCAAACGTATTCTAAATAAGATGATGCGGCTCTGAAGGTGCTGGTAGGCAGACACTGTTGAGAAAATATACACATAATATTTACCTAAAACATTGCTGGGGCCTCCTTTGGTGTTATTAGTCTGTCACAAAAATCTGCAAACACACACTTATCAAAAACTCACTGCAAAGCATTAGCTGGTTAGTGAAGTCAAATATATATATATATATATATAAATATATATAGGGGTGGATGCCCTCTATAGAGCATATAGCATATATATATATACACACACACATATATATATACACATCTATATACACGTGTGTGTATATATATATATATATATATAGTAGAGCACAGTTAATGCTTGAGCTATGACTTAACTTGCATCCAAGTGCAAACATAATTAACTTAGGAAAAGTTCTGAAGCCAGCGTAGGAGGTGTAGCCTGCTTGGAATGCAAAAATGAAACTGGATCCCATCCTACTCCTTCACTCTCCTGAAGTAAAACAATAGGAGACAGAAGTGCTGAGCTGAATTCGGATTAAAAGGTGTAAACCAGCCTAGTAGTTGCCACAATGTTCTGCTCTTTATCATGACGCAAACTTGTGCAACCAAGTGACCTAAGAGAAAAGACTTCTGAAATGCAGGGCTCTTGGAGGTTGTTATGGCACTAATTTGTGGGATTTTCCTTACATTAACTAAACAATATGAGTTGATTTCTAGTTTTTTTCCTAAGTTTGCTCAAATCTGAAAATCTCCTCTTAAGACAGGATTTCTCTAAGCATAATCACAGAACCATAGAAGGGTTTGGGCTGGAAGGGACCTTAAGATCATCCAGTTCCAACCCCTGCCATGGGCAGAGACACCTCATACTAGACCTTGTTGCCCAAGGTGCTGTCTAACCTGGCCTTGAACACTGCCAGGGATGGAGCATTCATAACTTCCCTGGGCAACCCATTCCAGTGCCTCACCACCCTTACAGTAAAGAATTTCTTCCTTATATCCAATCTAAACTTCCCCTGTTTCAGTTTAAAAAGTGTCTCTGGCTGACATGTTTAATGCAGAAAACAGAATTCAACCTGTAGCTGTCACTGTCTCATCCCAGCATGGCAACCAGCTGTGGCTGACTGCCTATAACAGTCTGTTCTCCTTTTTAAAGGTATTATTTATTGCATTATCTTTTAGAGGAAGGTGTGAGAATGGTCTGTTTGGCTGCACAGCAGTGTCAGTATGTTCATCCCCTATATGGTAGAGGTGATGTTTCTAATTAAGCTGGGGCTGAATGGACTCTCCAGGAGAAGCGAGGTGAGGTTTCTAAACAACTTAAAGGATTTGGTTCAGAACAGTCATTAATCAGACATTAAAAAGCGATTGCAAATGCCATTACTTTCTGTCCATCTCCAGTGTTTCTCAAGCATGCCCCTGAAAGCTCGACACCATTCCACAGGTTTAACGGTAATTTGAATGCAACAAATTGTACCTGCAAAGCACAGATGTTGAAAGCTGAAAAATCTGAAGGTGCCGTATGTTTCCTGTAATTGAAAGCAGGTGCCCTGAAGGAAGCAGAGATTCTGTTTCACTTTCTGAAGTATCTAGTTGGCAGAGCAGGCAAAAAATACCCTCTAAAGCTTCGTTTGCCAGGACTGGATAAAACAGATTAAAACTGTTGTTTTATGATAGCTCTGAGGGGCTCCAGTAAGGGCACCACAGACAAAAGGAATTAAGTCGCCAAGTTTAGAATTCTGAATAAATTGAACTGCGTGTTTTTAAAGGATGAGATGAGGGGGAAGAGCATGATAATGCTGCTTTGTGCAGTGCTGTAAGCCAGGCCCACCAGCTCTACTGCTTTGAGTCTCTTCCACTCTGCATGGGGGTGGGTACTTCATCCCAGGTCTGCATCTCCCAGTTCTTCCACCTTCTGAATACTTCTGTTGTTGCTTCAGTGAGCACACACTATAGTAGGCTACCAACCTCTCTTTTGCCTCAGTCATTATATACAAAGAATCCATACCTAAATATGAATAAAAGCCATGGAAATTTATGCTTTCAAGGGTGAATTTTTTTGGGTAACAGCCTGTACTGCAAAGCCTGCAGGACAACGAATGGGAGAGAAGTGTCCTAGCTGCAGCTCTACCTGCAGATCTCATAAGGCTTTAAGGAGGGCTTTTCTGTAGGTATGTGCCTCTATTTATGGACAGTGGTAAAACCCCCAAGGGTCCTCTGAGAATAATTCAGTTGATGTTTGTGGATTTTTTTTGTGTAGTTTGTAGTACTTTTAAGACACGTAAGAGCCAAATGTTATTACCTCATGGAATTTAGCTGAATCGCATTCAAGCTGAGCATAGCCAGTGGGTGTAGGTAGTATTTGACACATAAAGACAGAAAAACAAAATAACAGAAAAGCAACCCAAACCATCAAAACTTGCTAAGGCTTCACACCAGCTTTGTCGTGCTGCAAGTTTGAGCAAGCCAGACTATATCCCCTTCCGTCCTGTGTTTCGGCAGCTACAGCAAGCTCAGAAAGAGGAAGCAACTTTGATCAGAACATTTTTCAGCTCTTTCTCTAATGAAAAAGACAGTGCCTGGCACAGTGGTGTTGTGCAGTTATTTCATCTTTCCCCTAATACTTCTGTTAACTTCTGAGAGTGGTGGCTGACCTTTGTGCACCAGGCTCAGAGCTCCTGCTCTGAGTCTTTGACTGCCCTTTAAAGGCTCTGCAGCACTTTCACGATACTCTCTTTCTCCTTGCATTGCCCACAGGTTGTTTTTCCTCCTTCAGCAGCAGGCAGACATTTTGCAGGATTTTTTCTTCTTTAGCCTATTGAACCACCTGAAAGAAAGAAGAAATGTCTTTTGTCTACATTGTGACAGAGATCATAGATTTTGCTGAGGAAATGGAGAATTATGTTTACCACCTTTCACTAATGGCCAAGAATAGACAGGGAAATTTGCATTCCCAGCAAGTGGAAGAAAAGGCCTGATTTTCCATAGATACTAGTCAGGTTTTCTTTCTTTTTGACACTCTTAAACTGACTTAATATTAGATCTCAATTCCAGCCAAAAATTTAAAACCTAGGAATTTAATGACTGTCCCTGTCATTTCTCTGTGTAGCTTCCTATACATGAAAGGTCAGTGTCAGTCAGACTGTACCATTTGGCATGAAGATGAATATAGAAGCTAAAGAGGATTTAAAAAATACATGATCTGGCGTTTGAAACTGAAGTCTGGGAACTGAGTCCTGCCCTTATTCCTTTCTGCTGGTGACCTAGCACTTTGTCTCTTAGGGGGTGTGTTTACAGCTTAATGGTCTTTTTGTCCTTGTGGAGCGGAGAAAGTCTTGCAGTGGCTGAATCAGATTTTTGGCAGGTAAAAGAAGTGTCTGGGTGCTGCTACCCCTCTCTGTCGAGGCATCTACGTGCTGCAAGTACGTAAAATAGGGTTAATGCTTTCTACACCTCACAGAACCTGAAAAAGGAGTCTGTTTACCTAAAAATCCTTGGCAGGGCCGTCTGGTCCCCTTGTTTCTTACTATTGACTGTAGGAAGAAGGGAAAGTGGCTGGGTTACTAATGCGGTGCTTACTGAGGCTGCTGTAGCTCAGTGAAATCTGTCTGAGCGTTAGTGTCTTAATTTTCCCATCTGTGAAACGTAGGTTATATCTTGCAGTGGAATCATGATCCTTACTACTTCTGTGTTCAAAATGCCTGGAGAAAGAAGGCAAAGCTAAAAGACAAGACAATATTCTGATCAGTGTGGTGTTTACTCTAAAAACTGCAATGTAAAGCCTGGAAGTCTAGTGGAGGTACATATGTGGACATGTACAGTATGAAATTATAGCTCAGAAAAGTAAATTAGCACTAGATGTCTTATGAGCCATCTTTCTTTGTGCAGTAATGTTTTTAGGTGTTATTGCTGGGCATCTCTGGAAAGCCCAAGTTAAGTGTTTCCAGTCAGTCTTGGAAATATCCATTTTAATGTACACAGCAAAGGTGGGGGACCTTTATTTATTATTTGAATGTGTGCAAGTAGTCAGGGCTCTGTGCGTAGTCCCTCTGCATCTACTGATGCATCTCTGTCTTTAGCTGCTCACTTTTGGTAATTGCGTTAACTTTTCAATTGAAAATGCATATTATAGACTATTAAGCATCGTTCAACAGTCAGCCAGGCTGCAGAATTGACCACTAGCTCTTCTTACAAGTATTACAACAAATGACAAATTTCCAAACTTCAGAGCTTTGTATGACAGAGCCTATCTGAATAATCCACATCTTCATATCATGTTTCAGGTTGGTTGAGTGGGGAAGTGTTTCTATACTACAAAATTAGCATTCACTCCTGGGGTTTTCCTTTGTCTGCAGTAACTTCTTTGGAAGCAAAACCGAAGGGTCTGTGAAAGGTTGACCTCATTGGTGCTCAGAGATCCTACACTGAGTACCAAATTATTCTTAAGAGCACTTCCTTAGGTGCTACTAAAATTTTTTGTCACTTCAACCACTGCGATGTGATGTTCTGGATGACTCCCACATTTATACCTGCATGTTTAATTGCATATCTAAGTGATAGTGGAGGGTGCTGCTTTTCCCTTCAAACATACATTAACTTGCTTTAGTTTTCTTCTTTATGGTTTTGTCATGCATGTATAATATCAGCTTTTCTAGAATAACTTTCCTGTGTTTAAAGTGCAAGCTGAGTTTCCAATTTGATATTGCAATTTGAATACATAGCGTTTCTCTTCTGTTTTCAGGTGGAGAGAAATCAAGTATCTACTTTCTTAGGATGCCTAGATTATCAGGCACTGTAAAATAGCCATCACTCAATCCTACATCCATGTTGTCATGTAGAGAGCAAATATCTCAATCCCTAATAGCAATTACAAATGGCAGGTTGGCATTTGTATCAAAGTGGAACAGGTTTACTGAATGAAATGGTGATCTGGTGGTGTTTAGCCTCTGCAAGAAAGTTATTCTTCGCTCGTAGGTGGCTCTTAACTTATCAAAACCAAAGGACTTTGATACTGTCTTTCCTGTCACATAAGACACAGCTGCTGCTGTGGTACATGAGGTAAGGTTATGCTGCCCCTGGAGAAATAATTCACTTTTTTCATACTCTCTGATGTTTCAGTTTCATCCCTTCATGATGTGATGGCTTTCTGTTGTCACTTCTCATTTCTGTAAGGTATTGCTAAGTGCTCCTGCTGCTAGTAGTAATGGGATCCTGTGGTAACTCAGGTTGGAAGGTCCCTCAGGAGATCCCCAACTCAACCTCCTGCTCAGAGCTCGGTCAGACCAGGTTGCTCAGGGCTTGATACAGATTGGTCTTGAAAAACTCCCAAGTTGGAGATTGCATAGAGTTTCTGGGCAGCCTGTTCCAATTGTTAACTGTCCTAATGGGGAGAATATTCTTCCTTGTATCCAGTAAGATACTCTTCTTTTAGCTTCTGTATAGAGCCATAGAATCATAGCATAGTTTGGGTTGGAAGGGACCAGCACACACACGATATGAGTGCAGATCAAGCAGAAAACTCCACTTTTATTTAATGCAAAGACATTTGAAAAGTGGCATCTCTGGAGAATCCAGGGCCCCCACAGTGTCTGCATGCTGCAGGAGCAATGGACATTTAGCCAAAATCTGGACCCTCAGCCCCTCCAGTTAATCCCACTGGCCCCTCAAAGACATCTTATCCCAATGCCCCATGGCTATACATGGAGAACGGGGGGATTCCGCTTCCATCCTGACCGGGCACGATGATGCTGCGTTGCCAGGAAGCAGCACCGTGACATGGGGTGGCCAGATCCCTGTGTCAAGGTGGGAGCCACACCAGAGGTTTTGAGGTGCTGTCCCCAAAGGGGTCCCTGTGCCCCGGGGCTGTCCCTGCCCTTGGTGGCCATGGCACCATGAATGTGGGGACATTCTGCTGGGCTCCCTCCCTGTGCCCCTGTGCAGCAGTGTCCTGGTGTCACCACGGCAGGGCCAGAGTCAGGTCATAGCATGGCCTTGGCCAGGGGCTTATCCTGCAGTGACACAAGCAGCTCCATAGCTGAGGGCAGCGCTGCCTGTTCTCAGCCTGGAGGAGTCCAGCAGAGCCCTTTTCCATATGACATAGGGAGACTGTCCAGCACGTGGCTTGGTCACTCCAAGTTGTTCCTTCTGGGATTAGAGTTTATCATCCACTGAAACTAGAAAAACGTGTCCTAGTCATGGCTGGGGTTGAGTTAATTTTCCTCCTAGTAGCTGGTGCATTGCTGTGTTTTGGCTGTAGCCTGAGAATAACCTTGATAATGCACTGATGTTTTAGTTGTTGCTGAGCAGTGATTATCCTGATCAAGGACTTTTCAGGCTCTCATGCTCTGCCAGTGAGGAAGAGCACAAGAAGCAGAGACAGGACACCTGACCCAAACTAACCAAAGGGGTATTCCATACCACAGCACGTCATGCCCAGGATAGAAACTCAGGGCAGTTACCCAGAAGGGATGGTTCACTGCTCTGGTCGGGCTGGGTATCGGTCAGTGGGTGGTGAGCAATTGTATTGTGCATCACTTGTGTTTATCAATTCTGTTATTGTTTTCTCTTTCCCCTTTTATGTTCTCTTTCTTTGTTGTTTCACTTAGTATTGGTGTTATATTGTACTTTAGTTATTAAACTGTTCTATTGTCAGCCCGCAGGTTTTATATTCCTTTGATTCTCCTCCTCATCCCACTTTGGGGGGAGGGTAGAGGAGAGCGAGTGAGTGGCTGCATGGTTCTGAATCCGCATGGGGAGAATATTCTTCCTTGTATCCAGTAAGATACTCTTAATCTATGTATAGAATCATAGAATCATGGAATAGTTTTGAGTGTGAAGGGACCTTCAAAGCTCATCTAGTCCAACCCCCTCTGCAATGAGCAGGGACATCTTCAACTAGATCACGTTGCCTGTATCTTGCCACCATTGTGCCATGCAGGGGACCTGGTCTTATTCAGCCTGGAGGGGAGAAGGCTTCAGAGGAACAACCTCATTCCTATGGAAGGCTATTGAGAAGACAGGGCCAAGCTCTTAAACTGGTAGATATTCCAATGCCATTTTATGGGTGAAGGTTGGTCTAGAGTTGTTCAGTCTTTAAGAAATCTTTGGGAAAAGGTGGTTTAAAGAAAAGGGATACAGTTGCTGGCCACGTGTGTGAATATAAGGAGTTCTGGCCCTCCTTCTAGTCTTTGACTTAGGGAATCTATTCTGTACTTCATAGCATCTTGCCTGCCTTTGCCTTCAGCCTTCTAAGCATCCACAATCCATTGGCAATCTGCTCATAGGTGCAGCGAGACTTGCTCTGCTCCATGTTTTCTAAACAGATACGTAAGAACGGTTGTCTCAGTTTTTGCATATGTCTGAATTTTCTCTCCCGTAGCTGTCTCATGTTAACTTGCTGCCTGAAGTTATACAAATTACTGCTACAAATGGTTAACACTTCAGGAAATGGGGAAATTGTTGTTCAGACAGTGCCTATCAGTCTGGGTAGCAAGTACACAAAAACTTGTTTCATTGTAAGGCAGAGTAGCACCCAAAGGCAAAGAAGAATTGCATCAGTGTTCTCTAGCTATTTAATAACACATTTTCTTTTTTTTTAAGGTCTACCAGTAAATACACATCTGTTTGAGCTGATATTTTACAAACCATTTGGAACTATCTGTTAGTTCCTTGTTGTATATCTCCAGGTTTTTGCATTTTTCCCATGATTTCTCTTAAGAGAGAAATCAAAGCGGATTACAGGTCAGGGCTGACTGTAATTCGTATTTCTAAATCTTACATGACCCTGTTCCCCCCAGCGTGGGAAATTACTTAGGTACCAACTGCAGGCATAAATGAAGCTAACTTCTGTTGTATTTTAGTTCTGGTCAGAAGAAAAATGAGCTCATGTAGTTATTTAATGAAAAGAATAGCTTTTCTGGTCCTTTGGAAGGACTTGCTATATTTCTCATTTTGGGCGTTTGTTATTGTTGCTAATGCTACTTGCAGTGCCTCCAAAGCATACCTGCTGATTTCACAAAACCAAAACAACTTCTTAACAAAAAAACCCTTTGTCTTCTGAATCTGGAGAGCCGTGAAAGTAAGGAGTGGGGAACAGAGAAAGAGGAGGATTTGAATTTTTTATGGCAACTTTTTTTTCCAGGAAACAGACGAGAACTTCTGTTCCTGGAGCAATTCTTAGTAGCTTGACTATGATGCATTTTAACTGTAGATAGGACTGAAAAAAACAGATTAAATCTTTCTTTAAAGCTATTTAAACTTCAGCAGTAGCTAACGCAAGGCATATGAAAGCTTTACAGGACCAAAGTAAATATTGGCCTAACCCAGTAGACTGTCTTCCACAGAAGCCCACAATGTATAAGTAAACTAAGTAATAGTGAAAGTGTTTAAGGATTATTATTTTTTTCTCCCTGTAGGCTCTCTCAGATGCTTTCAAACTGTTACACAGAATCACAGAATGGTTTGGGTTGAAGGGACCTTAAAGCTCATTCAGTTCCAACCCCTGCCATAGGCAGGGACCCCTTCCACTGGAGCAGCTTGCTCCAAGCCCCTGTGTCCAACCTGGCCTTGAACACTGCCAGGGATGGGGCAGCCACAGCTTCTCTGGGCACCCTGTGCCAGCGCCTCAGCACCCTCACAGGGAAGAGCTTCTGCCTAAGAGCTCAGCTCAATCTCCCCTCTGGCAGGTTAAAGCCATTCCTCCTTGTCTTATCCCTACATGCCCTTGTAAAAAATCCCTCTCCAGATTTCTTGTCAGCCTTTTTAGGTACTTGAAGCTGCTTTAAGGTCTCCCTGGAGCCTTCTCACTTCCAAACCTGGAGTTATGCCTACATGTTTGTCTTAGGTAGCTTTTGTTGGATTTCTTTTCCACCAGGGAAGAATTCGGTGGGTCCTTCCAGGTCCTCATGTACTGTGCTATTTTGAGAGAGAGGAGCTAGATATATTTTCATGATATTGCTGTTCATTATGATACCCTCCTGTACATTAATAGTGCTGCGCTGTTAGCATCGTCCCACACAGTCTGTGTTTATGCAGCATGGTGAGTCAGGAAAACATCTGCCTGGGAGGAAGCAATGTGTTTTTATGTGTGAATGTGTAAACATGAAAAGCTCTACACCTTCTGATCTGAACTCACACCAGAGAGCACAGGAGACCTGTGAATGCCTGCAGCTGGGAATTGGCCCTTCTGCAGGTCCCATGTGAGGAGGTTGGAAGGGTTAAGTTCTCTGTCCACATCACTGTTAATCATGAAGAAAACTGGCAGAGCGACTGCTTCCTCCAAGAGTAAAGCTACAGATGTTGTGGCACTGAGATACACATGCTGTTATTTCATTAGTATTCGTGAACTACTTTGTCATGAATCTAGGTCAGTGTCGCATTGCTTGAACTTCAGTTCAGTGCAGGGACTATTTACGGTAATATTGATCCTTCCCTTTTTTATTATATATTTTTAAATGGCTTTTTTTTTTTCTGTTTTTGAAATATTTTGATTTTGTCCATTCAGGATTAAGCAACTTCTGATCAGTATTCAGCTCAATGGCATTGATGAAGAGACACAATCCAGGAAAAAGATGGCTTAAACATGGAGCTCTCCTTGAACATTTTTAATTCAGGGAAGTGCAGGTACCTAAACTTCCCAGAACACACTGAGCTTTTAGTATATAACTTAAAAGGCTCAGGGATCACAGTGATCCTCCTGTTGGTACTATGGAGTTTTCTGGCAGCTGACATCCTGGAAAAGCTGGGATGTCAGCCATTGGAAGCAGCTTTAGCATCTTGACAGATGCATGTTACAATGGCATCTTTAGATAGGTTTGGAAGTAAAACAGAGCTCGTGTGTTTCTTAAGAAAGTTATTTTATGCCACGATTACTGAAGTTTTAAAGTCTTGTTTTGAAAGGTACCCCTATAGTACCCCATGGCAGGGGGTTGGAAGTAGGTGATCTTAAGGTCATTTCCAACCCAAACCATTCAGTGTTTCTATGATTCTGTGATACAATCAGGTCTTCCAGAATTGGCTGCACATTCTTTCAAGAAAAGTCCAGGGCTCTGTCCTTCATTTCTGCCCAGAGCTTGTATTACTACAAGTGAGATGGAGGCAGAATTCCCTTTCCTCTTTAATCCCCTCCCATCTTCTCTTTTTAGGCATTTAAAACAAAAAAATTACATTATAAAATACCAAGCCAGAAAGTTCATCAGAAACATGGCAGTAAGAAATCTCAGCCAGGGAAGATGCTGTACAAGCAGAGGAGTTGTAAGCATTCAGCAGCATCACAGTAGCCTTGCTCCACATTTGTAATTAATACACGTCTGTGTTTGCATTTGTTATAGGACTCTTGACAGTACCAACATAACAAGAAAAACGAACAACCTGAGTAATAAATCTCTGGAGGCATTCAGCAAGTGCCATAGGGCTCATTAATCTTGATTATTCCCCATAATAGATAACTTCACAAATCATCTATTCTCCCCAATCATGCACATAAGGATAATGTATATATAATAGCCTCCTGTACTGTAAAACCCCAAATAGAATTTCATTTTTTAAATATAAGTCTTGACAAATGCAAGACAAATATCTATAGAAAAAGGATGGGTGTGAATAACAACGAACTGGACTGAAACAAGTGGGGTAGAGGCTGTTGTGAAAAGAAGGTGACATTTTCTGGGTTTGGGGTTTGTTCATGGGTTGATGGGGTTTTTTTCACTTCACTTTATGATGTCTTTATTTGAATCAAGGAATTCATTTATTTATAGCCTGAAGTAGATGGGATTTTCTTCCTAAGAGTTTTGGCCAGGTTGATAAAGGAGTTTGCAGCTGCAGCCTTCATGCATGCTCTTTAAGGAATGTAGACAGGAGAAAATAGGAGCAGCTGAGAAGTATCCTGAATAACAAATAATGAGAATTCATGCTACTGATTCCTTCTTTTTCTTTGCCTTACTTTGAAAAGCAGCAAAGTTATCAAGGAAAATCACAGTTCTATCTGATGTGGTCTTTACCTGGTTATCAGGTTTTCTCATGACTGAAATATGCCAGTACAACCTAAGAGATCTGTGAAAGACATCATATTTAGAGTAAAACTCTGTATGATCCTTTCAGTAAGAATACAGAGACGCTCTAATACCCATAGTTGACTCTGGACTGCAGTCTGTGCTTCAGCTCAGAAATACCATGGTTATCTTAAACCTAATAGTGCAAAGAAAAGAAAATATAGGAGACATTAACTTTAAAAGTACATATAAAATATTCTGGGTTTAATGCAGCTGGTATTAAAAAAAGATAGGGAAGGTGAGTGAAGAGTAAAATAGAAGGGTTTTTTTCCATAGGAGTGGACCATAACCTTTTATATCTTTGTAATTGTAGTGACCTTAACCTGATGCTTAAGTTCTGCCAATTGAAGTTTCAGAAGTGTAAAGCTGTATTCAGAGCTGATCTCATCGAGTATAAAGCATAAGATTTGCTTGCCCTCATCTTTGCTCACATCTCCATTTTGCTGCCTTTCTTGTCCCTGCCTCCTTCCATGTGTCCAAACCCTCTCCAAACCCCAGGATTTTGTTCTGTGACCTGGGGCACCAAAATAGCAGTTTTGCATGAGTGGAAAGGATTTAAAGGAGTAACAACTGACCTGCTTTAGGAAGGGTTTCCTCTTCCAATCCTAACTATTCTATGATTCTTGTTCACTGTCCCTCCTCCACCCTTTGTAACAAGTAGTCAGGATTAATTTTCTTTAAAATTTAATAGAAAAGAGAACATCTGCATCATCTATCAGAGCCCAAAGAAGAACAATCTGAGATTTGGATCCATTTCTTTCTTCAGGATCAGCTGTGTACATCACTTGGGCAATTCTGCTTCTCTGATTCTTTTACAGGTGAATGCAACACATACCTCTAAAGTATCACAGTCCTTTAATAGCCTTCATTGCACGTTATGTCTCTGTTCCTAAAGAGATACACATTAATCATATCCACAGGCAAAATACCTTCCGGCACAGAGGTGGAGAATGGGTCTTACCTCTAGGAAGTTTTAAAAAGGGGAGAAAAAAAAATGGAAAACATTCACCATCTTAGGAGTTTGATCAGATGGTTCAGGATCCTGTAGATTTGGCTTTTGTGCCTAGACCCATTTTTCTTCAGACCTCTGCAAAGAACTTTGTAAGACAGTGTTAAACAGTAGTGCATTTTGGCTTGAAATCTTTCTTTGATATCAGCACAGCCTGGCAGTTTGAAACACAGTTTCGGAATCAGGATAAATGAGTTGTATTCCTAGCTCTCTGAGACAAATTCAAGTAACTCCCTTAATCTCTCTTGGCCTCAGTTTCTCCCTATACAAAATTACACTAATAATACTTCACTATGTTTGTAAAACATCAGTCTTCTGATGAAAGGAACTATTTTAAGTTCTAAGAGTTACTCTTAATGAAAGAACAAACTTGCTTATTCTTGAAGAAATACATTATATAAACATCAAAGAGCTGTTTGTACCAAGTGTTAGTCTACCATTAGGTTCTTTTTTGTCTCAATAAGCAATATTTTCTCTTTCACTTCTCCATGAAAAGTAATGGTTTTGGTGATCTAGATGCCACATGGTAAAATTCCATCAATGTCAGTATGTGCCATAGAACTAGGTATCATGATTGGCATTGGCCATAATTTCATATTTGGTGCAAAAATTAGATGCAAAGTGATGTGCAGTCCCTTGTAATCATTCTCCTTCCTCTGTCCTGCCTGGCTGATTCCTCCAAAGAGCCAGAAGTCGGTCCTGGAGAGTGGCTCGAGTTTTGCAGTTCCATTTGTGATCCAATGGGTTACTGGCTGGTTTTCATGCTTGGACCGATCTTTAGATAGTGCCACTTGCAATCACCTCCTAAAGTCAGAGTGTCCTCACCTCTTGTTGGGGGAGATTATCAAAATGTAGGGATTGTTTCTTTAGAAGTTAATGCAGAAAGCCACCTAATTCAGGTATGATTGATGTTGGTTGACCACCAACAAAAAGAGGTTAAGCAAGTGGAAAACAGGATGCGTTCTTAAGTGGATTGACACACATGTTAATATTTGTCCTGTTTATTGAGCATTTCTGCCTCTGGATGTTCTCAGCTCAGCCACATGAACTTGGCTACTTCTCTGGCTCATCTCTCTTTGATAAACTGTAGAGTGGCAACAGCCTGGCTGCTTGCTGCATTTACCCTATGCAGTAAGTTATGGGTTACTACCTCTTTTCAAAGAAGTGCTTTTTAGCAGGCGGTTGGAAGAAGAGGAGGTAGATGAGTAACAAAGAGCTTCCCAACATTGGAAAGTTAATGTGCAGTTAATGGAGGTGAGCTTAGAAGGCACTGGCAGCATAGCACCCCCTTTACTTGTAGACATCCCCAGGATGCTGTGATTGCATCTGAGCAAGGAGCCTGCTTTGCTGTGGAAGTGGACTGTGCCTCTTCCCCTGTAGGCATGCTCCAAGTGTGGATGGTTGTTCTGGAAGCATGGAAGAGAACAGCAACGTACAAGAAGGCCAACACAGTAGAGTACAAGGTGGCCCTGGTGTAACTTTCCCCTTATCTGGGTTGAAAAGCAATAAACACCAGCAGGGTTTGTAGTAGCCCTGGACAGCTACTACATGTTGTTGGATAACATTTGTGTTGATTAAGTACTCTGGTTCTGATACTCTTGTCTTCTTCCATCTTAGAAAGGCATAAGAAAACGTTTTCTCTCTTTTTTTTTTTTTTTTTTTTGTTATGCTGATATAGCAGTATAAAAGGGAATATTGCTCCTTCTGGTTTAAACTGGGGTTGCTGGGCTTAAACTGGCAAAGAATAGAGTTAAACTAGGCCAGAATATGCATATTGGTACATCTTTGCATCTCTTTAACTGATGATGGAAAAGAGGGGACAGCACTGTATTAAGACATGTTTAGTTCAAGTACACAAAGGGTTACAAGGAGAAGCTGGTTCCCCTCCAAGCCTTGCTAAAATGGGACTATAAATAAATGTAAATAAGTGGCCAAGGCAATGCTGGAGGGATCATTTCCATCTTGCAAGATAATGTCTAGTATTGTGAGGAGGCAGCACTTAACAGCCCTTCCAGTGGTATCTCCTTTTACCCTCAGGTAAAAGTCATCTCTGTCGGCACTTTGCCAATCAATACTCAATCAATGTGCTTGCTCCAGTGAGATCAAGTGACCAAAGCCCTGTTCCCATTGTAAACAGAAAAATACATTAGCTGGTTTATTTTTAAGTTGTTTGGAAACTTGACAAGTGAAAGCAGCTCTAAATGACATCCAGATTCAGAGAACGTTGCTGTAAGTATCTGAAATAGAAGTTGTAGTTGTGACAGACTTGCAGTGCTCACATCTCTGGAGCTTAAAAGATGAGAAACACATGCTTAAACTCAGATGCCCAATTTAGAAATAAATTCATAGAGCCTTTCAATCTCTAGACTAGGACCTGTGTTATGGAAAAAGAAGTTTATGTAATGCCGTTTCCATTATAAATAGAGAATAATTTTCTCAAGAAGACTTAATACTGAACAAACAAGTAAGTTTAGTACTAAAAACATTCTCAGTGCTTCATTGCCTTGGGTTTACAATATCATTTGCACGTCAAATTATATTTCATCTTATGATTTAGTAATGCCAGAAGAATAGATCTAATTCTGTGTCTCATGATACCCTTAAAGATGGAAGATTGCTTTCCATGGAGTGTAAAACTCAATTTGTAGTCATGTGTATAAAACATGACTTTATGGCAGATTAGCTTGCTGTAGATTTAGTTTTCTCTGACAGTGAACTGAAAAATATTAGCATTTCACTGAACACAGTATTAATGGCAAGATGAGAGTATTATTGCAACATAGAAAGTAGAATGTATTTTTGAAGGTAGAACCAATATGCAAAAGAAAATGTATTTAGAGATGTGCAAGGAGTTTAAAATGAGTTGGTTTAAGTTTTTCCTTTCTCTTCTCTTTTCTTTTTCCTCTCTCTGTAAGTCATTTTCAACAGACTGAGAGAGCTGGGCTTGTTCACCCTGGAGAAGAAAAGGCTTCTTAATGGGAAACTAAAGGGAGACTCCAGTGCCTAAAGGGGCAGAAAAGAAAGGTGCAGAGGGGCTTTTTAAAACGGCATGTAGGGATAGGACAAGGGAAAATGGCTTTAAACTGAAAGAGGGGAGATTTAAATCAGGAGGAAGAAATACTGGCACAGGGTGCCCAGAGAAGCTGTGGCTGCCCCATCCCTGGCAGTGTTCAAGGCCAGGTTGGACACAGGGGCTTGGAGCAAGCTGCTCCAGTGGAAGGTGTCCCTGCCCGTGGCAGGGGTTGGAGCTGGAGGAGCTTTAAGGTCCCTTCCAGCCCAAACCGGTCTGGGATTCTGTGATTTTAAGAAGCAAAATGTATTTGCAGTTGTCAGGTACAACTTCCAGGAATTCTAAGTAAAACGGCAATTATATTAATAGAAGATGCCTTTGGACCATAGAGGTTTCGTTACATCCATGTGCTGCGCTGAGGGTTTTAGTAGAAGAGACGGAAGAAAGAAACCGAGAAGGAAGCCAAGTAGACACTGTAATTAAATGGTGATCAAGAGGAGGATGTTTTATAGAGTGCTTCATGCTCTTCTGTATCCTGCACTTGAATTTTTGCAGCCTATGTTATATGTATCTCCCAGAGTGATCCAACATGTTTATACAGAATCTGATTTTACTAATAGTAGTGCAATTATTTATGCCTAAGTCAAAGTTAATATATGCAAGATCCAAATGAAATATGAGGGTGGAGAAAGCACTGCAACGATTTAGCTGCAGTTGTAGAAAGGTTCCTTATGCTCTATATTAACTGAATACTTTTTATTTATTAATTGTGTTCATTTTAATTCCACGGAAAGTCAAATAACGATGTGTGAAAACAGCATAATTATGCTTTGATATCTCTGCAAAAGTAATACCTGAATTCGATCTGCCTTTAATCTTTGAAGCTATTCATTGTATCTATCCCTTCTACCTATAGTTATCATTTTTTTCATTCAGCTCTTTTATTAACAGGCAGTGGAGGTCTACCTGCTTTCTTGGGGGAGGCACAAGCTCTGCTTTCTTCTAAAATAGCTTTCATTGTGATTACTGTTCCTTTGTTTCTATTAAGGAAAGCATTTAAGATTGCAAATGATGTGCTAAATTGTCCCATTCTCTACAGAATATTTTCCACATATTCCAAAGGCTGAAAATTATGACAGTGTTCTTGTTCTTAATTATACATGCTTATATCAATTCATACTTTCACTAATTTTCTTTCATTTTTAGCTACAGCTTATCCTGTGTGGGACCCAGTCCTACAAATATGCATGCAATTATTTTTTCTCAACAGAACTGGTTTTCTTGCTATGATTTTTTCCAGTGTCCATAGGACCTTCTTTACAACATATAGTAAATACAACAACATGTCCTTGCCGTGGCATGATGCCTGGTGAACAGTCAGAATAGGGTGTTAAGGGATGGAAGGGGAAACTGCAGTCCCTGATGTTGACTGGTTTGTAACTGGCTTATTGCTAGCCATTTGGGAGGAGCAGACAGGTACTTAGTGATCCAAGGGCAGGCATGGGTAGCAAAGCACTCTCAGAAAGCTGAGATGCTTCTTTCTGATCAGAGTTACCACCACCACGGTGCTAGTGTTAACTAAGTTCCCCTGCAAAAGCAGCTGCCATAGGGGTGGAGCCTCAGGTGAAAAACTGAGTTGCAATAAGCTGGAGGGGAAGACATTAGGGGCACACAGCTCCTGTTTCCTAAGTCATCCTGCTGTGATGCTTATTTTGCAGGCTATCATGAAAGATATTTCTAATCCATAGAATCATAGAATGGTTTAGGTTAGAAAGGACCTTAAGATCATCCAGTTCCAACCCTCTGCCATGGTCAGGGACACCTCCCGCTAGAACAGGTTGCTCAAAGCCCCATTCAGCCTGGCCTTGAACACTGCCAGGGATGGAGCATAGTAGCATAGAAGATGGACTGTGATGTTCTGATGGTGGTCTCCTTGGCTTTGGTGCAGTCTGGCATTTGACTTGCACACAGTTGAACACACAGCCCATGCAACCCATCGCTCAGGGTTGTAATGCTCGTGTGCATCACGGGCCTGTGGTCACTCTCCAGCTCCATGAGCCAATTGTAGCTGGCCATCACAGCCTTCAAAACCAGCCTGCTTGACAGCATCTTTCTCTGCTGGGGTTTGTTACCTCCTTATAGAATCATAGAACAGTTAGGGTTGGAAAGGACCTTAAGATCATCCAGTTCCAACCCCCCTGCCACGGGCAGGGACACCTCACACTAAACCATGCCACCCAAGGCCTCATCCAACCTAGCCTTGAACACCGCCAAGGATGGAGCATTCACAACCTCCCTGGTCCCAGTACAGCCTCACCCTTTGCATGTTCCCAACTACTGAACTGTTTGCAGTGACAGTAGTAAAAGTGCAATTCCAGAAAAAAACAGGGCCAAAAAAGATGGATTTGCTGTAAAAATCCCAAGGAAATAGAGATTAATGATGTCTTAGGCTTGATGAGACTATAGTGAAACCAATTGTTGACTCTCACAAGAAAAGTACTTACTGAAATGTTGACGTTTATTTTAAGTTGAGCAGGCCAGGACAAATACTGAGGGTTTCCTGTAGTTTATCTGACATACTGACATGTGCTAAAACTGTAACAGCCAAGCCCATGCTAGGACTGTAAGTAGGTAGGTAGTGTTCAAAAATACATCTTGCTCTTTTATGATAGCAATGTTCTCAATGTCTTTATGCCTCTGTTGCTGAATATGCTGCCCTGTGTTGCATACCTTACAAAAAGATGCCCGGAAAGGATGTTTTCAGTTCATGGACTGTGCTCTGGTGCAGGAGAAGAATATCAGAGATGGCTTGTCTGCCTGCCCAGAGCAAGAAAATCACCCTTAGCCACACAGTCCTATAAATAACAGCTTGTCACTGCATGGTGCAACTCAGAAGATGTGTAGCACAACAAAAGATTTTTCTTCTCATGTTAGTATCAAACCTTTAATGTAAAAGTATTTAGAAATACATGCACTTAATGCATTTTTTAAGGGCTCTCAATGTACCTAACACAAACACCTTTTGTCCTAACAGTTCATGAAATCCTGGCATGTTTGTTAAGCACCTACAGACCCCTCGAGGCTCTATAAAGGTGATTTGTAGCAATTGCAAGAGGCATTCCAACTACTTAAAAATAGACACGGGCTTTAAAGAGTTAATGAATGCACATAATTTACCTAAACAGTGTTTTTATAGATCTTTGCAAATATGACATTAATTAAGGAAAGTAACTAAAGCTGAAGTGCCGCAGAATGTTAATCCTCAGCATCAGTAATTAGCTGTGGATGAGAATTTTTAAAAGTGTTTCCAGTTTGTATCATTTTGTTTTGGAAGAAACACAAATATGTGCGTGGAATTATGAAGAAAACAAATGAGCCCTGAAAAAAACCCGCAACAAACCCAAAATAAAAACCAACCAACAAAACTCTTAAAACTGGATGACTGGATGGATGTACCTGTGCTGTTGCAGTGAGCCTTTGCAGGCTCTACGGACTATATGATGGAAGGTAAGATTATAGAGTCATGGAATGGTTTGGGTTGGAAGGGGCCTTAAAGCTCATTCATTTCCAACCCCCTACCACAGGTAGGGACACCTTCCACTAGAGCAGCTTGCTCCAAGCCCCTGTGTCCAACCTGGCCTCGAACACTGCCAGGGATGGGGCAGCCACAGGTTCTCTGGGCAACCTGTGCCAGTGCCTCACCACCTTCATGTTAAAGAACTTCTAAATGTCTAATCTAAATCTCCTCTCTTTCAGTTTAAAGCCATTTCCCCTTGTCCTATCACTACAGGCCCTTGTAAAAAACTTCTCTGCAGCTTTCTTTTTTGCCCCTTTAGGCACTGGGAGCTACTCTAAGGTGTCCCCTTAAGGAGCCTTCTGTTCCAGGCTGAACCAGCCCAGCTCTCTTAGCCTGGCTCCAGAGCAGAGCTGCTCCAGCCCTCAGAGCATCTTCGTGGCCTCTTCTGGACTCACTTTATTCAAAGGTTCCACATCCTTCTTATGTTGGTGCCCCAGAACTGGACACAGGACTGCAGGGGTCTCCTGAAAACAGAGTAGAAAGGGAGAACCATAAAAGTATCGAATCATAGAATGGGTTGAGTTGGAAAGGAACTTAAGATCACCTAGTTCCAACCCCCCTGCCATGGGCAGGGATGCCTCACATTGGACTGTACCCTCCCTTGACCTGATGGACATGTTGCTGGTGATGCAGGTCAGGGTTGGCTTTCTGGTCTACAAGCACACACTTGAGATAAACCTGAGACATCCCCTTATCACTCCGTCTCTCCCCTATGCCCATGCAGGGTGTGTCTGCTGCGTATCCTTTGCTCTGCACCAGGGGCAGTGGGATCGATCAGCCCATCCCATTGCCGAGGATAATGCTGCATCCTTGTGTTTGTAAGTGGCCAGTGAGACCAGGGAGCGCAGACAGCTACTTGTTCATTAATTTGACTGTGTTTTTAGCAAACTAGTAAAGGCAGTTCTTTGAATCCATCCCTCCTGCATGCCCTGATAATTGTTTTGTTTATCTGCACAATTTTGCTCGCCGCAGCGGGCAGTGGAAGGGCCGCCTGTATTGTTTGTCTTCCTAAATTGTTAAATGAAATGACTCAGAAGATTCAGGAAATTAATTTTTGTAGTCTAGATATATGGCGAACAAAAAGCGAGCTTTGACATGGTGATGTCAGTGTAGCCACTCTGAAATTCATGAATCAGCCTTTGCAAGATATTCAGAGGCTTAAAAAGTGAGGGGTTTATTTTTTCTTAGAGTTGCATCCTTTTTAGTTGCCTATTGATATCTGAACCTTAACAATTCATGTCACTCCAAGCTTTATTCAACTGGCATTTTGTCTGAAAATGAAAACCAAGATGCCCGTATAAATAGGACTTCAGGAATCGGCTTTTAAAATAAAGCATAGCATTATTATTAGACTCATATTAGATTGTGATAATATTCAGTGTTACCTATTCTCTTCTGCCTTTTTTTCTTTTTTTTTTGGATGATTAATTTAACAGCTACTATTGAAATAGCCATAAACAATTTAATAAACCCAGTAAAGCTTCAGATGCTTCTTTATTATGCATTCAGACTCAGCCTCTTGAGTCCTACTTTACACCCTTGAATGCTGCTAAGTAGTGCCATTAAAACAGCAATACTAGGAGACCATTCTCATTTATGGTGATTGTAAAATAGGGGGGAGACACTGGTTTGGATTCAGTTTGTGAGAGATATGTTTCCACAATAAATGCTAAAGAATAACCTATGGTGTCTCTGGATACCAGAAAGTTCACTTTGACCTCTCGACATGTGTTAATACCGTCTCTGACTTTCCTATCTGACATCCTAAGCTTGAATGTGTGTTAGCAAATGATAAAAGTCTTTCTACCTAGAAGACAGAATTGTGGCTAAAGAATGGGTGTGTCTTACTGAAATATGTTATTTTCTATAGGTTGATTTCTGATTTCTTCCATGATTTAGGAGGCTTTGTTAGTTAAGGATGTTTGATATAAAAGTTAATATAATAGATGATTTACTTTTTAATTTCATGCCTATGAAGAAAGGCTTATTTGCAAGTAGTATTCCAAGGTATTTGATAAAAATCTATACTTTGTCTTAGCACTGGAAATTTGTGCCTTCAAGACATTTCATTAGTTGAAACATGCTATGCAGGATCTTACATATTTTGCCCTCATTTTTGTGATACATATTTAAAGGTAATAACTCAAGCTGTGTGACAGGTAGGTGAAATGTGAGCCTGTGGTTTTCTCCGTAGGTGAAGAAAGGTGAAGCTGTGAGACTTTGATTTCTTGGTTATTTGAATATACAGATACAGGTGTATTATTCAGAAGTGTAGTCAAGAGTCATCTTTGTGGTTGTAGAGATATGCAAGAGTTGCACAGGAAGTGTCCCTTGGCCTGAATCTGTAAGGAGTCTTCTTGGGGGACTGAGAGCAGAGATTACTGATGAAGAGCAAGCGGGCAATCTAGTGCACTGCTTCTGCCTGGCTTGCGATTCCTTTTTGACACCTGCAGTGCTGCTTTACATGTTTCGGGGGTTTTCTGCTTTAGTGATGGAGCTGGGAAAGAGAGTTTGTAACCAGTGAGTGCAGCAGAGCCATTGCCTTTCTGGTTTTGAGTAAAAGGGTCAGGAGTTGCTGAGTTCTTCATCCATTTGGTTGAGAAAGTAGATTTTCAGAGACGGCTGCAGAAGGGTACTCATGTCTTGATAGACCCCTCCTTTGCTTATGATATTTGTTGTTCTGCTCAGTGACAAACTGATTAAGAGCAATTTTCTAGAGAGGAAATAAAGCTACCTACAGTACATGGAGAAGGGAAAAAATATCAGGCTCTTGCATAAATGTCCTTATATCAGTGGTTGTGCTCCGGTAATTAAATTCTGACAAACAGATGAACAAACAATCTCCAGGGGTAATGAGGCTCAGTCAATGAACCACAAGTGTTCACAAGTACTAACAATAAGAGAAAATACAATTGAAACCCTTGCATATGTGTTACTCAAAAAGCAAGTTAAGAACTAATTAAAGGGATTTCTGTTTTCCTCTACATGCTTTGCATTTAGAAATAGATTTACAGAGTATATTCTCCAGACTTCCAGGATTCTTAGGTATAAGCATGAGAGTAGGTTTTAAAGTTGTTTGTTTTAAAGAGGGACTTTAATGAATTCAGTGCCCCCCTTGACCCAAAGTTAGCACCAGCATTATGGGCTTCTTTTCAACAAACCCTGTAACCGGAGAAGTAAAATCCTTCAAATGCAATGTGCTCGCCCTTTGCTTAGGGTGCATGAAATGCAGACTCATGAGAATGTGGTCGTAGAAATTCAATACAGTTCCTTCCAACCTGCTTGCTGATAGCATATTTCACAGGCCAAAATGTAAGTATCTTTTCTGCTCTTCAGGCAAAATGATAACATACGCCATCACCTTAACTGTGCAATAAAGTAACTCAAATTGGTCATGTCGGTATAGAAGTGCTTTGTGTCGTGTGATATAAATATCTAGATTTTTTTAATGTCCTTTTTCTTATCACCTGTGACAGGGACCTGTCCTCGCCTCTCTCAGAATTGATTTTTTCCCCTTTGAAGTATTGTTTCTTAGTACTTCAAAATATTTTTTCCAGCAAAAAAAGATTGGCAAAATGACATTTCATATGACAACAACAGATGGAAGCTGACAGTAAATAGAATATCAGCTTTCCGTTTTGCTGGTGTTATTGGGATGAGAGAGTTAATCCCATCATTAATGACAGTCACGTTAGTTTTATCGATATTTTGTAATCTGTCTTTCCTTTCTCTCCCTGGTTCACTGCAATCTGCTCTTGGATAGTGACCTGCCACAAGCTACTCGATATCTAATTGCTGCATGTGTTCCTTGTGCTTTTAGGGATCAGGTGAAGTATACTGATGAACAGTGTCAACTGGTTAGATATAAATTATGTTTCCACCTTCTCCCTTAATGGACCCTGTGTTTAAACTGTATGGATCAAGGTGCTCTTTGGCTGCTGTTAGTGATGGAGATCACCAGTGGCTGATGCATTCTACTTGTCCATAAGCCATGGACAGAGGACATTTTGGAGAGGTTCAATAATGCCTCCATAGCTGTATGGAAGTCATAGAATCATGGAATGGTTTGGGTTGGAAGGGGTCTTAAAGCTCATCCATTTCCAACCCGCTGCCACGGGCTGGGACACCTTCCACTAGAGCAGCTTGCTCCAAGTCCCTGTGTCCAACCTGGCCTTGAACACTGCCAGGGATGGGGCAGCCACAGCTTCTTTGGGCACCCTGTGCCAGCGCCTCACCACCTTCATGTTAAAGAACTTCTAAATGTCTAATCTAAATCTACCCTCTTTCAGTTTAAAGCCATTACCCCACGTCCTATCACTATGTGACCGTCTAAAAAAAATCATGGTTGTTTGGAGTGGACCCACGGATAGTGTAGTTTCAGGTCCATGGTAACCCTCTCTCACTGACAAGGAATCTGCTGCCTGTTTATGGAGTTAATGTTATATAGTTATTCAGTTCATTACTGCATCTTTTTTTTATTCCTCTTTATGGCAGAGCCAGCCATAAAAAGTACCAAGGTCCTGAGCACACACAGTAAGGGAAAGCCCTAATGACTCAAAAAATCAAGAGCTGAACTGAAGCCAATGTGTAAAATACTGAATGTAATTCTGACATTCTAGTCCAGAAAAAGATTTGTCTCTGGGTTTTAGTTTCACACTTGTTCTCTCTCTGTGAACAGGAAGAGTAGCTTGAAGAACTTGTACTGTGCAGCCCAACTGGAGTAAAGAAGGAGTTTGGTTTTGTTCGTTTTTTAAACCTATATCGGTGCCTACATGAAAAGTGTCTGTGAGTTGTATTGAAGATGTAGCCACCCTGTCTATAACACTGTGGGAGCTTTTGCACACTTCTCTGGATTGGAGTGGTGCTGTCTCCAGCAGAAACAAGGGGCTCAATGATATTTGCCATTGATGTTTCTTCTACTGGCATCCAAAGATGGGCAACAGAATAGAAAAGAATGCATGAATTTCCATCTCAGATGAGACGGGTTTTTTCTACTCTCCATATTAGGTATTTTTTTACATAGAAGGGGAAGAAAAATAGCAGGCTGATTTTTATAGCTAATCAATCCATTTACACGTTTAACTTTTACTACTTAGGTAGGACTCACTGATGTGATGGCCTCGTATACTGATGTGGACACTGATAATGATGTATTTTACATCCAGAATACAGCGCTTTCCCTAAACTAGATTTAAATCGTGTATGTCCACCATTGGATATGAATACAGCGAAAGGACAGAGAGACTGAATTGGTAAGGCACAGAGACGTCAGAATTGCAGGAAACACTTAAGAAACTTGTGTTCATAGATCCAGTCCTTTTAAAAGTTTATTTTACCTTGAGGCTTTCTGCGGCATGGAACATTGCCATGAAATGGATTTTTACATACAACAGGTAATAATAGCCTAAAATCTGGCAAATTTAATTAGTGCGTTTTAATCAAAGCTTACATTTTAGAAGAGTTGAGTAACGTGCAGACTTGGCAGTAGATATTTTTGGAATAAACTCTAAGTGTAGTTGCATGAAGGTCATAATTCAGCCATATAGAAGTTGTTCTTCCATTTTAATAATACTAGTAGCTATTGTAGTGGTATACACACCAGAATCTCAAGCCCTTCATTAAATGTTAAACCTCAAAAATTCCCTTGTGCAGTCCTGTAGTCATTTTTCACACTCTTCTGTTGTGGCACAGGGAAGCGAAGTAATTTTCGTTCTACAAGAGCCAGAAATAGAACCAAGATTCCCCCAACCAGTGACCCCTTTTCTGACTCTCTCTGTGTTCATCAGTTAAACATGATCACTCTTTGTCTTTGTATAGTCTAAATGTTTTAGGTTTCTTCTGAACTGTTTACTGCCTAGGGATTATATTATCTAATGCATAGCATAGTTATGAGTATTTCATGGTCTGTAGAGTGCTTCTTCACCTTTCATTTACTTTTATTTCCTTTTTACTTTGCCCCTTTTTCTGTCCCTCCTCCCCTCTAAATAAGGTTCTAAGCATAAATGAGGTCCGTATGTTCTCTCCTCTTGTCCTATGTACAGGAATGCTGTGGAATTAATATTTTAATTTAGCAGTTAGTGCAAAACCAAGTATTTTCATGGGTTCTGCCTCCTATGAAGGAAATCCCCCCCAACCTTACAGCGTTTCATCTTCCCTTGGAGAAAGCAGCCCTGACATTTTGCTTTCTGAAGTCTACACAGTGACGCTAAATGTACAGGTTTTGACAGCTAGAGGAAAATTTCGACTGTAACTGAGGGGTTATTTATGTACAAACAGGCACCTCCGTCCTACCCGTCTGTGCATGCAGGCGCGTGGGCATGCACTCTTTTACCCTCCCATCCTCCCACTGCATTCCTCCCTTGAAGAGCTCTCTGTATCTGAGAAATGAAGCCTCATTACATATCAGTCAATCCCGTTATCATTAAACTCTTGTTGTGGGATGCCTAAAAGAAGTAACTCGTGTACAGTGTGCTGTTTTCCCAGCGTTAAGCGGCCCCTGTTTGTGTGGAGCCGTAGCCAAGAAAGACAAACCTCCCTCCCACAGCACAAGAACAAAGCATTGTTTCCTCTTTGCCTGAAATTATTTTTCTTGCGATAGTCCTACGGGGACCAAAGCCATTCTGCCATTACCCCTTAGTGCTGTTTTATGTGGGATTTATAATGAAATTGCTTTGACAATTTGGATAAGGATGGAGCAAGGCAATAATTGGCGAAACATTTTGGGGTAGATCAATTTCCTTTGGGAGACATCAACTTTTGTATTAAAATTGTAGCCCTAATGTAATACACTGAAACTTTAAATAATAATAATTAAAAAATTAAAATACAATAGTCTTTGACTGCATTATTTAGTGTCTCTCACTGATTTTTGTTTCTAATAGTTCTTAAAGCAAGATTAAAAATGGTTCTGGATCAGTAAAACCCATATAGTTAAAGGATTCTATCTCTGCTAATCAAATAATCAAGAAATTACCTTGTTAGTACTAGTTCCAAGATGGACATTAAAATCATGAGTAATAGTTTTCTGTAATTTTCACTAAGCCAAGCAAATGAGCTCTGTGAGACAGCTTTATGTTATACTAACAGGGGAGAGAGTTTTATTGTGTTTCTAATAATTTCCCTCAAGTTCTTAGTTTAAAACTTATCCCCTAAGATAGTAATAGGTTTTACCACATCTATATATTTTTTAATTGTCCATCTAATGCTTTTTTATTTAAAGATCTCACAACATTTAACTTCAGTTAGTTTATTAATGAGTAGTCTCTCAGAGCACTTAATGTACATCGGAGAATTACATTTACTACTTCTGGAATATGGGTTCATTCATTTGTAGATCCAGAGGACCTAATGAAAATAGGTTGTCCTTCATATCTCCAATTTGCAAACAGGAAAAGTGAAATTCAGAGAGCTCAAGCGCCTCAGCCAAGACCATAAAGCAAGTCAGGGACCTGATACATATACGCCATATACATTAAATCCTTTCCGAGTACTCGTGCTTGTTTAGCAGAACAGTCAATCTCTGATTACAAACCTAGGACTATTTGCGTGGATGGATTTTTGTCATGCTAATTTCCAGCACTTCAGTGCTTGAAGGTAAAGCAGTCGGATCAATTACTAACAAAACCTCTTCTTCTAAGAAAAATATTTACAGCTGAGCTGTGAATTCCTGGAAGGGGAAAATGAATCCTTGAAAGCACAGCTCCACAGCCCCGGAGAACTCCTTGAAAGCACTGCATTGGGTACATCTATCTGCTAATAAAAGTGGTTTTTCCATGAATGCTTCAAGAAACCTGAACTTCAGCTGTAGCTCTGACACTTGTAAAAGAGATGTTGAGTTAAAACATGTGACATTACACCAAACAGATATGTTAAAAATTGTAGTTAAAGGTTAATATAATAAAAGTGTAGTTCATATGAGAGTGATAGAAATATTGATCATAAAAATAAGTAGTGGCCCAGAAATTCAGCTGAAAAGGGGGGAAAAATACTAGTTGATATATGGAGAATTTGAGTTGTGACACCAAGATCAATGGCTGCATTTTCACCCAGTGAAGCATGAGAGCTTCAGATAAGGGCAGTTAGTCAGTGAAATACTGACTGACATACCCTTTTACTGTTGGCATTTGGTCTCCAATATTGATCTCGCCTGTCACTGCCAACAAACTATACTGAGGCTATATTTATGTTCAGATAATGTTGTGTTCAGAGTTTCATGAATGATTTCTAAAAGCTCGAGGTATATAAGGAGTTAATTCTAGCATCTGCCCTCATTTACTTGGTTTGATCTTTTACATTCCTACAAGCCATTATAATCTTCTGCCAATCGGTCGAAGAACAGATAATATGCTATAATCTGCACAGATCCTTTGAATACAAAGATTTCCTATTCGTCTGCTGAGAAATGGTGTACTATAAACAGCAATTATACAGCACAGGCATTCTTTGACTGTGGGTTACTGTTCCTGAATGTACAGAAAGTAGCAACTAAACTGGTTAAAGAATAAATCTTTATGAAGAAGGTTATTATTTCTTGTGTCATTTTGGTGGAGCTGGAAGAGTTAAATTCAGAGCTTTTGGAAATAATAGTGATATTATAGCAAAGTGTGTTTACTGAGAGACATGCATCAAAAACTTGACGTTTTATTTTCCTTTACCTTTTTCTGCTGGCTGCAGCTGAAAATCATGTGTGGAATAAGATTCCATTCTGCTCTTGTAAAATCAACAACCTGAGCTTGAGTCAGAAAGGCTGAGAGAATTGTGTGCCAAGCATGGTGGCTTTCAGCTTTGCTTCAGCCACCTCGGCCAGACCAAGGGTCAAGCTCTTGCTCCACTGCCATCAGGAGCTTTTGCATGCTGTGAGTTAGCTGTTGGCTGATTCAAAGAGACAGAAGGAATTATCTAGCAAAGAGTAGCTCAATCCAAATGAGATGTTTTTTCTGCCTTTCTCAGAGTGTCATCCATAGAGTTGTAATTTCTGGTTCGCTTTTCTCATGTTTGGTCATACCTGCAGGATCCTCTATGGTTCTCATAGCTAGCATTATATTGTATTATGGCAAAGCTTGAACGTGAAAGGAAGTATAGACAAGGACAGAAAGTAGAGCCCAAGCAATGGATTCCCTGACTACTGTGAAGGTCTCGTATGCCATTATTGGACTGGGGTAGATGAAGTGGCTCTATCTATGCAGTGACTACTTATTTCTGGAGTAACAGTTAAATGAAGTTGAGTTTTGTCATTTAACCAAGACAGCTTATGTCAGTCTTAGCCTTTGACCTCTCATTCACGTTCATTTGCTTTCTTACAGCTAAATAACTCTCCAGAATAATCCTAGCTAGCAGCAGAAACATCACAAGAATGAGTAATGAACTTACAAAGCTAGAGACATGGGAGAGGTGTCAGGAGCAAACTGGGAAATTGCATCAAGTTTTAAGAAGAATAAGTGGTTATCATGAAAGTAATTTAAGAACATAACAGTTAAGACAAAGCATTTCCATGCAAATTTCTGTTGTGGAAGTAAATAATACTGAAAATCACTTAATCCAACTCTGCTGCATCCCGAACAGGTAATGAAGCAGTGGTTAAACCGCTCTGAGCTGCCGCCAGCCAGTTTCATTTGTTTCTCCACAGCCAGTGAAAAAGAACCCGTAATTTGAAAACAGAAATGCAGTATTGTTTCTGCCTGCCTTTGCTTCAAATTTTGTTTTCTGTATCCCATGAAATTTTGTGCTGAATACAGAATCACAGAATGGTTGAGATTGGAAGGCACCACTGGAGGTCATTGCATCCAGCCTCGCTGCTCAAGCGGGGTCACCTACAGCACATCGCTCAGGGTTATGTCCAGGTTGCTCTTGAATATCTCCAGGGAAGGAGACTCCACGATCTCTCTGGGCAACCTATTCCAATGCTCAGCTGCCCTCACAGTAAAGAAATTCTTCCTCACGTTCAAGTGGAACTTTCTGTGGTTTACTTTATGTCGTTGCCTCTCATCCTGTCGTCTGGCACCACCAGGAAGAGTCTGGCCGTATCCTCTTGATAACCTGCTTTCAGATAGTTACATGCATTGATCAGATCCCCCTCAGCTTTCTCTTCTCTAGGCTGAACAGGCCCAGCTCCCTCTGCCTTTACTCATATGAGGGACCCTTAATTATTCTTGTATCCTTTCACTGAACTTAATCCAGGAGCTCCACGTCTCTCTTACACCTCGTAATACCATCACCGGTGGTGAATTTTATGATGAGGGTGTCGACACACTTGGCCGCATGCAAAGTTTACCTGGATTTTGAGTGATGACTAGATATTTCTCTGAAGGGATGTTTGAATTTATGACAATACTTTATCATCTATAAAAGCCTAGGGTTATACCGTACATGGCAATTCTGGGGATGCTGGAAGTGCTAAAAGCACAGCAATCTTTCTGTTTTTTAAAGTAGTGAACATTTTATTTAAGCAGAGTGAGGAACCACTCTTGATCTGCACTCTAGATCTGCAGTATTACTGGGCTTCTCAGGTTGGATTGTAGTGGTGCTTGTCTTAAAATGGATTTTCTTAGGGTTACTTAGGGCAGAGTGACCACCTTTTAGCTGAACGATGGTGGATGAATGTGGTCATGAAATGTAATACAGCATATTGTAGAGAAGAAGCATTCCTAGACATTGAGTGAAGCCAGTTGTTCTTTTTGCAGTCTCACCTCAGGTGTAAGAAGGTTAAAATTGGAAATGATAGTGCTCTTCTCATTAAGCCTTTTACAGTTACAAATGAGTATGGGGTTAGAAGGGATGTCTTCTGGACCATCAGGAGCTATTCTTAGCACTTTGAAATTTCACCTTTTCATGAAATGAAGGAAGCATTTATGCGTATTACCGGTTGCTTCCTGAAAAACAAAGCATTTTCCTGCAATAAGGAAAAATAAAAAATGTGACCTTTTCAAACTTTTTGTTGCAGTCAGTCAGCTTTGATTTTTAAGTCATGAAATTGCTTAGCTACGGGTGAGTAAAAACAAGCACTCGTAACATACACCTGCTGATGACACCCAATAGACACATAGTGATTTCAGTACTGACCTAACACCGCTGTGATGTGAGCCCAAGCCAGTCAGGATCTCTAGGTTGTCTGCTTAAAGCAAGCATTCCCAAAACTTGGAATATGATGTACAAACCCCATGTTTTAGTAGATATTTTTTATTATTATTTATTTTTTCTAGTGGCATAAGTAAACAAGATGGACTGGAAACCAAAAGGGGGTATAAACAAGGTTCCACTTCTCACCATGAGTCATGTGGGCTGAGTCCTTTCAGTCAGCAGAGCAGCTTTTTCGGTTGCTGGAGAATTTGCAGAATCTCTTTGGTTCTCAGTGTAACTGTGCTTCCGTCATGTCTGCAGGCTGCTCGTCCCTCCTGTCCATTACTGTGACCATCATGCTCTTGCCACCATGGCTATAAGCATCTCTTCCAGACCCGCTCTTTTTCATGGGGGAAGCTCTGTCTCCCTGTTTACAGGAGCACAGGATCAGCCTGGGTGCAGAGATGTAGCCTGTTGCAGTCAATAACCACTCTGATGTGCTGGGAATTGGCCTGAACATGTCAGGGGCTCCTGCTCCAGCCACAGTGTCACCCTCAGGTGAACTAAAGCTGGTGATCACCCTTTTACTTGACTCTTTTTCTTTCTTCAGTGTGTTTTGGAGGGGTTGCAGCAGTCTGTGAAGCCTATAAATCACTGGGAACCCCTTTAACACAGTGAAAAGTTTTGTAAGAAGCACTTTCTGTTTTCAGAGACAGAAAAGGGGAAAAGGGTTATTTATTGGGCTTTGGTGTATTTGTGTTTTTTGCAGGTAAGGGCCCTTTGGAAATGTTCTGTTTGACACTGTTCAAGGATCTGATGCAGCAGGTATGTCTCTGGACTTTGTTTCATTCTCCTTCCATCCATCTTTGTCATGATTTATGAAAAGAACAAAGGTGGTTAAGGGTGAGTGAAACCAGGCATCCCAAAAGAAAACAAGGTACAGCACACTTCAGTAGCATTTTAGGATGATATGATCAAACAAGCCTATACACTACGACTGACATTAACATGATGACAATTTAAGAGCATTAATGATCTGTATCAGCATCTTCATCAGCCTGTGGAAAAAAGGCAAAAGCAAATATTAACATAGCTTGTTACAGGCTGACTTTTTTTCCCATTATCACTTTATCTTGACATTCTATGTATTCTGCCCACTATGCTCACTTTATCACCATCACCTTACCAGCTCTACTTAAACTTCAGTTCCTCATTAAATATTGCACTAGAAAAAGCAATGATATTCAGTATTTGGAGGCATTTAGGGTTGTTTGCAGTATCTAAGTTAGATCAAGATAGTGCTGTAAACAGTCTAATGACTTTTTATTTTCTTTCTTTTATAGATATGTATATTGGTAATCCCTCTGATATGTTTTGATGACTGTTATTTTAGAGGATGATTGTATTGTCATAATTTAGAACCTGGTTTCCTGGAGGGAAGGGATGCCATCCAGAGGGACCTCGACACGCTTGTGAGGTGGGCTGATGCCAACCTGATGAAGTTCAACCATGCCAAGTGCAAGGTCCTACACCTGGGTCGGAGCAATCCCAGGCACAGCTACAGGTTGGGCAGAGAAGAGATTCAGAGCAGCCCTGCAGAGAAGGACTTGGGGGTGTTGGTCGATGAGAAAATGAACATGAGCCGGCTGCAGTGTGCGCTCGCAGCCCAGAAAGCAACCGTATCCTGGGCTGCATCAAGAGCAGCGTGACCAGCAGGTCCAAGGAGGTGATCCTGCCCCTCTGCTCTGCTCTTGTGAGACCTCACTTGGAGCATTGTGTGCAGTTCTGGTGTCCTCAACATAAAAAGGACATGGAACTGTTGGAACAAGTCCAGAGGAGGCCACGAGGATGATCAGGGGCTGGAGCACCTCCCGTATGGAGACAGGCTGAGAAAGTTGGGGCTGTTCAGCCTGGAGAAGAGAAGCTGCGTGGAGACCTCATAGCAGCTTCCAGTATCTGAAGGGGGCCTACAAGGATGCTGGGGAGGGACTCTTCATCAGGGACTGTAGTGACAGGACAAGGGGTAACGGGTTCAAACTGAAACAGGGGAAGTTTAGATTGGATCTAAGGAAGAAATTCTTTACTGTGAGGGTGGTGAGGCACTGGAATGGGTTGCCCAGGGAAGTTGTGAGTGCTCCATCCCTGGCAGTGTTCAGGGCCAGGTTGGATGAGGCCTTGGGTGGCATGGTTTAGTGTGAGGGGTCCCGGCCCATGGCTCCTGGCAGTGGGGGTTGGAGCTGGATGATCTTAAGGTCCTTTCCAACCCTAACTATTCTATGATTCTATGATTCTATATAAATATATATGTATACACACATGTAATATAGATGTGTTTGCATATACGCATATATATAAACACTTATATATGTATATAAACACAAAAATACAGAGTACTCCATGTCTCCCCTTCTAAGTGGGATCTGTGGATATATCCTTGTGTTCAGAACCCATTATTTCTGTTCTCCTAGACACTGTAAAACTCATTAAGGTAGGTAGAATTTGCTGCCATTGAAAAATATAGAAGCATGCTTGTTTCATTCTGGGGCTCTTGTCTATGTTGCTTACTGAGCAACATTGCCTTGTATTGGAAGGGTCATGATTTCAAAAGACTCCAGTAAAGCTGGTCATATTCTGTGTGTGTATTAGAGTGTAGCAAAAAGCCTTTGTTCATTTTGACTGCAATGGAGCTGACTTAATGCCCTGTTCTGCAGCTGCTCTTTAGCTACCACTCACTCCTGTAGTTTTTCCTTGTGCAGACCAGTTTTGTCCATCCCGTGGGTTCATTCACTAATGTTTATAGTAACATCTTCTGAGGGTTTGCTAGCCTGTCTAATGAAACATCCGGATATTTGCTGGTGTAGAATCCTGAGGCATATTTTCTGCACATCAGTTTAAGAGAAGGGCAGCAGCTTTACGTTATGGTTTGATAGGTTGGAGTGTCTGTGCAAATCAACCTCAGGGTGTGTAGAGTGCAGAAGCATTCATGAGTTTACTCTCTGCACCTTGAGCTCTTTTATTACAACTACAGATATAGCAAATAATTTCTTGAAGGGTTTAGGGAATGAGGCTCAAAGGGCCTGATGCTTTGCATTTGGACACCTAAATAAGCAACGTAGTATTGCAGATCATTCAGCATCCAGCAGACTCAGTTGATCTTATTGGGATCTTTTGTGGTGAACACTCCTGGTAACCTGGTTGCATCTTTCATGTAGCTAATTGGAGCTGATCATGTTGGATCTAGGTGGGGCTGGATGTGTTTCTTACTACTGGAAACCCATTCCGGGATCTCTTGTTTTCCAATGCAGCTTGTTGGTACACATGTCAATGCTCCTGGCTGGCTTCTAGGGTTTGCACATCATCCTGTTCACAATCAGTCTGCTCAGCAGGTAGTCCTCGCTCAGTAGCTGGTGGCAGAGGCTAAAGACGAAATTATGCTTAGACCTTCTCCTCCTACATCTCTATACACTAGGCAATGCTAAGTATAAGCAGATGGCAAGAAGTCTATCATTTGTCCTGGGTTTGAAACCTATAAATAACCAGATCATTAAAGGTGTCAGTTACAATAGGCCTTTGTCCCAGAAGCTATTTATGGAGCGGGCTTTGTCTCCGCACAGTTTTCTTGTATTGCCAGAAGCAATGTTAATCTACTTGTGTCAGTGAGGCTGGTGGAGCTGGTAGTGATTACCTCTTTTCCTTTCCTTTCAATCTGGAGAAATCTTGTAACCTGTGGGGCTATTATAAATTCATCTGGGTGTAAAGCAGAGCAAAACTCGGTGTCTTGTTTTTATCACCAAATAGAAAAGAAAACAGAAAGATCCAGGAACTGGCAAATTTTTTATGGACGTGTTTTAGATAGGGAAGTGAAAACCCTCCCTGACTCTTGAGTGCTCTTCAAGAGAAAAGGAGGAAATGCACTTTTTACTTTCAAGATTTCATTGGGTTCCTGCTTACTGACTGGGGAACAGAGAATGCCTCAGTCCAAAGCCAAGTAAATGCACTTCAGATGGGTCATAATGAAAAGGTATAGGGAAGGAGTGTTCAGTGGTTATGGGGCTATTTAGAAACTCAGCAGACCCAGATTAATTTCCCTCCTCTGCCACAGATCTACATTACTGCCTTGGCCAGGTTGCTCAGTCTGTGGACTTTCACACTTTCACGTTCCTTAGATGGTCTCAGACCTCATCTTCTCTTACAGTGGGCAGTTCTCATTCTCCCAGTCCCTGCCTTTGCTTTCTGCATCAAGATAAATGAATGCTGATCATGAGTCCACTCTAATGAAGGCCATTTAGTATGGATGTGTGCAAATGTTTCAGGGATGTAAGCGCCAGAGCAAGAATAGCAACATAAAAGAAATACAGGGCAAATATCTTTAAGAGTAGCACTGCAGTTTCTTAGAGATGGTGTTTCAGTTCAGGAGTGCCCCAAATAAGATGGAATCCTTCATTTTGAACTAGGAGGATTATGGGTTAGGTGCTGCTATTATTTCCCTAGTTTTCTTCTGTAATTCCAGTGTCAACTGCAAGCAACATTATTTGATTTCAGATCAGCAAGGGTCTTTTTCCATTAGCCAAAGCCAGTTAAATCATGAAGATCTTCTCTTTTAAGAACACAGAAACAACTCAAATCAATTCCCACCAAAAAAGGCTTTGCTAGCGGAGGTAGGGGAGACTCTGCCCCTTCCATTGTTCTGGTGATTCATTTGACCACGACAGGCCAGGTTGACTGAAGTCAGGCTCCGTGTGTGTGTGCTCATGCACCCATGCATGTGTGTAGCACAGCTGATGCTCGCTGAAAGCTTCTGTGCAGTGAACCATGACATTAATAGTGAAATCAAGGTTCGCTAGGTGACAGACATCAATTTGCCAGAGGCCATCCCTCTCCTCCACCCTCCCTTGGCACATTTGTGCACTCACACGGCCATATATAATCTCGTCTGCTTTTTCCTGGCAAATCCTATGGATACTTGGAATCTCTGTTCTCAAGAAATCTGCGCACCAGCCTCTCATTCATAATGTCTTGTGCTCATTTCTGCAGGCTGGAAAAAAAAAAAAAGAAGTTAGAAGAATTACAGATGATTCAATTAAACTGATATCGTGCACAACAAAACTGAGAGCAAATGCAATTTGGGTCCTGTTCATGTGACTTAATTATTTCTTACCTCCCCACTCCACCCCCTTTTTTAGAATTTAAAACCAATTATGATATAATTGCCAATCTGGAGATCCCCAGATATGTGGTAAATACCCCTTTGTCTCACTGGATGCTCTTTTCCTCAATTCAGAAGTGGGACCTTATTAAAAATGTACACATGCAGAAAAAAAAAATCCCATAAAGTCATCAAATGACCTTCAGGAAATAAAATTCTGGAATGCTGTATACCCAGAAAAGATACCCATGTATTAAGTGAGCGAATCAGCTAGTCATTGAAGATAATTAGCTGTGTGCATTTGTAAGATGCACGCACTTTCAACACTCGAGGCAAATCCCTAGAAGTCAATTGAGACCTTCACTGATAGAGGCTTGGAGGTGCATTTGAAGACCAAACATGCCTTTTTTGCTTGTATTAGGAACATGTTTCAAAATGTACTAACAGCTTTTTAATGTGTAATCAGCTTGACTTAATGGGGAAGAAAAAAATCGCGATCATTAAGAAGCCCATACTGAGTGTATATATTCACGCGGTGGGAAAGTGCCTTGCAGTATACAGTAGTTTGGAGTAAGTAGGATCCATTACCCATATCTGCTGAAGGGCTGTCAGATACGAAGTAAATTTAGAGACCTGCTTGTCCCTCTGGCTATTCATCACCACTGAGTGGCTCTTGCGGCAGCCGGTGGTATTTTTAGAGAGGAGAATGATACGGAATTTCTCCATGTGCCATACATTAGCTGATCTCATTACTCAGAGCTGCTCAGAAAGTCACAGCTGACAATGCAGATTGGTGGCAAAGAAGAGCAATTGGCTTAGAAGGGAGACACAGAGGAAGTGTGTGAGGAGGGTACGTTTGTGGGGACACTGCCGCACTGGGACTCTTGTCAACTGCCCTCTCCTGTTAATCAGAGTCAGCAGCAAAATGCAAAAATAACTTCGAAATGGGCATTTTCTGTCAGGACTCAGTGCAATATTGCTCAGGCCTGTTTTCACATAATACGTGTAATAGTTTGAATAGTAACAACTCCTTTTTAGCTCCATAAAGCCTCCAGCAGTTGAAAATCGGTTTGTCCTGAGCTTCAGGATATTTTCAAAATAATGTGGGCAACTGGCTATGAATAAGCTATTTTGCAAACAACCAAAGTCATCTGCACTATTATTTATCATTATTTCATCAAAGAAAATCCATTTAGTTTAATGTTCATTTGAATTGCTTCTCTTTAAGACCTCCAAATCCTAATAATGCGTCGAACGCACTCTTGAATGTCAAAATAGTAAATTGTATGTAATTTTCTTTGACAGTAAGTGGATGAGTCGCTGCCAGAATTGTTCCTTTTTGCACCCCATGTGAAGTCATTGCTTTTTCCCCATCAAGTGATACTCAGCTTTCTAAAGCCCACTAACAAGAACACCACTGACCTTCTCTGAATGAATTCAGTCAGCTCTGGACGGGGCTGGGTGAGCAGGGAGAAGCGGGCAGTGAGTAGTTGTCATCTGCCTGTTCTGCTACAGCCCCAGCTCCACACTATGGGGGACTGAGGGTGGGCATGTGTGCCCAACATTTAAAACCCGTACAATTCTTTAAAGAAGGTACTTTTACTTTTTTAATAGCTTTAGTACTGACCCCCAAGCACTGCGATACTGAGCTGCCAAAGCTTTGGGCTTACAATGAATAGCATTCATCTTCGCTTCTGGTTCTGATCTTGTAAAAGCTAACTCATGCATGCACAACATGATAGACCATGTTACGCCTCAGAGCCTTTTTCAGAGCTATCATCTAATACATTTTTTATAAGGCAGAGTGCATTCATAGAATTCTGCCTCAAAAGGCATTCTTGCTTTAATGGCTGTGCCGAAACGTCTAGTCTGGGTGCTGGTGCTTTTTGAAACAAAAGGGTGATTAAAATGTGGATGTTTTTATAGTAGTCTTTAAATTTCAGGGGGGTTTTATTAAAGGTATGGTGTTTAAAGGTGGAAGGATGTCTAAAGAAAAGCTGCTTTCTGCTAGTCCTAAATGAAAAGGGTCAGAATTCTGTCTGCCAAGGTGGCATATGCTCTTTGTGGAAGTGGCTGTTTGTGTGTATTTTATAACATATATACACACATTTATATGTGCATCAGCGGAGAAGATGATCTTGAAACAAGTTAGATTAAGAAATGTACTAGGAGTGGCTTTTCTGTTGTCAGACCTGAGATGTAGCTCGGGTTAGACGCTAACAACAGAAGTGAAAAGCAGAAATGATTCACAGATGTAATTTGTAGCGTGCATCAAAGTACCAAAAAAGCCATAAAAATCTAAATTAAGAAAGGAATGTTTCAAAATATATATTCACCCCTGTTGGACCCTTTAGTAGATGGACAGTTCATACTCTCACTGAGTAATTTTCTAAAGGAAGTTAGTACTCAAATGTGAAAAACAGTGCTCTTGAAGTTTCCTAGTGCTCTGCAGGCAGGAGTCCATTCATCTGGCTTGCTTTGACACATCTTGAAGATTATTTCCCTATTGATCAGAAGTTTGATTTAGCAATTACAGTTATTCTTGGGTTTGTCTGTAAGTGGAAAGCTTGCTTGTCTTTAAAATGGGGAAGAAATTTGTAGCGGTAGAAAAAAAAGAGATTTTACATTATAATGCCTCCTCAGAGTCCCAAGTTTAAAATTCTGTTGAAGTACTGTAGAAAATACTTTCTCTTTTTTATATAGATCCTTCTGAAAGGCTTCAAATAAAAGTTGTGTGAACTTTTGCTGGGCGTGAGTGACTCACTGTAAAAGCTGAGCTTGCTCTGTGTTTGTACGTTGAAAATCTGCAAAGATGAAGAGAGTATGTCAGAATCCATGCCTTTGATTCAATTCTGTATAGAGACAGAGTGCCTTTTGCTTTGTCTCTAAGAAAGAATAATTTGATGCTGTTTTCCTCAACTGAGTTTGAAAAAATAGGTTTTATGTATTTGTGAGTCAAAGACAAGATAACTGAACGGTGTCTTTTGTGTGTGAGGGTGGATTATTTGATGTAAAAATTGTCCAGATTTTTTTTAACTGTTTTTAATGGTCTAAAGCCTTGGTACAAGTTGCCACTTTTTGCTTTGGTTTGGCATCTTTTGCCCTTGGTCTCATCATACAGCCATTTAGCCACCATGCTTGTAGGTTCATTTTGATTAGAAGCAGTCTAACCTTTTGTGCACGTTTGTCTTTTTGTGGGACTTGAGTATCATTTGCTCTGCAGAAAAGGCCCTTAAGGAGGTCTAGCTAGAAAGCAAGTTGCATAGGAGTGAGCATTGAACCCTTGCAGCACAAAAGTGCAACCACATCCTGGGGTGTTCTAGCAGAAGGGTAGGCAACAGGCCAGGAAAGGTGGTTATTTCCCTATTTGGTACCCATGAGTCCACATCTAGACACTGTGTCCTGTTCTGGGCTCCCCAGTACAAGACATTGGCATCTTGGGAGGAGTTTGGTGGAGAGACACCAAGATGATCAGGGAGCTGGAACATATGATGTTCAAGGAGGGGCTCAAAGAGCTGTTCTCAGCTACTCATTGACAAGTTGCAAAGACGATAAGCAAGACTTTTTACAGAGGTGAACAGTGGACATAGATGACACACATTGTTAGAATGGAAAGGCAAATGTTGATTAGCTATAAAGAAAAACTTTTCGCCGTGATGGTGGTCAAACACTATAATAAGCACCCAGAAGGGCTGTCTTTGGAGATACTGAAATACCAGCACAGCCCCAAGCAGCCTGATGTAGTTGGCTCAGCTCTGAGGGTGGCTTGACCAGGTGACCTCAAGATATCTCTTCTAAACAAAATTGCTCTGTGAATCTGTGCTGACACAGGGTCTCTCTGTTTAACAATGTAGTCATGAAATTTTAATGCTGACAAAAGGGAAGAGGTCATTTCCTTCTGGTTTAGAACCTGTTTGTGTAAAGTTAAACCAAAAAAAGAAGAAAGCCGATGTTTATCAGTTGTGAGTTTTGCACAACTTGTGACCACAAGTGGGCAAGTGAGAACTTTTTATGTTACATTCTGAAGCAGCAGTAACCACATGGCTATGTTTTTGCAATGACTGCAGTAGTAATTCATGGTTCTTGCAGCAAATAAGTATTTTATTCACCTCTGTTGCACTCTATTTTGTTGGATATGGAAAAGGAAGAACTGCTTGGGTCCTATAAGGATTAGGATGAGACAGTGGTGAAGTATGGCTTCAGAATCAACTAAATGCCCACCTTTCTTTCTGTTTTTTTTAAGACTGTCAGTACATCTAGGAGCAGATTTAACATATCCAATCTTTTAAAGCTTCAATTTCTATTGCAGAAGTATTCAAAGAGCTGAGTCAAGGTCAGTTGCTAGGTGAACAAACATAAGAGAGGCAGACTTTGCTTCACCCTCTTCAACAAAAACAGTTAATTTAAATGTTAAGCTGCCTGTGCAACTCATGACAAGATCCACCCCACTTAATTGTAGCTCTCTTTAAGTGTTCACCCATTGTGGGCCTTTAGCCTTTAAGCCAGTGGAAGATGAATAGGTCCTGCAGAAGGCTGCCTCAAATGTTTAGATGCTGGTATGCTAAGGTATGACAAGATGCTAGTATGATTTAGAGGGTGGTGAGGCACTGGAATGGGTTGCCCAGGGAAGTTGTGAATACTCCATCGCTGGCGGTGTTCAAGGCCAGGTTGGTGAGAGCCTTGGGTGACGTGGTTTAGTGTGAGGTGTCCCTGCCCATGTCCCCTGGCAGGGGGGTTGGAACTGGATGGTCCTTTCCAACCCTAACTCTTCCATGATTCTATAGAATATCTGAGATTTATCCCAACAAAAAGACTTATTAAAGACAAAATTTCTAGTGCTGTACCAAGGCCTGGAGTAAGACCCAGGTCTCTTGAGTCCTGGTCCAGTGCTTGTGTTATTTTTATACTCTATCTACCATGATCCTGAAGTTACCCCTGTTAATAACAGTAATAATAACATTAGGGCATGTTATTTAGTCTGTATTCTCCAGAAAAGTGTGTTTTGGACACCTGTATCACTTCTGAAGCAGACAGCCTGTCTTTCTAGATATTTTCAAAAGCAGCCTACATCAGCCTTGCTCAACATTTCTGCGATAATGATGACAACCACTGGAATAATATAAACCACTTACTAATCAGTTTGCAAAGGGAGGACATCTGCTTTACACAATACAGAAGCAAATTAAGGAGGCTTTCACAGTAGTCTGAAATTGTGTGTTAGAGTTTAAAAAGAGAGAGAGAGAGAAAGAAACTAATGGTAAATAAATTGGACCATAGTGCTAGTTTTCATCCAGCTGTACGTGGCTCTAAACCAGCTATCTCAGAAAGGTACCTGTTATTTATTAATTCAAGATGACTCCAAAAAGCAATTCCTCCATAAATTTATTTCCAGCAACTTTCTAATCTCAGTAAGCTGTTGACAGAAGTTGTGCTGGGAGAATATGTCCTCAGTCAGTCTCTTCACTATAATAATTCCAAAAAACACTTACCTGTAGACACTTGGCTTTTAAGAGCATGTGGTTTTGTATGCAGGTTTATCATGTGTTAGGTGCTGACTTTGAAATAACCAGTTGTACCCTGCATTGCAGAAGAGAGAGAGTGAGTCTGGAATTCAGGGCATCCCAGATTTGATGGGCTTGGGTTGTATCACTTTATCAAGGTTCTTATATGTACCTGCTTTTCCGTCACCTTCTGGGTAGCAGCTCCACAGCCAGTTTGCACTGCCTCTAAGAAGCTCCATACATCATCGCCTGAGCTAAAATGTTTAATATTTTTCATGCATGAAAGGCTGTCAACTTGTGTTCTGAGAGGTAATATCTGGGCACAGGGGAGACAAACTCAGCTACCTTTGGGGATTAAGTGTCAAGAGCCAGGAGTAAGTCAACTGGGCAAAATTCAGATAGAGATTTGATTTAGGATAGGCATTGTGCTTCATTGGAAGCAGATCTCTCTATTTAATTTCCTTTCTTGGATACATATTTCAATAGACAGCTATGTCTAGCAAGGTTTAGAATGAATCTGGACAGAAATCCTAAGATTAATTTTTGTTACTGTCTGGTCCACGACACGGATGCCAGTTTAACTTTTTCCTTATTTGCTCTGAAGACTAGAAGGGATGGAATCTGAAGTTATGTTTCCAGCAGTTAGTGACATCAATGCTGTTCGGTTAAACCTGCTTATTTAGAATTGGGAGAATATAAGTCTGAACTACATCTGATTGCATGGAGAACCCAGTCGTGGAATATATACACTACTGTGCTTTGAATGTTTTAGATGGCACAACATACAACCAAAATCTGATGGTCCAGAGAAAATTAGTCCTTTTGGGAAATGCAGATGTTAAAGATCTGAAAGCATGCAGCCCTTAACTAGGACAGAAATACACTTTAAGTTCATCAATATTTTCTTTCTTCTTGGAGCAGGGAATGTTCTCATTGGCAGAATTTCTGTAGAAATTGCCAGTTTTGCTGATGTTAAGAGTAACACTTCCCTGCTTAAAAGGGAAGGACTGAATCCAGTTGTGGAATGTATGTATATAACTCCTTTTACTTTTTCTTGGTTATGCAATTCCCACACTCTTCTCAAAGGTGGAAAGTTTAAGAAAAAAAGCAAAATGTAATGCCACTACAAAAGATGTTCAAAGCTCTTCAGGATTTGTTTTTTATTTAAGTCCACAGTAGTGTTGTGCAGGTTTTCTTTCATCTATTTATTTTTAAAGGTGATGCAATATGTAGTACTCGGTGTTAAACTTTTTCCCCTTCTAAATGAAGTGCTATGGATACCGATCATATTTCAACTGAAATGTGTAATGTAATAGAAGTAGTAATGAAGGAAGACTCTACTACAATCCTTTTTCTAAACGAATAATGTGAGAAAGTACAGATTTTGGGGAGCTACTCAGTATTTCTTCTAGCAGATCCTCTTGTCTAGGATGACAGTGGTCCTGTAAGAGTGTCCTCTGATGCCCATGGATTTCATGACTGCTGTTGGTGCCTGATAATAAGCTTGTCCATGACCAGACTCTTAGTACTAGTGCACTGAAACAAAAATGGGGGATTTCCTCTCTCATTAATCACCTAATTCCACACCCCTGCCACGGGCAGGGACACCTTCCACTAGAGCAGTTTGCTCCAAGCCCCTGTGTCCAACCTGGCCTTGAACACTGCCAGGGATGGGGCAGCCACAGCTTCTCTGGGCACCTTGTGCCAGCGCCTCAGCACCCTCCCTGTAAAGAATGTCATATATCTCATATAAATCTCACTTGAGTGCTCAGTTTTCTCATGATCATCTTAGCATTCACTGAGAAGCGTGGATTCATTGAATCTATTCAGACTTGTTTCTAGCATGAAATACCACTGGTCTGCATGATGCTGGCTACAAAAGCCTTAGGACCTGCTGCATAATTTAGCCTAATGATTCTTTCTGTTTCATTTTGTGGAGCCCTCTATTTCTGCCTGCAAGCAGAGATACTGCAACACTGCTAAAGCATCTCTAAGAATGACCATTGGTGCAGACAGCCATAGCACCCCCATTTTGTGAACTCTTAAGTGCACATTACAAGATCAACGATTACTTTTGGACTGGAGGTTAAGAGGGAGCCCCTGGAATATTATTTTTGCAGTAACTCAAGATTGAACTCCCTGTGGTTGGGATTTACTAAGATATTCTAAGGATGGCAGCAATTTGTGCCTTCTGCACAATGTTTCTCAAACCTCAAAATGTCTTTCCCTTAGCAATTTAAAGGTTGCTGTTGGCTGTGACTGCAGGGGAAAAGACATTACTGTTTCTGTGAAGAAGTTAGATGTAAACATTAAAAAAGCTTCAGTAATTTCTCTAAGGGGAGGCACAAGCCTCATAAAAATACTGACTGAACTTATGCATGGCTTTTCTGAGCCATGTTGGTTATAAATAAAATCAAGATACCCAGATTGCATTTCATAATGGAAGAGAGGTGACCTGAAAAATTTATAATGGTGTGAGATAATTAAGAATAATAATTTTCAGTTAATATTTGAATGATAAGGCTCCATTATAAACCATTTAATGCAAAATGCAAATGAATGCATCTGGAAAGGGAACGTTACACTTGTGGGTTTAATGTAATTGAGTGCAATATGTATATGAAGGTGTTGTTAGTAGGTAAATAAAAATTTAAGGCTGAATTTTATTCCTTTGCTGAAAAACCTGAAAATATCTTAATCAAGTAGTGAAAACAGGCCTTTAAACAAATAGGACTTACAGGAACATTGGGATACTCTTTGGAGGCATGTGAGCCTCTGATATCTTCAGTAGTCAGGGGTATATAAGACAATGAGAAGAGCCCTCCAAATTGTCTTTCTGCTATTGATGTTTGCTGTAGAAAAATGCAGAAAACTGTAGAAAGTCTTAATTCATTCCAGATCTGATACCCACAACACCTTCAGAGCAGCAAGTTTGCTCCCTCGTCAGGTTTTGATGGGAAAGGTGCCTTACAAGCCATCAGTGTCCATGGAAGAGGGTAAGAGGCATAACTACTTCTCATGTGGCCAACAAGGGGCCAACAGTGGCCCCTTGCGTTGGCTTTTCTGAGGGTGGGTATGCCCTGTGTCTTACCTGCAAACAGAACGGAGGGGTAGAAACCGCACCAACTACATATAGAGGTGCTGAGCTGGGAAAACCCAAACCCACAGCCCCACAGCTGCTGAAATCAAAAGGAGCAGTGAGGTCAGGGGCATCTGGTAGAGCAACAGGTGAGAGGAAACTCATTAGTTAACTTGGTAAGAGCTGTTTAAATACAGAAATGGCAGTGCATCTCCTACCAGGTGAAGCTGCAAGATGCATACTGCCTTGTGATGGGTAAGTGAAGGCTTCTGCTGGCAGATGTGGTGACAGTTCTTCACATGTGAATGTTTGTGGGAATACCTTTAAATGCTGATTATCTCCCCCTCTCTGGGAAAACACTGAAAATAGTGGTTTCTAGCCCAGAGCCACTGAGCAGAAGTGAGCAGTTTCAGATGGTTGACATTGTATGCTAAAAGGCACAGTCTGTATCTGGCAGATAAGTAGAGATTTTGAAGTTGGAGATCGTGAGGCAAATAGACAGGAATGGGTGCTTTGGTCTTTAATTTGTATTCAATTTTAATGTCATTTAATTGATTTTTGAAGTATTTTTGGAGCTTCCAAATAATTTGTAATGGTCTTTCAGAGCTTTAGATGTATCGCATCATCTTTTCGGTTAAAGATTCATTATTTAATTAACGTGGCTCAGTCAAGCCCTGATAAATATGAGCACCATCAGAGCTATTTTTGTTTCCTAATTCATTTCTCCACTGTGGACTGAGGAAACACTGCCTTGAACTGTGTGTCTGATGGTGAGCTCATTTCCTGCTGAATAAAGGCACTGAAGAATAGCATTATTTGCATGTATTCCACTTAGCATTCTACTACGTAATACAGAGTTTAATAACTTCAGTATATTTCTCCCCTGCAAACATCTGACTTTACTAAGCTACACACAGTACAGTAGAAAGCAAAACACTGAACACAAAGAGTAGCTAATATGTAAAAAGAACATTGAAGAAAATAAAAATAAGAATGTTTTTAGCTTGATTTTGGCTGTACTGTTGTCATATGCCCAAAGCAGCCTTTGTTTATAAGTAATTTGCATGCTGTTTGGCTATTAGCATTGCTGCCATTGAAAGCTCTCTTCTTTCTCTTCTCTCTCCTTCCCACTCTGTATTTCATTTTTATACCTGTCATGAAGTGGTTGGGGTTGAAAGTCAGCACAGAGTGCATCATTTGTACATTGTGTCTCCTTCCCTCATGTGCCTCTGCTGCCAGGGAAATTGAACTTTCATCCATTAAAAATCCATTTATTGTGTCTTGACTTCACTGAACTAAAGAACAGGACATTTCATCAAGCAGTACAGTTTAAAATCAAATTAAATTGTACCAGCGCCCAGAAAATGTGACAGGGTAAAGACCTTAGTAATTAAAAAAAATCTTTTTAAAGACCTCTCTGATTGCGCTTACTGATACTTCCACATATCCTTTAAGGTCAAAACTGGTCAGTGATGCGAGGACTTGGCATGGGACACCTCAAAAGACCTTTTTGGTGTATTTTTTGCTTCTTTCCATTAAACAGATGGTGAGCACTTCTTCCAAATTCGTGCTTCTTCAGGTTTGGTATCTGTAAGCTGGGTCTGGGAGTAAGTGGTCCCCAGTAGTGATGTCCTTCTCTGTCCTTCCAGGTGAACCTTTCAGTTGGACATCACTGTTCCCACATGCTGGTGGTACAGAGCTGCCGTCAGCAATGATAACTTGCATTGGAGTGTATAGGATGTGTTTAAGTGGAATGCTCCATCCCTGGCAGTGTTCAAGGCCAGGTTGGACAGAGCCTTGGGGGACACAGTTTAGTGTGAGGTGTCCCTGCCCATGGCAGGGTGTGGGAACTGGATGATCTCAAGGTCCTTTCCAAACCAAACCATTCTATGATTCTATAAGTAACTCAGTAGCAAACCTCCTGAAGATGAATGGAAGCATGCTTGTCCAGTAAACCTGCCTGATGGCCTTTCAACTTGATTAGACATATCCCCCGCCAAAGTGGGTTTCACATTGTATATTCTTCTGTTGGCAACCTGGTCCCTTTATTGCCATCAGTAATCACAACATGTGGAGGAGAGCATTGTAAAATGTGTTTCTTAACCTAGTTACAGTTTCCATAATGTTGATGTGCCACTGGAGTCAGAGGAGCTGGAGTTTCACAGATGGATCACAGAATTTAGTTGTGTAACTCGCAGGGATACATATGTGCATTGTTTCTGGAAGTCCAGAAATGAAACCAAGGGCTGAGAAAACACCCTTCCTCCAGACCCAATTTCACGGGCAACAGCTGGAATTTGCACGGCTCCTTATTCAGTTAATATTCAGAAGCCACTGTAGTGTTTTCCCAAGAGCAAAGAGACGGTAAAGGCAAGCTGCTACATCTCACTCCACTATTTGTCCTCCCCCTTACACAGTGTTGGGTTGTTTGGTTGGTTATTGGAAGTGTTTTGTTTCTTTTTTTAACCTCTTATAAATATGTGTTACATGTGGCAAAGAGGCAACAAGGGACCAAGAAAGAGACCAGCAAAGTGGTGTTTCAAAAGCCAAGAGAGAAGCATGTTTAAAGTGAATTGCACCAGCTTTTAGTTCTTATGGGAGATGCTTCTAGTGGTTTTTGCTTGACTTGTTTGCGTGCATAGTAAATGGCTGAGATGCTCATTTGTAGTTTAGCTCTTTCTAAGGTATGATTTGGGTTTATGATGTAACCAATAACAAGGAGAAGCATTACTGGAGTGATAAATATTTATTTGGATATAATGTTAACAAGGTTTCTAAAATGTATGCATCAGATTAAATGCAAATATATTATCACTGCCTTTCACTGTTGAAAAATCAGGTATATCCTTTCACTTCTGGAGTGTACTGTATATTCTAAGTGGAACCAGATTGCAAAATGTTACTTGGAAAGCACTATTTATAAACCCTTGCTTTGTTTATATGTACCCATCAGAGGTGTCCATTTCATTTGTGTGCAGAAGGAATACAGCCAGTAGGACAGTTTTCCTGGCTCCCAAGCTGCTCAAACAGAAGGTCAGGCCAGGGAATATATTCCCTTATGGTACTGTTTCTGGACTGAAGAGTGGGCTGGCCCGTGAACTGTGTGTACTACACCAGTTCCAGAAGAGCCTATTGTCTGGCAGCTTGCTTTTTATCCTACTCAAGGCCAGAGAAACAGAGGTGAAAGGGAGTTATTAAATGGCAGAGGTTGTTACTTGCTGGCTTCAAGGAGTGGTTTCTGTCTATAAATCATTTATCATTTCTTGTGAAGTATTGACAAGTGACCAAAAGCTAAAAGAAGGTTGTGGATGTAAAGTTTTTAGTTTGCAATCAAAATGAGAAGCTTTGGGGATCTGGATTCCTTCTTCTGACCCACCAATTTCAGGGAAGCAATGCAGTCTTTTTTCATATACTTATTTTTGTAATACTTCAGCTCAAATATAAGCTTTTAATCATTCATTACAACATAGGCTGAGGAGATGCAGATCAATGGTCTTGGCTTCAGTGTTTGGCTTTTTGATTTAAGGATTTCCATGTGCATCAGTTGCATCATTTTAGTAGGAAACTACTTCTTTTTTTGGTACCTCATCATAGTTTAAATAATTGATTTTGGTTTAATTTGTACGCTTTTCCCTATTTTGACAAATTACGATTATAGCGTACAGCTTTATCATTGTCTCATAAATGATATAACAACTGCTTGTGAATGCCCATAAGTTTTTATTGTTGTGCGTGCATGTTAATAACAACATTGTGGAATGGCACAGAGAAATTTTTAGCAGAATAATGTTTGCATTTCCTCTAGTAAGATATAATGTCATACTACAATTCCTGTATAATAAATCTGTAGAATCTCTTTTCTATGTATCATGGAAATGATTCGAGTACAGAGCTTCTAAACAGAAGGTGTACGTTACATCTGTGATATGGATAGTTTGAGAAGTGAAAGGGTTATTATTCATCCAATATCTGAGAAAGTTATTACCATCCACAGATATTCCAGCTCTTGCTTCCCATGACTGAATGGGTATCATGGGCTTCCTGATCACTGGGCAAATTGCAATATGTGTGTACTGAGCAAGCAGTGGTCATGGAGTTAAAATGAAAAGTACTGGAGGTTTGAAGCATTGTGGGGAATGGAAGGAGCATTCTCTGTACCACCTTTTCTGGGTTGTACAATCAGGCTTCACTTATCCATAATGCCACCTCTAGGGAATAAGTGATATTGCAAAGAGAAATTTTTATCAAGTCCTATTGAAGAAAATATACATTTCCTCCAAGGAAATATACTTTATTTCCTAAAGCGTTTCCCCCAGATCCAGTAAGATTTCTTCTGGGTACTGATGTCTAGACCATCAGTAATGGTCTAGACCTTTACATTTAAGACCTACATTTAAGACCTTTACATTTAAGTTGTGAATGCTCCATCCCTGGCGGTGTTCAAGCCTGGGTTGGAGAGAGCCTCAGGTGCCATGGTTCAGTGTGAGGTGTCCTTGCCCATGGCAGGGGGTTTGAAACTTGATGATCTTAAGGTCCTTTCCAACCCTAGCTATTCCATGATTCTATTATTTACCTTGCATTGTATAGAGTAATATAAGTTTGAATCTCTGGCTGTCTGCTCCAACCCTAACTTGAAGTAGATACAATGAGGTCAGGATGCTCAGTGGCTTGTCATGCCTTTGCACACCAAAATCCTGAGAGTAAGAAACCAGATCAATTATTTTAATTCCCTCTTCTCAGTAATGTGTTGTTGTCATTCTTTGCTTCATCATTTTAGTTTCAGAGGATATTAATATATGTGTCTGAATGGGATTAAACATGCATAAGCCTTTTGGTGACTGGTGTTTTAGGAAATAGTTTTCTTCAGCTAGAAGGTTTTACTGTGTGAAATGCTCCTAGTATTTTTTTGAAAGCTAAGTCAAAAGCTTAGAGCTAAACTCAGGGAATGACATATGCTTTACTAAAAAGTTATCAAGCATTGATTTCAGTCATTTTTCAGAAGAACCCAAAAACCTCAACCATACAGCTTACCAGGATTGAAATAACCGGTTCAGGCACTTAATGTGTTTAAATTTACTGCTTATTTTGCTGTGGGATGGCAGGAATGTGAGACGAATGGAAAGCCTTGAGTCCAAACCAAACCTGACTCAGGAGATGGGTGAGATGGCAAGGCAGGTGTAAAATGTGGGAAACTCCACATGGGAAGCCAGACACGGTGCCTGTCTCCTCCACCCTTCCCTACAAAGCCAGCGCTGTGATGAACACAACCTGAAACAGCCAAGATATGGGTGATTGCATCCTCCCTGTCACTCCGGGACCTTTTCGCTTCTCTGCCGTGTTGCAGGCAGAGGAGAGTTCAGCATCTGCATGGCTTTTCTCTCCTAGGAAATCTCAGCAGTCAGGGAAACAATCTTAGTGCTTGTAACACTAATGAAAGTTGAAGGCAGTAAACAGAATCATGGACTAAATCATCCAGTGCTGACATGTCTTTTGGACAGCAAAGAGCCTTTCATTCGATGACATGAAATAACATTTCCTTCGTGTTTTTGCTAGTCGGATAATTAGAAGTGATTTAGGATAGCAGTGCAGGTGCCTCTAATGGGCATGTTGTGGGTGTTAGTAAAAGGAAGAATACATTAAACGTCATGATTTGAGGTTGGGCTGATGGGGTTAATATTTTCTTAGACTATAGCTGGCCGTTTTAATTCCAAGTAGCAGTGTAATGTAATTATAAATACCTTAGTAGATGGACTCAATTGCTCCTATCATGAAAATTAATTTCAGGATCATGCTGAGGCTTTCTTTCTTTCCCTCTTTATTTTCTACACTGTGCAGGGGGGAGCAGACACAGATGAAATTATTTTTGAGTAGACCTACCCCTGGAAGCCTGTCCAATTACTATGAACAACTTGAATTGACATCTGGGGGAAAGGAGTGCATTCCTTGCTACATTCCTTCACATTTTCTGTACCTATAAAACTCCCAGTTTTCTCACGTGCTCTTTTAAGGCACTTGACAAAGCTATATGGATATCTTCAGTTTATAGGAGGGAAGATTGAGATCTGCTGAGTATTCCCAAAATGTTTCCCAGGAGTAACTGAGCTATGACTACAGCTTTTCCAGTAAATTTATCCAGGCTTTCTAATCAAGCTTCTTCAGAACAGGTAAATGTTCCTGCTGTAGTATTTTAAACACTAAAATAATAAATAATGTAGGTTGTTATTATTATTATTACTACTATTATTATGCTTTTATGTTCTCGATCTTTTAATGCATGGCAAAATACAAAATCCTGGAAGTCAGGATTTAGAAATCTCAGGATTTCTAAATACATTTCTAAATTTTTGTGATAAGTGAAAAACTGGTATAAAGAATGATTGTAAAGGTTGTCAAAGAATAAAATCAACAAAAACTTCACGTGAAAAATCTATGCTCAGTGATATTTTGAGCTCTCACCAGTAACTGTAGCCTTGGAAAACTTAATGGGATTAAACTAAATAGGACTCACGGAAATTGCTCTGAAAACATATACAAATTTGGAGAGATATCAGCAACATGAAAGTCTTGGATTGCTGCTGTGTGGTTTGAAACCTTAATTACCAATACTCATTAGCAGATATACATCTGACCTACACTGATTTAAAGCAGCTAAAAGTAAGTCCTAAACATATGAAGGAAGAGGAATGTATAACAGAACAAAGTAGTGAGCCTTGATCTGTTTGAAGGCAGTTTGTTGCGTGCTTTTAAACCCAGAGCAGGCACACCCAGGTTTAGGGTTTGTAGGTGTGAAATTGGGTCCTGATTTGAGCTGATGACATTTTGTGCTAATTGTATAGACCTTGAAAGCTCAGAGAATTGAGTGTTGTGTGTGTCTGTGCTTCCTTAGTGTTAATGTTTCTTAACATAGACTATAAAGAGTTAATGAAAGAAAAAGGCTGGAAATTCCTTTCCAGAGAATCCTTTGCATGGTGAAGGAGCTAGAAACAAAAATGTACTTGCAAGTCTAAGCAGAGCTATGCTGGAGTTCATGGCTCCCTTTCCTTCGGATTTCTGGAGAGGTACTTAATGGTGTTTGAATATGACTGTATAGTGCCATTAATGTAACATTTTCATTCGTACAGTGCAACACCAGAAAGATAATCTCTGTGTTAAGTACTTTTCCTTTATAATCCCTGGAGAGTCAGAACTCTAAAAGCAAATATTGTATTTACCATAGACTGTAAAAGGGAAGAAATGAGGCTGAAATGCAAAGCAGTGTAGATAAAATAGAGTTCCTTTTGATGTCTGCAGTGGTACTATGAATATATACATACACACTGTTATGCTTTTTATGTTATCTCTAATTTGAAATAAACAACATGATTACAGATTAGATCAATCATGGCTTCAGTATTTCTGGCCAAAGCAAGAAAAGTCTTGATGTGCTAGCTAACCATGTAATTGAAGCAGAGATTGTTTCACTGTTGGTGATTTGTTTAAGGATTTTAATTTAGAGTAATGAGTATTCTTCGCTGCATTGTAACCTGGCTCCCCATGTCTGCCTTTGGAAGACAGTCGCTGTTTGCATATACAGATGGAATACCAGTGGAATATATACCACTGGAATGATGATGCGAGGCGCTGAACATCTAAATGGGTTCTTACTTTGATTTGCACAGGAGCTCTGGTGGGAGCACAGCCATGATTGGGGGCTGGGGGAAATGGAAGTGGAGTGTCTTTCAGAATTCATCAAGTGAGCAGATAACCAGCACACTCCAGAGGACAGTTCTGCCTTGGCTACTGGAAGGACTGAAGGATAAGATGCCTTTTCCTGCATCTGACTCCTGTGTTTCTTTTCATGAAGTTAAGCCAAGACACAACAAGCGGTAGCTGGAGAATATCACAGGTGGTTGAAAGCAATTTGTCAGAAACAGAAAAGAGGAGAGAACAACAGTGTAAAGCAGATTTATTTTTGTGGAATAGTTATTCAGACCGGAAAAGAGCTGTTGGAAGTCCAGACAATGTGAAAGAATGATAAAACATGATGCTAGGGGCTCGATGTTCAAATGCTTTGAAGTTGCTATCACTCTGCTTTTGGAATACTGTCCAGGACTGAAGCAGTAATGAAGGACAGCTACCATGTTTGCCTTCTTTATTTTTATGTATTTGGTGTATTTTTGGTGGAATCATCATTTTAATGAAGAGCAAATACACTAAACATAAATGAAAGGTGTGTTAAGGACAACTGAAAAGAGGAGAGGTAGGAAAAAAACCTGTAAATACAAAGGGAAGTAGAGGAGTAGGTAGTGTGAAGAAGAAAACGTGGTCAAACTTAATGTCCAGAACAGGTTTGATTGCCTGCTTCAGATGGACAAATGATGTCGTTTCCCTTGAATTCCTTCTAGGGACTCCATCCAAGCTTTCAGTGCACATCTAAGGAGCTCAGTGGACTTGCTCGTCAGGGTGCCTGAAAGCCTTGGCCAAATGTCAGGATCCTCTTTCTTGTGGGCTGCTCAGTTGATATGGAGAGTAAAAGTTTGGATTTCAGAAAGCTAATGGCATTGTTCTCGTAATCTAAAATGGGATATTTTGTGTCTTGAATTTAGGGACTCCTACAATCAACAGGATTTTATTCTTTTCAGGAGGCTATTAGACCACCACCAGAAACCCATGCTTAGTATGCTCATCATGCTGGTAACTCTAATCTTTCTCTACTGCCAATGAAGCAATTCAGCTCTGATGTACAGGTTCATCACTGTGCTAACTGAAAAATCCCGTTGCAGATATGATTTCTGTGATCTGTACAAGACTTAGGAGAAAGTACATTATGGACATACTGTGGAAAAAGAGTGGGTGATATGAAATAGAAATGCAGGTTGTGATCAAATCCTCAGTCTTGTCCACTCCGTAACTGTGATTTAAATGGGAATCTCTATACATGAAACAGTTAATCATATGGTGTACCCCTAACTGCCAGAGGAGATGAGGTGTTCATTATAGAAAGCAATGCTGAGGTATTGTGCGATGCTACTGGGAAGTATAATAAATGACATGGAAAGCTGAAACAGTCAGGATAATCCAAGTAGCTGCAGTGTTACATACTTATGCTTAATTTTTCAATGAGACACTTGGAATGACATCTTTTCTTTTACAAATGCCAAGGAGAAGAACTGTTATCTAAAGGATTGCAGAATGACACAAGTCTTCCATTTCACAGGACTTTGCACCAAGTAGGAATATTAGTAGGCTACTCACAGGGAAGTAGGGCAGATGAATTAAATCTTCATTTTGTTTCTGTTGAGCCTCAGCAATTGAACTTTAATGCTTTTTAATTACATTCCTTACCTGGCTGGTGAGAGGGGCTGTATTATACCACAAATACCTTAACATCTGGGGCTCATTTGTTCCAAAATGAACACCATCTCCTTTAATTCCCTATTTGTCTCATTCTCTCTCTCACTCTCTCTCTTACAATATTTGCCTTGTACTGATTCCCCTTGCTAATTGCAATCCATCCGGCGCTGTATGTGAAAAAGCCATTTTAGTTGCATGATTTAATGCTTTTAAGTCATCTTGGCTTTGCTGACTCATTGGTCAACCTTGAAAAATCACAACAGTGCAAACATTGCAATGCCATCAGAGGCCTAGCAGGTTGCGCAGGGGAATCTGTTACTGATTAGTGTCATTTTTTTCTTCGAGTTGAAAGAGCTATTGTGTTTAAGGCCATGAGATTTAGAATTAGGAGTAATTAAAAACCAAGGCTGCTGCCTTTATATTTTTTTAAATATGAAGGGCCCCAGGAGTCTCTGTAGTCATTAGAAAATCCTATTCTCGTGCTAAGCTTGTCCTTATAGGCAGTTCTGTTGTTGGCTTTCCTGAATGTAAAGCAGGATCTTGTTCAGAGTAGATGCTGAGAGGGGAGAAAATATCCTAAAGGCAGGGAAGAAGAAAAGTGTGTGTGTGTGTGTGTGTGCATGTTTGGGGGGCAGATAGTTAGTGGTTGCATGGTTGCTTTGTAATGTGTCCTTAGCAACTGGCTTTCTACTCTAATGGGAAAAATAGATGGTGGGAAAGCATTCAAGGAAAGTGGGTCACATTTGATCCATGACCTAAAAGGAGAAATGGGGGAAGGGAATAATCAGCTCAGATCATTAATGATGTGAAAATTTATCCTTATAAGGCTCATTCATCAAACTGGGCAAAATTGCTATTCTGGTGTCATGGTTATGTGATAGAAAATGCAGCAGTTGCTCCCTCAAAACACTACAATTGCTCCACGGCTTTTTATTTAAAGGAAAGGAAAAAAAATTGTTTGTTTTAAACACTCTCAAGCAACACAATTATTAGACATGACAGTTTGGCTGTGGGGCCTTCCTTTCAGCTCAGGAAAATAGAGAACATAGCTGAGCTGTCCTTTCCTGGTAAAAATGAGGTCATTTGTAAAGCTTTGTGTACATTTCTGCAGCGCTCGTGGAACAGAGCAGGCAAAATAGTTCTGAAGTCTCAATCCTACCTCCACCAGTGTTCCCATTTTCAAGAAATGCAGACCCATTGACCATGTAAGATGAGAAATCACAGGCTGTGATTTAGACTAAATGACTCCTCGAGGATGTATAGTTTTGATTTAACTGTCAGGGGCACATACGCTGCAGTCATAAGTGCGCTGCCGTTGCTGACTGAGCTTCTTAGATCTCTGTATGGCTAAGGGAAAGCTTCTTGTAATCTGTTTCCTTTTCCATGTGAGCTGCGTATGTGTTCTGGAATCAGCAAAAGTATGCTGTCAGGCTTGATTTTGCTCTTTGTTACATATACAAATGTATTGTATACATTATATTTGTTAATCGCCTTTGTTCATAAAGGTGCCCTAGCCAATTAAAATTCATTAAATAATAATTTTTAATCCATGTAAAAGCTAATATGAATTTTCAGATCCAACTATTTTTCTTCTACCAATCAAACGTTATATAGCTGCTAATATTTCAGGCTAGCTTTAATTAGCATTTCAGCCTAATGGAACTCTGTCCAAGAATGCATCATCAAATTAAATACTAAAGGATAGCAAAGGATGTATGGGATAAATGACTGGAAAATATGGAGTATTGTGATATGTGAGCTGGTGCATCAGAGCTGTATTCCCGTCGACCTTGAAACTTCAGGGAATATGTCCCATTCTGTCCGTGAAACCTGTTGTTAACTCACAGATTCTCTGACCTTTCTTAGTAAAGCATTAAATGCTTCAGTCAACTCTGTTGACACTCAGTCCTGTCTCGGAAAGATGGAAGTGCAGAGAAGTAAAGAAGCATTCAAGGTCTTGGGCTCCTTAATGAAGATAAGCGGTAGAAAATAGTAGATTAAAAACTCTTGACTTTTTGGGCTAAATGAACTCAGACCTGCTGTGTCACCTTTTTGCCTTTTTTCTTAACCACCTATTAAAATACTCTGAAAGTGCGTTGTGTTTCCTAACATAGGAAAATAATAGGAAAACCTCTGGCCTCACTAATAAGGTTAGGTTTGCTATTTAAAAAGCAGCCAGCATTGTTTGGGCCCTCGGAGATACTCCTTTCAATGCAAATAGCAATAGTGGTGCTGGAAAGTGTATTGCATAATTTTCAAATACTGCTTTTAAAAGACAAATTAGAATTGCTTCAAGTTAAAAAGTGTATCGTGAAAGGCTTGGGCTTAGGGTTTTTTGCCCTCTAATAACATAATGGTTCAACATTTATGTAGTGCTTTCCTCTGAGTGTTTCAGAGTTTTTCATTGGGATGGGGACATAATGTACTGATTCAAAGGTGAGGGGGATAAGCACAGCAAAGGTAAGAGACTTATGAAATCGTGTGGCTGAGAAACAGCTTTCTTGGTCACGTAGTCCTCTGCTCTTTACCACTAAAACCACTTCCCTGTCTTGTTCTTCTGTCGGATTTAATTTTCTCTGAAGGATGGTTACAGCAAGAAAACTGATGTGCCTTAAAATAATCTGTGAGTAATACCCCTCTCAGTGAATTTGAAATTGCTCGAGTAAAGCTCCATGTTTGGTGCTCATAGCTGACTTGCTGCCCAGCTAGTCGCTGTCTGTCATGAGTGACTATATGGGCACGGGGTACAGATATCCTTCCCTGTGTTAATCCAAAATGAGCAGAAGTCACAGTTCTCCAGTGGAAAATGTCAGAATGAAAATTCAGGCTTCGCATTTTTTCTCCATATCTCTTACTTACAGTGACAAGCCCAGCAGGTGTCAGCCTTCAAATCATTAAAATAAACGTTCGTGTTATTAAAATCCCATATTTGATGCTTGGATTCCCCTCTGTTTCCTGTATCAAGCAATTGAGACCTGTGAGCTTCAAGCCTGTATTCTCCCATCTGCAGCATCCAGGCTCCTCCGCATGGCCTGGGGCAGGTTTATTCCCTTTTCCCATCTGTTGAGTGAAAGTGCCGATGACCGTACAGGAGAGGGGTTCTATGGAAAAACAGGTGGAAAAGGGTTAGAGATCTTAGGGAACCACATGGTGTTACTAATCTTCCAGCTTTCCAAAGACTTGTCATCACAAATAAAGAGTTTTCCACATTCAGGGGAAGGAGGAAAAGAGCAAAAACAAGGGAAGAAATTAACCCTGTGGTGCGATGACAGAGATTTCTGTCAGTCACGCCACCATTCACACTGCTGCTGACAGCCAGCCAAACCTGAGCTGGCCAAGTTTCCACAGGTTGAGTATGTTACAGGGAGCTTAAAAATACATCCACAAGTGTTTGACTACCTCTTCTGTTGCATGAGGCTATTGGCATGAAGAGGCTTTGCACATCATGGGATGGTCAAAGGGATGTAGATGGTACTCAGGTTTTTTCCTATCATCTCCTTTGCCATTTCTTCTGGAAAAGTGCCAGCGAGTCCCCAAGCCCTCCTTCATTTTTGCTTTGGAATAAACCCTCCAGAGCAAATAATAGCCCACTAGGAGAAGCTTTTGTCCAAAGTGTGCTGTTGAGAAGTTACTTAATCCTTTTAAATTTCTCCTTCTGCAAGTATTTACCATGACCTTAAAACCATGGTTTTGGGGCAACTTTTTGAGATGTATTTTCCTGTCAACTTAGCAAACAAGTTCCAAATGACAGTGCTCTCCTGTGTTCCTAATGCTGCGCCCTCGAAACTCACAACTAGAAGATGCATGTCTATCTTTGAAGTGAGAAGAGTCCCCATAGATGACTGCCATATGGCTTGGGAAGCATGTGTGTTAGGTTGTGGTTTTGTTGGGATTTTTCATGGTATGTTCATTAGGAAAATTTAAACCAGTTTTTCTAAGTTTGTTTTTGTTTCTTTGAATGATGCCTTTAAAAGGGGGAGTTACCCCTTTCCTAATCATGTGTAATTGTTTATTTTCTTGTGAGCCTCAAAAGAACAGCATGACCAGTGGAGAAAAATAACTTCTTTGCAATAATAGGCTAAAAATTAATAAAACCTTGTACTATAACGAGAGTTTACTTTAAAGACTCGGATTTGTTGTCCAGTGCTTCTTAGCCTTATATATAACTGCTCTCTTTTCAGATATAAAAGTATAGCTGTTGGTAACCCAGAATACAAAGGAAAATTGATCTGTCTTTGAAGAACTTAGAACACAGATTGCAATGGGATTTTGAGGTTTCAACAAGTGCGAAATTGAGGCAGTGTGGCCCGTTTTGCCATGTACAGGGCAATTCTTTCCATATAGCATGTGTTGTGGCTTTTTCGTTAAAAATTGCTTGGTATTCTGGCGTCACAGCCAGTTTCTCTTCTGTAATCTACGTATTGTGGTGGTTGCATGTGTTGATGGTGGTACATCTGATGGGACCTGATTCTACCACTGTTTGACGCTAGCAGTAGCATGTAAGAATTGCCCGGTTGAAGCTGAAGCCAAAGCCAGGCTTAGCTTAACCTGTTACTGTGTTCCACGAAGCTGGGAGAAGTACTTGTGCTGTAACATAGAATCAGCTATGAGTAATGCTAGGTTTTGGAGGTTATCTAACCAAAAAGTTGGAGCACTGGGGAGTGAGGTGTAACTGTGTTGAAAGTCACTAACAAAAATCGCTTTCTAACTATAGGCATTTTAGTAGCAATCTAATGAGGTACTTAGTTTTTTGTAGCATGTTATATTGAGGAGTAGTTAGAAAAGGTTCAGAAAATGGAAACTTTTGTATTTTTTTATTATTTTTTCCTGGGAACTGGGGCAAACCAAGAAAAACATGGGATTCCCAAAGTTTTGCGTGGGCACATACCTTACCATCAAGCCTTGGGAGGCATAAAGGTTTTATTCTTTGTTTGCTGTTTAGGATTTCACCCTCCTCCATCATTAAACCAAACCTGATCCCACTTTTCAGTTTCATCATTTACCTATAGCCTCTCTAACACTCAGCTAATACCAGAACCCTGTTTTCCAAGACCCTGTAGAGGAGGATTGACTCTACCTGAAAGAGTTACATAGGCAGGCAAGGGACTATTATTCCCAAGGCCAAATAGTAGGGTGAGAAGAGATGGGAACAGCCTCTAGCACCTCTTGGTTCTCCAGCCACAGGCAATACCACCTAATGAACAGGCACTGAATATCTTAACTCATATTATCCACCTGCAAAAATCACCCTGTGGAAGTCCACTCTGCCCAAACGAAATGCTTGATTCATTGAAATCACTCATGATGGTCTGCATTTTCATCTGTGCTGCAGAAATCAGCTTTGGCCTCCAGTTCACTGAAACCTTTCCATGCGTGGAAAGTAAGTTGGCTACAGGCCTTCATAGATGACTGCAGCTTCTGCATGCTTTCCACAAGCTTGGTTAGTGCAGGAGCAGGTCAAGACCACCCCATGCTGTAGGCTGAAGTGCTCATGGTTGTTGCCCCCGCAGTATGGTGTTCAACCCATCATGTACTGCAATGTGGTGGACCAGTCACCCTGATCTGAACCCGCACGAGCTTTCGTAGTATGCGCTGTGTTTGTGTACACGCTGTTAGTGTTTCCACTGAGGTCTGCATCTTTCTAACAGCTCACTGCAGCTGTATTTGCGCATTATAAAATAGCATGCTTTCAAGTGCCTTCTGAAGCAGATCCATCCAGCCTCACGTTGTAAGGGAACAAGAGTCACACCATGCAAAAGTGTGTCTGTGCATGTCAGCAAAGTGGTTTTTCAGCATGATAGCTGAGTGCCAAAATTTCAAGAGGAATCAGGCAATTAAATTCCGTACCCACATCTCCCTTGTTTGTTGGGAATTCATTGTTTCACGTAGATGCAGCATTTCGTGGTGTGTTTCGTATCTAGATACACAATTTCATTTTAATTTTTTCATATTGTCTTTCCCTGATGTTGGGATTTTTCTTTTCTCTTTCTTTTTCTTTTGGACAGGTTATACATATGCTAATAGAAATATGCCTATTATTTGAAGCATAGTTCTGCTTGTCAATGAAGCTTCATTAACACCGTTATCACTGCCTGACATTTATCTTATAATTTTCCAGAGTTGACTGTTACATCTCCATGGAAACCCAAATTGCAATTGAAACAAGTGAGATAATAAAGGCATCCATAGAGGATTGACAGTATGCAAGCCCACAGTGTTTGCAGGCTACATTTGTTTATAGTTCCTTAGATAAATCCCTTGCAGGGGAGATTTTTATTACCTGTCTCCTGTCTTTCTATGACTGCTGCTTATTGCAAGGTTTAGAACAACACTTTTTTATTTTGCTTTTTAATTAGAGCAATAAATTTTATTGGCCTCGGCAAGGGAGGCATTGAAGATCTAAATTCTGGAGTGATTTTTCTGGGATGAAATAGGAAGCTTTTTACATATGATTGTGGCATTATATAGGCAGATGCATTATTAGGTTGGTCTCGGTTGGGGTGTTTTTGAAGCAGGCAAAACTTACAATCATGAACACTTTGGATTTGCTGACTCTTTCAGTATGCAAGAACAATCTCTTTTTTTTCTATACCTAAGGACTTGAGCTCTCTAAGTTCGTGACTCTAAATCAATTTAGATGGTTCCTCAAAGCACAGAGTCATGAAACTGGAGTGGGTCCAGAGTGAATTAATCTGAAATTAATTTGATTTTGAAAGGCTCCATCTGGCTGTGTTTGGAAAAGGCATTTAAGCAGATATATAAACAAATGATCGTCTGTATTCTATATGCCAGATGTGGTGTCAAAAAAATGAAGAAATGGTTTAAAAAAAAATTAGCTGAGGGGGATTTTGCTATGATGATGCTCAACTTGTTAAAATTACAATTGCATGACACTTTGGACAATAATCTTTTCTTGTATTTGTACAAGGGGGAAGCATGGATGAGCTTGATAGGATATTTTGTTTTAAGTAAGGAAATTGAATGTCACAGCTTGCTTTAATTGTCTATTTGAGATCTCACATAAATAAGTGCAGCTAACCAAAATTGGCTGTGCCCTAAGACGAGCAGCGCTGTGATCTTCCATTCCCTTTTTAAGGAAGCTATTTAGGTAAAGCACCCGTGCCAGACACAAGCTGCTGCCCTCCCTCTCTTTGGGCGTACGCTTTTGGGCCCCATGAATACAGCTCCCTGCGCGTTGTGGAGCTCACCTGGGAGCAGGTCTGAGCACATGTGTACACATGTGGGTGCTGGTTTGGAATGCATTGGACTGTAAATTACTGCTTGCAATAATGGGTTGACTTTAGCACATAGAAATGGCTGTGTTTCAAAACACATGTTTGGAGGACACCTTTCCCATGCCCTCCGTCCCCTCAGCCCCCATGCCAGGACACAGTTTGCCATAAAGTAGGTAAGTTCTTGCAAACCTCGTAAAAACTTGCAGGTGATTGCCAGCTTGGGCATAAAACTTGCTGGAATAGTCACATTATTAATTATCAAACAAATAAAAATTGAAGCCTTCATTACTGATTGTGAAGTTTTTGGGGGGGCAAAGGAAGAAGGAAATGGAGTAACAACTTTGTGAATTTGGAGTGGTGTTTGGAATGTGGAGAGACTGAGGTTGTTGACAAGAAAACAGATGGTCCTACGTATCCTGAATTTTAAAAGCCTCGTACTGTTCTAATTCTGTTGATGAGATGTCACAAATATATAAGCATTTGGGTGTAATCAAATACTTCTCTTTTTTTTAAAAAAGTGATACTGATAAATGTTTCCTGCCACACTGAAAGAAGTATGCTTTATTGCAAATATGTGTAATCAGTAAAGCAAGGCATTAATAATCCACACCATTAATACCGAGCAGTCAGCTACTTCAGACTGAACTTCATGTGAAAAATTATATCAATTGGTGCTCCAAAACTATAATTGTGCAAGCACATGAGCTCTCTCATGTTACTGCCCAGCTTATAGTAATTCAGAGAGAAACTCTTGGCAATTTGAGTCCCTTTTAAGCATAACAGAGATATTTATGCAAGAGAACAGCATCTACCCCAAAGGGAAAAATTGGTGAGGAGTACAAGAGTGGAACAGTAAGATGCAGTCGTTGCTGGCAAGCATCATAGCTGTGGTGATCTGCCAGGGTTCTCTATCTGCCGTAATAGAGAGTAGTTTAGAGACAGATCACATATGAATTGGAAGCTTTTATTAATGCTAAGCTCTCCAGGTCAACACCAGATGTGCAGATGTCCATATGGCAATTGGCCAACAAAAACCCAAGTATTTAAAATAGAATACTTAGGTATGTATCAGATGTGTCTTAGCTCTTGTGGCACTTTTCTCCTGCTGCACAGGATTAGAAATGCACCCACCTTACACTTGATGAAGACAGACCCAATGTTGTTTGAGGGTTTAATGTCCAGAACAAATCTTGCCCAGAAAGCAGAAATGACTTAGTGGGTCACTGCCTAAGCTGAGCTTTATGTTGCAGAACATTATTGCTTGCCAGACCTTATCTAGCCTTGAACTCGTCGTTTCCCAAAGCCTACAGGAGAGCCCGGAAGAACAAGGCTGCGGTTTAGTATATAGCATCTTGATTTAGATCTCCAAGAACTTACTTTAATCATTTTTATTTTGTATGCCTAGAAATTTGTGATTCTCATCCATACTTGAACAAGAGCAAAAACAAACTCAAGGCAGTAAGGGCTGGCCTTGGGTGGGCTCAGCTTTCTTCATATGGTAAAGGGCAGGGATCTGTCGCTGGTTGTTGAGCTTCTGCTAGTTTCAGTTTAATAACACCTATAGGCCAGTGTGAGCAAATCCTTAAAAACATTTTAAATAGATCATTATAAGTTTTATCAGCATAAACAAGATGATGCTACACAGTTCAGACCTGTATAGATGGTGTGTTTACTTGTTTGCTTCCACTACTGGATGAAGTAACAATGATATTTAATTGGTTTCCATAAAAAAAACATGCCAACTTTTCCTTTCCTTGTTTGCTTTTATTTCAGCACTGATACATCCTCTTGTTTACATATATTTTAACTAGTATGAGTTACTCCACTCATGTCTGTATACAGTGGATACACATCATTAAGCACTACTACATGCTATAAAATAATTTGCTTGATAAAAAATAGGTCTATACACCAGCAATAGGAGTTGAGACAGTCTGAAACACATTGGACATCTGATTTTTAAGAAGGTGTGTTGGAATGTAGGGTTTTATTGAAGGTGTGATGTAGCAAATGTACAAATCTTTTGCATAGTTAATATTGCTTCACTCTACCATTCTAGGAAGCATTACCAAAATCAGGACATTAAAATAACGTCATTCGGTAGTTTTAAACGTGTATATAAAGGGTGTTTGGAATTGAGGTTGAAACTCCAGCTTTAAATCAAGGTGGTTTGTAATGGAGGTGGTGCAGCAACACAGAGACTGAGCACCTGAAGAGCCAGCAGCCTTTGGAGGTGAATGTTTAGCAATGAGCATGGGGAGGTTGCAGCCAGGTTAGGACAGACCCTCTCTCATTTCCTTTGGGGAACAAAACTGGGGGCTGATTTTAGGAAGTCAAGAAGCCTTGGCACAAAGGAGTGAATGTGCTCCGATGTGCACCGTGAGCTGAAAAGATAATTGCATTTTAACGTTGCTCTTATTAAGAATTCCTTTTGTATCCTTGATTTCTTCCTGTGATACTAATGAGGAATCTGCATCCATATTTCTAAAAAAATGTGGTGTATCTCAGGTATACTCTGCTCTTTTCTGGTGTTTCTGTAGTATGTATTTTGTTCAGTACTTTTCCCAATTCATAGTGACCTTAGTATCATGCAGTCTGACCTACCTGCTTGAATGGCAACTTCCCTCTGCTGCTGCTTCTCCCAGCGCAAATTTATTCCCCATCAAAACATTTTTCAAGGTATAAAAAGTGGCTTTTTCCCCCCCAGATTTTCAAATCTTTTCTTCTACTGTGACAGTACATTACCTCCTTACCTTACTTAAAGTTAGCATTTAAAGCATTAAAATGATCCTGTGCTAAATTTGGAATTAATCATTAAACTGTTATCCCCTATAGTAACAATGCTTCGCCATGATTTGTATGATCTAATATACAAGAGTTAGCAAAGCTGAGCTACAGTTAATCACTGATTTCACCAGAAAGATGACTGTGAATTTTAGATTATCAGGGCAGTAAAGACTCCATTATCTTAAGGAACATTATGCTTTGACTGATAATTTCTGCCAATGAAGAGACAAGAAAAAAATACTGTGTTTACCATTCAGTGCTTACATGAGGGTTTGGGTATTTTTAGCTACTGAGAAGAATAAAATCTGAGCACTGGATGTCAGGTATTAAAAGCCATGAGAAGTGTTCGTGTCGTTGATGTTCGTGTGTGAGTGCAAGTGCGGTTGCTCTCTGCTGGATGGATGAAGAATTGCTCAGCTCTTTGTTAAAGGCTTTTTGGGTCTGTAAGATGGAGTAAGGGGGAATGTTTTGTGGGCTCAGATTTTCAGTGTCCCTCCTGCAGTTGCAGTTGGCCTTCAGGTGCAGCAGGAAGACAACTTTGCATGTCCTATAGCTACTCAGTTATAAGCCCTGCCAATGGGTACAGGGAATGGTTTTGCAAGCATTACTGCACGCATAGGACCAAGCATCCTGCTGCATGCTGCTTTGTTCATTGGGCACTACGTCAGGTTCATTTAGCAACTGCTGTTACAGATGTGTTACTTAATAGTAATTATTAGCATTATTAGCATTTAATAGTTCTGCCAAAAACTGTACAAGACACTACAGCAGGCGCAGCTAATGATTTCTGAAGCATCATCTTTCCTTTGAGCTGCTTTTGAGCAGCTGCACTGTGAAAATGCTGATGGGCCAGAAAGCTTCTAGAGATGAAACACAGAGACCAGGTCATTTGCAGCTTAAAAATATGAAACTACTTTTTTTTTTTTTTTTTGTTTTGTTTTGTTTTGTTTTGTTTTGTTTTGTTTTTTTCAGAGTTTCTGGCCCTTATTTTGCTGGCCAGAATCCAATTTAGGTAATTACATTCTGTGTCTATAAATCACAGCCCCCTGCAGTTTTCAATTGGGTACGGTATTCTTCTACCCTTCCTGGCTGAAATTGTTGTGCGATAATGCTCCATGTCATTAAACAGCTGCCGTCTGTCACCTTACGATGAAGTCATTCCTCTCCAAACAATGAGTTTATAAAGCCCTTTTGGGTCCTTCCAGATAAAATTTGCTCGCAAACCAGCAATTATGATCTTTCGAGTAAGGTGATGCTTGTTTGTCTCTCTTGACAGCAGTTGAAGTCCTTCAAACGGGTGTTGTCCCTTTTGTCAGCTTGTGTGTGATATCCTGGCAGTGGCTCCGCAGCTCAGATGTGAATATTTATTACTGTAAAACCCTGATGCCTAGAAATGCCCCTCTGCTGGGTTGGATTTAGTAGTCTTTATACTTGGAACCCGTTTGTTATCATGTTCTTATTGTTATGTTGGCTTTTAGAGGGAGTTCAGTGTTCTCCTCCACGTCATACCATAGAACGTGAAAAAGGCAAATCCCCAGCAAAATGGTAAAATAGGGTGAGGGTTGAGACATGAATTAACCAAAATGGAACAGTGAGAATGGTTCTGAGCAGGGTTAGAAACATATTTGGAAAACAGGTCTCATGTAAACCGTTTGGTCCTCGTTAATGACTGTTTCTCAGCACCTGGCTTGACACCTAGTTCATTATTGGAAATGACATGGATTAATGCCAAAGCTCTTAACAGTGATGAGTTTGAGAGAGTCTCTTTTGATCCAGAGGTTTTTTCCTGAAGTCTGCTTCTCTCTCCTAAGTAGTAAGTTCTCTTATTAGCAGTCTTGCTGTAATTACAGATAGGAATGGGAGAGACAGAGAAGGTGTCTACTAGGTTTTTCTGGTGCTTCTGCTTAAACAGCAGTGATATTAAAACAATCTCTCGCTCCTCAAAGAGTGGCCCTGTCAGCTTGTTCAAATGATGGAATGGTAGTTAGGTTATTAGAAGGAGAATTGGCACAAATTGAGAGAGGATGCTCCGGCAGAGACCACAAGCAGCCAGCAACTCAATGACTTAATCTCTGCCCTCCGGCTGCTCTCTACGATATGGATGACACCTTGTCAGTGAAGATGATGTGCTGGGTCACCCCTGAGTCCAGTGGGCTAAATTGGCCATGGAGGAAAGGGTTGCTGCAGTGTTAAGGCAGCAAGCCACATCATCTATTTTATTTTTCCTGTTTTTCTTTTTTTTTTTTTTTTTTAAATGTATGTCATCATTTGGGGCCTGGCAGTAATTGTCAAGGGATCCCATTCTCATTACTGTCCCGTAGATGCAGCTATCTCTGTATGGTCATGCTTTGAAGAAATAGACCTAAGCATTTGCAAGCAATGCATTCCTTCTTCTTGGAAAGTTCAGCATGTGGTTTCTCTTTTGCCTTGTTATTACTTGGGTACAGCAGGAGGGAAAGGTCTCCTCTGAGAGTTGTTGTTGGCAAAGAGGAGTAACGAAAACCCCTGCAGCTGTTGGTGACTTAGTGCAGAGCACTAATGTCCATTGGGCGAAGATGAAGGTTGGGAAAGGACAAGGGAATTCATCTTTAGCAGAGACTATTTGCAAGGGATCAAGTATATTTGGCTGGATTTTGTATTGTCTCAACAAGCTCTGTGACAACCATCAGGCGGGTGTGCTATATAGTTGTGTTCCTCAGTGGAACCTTCAAGTACACTGCAGGGATCAGGTTCATAGAAACTATAACATTGTGTGGCTTTTTTTCCATTGTTATCTTTCTGTTCTTTTAATTGCTTGTTCAGTTTGGCTGCAGTTGGCTGCAGTCCTATGGCTATTGCCAAAGCTGGGTGAGGATGCTACTGCAAGCGCCACTGCTGCAACAGCACTAATGTGCTCCTCATCACCCCAACAGTTAAAGAGTGATGCCTCCTCTGAGGTGCTTCAGAGCCTTAGTTTGCACTGAAGTCAAAGGAGATGTGATTTAGAAAGGATTCCAGCTTTACTTGTAGGTATGAGTGTTTTGTCTACAGACTGAACTTGCCTGTCAACCCCACCAAACTTGCCTGCTCAGTGAAACCTTATGGTACAAAAGGATCAAAAGTAGAGTCTAAATTAGACTTGGTTTTATTCTAAATCTGCCAGAGTTAGTGGATTGGCAGAGCTGGTGGGATTCAGTCCAGGTAAGTTTTAATGACTTACCCAAGATAATTCAGGTGGCAAGTGCCAAAACCTGTCCCCTGAAGCTTTGCATCACAGCGTAAGGTAGCCTACACCAGGAGTCAGAGCCTTTAAGCATATTTATCCAATAAAACATTTAAGGAATATGATGAACATAATTGGACTTCACTTCCACCAAAGTAAAGAAAGGGCTTAAGCATTTTGTGGAATTAGAAGAAATCTTGGCCTGTGCCTAAACCTTTAGCTCAAAGCAGGAACTTGATGCTAATGGGTTCATTAACATGAGAAAACAGGTAGAAGTATTTGGTTTTGTGGTTTCCTCAAAATTGGCTTGTTAGCAATGGAAATTGCAGTGCTCTTGGTGGTAGAGGTAATTTGGGCAAAGGAAAAAGCAAAGGAATAAACTTGTTATTCTTCATTAAATATGACCTTTGCTGTAATTTTGGGCTAAAGCAGCAATTGTATGTGGAGTTCTTAAAGAAGGGGTCCAACAGAGAGAATAGATGAAGGGCATAATTTAAAAAATGAACTCAATTCATTTTTACAATGTAAACAACATAGAGAATAAATGAAGTGAACAGTGAAGCCATTTCTGACAGAAAATAGTTGACTGAGTCCAGGCCAAAGCTGCGGGCTGCAGAGCTAAGCTTCTACCTTTTTATGTCTTCTCAGGTTCAAAATAATGTGTAAGCATTTTCCTTAGTTATTTTCAGCTGTGGGTCAGGGATTTTTCAGCCTCACTAGTGGGGAGGTTGTTTAACAGATTAGGTTTTACATAAAGGAATAGGAACTGGAAAGAAATAATGGAGTGGTGTAAGCGTTAGTTAGATGCCTATGGCTCCATGAAAGTCTTGAAAGTTGTTCCCATGGGGTATCATTCAAGTGGGTCAGTCAGGGTATTTCTGCTTCTTGGAGAATTTTTGGGGGTGGTTCTTTGGTTGGTTGGATTGGTTTGGCTTCAGCGTTACATCCATATGAGAAATGCAGTTTGTAAGGCTTGGAGAAATCACAGTTTCTCCAGATGCTCTTATGACCTGTAGAACATCTTCAATACAAAGACCATATGTAAGACAAAAGAAGGTATTTGTGCATGCGATAAAGGGCTGGACCAGATCATTCAATCTCTTACTCAGGCACTACTCTAGAATCAATATGAATTTTGCCTAAAAATGAGTGTGATAAGTCTTGTTGTCTGCTGTTTCACATTGAAGATGCCTCATAAACAGTGATCAAACTTCCTGTTGGTTTAAAATGCACCTTTAATATAACTTTCACCTTCCTTCTGTAAGCAGGGAAAGTGCTAAAGTTAATATGGGCATATTAATGTGCTCAGGTGAATTATGCTTTCAGGGAGATGGAAACTAATTTGTCTTTGCACAGGTTATAGCTGTGAGACAGGGGAATTACACAGGGTCACTTTTTTCTTCCCATTCTTAGATATTAGTTTTTTTTCACATGTACCTATAATTTTCATCTGGTTGTGCAGTTTTTGAGCTCTTCCAAGTCCTCCTCTGGGCATTCTCTGCTGAACTATCATCAAATGGAGACACTAAAATTAAAGCCAAGGTTTTTGAAAGTGGCAGGTGGCTCTGAAATGCCTGAATTCTGCATTGATCAACTCTCGACAGTGCTGAACACGGGCCATTTCCCCCCTTTCCCTGGTTGAAAGATGGGGGGAAATGCTCTAGAAGTCACGTCTCATTAGTGTTCTTTCTTGAAACCAAAGCATTCAAATATTACCAGTTACGGAGTCTCTGGCCAAATAATTAGTTGAAATTACTGCCCTTAATTATCAATAGCGACGTGAGGGGGGTTTGTTGGTATTTTTACTTTTGTTCAGTGTTTTAAACTATTTTCATATAAGAATACAACTCTTACATGTGTACATGGTTTCTAAGTGGCACTCTTCCTAAACCGTAGTATGTCATTTGTCTCTCAGAGCAGGTTATTTTGTGTTATGAAGTTCTTTTCCCCTGCAAAAGCACATGGTTGTTTCAAACTTCAGTGTACCTCTGGAGATCAGATAGAGTAACAGTTTACAGGGTGTGAAGATTTTCAACAACCTCATGGCTTTTTGCAGGGAGAAAAACTTTTTTGCAGCAGCATTTTAATTTCTGCAACAAAATATAGGCAATTTTGCCTTTTTGAACTGCATTTTTTTGTCTTTATGGCAGGGTGCAGTAAACAATGTGCTTTAAACTGGAGCTTTCCAGACTGCTTCTGCTTCTTAAAGAGCGTAGACAACTAATCGGCATCAACCAGCCACATAGCTGGAGTGTTTTCCATTCTAGGCAATATCATCCTAATTTGATGCACACATGAATGCTTCACACAATCTGCAAATTCATCGCTGGCATCTTGCATTAGTCATCTGACAGATTGCCAAGTGTTTCATACTCTTTTCATGTGACTTTATTACAAAACACACACACACACACGCACTGCCTTATTTCTGCCAGTAGCCAGTTCAGTGAGAATTCACTGCAGTTCTGTTTACAGCAGCCATGGAGAGAAATCTGCACTTATTTGCAACTGTCCTCTGCTTTAAAATGCACAACTCTCAGTTTGCGTTGTGCCTCTCTCTTCTTATATAATGACATTAAGCAGCAGCCTGCAGAGAAAACCAGACTCAATGAAAAATGTAATCACATTGGTTTTTGTTCATAATACTTATGCTATTAATTAAATACTGATTTTTTTTTCTTTTCTCCTGCTTTGTGCCAATTGACATCATCTTCTGCATCTAGTGCACATGAAAACTGCACAGTCTCTTAACTTGCCTTCTCTTTTTAATCTCCTTTTCTACTTTCTAGTAACGGCACAGCTAACAAGATGAATGGAGCTTTGGATCATTCAGACCAACCAGACCCAGATGCCATTAAGATGTTTGTTGGACAGATTCCCCGTTCATGGTCGGAAAAAGAGTTAAAAGAACTTTTTGAGCCTTACGGAGCTGTCTACCAGATTAATGTTCTCCGAGACAGAAGTCAGAACCCTCCCCAAAGTAAAGGTACAGTAGCTGTGCTCTCTTTGCTTTCAGTTTTTGTTTCTCATGATCTTGCTTTCCAAAGAGCTTTGTATCTGGGCTGTTTTGAAGCATACTCTGTTGAGCTGTGCAGCAGTCCTGAGAGTAGAGGACTGCTGAATACCTATCGATTACTGTGTTCCTCTTCTTAAATTGCAGTTTAAATGTCTGTTATCTGGAAGCATGCATTCCAACTGTGCAAACAATAACCAAAGATTGCTGTCCTTGGTTAAATTATTATTGTCAAGAAACATGGAAACCTGAGTGGTCACTTTCCCAGGATTAGCTCATGAAAAAATATAATTTTCTACTTCCTTTCATTTCCTCTCCTTGCACCCCAGGTGGGAATAATTTTAAGGACATAAAAGGGGAGAAATTATAGCAATGGGCTTTTGCGACGTCATTGCTCCAGGGGCAATAAAACTTACAAAATAGACTCGCCCTTCCCTTTTGCCAAAATCTGATTTCTTTTCTGCAGTCATGTTGAAGGATTCATTTTTGGCACTGGTACTATTCTAAATGAAAGGGTTGTATTTCCTTCCATGTGTAAAGTATTTATCCTTTACTGTAGTGCTTGGTTTCACTGTATACCTATGCATATTGAGGCACATGAGAATTCTGTATATTATAGCTACAAAGTATATGAACGTATATTATAGCTATGTGAGTATAACATATGTTTACATGTAGACGGAAAGTAAATATTTAGTTTCACAGAATGCAGGTTTTCACCCTTATAGCTCTATACTTTCATTTACACTTAAGGTTTGGTACATGGAAGTGTTGCCAGCATTACAAATAATTACTGCATCTCAGAGGCACAACTAGATATGCATGTGTGCCTGGCTGTAAGTTTACTAGATAGTTCTTCATTCTTACTGCACTCCTGCCACTGCTTCTAAAAACCTTTAAAGCACACATGCTACAGAGGATATTATATGATGCTTTTGTGGGCTGGCAGCTAGCAGTGCAAAACAGCACTCACTTGAGATCTCCAGTTTAGTGAGTAGTGATTGCTCCAACATGAGGCACATGGCACAACTTTTGGTGCTCCTGTGCTTTATGCAAAGCATTGCCAAGGCTCAGCATTGTCCCCTTGCCCTGGTATGGGACAGATGATCCTCTCAGTGAGCATTTTTTGGTGCCCAGTTGAAGCATTTTTGTGCTTTCAGTGATATTAGTTCATTACAGGTCTTTTCCAAACTAGATGATCTTAAGGTCCTTTCCAACCCTACCTATTCTATGATTCTGTGATTTTATGATTCTGTTTTGGGTTGCTTGCGTATATCAGTTCTGGTTAAAAGAGTTGATGCATGGGTGTCACACGAGTGGCAGGGAGGGTGGCATCTCACCATACCTGCTGCTAATCAAGGCCCCATCCTAGATTGCTCTTTTCCTTCAGAAGCAGAAAGTGCTTCTTGTTGGAGTGTTTCAGTCTAGTTCTGCTTCCAGCTCCCTCCATTCCCAGGATAGATGTATTGTAGCATGCAGCTCCCTGCTGTGTTACTACAGAGCCCTCAGCAAGTGTTTTTGTTCTTGTAATGCTGGATAGAAGACAGCATTAAGAGGTCAGGCAACTGGATTTTCTGCAGTCCGGGCTGCTATGGATGAGCAAACTCTTACTTAGTTGAAACCACTAAAATGCTGAACTTTGAGACTTGTCCATTTAGAAAGAGCTGATTCCTGTGCCACAGAAATGCCTTCCCACTAAGCAGTAAATGAAGTGAGAATGGTATTGTGGTTAGACAGAAGCAAGCCATTGATTCCTGTTTCTCTAGTGTTTTCCATTATACTGTACCTGCCTGTCAGGGAGATGGAAGGCATAAGGATTAAGCACAGGTCATGCAAACTGTTGTAGACTAATTATGCAGGTTTGTAGCTCCCATATTCAGTATTCCTTTTGAAAGGTGGTTGTTGCTTGTTGGAGTTTCTTGGAGGCTTTTTTGGGGTTTGGTTTTTTTTTTTCCTTGGACTCTTTCCAGTCATGCAGAGATGATGCTCTTAGGTCACTTTAGGCATTATATATTTTAATAAGTAAATTAAATGAATCCTCAAGAAAGACAGAATAATCTTCAGATGTCCATTTCCCTGACACAGCAGCAAGCTCCTCTGGTGGTCAGCTTTTTCCCATGGAAGCTTTGGCGGACTGTATCTGCAAGCTGGCTTTATCCTTCCTCCTGGCTCAGCCTGCCAGCAAGGTTGCTAGATAGAGAAAGCTCTTGAGTTTCTTGTGAGCATCTCTTGATTAGGAATCTTAATCCAGTAGCACAAAGGCTTCTGTGCAAGAGGTTGTTAAGAATGTTAGAAACAAACACACAAATACCTGATTGTCTTGTGATCATGATGCATGAGGTCTTCACCTGTGCTATCAAACTGGCATTTAATGATGAAGATGAGTTTTGACTCTTTGTTTGGAGGAGCAGTCGAATTTCATGTTCTCCTTCTGTGTAAACACCCCCTGGAAACTACCATTTTCATTTTCTTTGACCTGGTTGGGGTGATTCCAGCCATTTTCCTGCCTGTTGCCTCTCTGCATCACCTCCAGCTCTGCAGAACAGTGCATCACAGGGACTTTGTGGTCGAGTCACCCTGGAAAAAGTCCATTTTGCATCTCATCGCATGGTTGTGGCTGTGTGTTGTGCAGAACATTCACAGGCTGGTATCTGCAATCCATGAATTGCAATGACAAAAATGCAAGATAATGCCACTACACCATGTGGGGGGGTGTCAGTGTGATTTTGTTCTTTGAAGAAAGGCATTTTGATTTTTGAAATCTCTTAGCAGACATGGGCTGTGTATTTCTGTTAGCTTGGCCAAAGGGGCTTCTCCAATTTGGACGGAATTTTTCTCTGATGAACTGTTTATGAAGCTGCAACCTGAGTCTCTCCCAATTCTGTCAAAAATAACCATAGGCTTCTTCTCTCTCTCCTGCTGTTATTAAGAATGTCTTTCATACCCTCCAACGACAGACGGCCTAGTTCATGTCTTTCCTCCTTTTCTGTATCGCTTGCCAGCTCTGCAAAGCAGGAGGAGGAGAAGGAAGACAGGTAGACAGCCAAGTTTTACTCTCTTTGGGAAACTAGAGGAAACCCATCTTACTTCCACAGATATATTGCTGCTAGTGCAAAGCTTGGCTTTATTAATTGTGAACTGCATTTCAATGGGTAGTGGTTGGAATATCCTGTGTCAGTAGGAAACTCCTCGTGCGTTCCACAGTGTGCAGTTCTCAGGTTCTTGTTGGATGCGTGAAAGAGCTCAGCAAAGTGATTTGACTTTGTGTTCGTCGGCTGCTTTGCAAGGCTTTTTCCTCTTTCTGCGACAAGAGAATTCCGGGGGATTAGGTAAACTAAATAAAGAAAAAAAATAAATGAAGGCAGGAAATCCTGTAACACTGAAATAAATGGCACTTTCAGCTTCTGGGGCTAAGGAGATTCAAGTCTAGGCAGATCAGCCCTCTCTGTTCCCAATCCAGCTTGCTGCCTTCCTATAATTTATTCTGGGTCGGATAGATGACTTTTTCTCAGAGTAGTTGTTAAAGAGAGCTTCTGTAATACCTCAGATGCAGCCAGCTCATTGTGAAGGCAGTATAGACCGCCACCGAGATCTCTCTCCTTCCCCACTGTTCTCCTAAGCTGGAAAGATTTCCTTGGCTGCTTTTGTTTCAGAGTCTAAGTGCTGAAGCAAGCAGATGACACAGGGCTACTTTTGCCTATTGAAATGCAGCAGAAGAGTGTTGGGCCAGATCCATGATGTGCTTTTGGTACCTTGCGCCTGTTTTGATACCTGTTAATTCTTGTAGGGATCAAGGTCCCCTAAAGCAGCTTTGTGAGCCTGAGTCTGCTTGTGCTGCGGGGCAGAAAACAGGGGAGAGGCATCCGTGTAACAACTAACTCTGTGTTTCCTTGTAGCCTTTTTCAGACCCTTTATCAGATTAGAGGGAGGCTGCTGAGTGAACAAGGATGTGCTGTAGTTAAAGGCCAGTGTTTATTATTATCCTATTTAACATGGTAATTTAAGTCTACCGCGAAGCAAGCAGAGGAATCTGATAATGAGGCATTCATCTGCTGCATACAGGAGAGACCGGATGGGCAAGTCATAATGGAGGCAGGAGTTCTCTGGTTTGTTTGGGTACCATTGCAGCTACAGTTGAGCCCTTCAGAAACCCTCTCATGAAGGCAGGAGGGATGGTTTCTTCCCTCCTGCTCACGGTGCCCCATTTTCCACACAACAGTCGAGCGTGGGAGCAGAGCAGTGGCATGCCAGTTGTCACACAAGCCCACCCTGACTGTCCTCATCAGCAGGAAAGACCAACTGTTCCTTGCCTTGCATCACCATTCAGCCAATTGCACCTCCTGCTCCTTGGAGCAATTTCAATACATTGTGTTTTGCAAAACTATTTTAGATGCTCTTTGAAAGCTCCCTTCAGCCACTGCTCCAGGAGTCAGCATTTCCCTACGCATTCTGACTTACTCTGTGCTTTGAATGCTCTCACAGGTCCATGTGAACATTGTTTAGCTTTTGAGATCCAATGAGGTGCATCATGAGCACATAAGCTGTTGAAAGTGCAGTGCTTGGGACCACAGCCATTATACGTTTGTGGTTTAAACTAAATTTGAGTGATCATGGCTGGGAGATCTTCGGTTACAATTGCAAATTTGAAATCTGTCGCGCACTGAATGACAAAGTACCTTGCATATTTTTTGTAGCAAATACATTGAGCACTGTATGAAGTTTCACACAGCAAAGCCACATGTTGCTGTTAGATACAAGTACAATGGAGAGGGAGGGCGAATTATAAAGCTGAGTTGTTGACTTTCAGCTTCTTTAGGATGTTTGAATTTAAACCTTAAAGAGCCTTATTGTATAATTTTATATGGGTTATAAGTGGCATTATGAAATACATTACAGATGTGAACTGATTTTTATAAAAAGTAATTCTCATTTGACAAATCTACTGGAGTTTTTCAAGAGGTTTCTGTGAAAGTGGACAGGTGTGAAATTGTGTATGTAATCAAGCTGATTTCCCAGAGGCATTTCACACAGTGTCACACAGGAGAGTAATACATACCGTTACTGGTGAAGCAGAGAAGGGCCCATTTTCAAATGGAGAAGGGAGCTGGTTAGCCGATGGAGGGCAGATTAGAATGGGGAAAGGTTATGGGCCAGGGGAAGAGAGGGGATGATGACTGGAGAGCAACGGGGACTGTTATTGGAGATCAATACTTTTTCACTCTCTATGTAAATGGCTTTGACAGAATGAGCCACCAACTTGTTATCCAACTTTTTGGTTCATGCAGAAGGGACTGGATGGGGGTGAAGCCAGCTGATAACCTGGAGAAAACAGTCCAATACAAAGAAATTCAGTTGGGTAAAACAAACCGTGAGCAAATTTGAGTTTTGAGTGCACACGTATGTTGAATGAGTGTATTTTTCAAAGGTTCGAGAGCAGGAGAGGATTTGAAGAGTGCATGTATCCTAAAAAGACTGACTTGATGTTTTGTGTCCATGTGGTCAAAAAGGCACAGAAAATGCGAAGCTCTATAAATGGAAGCATTGAATAGAGCTTTCAAGGAAATACTGTACCACTTAAAGGAGGATTTTTTTTTATCATGTTTAAACTACAGTTACCAATATTTAGTCCCATTCTGTAGAAAAGGGCAGAGGTCCAGAGAAGAGCAGCATGATTTTGTATGAAGTGAGGAAGGGTTAAGCCATGGTGAAAGGTCTAAGAAGGTTAACTTGTAAAGGGCTTCAAGCATTGACTTACAAGAAAGCAAGCTGAGGAAGAATTCAGGATTACACCTTGGTTTGGAAAGAAAAAGTTACAATTGAAGTTTCTCAGTGTGTTGAAGTGCATTCTTAAGGCAGGAATAGCTCTTTCAATTAATATTAAACCTAGTGTCTGCACAGCATAGACTTAAGATAGAGAAGCAGCAGGCCAAAAGAAAAAAAAATCCAGCTTCTTAAGACAAACTTTCTTCCTCCACTTGCGGAACAGAGAATGATCTTCCAGAAGCTGCAGTAAGAAAAGATCCAAAAGAAACTTTTTCTTGCTTCCATTTAGTATTTTAACATAATGTGTCTGGAGCAGTGTGTGACATGACTGCTCCTCACATCCCTGCACAGTTGCACCCTGTAGGCAGGACAAGGTGCCAAGGCTGTGGAGGACACAGCTGACAGTGGCATGATGAGGGTCTGTGATTGATGACCCCTGATAGTGTTGTATTGCTTTGAAGGGAGGGAGCAGATGAGGATAACATCCCATTTCGTACTTGACTTCAAACCTGTTGCCCCCGTAAATCAGTCTCACTCTATATTCCCATCATTGACCATAGCAAGAAAGTCAGCCCCTTTGGTAGCAAAAAAGCATCACGGCAAACCAAGCCCAGCAGGCAGTGCAGAGGTAGTGGAAGATATTTGTGAAGACACTGTAACAGGAGTGGAGGGTTGTGATTGCGGAACTGGAAGAGTAAAGGATGTTGGGGGTGTTGGATGGAGAGTGGCTTTCAGCTGGTTCTTAAAGAGGAAGCTTCCCCTTGTTCCTGAAGTTCCTATATACAGCCTGTGGATAACTGGAGCTGCAGCAGAATTAAGCTTTTTTTAGGCATCCTTTCACTCTGTGATTTTATAGTATTTATCACAGTGGGGGTTTGGTCCAGAAGTGAGGACTCTAGGTGTTGCTGTAAGAAATTAATACAAATAACACATCTCTAAGGGATTAAAGTAGATTGCTTTGGGGCTCATTGGTTGCAGTTTTGTAGCAGCTTAACTATGATTTACAGCTGTATATGAATTTTCAAAATCAAGCTAAGACTGTATAAGCACATTACTAATTACATCTGTGCTGAAAAAGTGCATAAACTGTAACTACATGAATCGTTTTAGTTGCATTGATAGAAACCTCATATGCAGACCAGCCAGAGTAGGACTTGAGGAAAAGGCAAGTTAGATAAATGGATGTTAGAGCTCCAGTTCAGGCATGAAATAGATCCAAGAGCTTTCCAGGTACATTCAACAACTCCAGGAATACAGGTGAAGATATGTTCAGGAATAACAAGAAAACAAGGAAGGAATATGTCTGTCTATTTTTAATTATATTTAAAAATAATTAAAAGCTAATGACTGAAAATTAAGGGGCTTAAACAATAGTGGGTTTTTGTCTAGACAATGCTGGAAAAGAATATTTTGCACAGTAATTGGAAAAGGCACACAATTCTTTGCAATAACGTTGACTTCTTCAACATAGCGTCCAGTATTTACCTATAGAATGTTTTAGAAAAACTTTATAAAAAATAACCCCAAATGTTCTGACTATATAAATAGGTAATGTGGTTTTCATAATGCCATCATTACATCAGAAAAAACACATAGGCAGTTAAAACAGCCTAAACTTTCAATAAAGTTGAAAAAAACCCCAGCTAATCAAATTATATTGTTGAATCTGAATAATATGCCAAACCTTGGTCTCTCAAATATGTAATCTCAAAGGCAAAAATTGTAATGCATGGAAAAATCTAAGTCAAGTCATGCACACCGTTGCTCACAGGAATTAATCAATGGGTATAATACTCAGACATAAAATCACATGCATGTTTAAGTGTTTTCAAGATTGGTGCCTACATTTAAAATATATACCTTCGTAATAGTGCCAGATACTGTCAGTTTGAGATTTATGGGATCCAATTTCTTCAGTTGCATATTAAAGCTCCCATCAATGAGTTTCGATCTTTTTATGAGACTGTTGTGGCACTGAAACTCTTTCCTCTTCCAATTTGCTATTAAATGAATAAGCATACAATATTTATCTGCCTGCCACATAAAAAAATGATGTGTATTTTTGTTAAACAACAATGGCTTAAAAAAAAACCAAAACCCAAACACAAGCCTTCTCTTTTCTAATTCTGTTCAGGTGGAATGTTTGCATCCTTTGCTCATAACGTTAAGAGGAGGTCTTGCAAAGGATTTGAGAACCAGTCGGAAGTCTTCATGCGCTTTGGCATGGAGCTCAAAGGAAGAAAACCTTTGACAACTGAGCAATGTCAAAAATGAAGTGTAATTGGAGAGTAGCCTTATGAGCATGTATTTCAGCTGCACTGCAGCTTCCAAGTCTCTGACTTCCACTGCAAGAATGGCATTTTATTGCTTTCATCTCCTGCTCCTGTCACACCACTAATATCTCGCATAAGTGCATGTGCACACACACACGCAAATAAATTAAAGCCTAAAATTAAAACCCACAGTGCAAGAAGTTCTGCTCATTAAAAGATAGAAGAAGAGACTTCAAGGCAGTAAGAATTTCACTGTTACTGCAGAGTTGATGTAAGAGTCACGTAAATATTACAATGATGGGTCACAATAAAAAGCTAAAGACCTTGTAAAACATTTTAGCATAAATATGTCGTCAATTTTGCTGGTTCTTAATGTGAAATTTAACCCCCAGGAAAGCCTTGAAAGGATGTCTGCTACTCTTTATAATTCTGAAGCATGTTTCGAAATGGGTGTATGTGTAGCATTTACAGTGTAAATTAATTAATTAATTACTAGTTCATTACTTCCATCTTCCCCACACCAGACCTTGTCACCCTGTGTTTTCTGCTGGAGCAGGGTAACAAGAGGGGACAGCATTACACTTGCTTTGGGTCTGATAGGACACACAACCTACTCAGTGTCAGGCTTCTGTGATACAGATGCCAGGAAAGGATGTGTCGTGCCAATTGTAGTGGTACTTTATTTTAGACATCAGTTTCACTGTAACCATCAGCATATTTCAGAAGAATTGCAAATAACTCCCTGAGGATAAAGTGTGGTAGTGGCTTCTAAGCCTGGTTTGAGCTTAATTCAAGCCAGTGAGCTATGGGTGGAAGGCTGCATGTGCCATATAAATCTGCTGGTTCATCTATGTCAGGGAAGAAAGTATTCTCAGGAATCTGTGTCTTTCTAATTGCTTATAAAAACACTCTGAAACAAGCCAGTGAGTAGATTAAATCTGAATGTTTCCACTGGATCTTTTCAGGTTTTCACTGAACCTAATTACTATCTAATCTATGACCATGCGTATGTGGCTTTAAGTGGGACGTTCGACTTTCACTGTGCAGATTAAACTCTGTGGTGCATGAATTCATTATTATTTGTGTCTTACTACCTTGTGGTTTTCATTTAAAATAACTACTACATCAGTCATGTATTCTTTCAGAAGAATAAGACGAGTTGTGAAGAAGTGGAAGATGTTTTCTAATAAACTATATCTCTTATTTGCCTGAATTGGGAGAATAAACCATAATTAAACATCTAGTAGCTGAAATGTCACATTTTCAACTGCAGTTTTAGGAAGCTGCACCGCAATAGGGAGTAAATTAATGTAATGTACTGCACGAAACTTTCTAGCTGCAAGGATGATCGTGGCACCATAAGGAACAGCACTGCTGCTTCTGCCATAGATCTCCAAGTGTTTTGCAAAGGGAGACAAATATCATCACTCAACTTTTACCAGCTGGAAGAACTGAGAGGCAGAGGCCTGGGGTGACTTATCCTAAAATTTTCAAGTCACTTTGAGCAGGCAGACAATAACAACTTGCCTGTGCTGTTGTTGTGCTGCCTAAATCAAATCCGCTCCCTTCATTCTCAGCGCTTCAGTCCCTGAGCTGGTCGACACGTAGTTTTTGTTATCTTAACACTGCCCATGTGAGATCTGCATTAGTTTATTCAAGCATTCATCCAATCTGATGAAGACTGCAGTTAGAAAGCGAGTGTGGAGCACTGGCTGCTGCTCCTCCTATGCCCTCCCACCCCCTAATTAAAACAATGAGTATTAAACAGCAAGCTTCCTTTATAATTTGCAGATCATGGGATACAAAAATCATTGTAGATTTAAAATGGGCTATATTAACCTGCGTAAGTCCGCTGAGGCTTCAGTTTCTATAGTGAGAAGTGTTGTGTTGTCTCTGGCTCAATTAGATTTTTCTCAGTGTCAGTTTTAATTCACTTCACCGGAGCATGGGGGAACTCTCTGTGGAAGGGAAAATGTTACTTCTGAATGAGAGCCTCCTGGAGCCCACGTTTTATTTAAGAGTTTTAAAATGCTTCATGGTCCCATGTTCTCCCTTGAAGGTCTGCTATTGTGTGCTGGAAGAGCTGAACAAAATCACTTGATGCCTCTTAATGTGACAAGCCATCTGAGTTTGAGCATGAGGGTGGAAATGAGAATAGCAGATCCTTGGTTCCCTCTTTTTATTTAATAAAAATAATAATAAAGCCTTGGCAAGCTTTGATGGCCAAATAGACTTAATTATGTCAAATGTTTCTCACCCTTACTAACATCCACCTGGACACACGTACAGAGAAGAAAAAACTTCCATGGTCTAAGTTGTTTTTTCCCCTTTAGACTTGGCAATTACCTCCCATGGCCATCAGCACTTAGGGGTGTGGATTGCTTGGTTACGCTCTGCTTGGTGCACACTGCCCAAGTAGCCTAAAATGTACTGTTTCTTCCCCATTTTTAAAGGGAAAAATGGAGTAGATCTTAAATTTCAGGGTGCTTCTTGTTGCTCTGAAAAAGAGACAAGAAAAAGAGCCTAAGACAGGGTTGTAGGGGAAAGTTTACCATAGACAAAGGCCTGAAATGTCCGCTGTGTATAGGTGGAGCTTTCCAAAATCCTTGTTTCCATCATGCTCAGCAGGTTTATCTTCCTATCTCTGTTCCCGTCCTTTCAATATTTCATTAAACTCTCAAGACATTATATTGATGGATAGTTGTGGACACTGAAGCATCCTAAGTTTTACTTTGGGGTTATTTTGTTCATTTGTTGGGTTGGTTTTTTTTTTGAGTGACACCTCCCAGTTTCTAGTTTTGTAAATGATTTAGGTTGCTTTCCAGCATATCACTGGGCTGCTGTAGGAGAGCACCTGGAAGTGTCACCAAAACCCTACAGTTTGGTCAATAGATGTGGATCTCTTTTCTGATTCAGACAGAAGATAATGCTGCAGTATGATGCTGGAGTCAGCATAGCTATTAACACCAGCTTGTGAATGAAAGGTAAACATGATGACATCTCCCTCACGTCAAGAATTGAGCAAAGCACTCTATTAGAATTCTGGTTTCCATGTGTGTCATCTCCAGACTTTACGTTTCCAACAGTATTAGCTTTCCTTTCCAGTCCTGAGCTGTTAGCATGTAATGCCTTTCTCTGCTTTCTTGCTTGCTCGTTCTTACTTGAGTATATATTGAGTTAAAACTTGACGTGTGAAAGTAGGGTGGTATTATTATTACTATTATTATTAATTTTATTATTAGCTGCAGTTTAAGCAGTTAAAAAAAATCTCACAACTAAAGGTCAGCGTAGCCTGTAGATTTACACATGCACAGTACAAGTAACCTTCAGAAATTTCCTCATGACAAGATAAGGGCATCAATTATATGTAAATGAATGCCAGGGAAAATTTCACTGTAAACTACATTAGCTGGAGAGTGTGTGCTGTAAGGGGATTTAATTGAATTAATGTTACTGACTATCAAATACTTCATCTAGTGTATTGCTGGGTCTCCTTATTACTAAGAATAATATTTGGCTCATAAAGACCCCTGTTCAACTAAGCACACAGTCCTGATGACTTCAGCAACTGATTAAAGTTAAAGCATTTTCTTCACTGCTTTGCTGCATGAGAATAGGCTGGGAGTGAGAAACAGATATTAGTGTGTGTACATCATGTGTAATCACCAAGCCCTGTAAGAAGGCTGTTTAGGGAGATTCCTCTTACAGATGATTTCCAAGTGTCTAATGAAGGTGTGATTTTGGCAAAGCGCCTTTCTTAGTTTCGGTATACCTGTTGTGGACAATGAATGTGATGGAGACAAGCAGCGCGAGCACAAGTCTGGGTGTAAAACAGGAGGAATGTTGGGGTGATCCATGCAAGGCCCTCCACTAATAAGTGCAGTAATTGATGGTGATGGCAGAGGGATTTCACTGAGTAACCCTGGTGGTATTTTAAATGCTGTTATTAATGCAGGATTATATGGAAATGGCACAATGAGATCCAGAAAGGTATTTTGTGTGACTTCCTACATGAAAGCAGGAATGCAAATAAGCTACATTAACATATTCACACTGTATAAATGGAAAACTTGTGCACGTGGAAAAAACTAGTGACATAGCCAGAGACATGCTTCAAGCCAGTGATAAAGATATCCACATTTTGCCTACTCTGCTCTTACGTTTTAACCATTAAGGAGAAAATGTGATATATTGGATGTTTTTGCAGAATATTTGTGAATGTCAGAAATACCACTGATTATGCATCTCCTTTATGTTTGATATTATTTTCTTTTCCTTTCATATGCATTCTTTAAAAAGCAAATACATGAAGCCTAGCAAAAAAATCTTTTATCCTCCATTCATTCAGCAACAAAAAAAACAGAACAAAAATAAAGGAGGCTTTGAAACAGTCTTTTATGGAAATTGGGAAACAGTGGAATAGTTTCTACAGCAACTTTATTGTTGCCCGAATCAAATGGCAAAAGTTTTTATTCACCTACGCATCTTACATTTTAATGATCCACATGTCACTCCTGAACTTCACCCACCCGTGTTTCTGCATGCAGTTGACATTCTGGCACAATCAGTAGGGCACATGCCATTCAAAGGAGTTACAATCTCCTCTTTGTTTTCATGGTTTTGTTTTTTGGGGGAAAAGAAATAGTAATTGCCCATGTCAACCGATGTTCATTACACAGGATTGTTTAGCTCTCTTAAAAAATCATTGATCTGCTTTTCCCCCATGAAAATATTCAAAGGCTCTGTTCACAACAGAGAAATCAGCATGTAAAGCAGCAGCCTAGCAATCTGTGCTGCAAGGAGTGAGTGTGATGTTCTGCGTGGCAAATGTCAGAAGTGCTTGCTATCTTAAAAAAAATAATCAAATCTTTAGTGAAGATGAGAAACATTATTACTGCTTCAGTCTGATGTGATTTGGGGGAACAATCTGTTTAAAAGTGGGGATCTTTTTTTCAGATGTTTGTATGTAGCCTTTATGATTGAACATTTGTTAGGTAGCATCTGGCACGGGCTATTCCTCTTTCTCCCTAAGTTTCATGGCTTTGTTTTGTATTTCAGGAGGATATTGCAAAAGGGAATTTGATGTCTAATTCCCATTGATATGGTCATGGTTTTACCTTCTGAATGACTCCCTTGAAATAGGAGGAAGGGGGAAAAAAAAAGAAAAACCCAAGCAAAAACATTTAAGGATTTTTTTTTATAGGGAATATGCAGTATTTGGATTTCATGGAGAGTGCCCATAGTACATTGTGTGCACACAGCAAGTCAGAGGTGGAGCCACCTCCGCTATGGGTCGGGGTCTGCATGCCATAGATAACAAAGAGACGCGAAATCTGGGGCTCCATCCTGATCCACATGCTCTTATTACCACTTGCTGTTTGTATTGCAGATGCACGTAACAGATTGTGCAATATGCTTTACAAACAGATTGGTGAAATGATCTTTGTCCTGAAACACTGATGGCGTAGATGAATGGGAAGGATTGAACGCATGCCTGCACTGAAGGCTGCACAGCCAAGACGCCAGGGCTCTGGACGCAAGTCCTCAACAAAAAGGGCTTTGTACATCCTTCTTGAAGCGAAGATCTGTTCTTGCTGATCTTACTGTAAAGGCTTGAAATTTTAAATTAAGATTTAAAAGAAATAGCACAAAGATCATTAGACAGTGAGTAGGAGAAGGGAATGTGCCTGCTTCACCCCTTTTCTTCCTCTTTTTTCCTTCCCATCTAACAGCATTTCTCCCACACTTGCCAAATCGAGCACATCAAGGGAATAGATTTTGGGTAGTTGCTCACAGTATTGGAAAAACACCCTGAAAAAAGAAGGCTGGGGCGTGTAGGGCTGAGGCTTTGATGGTGGGACTCGGGGAGGCAGTGCTCATGGAAACTCTGACACTCTGGAGATGACAAGAGCAAGCAGCAAAGTTGGCTTCCTGTCACTGGGCTACTCAAACAGGAAAAGTTCTAATACTTAATGTCTTTTTCATCATCCAGGCCATGTAAAAAGATCACCCACTTATGCCCTGTGTGGTTAAGAAAACCAGCAATTGCTCATCTTATTTACTGAAGTAGCTAATCCGCGTTTCAAAGTGCCTAGATGTTAGCTTGTGGGAGAAGGAGTAGCAGACATTAAGACTAATTTCAATGAAAATATTTTTGTGGGAATAGATTGCTCAGTGAATATAGCTCATCTGCAGCTGGTAGAATAATGATATAAGCCTGTTTATAAGTTTTATTAATTCAATAAACTGCTTACATGAAAATGGAGGTGTCTGGATTGTGCAAACAGCTCGTTCATAGGAGCAGTGCTTAGGGCTGAGGAATGATTTTGCCATTTCAAAACACTTCTGTTTCTCTTTCACGTGAAAGTGCTCTCTCCCTAAAATTATTAAAGAAAACATTTTTCCACTCTGAAGTATTGCTGATATTTTGGCAGTGTCTGTGGCCTCTAGTCCAAGTGATGGGAACTGCTGAGCGCTCGGAATCTAAACAACTTGTGTTGACTTTGTGGTAAAAGAAATTTTATGCCAGGACTGGACATAGAACTTGGACCCACATGTTCTTCTGGGTTGGAGGTATGATAGTACCTGAATATGCCAGGAGACAGGGCTCAGTGTCCCTGTGTGATTGTAGCTGAGCTTGGTTGAGAGAGCTGGGTCTCTACATCAGTCAAGAGATCTCGTGTTCCAGGATGCAAAGGTCTCAGGCTTGGAAATACAACTTAACTGAAAAAGACCTGGTGGTTCATCCAGCTTGTTGTCTGCCAAATCCATGCTTGTTCTGTTTAGTGAATTCCTAAATGTTTTGTCCAATTTTATTTGGAAGGGGACCATGGGATGCTGTTTCCAACTCCCCCTCCTCCTTCAAGATTAAATGTTTCATTATCATACTATAAACACACACATTCCTACCATTTTTTGTTATTTTGGTCCCCCCACTTTATTTATTTTCTGTTGCATAATCCCTGATCTGTGCTAATACTGATGAATGGGAGGGATGCATTTTCTATCATGTAAAATAGTACTGGGGATAAACTTTTAAGATTTTGGCTGACCCCCTCTTCAGGCTTAGCTCAGAAATTAATTTGTCATTACCCAGGTGCTACGCACTAAGCTTTATTGGCATAGAGGAGCACCACAATACTGTATGTTCTTTGGAAGGAAAAAAGTGGTCATATAATCGCTGAGACAGTAAACAGTCAGTTCCAATCTAGTAATATTTTATATGAACTGGCATTGTATGTTGTATATCATCCATCTTGCTAATCCTTGTTCCACATTGCCTCCCACTTGAGGCCAAGAACATTACAGCTGTGCCAGAGAGTGGGTGGAAAAATAGCCTTATTATTAACCTAAGTTGAAAACATAATGGCTTTTTGAATGTCTTCATTCACAGATGCAGTCATACTAAAATATTAATATCCTTAAGTGTAAAGAAATAGAACTTTAATTTAAAGTCCATTGTCCATGTGTGTTGCAAAAGTGAAAGCCTTAAAAAGTGTTGTGAATGCCCTGTACCTTTCTTTCATTTTAATGTTTTGTCTTGTAAATTCCAATATTCTGCAATAAATGAGCCAAAATATTCTTCAGAGTAGGTTTTGAGCAGTGTTGCTCCATCACTAGCATTGTCTCGTAGTAAATGAAAGAAGAGTTTCTACAAGAGTTTGTCTTAAAGCACAGGTAATAATCAAATGGATATTGAAATGCAGATAATGACTTTTTAGTACCATGATCAAGCAAAGCTGCATTGCCAGTGTCAGTGTCAGTTTAAATCTCAACCCCAGTGGGATCAAAAGTATTCAAGATGCTTGTGTTTTCTGGGAGCAATGAAGAGTAGAGGGGGAAGCTGCAAGCCTCACCTGATTAATCTTCCTAGCACCCTAGCATCCTTGATTTACAAGCAGAAATGAGGGACCTGGCAAATGAAAATAGAGTAAATCTGAAGCACAGCACCACTGAAAAGCCACAGAAACAGATGATGCTGTTTTTCAGCTATAGCCGTGCTTTGCGTTTCCTAGGTCTGTAACTCACTTTCGTGTATATCTTCTCAGGTAAAATACAAATCATCCACAAGCATCTTTGGGGTGTGTAAGAGTTGTTCTTGAATAGTATTCAGAAAAGAAAAAGGAAATAAATCTTGATCGTACTCATTTATGACTAGCATGAAAAAATGTGTCCCCCTTTAAAAAGCAAAAAAAAGGATTCAGACCTACAGTGTATGAGCCCATCTACTGTAAATCAGCCTAATTGTTTTAGAATTCAGAAGTGTTTCGTCATTTTAAATTGGGCTTGTCTGATACTCAGTTCCACGTTTTTTACAACTCTGTGGGACTAATACGTAGCCTGTTGTTGCACATGAAAAGCTTTTTTTATCCTATCTTTAAAGCTGACGAAATGAGAGGAGGTTGACAAGTAATCACTTGGTTGTCTCTATGTGAAAGCTTAAGATATGCATTATAGTGAAAATGTGCAATATGCAGTTCCAGAAATAATTGTACTATATGTTAAGGTTTATCTTTCTTGCATACAAAATGTAAGAGTGAATAATGCTGCAGTCTGATAGAGGCTTTCAAATTGCTTTGAAATATCTTTAGATTTGCCCTAATGAGACTTAGCAGAGGCCAAAATATTGTACAAGATACGTGTCCCAGCCTTACCAGGACTTCCCCCTGAGCACACCCCTATATTCCCTTACATCCCATCTCAAGTGGGAGAAGGAATTTCACATTTTTAGGACATCATTTTGCAGTTTGACCCACTGCACTCTGTGGATAAATGCAAGTCATCTATGTGTCGGGGATTTTTTGTGAAGAGAGCAAGCAATGCATGTTCCCAGTAAGAACTGGCAGTTGCAAAACTCATTTGACAGTCTAACCTCTAACCCACCATTCTTCAGCTCTCCTTCAGGAAAAATCTGTGTAGTTTTTGCTGAACGTAGATATTTTAAGCCGTAATAATATGTTGAATAAAAGACGAGGGCACACTGACTGTAATGGTAACTAAAGGATTCTGTTACCAAGATATTGTGGTAGTTCAGGTTGTTCTTCATGCAACATGAACACTGATTAAAAGAAAGAGCCTTTCGTAAGAGAAGGAGCAGAGGCCGAAGCATGGTCCCCTTGGGTTTTTAAATTTATTTTGTACGTACTTTTAGCTTCCAGCTAAGACCAGGGACTTTGTTCTAAAGCTCTATGAGGTTTTTTGGGTAGCAAAGCACCGTTAGGATGCACGTCCGTGATACTTTGTTGAACGCGTTCCATGGGCTGCCATGGTGACCTGCGGAGAACGCTGTGCAAAATCATGCTACTCCAAGTGTGATTAGATACATTCAGGATCCACACGCTACTGATGCCAAGGAACGCTGAATAATTTCATCTACTTTGCAGACAAGCCTCAATGTAAGCCCTCCTGCCACTGTCTGCTCAACGACACCTTTCACAGCCACAGGAGCCAACCCAGAGCTGTTTAGGCACTCGTTTTGTTCCTTTCCTCTATTTTTCTTTCTCCCTCTGATTAAGTTGCCAATCAAATCATCCAGCTTCTTTCTCTTCTCATCTTGATAAGTTGCCAATCATTTCATACAGCCTATACCTCTCTAGCCAAGTATTTTTCTTGTCATAACTTGGAAACAGGCTGCTGAAGATTTATTTTAAATCTTGATCTGATTAAATGCCACATCTTTTTCTTGAAACATATGCTTCAATGTGCACTTGCAGCCTAGAAACCAACCATGTCCTGGGCTGCATCAAAAGGAGAGTGACCAGCAGGTCCAAGGAGGTGATCCTGCCCCTCTACTCTGCTCTCGTGAGACCTCACTTGGAGCATTGTGTGCAGTTCTGGTGTCCTCAGCATAAGAAGGACATGGAACTGTTGGAGCAAGTCCAGAGGCCACGAGGATGATCAGGGGACTGGAGCACCTCCCATATGAAGACAGGCTGAGAAAGTTGGGGCTGTTCAGCCTGGAGAAGAGAAGCTGCGTGGAGACCTCAGAGCAGCTTCCAGTATCTGAAGGGGGCCTATAGGGATGCTGGGAAGGGACTCTTCATCAGGGACTGTAGTGACAGGACAAGGGGTAATGGGTTCAAACTGAAACAGGAGAAGTTTAGATTGGATCTAAGGAAGAAATTCTTCCCTGTGAGGGTGCTGAGGCGCTGGCACAGGTTGTCCAGAGAAGCTGTGGCTGCCCCATCCCTGGCAGTGTTCAAGGCCAGGTTGGACACAGGGGCTTGGAGCAAGCTGCTCTAGTGGAAGGGGTCCCTGCCCGTGGCAGGGGTTGGAACTGGGTGATCTTAAGGTCCTTTCCAACCCAAACCATTCTGTGATTCTACCTTGATTTTTTGAGAGCTATAGGGCCTATATATCTTATTTGAACTGCTCTGAAGTGGTATTAATTAGAGGACTTGAGACATGTCCCATGAGTCATCCAGCACACTCTCAACATTCCCTTCCCTTAATAGATATTAAATATTGGTGAATACATTTTTTAATCAGTTTTCCAGGTCATACATGGTTGATAGTAGCAAGAAAGAAGCCATCGGTTATATGAAGACTTCTGGGGGGAGTAATGTTTTTACTTGTATGATATATGGGTTTTTACTGGTTTGCTCTAAGCTTAGATCATTTATACAAAAATTAGTAGCTTTATTTAGGGAGATTTTTAAGAAATAGCAATGGGAAACTAAGCAAAGCTGAAAGTGTTTACTGTGGATTGTGCCTTTAAAATTAATCTTTGTAAGATTGCAAAATAGTTTCTGGGGAAATTATGAAGAGCCTGATTCTGGGAAATCTACTGATAGAACCAGATAAAACTTTGGAAGAATTATATGTGGAAGCCCAGTGTTGTCCTTTCTGGGAGGGGAGCTTAGGTGAATTTCCTGCCTCTCAACAGTTTTATGGTTCTATTAAAACTGCTTTCCTAGATTTGCAAGGTAATGTATTTATACTTTATTTGCTTATTTTCCAATCACAAGGAAAAGACTGTATGAATCATGTTAGCTTTTCTCTCTCATTTTGGAAGCACATGTGTTACATGTCTGTTCTGCATCACCCTGCATTGATTTTACATGAGTTAATCATCAGACAAAAATAAAGAAGAAGAAGAAACTGAGATAGCAATCTCTTACCACAAATACGTTCTTTGCTTCTGTGAGGCTGTCCAGGCAAGGTGAGACATGAGCTATAACTCTTCATCAGGACACTTGTTTGGTGTGCACTGCTAGTCTGTGCAAAACAAGGTGCTGTACAAGGGATAGAGAGATGAGTCAGGCTTGGGAGGCTGCTGTGAGATACCTCTCGTGTATCTTTGAGCTGGAGCATTCTGAGCATGGATCCCACACACAAAGTGTGCTTTTCGCTCTCTTTGCTGGTTCTCATTAAGCGCTGCCATTTATTTTCGTGTGTCTGCACAAATATATGGCTTTATTACTAAAGTGGTTTGTTTATCTTTGCTGCTGCTGCATTTATTTTAGCACTCATCTAAACAATTAATTAGGGAAACACTTGAGTGCCGAATATACTTCTTCAGATACCACTCAGTTGGGGTTTTTTTTATTTCCAGGAGCATCAAGCACTTAAAAAAAACCACCATCTTTTGCCTTTTTTTTTTTTTATTATTATTATTATTAACCATGCCTTTTTCCCGCTTGTTTGAAGCTTCCAAAGGCAGAGTTTTTTGCTTTGAAAGATCATGGGTCCTGTTGAGAGTTCAAAGCCAAGTAAAGATGGTGCTTAAAGTTCAAAGGCTCTGTGGAGTTGCATCTTCATCTGCATAGAATTATTTCAACCAACTAGAAAGAGAGAACAGTTGCTAGGAATTTCTTCCATTTCTTTTTTATTATTATTGTAAAACAATCTTAATTGGGGAATAAATGTGTCACTGCTAACAAGTTCAGGGAAATTGAAGCTCCTTAGATGAAACACTGATTGAAGATGTGCATGGTGTAGGAAAGATTTGACATGTGCTGTGACCCTGTGAGAGTGAAACTGTGAATGCTTGGAAATCAATACGAGGTATGTAAGGGTTTATAATGTTGAAGTCAAGGAAGAATTGGAAGTGTTTGACTGCACTGTGGACAAAATAATGTATGATGTATTCAGACAATGGATTTAGACCCAAGTTTTCAGGATGAGGAAAAGTAACACATTTCTAAGGGAAAAACTTTTTGACTAGATGAAAGTGAGCTCCTTGAAAATAGTGTGTATATTGCAGCAAATTGTGACTCAGAGTGAAAGCTTTGCCATTTCTTAGACCAGCAGAGACTGGAGCCCACTCTAAGGTGACTGGGCCAAAAGCAGTAAAATACAGGGTTGAGGGGTGTTGGGGGAAATACGGGTTTGTTGCTTCAAGTTCAGGGCACTTTGAGGCATTATTTCACTTAGAATTTCTTCCCATGCTGCTTAAGTGCCCCTTAAACCAGCTCGAATGTCTTGTATTGATTTCTTCCATTTCGTATAAGCAAACTTCTGGAGGAAGCCAGACTGTTGTGGGTTAGATGGAAGCAGCACTTTCAAGTTTTGCTCTGCTGTTACTCATGTCGATATTATTGCAGGATCTTTTTACCTCACTTCTATTTTTTAATGGTTTCTTCACAATATTCTTTTGAGCTCAGGACATTTTATTCTTTCCACTTTACAAGGAGAAGCGAGGGCACAGGGAGATGAAAGGCCAGATTGTTCAAAAGCATTTAGGCATTGAAAGATTCAGATGGGTATTGAAGAACATTACTTTCAGAAGAACTTCACCTTGTTCCTAGAAATGAATTATCCAAGGTCAGAATCTAGATTCTCTTGTAAAATTGGTAACTAAGTCTTCCAAATCCATGTAAGTGTTGAAACCAACCTGTACACCGTGTTCTTACCAAGTTACTGGGTAAGGGACAAGGTTGGGGTTTTGTTGTTCTTTTTTTAATGGTTTTCATTAAGTGTGAGCAGTAGCAATGTTTTCACCCTATGTCTTCTTTTATAACTCCTTCTCCCTGGACCTCTTCTTCTTTTGTCCCTTTGGCTTTACATACACTGTCTTTAAAAGTCACAAGCTTAGAGTTTTAGTGCTGTCAGGGCTGTGAGTGGATAAGTGGTCTTGTAATACTGAAGGAATGTGTGTTATTTAAAAAAAACTTCATCATGTCAGCTAGAACAGATAAACTGTAACTTATAAAATGCATATTAATATCATCTTTTGAATTAATACATTTATTGCTATATTTCAGGGTGTGACACAACATTCTTGTCTTGCACGTCTGTGGCAACATGGGCCACGTTGAGATTTTAGAGTCTATGGTTCCTCTTTCTAATGAGAAAGAAAAAGAAGATTCTTGTGTTCTTCCTATGAAAAAAAACTCATCTTGTATGAAATCTGTTAGTGAATGAGAGCTGGTTCACAACTGAGAAGTATAGCAATAAACCAGTAATTTAACTGGTGTTGTCTGCTGAAATTAAATAAGCTTGCAATATATTTCTGAGGAAGTTCAGCTGTGTTAGCAGGGATGTTGTGAAAGATCCGCTTAAATTCCTTCATTGCCATTTCACAGAATCACAGGCTGGCTGAGGTCGGAAGGGACCTCTGGGATTCATCTCATCCAATCCCTGCTCAAAGCTGGGTCACCTACAGCAGGTTACTCAGGGCTGTGTCCAGGGAGGATTTGACTGTCTCCAGGGATGGAGAGTCCACAAGCTGTCTGGGCAAACTGTGCCTGCATTTAATCACCCTTACAGTAAAAATTCCTTATTTTTAGGTGGAATTTCCTGTGTTTTAATTAGTGCCCATGGCCTCTTGTCCTGCCGCTGGGCACCACTGAGAAGGCTCCATCTTCTTTACTTCATCTTCATCAGGTATTTATACACATTGGTAAGATCCCCTATGCCTTTTCTTCTCCAGGCTGAACAGTCCCAGCTCTCTCAGTCTTTCTTCATGAGAGATGCTCCAGTTCCTTCATCATCTTCATGGCAGTTCACTGGGCTCCCTCCAGTACATTCACGTTATCTCTTGTACTGGGGAGCCCAAACAGGACTAGCACCCCAGATATGTCTCAGCAGGGCTGAGCAGAGGGCAAGGATCACCTCCATTGACCTGCTGGAAATGCTTTGCCTGGTGCAGCGCAGGATGCCGTTGGCATTTAACCAGTGAAAATAATCTCCCATACAGAACTGAGGCTTTTCATAGTGACAGTGCAGATATTTATAAATGGCAGTTAACTCTCAAAAATTGAAGATTTTAAAGGGGTAGTTTTATGGTAAAGCTATGCTTTTCTGAGTATTTTTCACTATAGAGTTACCTTCTAGTTGAACTAGGACTTGAGTGACTTCTCAGGAGTTGCTGTGCAATTAGAGGTTACATCAGAGCAGTGGCCTGGAAGTCTTATCAGGGAAAACCAGTCTTTTGTGATCTGAGGCATTCAAGCGAAAGAAAACACAGAAGGAAATCCAGGACTATAAGATGTGTGTGCCAGGAAGTTTGATTTGCTACTAGTGAATACTAGAGTTGGAGACTTGTATGGCTTTTGAAATGTGATTAGGGAAAGATGTGTCCCTGCCTACATTAATTTATATAAACATGATCTTTGTAGAGTCTTTGAATTGTAATACAGTGTCACACCAGTTTTCTGCTGTAAGAATGGATTCATAAGGGAGGACATCTTTATTTTTCTTTTCCTTTTTTTTAGCATCTGTGCTCTGAACCCTTTTTCTCTCCTATACCCAAAGATGCATTTAGCAGGTGGATAAACTTAGGATTTAACTTCAACGGAGAACATATTAATTCATTCCAAAGCAAATAAAGTCAAATCAGTAATTGTTATCTGGCCGAGAAAAAAAGAAAACAATGACCATCTGCTAGGAAGAAAAGAGTAAGGATTTGCATGATGAGAGAAGAAAGTGAATTGAAGATTAAGGAGAATTAGTGCAAGAATTAGAAGGAAAAGAAGAAAAGAAAGGTAAACGGGAAATGAGAAGAAGGCAGCATAAGAAATACATGATTATTTGTGTTGTAGTTTCATTTAGATTCCCCCCCCCCCCCATTCAAGATTTCTCTGTGATACAATGAATTTACATAGTGACAGGCCTTGTTTAGAATGATTTCCAATTAAAATATATTCCTTGTTCCTTCTGTATTTTGTCTATATTCTTTTCTTTATTATACAGGTGGGAAGTACAGTGACTTCCCATGGGAGACTCCTCACAGAGCCAGAGGCTGGGATAACATCTCCCCATGTTCTCCCCCTGCTGTCCTACTTACTTTACTCTTTCTTTCCAAGCGCTCTGACAGGCAGTTATTGTAAAGCCATGTGGACTGATGTGTAAGATCCCAATTATTCTCTACCCCTGAGATCTAGAAACGTGAACAGACCAAACACGAACTCAACAGCTGCTCAGCGCCTCTTTAGTGTTCTCGCTGGTGCTGATTGACTGACAGCCTTCTGTCTCACAGGGCAGGGAAAGCAGTGACTCTCCCAAAGGCTTTACACTGGGTGGGTGCCTGAAGGGTCTGGCAGAGGAGGAACATCCCAGGTTGGTGGTGTTTCCATCATGCTGTGTTAGGGTGTTGATGCGGTATTGATGTGCAGGTTTAATACAGCGGCTGCTCACCTGTATCTTAAGAGCATTTCCAGAGTTTATGTTTGGATGTATCTTATCCACCAGTCAGCCCAGACCATCACAGCTCTTCTTACATCCCAGCACTCAGCAATGGTTTCTTTAGGGACAGATTAATTGGTAATGACATGAAATTGCCTTGATGCTATGAACCTGATTTGTATGTATTTATTTACCCTGCCGCCACATATATAATCTAATTCTGCATCTGCTTTTTTTCCCTGTTGTATCACCATGTAGTGCAAATATCTAATGAATATTACCAAGCTGCAGACAGGGAAGTTGGCCCCTTTCTTCAGAAGTAAACCAAAGAGTGCCAGCATGCTGGCCATTCACTTCCCAGGCATTACACAGTCAGCAGGAGGGTTCAGGAATTTGCAAGAGCTGTCATTGTCGTGTATGAAAAAATGTACATTGAAATCCTTCAGATACTTTTACAGGTATTAGCCGTTTAAAACTGTTTAATATAAGTGCCTTATTTCAGAGAGCAAAAAAAGCAGATTCCGGCAATTTTGCCCTTGACATCTTTTCTATCTGTGTCACACTTTAGTCAAAATTTACATAATAATGGGTAGGGAAGTGTTGTGGCACACGAACCGGTGCATATTAGTTCTTAGTCGCTTTCCCAAAAGGGTTGAAAATGCAGCAGATTTAATCTAGGTCACAAAAAAAAAAAGGGAAAAAAAAAACCACACTTCCATTTTGTAGGCAGAGGACATTATTATAGAGAGCATTTGTATTCACAAGGGTATGGGAATGACAGAGTACAACTCCTCCAAAAGAGCTCCCCGGTGCAGCTGAAGGCTGACAGCAAACTAGGACTTGTGGCCAATTAACAGAAAGGCCGTCATAACTTGCAAGGCATGGAGAGAAAAAATTGAGCTCTATGGGATCATTTTTCACTGGCCATTTACAGGGCTGTTACTGGCCTGAAGCATTTGTGCTTTAATGCAATAGGGGCTGTTCGGGGCACACCAGGGCTGGTGCATTGCCACTTTGGATGTTAGCACCAGGAGGAAAAATAGAGCCCAGGGTGGAATTTGGCATGTCCTGGTTGTGAATCCTGCTTGCATATGAGTCCCTATTCAGCTAATGTATTAATACTAGAAGTGGCATCGCTATAATATGTGCTGTCATTAGAATGGCAATGCGGTTTCCTGGCTGGTGACAGGACTAGTAATACGGTTTCCATCAGGGTGCCAATTATATCAAACTATTAGCAAACCTGAGCTAATTGGGAGGCGGCATTGTTAGAGGTTGATTTCTGCAGTATATGTCAATTCTGTCAGGGATTTCTTTGGGAGTGGATCATTGCCATCAAACTCTTGAGTGACTCTATATACAGTAGAGCAAGAGAGTGGTGCAGGTACGAATCAAAAGGCATCCCTGCCTTAGACACCTTCTTTTTCTGCTCAGCACAATTATAAGGATGGTTGGATTTTTATTTCTGGAGATGTTTTTTGATTCCCTTTGTCATGATTTTCTATTTGCTATTCAGACCATTCATGTTTTAATCTGGTTTTGCATGAAGTCACCCAACCAAAATCTCTAAGACTTGAAACACCTCTCCTCATACTGGACTGGTGTTGCCCATGCAGGCTTGCTAATTACACTAAAATCTGTAATGAAGAAGAAATGGCAGACAAGGCTCCCATTGCACTGCACCAAATGTAATGGATGTGAACAAGCTTGTTTCTGAACCACACACCTGAACTCCTGTAGCAATAGGTCTTTTTCAGTGGCTTTCATGGAAGAGAATTTTTGATGTCTTCATTGGCGCTCAGCAAATGACAGTGTAGGTCATGGCGGGTTTGGTTGCAAATCACATTGTTCAGGAAAGTGTTTGTGATTTACCGAGCACGTATTTCAGCGTTCAGGTGAGCAGATGAAATGCATGACACCCTTTTAAGAGGCAGCCTTATTGAATTGCAGTGTAGCATTTAAATTTTGGTGGGGGAAGAATGAATGTAGAAATCAGGAGATGAATGTTTGGAGGGGAAAAAAAAAAAAAAGAGAAGGAAAAAGAAATCCTCCTTAATTTAAACTAGTTTGAAGTGTGCTGGATTGACAAGAAGCTACTGTCCCCATTGAGATTCCAAGCTTGTATGAAGCCAGCACCTGTTCTGCTTGCAAATGCACACACAAAAGTTAGCTTCATTCACAGAAAGAAAGAAACATAGCAGGACTTCACTCATTTAGCCTTCCAGGGCCTTCAGTCCCTTGATCTGTCAGCCCCTTAGAATTCAAACGCAGCCTTTAAAGGAATTTTCAATTCACAACATGATGACTTTGTTGATGTCCTGAATGTGAATGCATTTTGAATTGAATTAGTCTTCCAGGATTCTATTACTTGCTAAAAGAATACAGAGTTCAATCATCAGATAATCATTATAGCTGTTTTGAAGTGTTTATTTTATTAGTCTAGAAGGTAAAGCAAATTTCATACTTTTAAGTTGTTGCAGGCTTTGCAGGCACACTGATAAGCTCTTGTATTTCTATACCCTATGGTTAGGGTTCAGATACTGGCAGCAGGTGATAATATGCACAACGCAGGAGAGATCCAAACTGACAAATTTGACAGTTGAAAACTATAGAAACTCATAAATCAAACCAACGAATATGAGGATTAGAGTGGGGGGGGGGGGGGGTTTCCTCCTATATCTTTTCCCTTTTAATTCCCAAATTTTCAGCACATTTTTTTCAAGCAAATCAAAACCTCAGAGCATCTTGTAGAACAATGTGTTTTAATTCCTGTTCAGATCCAAGGGTTATTTTCTCGTATTGATGCACATGTGTAATTCCTGGTAATTTTAACCTGGGAATCAGATATTCAGTTTAGGGAGCTGTAAGAGACTTTTTTCGCACCCGAAGCAAGATGGAGGTTGCCGTATCCATTCAAGCATGAAATCCTGGCTGAGAGATTAAGCCTCTTACACAGATCCCAGTGCCGTTAACTGCCAGCAAGGACTGTGTAAGCCACATCTCTGAGTGGAGGAGAGCTTCCTTTTGTTAGTTGTTCAGAATTAGAAATGTAAACAGCTCTCACAGAGTAATTAGTCTGTGTTTGGATTGGGAGAAAGTGATAAAAATAATGACATGATGGAGCTCTCAGTCATGTGGCTGTATCTGAGCCGAGCAAAGCTGTGTCTGCTCTGCTGGGTGGATGTGAGGGGCTCACGGGTGGCTAATATGGGTCATAGAGCAGAAGCAGCATGGAAGGAGAAGTCCTATAGCAGGTCACTAACAGCTCTTTGGAAAGATCCTAGGAGGAATGGCATTATTGGAAGTTTCATGATGCAAACAGCCATTTGTTGTCATTCCAACAATGTGCACAAGCATCGTCCAGGTTTGTTGTCAGCAGAAATTCATGGATATCATGGTGTGAGTCCTCACCATTTGCTCATCTTCTTATGGTTGCTTTAGGGAAGCTGTAGCTGCATGATCCACGTGTAATCTGCTGCTGCCATCTTTGACAGTTACTCAGGTAACGTGGTTTCTAGCCATACACAGGGCTGTTCGCCCCTGTCCGTGTCTTGCTAAACAAGTTTCTGTGGAAATTAAATAAATAAAATCTCCACCACTGCTGCTAATTGGTGCCTTTGGCAGCCTGAGCAGGGGCTCGTGAATTGGATGTGTCATGGAGAATTGAATGTGTCAACTCTCTCCCAGTGGCTGGGACCTTGAGGTCTTTTTCTGGCACTAAATTTCCTTTGACAAAAGAAAAAGGAAAAAAAAAAAAAAAAAAAGAGAGAAAAAACAAGCTGAAATAAGAGATCTTTTCCCTTTTTTTTTTTCCTTTTTTTAACAAGGTGTTGAAGTTGAGCATTGTAGTGTACACATTGCGGTGTTTTCTTGTCAGATGCTTTGAGAAGTAGGGCTGGTTTCTGCCTTTGTTTCTCAGGCATCCCATTTGTTGCTATTAGACACTGTGCAGCACAGGGTGGCAGGTTTTATTCAGTCTGCTCAAGCATCTGGCAGGATAGCCATGAAGTTGTTGCTGATGTCCTTAAGGGACTGTGAGGATCTGCATGATTCATTCAGTCTTTTTTCTAGGTACAAAGAAGAAACGTCTTACGCTGTAGTAAATGCGGTTCCAAGTAGAGCACAACCCAGCTCACCAAAACACAAGAGATGTGCTGCATCGGAGGCACTGACTGGCAGCACAAGCTCCTGTTCCTTTGGTCGAGTAGATACTAACCCACATGGAGTTAAGCTGGGCTGTATTTCAGGCTGTTGGGGATCAGCAGAACCATGTCCACAACCCGATTCACCTTTGAAGTTTCCTTGAACTGGGAGGGGAGAAGTTTATCACTGTCAGGCTTTGAGTTATTTGGATGTCAGAAAAGTTTAGTTGTGGTTCAAGCTGCTGTCAAGTTTGTTGGTGATGAAGCCAAGATTATATGTGCAGGGGGATGGAGAGAGGAGGGTCGGGTTTTTCTTTTCTCATAGTAGGAAACATACTTTTTCTTTTCCAGTGCTGTCACTGATTTGTCTTTGGCAATACTGCATTTTCCTTAGGAAAATGGAGGGATGAAAGTTGTTTACTAGTTGTCTTTCAGCAGCATCCAGCTACCAGTCTTAAAGCACATATTAGCCCTGTCCTCTTACACAGGCATCTTCCCTTCCAGTATTTCTGCAGAAAGGACTGAATTTGGTCCTTTTTTCTATGGGATGTAGTACTGGGCCAAAGCGATTATACACTGAACGCATCTTCAAAGCCGACTCATGAGGGCTGCAGTGATTTGTGTCACTTGGCAGCAGGCACCTCTGGAAATTCTATAGGCTGAGCTATAAGTGTTTCCTTTGGGGCCCTCTGCACTTTTGCCTTTTTTGTTCCTCTGTGTTGTATGATTTTCTTTTTTTAGCCCATCCCTGACCTCTTCAGCAGATAGCTTCAGAATCAGGTGTCCACAACTGGTGCCAATACTCTCCTCAAACCACAGCAAACTATCTTTAGCTTTGCTGTGGGTTTTGTTTGGGCTTGTTTTTGTAGGAAGATACAAGCAAAATGAGTCCAGAGAAAGATTTTATCCATGTGTTTTTTCAGATTTGTTGCTCTGTGATCTTAGAAGTCTCCATTTTTGTCAGGGTCCAATGATCTGCCTGGAACATCTGCGTGTTTCCCATTAAGCTACTGTTTCCTCCCAGCCCTCATTCACAGAGACATTTTCCTCTTCTGTGCTATTACTTCCCAAAAATGACTAGTTAAAGGGTATTTCACAGTGTGTTTGTCGTTCAAGTGCAGTTTGACTAGTTAAAGGGTATTTCACAGCATATTCATCTTTCAAGTGCAGTTCTTTCAGGTAGTGCCAAGAATGATAAACCAGCAGATTTCAAACATCGTATTGGAATAAACCCACAGAGCTGGAATATAAAATGAACTCTCTGGACCCATGGTAGAGGACATCACAATTGCAAAGTCATGACTATTGTTTGATATCTTCCCCCCTGAATCCTCTCTCGTGATTAAAAATCTTTATGTTAAAAAACTAATAAGCCAAATGAAGAAACAACAGAAGATTGACTTTGGGGCTGGCTGGCAGGATAGATAATATGACACTGTTAAATGTCCCAAACTCGGATTTATTTCCCTTTTTCATTCCAGAGTAAAATAATTCAAATTTTCAGACTTTTCCAGTGGAAAAGGAGATTTAGAAACACAGGAAGTGCAAACCATAACAGGCTGTGGCTGTCTGTAATGCTTTTCCCTGCCAAACAGCATTCAGCTCACTGAAATAATTATTAAACCATCTCTATTGTAAACTGTGAAATTTTAAGGAACCTGTTGGCAGTATGAAAACTGTTTCTCTCAGCATTACCTGCCTGCCTGTGTATTGTATTGCATCCAAGTGCTTTTCTGCATTACGGATAAACTCACTGTATTCCAGCTGGGAATACATGATTACCTTTGCTTGTTATAAAGATAACGGTCGTCACTGGCCTGGCTGCAAAGCCATAGGGAGTGTTCACAGTGCAAAGCATAGCTTGAGCCAAACAAGAGGCAGTGAAGGGGTGTTCTGAATTCAGCCCTTCCTTCCAAAGTGTGGTACAGGCCACCTCCACACCGTTACTTAAAATGTTTGCTAGCTATCTGTGCTTTCTCCTGGGCCTCCTCTGCTATTCTGGGGACGCTGCAAGGTTGAACACAAGCAGGCACATCAGGTGGGATGTGATGTTTCACATTAGTCAACATCAGGGAGCTGATGCAACATCTTTGCTCATTGCCCAGAGGACAGATTATTTTGTCTGTGTTATACTTTGAGGAAACACCAAGGTTTGAGAGTCAGGAATTCTTCTGTCAAAACTGTTTGATTCTGAATTTCTCTGGAGTCATAACAAATCTCTGTCTGTGATTAAGAGAATAGCCTTGTTTTCTGGTTCATCAGTAAAATCTGCATCATTTTGTTTGATATGAAGCAGGTTTTTACTTCAGTAACCACTTCTGCCTCCCAACTAGCATTACCCATCGTGTTTTTCCTTTCTGCATCCCCATCTGTAGCCACATGCTCTGTAAGAGTTTTGGGGTCTCTTCTTAGTGTGACATGGCTCCAGAGCAGGGTCTATGGGACAAGGGCTGCGTTCAGCTCTGCTGTATTTCCTCTATGGACAGAGTTGCAACTCCAAGGGTTGTCATACGTCACTGATCTGCTGTGCTGGGTGGGAACTATTTAAGCATGAATTTTCCTTATGTCTATATACCTGCAGTCTTGGGTTTATGTATATAAATGTGTGAGTGGTGCTTTTTAAGTGGTTTCCCTTCCGCCGCCCCAAAGTAAAGTTGAAGTCACAAGCTGGGATGCTGCGTTAAGCATCATACATGCAACATGGATGCAAGGTCCCCCTGTAGTAAGCTCTTTGCAGATGCCCTGTGCATGCCTAGAAACAGATTTCATTGCTGTGGGACATTACAGATTGCAGCCAGTCAGATCCTGATCCTTGCTTCTTAGCCTCATGCCTGTCATGTTCTAGCTCTTCCCTGAGAATCTACTTGTGAGCCCTGTCCTGCCCTGGGGCTGGTGTTGAGCTGCCTGGATTGTATGTCCTGTGGGAAGAGTAACTTTAAATGTTTGCAGTGGAGAAAGTGGCAGCAACGTGTGTTTGCTCCCACAGACGACCTGGTTGGACCATGCTGCCAACGGGAAAACTATAGGATTAAGGCAACTGAAACTGTCTCACTGAAGTTAAGACAGATGCAGGGTGAGCAGAGCCTTACTTATGCTGTCAGCCATCAGCAGCCTCCACTACCCCACCAGTGGTGAATTCTCCTGTAGCTTATTTTTCACTCTGTAACTGAGATGAGTGTCCTACCTCCAGTCCTACCTGTTTTCATGTAGAGGGAACAAACTATAGCTCTTCTATATAAGGCCCTGTAAATAAGGTCCTGCTTTAACCTGATTTTCTGCCTGGGATGCAACAATGAATTCCTGCTGCTTGAGCTTGCCCTGTTGCTTATATTCAAAATATAATGTGGAGCCTTCAGAAAAATAGAACCTTATTTATACTGTACAAAGCCAATTGGATTTTGGTTAACAATTTCTAAGTGATTACAGTTCACTAACAATGAAGGTGTGCTATAGATGCAATGCACAGGGGGTGACATTTTATTTTAAACCATAAAAGCTTTCTTTTATTCATGTCATTCAAGCAGCCTCATGATAATTCGCATTTCCAGCTTTCATAATGTGTTGTTCAACCGCTGTTTTTTGTCCCTCCCTATTGTCCTCTCACAAATCATACTCACTAATTTCTGAAAGCTTTTCATTTCTCTCTATAGGTTGTTGTTTCGTAACATTTTATACAAGAAAAGCTGCTCTTGAGGCACAGAATGCACTGCACAATATTAAAACTTTACCTGGGGTGAGTACATTTACTTTTTGATTCTAATTATTTTATTGCCAGCAGAAAATAGCCCTTTTGCTCAAGATGCTTCCTGGTGCCCTACATGACCTTGATCTCTTCAAGGAAGGGTGGCTAACCTGATGGTCTTTCCTGTAATGGTGCCAGTCCTGTAGCAGTGGCATCATCTCAAAAGGCAGTTGCTCTTCTGTAGAAAGTCCCTTGGCTGGAAACAGTGCTGATTCCTGGTGACTTGAGGCAGTTACTGAAACACAGTGTGCATTCAATTATTTCTTTATTTAAGGGGGAGGAAGGGGGGAAAAAAAGCATATGGCAGGAAAACACTGCACTGCTGGGGCTTCTAGTCTGACAAGGGAGAGAAGAGGAAAAGACAAAATACAGCCAGCTTTGTTAAATGCAGCCTTTATCCACATGGTTTCTAAACAACCTGTGTTGGTGTGGCGGCTGCACATCAGGGTACCCTAAAGAGTGGCACCACATAGCTGCTTGCACAGTGCCATCCTGTTCCCTGTCACCACCTCTGCTCAGCAACCTGTTCTCACTGACACGCCGCACCGGTGGTTGAAACAGTTGTGGTTGTGTTGTAGAGACTGCAGCTTGTGTTATCCTGCAGATGTAAGTTACAGGCTAAAAAAGTATATCACTGGTAATTGCGTGATGGAACTCTGAAATATTCTTGTTCTAATGTATTCATTTCTTTTACTGAACATAGTCAAATACTTTGGGGATGGGAAAGGAAAAAGATAAAGAATGCGGGATATTCCCTCTTGATGTAGGGGAAGTGTTCAACGGTATGGTTGGAGTGTGTGGTTACAGCCACAAAAATAAATGCATATATACAGCACTGCATAAATAAATAGAGCACTGACTGGACTGACAGTTATATGGCCAATATCTCCCTTAGTTTGTATGTGCTGTATGTGCAATTGGGCACTATGTGTTTGAAAATTCACATCTGGCCAGCTCACTTTATACAGCTCCTGTTAGAAAAGCCACCTCATCTGTCACGAAAATGACCAAGGTAGACAAGTGTGTTGGATAGATACCCGTGAGTCCTGCTAATTCACCAAGGCAAAATGGGAGTCATTCACTAGTGATAATGCTGGAAGAGGCAGTAGGAATTCTGCAGAGGTAGGACAGCTACAAACAAATGAAAGAAAAATTGTGGCGCTTCAGATTCAAGCGATGTTTTCCAGCAGCTGCCCCTTGCAAAGGACAGTGTTGAGCTCTTACAAGTGGCGGGCTCCTCTTTTGAGGGTGTAGAGGGTGGATGTGCCATCCTCAAAGAGAAAGGAATGCTCTGACGGACAATTCCCTTTGAGACCCCTTCAGAGCTCAGGTTGAATCCTCTGGCTCTGCAACCCCAGTTGTTGATTCCCATCCCCACTGTCAGAAAATGCTGAGCCCTTGGATGAGTGTTCTCTAACCCAATTCAGCTAATATTGCACTTCACCAAACTCATTGTGTAATTGCTGTCCAAAATGCTGTGAGTCAAATGGCCATGCTGAGTGGCTGGATAGGACAGACACTTAAGTGGAAGTGGTCCCAGGCTGCTGGAGCCAGCATCCCTGAGTCCAGGTAGGCTATGGGACCCTACCCCAAAGCTCTTCCACATCACTGCCCTTGGAAGCAGAGAGGGTCCTTTTGTTTGCTCTGCTCTTCCCTGAGGCCCTCGAGCTGGTTGCTGTGTTTTGAGTGATCTCAGTTATCCCAGTGGGCGATTCAGAGGGGCAGGCTCCTTCCCTGACTTCCTCATATGTCTCTAGCTCTTTGTCATTTAAAACTTACTTTTGCAGGCTGTGATTTTCTATCCTGACTGTGAGGTTACAAACTTATCCTTTAAGGAAATAGGAAAATTACATCCCCGTGACTCTGGGGCCTGGGCTTTAAAAATATTCCTGATACTGCCAGAGATGTGAAGATTTTCCTTTGAGATAAGTTGTATACCTCCTTCTTAAAGGAACACTTCTAACAAAGAAAAGCAACTCAAATACAGATTCATTGCTTCTCTTTGAGAATGATTCGTCACATATTATGCAACAGATTCTATATTCCTATATTTTGCATGTGCTGTATGCTGACATTCAGTGTCTATGGTGATACTGCTATGCTGCATCTGTGTATTCTCAAAATAACTTCATTTCAGCACACTTTAAAGTTGTGGCACATGTGCTGAAAACACTTCAATTCATACAGGATTCTCCTGGTATGAAGTTTAGCAATTTCCATGTTGTTAGCCCTTGCCTGCTAAGCAGCTTTCACTGAAAGAGCAGGAATCAGCAGTGGATATATCCATGTGTGAAACAGTCTCAGAGCAAATGGAAGCAATCTTCTGGCAGAGTTACAGCAAGGAATGAATTTGGATCAGGTTCATTTGGGCATCCAGTGTCAGCCTGCAAGATATGGTATGTAGGAGGTTCTGCAGTAAGGCATCTGCTGGAAACAAAAGAATCCCTGCCTTCCACTTTTACTATAATACCACCATGTGTCAGATAAGAGGCATCCTTAATTAGCCCAGGAAGAAAATCCAAGGCAAAGGCAGGTGATTTATTACTGCAAGGTAAGGAATGATGGCAGAGGCAGAAGCAGGGGGCTACAGGGATGCTGCAGTGGTTGGAACTCGCCTGCATTTTACCTGCACACTTGTATAACCATCACTGCTACAGTGGCATGGAGGAAAATACGTCTGTGTTCATTAAATCATACAGACCAGATTATTTTGTCTCTTAGTATCTTCATTTCTTGAATGCAGACTTGCTTCACATGGCTCGGTAAGCAGGTTTTGGATCAGCACTGCTGAAGCCAAAAAAGTGGGGGTTTAGTGTGAAATTTATCACCCTTCCGATACTGCACATCCAGTTTAATTTAGGTAGGTATTTAAGCAAAGCCCACAGTGTTCTGTTTCTACATCTACTTTTTGTGTGGGCCTCATCCCTAATGGAGGTATAAAAACACAAGTGCTTTATCTGCTCGTTTGAGCTGCACCCTTTTAGTGGACATGAAGAAAATAAGACCAGACATAAATGATTAATACAGAATCTTGGAAGAAAATATTGCAGGGTGCCTTGCTGTTTGATTACAAGCCTTGGAATTAGTCAACATTTCCATAATTCTAAACCAATATACACCTGTTTTCCCACTGTGATGTGAAGGCACAACTTAATTTAACAGAAACCCCGCTGTGCTAAATCTCTCATTAAATACCAAGCTAGTTCTGTAATTTAAAGTTGCAGCACCACTATTTTAACTGAATTGCCTTTGTATTATAAAATTAATAAGAAGTTAATGATGCACTTTGCTGTATTCTCTCAGATACGTGTTTTTTTCACAGCGACAACAACAAAAAAGAAAGATAAAGAAGAAAAACATGTCACCAGCTGACATCTCAAGGCTTTTCTGGTTTTAATCATTTTCCTGAGGATAAAATTCATTTAAAAGATTTTTTTTTTTACACTTTTAAAAACTTTCAGCATAAGTAGGATCAAACACTGTCTTTTTCCTCATGATTAGTATAATCTCTCTGTTAGTCATAATATTCCTTGTCATACAATGGAGCTTTTATCTTTCCCCCCAAATGTGTTTAGATGCTGCTTGTTATGGTAGGATTGCTACTAGGCAGAGAAGAAGATATCCAGTGTTTGAGAAATACAGGCATATTGATATATATAATGCATATCAATGCAGTAGGGACAGTTCTGTTTACTTGGTGCTGGCATCACAAGTAGCTTTTATGTCTTGTAAATGAACAACATAAATTTCCAGATGTGTCTTTTCAGATACAGCATGCAAGCACATAGCTCATAACCTAAATCATGGGGATGTGGTTCGTATTATTCAACTTCCAGTCAGGTTTTCTTGGAACGTTTGTTTGGATTTTGTTTTAAAAGGCTGAAGGGAGAAAAGGGAAAACCTCAAATTGAATGTAATAATGATCTTAGAAATGTGCTTCTTTGGGATGAGATATAGTACTGAGGCCTTAACTGGTCTCATCTTCATTAAGGATCTCATGGCTTTGTTAGTGGTGTTTAACTTCTATTCCCTAAACAAAATAATCCAATAAATTCCACCCATCTAAATGTATTCCGTACCTTCACTTAGATGTAATAATCTTAGTTCCCCTGTGCTCTCATTTGCTGCTTAGTGAAAATTGGCTTCCATATAGAGGGCAAATCTCAAATTGCTCTATGCAGGGACTTCTTTAGCTGCCTTCATGGCACTGGCATTTTTTGTTTGTTTTAGTTTCAACATGCATTAGTTTGAAACCAGAATGTGCTCTGTTTTTCTAACTAATGAATCTTGTAGGATTTCCTGACAAGAGTTAAGTGCAGATAGGTTACAGAAGAGCACTATATATTGGCTGGATTCTTGGAGACAAATAGCCAAATAAATACATTTTTAATTTCATGCAGAAGCTATTTGAAGTCAGGAATTGATGGGAATCCATTTGTAAAATCTACGCCTAAAATCTGCCTCTTTGGAGTCTGTGTTCTGCATTTGAAGTTCAATTGATTTGACAGGGCAGCAGTTATTTGTTGCCTGTATGTATATTTTTGCATATATCCTCATAGCTAAGTTTATCACAAAAAAATAATTTACTGCCCACACTGTTTAAGCCTCAGCATTCCTATGCTTTCAATGGATTAATGGTTTATGTGGTTCTTATTTCAAGTAGGATATACATATTCCAAGTAGCAGCAAATCCTTTGTATTGAAGTTCTGGCACGAAATTAAGACCTTAGCTGTATGAATCAATTTAATTAAGAGTTTAACAATGGAGAAATGCAGTTTTGAGAAAGCTCTTAAAACTTTTAACAGCAAGGAGCAGTTTGTAAGATCCATCTTGCAAAATATTCATGGCTTCCTTTGTGCCAGATGTTGTTGAGGGAAAGACTTTTCAGTTTTTACATTATAAGAATGACTGCTGGTTTCATTGAATGTCGTTTACATGACAGGGAAACAGGACTGTCTTAGAGGATACTTTTCCTTAAGTATCCTGTGCTGGCTGGAAGGAAACCTCAGGGTCCATTTAGGGGTGTAGAATATGGAAAACTGAGTTTTAAAGAGGAACTTTGGATCAAAGGAGGGCCACAAAAATGATCAGGGGGATGAAGCTCCTCTCCTATGGAGCCAGGCTGAGAGAGTTGGAGTTGTTCAACCTGGAGAAGAGAAGGCTCCGGGGAGACTTCATTATGGTGTTTCAGTGCTTGAAAGGGGCCTATAAGAAAGATGGGGGAGAGACTTTTTAGCAGGGCCTTTTGTAACAGGACAAGGAGTGATGGGAGATTCAGGTTGGATGTGAGGAAAATTCTTTACAATGAGGGTGGTAAAATCCTGGCACAGGTTGCCCAGAGAGGTGGTGGATGCACCATCCCTGGAGACATTCAAGCCCAGGCTGGATGTGGTTCTGAGCAACCTGATCTAGTTAGAGATCAGGTTGGACTAGACGAGCTTTGAAGGTCCCTTCCAACCCAAACCATTCTATGATTCTATTATCGTTCTTCTCTTTTGGTACCCGTTCGCAGAAGGGTTTGTTCTGCCCTACACCAAGCAGACAGTCATCATCATGATGCCAGTCTGCTTTGGGGCTCCCCCTTGGCTCCACAGACCACCTCAGGCTTCACAATGAGTGTGAAACACACTCGGTCTTGCTACGTACCGTGATGTTGTTATCACATGTATCACAAGGAAGCACCATAGCCCCTTGGGGGTATGGGGCTTTAGGGTCTGTAACGTGGAAGAGAAATCTCAGCACTGTGCTGAATCGGTTTAGCAGGTTATTTAAGCTTCAGAATAATCTGTTTCAAAATGCAGGCATCTGTGACGACTTACTATGAATCCACATTCACTTTCTGATAAAATACTATTTGAACAAGGAGCAAAGAAGAAAACACATTTCTGATTTTCGCTTTACATCATGAGCTCATTTCTAATGAATACCCTGGTACACTCCTTTCTGGAGTAACGTTTTAATATCCAGTTCCCTTCTCTGCTTTAGGCCTTATGAGTTGTCAGTACTGTATGAACATTATGTAAAAATTACCTGTAATAAAGAGGTAATCATCCAATATGACTTGAATAATAGCCTGAATATGATATATCAGTGACTTTGAGAGATTTTGACAAACAGAAAGGGAATTCAAAGAGCAATTAAGTTAGTTAAGGGATTGCAGTGATTGATTTATGATGACAAATTAAACTAATTCAGTACCCATATAGCATGGCCAAATGCTGTTTAATGAAGGATCCAAAAAGTCTAGAACTGTTTAAAGGATAAAAATAACCAGATGGGAAAGTGGAGGATTCCCAGGGAGCGCTTATTCCTAGGAATTGAGCTACAAGACATTGAATGATGTTCAGAAAGTGAATCTGGCCCATTTCTTCAAAATATTATGCAAATTGAACCACTTAATGGTACATATTCCAGCTCCAAAGTGGGTTTTTATTATGCAAATACACCTCTGCCACCTCAATGCAAGTTGCACTCACTTAAATGAAAAATCAATATTTGCACTAAATTCAGGTACCTTAGTGGAGAGTTTGGGTTTGCACCTACCATTGTGTGAAACACAGAACAGATCACCAACTGATCAGCTGTAAAAAGTGACTTAGGAGCCCAGTGAAACCCCTGTAAGTAGCAGAGCTTGCAGCTTAATGGTGGAATGATGGCTGTTGTGCAGGCGTAGGGAGGGGGGAATATTGACAATGAAAATAACTTCTCTAAATTGAATTAAATTCATAATTATATTTTCCCTTTTTCTCAATGAAGAAGGGGGGCAGATTCACCTTCCTGTACCGCCTGACCATTAGGATAACTTTCCAGCATGCAGGAGAATGCAGTTCATGTCTTCTCTGGCTTGTTTGTTATAAGGATTTAGTTTGAATTGACCTTACAGAGCCTTCACCACTGGACTTGGTTGAGACTGGAGGTCACTGTTTCTCCTCTTGAAGCTGTTCCATTGTGTATGAAAATATTAAACTCTCATGGGGTTGAAAGAAATCAGGCAAAAGCAGTTGGTTGCCTAGTACTGAGGGCAGTGACTCAAGAATTGTGCTATCTGGATATGAGTCCATGCTCTAATAAGTATTTTTATTATTTGGTAAAGCTTGAAATGTTTGGAAGATGCTCTCTAAGAATAGGGAAGTACAAGAAGATCTACTGACCTGGAATACTGGGAGAAGGAGGCTAAGCATCGATCTGCCTTACTCAGGGGAGGATGATGCCACAGCCTAACCCCTGGAATATGTCAGGAGGGTGCAGAGCTGCATGGGGTATGGACATCAGTGAGCTGTTTCAGATCCCAGATGCTCACATCAGACTGTTGCTTTTCCCTGGTGTGGCAAATCTGCTGAAAAGCCAAGAGCACATTAGCCCAGCTGCAAATGCAGTTGGATGCACACTGGATTTTTTAGATAGGTCTTTTGGAGTAGTTCAAGATACTTTTTTTGCAGTATAATAATATTTGGATGGAAACTAAGTAATGCAAAATACTGGCTTAACCACAGAAAAATTCCCTAGTGTGAAGCCCATCCCCAAAAGGCCAAACTGTTCTGGTGTGTGACTTCTGATTTCCATAACTCCGGGCAGTTGAGGTCATCACTTTGCAAAGTGCCTCCAGAATTTAACATCCAACTTAGAACATCTTACTCAGCGAGGCTGGAGGATCTGTTCACAGGATATCACTTTCAAGCTGGGTACCGAGAAATCACTGACTGGAGAACCATTTGCTGTGTGCTTCAGAATGGAAAATGGAACACAATTGAGAGGCCATCGCTGGAGTACTCTAGGGTATTGCAAAGCTCACCAAGATTTAGGTGGGATGCTTAGCTAAGGATAATAGCCCAGGCACTCTCTTAAGCAGCTATTTATCCTGCTGCTGGTGTTAGCTGTTTTCTGCTGTCTGGACAGAAAGTACAGGTGCTTCAGTCAGGCTCATTAGCACCATGACACAAGCTATTAAAATTGTCTTTGTAATGAAAAACTAGTTCAGGGAGCCTTCCTAGCTGCCTGACTATTCCTACAATAGTGAAATTAGAAAGGCAAATCATAAACAATGTTGCAGGCATCAGAAAGCAACATCATTAGAGATGCCCTTGGATGCCATTTACCTGCCTCAACAGCGATGTTTGGTGCCCATGTGTTTGAGTTATGTTATTACTGAAAAGGCTGGGCTTCATGGCACATTTATAGCAGAGAGATTGTTTGTTCAGCAGTATTCTGCCATTGTGTCCAGCCCTATGAGCTGTGCTGCTTCTTCCAAAGACTTCTGTTGCGTGGCTCTGTGCATTGCCATCAAAGGGATGCAGTGATGTCTCATTTAGTGTTTGTACTCCTGTGGTGGTGCAGGAAGCTGAGGAATCCCTAGCTAGCTTTCTTCCATCTCAATCAGGTAATGAACCACACTGTTGAGATGGACCATGCTGTTATATGTGACAACATACATGATGAGAGAGAGAACGTAAGTCCTGACTTATCTGTGGTTATTAGAAACCCCATAATATGTCCTGGAAAACCAGGTGAAACTGGGTGGCTTGATTGAGCCTCCTGCTCTAGTAACACACTGGCAATTATATTCTGCCTAATTAAAAATACTCTTTGCAGACCCAGAGAGATAATTGATTTTTTGCTCTTTGTCCAGAAGGAATTATCATCTTCATCAGCTTAGTTGGAGGAGCCACTTTGTCTGCTCTTCCCCTGTGGTATGCAGAGCAATCCTTTCTCCTCTTGCCAGTCGGGTCGCTGGGGCCACTAGAAATACTTTGGATTCATTTGGGTGCAGGTACCTCTCTGGGGTACAAAGGTGTTCAACTGATTGTCATGGTAGACATCCAAAACCTGTAGGGACACTAAAATGGGCTCTGAATTCCAAACCTGAAAAGTTAAAGAAGACCCCTAACTGCAGAGCTTGTATTTCATGCTGTCAGTGTATGGAGCAAGTGATCAGCACCCTCTGAAACAGAGAGCAAATATCATTAAAGTGTTATATACCTTTTAATGGGGAAAGCAGTACCAAAATGGGCAAAGCTAATGTTTGTCTTACTTTTGGACTGGCCCATCTTTTCACTTGCAGCTTTGCTGAAATCAGTAATGGCTTTGCTCCCAGAATGTAACCTGGATATCTCCAGGAGCAGAGAGAAGCAGTCATTTGAAAAACATGCCGCCATAACTCCATTTATTAGCAAAAATAAAAGCCCATTTCCATTGCCTTGTGCCAGGGAAGTTAAAAAAGCAAAAATGGAAAAAAAATCCACCATTGAACCAAACAGTCTTAAGCAGTGGTAAACAAAATGTAGCTTCCTTTGTGGTTGATTTTTATCCAGCTGCAGCCAAATATCAAAGCGATATCAAAAGAAAGCTACCCATTAATTAATTCAGACTGGCTTCACAAAGCAAGCTGGAGCTTTTGCTGATATCTGATTCTGACAACTTCCTAATCTTCACAAGTTGTCATTAAGAGTGGCATTAAAGCAGTCTGCAGTCAATCCCAGCTCTCGCCTATTGTAACTCAGAGATGGGCTATCTCCTGTCGCAGGAGGAGGGGGGATGCGCAAGCAGGGGTTAGAATAAGCAACTTTGCTTCTTTGCAAATGGAATTTGCAATGTATCAGGGAATCTCATGAATACATTGCCTCTGTCATTCATTCTAGGAATGCTCACCCAATCCCACTTGCAACCATTACAAGTTGTAGGGAGTGGAAATTTTCTCTTCTGAAAGAGAAACACAAGGAAAAAACAGAGAGGAAAAAAAAAAAAGAAAGAAGCTGATGTCTGAAAGGAATAATTGGAAGTCTGTAATGATCTTTAAGAAAGTATGAATAGAGCCTTATTACTGTTTTCAAGATAGAGAACTTAGGATTCTGGGCTGAATAAGGTTGTGGAAAATAAGATGCTAATCAGAGGGTAAGATTAATTTTAAACTAAGAAGTACTTTAAGCAACCTAGTCTAGTAGAAGGTGTCCCTGCCCATGATAGGGGGTTGGAATTGGAAGAGGTTTAAGGTCCCTTCCAACCCAAAACATTCCGTGACTGTATGTACTGAAAGCCAGGCACCTCCATAAGTGAAGTTTGTAATTCCACTGTGAAAAAAAACAAAACACTCCCGTGTTCCTTATTGCCACCAGGATCTTTCAATGGGATTACAGCCTCATGCAGAGATGCGAGGTATGTGATACCTTTATATTTCTATTCAACTGTGAATGGCTCAAATGGTTGAAGGGAGTCTGTGTTCCAGACCACCACTTGAGCAAGTATCTGCCAGAGAGCAACTAATACTATTTTGTGGCCAATTCATGAGGATACCTTAGAGGAAAATATGCTGTGTTATTGTACAGTATGTTCATTTCCAATATTGCGAGGAATACAGAGAGGATAAATGCCTTTGTGGGAGTACCTCACCACAGCAGCATGGATATAGATGGTGCATTTATTTCCTCCAGGGACAAGCACTGCCCAAATACTATTGACAAATGGAAATTCTTTTTGATTGTGCACAGAGCTGAGGATTTACCATCATAAATAAAACTTAGATCAAGTATCAGGAAAAAACAGTATCTGTCCAATTAGAATAATCTTCTAAAGGAAACAAAGGTAAATCCCAGTCCTTACAGGCATTTGAGGTAGGAAAGGATTAGAAAATATGTGATAGCAGTAATCCTGTAGTGGCATTAAGTCATTCGAGATGAACTACTGGATTTTGTCATCTCTCATTTCTGCAGTTGCTAAGAAGTGAAAAAAATTGCTATGCTTGTGTGAATATAGAATCCTTCTATTTGTACAAAGATATACGATTAACCCGAAAATAAAGACATTGGTAAGTAAGGGCTACAGTCAGTTTAAATGCTGTGCTTATACACTTATGTCTGGATGGCTCTGAGGGTTGCTCAGGCAGGCGTGTCCCTTGCCTCTAGTGACCCTATTCACTTTGCAAAGAACGACAAGGGTTTATCCCGGTTATAGAAGTGTCCTGATAGCTAACAGCTCTCAAGTCTGGCACTTGTCTTCCTCCCTGTTGACATGACAGCCAAAAATAGAGGGTGTGACTTGGTGAAAATGTCTTTTCTGCGCCCATGCCGTCTTCCCCAGTGCATTCATTGCCTTCTGCTACCTTCATCGAAGCTGCAGCAGCCCTCAGGCTGCATTAGCCCTGCTCAGAATAAACAGCATATGCAAAGAAACCAGGAGCTCAAGACTTCCCACAGCTCCAAATGCTGCCTTTGGAGCAGGTAGGATGAATGATGTAAGAGCTTTTCGCTCAGCTGGTTTTATCAGAGGACTTTGCTGATAGCTCTGGGTGGCCTCCAGCTGTTCCACCTGAAGCCATCTCTGCAAAGAGATTTCTTTGACCTTTAGGCAAATTGTGCATAAAGATGTTACTCACGGGGCACAGCGCAGAGAAAACTTCTAAATGAGTAGAATAGCAGTATAAGGAATAAGTAAGAGAAGGCAACTTTCCACATACTGGCATTTACAGTGCCTACATGAACCATGATGGTGCTTTTTCAAGAGAATCAAGGGGCCCAGTCTGTGGAAAAATGCATTAAGGCTCGTATTTGGGGTCAGGTGTTAGTTGAGAGCTTTGCAGGTGGGTGGGGGCAGATTGATTTTGGCCTTCCTGTTCCTGATACTGTCATTTTTACTAATGAAAGCTTAATCACAGCTCAGTCCAAATACCACTGCCAGCTGGAACTGACTCATTCTTCAAAAAATATACGTTTCTGCTAATGTTGTCCATGTTTTTCCTTGTTTGTTTAACTTCCCAACCAATGAATTTAAATACATTAGAATTCCTTCAGATTAGCATCATAAATGTATATTGCATGTTTAGCATGAATAAAAAATACTTCCCTTTTCCCAAAGAAAACACTGGCAAAGTACATCAGCTATAGAGATGCAAAAAAAAAAACCTGAAAGAGAATGAGTTCATACAAGGGGTGGTTAAAAATTACATGGTTACTTAATGTGATTGTGGCTGCTCTCTGTAATTGTATGTATACACAACTAGAGGTTCATCTTTTCATGTGGACAGTGCGTGTTCGTGTATGTTTGTGGCTGGAGACTGCAATAACGTTCTGTTTTCATAGATGGATCAAATATCAAGCTATCTTTTTTTTCATTCTTTTTCCACAGCCAGATTATTTCGCCACTGCAGAGTATTGGCATAGCACTGGGAGCTTTTATTTGGATGCTGATACTGGATAGTTGTGGAAAATTCCTGTAACTTCAGCTCATGGAGAGCTTAAATAGAATTTATGAGCCATATCCTCATTTGGCGTAACATATTATGGCTCTGCTGGTTAAACAATAAAACTGTACTGCTTACCCAGCTGATCACAGTCAGGCAAGGCTGATTTTTGACATCTTCATTCACCCCTTTTCTACCTGAACGCTTTGGCTATTCCCTGCAATATTTAGAGGGGCATGTTGTTGACAAGTAGCTGGGGATTAGTCTGTGTTTGGTAACAGGGAGGAATTTGACTGCCTGACTGACTGCTGGAAGGGTGGGAATTGTGGATCAAGACTTGTATTCTGGACTCAGAACTGCTCTACACCTTTGCTAAGTGAAAACAGCAGCAGCTCCACATCATCGGTGCCAACTCTTTGTATAAATTGTACCCTTTGCTCTAATTTAAAAGGTAGAATTTCAATAGAAGTTATAATTTTGATGCTTTTGGGGTTTATTTTAGACTTACCTCAATCACACTTTTTTACCTAGATGTTTTTGCTGGTACATTGTAATGCAAATATAAAAGCTTTCCAAAAAGAACTTTAAAAAAGCTTTAGATTAAAAAATAAAATAAAATAAAATCCCCTAGCCTAGAATTTGAGTTTTGTACCTGATAATAGACTCTGCTTTCTCTCAGAAGACGGCACCAAGTGTGTTGTTCGACCAAGGTGACCTTCCGTGCTCCAGAGTCAGGCAACATTTCAGAAAGGCAGGAAAGCATAGTCAGGGGCTAAGATCTACTTAGTAAATGAACAGAAAAATCTGTGCTGTGAAACTGAAGGAGTGGTTGAGGCTGGTTTTGCTCTCTTGAGTGAAGCCCAAAAATAGAGAAGATAAGTATAAATGAGATAACATTGTAAAAGAAAGAGAGGAGCCCCTGACGAAGGCCAGGTTGGACAGAGCCTTTTGTGACATGGTTTAGTGTGAGGTGTCCCTGCTGATGGCTGGAGGGTTGGAACTGGATGAGCTTAAGGTCTTTTCCAACCCTAACTATTCTATGATTCTATGAAATGTTTCTATCACTAGTCATTCCATTTAAAGGGTTACTTCCTTAATTTCAGCTTGGCAAAGGTAAAGGATATTGCTGAGCATAATCACATGGTGTTTTCCCAGAGCATAGTTCACAGAGGAGACAGTACATGCAAGCACAGAACAGCACAAATCTTAAAATAAAACTTCTGCAAAACAAGCATTTAATATCCTGGTAGCCATGCCCTGAGTCACAGCGAGTTTGTGTTTTGCATTACAAAAGCCATTGCATGTCTTTAAAAACCTTTCATTTAAACCCAGTTTATTCACAGTCATTAGTAGCCTAAAAGAGAACTTTTTTTTTTGTTTAAGATTGTGTTTTGAGGAGAAGGAGAAGAAGGATGTAGAGGATTGCTTTGTTTTCCTCACAGGTTTCTAAAAGTCATCCTAGATGTTGATGTGGAATCAGAGGGATTTATGTAGAAAAGGAGGGGTTCATGTGGCCCAGGCTCAAACATTGAGCACCTGAAAATGGTGCCCGCAGCCTGAGCTACTTGAAGTTTTCTGTTTGGCAGCAGGAGAGGGTTTTTTAAGATGGGAACATCGTGTTGAGTCTTCACAGATTCTGAAGTCATAAATGAGAAGGGCAAACTTCTCTGAACATGCCTTCAGGAGCCAGTGCTTCCTAAGCAGGGGATTTTATTTTTGCTAGGAGAAGAAATGTGAAATATGCCTCTGCAGACCACTCAAGTAAGCACAAGCCTGTGCTTTGCTGCCTCCCCCATCTGGGATAGTTAAGGGACCTCTGTTTCATTCCCATGGTAGGCAGAAAGACTTCATAGAAGATGAGATAATAGGTAGCATGTTTTGGCTTTGCTCTAGCTCTGTTTTCCAAATGTTGGTATGGGGGAAGTGCTCTTAGATTTGAAGGAAAAGTACTTCTTTTTAAGTCTGAACCTCCTGTTGACTTCTGGAAACCAACACCCAGCTGAGAAGACGGAAGAAAGTACGGCTTCAGAACAGTTGAGTCATGTCCAGTGGGACATTGTGAGGCTTGTGTCATGCTGGGAATTGAGTCTTGGCATCATAGGTCATGCTGGGCAAATCCACCCAAGCACAAGGTTGTGTTAATTAGCTGAGATCCCCAACCCACGACAGCTTCACTAGCATTTGGTTCCTCCAGCTATCCTGGATATCTGCTTCAGGTTCTTATGTTACATCTTGAGTAGGGTGTCTGGGGAGTAACGTTGTAAAACAAAACCTGCTTGGGTGGAGTACACCTGCTCATTAATGCCTTACCTACACCTGGTGATAAAACTACAAGATGTTGGCTTGAGAGACTTGGCTTCGGTCGTGGAATAACCCCAGATAAATCATGTCTAGCCTCTGTGCCTTTTTTCCCTCCTTGTCTTCCTTTCTGCTAAAAAGAGATAGCAGCAGTAAGCACCTCGCAATGGTGTCGGAAGGAGAAATCAATTAGAGCATGAGGATCTCGGGTTTTGCTGCGGTGCAAACAGCTCGCCTGCTTCCAGTCGGATAGTCACTGTGGGCCATGCCGTGCCTCCCCACATGACACCGGGCAAGTCAATGCTTCAGTGCACTTCATTTTCCACTCGGAAATGTGGGCAGTGATTTTTGCTCCTCGCAGTTACCTTGAATGGGTGTTAAAACTCAGTCAGTTAATGTCATGGAGAGTTTTGTTGTCTTTCTGCGCCTTATCATTTTAATGCAAAGGTGGGAGAGGGGGAAATGAACACTTTGGCATGCAAACTTCAATTGGCAAAATGTCAACAAAAGTTATTGCTGCTGCAGATGAGATGGATAACTCTTGCTGTTCAAATAATATCTGATGTTTTGCTCGGATGTCTAATGGATTTGCTTTGTAAGAACGGATGATACAAAATATCCCCAAGGCATTATTCCCGACAAGATATAGAATCCCACTTAATGTCTATTTTTAGGATTCAATAGGTTCTGTAAAGGCTCATTTGTTTGAAGAGAAGCTAGTTAATCACTTTGGTTTCTGTGTGATTTTGAAGAGAGAAATTTTGGTCGTACCTTCACTTCCTTATCTCGGCTCCATTTGGCTCAAGTGTGTCCTGGAGTTGTTGCCATTTGTGTGGGTGGTAAGAAATCAAGGAATTAAATAAATGAAGTAGAACTGCTAACAGAGCAACGATAGTTATTTGTACATTAGGAAGCGAAGTTGTCACTTCTAAGACCGCCAACTTTTTCATTTCTATATGAGGGTACAGCTTCTAAAGGAGACGGCATGTTATAGCCTAATTAGTAAATGTATGGGAGGAACAGCAGGATGCAGGGCTGCCTGTGGAAGGAATCGCTGGAATATTATTATTAGTATTATTATTATTTTAAAACACAGCATTGTTTTTAGTCTCTCAAGCTAATGTTCAATTTAACTTGAATTTAAAACACGGAGTGTAGAGGATTGCAAATGACTGAGCTGGAAAGCTTCCAATAGTCATTGAATTTCAGCAGTTCCTGTGTTATCCGGTAAAAGAAACAACTTGTTTTAAGCAAGCTATATGCTTGTTTCTGTGCTCTAAATAGAAAATAATGATGTTATGCATTACTGCATGAACTATATTTGGCATCCACCAGCAATATTCATTTTCTCCTGCTTTTCTCCCTTCCTTCTTTCCTGTCTCCTTTTCCCTCTCTCTCCAGCATATGCATATATATATATGTCTGACGGTAATCTAGGATGCCAAGTAACAGACCACATTCCTCTACTACTAAAATTGTATGAATACCTAACACAGTTTAAATCCCTTAAATTGGGATTTATGAAAGGATGACAGCAAACAATCTTCTGACTATGCCATTGCTCAGGCAGCTACAGCTACTGCTTTGCATTTATTTGTGAGAGTCTATGTGATGGATGCGCATTTGTCCTCCTTTTACCTGTGAATAAACTAAGGTAAATGACTTAAACCGATAATGCGAATCCAAAGCCCTGCCTGCACCAGTAAAGCAAGTAGGACCAGAACACTGGTCTCAGTGCCAGTTAACACTTTCCTGCCCAGTGTCTGTTCATATTTGAGGAAATAAATTGAACTAGATATTGTTCCCTCTAAGCAGTATGGACAAGGGCATCCTGCTTTAAGAGGAAGGTGAAGTATAGCTGTGAAAATGGAAGCTGTGCCTCATCACTTCTCTTAAGAACCAGAGAGTGGTCCCTTGCCTCTTTTATTCACTAGTATTTATTTGGCCTCAGAAACTGTCCCCAGTTCCTGGAGAAGTTCACTGAAGCTATAGCTAGATATTGACTGTGTAATTCAAGTTAGTTTGACCCTAGAGAAGTCATTCTAAACAGTTCTTTTCAATAGGAAAATACACCTCTTTCACTTCTGGGAAACTTGTATTACTTGTGAGTCACAAGGGTTTAAAAAAGCAAAACCAGTTGGCATTAAAGTGATGTGAGAAATACGTGTAAGAGCTCCTCCAAAAGGATTCTACTGAGAAACCTGAGAGCTGAAAGCTGAAGGAGTGCGTGTAGAAGTGTCTGATCATTAGATAGTCCAGAAAAACAATGATCTCTGAAGACTCTGAAAATCATTTTGTTCTCTGGTGCTTAAGGACCATTTTTTCCTTCTTCCCCATTCTTTTGGTAGGTCAGTGCATTCCTTCCTGACTTCCAGACTCAGTGAAGGTGTTCAGGGACCTGGCAAGTAGAGGTTTGGGTTCTTCTTTTCCTTGGACTACTTGGTCTAATTAAGCTGTGCTCAGTAATTGGATCAGGAGCTTGGAGAAAACTTTAAATTCATTCCCAGACCAGGGTCAGGCAAAGAAAGTAAATTTTTGTCACCATTTTTCATGCTGATGCCTCCTTAGGGACTTTTTTTCTTCCTTGCCCTCAGCCTGTCCCAGCTGCTCCTTAATATTTTCTTCCTCTTTGGTTTTCCTACAGGTCCCAAAAAGTCTATGGATTTATAACCCTTCCCCCAAGAAGAATATTAGGATTTTATTCAGGTCTGACATTTCTTCTCTCTCCCACATCCTCTCCTGCCATTTTATAATTCTGAGATGTACAAACTGTGAAAGAAATCCCCTTTGGCTTCAACAGTGATTAATGCTAGCAAGAAGGAAGTCCCAGAGTACTATAAATGACAAGATACATGCAAGCTGTCATCATTTAATCCTACTGCAGTTAGTTTGGTTTGGATGTTACTCGAATAACCCAAGTTCTTCAAATTTACCCTTTGCTTGGGGGAAGGTTTAGCTCAATTCTCTTTTGTGTTTCCCTATGATGCTGTCTGCAAGGGTGACAGGTAAGGCACAAACTGAGCAGGAGCATGGCTAGAAACTTAGAGACGCGGCAGATGACAGGGAAGAGAGGAACGGGACAGGTCTGAAGAGGGCTACGAGCTCTAGAAATCTACTGATGGCTTTAGAGGGTTGTAGAAAGGCAATGAGAGGAATGATAAGGGGTGAGGAGTCATGGGTAATGTCCTCCATCCACATCCCCCAAACTCCCATGGTGTAAAGTCACACTCTGCTTAACTTCAGAGGACTTTTAGGAGATGGTCTTCAACTGACATACTGAGCTGTGGGAAGGTTTATGTACATTTGGGCTCCTTTCTTGCCAAGTGGTTTTCTTTCTTCAAGGCATGAGGAATGACAGGAACAAGGCACATGCAGTCTGCCACAGCAGGAATGGAGAATATAAGCTGCTAATGGATGTAGTAACAGTGTATGAAGGTGTTTTTGCAATGGGCCATAAAATAATGATTTTTCTCATAGTCTAATTATGTGGTCAGAGTTTCGGAGGCACTGAGGGCACCCACATTTCACAGACTCGGAACAGCTGCAGCAAATTGAGCCCATCAGCTCCTTCATCTTCACTGAAAGGCATTTCCTGCTTTTTAATCACCCAAGTCCTCTATAAGACAAACATACGTATGTAACAAAATACCTCTCATTGAACCAACCGATATGGATCATTTAGAGTGTTGACTGCCTTGGCCTACTAACCTTGCTTCACTTGCAGAAATTACTGCTTGCAGGAAGTCTTTAGCCTACCTAGATCAGCTGAGTGCCCATTTCTCTTCAGAAAACGAGTAGAAAGCAGGTGCCCAAAAGCCAAATATACATAAATGAGATGTAAGGCAAGGCAGTGGTGATTCAGAGCATGCTGATCCCATGCTCAGCCATGCCTGGAAACATTTCTTCCCCATTCACCCATAACACTTAAGATTACTTAAGAAGGCTTAAGATTACACCTGATTTGAAGCTCCCCTGACTAAATACAACAAGCCATAAACTGATCACCTTGTACAATGTGCAAGCACACAATAGTAATCACTGCTAATGACTCTGCTAAATGCTAGGCTGCACACACCTCCTTGTTTGGTGTTTGTTTTGTATACAGAAGGTAACATCGACTGAATAACAAGGATGCCAAGCTACAGATGGAGTTGTGGAATCATATTTGACAGGCGATTCGAGTAATCTGACAGAAATTATGACTTAATCACCATGACAGATTCCAAATTCCCAGATAGAATTCTACCCAGGTTAATCTAATTTCCTTGCAATATTTTTTGCCAGAAATAGACTCTTAGCTGGCTTGTTTTCTCTCATGCGGACATCACATGGCTTTGACAAGAATGTAAATAAGTTGTGTTATTATTGTTGAAAAGATGACTTTTGAGGCTCTAAAGCTGAGGAAGGAGCCTTTGAGAAGGTTTTGGGTTGCTCTGCTGTGTTTTCTCTAATGAAGTTATATTTACATATGGTGGGACGTACTCTGGAAAAAAAGGGAGAGTGAAGGGAGATTTAAGTAGTTAATTGTAATTCCAGGCCATGGCTGGGTCCTGCTGCTGCTCTCGACATAGCCAGTGGCCAGATTCTCATTGATTTCCGGGGGATTTACAGGATTGCATGTTTCACAACTGTTTTCTTCCCATTTGGCTCCCATCTCAGCACCACTGCTTGGGATGTGCCCAAGGAGAAGCGGTGCTGTGCTTGGCCTCAGGCTTTCTGTGGCCTCTATAACAGCTCAGGCCATGGATGGAGCCTCCCCTTTGCTGTCAGTGCTGCTGCACCCTGGGCAATGGGCATTTGCCTGCTCCTGGTTGTAAAACAGCAGCATGGTGTGTTTTGAGACCCGGGGATGGAGAGTGTGGGTAGGTCATAACATTTCTGGATGCACAACTATGTTCAATAGAGCTCTCTAAAACACTGCTGAGGAGATGCTGTTCCTTACTGCCCGTACTCCAGTCTGGTTTTGATATGCCCATGCCAGAGGAAAGTGTCCATGCTTGGAAAGAACTCGCCTGAGAGCTGTGCTGCTCTCCTTAACTATATGGTCTGAGCACAGGATGATGTTAATGTCTGTAAGTTACTTACTGCAGTTATTTTTCTTAGTTTTGCCTATTTACTAATTGCAACTGTGCATTCATAAATACCACATTTTCATAAGCAAAGGTTTCTTTAAGCACAGAAGAAAATTTTTCCTGTTTTTCTACGTGACAACATGACATACTGAGAAATCACTTACCTTGAGACCAATAAGTGTACGGCTTTGTGATGTATAGCTACAATAACAGCTTTCCGATTAAGACATGAAATCCTTCATTTCAGTAGACGACATGATTCTAGTGAGTGGCACCTAATTTGAAACAGGTTTATATCATCTATAATCTTTTGGAGGGCCTCGGAAAGCACAGCTATTTTATTATTTTATAGCCCGCAGTTATACAAGCAAGATATAAAACACACAGATTTTCTCTTTTGCTCATCGTAGAGTGAAAGGATAGTACCTCTTTAGACTTTGTCTCTGCCCCTTTAATTTTCTTATTCACTGCACACTTCTTTGAGATTCATTCTTTTTTCTTTTCTTTCCTTTCCTTTTCTGCACCTACTTTTAAATATTTTATGGGTAGAGAGCTTATAATATGTATTGTCACGGCAGTTGTCTCTAGAGGTCAGCAATGAGTTTAATAATGAGATGCGAACCAGTGACTCTGTAAAACCCATTTCAGGTTATAAATGGCATGTTTTATTGAATCTAGTGTTAAAGGTTGTTAACGTATCAATTGGTGATGGTCAGGGTTAAACAAGCTTCAACACGAGCCCTCTTATGTTAGGAAACTGTCACTAACGTATTTTCCCACCACCTTCTTCGCCGAAGCCATGTTTGTGTATCGCATCCATTTTATCATGGGTATTCTGCAGTTTAAACTCTCCAGGCCTGATCTGAATCTTGTATTAGTATTGCACCAATATAATACTGTTCAGCACAAAGGCATCACTCCTGACTTTGGCTTGCTGGTGCAAAGAGAGCATGGACCATTGGGTTTTAGCAGGAACTCCCGAAATAAGTCAAAACCCAGATGAAGCTCGCTTCTTGCTTTGTGAACAACAGATGGTTGACTTAGTGACTTAGTGTTTGTTAGGTGACACTGATCTTTATGTTGTGACCCTGGGGCTGCAAAAATAACTTTTTCACATGAATTTGGTCTAAAGTGTTTTTCTCTGGTTCAGGCGGTTTGAAAAAGTGAAAGGTTTTTAACACTGTTAGAGTTGCCTTTTTTCAAAATAACTCCACTTAGGGGCATGTAAGTGCAGCTAGAGAGAGCGCGATAGAATCTCTGCTACAAAATGTATGTAGCAATGCATTTGGTTTGGGTTTTTCTTCAGTAACCTTCACATTCCCAAATTTACAATATTCAGTTTTCTTTCTTCTATTTTCTCACCACTCATTGCTCCTCAGAGATGTCAATATATGCAACTGTCTCACGGAATACGTTACATCTTTTTCTTCTTTCCCTTTTTTGCTTGCCCAGTGGACATGCTGCATCACATTCCCATGAATTTGAAGTCTCCTGCAGTGCCCAGTGTATTGTTGATGCCAGGATAAATGTTAAGCACTAGTTAAAGAAGACAGAGTACAAGAAAAGTTCCCTTTTTTCTATAAATTAGATCGAATAAGAGTGGTGGCAGACAAGTGCTGGGCTATTAAAGACCATTTGGAAAACAAATGATTCAAAGGGAACAGAATTGTTAAAATTGAAGCGAATTTGTGCATCCTGGTGACTACATCCACCTTGTGGCTTTGCCTTTTCCTTAGGGCACAGTGGGGAGCTTTGCAAGCAGTACAAGGAATGCATTGATTCACAGGGCTGGGGAGCATTCTGAACTTTAAGTAAATCTTACAGGAACATTCACAGCAATACTTGATGTTTTCTAAAGACTCTAGCAACTGCGTCCCTGGAGGTTAAGTGGCTCCACCAAAAGCAATGCAGATTTGGTCTTCTGAGCTGCTTTGAAAGCACATTTGAAATGAGTGCATGCATGTTCTATCCTGCTCAGCTGTTTTTGTTTCCCAAAGTTTGCCATAATAGTCTTTTAAACCAGAATTGCCTCTGACATTTTCAGGCAATACTCTGTTCTGCTGCACTGAGAAATGATAGAAAAGCAGAAAGAGCATAGGTTTTTACTTGCTCACATGAAATGGTGAGGAGTTGCTGAGAAGAGAAAAGGCAGCATGTCCCTGCTGCTGCTGGAAGGTTTGTGCAGTCAAATCCCTGCAATTCTGCAGGCCCCTATGAAAGAAAATAAAAGTGGGGTTTTTTTGTGAGCTTAAACATCTCCCACGTTGAAACTCAATGTGAGGTCAGTTCTGAAGGCGTTTGTGAAACTGCCACAAAATTTCCCTGAATCCATCAGAGTGGACACGCAGCTGGCTATAACCAGTGTCCAGTTGAAAAGCCACACACTGATCAGAGGGAGCTCAACTGTTGTGTTGCTACTCCCGAAACAAAAGAAAACACCATTCATAAAATATTTGTTGGAGTTACCAATAATTCGGGGGGGGGGGGGGGGGCATCATTTAGTAATGGAAGCTGAGGACACACTGTATGGAGTGTGCCAAGGTAGATGATGCCGTGTGATGCTCAGCACAGCATGAAATCAGGGGCAGGTTTCTTTTGCAGTAAGAGTTACATGAATGGAGGAAGAGGCTGAAAAGCAAAATGCATTGGGAGTTTTTATGGAAACCAGAATTATGCCATGTTGTGAAGGAAGCTTTATGAATGAATGTATAATGCATTCTAAAAACAAAGTATAATAAACAGTTATAGGAAGTTATTATAGGAAGCGCAAGTCTGTTCCTCTTCAGTCCTGAAAGAATCAGCACGTTTTTTTAATTACAAGCAAAGTTCATTTGTCAAACTCGACTCCTCTGAGTATGTTTGAAATGCTTGCTAGCTCTTAAATTACTTGAAAATTCCATCTTGGTTTTGGCAGTAGTTGTGCTCAAGGAAAAAAAGTCGGTAAAACAGAAACCAAGCATGCCATAAACTAATGAGGGCTGTAACTTTAGAGGTCTTCTGAAACTAGATACAGCAAATTAAAGTTTTATATGAGTCCTGTGGGCCCAGTAATCTATTTTTTTTTAATCTTCCTGCTTATAAAATGTTTCTTTACCATTTTATTTTTTCTTAAAAGCCTAGAATATAGTGTTATTTTGAATTTATATCATTTCAGCATGTTTAATATTAATCATGTATCTTTTTAGCCCATCATTAGAAACATGATTCTTGATTTTTTTATGACTATCCAACCTGCCTTACTCTTTTTTATTTTCGTTTTTAGATGCATCATCCTATTCAGATGAAACCTGCAGATAGTGAAAAGTCAAATGGTATGTGTTTAATTTATTTCTGCTTAATTGTGCCTCTTTCTAAACTAAAGCGAACACTACATTGTGAGAGTTTTTGCTTTACTTCTTGTGTGGTAAAAACGGTATCAGGTAGTTTCCCTATACCTGACACGGTGGGAAGGTGTTGACCTGCTCTGAACTCCCATTTATCCTCTGCTTTAAAGAAATAAGTGTTCTGGAAAGCAGTTTTCCTTGTACCTGCTGTATGTCACAGCCTACCTCGCTACATACATCTTTCCCTTGTGTTCACTTAGCAGCGAGGTGATGTGGGAGCACCTGGTACTGATAAGATGGAGATGAAATTTTAATGGTGAAAATAAAAAATAAAAGAAACAAAACCCATTCCTGTGTTAACGAACCATGTAAGCAGCTGATGGGCCTCAAACATTTGTCTAAACTTGACTTTTAGAGAATGGTGCTGTTCTGAATCTGAGCCAAATTTAGCTTTTAATTATATGCTTGGCTCTGAATTGGGAAACCCACCTTGCAGCTCTCTGTATACTTATTCCTCTCAGCACTTGTAAAATGAATGCTATAAAGACAGTAATATTCATTCAGAATACCAGTGTACTGCCTAAGTGGATGTATATGACATGCAAAATAGATGGCATGCTAAATCTGTTAAACATGCCAGGTTTGTATATTCAAGGAAATAAGATAATCGAGTGGTAACGCAACCTGGCTGTGTGTGACTCTTTAAAAATATATACATGTGTCTATTTTGCCCCTTGATTTGTTCCTGTAATTTTCTAAAATGTATGTTAAAGATATCATCTGCCTTCTTAGATTGCAAGAGCTTCATTTTCCCACAAGGCCCACATAATCAGAGCTGGTTCCTCCAACAGGCATCTTTGCACCTCATTAATTAGTAATCAGGGCAGAAGCCGTGCACTTAGAGATCTACATACCTGCAAATGTAAATGATGATTGGGCTCTAAATCTCTCCGCAAGGCTTTTTTAAGGCTTCTCTTTTTTTTGTCTGATTGTAGTGCATCCCATTTTCAGGCTTCTCCAAGGATTATAAAGTTTGGAAGGAAATTAAAACTTCGCATTGCTCTGGGTTTCCTATTCTGACAGCTCTCTAAACAAAACTGGCCACAAATGCAGCAAATTAGAGCCATTACCCATTTGTAATAGAGTGGTGCTGTCTCATGAGCTGAGTTTTAGCAGTGATTTCTTGCTGTGTTTGAATGCTCAGAAGAGAGGCCAAGGCACCTGCATGGACAGAAGGACCAACCTTTTCAGGTCCCACTATGCTCAAGGAAAACTTTGCTGTTGGGATCCAGACTCCACTCCCTAGTATTTATTGTGCTTGCCGTAGGCACAGTTTTCCCTTAAGTACAGGAACACTGGCCTGGACCCTCTGAGCTATGCATAGCCCCTATGAATTCTTCCTTGAAAGACAAATCTCACCTCAAGTTCCTTGGCAAAATAGAAAAATAAGAGGCAATGGGCCAAAATTGGCTCTCAATAGTTACTTGTTCATTGCCTGAAGTTTTTATTCCCAAGGGATATTGAACATATTGGCAAAGCACTGTTGAGAATTGTGCAAATTCTGTATTGCTCTTAGGTCCTCACTGCTGCTGTTAGACTGGGGTTATCTCCATGGTACTCCTGCCTGCGCTGCACTATTCTTAGTGTGACAGGAAGGACTGGGTACTTTTGCGTTTCCTCGCATTTCTTTCTTATTTTGGAGAAAACACATAGATAGATCAAAGGTAGAAGTTGTCAAATTAAATGCCTTTTTATATTTAGACTCCTGGCAGGTGTAGGTACTTATGGGAGTGGTGAACTCTTCCTTTTTAATAACTGGGGAAACAGAAGGCAAACTAAAACCAAATGATGCTCCAATGTTACACCTCAGAAGGACAGGACGTAGGTGCAGGGTCCATGGAGGAGGTGAGAGCTTGCAAGCAGCTTGGAGAGCAAAAAGAGAAAGAAAAGCAGTATGGGGAATGTGAAGGCCTGTTTGGCACATGTTTCCCATATGCTTCAGGCTATACATCTGAGGAGGTATATTATCTGTGCCAAGTTTACAGCAAGTTGTAAACTGTACCTCTTCAACCAGATTGGTAAGTTCAAAGGGGAAAAGAAAGAAGGCGTGCCGAAGAATCTTGGTTTTCATGATCTGTGGTGTTTGAGCTTTTGAGGAATGCTTGGAACCCTTTGATTTCTGAGTAGTGTTTCTCAAGTTTCAAAGAGGTTGAAGAAATTCTCTTGGTCAGAATTTCCAGATAGCTTGTGGAAAGTTATGTAGGAGAGTTTGAACACTCATTACAGTTCTGAGCTTGCACATATTTGTGAAGGCTTGAGAGACCTGACCAAGTTCCACAGGGAGGATGAGAGGTCCCCTACTTCTTCATGCACAGGTTTACAACCATCATTTGCTGTGGGATAAGATGTCCCCTCCCCATTTTGAGTCCCTTGCAAGAAAGTTTGAATGAGCACCAGGACAGAATGCTCCTCCTCCATCACTGTTCTGTCCTTACATTTATGCATCGTTTCAGAAGCCTGTCCCTTAGCACAAAAGGCCAAGGCCACCTCATGGAAAATGGGAGATGGGTATGGAAGAGGCACCTTCTGCACACATTTGACTTAGTGCCTGAGCACTTCTGCAGGGTTAGGAGTTCGTTAGCTGCCTGAAGATCTGTTTCCTTCTGGATAGGAACTGGGTGGGTGCTTGATCTTGCACAATCATCTCCATACCTTCCCTACATACAGTAGCTGATGCATCTGAGTTATCTGCTTGTGCAGATGAAGCAAAGCTTAATTTGTTCCACCAAGCATCTAGCAGCTAGAGTTGATGGGGAAAGACTTTCCTTTAAATCTAATTAATTTGTCTACCCAGAAGGATTCTGGAAATGCTTTTATTGTTCAGAAATGTAATATCCCTGAAAGATTTTCAGATGATGAATTTTGCAGTGTGTCTTGATCTGATCACCTACTAGGTCTGGTCTGACCACCCTTATATAGGTGGTTAGGGTGGTTAGGTGGTAATTTCAACCTATTTACGAAGTCTTAGTTAAGGATTACCTGCCAGAAAATCATGGTTTCAAGACTTTGAAGGCTCCACTATTGCTATATTCATCCTGACTGTTAACCACTCACAGTATTTGTCTGTTTAAGCATATTTTCCCTTCTTCATGCATAGGTGGTTCCTGCACTTTAGTGCAGAAAAGCACATAAACACGTCTGTAGCAAATAATATGCTACAATTTAGCAAATACTTAGATGTGTCTTGAATCAGGATTTGAATACAGTTGATACTTTCAGACACATATCCCATGGACAGTTGTCCTGGGTTCACGACAATAGTATTTATTAAGCGGACCAAAGCTTCACCACTTCTGGGAAAATGACAAAATTCTCTATTAAAAAAAAAGGGGGGGGGGGGGGAGGTGTAGCTGAGTAATTTAAAATTTATTTCCATTTTATTAGTGAAAACTTGAAAAAAATAATTCTGAAATTCCAAGTGGCACAACTTTGCCACTTTGGAGGGAGTAATTAAATGCCATATGTTAGCGCTAACACATAGCAAAGTTGATAATTAATGCAGGCAGCTCCGGATCCAGGTGTGACTTTGACAGATTGTATGCAAGGGGTTTTTCACAGGCTTACAAATAGGGATAAAAAGTCTGTTTTCCCCCTTCCCTTCTGGATGGAAAAGAAAAACAACCCAAACACAAAAATCTACAACAACCAAAAAAACCCCTTTATGCACGATTAACTATTTCTTGATTTGCTCAAAAGAAAAGGCGACTTCTGGATGGAAAATGCACTCTGTGACTGCAGTGTTCAAATATGTATAATAATGGGTTATAATTTTGGTTTTTTCAGGACAGAATTTTGGGGTTTAGAAGAAAGAGAATGGAAGCTTGTTGAATCTTCAGGGAGATATCCCATGATTATTACAGGGTTTAATTCCTTTGTACCGTTCAGAAAACAATCTACTCCCTTATTCTCCTGGGCTAGCACAAGCAATCTAACCCAGCCTGCAAGAAGTGCTCATTTCTGAAGCAAATTGAGTAAAGCTAAAAAATTAGACCCTTCAGGATGTTGTACTGCAAGTTGGATGTAGCGCTGTCAGAAGGCAGGAGGCTCAGATTTAAAAAAGCACAGATAACCTTTGATGGCTAACTTAGCGTTCTGGATTCTGACACTATGCTTAGGCACCCAGGCTAGTGATTGCAGAGCTAGTCTTGATGGTGTTACGAGATCAATTCATTTTAAAATAGATACCAACACTGGGTTGCTGTGTTCAGGCAAAAGATTCCCACCCAAATACATCAGGCTTAGCACTGGAAGTGTCGCACTAACTGCCCTGGCAGCATAGCTAATCTGTGTTTATAATATCTTTGGGTGGATTACAGATGAACCCATAATTAGTTAATCAAGATACTGGGCAGCTTCACACCTTCCTTCATGTAACTAGAACTTCAGACCTGGCTGCTTCTGCTCCATCAGTGAGGGGTACTCAGCTACCCCATCCTGCTAGCTGCTTACACATAGTTGTATCTACTTCCTGCCCCCAGAGGTGCAAAATGGCCAGAAAGTACAATTAGGCCTAGGAGCAAGGTTAAGAAAGAATGATACCAAACGCTTGCCAAAAATATTTTCATTAATTTTATGGATTTTGAATTATTGAAACCTACCTCTGGTGTGGGAGAGAGAATTATCAAGCAGCAGCGAAATGGTTATGAGATGTGTGCATACAGACCTTTGTGCCCTGTTATCCTTCCCCCCAGCCGTCTCCTTTGCCTGCTGTCATTGCTCAAAGTGCTCACAGCTCCCAAGCTTTGTCCAGTTCCCCAGAGCTCATTTGTTGTTCCTGCAGCTGGAACTCAAGACATCCCTGTGTCACCATGTTGACCAGCTTTTGGGAGTTTACTGGAAGGTAACAGCCCTGTCTACTGTCAATAACAAGGAAGAGACTCACATGAAAAAAGCCATCCCATCTTACTGAGACAGGCAAGATCAGCTACTCTTTGGAGGAGCTCTTGGTGCTGACAGCATCCAACTGATAACATTTTAGCTGAGTCTAAAACTGGACACCTAAAGGTAGATGACTGAAGTTAGGCAAGATGGCTTTGGACTACCATCATTTCTCCGAACAGCAGCAGGTAGCACCTTTCCCAATCTCAGTGCCTTGTCTGCATGTGTTTAATGTTGAGCTCCTCATTTTAGTGTTTGGGAGCAATCAAACACACACAGGCAAATCAGCAGGCTTGTCTATCAAAAGGGAGGTTTGCTAACCTGTAAATACATTTGACTCATACTTCTTGCAGTCTGTTGTGTATTTGATTCTCAAGCCATACCTGCATGGCAGGTAAGAATTCATTTTAGAAAGAGAGAAGTGGCTGACCAGAAATGTAGAAACAAATCCAGACAGCCAGTCTTGCAGAGGTAAAAAAGCATTCCTTTTTCTACATGAGAATATGTTGTTAAAAGCTCTTTCAGCCTAATAATATCAGATGTTCTATCAGATGGAGTGAAAACTTGTCATCTTAATCCCGACAGTTGTCCCTTTAAATGTTTTTTGTGCTGGGCCCCTAGCCAAAAAAAGAGAATAGCAATTTTCTGAAGCTTCAACACTGATCAGCACTGACTAATAGCACTGAATGCAGAGCACGTCATCATATCAATATGTTTTCTGTACTCTGAGCATTCTTCATGAAATCTACATTTTGAAGATGTACAGTACACAGGAGCTGGATGTTTAATTCACTATAAAATCACCCTCAAGCTTCAAACCTGCAAATCATGTTAGTTAAATGGCATATTTATAGGTTTACTAGCGAAACTGAAGGAGGCCGGTGGGGAGGTTTTCGTCTGCTACTCTTTGGAAAATTAAAACAAAGCCTTCCTTTTGCATTTCATTTCTTTTGAATCTCCATGTGAATCTCTTTGGCTTGAATCTTTGTCCTTGCGCCTAAGCAGGACCCAAGGTACTTCCAAGGCATTTATCCAACTTGGCCAGTAGCTATTTTTAGGAGAGTTGGGATCTAGTCACCCTTAGGGTAGACCTGCACACTGTATTTCACACCTAAAATCAACCCAAATTTAAATGGCTGATACCAACTGACTCACAGGTAAAAGAGGCTCATAACACAGAGCAGAAGGCAATGCTTGGACCCATGCTTGGCACCAAGGCTTCCTCCAGCCTGACCTTGGTGTGTGGTAGGGAGAAATCCATACCTGGAAGTCCAGCTGGGTCCTCATACCCTTTCCTGCACCCTGGCCATAGTGTGTGGCTGTTGTTGAAGAGACAGGCTGGCCAGGGGCCTTTCTCCAAGAGATTACTCAAGGCAATATAGGAATTGCAGGCAGCCAAGAAACAGGCATCCTTTCACCAGCAGGTGTGACTACCTAAATTCTCTTGTGTCTGTGAGCAAGGCGAATCAGTTTGGCCATCCTTAAATTAATTGACAGCATCAGGGCCAATCATATCTTACAAATCAGATGTAAAGTTTCAGTGTAAGACATAAATATATATTTATATATACCACCTATATAAATCCCAGCTGGCAGGTCTTATCTGCAGTCCCACGTATTCAGCTCCAGATCTGTGTATAACTGGCTCATCCCATGCATTCATCATTTGTTAACCCTTTCTGGAGGGTTAACCTGCATGTGGAACCTCAATATGAAGTGTGAATGAAAATGTTGAGTCCTGAGGATTCTCTGCTGAGGAAGATTTCTTCTCCTGGGGGTTAGATTCACGCCAGTTTTCTTGCAGGCTTGTAGAGGGAGACGCTTGGATTGCAGGGGCTGGTGTCTGTTTTGGATTCTGAAAAATGCACAGTCTTGGTGTTTGCTTGCATAAAAGCCACAAATACCTTTTAAAGTCAGCAATTCTAAGGGAAAAAATCATTTCAAGCACCTCTCACGATCAATAAACATGAACCTCTTCTTTTTATTGTTGAAATTATTAAATGCACTTAAAGTGTTGAAGTATAACACAAATAAAACCCTGTGAAAATGGACGCTGTTTCTTATTCCTCAGCTGCAATTTATTCCATATGACAAACTTGCACAAATAAAGCCGAGAGAGTTGGGGAGCAAGAGAAGATTCATTATATTCTTTTTTTTTTTTTTTTTTTGTAAGCCCAGAAATGAAAATACTTCATTACAAAAATAATTTGCACAATAATAGAAATAAGTAAGTGCACTGGAGACTCTCTGGAGTAAAGCTTTCCTTCTCTCTTTGCTTCCCGCAAACTCTGACAGTCTGCTCATTAACAGTGAATTGGATTTACATGCCATTTCAAGAGAAGAAGAAAGCATTGCTGTATACAGTATTATACAGTAGCATAATAAGCACTCAGATTTTTGGTTGGAGGATTTTTTAGATGGGAGGGTGCATTTTTAAGTCTTTTCAGGGTGATTTAAATTTTTACGATCTATTCCATTTGTTACAAGAGTCCACACAGCTTTAGACCCATAAATTTGAGTTTGATTAACAGGACTGCATGTGTCCTGGTGCAGCAGTCCAGCTTTTGTGATTTTGGTGACAATGCAGGCAGGAAATAATCTACCAGTGCTTCAGGTAAAGCACCTTTTTCATGGAGTTTTGCAAACTCAGCATCCGTATGAATCAAAGGGTGTTAAAGTGATGCCCTGGAATATGCCTCGTGTCCTCCTGAAGGGGAGAGGGCTGTGCAGTCTAAAATAAAAAGCAGGGAAACTTAATGCATTTTTTGTTTCCAGAGCAGTCATTACACATCTGCCTTTCGAGTGCCATTGCATTAAGTTGGCTGAAGTTGAAAGCTCAGGTAGAAGCTGCTCTCTCAAAACATTTCTCAGGAATCTTTTTCATTAGCTCGTATCACTACACACACAACCCCTTCTTTGCCCTCACCCCGTCATGATTTCTTTCATACCGGATGGAGGTGAGGGGATTTATCTGAATTGGAGTCTATGCAAAGATGTCTTTAAAAGTCTCTCTAACAGAGGATGCTTTTTTCTTAGAAGCTGTGATGGGGAGGCATATGCAGAATGACTAAGGCAGCCAATTACTCCTTTATATAAACAGCAAGCACCACTAGAAAAAGGAGAGAGAGAAAGAAAAATGAGAGATTTCGGGTGGGGGAGGAAGGAGGGAAGGGAGGTTGTAAGTATAAAGTGTTTGCCTTAGGACTTGTCTTCAGTTACAGAGCCAGACTCACATGACTGGAGTTTGGTTTGATGTGGTAATGAAGCATTGATCACAGGAAAAAGATGAAATGGCCTTTGCTCATTCATTATTTTTATCTTCTAGCTGTGGAAGACAGAAAATTGTTCATAGGAATGGTTTCGAAGAAGTGTAATGAGAATGATATCAGGGTGATGTTTTCTCCGTTCGGCCAGATAGAAGAATGCCGAATCCTTCGGGGACCGGATGGGCTGAGCAGAGGTGAGTGTGCAGTCTGTAAAGTCTCTTTTCTTAAGTACTAATTGGGAGCTATATGTCACAGCCAAGGTAGGCACAGCCGCTGTCTGCAGCTAGAGGTTACGCTGTAATACGTCCCACGTGATGAAGGTATCCACATGAACTTTTCACAGTGGCTGAAATTATCACCTTTTATTTCCAGTGTCAGAAAGGTCTCGGTGCCAACATATTAACTTGTGTTATCGCCCTGTTTGTCAGCTGGAAAGGTTCCTTTGCACGCTGAGAAAACACCCTCAGTTTTCTGCTCTCAGAAAATCAAAGATCCTTCCCTGACCCCATTTCTGCTTTGTAGCATAAGGCCAAAAAAAGAAAAAGGACTGTAAAGACTGAAGGCATACAGGGTCATGGGAACTGGCCCACATTGTAGCACTATCTCCTCCATTCCTGTGTTTTCTATAACTATATGCAAAACATAGGTCTGCTGTAACTGAGAAACAAAGAGGTTAGCTTGAACTGAGAGCTTTGCCTAGACAAAAGTTTATGAGTTTTTAAGTCTCGTGCCTCTTTCACAACCCCAAAACCACGACAGAGGTGTTAAGCAGCACCACCAAGAGTAGTCAGGGACTACTGACCTGAACTTTGGAAACGACTGGCAGCACAGACTTCCGTAGCCTTTTGATTGCAAAAGTGCCTTTTGGGGCACTCTGAAAACACTGAAAAGAAAAATCAATGTACATTGATGACCCAGGCTGCATATTAACTCCATGGTGTATGGACCTGAAATTATTCTCAGAGAGTGAACCTTCTCAAAAAGTCAGTTCCAGGTGGTGCTGAGTGGATAAGAAAACAGTGATAGTCCTGTCTGTTGGTGTGAAGGATGCTGTGGCCACAGCCATTTAACAGCACGGGAAGTGAAATAGTTTCAAGCGTGGAGCTGTGAAAACATCACTTTTGTTTCTATAGAAAAAAAAAAGAAAAACTAGAAAGCACAGTTTATGCATTTTATTACATTTTCAAAAGGCATGGGAAAAATAATAGTACTCATTTTGCATACAGGCATAGGTATAGATGCAGATATTTTTCTTAACTTTTGAATCTACTTGTTTCCAGAAGCCTATAGCATCTGCAGTATTTTGTGCAACAAACTGTGCATGGGGGTTTTTTGTTCTGTGTGCAGCCCAGCTTCTTTAAAACACTTATAAATTTCAGGAGGGGAAGTTGCAGGTATTCCTATATTTCATGGCTCTGCATGAAAGTACTTGCTATACTGCTTCTGAATAATAAGGACTTCTTGAAAAGACACTCTGACAATAAATAGGAAGCCCCAAGAAAATGATGCACTTTCATGCGTGTTTAATCTGCATCCCAAAACTTTTGGAGCCGGGATGTAGCAGTCCCTTCAGGCAAGGAGAGCCCCGGGATCATGGCTTTTGCCTTGGGGAAGTCAGGGGGAAAGATCTGAGGTTGGTTCCTGCAGCTCAGTAATGAATGTTAACTGATGGAGTCGAGTGCTGTCATTATTTTTCTAGACCCAACACTGAGGCAAAACAAATATTTCTGATTTTTACTTGATTTAATTTTGTAAGTAGCACAGGGAAGGGGTGATGGAAGACACAGTGGGAAAGGAGCTAAGTAACTGCTGAAATAACAACATCTGAGCATCGTACGTTTTGAGCCCCAAAAAGATTTAACTGACTCCTCAGCATCACCCATCAAAGAAATGGATCTTTCCTGGGATCCATAGAAATCCCACTGCATGCTTGTTTTTATTCAACAGACATTGGGCACAGTATGAGAATAGAAAATCTAATTATGAAATCTAAGAGGGTAACTGAGATTGGTGGGGTAGTTTTGTTCTGCTGTAAATACCCATCTCATGATAATCAGAAGCTGAGATTTTAAGCCATGTCACCAGTGTATGAGGCAGGGCAGTGTTGTCTGCTCCCCAGCAGAGCGGTAGAGTTAATGTGCTGCTCTCTCTTGCTGGAGGCTGAAGATCTCAGTCCAGGTAGGTCACACAGCAGCAGTCATAGCAGAACTACCGCTGGGGTTTATTTTGGTCACAATCACGACTGATATTCTATCATGCCCACATGCATCATGCCTTGTTAAACTTGAATTGCTTTCTACACACCCATGTTCACACTTCAAAATGAGTTCAGCTGTGCCAGCCAGGTTTGCAGGCAGATGTTTATCAGCTTCACAAAACCACCACTCCATGAGAGAAGGCAAAGTGTTGGGAAAATGGTTGATATTGCAGTTGAAATGAAAAGTGCTAAGGGAGATTTGCAGTGGAGGGAGCTTGGCTGAAAAAGCACAGGGTGAAAACTGCCTCACAAAACAAGAGGGAGAATTTATGCGGTTAAGTCTTTGTAACCAATTCCAATATTTAATGAGTTTTAATTCATGTTACAGTTTCCAAGATGTTAATTCCCTTTGCCACAAACAGTGTTTGTTTTCCCAGCATCCGTCCGGATGCACTTTGCTCCTAGACACAGAAAGGTGAATGAAAAATAGTCACTGTCTTAGGAAAACACTGTCCTCACCATGCCTGAGCCTTTGGGAGCTCTCAGTGCTCACAGCAGTGTGATGGAAATACGGTCCAATAAACTCTATTTGTCATCTCTTTTCAATTGCATAACAAGTGTACACACCATGGTATCATGGACGAAAAGAGCTTGAAAAGTATATTCATTAGTATTTGTGCCAACTTTTGAGCTTTGTTAAAGGGTTCAGGCAAATAATCTTTTATTACTAGCAATTGCAAGGAATAGTTCCGGGTTACACAGCTCAGTTAGAACAGTTTTGGTTTCTGCTGGTTGGTTTTTTCTTAGTGAAGAGTAAAAAGGTTTCAGTTGACTTTTAGGCCATGTCTACACTACAACAGCAGCCTTGCCACTCTTATGGTAGCAGTCTGCTGTCAACTCCTAGGCAAGAGGTAGGGTTGTAGCGTACCACATGGCTTCAGTAGAAAGGAGAAGTCCCGTCCTGTGGTGTCAAGGGAAAATGTAACACTTTGTGATGAGTGTGATATAAGTGCTAAGGTAAAGAGAGAAACGGGCAGAGATTGAGCTGGTTGTTTCTCTCATAGTTTCTAGCCAAGAATTGGCAGAACTTTAATAAAGTCACATCCATTGCTGTCACTACTGATAATGGACTATCAGCATTTCCACTTCAAATTCCTGTTGTCAGCTGTTTGAAACTCATCTGTAAAATGAGACTAAAATAATGATACAAAGCTCCAGTGGTGAAGCAGTGTATTTTATAGAAACTGAGATGGTTTTTTTGCCACTGTTGTTCTCTCTTGCATCTAAGAAATAATTGTTGTTTCTATCTGTAACTTGTTAGATTCCAGCCAGCTTCAAGAAATAGTCACCAACCAAAAGGCATTGACTTCCAAAGGCTTGGGGATAGTCCCCGTGAAATTAGTTGGCTGGCAGAGAGTAATTCCTAGCTGTGAAAAGTATTAAAAAATAGAAATACCCTGTTGGCTATACAGATAAAGAAAATAGTGGCTCAGCAGACATGGAGGCTGGCCTTGGCTTTAGCAGGGTTCATGGGACTATCTAAAGAAGCCTTGCCACTGCCTATACTATATTCACTATTCAAAGAGAAGGATTCAGCCTGCAGGGTTGTTTAATCCAGCACTTTTTCTGAAGAGCTAAGTATGCTTTAAAGAAATTCATGATTGTGATATCATGTGCTAAGCTTCATTATCATGAAAAAGCAGAAGTGAACTGCCTCAGATGATTAAGATTTTAAATCACTTATTGTAAAGGGCTTAAGGAAACTTGCAGACCTGCTGACTCCTAGCACTATGTAGAGTCTACAGTGACCACAGATGCCAACACAGACAGCCATGCAATGATAGCTGGAGTGCACAAAAATAGCCAGAAATACCGAGGTTTGATTTGTAGCTGTGCCAGTGATGTGCTGTATTGACTGTGAGTTGGTCTCTCATCATCTCTCTTTTGTCCCATTCCTTAAAATAAGGATAGCAATGCTCCTCCACCTTTGTAAAATGCTTTTTTTTAGATCAGTGGATCAGTATGTCTGTATCACTCAAGGAATTATTGCCATCCATAATGATGATAAAAAAATCCTCTTATCACAGGAACACCACACAGCAAATTATTCCGCTGTATTGCTAAGTGAAGATTTATATAACAGATACCAGAAAGAAGTCAACTGGGTTAATAGCATGCACTGAAAAAACCTGCTAGTAACTTGTACAGATGGTTGGATATACCATGAAAACTGTGGAAAGGCTCAAAATGCATATTTCTACATCTTCTAGGCTCCTGATTATATGATTTTTTTAACAAAACATCACTAGGCACATGGGACAAGTGAATATTTCTGCAGACATTGATTACAATGATTTTTTTCTTTCTTTCTTTGCTTTAATAGGAAGATTTCATTTAGAAATGGCATGAAGAGTAATACCATGAGAGCTATACCATGGTCAGGCAATTTAATTTCATTAAAATCCATTCATAACTTTCAGATTCTGTGTTTTTCTTGATTAATTAATAAAAGAAAATGAGTATTTCTATCATAATTAATTGCAGTGAAGGGTAGATGAGGAGGTTTTATGACTGTTTGTTTTTCCTTATGGGTACTTATTGCTCCTTTCTTAGCTAAAGTAATGTGAAGTGTCAGCCATGGGAACAGCCTGGATTAGGGGCCACTTTCTGGCTTGTGTATCAGTAAGTGATGGAAAACAAGGACAGTGGAAGTGCTGTGTCCTTGGTAGCTCTTCAGAAGCACTTCCACGTCTTATTTCTTCTTCTGTAATGTGGTAACATTTTAAGTTTTTTCCAATCATTATGGCACATTTAATTTTCTTTTTCCCCTGCTGAGAGTCTTTTGAAGCTGGGAAGGCAAAACACATCCAAGTGACCAGTGTCTCTGCTGGCCTTTGGCCAGTAGCTACATCTCAGATTTCCATTACTGCAGCTTTGCAGCAATCCCTCCCCAGAGGGAAGTCTGAAATGAAATCATTTACAAGAGTTTTTATTCCAGCAAGAGGGTCATCGAGGCACTGTTAGAGGATGTGGTCTTTGGTTCCTGTTTGAGTCTCGGTTTGTGTGAATTCCGCTTACTGAAGGCTGTGCTTTGCAGCGTGGTTAATTGACTGTCCAATTAGAAATGCTTCGAGGGAACCATGAACTTCAGGAAATTTAAAATCTATAATCTGTCATCTGGTCAATAGTCAAGAGAAGTGAGTAAAGCGGAAGAACTGAGGCATGTTTACAGGACGTGCCTCTCGTTACCTTTATGGGTCTGATATGCATAAAGAGCTTCACTGTGACTTTTGCAAAATGATGCGCTTTGGGCTGAGTTGTTGCACTTGGTCTCAGACCTGTCATTGTGTGTCTTAAGCAATGCCTAATGACCAAATGTCTGTACAATAAACAATTTGATGTCTTCATTTGGAGCTGAAATGTGTTTTAACCACTGAGACAGATTTTTGTGTGATGTCTTCATTAGAAGGCTGTTTCCCAGGCTGTTCCTTCCTTCAGACTGTGCTACATTAACACAGCATAGAGTAGGGAATGTCTGCTTTGCAACCTCAGCTAGAAATACTTTAACACAACTAGAGCTTATTTTTATCATGCTTCAATTTCCATAGCTTTTTATTTGAGCCTTATCTTTTCTTTAAAGAGAGGCTTTCATCTCAGAGGATCCCAAATACTTCTTGCAGGAGTATTTTGGCAGCTTTTCACTATTGTTTCTTAACAGAAATGGAAGAAAAACCTTATTTACGATGAACCATTTACACTACCAGCTGCGCAGCCACCATACGTAGTACTGCGATGCCCAGATGACTTTGAAAATCTCTTGAGCCTCCTTTTGTGCCAAAAGGGTCACTGTGCATTTATTTTCTTTATAATTGATTACATCTGCCTTTCTTTCATCTCCAGAACTTTAAAGCATTGGTTTTAAACTTCCATTTTTAACTCTAGGCCTGATTTAAACATGTCTAGGGCTTTTGCATCTCCCTTCAGCTTCACTGAGGGTTTGGGAGCTTTAACATCTCTGGTAGACAATGGTAGTTTTATGTGGGAGGTTTCTTGTGTAGGTGTGAAATCAGACCCCTTCCCTTGAGGCTTCCATAGTTGAAAATGTTCTACTTCACTTCAGGCTCGCAAGTATTGATGTTGTGTTAGACTGTGCATGACCTGCTGACTGAACGTTTCAAAACAGTCTATGAAAGCCTGAGATGAGAAGGATCAAGTGAAGTGGGAGCTGAAATGGGGCAATGCTGAGCTTTTTTAAATATTTCAAATAGTTAAGTTGCTTGAGCAGGAAGCCCAAGGTTTGGGATGGCACAGGTTGAGGAGGGAGCTTGACAAATTCATGCTTTCTTCAAGATTCCCTTTCAGTTGGATGGAAGTAAGGACCAACACTGTGAGTTTAGATGTTCTCTCAGCCAAGATGGTGAATGTGACAATGTGCTCCGAAGCATCTTTGGTGACAGGGCTCCGATTGTGCCTGCAGGAAGAAATCAATTCAAGCAGCCTTTCCCAAGTCAATCATCTATCTGTTGCAGGGGATGAGAAGGCAGCCTTGGAGAAACAACTCAAACTCTTAAGCCTCCTTTCTCCCTCCCTTTTTGTCTCTGGTAGTGATCCCTGACATTTTGAAACCAGAAGCGATAAATAATTGCAAGGTGACTTGCAGGTTGGCTGTATTTACAAAAGGGGTTTTATTTTTCTGTTGTGGTTAGGTAGCTGGTGATACAAAACAAAGCAATTTCAAGGCATTACCTATAGAAATATCCCTCTCTCCGTGTTTTCTCTCTCAAATTGCTCCATAGCTCCAGTAAGAAGGGAGTAATTGAAATATCAGGACTCAGTATGGTAGAACAGAAATAGTTTGCTTGCAGCTATTGGTCCAGAAGACCTCGGCCCACAGCACTACAATGAGTGCACTGTTTCATAAGATGAGGTAAGAGGCCATGAAAATCTTCCTTGTTTCCTTGCACCACGAGGCATGAAATGTGATTAGTCTTGTCCTCGTATAATTGTGATTTACAGTCTTAAGCTGGCAGTATGTTCCCGAAAGACCACCTGTATTCATGAGATACTGCGAGTGCAAGTATGCTGAAAAGGGTTTTCCCAAACCCTCAGAAACTGCCTCAACAAGAGTACAGGATGGTTCAGGCAGAGCTCATCTGGCTTAAACAACAGAAATCCAGTGTCCTTAGACACCAACTTCTGATTAAATTCCAGGTGCCCAGCAAAACTGCCCTCCTAAAGTGTATATGTACCCTATATAGGAAGATAAAGGTGCTGCCATTGACTGTAGCACAGAATACAGGCATCTCACCAGTACAGCTTTTCTGAATATCTAAATTTTATATGGAAGTTGAGTGATGGAGTTAAGTGGACTGAACCCTATGATATAGGCTTAGCTCCCCTCTGGTGTGGCAGTCTGGTCATGAAGGAAAGGGTCCCATGGTTCACACATAATAAAATATATAGGATCCCATGGTTCACACATAATGAAATATATGTGCACACATAATAAGTATACAAATTTTGTGTGTGAGTGTCCAGGTTTGGTAGCTGTAAAAATAACCCTTGAGTGCAAATATGTGTAACAAGGTAGAAAGATGGTTAAATTAGCTAGAGTTTATTTGGGATGCTGATGATTGCAACTGAAGGTCTAGGTTTTCAAATAATTTGGAAATAAGGTTGTCTACTGATATTTCGCCATGGTTATTGAGTCAAATAGGGTATTTACTGTGCAAATGGCCACTGTCCATCGGTGGGAAATGGCCTGCCGACCGGACGTAACAAGGGGATCTAACCTTGTAGCCTCTGGCTGGCAAAGCTTAATTAAAATGCAGTCCCCTCTTCTCTGTGGAATGCTGTTTCCAAATGCTCATATTCAAGCTGCATAACCTCATTCATCAGGCATTCCCCTTGCCTGGAGAACAACTCTCTGTCAAATGGGTAGTTCACTAAATGGCACTTTACAGAGATCTGCTATGAAGGTCTTTGCCTCCACGACAAAGACAGCGGGATCCATGCAAATGGCTTTGGGCTGGGGAATGAGAAGGGAGGTTTTGCAGTAGTTTTGGGCACTGAAAGGCCCCAGCTACTGAGCTTTGTGGTTAAAAAGAGAAAAAGCTTAAGGGAGGGGAGAAAGAGTCTGCTTTATCTTGAAGGGAGTGCAGCTTTATTTCTCTGCTGATGCACATTCCTTTTGAGACCTGCTAATTGCAACATCTCTCAGTAAGTTACTTACAGCAGTACTGCTGGGTAGAAATTGTGATAAATGCATAAACTGTGTCTTATTGATTTTTGTTGACATTTTACATGCTTCTTATGCATTCAAAACCTCTGTTCAGTAATTGTCACTATGGTACACACTCCTGGATAATGAGAGCGAAAGAAGTGAATGAAGCAGTTTCTTGACCATTATAAAGAATATTATTCAGGGCTCTGTATGGGGTTTCTTGCTGCCCTCCAGTATATCTCTGTTTGTGCTCATCCCCCATTGAATTTGCAAGATGAGCAATGAAAAGCCTTGGTGTTATTTCCTCTGTTAATGATGATAACAGAAATGTTATAGAGATTACTTTGAGACTGATGGTAAATTTGGGCCTCTTTAATTTTAGTGCACAGCAGCAATATGGAATCTAGCAGAGGTACTGTAGTTTATTTACCCTTATACTGCACATTTTGTCAAGATTGCTGTACAGAAAGCTGTTTTGTTACATCATTTGCTTTGACAGAAATTTGTTGCTGAATAAGAATAGTATAGCAACACGTCGTGTGGCTAAACACCAGTAAGTCTTCACCAGCTGTTACATTACCTAAGAAATACATAGAGTTACAACAATGCCGTGGAGTTTGTGTAAAAGAATTCTGACTTCTGATTTTATGATGCTCACCTGTCAGAGGTACATAAGCAGCGTAGGTTCTTTTGTATCAAGGGCCTCTACATTAAAGAGAAAAAAAAATACAGTACTGCATGATGCAAAAATGCATTGACTTTATTTTCATGACTAGATGTAGTGCTTTTGGGTAATGATCAGGCATTGCTTTCTCTTACTGTTGTTTGATTAAGATGTGAATACAGTCTTGACTTGATAATCTCACCAGATACACATGGAGCAAAAAAAGGAAAGGTATTTTATGCCTCAAATTGATTTACATAAACCAAACAATCTGTTGCTTGTTGGATTGCAAAATGGTTTATTTTGCCCATTGGCCACAGGGGCAACAATATTGTATTTTTGATGCCAGAATGTAGCTTTCATGCATTAGCTCTAAAATGACAATATGCTTTAGCCTCTCAGTGCTTAGATTTGCTTCATTTGGAAATCTTTTAAGTAGTAATAATAATAATGTTTTGAGGAAATTGAGTGGAACACTAAATTATTCTCTGAAACCTAAGTTCAAACTGTGCAAGGCTAAGGGAGCTGAAAATCAATGCACTTTTAAAGTCATTAGAGATCACAAGTGAAATAAGTCTGTGTTGCTTTAGCTAAGCTTTTAGTGTGCCATGGTATTATTACAAAATCAGCCTGAATCTGCATTAATTTCACAGTCTTTTTCTTTAAGATGCCCAGGGGTGCATGAAGAATAAAATGTAAATCTCAGAAGGCAATGTTTTTATTAGTCGAAAGGGCAGTGAGTCATGCACTGAAAAAGCTGACCTGTACCATGCCCAGTGCAGGTATGACTGACAATAGTAAAAGGCTGGAAAAATAGCCTATGCTTTAGCCTACTGGCTTTTCATGATTTAAAAGGCTGAGGAGGAAAAAAAAGGTAATTTTCAGTTTATTTGTGCACGTAGCTTCAGAATTGTTCAAGCTGGGGTTGGCTTTCATTGATCAAAGAATTAAACTTGCACCTAGAACTCAGAGAAACAAAAATCATAAATATTTTTATTTTTAATCTGTTATTTTCTTAAATGTTGAGGTTCCACCTACATTACTGAATTTTGTCTGAGTCTTTTCACACTTAGTAGCAGGCTGCACAGTGGAGTTTTTCTCATCCTTATTTGTATGGTTGTTCTTGGTGCAGCACGGAAATATGTGGCATTATGGACTCCTTTATTAAATTCCCAGTTCAGCTGTCAGTGATGCCAGTCATTTATTCACTATCCACAATTTACCTGCACAAAAGCCATAGCAAGCAATTGTTAATGCATGGTCTGAATAGACTTAACTATGCAATCCAAAGGCTACATAAAAGCCTTCTTTATTTCAAACCCTGTGGCTAAAGAATGAAAACAAGAAAATAAAATGAAAAAAAAGGGGAACAAAATAAAAAAACCTTTCACCCATCCCCACCTTATTTTTTTTCTTTCATCTATGGTCAGATTAGCAAGTCAGCACTGTCGATAAATAAACTAGAGAAGTTGTTTATTTTTATGTACTACTGAGAACAGTGTCGTCTTGTGGCCGTTCTCGTAGACTGTGTTGGTTTAACAAGCGTCCAACCCTTTTGTCTTGTTGTTTTTTGTCTTTCCTGCTCCCTGTCCCCTTGTTCCCACAGGCTGTGCGTTTGTCACATTTTCTACAAGGGCAATGGCACAGAATGCAATCAAAGCCATGCACCAGTCTCAGACCATGGAGGTACAGTACTGTATCATTTGCCCTTTCTTTGTTTTCTTTGTGCAAATGATTGCGAATGGTAAAGCCATGCTCTCCTGGATCAGATCAGACACATGACAATCACAGATTTAAACTTTTTACCAACTCACTCTACCTGTCTTTGGAAAGCTTGTTTTTCCTTAATGACCTGAAAGCGCACAATAACGTTGCTGTGTGGTATCCAAACACAGCTCTTGATTCTGTTTTCAGTGGCATTCAGCAGAGAATAAAAATGCTGTGAATACCGCTCCTCAGTCATACTCAGAGAATATCTGATGAGTAAATTGTCTTTAATTTTAACACACACACCCCCCCCGAAGAAAAATCTCAAGTTCCTTTTAAATAGATTTTTAAGTGTTGTGGTTTGCACTGCTCTGACAAAAAGCTCAAGAGGTTTAACCTGGCCATGCTGAGTTACTAGTGCATGCGTTTTTCTGCAAATAGAATCTCTTTTTAAGTTAATATAATTTCTCCTCCTTCATGTAGCCAATAAAAATGCTAATGATGACAGAGCATATCAAAGTGTGGCACTTCCTGCAGAGCACCGTCGTGGCTGGCTCCTCACAAGCAACGCTCTTTATTTCCTTCCAAACTGCCTCTACGGCCTCGTATTTTATCACGACGAGCAACAGGAAACTTTAAACCTGTTCACTTAATGTGACTATAGCTGCAGGCGAACAGGACATTCATTGGAGTGGTTATCGAATGCCACGGCTTGTCTGGCAATCTCAAAACTTTTTTCAGTCTGTGATTTTTGTCATGGTCTCTCAGAATTTTGCACAAAAAACCCGCACAAGTATGAAGTCTTTACTTACTCTGGATCTTGTAGCTAATCATTGGAGAGTGCATGTTATACTGTATTATGTATACTGTATCTTTGTGTAGTGATGATTTTTCTCAGAGGTGGCATTGATGTTATGTGCACTTGTTTCTTTTTTTTTTTTTCTTTGATTTTTCCACCAGGACCTTTCCATTTTATTTTATCTTTTATTTTTCTCAGTGATTTTTCTTTGCAATGCTCTAGTCTCCCAAAGCATGCTGGGTGCTAAACAATCATTATTGCGTCATGTCGTTGAGCTGCTTTGTGTAATGAGCCAAGGGGGGACACCAAGGGTGGGAGGGTGGATAGAGGAGAACAAGAAAAAGCTAAGAATCAAGCCAGTGCATGAAAATGTCACTAACTGTTTCCTGTATACTACAAGTAATGATATCGGCATTGCAAAGCTATTGTCTTTCCAAACATCACATTTGAATTTGGTTGAGCTTGTTTTATAATTGATGTGTTTTCTTTTCAGTGCAATGCATTTTTAGACCCTGAGTATACAGTTTTAGATGAGAATGTGCCAATGAGATGAGAATAATTGAAATGATCTTTACTAGAAAGCTGCTGTTACACAGTCTATGCAGTCTGACAGTATATTGTGAAAAAACGGACACTTTGAGTCTCTGCAATAATACTCGTAGTAATTTGTCTGCCATGCACTGCTCCATTAATTCAGACCTATATGTTTTGCTGGATTTGATTCCAAGTGAAAAGGAAATGTTTATTGGTAATACTGTGTTTTACCTATATTTTCCATGTGTTTTAATGTATTTTTCTGCCTAGCAAAATGAATTTTGCACAGCTCTGCTTCAGAAGATGGTAAAATTAAAGAGATATTACCTCCCAGACAAATTCTCTCATTCTTCTGTCATATGCAGTACTCCAAAAGAGTCTGCATTTTGATGTTATACTATTGTTGACATTAGTTCTATAAGATAGCTACTCTAGATCAAAATGCTTCTCAACACCTTTAGAGACATCAGCAATGAGATCTCCAAATTGGCCAGGTGATTCCAAATAGTTTGCACTGTAAGCATTTGGGTCTTTGTGCCAGTTCAGCATGGGCTTAGAGCCCCTTCTTGGAGACAAGCAGTTCACCCTCCAGCTCCATGGGTGAGGGACTCAATAGAGTCTGTACATCATGTCTTGACGACACAGAGGAAAATATGAAGGCAGCACCAGCTGTTGGAAAGAAAACGGCACTGAATGGCATGGAGATACCAAGCCATTAAATGAGGAAGGGAGATGCACCTTGTGTATGGGCTGGAAGCTTCCTCTCAAGATAGAAAATAGAACAGCATAAAACCAAAGTCACCCTTTAAGGGAAAAAAAGAAAAAAATTTGCTCACTTTTGCCAATACTCTCCTAGTAAAAAGTTAATTCGGGTTATCTAGCGTTAAATCTCGACTCTCAACCTGAACCAGTGGTCCTTGACACTTTTGTTTCATGGGTTTTTTGCAAACAAAAGTGGGCTGGGGACAACATGTAGTACACAATTACATTTCAACCCAGTTACTGCAGAGGGTTTTTTTTCTGATTTCATTATTTTCAGTTCTTTGGCACACATCATTGACCAAGATGAATTTTCAAAGAAAAAACAATGGGGATGTTAAATACAGATGAACATGTCTCACAGAATAATGAATTCTCTTATTACTCTTTCCACCTGACTTTCTGACCTGGTTAAATCAACTGATTTTAAAAACATAATTGCTGCTCTACAGTTTTTGCTCTTCTGTCTCATTTCTGTGGAGGTTTTTTTGTTTGTCTGAGGCATTCAAATGCAGCACCAGTAGAAGACACTAATTTGTTGTCACGGAGTAAATTTGATGCAACAATAACAATCCTTTTCTTATAGAGAGCCAGTTGCTACATATAATTTCAGTCTTCAGAATGTTTGCTTTCTTGAAAATGATGAAGTGATGAAATATAGAACAGGCAGCGAAAAAATGAATTATAGATTCATAAATTGCAGAGATATTGTTTTTATACAATTTACTGACATTTAAGCATTCATAAATAAGATGTCAGCTGTAGTGTTGAGTGCTGAGCTGCTGAATCAAGAACTAGAATAGCCATATAATCTTTCTTCCTTTGAAATTAATTTCTGTTTCTTTGGAAGTACACTTGGTTCTCCTGTACACCCAGGTAGAAGTCAGAAAGTTCTGGTTGGTATTAGCTGTGTGCTACCAAACCTCATATTAAATAGAAACAGCTTGAATTTTTTACTGGCAAAACCAGAAGAACTTCTTTCACACCCTTTACCACCTCCATCCTTTTTCTTCCTTTTTTTAAGGGGTCTCTTGGTTTTAATATTAGTATAAAAATCACTAGGGAGAGGTAATTGTGTAACAAGCCACCTCCTTCATAATCTTTATTTGACTGCTGGAGTGGCACGTATCTCCTTTCTTCCTCGCTGAAACATGGAAAGACATTTTTACAATGAATTGCATGGGAAGGGCGTTGGAGGTGGAATAATGAATCACAAGTAGTGATTTTTCTAAGATAATTCTAAAGGAATGGCATTGATGGGAGATCTTTATACGAGAGATATTATTATTGTGGTTTATTTCATCATTTCATCTGTTGATTGTGAATGTTCTTATCATTCTTCTTCGTGTGAAGTTCCTCAGAGAAAAGGTACACAGCTGCTTTTTCTAAGAAATAGAGGGCAGGACCTTTCCTGAAGATGTTCACAGTGTTGTGAGAGCAGCCATGGGAAGAGATTAAGCATAACCCTGCTCCACATCCCATGCTATACACTTTGGCTAAACCACTGCTGTGTTTCTGGGGCTTGAGTCACCTTTCACTCCTGCCATTGTGTTCAGATTGAAGTTAGACAAGAATTAGTATAACAAAGCGTTGTGGGTGGAGGGAAGTTATTCATTGGATCCTGTGAAGTTGGAAAAGAGTATGAAATGGATTGACAGTTTCTGTGACTCACAAAATGCTTGAATTAATTTGAAGAACTGAATCATTGCAGTATATAGTTTGCTCCCTTGATGTGAAGAAATGAACACTTGAAAGGTTAAAATATGGAAAAATTTTAAAAAGGAAAAAAAATAGAATGAAAGCAAGAGACGTCTTTTATATTCGTGTCTCGTTCTCTCAGTGACTTTGCCCAGGAATACCCAATTTGAAGTCCAAGGGAAATATCCAGCTTACCTCAAAAGCCCTTCTGGTCCATGACCTCCTGCTTCTTCTCAAGGGTCCCTCAGGCATGGGTGAGGAGTAGGCTGCAGACCAGATCTCTAGTTCTTTCTTACAGCTTCCCTGTTTCCTAAGATGTCTTACAGCCCTCCCGTATCATGTAACAAGAGGCCCATAGAAGTGATAGAAGAAATTGTGTCAATCAGGAATGGGCTGCTATCACCAGAACTAGTCATTTTTGGTTTGCATCCTGCTCTTTGTTCACATCTCAAGGGTGCTTGATGCAAAGCATGCCTGGGAGCAGACCGCAGGTGGGTGAATTGTCCTAGCAGCATCACCCTTTGTGCTCGCTTCGGACTGGGGGTCCTTGATACGAAAAGGACCAGTGACCTGCTGATGATGGGCACTGGACTAAATCTGTTGCTCACAGTCTATTTACATGAGATACACAAGCCAGCTGCACCGAGCTTGACCGCACAGCCAGACCATGGTGTCAGGGCGGTGTTGGCTGTGTGGTCCCTGGCATCAGGGAGGTTGGATGCCTCTCCCTTTGGCGATGCCTTGAAAACAGACTGCAGATAAAGCATCACGTCCATCTCATCAGCTGTGAAGCTTAATTAAAGAGGACTGGTACACTTTGCTGTCTCTGGCAGCAATTTTGATAGCTGGAAGGGAAAGAGAGCCTGAGGAAAGGTGCTTTGTGAAAAGAACTGGGGAATCAATAATTTCTCCATAGCTTTTTTTTCTAAGAAGCTGAAAATCTTAGTCCTTGAGGTATGCGAATCACAAAGAGAGGGTGAGCGATCAGGTCATGCCATTGCCGGTGGCCCTATGGGACACGGCTGAGCACACGATGTGAGGGTGACTTGGTGTGATTTAACGCTTCTGTCTTTCCCCATCTGTTTAACCACAGGGCTGCTCTTCGCCAATCGTGGTGAAGTTTGCTGATACCCAAAAGGACAAGGAGCAGCGGCGTTTGCAGCAGCAGTTGGCACAGCAGATGCAACAGCTCAATACTGCCACTTGGGGAAACCTCACAGGTCTTGGAGGACTCACACCACAGTATCTAGCTGTAAGTTCATTTCGGACGCAGTGGTTGTATTATACTGTATTTATTTTAGAAACACAGTAAATCAGCTATAAACTATATATAAACTCCCTGCAATAAATTGCTAAGTCCTCCAGGATATGTAGAATGTCTTCTATATAAAAAACTCTGTATGTTTATCATATGGTCTAAAATAAATACCAAGGAATAGAAATTGAATAAACCTTTCAAGATGTGTCAGTGCTGTCCAAGACAAGCATTTAAAGTTGACTCGTGGTGCAAAATAAAGTTTTATTCCATTAGTTTTATTGTTCTTTTGAATGTTAGAGTCTGGTTTTTATAGCTGGAATAAAATTTTAAGTTCTTGCTTAAGGGAGGACACATAGGCAGCTGAACACTGTTAAGGCCATATCTATATGGTGCAGCTTCGAAACTAGAATGTTGTGGCCGAATCTCCCAGTTTTCCACATTTTCGTTTGGAAATGGTCCTGTCAATGCTGAGCACGCATGGTTCACACTACCTCATACAGAAAGTGAAGATGGCAGGGGAAAGCCGGTTGTTTTCTCACAGATTTAAAACAGCGTTTTCTTTGGTCCATTTGTTATATAAGAAAGAGGTGCTAGATGCTGCCCCTGTTGGAGAATTCTGAAATCCACAGCACATTTCTTAGCCTGGATGGCCAAGAGAGACTCCCTGCACTTGAGGGGGGACTCTGTCTTTTATGACTCTGTTTTGGATAATTTGGAAGTTCCTGATGTTTCCAAGTTAGGCAAATAGATGTGTCCATATATATGTACTGTGTATGTGTAAATGCATAATTTGTATGCATACAATGCCTTGGTATAGTGATGTAATTATAAACAGCAATTTACCCAGCAATTGAAAATATATGTTAGTTCTGAAGTAGGCTAATTAATACTCAGGTAGGCTAAATTGTTATATACAAATACCAGTCTGATGAATATCTGTGTGCTTGATTCATAAGGATCATAAAGAAAAAGCAGAATTCAAGAGGGTGGGGGAGAATGGACCGTGATTGACAGAGATGAGTTATGGTAACTACTAGACTACAGAGGGTTGTAATTAGTCACACTATGTTGGTTTAAATAGATTTAACACCTGGTTGTTAAAAAGAATAAATTGATTAATTGTTTTAAAGCAGCCATGTTATTGAGTTTCCCTTGTGTCTCTGTGTTTCTTAATAGAGATTAGACATTAATATGGATTTACAGCATTGACTCTAGGGATGTTCTTTCCAACAATAGACAGAAGCAAGAGACTATATAAATGTAAAAGAAAGCATAAATACTCCAAATGTGAAATGATGGCTCATTTTAGTTTTATCTTCATTTGTTACATTAATGTCAGATAGATTGCTGTGTTGTGTTGTTAATTTGCAGCTTCTGCAGCAGGCAACTTCCTCCAGTAACTTGGGTGCCTTCAGCGGCATTCAGCAAATGGCCGGTGAGTTAAAAACCATTTCATTTTGTTCCAGCTATGTTTTGTATTCTTAAGGTATTGAATTCTGTACCTCTAATAATCACATTGTCGGGAGTGGAGGGGTGTGTTGTGTATTAAATGTGGCAGATGTATTGGCAGGGGACAGCTCGCAGTTCAACGTCAATAGAAACATTTTCTCCCCTCTTTCAGAAACTGAAATTAAACCCAGTGCTCCCAGCTTGTGCAAACAGTTTGTCTTGCATTAGTCACCTGCCATTTGTCCAAAGTAACCAATTGTAAATTGCAGGAGAGCTTTTAGTCCCTGCTGCCATATCCTACCCTATGAAAAGTGCCAGTAAAGCAACAGCAGGATTACATTCTGATTTCCAGTGAGATTTCTGTGTCCTGAAAAATCAAATTAATGGCAGCCTTCAAACATTTTAATAATAGGTGGTGAGTAAAAATGTTCTGACCTTTTTAATGAAACCCAAGATTATAGGCCTACCTTCAGTAGGAATTTCCAAGCTCCTTTTATAATCATGGAAAATTAACTGGGTGCCTTTTTGACTTTGGAACCCTAGTTGACAAAATTACACAACAGAAGATTTTATGTAAAAGTATAATCTTTAGTCTGGAGGATAAAGAAAGCAAGAGGGAAAAAAAATCAAAGTGTGAGCGGATTTGAAAGCCAGCTAGTTGGAGGGTTTCTTAGTAATGAGCTGTGTGCCAGTAGTAACTGATGTGTAGTGATTAGCAAAAGGTCACTCCCACTGTGTGACCTACCATGCTGATACCCTAACTTAACATGATGCTAGAGAAGGCAGCATGTGCAGTAAATCAGAGCACAGATGCACATTATGCCTGCCGCGAGAAACTGTTAAAAAGCTTTTTTTCTTGTTAGAGAGGAAAAAAAAAGGAAGCACAAAACCCCTAAATTGCTACATTAGTTTATTTTAATCATGAACCCACTGAATCAATGAAATACAACATTGTGCTTGCTTCATCATCACAAAACAAGAGCTAAAATATTCAGAAGTCTTTATGAACACCATTTTCCCAGTTTTCTTTTAATCCTGGTCTTTTTCTTCTTCTGGTTCTGCTTTGAATGAATCCTGAAATACTTTAACGAGTATAGATACACCACACTGTATAGCTATACCCCACAGGTATTCTTTGCTCAATTGTTATATTATGCCATTATTGCAGTGACATCAGAGGCTAATGTGAACCTGCTGTCTGACAATATAAATTGGCCTACAGATGACAATATCTCTGAATTATTCTCTCTTCCTCAGACCTGCTGGCAGTGCTTGCTGGTTCTATTATGTTACACTTGCATCTAGCTTTTTTTTTCATGGAAAAAAAAATGTATCTTAATATGATAAACAGAACAGAGCGGTTCAGTAACAGTTTTATCCTCGTCAATTTTGGAAGTGGATTTTAGCTCGGAGGTTGTGCTTTAATGTTTTCATATATGGTTAGGTCTACAAGATGAAAAAAAGAGGCACCAAGGAAAAATAATGTGAGATCCATTGCATTGTGTGCATCTTAGAAGTTATGTGTTGCCACTGTCAGTGTAGATTCTCACTGTCAGTGTAGATTCAGCTTCGTCATCAACTGTGTTGAATCTAAGAATTTCAGTCAAGTAATATGAGGATGGGCTCTCAATCCAGGATGTGATTTATTCAGTGAAAATCACATTGTCTTGAGTCTAGTAGAAAGTCATTTTAAGAAGTCGCAGTGGCATATCATTGTTACTTGAGCAACATACCACCGTGACTACAGATTAGATTGCTAATGCACTCATCGATGGGATAATTTAATGACTGATTGCCTCTCATGGAAAACATGTACTTTTTATCTTATATTCATCTTATCAAAACAGCTTGAAGTTTACTACTTTCCCCAAAACAGGTAACTCTCAAACCTTTGTGTTCAAGGCAAAATTAGTGATTCTCTACATGAATTACCTGCTCTACGTGAAAGCACCAAACTAAGCACTATTTCATTGTTAGGATTAAGAGTTCATGTCCTTCCCTCAGAAATCATGCAGTACTGTGCAATGCAGTGCATCTAGTGTTAAAGATTTTTATATTATGTTTTGTGAAAGGAATAAAAAATAGTCCTGTGTCTGCAGCAAGACCTTGCATGACCTGCTGAAGCCATCCTTGGATGTTTTCAAAGGCTTAGAGTTTTTTAATTTAAGATGTATACATTAATTTCAGAAGAATTAATCTAATATGTTTTTCTGTACAGCATATAGCTTGCCTATTAATATAATATTTCAAGGTGAAGAATAAAATCTAGGCACGATTGAGTAGGGTGCTAAAGAAGATCTGTCATGGCAGCTTGAAAGTCCTTTGAACTTCGTGTTTGAGGGGTCCAACTTTTGTCTTTGAAGTCAATGGGTGTGCTTACCATATAATTCAGATACTAAAAGATTGATCAAAAGCCACATGAGCCATTGAAATTTCACTGTTACTTACAGGGCTCTAGCATCAATTTTGTGCTCAAGTCTCAGTGAAGTCACAGTGTGCTAAATTAGGACTTCTAATACAGCCACCTTGTCCAAAATTAGGGGCCTTTGGATCTGCAAATATTTATTTCTGCTGCTAAAGCTCATGTTGTCTCTGTACTGAGCAGAAAGGACACAGCACACACCCTGCTGCACATGTGAAGAAATATTTGCCATGAAGTCCTTTGTGATATTATTTCTTAAATCAAAGCAATTTTCTTTGCTAGCAGACCAAAGACACTGGTCTTCACTGTGAAGTTTTAAATTCCCTTTCCATAATACGCCTGAGTCTGGTTAAAGTACGTTTTATGTGACAAAAGCAGGGGTTCTTTGGTTTTGTTGAAAGGAGTAGGATTTTTAGGCGTTTCTAGTTGAAGAGAACTGGCGGGGGTTTGTTTCTTTGTTTGTCAGATTGGGAGCTGGGGATTGAATCCAAAGAAAAATGAGGATTTTTTTCAAGAACTCACTAACATACAGACATTAAACACAGAGCATCAGCTCTAAAAGTGAATGCTATTCTTGCTGTAGCAGGCCCCTGGCCCTACTATATATTCAGCGCTGCATTTGCCCTATGTTCACAAACCATGTGTGAAGTCCAAGCAAGTTATAAAGCATGTTTAACTAAAATTTGTGAGATATGTAAATTGGAGAAACAAAAAGTTGCAGTTTTCCTTGTAACTTGCCAAGCTTCAAGGTTTCACACTTGATTTCCCAGTTTCATTTTTTCCCATTTTTATTGAAAAATGAGGTTTTCATGAAATTGTTCTATTTCGGGAGACAAGCTAGTATGTCAAGACTGGTAATAAGGCTGGGAAAGTTGACAATGCTGCCTTTGGTATTAAAGTAATCCTCGGGTCTTGATTACAGCAATGAACCCTACCTTACCCAACTCTGCTTCACTGCACTTGTAAAACATGCAAGCACATACCATCATCATGTGTATAGAGTGAGCACTTCCTCACTTTTCCTCCCCTCCTCTTATATGTGCTAATGCTAATTTGAAGGCAGTTTTTTCTCTCACAGCCTCAGTGTCTAGCTGTGCTTTGTCCTTGGGGAAGGCTAATAATGTAGATGAATTACATTATGTGATTTGATTGTCTTACTTTAAAAAGACAATGCAAGCTACATTAAGCACTAGCAACCTTTCAAGCAAAAATGATTCCTCCTTCAAATATATACAAATTGCAGGGAAAGCTTAGTTCAAAGGAGATTGATGTCACTTGAGCATTTGCATTGAATTTGGCTGGCACTAGATCAAGTCCTAAAAGCTGTAGTTATTTAAGCCAACCTACCTGTTTAAGATGAACCTGGAAAGTACTGTACAGAGAGTATAAACAGAGAGGGCTATGTCGTATTGGGTGACTGCAGAAAATTCAAGTGTTCAAAAATACACAATCTATGAAGATTTTCTATTGTCCATTCATGTAATATGCTTTGGCAGGAATGAACATTCACTTTACAGAAATATTTCAGGACATGCAGACATGTACAGTACTCATGAAGGACACAAAAGGACTCTTGATTTAATTGAGCAGACAGCTTTCTGAAGTCATGCAGGAGAAGAAACCATGGTTTTGGCTTTTCTTGCTTTGGCTTTAAGATCTCTAAACCCTCTGCAGCTGGGACTTTTTATATTTTTCCAATGTATGGGGTTTTTTTCCCAATCCTTTCCAAACTCTTCACAGTTTGGTTGCATTTTGGGTTGAACTTCTGGCCCTTTCTGAACCCTGTTCAATCCATTTCCCCCTTCTTCTGTTACCCAAGCCAGATTTCCTCCTGTTGCAGAGTCTGTAAGAGCAGATGGGTGAGAGAAACTCTGTGAGGTTCTGCTTTCTGAATATTTTCCTCTAATTGTTGGATTGGCTCAGTGGATCTGGAGGGACCAGTTGGAAGCCAGGACCATCTGCACAAAAGCTCTATACTTTTGCATTGGCCCGAGGATCCTTTTTATCCTCTGACTCTTTGATGGCTTCGTTCCAGCAAAGCCATACTGAATGAGGGTTTCTCCTGCTGTGACCTCTTTAGGGATATCACATTATAACTAAAGGTCACTGAGAAACTGTTTCCAGCTCAAGGGAGATAGCTGCTTCTTAAAGATAACTACTAGTTTTGAAAATGTTGACCTCAGGGACCAAAACCATTGAGCTTTCAATTCTATTGAAATTCCTACTTAATTTAAAACATACAATTGGTTCGGGTGATTTTTTTAGCTAATAAGTTAAACAACTCCATTTAGCATTTTTTTGGAGAGGTGGAGTTTGAAGCAAGTGAGCCTGTTCTCAGTTCACACATTGCTCCTGCTCACAGGAGGAGAGGCACCTTGGGAGGAAAACTGACACTCAGCAGTTCACAAGACGTGTTTATTCAAGTGGTAAAAGTGCATGATGTGGAAGTTTGGCCAAGTCTGGGCACATGATCTATAGCTCTGGCTGGGCTTTCCGTAAATGATGAAAGGAGGGCAAGGGGCTTTTTATTGCCTTGGTCCCTGTAGGGGTGGAATTCATCTCACTGAACCTCAGTAGTTTGGGAAGTAGGCATCCCATCTCTCTGCGGTGCCAATGAAGAGGGAGTCACTCCCAGGCAGAGATTCATCCTGCCAAGGGCTGGTGTTAACCTATTTTAGGATCAGATGAATCATCAGCTCATTCTCTCTCGTTTGACTATAGCAAGATCCTGGGCTAGTAACTTTTATTTGGATAAAGTTAGATGAGATGATACGATTGGCAAAGTTTAAATTGAGAAAAACACATTTCTTGCCAGGATGTGTTTAGAGCCTGTATAACCTGAAAATGTGCTGAAATCCTATGTGAGTCAACTAGGAACTCTAGCTTTCAGTTGGATCTAAGCATGTACTCTTAAAAAACAGGGCAGAATCAAATGTGGACTTGAAAGCTGTTTTAAGGCCTTTGCTAACTCAAATACAAAATGGTCAGGGTACCTTAAGCACTGTTCAGATAAGCAGCTTTTCTAAAGGCAGGCACAGAGTATATATGGTTTGATGAAGGTACTGCTCAGGTCTCCTGTCTTTTTTAATTCTTAGACTATTGCTGGAATAACATCCCACTGTTTAAGACACTGGCCATGAAGCTTTTATCCCCGTTTTTAACATCAGCATCCAAATGGCTGATGTCAGTGTTAGCAAATAGTTGCTTTTTGGCCTGGAGATGATAAATTTTACCTTAAGCCACAATTTTTAAGCTGCAGCCAGGAATTAATTCAGAAAGAATAAATCCAAAAATTAGGTATTTCCAAAAAAAAAAGAAAGTCAAGTTAGTGGGAACTGCTTATGAGCTAACCAGATTTGGCTCTGATCACCACCACTGACTGAAACTCTCCGTGCATATATTATCACTAAAATGTAGCCAGTGTCTGCCTTTATTAGGAATTTGTTCAGCAAGCGAATCTCATCTCTTTCCTAATAAGATTTTATTATGGTCTTGGAAACCCAAGAGCTGATGAGGCCTTCAGGAACAGCTCGTGACTCTGTTGCCTCCTCTACAAATACCCACTAATTCCGACTTTACAGTTATCGCAGGAGAAAAGCTGCAGTGAGTGAAATGAGGCAAATTGCTTCATCGTATGAAAGTCTGTGTCGGAGGCAGTACGAGAAGTTGTAAAATGTAAATCTCGTGCTCTTAAATTTTGCCGTGTTTTCACAGAACTGCATCTGTGACTGTGCAGCACTACAAAAATTTCCTGTGAATGTGCTAATAGGCCTTATGAGAATGTTCTATCACCATCCATCTGTCACTTTTTAACAGGCCTGATTGGCAAGCACTTGTAACAACTGACATCTGTTCTCGCTTATTGATATGTAGATTTATGGTAATTGCTGTGAACAATAAGACACAAAATTACCTAAGGTGAACATTAAATTAAATTTTCATGCCCCTGTCCTTATAAATAATTTTTTAAAAAATCTTAAGTTTCAAGCAAGGCACACTGTGCATCTGTTTTGTACATAATTTAATTGTTTTTTTAATCTGCCAAATAACAGAATGAAAGTCGAATTTCCTTGCAATCTTGAATATTTGCCAAGCTGATAGCACATTGGTAAATACATGTTATTAAAAATGGAATCAAACTCTATTGTGATGCTGGGGTGTTTTAATCATTTCCCTTTAATTCCCAACATTGTCTCCATCACGAAGATCAAGAGTTATTCCTTACCCAGAAGTTTTCTTTTCCTCTACAGGGGGATTTTCATTTTTCATGTGCAGTTTTGCCTATGAGGCTGTTCTTCAGCGTTAAGCAATTTGCATTTCTTCTGAGAGAGGTGTCTTTGCTGAGTGAGCAGCACTTTCAAATAAAAACAATCTACTCATTTGCTGCCCAGCTCTGTTGTGGGATTTAGGGCTGGGTTTGAAAAAGCTGTAGGATGTGAAATGTGTGAAGACACCGGGTGAAAGGAGGGGGGAATGACACAACAGATTAGTCTCACAGAACTGTCCCTTAGCGGAAGTTCAAATGAACCAAAAAACCCCATTTGAAAGCAAAGTACATTTTGGGTCTAGGACTGACAGCATTTGGTTTCCCTCCTCCAAGTTTGTCCTAGCAAGTGAGATGTTGACGCGCATTGATGACAAGTTGATGGGAGAAACCCAGGAAGAAGGAGCAGAGATGGTAAAATGCGTGGGGAATGTGAAACAGTGATGACAGGACTTATTTTTTATATGTTTGAGCACACAAAAGATCCTAAAGAGGTTCACAGAACCATAGAATGGTTTGGGTTGGAAAGGACCTTAAGATCATCCAGGTCCAACCTCCTGTCATGAGCAGGGACCCCTCACACTAACTTTATCACCCAAGGCTTTGTCCAGCCTGGCCTTGTACACTGCCAAGGATGGAGCATTTACTACTTCTTTGGGCAATCTGTTCCAGTGCCTCACCACCAATGCATATTAAGTGATAAACCTGTTGGCACAATCAGAGCATGCTGCATGATGGCATGTGCCATGAGTCCTTTCTGACAATCACATTTGGGTGCTCTGCTCAGCAGGGCTTTTTTCTGCCCTTCTCTTACGCATGTGTGACAACAGCAAGCAGTCTTTTACCAAAAGCATCAAAGCTGACACCCTGTAACATCTGCAGAGCTGGTTTGTGGCCAATGTCTTTTAGTCACCTCTGCAGTAAAACAGACTGGGTGGGGAGAGAACTTCGTCACTGCCTAGCTCTTCTTTGTTAATCTTCTTTTGGCAATGAAAATCTTTCGTCAAGTTGATGGGTTCTTCTTGTGCTTCCACAGGAAATGTCCCGCTATAAAAATGGTTTTGAGGGATGAGGCAGTGCTGGTGTTTGTTTTGCATCCACACAGGCTCCGTGGTGGTTTCTGAGCCCACAGAGAGCAGTTATTTGTTCCCCCGCCTGTTGACTTTCTCTTGCCTGCAGTACTTCTCCTTGAGGGCTGTACAGTGCTATATGCTGCCTCCCAGCTCCACAGCCCTCTGTACTTATAGCCCTCTGCATCCTTGCATGCATGGGCAAAGCCATGAACATAAAATGCAATAGAAAAAGCAGCATTAAATTGCTTTTAATCATGTCTAAACTAAGGTTTGGAGAAAAGTCCATGTGTTTTCCAGAAGCATGTGGGATTTCATCTAGGTGAAGCTATTTGCAGCCTCTCCTGTAGTACCATCCTGTACTTTTGCTGTTATTTAATTCTGCCATGTGTGCTGTTTAAAAGTCCAAAGTGGAAACCTCCCCACAGAAGAAATATAAGCTGATTATAACTGATCCTTCTCATGAATAGCTAACCAGTGGGTGATAGAAAACCATGCTGTCCTGTTGAAGAGCATCCCACTGCTTTCCCAAATCTCTTACAGAATGGCATGAAATAATGACCTCAGTAAAGACCAGCAATGTTTGTTGAACATTTTTTGCTTGACATTACTTCTTACAAAAGAAGAAGCTAAATTATATTTGAGGACCAAATATCAATCCAGGATGAAAATGGATTCCATGTCTCATTGTAAGAACCATTGTCTTTGCTGAGAGGTAGATCCCAGCTGCAGTATTCTCCATCCTTAAAGTCTGGTTTGAAGTAATTTGCAGAATTTTACTATCAAGGAAAGAGGATTTTTCAATTAAAGAAAATAATTTACACCCAAGGCAAGCCAGTAGGTCAGATGAGTAATTAAATAAAAATAAATTTCAATTATGCTTGCATATCAGAATTTCTATCTGAATTGTACCTGAATGAAAAGTTCTCAAGTTAAGCCAAAGATAGGATTTGAAAACTGTTCCGAATTTCCTTACTATTGCTGGTTTGAGAAATTTATTTATTAATATGATGCTGCTTCCAAAATTTAATTTCAAAGTGGCTGATAATAAAAATAAAATGTTTTTAAAATAATCAACTTTTCCTGCTTTAAAGATGACTTTGTTCTAGAGTTCGAGACTTGAGATGTTTTAAGGAGTTTTATTCTATTTATTTGGGCATCCAATATCTATTTTTTAAGTATTTATTAACTATGTGTCTTATTAAGGTGCAGTTTTGCCATTTCAGAGTTATCCTTGTATTTTAAAGCACTTAAATGTCGTGAGAGCAGATTTAGAAGACCAAATTGTAACAATGACCCATGATCACTTTATTTAGTAGCTACACCTCATTGTCTAGGTTAATAATGACTTGTGACTAGGGTAGCTTTAGTGCATCTTGCAAAATATTTTGGGTTGGTTGTGTTTGAGAAAAGCTTTATTTTTCAAGATGGTCATTAGCTTCTGAAAGAAACCTGAAAGAGCTTTTTTGATCATGTGTTTTGTGCCAGATTTCAGACTACTAAGTGGTGGATCTTGAACCAACTAAAACCTTGCTCATAACATTGTCCTTGTGGCATATTTTCAAAAGCACCAGCATCTGAGCTGCCTTTGGGTATTTGAGGCAGAGAAGTTAGAACCTCAGCCAAGCTGGGTGCTAACCTAAGACCTGACCTGCCTGTTGGAACATGCAAGTAGCGTAGAGCACGTATTAAAATTTGGGAGTTTATTCACAAATAGTTGCTTATATTAAGGTTCACTTTACAGTTTTAATGCTGGGGCAATAAGAATACTTCTTTGTGGGGCTTATTGACTGTACTCAACCTGAGTCTGCAACATATGTGTTTTAAAGTAATACCTCTCTCCATTGTTGCAGAAGTTCTCATTACCTAGAAAATACTTCTCCTTCATTGCATTTTTCTTCTTCTCAACATACTCATGAAGTATTATATTTATCCTTTTTTCATCTTCTCCCAAGTTACCATTAAGTTCTCCTGGTTTGAGAAACAAAGCTTGCTGGGAGAAGTGGTATCTTTTGTTAGACAAACTAACATTCAGGATAAAATTGACAAGTTTACAGGCCTTCCAGCTCTTCTTTGGGTGTACCCCAATGCTCATGCGGTCTTCCCGGCTCTATCACTTGATCTAAAAACAGTATTGCTCTTCTTGCCACCTAACTTTTTGTGTGTAGTTACATTATCATGACAAGAACATAACAAACCTCTTTTAGTGATTTGGTTTTATGCACATTGTCAATTCTGTTGAGGGCTCTAGCAGCATGCACAGATCCCCTTCATGTGTCCAAGCCAAAAAGGTTGATCTCTCACTGCCATGCAAACAACCTGTCTCATGTCTGTATGCAGACACTCAGTCTGAACATTGCCCCTGTGGACAGTTGCATCTCATTCAGAGGATCCTGAAAAGGATCCAGGCTGGTTAATGCTAACGTCTAACTTGTATCTGCATTTTAGTCTCTTACTATAGCAGTTTGCCTTAGAGTAAGTGCCTAAGTACTTTGCCTAGCCCACAGTAAAAGGTAGGTACTTTTGAAGACCTCTGGAGAATCATACTCCTATCCCTCTAATTTAAGTAAAATGAATGCCATTTCTTGTTCCTTAATCATCCTTTTTTTTTTCCGTATCACAGAAATTCTATTATTGTTTGTCTTTTTTAACTTACCATCTAACTTAAAACCTTTGCTATATAAATGCATCCATTCCTTATTGAAATGCAGGTATATCTCCCCCACATCCTCTAAAATAATGAAATGGCTGATGACTGAGTACACTTAATATCACAGTCTAGAGCTTATGGCCTGAAAGCCCCTACCTCAAAGATAGCTTCGTGATCAGATTCATACTAATTTTATGCTCTTAATTCATATGTGGGTTTAGAAATGAACCATCAAAAGGAATATTAGCACAATTATCGGTTACTGCACTAAGTGTAGCCTTAGTAGATACATTCAGAGGAGATACAGGAAACAAATTGTATTCATCCCAATTATATGACCCTGTCCTAAATGTGTTTTAAATGTTAGTTATCTTCTTTACACCCGCTGTTGTGCCAGGAAATAGTATTGTGCCTGGGCTTCACACAGAGTTTAAATGACTTTTAATTCCACACTTCTGTTATAAAGGAGGCACAAACTAGGTTTAATTTTCCTGAACTATAGGCTGGTGCCTTTGCTGTATTCTCTCAACGCCAAAGTAGAGAGGTGAGAGATGCTATTTGGGGACTGTAAGAGTTACTTCCCAGATTATAGATGTCTTGGGAGTGAAAAGAAGAATTGACTCTTGGCAAGGTACATCCCAAGTTCCGTGTCCATTGAAAACAGCTTTTTTTAATTAGTATTATTATCACATATTTTAATTAACCCTATTGCTTCTTTATGCAGGCATGAACGCTTTACAGTTACAGAATTTGGCAACTTTAGCAGCCGCAGCAGCCGCCGCCCAAACCTCAGCTACCACCACCAATGCAAATCCTCTGTCCACAACGACCGGTGCTCTGGGAGCCCTCACAAGTCCCGGTAAGAGCAGAGTGCTTGCTTTCAAATTACAAACTTGAGAATAAATGGGAAGATGATAGTTAAAGCAGTGGTTCCGTGTTGTCTCTAAGTTTTGTACGCATATGAATTCTGAAGACCCTTTTAATAGGCGAATGTATTTATTGCCGTTATTTTAAGCAAATAACCAGTTTTACAAGTAGTCCAGTGTAGACATGTTCACCTTTCCAGATCATTTCAGGGGCCATTAAAGCCTAATGGACCCATGTGTCATGGGTTCAGCTTTAACGGTTGTTTTTCTCCTTAGTATCTGGTGCAGTGCTGTGTTTCGGCTTTAGTCTGAGAACAGTGCTGATAACACATCGATGTTTTAGTTGTTGCGCAGTATTTCTTACCCAAATCAAGGACTTTTCAGTCTCATGATCTGTACTGAGGAGGGGCACAAGAAGCTGGGAGGAAGCAGAGACAGGACACCTGACCCAAACTAGCCAAAGGGGTACTCCATACCACAGCACGTCATGCCCAGTATGTAACGGGGGGAGTGTGTGAGTGGCTGTGTGGTTCTGAGTTACCGGCTGCACTTAAACCACAACACCATCTTACAAAACTCCGTGTGGAAATTACAATTGCATGAGAAACTTTAGCTGAAATTGACTTTTCAGAAAGAATTCAGAACATGAGCGAATTCTTCTCATCCTGCGGAAAAATCAGCTGAGGTAATGTTTTTTAATCCCTGAGAAACTGACTGATCTTTAATTCCCAGCACATCATGTATGTATTGCCTTCACTCATCATGAATTTTTGTGAAGTCTTCTCTTTTTTCCTTCTCTTTTTCCTGCTGTACCCTCACTTGAGCTTTCTTCTGGTCCTAACAGAATACAGTTACAGAAGCGATATCAAAGGCACAGCCAGATTCTGTCCTCATTACACTAAGCAAAAGACAGATTTATATGGGAAAAAAGGACAGGCTAAGAGGTGGTGGTGCCTCCATGACTACTATGTAGACTTCCAGCACAACATGTCCGAAAACCCTTAGCAGAAATAAGGCAAATCCAGAGTTCAGTAATGCTTCAGCATCTCCAGAATCCAGAGAGAGATGCTGATTCAGTGTAGTTACTCTGGATTTATAGAGATGTAGCTGAGTGAAGAATCTGGCCGCTTATCTTTACATAAAGGCTGCAGGGTGTAATTATTTGCATCATGAAGTGTGTTTATTGCTGTTCTAAAAAACATTCATATTATTTTAGACACCACTAAAGAACATTTGTGTTTAATCTTGTTTAAGGGTGTATTTATTCCCCATGAGAAAGGAATTCATGTCAGATGGTTTGAGCTCATCAGTAAGGAAAGCAGTCTTCACTGCACAATAGAACTGGGACTGAGCGTAGTGCTGGGTGTTAAAGCTGGCCAACACTTCACATTATATTACAGTGTTATTATTGGTTTGGGGGAGAGGTTAGATGGGAGACAGCTTGGCTAATACTAAGTTTATGCAGAGCTTCATCTCAACCTACAAATAATATTCATTTGCAACATCTCTGAGAAGAAGATTGTGTGCAAATAATTTTGGTTTGCTAGTATATGTTTTATCTAAACCCAAGCAATATCTCCCCTACATCCTGGAGGTGGGGCTCAACACTGTGCAAAGGCTGATCTCAGTGGCAGTGCTCCTGCAGTACTCCTGTCCAAAGGTTACTCATATAAATAAGTGGAAATGTTGCATTTCATGCATGTTCTGTAATATCTCTGCAGTTTAGCTGTTAAATATCTGAGTAGCCTGTCCTCCCAAAGCATCCTCAACATTTCTTAAGCCATACTGACAAGACTTCTCAAGGCAACTCCCCGTACGGCACTGCAGTGCAGAGAGGCTGGAAATGAACTTTCTTCATCATTGCTGCTCTGCAGCAGAGTGGCATTAGAACCTCAGACAGCAGCATGTTTCTGTCGTGCACTTTGTCTTGCCATGTTAGCACAAGACTCAGATTCAGCCTTAAGGTCCACATTTTCCTCTTTCCCTCTTCAAACTCAGTCTTTTTATCCATCCTGGCTGTCTTGCTGTTCCCTCTTTTAACTGGGTCTCAGGGTTCCTTGAGTACCTCAAAGATCATTTCATCTGATGTCCAACTCTGCAGACAAGCGTGGTTAGAAAAGTGCTTCAGCTGGACAGATATTTTTTAGCGTAAGTAAAGCTTAGTATTGCTCAGGGTGGCATTCTAGAGCAGATACCAACATATTTCCACAGACGTTAATTATTTTGTCTAACACATTGAAGATGTGTTATTTTTAAGAAAAATCTGGATTTTTAGCCTTTGAAATACTGTATTCAGGATCATAATTGCTTCTGAAACTCTCACAGGTAGTAGCTGTACACAAGTGTTTCTAATATTAGACAGCTTAGTGTGTCAAAGAGGAATTGTATCTCTAATAGGTCCATTGACCTATATATTTTGCACAGCAAGCCTAAAATCAAGCGTTGTTAAAAATGTCCTTCAGTTTGACCTTTCTTATCTGGTTCCACATTCTCCACCCTATTAAATATTTTGTAAACTTGAATAATATCTTCAGTGATTCTTCTCTGCTCTATGGAAAATGAATTTACTTCGATAAAACTTTTCATAGTAGCTCAAAGTGTTTATATTAAAACTTGAAATATGTTGTCAGAAAACATTTAAATCTGCCTTTCAATGTGTGGATGTTTGGAGGCCTTGAGGGTATTTTTTTGGTCTAGATTTCTTTTAATAGAACACTTTGGCTTGTTGTGTTTCATAAGTGTAAATTATTTTGTCTGTTTTCAAAGCCTGCACCAAGCCCACGAAGAAATGTTTGCGTCTCTCCAGACAATGCATTAAATTAATATTTCTCGGTTCAGAAAACTGCCCAAATTTAGGAAAGTGCAAAGGTACAGGCTTAAATTTAATCCTTTTCTTGATGCTGTTAAAGCCAAAATACTGCATGGAACAGGGATGAGCATAAGCATGTAGTTCTAATATGCCTTAAACCACAGCAGCCACGTAAATCATACCCATCTTTCTGCCCATCTTTCTGTAACTATATCTCTCCTGAATCGGTCTTTGACCAAGAGCTCTTACTCTGTCCTTTGTAGATGTGTGTCATAAGAGCCCCAAAAGGTGATTGCTTTCATTAAAATTAATCTTGCAGCTTCATTTTACACAGATAAGACTTAGCAACCTTCAATGCATCAAACTATTACAGAGGGGTTGATGGTCAGTGCAACTTTGATACATATGGACAACACAGAAAAACAGGCCAAGAAGTGAGGAACCAGCAGGGCATCTGATGTTCGAGGATGTCACATTTTACTGCTGCCTTCTAATTGCAGTATATTAAAAAAGAAGAGAAAAATATCCAGCATCTAATAGTGACTGTTCAATCTGTATGAAACTCTTTCCTCGAGGTTCATACAATTACATATTTCCAAACAAATTAAACTCCAATGATCTTTCTCTCATACATTCTTACCAAATAGCTTTGACCGCAAAAGAGTCTAAGGACACTCATTCTGTCTCATTTCTCATAGGCTTGAGATGGTATTCATTCAGAAAGAACAGAGACAATGCAATCCCCCAAACTATTAATTTTTTTATAATTGTAAATTTATAATTTCAATTTTGCATACCCATGGAAGTCTCTCCCTACAGCATTGTTAGAAATGATTTTTTAAAAGCCTTTGCTTAAAAAAACCCATGAAAGATTAAGCTTTCATTTTAGTAAAAATCCCCTCAGGCAATAAATAGGTTCTTTTGTCTCTTGGCCCTAGGAAAAAAAAAAAATTAAAATGGTTTAAATTGCCCATGGTTAAAGTAACTGTTTCTTGCAATTATCAGACGGTAGTGAATAAAAATGAAAATGAAATCATGAAAGAATAAAAACCAGGTAAATGCATATTATGTCTTTCATGAGTTTCTCACAGGTCTTTTGAAGACTCATTTAATCATCTTTCTTGTCTTTTATTTTGATATGATAATTGTTTCCTTTATTTACTTTAATCACCTCTATTTAGTTTATTAATTCTTCACTTTCTTTTCATTTCACTCGCTTAGAGGACATTCCTTTTTTAAAGGCAGGTAGCTGTAGTATTTCATTTCATAAGGATTTGGGCTGGGGTAGCTTTTACCTGACTCCAGGTTGTCTGAGCCAGTTTATCTCAACTCCCTTTTGGTTGGGTCCTGGAAGTCTGAATTTCCCATTAACTGGGAAGGGATTTTGGGGGAAGTGCCTCAGGTGTAGGTATCAACACTGTAAGTTTCTCAGTTTAGGCAGGATGAATCTCACGTGAGTGTCAGGAGTTTTGTCTTCTCCTCCAGAGACCGTCCTTGACACATCCTGCAAATGGATCGAGTAGCAAAGGGCTCACAGAGAGGCTGCTATTCCAGAGCCTGCAAACATATATAGTTAATTCAGTGGGCGGTGGGAAGGCCTGGAGGTGGATGTGAAGTAGGAACATATAAGCTCAGGATCAGAATATCTGCCTCTAACGCTGTCTGCCATTTAATTTGCCTTAGTTGACCTGGTGCCCTAATTTTCCCAAGGATAATAATGTTTATTCTGACTGGTGGTACAAGGTTGATATGGCACCTTTCCAGATACCAGGAGCTATGAAGGTCCTGATCTTTTTGCAAACTGATGTTATGCAACAGCAGAAAAGTGTTTTGTACTCATAGGAAGAATATGGAAGTCGGGTTTCGGATACCAGCTTACTTTGTCATCTTGCCCTTATCCTCACTGCACATATTGTTTAATGCCATACCATTATAATCAGAGAATTTCATACATTGGTAGATGCTTCACAAGGTCTCTACTCCAGGCTCCTGCTCGCAGCAGGACCACTCAGAGCAGGTTGGTTAAAGCCATACCCAGCCAAGGTTTGAGTATCTCCAATGGAGATTCCACAGCCTCTGTGAGCTCATTTCAATTTTGTTTCTTAAAATGCATTCATAAATGGGGTGTTTTTTTCAGTATCCAACAGGAAAATCCTTCTGTGTGCAAATGAAGAGACAAAACATCTAATTATGTATCCAAATTTATCTGCATAAACATACACAGTATAACTTCTGAGCTGTGGGGGAATGGAATTGCTAAACCAGAAGCTAATTCAGTTTCAGACCTAGGAGCCTTGATTTTCCATGACATTTCATGATTATTTGATTCTCTAAACTATTATTTATTCACCCAGCTGAACTAGCTATTCATGCTTCAGTAAAAAAGCTCTTCAGGTTTATCTGCTCTGAAAACCTAAGTGGAAATCTGTCTGCAAAAAAAAACCCCTACTGTCAGTGTAGAAAGTAAGACTTTTTTCTTTAATAACCTCTTAAAATCCAGCCCAGCTTTTGCCATATTATATCAGAATTTAGCCATTAACTCTTCTGCTGTAAAAAAAAAAAAAAAGCCAGTTCTCCTAAGCACAAAAACCTAAAAATACTCATTTTCAGACAGATGCTGACATTGAAGAATAACAGCCCCAAAAAAAGGAAGTCTGTGAAGTACAGAATAAACTAAAAGGAGGAGAAAACTGATTAACTCATCCCTTCCCCCTGCTAAAAGAGAATTATAGTTAGCATCCACGATTCATTATTTTCTCTAACCCCTAATACAGTATGAAGATTGTCTTTGTTAGTTGAGGGTATTCACATTGTGAACAGAATTGTCGAAATATTAGAGATTTTATAGAATATACAAGATCCTTCAGCTGAGCAGCAGTGAAGAATGTTCAAATAATCATTCTTAGAAGATTCTCTCTTTGTTCAGTTCAGTACAATACGTTTTTCTCCAATCAGCAGTACACGTCTGCCACCGTGACATTTTGTTAGAGGCCAGTACACCTACTGAGATAGCTGTGATTTCCTTCCAGGATGATCCAAAAATAACCCTACCAGTAGGTGTGTAGGAAGCTCTGACAGTATACTAAAGAATGAATTGAGGTAGATGTTTCATGTTGGAAAAGAACGGTTTAAAATGCAGAATGGCACTCTTCATACTGTAGTACAAATTGATTATTTTTGTACCATTTCATGTGGAATTAATGCAGGTTCCATTATCATAAAATAATTTTAAATAAGCTTTACTACTTTTGCAGTACATAGAAAACTTCCCTGGTATAATGTTCATTAGTTTTAGGATAAAGTTCAGTTGATAAATATAACACATATCTTAAATAAAGGTTTATAAATACTGTATTAATACATTACACATACCTTGTATGGATGCTTAAACAACCCAAGTGTATGATTTTTAATTTTATATTTAAATCTAGTTATACTGCTAGCACCATTATCTCAGTATTCAGAGCACAGAGTAGTCCAGTGCTTTAACCCTGACCTCAGCACCAGTTTCCTAAAATGCATATTTGAAAGGAAGCCATGAAAGAAAGTCTTGCCTTAGCATGTCCACCATCCGGTGCCTGTCACTTGACTGCAGAATTCAAATGGATTTGTGATGGGGCAGGTATATTTCTGAACTGCCATGTGTCAGCTGGGCTTACCCACGCAGTGTTAAGTTTCTGAGTCTGTGGTTAGGCTCCTGAATAGGTGAATTGATTTTGGCTGCTCTTAGTACCCAGAGATTATGCTACTTCTTGGAGAAATACTTTGGTATTAAGCCCATCTGATAATTAGATCACCCTTAAGCAGGCATCCAAACACAAGTTGGAGCCAGAAATAGGGAACTGGGCATGCAGTTTTGACCTATATTTCTATTTTTAATAATGCTTCAGAACGTCTTTAAATTACTAAAGAAAAGAGTAGGAATTGTGGCTAAAAATCTCCAAAATTCCAGTGCAGTAAGAGGAGAAGTGAAGGGTGACGAATTCCCACAGAGCCTCCCTGGAGCACTGCTGTCGGCCTGGTCTCCTCATTGTGATAACCTGAAGGATGCCAATGGCAGCAGACAGGCCATCAATTAACTGGAATGACCTGTTTGCATATTTGTCTCTTAAAATACAACAGGTCTTTGTGTATTCTCCTAGCAAATTGATTTCTGTACAGGTGTATCAATTCAGCCTAAAGGATCTTTGGGCAGCTCAGTTGCTAAATAGCCAGGCTTAGGGTGGGCAGAAGCTCTCAGTGAAGAAGTGTGTATTTCTCAGTGAAGGACTGTGTTAGTTCTTTGGTTTTGTTTTGGTTGTTGTTTGTTTTTTGTTTTGGGTTTGGTTTGGTTTGTTTGTTGTTTTTTTTTTTAGGAAAAAAATACAATACTAAACCATGGATTAGTAGGATCTAATTCAACAGGAGACATGTTTGGTTTTTAAACATTAGTACATTATGGTCTTCCTCAAGTATTAAATCCATTGCCTTAGCACATTTCAGGATTTACTTTGCTTGAAGTAAACAAATAATGCTTTATAATGCATTACGTTTTGTGAGTGTCTCTCTGCCCCACTCTTAATCTCTATTTCAAGCCGCAAGAATCCCAATTTGTAAAGAAGGCTATTTTCCTTTCTGTTGGAAGTACTATTTCAAGTTAATTCAGGGTTGTTTTCTACAAAGGAAGCATGATTCTATCAGCTTGGCTACACAGGTAGATATGTGAGTGTATATGCTATATATCTTACATGAAGTTCCAAGCCCAGAAAATGTGCTGGAGTTCATATTATTTAAGAAATGCTGTAAATCTTAGCAAAACTCATGCATTCAAATGAGCTTTCAACTATTTAAGGTTTCCTACTGCCAGCACTGCTCCTTCAACCCTACTGAATTGTGTGTGTGTCCGTGGATACTCATGGCTGGTTTTCCTAAGGCAGGATAAATTGTGGAACATAATGGCAATTAGAGTTTATGAATGTCTTAAACCTAATTGTTTCAGTCATTGCTTCTGAGAAGAGCTAGTTGTTTGAATATGGGGCAGCTGATTTATTTTATGCATTGGCCAAGCAAAAAATATCTCCAACAACTGCATGGGTTTAAAACCAAATAAAGTAAACCCTTGACTGCCTTTGCTGTTCGTGGAACAAAAGTGCAATATGAATGAAAAGAACCAGGTCCACATTGCACTACATATAACCTTACAAATGGTCTGCAAAGGATCTGGCTGAGTAATTTTACATGAGACAAGATAATCCTTGAGTTCTGGGGCTTACAGAGCTGAATCACTGTATCTTCTGGTGTACTATTGCAATGAGGTTGTGCTTCCACACCCCCCTAAAAATCCCTTCTTCCATGGAATTATTATTCATGCAGTTTCTGGACTCATACTTCCTTTACCTATAGACTCAAATTTTCAATATATAGTTTATCTCATCTCTATTCTAAAATACCATGGGTAGGATTCCTAAGTGTCTGAGGTAAACAGATCTTTTAGGCACATCTTGCTGCAATGGAAAGACAAACACCTCCCAAGGACTGTTTACCTGATCTTAAGATAGATGAAGATGAATCAGGCCATGCTCTCCCATGTACTAGAATTTGAATTGCCATATTGCATATGATTAGAATTCCTGCAACAAAAACATTGCTTACCTTGAACTATAGTCTTGGACTTCAATGACACTCCTTTTTTTATGGAGAGACGCTTATTGTTTGTAATTGCTTAGCAATGAAAGTACATCAAAGATGTTGCAAGCACATAGAGGGCAGTGTGAAGGAACCTTTACCCAGGCTGAAGATCCTGGCCTCAAGTAGAGCCTTATTGATTCTAGATCAGAAATTCTTTGGGAAGTGATTTAGAAGTGATTGTATGCTGAAGTGGCTCCACATGGAGGTCATTTCAGCATCGGAGTATGAGTCCCTAAACAACAGCTCGCTCCAGATTGTGTGAGGTAGCAGTAATAAACATGAAGGCACAGCTGGAAGTTCCCTGTAGATATGCTGATGCTCCGGTTTTGATGTCAACTCAGTGGTGCTTTGATGGACAGAGGCCATAGCCTTTGGCCCCACTGAGTAAAACAGTCGTAAATGCTCAGTAATTATTCTTTGTTTTCTTCATATTGTGGCGTTTCAATTTGGTTTGATTTCAGTTTGACTTACAGCTGGAAGTATCTAATGGCCAGCTATGAAGTTTAACCCAAGCCAGTCCACTGTGCCGTATTATTTTCTTCCCTAGCCTCTCTTTAAAGTACTTCCTACCCAAAACCAAAAGCAATTTATCATTGTAGTCTGCTGGAGAGAATGCATGATATGTTGCAGGCACAGAGCTGAAATAGGATATATGATTTTTAGTTTACACTAGAGGTGGATGGTCTTCGCTGAGCAATATATTTCAACAAATCAAAAGCATCACTGTGGAGTTGGCCCAGAATATTAACTCGCTTTTTACCCTCTCTTTCCATCTTCATAATCTCACAGGAAAAGGTGCTGTTACACACAATAGCATAGATTCAGAAGGATATGCCCAATCAATAAACTGTTGTTTCCTAAAATACCTTCTGTTAGATAGATAAGTTTAGAAAACTACGAAAATAACCAGCTGATTGATAAGTTTGTCTGTGATAGCTGTAGAACCTTTGTGTGCTCTGCTTTCTCTCCTTTGCACTGCTGTGGAAGGTGGTTGGTGTAGAGATTGTAATTTCAAGACCACTAGAAATGTCAAGTTAGGCTCTAATATAAATAAGTGATTAGGATAAGTGACCCTGATTTTCGCTTGTCCCAAGGTCATGGAGCTTCCTTAGCTCTCAAAGACCCATCTACTACCAAAGAGTGTGGATTTATGAGTCTAAAGTTAGTGTCCAGTTCTTGAAGACTTCGGCTTCTTCTGAATTTGTGTTTCTCTTTTCCTATACCCTGAGAAGATACAGACAATCTTTCACAGGAATTGTTCACCTGTGAGTAGTGAAGAAATAGAGGGACACTGACACATTTGAGAAAGGCTGTGACATTAGTGTATGTCTTTCTATATTGTCATTCTTGTTTCCCCCGACTCTTTCTTGCTCTTTCACTTTTCTGGCACTCTTTCCCTGGAGTGTGTCTGTCACTTCTATTTTATTCTATCGAAGCACAAGTAGAGCACTTAAACTTACTAGAATCTTCCTTTTTGACATGTCAGACAGGACTTCCAAGATACCAGAAAATGAGCAAATTTCACTTCTTTCTCCACACCAATGGCAGTATGTTTGGCAGAGGAGCCTATGGAGAATTAACCACCCCAGAGCAGAAAAATCTACCTGTCCTTTCCAAAAAATTGCCCTGCAAACCAATGCATGCTCGTGCTATATTAGCGGCTGGGACACCAGCAGTTTGTGCAAGGGTGAATACTCAGATTGGCTGGAGATCACCGTAAAGGGCAGACAATTTAATGCCAGTCACACATGCTGGTTGGATTAGAATACTGATGAGCCCTTTTGAAAGGCCAACTGCATCTTCCTTCAGCAAAAATATTAAAATGCCCCTCTTTCCCCCACCCACCCCCCCCCCCAGATTCTCCTCAAGAATAAATTAAAACTTGGAGGTGTGGTTATTATCACAGAATAATTAGACCCCGTGGGATTAGAGACACTCAACGTTTGTTAATGCCCCTGGGTTGTGATTATCTAATAATGATGATGCCTCTGTCATCGCTTAATTATTCTTCCCCTTTAAAATGTTCCTTATGCAGTCAGAGCCCGTAGAGTGTGCTCACTTCAGACAGAAACGCAACTGCAAATTCCTGAGAGCACTGTCGCATGCCTGGTGTGATTGACTTACCCACTTCTCCCCCACACCCATGTTTATAATCTTCATTTCATAAACTGCATCATTACTTGAATCGTTCCTTATTTCCATAAGAGACATTTCATTCACGTGAATCTCCTCCATCTCTTTAAAACAATCATCGTTAGTGCTATGTAACTATGTAAGTGCACCTTTATCAATTGACTTTAAACAGATCTGTCCAGAATCTTGTATTATACCAGACTGGTGGTCTAGATACCCCACTACATAAGGACCTCCTATAGTTGAGTGCCATTCTTCTCTGTTTAAGATGTAAAGAAGTAAGTCAGACCAAAGTTGGAAGCTTTGCATAGACTTTGTCCAACACAACTAAACTTTATCTAATATGCTCCATTATATATTCCAATACTTCAAGATAGATTCCAATATCCTTAGTCTTTCACTCAGACCAGCAAGTGTTTGTCTTGTTGGATACAGTTTGCAAGACATTGTTCCAGAATCATTGGGTTTCCAACTAAAGATTAGAAAGAAAAGAGACAACACGGCCTTAATCTGATTATCCTTAAATCCAGTGTTGTCTCTCAGCCTCTCATACTAAGAAAGGGACAAACAAATATTCTGTTTACCCAAGAGATTTTTGGTAGTAAACAAAGATTTTATATTCAACTTGCTAGAATTAGAGATTTCTAATTTGAGTTTAATATTTCTTTTTCTTTTCTCCCCAACTCTTTATATTTTTTTTCTATGTCACTGACTGAGGAGATGTTAGGAATATTAAAATACCTTTTTTATTTTCTTTTCTTACTTAATTTACTCTCATTGCATAATTTCCTTATATCCTTTCTTTCTGTTCTTCTACTATGTTTTTATTTTCTCTTGAACGTTGCTAAATCTAGAAGATTGAGCCACTGTTCATCTTGCTGGCCTTCTACTGAAGTCCATCCAGCTGATCAATGTTTTCCATGCAATGAGGAGCCCAAATCTGGATGTAATATTTAGATGTGACCTAACAAGCACCAAATAAAGAGAAAACATCACCTCGGTCTCCTGGCTCTTCTCCTGTTCTGATAGCCCAGGATGCTGTTGGCTTTCTTTGCTGCCAGGGCATGCATGTTGCTGGCTTATGGCCACCTCCCACCAGAATCTTTCCAGGTCCTTTTCCCAGCCCATCCATACCCACCCTGTGTTACTGAAAGGGATTATTCCTTCCCAAGTACAGGACTTCACATCTTTCCTTGTTGTATTTCGTGAGGTTCCTATTGGCCAAGTATGCCCATCTGCATCCCTCTGAATGGCAGTCATTTAGTCAGGAGCAGTTTCAGTCAGATCTATTTCTTCTAGCCCTTGGAGTCAGTGAGCTCAGGATGGCAGCAGAAAAACAGAAATACACCCAAACTCAGTACAAGAAAGAGGATTCTGGACTCAGACAACCAACAATTCAGGTTTGACAGGAGTCTCTCCCAGAAGAGAACATGTTTTCTCTGCAACTTCTCATGCTTGAAGTCATAGTGATACTCAACCTTAAATTTGCAGGTAACATTGATCCCTGGTGCACTACTACATCGTCTTAACCAGAGTTATTAAACTCTCCATTAAGTAAAACAACAAGAACAAAGTTGTGGTTCACAGCCGAGCGGAGATAAGCAGGTAGCTGATATCAAAGTAAATGTTGAGCTTCCTGTTGTGCCGTGCATTAGGTAGTGACAGGCAATTGCGGAGTGTAACCAAGAGCTGCCTAAAGGAAACCTGTCAGCAGGGCTGACACAGTTACTGTTGTGAATCTCTGTATGGAAAGCCCCAGTGTCATTAGGCCAGTCTTGGAGCTGACCGAAAGCTCTGCAGCGCCAGAAAGCTGGTTCTGCTCCAGAAAGATGAGCTGCTTTCACATGGATGAGGTGAGTGACGGTTTACAGCAACCCGCTATGCAGGCAGAGAGCTAAAGCTGCCCTTGATTTTCTTTGCCCATTCTTTCCTTCAGTCCTGCCCTAAAGCCAAATCAGTGTTTACAAAAGGAAACTTCACTTACTATCTCTGAAATTCATCTTTGATACTCTTAATACCTTAGTCCCAGGCCCGCAGTGTGACTGTGTGTCATTTCCAGACAGTACGACAGTACGACAGTGTTGGAAGAGGAGGAAGGGAACAGGATGAGGTGAAGAGGAATGGGGAGACTGTACACACAGCCTACTGCATATCAGCACCCATAGAATAGTGCCAAGTTAGCATATATACTATGGAGATACCAAAGGGACTCTTTTTTTCTGTGGTATATGACTTTGCCGAGAAGTCATTGGAGTTCTTTTATAACTTAGGCATTTACTAATGAAATTAAGGAAAGAATGGGGCCAGCTACACAATATAATTCACCCCTCTGCTAAATCACAGCAGTACCTGTGTGATTCAAACAGGTTCTTTTCTTCAGAGCAAGTGAGATGTAGTCTTTATCCAGTACTTCATTTCATCACCAAGTTCTCAGGCAGCCTCCCTGGACCCTCTAGTTGACCTCTTCTGTTGGGGAAGAGGGTTTATTTTATACACTGGCCCTGGGACATGAGAGGAGTGGGATTTGCCCAAGGCTCTAGTACAGACAAACATAGGCCTGTGGGGTTTTTTACTTCAGAACACTGAGAAATCCTGTCAAGAGCACTACTTGGTCTTAGGTGTAGGAGGTAAATAGGCATGACAAGAATGTGCCTGTATCTCCAAGATGTGGCTTCCTAAGAGACAAGCCAGTGACTGGGAAGAAGCAGAATTAACCCTGTCATGCCACAAAAAAATATAGAGCTTTATCCTGGGCAGCACAAGAAGTTTGAGGCAGAACTGGGAAAGGCATCAATAGCATCTAATAATTCAGCTCATCCTGTTGCTTTTATGCAAGGCCATCCTGTTTTGTATGACCAATACTGTCACACTGCCCAAGTCCGTGTTGTCTGGCTCCTTTCTGTGACAGGGTGTGCTTAACAGAACAGTGCAGATCCTCTGCAGATTAGATCAGAATTGCCCAAAATCAGGCAGTTCTCTGAGCCTGAGATTTGATTGAGGTGATTACATTCAGACTCCTGAGTTTTCATGGTTTGGCATTGATTCTGCATGCAGTATGGAAGCAGATCCATCACTTTCAGATCACCAGCTTGTTAGTACAATGTGTGGCCAACAAGAAGGGCAGGAAACATCCCTCAAAACATTGCCTCTCTGAATGATCTATGTCTATTTTGAGTTCACCGTCTCAACCAATAGGAAGGGTCACTTCCAGAGGGCAATTCCATCCTTAGATAGCAATCTAAAGGTAGGGTGTCCGAGTTGGAGGTCTCAAACTCAGAGACTGTCCAAAAGAATAGTTTTGACTAGACCAGCTTAAACTAACAATGAGGCTGCCAAGGTGGGGAAATTAATCCCATCCACAGTGTGCACAGCAAAGCCAAAGAAATACTTACGTGTCATTGCCTTGCCTAGATGCTGTTATCCTGAATCTAGTGTTCCAGCTGATGTAAATCCAGATGTTGTAAATCATCGTGACTCTATGGACATAAGCTAGCCAAAAGAATGGCCAAAATTTTCTGTGCTAATACCGCTTGTTTTTCTAGGTTGGCAGAGTTTTTAGGAATTGTGTTGAAATGTTGCTTAAATTAAAAGGGGAATGTCTCATTGCTAGTTTAGATTTCTATTAAAATATCTCTGACCTAAAAGGTGTTATAACCTTTTACATGTAGAAATAAATGTGTTGAGGAGAATAGTTGAAAATGCCAGCTTCTTTCAGCCTTAAATATCTCTATGAATGCAACATTACTGGTTAAACACAAATATCTATACTGTGTAGAGCAACCACTCCAAATGAAAATGTGTTCTCTGTATCAAAGAGAGCTCTGTTAAAGAATATGTTAACCAAAGGCCAAGTCTCTTTATTCATAATGAAGCTGATAGCAAAAGTTTCATCAATTAAATTGGGGAAGCAGAGTAAGATCAAATGGCTGGGGTTGTGAATGAATTAGAGGGATGTTGGGGAAGGGCTGCAGCAATGCCTTTCTCCATTTCACAGCCTCTTAATGGTATTATTTGTATTATTTGAAGTTTTCTGGATGTTTATTAAAGTGGGGTTGAGTTTGGAAGAAAGATGAAGTTGTGAGACTGACACAGAAATGTGGGAATAGAGTGGTCAATGAAGAAGAAGCCACAAGGTCTCTAATAGTGAAATAAATGTTTTGAACCTTCTCACCTTTCATGGTTGGAGATGCTAAAGTGTTTTGTAAAGTCTCTGTGTGTGGCCTGGATGGAGAAAGCAACAGGTGGCCAGCATGCTGTGTACCTGCAGGAAAGAGCAGATGTTTCTATGGGTTACTGGACAACTCTTTATTCTCACACGTTAAACTGACCTCTTTATCCAATGCTGTGATACTATTTCCTGTATTAATAGATTCTTAAGGTCAGTGGGGAATCTGATGAACATCTTGTCTGAACTCTTGCAACAACAGCCAAAAGATTCAACCCTGTAAGTCCTGCTACTAGTCTCTGATTGAGCAACAGCCTCTTTGAGAAGGTTGTTGGCTTATTCCATGACTGATGTTAGAGAGGAAAATGTTCCTTTGAGTAGGCAAAATCTTATCTATCATGTTCTGATGTTTATCCAGGGCTTAATGTTATGAGGGAATGATCTGTGCAGCTGGTAAAAAGCATCTCCGTTCTTCACCAACTGTTGTATATTCCGTCAGCATTCATCAGGCTGCAGCTCCAGTCTGCTGAATCTCTCCCCCTAGCTTCAGTATTAGCTAACTCACTTTGTACTGCCCAGAAACGTATGGAGTCCCTGACATATATAGGTTTTAAGGAGGCAAGGATAAAATTCCCTGTATAAAGGGAAAAATGATACACCAAATGTTGTGGATATAGGGTGTGCCACACAGAGTGGCAGCAGAAGCCCAAGTCCTTTGCACTGTTTATGTGTGTTTTGATTTTCCTCACTGTTGCACCAAATACTGGTGCACCAGTAGCACAAAGAGGGCAATTCCTAGTGGCATTACAGCTCCATACATCAAGCTGTCTAAGTACCTGGAGAGAGATACTTACTGTTTATTAAGCAGTACTATGAAGTGATATGAATCAGAGCAGCAATGTTCTGGTATAGAGGATGGAGGGAGCTGTGACATGTTTTCTTTTAATTTATTTGGTAGCAGGGGAATCTGGTAAAAAACAATTTATAAATTCTGTAGGTATCCAATCTGGTTTTGTCATCTGGACAACTAAAACACATTAATATAGTATAACGCTATTGTGACAGTGAATTATACTTCCTTTACCATTACTCTGAGCAGTTGTGGAGCCCAAGAGCTTTGCTGACACAAGAGAGTTATACAGGTTCCCCAAAAGAGTGCAGTCAATCTACTGTTACCACAAGGCATGTGATTTTTTTAACCCCCTTTGGTTCAATATGTGTTACAATTTTCTAGCTGAAAGGAACTAGAAGCAGGTAAAGGACAGGAGAAGCATAGTCCTTGTCTTTAGATGGATTTTAGCATGTTCTGGGATCACATGAGGTAAAAACTTTTGGCAGGGCTAAGACTCCACTACTCTTGTAGGACCTGTTAACTTCTGTTCCATGTCCCATTAAGTATTTTGGGGGCAAGGAATACCATTGCTTCACCTGTTAATTTGAGAAATTTTCTCCTCTTAATATCTTGGACCTTTTATGGCCCCTTTATGATAGCATTTTAGCTCATCACTGTCTTCATCTTTATTTCATACATGCAGGTCTCAGTCAAAGAGAAGGAGATAACTAGTGTGGAGCCTCTAAGGAAAGAGCAAGGTGCTGAATCTGTCCTTTACACGTGCCTGAACAAAAGTATCTCCATTTCTGTTCACCCCATGTTCAATAAGATAATGGGAACCACACAATTTGTTCAGTTTCTTTCTCCTCAAAGAGATAAGTCAAAGAGGAAAAGGTATTGTCCCAGTGGATCTGAGAGACAGATCACTGCTAAGCAGAATAAATAGCCACAACAACAAAAAGCTGATTTCTGAAGCGCTTCAGTGCTCCAACCAGTATTTCACATTGATTATATGCCAAGGCATTATTTAGGCAAACTAGATAATCTGCGTTGTAACTTCAAATGGGAAAATCACTGAGGCACCTGCTCTATGTTTGTCTGATGGAACAGAGAAACTTGATATGAATAAAAGAAAAGAGATGTTGGCCCCAGATACTGGAGCATGTGTTCGAGCAGTGACACCAGGATAAGAGCCATCACAACACACTCTGTGGGGTGTGCAAAAGGAAAGGATTTAATCAGGTTTTTCTGCCTTCTCCAACGGATGTGATGATAGTCCATAAGCGTGTGGCTCTCATTCACAAGAGTTATTTGCCCTCAGTTTTAATGTAATTTTTAGGCAGCTTCCTAGCCCCTGTTTCTCTCATTTCTTAAATATATTTGTTACCTCTGGAGAAAAGGGTAGTAATCCTTTGAAACAGAAAATGGATGGAATTCAGCCCAGTCAAAAGCAATCAAATCCTTCAAATCTGAGGTTTATGGACTTCATTTAAATGATCTGCTAATGAACATGAGCAGAAACACAGAGCAGTATTGGTCACAGGGAATTCACTGGCTTTCATGCAGGCTTGTTTTTTTCTCTCTTCTCTGTTGGTGCTAACATTATCTGACAAAAGTGGGGTTTTACTTGGTTTTTTATTACTTTTTTTAAAAATCAAGACATTATTGGCTCCTTATCGCTTTGTGGAGAGAGACTGAATAACCAAAGCTGCCTCTATCTGCACCATATGCAATTACTCAAGTTAACATTGCAGATGCTAGGGAAGTGGGGACAAGAAGTGCCTCAGAGTCTGGAAACCTCACCTGCACTAGGAGAGTCTTGTACTTTGAGGCCTTATGAAGGCTAAGGCTTGTCTTTGGTGGGTCTTCAGGTTGTAATGGTAGGTTGGTTGTAGGTTAAATCTTGAAGGTGCACCCATAGAGTGAAAAAGTTGCCTCCTGCTTTCCTAACTGGATACTGCCAACTGCAGAGGCTTCACTTTCTTGAGGGTTCACTGACTAATCTGATGTGTTCAGCTGCTCAAAAGAGCATCAAGATAAAAGTGGTCTTAACTGTTTCACAGATAGGTAATGAACAGGAGCAAAAAAGGACTGTGTAGACATGATGTGCCTCCAGTAAATCATCAACAAAACTCTGACTTTAAGTGTTCACTTTTCAGAAGATAATGCAACTTTATAATGGAAAAGAAAGTCTTTATGATTGATACACTAAAGTAGCGCTCAGGAGACAAGCTAAAAACCTAATTGCTTCTGCAGCTTTTATGAGTGTGATTCATCTGCTATAACTTTACCTACCTGTAAGTTAAGTGTTTACACTGGTTATTCAAGGCCCTTCTATGAGAGATGCACATTTCTAGTTTATCCAACCTATCCTAAATTATAGCTCTTTCTAAGGTGTTTTATTACTTTCCTACGACAAGAGAATGAGTCTTTTCCTTTCTTAAGCATGTAGTTTAGACAGATTCATCTCATCCACCTCTATCATTCCCTTGGCATTGTAGCAGCAAGGACCTTTGCTCCACCTGAGCCTCTGTAGAGCTTCGGGGGATGCATATAGTATCTATCATTTATAGGGTGCATATACATGACTAGTTACGTACAAAGGCCAGGCTAAAAGCCTGCACTAAAATGGACAGCAGGTATATTTTGCATTTGGTTGGTCATTCTTCTTTTTGTAAACTTCAAGGGTTTAAATGATGTTCACACAGAATCCTAGAGCAGATCCATAACAACATAGTGTCTCACTTAGAATAATTAACATTTCTCTTATAACACTTGGTGTCCAAACCAGAAAGCTGTTTTAAGACAAAATTACTAATTCTATTTTACAATATAGAATATATAGGATATATTTTATATATATGTATATTCTATATTATGGAATTACTAATTTTTCTTTTCAACAATAAATTTTAAAATGTCACAGAATCTCAATAGCCTGGTTAGCTCATCAGCCTGGGGTGTTGGGTTGATAGACAAACTTTCTCAAAATTGACTGATTCCATACTTACTGTTCCTGTATTATGTTTGTAAATAGTAGCACAATGCTAAATTTTGTGATCCAGCCTTTGCAGCTCAAGGCTCATCAACACTCTCCATGAACAATCATACTATTAATTATCTTGGACAAGGTTGGTCTGTTGGTCTCATTTTCTTTTTCTTGCAAATAACCCTGTTGTGCTCAGCATTATTGTAAGCTGGTTTGTGATCAACTAAAATAAGCAAAATATGGCCTTAATTTTGCCTTTGTTCATTTTTTATTTTCCTTTCAGTGGCTGCATCAACTGCTAATTCCACAGCTGGTGCGGCCATGAATTCTTTGACTTCTCTGGGTACTCTCCAAGGATTGGCTGGAGCCACTGTTGGACTGAATAATATTAATGCACTAGCAGGTACCGTAAACAGTGAGTATTTACTGCTGTGGTGGACAGCCTTTCCCAATAATCATTCCACAAAAACTATCAATTGTAAAATGATTATTTTTGATCTATATACAAAATAAGGGGGTCAAGTTGATCTAGTTCCATTCATGGTACACATGCAGTTCTGGAGTCTTTTAGTTTCACACAGTTTGCTCTGCAAAGTGAAGTCACTTGGGTCCCTGCCCAAAGACTCCTTTTCTTGCAGGGTGTATGGAAAGTAAAAGAAATGTCACCAGGGATTTGGGTTATCTAGGCTATAGCAGAGGCTCCTTTGTCATTTAGGGAGTCTAACAACAGGTATACCGCCCAATGTACAAAACCTCACTCAGACACATAGGGATAAGAAAGATGTTTGCCGTGGAGGCAGTCCTTTTCAGATGTCTGTAGGAACTATAAAGCTGACTTGAGAGCAACATACTTTAAAAATGAAGGCAAGTCTTTGACTTTTAATTGGCAAGTATAAGAGAATGATGTAGTCAGTCACCTGCAGTACCAGAGCATGCACATCAATCCTATGACATCCTAAACAAACCCTGGCATCTCCAACTAAGTAGATGCTGGTAGTTGTTAGAACATTCTTCCTTGTTCTTAGCCATGGTCAAGATTTTCCTGAAGAAGAAGGATTTTTTTGTATTTATTGTTTCTGCTATGATGACTTCACCTTTGCCTGCAATGGAAGAGATTTGTCCAGCTGCATTTCCCCCCTCCCATTTTTTTCAGCTGCTGTTACTCCTTGCATTTCCTTTTGCAATGCAAGGAATCTATCTAGTCCATGAGCCGTCATAATGTACCCCCAGGAATGGATGTCCTCCTCAGTATCTCTTGCTCACTCTGATGCTCTGCATGATGTCCTTTTTGTCACTGTTACGTGGCTGCTCACACAATCTTTTTGTTCTGTGATCTCTGGTTGTCATTGTTGGGATCTGGGAAGGAAGGGGGCTTATGGATGTCCATGTAGCAGTGTTGAGTGGTGCATGGGGTCTTGTGTAAAACAGGTCTTGCTTCTGGCAAGGACATGCGTATTTCACACAAACAACCTCATAGTAAATATGACTCAAGAAAATGTAAGAAAAGTAAGTATTAGGTCCCAAAATGGAAGATCATAGTTTCCTTTCTTACTATTACATTAGTGTTAAAGCAAGCCACTGAAAATGGCATGCATGAAAATCTCTCTTAAGCTCTCATAGTAAGAGAGCTACCCTGTCTAAGTAAGAAATCATTAAATGTCCTTTCCTGATGATCAGTCATTGTGCTTTACTTGGTTTATAAGAAGTCACAATACTAAAAGCAGAATATGGTATCTCACTACTTCCCTCCCACAAGTGCCAAGAACCTAGGCACACTGGAGCACTCCAAGATAATGTCCCCTTCATCAAGGTGGATCAAGAGTGTATCACCTATGAGCTCTTTGTGTGGGAACTCTTCTGTTGCACTGCTTTTAACAGTTCTTGGTAGGCTAAAAGCAAAGAGTTTACGTTTTCTCAGCAAGTATTTTGAGGTGGTGTGTGTGCAAACTTATCTGCGTGTGTCATTTGAAGTATTAATGATGTATTCAGAACCTAGTACCAAACTTCAGCTTGTTTTAAGCCACCATTACTTCCATGGACATGTACCAACAGTGGCTTCAGTCCCAAATCTTATTCATGGATGTTTTTATGGACAAACAGAGTGTATGTGCTTGGAATATCTGTATGTGTATAGCACTTACAAAATGTATGTGGATGTGTCTGTCTTATGTATATATATATATATATATATAACAGAGATCTAAAGAGGGAAAACTGCTTCCCCACAACACAATACAGTGTTGTGGCACTGTTTCTTTCAAAAGGGTGACACTTATTATCAATTTCAGGTACTTGTGATGTTAGTGTTAGCAAAGCATTGTTCAAATTACAACAACCTTCCCTATATATTTTAATGATGATCCAGTGCTTTTCCTAGTGACCGTGTCTGATCCAGTCGTTCACACTCCAACCTGCCTAGGAGTTTGCCCTCAGGAAACTCCATGTTTAATAAGTCTGATGTTTCATACTATGCCATGGTCATAAGCTCTCCAGTAAAAACATTCATTGGTTATGGATGTTCCTGAATTAACTGTGTGCAGAAGTTGAACTTGAGTGACATGCTTCTAATTTGGGAATTAACAAGAGAGATCCAAAGCACAAGACAAGTGGAGCTTAACCCAAAAATTAATCAAAAGGTAGCACTGGGCTTGGGCTTTGATTTACACGGACATGTCAGATGTTGAATGAGCATATGTTGAAGCCATGTCCTGCTCTGTATGTGAGAATCACAAAAAGAACATCTTCCAGCCTGAGCTCACTAAGAGACTTTTATCTGTTTTCTGGATCCTGTCTTGGTCCATGAAAAAGAAGCTGGGCTGGGGAGACAGATAGTGCTCTCATTGTGGAGAAAAGCATTGTAGAAACTGGAGGCCTTAAAAATTAGAGAAAGTGGAGTATGTTAAGTTATTGTGTCTCCAGGGGGTTGGAGACAGTTGTACATACATGTGGGGATTCACCCACTCTTTCTTAAGTTGTGCTTGGAAGCATCTAAAACCTTAAACAACAAAACATTAGAATGTCTCCTTTGGACATGTAAATTTAAATAATGGAACTGACAGAAAGAATGATGAATAATAAGGAAAAATTAATAAAGAGGGAGGAAGAGATTCATTGCAGTTAAGAAAGAAGACCATGGATTCAGGATACTGGACGGCTATGGCACAATATTTGTCTATGAACCCAGGGCAGTCACTTAGCCTTTCTGCCCCCATATTTACATCTGTAAAATGGAGATAAAGCTGTTCATGACAGTTTTGAAGGTTTTTGGAAAGCACTTTGAGAGCCCTTTGGACTTGCCAGACAATGTCACTTCTGTATTATGTACAGTAACTCAAAAAAAGTAGAAGGCCGTAGATGAGAGACAGCAAAAGGTTATTTCACAGAAGTGAGAAAGGAACCAGAGTTCAATATCAGACTGAGGTGCATTGGTAGAGATAATAAAGCGATGGCAGAGATTTGTAACTGCAGCTGGACCTTGCAGATTTCATGAAAATGTAAAAAGGGAGAATAGAAAACACGTGGAGAGCTTTCTGCAGATCTGTTTTGCTCAGGAGGCAAGTGTATTTAGACACGAGCACTGCAGCAGCAATAGCTGAGCCCTTCCCAGAAGCAGTGAGCTGGGGCTGTCTGGCTCTTTGCTAATCTGAATTCATTTGGTGGGAAGGGGCTATTGATTCTAGGTGAAAGAAGGGGGAGGATGCTGGCCACTGCAACACAAAGCATGTTTATATAATAGGCTGATGACTCATGAAAGATAACATGTTATCCTAATGCTTCCTCTATCATCAAGTTATTTCAACACTATCATAAAAGGACAGATACAAACAGCTTTATCAGGCGGCTTTAACCAGTGCTGTGTGTACACCCATGTGAGCAATGACACAAACCTAAGTACAAAAACACCAGAGCAGGTTAAGGTCAGGCTCAAGATAAAAAATCATCTTTTTCTATTTAGTAGCAGTAGTAGTATTGTTATTACTGTTATTATTGTTGTTGTTGTTATTATTAATCTTCATTTTCTAAATGTCCTGTCTTTTAGATATAAGATACTTCACAAGCTATCTTGGTTTGCAAGTTTTTTTTTATAACTGGAACCATTATGCTCCAAATATTGGCTCTCTCATGCTCTGACAGGTTTTTGTTCAAAGCAGTGGCACCAGTACCTCCTATCAGGATACAGCGATGCTCTGAAGTGGAGTGGAGGGGAAAGAGAAATCTTCAAAGTGCGAGACATTTTATTAAGGAAAGGCTAAGAATATCACATCTCTGTCAAGTGTTTAGTCAGACAAATTATAGTATTATCAAAAAGTATAATTTGTGCAGTACAGTTCTCTTAATTGGCACAGACTCTGGTAGAGCCAGAAAGGTGCCACTTGAGCAATTGTCCTGATTATCGAAGACTCATAGGAATACACTTTTAGAATCTACATAAGAGATGGAAGAAAACTAGTAGGTCAGCATCTTTATCCTCCTCTGTCAATGCAGGATAATTCCCTGCAGTACTCCTTCTATCCCTAAATTACTCATGTGATAAGGTTTCCTTGAAGATTGTTTGCCAGTCTAATAGAGTTCATTGTTAATTCACTATAAAGTGTCCTCTGCTTAATTTTCTCACTTTTCTCCAATTTACATATCACCCCTTATTTGCTTTGAAATTAAGCCCTCTCTTTCTCTTCAGTGTTTCTAGCTCTTGGGTCTTAATATGGCTCCACCAGTCACATCCATCCATCATTTTGCCGACTAAACAGTGCACAGCTAATGGTTGCTGGTGGTTCTTGGTGCCCCAGTTTTCTGGTGACTGTACTTCAAGGGGCCTGATTAAGCCCTTTTGTTTATGGGATGTTCACCTAAAAACTGGGGAGCACAGGACAGCTAGTTGTGCAGAAAACATGGCCTGACTCTCAGTCATGATGGGTGCTTACTGCTCCAGTTGACCCAAGTTAGAGTTGTGGGTGATGAGCCAGGCTCTGAACTCTGCCATCCCTTCAACTGCAAAGAGACTGCAGCTCTAACAGAAATTTCGCTTTTTCTAGAATTTCTGCAAAAATAAGTGCTAGCACTGTTAAATTCAGTGTGGCTCATTTAGGAGCCATGATGAGGCCTAGAAGAAATGGAGAGGTGGTGTAGCCCAGAAGTTTGTCCACCATCAAGTAAGAGTAGTAAAACTTCTTTTGCAGACCACACTGTTTTCATGGATGAAGGATGCCATTTTCCTCACAGCTAGCAATCTAATTTCCTCTTTGGCAGTTATCCCCATTAACTTCATCTGTTATTTATCATGACGTAGAATTGCTTTAAAGAAAAAAAAATGAAGGGACTCTGCTTCCAGTGAGAAGGCATTGCTAGAACCAAATGCTTGTTTCATCATGAAAGATAACTGATCTGGATGAAGCACTTCAGTCACTCTAGATGTGCTAGATGTTCATCTCTTCTGGAGTAACTGAAGTAACTGGAGGAGGAAGGTGGAAGCACACAGCATCGCAGTCCATCTTCCTGTCACAAACCTAAGGAACAAAGCCCATAATTGTACAGAGGGTTATTTCAAAGTGGTGTTTATCGGGGTTCTCTGCTAACTCTGTTTAAGCAAAACGCTTCTGATACGGTGTGGTCATGGCCCATTACTAAGGACCTTGGTCAGAAAGAGTGGGTTTCCTTGCAGACTGCTTTTTCCCACTGGCCAGCTTGCAAGGATACAGGTCAAAGAGGTCCCACTCTCCCAACTCCAGAGATCCTCCAGAGATGTCGAGGAGGGGAGAGGCTTTCAAGAGCACCGGGCTGTAGTACTTGCCAGTAGCAGGCTGCATGTGAGTCCATTTGACTGTGCAACCCTTGTGCTAAAAGTGATCCTGGCGCCAAAGTCGTGTTTTTCCTTGTTTTCAGTCCCATTTGGTGACGTGCGGAGCTGCATGCACTGCTGTCGTTGTCAGTGTCATATAATACCAACGACTTTCGGAAAGCACTAATGAACAAGTGCAATTTCTTTTCTCTATTGTTGGGTTTTTTGTAAAGTTGCTCAAATGCTCTCAGGTATGGCGGCCCTGAACGGAGGACTTGGCGCAACAGGCTTGACGAACGGTACAGCCGGCACGATGGACGCGCTCACCCAAGCCTACTCAGGAATCCAGCAGTATGCGGCCGCCGCGCTGCCCACCTTGTACAGCCAGAGCTTGTTGCAGCAGCAGAGTGCTGCGGGCAGCCAGAAGGAAGGTAAGTGCCCACTCACAGCACAGCAGGCTATGTGCTGCCAAGACAGCCGTGTCGTAGGTTTATTTCTTCTTGGAGGCTTAACAAATTACCTCGAGTAGCTTAATCTTCAGGTTTTATTTCAGTTTTCTGCTGTTTAGGCTTGTTACCTTATTTAATGTCTAATAGAATTAATATTTTAACCATCTGTCCTTCAAGTTATATTTCACTGCCTGTTCTTTCTTCTATAAAAGCATTTACCAACTACTGCATAAAAGTGCACTGCTAACAAAAAATCATCCCTTTATGGGTGCCATTCTCTCTTCTGGTTTCCATATTCTGTGATAACGGAGTTAATCTGATTAGGTTTAAGGTTTTGAGTTAATGACAAGATCCATTTTCACTTTGAGTGGTTCTTTGCTTAATTGCAGGTCTTGTGGGGAAGTGAATGATTGCCCCTTCTCCCGCAGCCAAACAGCAAATAAAGCTCAGGAAGTTACTGCTAAGAATAAATGAATACTAATTACAAGATGTTTAGGAAAATGAGGTTACCCTTTTCCCCTCTTCCATTCCCCTGCACACTTCCCAGGCATTTGGGGGGTTAGTTTGTTTTCATTGCTTTCTCTCAGCCTAATTTCCAGCTAATTCTAGAAGGACAGCTTTCTAATAGTGTATCTGTGTTGTCACTGCTGTTCTTGCCAGGGCTAAGCTTTGGAAAGAAACCTAGTATAATATCCTCAAGAGATTTTTTTCATCCTCTTTTAAAATAGTATCTTGTCCTGTTATGGGATGTGTTTCCTAGGAAGACAAATTTGGCATTCCCACAGCTGGCTATTTTTTAGGGCCACTGAAGTTAAAATGTGTATTTTCTCTGAATTCTTCACTTCATTTACTGCAAACACCCTGTATTATTTAAAATGAAAGGATTTTTTTTAATCAACTATTTTTCCTAATTTTTTTGTGTTCTCTGCATTTGTCTTTCAAATCACTTTGTTGAGGCTGACACTGGAATTCAATTGTTTGGTGTCATTATAACATACATAGTGGAGGACAGTTTGATTTTTTCCTATCTTAACTTTTTTCTGTTTATAAATGTTCATATCAAGTGTATATATATATACATATATATATATATAGTTTTTATTACTATGATTTGGCAGTGTCCCTTTTAAAATGAAGTCTTTTTCGTTATATATGTCTTGTGTCTGTTTTTTATATATATGTATCTTGTATCTGTTAGCAAGGGGTTAAGTTAAAGTGAGTAAATTCCATCGTTGAATACTGACAACTATTTTTTGTCTCTTAACATGATTTCTGATGGAATGATGAAGAGTCTGGAGTGGCTGATGATAAACAAGTACTAGAGAAAAATGTTATATATATTAAATGCTGAAGCACAGTGAACTGCCACATGCATATATTCTAAAATACTGTCTAAAAATTTTTTATTAGTATTTTAAGTATATTTTCTGGAAAACGTGGTTTACTTGTGGAAAGAAGAAATAAGTGCAGTTATTTGGGGTGTTGGTGGATGAGAAAATGAACATGAGCCGGCTGCAGTGTGCGCTCGCAGCCCAGAAAGCAACCGTATCCTGGGCTGCATCAAGAGGAGCGTGACCAGCAGGTCCAAGGAGGTGATCCTGCCCCTCTACTCTGCTCTCGTGAGACCTCACTTGCAGCATTGTGTGCAGTTCTGGTGTCCTCAACGTAAAAAGGACATGGAACTGTTGCAACAAGTCCAGAGGAGGCCACGAGGATGATCAGGGGCTGGAGCACCTCCCGTATGGAGACAGGCTGAGAAAGTTGGGGCTGTTCAGCCTGGAGAAGAGAAGCTGCGTGGAGACCTCAGAGCAGCTTCCAGTATCTGAAGGGGGCCTACAGGGATGCTGGGGATGGACTCTTCATCAGGGACTGCAGTGACAGGACAAGGGGCAAGGGTTTCAAACTGAAACAGGGGAAGTTTAGATTGGATATAAGGAAGAAATTCTTTACTGAGAGGGTGGTGAGGCACTGGAATGGGTTGCTCAGGGAGGTTGTGAATGCTCCATCCTTGGCGGTGTTCAAGGCCAGGTTGGGTGAGGCCTTGGGTGACATGGTTTAGTGTGATGTTTCCCTGCCCATGGCAGGGTGGTTGGAACTGGATGATCTTAAGGTCCTTTCCAACCCTAACTGTTCTATGATTCTATGATTCTATTTTTTCCTCTTACTTTTTCACACCTCTCAAAAAAGATTTTCTCTTTAAAAAACTTACTTTCTCCCCCCACCCCCCAGTTGCCTTCTCTGGGGCAAACATTGCAACCTTTTTCTTCAGGCTGAGAGAGAGCAGCCAGCCTGTTTCTTCTGTATGGGAGAGGTGAAGTTTCATGACTGTTCTAGAGCTTAGTCCATAAATCTGATGCGTGCTTTCCTCTTCCTCTCCACAAAACCAAGGACATCACATTTTGGACACACTTAGGTTCCATTAAGCAAGGGAATTCTTGAACAGGCTACTCTAGGTGCCAGAAGTGTTTGTTCCCTTTGTGTTCCACATATGCTCCTGGTGTCTGCGTGGGAAGGCCACATCTGGCTCCATCTTAATATCCTGTTCTTCCAGGCATCCATTGCTCCGTTTCTGTATGTTACTGTAACACAGAAACTGAGCTAAGGAAAAAAATAACCTATTAGTGCTAGGATGAGTGCTTAAACAAACAGCACTAATAATGCATATCCCAGATTTTAGCTGAAAGAAACATATCCAAAGAACCTTTGAGCTTGCGTCTTTCCTTGCAAACTCAGCTTTGTCTAAAGCCATTTTAATTTCAACCCAACTACTTTTTTAAAAGACTTACTTCACAAAGTTTATTCCAGGAGACAGCTTTCTAGGGAGAAGTTGTATTAAAAAAGAAAAGAAAAGGCTGTTATTTTGCAGTGAGTCAATACAAATTTAATTCTGAGTATCTTTCTGACATCACTGATTTCCAAGTCACAAGGTTTGCTTTGCCTTATCATTTTTATTCCCATTTCCACCAGTTTCCTGCCCTTTGAGTTTATATCTGTGATACTCAAATCTGTTCATCTCATTTCATTTCCATAAGTTTCCACAACTAGAGTTAAACTGAGAAACTCATACAAGTGTTTGATGCAGCAGAGGACTCCTTGTGCAGTTCTTGGGGTACTGTGAGAGAGTAATACATTGTGTACCTGTGTTCCTAACCCTAATTATACTGAAAGACACTTGTATAAATTGAAAAAAGAGGCTGCAATTTAACTTCTTCTGTACTGGAGCTATCAAGTAAGCACTTTTCAAGACAGGTTGCTCTAAAGAGCTGCATTTCAGCTCTGTTCCTTTGATGATCCATTTGCTTTTGTTCCTTCAAAGTTGGAAAGTGAAATGCTTTCTGACCATCACCTTCAGTAAGTATTATGGAAAAACAGATTAAGTATAGCACTTCTAATGGCTGTTTTCACATTTTCTTTTTTGTTTGGTTTTTTTTTTTTCCCCTAAAGGTCCAGAAGGGGCAAACCTCTTTATTTACCACCTCCCCCAGGAGTTTGGAGACCAGGACATTCTGCAGATGTTCATGCCTTTTGGAAACGTTATCTCTGCTAAAGTCTTCATTGACAAACAGACCAATCTGAGCAAGTGCTTTGGTATGTCAAATTTAATAAATCAAATAGTAAAAACCACAGGCACTGTACTGAAAAAGGGCCAGGAAAGAAAATTAACAGCAATGTGAGAAATGTCATACTGGAAACTCGTTCCAAAAATAATGGACTGTTAATCCTCAAATGAGCGGGGAGATGCACAGACAAACTACTCCTAACTAAAAATTGGATATGAAAAAACAATAATAATCTTCCAGTCTGACATCTCGCATGAATGTGTCAAGTACATGAAACTAATTGCGCCCTATGTGGGGGAATGTCATTTAGTATACTATTAAACTGCCTTATTAAGGATACCTAATTATTCTCTATTGTATAGCTGAGCCACTTAAAAATGCTCTATGTTTAACCCATTACTTCTACATTACAGGAATTTCTTTCTTCTGAATTAAGTACAAGATTTTGCAATTAGTGGTTGAATGGTGTGTACGTGCAGTTCAGAACGCGTTATAGACAGTTGATGTCTAGGTATGCAGCTCCAGCTGTTGCAGTTGGGTCCAGTATTACGGAAGGTAGCATCTCACCTTACTTTAAGGGCAGGGATGAGGGGAGCTTCACAAGATCAGTGTCAGGTTTGCCAGAGAACACTTTGAGCTGCTAGAAAAGGGAAGGTGATATGTTGTTATGAAACAGGTTCGAGGGTTGATTAAGTGGGCTGGTGTCTTCTGAATAGCCTAGATGCACCAGTTCAGTGCTTTGATGAGTGGAGTACAGAATGTGAGTGGCAATCTGTTAGAGCATTGGTCTAATAATTATGGTCTTATACAAGACGTGAAGAGGGTCTAGGAAGAGAAAAGAATCTCTTAAAGATAAGTTTTATAAGGTTTGACCTAAAACACTGGAGCTTCTGTAAAAGTGACGGTACTTTCCCAGGGTAAAGGAATGTAACTGTACATGACAAAAAAGTAACCAGTCCAAACAAACCCCTAGTTTCCAAAACTCTTTTGTATCAACAGAGCTGCACTTAGCTCAGCACCATCCCTTAATTCCAAAGTGTACCCATTTGCATTGTCCCCATGAACCATACATAATACATGTTTCTTAGCTTTTTAAATATAGGTTTTGTTAAAACGTGTCTGTCTAAGGTCGTGTCTCTATCAAGGCCATTCAGGGGCCTCACAGCTACTGGACTGTAACCTGTCTTGAAAGGGTTTGATTTTGTTTAAATAGTCACTGCCAAAACACAGGGAGAATTCATCAAGTTACTCAGAAATACCTACTTGAGCTGAGATTCAAGCCTTGCCACAATCTTAGTGTTTTTCACCCAAAGACAAACCCTCAGTACACTTGGAAAGTTATTTCAGAGAATGGTTGTAACATTCTTTCTGCATTTTTCCTTAGTTTTTCAGTTCATTTTTGAAGCATTCATCTCTTTAAGCTTTACAAAAACTTGTTCATATCTAGACTAATATAGTCCAGCATGTTTCTGCAGTGGGTTAAAGCAGTCCCTGAGGCTGTAGCAAATTTGAAAAGTGGAATTGAAATGGACTCCCTATTGATCTGGAGCCAGTTCTGTTAGTATGTTGGGGTGATAAAATCATTGTTGAGGTCTGCAGGAATCATGATGAAATGTCAAATCAAAGTACGTTAATCGAAATGCAGCAATTGTGGTGACTGCTGAAAGAATATAGATTAGTTTGGGCAGGCGGCTTAATTCATCAGCTCACTTCCACATTTGCATTTTGTCTGTTTCCTTTACTCTTTGATTACCTGCTTACACATTTGGATTTATGGGACACAATTACCTGACTTAGAATGATGCACCGAGCTTATCTCATTTGAGGGGTCAACACCCAATGGATAGCGGAGTCCTCTGCCTTTTTTGGCATTAGTCAGCTTTCACTAACATTTTAATTTCTCATTCTTCCTTCCCAGATATTCTGCCACCACTGAGAGAGTCCTGCTTTAAATGCAAAAACTACTGCAGTGGCAGAGGAGGTTGAGATTTTCTGATTCAATAGGTGACTACTCCGTGATGCTGCTAATCACAGGCAAAGACAGAATTGATCCTGTTAGTTTAACATACTAACGTACTCTCTATGCACCTGCTCAGCTTTATTAGCAACAATTATTTATTTGTTGGTTTGGTCCCATATTTGTGTTTTAAAACCCTTTATTTTATCTCCATCTTCCCACCAAAAAAACAAGACAACAGTGCATCTAAAGAATCCATTTCTCCCCTGTATCATTAACGGCCATTGCTCTTGATACAGTTTGGGGTGGTTTTTTTGTTGGTTGTTTTGGTGGGTTTTTTCCTTGTTGGAATAACAATAATAATGATAATAATAATAGTAATAGTAATAATGGTAACAATAATAGTAAGAAAGTTTTGCACATGTTTGGTGCTTTCTGCTCTTGAGTTTCCATCTCCCGCCCAAAAGTTCCATCAAATTACAGCTGAGGACAGGTTGAAGACCAGAAAGGTGAAAAGATTGTCCAAGGGTTTCCACTGGCAGAAGTGGGAGGGGAAAGTGCATTCTGAGTAATGACTGTAGTGTTATACAGTGATGAACTTCTACATAACACTGCTTTTCAAAATGAAAAATTACTTTTCCTTGCAGAAAATGGACTTTGGCATTATTTGTTTTGTTGTCCACCTCAAGTGAATGCTCAAAAGATTAAACGGTGCTGAGGATGATGTTTATGCCTGAAGTGCTCTTCCATGAGTTCTCATGAGCTCCTGTTGATTCAGCAGACAAAGGGTTTCACTCTTCGAGCTAATCTCTCACCTTTCATAAACCTTAGAATAACAGAAATGAGAGAATAAAAGTAAAGCAAGGGAGGGGAAACCCAGTGACATCAGTCCATAAATGCAGTCTGCCTGATTGCAAAATTGCTACTCAAATGATTAAAAACATTTATCCTGATTATAGGGATACCTAGAGATTTAAAACAAAAATCAGAATTGCCATGACAGGGACTTTGAAAATTGATAAGAAACATCATCCTGTCCTCATGTAACCTGCTGTTTAAAATGCAGACAAAAAATGATGAATGGGTGCAATCAGAAAAAGATAAATAAAGGGAGAGAATGCTAGATTCCACTGTAAGCTTTATAAACGAAGGTTCTTGATAATGGAGAAGATGAAATTGTAACAGGCTAATGTAGATATAGCATTCTGTGTGAAGAGACAAATTGGGAATCAGAGTAACAACTGAATGATAAAGGCTGATATCACTGATGCAGCACAGAGGTTGTATGTTTGGGTTTGTGGCTGAGTCAAGGAAGATAATAAAGAGACATAGAGTGGGGTGACTTGTCACGTCTCCTGCTGAAGGTAAGCATAGCCTGAGCTAATCATTCTTCTGTCATCAGTGGAGGTGTCTACACCGGTGACATGAATGGCGGGTGGAAAACCTACCTCTGGGTGTGCTTGCTTTTCTTCATTCACCATTCATAGATACCATCTAAGTGACTAGTTTAAATCAGCTGCTTAACTTTCAGGTGCATAGAACTGGCTAAGAAGAAAAGGAACTAAGGTCATGAGAAGTTCATAGCACAATGCTGTTCTGAATGCACTTGAGAGAACAAAGTAAAGGTCAGGAAAGCTGTAGAGGAAAATGATGAATTGTCAAGGTAGGTAAGACTAGCTACATCTCAGTTGTGGAGCACCTGCCTGGAAGGTGCTACTGCTGCCTCCCAGCTCATGGTTGATCTCTTTTATATCTCTGAGGCAATCCTAGAGTTCAAGGCTAAGTAAGATCTGTGAGCTGATAGAAGTAGACACAGGAGGGCAGTGCTAAGACAGTGATTGGAGTCATGTGAACAGATAAAACCTCCTAGAAGAAAACAGGGGAAAGGAAGAAAGGAAGAGAGTGATGAAGCTACTCAGGATATGGCAATAATGGAGGAAATGATCTAGTGGCAAAAGTGAGGAAGTGACAAGTTACTAAAACCAAGGAGGGTATGGGGGAACATTTATCCCCTGAGGAGGTGACAAACCACAGAGCAACGTGGATAGAGCATATTGGCTTTGGCCAGGAGAAGGTCTGCAGAGATTTAAGCAAAAGGTGGGTTTGAGTGGAAGGAACAGAAGCTAACCTGAACTGTCAGAGAAGCATCGTAAGTTAAATACTTTGGTAAAGTTGATTTAAGGTGAAACCATAGGGATGGTCTATTAAGAAGAGCAGCCAGACAAGGACCAGATGACTTGATAAGAGGTGGTTTTTCTTTACAATGGGGAAAGTGTATTATTCTGACATTGAAGATGGAACTGGGCATCAGTGCAAGGTAAGCCAAAGCCATGAAAGAAGATGTTAAAACGATGGTAAAAAGAAGTTATGAATCAGAAAAGTACGTAGGCACTAACCACAAAGGGAGAAAGGTGGTAGAAGAGAGACACCAAGAAGCCTGTGTGTTAGAACTGAAAACAATGTGGGGAGAATCCATGCATTAAGAGAGTGAAGGGATGTGTGTTGAAGGAAATTCAAGTGGAAAGAAAAGGGAGCATTTCAAGACAGCTGCACATGGGCAGGATGAGTACTGTAGTAATTAGCCAGAGCTGAGGCAGAGCAGCAGTTAGGCGAGCTTTGCAATTACAAGTGGGAGCCCCAGATATGAAAATGAATTTTGAGCTTCCAGAATCAGGGAGATTTGAGTCCATTATGAACTGAGCATTTTTAGTCTCCAGGGGGAAAGCTGAGCCAGGGCAGCCATTCTGAATTACCCAAGCAAGCATTATCTCCCTAGTTAGTGCTCACAACTGAGGAGCAGAAGATCTAGAGTTCTGTTCAAGCCCTGACACTGTCTTTACAATGCTGTTTAATTTTGATGCTTGCATACCTTTTTGGGGACTAAGAGGCTGAATTAATTAACATTTAATGTACCTTGAGATCTTGAGCTGGAAGGAGTTGTAAAAATACAAAATATTAATACTGCAACTGTCCTAGGCTAAGCCCAAGGAGATGAGTGTTTCACAGTGCACAGGACCACTGAACATGAACTTACATTAGGGTGTGCAAATGTCTATAGGCAGTTTGGGGTTTGTTTCTGTAACCAGGCTTTTTGTTTCAGCTTCACATCTACAGACTGGCCAAATAGTACTTCCTAGTAGACTGAGAGGTATGTAGATACTAAGCTGAAAAGTGTCACAGTAATATCCTCAGTCTCTAAGGTAGGTAGATAAACAACAGATTGGAAACCGCATTGCACCAAAACTGGCCAACTGCATCCCAGCTCGTAAAGAAATATTGTGAAGGTAAAGGGGAAGGAAAAGGAAACAGGAGAGGAAATGGGATATGAAGTATAATCAAATCACTAATTGAAAATGAGGTAAATGTGTCAAGTAAACAGTAATAATAAAATCCTAACAAAATGCCTTCTGACATTTGTTCTAACCTATAGTTCACTTTCTCTCCTGCCTCCGTTCTGTGTCTCGTAGGTTTTGTTAGCTATGACAATCCAGTCTCTGCACAAGCTGCTATCCAGGCTATGAACGGCTTTCAGATTGGCATGAAACGCTTGAAGGTTCAGCTGAAACGCTCCAAAAATGACAGCAAACCTTACTGATCTTAACCCCAGATGCTTACTGCTCTTATTTTAGCTTTCTTAGGGTAAGTCCCATGAGCAAACTTGTCCTCTGCAGGGGATTAAGAAAGAACATAGAGCCAACCTTCACCAAGAGACAGTTATTTTTACAGTTACCACTTCCATTTCCCCACTTGTCCTTATTACACTTGGCTCCCATTTCCTAGCCAAGTACTTACTGAGTTGTGTTAGTGTATTTTGTTTTGCAGCATAATTTATTCTTTTTCAAAAGAAAAAGTAAACGTCTTGAAATTCAAAGCAACACACACACATACACACAAAAAATGTGCAATTTAACTCTGTGAACCCTGGTGCCATTAGCACACAATAAAAGTTGTTTTCTATGGATGGATCGTATTTTGCCAGGGTGGCACCAGCAGTTTATAGGTTAAACAAAATGGCCTCATGCCAGTTGAAGCACTTACTTTGCAACAAAAATTGAAACAAGTCTTTCCACTACATCAACTTGTTTTTTGAGAAGATTTGGTTATTTCTTTTTTTTTTGGGTTCAAATCAACGTATTGTTCTATATTAGTCTGATTTTACACTGGTCGTCTTTATATTTCACTTTTTTTTAAGTTGGGTTTTCTTTGGAAAGGATTAATGTAAAAAAGATTTAGAGATCTGTTTCTAAAGCTACAGGGTTTAAAATAAAAAAAAAATAAAATAAAATGAGTGACAATACTTGATGTTTCTTGAGAGATAAATTTAATAATAATAATAAAAAAAGCCACAGGCCTGTAAATTTTATTTGTAAAAAGCATTTCTATTTTTATACAAAATTTTTACTGCCTCAGAAATAATGGAATTTATTTATTGCCTATTGTTAACTTATTGGATAACTAAAGAGCAGCTCTCTATGCTAGCTAGATCCTTTGAAGTAGTCTCTAGAGTAATTGTGCCAAGAATGGGCGCTTTTTCACTGTTGAACCCTACCCCCTTTACAGCTCATGCTTTTATCCTCTCGTTTGTATTTGTCTGCTTATTTTGTTCGTAGTTTCCATTACCTAGTTTAAAGTTCAGTTGTCTGACCTTTCTCCCCCTTCTCCCTGTACCTTTCTGTTACATTTGTAGAAACTGGTTCTTTCCTCTCTTTTCTCCCCAAAGTGGAATCCATTCTCTCTGAGTCCTTTCAGATGGATTCTTTTGGGGTTCCATTGTGCTCTTGTTGACAAGTATTGTAAGTTAATGCAAATTATGTGAACGGCTCATAGACTCTACTGATAAAAAAGATTTGCATTAGTTTTCTCCTGCACCCATAAAAGTGATTTTGTTTGTGCTGCATAGATTCTGTGTAACTTTTTTTCCTCTTCCTTGTTTTTTCCCTAGACATCTCCATGCCCGTTAGCCCATCGTTTGCCTAGCATGTCCCTGTGGCGTCTCAAAAAAAAACCAGTTTCATCGTCCCGTCATTGTTTCTGATGTCTTTCTGACCTCACATCATATTTGGTTCTCCTACTGACCTTTGATCTAGTTTGACCTTTGAAATTTGCATGTGACCTCATCTAGCTATGAATTCTGGGAAGTCAATGTGAAAAAACATTGCTGCATTCATGCAAGACTGAAATTTATTATTAGATAAATTAATGATAGGATTTAAAAACAACCTGTGGCAAAATGTTTTTTCTTTCTTTCCTTTTTTTTTTTTTTTTTTTTTAGTTTCTCTTTTTTTCCTTTGGGTTTTTTCCTTTGGGTTTTGGTTTTCTTTTGGGTTTTTTTCTTCTGTTCTTGGTTTTTTTCTTCTTTTCTTTTTCATTTAGTAAAAAAAAAAATTAAAAAAAAAAAACAGACTTGAAAGTATTATACAGGGATTGGCATTCTGCCTGGTCACTGGTGACAATAGCAATATGTGTCCAGAGGCACAGAATGTTGGTTTCTAACAGACTACTTCCAAAACAGTTTGAGAAATAAAACTGTCTGATTTTAAGTCTCTAGAGGTCTGTAATAGTTTTTACATTTTTCAGGCAGTGTAAAGTTTTTTGATAAGGCCATTTTAGGTGGCTCACTTTCTCATTAAAGTATATATATAGAACCACTTTTTGTAGATTAGTATAAGAAAATATTTACCCTGTTTTAGGGCAAATGCTACCTACTTGTGTCACCTTTTGCTGAACTGACTCACAGTTAGACAATCCATGGTTTAATGCACATGAAATTACCTATATTTTATACTGTTTCAATGTACAGAAGAAAGGTTACTGTAAAATGTGTTACGTTGGTGCTTCTGTGAATTAAGTTGTGGTTTCATCATGAGTCTTATGGTCTTAAGTGTTCTATGTTTATAAAAGACGAGTTTAAAATTGGTTTACTTGAACAACAAGAACAAAAACAAGATTCAAAAAAAGAAAAAAAAAAAAACAAAAAAAAAGTTGTTTGCTTAAAAAAAAAAAGAATTTCATGTGAAAAATGAAAAAAATATTCCAGAATAAGTTTGTGTTGGCTTGTGACGCATTGATGTCATTTTTTTATCGTGAACAATTTAGATGTGTTTGTGTTCAGCAAAATGTGATCGGTTTTTCTTTTAAAGGAAAAATAAAAAAAATCAGTGAAACTATAGTGCCAAATTCCAAAGGTACTTTCTTCCTAGAGCTTCAGTGTGTTTCTTGTGTGAAGTAATTTGATAACATGGGTATTTTATTATGTGTTTTGTATAAATCCCTAATATTTAAAGAAAAAAAAGAGGTTAAAAAGTTTGTTAACTTGCTATCCTGTGGTCTTGTTGCCTGAAATTGTTATTGTTTGTTATTTCTCTTTGATGTTTTTTGTAAAACATTGTATAAGTGCCCATGTTTCACTTTTTTAACCACTCTGCACACATCAATGCTGTGAAAGCAAACCTCACTATGTATTTTCTTCATATTGTATGGAAACCTCTAAGGTGAGAAAGTTTTGAACTTTTAACCCTTTCCACCCAGAGCTGTCTTGAGTGTTAATACCTTTTATACATTCACCATTTTGCTGTTTATTTTTATATATATATCTATATCTATAAATATATATATACTTAGTTTTTTGTGGTTTATTTAATACATGGTTGAAATCAGAACAATGCACAGGGCAGATCTGAAGGACAAAAAAATATTTTACTGCTGTCTAAATTTCTTCTGTATCTATAACTAAAATTATTTAAAACAGTAATTAACTTGTGGTTTTCCTTTTTAGATTTTGGGGATTTTGTCTTTTCTTAAAAGAGCTTTTAATATGCTGCTGGAATATGCTATTCAGTATTAATAAAAGAAAAGAAAAAGAAACAATTCTTTAATTATCTATTGTGTGAGCCACTCCCAGACAGGAGTGGTAAATCCACCATTTGAAAACCTTGAGGAGAAAAAAAGAAAATAAAATCATATTTTTGTAATTTAAATAAATGAACTTTTGCTTAAATCAGATGCACTAGATCTTCCTGGGTGAAAATTCAGTGTGCACTGCAGTTAAACTACTTTTTATGGATAAAGTTTACATACACTGTAATGTTTGGTGTTATCTGGCATTCTTTGTAACGGCAATATATTGGCTTACTCCTGCAGACACTCGTATAGAGAGGAGTAACTTTACTCATACAAGTAGTCCATGGGAATATATATGTGATTGATGTGGGTGTTTGCTGGAGGAAGCTCTGTGTAAGGAACCAGAAAAGAGATGCTGGTAGCCCTTTTTACTGCCTTGTACGTCTGATTAGATTGCATTTCTACTGCACAAGTAGTGGCCAACAACCAAATTGGGTTCTTTACTACCTGTATAGACAATTCATTGCCAATCCAATGTGTGTGAGCAGCAGTACTTGCTACTGATGATAAAGTGCCATACCTTCTTCCACTTCCTATTTGTATCCAATTATATTTGTATCCACCTAAAATTAAAAACAAAGCCCTATATGAACGACATCAGCTGGTGCACTCTTGTCTCTCATCCCCAACTTAAATGCTTCTTTATGTAGAGCCCTGGGATGGAAAGGACTAGCCTCTAGTGATGCAAAAAAGTTTCCTTCTTATAGCACATGCACTTATAAATAAATGATCTATACTTTTCTCACGTATTTTTACTACTGCTGGGGCCTTCCTACACCCTTTGAGGGCTATTTTGTACTACTTGCAGCAATTTTGCATATTCAAAGTATCATCTCACGTATGTTATATTATATATATGTACATATATATATATAATATGAGATCATCATTTGGATTGTTTAGACTGTTTCACTAATTCTTTCTCATTGTACCCACCGTATAAATTTCCAAAGCTTTTTTAGATGTCCTAGTGTTGTCCTGTGGGTTTACCAGTCAGTCAGAGCAGTGATGCCTTTGGTCCTCAAGCAGTGTAACTCGGCATCGGGCTGCCCCGAATTACACTACATGGGACATTGGCTTAGCAGTGGGAAAGGAGGAATGTTTCTGTGCTTCCAGGCAACTGAGATGGGTCATTGCTGAGAAAAATGTCCATCTTGATAAAAAATAAAAGAAATTCCAGTACAAAACCAAAAACCCAAAAATACACCTCCTTGGAGACAAATTAACTACCAGATCTCTTTCAATATTGAAAGGACAAAGCTGCAAGGGTGCAAGGGCCTAATAGGAGAGGAAGAAAAACAAGGGAAATTGCTTTACAAAATTCTAATCAAAAGACTAGACTAGTTGTTTTTTCAAATTAGCTAATTGCAATGAAATGGCAGTCCTCAAAGGAGTAACAAGTTCATCTTTCTTTCACCATAGGGGTTACAGTTCCTTGGCTTGTGCTACTCTGGAATCATTTTACTGTTTCTGTTTTTATTATCTTAAGTGCTAATTAACAAAAGGAAAAAAAATATCCTGTAGTTTCATTACCTTTTTGGATAATGTCATACAAAAAAAAGACAAAAAAAAGAAAAAGAAAAAAAAAAACAAACCTATGTACTTGTGTTTTTTTTGTGCTGTGAGAATTGTTGTTTGTAGATTAAGAATACTATCATTTTGTTTAGAATGACAAACTAGTTTTTAAGTATTGTCTGAGAAAAGCCAAAGTTAATGCAATCTAGTGGAAACTGTAAGACCATTTGAGTATTGTTTCTGTTTTATTGATGCATTTGGATTTTGTTGTTTGATGGAATTTGAGCCAAAAAAAAAAAATCAAAAAAGAAAAAAAAAGGCAAAAAAAAAAGCAGGCTTTCCTATTTCTACAACTTGATTGTACTTATGCATTTTGTACCAGTGGAACTTTTTATACTGGAGATTAAAAAACAAATGGAAATTTTTGTGGCTTACTCTTGTGGGCCCCCTCGATCATGACTGATTTTCAAGTTTGATTTCTGGACGGTAGAAAGAGAGTTGGTTTTGTTTAGAGAATTCAAAACTTTGGCTTGATTTCTTTTTTTCCCTTTGCTTATATCTAGTGTTTAGAATTTTGTCTTAACAAAAGCGGTAAGTTTCACTTTTTATTCTGTATCGTGCAGTTACACAATAAGGTAATTAGAATTAGGAGTACTCGGTCACTTTGCGTGGATAAATGTATTAGTTAAAACGTTAGGGGTTTGCTTTTTTGCTGTTTAGATCAGAGTTTTTTCTGATTCTTCTGTCCTCATTGTGAACATAACCGTGTAGTTGAAACAGTCAGACTTATTTTTGTAACGTATGTTATTGTGTGATGCAGTTTTTTGCTTCTGTCTCCAATATTAAACCATTTTCCTAATACTTGTCTCTCTACTTTGTGTGTTGTATTGTTGGTGGTCATTCTGTGTTGGTAATACATCTACACACCTCACTGTTTCACGTGCCTGTTTTTTTATTTTCTCTATTTGTTGGTTGTGTACAAAAGATACAGTCGATTCCACCTAAGTGAATATCTGATTGGGGGGCAAAAGAGGATTTGTACATTTTAGACATGTTATGCTTCCTTTGATTTTTATTTTGCTTCTCTCTTCCTCCCCCTAGTCATGCCTTATCACTTGGATAATCCATCTGAGCAGGAAGCATTTTAAGTGAGCTTCCTGCAAAGTCATATTGAAGGTAGCTTTTATTAGTCGTCTAACTGCAAAGCTTCTGCACACAAACACACAGAAGCCACCTGAAAAGTTGTTCTTTTTTCTTGCTCTGACATTTCGGTCAGTGTGCGAAATGTGGATTATGGAGGTAAATTCTTCCTAGTCGTTAAAAGAAAATAATAATACTCTGCCGCTACTTCGCAGAAGCACATGAAACATTCAGGAAAAGGAGAATATAGCCTTGGGATTTCTTCCAAACTGCACAGTAATCTGATGGCATATGGTGTTAGTCAAACTCTCCTAATCAATTAGTCAAACTAATCACATCTTAACTAGGGCTGTGAGAGCCTGCAGAAGCCTACCAGGTGATGGAGCTTGTTATGTGCAGTTGTACAGCTAATAATGACAAAATAAAATGAAATCCAGGTGAGCACAGGAAGACTTTCTATTAAAGCCAGTGAAAGTTAAGGGGGAAAAAAAAAGAAAAAAAAAAAAAAGACAAAAAAGATAAATAAATGATAGGGGGAAAAATATCCCCTGGTGTTCAGAAGGGTGATATTTTTGCTGTGGGCTTACAAAGCAGATCATTCTCAGCATTGGCTAATAATATTACACAAATCTCAAAAGGGACAAAAGAAATACCATAGCACTTCCTTTCTCATTATTTTTTACAGTTGGCTTTTAGCTTTTTTTATTCTTTCATTTCCTATATTTTTTTCCTGCTCACAAGAATCTCTCTGCTCTCCCCCAACTGGTGTCTATCACGATGAAATAAAAGCTGCAAGAGAAAAAAATCTATGTTGTTCTGGTTTACAAAAAGTCTCTCTTCTCTCCTCTGATCACAGATACAAACCTTACAATTTGGAGAGGGGGGGGGGAAACAAAACTAACCAAACCAAACCCAAGGAGGAGAGAGAAGCACTGGCGAGTGCTCTCTGGAATTCAAGCCATACGCCCCTGTCCCTTTCCTTTGTCCCACTTTCTGTGATGCTCAGGAATCGAAGACCACTTTAAAGTGCTCTTATGAGACCCAAACAACACTTCTCCCTCTTGTCTCCTCTCCCCTGGTCTTTCTGACACTCTGGCTTTGGCTCACACACACAAACACACACACAGAACCCCGCTCAAGGAAAGTCCATGGCTCACTGAGTGTTTCCGTGTGGTGTCAGTAGCAACTTTGGCTCCTGCATTTGGAAGGGTTTTGACATTTTCGGATTTCTCATGAGTTGGCCTGGTTGTCACTGATCAATCTATTTTTATTACAACTTCTTTTTTCCCGCTTTTGTCCTTTTCTTTTTCCATGAAAGGCAAGTAAGTGACGAGTCCGAAGTCCCGAACAAGCTCAAGTGTCCTGTTGCAGGGTCTGTTGTCAGAGGTCAGGGGTCCAAGTTTAATGTAAAGCCAGAGGAGCTTGTAGTGGACAGCCCAGGCAGGAAAGCCAATGGTCAGACTATATCCTGGGCCTTTGATACCTCTAGTGTTTATGATCCCAATTTGGATAACTTTGGCACCAGTGGATTCAGTTAAGTAAGTCTTGACCTGCATGAATGGTGAATCAGAATTGGTCTCTTGGGTCTTTAGGTTGCTGTGGATGTTTTCTACTTTCTTTTTTTCTTATTTCTCCAAACTTGGTCTTAGGAAAGAAACTAGAGCTTTGTGAAGGGTCTTTTCTTCCAAAACTACAACTGAAAAAAAGACTTATGCTGCAGTAGGGTTTCTTTTAATACTCAGGGCTGAAAGATACAGGTTTTTCTTTCTTTTTTCTTTCTTTTTTCCTTTTTTTATTTCAACAATGGGAAAAAATGAGTTCCTTAAAGCAATGCAGCTGAACAGTTTGTCCTGCTTAAATGCATGCTTTTAATTTCAATTATGTAAGGCACCTTGCAGTGTTAGCAAAATGTCTCTTTGTTAGCTATATGTGTATCGCCATGGGAAATTACCAAACTGTCACAAGACTTGCTGATTAAAGAATAGCCTGCCAGAGTGTGTGTGCCTTTGCCCAGTGTGACTTTTAGGTATTAGGCTAAGAAAAACAGTTTATCAAAATGTAGTGTGAATCATTCCTGATAAGTGAATAAAGCATTGTGACCAAGCAATCAGATTATTCACTTATCAGGAATCGACTGTACTGATAGTTTGCCTGATTGTTTTTGTTCCTCATCTCTGTTGTAGTTCCACTACTTTGCTGTGTTCTGTTTTTTCTCTCATGCTCTTAGCAAAATCACTGGGAATATCCCTTCGTGTGATCATGAAACATGCTACTGAGTAACAAATAAAAAAAAATTAAAATATAAAAATGATATCTTAACAAAATCTATGCACTTGCTATCAGGAACACAATACTGGATGTGTCTTATATATATTGAACTATAATAGTATTCGATTTCTTAAATAAAGCTTAAGAAAGGATTCTGTTGTCTGTAAAATTTTATGAGCATTAAAATGGAAAACAAAAACCTGTTTCTAGGGTTGGGCGCTTTTTGTTGCATGAGATCTTACTGGGTGCATGGTCTTGAACCATGCCCAGGCAAATGTTTTATAATTCAGTTGATCATAAATAATAGAGACCTTGAAAATTGGGCTCACTGAAATGTGCGGGGAGAAAAAGTCTGAGCATTCAGTGACTTGCAGCAAAAGGTGCTAAAATGCAGAAATTTGTATCTTTCTCTATATTTGCAAAAGCAAATGCACATGCTTTTGCACTAAAACTAAGAAATAGCTAAAATACATGAATCCAAAAGTGTAATAGAACAATACTATATTACTTCCACAAATGATACTGCTTTTGGTACGTGACTTTTTTTCCTCCTGATTCTAGATAGGTTTAGAATGCAAAAATGAAAACCCATTTGTTCAAACTCACAGATTGAACACTGGAAGTCAAAGCATCTTTTTGCAGAAGATATGTGGCTTCCTGTGCGCTTCCCTCTCTTAGGAAAACATTCTCACATCAGAACCCATGAATTAAATGGGAATCAAATAGCTAAAACTGTTGAGTAAACTGGAAAATCCATTACTTCAATGGCTGTGTATTTGCCACAAAATTGTAGGTGTTGAACCATCAGATTTTTATGGAAATACCTGGGCTTGTATTTAGGAAACTTTCAATGATGTCACCCTTTGGCAGAAAGATCCAGGAGAGTGGTGGGGATTGCTTTCTTCTTTTCTTTTGAACTGCATTACTGCCTCATTTCTCATATGCCATTATATTATCTGAAAAAAAAAAAAAAAAAAAAAAAAAAGAAAAGAAAAAAATAATTAAATTGTGGAAAACTATCCGCTGCTTGTATTATTCTCCTCTATTCATACATATTTAGCACACGTTACTGGGCTCGACAACCAGCAACCAGGTTTGTTAGACTTGTAAGCCCAAAATACTGCACCACTGGAGAGGACATGGAGATGATTGACCCCGGTGGGCAGCAGGATGTTTCTGTCCATCCACATCTGCACAGAGGTGGGGGCCCAGCCCTGGCTTTTAGGCTGCTGATGTAACACAGATATTAAGTAATAGCAACGATTAGCTCATATTTGTATTCCCTTTGATTTTCCTCCTTAGCGATTTTCTTCTGTTTTTTTTCATTAAAGGGAGCTGGAAAGTTGCAGTCATTTTCTGAATCATTCGCCCCTGTTGATAACCTAATTGTTTTACATGAATGCTAATATTTCCCTCTCACACATTTATATCTATCAGCTAAACCAGCACTAAAGTAAACTCTTCTGGGATACATTCCTATATCAATTAGCAAGGATTTATGCTCCAAAGCACTGTTAACGGGAGTGTGCTTTTTAGCATAAACAGTTGGCAATAGGTCTGGTGGACTTTATTTCATAAACAAAGCAGCATTTGAATCTTAAGAGACTTCCTGAAGATGGTACCTCAGGGAGTGATGTCCCAGCCTCCCCAGGCTGCTCTAGGGATATCTCACTCACAGGGCATACGTAAATTGTTGAGTTCCCAGCAGAAGGAGACAGCAGTGGTTTGGAAAGTGGGTTCACTTCTGGTACAAAGTTTTCCTGGCATTTTTCCTTCTGAAAACCTGCCTGAGAACACACAAGGCAAAACGTTCAGCATTATCTTGCATCGCTCTGACTGACGGCTTGGAAAGTTTCATTCTTGGTTCATCCACATTGCATCGTGCCACAGGGTGGAGATCACAGAAGTGTCGGAGGGAGGGGGTTTGGGAAGAGGCAGAAGGAAGACCAGAGATGAGGTCCTATGAGAAAGAAAACGTTGGGCTTATCAGCTCCCTGAACTGTAGGTTTCACAGCTCCATGCCTTTGAGTAAGGAGTTAGAGAGGACCAGTAAATCACCAAGTGTTACTCTTCACATGTAGGACAACATAGCTCCCCTATCCATGTCCATGTCCAAGTCCATACTTGATCAAGTCAACAAATGTGCAACCAAAAGGTTTCTCTCTTAACCCAAAGCCACTGGGAGTTGGGATGAAAGTCCAGCACTTCCCAGAGGTGCACAATCTGCAGAAGCCCTGCCTGAGCTTCTGCAGATGTTTTCTCTGTTGGTTCTGGCTCTGCTCAGTTGTGCTACATTAGAGATCCCCTTTGTACATACCATTTCACTCCCCAGAGGCACTCGTTAAAAGGTCTTGAGTTGCTTTTCATCCTTCTTTTTCCTAAAATAAATATATCATGTTCTGGAAACATCTACGTACAATAATGGGGATTTTAGCCCCATTTCTGTGATTTATTTCTGCAACTTTTTTTTTCTTCTTTTTCTCTTCTTTTTTTTCCTGACATCCTTTCTAAATTTGGGGTACCAGATCCAGATGTGTTACTTCAACATCAAGCCTAGTGATGCAACATGCAGACACTAAAAAATTCATCCCTACTCCACACTGAATTACGCAGTCAGGGATTGCATCAGTCTTTGCAAAGGATAACATGCAAAAGCCACGAAGCACCAGATTGGCAGAATTATATTGAGTTCCTTCTTTAGTATGCCTGAATCCCTTTCAGATGGGTTGTGCTCCAGGTTCCTGCATGTACGGTCTGCTTGCCTGCTCTTAGACTTAAAAGCTTGCTTACCACCATGCTAAGAGCACGTTTGTGTAACTCCTAGTCCTCTTTGTTATTCTTTAATGTTATCAGCTGCTTTAATATTTACTTCCAAGTCATTAGCGAAAATATTCAATAGCAGTCAGCCCTATTACTGATCCCTACAGTACCCCTCTAAAAAAATACTCTCCTACAGTGATTCCTTTTACAGCTTCTTTGTTGACATGTCAGACAATTCTTAATCTATTTTGTGTGCCTTGTATTGATAGGGTGGAATGCTAATTTTTTTAATCAGGATCTGCTGTGCTGTCATACAGAAGTCAGAATGTATTCCATCTTTGCAATTACTTTTATCAGCCAAAACCTACAATCACCTCAAAGAATGAAATCGAGTTTGACAACCTTTCCTCCCTAAAAAACCGTGTTGATTGGCATTAATTGTCCATCTCTTCTTTAACGTCTTCTTCCCCTTTATGCCCATATCAGTATTTCCATTATTTTGCCAAAGTAATGTCAAACTAGCCTCCCACAAGCTGGGTCATCCTGCTTGTCTTTTGTGAATGTGAGCATGAGAAAGGCACGTTCATGTTGTCTGGGATGCTGCTGGTGTGCTTAAGATGTCCTAAAGGCCCATGTCAATAGATCAGAACTCTCTGTCCCATTCTCAACCAGGGTACCTGGAACTACCTGCTGGGAAATACGGTACCTTTAGTAGCAATGGCAGCTAACTAGACTGTTAGAGGTGGACAAGAAGCCAATTTATCCAATTTATACACAGGTATATGAAAGAGAGAATTTGTGACATTCCCTCTTTTTGTGCAGCATGACTAGCAGTTTTCCCAGCTCCATACTTAAAGACGTTTTTGCAGTTGTCCTGCAGACATGGTGTAGGATGAATAGCACATTTGTCACTTCCAATGTGGGATGTCCTAGGCCATTTCAAGGGCTCTAAACAGCATAAAGCATATGAGTCTAGTGCTTCAGGATGTCTGGCTAAGGCTCCCTAAGCTTAGAAGGATGTGTCTGTGAGCTCAATCCCACTTTAAGTCCTTTATTCACTATCCTATTCACTATCACTATTTCACGTGGGCCATGTGGGATACTCCAAGGCAACTCAGATAGCAATGATGCCTGCATTTATAAGAAAAAATTGAGCTCTAGGGGTCTAATTTGTAGATAGCTGAAGGTGAATTTCAGTGAATCCTGTTGTTAATAAATGAGCCTTGGGTGATGTCCCACAGGCACTAAGTGAGAATTGTGCCATGAAAACACCAACTGCAGGGAGACTGCTTTTTAGGGGATAGATCTATGCAGAATATGCCTATGACAGAAAAGCCAGACCCCCAAGGACTTGTATTACATGATCTATAGAGCACCTCTGGCATTATTTTCATCCTATTCAACTTTGGTGCTGAGGATCCCTAGGAAATGATTATTACCTTTCTTGTAGATATGGCCAAAGTATAACCTTATGTGTGCCACATCAACCTTGGACTCTGATTCTGGTGTAATCATGCCACACGCTGGAGCACTCCACCAGAGACCCTGGATCCTCCTGTTTGAAAGAATAATAAAAAGCAGGAACCTTCATAGCCTCTCTGGGCAATCTGTTGTGCTGTTTGACTGTCCTCATTGAATCATAGAATCATAGAATCATAGAATGGTTTGGGCTGGAAAGGACCTTAAGATCATCTAGTTCCAACCCCCCTGCCATGGGTAGGGACACCATGTCGCCCAAGGCTCTGTCCAGCCTGGCCTTGAACGCTATCAGGGATGGAGCAGGTTTTTTTAGCAGTTTTTTTTTTTTACCAGCAGTCATTTACCAGTTCTTTGGGTAGCCTGTTCCAGTGCCTCACCACCTTCACAGTAAAGAACTTCTTCCTTATACCTAACCTGAACTTCCTCTGTTTAAGTTTGAACCCATCACCCCTTGTCCTATCACTACAGTCCCTAATAAACAATCCCCCTCCAGCACCCTTATAGGCTCCCTTCAGATACTGGAGGTCTCCATGCAGCTTCTCTTTTCTCAGCTGAATAGCCCCAACTTTCTTATCCTGTCTTCATATGGGAGGTGAAGACGCTTTTCCTGATATCCAGCCTGAACGTCCCTTGTTGCAACTTACACCCCCTGCCTCTGACACCCTTCAATATGCCACTGCAGAGTCCTGCTGAAACTTCTTGATAAGCTCCTCACAGATATCAGGGGAGGGTGCTGCTGTTAGGTGCCCTCAGCACTGCCTCTGCTCCAGCCTGTGCTGGTAGACGAGTGCTCCAGTCTGCCCAAACATGCTGGTGGCCCTCTTCTGAACTTCCTCCAGTTTGTCCATTACTTTTCTGTACTGGAGGCACAAAAAGTTGGACACAGTATCAAGATGTGGCCACTTCCCACCAGGACACCCTCAGGTCCTTTCCAGCAGAGCTCCTCCCCACCCTGTCCATCCTCAGCCTTTACCTCCACAAACACCACTTCCTTCCTGAACACAGGTCTCTGCATTTGTCCTTCCTGAATTCCACAAAGCTCCTGCTGGCCATTTCCTCCAACCTTTTGAGGTCACTTTGAATGGCAGCTCTGCCCTTGGTCACCCTCCATCAATTTGGTATCCTCTGCAAACTTAATGGGATTGTGGGTGGCAAGAGGATGGTGCTAGACTCTTCAGTGGTGCCCAGCAACCGGATAAGGGGTAATGGCCATAAACTAAAACACAAGTTTCAACTCAACATGAAGAAGAACTTCTTCACATTGAGGGTGGCAGAGCACTGGAACAGGCTGCCCAAGGGGGTTGTGGAGTCTCTCTCTCTGGAGACATTCCTGTTTAAAGGTAGACAGCCCTTCCTTGGCAGGGGGCTGGACTTGATGATCTCCAGAAAACACCCAGAGGTCCCTTGGAACACTAATGATTCTGTGATTCTGTGATATGAAGTGGTGTGAAATATGGATGTTGCAGTTGCCCTGGGTTGTACATGTCCTTCTACAGGTGGCTGAACCTAATGCAAGTTGAGGCTGAGGAGATATACATATAGCACAGTATGGTATCTCACCCACTTCTCTCTCCTCTTACTTCCATGCCAAAATGAGAATAAATTAAAACACCCAAGAAAACTCTAAATGGTGCTAATAAAGCAAACAGAGGTTGTTCTCTGTCAGGTACATGATAATCAGCCACACAGCATTCTCTGAGCATGCCCAGGGAGGCAGGACAGAGATTTATGCTCATCACCATGCTGTGAAGCACACTCTTGTGCAATGTTTTCACTGGTCCAAACACATCTTGTGGCACAAAGTTTTGGGGCCTCTTGCTCCCCTGCCTTCGTTATAGTTTTTTCTGCTGTTCACTCTTCTCCCCACACCCTCAGCAAACCCCAGCTTTCCAGCAATCTTGTGGGTAGGGTAAGAAACAATAAAAACACCACCACTCATTTATGGATTAAGAATATGCTGACTAGAAAGGCACGAAGACCTTGACCAACACGTGTACAGAGAGAGGAGTGGGTCATGAAGGTCTCTTTCTCCTTCACTTCCCAGGTTCCTGCCTCAACACATGGCCACAAAAGCCTGGAAGATAAGGCTGCATAGGCATGGCTGTTTGCCATTAGTTGCCAAGCCAGTGGATCCCATGGTCATCTTAATGGGCATTACACAGCCAAGTACTACCACAAATTCTCACGTAAGGTGTCCCACTTCCCTGACCTATTCCAAGCACCTTCTTCATGACCGGGGATGCTTGCTTACTAGACAGCTCTCATTCGTGCTGCAATATATTTCCCCCCAGAAAATAAAACCTTAGTGCTGTCCCATCCCAGCCCATGTGCCTCCCTTTTAGTTATAACCTCATGAAAGAGTTATAGCTGCATTTACCTTCTGAACAACAGCACTGGGGCTGTGGAGTGGACTGGGCAATGTAAGCATTTTCTCAAATATTGAAATTGTACCCATACTGATGCCACAGCCTGACTGTTTATATCTTCAGCATCTCAGGAAAATGGCTTGTCACTGGGTCAGAATGCAATTTGTTTGCTGTAAATCACCTCCCTGTCCCTGGTGCAAGGAGGAGATGCCAGCCACAAATTTACTCGTGGTGGAACAGAGCTCCTGGATGAGAGGTCATGTTCCTAGGTGTGAATAAATAAAAAATGCACAACTCATGGAAACAACACCAATCAGCTGGGTTGTAGCTTTGCATGGAGGGCAAACAGGCTTAACAGGAGGTGTTTCCAGTGCCCCGTTTCCTCCAGCCTCATTTTCTTCAGTTCACTTAGCCTTACTATTTCCTATTAGCAATTGGCCATCTCCCTGCTTGCTGAATACCTGTCTCTTCCTTGGAAAAGTAGAGAAATGTTTCCTATCTGCAGTCCTCAGGGCTGGGGACTTCAACCCAGGGGAATAGTTCCAATTTGCCTACTTAGACATAAAAGCTTTGGTGTGGCCAACCTTTGGGTTTGGTTAACCAAAGTTCTTGGTTGTTTGAGCATCCCTGTACACCTATTGGGAAAGCTAGAGAGATATCACCAGATGTGGGTCAGAGCTCAGAAACTGCTTTTTCTTTGCCAAAGGAGAGTGAGGAAGGGATCCTGGTGCAGACACCTGACTTTAGCATCCCAGTTGGGTGCTCAGCTCATGGCAGCTGGACACAGTGCACTGGGGAATGCCTTCTGCCCTTGTGCTCTAGGAGCATACCTTTTGGCTTGCCTAGAAATTCGTGATCTTCACATTTCAAGGTCTAAGGAAATGAAATACATAGGAAAAAACAAACCAAACCAACACACCCCCCACACACACCCTTCAAAATGCATATTGTGCTGCACAATCCACTGGTGTCCTTGGGAAAGAAAGCTTGTGAGAAGCATTACTATCAGTGCTGGAAGGTCTCTTGAGTCCTTCTTCTGCATATACACAGAACTGTGCCCCCCCGAGCTGCTTTCACCCACCAAAGGCTTGCAGGGCATCTCAATGGCTGCAGGGCTTACGTTCATGGCACGCTCACTGCCGCTCTCATTTTGTGTTCGGTTGCCCAGCCATACCTAGGGAGCTGCCTGCATTCCGCTGCTGTTTTGGACTGACAAGGCATCAAAGGATGCCTGCTTCTGAGCAGAGCACTTCAAGACCCCATGAGAAACTGTGTTTTGCCTTCCTAAATTAATATGCAAAAGTAAGCAGCATGAATCAGCCACAGGGCATGGCAGCGCTCCTGTATCCCTTTTACCAGCAACTTGGATTTATGCTTGGAGCATCATTCTTTCCCTGTTCCTTGCCTCTCAACTGATCCTCTCTCATCCAGCTCCCATTCCTTTTCTTCCTATGTGTAATTCTTGTTCTCTGCTCTGTATTCAACAAGTGTTTGAGAGGAATGAAGGAGGTGATTAATTATTTAGGATTGTACAAGGGAATCTAACTAGGTGCAGTGGGAAGGAATTAAGCAAGTGAGATGTAAAGGCTGAAGATCAGAAAAATATTTCCTTAAAATGAAAAGTAATAGAGGGCAAGCCAGCCTCTGGGGCAGCACGGGAAGTTTCTCCTCCCATGGGATTTAAGATTGCAAAGAGCATAAAATGGTCTTTAAGAGTAATCCTTCTGGGACAGGGTTAGCTAGCCCAGAAGACTATTTGTCTCTCCCTTCTAGACAGAGCAGTGGGATGCAGCTTGTGGAAAGCACTGAAATAAGAACACAAAGAGATTTATTCATGCTGCAAACCTTAAATGCAGTGGGCAACTTCCCTTCAGTGCAAACAAACACTTTTATAACCTGAGTGAAGGCATTTTTTTATATATTCTTATTACTCAAGTGACTAATTTTCAACAGTGAATGGGAGAGGACACCGCATTAACACAGCAGGTAAATTTGGGACTGAAAAGGAAGCACCAGCCCTTAAAATTAGAGTTATTTGTGAAGATTGCATCTAAGATTTCTTATAGTTCTCTGAGCAATATCAGGGTTTTCTGCTTTCATTTTCTGTGCTGTCTCCTTCCACCATTACAGAATGTCCTACCACGAACACCACGAACCTATCTGCCATGCTCTTGAATCCTTTTATCTCTCTTAATTCTATTTTTATTTTTCATTGATCACTTCCTTGTCACACAAAGACTTGATATATTTAACCTTCGTCATCTTCCTGCTTTGCAGTTGTGGGTCTGTAATTATAGGCTGTTTGAAGGCTCACCTAGCAATAGATCAAGTTGCACTAATTGAACAAAGACTTGCTCGAAAAGCTTCTTGCTGAAGTGATCATTTTAGGCTTTTTGGACAATTGTATAGCTCAGAAATAGCACAAAAGATTGTTGCTTGTGTGAAATCTCAGGATTATTTGGCAACTCACAAAGCCCACTCTGACTGCAGGCAAAGTGGTACATTTGGCCAGGCTAGGCTGCATGCTGTGGGCAGCCCAAGGAAACTGTGAGTGGTCAACTGCTGGCTTGGGTGAAGCCTATCATTAGAGAACAATTTTGTCACATGCAGCAGTGTGACATTTTAGTACTGCAAACACCCATTCCAGCCTGTCTGAGGGCATTGCAACATAGCTGGTTCACTGAAATGGCTGAAATTTTTCTGCCTTTTAATAGCTTCATTAGCTGCGTTCAATGTTTAAAGTACATCAGTGGGACTCAGTTCTGTCTCTGGAGCAATACTCACTCTAGTGCTGAATTAGCTACCCCGAGCCCTCAAAGCTGCCGGAGCATCGTGTTCCTCTTGACCTAATTAGAAAGGCAGAGTGCAAGATCATCTTATGCAGCAAAATCAACAAGCCTGATCCTCCTGTATGCTTTGTGTGTAGCCCATAAAGCCTGTGGGTGCTGGCTCCTACAAATATGAGTCTTACAAGCTCAGTGACCAACACATGTGTCAGTGTTGGTGCAACCATGAGACATTTGGCCAAGGAGAGGCACATGTATGGCAACACCTGGTGATAGGGACTCACAGCCTGTGTGCCTTGAAGCTTTCTGGGTGTCTGCTGTGTGTGCGAGATGATGGAAGATATCTGCTGGCACAGAACCTCCAATCTACATTGCCTTGCAGAGCAGTGCTGGCTAATAATTAATGCTTTATAACTTGCTAGTAATAGAATCATAAAATCATAGAATAGCATAGAAGGGACCATAAAGCTCATCCCGTTCCAACCCCCTGCCACAGGCAGGGACACCTTCCACTAGACCAGGCTGCTCAAACATGTAACACCAAAACAATTGATCTTTGGTTTCCCTCAACTATCACATTGCTTGGGACTCCTGGCAGTGTGTGTTCTGTTTTTCTCTGTTCTCTAATTTCCTGCTGTTGAGATCAGGACTGCCTGGTATCCCCAGGCAGCAGCTGTGTCTTCAAACCCTCAGCGCTCCAAAGAGCTGACAGTGATTTCAGATTCCCACAAACATAAGATAAGGAAGCAAGAAAAATAATTTTATACCAGTTTTACAGTACAGGATCCTGATGTGAGCTCCTCACAGGAAAAACCCCAAGGGGCTTGGGAATGAAGAAATAACACAAGGCAAAGGTTTCTCATCACTTTTCGTTCCTCCCAGAGGATATTAGCTGCACATTGTTGCCAAACAATATTGTTAGAATCATAGAATCATAGAATAGTTAGGGTTGGAAGGGACCTTAAGATGATCCATTTCCAACCCCTCTGCCAGGGGCAGGGACACCTCACACTAAACCATGGCACCCAAGGCCTCATCCAACCTGGCCGTGAACACCGCCAAGGATGGAGCATTCACAGCTTCCCTGGGCAACCCATTCCAGTACCTCACCACCCTCTCAGTAAAGAATTTCTTCCTTAGATCCAATCTAAACTTCCCCTGTTTAAGTTTGAACCCGTTACCCCTTGTCCTGTCACTACAGTCCCTGATGAAGAGTCCATCCCCAGCATCCTTGTAGGCCCCCTTCAGACACTGGAAGGCTGCTATGAGGTCTCCACGCAGCCTTCTCTTCTCCAGGATGAACAGCCCCAACTTTCTCAGCCTGTCTCCATACGGGAGGTGCTCCAGTCCCCTGATCATGCTCGTGGCCCTCCTCTGGACTTGTTCCAACATGTTGTTCATGTTCTTTAGTTTGGCACAATACCTCCTGCCTTGCTTTTTATCTGATCTTCTGGATAAATCAGTCCACTTATCTTCCAGATTTGCAGCTGGAATTTCTCAGTGTACCAGTAAGTAAAACAAAGCTTCTGCATGTCCCAGTGGTTTCAGATTCCTTCCCTGTCATTTAATTAGTTCTTGCAGTTGGTAGCCACCAAGTCTGTTCTCTGTTTTTCCCTGTAGGCTATGAGAGTCTCATTCATATTTTGGGAGTCATCAGACAGAAGAGGATAGAGCTTTACCAATCTGACCCTCAATATTTCTTTACAGTGAGGGTGCTGAGGCGCTGGCCCAGGGTGCCCAGAGAAGCTGTGGCTGCCCCATCCCTGGCAGTGTCCAAGGCCAGGTTGGACACAGGGGCTTGGAGCAGCCTGGTCTAGTGGTTGGCAGAGGGTTGGAACTGGATGAGCTCTAAGGTACCTTCCAATCCAAACTATCCCATGATTCTATGTTTTTATTTATATTATTTTTATGCTTTTACTGAGTCTTCATTTCCAGGCTAAATGTTGCAGCAAACTGACACCTGTGCAGAACAAGCAAGTCAAAGCTTTTCTTGAACACTGCCGTTTTTTTGAGAAATGATTTGAGACTGATAGAATCATAGAATCATAGAGGCACAGAATCAATTAGGTTGGAAAAGTCCTCTAAGGTCATCAAGTCCAACCATTGCCCCATCACTGCTTATGACACATCACCCAAGTTATCTTTACCAGTTGTTGGGTCTGGGTCTCCCATCATTAACACTGCGTTATGCAGCACAGGCTGTTGAATACAGAGGGACTTGTGCCCAACCTTGTCTTGAACAAACTTCAGCAGCTATCCATATGTCCTAGTGTCCCACAAATGTCTGAATGACATTTTTCTTTCCAGGAATGTCAAGAAATGATGGTAGGAAACGGGCACGTTCCTGCAAGGACTTCTTACTGGTGGCTGGTAAGCAAATTTGAGTAGAAATTATACAATTGTTTAGGTTGGAAAAGACCCCTAAGATCATTGAGTCCAACTGTAAACCTAACACTGCCTAGTCCACTACTAAACCATGTGTCCCTAGGTCACACATCTACAGGTCTTTTAAATACCTCAAGGGATGGTGACTCAACCACTTCCCTGGGCAGCCTGTTCCAGTGCTTAACAACTCTTTTGGTGAAGAAATGTTTCCTAATGTCCATTCTAAATCTCCCAATTACATACCTTATGTTAAAGAGAATCATTGCAGGACCTTGGAAAGCAAAGATTTTGTCCATATAACATTTTAATGGGCAAACTTGTGCCGAGGAAAAGAAGAAGGGGAAAGTTGGCTGTAAAAAGCAGCAGCTTTCAGTTGCATTAAGAAGAAAAAAAAGTAGATTCTGAGAAAATATTTAAATGTCTTCTGGCAGTGAAAAACCTGAAGTGAGTCTTTCCCATCTGGGTTTTTTTTTTTTTCCCCACATTTCTGAATTTTTTATTTTTTAATGTTTTCTCCATAGGGTGTTAAAATGTTATTAAGTGACGCTGGCTCCTGAGCCTCTATTTTTAAGACCTCACCACGACTGCTTTGGAGCAAAGATGTGCCAAGGCTTGCATTTGACTCTGTAGTGCTCAAAAGAATTAAAGTTCTCATTATCACTATGGCAACTATTAATCATTCGTTTGTTGTAACACGATAAATACATGCCCTCAACCAGAAAGCATGTTATAAATCACTGGAGTACTCTCAGAGCCTCTCTGTGTTGCACTAAGTCACTCAAAGGAAAGCACAAGTACAACAGTGAGTACGTGGAAGTGTTGCAGCAAACCTTGTGATTTAGGTCAGCAGCAGAACAAGGTAATCAAGTTCTCAGGTTTTTGTTTGATTTCTTAAAACAGCAGATGCTCACGGTGTAAAGAATTTATAAGGTAGAAGCTCAGAAGTATGATAGTCATGCATGTCTCTGCCCTGAACTGGGAGATGGTACAGTCACTCAACACGTTACCTCCAAGGAGCTGGATATACCATCCAAGAATGAAATTTCAGGTCTTTGAAACAATATAGGCACATCTACAAGGATTTCCATTCTCCAAAGCAAGGCTGTTAAGATTTTCCTGGGCACAGAGCTATACTGACATGACTACATTGTGTAATCTTGGAGCTAACATGAGGGTATATCCATTGTGCTACAGCAGCCTAGCTACATTCCTGATACATTTACAAAGCTAGATCCAGAATAAGAAATCCTCTGCTCTCCCCAATTCTTTTCCTAGCCCATGTAGGCTCTTTCTAGTGACCAGTACCAAACAAGAAATGCTTGAGGACAACAGCTGCCAGGACATTCTAGCAGCCACATTAGCACCAAGCAAGACTTAAAAGTCATTCTCTTGGCTGCACTACTACATCACTGGACACAGCAAAGACCCCTTCCCCTCACCAAGAGCAGTTGAGGCAGACTGTCTTATATCCAAATTGACTGAGGAGAGCAGCCTGTGGAGCAGATGGGCCAGTGTGAACATTGGTCAGCAACTTGACTTGGGTTTCCTATGCCTTATGGCTCTCAAACATTAGTGAGGTGAGAGACCCCTGCTGTTCATATTTCACAAGCTGTTCTTTACAACGTGATGCTGAAGGTAAGTTCAGTGGCCCAGACCAAAAGATGAGATGTTTGAGGTTGCAAAGCTTGATAGGTGCATGCTGGAGAACTGATGTGGTCCTTTTTCCAGAGCCTACAGTGAGTTATCATTCAGCTGTGCCCAAAAAGCCTTCTCCAAGTGACTTCACTGACTTTTTCCAGAAGCAGCTCCCCCAGCCAACTCACAGGCTCTTAGCATGGTGCAGTGACCATAACTGCAATAGGCCAAGAAGTGTCACTGGCAGTGGGAGACTGACACAAAACCCTTTAGCCCTCATCTTGACAGGGCACAATGAACAGTAAAAGCCACCACCAAACGTCACTGTCTTTGATCCTCTTTGGAGAAAACTAATGATTTTTTTCCTGGATCAGTATGAGTTTTACATAGTGAGAACAAGCCTAAAGACATCATTCATACAGGTGGCTGGCATTGACAGTGGTAGCTTCAAAAGGCTCTGCAGTATTCAGCAGCAGTGGTATCTCAGAGCACCTCCTTTGCTACCTAAGTAGGCCAAGGGAATTTATTATTCACTTTTATTTTGTACTTGTGAGACCACATCTAGAGTACTGTGGCCGGTTTTGGGCCACCAAAAGCATGGTTAGTCAATCAGAGTGAGTCCAGTTTGGTTATATCATGGTTTAAACTCATCCAGTAACTCAGTACCACGCAGCCGTTTACTCACCCCCCCGCCTTCCTCCCCCTGCTCCTGGAGGGATGGGGAGGGGAATCAAAAGAGATAAGAGCAGTCCAGTAACTAAGGTATAACACAAACCACTGCTGCTACCAGCAATAATAATAATAATGATAAGGGAAATAACAAGGGAAGAGAATTCAACCGCTCACCACTTGCCAACCGATACCCAGCCCAACTGAGCAGTGATCTCGTCCTTCTGGGTAACTGCCCCCAGTTTATATACTGGGTATTATGTGCTATGGTATGGAATACCTCTTTGGTTAGTTTGGGTCAGGTGTCCTGTCTCTGCTTCCTCCCGGCTTCCCCTCCTCCCTGGCAGAGCATGAGACTCACAAAGTCATTGGTCAGACTAAACATTACTGAGCACCAACTAAAAACATCGGTGTTATCAGCGCTGTTCCCAGGCTGAAAGTAAAACACACAGCACTGCACCAGCTACTAAGAAGGAGAAAAATGACTGCTACTGCTGAACCCAGGACAGGTTATAGTCCAAGATGATGATGGAGACAGAGTACATGACATATGTGGTGTTACTGAGACAGTTTCAGTTCATCCTGGAGAAGAGGCAGCTTCAGGGGAAGAGGAGGGGGGTGGGATCTTATAGCTGTCCTCAACAACCTAAAGGGTTGTGCATAAGAATTTACTGGAAGGGCAATTCCAATTAGATATAAGAAAGGAAAAGTTCACCATGAAAAGAGTTAAGCACTGGAACAAACGTCCTGAAGGGAGGTGAGATCCCCATCCTTGGAGACATTCAAAATTCAACTAGGCATGGCCCTGAGCAACCTGATCTAACACTGAAGTTGGCCACCTGAGCAGGAGGTTGAACTGGGACCTCCTGAGGTCTATTCCGGTCAAAATTGTACTATAGTGCTGTGATCTTTTATTTAGGTGATTCCTACCTAGCTAATCCCCAGCAGCACGTCACTGCAGAACATGCTACTTAATCCACCACTCTTTGATCTTCAGGACTGGAGTCAGTGAGGAGATCACTATATGAACCCAGCTCGGAAGAGATCTTGTCTCCAGGGATTTATGACAGCTAACTACATTCCTTGCTCAGCCCACATGGTATTTTATTTCCTTTTATCCTGTTCCCCCAAATCCCTGTGCCCAGTGTAGCAATTCTCCTCTGTGTTGTACAGAATCAGAAATAAAGAACTGAAAGATGAGTTAGCACCACCAGGAAAGGCTTTAGAATAGCTGGTAGCTTTATGTCTTATATTCAGATTAATCGGGGAAATAATCACACACAGTGTTCATAAATAGATGTATCCTGTGCTCCTAACAGAGGCTAAACTTGCAGAAAAAAAGAGAAATCAAAGGATGGTTTGCACGTGAGAACAGCAGGCTTAGAGGATGGAGAAGGAAAATCTTCTCATGGTATTTCTATTCAAGTCCAGCCTCATCATAAGGCAATCATGTTATGTATTTAAAAATGGAAACCTCCCATTTTTCTGAAGGGAGCTTTATCACAAGGATTATCTACAAAGGCAACACAGAAAGATATCGCAGCAAGGAATAATGTGCCAGACTGGATAGGAGCAGCAGTAAAGGGGCTCCGTGATGCTCAGCACAGTTCAGATACTGAGGTAACGGCCTCTTTGTTCCATACATGTTTTTCCATAATGTTCACTGTTGAGCTACCAGAGCACTTTCAAGTCATGCACTAGGCAATATGACTAATATCTGCCATGTTTTTAACTTTCATCCTTTAACTTTCATCCATAGGGGCAGAAGCTTGTGCAGTCATGGGGGAAGTTAATTACATCATGTACATACATTTCTACACACACATATGCACCCATGCACACATATGAGCTGCTGAGATCTTTTCCTTGCACACATGTTGTCTAATTTGCTTTATGACAGCAAAGGGAATAGCTGGAAGACGTACTTTACATAACCATAGGGGTGGAGATTTGCAACACATTTAAAAGCAGAGAGGCATTTCTTTGAAGTTCTGAAATTCAAAGGTAGCACACCCAAGACCGCATCCTACAAGTGAAAGACAAACATTATCTTAAAGAAACCATAAACAAAATCACACCTCCTCAAAGTTCCAGCCCAGAATACCCTCCCATCTTCTCAAAACAAACAACTTTTGGCTGCAAAAAGCACTGTGAGACATGAGAAGGCAAGAGCTGTGGCGGTGTTCTCTTCCAAAGCCAACACTCAATGCTTTTACTGCAGTGAAAAATAATGATGGGATTGTCCTGGGTTCAGCAGCAGCAGTCAGTTTTTCTCCTTCTTAGTAGCTGGTGCAGTGCTGTGGTTTTGACTTTCGGCCTGGGAATAATACTGATAAAGCCGATGTTTTCAGTTGCTGGTCAGAATGTTTACCCTGACCAAGGACTTTGTGAGTCTCATGCTCTGCCAGGGAGGAGGAGAAGCCGGGAGGAAGCAGGGACAGGACACCTGACCCAAACTAGCCAAAGAGGTATTCCATACCATAGCACGTCATGCCCAGGATGTAGAATTGAGAGGGCCCGGAAGGGCTGGATCACTGCGGGGTGGGGGTGAGGTACCGGTTGGTGAGCGGTTGAATTCTCTTCCCTTGTTATTTCCCTTATCATTATTATTATTATTGCTGGTAGCAGTAGTGGTTTGTGTTATACCTTAGTTATTAAACTGTTCTTATCTCAACCTGTGGGAGTTGCATTCTTTCGCTTCTCCTCCTCGTCCCTCCAGGAGCGGAAGGAAGAAATGTTGGGGGGGGAAGTAGACTGCGTGGTTCTGATTTACTGCCTGGGCTTAAACCACGACAGGGATACAGAGTGTGCATGATGTAAACATCTTTAATGCAATTCTAATTTTATTGTTGTTTCAAGATCACAGATTGTTATGGCAACTAAAGAGGGAAGGGGGAGAAACTTCTTGAGAGCATTAATTCGATATCAGATTCATTTGTTCCAAGTTTGTGCTCCAATGCATGCATAATAAACAATGCCAGTTAAAGAAAACTAATAATATTGAAGCTATAATAATGGCATAATGTAGTATCCACTTAACCCCAAGTTTGGTTAAAAAACTAAAAAATAAATCCCTTAGGGGTGTATTACAGTTCCAGCTGCAGTACAGGTCACATTGTAATCAATAACACTTGTAAAGCAGGAAGGCCAATTTTCAGAAATACAGTCTATCAAAGCACCACTAACCTGCCAACAGCAGCAGTGGCCCGATGTCCCAGCCATAACCTCCGGGTAGGCAGATCGGCAGCAGCTGCAGAGCCCCTCCCGCTTCCTCAGATGTGATGAAGGCACTGGAGTACCAAATGTGGCAGTGCGTGTCCGGGGCGTTTGCAGCGGCCGCCGGCGGGGCGCGCTCCCGCTCCGCCGCGCTGCGCTCCCCTGGCACGCACATTGCCCGGGAGCGGCGGCGGCGGCGGCACAGTGCCCCGTGCCAATGCGGGACCGGGGCAGCCACCGCCACCGCCGTGGAAACTTCACCTCGCTGAAGCCCCCGGCGGGGCCGGGCGAGGAGGAGCGGAGCGGATCGGCGGGAGGAGAGCGCGGAGAAGGGAGGTGGGCCAGGCTGGGGAGCGCCTCGTCTTGTTTGATTGTCCTCCGTTGGAAGAAACAAATAAACACTATCATTGCTCTGCTTTAAACTTCCGCGCCCCGCTCCCCGGGACGCGCATCCCGCCTGGCGGGGTGGATGAGCCAGGGCACTTGAGTCAACCCCGGACAAGAGGACCCTAATTTCTCTGCAGGGCCGGTTAGCCATCCTGAGGGTGAGTGGGTGCTCCTGGAAGTCCTGAGCTGGGGTCGGCTGGAAGATGACTGAGTATAAGCTGCTGGTGGTGGGAGCTGGTGGTGTTGGGAAGAGCGCTTTGACGATACAGCTCATTCAGAACCATTTTGTCAATGAGTATGACCCATGGCAGAGGATTCCTACAGAAAGCAAGTTGTCATTGATGGAGAGACCTGCTTGTTAGATATCTTAGATACTGCAGGGCAAGAGGAGTACAGTGCCATGAGAGACCAGTACGTGAGAACAGGAGAACGATTCCTCTGCGTCTTTGCCATCAACAACACCAAGTCCTTTGAAGATATTCACCAGTACAGGGAGCAGATCAAAAGGGTGTGCTGGTAGGGAATAAATGTGACCTCTGAGCACGTACAGTGGAAACCCGGCAAGCATAGGACCTAGCCCAGAGTGATGGGATCCCCTACATAGAAACATCTGCCAAAACCAGACAGGGCGTTGAAGATGCCTTCTACACCTTGGTGCAGGAGATCCATCAGCACAAGCTGCACCAGCTGAATCCTCTAGATGAGAGCAGCCCCGGCTGCATGAACTGTAAATGTGTGATATCATGACTACGTTGATTGGACCGTGTCTTGAAGAGGTTCCCACTGTGCAGTGTGCAAGGAAAGAGGTGAAGAGAAGGAAGAAGCAAATGGATTCAGAGGAGGAGCATAGGGGGAGGGGAAGAGGAGGAGGAAGAGGACAGGGGGAGCATAAGCCCCTCCAAGGACTATCTTGCACTTCACCCAAGCCTCCGGCAAGTGACTTTTTCTGTTGCTTTTCTTTCCTCATCACCTCCTCCTTTGGCCTCTTCCCACCCCAGCAACTGTACAAAGCCACAGATCGAATCACAGTAAATTCTTATTTGATGGTCTAGACATTAATTTTTTTTTAAAAAAAAAAAAAAAAAAAAAAAAAAAAAAAAAAAAGAAAAGAACATGAGCCGGCTGCAGTGTGCGCTCGCAGCCCAGAAAGCAACCGTATCCTGGGCTGCATCAAGAGGAGCGTGACCAGCAGGTCGAAGGAGGTGATCCTGCCCCTCTGCTCTGCTCTCGTGAGACCTCACTTGGAGCATTGTGTGCAGTTCTGGTGTCCTCAACATAAAAAGGACATGGAACTGTTGGAACAAGTCCAGAGGAGGCCACGAGGATGATCAGGGACTGGAGCACCTCCCGTATGGAGACAGGCTGAGAAAGTTGGGGCTGTTCAGCCTGGAGAAGAGAAGCTGCGTGGAGACCTCAGAGCAGCCTTCCAGTATCTGAAGGGGGCTACAAGGATGCTGGGGATGGACTCTTCATCAGGGACTGTAGTGACAGGACAAGGGGTAACGGGTTCAAACTGAAACAGGGGAAGTTTAGATTGGATCTAAGGAAGAAATTCTTTACTGAGAGGGTGGTGAGGCACTGGAATGGGTTGCCCAGGGAGGTTGTGAATGCTCCATCCCTGGCAGTGTTCAAGGCCAGGTTGGACAGAGCCTTGGCTACCATGGTTTAGTGTGAGGTGTCCCTGCCCATAGCAGGGGGGTTGGAACTGGATGATCTTAAGGTCCTTTCCAACCCTAACTATTCTATGATTCTATGAATTCCTTGGTGTTGATGTGCCTCCTCCCAAGGAAGGACGATGCAATCCCTGAGAGCAGCCCTGCCTGGATGGGAAGGAGGCATCTTTTGTGCTTTGTGAACTAAGCCATGATGGTTGAGCTAGGATTTGTTTCCTAAGCTGAGACTGAGTGTGAGAAAACACATTGCAGGTAGGCCATTCCCAAGTGTGTTTAACAGCATTTACCATGGGTGTCATAGACCCAGCAGAAAACTCTGTATTGGCCATTAAAGCAAGGAACTTGAGCACACGTATGCTACATTGGGTCTCCATCCACAAGGACTTGGGCAGAGCTCCATCTGTGAAAAGTCTTTAACACCAGCTGCAAACCTTCTGATTGGTCTCAGGATGTGTAGCTGGCAGAAGAACAGGCGGAACTTCTCAGGGTGGAAATGCAAGCCTTCTCCTAATGAGCTTTGGGTACCATGTGCTTTATTAACAGCTACGGGTGAACATTTAAGTACTGTGAGATCATTTTGATAACTGACACCCAAATCAGGTATTTAGCAGGGCAGAGGACATCTAAGTACCTTTGAGGTTCTGTAGCAGTATCTTGGTTTGATTCAACAGTTGTGGAAGAAAACTACACAGGCCCTGCCCGAGCATGGTCTGTCCAAGAGCATGGAATCATTTCCTACAACCACACACAACACATAGAGATGGTTGATAAAAACATTTGTTTCAGGAAATACTCTTAATTTGGGAAGATGAGGACTGAGGAAGCAATAACAGAGACAATAAGCTCAGACAAGTGGTATGCTGGTGGCTCAGATCTTCACTCAGGCTGAAATGTGTAACCACCATGGTTGTTGGGGTTTTGTTCCATTGATAAGTCCCTCTGTTACCCACCATATATAAAGCTGGCATAGGCAGAAAGTGGACCATGTACATTTACATGTAGGCACTCACACCTTCTCTATCAACAGGTCAAAATTTCTCCTTTCATTCTTCCTGAGAATAAAAAGTAACTGCAAATCCCAAAAATTCTCCACTAACCAGAATCCCCATTCTGCCGAGAAGATCTGTAAGTGTAAAGTGGAAAAAGATTGAAGCTACTTAAGTGAGGATTCTTAAGGGAATCGTATCCATCTCCAATAAAGGGAAAAAGACAAGCAGCATCACAGAAATGGAAGATACAAGCTATTGCCCTCCAAGGAACGTGATGTCTGCAGCTTACCCAAACCTCATTCTGGAGGCTTTGGGACATGAAGTGTGGTTTCAATGTGAAAAGGGCCCATTATTGATAGTGTCATGGGTTTCTGGGATTACTGTGTCTCAGAGGTTTATCGTATGTTCCTTTGCTCTGTTTACTAGCAAAATGTTTCTCCTCCAGATTCTCATCTTCCAGGGCTGGAAATGCAGCTTAGGATCTGAAAGTGAAGATGAGCTCTTCCAGGCTCATCCATCAAGAGTAATAAAGTCTCTCCTGGAGGTTACACATGGGTAAGCAAGAGCACAGTTTGATGACAATGAGATTACCCTATGCGTCCTACAATTAGAAATTGATGATCAATTCCTTCACACGATGCAGAAGGTATAAAAGGCTCCAGTTGTGAGTTCTTCTAGTACACCCAATGGCAGGAAAACCTGCATGCTCTTCCCCAGCCAGGAAACGTAACTCTCAACAGACAAAACCACATCTGAGAACATGCCTTTTCTATGTCCAAGTAGAAGTAGGTTTTACTCATACTTCTTTCTTTGAAGAGGTGAAAGCAGTAAGGCAGGATGTGCCCTGAGGGTCAGAAATATGAACACCCTGTTAATGCAGAGTAAATTAAAACCTGATGATTTCATACAATTGGCTAATAAACGTAGAGATGAGAAATCAGTTTGTTCTATTTCCTGACAATAGCCTCCTTCAAATGTGCATTCAGAAGCATCATCCTGTGCCTGCGAGCCAGGTAAAACAGTGTTTTACAGACACCTAGCAGTTGTTCTAAATATAGATGTATTTCTCTTTCAGTGACAAAAATAAAAGCAGCAGGTCTCTTTATAAGGGATTAACAGAGTCAGCAGTACTTACATCTACAAATCATTAAAAGAAAAAAGTACCTAAAGGGGCCCGCAAGAAAGCTGGAGAGGGGCTTTCTGCAAGGTCATGTGGAGATAGGACAAGGATGAATGGATTTAAACTGAAACAGGGGAGATTTAGATTAAAAGAAAGAAATTCTTTGGAAGAAGTTAGTTATTTACTGTGAGGGTGATGAGGTACTGGCACAGACTGCCCAGAGAAGCTGAGGCAATCCTCTGGCTGTGTTCTGTGACATCCCTGGCAGTGTTCAAGGCCAGGTTAGACAGGGCTTGGAGCAACCTGCTCTAGTGGAAGATTTCCCTGCTTGTGGCAGGGGTTGGAACTGGACGAGCTTTAAGGTCCCTTCCACCCAAACCACTCCATGATCTGATTCTAAGATAAATGAACAAACCCAGTTCAGCAGAAACAGTGCCATGTAGCTACCAGCTTCTCGTTCAGTGTTATTTAATTACTGTCAGAATCATTGCTTCAAATTTTTTTAAGCTTATTTATGGCTATTCATATATGACAAGGAAAACCAATGTTATAAACTAACCACATACTGTGTTCACCATCATTGGTGAACTTGGTGCATAAGATACAGCCGTAAATTTTTTAATTAGTCAGAGCTACAGACAGATCTTATTATCTCCTGCGCTGAACTGCATCAGTCAATCCAAAGCATGGAGGCAAGGACTTTTAATGTTCTTGGTGATGCGAAGCCTTGAAAAGGCTTCAGTCTTTACTGGGCAGACCACATCCACCAAGCTGATCACACAAAACCTGTGCTCAGGCTTACACTCTGGCACAAACATCAACTTTGAAGCTCTTCTGACCTGCAAGTGTAATCTTTATCACCTAAAATGTCATGCAGAATTGTAGGAATTTGTTTGCATGGCTGAACCAGCTGTGATGGGAAGTTGAAACCTGACAGAACTTCAAACAGGAAACAGGGTGGAAACAATAGGCTTCAGATAGAGGATACCAAATTAGGTAAGACAATGATCCTTTCTGGGACTGCAGGCCAGGAATTGCCTTTATTTTTCATAAATAAACATGTAATCGGTGTTTTGCTCATCCAGGTACTTGGACAATGGCTTTTTCTTTTTTGCACACAGAGCATCATCCAAGGCTAAACAAGAACAGGTTATTTGTGCAGAAATTGAAATATTTGTCCTTCATAGTTCATTTCTCATTTGACATTCGCTATTCCTGATGATTCTGCTTTAAAAGATAGAAGCATCCAGCCATGGAGAAGCAATAATACCCTGTAACAGTGGAAGCTGATGACACAGCACAAATGTTGTACTTTGCATTTGGAGCCTGGCACCCAGCAACACCACAGGAGCTGAATCCAAAGTGGCCTTTTCTCACAAACCGGTTTAGCAGATTCTTCATAATAACAAATACATTTAAGCAATGGTCAGCCCATAAACAATTAAAATACAACCTAAAAACATCACTCACCTGCTCACACTGGGATTTTCCAAATAGAGTCATGAATTTTGGCCACATGGTCTTCGAAGGACCCTTCACATACTATCCTCAGTCTTCTTCTGGGAAAAAGACCAAGCATCTCAGGAGTTGCTGTGCTGCATCTACTGCTTCCTGTCTTCTTTGGGACAATCTGAAAGTGCTTCCTGTAATACAAAGATCAATGTCCCGGTCAGGCAGATAAATAACAGGCGGGATATGTCTCCCTCCCAGGGACTGCAGCATAAGGGATCTCTTCATGTGAGTTATAATGGATATAGTCTGTATAATGCTGTTTCCCATTATCCTATTGCTGATTTTTTTCCCTAGCACTTGTTTCTGTTCTGGAACTAGAAAGCACACGCTGAAAGAGAAATAATCCCAAATAAGGATTCTTAGGCAATTTAGGCAAATTCCTCCCTCCCCTTCTTTTCAGTATGGAAGTGAAACTTCTCAAAAGACTTTTCCAGCCAGAAAACAGTGTCAGCAGGGATTTTCACAGTACTTGTGTTTCACAGTACTGCTGCCCAGAGCTGAAAATGTGAATTCAGATGTGATTTTGGATTTAGATTTGGTCACTTTTCACCAAAATACAACCCTTTAGGTCTTCTTGATATCGTCTTGGATGACAGTGATTTGAGCTAAGAAAGAGCAATCAAGCAAATACAGTGAGTCAATAGAGCGTGAATCTGTTCTTCTTCTTCTTCATCCATGAGATCCCAGTCACAAGCAGCATAAAATAATTATAACTTGGCAATCCTGAAGTTGATTTCCATAGTGATTTTAAGTTTTTCTTGTTTAAGTTTGCAATGTTTAGAGTATTTTGCTCTTTCAAGTGCTTTTCTGCCTATGATATCTCAGCAACTTACAGTGATTAATGGAAGCTCCAGTATACTCTCATATGATGGAGGAGAGACAGGATTATAGCAGTTTCTTCTTCAAGAAATGAAAATTGCACTCTCTAAGCCACTAGAATAAAGTAACTGATGATGAACGTTGACTTTAATGGCTACCGGGGATCTGCCACTCCACTGCTAATATTCAGCTACTTATAGGATGAGAATGCAACTGCCACCCAGGCATCTGCGGCCCTGGTGAAAAACAGTTCAGAGGTGGCTGTTTCAGGGTCACAATGCTACAGAAATCGTAGCAAAATGTTGTTGGCATTCAACTAAAGCCATTTCCCTAACCTGAAAGATATTTTTTGTGAAATTAAACATATATGTATAGAAAAAGAAGTTTTAAAAGGATTGGAGTCTTACAATTAGGAATGGTTCAAAGCAATATGTTTTCACCAAGCTGAAAGGAAATATTTAAGGAGGTTATTTATTGGGAAATGTCACCACTTGGTTTTAGATTTGATCCATTTCAGAAAACACTTTTGTACTGTTTTGTGCTGTGCAAACGCTGCTGATAACTGCACAGAGATGAACCCCAAGACACCCTGCAGACGAATGGGAAAAGATATCCCATGTCCCAAAGAACCTAGACTCCAAAAAGACAAGTCAAGCAGAGAGTGGAAAGAGGTGGCGAAGGTCAGCAGCTAACCCAGGCCTCCCAAATCCCAGTCTGTTTTACTGAATCACACCTTCTGATGGTATCTCCACGTTTTCAGTTGTGAAGGACCCTCTGCAGATTGAGCTGCACTACCTTGCATAGCAAGACATGAACGTAGGGCTTTAATTCCTGATGTTTTGTTCTTAAAAAAGAATGACTATAATTGGTTCAGGCTTAGAATGAAAGCAAATGAGCAAATTATTTGTATTTAATGTGTTTGGCATTCACTACCTCACCCAAAATTTAGCTCAGGTGAATTTTCTGGCAAATACAACTTGTTTTCTTTGAAGACATAGAAGCCATTATGCAAATCTTGGAGCCAGAGGACTTGTTTCTTCCTCAGCCTCACGGATACAGCCGGCTCCACAGAGCACATGGCTCTGTAGGCTGCCCTGACATCGTGCTGTTCATGCCCTGAACATACAAAGCCCCGTGGCCATGGTTAATGTGGCACAGATTAAAGACACCCTTCGCTAGACAGCTTTCAGCCAGCATGGCAGAGATCATGCTGTTTGAAAACAGTTGTGCAAAAACACTTTAGTGACCCAGGTAACATCCAGCCACCCAAAGGACTCATCGCCCAGGGAAAAGACCTCTTATCTGTGAAAAGCGTGCATGGCAGGATCAAGCTTACATATGCTAAGATTCCTCTTAACATAACTGAACATCACAGCTTGAGCACTTAGGCCAGGATTTCTAGGACCATTGAACATCCAACTCTGGCACCACGAGGAAGCAGTACTTACCTGCTCACAAACCCTGAGCCTCTGTGTGTTGCACTGGGAACCCTCTGGAGAAACAGCACATCACTCTGAAGTGTTAAAAGCGTCATCTCCCACCCTGCCTTTAGCTGTTAATTAGATGTGCAAAAACTACATGCTCTGCACAATCAACAAGCAACGGCTGGTTGCCAGGACACGTCCTGTTTTGTGCACACAAAACCCTGAGCTGCAGGGTGCTGGGTGCCCAGAGTGGCCCCTGTCCCTGGGAAGGGCTCCTCTGCACCATCCAGCTCTCTGCCACATCAACCAGAGATGAAGCTCTCAGCTGTTGAGTGCATGTATGGGAGACATGCTAGAAGGCATTGATTTTTATCCTCTGAAGAAGCCCCATGTACAAAATCTCCTGCAAAAGGGAACTAGTTAGACACAAAAGAGACTCCTCAACACGAGGCAAAAATAACGTTCCCATCTCCCTCTTCAGATGAGCCCAAGAGGATGTGCAGCCACGCAGGGGCACCAGCCCGGCATGGGAAACAGCCCTATGGTACTGCAACATCATAGAATCATAGAATAGTTAGGGTTGGAAGGGACCTTAAGATCATCCAGTTCCAACCCCCCTGCCATGGGCAGGGACACCTCACACTAAACCATGGCACCCAAGGCTCTGTCCAACCTGGCCTTGAACACCGCCAAGGATGGAGCATTCACAACCTCCCTGGGCAACCCATTCCAGTGCCTCACCACCCTCTCAGTAAAGAATTTCTTCCTTAGATCCAATCTAAACTTCCCCTGTTTCAGTTTGAACCCGTTACCCCTTGTCCTGTCACTGCAGTCCCTGATGAAGAGTCCATCCCCAGCATCCTTGTAGGCCCCCTTCAGATACTGGAAGGCGTAAGACTTCTCTTCTTGCTCCCTGAAAGCCCATGACGGTGAGTTCATGTCTATCAAAATCACAAGTGACTGTTAAAAGAGGTTTGCCATGATTTGTAGAAGACTTCCCACTGTTATGAAGATGCCCATGTACTCTGTCCTGGGCCCACAGGCAGTGACACTGGGAGGAGAGGGAAGAGGGGTCTTTAGAAAAGACTAGTTATGGTTTCAGATGTCTAAGGCTTTTCTATTCAATTAGCTTTCAGGTGCAGAGACTGGTCCTTAGGAATCTCAGAGGAGAGACACCAAGGGCTTGCATCCCAAGTGGCAGAGGCTAAGACACATAGGTTTCTCCTTGTAGTTGTATCAGTAAAAATGAAGACATAGGATGAACAGTTGAGATGGGTTTTCCATGCACATGTGGTAAAAACAAACTAGCATGTCCCTGCTCCTGGCCAAGCCATCCTCCCTGTGCTGTGGGGACCCAGGGTGGCCTTCAGTGCCTTCCCACCTATCCTCAACCATAAAGCATGTAAGGATGGAGCATAGTTAATTACTGAAGACACTAAATGTGGTTGTCTGGTGAAAGCAGAGTCAGGATTTGGCAATCCAGGGCTAACCAGGGCCAGGGCCAGTGAAACATCTTGGAACAGTGAGGGATGTAGTAGGGACTGCAAATAACAAATGTGCCAACAAGAAGGTTGGTGGGTGGGAACTGATGAAGAAGTTGAGGTGAAGAGTGAACAATCAACCAGTCAATCAAAAGACAAGAAACTGTTGGGGGAAATAAAGGCAGGAGCAATTAGGCAGTGGAGGCAGCAGAGAAGTTGGTATAAGACTGTAGTTGACAGGAAGGGCGGGTGGCCACGGTCCCACCAGGCAGAATGAGGCAACTCCAGAGCACCATTCTGTCATTCCCTCTGGTATTTATCCCCCTTCCCCTTTGATCAAATAATTACCTTTTCATCCAGAGATCCTTTTTGCTTTTGCTACTGGCAGCTTCATCAATTATTATCTAACCTGTCCCTCCCTAAAGTCATCCTTCCCATCACTAGTCATTCACAGCCTTCCCAGTTCATCCTGCATCCAGTCTTGTCCCACCCCCTTCCAAAGCCAGTGCAGTGCTCCTGGAACTCACCTCCCCCAGTGTTTTTTGCCACCATGCAACCACCACTCATCACATCACTAAACAGCTGTCAATGTAAATGTGCTGCTCAGTAAGGGGGACACTCCTGCAGCTCCCATACATTCAGGGAGGCTCAGCCTCTGGGAAAAAGACAGGTTGTTTTAGCTAAATGCACATCTCTTCAGAGGAACCACACCACTTTCACTGGGTGCAGAAATAGGAGAACTGAAGCACAGACGGAAGACCTGATATTCTCTGCCTGCCAAAGGAGGAAGAAGAAGAAGAAAAGGCTAAAGGCAGCTCTTGCCCATGTAGGCCCGGACAGACTTGGTCTCCACAAGGTTGCCTGGGGCTCCTTGAGCTCTCCCTGGGCACCATCAAGAGGAGCAAGCTTGGTGGCAGTGATGTGTGCATGGGACTTGCATGGCTTTCGCGGTCCGCCTTGGTCAGTGTAAAGGAGATGTGTACAGCACAAGAGCTTCATTACCCCCCACCCCCAATTACAAAAGCAAATAGAGAACAGCTAGCAAAAGATCCCCAATATTTAAAAAATTACCTGTGATATTTGAGATGAAAAACAGCACCGCCAACATTCTGTATGCCCATAGCAAATGAGCTGGCAACTGCTCTAGGCCAAAGCCCACCTTCGGTGAACTCATGCTGGCCCCAGAGAAATTACCCTCACAGCCCTAAATCCCTGTCCACACGCTCTCACACCTTTCCCACTACAACCCCATGGGCATGACAGGGGACACTTTGCTCCCTGAAAAGAGCAGCAAGAGATAAAACAGCACTTTGCAGGTTTGAGCAGAAACCACTAAAGAAAAAAAGCCTCCCCTAAACCTCACAGGAATTTTGTGTTTCCTCTGCTGAGATTTCCTAATTTCCCACTGTCATACAAAATTTTATGGCTCCAAATAGAATCAATATCATCAGGATGATGAAAAAGCTTCCGTGTGATCTCAAACTATTTGTGAGCAGGGACTGAACAAGTCTAGTTAGCACAGCTTGTTTGTTCTTGCTGAGGACAGTCCTAGAAAGAGCATCATTTAGAATTATTGTTTGGTTTGGCCCCATTACTGAAAACTGAGAATCATTTTCAGTGTTATTCACAGCTGGTTTTTAAGGTTTGGATAACAAGAAGGGAAAGACATGCACAGCTTTTCCTTCTGCCACAGCTGGCTCTTAAGGAGAGGAACCAAGGCAGAAGCAGTACAGGGAAAGAAAATTTCAAACAAACCAGGTTTCTTAAAAGTTGCCAAAATACTTGTTTTGTGGTGGTTTTTAATGGAAGACGTCCTGGCTGCTCTCCCAGAATGTGTTCTATGAAAATGCCCTAAACCCAGGTTATCAATTATTAGAAACTTCGTTATTTCCAAGTATCAAAACTCAAAAAAGATGAAGAAGGAACACCCCAGGTTCAGCCTTTTCAAGAGGAATACGATTTTTGCCACAAAACTCCATGTCTGGGACTTTTCCCGCAGAACTTTGTGTCTGGGACATTTAGCTTCTAGTTCTTGGCAGCTCTGTGAGCTGCAACGTGCTCCCTGGGACAAGATACTCCCATTGCTCAGCTGTGTGAAGATGCAAAACCACAAGCTCCTTTTGGTACTTTGCTCCAGTGCCCAGCAAAGGATAGAGGGGAAAAAAGCCTGACACTGGACAATAATTCACAGGCCCAGGACAGACAAGGAGCCAGGACATACGTTAGGACCAGAGAAGAAACAACAGAGTGTTTCAGATGATGATTTTCTTTGGATAAGGAATATTTTTAAATATATAAATATATATAAATATAAATATATATATTATATATATATAAATATATATAAATATAAATATATAAAAAGCACCAAAGTGTGGTTTTTTTTATCTGAAGAGGTAAAAATTCAGCCTTTTCCCTTTGCCAACGAACACAGGAAGCATAGTGAACGTGCTGAAAACTTCCTATGTGATTTCTTGGCTTTTAATTGGGGGGGGAAAGTGATTTAAAGGGAACGTTAAAACCTAAACTTGTCACCTAAACAAGCCTTTTCAGCTTGGGGGTGTCAAGCCTACAAAAACATTAGCAGCAATGTCACAATCACAGGCAAATTCAAAGCAAACATCATTTTTCACATGAACTAACCACATTATTATGCAACTTTTAAAAATGACAGATGATAGCTATTGAAAGTAAATTATAATGAGAGTTCAGATGGAAGCATTAGGAAAAAGCATAGGCAAGCATACAGCTTAAGCTTGTAAACTGTATGTGTTGAATAGAGACTATAAACTATATATTTTAAGTGAAATTAGAGTGAAATGTTCCCTAGAAGAGCTGAGCCCTATGAGTTCAATTAGCCATTCACATGCTGAGTTCCTAAATAGATGTCAAATTTCATGTCTATGTGTATGCAGAGAGATAATTATAAAAAATTAACATTTAATTTCATTAAACATTTAATTTCATTAAATAATATAAAGATATCAGTAAGTATATATAAATATATGCTCACACACATATCTGTGGGTTTCATTCTTTATATGTGTGAGCATGCACACAACACGCATCTACATATGTTGGTGGAGGTCTGCACCTTGAGCACATATGACTGATCATATTTTGACATAATAGATTTGCAAAGACCTAAACAAAATGAACCCTGCTGCAAGGACAAATTAGCATATTGTGAGATCCCTGCAGAGGAAATCAAGCATCTCTACACTGCAGCCTACAACGTCCTGCAACAACGAGATCGCTCCAGTTGCCTGCAGCCATATTTTTCAAGATGAGAAACTAATTAGGAACATTATCAGCACATCTTTATCAAGAATTCTTTCTTTCCCAGGTTGAAGATTGCTGTGCACAGGGAAAATGTTGACTTTAACAACATAATAAGAGGGCCTCAATGGGTTCGTAGTATAATAATAGTAATAGTAACAGTAATAAGAGCAACAATCATAGATAAGATAGCTTTCCTTTTTTCCATAGTGGTTAGTGACAGATCTCAGGTACTTGGTATCAGCCTGTCTTCCTTTGGACAGGAATAGAAAGATCTTCATTTAACCCCATCCCAGTTTCCTGTAAATATGCAGTGCTTACCTTGGGGTGGGGTATAGAGGGTGGCTTCTCCTCTCTTTGCACTGTGATGAAGATAGAGAACACTCTATAGAATATCCATCGACAGCCTTCACTCTCAGCAAGGGTCATCAGAGACCCCTAAAGTCCAGGGACAGGAAGAGCTGCTTCACAGCCCACCAGAGATCTGTAAAAGACGTGCCAATATTCAGGCCATTAACACACTCAAGAGCAGCTGAGTTTATGTGGCTTGTGATTGCTGCTTGGTGTTGTCAATTATTTGACTATGATTTTACCAAGAAACTCATAATGATGTCTTTCACAATAGCTGGCATTCCTGGAGTTACATGAATTTGTTGTATGTATTACTGAAAGCTTTAAAGTTTCAGTCCTGTGCATATTTCTACCTAAAAAGAAGACAAAAGCAGGTTTGGTTTTCTTTCTAATTTTAGTTTTTAAGCAATTGTTGGGATTTAAAGGAATGAAAAATTATGCTGAGCACCCAGGGATGAAGATTTCCAGATGGATATTAAGGTTTTACATCAGAAACCCACCCCACAAACTCTGCCTGCCATGAGGTGCAGAAGTCAATGTATTCGCTGCTGAAGGGTCAAACCATCCCTGCTGGGACATGGTCCAGGGCAGTGTAGATGGTTGAACCTGAGTCTCCAACACCTGGACTTGGGAAATGTCACAGAAATGTGGAGAATAGTAAAAACATGGAAATATTGAAGGAATGTCTGTCACTCACTGCTCCTGTCTGGGAAAATACAGAAAAATTTCAGCTGGCAAACATACCCTATCCCAGGAGCAGCACTACCATGGATGACAAACCCATCACACTGGGGAACAGTGATTGCTGCACCCCTTAAAACAGGGCTCTCATTGCTCTGGGGCAATGCAATGTGCAGGAGACAGACAACCCAGTCCATGCAAAAATACTCTTCCTGCAAAATACCCTTCCTCTAACCCCAAAATCAGAAATAGCCCTTAGCTCTCCCAGCAAGGCTAACAACATGCTTTTGCCTTTTGCCTCCCACCCAGTTGCCACCAAGAGAGAGGAACCAAAGCCCCTTGAGGGGTTTTTCCAGCCAGAGAACAGAAGGCAGACGATGTTTATTGAACAGTTTCCTGGACTTCTGGGTGCTGTGTCACCTCTGAATTGAGTGAAATGAGTCCAGAGGGAGTGTGCACAGCCAGAAGTAACCACAGCTGCTGTGATGACTCCACTGCTCACAACAGAACACCCTTTCTCACTACGGGAGCCACCAGTGGGAACCTTCAAACAGCGCTGCCTGCCATGTGGCCATGGACAGGGCAGGGACTCGAGTGAAACACAGAGATTTCTACACCAACCCCTGTGGCTTTTGACTTGCACTGCAGCCCAAAAGCTGAGTCTGGAAACAGGCCTGGTTGCATGTCAAGGTAGAGTGGCTGCAGGGAGAGCAGAGCTATAAAAAACACTGGAAATCTATGTAGCATCTCTGTTGTACCTGAAAGGTTCTCACGGTGCATTTAATCAAAGCATCCTCCAAGCCCTACACATTTGGAATGTTTTGTTCGGAAAACAAATGAGGGAGTACAAAACATCTAATGGGGCAATGCAGAGGTCAGCTCTGAGGCACTAGGTTTAAGCAACATTGTGGGATTTTGGTGCCTGGGCTCCCATCAGAGGCCACAAAGCAAGTCAGCTCCACTGGAAGTTGAGCTTGGGGTCTGGAGCTGGCTGATATGGCACGGGAACGTAAGAAGACCTCTGCTTCTCTGCACTGACATCTGTGTTTGGTGAAACAAATCAAGCCCTGACTGTCTGGCTCTGCTACGCTGCTCTCTAGATTGACTACATCTCCACTGAAAATAACAGGGCCTTAAAGACTTGAGCATTCATGTGGAGACCTAAAGTAGGTGTCACTTCAGACTGAATCCCACCCTGATTGCTAGAGCCAAAAGGACAACTCATTTATTACCCACCTGCTTTGTCTTGCAGCTTTCCATTTTGCCCATCCCCAAAGATGGGAGAGCAGCCATAGGATGAAGACAGACATCACTGGTCAGCAAACTGAAAGGCATCGCAGATGGGTGGAAATAGTTCATGGAGATTACCAAACCAGCTCAGCAGCTCCTGAAGGTGCCCAATGGCTGCAGCCAAAGCTGTAGATTTGCTGATTCAGGATGTGACTTCTGGTGAGACCAAAGGATGCCCCTCTTGTGAAGAACAGGCCCTCTCAGCTGCACGGGTGGTTCACATGGCAGGCAGGTTTTTTGCTATGCAATATAGAGCCTAAGGAACTCACACTTCCCTTTTGTCCCTCTGGTCACCACAGAGCTCTGGTCTCCCACCAGTCACCAGCTCAAGAGTTCAAATACAGTCATTTGCAGATCCTTCCAGTTGGGCATTTGCCAACAGGGTTATGAAGCACTTGTACAAAACCAGAGATGCTTCCTGGTGAGTTCAAGTTGGGTTCTCTGTGTATCATGGTCATCTGTAGATGATGCTTAAGAAGACATCCATGAAAGAGAAGAGGTGCAATACTGCTGAGCTCAAAGGGGCAAGGACTCTTCTGAAACACAACCCAACATCTTCAGCACTCCCAGGAACACTGGACCAGTTAACAAGAGGTAAGAGACATCTTTAATAGATAGACAAATTTTCAGGGGTCTTAAAAATACATCATGTAGGGAAAGCTGGAGAGCCCAGAGAAGCAAGAACTATCAAGAGACAAAGCAACAGCCTTCTGGCACATGGAAAGCGTGCTGTAAAAAGGCAAGGGACAATCTGTTTTCCATATCCGGGGCACAAAAGACAAGAATTAATGGGATTAAGTTAAGAAGAGGGAGATTCAGTTTAGATATGAAGAAAATCTTTCCAGTGGTTGGGATAGTAGAGAACTGGAATTATTTTTTTGACAAGGTGGTCTCTACGTCATTTAAAAGCAGGTTTTAAAGAGATTTTTGAAACAAGTCAGGAATACAACAGCTCTCGGAGTGCTGCTGGGATAGCTGGTACTCCTTCATTCCTTCTGGCTCTATGATTCTGTAAGTCAGTGCAAATACCTTTTACAAATCTCACGTGCTCTTTTGAAAGCTCACTTTTAAACATGGTGCAGAGACCAAACAAAATGGAAACTTGTATAAGGAAGACTACATAAGGAATACTGAGAGGTTTATGGCCCTATAACTTTTGGGGTTTAGAATAACATAGTCTATGGTAGGTAAACATAGTGTCATGTTTTTTACATGATTTTATATATTCTAATAGTGACTTACTAGCAAGCTGCCTGGTTCTTTTTGAAGCAGTGAGCTACTAATATTTATTTCTCAAGCTATTGTGTATAAGCATGATGCCTAAGCCTGGAAACAACTTTCTGCATGTCCCAAGTGGAAAAAAATCTGCTCTGAGATTCAGCAAGAAATCTGCAACTGTTTCTGCACACCCTGTTTCAGCACATAGCTGGTATGAGTTATGGTTGCCTTGGGAATGTGGCATCTTTCACTCACCTGCACACCTACTCCAATGTAGTTCTTCATGTTGATAAAACTCATTTTTATATAGACACAGGCACACACATATGCATAGAGATGTTTGAAGTCAACCCAGCAAGTGGAAACAACAGTATTTGAGATGGGTCTAACAGATTGGATTAAAAAAAACCATCCCAACCATTAAACCAGCAACAAGCAGCCCTCGAGTACCCGCGTGCCAAGTTTAATCCCCTCGTTAATTAAAAATGGCTGAGTTATAACCCTTTCAAAAATGAGGCTTACAGTGGAAATGCCAAGTGAACAGACTCTTCCCTGTAACAGCCTGCTGGCACCTCCAGAACACAGCCACAGAGCGGCAAAACATATTGGCACCTCCTGTACACACAATTGAAATACTCGCTCGGTGCCGTCTCTTCTTGTTAATTGCTGTGTGGAAAATGGTCCCCGTACAACCTCTTTATCTGCCCGCTTCAGAAGCGCTGCCTACCGCCACATGCACTCACGGGGCAGGGTTGGCCGGGATGCCGGGCTCCAGTGCCAAAGCTCGGTGAGGATGACGAGTCCATCCTCCCTTCCCCTAAAGCAGCAGCTGGATCGACGCTTGGCTCCGGGGCCGGCGCCTTGGCTCACTCTGCTCTTGGCTGATGTGGGGCTGTGCGGCAGCGCGCACGCCTTGCTGGGCAGGATGCTCGCTGGGCTGGCTCAGCAGCCTCCCCTGGCTTTGCAGGAGACGAGCGCTCCCGAGGTTTCCGCTTTAACTCTGAGCTTTTCTCCTTCAATAGCATCAGTGTAACACTGAAAACCTGACCCAGTTTGAAAGCCGGTTTGCTTTTCTGTGCGTTGCATCCTCTCCTGTCCATTTTAGAGTCACAGAATAGTTGGCAGGGACCGTCAAAGGTCATCTAGCCCAACACTCCTGCAATGAATAGGGACATCTTCAACTAGACCAGGTTGCTTAGAACCACATCCAGCCTGGCCTTGAATGTCTCCAGGGATGGTGCATCCACCACCTCTCTGGGCAACCTGTGCCAGTGTTTTACCACCCTCACTGTAAAGAATTTTTTCCTCATGTCCAGCCTGAATCTCCCTCTTTTGGTTTAAAACCATCACTCCTCATCCTATCGCAATAAGCCCCGCTAAAAAGTCTCTTCCCATGTTTCTTACAGTCCCCTTTTAATAACCGAAAGGCCACACTAAGGTCTTCCTGAAGCGTTCTCTTTCTCCAGGCTGAACAACCCCAGCTCTCTCAGCCTTTCCTCATAGGAGAGGTGTTCCAGCTATCTGATCATTTTTCTCTGTTTTCCACTTCAATCAAGAGCTTTATGCAGCAGGGTTGCTCTTAATTATGACTTTCTTCAATACCGTGTAGGATGCAACAACACCCTGCAACAATATCTATGCAACAACAGATACCAGCCCTTAAACCCATCAGGCTAAGGGTAAATGAAGGCTGTAAAATGGCTTCTGCCTTCACAGACAGATTCCCTGTATGAATTCAGGAGCAGGGGCCAGATCCCCACCGGAGCCGTGCCAGTCCACACCAGCTGTCAGCGCAGCCACAGAAGACCAAGTATTTCTGTTCCCCCCCATCTCACCATCACAACTGTCAGCTCAGGCCCCACCACAGAACATTTATTAGTGGTGACAATAGAAAAGAACAGAAACATCAACTCAGAGGCTGACTTTCACAAAGTCAGTAGGTAAAAAATGTGTCCTCATAAAGTGATTCAACAAATTGGGAATGATACAGGAAAACAACATCCTTGGGGCTTAGGGGCAGCTTTGGGTCTTTTTTTTTAACGAAGGATTGGCAAAGGACTTACACAGCATCAAACTTGAGATCTCTCTCAAATTCATATACAGAAGTGGGAAACAGAGCAATCAGTGAAAACACTGATGTATTGGTCAATCTGTGGGTCTGATCGGGCAGAAGTCATAAACAGTGAAGCACTAAGGGTTGCTCTGTACTGAGAGACAGCCTAAGTCCTTGTATTTCCATACCAGCTGTCATCAAGGCTTAACCAAAGTGTCTGCAATTTCTTTTTATTGTATTTTGTATTGTGTTTGTGTGTTGGAAATCAAGGCACAGAGGCTGCGAGCCAGGGTGAAGAAAAGGACAAAGACAATTTGAATGAGGTGCCAGTGGAATTCAGGTGCTTAAATGCACAGAAAGCAGTATTGAAAGCTCCCTGCTCTGCTGCTGTCTAAACTTAGAGATATCGAAGAGCCCAAAGTATAATTTTTCATTAATAGAAAATGCCTTTATTCCTCTCCTCCACAATGCGACAAACCATTCACATCCCTCACTGGTGGGACTTCAGTCCGAGCCCCACCAAGCACGACCCCCTCCATCCCACAGCCAAGCCTTGCCACACTCCAGCACCTCCGTGTCCCACCAAACTGGGGCAAATCCCAGGGCAAAAGATGGAGGACTCCCTGTGCCCCTGGCTGTGGACTATGCCCGGCTGGAGGAGCTTCCCAGAGACCCCATGTTTGGGACAAAAAGGGCATTAAGGTTGATCTGTGTGGTTTCCCTTGGCCCAGCAATCACCCAACTGACTTACAGCATCATCTTGCTCCCACTTGGAGCATGGCTGAGTCTGACTCTCCTTTGGAGCCTCTAAACCCCAACCAGCAAATAAGGAGTAGATGTCCTTGGGTTTCCTGCTGAGGAGACTCATTTCCAGGAGCCCCAACAGGGACTCCAGTCCCAAGCACTCTGCCTACAGCTCTAAAGGCACTGTGCATCGGGTGCTCACATCAGCTGACTTCGTATCCAGGCTGCTAATTAAGAATTCCCTTGACTAGGAAGAGAACAAACCCTGCAGAAAACAAACCCAACTCCTGCTGAACTGATTGTATTTACTGTAAAACACAGAAGCAGATGAAATCTCTGATTGAGAAAGAAGGAGAAAGCTTTTAATCCCACTCTATGACACTTGCCAGATTGACAAGTCTAGAAATACAAATGGAAGAGTAATTATACAAGGCTCACTTATGTCGCTGTTCAGATTTATGTTTTCCAAGTATAAGAAAGAGAAACAGAAAAGGCCTGGTCTGTTATATTGGTTCCTATAGCTGTTAGTGCAAACTGATTAGAAATCTAAGTTCAAGAAGTACCAAACTACTCAAAAATATTCTCCTCTTAGCTGTGGCACAATCGCAGTGTTATGGATTGATACAAGACAAAGGGAAAAATAAAAGGAAGAGAACAGCAATTTGGGGAGAAGTCATATTTTCATTGTTACAAGCCCTATGGCTCTTCAGGGAGGAAGGGGCAAATGCCTTTGTTACCTGATCCAAATCGTTTTAAAGTGATGGGAGAAATCTCTAAAAATAGCCATTAAATCTTTGAAACCAGTCAGTGAACAAAAGCGATGGTGAGGACCAAACACTGAAGTATCTGGCAACTTATAACCACTAAATACTAGGAAAAGATACGTCAGGGCTTTGGGTCAGACTTGAGCTCAGCGTGGATGCATTTGTTCGAGGGCCCTTGAGGACACTGTACTTTTTAACCGAACTTGTACTTCCAATTTGAGACCTGAGTATCCATCACATGAGGCATTTAAGAATACAACATAGACAGGATTTGTCTTGCTTAATTCAAAACATCCATGCTGGAGACATCTGAGCGTTACTGAGCCTCCCATCCTTTGTAACCGTGAAGAGAAACAGGCACTTTTACAGCACGCTCAGCTGACCTATTTCAGATATCAGCTTTAGGGCAAGATGAATCATGCCTTGAATGTGCCAATTTCCCTGTGGTGCCAAAACAAGACTCGACAACCAGTTTATTTGCTCAGATGAATCCCATGTGGCTGGGGCTGATAGACTTTTGCTATAATCTGGCTGAATGTGAACTGTCTCTCATCCCAAGTCTTACATCATCCTATGGAGAGTCCTGTGAGTTGGATATGTTAACTTGGGTAGCTATTCACTAATTCCATGATATACCACCAGTATTAGAGCTGACTTGCATACAGCCAGCTAAAAAAATTAGGTGGAAGAAAAGAGTTCTGCATATATCTACCCATTCACACACCTTCAACGCAGTACAGAAACCATCACTACTTCAGTGTTGATGTATTAAGAGCCATGGGAAGCAAATGAAATAGCACCTTGCCCAAAGTCATACTGGAAGCATGACAAATGTAGGACTACAAGTCACTTCTTCCAGCCCTCTTCCTGACTAGCTCAGTATTCATCAGCTGGAAGTTTGATCAGTTCTTCTAAACCCTTCCATTATCTTTGGAAATCTTTCACTCTCCTTGGGAAGTCCCTTTGTATTTCAAGAGCAGAACACATATGAGATGTCTTCAGGAGCCTCCAGACATCTTGTTCCTCTAGGAACAACTGCAGAACCAGTCTGTGGTCTGCCGTGAGCCAGTGTAGCTGTGCCTTGGTGGGTCCTTAGAGGTGAGCTTTGAAAGCAGCAACTGTCCCCAGATATGATCAGTGCTGCCCTAGCAGTAGTGTGCTGACAATTGTCATGGCCTGCAAGTGAATCTGCACAGTTTCCTTCAAGAAACAAGTTATCTTGAAGTTTCAAGTTGTCCCCAGATATTTTCTAAGGTCTGAATCAAACAGTGGCAGATTCAGCCTAATTCCAGCAATATTGGTACGGGTCTGTAGTGGGAAAAAATTTGCATTTTCAGTTTGTGTTTCTTGGTGGATGTATGTTGATGCCCCAGATAGTAGTATCAAGAAAACAATTTACATTCCAGTCTTTCCTCCTTTGGCGAGGACTTCTTCTGAAAGGTAAAGATTCTGATTGCAAAGGGACATTGAATATTGAACAGGAGCTTTCCTTCCAAATTCTGTTTCCAGCAGGGCTTAAGAAAGATAACAAGAGTTTTATACGTCTGATTAAAAAGCCAACACTCCAAACTGTGAGTATGTAGGTTCTTGGCATGTTTTCTGTTATGGTCATAATCAACTGCTTGCCCATTCCAGCTGCTAAAGCACAGCAGACAAGACTTGAATTCCAAATATTATTCTCATCACCATGGTATCCTGTGCACAGATCCCCAAAGGTAATTAAAGGAGTTTGAGGCTGTAACTCCAAAGGCCAGGTCCATAAATAACTTCAGCTCTCACAGATAGGTGACATTGTGTTTTGTTTTGAGAGGTTTGTACTGCAGGGAGTGAATCCAGAAGCTGCGTTGCCTCCACCAGACAGGGCAACATCAGGGCCACTCCAGAGAGGGAATGTAAATAGATACCCCCCCAAAAGACACAGGCACAGAGCAGAAAGTCATGTGAGGCCAAACCTGTAGGAGATGCTGCACACAGGGACATGTCTGCAATCTCACCTCTCTTGGTGGATTCTCACCCAGGCTTGCAGGGAAGCAGCTCCATCTCTTCAGGGCCTTTGGACCGAATCCTTCTCTCCTGAATGTCAATGTTAAAACTTATGTTAAACACAAACACAACCTGAACACAAACAACAGAAGACGGCTTTTTGGTCACTTCCTCTTTCAATTCCCAAATTCCCAGCAAGAGCTTTAACTGAGTGGTGACAAAACAAAGCCCTTTTGCTGTTTGGCTCAATATTCCCATGAACATCCCAAATCCCACACTATTTTCTAGACAGGAGCAAAAAGAAAACCAAGCCCCTTTTCCAGGAGCTGGCAGAGGAAGATCTGAACCCTTTAAGATGAGGGATGTGAACCACATTTCCCTGTTTTCAGAAAGGGAGATCCCACTGCTTCCTCTGAGCAGCCTAATCATGTTGCTGCCCATTAGGTTTGCTTTGAGGACTGCTACTGACCAGGATAACCCAAAGGATTTACCCTTTTCTTTAACGCTCCATCCTATGCTAAACAAAAGATAACCAGGACTTCAGACTGCAGCTTTTCATGCTTTTACTCAACATAAAAAAGCATGATTGGTGCAACAGAACAGTAGCAAACCTGTAGATATAGAGGACTCAAGTGATGCAAAGGCACATAATCAAAGTAAAAACCGCCAGAATTGGGTGGTGGTTGGAGACAGGTATTATGTGTTCTCATATTGTATTTTACTTGCTTCAGTGTCACATTTCACTTTAACTGCTGGGCCTCTTTTGGACACAACTCTTGCATACAAACACATCTAGGTTCCTTTAGTTTTCTTTAGGGGCAGAGCGGGGAGAGCAATTCAGAGAGATTTTTGAAGTGGTTACAAGAAGAAACAGCAGAAGGTTGTCTTGAGATAGGAGTGGGAAGTACTGCGGCCTGACCTCGCACTCAGATCCTGCAATAGCTCATACAGTAGGGTAGGAGCAGTCCCGTGGAAAATTAACACCTTCTGCATAAGGAGTAAAGGATTGGCTTTGCCTGAGGAGACACAGTGTTTGCCCTGGATCTTCATCCTGCAAAAAATAGCAACAAATGGCTTTTAACATGTAATTTTATGTACTTTTCCACATGGGGCAAGAGGTACAGGATCGGTATTATTCAACTGTATGTTTATTCCCTTTAGATGCTGCAGCTCCAAGTTTTTCCTTTCTCTCTGCTCCAAGGCTGAGTGCTGCTGACCCATTTCACGTGTCTTGTCAGTCCTGAACACAGTCAATTAATTGCCTTCTTAGGAAGATTTGGTCAACCTGGCTTCTCAGTCAGGCAAATCTTTCTTGAAATTACAACCCTGAATTATACCATTTGCCATAATGTAAAAGCTATGAAGAAAAAGAGAATAAAAACCACTGGGAAGAAGAGACACATGCTTTTCCCTCAAGTTCTCTTCCGTCCCTGCCATCTTCCATCAGTCTGACAAAAAGCTGTTTGTAAAAGCCTCTTGAAATGAAGAATCTAATATTCAATCACAAAAAGATTAGCCTTTGACTGCACTTCTCTCCATGCTACACTAATACAATCAGCATGGGAAATGTTATCCAGTAAGAGGTTAGGGAGAGGATGAAAGACCAGGTGGTGCTGGAGACTTGAATTATAAAGGTTTCTTTTCCATGAAGCATGACTTTTATTTGCTTCTAACTTTAGGAAGCAGCAATGCTGGAGACGAAACACAGCATGAGATGTTCAGCCATATACTCAAGGGCAGGTGTGCTGCGGAGTCCCTGCTTACAGCGCTCCCATCACGCTGAGCTTGGGCCAACCTGTGAAAAGGATACAGGAAAACTGGGATTACTTTGGAGAAGTTAATTGTAATCTAAAGCAGACTGCACATACCGTGCCCAAGATGCCTCAGAATGCACAAGGAACTGCAGGAGACCTGGATGGTTTGGGCACTCAGATGTAAGAGTGCAACCCACAAAACATTTATCACCTGAGGCTCCTGAAGGGCCACAAACATATAATTTTTGCCACTGTAATTACTCAGCTATCTGGAGTTTTGCCACTGCACTCAGAAATGCTGTCATCTCAGCAGGACTGTGTGGGTTAGCATCCATGTATATACCTGTTGTGAGCTGCAAATTAGCTCTTTGCTCTGCTTAAGTTCCCTGAGCAGTTTCAGCTTTTTCTTAGCTATGAAGCACAGGGGAGGATGTTCTGCATGGATTTCCTCTCATGGCCTAGAAGCTCAGGCACATCCTTTGGAGCAGGAGACAGGACACACACAAAACAGCCTCACAGACCAGCCACCGCTTGGGGGGAAATCCAAAGCTCGAGAGAGACAGCAGGACTGCGCAGCCCACCAATAAAAGCTCTGATCCTGCACAAAGGCTTTCCAGTTTCTTTACAGGAACCACGTCTGTATTTTGCATCATTTTCAGTAAGTCATCCACCAATTCTGCATGTTTGCAGTAGAAAAGGCATCTGATTTCCTACAATATAAGCTGCTCTCGTAGGATAAATCCACTATATTTTGGTGACGTAAACTGTCACAACTCTCTCAGTGGCAGGATAAACCGGAGTTCATGGCTTTGGAAAACAGAACTGATGACAAGCATCATTAAATCTATAAGTAACATTTCTTTTCCCCCTGAGATGTCCTTCCTGAAGCTACAGAGAAGGACATTCAATATACACAGGTGTCACCATTACTTACGTCAGTAATCTAGCAGACAAGACTGTGGGATTGACATGATGGCCACAGGGCCTCAATTTAGGTCACATACAAAATGAATTAAAAGCTTCTCCTTATCTCAGTGCAACATCTCTCCCTCACTGTCATGGTTTAACCCCAGCCAGCAACTAAGTACAGGCAGCTGCTTGCTCACTTCCCTCGCCTCAGTGGGATGGGGAGGAGAATCAGGAATGGATCCCATTCCCATGGATCGGAATGAAAACAGTCTAATCATTGAAATAAAGTAAAATATAATAAGAATAATAATCATAATAGTAACAATAGTAATAGTAATTAAAAGGGAAATAACAAAAAAGAGAGAGAAATAAATCCCAAGAAAGACAAGTGATGCTCAATACAATTAATTACTCACCACTTCCTGACCGGTACCCAGCCCGATCTGAGCATCAATTGGTCACTTGCAGGTAACTCTCCCCAGTTTCTATACTGGGCATGACGTGCCCTGGTATGGAATACCCTTTGGCTAGTTTGGGTCAGGTGTCCTGTGTCTGCTTCCTCCCGGCTTCTTGTGCCCCTCCTCACTGGCACAGCATGAGACTGAATGCTCTTGATCAGAGTAAGTGCTACTGAAAACAACTAAAACATCGATGTGTTATCAGCACTGTTCTCAGACTAAAGCCAAAACGCAGCACTGCACCAGATACTACTAGGAAGGAAATTAACTCTTGAACTCAGGACATTTACCAGCACCCTCGTCTGGCACAAGGATAAGGAAAACCAAACTGCTGCTTGCCAAGCAACTTCTTAGCACAACAGCTCCTAAATCAACGTACCAGACCACAGTAAATTGGTCTAGTGACAACAGCCAAGCTTTGAACTATGTTTGTGCCCATGTAGTTACTACTGCTGATCCCAACAGCAATGATCTGTGTGTAAGCTTATCTTACAATAACAAAAAAAACCCAAGCAAACCAAAACAACAACAAAACCCCCATCAACAACAAACACACATGCAAAACTTAAGACTAAACCTAAGCCACTGTCTTGTATCAGACCAAATGCCCGGTGGTAGCTCTGCCTGGCTCATGCTCCCGCACTTCACCTCCTTTTCTACAGAGTGAACTGTGCAGCAGAGAGATGGCTTTGGGCTGAATAACAGACTGCAAGCAGAGACTATCAACCAGAAATGCCAGTCAGGCCCTCCCCGGGAAAGCAGCTCCCTCATTGCCCTTTTAGAGTGATTAATGGTTTTATAAAGCCCATCGGATACCCCACACTGCCCAAATCTGCACCCATTCATTACTGACATCCAAGCAGAAACCGGTAACCAACACCTAGGCATACATCCCCACCTGAAACCAAGGCATATTTGGGTATTCTCAGGGTTGAAGGAAAGCAGAGGAAGGGGTTTTCCTGGTGTCTAAAGAGTACTTTTGTAGGACAGGGGGGACAAAACCTGGGCCTGACAGCTAAAGGGACCCAAATGTTCAGCACTTCAGTCTCAAGTGCTGAAGGGACAGACAACAAACCTGGTGAGGTGAGGTTGGGGTTGGAGTGCTGATGGGAGAGGTCTGGAGCTTCAATCAGGGACATTGCTTGTGTTTCGCTCTGCCGGGGCACCTAGGAACCGATTCTCTATGCTTGGTATGTAAATAAATGCAGCACCATCAAAGCCAACAAACCCCTGGGGTTTCTCTACTGAGTGAGTTTTGCAAAACTCTACATTTTTGGGCAATTGTTCTAATGAAAACTGACAGCAACACACTTTGCTGTGCACTCCAGATGCCAGGAAGGGCAGTGGGCCAAGGTCCAGAAGGAGGAAGGGGAGTCTGCTGAGGAGGTGAGCCATGGAGAACTCCAGTTCCCAGCTTTGCCTCTGCAGGCATGTAAGCCAGGTCAAGGAGGTCAAGGACACGCATGCAGATGACACTCAAATGGAGGATATCTCCTCTCCCTTTATGCATTTTAGAGTCTATTACACCATGGATTAAGACAGCCAATTTAGGCATGCTTTCTGCTGCATGTTAGCCTGTTCTATAATCGCCGCAAGACAGAATTTGGCTTTGAACCCATCATTTTCCATCCCAGGGACAAAGCCTGTTTTCACCCAGCATGCCAAGGCGTTCTACGAGATAAAAATGGTCTCTTGCAAGATTGTCAGGATCCTGCCTTCAAGGGTCTCTTTCTAATTGTTTTCAGAGGCTGCCAGCCTTGCAGGGCGCAGCACTAACTTCAGAAGATGTGGGGAGGAAAAGGCTTTGAAGAATTATTTGTAAATCAGAGGAAGAGAGGAAGCTATTTAATTCCATACAGAAAATTACTCCTTCTTCCTGCCAAGCAGCAGTGGGAGCACAGGCCTTGGAGTTCACGGTTCAAGAGTGCAATCATTTGACATGCCGTCATTGCCAGGAGGCAAAAGGAGGGGAGGCCAGCCCAGGCAGAGACTTTGCAACTGACCTTCCAAGAGAAAATCCCAATTTACGGAGCAAAGACCTGGAAACACCAACATTCATTGCATTCACCTTCACCTGGGCAACCAGAAAATAACGACGGTATCAAGGTTGAAAAGTGCTCTCATAATGAATGGCCCTTGGCTTTTGAAAGAAGGTTTAAAACTTTAATTTTGCAGTCTCAATATTTAATTAGGACACTTAAAAATGTAGAGAAGTGAAACAACAACAACAACAAAGCACAAACACACCCCGTCCTGGAATTAGTCTGATGCCTGGCATTGAAAAAGCCACCAAATGTCAGACGGTACCGCGGTAATTCATGCTCATGACATTACAGTGATTGGCTTTTAATGCACTCACCAATAAATTACTGCTAGTCAAACAAAGCGCTCCGAAGAGAAAGACACACAGAAAGGAACGTTCAAGGTTCTTGATTATTTATCAGTTGGCTGAAACATTCAGAGACCAAAGAGAGTGTTATATATCCTACCCAATGAATCACCTCATGCAAACAGTTTTAGGTTCACATAAAGTGAAGTTTCCACTAAAGGCTGGAGGGAAAGGATGCGCAAAGAGCTTGCCTTAGCCAAGGTAGCATTAAGATAGCATAAAGAGGCCAAAAGCTGTTGAAGCCAACAAGAAACTATTGATTTTAGCCAAGCCCCGTGTGACACAAAGAGGTTTCAGCAACAAAGGCACTTCACTCGGATCCCCAGAAGCCACACCAAGGATGCTTCATTAGAGGGAAGTGATCAGGCTAAATGCATTTCTAATTTCAGTGCTACCACCTTTAATTAAAATTAAGGATATTTAAACTACCTAATTTATTCTTCCCTCCTCACCCTGTCCTTTTTTTCAGGATGCTTTATGCAGCCATCTAAGCAGCTTAAAGACTTTGCCTTTCATGAGCTCACATTTTGGCTCTCCCACGCTGTACAAACATTGCACCATGAAAATACCACACTGGAGAGCAGAACTTTGTCTCAGATGACATTTTAAACCACTCCGGAAGCACTGATTCCAGCTAGGTTTTTACAGTAGTCTTTTAAATAAAATAAAAGTTTCCACCACAAAATGCTTGTGTTCATCCACTAGTGGATAATAACTTCAAACTGTAATGATTTAACTTTAAATACAGTGTGAAGGCAAGCACTAGGTTGGTAGCAAAAGACAGCAACAGGAGATAAATTCTCAACTAATTATAGAATCATAGAATGGTTTGGGTTGGGAGGAACCTTAAAGCTCCTCCAGTTCCAACCCCTGCCACAGGCAGGGACCCCTTCCACTGGAGCAGCTTGCTCCAAGCCACTGTGTCCAACCTGGCCTTGAACACTGCCAGGGATGGGGCAGCCACAGCTTCTCTGGGCACCCTGGGCCAGCGCCTCAGCACCCTCACGGGAAGAGCTTCTGCCTAAGAGCTCATCTCAGTCTCCTGAAAGTCCTGGAAACTTTTGTTTTTCCACTATCTTGAATTTGCTTTGCATTACAAATTCATTGCAGAAGAGCACTGCGGACTCGGTGCTGGCTGCTTACAAAGCCATTCTTCAAAACATTTCATACAAGGTAAAAAAGAAACTTAAATATCATAAGGCACTGCATGGGATAGCACCTTCCTGTTGATGCAGCCTCTCAGACTGGGTTTGGTCTGCTCTCAACAACAACGTATGCAACAATTTCTGCATGAGCCATGGGAGATAAGGACCCCTGCGGTACTGAACTGTCATCGTGCTGGACTGCATGGGAGTGATAATTCAGCACTCGCATTTTGGGAGAGAAAATTACTGCATTTTTTACACTCTTGTAACTTTCTCTTCATCTTAAACTGCCTTTCATATGATAATTTGAAAGATTTTCCCTAGACTTCCTATCTTTAATGAAAATCAGACAAAGCCTGAATCATCCTGCAAGTTTATTAAATATCTTGCAACAGATGCACTTTTAAATAAACATCTTATTCAAAGATCCCAGTGCTCAGTGCTAGAGCAGGACATGCTGTTGTAATTCTTCACGTTTCTACCCACATATCTCACCACATCTGTGATGCTGCTGCGTCACCTAATGTCAGCATGTGCGATTTATAGGCAGGAAAGGGAGAGAGAAAGAACATGCTGAAATAACTTGCCTATAGCAATGCAGAAAGAGAGCCAATGCCAGGGCTAGGAATTAGAGCTCAATTGATTTCTGGTATCCAGCCCCTTGCATAATTCACTAGGTCACAGTGGCAAGATTTAAATATGGGACTAATTGAATGTTCATATAGGAAGTGCTGCTCTTTTGGTCCAGCTTCACGCAAAGTTGGAGAGCGAGAAGGTACAGAGACGAAAACTGTCTCTGGAGGAAAATCCAGGGTAAAAGAATAACTGGAAGAGAAAGCTGCTCTGTCCCTCTCCTGTTATCTCAGTAATGATATATTCAGGATGACAACTGAAACATCAAACACAGTCCATCTATTTCAACAGGGAAAATAAATCATCTCTTCAAATCCCCAGTGACACAGCCAGGACAGGAAGCACCTTGCCTTCCAGCAGGTTGCTATAAAGGAGATGCTAAGCGCCCCATGAGCCACAGGGCCAGCTCCAGAGGGGTGCAATCACGCATCCAGGGTCCATGGATCATTATGAGCATGAACACATGAGCTGATAACAAATATAAATGTGAGGGTGAGCATCTCCAAAGGAAAACCCTCTGAAAAGGTCTGAAAAACAAAACCAAGTGGGCCGGGGAAGTTACAGCTTCTCCCTTTTCCCAGGCTGTCCACCACATCCAGCACAAGATTCCTCCTGCTATTTATTGGGCAGGTGGTTTTAGTCCTACCTGTGTTTGCTTTCATCCAGCTCCTGAAGGGAGCGGCGGTGCTGCTACACTGGCTGGGAAGATGCTTTCTCCAAGCAGCGTGCCCTATCAGTAGCCTGTGGTACATAACCCAGCTCCACTGAGCCACTTCGGTTTTGCTGCATACATAAGCAGACATACCACAGACATTCCCATTCCTTCCTGATGGAAACCCAGGCCCAGCCTTAGACTCCTGGAGATCTCTATCATTTTGCCAGCACAAGAGGGGACTTGCATTGCTAACTACCCTCATCATGTTGCTTGTCCCTGGGGATGGATCCTGAAGTAACTGCCCAAGCAACTATTCCTTACCTTTGCAGTACTAAAACGTATTCTTCTTGGGACTTTCTCCTGCAAGACAGCACATGCCAGGAGCTTGGGGTCAGATGAAGCTCTAAATGTTCTGTAATTGCCAAAGCAAGTAATTCTTCCTCAACCACATGGCATTATTCAAGCTCCAATTAATTTATACAGGACATCTGGTGTCCCTGGACAGTTGGAAAATGTTCTTCAGTTGGACAGGGCTTGGAGCAACCTGCTCCAGTGGAAGGTGTCCCTGTCCGTGGCAGGGGGTTGGAACTGGATGAGCTTTAAGGTCCTTTCCAACCCAAACCAGTCTGGGATTCAATGATGATACATTTCCCACTATAAAAGCTGCAGCAGCACCTCCTTTTCCTCCTATGCCATAAATGCCACACGTTCTCCATCTGCTCTCCTCCTCAGGACCTTGGGGATCCAGGTACTTCTAAAGGAGCAATGGTGAAAAGGCAAAGCACATACGGAGGTCAAGTCAATGCTCTCCAAAGGTGGTTGCTATCAATTCCTAATGTTTCCATTTCCCAGTAGGTAAATTCTCAGCCAGTCTTCCTAAAAGAGCATCTGGACAATCTCTTGCAAAAAAACCCACCTTGTTTTGGAATTCCCCATGGAAATATTTACTTTTCAGTGCTCATTCAGGAGTAGGAGCAAACCACAGCTGTTCCCATCAGCAAAGGTGAAGGCTGCTCAGCTACAGGTCTATGAACCCTATCCCAATCCTGCAATACCCATTTATAAGGCTTTATTGAGCTTGGTAATATTTAAGGTTAGGGTTAAAAATGAAAACCCTCTGAGCTCCAGCTTCCTCCCCGCAAAAACCAACCCCAATCACATCCTCCAGTAGCCCTGACCAAAGGAAAGAAAACAGCCCATTAAAAGATAAAATTAAAATAAAGTTAAAATAAAAAAGTAAGTTTTAGTGTTTGCTCTTGTGGCCATAGAATTTTTTTTTTTTTAACACATGCAGCCAAATGTATGCAGCAGAATTATTTCAGGAACTGACCAAAACCTGTTGTTTTCAAAACCGACAAACCACCTATACTGTATCACCCAACGCTAGCAGGAGAGAGAAGTGATGTGAAAGAAAGGGAATGCTTCGTGTCCTTTTTATATGTCACCACCTGGGGTGTTTTCCCTGTTCTCAGCCAGGCTGTACTGATTCCTGTGCTGGCAACAGGGCTGGAAACTCTGGACACGGCAGTGAGGACACCCAGTTCTTCCAGATCCCCCATGCTCAGATGCTTTCTGAAGTTGGGATCTGTTTATGGAAACACAAAGCCCTTGGCTGGACTCAGAAATGACTTATAGGAGTTAAGCAGTCACTGACTAAAGTCATTACAAATCTTGCTCGTCTTCACAGGGTCATTTGGAGATGAGCAGATACAACTCGCCTTTGGGCTGTCACCAAAGCAATATCAATAATTATGAGAAATAACTCACACTTTGCACATGGCAAATCTACAGAGCCACGTCTGGAATCAGCCTTTCCCCAATGACAAACTCTAAACAACACACATTCATAATACAAGTCTGTGAACTACCGACTGTAAGAGATAATAAATCCTTCGGCAGTAAGAGGAGGACAGGAAAAGCTCCCCGGTACCAATATTGTTAACTGTCTGTGCATGAAAATGGCAAGCTGAGACAGCTCTGGTTAGCACATCTGATTAAACCTTTAACAGAATGGCTTTTAGAGACAGGGAAAGATCCCAAACTGAAATGCAGGGTGTTTTTGTGACAATGCATAAAGGTCAAACACTCACAACTCACTCGGTAGAAGCATTGCGGGGATTGATCCCAGAACCAGCCATAGAAGAAAGAACAAGTGCTTACATCCAGGTACAGCATTGGAGCTGCATATGGGTAACCGCAGCAGCAGGACGTGGTGAGTGAGTGCTTTCAGCCATGCTCACCTTGAGGAGTGAACACTGCAGAGGCTCTAGAGACAAAGCTGGACAAAACGCTGATGGCTGTACTTGACACTGAAACATTGATTAGGGTTAAAGGGCCTCACGTGTGCCATCACCCCCAGCACAGAAACACATCGTGCTTTCATGAGTGGCTGCTCCAAACACCATTGTCTACAAGTGGTTTCACAGCTCGGGAGGAGGATGTAAATAACCACAGGGATTATTATTATGCAAAATGTTTCAGCTCAACGTTGGCTGAGCCATACCTCCACCTATAGTTTGAAAGTATTTACACTAGAAATAGGTAAAGAAATAGGTAATTTTTATAGTATCAGAAAATCCCAGACTGGTTCGGGTTGGAAGGGACCTTAAAGCTCATCCAGCTCCAACCCCTGCCACGGGCAGGGACCCCTTCCACTGGAGCAGCTTGCTCCAAGCCCCTGTGTCCAACCTGGCCTTGAACACTGCCAGGGATGGGGCAGCCACAGCTTCTCTGGGCACCCTGTGCCAGCGCCTCAGCGCCCTCACAATGAACGCTACTCCAGCGGCCAGAAATCATCTACCCTGGTTCACAATCCTGGGTAAGCAGGAGATTTCTTTTAATACTGTTTTCCTCTCAAAATCATTACTAAGCTTTAATTCAGCTCCTCGGGGGCAAGTGTCCACCCTATGGGTAGGTCCTCTGAGACATTCAGGCTCTCCTCAGACTCAGACTCCAAGGCGTTTGAATACTCAGTGTTATAAGCAGTAAAAGACCAGCATCTGTAACATGCAACCAAATGTCATGAGACAACAGGATGAATTATTCTTTTTAAATTGGTCTATAATGCAGAGAAAGGGAAGCTAATCTATCACGAGCAAGCATTGCTGGACATAGCCTGTGGCTACCTAACAGGATTTAGAGTTTCTGGGCAGGGGGAAAATAAGTTTCATGGCATGTGAAATCAAGGGACAGTTCGATCAGATTAAATTCCCAGGAGTAAAGCATTTATAAAGAAATTAGTGTTGGGCTCAGTGCTGGGAATTGGGACCTGGTGTGATTCACTGCGTGGAGCCGGACAGTGCAAGCTCATTGGGAATTTGAAAAGGGTGAATTTTGCGAAGCATAAGGGCATTGGTGGCATTCCTAACTGGGAATGTTGCACTTGGGATGGAAGATACTTAAACAGTAAATTCTCTTCCACCTGACAGCTAAAAGAAACCAACACAAAAACACAGCAGAGATGCAAAACGCAATGCTCTGCAACAAAAATCCATTTAGTTAAAAGGAAGAAATACTTCAGTGAAGCAAAATGCTAAAAAGCAGAACAGGAAACGGCAAAGTTTCAATCAGGTTGAAAATACAGGCAAGTAATAATAGAGATTACAGAATACAATGAAAACTCGTAAACTTCAAGAATTAAGCATAATAAAGAAGACAGCTTGAAACGAAGAAATCCCAAGTGCCAGGTACAGCTTTATTGTTAGATGTTAATGTCAGAGTTGTAAACACTGATATAAAAAGGCAACTTAATGTAATCACATTAGTGGGAGATCAGAATCAGTGAGGCTTTTTCCAGCAGATTCCCTCAGGGACTAACTCTAGGCTCAATATTATTTAATATTTTATCAATGTTCTAGATGTTCGTCTATAAACCTCTGTAGATCACAAATAGATGGGATGGGAGCAAATGATAAGAACTTTCTCTTATGAAATAAACTGGTTTGGGGGTTGGTTTATTGGTTAGTTTGGTTTTGGTTTTTTTCTGAAGGATCATAATACAAGAAAATCAATTCAAACATAATCAAACACAAGGAAATCCTTCTGGGAATGAAGGAAGGTGACTTTGGGATTTTATCAACAAATTAGAAGCCAAAGCATTCTGAATTATCTTCTGTCATAGGGGTCTCAATTTGACTGATCTTTGCTTGGGGAACAAGAGTTTAGTTTCATGAGTATTTCATATTAACAGACTGATCCAGCCAAAGGCTTTGAGTTTGGGATTAAAAATAATGATAATAAAAAATACTGAAGACCTGTGATATGCAGCACAAACCCACCAGTCTAACAGCCATTAATTACATCTCCAAACAAAGTAGTCTGCAGCTATAGAACAGCAAATGTCCAAGGTCAAGGACAAGGAAGGGCTCCTCGACATCAAAAGCAGCCTGGCAGCCTGCACGGGCCAGCTCCCGAGGCATGTCAACAGTTTACTGTCTTCTAAAACATGCCAGTTTGAAAAGTACATGCATATCCTTCCTCAAATTTCAAACCGCAGAACTAAGAACAACAAACTCATTAATTCCACAAAGATACCACTTTTCTGCTCTTCTGTTTTAAAGAAGGAATAAACCACTGTATACTTACCTGCACGTGGGGTGCAGCTCTTTGGAAGTTAGTGCGTTTGTAAATCCCTTCTCTACTGTCTTAGAAGACAACATTCAAGTGGTTCAGCACTTAAGTTTTAAGACAATTAAACCAGAAACAAAGACCTGGGTGATGTTGATCTTCCCTTGATTTGTTCCCGTTTTTACAGCCAAGTAACAGTCACATTCTTAAAAGTTTCTGTTACCCATAAAAGCCACATCAAACATTCCTGAGAAAAAGAACTCATAGGCAAGGCAATAATTTCTATGTATGCACATCTAACAGGGGCACACAGCCAGATCCCACCTGCCTGGTGGCAAGTGAAGACCTTGTGAGGCGACCAAAGTCACAAACAAAGATTGTACCTTGTACAACTGTCCATGACTATGTGTAATTATCAACCAAGAAACCCTTCCAGTCTCAGAGGCCAGAGACTCGTGCAGCCTTTGTGCTCAGAGATGTTGTTGCTGAGTGCTTTTTCATCATTGTTATTGTTATTTCTCTGAAAGAAGCCTGAGTGAAGAAGTCTCACTTCCATAGGACATCTGGGTCCTCCACCTTCCACAAGCCTTTGTTGGCATCTTCATCCTTGATTTCAATGCTCCTTTATATCTGAGGCCCCTGAACCAAAAGCTGTAAAGAACTTTCAGAGATATAACAAGTTTGCTGGAATTAATACAATTCATTTCCCTTCTGCTCCATCTTTGCGTTTGTGCGACCACTTCAAACACAGAGCACACTTAGCTTCTGGAAAACTTCAGATGTCAAGGCTATGAGATTTTTGAGCCTCTCGGAGCAGTTACAATAAAAATCCCATTTCAAATACATGCTTTTAAACAACATCTTTGCAGGAAAATACCCATAAAAATGTTCTTCAAGGTGGATTGATAGATGTGTTGCAGAGCAACGGGTTCATCTAACTTGAAGAAACTGAAATATTTGACATGCACAGAAACTAAGAGAGAATCAGCCCATAGTCCAGTACTTCTGAGCAGCCATAAAAGCATCATCCCACATGCGTGTGTGTTCAAAAACACCTCTGATTGAAATTAAAGAAATGTAAGTTAAAAGAAAAACGGAAATGAGATGCAGGGAGAGCCATTTGTACCTCCACAAAATGCACCACTCAGAGGTATGAAGACCTCCCCAAAGTTTTTAATTTCAGGCACCAAACATGTGAAGACTGACGGGTTTTTCACTTTGTATGTGAAAGATTATCTCACACGTAAATATTCCAGCACTGCTGAGCCCAAGGGGCTGCGTATTTAGTCTTGAGGGAATTTTTGCCATAGAAGGATGGAAAGGCATCTCAAGCAAGCACAAGCTAAGAAGTAGGAAGGCCTAAGAAACATTCAACCTTGTGCAGTTTGGATGGGGCTTGGAGCAAGCTGCTCTAGTGGAAGTGTCCCTGCCCATGGCAGGGGGTTGGAGCTGGATGAGCTTTAAGGTCCCTTCAACCCAACCCATTCTGTGATTCTGTGACATCAGGCAAGAGCAGCCACCAAAACCTGCACCAGCCTTTGCTGCACACCTGTGACGGGTGGTTTCTCAGTCGACATGGTTAAGAACAAAGTGATCAGGGTGGGCAGGGCACAGTGCAAGAGAGGACAACGGACCCTAAGCATCGTGAAAGCCTGTGATCAAGCTTACACAAGCAGGGGCTAGGGTGGCAGCACAAGGGGCTGAGAGAGAAGCCTTGGCAGGGAAAGGCGAGGCAGGGTTGCAGAGAGATTAAAACACTGCTGTGAGCGGCAGGGAGCAGACATCCCATGGTGTCATCCCTCTGTGGATGAAAGGGGGCTGCTCAGAGCTTGCAATAACCCAGAAAGACACAGCTGGGTTGACTTAAGTCCAGGAGGAAAAGACCTGCACAGGAAGAGACTTAATGGGCAAGGGCAGAGAGCACTTAAATATTGAAGAATGTTCTTCATCGCTTTGAATTCTAATTAAGATAATCAAGTATTCCAGCTGATGCTCTAATAAAGCGTTATGAATTCAAAAAGCCATTCTCATTTCCTTTTGTAAGCTCACTGTAGTGAGAGGTTCAGGGAGACCCACCTCAAAGCACCACCAGCATTCTCCAGGTCTAATTCAGTTGCTAGTGGATAGACAAGAAAAGCAGCTAGTGACTGAAGAAAACCATGCCTCAAGCCAAAGCCAAAGCCAGAAAGGTCAGTGCAAACATACCACAAAATGATCAGATAAAAGAAAAATATATATGAGGAATAAAAAAAGAACTGCGAAAAGAAATTGTTCAGCAGAACAAAACGCAGTTAGAAAGCTACCATAGGAATTCAATGTGGCGAAGCACGGGTGACACCTTACATCTTGTTAGGCTGACAAGCATTTATTACTTTTTCCCAGCAAAGAGGGAATTTCTCCCCAAGAGTCCCCATCATTAATACATGGAGCTAAAAATAAAAGGGCTGCAGGTTTTTTCTTATAAACACTAGAAAAGAAATGTCAGACACAAGCTGCAGGCTGGAAAGGTTTTATGAAGTGGCTCAGCCATGGGCTAATGGTAAAACTGAGCATCTGTTAAATGCCAGTAATATAAGGATAGGATTTCTTCCCTGCCTTTGTAAGCTCTTTGGACATTGGCTCCTCAAATTCTATGAAGAGCAGCGGGCGCTAAGCCCCTTGAAAAGGTGGACACCAGCTTTTTGACCCGCTTCAGTCATTTACAGTAATTAGACCCTACTCCCTCACAGGAGTGCCATCATGGAGCACTTTCAGTGCTGCATAAACATTGAGGGCTTGCTTTACGGCTGGAAACAGCTCCGACCCCACAGCAACTGATTGTACTGCTTAAAGAGAAAACAATTGCCAGACAGGAGTTCAGGCAGTTCACCTTCTTATTCTGAATATAAACCCCTTAAAAATTACTTACAGATCCCCAGAGACCTCCACAGCTTGTGGTTAGGCTTGTAGATGAGTCTTTGCTTTACCTCTGGAGACACCCACTGAGGTGGCCAGCTTGCCAAGTCAGATTTTACTGAACCCCCTCCAGTAAACGGTGCACACAAGGATGAACCCTTCTGTGTCTGGTACTCAGAGGATGTTACAACAAAGATAACTTGAAAAATAAGCAAGTGCAGTTCAAATACCTTGTTAGCAGCTGACAAGTCTATTCAAAGGCATCACTAATTCTCCATCTCTGAATGGGCAGTAAAGTGGTTTTCCTTTATTAATCCAGCCTGATGAAATAGAAGTCACAGAAGTTTGGGTTCCCTCCTACAAACCCCATTAGTCCAGCTGGAAAGGAAATTTGAGATCTCAGCTCAGGGTCATTCTAAATATCAGAACATGATTCACTTCTAAAAGGGGAGGTAGACAAGGGAGTTTGTCCTTAGAGTTAATAATAAAGTAATTATCAGGGTTGCATGAAATGTTATTCTGGAACCTGAAGGCCTCTGCAAGGAGCCACTTAAATCAACAGGGGAAAACACCACCTGACCAACCCTACTGAGTATAACATGAGGGTTATAATAAAAGTGATCTACTTATGTGCCCAAAATCACAGGTTCTGAAAGCATTTCAAAGCCTTTCAGACATAACATTTACAATGATAAATGTGTGGACAGCGGGACACCCCCCCCCCCCCCATTCACTGAAATCATGCTTTTTTCATAATGGCATTTAAAGAGCAAAACTATTTTCTTCCTCGCTTGAAGTTTTGCCACCAGAACTTTTCTCAGTGGGGAGCAGATGGAGCTGCACAACTTCCAGCAGGTCAAGCCTGCAGATGTTTAAGCTAAGGAGAATTTATGATCTTCCACCCTACATTAGTGTTTGGTGTAATTTGGGCAGAGCAGGGAGGACCAGGAGAAGATGTGAAAATGTCCTTAAGCTTTAGCATAAAACAGATAAACAAAATACCCAAACCACAACAAGCACCCAGGAGGAGCCGTGAATGCTTAAGAGGAGACAAGGGGCCTATTTCTTTCACCGTGAGACCAGGCACGCTCCACCGAAACTGAGTAAAACAAGGGCTGCAGGCAGGACGTGTGCTGCCAGCCCTGCTGCCCAGAGGCACAGCAAAGAGAACGCCTGAGGTTAACGTCACATTTGTACACGTTACACAGCAAAAACACGGATTCACAGCATCAAAAATGCTGAGGTACAGCTCTGCACAGCGGATGGATGAACTCCAGCAGCTACAAATTAACTTTCTATAGCTGTGAGTGCACCAATTCTACGGCTAGGAGAGACTATTGCTTTACTCACTATATGTGATTAAATATTTACGGAGCGCTGCGCTCAGCCACCCGATAAAGACTGCCTTGCTCCTTGTGCTGGCCAGCATAAAGATCTCGAAGAATGGACATAACTTCACATTCAGGCAAGGCATTGCCAAGGGAAAAACCCAGCAAGCAAGCAAGCAAGAGAAGGCACTGGGGAGACCTTAGAGCAGCTTCCAGTACCTAAAGGGGCCAGCAAGAAAGCTGGGAAGAAACATTTTACAAGAGCCTGTAAGGACAGGCCAAGGGGAATGGCTTTAACCTGCCAGAGGGGAGACTGAGATGAGCTCTTAGGCAAAAGCTCTTCCCTGTGAGGGTGCTGAGGCACTGGCACAGGGTGCCCAGAGAAGCTGTGGCTGCCCCATCCCTGGCAGTGTTGACCAGAGAAATGCCAAGGAGAGGAAACAGATATCAGATAAAGACAGATGAGAACAATGATTTCTTCATCCCTGGCAGTGTTCAAGGCCAGGTTGGACACAGCGGCTTGGAGCAAGCTGCTCCAGTGGAAGGTGTCCCTGCCCGTGGCAGGGGTTGGAACTGGAGGAGATTTAAACTCCCTTCCAACACAAACCATTATATGACTAAGCCACTTATCCCAGTTGTTCCAATTAAGTAGATAATATATAAGCATCTATATCACTTTTCATTATATAGGTGGTTCATTCGGTAAAGCATAGCACAGCCACCAGACAGGTCTTTTTAAAGTGTTTGCGGTTGCTCCAAGCCCCTGTGTCCCACCTGGCCTTGAACACTGCCAGGGATGGGGCAGCCACAGGTTCTCTGGGCACCCTGGGCCAGCGCCTCAGCACCCTCACAGTCTAACAGAGTATCTGCTCTAACAGAGCTCTTTGTTCTAAAAGCCAAGAGAGATCTGGTTTTTCCTAATGGGTGATACTGCAAATTATTCTGAAAGACGATGTCGAACTTGCAAATGAAACATTCGGAGCGTACGGTCAGAACCAGAAACCAACTCTAGGGCTCCTGAGTAAGAAGAGCACAGACACCCTAGTACAAGCTTCTATTCTCTGTCTCATCTCATTTAAAGCACAAAAATCTGACAAAAGCAACATATTACTGGAAACAAGAGGGTATTTACCTAACCAAAGCAAGCATGCTGTAGCTATATCTGACCTACTGCCTGCCTGAGCTGGCTTGTTTCTGGGGCACGATACAGCTTTTTGCAGAGAATGCTTGATTGGCCCTGCGTGTAATACAGCTTTTGTTGCTCGATACCGAGCAGAAGCAACCTATGACTTTGGATTTCAGTGACTGTACAAGTACCTAAACACTACAGTGTCCTTCAGCAATCACTAAATTAAACTGCCTTCTCTCAGGAAAACCACCTTCCTGGCGAATTTCTCACCAGCTACAATATTGAGAATATAAATGATTTTTGGTTTTTTTTAATTTGCACATTGTCTGGAGGGAGGAAAAGCTGAAGAGGCAAATAGTAACCCCTGATACTAACTGCTTTATCACACTCCCCACGAACAGCAGGAGCAGCAGCAAAAAGGCATTGGAAAAGCTCTGAAGACCACAAGTTGGCACATTATCAGAGGAAGTGAGGAGACCGAAGAATCAAGCACAGCTCACCTAGACCAGGCTGACAATAAAATCAGTAAAATAAACATATTAAAAAGAAAATGAAGAAATAAAAGCCAGAACAAAGTATGTTCATTTTCAGATTACTCAGAACATGTGGGTTTGAATCTTCTGAAAGCACCACTGATTTTCTACTAACACCTGAACTCCCTAAGCACGAAGAAAGGCAGAGAGGATCATATCACTCAGGAGAGGGACCTACATGTCTCTCATTGCATTAAGAAGCCCTCCTGGCACAGAGCAGCCAGAAAATGATGTCTTTCCCCAGCTTGCCAGATTTGGCAACCACTTAAAGCTCTCCTGAAGTGACTGCAATTGTACTTCCAATTCCATTAGCTGGCCTAGTCATCTCCTTACTGCAGCTGTGCCCTTAAAAGCATTTGGATTGTCTTAATATTGCCCAAAACTAAAACACCCTGCAGCAAATTATGCTTCATGCCATCTGAAGAGAAGCCCGAGTGATACTTGGTTAAGTAACTGTTCAACTGTAACTACGCCACATTTAGAGAGCTTTACAAAAACGCAGTATTTAAAGGACTACAAAAAAGATTATATTTCCCTCTCACTCAAGTATTAAAAGCAGAATGCACTCTGCTGGAGATGCAGTGGTGGGCGTTTGATGGCCTATTTTAAACAGTATTCTTCTTTGTGCATGCAGCGTAATGCCACCCAAGGGGGAGATTAAAAAAAAAGTCTCTAATTTGCAAGTCCATTTCAAAGTCATATTGAGGATGATGGGAAATTCAGGATAGGATTCTTGAGAGAAATCTCCTTGGAAAATGTGTATATACCTCAGGGAAGCTTTGGATTTGCTTCCCTACACTGGAAGGCTGTTCTGTCTTTTGACATTTCAGTGTTGTTTACTCTTTGCATCCAATTCTGGAATTATTGAGTGGTTTATTACAAAGGTGTATCTTTCACTATCAGTAAGGTATTTCTCTTCTGCAACCTTCAAGATTCCTAAAAATCCCTTAATATTCCCCTTGAAACTTTTATTGGTAGGGAGGATAAAGCAGTTATTTTTACAGTAAGGGACTAATCCTCCTGTCAGATATGATGGAGGTAACTGACATTTACATGTGTGAAGGACCCTCCTTCTCGGCCCCTGGGAAAAACAGGATTGTCCACATTGGTCTGATTCTTCAACAATATCATGTCAAGGCTTTAGGTAGTCATCAGCAGGGATTAGAAAGGAATACTCTCCTTAATAGACTTCTGGCTAAATGGATTTCCTGTGTGTTGCCTTCCCTGTAGTGTTACAGACTGGTCACTGATGGATCTGGGGAGAGGAAAAGGGCAAGATCATTTTCCTGAGGTCAGATTCTCTTCCTTGGATGCCCAAGTGAGTGGATGCTTAGTTTAAATTCATCGCCAAATCTGTATTAGAAAAGAATCCTCCCCTGGGGCAGATAATGCAGGAGCAGGGAAGGCTTCTCTCTTCATTTGCAGTGCATTACATGGCTTGATTATAGAGATAAGCAACGGATCATGTAATCACATCCCACTCATCAAAAACATTAGAAATACCAGTGATAACCAGGATCCTTCCTCTATTTTCCCCATGGCCACAACAATTTGTACTGGAGAAGACTGAAGTGCTTCTGTTCAACACTGAGTCTTTGGATTTAACCTGGCACAGTATCAGTGTGGAAGGAAAAGCAACCACATAAGCATACACCCAAGGGATTTCATTTTCCTCTTAAATTCTAGTTTAATTTCACTTAATTTTTGCCATACAGAACTTAGCCATCTATTCTTACTTAGTCTTCTGTGTTCTTCTGTCAGTGGAGAGTGTGTGGCATTAATTACTCTCCAAAACCTACACCTGGTCCTGCAAGGTCCTACACCTGGGTCGGAGCAATCCCAGGCACAGATACAGGTTGGGCAGAGAAGAGATTCAGAGCAGCCCTGCAAGAGAAGGACTTGGGGGTGTTGGTCGATGAGAAAATGAACATGAGCCGGCTGCAGTGTGCGCTCGCAGCCCAGAAAGCAACCGTATCCTGGGCTGCATCAAGAGCAGCGTGACCAGCAGGTCGAAGGAGGTGATCCTGCCCCTCTACTCTGCTCTCGGGAGACCTCACTTGGAGCATTGTGTGCAGTTCTGGTGTCCTCGACATAAAAAGGACATGGAACTGTTGGAACAAGTCCAGAGGAGGCCATGAGGATGATCAGGGGCTGGAGCACCTCCTGTATGGAGACAGGCTGAGAAAGTTGGGGCTGTTCAGCCTGGAGAAGGGAAGGCTGCATGGAGACCTCAGAGCAGCCTTCCAGTATCTGAAGGGGGCCTACAGGGATGCTGGGGATGGACTCTTCATCAGGGACTGTAGTGACAGGACAAGGGGTAACAGGTTCAAACTGAAACAGGGGAAGTTTAGATTGGATATAAGGAAGAAATTCTTTACTGAGAGGGTGATGAGGCACTGGAATGGGTTGCCCAGGGAGATTGTGAATGCTCCATCCCTGGCGCTGTTCAAGGCCAGGTTGGACAGAGCCTTGGGTGGCATGGTTTAGTGTGAGGTGTCCCTGCCCATGGCAGGGGGGTTGGAACTGGATGATCTTAAGGTCCTTTCCAACCCTAACCTATGATTCTATTCTAAAACCTGATCTTGAACTTGCCTCAGTAACCACACTGAGAGCCCTGACAACCAGCTTGGACAAAAACCTACAGTTCCTGTAGCTCAAAGCAGGCAAATTTTGGAACATCATGAAACCACAGGAAAACAAGGTCTCAAGTATTTTATGTTGATACTTACCACTTGGACTACTTTCAGATCAAAGAAACCAGTGACAAAAAAGCTCTTATGACACTATCTAATCCATTACACTGAGATGATTCCCTCTATCAGCAGACCACTGGCACGGCTCTGTCTGGCTTTACCCTACATTGAGGGGTTTTCTGTTATTGGTATGAGTGACAGACTTGAATTTGGCAGTACCTTTAGCTGGGTTTGTCCAGTTAAATGAAGACAAAAGCGTATTTTGCACTACAAACAGATGACACTTTAACTCTAGACCATTCTCTAAACACGCGAGAGCAACAGCAGCCAGACTATTATTCTGCACTTTTATCAATACAACTTTGCAAGTCTCTCATGCCAGTAATTCTTCTCTTTTGAATCGGTATTGGGTGAGATGATTAGAACAAACCCAGAAAATTACGATCACAGATTATACTCCTCGTTTTTGCAAATGACAGGTTAAGGTTTAGCAGTGCAGTAAACTATAATCAATCATCTGGCTACTTCTGTAATAATGCAAAAGCACCATATGGATTGTATCCATACTGCTTAGTCTAAAAACGAACATGTACAAATTACATAGGACATATATCAAATATATATATACACGATTCATTCATGAAAAGCTATTATTTGGGCTGAGAAAAGCCCAGTTTTGAGCGAATCATTTAAGAATAAATACAAAACAGCATAAGCTTAATTATTATTATTTTAACATGTTAAAAATACAGTCACATCAAAATAGGGTACACAGTTATAAAACTGTTGCAGATGACATAAGAAAATAGTGTGTATATATTTTATATAGAAAAAAATCTACAGTATGTACTAATGCTGATACATATTTTGGAGCCTTGTGTTGCTTGCACAAATAAATTGTACAGCTTTGTTATGAATTACGCAACATCAGTTAAACACTGAGATTATTACACTTAGCCACAATATTATATACATACATTTCTAAGCTGCTGCAAGCAATCAGAACTAAAGTAAGCCCAAGTCATCTTTATCTTCACAATTTTAGTTTCAGTGTAGTGCTTTGCTACTGTTACTTGGCTTCAGTTTGCCAGTTTAAAGTAGAAAATTGCCCAGTTCATTAAAAATTACATCAGACACATTATATACACAACATGGTTGTTTGAAATAGACTAAGTAAATGTTACTTCCTTTTGCAAAAATTGTTTTACTTCTGTACCTTAAAACTTACAGAGCCAACCTGCAGCAATAATAGGCACTAAAGCTCATTCTTTAAAGGAAAAAAAAAATCTCCATTTCTATGTTTTCAGTTAACAAATCTTATAAAACAAAAGAGAACGGGAGAACCTTCCGAACTATCCAAACCTGGTGTTGATACCAATGTTTGTATTAGAAAAATCTCTCTGTTCAGCACTCCAGGGACCCCTTCTGGTGAGATCCTTGTCCATCTTGACTCCACTGCTTTCCATGAGAAGGGTGCATGCAGCACTCAGCAGCTCGCAGGACTGCATCCTACATGCGCCACTTAACCTGCTTGCTTTTTATTCCACCCCCCAATTCACAGTCAAGGAAAGGAAAACACAAAGCAGAAAAGGCTGCAAATGCTAATTAAAAATGCTTACATTACCAGGAGTTTAAGCTTCCTATTAACAGTCAGGATCATTTTAGTGTAAAACACCGCACAGTTTACCAGCAGCCTGACAGCACAGCAGCACAAACCTGATCACAGACATGAACTTACAGGCTCTTTGGGGTGAAAAAGGGTGACATAAAACAGAACTGACATGACAAAGCTTAAGAGAAGGGACGCTGCACACTCACATAGCTCAGGGAACATCAAAAGCCTTGATCAAATCTCAGACTGCTGTGTGTACTTCATAAGAGGGTGGAGGAGCTGGTCACTCTTTGATACCCGTGGGACTTGGCCCTGCAACCAGCTCGTCTACTTTGACAGGACAGCATGGCAGAAAGTGAAGGGTGCAGCACCATTTCTGTGTTTACTGTTACTCTCACTGTGCGCCAATATTTTGCATACAGGACAACATTCTGAATGTAGATTTGGGTAAGAAGATGAAAAATCTCCACTTTTCTGCACCTAAAAAACCTAAACACTGCCCTGAATTTTAAGCACCATTTTTTAGCCAGATTAGAGAGACATTTTTGGCTTTTCTGCTTTTTGCCTACCTGCTCCTTCTTGATGAGGAAAATGACAAACAGTAGTCAAAGGAGAGGAAATTAGCTCTCACATAAGATTAAATTAACAATCCCAAAGCATCTCTCCTGCCCAGAACAGATACTGGGATGCTGAGGCAGCTGTATTAAAAATGATAGAAAATCCCACTCAAAATGAATGGCTTCTAGAATAAATTACAAAGAAAAGTTAATATGAAACAAAAGTACTTCACAAGCTTTGCCCAAAGTTAAATGCCTTTACATTTAAACTCTTTAGCTCTTCCCCCTATGTGTCCATGTATTGTAAGTGCACACTCAGACGTGCGCACACACATCATACAGTGCATTAACCACGTCGGTCAACATAAAACTTGTCAATGTGTTACAGGTATTAGGCAGGATTGTAACACGAGTTATTTAAACATGAAGAACAATGACAGCATTAACCACACTGCGCATCCAATCTTATTGCTATGTCTGTGTGTATCGGATCTCCTTCAAGAGCTCCAATGCAAGTCTAGGAACTCAACTAGCCTTCAATGAAAGCCTGAAACATCTCTGAAATAGCGTCACTTTTGAGATGCGTGTGAACTGTCTGTATTTCATAGAACTGACTGCTAACACAGTAATGTTTAATTGCGTTTGGGCTTTGCCGGTTTATTGAGTACAGTTAAGATTTTCAGAGAGGCACAGGTTCATGCACAGACAATCCATCGTTTCTATTTTGAGAGTGTTGGGCTTGTGCAGATGGGCTTGAATACCGGTGCTATGGTGAGCCATGGCCTTCAAAGGCTGGTGAAGTCCTGTATCTCATTGGACTATCCACAGAAACAGGATGAACGGTATGGTCTTGAAAATGCGTTGACTGAAGATGCTGATGTATCTGGAAATCTTCCAAGTGGCCTTTGTTAACGTCTTGGCTCCAGGGCTGCCTGTAGGGTTCATGCCTGTAAATATAAGCAGCATCTGGCCACTTTCTATCTTCTGGTAAATAATCCAGTGGAGGGGTTATGAATTTGACACCTGGGGGGGATCTCGAGTTGCTGGTATAAGCATCAACAGGGGCTACTTCTATCTGCCCAGGGGTTGTTGAAAGAGGATTTTGGCGACTGGCAGGATAGGAATTCATTTGTAGTTTATCTGGAGAATAATCTGAAATAAAAGAACCATATCGCCTCCCAGAAGGGCTGGTTTGATTCCCATGATAATGCAGAGGAACAGAACTCATATTGCCTATACTGGAAACATGTGTTTGAGAATTTCCATGGTAAGAAGGTGGATTCTTGTAACATGGCAGTGGCTGTTCTACGTTCAGTCCATGGGGTGGTCTATCGGATTGCAAGGAGTATTTTGGAGATCTGGGTTGTGAAGTGAAGGTGTAATTGGGTATTATGAATGGAGCTGGTTTTCTGTCAGGTTGCTTTCCTGGACTATTAGAATATGCTACATGCCTCAGGCTCTGTGGTTGAGCTCTCTCAAGCATCTCTTCAACAAGATTCTCATTCTCAGCTTCCAGAACGTTGTCATACTGAGATGCATTCGACCCTCGCTTACCTTCATCAGCAGCCAAAACCCTTGTCTTTTGCTTTCCATTCAAAGGCTGCGTGTCTACAGGACTTGGTGGTGGGCCTGAAACCGAAGGGTTTACTGGCCTGTCTTTCACTTCTGCAGAAAGTTTCATTGTCTTTTCAATTATTCTGATATCAGATGGCTTATTCCACTTAGGTACAAATCCCCTTCTAGTATTCGAAGCAGCATTAGAATTCTGATTAGCAGCTGCATTATTATACTGTCTTGAGTTTTCCTGCTGTGCTGGCTGAGGCTTTCTTCTGCTGTCTACCTCATTCTTAGACATACTACCTTGCGTCTCTATCAGTCGAGCCTTCTGCTGTTTTAAGGAAGGTTTCTTTTCCAGTGAATTCATTCTTTTCCAGTTGTTTGGTGAACTTCCTGCTTCTTCTGTGGAAAGTCTTCTTTCTGTCCTCTTTGTTTGGGTACCAGTGCTGTTCTGTCCATTAAGCATTGGGGTAGAGTTAAGCATCAGAGACTGAGGTTCTGATGGAATCTGCCCCATTGGCTTCTTTGGGAATTCATCTTCTTTACCTAAAATAAGAACAGCAATAGCATAAATTCACGTTTGTACAAAAGTCTCCTTTGATCTATTGGTCATGCAAGCAAAGCTAGCTATGAACTTCATTGCCTGGGCCTCTCTCTGGTCACCTTTCTGCTAAACACCTCAAAGGTTTTTCTGCATACTATTATCGAACAGAGATTTCGTGTATGCTCTCATCTGAACCAGTTACTCTAGTCTGCCTTTCTACAGCTGATGCAATCTTGACAAGCTTTTGCTCATTCATGACACTGCTGCAAAAGATCATTTTCCTAGATTACACTTCGGTTACAGTACTTACTATATAGGTAACCCTCCCCACACTTTCTCCACTTTAAAAATCCTTTCCAGTATCCCTTTCCCAATCCATCGTCTCCAATTCATTCATCTTTCAATGTTCACCTCTGATAAGCTACACTATCAGCTCCTCAGGCACATGCACAAACCTCCTCACAGACATCTTTGAACCTTCTCTCACTTCTTTTTTTGGGTTGAGCTCCTCACTAACATCTGCACAGTTACGTCCTTGTTTCCCTGGCCATAAATTTCAACCTCAGTATTAAAAAGCCCAGTGTCACTGAAAGGCTGTATGCAGAATCACACTGTTTTCAGCTCAGTTTTCCATCACTGGCTACGTCATGATTCCAACTGAGCGCTCAAGGGACAAGTTCTCCCAAGCACGACGACATCATTTAGAGAACTAGGATATGAATGGAAAGTTCTCCCAGACAGAAGCTCAACACATTGCAACAGCCAGTGGTAAACACCAGCTATGTGGAGACCCGGAATGATCCACATTGCCACTACAGAAAGAATAAAGATGTGTTTCACTGCTTGATTGTGTCATAGAACAATTTACATCGAGTTTTCCACTGCAGTCTTTCTCCTTAGCAGTCAACACCCTTCATAATCTCAGCAAAAGTGTTTTATCGCATCCACTTGCGTATAATTTGTGTAATACACTACTTTCCCATTATAAGCAGAAAAGGTCACATACTTCTCATTAAATGTATTGATCTAAATTTAATGTTCAGTGTTTCCTAAAAAAATATGAAAACTTTTAAAGTCAGCATAACCAAACAAATTCTATTCACTCTGCATCTATTTAGTAAGCAAAAGCTCTGTTGTAAGGAGAAAAAGAGAAACGGGTACCCTTGCTCAAATGCAATGCAAAATAAATTATATAAAATAGCTGTTGGGAAAATAATTTTGTTTAATCCCTTTGTTTAATCATAAAGAGCACCTCACTCTTTATAGCTATTTGTAATTAAGATTCTTTTTATGTGCCTCTATGGGTCCACAGGACCGTATACATACAAATGAGTCTATCCCTGACACAAGTGCTGTGGTTAGAAGTGAGCTATGTTCGTTTTCACAGTCAATATTATGAGTTCAATCTTTGGTGACTGGTTCATGATAGAGGTACACAGAGGAAAGTCAGCAGCCAAAGTCAGTATTATTTATTACAGCAACATAACTGCCTTCACGGATCAGTTTCTATATAAACTAAATGAAAACTTACAGTTTGTGCCAGCTAGGACATAGCAGGAGAAGAATACGAAGATGCCATGTGTCATGACAAGATAAATCAAACATAAATCAGAAGTATTTAACAGTTTGGGTTTGCCAAACAATTAAACTGGCCTCTTCTTGATTTTTCAAAGTCTTCACTGAAGGCCACAGGTGATGTGGAACTTACCCTTATCTTTCGGAATACGTAACTCCAGAAACCTCATTTTACATAAATACGCACAGCCTACCCAGGCTTGCTGTAGAAAAACCTCTGCTTTTATTTTCCCCTACTTATCCTTTGTTCAACTACGACCATACAATTATTTAGATACATAAAGCCTATGCTCTGAACGCACTCATTGTCTACCTTGCTATGACTTGCAAAGGAAGATACTCATGCTGAGCCCTCTCCTCGATTACTCATCCCCAAAGAGGAGATTCTACTTGTTAAATGATCTTACAGGGTTATACATCTGGCACACTATATGGAGAACAGCTACATAAATGGTTGCAAGACAGTGCAGCAGGTTACACAGTGGGAAAGGGCCTAAGCAGTGGGCTCCAACGAGCAGCTCTCACAATTCCAAGTCTCGTGGTCCATTCTCTTTCACTACAGGGCCCCACTGTTCACAAATCAGGCTAAAATCTGGAGCATGGATTTGTGGACTTCCACCTCTTCACAGCACACCACTGGAAGACCAAATGAGGGACAGAGGAACGACCTGCATGGACACTTTAACTGCTCTGCAATACACTGTGTGCTGTACCAGCCTCTTCAAAACTGTTCTTTATTCTATATGAACAGAAGTCCCCTTCACTAAGGGGAAATCCTGCCTGACCAATTTGGTGGCCTTCTATGATGGGGCTACGGAACTGATGGACAAGGGCAGAGCAGTTGACATCATCTACCTGGACTTGTGCAAAGCGTTCGACACTGTCCCACATGACATCCTTGTCTCTAAATTGGAGAGACATCAATTTGATGGGTGGACCACTCGGTGGATAAAGAACTGGCTGGATGGCTGCACGCAAAGAGTTGTGGTCAATGGCTCAATGTCCGGCTGGAGACCGGTAACGAGTGGTGTCCCTCAGGGATCGGTGTTGGGACCGGTCTTGTTCAACATCTTTGTCGGTGACATGGACAGGGGGATTGAGTGCACCCTCAGCAAGTTTGCCGATGACACCAAGCTGTGTGGTTCGGTTGATACGCTGGAGGGAAGGGATGCCATCCAGAGGGACCTCGACACGCTTGTGAGGTGGGCTGATGCCAACCTGATGAAGTTTAACCATGCCAAGTGCAAGGTCCTACACCTGGGTCAGAGCAATCCCAGGCACAGCTACAGGTTGGGCAGAGAAGAGATTCAGAGCAGCCCTGCAGAGAAGGACTTGGGGGTGTTGGTCCATGAGAAAATGAACATGAGCCGGCTGCAGTGTGAGCTCGCAGCCCAGAAACCAACCGTATCCTGGGCTGCATCAAGAGGAGCGTGACCAGCAGGTCCAAGGAGGTGATCCTGCCCCTCTACTCTGCTCTCGGGAGACCTCACTTGGAGCATTGTGTGCAGTTCTGGTGTCCTCAACGTAAAAAGGACATGGAACTGTTGGAACAAGTCCAGAGGAGGCCATGAGGATGATCAGGGGCTGGAGCACCTCCTGTATGGAGACAGGCTGAGAAAGTTGGGGCTGTTCAGCCTGGAGAAGAGAAGCTGCGTGGAGACCTCAGAGCAGCCTTCCAGTATCTGAAGGGGGCCTACAAGGATGCTGGGGAGGGACTCTTCATCAGGGACTGTAGTGACAGGACAAGGGGTAATGGGTTAAAACTTAAACAGGGGAAGTTTAGATTGGATATAAGGAAGAAATTCTTTACTGAGAGGGTGGTGAGGCACTGGAATGGATTGCCCAGGGAGGTTGTGAATGCTCCATCCTTGGCGGTGTTCAAGGCCAGGTTGGATGAGGCCTTGGGTGGCATGGTTTAGTGTGAGGTGTACCTGCCCATGGCAGGGGGGTTGGAACTGGATGATCTTAAGGTCCTTTCCAACCCTAACTATTCTATGATTCTAAGTTCACTTTTGGAACTTGCTTCAGTTTGGCACAAGGCATCTGCTTGATTTAATTCCATCTGCACCTGAAACACAGAGTCAGGCAAAGCTGAAGCTCTTGTCTTCTGAATAAAAGTGAATTTTGCCCATAATAAATATTCCTGATACTGGGTTTATACACTACCATGCTTTCAATCTCACTAATTCTGAATGTTAGAATAGCATGAAGTCTGAATTAAGAAAGAATACTCAAAGAACATGCCAAGAACTTGTCATCTAAATCATACAGAACTCCTCTTTCTATGCTGCTAATCTATTTATAACCTCCAGGTGATCTACAGTAGCTATGGGATAGCATGGAAAAAGGCTCCTCAACATCTGTAACTTATTTAGTTTCTGTCCTTGTATGCAATAAATGTTCTGGAAAAATTATTTTTCCATGCCTGAAATTAAACTATTACATATATATATACATATATATATATATATATGTATGAAAAAATAAAGACAAGTTCCTCCAGTAGCTGCAGTGTTTCCTGATTTGCACAAAGATGTTAAAAGCATGAACAGATTTCCTTTCTTCCAGCTTTTAGTCCAAGAAATGCATACAGAGCAATACGAGACCCTTTGAAATACACTTGGTTGTTCAATAAAGGTGGGGTTTGTGTGAGTTTTTGGGGTTTTAATTTCACACACTTAGGGTTTCTTAATTACCCTTAAGCTCTACCAAAACCCAAGTGAGAATACTGCAGACATTTTTATTGAGTTCTAGCTAGGCTGCTTTGAAGATTACTTTCTGTCATCTTTCCTTCACATTTCAGGGTAAAAGAACACACTACAAGTAGGCATATGTGGGCTGCACTGTCTAGATGATGTATGCTGTAACATGAATTACAGCTGTAAAATGAGCACCAGAGAAATCTTACCATGGCTGTTGTGAAACTGCTAAAACTCGACATTAATTCATGTAGTGAGTAACAAGGAAAGTGTTCCAACACAACAATTCGTTTAGAAGAAAACCTCTGCATTCTAACAGCACGAAACCCATGTTTATAGGCTGGTAATACCAGAGCTTACTGCTTTGAGGGAAAGCAAATATAGGGAACAATGAATATGTGTGGAAGGAGGGTCAGTGGGGAAAAGAAGAAATACAGCTTTAAATCTTAGCCACAGGGCTTCTACAGGAGTTGGTATAACTTTACCCTCAGACAGAAACAAGTGACACAGCTTGCTGAATCATCCACATCTGCATGTGAAATTAAGAAAGGCCACATTGCTAGAGGTACTCAATTCAGTGAATCAAAGCTACAAAGCAGAGGCCTTGCTCTGGTTCAGAAATGCTTGAACTCTCATTACCTCCTGTCAGGAAAAGCATTGGAAGGAAAGGAGTTGTGTAACGATCTATGAGCTGCAGCACAAAGACATCCTACAAACTGGTTACCTTCTAAAGGAAAACCAGTTTGTTTCAAACTGCAAAATAGGTATTTAATTATATTTAAGGATATATATACACACACATACACACATGCAGAGCTGTCGCTTCCAGTGGAACTAAAAACAACTTTAAAAAATGTTAAGAACAAATAAAACCTCCTGAAGTTAAAAAAAACCACAAAATTAAAGAAGACAATAACCACATTTATCATCATGCACATGAATACAATGAGACACTCCTCACATGCAGAAAACTGCATGCGAACTATGTGTGTGAATGCTTTAAGCAGCAAGAAAACCAAGATGCTGCCTGTTGGCAAGAAAGAAAAAAGGCCATAAAAGCAAAAAGCTGAGGAAAAGAAACCATAATGGAAGAGCAAAGCAACCAAGTCACAACAAAGATCTCTACCCTTAAGAGGTGCACGCACAGCTCACCAGAGAAGCATGCAAAAGCACCAATTCTTGCAAGCCACATTATCTTTTATCTGCCAATTTTCCATTATAAATCTGCCTAAAGCCTCACAAGCAGCTCTCAACCATCTCCTTTACTACTTCAACTAAACTCACTGTTCAAACTCCTCAGATCTGAGCACGAAATAATTTTATCTGGATGTTTTTAAGGACATCCAATTGAATGAACAACACAAACAGATTTTCAAAGTCTGAGTTAATTCACTTTCTGGACATACCTGTCTGACTGAGGAATGGAGAAACATTTGAGTTTTACAAGAAGTATTTCTGGGACAAGTGCTTTTCTATATAATCTGTGATGTTTACACACAAGGTTTAAAAGCATTTTAAAACTAGAAGTTGAGACTCACTTTGGCAGTGAGTTTTACAATGACCAAATGTGCCTTTGGCTTCAGATTTTTCCCAGGCTGGCAGTATTCACATGAGATGCAGAACTCTTACTCTCACAGAATCACAGAATGGTTTGGGCTGGAAGGGACCTCAAAGCTCATCCAGCTCCAACCCCCTGCCACGGGCAGGGACCCCTTCCACTGGAGCAGCTTGCTCCAAGCCCCTGTGTCCAACCTGGCCTTGAACACTGCCAGGGATGGGGCAGCCACAGCTTCTCTGGGCACCCTGGGCCAGTCTCTACTCCTCCTCCTTCAACAAAACAGGTTCCTAAAGAGAGTTTAGTTCCTGGCTTTTCCCAAAGACAAACATAATAGCTTATCTCAGAATTTACAGAGGTGGGACTATAGGATTCTCTATTTTTCCTTTAAAAGAAAGGTAGTGATTTATTTGGCTTGTATGCAGCACAGCCTAAAATAAGCAAACAACAAAGAAAATCGGGTGAAAAATGGGTGAGGAAGGAGAGAAATGGAAGTAGGAGGAGACAATTGTCTTGTTTGCTGCTGTAAACATATTACCTGACAGGAAAAGGAGCAAAGCAAATACAAGCAGATCTGATTGCTCCCCAAATTCAAGTCATATTAAAGAAAGTTTTAGTCTACTGACTTCCTCCTGCTCTAACAAGTCTTGGTCACCACCCAGTGGAAGTCACTCTCAACTACAAGACCTTTACAGATAATTACTTCAGGAGGCACTAACAGCTTCATGCATTGAATAGCAGACATAATTGGAGTAAAGTGCTTTAAGTGCTCTCTCCGGTGAATAACAGTCTAGCCCTTAATTTCAGCACCAGAATACATGCACTTTGACTGCTCTAACGCAATTTTCAAGGATGGTAATGGTCATAAAAACAACTCTTCAAATGACTTCTTGATATTTTGTGTTTATTTTCCATGGGTGACAATCCCATCTTACTTCCTCAGTTTACAAGTCCAAGAGAATATTAAAGAAGTGTAAGTGCCTGCACTAGAAACTGAAGCTGCTGTCTGGAAGCCTGGCTCTGCTCCTCCTCCTTTATAGGCCATCACTAAGGAGTTACTAACATGAAATCTTGCCTGATAACTTGAAGGTAGAACAAAATGCACTATTTGCCTTCCTGCTGCTATGTCACTTCTGTAAGTGACAGTACAGAAAACTTACTTTATAAACATCTTCATGTAGATAAAAATAGAAACAGCAACAGATTTGGTCATCAACCAGAAGGTGCAGGATGCCAGCTGTGTATGTGTGAGCTGCCCTTGCAAACAAACTTGCTAAAATTAACCACTTTACATCCCTAATTCCACATTTCTTCCAGAAAATACCCTTTCTTGAAAAGTGAGTTTAAAATAAGACTATGAACCATGCCCACCATAACTATCTGAATCGTATTTGTAAAAAGCATGCAAGTTTTTAACAGTAACGATGCTTAAATGATGCAAAGCCAAATCTAAAGCTGCTGAAAATAATATATTAGTTTAATCCCATATATTAATTTCCTTCATCATATTGCAAAGTATTTGTACCACACAAGAAACAAGGCAGAGAAAAAGGTTTAGTTGGTTAAAATGAGAGGTGCGTTGTCTGAAATAGCTACTTGTGTGTTCTTCAAGCACAAGTGAAAAATCCAGAATTCCTCTGAAACAAAACACACCAAAAAGAGAGAGACCATCAGAGACAGGAAAGTCAAAGTGACTCGAGGATTCCTATTGTTTTGCCTGTCAAAAGGCACATTAAAAGCAGAGAACAGACGTCATTTAATAGATTAACAACCTACTATATAATTCTGCACTGTCACTGGTGAGTATTTAAAACAGACATAATTTGTATAAAAGATGGTGATGATAAATGTAATAAAATATACCTTTAAAGAGCAGACAAATGTTTAATATTTATTTCAAATACAAGATTCAAACTTCACTAGTTTTCCCTGAACACAGAAAAGGCTGGGAGAAATAGAACTGAATCAGAGTTTAAAGCTGGTGTTATCACACACAAATATAGTTAAGATGACCACAAGGACAAGAGAAAGACCAGATTGCCCAATACTGCTTTAAAATTAAAGTACAAGACCTTTATCTCTTATTTAAGGCCTTCTCAGCTGCTGTAAGGTCCATTAAACTTTCAGTCATTAAAAAAGTCCAACGCAGGACCCCTCTGCCATCCCTTTTCAGGGTACCTTACACTAAAAGGCAGGTGAGAAATTGTCTAAAGAACAGACCCAAGCATTAGACAAATAAACTATTTTCAGCCACGTATTTTTGAGTAGAATCTGAAACTCTCACTGATAAGCAGTTTTGTTTATTGAGATCAGACACTATAAAAAAAAAATGTATTAATAAGTAAATATTGTTTATCAGGAATAACTTAAAGCAAAAGCTGGAAATTGTGTTTCTTGTGAGCATTTAAAGAATTTTGCTGCTCTTTTAAATAACAGCCAAGGAAATAATCTGCATCAAGGAATTCTGGAGGTCAATGGTAGATACCATAAAAATTGCTTTTGCTATGCTCTAGACATCATCCTTGAATTAAAGAAGATTGTCAGCTCCCCATCAGATCTGGCTCCTTGAGAGAATGTAAACAGGAGTCATACAGATTTAGATGAGTGCTGTTCCAGAACCTGCTGCAGTGTGGACATCCTTCCTAACATTCCAGACAATCCAGAAAATAAAATTTATCTTTTCTACTTAATTTGCTTGATACATCAGAGGACATATCATAGAATGGGTTGGGAGGGACCTCAAAGCTCATCCAGCTCCAGCCCCTGCCACGGGCAGGGACCCCTTCCACTAGAGCAGCTTGCTCCAAGCCCCTGTGTCCAACCTGGCCTTGAACACTGCCAGGGATGGGGCAGCCACAGCTTCTCTGGGCACCCTGTGCCAGTGCCTCAGCACCCTCACAGGGAAGAACATCCTCCTTAGATATAATCTTAACCTCCCCCCTGTCAGTTTAAAGCCATCCCCCTTGTCCTGTTAAAAAGTTCCTCTCCAGACTTTTTGCTGGCCCCTTTAGGTACTGGAAGACTGTTCCAAGGTCTCACCGCAGCCTTCTCCTCTCCAGGCTGAACAAGCCCAACTCTCTCAGCCTGTCTCCATAGCAGAGGTGCTCCAGCCCCCTGAGCATCCTTGTGGTCTCCTCTGGACTCACTCCAGCAGATCCACAGTTTCTACCCTAGGCTTGTCCCAGCCTGCCTGTCCCAGGGCCTGATCACCAAGCAGCCTGCCCGTCAGAAGTGTGCTTGTCCATACTGTCTCCATAGAGTCACTGGCATGCCTACTTTGGCTTTGGAGAACAGCACTGAAGGTCTAACCTGAAGGGTGCAGTTGCTAAGTACAGGCTATCCTACACTACATTGCTATGACTAGAAATTACTACAAAGAGAAATGAAATTCCATCACATGGTCTGCTTTATGCAAAATCACCCTACTATTGGGTAAAGAACTTCACCAGCATCCCAAATCAGCATGATCTCCTTAACATCCATGTTCTGGCTGAGCATTTTAAGGGTTTGATCAGTGAGAAATTGTTCAACAAAGCCCCTTCCTTCCACTCGGCTCTGAAAGGAACAAGAAGCTCCTTCATTCAGTGGGAGAAGCCATGGAAGAAGCAAGCCAGAGAAAGCCACATCAGACATAAGCAGACATCCACTTGAAAGTAACACAGAACTTACTACCTCTTATAATATCCTACTGCAGCTCACCCTACTAGGGCAGGACAATCTATACAGCCTAACAAAGGATGACAGATGGAAAATTCCACTGAGCTTAATTAGCTCACTGCTATTCCTGGATGACTGATACTGATGCAGCTGTGAGATGGAAATATTTTATTTCTTTTTCCCAAGACATGTTTTTACTTTGGTTTTGCTACTTAAAGGTGTAATTGTTGTTCAATGAAAGAAAACACCAAACAAGTACAAGATAGGCAGTAATGCTTTGATTTCAGCTGGAAAAACTAAAATAACCACCATTTTCTCAGGCTGCAGTGGATACTCACATGAACAGCCTGGTATCTGTTGTATTACTCCGTGACATGATAGTTTCGTAAGTTTTACGTGAAATTAGAAGGAGAACAGTAAAAAGAGACTGAAGGTAGTAAAGACAGTAGAGTCAGACACATGCATTGGGTTTGCATGGCAAGGTCTTGGTAGCTGGAGAGCTGCAGAGGTGGCTTCTGTGAGCAGCTGCTAGAAGCTTCCTCCATGTCCAGCAGAGCCAATGCCAGCAGCTCTGTGGTGGACCAGCTTCTGAAGAAGCCCGAGCCCATCAGTGACAGTGCCAGAGCCCCTGGGATAACATATTTAAGATGGGGGGAAAAGTTCCTGTGCAGAAGGAACTGTAGGTGCAGGAAGGAGTGAGGATATGTGCGAGAAACAGCCCTGCAGAGCCCAAGGCCAGTGAAGGAGGAGCAGGAGGAGGTGCTCCAGGCACCGGAGCAGAGGCTCCCCTGCAGCCCAAGGAGGTGCCTGTTGGAGCAGATATCTCCCTGCAGCCTGGGGAGGACCCACGCCAGAGCAGGGAGATGCCTGAAGGAGGCTGTGACCCTGTGGGAAGCCCATGCTGGAGCAGGCTCCTGGCAGGACCTGTGGCCCCGTGGAGAGAGGAGCCCAGGCTGGAGCAGGTTTGCTGCAGGACTTGTGACCCCATGGGGGATCCACATTGCAGCAGTCTGTTCCTGAAGGACTGCACCCCATGGAAGGGACCCACACTGGAGCAGTTCAGGAAGAATGGAGCCCCTGGGAAGGAGTCATGTTGGAGAAGCTCACGGAGGACTGCCTCCTGTGGGAGGGAGGGAGGGAGGGAGTCCACTCTGGAGCAGGGGAAGAGTGTGAGGAGTCCTCCCCAGAGGAGGAAGGAGCAGCAGACACAACATGGGACGAACTGACCACAACCCCCATTCCCTGTTACTCTGCACCATTGGAGGGGAGGAGGCAGAGAATTCGGGAGTGAAATTAAACCCAGGAAGAAGGAGGTGGGGGGAGAAGATTTTAAGATTTGCTTTTATTTCTCCTTATCCTACTCTGAGTTGATTGATAATAAATTCAGCTAATGTCCCCAAGTCAAGTCTGTGACAGTGACTGCTGAGCGATGTCTCCCTGCCCTTACCCAGACCCATGGACCTTTCTCCCTCCCCTTTCAGCTGAGTAAGGGAGTGAGAGGGTGGCTCTGGTGGGCACCTGGTGTCCAACCAGGGTTAACCACCACAACACGGGGGCAAACCAAATGTCCAGAGAATGCTGAGAACCTGTACAAAAATACTATGGCCTGAAGACAACGATTAGTAAAACCAAACTGAACATCAGAGTGGGAAAAGGGAAAAACTACAAATCAAAGGCTTGTGAAATTCATATGAGCAGCCTCACTCAACTGTACATAGCAGCAGGCAAATCAGCTGGATTCCCTAGGATTAGGATGAAGGCATCTTGTATTTATTTTGTGAAAGGTAGTGTTCCCCTTTACCCTGGCAAAAATATACCACACAAAGAGGATTTCCCAGGCTACTTTGGAATTAAAAAAGGAAAAAGCTCAATTCCTTATCCAGCCCCAAAATATACCTCACTTTGGCTTTGCTTTTCCTATTTTAATATTAAACCTCCCTCATTCATGTTGAAAAAATAAATTAGAAGGCATTTTATTGTCACTGATGTTGAGCTATCTAAAATGAAGAACTGGTTTAGTGCGAGGTGTCCCTGCCCATGGCAGGGGGGTTAGAATTCGATGATCTTAATGGTCCTTTCCAACCCAAACTATTCTATGATTCTAACCAATATGGCTCAAACCAAACCCATCTTGTCAGCTGGTCACATCAGAAGTTACACTAAGTGTACAAAGTATGAAATCAAGTAACTTGCATTCCCCTGCCAAACTATCTCGGCAAGAAGATACATTCTCTACCCTTTGCTGTTGGTCTCCACAAGAAGAATCTTTGTGTCTCACACTTTCTCTAACTGCAGTGCGAGCTGGACGGCTCTTATGTCACCTAAAACCTTTAATCTTCTGAGAAAATCCAGAGTGTTTTCAAACAAAATTTAACCTGAAGGCATTTAACACTGTCCCAAAAGAAAAGCCTTAAACCATCAATAAATTAGGAACAAACTTCCGGCCTTCAGTTTTCTCTGCATCAAGAAAATTCCCACTGAATTCCGAATTTTCCACAGAAACTCTCAACATGAGTTACATGGGTGGGATTTTCTAGGCTGGAAAGATACATTTAACTCCATCACGTAGCAAACTACGAAAGTCTTTCCCAGCTCTTGGGCTACCACACTTTTTAGTGGAAACTACAAACTTCTCACTGATGAAGTTTACTTTTCCACATCCAGGAAAAAATCGGCCTATCTACAAAGTTTTTTGGGACAACCCCCTCAAACATAACCTATTTCATACAAATCCAAGTTCATATAATGATCAGAACATGGGATGTTTTAAAGCACTTGGCCATTAGTTTACAACCAGTAAACAAAACACTAAAAAGGAGCAAACTCATGAAATAAAGGGTGTTGATTTTAAACTGTAAAATAGTTCAGAGGCAAAACCCCCCAAAACCTGTGCAATGATGAAGAGATAAATATTTTTAACAGCGTGAATTAACACTTAAAAAATGGGCAATGTGCAAAGAGCTCTACATGCATCTAAATGTGCATATGTACAAATTTCTTACCTGCTACGGGCAAATCCAGCTTTGCTCGTTTCAATTCTGACATAGAATTTTGGAGGTGGTCTATTACATAGTCATCTTCATAGAAGAAATTCTTGGCTAAAGTGCCCTGCAGAAATTCTGCAAGTTCTTCCATTCGTAACTTCATTAGCCGCCCTATATAAGAGAAAATAATATACATTAAAATAGGAACACTGGAAAGTGTACTTACAACATCAGATGCTTTTGTTTTCAAAAGAGATTGAAAAGCACTTATGAACTAAGCAAACATCACAATTCTACATCAGAAATCTATAAAACGCATTAAAAATTCATTTGCAAACATCAGAATTCTACATCAGAAATCTATAAAATGCATTAAACATTCATTTGCAAATAGCAGGGAAATGTTTTTCACTTATCACTCTCCACGTAGGACAATGCTTTTCAAGAAGAGGCATCTTCAGAAAACTAACTACAAGTCATCCTCCTTCAGCCTTCGTACGTCCAACAGCTTCAGTTCTTTACTTTTCAGCCTGCATCCTCAATGTGCAAGACACGGCTGCAGATCTGTACAACATCCATCATCTCTCTCAATAAGGGCTTTGAAAAGCAGTATAACATTTTAAAAATTGATATTTACGGTATCCTCATCCACAACTGAATCAACTTCCAATGAAATGATGATGGCACTTCACACTTCAAAACCATTGCTTCAGGCTCTCTAAAAATTCAGGTACTTTTTGCTACTTCAATCAAATCCAGGTCATATTTTGAAAATCGTTTTACAGTTATCAGATTATTTTTCTTTCCCTTTTTACACAGCAGTAAGGCCATGTTTCCCACACAAACTTATATGGCTTGCAAGGCTGCAACTCCATAGCTGTGTAGCTTCTTTAAGCATATGTATGCCATCACAAGCTCTAGAATGAACAATTCCTATACATGACTGTTTCTGCACTGTAATAAAAGTGCTCCTAGCATGTATTCCACCCTGACAGTTTGACTGGATAGCTGTGCTATCAATCATAGAATGGTTTGGGTTGGAAGGGACCTTAAAGCTCATCCAGCTCCAACCCCTGCCACGGGCAGGGACCCCTTCCACTGGAGCAGCTTGCTCCAAGCCCCTGTGTCCAGCCTGGCCTTGAACACTGCCAGGGATGGGGCAGCCACAGCTTCTCTGGGCACCCTGTGTCAGCGCCTCAGCACCCTCATAGGGAAAAACTTCTTTCTGATGCCTAATCTAAATCTCCCCTGTCAGGTTAAAGCCATTCCCCTTGTCCTATCCCTAAAGGCCTTGTCCAAAGCCTCTCTCCAGATTTCTTGCTGGCCCCTTCAGGCACTTGGGGCTGCTCTAAGGTCTTCCTGGAGCCTTCTCTTCTTCAGGCTGAACAAGCCCAGCTCTCAGTCTGTCTCCATAGCAGAGGTGCTCCAGCCCTCTAATGATCTTCACGGCCTCCTCTGGATTTACTCGAGCAGGTCCACATCCTTCTTGCGTTTTAAGGGTAGACAAGAGCCTGGATAACAGATCAGAATCCATCTTCTGCCAACTTCTTGCCAGTCCTCTAATCTCTTTTGACATAAAACACTCTCAGTGTTCTGATGATGGAGGAAGTTGCTCTGAACTTGCTAAGCAAGCAAACCTGCACTTGGACGTTTTCCTCAGGTCTTCCCATAAAACGAGTTGTGAATAAAAAAATATTTTGAAGTAGATGTCTATTTGTAAATGAAGAAGAGAAATCAAAATGCAAAGCCTAAAAATGTGTTGCTACAAATTCAGTTAAGTATGATAATTTAAAAAGTAACCCATTTCATTTTTCAAACCCATTTATGAACAAACTAATGTTTGTTCATAACGTTTTTTCACAGCCCAGTGCGACAGTGAGGTAGTATCACCCCAGTTCAAAGAGGGTAAATTAGCAAGCAAATTAAGACACCAATTCTGCAGGCTCCATGCAAACCTCTGAATTCACAGAAAGGACTTCCCTACGAAAGAAAAAGTCCCAGAATAAGACTGTTCCAAACTCGAACTACACGGTATCATCCTGAGAGATGCTCGGTGTTATGAGACAATAATTCATCCTCAAAAGCTTTCTGGATCCTTTGGAACCAGGCACAGACAATCCTTCTTTTCAAAATCTCAAATTTCACTTTATCCAAAGGCAAGAGATAGAAGAGGCCACCCAGACAGGCTACAGAAATTCTGATTTTTAATTATATTCTTGGACAACACACACTGGGGGTTCCCCATTGCTAAGCTGTTTGCTGATATGCTCCATCCTTGGCGGTGTTCAAGGCCAGGTTGGATGAGGCCTTGGGTGCCATGGTTTAGTGTGGGGTGTCCCTGCCCATGGCAGGAGGTTGGAACTGGATGATCTCAAGGTCCTTTCCAACCCTAACTATTCTATGATTCTATGATTCTATGATTTAGTGGCACATCGTGGATTCTTTATGTGCTTTTATGATTAGCTTAAATCCCGGAGGGGCCAAAAGGCATTTCCAAATCATGGAAGTACAACATTTCCCCCCCCACACCCCGTTGTTCAATCAGCAATACAACTCACCTCATGTCAATGTATAAATAACTTTATTACTATAAAAGATATTTTTCTTTGGCAATCACATTGTATTTGGTCTGGCTTGGACAGAGTTAATTTTCCCCATAGCAGCTGTCACAGTGCTGTTCTTTGCACTGGTAGCTGGAAAAGTGTTGATAACACACCAGTGGCTTGGTTACTGTTAAGCGGTGCTGGCACAGCACCAAGGCTTCTCTCCAACATTCCCCCATCACCAGCAGGCTAGGAACGGGCAAGATCTTGGGAGGGCACACAGCCAGGACAGCTGACCCCAACTGACCCAAGGCATATTCCATACCATACGAGGTCTGCTCACGAATAAAAGCTTAGAGGATGGAGGAGGAGGAGGGGGAGCATTTGTTATTATGATGTCTGTCTTCCGGAGGAACCGCTACACTTATTGAAGCCCTACTTCCCGGGAAGTGGCTGGATATCACCTAGTGATGTGAAATAGAGAATAAATATTTTGTTTTCCTTTACTTCCATGAATGGCTTTTGCTTTATTAAACTGCATTTATTTTGACAAATGAGGTTTTTACCTATCTTATTTTCTCCCTCCTCCATCCGGCACAGTACAGGATAGACAGAGCAGCTTGATGGGCACCTGGCATCTACCCAAGGTCAAGCCACCACACACACACATGAATAGAGCAAAAACTGAGATTTTTTGAGCATAAGGAATGAGAAGTGCCTGTCAGACACAGTATAAGGCTAATGGGAAACCAAGATTTTCGCACAAGGTCAAGGTACACAAAATAACATCAAAACCAGCTGAATCTCTGTTCAGCATTTGTATGTTTGAGAGAGGTCTTACTTTTGTGTAGTTTCAGAATCGTGTAAGACATAGCAGTGAGAATCCGCTCTCCTTCAAGTAGGTAGATATCCCATATCCTGAGGCTTAACGTAAAGGGAGTCTGAAACAACGGAATCAGGCAACACTGTTAAAACAGTCTATCCAAATCACAGTTAAAAACAGAAATAGAATATGAAAAGCATACTCACATGACCAAGGAAACAGTGCAAAAACCATTTTGTTGTGTAAAACCCAGTGGATATATCCTGGGAGTCCTGTAAAAAATGCATCTTGAAGCCAATGCACCCAATATTCACCATCAAGAATTAATTTAACTACATGAAACACTGTTACCTCAATCTAACAAACCATTTCTGTCTTTTATAGTTTTCCTCAGCAGCTTCACCACCTGAAGTAACATGCACCTGGATATGTAGGGGTATTAATACAACTTAGTCTTCCACTTATTTTTTTGGGACGGATGTTGCAGAGAATTAAATCCCCTCTGACGAAATTACATCAATAATCTGCCTCAACCAAAGCTCAGGCACTGCGTCCTTTTAGTCTTTCATTTCTCTATCGCAAGGTTGCAATTCATGCTGAAGGTAGAAGAGACTTTGTCACAAGGACACCTATCTACTAGAAAGCAGCTTAAAACAGTTGAATTCTTCAAACACAGGACCTAAAACCAGCACTTAGGCTGGTAAGGTATTTCATTTCTTAATTAAGGGGCCTCATTTCCATAGAGCATAGATGGTGCATCTGGTATGCCACCCATTAAAGGGTGGCTAAAGCTTCTTGGCACCTCCATGGAGCTCTTCAAAGTTCTTTGAGAGAGAACTCAAAGAGGAAAAGCTGAAGTAAAAGCCAAGAAGTTAAGAAATTCTGAACTTGAACAATGGCATAACATCCTATTTTCTGCTTGCCACATTCAGCCTTTCCGAAAATTTAAAGTATACAAACACGGAATTGGCAATGGACCAAATCCCTCTGGTTCATCTGCAGGCTTTACCTTCATCTTTCAGTGAGGTAAAATGGGTTCATCTAAGAGATACATTCACAGCCAGAAATGAGGAAAAATAAGTCTTAGTATAATTGAACTAATCTTTATGACGTTTTCATTTTGGGAGTCTTTACAAAAAGCAGACAGAGCAAAACCCACCTTATTCTGAGATTTTTCTAACCTGTAAGAATGGCCATCAGCCTACTGAAAGATAGAATGGACCATACCTTTCCCTTATAAAAACCCTGACTGCTATTAAATTCAATGCCACTAAACCAATTCACACAAAATAGAATCAAGTTCTGATTTAAACCTGAAAAGAAATTCATATAATAAATACATATATAGAGAGAGAGTGAATGTCTTCTGGATCCCTCTAAACAAGAGGCCAAGAACTCCCTCAGAGGGAGCCATCAAAGCCTTTTATTTAAATGAGCTTTTTCAGTTACTAAAGGAACTTCTTACACTTTTCTGAAACTGGTTGGTCTCTACCGACCAACCTGTGCGGGGTGGGGGGACATGAGGGATGGGGACAGATGGCAGAATAAAATAGTTCTTGATTATTAAATGTAGTAATAAGAGGTGTACAAGCAATATACAAAATACAATAACGTGCCACCTCAGGCTGTAGCACCTCAATCATGTATAATTATTCCAGGAGTTTTAGAAAGGGCCTTTTGCCGTTTCCTGTTACACCACTCAGTCTTCTTGGGATTATTCTAGACTTTGTTCCTGAAATGTGAAAACCTGGAAACTGACAGTAAGACTGTATTTCTAAACAAGAATCATCATCTCGTAACGGTACTGTAAAAACTAAATCCCAAACTGACAGACTCGAGGTTGTAAAAGAACTTGTCTTGGTATTTTCCTTTTTTATGTTTTATCAATATGACAAGATCACCTTGCAGCACTAATTTGGACTCATCCTTTTAACAGAGGAGTGGGGTTTTTTTTTTCCTAACCAGATCTGCCTAATTCCGTGTTATAAACAGGTCTTAGAGCATGTTGGTAAAAAAGGACATTAAGTTCTACTTTATAACACAACTGGCACACATTAGATGCAATTCATCATTGCCAGGGTGCTAGTCTGATCCATCCCACCCACATTGTCTTATTTTTGTCAGGAGATAAATGCACTAAACAGAAAATAGTGCAGTCCTGGGAAGGTAGCAGTCACTCTTCAAAGATGTTGCTGCAACTGAGCATCTCTTACACTACCTTTTAAGACTTGAATATGGATTCTGGCAGAACCAATGTGATTGTAAAAGCAAATTCTTGGCTACTGGAACGGTAGTTTTCTCCCATCAGAAAAAGAACGTGGAATAAATACAGCCAATGTTAGCAACATAGAGAGCATTACTTCCTATTTAAGAGCATTAGAAGAGATAACATTTAGCTTCATGAAAATCCTATTGTGCATGTGCAAATATTAAAACTCTCTTATAAAGGTTATATTTTAAACAGAGATTAAAACTTGTTGGTTGCAAAATCACGTCTGTCCAGAGATGAGCCAGAGAGCTCGACATACAATAAACTCTTGCTTCAGTGTTTTAACACCAGCTTGCTATCCAGCAGTTTGCACACAAGGCCATGTAGAAGGACAGCATATTTTCAGAGGTGAAAAGTGAGATGGATACCCAATTTAATTACTCTTAGGAGTAACTCTGTCAAGGTGCACCATAACTTGCTCTATGATGAAAGCAACAGCACTTCTGCCCCTTCTGTTTTGCATGGTTTATTCTGAGGTTTGAGGTATTCTTAACCTGGTGGGTTAACCTGAAGTGAAACAAGGCAGCAAGCTGTAAATAGGAATTGCTTTTATTGTGCTGTAAATACTCACCAAATGCCCCTTAAGTTTGGTCAAAAATTTTGTCAGTACTTTGTCATGATGCTCTTGATACCTCAACAGTTTTGGAAAACCAGGAACAAAAAAACCTAAGAAAAGAAGTTGACCATGTAACAGGTGTACGTACTATAAAAATGATATTAAAGATGTATTCAGAGCCCCGAGAACATCATTCTTCTAGAAGGCCACTGAATCTGAACAGATATTCAGCACAATACTAGGAAGTCCTCATATGGATATGCACATACTCTTGCCTCAGTGACTACAGCAAAATACCAGTACATTCCCTTAGTGATTACTATTAGATTAATGATGCTTGATGACAGCAGATCCACCAGTCCTATGTTAGTCTACCCATTATAATACCCAGGGGAAAACAAAGTTTTAATTACTCTTTAAAAACACAAAATTACAACCCACACCAACTGAAACTTCTAAGAGCAAAGAGACAGAAATCAGGATTGTACCCAGCAAATTCACGCTAGAAGGACAAACAGCATAGGCAGTTACTAGAACTGTCTGCACTGAAGATCATAAAGATGACAAGAGGGATATTCTACCAAGACAAATATAATGAACATAGAGTACAAAGACTGTGAGCTCACACAACTGAAACTAGGGGCATAGAAAAAATACCTAGTTTTAGTGATCACATGCTGGAAAAGGGAAGGGCTGAGATCCCTTTACAATTGAGCTATCAACACAGCTAAAGGCTCAGAGCAAGCATATAACACTAGCCAAAAAACCTTGAAATGTAAAGGAAAGCTAGCACAGCTACCCAGCAGGAAAAGGAACCGTTCACAGAAGGTCCTTCAGAAAGCTGAAGCTGTGTTCAGATCAGAAAAGCAGAGATGCTCAAACACTGGCAGTACAACACCATGAAAAAACAAGCCTCCCCCCAAGAAAGCAACTTCCCAAAGGCATTAAAAAATACTAATAGATCTATTTGTAAACCCCTTGGAAGCAGAAAGCCTGACAGAGAGTTTGGAAGTTCAACAGTCTGTGAAGATTTTTACAAGTGCTCAGAGAAGTCAATACTAAAACCAAGTTTTTGCATGGAAAACACTGGGGAGGGTCCAGAACCCTAAACAGCTCCAGAACTCAAAGAGCAAGTAGCTGAAGCATAGATCATATGAAACCTCTTGCTTAAGACACCAGAAGTCTGGGAAGTGGCTGACATGGCATCAGCTTTTCTTCATCACCAGCTACCAGATGAAGCCTCTTATTCATTACATACAGCAAGGTCAAAGGATGACTACAGAAATCAGCCTGAGAAATCCGTGTTAAGAGCTCTCCAGCAGCACCACCACACTCTAAGGCCAAAAGGGGACACTGACAAAACACTAAGACGTAAAATCTGGAAGGAGTTTCAAAATCCTGTTTGCAGTCTGTGGCATCTTAAAAAGGCACCTACAGCCACGTGAAGCTCCCATGTATCAAAACCAGATTTGGTATATAAGAAGTTGATTTAGATTTACTCCCCAAAACACCTAAAATCTTCTATGACCTTTAAGGATTGCAACATTCCACACAGTTGTAATTGTACAGTTCTTGATTATTATTGAATATATGGGGTTTTCTTTTGTAAGATGCTTTTAGCGTGTGCTATCATTGTGGAAAGCTTTGAGCAAGCATTTGACTCCTGATGAATTAAAAACTTCACTTAAGACACGGACCCTCACGTCAGGTTGCATCTTTTTGTTTTAAAGGCAATATCTTTGCAGAAGCATAAACAGGAAAACGACCAACTAGCACATTGGCACGTGGAGAACATCCAAGAACACAGGATGCTGGGCAGAGAAGTGATTCAGAGCAGCCCTGCAGAGAAGGACTTGGAGGTGTTGGTCAATGAGAAAATGAACATGAGCCGGCTGCCGTGTGCGCTCGCAGCCCAGAAAGCAACCGTATCCTGGGCTGCATCAAGAGCAGCGTGACCAGCAGGTCAAAGGAGGTGATCCTGCCCCTCTACTCTGCTCTCGTGAGACCTCACTTGGAGCATTGTGTGCAGTTCTGGTGTCCTCAACATCAAAAGGACATGGAACTGTTGGAACAAGTCCAGAGGAGGCCACGAGGATGATCAGGGGCTGGAGCACCTCCTGTATGGAGACAGGCTGAGAAAGTTGGGGCTGTTCAGCCTGGAGAAGAGAAGGCTGCGTGGAGATCTCAGAGCAGCCTTCCAGTGTCTGAAGGGGGCCTACAAGGATGCTGGAGAGCGATTCTTCATCAGGAACTGCAAAGATACAGCAATGAGTAATGGGTTTAAACTTAAACGAGAAGTTCAGGTTAGAAATAAGGAAGAAGTTCTTTACTGTGAGGGTGATGAGGCAACTGGAACAGGTTGTCCAAGGAAGCTGGGAGTGCTCAATCCAATGGCAGTGTTCAAGGCCGGGTTGGACAGGGCCTGGAGCAACCTGGTCTGGTGAGAGGTTTCCCTGCCCATGGCAGGGTGGATGGAACTGGATGATATTAAGGTCCTTTCCAACCCAAACCATTCTATGATTCCATGAAAAGCCGGGGAAGGAAGGTATCACCATATTGGAAAGTCTTAAGCGACTCAAAAGAGTTAGATCTTGCTGAAAATTTCCTAAAAAGCCCCAAATCTACTTTTCCGGCTTCCAAGAACTACAGCTTTTCTGAATTACCACACCACTACCATCTACAAAAGATGCTGGAATTCCTGGAGTTTTTCTATACCAGGATCCATGGAACATGCACAGATCATACTAAATTTGGCATGGAAAGAGAGAACTACCAATGACATAAAAGTAACAAGAGCATGAGAGCAGGAAATGCTGTGCAAGACACAGAAAAAATCAAGGAAGCTGAAGTTAACACTGGATACAAGTGCATTTTTAACTACAGATTCCTGTCCTACCAAATGACAGCACAGCTGCAGTATTTAATACTTTCTAACACATTATTTAACACATTCTAACACATAGTAGGTTTTCACTACTATTTTATGCTATACAGATCCCTACATAACCAGCTTTCAATTGGTTACATTCCCTAAGAGATTAAGAGGAAAGGAAACCATCTGATTTTCATTAAGAACTATCTGAAAGATATCACATATAAAAACAATTACAGTAGCATTATGGGTAAAAGGTCTAATAATATCCAATGGTCCCCCAGTATAAAGATTCCATTATGTCTTATTTTGACTATACAGACAGAAAAGCAGAGTTCCATTTGCAAATAATTTATGACTTGAAACCTAACATATACCAAGTGACAGGAAACTCCATACCATGCATGGCATGCTTTGGACCAGAGAAAAGCTTCACCAAGGCCCAGAAGGCATCTTCTTCATTCATGTACATAAGGAGTAAAGCTGTGATCTGGCTCATTCCCTGACAATATCCAACTTCCTGAAAATCAGACAGTGATACATTACAACACTGAAAACAAAAGCCTTATAACCATGAGCTCTTAGCTCTTCCTTGACCTAGTGGAGGAAAGAGGATGCCTGACTTAATGGTGTAAGTTCCCTAATTATGACACCAACAAACACACTTAACATTGAAGTATTTACAACATTGATAGCTAGAAGGAATTATTCACAGCCCTTCAACTGAAAAGTAAATGGAAATCTTGATGGTTTATTTGAACTTTTTCCTGATGCACAAACTCCTCGTCAGTACTAACGATACCAAATAACTGTATCTTGCTGTCCAATTGGATGCATTTTAGTTGTAATTCAAGGCAGGCTTGGGGAGAAGGGCTCTCACTTTGTTTTGCTTTACAGTCAGGGCACCATCTGACAAACACAAGACTTTGCTAGAGTGACCTATAACTATAAATCTGCTCAAGTTTAGCAGCCCATAGCAAGCAGACGTAATAAACCTGAAGAAAAAACCTTTATTGTTCCAAACCTGAATTTGGGTATTTCCTCTGCCATTAATTTCTACTTTTGTGGCAGGAATCAAATGTCACTGGCATTTAGCTGCTCAGCTAACCCCACTGATAACAACTGAGCCTACATCCTTACAAATACTTGGAGTAAGTTTCTTCAGGTTGACAACTTCTTAGCAGAATTCTGCTCTAGAGATAAAGCCAAAGCATAAGAGGAAAAATGCAACATTAAGTGCAAAATAAAAACCTCACTGCAGTATTCTCATAATTACACTTCAACAGCTGATTATAAACAGTATTTTTCAGGCAAATTGATACTAGTCCAATTTTATAGGACATATATAGAGGTTCTTCCAGAGTTTTACTTCTCAGTGAGTCAAGGCTGCTTACACAGAAAAGCTTATCACAACGTAACAAGTGGAAGACAACAAATTCTAGCCTTTTATGGGCCAACAAATGCAAGGAAACAGAAGCTGAAACAGGACAGAAATGTTCTATCCTCTAGACCTTTTAAAAATGAAACAGTGCTGTTGAGAGTAACTGCTTCATTTTGCTGTCTTCTTAACTTTACATACTTTTCCATTGAACTGTAGGAGCTGCTGCAGGTTAGAAAATGAAAGTCGTACAAAAATGATCCAAATGGGCACAAGGAACGAGAGGACAGTGCATTAAAACCACAGTTAAATGGGGACATGACAGGATTTCTGTTTCTTCTATTTTTAGCATGCAGACAAAAACCATTACAAAATACCTAAATTTCAAACCCTTATGTCTGGAAAACACCACTCTAACAAATCCTCATCCAGGACTGCAGACACCACCAAGGGCTTAAGGAAAGAAGATGCAGCCTTTAAAATCATTTTGCATTTGTTAGACCCCTCCAGGTTACGAAATATGCCTGTTTATTCCAACATGCATCTTTCTGCAGTGTCTTCCTTCCCATCATTCAAAGGAATGGGAAGCATTTAATGAAATGGGAGGCCTTGGGTGACATGGTTTAGTGTGGGGTGTCCCTGCCCATGGCAGGAGGGTTGGAACTGGATGATCTTAAGGTCCTTTCCAACCCTGACTATTCTATGATTCTATGAAAATAACAGTAGTTAAAAGCCCAGGCCAGCACAATCTCATTATTCTTATTACGCGCTATACTTAGTTTCAGTTGAACTGTATGCACAGTTCAGTCTGTCCAGTAAGATACTCACAATGCTGGTGAGGGGCCAGCACAAGTTGCCCAGAGAAACTGTGGCTGCCCCATCCCTGGCAGTGTTCAAGGCCAGGTTGGACACAGGGGCTTGGAGCAAGCTGCTCTAGTGGAAGGTGTCCCTGCCCGTGGCAGGTTTGGGTTGGAAAAGACCTTTAAAGCTCATCTAGTTCCAACCCACTGCAATGAGCAGGGACATCTTCACCTTGATCACATTGCTCAGAACCACATCCAGCCTGGCCTTGAATGCCTCCAGGGCTCATGCATCCACCACCTCTCTGACAACCTGTGCCAGTGTTTTACCACCCTCATTGTAAAAAATTTCTTCCTCATTTCTATATACTTGCAAAGGTCTCTGAAATGGTTGTTGGGGGTTTTTTACAGGGAGAAAGACACAGCATTGCAAGTTACTATCTGCTGGCATATTCAGAGAAACTACATTTAAGTGTGAAGGTACACAACTTACCGTATTATATATGGAATATGCAGCTAAAACGTGGAATAAAGATTGTTGCCTGTAGGAATAAGAGTAGAAAAGGCAAACATAATATTGTCTTTTGCAAGAAGGGACAGACATAAAAGAAGTGAACTTATTTTGGAAACCTGTTTCCAAAATATGATTTCTCTAGCAATAAAGAACAAGATTAACCACACTTTACAAAGAGACAAGGTTCTGATTTCAAACCAACACTATATTTAGCACTTTTCTGATGTTTTACATGCTGAAAGGTTTACAAAACAATACCTGTACTACTTTGAGAAGGCAGTGGCGTCATATCGTCATTTTTACAGACAAAGTGAAACCCAGGATGCGCTACATTTCAAACACTGATTTATTCTGAATGCCAGAAGTTGAACCACCCCGGCCCTGATTTCTGTGCCTGCAGAACACTAACAGCTGTTCCCGATTTCAAGCAGAGATGTAGAAGAGATGAAATGCACAAAGCAGCCACAAAGGTGTCTTAATCTTGGCAAACAAAGGCTGCTTTAGGTGACTGCTACTGTCAAAGTGAAGAAAAACACCACCAATTCTGACTCGACATCCTATGCTCGGTCCTCCTGAGTGTACTGATCTCCAGGTACTTCAGAGGTGGAATTACAGAAAGCTTTCTGTAAAACCAATCTAATTTGTGAAGGCAGTAAGACTAAAAGCATAAAACCCAAACCAAAACAAAACTCTGCTCTTCCCAAATTGGGACATCAAAGTAATGCCAGAGAGCTCTCATTATAATGAGTTTTTAAACTCACACCTACTTTTTGGGATCTGCTCAGGAGAGAATTTAGAAACCTGAATGCCTCCTTTCATCTATGACTACAACTGCTATTAAACTGCTGAGGTTTGCATACTGTCCTTTCTCTGTCCAGTGAAATTCTCTGTCACTAACTGAATGTATAGAAATAGACATTAGCAGGTTAAATAATGAAAGCATAAGCCAAAACCTGACTGTTTTCTATTGGGAAGAAGATGCAGACTTTGAGAATTGTACCAAAGCATCCAGATTATGGCATTTTTTGTTGCCCTCTTGCAGAAGTGAAGCTTGGCTATTCTTCAGTAGCCAAAGCAAAGCGTAACCTGGGGGACTAGACATTAAGCTGGAATCTTATTTTACAAGGACAAACTGAAAGGTCTCAAATGTACACAGGAAGCTCCTATATCTTCAGTTGACCATATGAAAATGAACGTAAGAGCTCCATCTCCTTCACAGTAAGACACATTAAATAATGGTAATTTCAGTACTATTAACACTTGATGATACCACTAAAGACCTGTAAAAGAATGGAACTTCAAAGACATACAGTCTACTTAAAAGTCAAAGAAGCCACTGCTTCACCCAGGGGACTTTTATTTCATTGCTATGTGAAATGATTTCTGCATTTTTCACTGAGCCATCACTGGAAATGCATAATATATGTCCAGTAATACCAAGATCTATTCCAAGTGTGGAATTGCTTTAGTCTGCCAAAGGCTTTCCTGTGGACTGGGACGGCATTCTTACAACACAGCGGCAGTGGCTGGCGCTGGCTCTGCTTCTGTTAACCCCACCCTGAGCAGGTAGGAAGCTTCTGCTAGCATCTAAAATGTGGGCATAAAAAATAACTGAGCCCCAGAAGCAACACAGCCATTTTTGCAGGGCACTGTGTCAGTACCGCTGAGAGGCACAGCACCTCAGATACAGATGGCACTTCTGAGAGATATATATACACACACATACATACGTGTGTGTGTGTATGTATATATATATGTATGTATAGTATATATGCGTGTATATATATGTATACACACACACACACAGAGTGGCTGCACAGAACAGCTGTCAGCTTGGGAATTTCTGCTTTGGACTCCATCCTGTGTTACACCCATCAGAGAAATTCCCCATATTCAGAATTCATCCACAAAAGAGCTAGAATAATACTCTAAGAAAACCCTTGGTTTATTATCCCATTAAAGTCCACAGATCTTTTCAGTATTACTTTCTGAAAATAGCTGACCACCGTAGAATGTGTCTCGGAAAGAAAAGGAGATTAAAACCTGAACTAATACAGTCACAGAGGGGAAAAAATACCCTCTTCATCTCAGCAGGGTGCTGATGCTGCAAGCGAGCAACAATACTGATGTTTGTATCACCACTTATTTAATTTCTAAGCCTGTTTAAAGCTGACAGCTGCCCAATATTCCTCATCCAAAACCAACAAACCAACAAGAATTTTGAAGGAATCCCAAAGTGTTACAGCCTACATTTGTAGATAATTAAATGCTGACATATAAAATACTCTTTTGTTTGGTTGTCAATTAGCTACTAGGAGAAGAGGAACGTAATATGCAAAGGAAGGCTAAAATCTGTAAGCTATTAGGGACGCAAAGAGTAATTTTGTTTTTGAAAATAACTCTTCGTTTATTAGTTTGGAATTCCCATGCTTTAGTATTTACAATATCTGAGACTTTCTATTAAATACGAAACAAGAGGAGAACAGCTTAGAAATGGTTTTCTTCGGAACGCTACTGACTACCTCATAGTTAGGGGAAACTAGCTGAAGTGACTAGTTGGTTTTAGCAGTAGTAACAGCAGTTACACAATCACATGCAGATAATCCTGCTCTGAAAGTTTGGAGCTTACATTCAATAGGCTTGGCCAGGTCAAAGAGGCTTGAGGCAGATCAGAAGCCAGTTTTAGGGCAAGCAAAGCAAAACCTTTTAATTTACTTACTTAACCCCGAATCTGTCTCGAAACATGATGTGATCTCTGTATGTCCGATTTACATCAAGATCAATTTGCCTAATATCTGGTGAAGACCTTCGCGCGTCACACTTCAATTTCTGGGAAAACAGTAAAGAACACAAACTAAGCTTAAAAATGTGAACTCTGAAACAGCAGAAACCTGCCTGACTGAAGCATCTGCCGTCTCATAATTTAAAACACTTACTGTAACAGCAACTCCCAAAGCAAGAGTTTTAACTTCCAAAATACATATATACAGGTTCTATGGAGTCAGAATTCACACAGTATAGATGTAAAAAGACCGACCCCATAATACACATTTCTGTGGCACACCATTCACTACCCATATTCAAGGCTGTGTTTTGGCACTTCCAGTTTCTAATTGCCGTTTCTCAGGTAGGGACATCACTGGAGAAAGACAGAAAGTGCGTTTCACTACTCAGACACAAGAACCTAAGACGCAAAGTGATCCAGACCGCACTTTTAGCAAATGATTTAGTGTGGTTTTCGTACTTCTCCTGCCTTTTTCTCTAAGCAGAAGTAACAGCTACAGAACTATCAGTTCTTATCTAAGTATAGATAATGGACATTTCTCTAGTCATGTCCTCTGTCTTTCTGTTCTAATCTCATTCAGTTGTAGAATACCTCTACTTTAGCACTTGCTTTACCATTTTATAATTAAATCCAATTTTGCAATTGAATACTTAGGAAGCCTGAACAGGTTAGATCGCCACCTTATATTTTGCACTTACAATAATCTTCTCTTGCCATACACTCAATTTGTTCTCATATCTGTCCCAAAAGCTGAGTTTGCCAGATATTTCTAACCGGATTCAACACGGTATTTTCAAAACATTACATCTTCATAGGCATTATTAGGGAATACCACTGACAATCTGACAGCTGAGCTCTACACATTCTGGTTGAAAAAAACCAAAAAGGTTTAAAACCCAAACTAATTAAAACCCAAACTAAGAAATAGCAAACCCAAGAAAAACAAGGGATCAAGCAGGGAACAGTAACATTCCTTCAGTCTGATGAATACAACCAGAAGCTTCAGACATATCGGGAATTACTTGTAAATCACTGAACCATCTTTAGGAAATGGGAAAAATGGAGAGCAGTAAAATGAGCTTACTGCAAATAAACAAGCTAGAATAATGTGGAATAAACTCTTTCTACTTCTCTATTTGAACTCCAAACACTTTTTTGTTTTACACTGAGCACTAGATGGCAGTAATCCTTTCTGAAGATGAATTCACCTATTTTTAAATGCTTCTAGTTTTATTCAGTATTCTATCCCACAACTACATCACTCAGCATGAACTCTGTTTTACCTCTCTTGGATCTGCCACTAATCTTACTTATGAAGTTAACAAAATACACCAGTCAAAGAGCAGCCTGTCAGGCTAAAGAGAGAGAAATCTCTTAAGAGGAAGATTACAGATACCAAAATTTAGGTAACAGGAATGCCAACGTCAGTCTTCTTTCATGACTGTACAAGAGCCCTTGTCTACTCAGACCCAGAGTCTCAGCTCCCAAAGAAAATGCCACAGCCAACCAAGCAACGCATTTCCTTGTAACTCTGCACGTTGCTTCTTTAGAAGGCAGTGAACAGTTACATTCTTGTTTTCATTTAAACACTCTACGATATTAAATCACCTTTCTGTTAGCTAAACTCTCCCTGTAATCCTTTAGCAGAGAGAGACACAATGAGGAAAAGACAGACTTTTAAGTGCTTTAATCCCCTTCTGCCTAACTTAGTAGCATGCATAGGAACCTTATTCTCCACTCTAGGCTCTGAAATTCAGCTCTGATGGCCATCAGCTGTATCCACACTGGCAGAAGAAGTAGTTCTTAGAGAAAAACTTAGAGGAACGCGACCACAGTAATTCAGAGGTTGCTGAATCGGGGTAAGGATGGGGACAGAGAGGTAGCAGATTATTTCCTTTATATTCTGAGTAGGAGATACACTTAAGTGGTCAATTTATGCCTGTAGAATTTGGTGGAGTTAACATCGTGTCACGACTTGCACCTCTGAGAATACAATTAAGTAACCAGACAGTGCTTTGTAACGGATATCTAAGCTTCACGTGCAGATGAGATGCTAGAAAGACAGCCGGCTTGTTCTGGCCTTTACAAGACTAAGGCACCAACCTCCATCCCCTCAGAATACTCGACTCCTCTCATTGAACCTCAGCTAACAAGGCACTTCCTTAATGGACCTTTCTCAAAGAGCTGCAGGTTCAGAGGTTTCTGTTTTCTGACTGGGACAGGGTTGGGTTTTCTTATTTTGTTTTACTTTGCTTTTAGAAGGGCTTTTGCAAGTGCTTGAGGATGGGAAAAGAAACGGAAAGAAGATCAAATTAATTCTATGAATTACAGAAAATCAGCTGGAAAAGTGCTGTTCAATAAGTAGGCTTTTTCCTAGCTAAAACAAACAGTAAAATTCGATACAATTTCTTACCCTTTCTTTTTCTTTTAACATTACATAACAATAAAATAGGCTTAATAAAGCCGGTCCTCTTAGTACCTGGCATTTTTTGATTAGTATTAAGTGGAAATCCTACAAACTCACATTATAGAGGTCTTTCATTTCTTCTTTCATTTTAGGGATGTCAAGTAGCAAACACCAGACTTGCCCTCTGAACTGCTGTGGGATTCCTTTATAAATTCTGCTATGAAACTGTAAAAACAAAATACCAAACAAGTGTAAATGCAGTAAAGTCTACAGTGTCCCGAACAACGGAAAAGTGACACACAACATGCAAGAGAGAGAAATGCAAGTATATCAATTGGCCTAGCAAAGGGATGACCTGCTGGGGACAAAGTGTTCTCTGTCTTTTGGGGGACTGAAGCGTCCAGTCACATTATATGGGACGGGGAAAGAAATGGACACACAGTCCGAAACATCATTCTGTGCAGGTTATGCTTAGGAGCCAGGGCTTTCTCGTGTAGGAAGCAATCAAATTGGATCCAATCAAAATTGTATCACCTCTGCTGAGCAGCACTTATTCGACAAATATTGGAAAGACTACTCCAAATTTTGTAACTTGGACCCGAAAAATCAGGTTTTTTGGAAGGCAGTATTTCAGGACAAGCCACAGATAACTGGCCGTAACTACAAACTATTAATGGCAACGGCAAAAGGCAATGAGCAATATCACAAAGCTGTAAACATTACCAGTAAAAGAGGAAAAAAACCCAAAAGCATAACTGATTTTGAATTGGATTTCAAACACTCAGTGTGCTGAAATGTAGGTATGCCTACCAACCAAACCCGAGACCACCAAAAACCCCAAGAGATGCCAGTTCTAAAGTTAACGGATTCTAGATCATATTTCTCAACTATCAGGTTTCTAAATGCATACGTATTAAAACATTTCCACAAGCACAAGGTATAAAAGATAGCTGCAGAAAGCGTAGCTGAAACACAGCACAACCTACAAATGCTCCATGCAGTTCTTAGCTGTGACACAGAAAAAGACATTCCCCATTCCTGGCATATTCTGTTCTGACACATAAAACGTGTACTAAAAATGGGTCATAAGGGGATAACTGAGTACCTGTGTGTAACTACAGGGGCTATATAAACTACGAGTCTTGCCTCGGACACGCTGCTGCCCTGGCACTCGCATTCACTGGTTTGGTTCTTACTGGGCTTATCTGAAAACTCAGGAGCACTGACAACTGTCTTCCTCAGTTCTACTCTGATTTGTATCTCTATGCTGCAGCACTTAGGTGCACGAAGAGCCTCTAAACTGAGGAAGGTGGAGGAGGCGTCTAAAGCCTTGGCTTTACGCAGCCAGGAGAGGCTCCAGATAAGCAAAGCCTCAGGGCAACTGAATCCAAGTACTTCTAAAAACATGCCAAAATAATGTTCTCATCTTTCAGGAGACATGGCCAGCGGATCTTCTTTCAAAACAAGTCCAGAGGAAGCCCACAGAGATGCTGCGAGGGCTGGAGCAGCTCTGCTCTGGAGACAGTCTGAGAGAGCTTGGGTTTCTCAGCCTGGAGAAGAGAAGGCTCCAGGGAGACCTTACAGCAGCTCCAGTGCCTAGAAGGGCTGACAAGGAAGCTGGAGAGGGCCTTTTGACAACGGCATGTAGTGACAGGACAAGAAAAGAATGGCTCCAAGATGAAAGAGGGCAGATTTAGTTTAGGTATTAGGCAGAAGCTCTTCCCTGTGAGGGTGCTGAGGCGCTGGCCCAGGGTGCCCAGAGAAGCTGTGGCTGCCCCATCCCTGGCAGTGTTCAAGGCCAGGTTGGACACAGGGGCTTGGAGCAAGCTGCTCCAGTGGAAGGTGTCCCTGCCTGTGGCAGGGGTTGGAGCTGGATGAGCTTTAAGGTCCCTTCCAACCCAAATCAATCTGTCATTCTACGATTCGAGGTCTAAGAAAAGGAAAAACAGAGAACTCTAACAAAGAAAACAAACTTCTCCAAAGTTCTGGTGTTACCATTACTTTCATGAGGGCACAGGGAAACAATCAGATTTAAAAGAACAAAAGACACACAACCCCTCCCAAACAATTTGTTCTTTGCATTTCATCTGCAAGGAAAGTTAGACCTTGAAAATGTCAGTTGACAAAGGTATTACCTCCTTGTAACATTTATAAAAGTTGTGTTTGTAACATCAGAAATATTTTTAAGGAAATGTCAAAATAAAGATAGGATCCTTTTTCCTTTATCACGTATTTCACACCTCCATTTTTGGAACATTCATGAACATTGCCATGTACTTGCAAACCTCCTGCTGTGTGGGATAGATCAGATCTTTGAAGGTGCCTTTAATGCCAGCAAGGATTCCTATGTGGAATTTAGAATGTGTAACTCTTACACAAGTAAGTTTAGGACTTTTTTTCCTGTCACCTTTTCAAATGAACATTATAAACTTGAATAAGTGCAGCAGCAATCCTGGAAGCTATCTACAAAGAAACTGGGATTATTTAAGGAAAACTTTGCTGCTTCAACATTATTAGGAATGCTAAAGGAGCAAGATTTCTAGAGTGAACACAGCTAAGTCAGCACAGTTTGTTCTGTAAGGATAAAGAACAACTACAGTGCAACAAAGCACCCTTCTCTACAGATGTATATCCAGGCTTCAGCTCACACAGAGAATTTCGGTGTGTGTCAATTCAGACACAAGGATAACTGCTTGTGAGAAAGAGGATAATTCTGCCTTTTGAAAGCCAAGCGATACCAATCACAGTGGAGTCATCGTGGGAAGAGATTCCTGTCTCCTAGAAAGCTGAATAAGCCAAATTTGAATTCTGAATAAATGTAGTTTTAGATCCTGCCCACTGGAAGGGGGCTGAAACCAGATGACCTTAAGGTCCTTTCCAACCCTAACTATTCTATGATTCAATGTTTCCATTGACTTTAGTCAAGTAATTTAGTAATTTAGTCAAGTAGCTTTACTTCTCAGATCCATGGTACAAGAACAGTGTACCTGGATAGCAAACATTTCTGCCAGTTAATTATGATTTTGTAACTTGTTTTCAAACACCTCCAACAACCATAAGGTTATTAATGAGGAGAACTGGTTGAAGACCAGGTTGGACACGGGCTTGGAGCAACTTGGTCCAGTGGAAGGTGTCCCTACCCGTGGCAGGGGCTGGAACTGGAGAAGCTTTAAGGTCCCTTCCAATCCAAACCAGTCTGGGATTCTATGAAAAATAAATTCTCAAGACAACTCTTGCTCTGCGTTAGTATTTTGGGAAGTCAGGTGGCCCTGCCTGAGAAGGGGCTGGGCGAGAGGGCCTCTGGAGGTCCCGTCCCTTCCAAACCCAACCATCCTGTGATGCTGCGTGATTCTGTGATTCAGTGAAAATGACATGGCTGCACTGTGTTCTGGGAACTGGGGGGAGGAGATGGGGACCAGCACATGACAGCAACACTCCTTTCTGTTAATCATTCAGTCACCAGCCAGTTAAAAACATTATAAATGAACAGAGTATTAGCTGATTATCTTTACTGTAAGTACAATAATGCTGCCCTCTGCTGTCTTTTATTTCTTTAAGTAATATAAGGTTCAAAATATGTTGAAAAATGCTGGGTAGGGTCTATACAATTGCAAAACCAGAATCTACTCTTCTGAGTTAATAATTACTCACTCTGAAATAATAATGAAGAAGTAGAAAATTCAGCAAGTTACATTAGAATCATAGAATAGTTAGGGTTGGAAAGGATCATCTAGTTCCAACCCCCTTGCCATGGGCAGGGACACCTCACACTAAACCATGTCACCTAAGGCTCTGCCCAACCTGGCCTTGAACACCACCAGGGATGGAGCATTCACAACCTCCCTGGGAAACCCATTCCAGTGCCTCACCACCCTCTCAGTAAAGAATTTCTTCCTTAGATCCAATCTAAACTTCCCCTGTTTCAGTTTGAACCCGTTGCCCCTTGTCCTGTCACTACAGTCCCTGATGAAGAGTCCATCCAAGCATCCTTGTAGGCCCCCTTCAGACACTGGAAGCTGCTCTGAGGTCTCCACGCAGCCTTCTCTTCTCCAGGCTGAACAGCCCCAACTTTCTCAGCCTGGCTCCATACAGGAGGTGCTCCAGCCCCTGATCATCCTTGTGGCCTCCTCTGGACTTGTTCCAACAGTTCCATGTCCTTTTTATGTTGAGGACACCAGAACTGCACACAATGCTCCAAGTGAGGTCTCACGAGAGCAGAGTAGAGGGGCAGGATCACCTCCTTGGACTTGCTGGTCACGCTCCTCTTGATGCAGCCCAGGATACGGTTGCTTTCTGGGCTGCGAGCTCACACTGCAGCCGGCTCATGTTCATTTTCTCATCCACCAACACCCCCAAGTCCTTCTCTGCAGGGCTGCTCTGAATCTCTTCTCTGCCCAACCTGTATCTGTGCCTGGGATTGCTCCGACCCAGGTGTAGGACCTTGCACTTGGCATGGTTAAACTTCATCAGGTTGGCATCAGCCCACCTCACAAGCGTGTCGAGGTCCCTCTGGATGGCATCCCTTCCCTCCAGCGTATCAACCGAACCACACAGCTTGGTGTCATCGGCAAACTTGCTGAGGGCGCACTCAATCCCACTGTCCATGTCACCGACAAAGATGTTGAACAAGACCAGTCCCAACACCGATCCCTGAGGGACACCACTCGTTACCGGTCTCCAGCCGGACATGGAGCCATTGACCACAACTCTTTGCGTGCGGCCATCCAGCCAGTTCTTTATCCACCGAGTGGTCCACCCATCGAATTGATGTCTCTCCAATTTAGAGACAGGGATGTCATGCAGGACAGTGTCGAACGCTTTGCACAAGTCCAAACAAGTTTCTGGACAAGAAATGAGGCCACTATCACACAGTCTGAAGAGAGTGAATTGGCATTCCTACTGCTGCAAGATGTAAAACTGGTTTTCTTGAAAGTACGACTTTCTCAGTTATGTCAGGAAGCACAAGCACCAGAGGGACTCTGCCACCTCAAAAAGAATCATAAGAATTAAAATCTGAAGCTCACAAGAAAGTATATTTACAACGAAAAGAAAGTGTATTTATAAAGGTTGCTGTCTTTAGAGGTTCTTCAACTTCTGTGGGTTGCATAAACTGAAGAAGATGTGTAAATACAAGAGTTGCTCCATCTCATTCAAAAAAAATCTCAGGAATGCCAAGAGGGTTCTTCATTAAGGCTCTGTGTCCAGACTCCAGACTAAGTGGAGACTTGATTATTATATTCTGTGTGAATGCCAGAGCAGCTGGGAATTGTAGCTACCCTGATTGTTTCTCTTCTTCCTTTCCCTCTCAATTTAGACAACTTCAATCACAGACAGACGAAGGTAGTCAGTGAAAGATGGAAAACGCTTCAATGGAAGGACTCAAATGGGAATATAACATCTAACAGTTTAATTTAATCTTTCCTGAAAGTTATGATCATACTAAGCCAGGAAGGATTTACTGTCTGGTTGATTGTACCCTGGATTGTTAAGCAGTAAAATACAAATAGGAAATAAAAGCATAAGCTAGAGAAAGACCACAGTGAAACACAAACTTTGCTGCTCTATGACACTCCCTGCATGAGAAACAGCTGATAGAGATATGAAAGCTTTGATTTGACAATTATGAATCATACAAAGACATAAGGGCAGTTACTCACTTCAGAGACTAGTGTCCGTAAGAATCATGACGACCCCACTGAAAAGATGCCGAAATAATCATGCAGGAATCAAGGAGTTTTAGACACAAAGAAATCAGGCAAAAAAGCCAGGAGGCCTGGATGGATGAACAAGGAGCTCCTGGACAAATTCCAACACAAAAAGGAGGCCTACAGAGGGTGGAAGCAAGGACAGGTAGCCTGAGAGGAACAGAATAAATTGTCTGAGCAGCCAGGGATGTGGATATGAAAGCTAAAGCCCTGGTAGACTTCAAGCTGGCCAGGGATGTCAAGAGCAGTAAGAAAACCTTCTATGTGTATGTCAGTGGTAAAATGAAGACTAGGGGAAATGTGGGCCTTCTCTGAAGGTAGCAAGCAACTGCTCCACAGGGAGGCAGGCAAAGGCAGGGACTGGAAGAACGAAGAACTTCCCACTGTAGGAGATATTTGAAAGAATAGGGAAGCGGTTGAGCTATTACCAACACCCCTTTTCTTTAATTAGGTTTAAGCTCAGAAGTTCTAACGGGGAAACAGTGTGAAGTTTCTGGTACTCCCCTCTTGAGATATTCTGCAATAAGGATCAGGGGAGATGTAAACTGAAGCATCTCACACGCACACACATATCAGTGTGTTAATGTTCTTTCATTAATTCTCCCTGTGAAGTTATGACAGAAAAAAGTAGGGAGGCAGCTTACAGGCAGCTCTGCAGGAGCATTAAATGAAAACTGTATTTTGCAATTAAGCATAATGTCATCAAATGTATGGATTAACTTACAGCATGTGCACAGTATGAACAGATTTCTTCAAGCCAAAACTCTCTCAGTTGTAAGTATGAAGGCTCATTATAAAGGGGTTGTCTGAAGTCCCACACTTTGTACGTACCTGCTCTATCCCTGGGACCACCATCTTCTCTGACTCTCCCTTGCTCTCTTGTTAAGAACACAATTACCTCTCAAGTATTCCATTCTCCAAAGCCAAGCCATCACTACAATTATAATCTATAACCTTACAACAGTATTGCTGCAGTGTTCCCTTCAGTGCTGTTTCTAAACGGCGCTGATTTCAGGAGCAATCTAACTGCACAGAAACCATGCCAGTGTCAGTTGAAGCGAGTCTTTTAAGACAGAGGCTGGTCATTTTCTTTACCAATTTGTTCCTCTGGTGTTAACCACTTTATCCGACCAAGTGACGACAAGAAAGCAGGAGTTAGGAACTGTTCGTGCAACTACTGCTTCTGTGCTTCAAGAAGGTGAGCATGGAAAGCTGGTGCATTTTTCCAACGAACTGTCTTGATCTGTGAGTTTTGTACAATCCTGAGATAACACCAGATTTCCATACACAGCAGTGACAAATCATGTCTCAGCTTCCACTGGGAGGAGGCTGATTCTGTATTCTGCACGTTCTGGTTCACTTACCACACCAGATGTGACAAGGAATAGGGAAAACATCCTTGTTTTTAAAGAGCACTCGTGTGCTCCACCAATGTTCAACAATCAGTGGGAATTTTTCCTAGCCTCAAGCGCAGTTCATCCCCTTCATGAACATACTGAATTATTCCTGCCACTATTTATAGTTCAGCCTATAATTTGTTACATCAACCGAAACTCTTCCTGCTCAGCTGACCCGCTGTACCTTCTGCATGCTTGGTGAATAGAGGATTATTGAGTTCAGTCAGTGTATCATGGACTGACGTCACCGATGGCTGACGAGGAAGAGCTCTACTGCTTAGACAACATGTAGCTATTGTGTCCCCTGAAAGATGCATTTAACATTCTCTGTACAAACCAAGTAGCTGTCACACAGGCTTTTTTATGATCTCTTTGACGTGGGAACACACTTGGTCTTCAAAAACCACACAATTGCCAAAGTAAAACAAAGCCACAAGTGTTCTGACCTCAAGCTTCTCCTCCCAAAGGAGCTGACGGGACAGAAAGAAGGATTATGCTAAAAAATTAGGAAACAAATTATTGCTTTTTCATGCACTCACTTGATATTTTAAGAAAAGGAATTTGATAACTTCTTAGTTAGACCCTGAAAAACAACAGCCACTGGCTTTGGTATTTTTAATGGACACAAAGAGCAAGATGTAGCTACTGGTCTCAAAGCCAAAGGTAGTAAGCAGACAGGACGAGTAGGGGACATGGTGAGTAAATCTCTTCCTCTACTTGAACTGCAGTAGCTCAGTTTTCTGCTTATCAGGATAACAAGCATTGTGGTCTCAATTTCTCCCTTTAAAGTTTTCCACTGTGCACAGATCACTTATAAAACAAAAGGCTAGTAAGTGAGTGAGCTCACGCTGCAGGCCAGTCCATCCAGGAGTAACCTAGGATATAACAGTTGACCTCCAGTCCTCAGCAAAATACAGGTGGATCAGCAGCATCAGAAAATACCAACAGAAACCCCATCAGAAAATGCAAGTTTTAAGCCCTGTCGAGGAGAAGAGGAAATGATCAGGGGACTGGAGCACCTCCCATATGAAGACAGGCTGAGAAAGTTGGGGCTGTTCAGCCTGGAGAAGAGAAGGCTGCATGGAGACCTCAGAGCAGCCTTCCAGTATCTGAAGGGGGCCTACAGGGATGCTGGGGAGGGACTCTTCATCAGGGACTGTAGTGACAGGACAAGGGGTAACGGGTTCAAACTGAAACAGGGGAAGTTTAGATTGGATATAAGGAAGAAATTCTTTACTGTGAGGGTGGTGAGGCACTGGAATGGGTTGCCCAGGGAGGTTGTGAATGCTCCATCCTTGGCGGTGTTCAAGGCCAGGTTGGATGAGGCCTTGGGTGACATAGTTCAGTGTGAGGTGTCCCTGCCCATGGCAAGGGGGTTGGAACTGGATGATCTCAAGGTCCTTTCCAACCCTAACTGTTCTATGATTCTATGAAATTTGAACTTTGGAACCTCACATTCTGCGTGCATTATCCACCAAACGGCCACATGAACAGTTACGAAAACCTTCCCGGAACAGAGTGTTGGAAATGCAGCCTCTCCAGCAAGTTTCTTCCCAACTGAAACTCCTCCATAATTTTAAGATGATAAAGACTGTACTCCAGCAAATAACTTATTCACATGAAAATGCCTAGCTTTTAAAGCAAGTAAGAGCACTTAGCACTTCATGGCATACCTAACATAACCCACTCTTCACCATTGCCCTCAGACCATTTGTTGTCTGAACAGGATAAAAATACTTTTGTAACTAAAAATCCCCAAAGCAATTCAAGGATTATTATTAATGGGCAATTCACCTCCTTAAAATTCCCATGGAAAATCACTTTACTCTTTTTTCTGTTTTGTTTTTAAAAGTCAAGAACTGCTGTAGCACTGCTGGGCATTGTTAAGTAGCTGCCAGCAGATTTCAGTTCTTTCCTTTCATTTCAAAATAAAAAAGCCCACCAAGGTCTAAAATGTCCTATTCACAAATAGATCCCAGTTATAGCATCAACAAAAAAAACCACTTCTTTTGAAGATTATGAATGCTGAGTTGCATATTATTCACATTTAAACCAGATTTATCCCAAAGAGGACAGGGCATGGAATGGCTTCCTGTACTTTTTACTGTCTAAATTACTTAGTACAACTCTCCTTTTAACAAAACCAGGTATCTTGGGATATCCTAATATATCTGTGCTGGCAAGCAGGATAATTTAAATATCTCTCTCTATACAGAAATTTAAATTATATGCCCCATGTTACAACACTTTACTTGGAGAGTTACTCAAGGTGGTTTTCATTGATCCATGCTGTAACCTATCCTAGGCCCTCCAGTAAACCTGGGCTGCAAAAAAGGAGGAAAATAAGAGGGTGGAAAGATGGAAACCATACAGGAGAAGAAGATCAGTAAGAAAAAGCCTCATAGATCTTAGTAAGATGCCATCACAACTCAAAGGAGTAACTGTAAATTTGAATATTAATCATTAATATAAATGAATAAAAAAAGGTAAAGTTAAAATTCATAACCCTTGAAAGGGGATTTATGACTCCTGAAGAGCTCAACTATACTCATTTAAAGGTGGCCTCTCTTTTCGACTTTTTCCTCTTTCACATTCTCGAAGCCTAAATCAAACACAACTTCCAGCTCTCTGCAAGACAACACAAGCAGGTCTGACACTTCTGCTCCCCAGATTATTTTGCAGACATGAATGAACACTTGCAGCACTGTCTGCACTTCTGGTGTCCTCAACATAAGGAGGACATGGAACTGTTGGAACAAGTCCAGAAGAGGCCACAAGGATGATCAAGGGCTGGAGCACCTCCCGTATGGAGACAGGCTGAGAAAGTTGGGGCTGTTCAGCCTGGAGAAGAGAAGCTGCGTGGAGACCTCAGAGCAGCTTCCAGTATCTGAAGGGGGCTACAAGGATGCTGGGGAGGGACTCTTCATTAGGGACTGTAGTGATAGGACAAGGAGTGATGGGTTCAAACTGAAAGAGGGGAAATTCAGGTTAGATATAAGGAGGAAGTTCTTCCCTGTGAGGGTGCTGAGGCACTGGAACAGGTTGCCCAAAGCAGTGGTAAATGCTCCATCCCTGGCAGTGTTCAAGGCCAGGTTGAACAGAGCCTTGGGCAACATGGTCTGGTGTGAGGTGTCCCTGACCATGGCGGGGGGTTGGAACTGGATGAGCTTAAGGTCCTTTCCAACCTAAACCATTCTATGATTCTATGCTGTGATCCCAGTTCCCACAGTCCAAGCACAAAGCAGTGCAGCACAGAATTATCATCATTAATCAGTTAAGAGAGCCCACGCATTATTGCCCTTAGAAATTCCTTGCATTTGACCACCAGTTTTGTTGGGTTATTATGTATTATTGCATTTTGGAAAAATAAAAAGCTTTTTGCTTTCAGGGTGGGGTGTTGTGGGCCTTTTTCCCAGATCTCATAAACAGAGAATCTAATTTAAGGTTATACATTCATCCAGATGTGACAGCTAATGAAAAAAGCACACATAACTTTACCTTTTCACTGTTCTTGTATTTTTCCCAGCTTTTCAGCATCTTCACCCATTTTGTAGTCCTTTCAATTTCATGCTGTTTTTGCTGAAAAGAAATGAGAAGTTTTTAATCTTTCCAAAATGAATACATTTCAAAGGATGATTTTCTAAAAATATTGAGAAAAAGTTTAGCACAACATCATCAACTCTAGGCAGTCATCTAAGAACAGCAACAAAGAGTAACATCGGTTCACTTCAAACAGCCAATCCAAAATCAAGCAGAAACCCTTGTTTTCAGCTCTATGTAAAGAATTGTATTTTGTAAGAAGAGTTTAACTACGAGATTTATAAAAGTTTCTTCTCCTACACATTTCAGGCAAGCACAAAAACCTGCAATTTGTTTTTCTACTTGGTAAATTTTCAGTGATCACACAAAACATCCCTACTTAAAAAGCACAAAGAACACGAACAAAAACAAGCAGATGCAAGAGCAACGGTGCAGGAGCGGAAGCAGGAACAAGCTCTAATTCTGGGCATTAAGAGCAAGAAAGCCTTGCTGTAATTCTCATCCTTGGCTTGCTACATTTTTCCTAAGTGGCTCCATATCCAACATCAAGGATTTCTTCTAAAGGCAAGATCTACTTGCTTAAATTCCATTACTGACAGGAGGGTTTCAGCAACAAGGTGATAAGATGAGAAATCAAACCAAAACAAACTCCATCTTCTCAAAATAAATACTTATATTAAGTAGTATAACAAGTAACATAATAAAAATGTGAATTCCACATGTTATTTATATTATAGACAGCTTTAAAAGTACAGGACAACCCTACTGCCTTAAAGGCCACCCCGCCTATGAAAACCTTCCTACAGCTGCCATTTCTTGAACTTGGGAAACAAACTTTATAAGAAGCTTTTTAGTGTGTATTTCACATGCTGTAAAGTAGGTGAGGTGTCTCTGATTATACATATTATATATATATGATTTTATATATTATCTAATTATATACAATTAGATAATATTATATATAATATTATCTAATTATATATAGAATTAGATATGTATTATGTATTACAAAGTTAACTATTAACTGTGTTTTTAATTTTCTTTTAAAATTACACTTTTCAACTCTTTTTTGGAGCTGAGGATTCACATTGGAAAAGCTAAAGCAGAAAAATGTACATGTGTGGCTATTGCCTTCTCTTCAGAGATGAATACAAACAGGGGGCTTTGTAAAGGACGGCTCCCCTCTATGTCCAACTTCAAATCCAGGGCTTAATCAAGACTGAAAAGATATTCTGTTTCATATGTTTAGTGATGCATCCTGGTAACAATGTAAGAGTTTAATTTCACAGCTCTGCAGGATACTGAAAACTTATTAATACTTTCATTAAGTATTCATTCAGTCAACTTGCATCTGAAATGTTGGGGAAAAATAGAAAAAAAAATTACTACTTATTGTCTCAACAGAATTCTAATTTTACTTCCAGCTTTTACTCATCAGAATTGGTACATTCTTTCTGGGTTATCAATGCAACAAAATAGGCAAAGGAATCCTTTAATCCAGGAGCCCAAAGCCTTGCACTTGCAGAAATACAACTTGATGACTGTTGAGGTCCAGCCCAACCATGATTCAGTCCACGAAGCGTCCTGGAAATAGCTTGGTTTACGGTTTTTAAGTTGTTTTCATTTGAATCCAACTGACTGAAGCCTTACACAAAGTTATAGGGAAAGAAGTGCCTCTACTCTTTCAACCTTAACTTATCTAACTATTCACACTGCAATCAACTGCCCACATTCTTGTTCAGGTTCCATGCCATATATGGTAATAGCTCAGCCACTTACCTATTTTTAATTATTTAATTAAAACACTTTCCTTAAGAGTTAGGTTAAAGGGGACCTGTGGAAAAACTACCAAGAACTGCTGCTTCCCAGATTTCATAAGTTTCACAACACTGTTTGTGATTCTCCCCCACACTCACTCACAACCTCTCTAAGAAATAAGCTTTTTTAACATCTCTTCAAGCAGATGTTCTCCAGGCATAGTTTAGATTGCAGGAATAACACTGCTATCAAGCCAGGAAAGATCTCTGCCCTCAACATGTTGTTCGAATAATCTGTAACAAAAATAAAACCCGATCGGCTCCCACAGTCTTTTTTGTATGTTTGATCTGCTTTCATGGGTTTTGTTCTTGCGAGACAGCAGCTCCCTTCAATTGTAGGCTTGTTCAAGCTTTTAAGTCTTCTGTGTCAATTTATCCTAGTTCTCAAGTGATGATACTGTAGTCAAAATAGCAATTATTTCTGTGTTCAGTGGCTGAAAACTTTTAGCTAGTTTATGTTCACTTTCATGTCTAACAGATGCAACACTGGAACCACGGACAGATCTGACGCAGCTCATTGCAGAGCAGAGCAATGCTGCTGCTGCTCTTTCAGGCAAGTTCCATGTAGTTGTCACTAAAAAAAGAATAAATCCATTCATTTACCTTCTGAGTACATTTTACACTTTGAAGCAATTTTGCCACTGGCAATAACAGAAGCCCCAACTGAAGCAAAGAAGGTTTCTTTCTCTTGTGTCAGTAAATAATACGCTACTGAAAGCGTAAAGTTGGGTTGACAAGCATCCATCTTCCGTGTATCACTCTCTCTTCCTGGAGATCAAGTGTGCTGGAGCTAAGGCTTAAAGGAATGCTTCAGCAGAAGCCTCAGACAAAACCAGAACTCACTGAACTGCTCCCTGGAGAATTTATAACCAAGTAAACCAAAGAAACGCAAACAAACTGAAAACTACCTACAAAACATTTCATAGCACTTCAACAGAGTCACACACACATTCAAGATTTCCTGAGGTCAGTTCTCTCTCTGCTTGTCTCCTCTAGCTCATCTTTCCTCCCCTTGTTTTACCTCAAATGTGCTGCATGGTTAACCTAAATCGTAAGTTATCCATGATGAAGGACAACGATTCAATGCATTTAAGTCACCAAGCACCCAGCAGGGTAATGAAGCAGCAAAACCGCCTTGCATTCACTGTAATAACGCTTATTCTAGAAGTATTGCACATGTAAATACACAAGCAGAAAACCCATCGTAAACCCTTTACACCAGAGGGTACATGAAGAACAGAGATTCAAAATTCACAAGGACACAACAATTCTTTACAGAAGTGGCAAACTAAATGAAAACGTGGCTTAGGAATGTCTTTGAAAATTCAGAAATAAGGCAAAAGGAAAGCATAAACAGTTCTACCAAGTAAATGCCTTTAAAATATATTCCACAGAAAGCTTTTAGTCTTAGCCTATGTTAACATGACACATGAATTATCCTGTCAATGGTATCTTGAACATTGTAAAGATTCAAACACAGCTGACAGAAGGCAGGTAAACCTCAAACCAGCAGAGGTCAGGGCATCACCAGCAGTAGAGCCAGGAGTCTAACACAGAGAGTGTTACTGCACGATTACAAGACAGCACTAGATTTGCAATTTAACATTGATTCAATAAATACAGTTTCTATGCTGACATTTTGTCTGAGACAGCACAAATACAATATGGGACAGAGAACTCAGACACTATTTTCCCCCAACAATTTAAGGCTACCTACAAAGCCACGGTGAATCAGAGCTTTAGTACACATACACCACAGTAACTGCAACCTGTCCAATGTATGCTCATAGACTCACCCCCTGCTGTGTCCTTCTGACAGAAATTAAATTCTATGCACCTCACTGTGTTATTAAGTGTAATGAAACATCACAGGTAAACCAACTATTTCAGGCTGCATACACAGAAACACACATGAACCAAGGCAAAACAAAAGGGACTCAGAAGTTCCCTTCCTTTATGAGAAGTGTTTCTTACCAGCCCTATAATGAAGCTCCACATAACTCATTTTCAGAAGCACTCCTACTCAACACCCAGGGAGCTGAGCTGCCTTGGAACAAGTCATTCCATCCCTCTTCCATGCCCCCTACTGATTTGTGCAGCCAAAAGGACCAACTGATGATACAGAAGATCAATATGGGACAAACAAGAATAACCTGATCTGGTCTTGGGTATAACTATGGGGCTGACAGACTAAGGAGAAATACCAATAGTAACTAGGCCCAGACAAGTAGAAAATCAGTTCCAGATAATTTTAATAAAAGCTTTCCACATTCCCAAAGCATCAGATCCCAAACTTCTCCTCCAACACCCACCAGCAGCAGCAGGATTTCTGGACTAGGGCCTGCACCAGCTGCTGCCAGGTCTTGCATGTCCATAGTGTATGTGTCTCATCAACTCAACAAGAGGTCATGAAGTTTCAGTGGCAGCCAGGGTATTTGTCACCATTTCCCAAACCAGAAAAGCGTGCTTCACTCCTCAGGGGACAGCCACCTACACATCAGCATCAAAGCCACCACCTCACTTGGACAATCCATCCACCCAGCACAGCTGGTGACAGCTCATAGAACGGAGACAATAGCTGCCCCAGGACAGAGCTGGGTGTGCTCTCTTCAGGAGCTCTGTTTCCTTTACTAGATCATTTAATGGGTGAGGAAAACTCACGTCTCATTGCAACTAGTACCTGTAAGCTTCTGCAGGCCCCAAGGGATCTGTGGGTGAGTTAATATGGCCTTGAGGACCACAGTCATTACGGGATTCAGAACATGTTTCTTTGGGAATGCAAATCACTGAATGCTTCATCTCCTCATTTCATAGGGATTTGTGTGAAGAGAGTCATAAATCTGTAAACGTTCACTTCCTAGTCAAAAAGCTGGACGACACTGGACTTACCTTTTCTATCACTGCATCATGGACAGGAAGCTCCTGTGGACTGAAAATAAAGACAGAGTTCGCATTACTCTTGGGTCATCTTGGCACAAAATCATTTCTGTCTAGGTCTTACAAGTAATCATTTACAGCAGCAACATGAAGCAATGAGCAAACAAGAATTCAGATCTCTAGGGAACTAAGACAATGACACACAGGAGCTCCTGGGATTTATTTCGGAGACACAGTAAAACTCACAATATTCAGAACTAGAACGATTTCAATCTTAAACCTTCTAAATCAAAGCAGTTGTACAGCTTCAAAAGACAAGGACTTAAAGTGTATTTTCTTCTTTTGGAAAAGCACCCTGTGCTGTACTACTGAACTGAAACCAAAGTGGTATTTTTGTTGTGTTTATTAAACCATACTACTGAAACACCCCTAAAACGGTTCCCTCCTTTACTACTGTGCCCTGTCCAAGGCACTGAGACTTTCCTTGACTTAATTTCCATTTTCTTAAAAATCTATGGAACTTACTGTGAATAACAGGGAGGAGATGGTAGATGCTTTATTAACATTTAAAACCACATTCCTTTCGCTTCTTATTCTAACTCCAAAAAGGCAGGTTACAAATTGAAAGCTTGAAAAGCAGCCATTGAACAGATACATTTTCAGGCTTTGTATTATTCTGTTTCATTCTGAGGGCTCCAACTTCTATTTTTCTTATCAAAGAAACTTTTCTTAGCAAAAGTAACCAGACCACTTTGATGCCCAATGAGGCCGCTTTCCTTCACCTGCATCATCTGCAGCTTCTCAGAACACAGGTAAATAGCCAGGTTTCAGCCTCCTTCCGCTCTACAAATGAAGTAACACACCAACAAAACCCTGTCTAAAAGGGACTAAAAAGCAGATACTACATGAAATTCTTTATAAAAGAAAATAATAATCCTACTGTGTTTTAATATTATGAAAAGAATTCCTATCCACATCACTGTAGCTTTCTGAAGAGAGGACATTAAACACAAGTATTTTAGACCTGCATCAAATCTGCACAAGGGTGAAAAACACACCAGGCGAGGCTACAAAAATAGTTGCTGATGCAGTCACTGTAAGAACAACCTGATGCAAAATGCTTCAATTTTATTTGACCTCATTTATTTCATTTAAAAGGTGTGGTTTCAGATTCAGAAGTTATAGCTGAATAACTTTGAATTACTTCATTTAATGGAAAAGCTTGTTCCAATCAACGCATTTGCCAAGACCACACTCACAAGTCAAAATTTCCAGTGATCAGCCTAGAAACTTCAAAAAGCCAAAAGAGCATTCATAGCATCCCAGACTGGTTTGGGTTGGAAGAGACCTTAAAGCTCATCCAGCTCCAACCCCTGCCATGGGCAGGGACACCTTCCACTGGAGCAGCTTGCTCCAAGCCCCTGTGTCCAACCTGGCCTTGAACACTGCCAGGAATGGGGCAGCCACAGCTTCTCTGGGCACCCTGTGCCAGTGCCTCAGCACCCTCACAGGGAAGAACTTCCTAAAATCTAATCTAAATCTTCACTCTTTCAGTTTAAAGCCACCGTGTTCCTTTTGAACCGCATTGCAAAAAGCACAATCTGCTCATTTAGAAGCACTTTCCAAGTATCTGAATGTTTTCTTGATAAAAGCCATCAAAATACAAAAAAATGTGATTAACATCTAACGCACTAGAAATAGCCTGTACTCAAGCTGTAAATGCTGTATGGTTATGGTATTGTGCACAGTGCCATATAACTAAACTAATTGAAAGTAGGCCCTTCGTATGCCAAACAACAGCTAGAAATTAAGCTTATTTAAACAGAAGTGAAAAATGTAGCAATGAGGAAGAAAAAAATCAATTTATTAATCTGCTTGGGGTGAGCTGTCATTTGGTTTGGACTGCAGTACAAAGATTACTAAACTGTTCACTTCTTTAGTGCCAGACGCAGGAACCGTCACCTCACCAGAAGCCTCTCTGACAACAAGACAAACGTACAGCAGCCTCATTCTTCACGGCCCTACAAGATCACGCCAGCAGCTGGCTGCACACACAAGAAGCTCTTTTTTCCTCCAGTGCTGCCTGCAGCGTGCAAGACACCGATCGGATGGCTCCACATCCCTATGGATTCACACCGGACGCCGCAACTCCTCTGCTTAACTGGTATCACTTGACAGGTCATCTTGACATTTCCTAATCTGGCATGGAAGTGAATCACATGAGAGAGTTAATCAAACCTCATTTTATTACACAAAATGAACTGCAATGATTTATTAAGGAGCTGCTCTCTGCTAATTTCAGAAGTTAGCATCAATGTGCAAACTGAATCTACCCAGCAGTGAAAGAAGGCTCCTTTGTCCTAGGGAAGCAGACACCACACTCCCTCGCTAAACTAACCCAGCAGCAAACATCTGACCACATTCCTTATTATTTCTTCAGCTGCATAGCTATGCACTAACACCACATACCTGCGCATTTCCAGCACGGAAATTCCACAGGAGCACATTAAGCCAGCCCCATGGTTTTATTCCCCTAAATGCTGCTGGCAGCTGAGCGCCAGGAAAAGAGCACAGAAGCCGAGTGAGTTGCCACGGGCTGCTCAGTAACGCATGGCACTGGAATGCAGGAGTTCCTGGAGATCTTCCTCTCAGTTAACTAGATCACACTACCTACGCCCATGTACTCACATAGTATTCAAAGCTATCCTGCAAGGACTAAGGAAAAGGCACAGTGGGCAAACAAACTCTCTCACGCCCCTAAAGATACTTTAAATAAATACATTTCCATTTAGTGTATGTATTTTCTATGCAAAAGAACTTTATAGATTCATTTTGTAAAAAGGGTAAGGTGGAATCAGACAAAATCAATTCACATCTATGCACCAGTGCAATTTGATTGTACCTTTGTTCTTTATAACGATGAACCTTCCCCTTCCTTCCCCAGCCTAGCCAATCCAATATTGTTATACCTTCATTATTTTTTTAATGCTGAATCTTTTCCCACCATTCCCAGCCTACATAAAGTTGTGTTTTCCAATGTTTTTATCTGTGTACTTTACCAGGTAATAATGTGAAGTAGTAAACAATATTAATCTAATATGGCCACATCCTGCCCTAAGATGACTGCTCGACTTTAACAGCTAAAGTAACATTCATTTAGGGGATACAGAGAAGATGACCAGGACTGATTAATGTAAATAGCCTGGAATCATTCAACACTTGATATACAAAAGAGGAGTCACAGAGACACCATTTAACTGAACTCATGGAAGTAAGGTCTTGCTTAACAGAAACAAAATCTTAACACTCTATTCTCCACAAGAAAGATCCAAACCAGGTAAATTCACCCATTGAATCACACAGGAATTAAGATTCATGACACATGGAATGCATCTCTGTCCCAGGCACAAGGGCTGCAGCCTCTCCCACCTGCACGCTGGGCAGCCCACACTGCAACCTAAGGGCAGCTTAAAAGGGCTCCATCAGTGCCAAGCAGCTCTGGTTACAAGAAAGGTCTGAACATGTTGTCTACAGGTTTGTAGCCTTAAACCTGCCTTTGTCATTAACTTCACTGAACAAACTGGATACTCACTCCACACGAAACAATTCCAAAGACTGTCAGATCTAAGATAAACTTCAGTATGTGAATTTCATGCGTAATAAAACCTCCCTTTTTTCAGACAAACACATACATGATCTGTTGAATTTATCAGACACACAAAGACACTAATGCACATAGTTCATTGATCTTTAACACCCGTAAGATGTGATGTCAGACAATACTGGTACATAGTAAAACAGGGATATAGCAAGACTGGGGCATACTGAGGGATGAATGATCCTCAGTCCTGACTTTCAGGAAATCAGAACTTTGATCCCTGGAAGATGTGGTCAGCTTGATTCTATGGGACAGGGTATTTCTCCTTTAGTCAGCCTTGGGACTGGCTTTTTAGTAGGGCCTGTAGCGAGAGGACAAAGGGTGCTGATTTTAAACTGAAAGAGGGGAGACTCACATAAGGAATAAGTTTTATGATGAGGGTAATGAAACACTGCAACAAGTTGTCCAGAGAAGCTGAGGCTGCCCCATCCCTAGAAACATTAAAGGTCAGGTTGGATGGGGCTCTGGGCAACATGATCTAATTGAAGATGTTACTGCTCATGGCAGAGGAGTTGGATTAGGTGACCTTTAAAGGTCCCTTCCAACCTAAACTACTCAATGATTCAATGAACAAGCACTGAGGCCAAATCCTAACTCAAATAAGGAGCAGGGTCCATATGAATGAAATGCACTTTTTCATTAGATTATCAGTGATGAATGGATTTTACATCTTGAAGCCTACCACGATGGCTAACACACAGTCCCGTGAATTTTTCAAGATCACTTACAACAAATATTAATCTTAAATGCACAAACATCTGACACTTCAGAACAGATCTATGGTTCTGACCATTAAGCTGTGTTGTAATCAGCCTCCTCGAGTCTCAAGACTTAACCAGCTTACAGCCAGGGACCTACCGCTGCCGTTTAAATCAGTCTCCTTTAAACAGCATTTTGATATATTTGTTCAATATAAACACAAGGAAAGACTTTCTCATACTAATCACTCATCAGGTTTATTCTTTTCCTGCATTAGTATTTGAATCCCAAATACGTTCCCTGCTGGCTCAAATTACAGCATTTCCCTGCTTTTAGCTTGGCTTAAATAAATCTAAGAAATGCAAAGGCTGCTCTATCATTTGCAGCTTCAGCTGAGGATGGAAAATGTTTAGTGCAACAATCAGCAGCCTTGAGGTGTTGATAACCCCAGAACTGTAAATTCCAGACGATCAATTCCATTCTTCACTGCTCCAAGTTATATGAACCCTGACATCCCATTTTTCATTGGGAAAAAGTGGCAAAAATTGACTGTAATAAACTAAAAATCTTTATGCTGAAGGTTACTTGCCCAAAGAGATAGTACATTCAAAATTTCTATGTAAGTTGTATTTTCATTTCTCATAATTTCTATTTCAAAACACCCCACCCGCTTACAAACCCTCTCTACTTGCTGTAGTCTTTCTTATCCCAGAGGGAATTAGCATGCACTGTGAAGAACTTTGTGGTCCTTTAAGCTGAAACACACTGCAGGAGTAATTGTGATACGTGCAAGTCATTATTTAATAAGTCATCTTAATTCAATAGTCCTTTACAACTGAACTCCCTGTAACATGGCTATTAAAAAACTCAAATCATTACAAAACCTGTGGTGCAGTCCCTAGGCAAAACAGTTTCTCAAGCTATTTCTCAGTTGTTTTCTCATGCTCTCTTCAAAGTACTACTAAGTGCAATAGCATCACCTTGTATCACTCCATGGCACATTTGAACTGCAAAGCATTTTGAAATCCTGTTTGGTGTCACACAGTAAATACAAAGTGAGAAAAGTTTCTTGCAGAACACTTATCTTCATGTTCTCATTGATTTAATCATGTAAAAAACAGATGCTGTGTGTTCAGTTTTTCATTTGTGATGCACGTAGTGTGTAAATCCAAGCAGAAAACACATTTGCTACTACTTGGAATTACTTTGAAAGAATTCTTTAAAAATACTGAAAAAAAATCACTCACCTGTGCCATTTTTTAACTTTGGAATTTGTGAGTTAACTTAGGCATTTGTGAGTGAAACCCACAAAAACACTACTAAAGCATAAAACCCAACAGCAAAAGTGTCTCACAAAATAAATTTGTGAAGAGTGATCACACACAGGTAAAATACAAGAAGGAAGGGAATTCACTTGACGGGTGTCTGAGCAAAAAAAGCTTTAGTACAAATGGAGTTGTTTTGCTGTACAATACAGAACTCGGATATTGTGTAACAAATTGCAGCAATATTTCAGTACTCTGATAGTAAAGGTAAATCTTCCCTTCCCAAGTATGAGCAGTTGTTAGGCTGTGTAATTTGTCAGAAATGAGTTGTAGGAGCTATATCTTTACTAGACAAAAAATCCCGGTATCTTCACACCGGGAAACCAGTTCTATAATGATAAACACAGTGTGAGGTGTCCCTGCCCATGGCAGGGGGGTTGGAACTGGATGATCTTAAGGTCCTTTCCAACCCTAACTATTCTATGATTCTATGACCAGGTGAGCTTTTAGGTCTTAGGTCTGCCAGCCTTTCGGTGTCTGACAGACAGCACATAAAACAAGCAATATGGATAGTTATAACAGTGTTTTGCAATAGAATGACACCTTATTTTATAGATATGTGTACGTGTGCATATATATATATAAAAGTGTGCCCACACACACACACAGATGCATACATACATATAAAAACTCCATATTGTTTCCAGGTAGCTTTTACAGCCTCCTGCCATAGAATATCTACACCGATCTTTGCTCTAAAGTTAGCTGAAAAGTGCTTCACAATCACCTTACAGGAGGGAAGATATCTAAGACTAATTGTGCAGTTCACACGACACACAGCATTGTTACTTCTGACGAATATTTCCGTGTCTGAATTATGTCCCAAGATGGGCTACAAAGCAAACTGTATTCTGAAGTCCACTGAAAAAAATCATTAACCATTGTAAGTAGAAACAACCAATATTTCAATGTCATGCCTTTCTCTAGACCCACGATTAAGTTATTCTACTCTTTATAGCACAGATCTAAAGCACAACTGAGCACTGAATTCAGATCCTTTAGTCCAAACAAGGTAATTTTCAGAAGAACTCTGATTATGATTGCTTTAATCTTCCAACCTTTGAACAGAAATTAAAGGCAATAATGGCATTTACAAAACAAATAATACAGGAGAAGATTTCTGAAAATATTAAGGAGAAGGTAAGAAAGCTGGGCTTTAAACTAAATGATGATGTTTCTCGGATAAAGTTTTATGGATCGCTTCCTTCTTTCCATTATACATTTTACTTCAAGCAACCTGCTCTAGTGGAAGATGTCCCTGCCTGTGGCAGGGGGTTGGAACTGGAAGAGCTTTAAGGTCCCTTCCAACCCAAAGCATTTAATTCTGTGATTCTACTTACATAACTCCCAATTTTGACTGTATGTGTCTATCAAAATAACTGGGGCTCTGCTACCGTAATCATCCACTTTGAATTTTCAGCAAATAACCTCTGCACAGCATGGGGGTGGTGACTACAGCAGATTAGAAGCAGCTTGCAGAAGTTTGGTTAAAATTCATGAGCAAGCCAAAGCAATTAATTAACATAAGGATAAGCCAATGTGATATCCCACAATATAATTACCAGGAAATATGCTGCAAGAAAGAATTAAATGCTGTCAAAAGACTGGATCGCATGTGATTATGTGACTAGGTTTAATCACAATTGTTATTTGTGGATTCAGTGGATGTTGCTGCCAATGCGCACAGCACAGTGCCATGAACATGTAGCTCCTGTCCAGGAAGACTCAAGTAATGCATATGCTCAGAGAGAAAAGAAAATCCAAATGAACCTCAAAGTGATGACTTTTTAGTAAAGTACTTTCATACTTGGGGAAGATAACTTCAGTGTAAGTTTTTATTGTCTATACTAAAAGTGATCAAGATATCCTTAGAAAAGATACCTACAGTTTTGCTGCCCCATGCTAACATCCATGCTTTCTTGGGTCTTTAGTAAAAGATGGGTTCTAGATGCAAACTTTAAAGTTTTCCCAGCTTGGAATCAAAAAACCTTTGAGAAAATCTCTGCTTAATTGAACAGAAGCATTTCTAATGATTTCTGATAACACTTGAATTGGACATATACAGACAGAGAGGTCAAAAACATCTTCTCAGAACCATATAAATTAGTCTAAGCTACCTTAAAACTCCCAAGAGGCTAAGAGACAAATGACAAAGAATGAATCTTTTTGCCTTCCAATTTATACTTGATAAATAAATGACTAAAACATCTAGGATTTTTTCCTTAAGCACATGTGTGTGTGTATATATATATATATATACACACACATATATATATATTGATTTTAAGTACTGCTTGAAGGTTAGTTACTGTGTAGATCACTTACACTATATATTAATAGCAATTGAGGACTTACATGTTGGCAGCTTCATCTGCATTAAAATTCATGTGCTATGCAAAGCATATTCCAACATAAGTTAACTAAGCTGGTAGTGTTCCAGCAATATATATTTGCTTACTGCTGAAGCTCAATGTCCCTATGCTTGCTTCTCTTATGAAATGACTTTCTCCAGTCTAAAATTCCACTTTGGTGGGTCTTTCAGTTGGGTCAAGAGTAGCAGCATCTTTATACTTGTGAAAAATGTTGTCCCAGATCTCTTTTAGCACTCTTAATAATCAAGGCCAGTGAAGCACACTATGGCAATCCCTTATGTTCAGTTAACTTTAATCTTCTATAAATGCTAAATATAGCAGGAAATATATGTGGTAATAATGATTATGTTAAATCCTTACATTTTAGGGCTTCAGCAGTAACTCAAAATGAGCGTGTATCGCTTTATGTATGTTGTATAAATTAAATCATATTACCATATTCAATTGTTCTTTCAGTTCTGCTACTTAAAAACTCTTTTCATAAATGGAAGTAGTTCATGAATGCCTAGTACATGATGGATGATCTTTTACTCACATCAAGTAGCAGCAGCTGTTAACAAAACCACGCTATTTGTCCTTAGTTGGCAGAATTATCCTGCAGCTTACTTCTGTGCTTGCAATCAAGTCTGCAGGGCTGCATTCACCTCATTTCTTTCTGCATCTGCAGTGGACTGCTGAAGTGACAGCCTGGAGTAACTCAGCTGGATTTCAAATTCAAATTTCAACTCTAGTCCTAAGAATAAGCTAAAGAAATGGCTGCAATGGTGACACAGGGTTAGAGGAAAAATCCATACATCTGACCACATGCTATTGCAAAGTAAGACACAGATTTAAGGAAGCAGTTGCTGAGAATTGCCATGCACATCTCATGCTCATAGAAGTTCAAATTCACTGATGCAAAGAAAAGGACTGAAATGCAACCACCACCACCACAACTGGAGACGAATGCAAAGAGCAAAGTTCATTACCCATCATGGAAGCAGAGCTGTGAACTGGAACAGTCAGAATGGATCATGACTGATTTCTGAGTTCTGAATCCCAATTACTAATCCAAGAAAACTTCCACTTCTCTCCTTAAATAACATCCTCAGTGCACATAAATGCATAATGAAAGAACATTAAATAGAGCTGAAACTTGCGTTTGGGTTGGGGTTTTTTTTAAACAGCACTTCATCAGTACATTGATTAGCAATGGATATTCTAGAGCTAAATCAGTCCAGGGAAGTGTGTCACATACCAGCGGGCAGAATCCACTGCACACAATGCAAAACTACAGTGGAGTTTTCACAGTAAATCTTTGTAACGCCACATGAAAAATTCTATGCAAAGTGAGGCATATCCATGTGTTTAGTAAAAAAGAGAATTAAGAGAAACACAACTTCTCCAACATCCAAGATCTGTATATATAGAGATGTAAATATATATATATATATATATATATTTAATATAGATTTGTCTTTGGCAGCTGACAGAGGCTGAACTTGGCACCCTTTTCTCCCAAGGGAGGGAAGAGTTAAGCAACTCTCCTGACAAGTAGGTCTGACCCTGTCTCACAAAGCTGAGAGGAAAAGAGGAGGAGAGGAATATGACAGCCAAGTCCCTACTGAATGACCAAAGCAGATAAAAATGAAGTAAGATTTGCATTTATGACTGAACTGTTAAGAAGAAACATTTCACTGCTCTTTTGCCACATCACTGTATCACTTAATGTGTTTGGCAATACCTCCTGTGCCTAGAAAATTAAAGATAGTGGCTGTGTGTCACTATGAACAAGAACTCTGCAACTCTCCTTAGAGCTCTTTCTTTAAGCTTTGATGTGCCAACTTTTCTACTGAAAATTGAAACGAAAGTTAAACAAAAACCCATCTTTTTGAATACTACTTTGATTATTACCAAGTTACAGCTCCTACGCTTTTTCCCTCCATTTCTATTACCAAGACCTTTTGGCATTGCAGCAGACGTGGTTTTGCCACCTAGAACACTCAGAGACCAATCCTTACATCTGTTATCTGGAGAGACTTCAATTGTGTACCTACTCCAATCACCAGGGTTAGTTGTGTAGGAGTTACTGTTCTTGGACACACGATGTGATAGGCACACTGTAGAAAGTAGTAAGGAATGCACAAAGACTATTTTCGAGACAAGGACTATTTTCTAGCAATGCTATGTATAAATAACCAAGAAAGAAGGAGAAGACAACCAGTCGCTCATCGTATTGTTCCCTGTTAAAAGCTTAGGGGCAAAATAATAATATTGGAAAAAGAAAAACCAATAGCTTCATTTGGGGACATTTAATGGAGGGTCTCTCAAGTCTTGACTTAGCTCTCCACATCTTTGCTCCCCTGCATGCTGCAGAAACGCATTACAGAGCTGATAAAAATGCAACACATTTTAGCTAGTAAAGAGTTTGATGAGAAGAGCAGGTAGGCCTTTATCTTAGCAAAAGAAAGAATAAACGAACTCTGCTACTTGAAAAGAGCCTCTGGCAACGCAATAATCTTCATCAGCAAACTATTCTAAAAGCATGTTGACTGCTTTAATAGACTCATGGGATAAAGAACGAAAGTATGAGTCAGGTTCTCAGCTGCTGTAAATTGGTACAAATCCATCAAAATCAGCACAGAGCTACTGTAAGAGCAGTACAAGAATCTAACCCAAATATTTAAGAAAGCTTCATGAATCAAGGGTGGGGAAACCACAGCTGTATTTTCTACCATTTAGACTTTTACTGTACATCTTTTACTTCAGTAGGAAAAAGAAAAACAAAGCCCACAAAAAGAACCTTGAAGAATAAACCTCCAATCTGTCCAGCGTCACTGTGCTGATCTCTGGGTATTTATCAACACAAGAGCATCTGCCACACTGCACATGCATCCACAGTTCCCACTTCTTCAACAGGCAGCAAAGAAAAGCATATTTAAGCTGAATCACGCAACATCAGACCTGACAATACCGGTTATTGCTACAAGACAGTAACTATTAATACAAGTTAACAGAGACCTTGATAATAACAAGACCTGAAAAGAATTCATATCATACAGGTTAGAGAAATGAAAGCCTTTAAAATAACGGCTGCATGCTTTAAATGATGTCATGGCAGGTTTTGCTTTTCACAGCTCTTTATGGGAAGTTAACAGGACAATGCAGTTGATGGCATCCAGCAGTGAACAGTGGAAAGCAAAAACACCTTGAAAAGTTGCAGAAAATAAATTGTAGTTGCTTCTAATTTCTCCACTGCACCTACTGAGTTGTGAACAATTACAACACTTTCCACAATGCATTAGTCAGCGTATGTTAGTCATGATCTATGTTTCCCAATGGAGAGTAGTAAAAATTGGCCTTGAGCTGTACCTGCCCTGAATTCTGAAAAGCAGTGCTATTTTCTTTAGCTTACAAAGGCACAACTATGGTCTTAAAAAGTCTTATTATAAGAGAAGGCTGAACATCTCCCTCACAGCTGGGTGAGACAGATGATTAAAAGAATCAAACAAGAATATGCACACAAGAAAAGAAAAGATAACTTCAATACAAGATAATAAAAGACTGGATAACATCAACATTTTTGCTAGCTAAAAAGGGATATTTTAGATTTTTGTAATGCTTTTTGCTTGGTCACTATCTGATGAAGGACTGAAATCATAAGTTCTGACAGGTACCAAACAAATGATCCCAGATGACATCTCGCCCTGGACATAGAATGACATTCAATGACTTAAGACATGCCAGTACAAAGCAGCACAGATCCTGGCAGTACATTGAACTGGAGCACACTGGTGTGGAGACTTCAGTAAAGGAAGACTCCTTTTAGATGCCTGGATTAGTTTTATCATCATTTAAATTTCATCTATTTTAAATTATTATTATATTTACATTAACGGCTGGCTTTCTGTGCCATCCCAGGAAGACAATGAGGCCATGGGCCTAATCCTGCTGACTTTTGCCCTGGTGCTGACAGGCCCAAAAGAGGCTCAGCTCTTTAAACATGCAACTGGTGTTGACTTTTGGAGTTGCAAAATGCTGCTTCCAGCTTCTGCCCTAGTTCAGAAGCACGTACAAAGTTTAGGCTGTTTTGCAAACCCCAATCAGCCACTGCTCTTGTGGCCATTCAACCTCAATATTATATGGAAGGAAGGAGAAGGAATAAAGCATTCAGTTCCAACCCCTGCCACAGGCAGGGACACCTTCCATAGAGCAGCTTGCTCCAAGCCCCTGTGTCCAACCTGGCCTTGAACACTGCCAGGGATGGGGCAGCCACAGCTTCTCTGGGCACCCTGGGCCAGCGCCTCAGCACCCTCACAGGGAAGAGCTTCTGCCTAAGAGCTCAGCTCAGTCTCCCCTCGGGCAGGTTAAAGCCATTCCCCTTGGCCTGTCCCTACAGGCCCTTGTCCCAAGCCCCTCTCCAGCTTTCCTGTAGCCCCTTTAGGCACTGGAGCTGCTCTAAGGTCTCCCCTTCAGGAGCCTTCTCTTCTCCAGGCTGAACAAGCCCAGCTCTCAGCCTGTCTCCAGAGCAGAGGCGCTCCAGCCCTCTGATAAATACAAGGATACAGTCATGAAAACGTATCTTTAAATATGTGCTTCAATGATGTCATTTATTTACAAAACATTTACTGTCATTTGGATTTATTCCTTTCTTTTGTTGCTTTAAGACCTTCAATAATTTTATAACTATAGAAATGATTCATGAGTGTCACTTCTAAATACACAAACTGATAGAGATATTATTATTTCAAATGTAGGCTTAAAAATCCCAACTTGTATTACTTTACTAGGAGTAGTAGGGAACTTGCCACCACCCAAGTAATAATGGATTAATTCTAGTAGCTTTTTTAACCATCTCAAAGCAGTACCAAATCAGCTAAAGAATTCAAGGAGGGGGAAGGGGGAAATCCCAGGTCCCAAGGCATTGCTGGAATGTCTGCTGTGAGCTTCAAGACACTCCAGTTCCCTTAGGTTTTTTCCTTTAAGTTATTCCCTTGTCAAGGACTGTTGCCAGAAAAGCTGCAAACAGAAGTTTCGACAAGGTAAAGTTTCTACAAAAGAACAGTCCACAGTGCAAAGACTAAGAACATCTAGGGTACAATTTATGACAAGATGTGACACGAAGAAACTGCTTGTGGGGTGCAGTGTTTGGTTTTCTGGGGCAGGAGGGTACCAACCACATTCCATCTTTTTCACTTCCAAAACAGCTGGAATAGTTTTTGCTATGACTATCTGAAGTGATCTGAGGCACTTCTCCCGTTCCTAAAACACCTGATTGAAAAAGTCATCTGTGATAGACTAAGGCTCATCCGAGTGCTGCAGTGGTCCCCAGAGATGGCCTGACGGACCTCCACCAACTGCAGGTATAGACAAACTATCCATCACATGCAGTTTCAAGCATGGAGTGACCAAAACACTATCACACTGTATATACCAACACTGGTGCTGGATTTCCTGGAGGAAAAACTGCTCCTTTTAAAAATTAAGTGTATTTTCACATCAGCCCCATTGTTCAGTATTTCTACAGTATAATGTGAAATCAGGGATTTTTTTACTGGAAAATAAGCTGTATTAAATAAGGACCATGTCTGAAAGTTGTGAGTAGGGATGTCGCTGCCTTATTTTAAGAAGAAAACAAACATTTTTAGGATTACAGGTAATCACAATGCACTGGAAGAAACACACTGAGCTGCTGATCTCTCATGACTCTTGTGGTCATGACTGAGACTAAGAGCTCCCTGACATGGGCTATACCTACATAAACATAAGTGAAGAGTAACATTTTAATAGGCATTATTCCATGTGGTGACTTTGAGGAAGACCAACAGCATTTGACAGAAATAAGTCTGTATCAATTAAGATGAACAACACTAATGAAATTAATACTGTATGAGATGGTACTGAGATGACCCAATGCTCCTTCACCTGCCTTGTACTGCTTTACAAATTGAGATTAGAACAGGGTTGGAAATCCTGCACTGGAAAGCACGAGTAGCAATCAGCTGGGACCAGGTGGCACACAGATAGCACAATCTCAGCTACGAGGAGGCACATCAGCACCTGAAACGTGGCTCTCAGAACTGATCTGTCCCCTCAGAGTCATTCGGGACCTCTGAGACTCTGAAATGGCCTTTTTTCCCTTGGAAAACAGTGCACTGAAAGCACCACGTTCAGCTCTGGGGGCAACAATGTAAGAAAAACGTGGACCTGTTGGAGCGAGTCCAGAGAAGGGCCATGGAGATGCTGCAAGGGCTGAAGCAGCTCTGATCTGGAGACGGGCTGAGAGAGCTGGGCTGGTTCAGCCTGGAGAACAGAAGGCTCCAGGGAGACCTTAGAGCACTACCTAAAGGGGCCAAAAACAAAGCTCGAGAGGGACTTTGTACGAAGGTCTTAGGGGAATCAAGGCAAGTGGGAATGGCTTTAAGCTGAAAGAGGGGAGATTTAGATGAGGTATTTGGAAGAAATTCACACAATAACCTTTGTGGGATGGGGCCATGACCCGCCCTGTGCCAGTCATGGCTGCTCCAGCCAGCTCCAAAACAGTTGTAACCAACCCAGCATGTTCCAAAGCCTCAGTTAGTCGGAGGAACCCATGATGCCTCTACTAAAAACATTACTCTAAATGCACGGCAGCTGCTAGATCCAGGTGAAATGGAGAGATGTGGGGAGAAGCGAAGAGACACATGGAAGGAGATGCTGTTGGGAACATGGCTGGAGATGTGGTCTCAGAGGAGGCATACTGTGCCAGGGTAGAGGAGCACACCTCCAAGGGGTCTGCAGCCCAGATGAGACCCAGATGGGGGCAGCAGAAAGACACAAGCAGCAGAAAAACCAAAACAAGAAAGAAACCAGGAACAGCAGGAAGAAGCCCTTTCATACAAGACCTCGACCCCTGCACTGCCTGTTGCCTCACCAAAGGAACTGGGGTGAGCCAAGGGTGACCCACAGCGAAAAGCAAAGCAAGTTTGTCCTGGAGGCAGAGGGCAGAGAGGTATTTCCCCTAGGTGTCCATTAATGTTTTGATGCTTTGGGGTATCTCCTTTCTGTATCCAAATCAGCAGTCAGAATATTGTGTTATTTGGCAATAAACTGAATTATGTAAAAAATTCCCCACGTTGAGATTGGTTTGCCCACACCACCATATGGCTTAAACAAACCATGATGACCACCACTTCCTTACAGTCTCTCAAAACCAGTAATTGCTAAGGCCAAGCTTTCTACATTTCAGCCATAATGAGATTCTAACTCATTCTGGTTCATGCATGCCTCTCAAATACAATTTATGAGCTAACTCTACTGAAAACATACCCATTAGAATTTAGTCCCACTGACAGAACTCCTCATAGGTCCATTTTGTTTTGTATAATCTTGTCTTCCACATCTCAAGAGACAGACAGCTCCCCATGGGGCTATTTCACAGCTTAGCATGTTTGCTGGAACCTCCTATCCAACTTCCCTTTATTCATTTCAACTAATTCTCACTGTTACAATGCTGTGGTAATTCTCACTGAACTTATTTTCTTGTTCTCTAAATTCACTTGGTATTAACCCAGCTTGGTTTTAAATAGCTATTTTAATTAGCCATCCACACCAATTTCCTTTTAATACCCAAAGTCAACCAGAACTTCCACATTCATTGACATATTTGCAAAATGAAAGCACTACAGTGAACAAATTGTGTTCTTAAGGCAGCAGCTATTAAAAATTTCAGACAGTGCTAGGTAAAGATGGTCCTAACTACTATAGACAATAAATAGTACAACAAGAATTAGAATTGATCAAAGTTGCCAGATATTTCATGCTGGTCTTGAATGAAGGTTACCCTTAAGGTGAGATATTTCACCTGAAGGGAAATGTCCTATCTGTTTCCAACCACTAGCAATTTCTACACTGTTCCATAGAAACGCACCTTCCCTCTGCTACTCAGTATGCTCTCAGAGGAAAAATCTAAACAGCTTTACCCACTTCTACTGGAATGGCAGGAAGACAGTAAGAGCACATCTTCAGGTTCCCCCAGTTCACTGATTCCCGGTTGGGCACAAATAAGGACACTGGGACACCAGAAGAATAGTAGATCTAGACCAAAACTACTCTTCAAGTTGTCTTCAGTGGCAAGCTACACAGGCAGCTTGAGTGCTTCATCCCATCAAACTTATCTTCTCTGCCCTATCAGCAACCGACTGAACCAACTGAATGCACCTACACAGGGCCCAGGAAAGCTGCAGATGGGATGCAACCAAGGAGAAAGAGAAGCTTATAAACTACTGACACTAATCAAGGACTAATGTACTTGAGAAAACAGGCCCTAGTCTTCCATCAGGTTCCCCACATCCAACAGCCTTCTGATACAAAAGACAGCTTTCAGCTACTTAGTATTTTAAGATGTCAGTGTAAACAAGATTACAGATCATTACAGATCTCAAGTTTGATGCAGCCCCCAGATTCTCCATGTGCCTCAGCCTGTTTGTTAATGTACACTGTAAGCACCTGACAGACAGGTCATGGGGAATTACAGCTCTGCCGGATGATAACGTTTGAGGCTTTTGGTACACACAGCTTAGTTTCAAAGTCTCGTAACAACAGGAGTTTCTTTCCTAAATAGCAGATTGCACACATTCAGTACTGCAGTATACATGAACCCAGATCACAGTTAAAATCTACAATGCAATATAAATTGTCTTCTCAGAGAAAGACAGTTGTGACATGGTTTAGTTTGGGGTGTTTCTGTCCCTGCCCATGGCAGGGGGGTTGGAACTAGATGATCTTAAGGTCCTTTCCAACCCTAACTATTCTATGATTCTAATTATAGAGCTCCTATAATGAGAGGTTTTCTTTCTCAGGAAAATAAAAGCATCAGTTGCAATGAATTTGCTTTAAAGAATCATAAAGCAGTCTTGATGGCTGTCTCAGGTGAAATCTGCCTTATGACAAGACATCAATTAGCATAGGAACAACAAATATACAATTAATGAAGAGACAGAGTATCTATGTACACTGTTGGTTTATGTCGTCTTCATGTATAATTAATCTCTCAAATTTCATCCCCTGAAGTTGACTAGAGAGAGAATTTCTGCATTGGTGGCTAGAGACATTACTAGGGAGGAAGTAGTCTAACAACTAAGGTCCATCTACCCTGCCCCATCACAAGAACAACTGCAGATGCCCACTGGAGCTTGAAGTTACAGCAAGAGCAGCAGGGAAACAGCTACACATCACTCTGCCATTCAGCATAACTCCATAACTGCATCTCAAATATATCACAGCACTGGAGCCATGAAAACTGACTGCAGCAGCAACTGAAGCAGACATGAATAATATTCTTCCATGCCTAAGATATAAAAAGGCAAATATCATAATATAAGGAAAAGTTCAGGAGTTCATAAGGATGCCAAAATCAGTAATTCCACTTGCAAATCTGAAGGCCTGATTCAATTTCCACTGAAGTCAGGGGTGAACTTAAGAGTGGCTTCAATTACTTTTGCACAAGCAGTTCTTCTGACATCCACTCTCCATGAAGCATGCCTGCAACTGCAGCTACACCAGACACGTGGCATTGCAGCTGTAGATTGCCAACACAAAGACCTCTCTGTGTGAAACAGAATGCTTGGAGGTCACACATCAAATTAACTCACTGTGATAAAGCAAAGGCTGTCTGCAGGTAAAGGTTGGTTTAACTGACAGCTTATAAAAACGATGACAGCACAGAAGGGGATCCCCCAAAAACACACACACTCTCTCCCCTCTCCCTCATTACTATAAAAGTACATAGTTATTACTAAGTTTTCCACTCATTGCTGATTTTCCTGCATTTTAACTACCTTTCATGTATTCAAACACCAGTGCCAAAGAATGGTGGAGAACATTGAGTAGATATTACCAAAAGTAGCAAGTCAGCTCGTGTTCAGTTCCTGCCAGTTGGATATTTACATCTGCCAACCTCAAAAGTCCTTGTACTATCTAATACTCTCATCTTCTACTTGCCAAAGAGACAGAAACCATTTGTTAGAAAGGAGCTACCCACAGGGCCACTGAATCTTCATTCTGGCATTTTCTGACTAAGACACAGCATTAGGTCCCAAATCAGCAGAGACTTCAGTAAGGCTACTGAGCACATGAAGTTAAATGATATTTAGCTTTTAAGGATTGGGATGCACAGCTCTTCACATACAACCATTAAATAACCTTAAATACATTGGGATTTTTTTTAAAGATCAATATTATAACAACATTTTAAAACTCCTTCCAGTAACTTCAACTTTGTCTCTAACACACTTACTTGAAATAAGAATTTTTCTGCAATCTAATTCAGCTTGAAATAGATTTCTTGTAGACTATCAATTTTCATTCCCAAATAAAATACTCGAAACCATTGACACACTAAAAAGTATAAATAATAATAGTAGCAAATTCTTAATCTTATTTTCATTTTAAGTTTGCTACTTACTGTAGAAACCCAAATCTATCTATGACTTTGTAGAGATGATAGTTAGCATCTTCCCATGGCTCAATCTGCGCACCCTCCCGGCCCTAGAGGGAAAGGGAAACAAAAAAGACCCAAAATGAGTTTTATGACACAATAAGCTAAAAAACAGACGATTCAACCACTCAAAGACTAATCTTTGGGACACACTTGCAGTAGGACAGAGGAAGGGGAGGAGAACACTAGTCCTAAACTGACCAACCAAGAAAAAAGAGAGTAGCAAACCCTCCTCCAGCCCCTACAAAGAGTATTTTCATCAGAGGAAATCTCTTTTGATCACTGTTATACACACAGTAAGTTTCAACCACTGATTTTGACTACAAACTTGTAATAATCTCAAACTCATTGTTAACCTCCATGATAGTCCATCAAGGTCCCCACAGAGTGCCTTCTACTCGTTTCATTTCCATAGTCCGCCTTTCCTGAATCATTACCTGACAACATCACATACTATGGGCAGTGTTGAGCTAATGCCCATGCTGAGTTCCAGCAGCTGTCAGACAGAACGCAGCACTGAGTTTTCCCTCCATGAAGCATTCACTCATGCTCCTCTATCTACTCCAATTACCGATTTCCATAAGACTTGCAGAAATTTAAGTTATTTCAGCTATAATTTCTCCTGGTATGGGCTACACATAGGTTATGGAGTATGAAGAGAGGCCACCAGTCAAACCACAAAATGTATTGCATTTGTGTGGCAAGGTCTGATAGCAGAGGGCTATAGAGGTGGCTTTTGTGAGAAGCTGCTAGAAGCTTCCCCCATGTCCCATAGAGCCAGTGCCAGCCTGTGGCCCTGGGGAGAGAGGAGCCCAGGCTGGAGCAGGTTTGCTGGCAGGACCGGTGATCCCATGAAACAGACCCACACTGGAGCAGTTTGTTCCTGAAAGAGTGCGCCCATGAAACAGACTCACACTGGAGCAGTTCGTGAAGAACTGCAGCCCATGGGAAGGACTCGTGTTGGAGAAGTTCATGGAGGACTGCCTCCTGTGGGAGGGAACCCACAGTGGAGCAAGGGAAGAGTGTGAGGAGTCCTCCCCTGAGGAGGAACAAGCAGAAGAAACAACATGGGATGGAACTGATCACAACCCCCATTCCGCATCTCCCTGTGCTGCTCGAGGGGAGGAGACAGAGAATTCCAAGTGAGTTAAGCCCAAGAAGAAGGAAGGGGTGGGGAGAGGAAGTGATTTTAATATTTGGTTTTATTTCTCCTTATCCTGCTCTGATTTGATTGGTAATAAACTAATTTCCCCAATTTAAGTCTGGTTTTCCCATGATGGTAATTACTGAGTGATCTCTCTTTGTCCTTATCTCAACCCATGAACCTTTGGTTGTATTATTTCTCTCCTGTCAAGTTCAGGATCGGAGTGACAGAGTGGCTTTGGTGGGCACCTGATGTCCTGCTAGGGTCAACCCACTGCCATTGTGGTTATTAAAAACCCAGAGTCACCCCCTTAAGTGCACATTGTGCAAAGCACCACTACGTGTAGCATGTAAAACGTTCTATGAACTCTACTTAGAAGCCTAATGCTCAGCACTCCAGTGACACTTATAAAGTCCATTAAGTGTTCCAAGAATATGTGAACACAGGGTAAGCATTCCAGGCATACTCTGTTCTGTGCTCTTACTTTGCAAAACAGTTCAAGAAGAAGGATACCTGGGGTATGTATTCAATTCCTCACAGTAATCTGACAAACAATGCAGTTCACTCATCTTTCAAGTTCTCTGTAATGATTTAACTGTTTCCATTACCATAACACAAATGTAATAACAATTAGAGTACCTCAGATCTCATAGATCTACTGAGCATCCCCAAACACCCCAGTTTCATTACTTCTAATACATTACAATACCTTAAAATAGCCCCACAGCAACTTGCCATGCACCTGAAAAATGAGTTGATTCAGTCCTTATCCAGCATATCCCCCAAGGATGGAAAACTTAATTCATCCAGAGGGCAGTGTATCACAAAACCATCAGATCAGTACTATATAGAGTATTTGAAACAAAAGCTAGCAGGAATCATGATTCATTTTTGAAACAGACATATTACTAACACTAATTATAAGCTATCTTTAATATTATTATCAAGTTCACTTACTCTGTCATACTTGGCAACTATTTCTGCTCGTTCTTGGGCAAGTCTGATAGCAGCATCCTGCTCGGCACCTGCACCTGTGGAGAATTCAGATGATGCTGTTCAGATTCTCTCCCTTGAGAGCAAAGAACTCCAGCTAAAGATTTGGAAAATCATCTTCAACTTCAGAGAGCCTACTTGGATGGAGAAATGCAAATAAAACAATTGTATCAAAGCAAAATGTGACCTTGGTTCACGTCTTGAGTGCCGTTCAGAGTAAAACACAATTACTGCATGGTGTCCGAGCGGCTCAGTTTAGAATATTCCCGGTTTTCCACCAAAGCAGGTATTAAATGAAAGGTTTCAAAAATAATACTCCACAACCCACTAACTGAAAGACTCAAGACCACGGTAAAAGCCACTAGCGGCCAGTTCCACAAAAAGTTCACGTAGTCAAAGAAAGGCAAAACATACACTAATGGTTAAAGAAAAAGTGTGAACTATTTACAGGATTTGTAGAGAGGAGTTAAATACTGCTGAATGCTGAAAAAATACCGTATGACTTCAGCTGAGAAATTGCCGCAGACTGACTTCTCAGGAAACAGGGAAGTACATTGCTATAGGATTGGAACTGCAACCTGGGTAACCCAGAGCTGGAGTAAGTGTAAGGATATGACAAAAGGAAGCTCAATAGGCAGGAATAAACAGGTATGTGGGTACACACTGGACATCAGTACACTGCAGTGGACTTAAAGCATAGATAAATCTGGTTTGATGGAGAGGAGGTGAAGCAGACTGAGTGTGTAACTGAATTCACCTCTTCAGCTTTGTTCCCTTAGCAGAAACCATCTCTAGGACATGGACAGGAATGTAAAGAGGGCACCAAGAAAGCAAAAATAAGAAAGATGCTGCTTTGCATATTCAACAACATACATATTCCACTGCAACATCCCAAATGTGATGATTTTAAAACAATGAGGAACATCAGTTTTAATCAATGGTAAGACTGTGAAAGAGTTCATTGGTTTCCATTATTAAAAAGCAGCAAACTCCAGATAAAGCAAAGCTTCAAAAAGGTTTGAAACAGTTTTCAAGCACACACTGTTATAACAAACTCCAGGCATATGTTTTTTCGTCACTATTCAGTTCATGGCAACATAATGAACTTCAGGAATTGTATGTATCAACCATCTGGGCCATGACATAGAAAAACAGATCAGAAATTACTGTTCTCTACCATATGATTTTGTTAACACATTTGTTCAAACCCACTATTTCTTTAATGCAATTTATCTACAGATTTCTCAATATTTAGACAAGAAGTTGTGCCAAGGGGGTCTTCTAAGCTCTCAAACACTGAGCATGGTCTCTCCATCTTTCCACTTGAAGCAGCTGTAGGGGAATGCTGAACACTGCGGAACAATGCGGAACACTGGAACAGGCTGCCCAGGGGGGTTGTGGAGTCTCCTTCTCTGGAGACATTCAAAACCCGCCTGGACACATTCCTGCGTAACCTTATCTAGGTGTTCCTGCTCCAGCAGGGGGATTGGACTGGATGATCTTTTGAGGTTCCTTCCAATCTCTAGCATACTGTGATACTGTAATGCAGAGAGAACCTGAGCAGGATGCCCCATCGCAGACACAAACACCAGTGATGCTTTTCCCAAGCTTCCCTGAACTGGAAGTCTGACAGCTGCTTCAAAGCTTTCACTTCTGATGTCCAGAAGTTACCCTCAGTTATCCTCCCTTCTGGCCCCTTCTGCCTGTCACCAACATCTGCCAATCATATTACTCCCATTTATTAGTGAAGACATCAAGCTCTGTCCTTTTTCCCCCCATGTGCACCAGAACCAACACAGAGGTATTGACACAGTTATTCAAGGGAGGTAAAAAACAACCTTTAACTCCATTTGCTTTGTTTGGAAGCTCCACATCTCTGTGCCACATCATTGACAAATAATGTCCTCCCTGTAAGAGGTAAATAGACTCATTTCAGGTAGCTCAGCCTTTGGTGTTGTCCAAGCAGTGCACTTGTTCCTCCTGCTCCTCCCAGTGCTGGATCCACCTTTATTCAGAAGCCTAAAGAGGACTGCAATGCACAAAGCAGTTTGGCTTATTGTGACACGGTTTCATAGCAACTGCAGGACTCTGTTACCCCAACTACCTACATGAACACTGACACACAAGTCTGACACACCAACCACATAACCCTTTTAGAACCCTCCCCAGCGTTGTTACCACACAAGGGCAGACACTGAACTCTACTCTGAGTGTATTCAAGCACTACATATTCCCCAACACAGCTATAATAATCCAGGGGTTATCCTTTACTAGTTGCCACACAATGCCCACTAAACCAACAAGGTCCACTAAAGCTACCAAATCTACACTGACATGAAGCCGTAGATGAAGCCAAGGACTACTTTTAAAGTGAGAAGGTAAAGGAACCATAATAAAAATAAATCATGATTTCTTTTGTAAGACACAAAGTGCTCAAAATAAAACTTTATAGAAGGCAAATCATAGGGTTTTCAAAAGTAAACTTCATGCTTGCTTAGAAAGCTGATGTTTCTGCAGAGAACTCAAGTATTGAGCAACCCTAATGACCTTTTTGCCAACGGAGAGTTGTGATGGAAACGTTTACTTGTTTTAAGCACCACTGCTGCTGGGCTTGGAGAAAGGGAGAATAAAATTCTTCTATGACTTTCCCAGTAAAGGAGAGATTAGATTTGATCTGACAAAGAGGGTGGCTGAATAATGAGTCAATATTGTAATACATAGTGGTTGATGCATGCACAGCTCTTCAACAACACACACGTGGTAAGTAGCAGAAGCTGAAGCAAAGCTTAAACCTTTGCTTAAAAGAATTATTAAGGTTGAAAGCATGGCCAGGGCTTACCTTCCTCTCCTCTGCACGAGTACCATAGGAATCAAACTTTGGCATGTTCTGTGCCTCATGACAATTCAATTACATTTAGTGGGGAAATTATCATATTCAGTGCCTTGAAAATAATCCTCTTCACTTCCTGCCAGAATCATCTTAACCTTCTTGCTACGCTAAGATAGTTTAATGTTACGTTAATCCATCCATACTGAAAACCCAGAGAACAGCTCAAGTTGGGGACAAGAGGTTATATTTTGACAGATAAGCATAAAATATGATTTTTTTTCTTCTAAGAGGAGTTATTTAAATATCCCCAAGTTAGGAACTGCACAATGATTCTCGATGAAGTACAAGCTAAATATGGGAACAAGAAAAATTCTTCATGAAATACCTTCCTAGGCACAAAAATACATCACTAGGAAACTGAAGACAGGTAACTGGTATTCTGAAGTCTCACCAGTTTTATCCAGTAAGTCTTATATAACTGAAAGCAGTTAAAGATGTGAAATAATGGCAAATGCCAACCTCATGAGGTTCAACAACGTGAAGTGCAAGATCCTGTGCCCAGGCGGGGGCAATCCCAGACACAGCAACAGGTTGGGCGAGACGTGGCTTGCTAAAACACTGTATTTGAGCCCCCTCCAAAAATCAGGCTAACAAGGTACAGGAAGAGTGCTTACAACCCGGACAAGCAGCAATGTCACACCTACCTCTCGAAAAAGGGAAACCAAAGAGAGAAAGGCCAGGAACAAAGTTTACTGAACAGTTAGCCTGATACATGTAACACTCATTCGGGAGTGTTTCCCCCTCACCACCTGTGATGTTAACCTATTTCCTACATTTACAAGTACTATAAATGTGTAAGCTTAGAAAAGCAGCATGCAAAGGAACTGAAGCATTGGCAGAGTCAGAAAATGGAACAGAACGTCCCAACCTGTGATGATGGACAAAAAAGAAAGAGGACTGACAAAACAGCCAGTTAAGTGCTCTTCTGCTGCACTTCTAAATCAGGTTATCTTACTTGTTGGGGCTGCTAACTCATGAACTGATGGATTTCAACTTCCAAAAGGGTACTTGAGGATAGGACTAGAATCTGGCTCATTTTGCAACAACCTAATTTTAAGCTGCTAAACTAGACACCTGTGGACTGCTGTCAGCCCTACAAAGTGAGAGAAGAGCATTGCCTAGCATCACTACATGCTTTCTTCCTTCAGCACTCTTATCAGTCTCTCCTTACCTCACCAACTCTCTAAGAGTTGAAAAGACACAATTTCTTCAGGAACAGAAAGTGGTGGTGGTATGTAAGAAATATAAGTACACAGGTGAAAAATTAAACTAGTTGTACACAAGGACACAATCCTAAACAGCCCCAGTATTTATCTTCTGAGGGAGGAAATAAGTGATCTGGAGGTGCCAGTGTGACTGAGTAGCAGAAGATTTCCAACTGAATTCTGAGTGTTATTCTGCTCTCCACAATTAGGTCACCTCTGTACGTATCATATGCACATTTAAAATAAAACTCCACGTTTTTAAATCATAGAACTCCAGCCTGGTTTGGGTTGAAGGGACCTCAAAGCTCATCCAGCTCCAACCCCTACCACAGGCAGGGACACCTTCCCCTGGAGCAGCTTGCTCCAAGCCCCTGTGTCCAACCTGGCCTTGAACACTGCCAGGGATGGGGCAGCCACAGCTTCTCTGGGCACCCTGGGCCAGCGCCTCAGCACCCTCACAGGGAAGAGCTTCTGCCTAAGAGCTCATCTCAGTCTCCCCTCTGGCAGGTTAAAGCCATTCCCCTTGGCCTGTCCCTACAGGCCCTTGTCCCAAGCCCCTCTCCAGGTTTCCTGCAGCCCCTTTAGGCACTGGAGCTGCTCTAAGGTCTCCCCTTCAGGAGCCTTCTCTTCTCCAGGCTGACCCAGCCCAGCTCTCTCAGTCTGGCTCCAGAGCAGACCTGCTCCAGCCCTTGCAGCATCTTCTTGGCTTCCTCTGGACTCACTCCAACAGCTCCACATCCTTCTTAACCCAGAGCTGACACAGGACTGCAGGTAAATTGCCTCTTACAGATGTGCAATAAATTTAAGTAGAATAATAGAACCATTTAATTTGGAGAAGGCCTTTAAGATCAAGTCTAACTATCAACACTGCACGTCTGCCACTGAACAATGTCCTTAAGTGACACATCTACATGTTTTTTTAAATACCACCAGGGGCAGTGACTCCACCACATCCTTGGGCAGCTGTTCAGCGCTTGACAACCCTTGTGGTAAACACATTTCCTAATATCCAGTCTAAATCTCCCCTGGTACACCTTGAGCCCATTTCCTCTTGTCCCATCCCTTGTTCCTTGGGAGCAGAGCCCAGCCCCTCCTGGCTCCATCCTCCTCTCAGGCACTTGTAGGGAGCCATCAGGTCCCCCCTGAGCCTTCTCTTCTCCAGACTGAACCCCCCAGGTCCCTCAGCCCTTCCCCATCACACTGTGCTCCAGGCCCTGCACCAGCTCCGGTGCCCTCCTCTGGCCCCACTCCAGCCCCTCAATGTCTCTCTTGTAGTGAGGGGCCCAGAGCTGAGCACAGGATTCGAGGTGCAGCCTCACCAGTGCCCAGTGCAGGGGCACAATCACTGCCCTGGCCCTGCTGCCACACTGGTGCTGATACAGGCCAGGATGCTCTTGGCCTTCTTGCCCACCTGGGCACTCACTAGCTGCTCGTGTTCAGTAGCTGTCAACCAACGCCCCCAGCAGCAATGCTAACAGCATCCTGCACAATCTCATCTGAAATCCTGGAATGATTTCTCCCTTTTTTTGTTCCTTGACCCATCCTCACTATGGAGCAGTTTAAAACCCTGAAGACTTGGAACACGCCAATTTGTTTTCCATTACTTCACTCAAATTCTTGCTTGTTTGCACATTACACATTCCACTGCACAAAGAACTACACTGGCACAAATTCCTGTGTGTCTGCAGGCTCTACCACCAACTGCTACACATCTACACATCCAAAGCAGATATCAGAGCAATAAACAAAACATTTGCTAAGTCTCTGGTCATATCAGAGTCTCTTTAATACTGAGGCTGTTTGTTTTCCTTTGAGTCCATTCCCACAAACAATGAAATAAAAGCCATGACGTGCACCTAACAGTATTTTGTTGTGGGTAGACAATGTTCAAAAGGAAAAACCTTGATAAATGCCTGCACATAGATATTAAGCTTGCTCTGAACAGAAAAGATTAAGTTTTATTTATTATACTTTATTTTTCTCTTCAGGCAGAGAGAGGAACTTTTAACATGAAGTGAAATAGTTACTTAGAAATCAATCCCTTCTACTCAGCAAGTGAAATTTCCTCAGGAAAACAGTATTTCCAGAAGCTGAGCTACATTTCTTCCATCATTAAACATAATTATCTACTTTAATACTACTGAAGTATTTAAAACTCAGTTATCACTAATGTGAAAGGAAAGAGAAGTAAAACAGCACATAACAAACAGCTCAGGACCAGTACATAAATCAACACAACACTTTACCAGTCTTCAGATTGCAGATTTCTGCCCTGTCCTTGTAAAGCTCTGGTTTAGTCTTCATGAAGTAAATCTGTGTTTCTAGACCATATTCTGAATCAGTTTATCAAGAACAGCCAGGGAAAGCGCTCCTCCTCCTCCTCTCGCAGCATTTGCTCCACAGAACCAAGCCACTTGACACGTGCTCCTCCTTTTTCCAGACACTGGCCCTCTACAGCTACATGAGCAGCAGACACTGGAACAAAGATGCTGTTTGTTAACAAGAAGTGTCACGCAGGCCCCGTGCTGGTGCTCTCCCCCACAGCCCACAGCCCTGCATTCCAGCTGAGAATAAACAAGATGATTTGAACAAACAGCCTCAGAGGACACGGCTCCTGTGAAAAATCACTGTTACGCTCTGGGGTAAGAATTCAGACTGGGATTTACCAAGTGCTGCATGAAAAGCACCTTATTTAAAGGACTTCCTAAAACTGGGGCTTGAAGTACCCTGTTTCTGATAGCTACTTAATAAACCATGGAATTAAGTAACTAAAAAAATACGCTTTAGATCTCTGTAACTGCTTGGCATTCTCTGCTTACAGGACAGAAATTTTACATGTTTTTTGCTTAAAACTCCTTTATTATTCAGGGTATCTTGGAGACCTGAAATATCTGGGATGTCAGGAGTTGAAAAGAACATTTTTGTTGACGAAAGTCTAAAGAAAATCAATATTTAATATTGGCAGAATTCATCTGCATCCTAAAAACCTGAAAAACAAACCTCCATGCCCAATATTCAAGGACACACATCAGGCCATTCTCCTGCACAGATTTTAGTCCTTACACATGATCTCTCAAGCAAAATATCAGCTCCTATGTGATGCTTACAGCCAGAAGCCAGCGAATTCCATTTAACCTAAGCAAATCAGAGCACACATGCTACCAGACCTGGCTTGGGAGACTTGTGTGGGCTTACAGCTCTTTCTTTCCAGCTCTGTTTTACCAACAGAAAGCCCACCAGTGGGACTGCTCAGCCTAGGGAAGAAAAGGCTCAGGGGGATGTTATCATTGTATATAAATACCTGAACAGAGGGTGTGAAGAAGATGGAGCCAGGCTCTTCCCAGTGGTACCTACTGACAGGACCAGAGGCCATGAGCACAAACTGAAACTCTGGAGGCTCCCTCTGAACATCACGAAACACTTTGTCATTGTGAGGGTGACTAAGCACTGGCACAGGTCACCCAGGGAGGTTTGTGGAGTCTTCATCCTTGGAGACACTCAAAACCTGTGTGGACATGGTCCAGGGCAACTGGCTGTAGGTGACCCTGTTTGAGCAGCGGGGTTGGACCAAATGATCACGATAGGCCCCGGCCAACCTCATTCTGTGGTTTCCTTGCACCCTGAAAAGCATCAGAATGCCAGGAACAGGAGATCTGATCAAGTGCATTGGACTATTCTTTTTCTCCCCCCAGGGGATGGAAAAAGAAGTTCCTTCAATTGTTTTAATGTTCCTCCCCACATTGCCTGGCAGAGCCCTGAGCCTGGAAACTGGCAGCAGCTCCTTGGTCTTTACCACTAACTAGTGACCATGGAGCCTACCCAGCCCCAAGTATCAGTAGGTTAGTCTATGGCTTCACTATGAGTTTACACTGAGCTAGTGTGATATCCACCACCAGACATGTTTACCTCAGAAGTGGCATTTTCTTACTGCCAACATCTGTACACACACAGCAGGAATCTTCCTGCTACACAAAAATCATCTTCCATTTTTCTCATGATAGAATTACTGAACTGGTTTTGTAAATCCAACTACTGGCTGCATCCTTACCTGAAAGCATATTTGTGGGGAAGACAAAAAGATCTCACGCACAATGACAGCGTGAGCACTCGTTCCAGGTTAACTCTCTCAACAGATACCTTCAGCACCTAAAAACAACTCGCTCTTTAACATCACTGGTACTCTGTCACCACATACACCATGCACATTCAGCAATAACTAAGAGATATGTCACACTGATATTTTTCTTCCATCTTTCAGGTTTAGCATATCTATCTCTGTGTTTTCAAGTAAAGACTGACAGACAGATAAGGCAAGATTTTGGCTTGAAAATTATCTCTATTCAGAAGCAGGAAAAAGAAACTAAAGATGCAGAAAAACTATTCATGAAAATCGTTATGTTCCACTATGCTTTACACCAAAAACCCCAAACATTCCAACAGCAACACACACATTCTTTCTCTCCTTAACAATCAGCATTTCTTCTGAGTAGTACCTCACAAGAGTGGCATCTAACTACCCAGTTGTAGCTTTACTGCATGAGGAGAAACAGGTGGAAGATATGAAAGTAAGGATTTAACTTTCCTGAAGAAACGCAGATGAACTCTCATCTCAATGGAAATCAAGTTTCACTACAGCAGAACACTTGCATTCTGCAGCATCCCCTGTGAGATACTGCACAGTCACCAGTGGAAAATAGTCACTTTGGAAATCAGTAGAATTAACTCCTACTACAAACTATCTCCAAGCAATTTTCAACTGATCCCCAAAGGACTCAAAGCAAGAGCAAGGAAACCAAGGCAGCCCTGCTAAGCAATATTCCATAAAGGAAGCCTGTGTGAAAACATGAAATTAGAGTTTAGGAGTCCAATATATACTGAAAGAATTTAAATCAACTACTCTCATGATCTTGCTTTTAAGCAGCAACTGAGTAAAGGGCTTACAAGAACTCTGCTAATATTCATCAGTTCCTGCAATCTGTCTATGACTATTTTTAACAACACAGCCTTGCTAATATGTATTAGTTAACAGAGCACTGAAAGAACTCAGAATAAACCAGCAATAAACCAGAAAAAGAATGTTACCTAATAAAACACAACTTGGCCTTTTACTTAGTCTTCATTTGCAATTATTTTTATATGCATTTCACATAAATAAGTACACCTTAAAACTTAATCATCTCCATCAGCTATGCCTACAACAGAGCCAGCTGGAAGCTGCAGTCTGAACACTCATGTCATCACCTCACTATTAAGCCTTATGAATGTTACCACAAGGGTTACACAGTGGAGTGACAAGAACTGGCAGGGTTCTACTGTAATTCCATTTTACAAAGTGGTGTGTGTGTAGTCCTGAGCCAAAAGATAATTAATTTGCTGAAGGTTAACATAATCAGTTGCAAAGCCAGTAGAAACCATAATTGCTAATCTGTGACAAGCTACAGTGAAAGGAGTAAGCCCAATTTTGAACAATGCTCCTTTCTTGAAAGGAATAGAGGAAAACAAACCTAACACACAAGCCACCCTCCTGCCCAGGACCCTGTCAACACCAGCTGAAACATTTACGACAGCTCCTAATAGACTACAAATGTAAAGACTTGGGCTGGGTATAATTTGGGGCTTGCCAGTAGTAAAGACTGGTCTGACTTGTGCAACAAGTGCCTCATGTCTTATGTCTAAGCTTAAGTCACCCTTTGTTCTCTTCCTTCCCAAGACTGCAGTTGGTATCTGGCCTTTTCAACAGTCTATTCCTGTTTTTCTCCTTCCTCACTGCTGTCAAAGGGCAGCATTATGACCATTCCAAGCGGTCAGTCACCTATACATTTTGTCTTTAAGGAGATAGAAAGGCTCTGCTGATTGAAGTCAAGTCAGCCGCACAAACAGCTGCCCAGGGGGTGCGCGGAACAGATTTACATTCTCCCTGTTCAGTGACATAGAGCAAGCCTTGTTTCTGCAACACACCATAACCCAGCAGCAAAGAAACAACAAAGATAGAGCCTTCATGGAAAAAACCAGGAGGTTTTCTGCTACATGGAAATCATTTTAGTCTTCCAAATATTAAACTTCCTGGAACTCATACTGTGGCTAGATCTGATCCCGCTGTTGCATGTAATCTGTTTCATCTACAGCCCATGAGCATTACTCCCACACTCCCCTTGAAATCCATGACCTTTCCCAATACTAGTCCTAGCTTTTACAATTAATGACTTAATCAAATATGCTGCAAATCAGCTGCTGTGTTACATGTGAAGATCAGACACTTGATAGAAGCAGCACTGGCAGATAAAAAGCAGGAATACCTCAGGACTTTTACCCTCAACCTAATGCAAGTCAAGTCATCCTTTCCACACTGGCGCCTTCTCAGGTATTTATATGCAAATTTAGCTGAAAATGCCTCTTTTTCTTTGATCCCTTGTACCTTAAAAGTGTATTATATCTGCAGTCCCTAGAGGCTTTTGAAAACTGAAATATCTTTTCTCTACTCATACTTCTTTTAGCCATGACAGGCCACTAAACATACAAGCAGAGCAATCTTTCAGCAAGACCGAACACAAGAGTTCTCTGCACTAAATTTCCTCTTTGTTTTTCCAATGCCATACATCAGGATGACATATAAAAATAATTTTTTTCCCAGCAACATAGATCAAAAACATTTAAAAACATATCTGAAATGTTGACATCATTTCAGATGTAATTTCACATTTCCTCTATTGTAGACCTTCACTAGCAGTAGACTTTTAATGTTTCCACAGCACTAAGATTTGCAGTATCAATTTAAACACTAAAATGGTTCTAGTATTTCAGATTCTGACACAAGGCAGAACATATCACAGCAAGAGTTATGCTTCCCACATCAACAGACTTAAATAGAAGTAGTCAGATGCCACATGGCACTAATTGCAATAAGTCTGGCAATTAATCATTTTTATCTCAGCATTAGTCAAAGTTAATAGAGCAAACAATCATCATATTTTAAAATGCAGTGCCAATGATATGAAGTCTCTTCCCAGCTTAAAGCATCACCAAAACAACACTCATGCACCCTCTGGAAGGAGTTTTTGAATGGGGCTCTTCACTTTAGAGGAAGCTGTTTTGTTTCTTCTCCAGGGACAGAGAAGTTAAGTCCTCTACTTGCAGAAGTTGCACCTGTATTTGTATCATTTCACTGGCCAGAATAGAAAGGTTTGTTCCTCTACACAGAAAACCTTTGAATACTCATGTACACACAGTTCAACTCATCATTTAATTACACAGCCAATTTAACTGATTAAAACAGGAGGAAAAGAAGGGCTTGGTTTTGTAGTAGATGTTACTCTCAGTTAATAAGACTAAAAAGTTTCAAGCCAGCTCAGAAAAACACCAGCACTGACTCAAGTGGCAGGAGTAAAACTCTACCAGCATCATGGGGAAGAAACTCCCCTGGACCTGCCCAGTGACCACAAGTATTACTTAATGACTGACGCTATGTTCTTGCTCAAATAGGCTATGAAACCTTGTTGCTGCACCTCAAAGGAAGAGCAGTTACTGACAGTCCCAGGTTTTACTCACCAGCTGCACATACACTACCAGTCTTTGATTCTTCTGCCTTCTCTTGGAAGAGACATTATGAGGCACCCAGGGATGAGTCTATCCACAAAAGCATGAGAAAACCAGCCTTCAGGCACAGTCCACACTTCAACCTCAGTCTCCAGATGCTCTGCCTATCTGGGCATAGCCTTTGATGCAGGAGGAAGACCTCAGCAGTTATGTGGATGTTTTAAGCTCGGTTTCATCCCGATACACAACAGGAAAATAAAATCTTAAGTACTGCAGCTCTGTCAGGATAGAAAAGCATTTCTTGCTTTATTCCAGCAAAAGTTACACAAGTTATTACAGGCTCCTGCACAAGCTGCTCTGATCCAGCGCAGATCTGAGCTGTCCCTCCACCTACCACAGTGATACACTGAAGCAACCATCATGAATCACATAGTACTAGCTACAGAGGAGCTGCAAGGTCCTTATATTAAGATTGTAATTAAAGTTGAACATGTAAGTGTTTCTACAAAAAAGATACTGAGTTACATGCTACAGCTCTCCTCACCCTTGCTGAACAGCTTTCTTCGGTATCTCTGTCCCTGAGCTATTCATCTTTGAGCAGATAAACACTTTAACTGCAATAATAACCTAAATACAAATAGGATCCTCTAGGCAAATCCTATGAGAAGTCTGAATGGCACCAAGAAGCTCCTGTGACACTAAACCCACTCTTGGTGACTCTATGATAAGTTTGAGTAAGTCTGCAAAAAGAAATCAAGGGAGATTTAGGTACCTGCCTGCTTATAGCATCAGTCATGCCTCCACAGCACAAAGCAGAGTTGCTTTGAAAGATCACAATAATCAGCTACTTAAAGTATCTGTCCATCACTATTAAAAACTAAAATTAAATTTGGGAGAGGAAAAGGAAAAAAGACTGGAATCCCCTCTAAAAGTTTGAAATTATCTTAATATAAGCACTATATTGGTGGGATTTTGTATTTATGAAGTGGTTATAGGAAGGGCTGGAGGAACAAGAGACAGTCAAATGAAAGATAAACAAGTTCGTAGAGGGAAGAAAATACTGCTATCAGTTTCTTCATCCTTGCTCCAAGAAAAGGAAGTCAGTGACAGACAAGGAGGTTCTGTTGTTTCCAGTTTCACTGCCTGAGGACTGGTAAACAGAACAAAGTAAACAGCCACAGCATTTCCCATGCAAAACAGGAATTAGGGCCTTGCTGCCCTGTGCCATTCAGGTCCCAGCTTCAAGCTGAGGGAACATGCAGCAGAGGCTGTAATAAAGCCCAATGGCACACCCACCAAATGGAACTTGGGGTACATTCATGCTGGGATTCAGCAATACCAGCAAAAATCCATTCGCACCAGTGAAAACATTTATTAACATAAAGGATGCTGGGCTGCATCAACAAGGGCATCACCAGCAGAGATATAGATGTCATTGGCCCACGCTGCTCAGCACTTGTCACGCCACATCTGCAATACTATGTTCAGTTTTGGTCCCTGCTCTCCAAAAAAGCTGTGTATGGGCTGGAGAGTGTCCAGAGAAGGGCCACAAAGATGACCCAAGGGAAGCCACGTGAGGAAAGGCTGAGAGAGCTGGGTTTGTTCAGCCTGGAGAACAGATGGCTCAGGAGAGCCCTTATCACCATGTTCCAGTATTGAAAGGGTAGCTACAAAGAACACGGAGACTCCTTTTTAGAAGGAGTCAGGGGGGTGATGGGCACAAGTTATTTTGGGGAGAATCTGGCTGAACACAAAAGGAAATCTTTTCACACTGAGAACAATTGGCACAGGCCATGCTGAGATCCCATTATCACTGAGAGGCAAGGACCAAGCTGCAGTCACACAGGACCACAAAGCAAAAATAAAAGGCATTGTTTGAATATTTACTTCTAAAGGGTAACACAGGTTAATCAGAACAGAATTCTCCAGAGGTTTGTGATCTCTTACTTGAAGGAGATGTATATGAGATGTACCACTGGGTTCATTCCTTGGATACTCTGAAAGTGTTTTACAAATAACACGATTATTACTTTATTCTACTGTTGCACAAAACCAAGTACTTTAGTAATCAATGCATCAACAGCTATCATTAATACTTACTTTTTATTAAGTTAGAGTAGGATTACAGCAAGGTGCCTTAATGACACTCACAGAACTACCATCAAGTTTTCAGTCCTATCTCTCTCAAAATCAGAAGTTTATTTCCGTACTGGTGAACTATGAAGAGGTATGAGTACTCACTGCAATGGCCTCAGAAAGGTCTTGTTACAAGACAAACACAAAGTTAATTCTAGTCCAGGCCTTGTGCACAGGCATCAAGCAAAAACCCATTTATTCGTTAATGCTGAAGTCAATGATGTACTAAACCTACCAATGAAGATCCAGCCTTTCACCACACTATAGTGTTAAAAAAATCTCCCCAAAAACCTAAATCCACAACCTCAAAAAACCTGACCATTTGTCACAGACTCTCATATCTCATGAGAACATGCCCTGAAATGGCTAAAAAGTGGTTTTGAACTCAGTACACAGAAGGAAGTCTACTTCATCTACCCTGAACACTGATGCAATACTTCAGCAATACCTATTTCAAGTTATAAGGATTAGATCTAGAATAATACACAAAGCCTTTTATGGATGTCAGTCTCACTCAACCACCTATTTCATTCCAAACAGATCCCTTTCCAGTCTCTGAAAACCCTTTACAGAATCCAAATCCACAGTAGGAGTGAAGACTTGGTTGAGCCCATGGAGCTGCATCTGGGAAAACAAGCTCCCATAACCCAGTGAAAGCAGAGGAACTGCAGAACCCTCCCAAAGCACAGGCACAAGCTGTCCTCTCCAGCAGGGAGCAGGGGAACAGCACATCCGTACTCGGGGAACCACAAGTTGAGATTTAAACACAGATGCATCCACTGTCTGCTCTGTGTGTGTACACAAGCAGTAAGGATATTCAGCACTTTGGGAGGGTTCAAGTTCTCCTTTGTGCAGCCTGACAGATCTGGAGCAACAGGGCTGACTGGTTACCCAGACATCAAGGAACATCAGAACTCAACCCTTCACAAGAAGATAGCTTTGAGCTTGAACTACAACCAGCAGATAGAAAACTTATTGAACAAAGCATTTGGTACACATAAATCACCTTTAAATCCTCTCTCTTTGACTGTAGCCACAGTGGTCAGACAGGGAACCCTCCCATGAGGTGTAACAGTCATTCTAAAAATCAACTTCACAACCCAAAAATTAAACCCAAAATAACTTGGGAGGGGAAAAAAAACCTATCTTGGTTATGATTTTGGTTCCCTCTTACCTTACCAATGAAGACATTTCTTCAATATACATTAAAATCCCAGCTTACAGTTCTGATGTTACTATAAACAAAGCCAAAGGATCAGCTTGAAACAGGGAACTCTAATGCAGTAAACCAAGGCATTGCCTCTGCAAAAGTATTCCCAAAAGGTCTAACAATACGATGGGAAATGAAAAGGTTGTTGCTTTAGTTACAGCATTTTGAAAGGATTAAGAGTTATCACTCCAGTGGCTTCAAACTTGATGATAATCCAACAATGTTTCATCACCTCTTCCCTCTTTAGCAGAAGTACAGTTGTCCTCTGACACCACGTAAGTCTGAATGTGAGGGAAAATTACCAAATGCTTCTCATGGTTTAGAATATCTTCTGAAATAAGTTAATTTAACAGCAAACTTTTTGTCATGCAAGCAAGTTCTCAAAGGAATTTACAAACAATTCAGCCTACCTTAAAGCAGCAATTAGCCTCAAAGTTCTGCTGGTTTTCTCCTTCCCTACCTCACTTTCTTCCTTGGCACATTAAAATGCAAGGGGTGTAACTACTGAGCACTATAAAATTACTCACACATACTCTTTATTTACCAACACCTGCTGTTTTGGAAGAGAACATGAAACCTAAAAGTTGACAATAGGGACCAACAGTTCACATTATTGTTATAGTATGTGCTATGAAAATGTAGAAAAACAAGAGTATTAGAGGGTACTTTGTACCTGAGATACAGCAGACTGGTTAATCCCAGGGTGGCATTCAAGCCATCTCAGATGTGGTGTTGACAGGTTTCTCTGACAAATGAGTCAGATGCATGTCCTAGGGGAAGTTTTCTCCCTGATTAAAACACTGTCACAAACAGCCACTATTCATCAGGGGCTACTGAGCTGACATGGTGTTTCACTGAATCACAGGCTCCAACACAAACTAAGCCACATTTTTCTTCAGATAAAGGGACAGATCTTCGAGGAGTTTAAGTGAAGGCACAGGATGAACACATGGATTTGCACCGCAACTAATCAGGTTTTACTAAATCAAAACTCTTTGGTGGGAATGTAATGAAAGGCTACTATGGTTCTGAGTGCTCCATGTCTATTCAGATTCTGGGGATACAATCGAAGGCTGCAGTACACAGAGCTACAAAAGCCAGAGTTTCAGGGCCAACAGAAATACAGCCTGACCACTGCAACTTGTACCTTGACACACAACACACAGTCAGACCAATGATCTGTTTAATGCTTTCTGGCAATATAACCCTTTCCAAGACTAGAAAAACAGAAGAATGACAACTGACATGAAGTCATACCTAATGAAAAGGACACATGCAAACAGTATGAAAAGAGTATACAGAAACCCATAGGGAGGGAGGGAAGGGTGATGTGTTCTCTGGGGAATGGCATTTTAATAGGATGATGTACAAGACTGCCAGAATATAATTAGGTGACAAGTTAAAGCATCTTCATCAGTAAGGGGTAAGGGACTTAAAGTCAACAGAAATGGATTTTACAAGATACCTTCCATCATAAGTATTTTAATATGCAAAACTACAAATAACAACCCAAAAAGGAAATGAAATACATGAAAAAGTTATTGAGCTGCTCCAAGTTTTTACTACGTTGTTCTACAACTACCCCGTCAGATTTGAGTATCAACTTCCCCTCTGCCTTGCCTCTATTTTCATCCCTCCCGCCTGTACGTTAGATCAGCAACATTTTGTATCTCTTTGCACACACAAACAGTGCTGAAATGAACACAAAACTAAATAAATCTAAAACCTAAAGAAAAATTCATGGAAATTTCCCTTCTGTGAATACAGAGGCAAAAAACTGCACAGGCTGAGAAGGATGGAGAAGAAATAGAGCACACGAGGCTGTGCCAAAAGCTAGTGTAAAGGGGTCCACTGAACTGTAAGTAACTTTCTGAATGGCAAAAACACACCACCATATACAGGGAGAAAAACACAGCTATTCACCAAAGCTCACACAACTGAGACCTGTGGAAAAACACTTACCAGCATGAAAGGGATACAAATAAGGTGACTCTGAATTGGTTCCACCTTTTAGGCAGCTCAATTTAATTAATACAGATACTATACAAATAGGGAGCTCCCACATTTATAAGCTGCTGTGCTGGTCTGACTGCCAGGTACAATCTGCATCACCACTTCAGGGCAGGCAAGGAGAACTTTGGATTCTTGGACCTCAGAAGCAGCTCAGTGAAACTGGATTATCATTACTACACCCATATCACGAGTTCCCATATGATGTATTCATCATTAGCCATCAGTATTTTAAGTTCAAGCTTGTATGTTCATACAAATGGAATACCAAACACAGCCTTTCACATGGGACTAAAGGATTTAGACCAAGTTTTAATTGGAGAACTTTTCAGATTTGTCTTGGAATGAAGAAGAACAGTTTGGAAACAAACTCAGCTGCAGTTGTTTTAATTGCGGAAGAAAAAAAAAACATTCAAAATAAATGAAAGAGAACTGGAATAGTTTTCATGTTACAACAATTTTGTAACATCTTTGTATTAAATTATACTGAAATCTGAAGTTGATTTATAACTTTTTTTCCCATTTTTAATTGGAAATCACTGATTTCCCCCAATAATGAATCTATGTACTTAACTGATGAAAGCTGTGTGACAGATAAAAGGCAGGCAAAAATAAGTCGGCAAGGGGAAGCTCATACACAATACTGCAGAAAAGCTGCTTTAAATTAAAAAGGAATCAGAAATTGCCAAGAAGGGCAGTCAGTCAAACAAGGCCCAAACCAAATCACTATTAAACAATTCCACAGAAGCAGGAATGGTTTAAGATATGGCAAATAAATGTTGTGCCCTCCCTGTCCATCTGCACATCCCCCCCCCAAAAAACCACCTCACACTCCCATTAATCCTAATTCAATTCTATCTCCTACAAGCCTCCCATATCATGCCATTTCTGTGGCTACTGTGCAAGAGGGATAATTTGTTGAGTTTTCCTAACGGCAGCAATGACTTCAGTAGTTCTAACGCTTACCACTTAAAATTGCTTAAAAGAAATCTGCTGCCATACCAATAGACACTGTTTCAAAACCAGTTAGTGCAGATTGGTAGTTGGAAGTGTTAAGAAGGGGTTTTTGGACATGGACAGATAAATCCAGCAGTACATTAAGAAAGCAGAAAGAGAACTGTAGGAGAACATCATTCAGACATCCTATCCTGGATTTATAGCACCTGCTGAACAAGAAATTGCTCTGCTGCAAGCTGCTGCTCTGGGCTGTGCAGTAAACAGGACCATGCGAATTGCACCACCATCCACAAGAAGAAAAACAGAACTGATCACCTGGCTTGTGCTTCCATCACCTGCAGTTTAAGGGAACTCAGACTGGAAAGAACTCACACACCACCACACGTGCAGTGTGTAAGTGTGCCAGCACCTTTGGTGTAGCTGTAGTGGCTTGTGGTGGCTGGCTGCCAGACACCTCCCGAGCTGCTCTCACTCTCTCTACTCAACAGGACAGGGGGAGAAAGTAAGATGAGATGGGTTGAGCTAGACAGGGAAATCACTTACCAACCACCCTCATGAGCAAACCAGACTTGGCTCAGGGAAGTTAACTGAGAAGCAATGCCTCCTTCCCAAGCTCAGCTTCACTCCTTCAGTCCCAATTCTTCCATTTCCTCCCCACTCCGAGCAGCACAGGGGAATGGGGAATGTGGGTTTTGGTCAGTCTGTAACACTTTGTCTTTGCTGCTCCTTCCTCCTCACACTTTTCCCCTGCTCCAGCATGGGGTCCCTCCCACAGGATATAGTCCATCACAAACTGTTCCAGTGCCGGTCCTTCCCATGAGCTGTTGTTCCTGCCAGAAAACCTGCTCCTGTGTGGGCTGCTCTCCAGGAGCCACAGCTCCTGCCAGGAGCAGATATCCACAAGCTGTAGCTTCCTTCAGAGCACATCCTCCTGCTCCAGCATGGGGTCCACCCCAGGCTGCAGGTGGATATCTGCTACAGCATGGCCCTCCACAGCTTGCAGGTGGATATCTGGGTAACTCTGCCATGAAACTGGCACTTAATCTTGAGAGACAAAGCACAGACAAACACAAGTCGTGTCTGTCTTCAGTACATGAATGCATAATCTCTTGATCCTCTTTCTGCCCCTGAAATATCAACTGTACTAGAATTTCAACTTAGTCCTAAAAAGACTCATGAAGATATTCTGTCCAATGTCAAGATCATAAATCTGGGGTAAAAGACTATTGATGTTCCATGCAATTCTATAAATGGCACTGTAGTTTAGATTGGAAGAGCAAATCTCCAGATCATCTCCATTTACTGTTCTTCAGTTTGTGCTGGGAAGCAACATGGAAGTATGCAAAACTGGATTCTTTCCATGTTCAACTATCTGCGAGAGCACTCCTAAGTTATGTCCTGCCCAAAGAATAAGGCTGAGGTTTGATCTAGCCTGGAAAAACAACTTGCTGAAACACAGAGGGATGTTGGACCCTCAGTTTTCCACTCTGGATCTGTCCCTACAGTGCCATGCTACTTGCTAACACAGACACAGTCTGGAGGCTGCTGTTAAATACACAGCACGGGCCGAGCACAACTAGTCATCCTTTGATTTGCCTGAGCATATTTATTCATTTTTCCCTTCAGAGCCCATGTGCACTATTTATAGAAAGGCTTTACGTTCTTATTAGTTACCAGACAATGATTTTTAATGCATGTTCCATCACTACAAATACTCTTCTGTGAAGCTTTCTACATTATGTAAACCAGGCAATTATCACTGCACGGTTTAGAAGGTCATTCCAACGCCTATAAAATAAATAGCAATGGGAACTGGAGTCTGTGTAGCTTTTTTGCTTTGCAGCTACAGATTCAGCAAGCTCCCAACTAGCATTCATGCCATGTAGTTTAGAACCTAACAAGGGTACTAATTCATAGCATAGAATTGACAGAAACATTTTTATTGATCTATGTATCTTTGCTATGTGTAACCCACGCTCCACATAACATGCTGAGTGATGAGACACGGTGGCTCCAGGACTCAGTGCAGCTGCAGCACAGAGGAGAGGTTTTTCAACCCATGTTAAAGTCTTTTCAATGTACAGCTGTCATCAGAAAAAGGAAAGGATTAGTCAGGTTTCTTTTCTTTTTAGAAGGAGAAAAATGAGGACGCAGAGCAACGGTGCAGCCATTTATCCATCACCCAGCAAAGTGCAATGCCTGACATCAGCAGTATAGCACACACTGGAGAGCCTCGGAAGCATCTCAAAATGACCCAACACTTGAAAATGGTGAAGAATTGTTACACTAATAAAAATATTTCTCTATGAAAGATCACAGCATATTCATCTTACCAAAGGCCCTTCGTTAGTACAAACAGTATTTCCTTTTCTGCCAGAAAGAAGAAGTCTCAGATTAAGGCAACTTCTCACATTCCTGTGGAGACCCAGGAACTGTACTATAACCGTTTCCTCCAGACTACGGCTATTTCCCACTCAAAAAATACGTTTAACAACTAAAGCTACACTTCTAACGGTGACAGAATCAGTGAACCAGAATCATTAAAAACACAATTCTGAAGAACGTATTTCTAAAAACAAGCCTGAAACTTAGCCTTAACCTCTGGAAAATAGTGACAAAAGGGAGATGAAGTAGCATGGAAAAGAGTGCCCTAGCACATAGTGTAGATGCAGACATGGGGAAACTTGCCTGTTCACACTCAGGTTCTCCCTCCTCCCCTCAATGCTTACATATTAATCTTGCCTGGTTCTTTATGTAAATCTCAAAAGAAAAATGTGTCTCATCTAAAACCAAGGGGAAAAAAACATTTCGCCCTTCAATTTCCAAGGAAAAAATATATGCCAGTCAATAAATGAAGAAAGCTTTGTGCAGTGTAATGAACCCATAGCTTATAGGCCTCTGCCACTTCATTTTGGAGAAGTAAAACAGAAAGATTATATTTTGAACACTTCACATTCAGATGTAACCACTGCCTGCACTGATGCAAATAGAGGAATGCACAGACATCACTTATACCTCTATTACTGAATGCTGAGAAAGAAAAATATTTCATACTTTTATATAAAATATATATATATACACTTTTATATTCTGAAATATAAACCTATTTTAAAATGAAGCATTAAAACAAAAGGAAATCAAGAGATTTCCTACAATTCCAGCTAGATTTCATTAATATCTGCACTATACTGTCACGTGGACTAAAGACCACACGAAAAAACCCACAACGCACCCCCAAAAAACCTACACCAGGGAAGGGAGGGAGAAGTATCAAGCACTCCACACAGCTTTCACTCCCCAAGGACAAGTGGTTTCAACCTCTTGCATTGAGATTGTACCTGGCTTAAAAGCTACAACCCCCTCAAGGTCTTCAGAACACCCCAAGACTAAAGGCACAATTAAGTCCTTTATGACTCTTCAAATAACTCTTGTAGATTTACTGCTCAGACTGCAAATTCCACATTAAGTATGCACTCAAGCTACTTCCAAGTGGCAGCAGGAAAACACCTGCAATCCAGCAGCGGTTCTGCAGTAGTATCTGCCAAACAAGAGCATTAGAAGTCTACAGGCTGAATATCAATGAGCTTCTCCATATGGGCAGAAGCTGCTCACAAGAACTGCGGTCAGTGAGCCGGGATATGTTTTACAGCAGAGCCCATGTGTGCACACAGAGCACTGATAGCTAGCAGGTTCCAAGATTCATATCACACTCATCATCACCGTGGCCTGCAGTGAAGAGTTAAGTGACCATAAAATCTGATTCAGGTGTCTCCTTCTGGAAAGGAGTGAGTGCAATCCAGTGTCTTCATGGCTATTTTATTTATGTTGTCAGGTAATAATGCTGCAGACAGTAACAGCAGGAAAAACAGACCTACATTACCCAGGACATGATGCAGATGCTAGCAGGGTTAGTTCCTTGAGGAAATCATTCCCACCAAGGAGCTGCCCCCTCCAGGTACAGCTAGAAAATGCTTCGTTAGCTGCTTTATTAGCAGAGACAGCAGCAGTCTTGGGCATCTGTGTACTTATTTTCTCATTTCCACCAAGAATTTAATTAACTGGCATTAAGTTTTCCGTTTGATCTGGAAAGTCAGTTCAAATCAACATTTTTATGGAGAGTTTAATATGAATGCTGACAGATAATTCCTTTTAGAAGATGTAGCAATAGGACAAGGGGAAGTGGGTTTACTTAAACAGGGGAAGTTTAGGTTAGATATAAGGAAGAAGTTCCTTACTGTAAGGGTGGTGAGGCACTGGAATGGGTTGCCCAGGGAAGCTGTGAATGCTTCATCCCTGGCGGTGTTCAAGGCCAGGCTGGACAGAGCCCTGGGTGACATGGTCTAGGGTAAGGTGTCCCTGTCAATGGCAGGGGGTTGAAACTGTATGATTTCAAGGTCCTTTCCAACCCAGTCCATTCTGTGATTCTACGATGCTTGGGCTTGCAGCAAGAAGGACAGAACAGGGGAACCTATTCCACTGAGAAACCAAGATTTTTATTTGCTGTTAGACACAATCAGCTAAGAAAAGAAATGGCTATGTTATCCGATTTGAGAAGTGTGGATGTTTTGCAGCTATACCAAAAGATCTAGAAGCTCACCAGGACATAAAATACTATGGACAGGCCAGGTAAGATGTCCAGGAAATGTGTGAACTGTCAATGTACACCAAAACACCATTCATCCACCCAACTGCTATAGTTCTCTGTTGTACAACATGCCCAGCTGAGCCCCTGTCACTTTGAAATATTCACCACATTTTAAGTTATTAAAAATGGGCAAATTTATTGCCTATCTCTGCCCTGTTGCTTGTTCCTATCCACAGCAATTTAACAAACAAAACTGTCACCTTCTTAAGCTGTAAATGTATCAAATAAATTCTGTGCAAACTTCACAACCAATAAACATGGGTGCTAGCATTCATTTTTACCATTAGAGTCCAAATTTCATAAGCATGAGGATAAAATACTGGAAATCAAACAATTTTAGTAAGAAAAAAAAAGATTAAATGAAGGCAAAAAAAAGAAGTTGTACACCTCTGAAAACAGCACATGCACAATTGCCATGATCTTACCAAAATCAAGGTCAGAAAAATATGTTCACCTGAACTATGAAAATGCAAGACAGAGAATGAGGCTTGTTCTTCTGGATCCTTCAGGCAGAGCTTCCCAGCCTGTTGGCACATCTCCAAATCCAAAACTAAAATGTCTGGGTGTTTATTCACATCACAACAAAAGTACGAGAGCAGCTACATAAGGAAATGTACAAGACATGGGAGCCTTTTGCCATTTTCAGATCCAGGCTCAAGGTCTTGTGTCTATTCCAAACATACTGGACAAGTGCCTTGGGCAGAACAGAATCCTTGTCTGGGCTGCAGTATCACTGAAACCAGAAACCCATATCCATTCCCCTTACCAGCTCAAAACTGTGTAACCCATTAACCTTCTGAAACTTTAAGCAAACACTTGCATGAATCCCTGACTCCCCACACACAGCTGTGCTCTTGCTTTCCAGAAAGCCAATAAAGCCACCTTGGTTTCAGTTGCTCTTTCCATCCAGCTGGCAGGCTCCCTCTGCTGCGGTAAGCCCATGCAAGTCCTGCAGCTCCAGGCCAGCAACAGTCCCAAGGGATACACAAACTAAGTCCAGATGGATTTAACAGCACACACCTGCATACTGCAACAGGTAAAGATTAAACTGATCCTCAACACCACAAGTCTTAAAAACAGGTTTAATACAAGGCTTTGGCTCTCTTGTTTCTCCTTAGCTGGTAGCTAGGAGCAGACCAATGAATTTGAGTTGTACAAAGCTCTGAAGGCCACACGGGGCATCCCACTGCCCACAGGACTGAGAACCACAAGATATGGGTTGATTCTACAGGGACTGCAGTGACAGAACAGGGGGTAATGGGTTTAAACTAAAACAGGGGAAGTTCTTTACTGTGAAGGTAGTGAGGCACTGGAACAGGTTGCCCAAAGAAGTGCTAAATGCTCCACCCCTGGCAGCATTCGAGGCCAGGCTGGACAGAGCCTTGGGTGACATGGCCTTGTGTGAAGCATCTCTACCCATAGCAGGCAGGTAGAACGAGATGATCTTAGGGGTCCTTTGCAACCCAAACCATTCTATGATTCTATTCTATGATTCTCTGTCCTATTACTATAAGAGGATAAATAGCAAAATGCAGCCATATATCATCAGTCTTTTTAGCTTGCACATTGCTTGCTTCCATTTTTTACTATGTTGTGTCAATAAAAATTATACAGAGCTGTACTTCTACTGGAGATTTTTAACCCTAAATGAAGAGAGGCTTGTTTAGACTCTTGCAATATCAGTGAAACCAGTCCAGGCTTTGCAGCTCACTACTGCTTTACATTTGACCGTCCTTGGATGGATTGTAATTAACTGCAGCAGTCAGCAATTCCAGCAAGTGAACCTAGAGAAAAGGAGAGCCAAAACACCAGAAAACCCCCAACTTATCCACAGCTCATTTCCAGTACTTTAAATGTGTCATTTTACCTACAGGACAAGAATTGTGAACTCAGTAGCTACATACAAATACACACACCCCCCTAAGGAAACAAGAGGAATGTTTCTTGAAGCTTTGGAACCACCACAACACACACACACATACAGAGCAAGTCAGCTCAGCTTCATTGATACCAGCATAGCTGTGCTGATTTCTACCAAACTGAATTTTAGTCCCATCTAGCAGAAACATCACTGAGAACCTGTTGTGGTTTTCCCCATTACGTTACTGCACTGTTCTTTACTCCTCATTCTTTTTCAAACCTACTTTTTAATGGGAATATTTTAAATAGTTATGTTACCATATTAGTTAAGTTACCATATTTTGCATACCTACAAATAAGAAACCTAAAGTTGTATTTCAGGATTATTGAGAGTATTACAATTGACAGTTCATGGGTTTAGGGTCCCACCCCCCAAAAATACCCCTAACACATACTGGAATAACAAATTACGGTATGAAGCTGGAGATCAGTTGTCTTTGCTGTGTTTTCCTTCTTGTAAATCAGCTAATTTCAGCTGACCAACATTACTGCACACAAAAAGAACAAGTAGTACTTCATTTTTCTGTAGCTCTTCTATAGGTAAATCAAATTCAAGCTGTCTGTATTCATTCTGCTAAGCCATAGATGAATTCCCAAGATACAACACCTAAGTACTTTGTTAAATGACAATGCTACCTACCTAATAATCAAAGACCAAATAAGCAGACACTGAAGTCAGTCTTTAACAGCTACATATGGCTGAGCAGCACTGTGACCTTTCCTAATGACTGCATCTGGCATCACACAAGTGAGAAGAATGAAATATTTAAAGCATTTTTTATTTTTTTAAAAAACAAACTAAAAGGGCAATGAATTGTCAGGATGAGAAATGCAATAGAAAAGCCATAATGTACATGTATCCCATGAAAGTTATTATTCTTCAAAGTGACAGACAGTGAATGCCAGCCACAGAAATAGAGTTTTAGTGAAAAAATCCTCTAGATGAGTGAGTCACTGTGTGTCCAGTTGTCCAGTGATCCAACTGTATCATTACTTGCTTGTGTTTATATCACCATCAGATAGAAGTCTTCATATTCTTGCAGGAGCAAGCCCCCATTTTACACCAGCATGGGCCAGTATCACAAGCAAAGGCTTCCATGTATCTACTCACATCCCATTGCTGGTTGTTCATCTGAGCTGGCATGTGAACCTGCATCAGCAACTGTATTACTTAAACTGATCAAAAGTAGCTCAACAGGAAAGAAAAAAGCACAGTTAAATTTGGATCAGCTTCCCAATTCAAATTACTGTATGGCTGTACTGTGATTGTGAAGCTCTATAGGGATTTGAGTCGGGATGAGGAGACAAAGTGAGCAGCAGAAGCAGGGCAGGAGTGAATCTTTGAGACGAGTCACTTCTGCTCCATTAATAATCTGTGAAACCACATCCAACAGGCCTAACTAATACAGAAATAATGGTATCAGTAGAGCCTGTTGAAATACACTTAAATTTGGTCACAGTGGTGAATAATGAATTGAAGCCATGTATAAGCTGCAGAATACAGTAAGTTATCTTGGCTGCCAGGGGCAGAATTCCACAAGAAAATATATTTAACTCCCTGCTGTCAGAGTTCATCCACATTCTGGCCTTATCTTCTCCACTGCCCACTTAACCTCTAAAAACCAGAGTAATTCAAGACACGTAGACATGTCTAGAAAACCTTTACTGCTACCCAGCACTTCTCACTTAAAATACCCAACCTGGATTATGGTGGTATTCCTTCAACAACAAAATGCCCATGGCTACCCAACTTTCACTCATATTCACATGACCTGTAGTAACACTGGCTGTAGGGTTGAACTGCTATAGTCAACAGTCTGTCTTCAAGCAAGATGTCACACTAGATTATCATAATCTCACCTACCTTTTAAATATAGTAACTTTCCACATCAGCCTTTCTAGGTGCACTTGAATGAGAAGACTTATTTTCTACCTCCATCTAGATACAGTTCAAGGAAGCTAAAGTTTTTCTTGGAGTTCTTTCAACTTAAAATACCATTAAATAATGTTTTTGTCAATCAGAAGACACCACAAGGTAGGAGAGGTGATTGTATTTGAAAGAAAAGATTGAGGAAAGCTCTGTGTATAATGAAATCACGTGAATATGGATTGAAGGAAGAATCACAAAAGATACACATTGGGCTATGATAGACACAAGTTTGCAAAACTGGGCCAGCCTTAGCACAAATGAGATGCTGGTCAATGATGATCCCAGGATCTTGTCCCAGGAATTCCTCAAGAACTTCCCAAGCTTTAGGCTGCATGCTCCATTAAATCAGTTTGTGGAACCTGACTTGAAAACAAACTGCAATGACATATAGCTCTGCTCTCACAAGAGTCCAGGGCAAAAAAATCAAGAAGTCCTAAGATTTTGATTTTAAATAGACATTTCTTACACAGTGTTCATCGTATGTAGAAGTGGGGCAATTCTAAAGGAGTGAAACAAATTCCTATAAGCAGAAACTGAAAAGTGAAACAATAAAAATTAGAAAGAGGAAAAAATGGGTTCTCACATATATAAAACAAAAGTCACTTCAGAATAAAATACTAAATTAAAAAATTATAACCTAAGAAATAGAAAGGAAAAGGCATGTAATTTAAAAAGAAATTAAAGAAGAAATTCAGGTAAGCCTGAAACCTCCCAGAAGAAGAAAAATTCTCAGATAACAAACAGAAAAATCAAGAGACTGTGAAAGGAATTTCCGCTGTCTCACCAGTTGTCTTGAGGGAATGCATTTGATTGTATCTTTCCTATCAGCAAAGGTAACCAGCAAATACCATGACTACTTGATGTCAGACCTTTATTTTCTCTGTCTTGCAATGAATCAACTTAGTTCATTCCAAAAGAAATAAACCAAAACCAGAAAGCAGATTTCTTGCCAAGTCTAAGTCTGAAGTATAAGGTTCTACCATGGTACCACCTCCAAGTGAACCCAAGTGTGAGCTATTACTGGCACACTTAAACATGATTATCCTTATCTGGCCCAACATTTACACACTCCATAGGCCCACATTTCCAGAATGAAAGTTATATTTGAAACTGAGATATCCATAAGCGTTGTCTGAAAGCTCAAAGGCTGTGATAAGATATACCACCTAAAGAAATACAGGAGATCCCTGATGAGCGTTACCTTTGGGTTACAACCCAAATACTGCAGTGACCAAACACGTGTCTCTTCTTGCAATCCCTAAAAAAAAAAAAAAAAAAAAAAAAATCAAAGTTTTCTCCCATATTTCTCTCTCACACTAAAATACTGTATGGCTTTTATAATTCAATGATTTTAATTTGGTTGTCCCATCTGCTATAAGTATTTTAATACAACATCTCTTTTTTATATCCTAACATCAACGTGATGTTGCCAACTAAGCTCTGCTGTGGCCACGTGTGAAAGGAAGGAGGGAGGAAACATGAATATTTCTTTCTTATTTTCAACAACTTGGATTTCAAGCAGGATTTTAGTGGTGGGAAAAAAAGAAAATAATTAATAAATTTGTACTCTACATGGATTTCTCTAGAAGCAACATTTGAATTATTTTTCTTGACATTCAGAAAGATTTCAGATCTTGTGGAATGTTTAGTTTGGACTTAGAATGCTTACCAAGAGAATTTTATACTGGCATGATTTAAGGCTTCATCCAAAGACAGACTTTCCATTTTATAAATTAAGAAATACAAGTCCTATGAAATCAAAAAACAGCATCCTCTTCAAAATGTCTTTACAACTTCATGTTCACCTTCAAACGTACAGAGCAAGTGTTACCCCTTTAACAATAAATGGCTGAGAAGCACTTTTTTCCTTTGTCCTGGGTTCAGCAGCAGCAGTCAGTTTTTCTCCTTCTTAGTAGCTGTTGCAGCACTATGTTTTTGACTTTCGGCCTGGGAACAGAGCTGATAACACCGATGTTTGGTCTGACCAAGGACTTTGTGAGTCTCATGCTCTGCCAGGGAGGAGGAGAAGACGGAAGGAAGCAGGGACAGGACACCCGACCCAAACTAGCCAAAGAGGTATTCCATACCACAGCATGTCATGCCCAGGATGTAGAACGGAGAGTGCCCGGAAGGGCTGGAACGCTGCGGGGTGGGGGGCGAGGTACCGGTCGGTGAGCAGTTGTATTCTCTTCTCTTGTTATTTCCTTTATCATTATTATTGGTGGTAGCAGTAGTGATTTGTGTTATACCTTAGTTATTAAACTGTTCTTATCTCAACCCGTGGGAGTTGCATTCTTTCGATTCTCCTCCCCGTCCCTCCAGGAGCGGAGGGAAGAAAGGTTGGGGGGGAAGCAGACTGCGTGGTTCTAATTTACGGCCTGGGCTTAAACCACAACATCCTTTAACTGACATTACCTACATGTGATAAGGGTGTGGGTTTTCCCAACACCAAAACATGTACAAGACATGAAATATGCAGTTGATACATGAGCCTTGGGCAACATTGCCTTAGGGTGAGGTGTCCCTGCCCATGGCAGGGGGTTGGAACTGGATGATCTTAAGGTCCTTTCCAACCTAAACCATTCTGTGATTCTATGATTATACTACTTTGCAACAGTTGTCTCCCAAGTGCAAGTTAGGCCCCGACTGCAAGGACCCTTCTGCAAGTATCTGCTCTGTTATCTTCAGTTTCATGAGTTCCTATTTTCCATGACAAGAGATTTTACAGACACTTCTCACCTGTGTTGAAAACAATGAACTTCAGCCTTCCATGCAATAAATTAGATTCCAATGATGAGCACTCTTTTTGAAGGGGGATAAGAGGATTCACCCCAGGAGTGGGATTAAAAACATTTTCCATCTCCCAACACTAATTTGAAAGCACATTTGTAAACACTTCACACATCATCCCTCGTGTCTTAGTGAATTCATCTCACATTCACACTGGGCTTCCTAGCAACTCTTCCTTTACTAATACATTTTTCCATTTACTGAAAACAATAACGAGAATGAGTCATTCCTGCAGAATACAGCCCCTCACATACACCAGATGCAACTAAAGCCTACTCAGATCACTGTATTTATCACACAAGTCTGTCAGCATTTTGCATCTTTTGTCAATGTTTTCGTCAGGATGTTGGAATTATTTTCTTTTTAATGTTAAGATCTTAATATTGCTTGTCAAAATGTACTACCAAGTTCTGTTAAAGCTAACATCTAAATAGTTCAGTTACTAGCAGCTTGAGAATACCAGCCAAACAGTGACCCAGAATTACTGTCTTTTAACAAGGGAGTAAAACAAACTGACAGAAAAAAGCTCACAGCTTTAGAACTGAGAAAATCAGCATTTCCTTATGTTCTTCAAGGCTTCCCCTTCCAATTCCACTGAATCTGTTTCAGCAAACAGTTGCTTGTTGTTGTTTTTTGGTGTTATCTCTTTAAACCAGTTCTTACACTACTTCTATAAACATCAAGCCTGACTAGCTTGCTATGTGCACAACAGGCAAGGAGAGCTCCTATCCCCTTTGTTCTCCTCCGATACAGTGGAGTATAAGTACACAAACCAAAAATGAACAGTGAGCAGAGAACCGGAGCAATTCACTCTGATGAAATTATGCAGCTGTTGGGTGGGATGTTCAACCAATCCCTGCAAAAATCGAAGGAGTAGTTAGGAAGTTTGGCTTTATGAAATGCCTTTTTGCTTTCCAGAGTAAGAGGATAACAGCAGAGCCCAGTTCTACCTTTACTCATTTTGTTTTCTTACAGAGGTGTTCCATGAGCTAACTCATTAGAATTACAGCACCCTGATGTTATTAGATGAGTGATTTCAAATAAAAGGCACTTGCCTATAGCCACACATTACGTGTAAGGGCAGAACAGAACAATGACATAGTAACAGGCATCCTAAATTATTCATGATCTATTCAATACAAAAATCAAGTGGTCCTGGAAAATTAATTCCAGTAAGAAAGGAATGACATTTTTCAGACATCTCTACAAATTATTTACTTTTTCTACAAAGCATATATTCAGCAGTCGCAAAGAATTAAGATGTAAAAGTAAAGATAAGAAGTGTTTTATCAGTTCCTAGTAAGTATGCCAATATCACAAAGGGCGGCCCTACTTCAGCGAAGCAAAACTAACAAGCATTCAACACACTGAGGAAAACAAGAAACACATTTAACATCAATTCATTTCAAACAAGAATTGAGCATTTCAAGTCATGTTTTGTACACTTGCAAGAGCCATTTAGGATTTTGAAGTTAGTTGTAATCTAGAAATAATCTAATTGTAAAACCTAAACAGCAGCGCAGCTGTGGACTTTCAGTCTCTCTCATTTCCATAAGCACTAAAGCAGCCTATTTTTGCTCTTATTCTCATTTAGAGCATTAAGACTCTTAAAAAAACACTATTTCGATGGGATTACACAGAATGCAGTTGCTATTTTCACAGCCTGAGCTATCTGGGCAAGAAAAACGTTTTTACCACAGAGAAATAAGGAAAAGATCTTTACACCATGAGCAGCAGTTCCAAATACTGACATTTATCATGCTGAAGATGGAGTTTATGTCATCAGGATTCGCTTTGGGAAAGCTGCAGTTGCAAAACAATAATCATTAGGTTTAATATAGTTCAAAGCCACATGATGGCAGCTGTACATGCCACAAAAAAAAACATTTGTAAGTTTCAAGCACACAATTTAACTACAACCAAACTCCAAGATATTTCTGATTTACAGCAAATGACTCGGAACACTGACTACATTCCGGTGCTGCTCTTACCTCTCTTAGCAGCATCTGTTCTCCGTCTTGCTGGCGACACCAGATCCTTTACAATCTGTAGCACTTGAATCATTGCTCATTAGCAAGATCAACAAGATTAGATGCTCTTCTAAAATTCCAACAGGTTTCATTACTACATGTGATTATATGGCTGTCTTCAGGATGCTCAAGCAAAACTGATGCAGGAACAACTCACCTACCTTCACAGAAAGATTTCTGCCTGATGACTGTACAGGCTGGGGTGACGGATTTAAAGTGACTTCAGCAGAAGGAGACAAAAAAACCGCAAGCAGTCCTAAATGTATTTCTACAGAACATTTTAAAATTACTTACTGCAGAGAATGCATACCAATTCCTCTAAATAAAGTTTACAGGAAACATTCGCACCACAAAGTAACTAAAGAAAACACCACTGAAAATTAACGTGGATAGATGCAACATTCTCCTCTCAGCTCAGCAGCCGTGTCTGCATCCTCTAAAAGTCTGTCTCAAGTCCTGAAATTCCACGGAATGCTTTAAGAAGAGCTATCAGTGCAGTGTAGAGCCAGCATCAGACCTGCTCACAGAATTAAAGTTCAATCTAAACTCCATCAGACACAAGGAAACACCTGAGAAAGAATCATTCATCTCCTTTTCTCTCTCCTTGAATGCACATCTCTGACACCCTCCTATGTGAACAGAATTCTTGCACACCAGGAGGCACGCTGGAAATCCTGGGAGTATTTCAGGCGTTCTTCTCTCTCCCACCAGCAGAGGCCCAGAGAACTATTTCAGCTAAATTGCTATCACTGCTTCTGTTAGGTAATTTTAAGCAGACAAATTGCAGTACGTGCCCCACACCATTTTTAACACCATTTGGAAAACGTACAAAGGCACTTCAGAAGTACCTTCTGTCACAGCCTCTACAGAGCTAACAAACAAAAACCTTGAGAAATCATGCTTTATAGGCTGAAGTCAAATAATCATCAGCCCTGAAGAGGCTTTGTGAACACTTCAGGAGACCAAATTCCTTCACAGCCTTGTGAGGCTTTACCCAAACAAAGACACGATTTAGGAAGCCAACTACCATAACATTGAAACAAACCACAGGCCACCATCAAGGCACAGCAGGACATATTCTCTGGCCTTTAGACCTTCTGTTCCCATTGCTTAAGTTTTATAGGGTAGAGAGAAGAGGTCATCTCTTTCCATTTCTAGCTGCTGATCACAAGCTTTTCAGATTTTACGTTTACTGGTCTATTTATCCACATGTACGTCAGTCTCTTGAAACACAAAGAGCACAAGCACCACAAACTCTTTCTATTTTGTCGGTCTCATTTACAACCTGCCCGTTAATCCATCGCTGTCAGAAGAACTAACCAGCCCAAAGTACTTGGTTTGGCAAAATAAAGACAAGTTAAAATTATTCTCTCTGAATACTGATTTCTTCTCCCACCTTGCAAATATTCAGGTGTCCAATAGGAATATTCTCAATAGGAAGCCTGTGGACAACTGTGCAACTGTAACTTACCTCTTCCTGAAAAAGATTCTTTAAACCATTACAAACAGAAGTCTCCACTTCCTATATGAAGAATTATTTCTAACTCCTGCACCTACACTTAAATTCCAGGTTTCAAACAAATGTCCTTGCATGTAAAGAGGTAAGGAAAGGCAAACGCAGGGACTGTGAGAATAAAGACCCTAGGCCCACTGTAGGAGAGGATCTGGTTCGAGACCATCTTAAAAACCTAAACGTACACAAGTCCATGGGACCTGACGAAATCCATCCGCGGGTCCTGAAGGAGCTGGCAAATGAAGTTGTTAAGCCACTGGCCATCATATTTGAAAAATCATGGCAGTCAGGTGAAGTTCCCGATGACTGGAAAAAGGGAAATATAAACCCCATTTTCAAGAAGGGGAAAATGGATGACCCAGGGAATTACAGACCAGTCAGTCTCACCTCTGTGCCTGGCAAACTCTTGGAGCAGATTCTCCTGGCAGGCATGCTAAGGCACATGAAAAACAAGGAGGTGCTTGGTGACAGCCAGCATGGCTTCACTAAGGGGAGATCCTGCCTGACCAATTTGGTGGCCTTCTATGATGGGGCTACAGACCTGATGGACAGGGGCAGAGCAGTTGACATCATCTACCTGGACTTGTGCAAAGTGTTCGACACTGTCCCATATGACATCCTTGTCTCTGAATTGGAGAGACATCAATTTGATGGGTGGATCACTCGGTGGATAAAGAACTGGCTGGATGGCCGCACGCAAAGAGTTGTGGTCAATGGCTCCATGTCTGGCTGGAGACCGGTAACGAGTGGTGTCCCTCAGGGATCGGTGTTGGGACCGGTCTCGTTCAACATCTTTGTCGGTGACATGGACAGTGGGATTGAGTGCGCCCTCAGCAAGTTTGCCGATGACACCAAGCTGTGTGGTTCGGTTGATACGCCGGAGGGAAGGGATGCCATCCAGAGGGACCTTGACACGCTTGTGAGGTGGGCTGATGCCAACCTGATGAAGTTCAACCATGCCAAGTGCAAGGTCCTACACCTGGGTCGGAGCAATCCCAGGCACAGCTACAGGTTGGGCAGAGAAGAGATTCAGAGCAGCCCTGCAGAGAAGGACTTGGCAGTGTTGGTCCATGAGAAAATGAACATGAGCCGGCTGCAGTGTGCGCTCGCAGAAAGCCAACCGTATCCCGGGCTGCATCAAGAGGAGCGTGACCAGCAGGTCAAAGGAGGTGATCCTGCCCCTCTATTCTGCTCTCGTGAGGGGCCAGAGGGTAGGTTTAGATTAGATATTAGGAAGAAATTCTTCCCTGTGAGAGTGGCAAGGCTCTGGCACAGGGTGCCCAGAGAAGCTGTGGCTGCCCGATCCCTGGCAGTGTTCAAAGCCAGGCTGGATGGGGCTTGGAGCAAGCTGCTCTAGTGGAAGGTCTCCCTGTCTGTAGCAGGGGGTTGGAACTGGATGAGCTTTAAGGTCCCTTCCAACCCAAACCAGTCTGGGATTCTATGAAACAAAACACACTAACTGGCTAAATCATGTAACTTCATCTGTTACTCGGTTACCTGGTTATAGTTCACTTTTATCTTTGAATCATGACACCCAGCTGACATTGCCACACAATCTGTTACAACTGCCATCTCTCAGACCACATCCTACAAAACTTGAACTGTGGGCAAGAATATTTACCAGGCAAAAAGTTCACAGCAATTCTGACACAGACACGCAAGGTAAACCAAAAGGAAACCACATCATAAATGCAGTGTGACAATTTAAGTAGCTTCTGTTTGAAGGGAAAAGCAGTGTTACATGTTCAGTATCACCTGAATTCCTGCTAAGCGTTTTTAGTTTTCTAAGCAAGATGTGCTTGATAATGTTCTTGCAGTTTGCTTTTCTCCCTTAACTTCAAAACTGTAAGGAATACAGCAGTCATGCACACATCACCAACCTGATGTAATTTGTCAGTGTGATAAGGAGCACTTAACCACAATGGGAATTTATGGATCACTGTGTGCAACCCTTGACCTCTCCTAACCATCAGAGAAAGAATGACCTGCATCTGATTAGTCAGCTATCATCACTCAAAATAAAAGTGCTTCCATTAACATAATTATAATTAACTGGCTTTTGAAAACATTCTTTTTCATGAAGCATATTGCCAGGAGGTAACATTTACAGCAGCAAAGATGCTGCAGAAGGATGGCTCAGTGGGTATTTGTCAAATGACACTTGGAGGAAAAAACACAATTTAGAATTTCAGTTTGAGAAAAACTTCCTATTTTCTCCTTCACACTCTTCTATTAATCTGTAATGGTTGTATATTCATGACATTCCGGCTAAGCCTTTTAAGAACCATCAAGAGCCCTCAGGGTAATGCCAAGCAGCACTGCAGCTACCCAAAAAAAAGAGCTCCTGCTTCTTGTGCCCTCACTTACAGAAAGCAAGATGTACAAGCTACTAATAAAATAAGAAAACCCACACTGAAGTGGCTTGTGGGCATTCATTCATATGAACAGCAGGCCTGCGCACATTCCATTTGAGATGCATAGTTACTGTGATTGTTCTTTTTCCATCTCCCATCAACCTGAACTGTCCAGCTGCCCACAGGTGATTCCACCACATCTCTGCAGAATCCTGTGCAGATCCGTCTTCAGAATCCTACTTTACACTCCTCAGAGGCAGGAATATTTATAGCCTTTTCCCTACCTGCTCAACTCTAACCACAGTTAAGAGACCAAACTTTCAGGCCTGGCACACCAAAGAAACTGACAACCCAGAGCACAGTGGCCCATAAGGGACCAGCCCAAGATCCAGTTCTGTTCCTATCTGTTTGGATGGAAGTGGGATCAAGCTTCAAGTCTTGCTGCAACCATCTATAAAGCAAATAAATACACACACAAAACATTCCTCCTGGTCTCTTCAGTTGTGCAAAAGGGCAAAGCCTGACATTACAGACAAGACATGGGGATTTCCAAGAGCAGTGCTCCATTTGCTTCTTTCTACACCTGTGAATTACAGATGGTGTTTTGGTATGTTACAAAGTGAGCAGGGCATAAGAAGGGCTATAAAAAAACAAGTACCACCAGAAATGAGGGCAGTTGCTCTACTGACCAGGCCAAAGGTTTCCTTTAAAAGCTGTGATTTCAAAAGTGACACATGGCACAGCTTCCCTCCCATCTTAGCAAATGAGGAGTTCCTTACCAGAACAACTACTATTTCATAAGCACAAGAAGAGTTTTCAACAACAGATTAAAGGATGAAGGATACACAAGTAAGGCACATCAGAGGGAAAAGATTGTTTAAATATCAAATAAAAGGAAGAACATGTTGTAAAAAAAATTTGAGCAATGAGTTCAGAGCAAAAAGTGTTTATTTCTTAGAGAAAATAATAAATTCAGATAAAGTCAACCTGGCAGCAAAGTCCTGGCATAGCCTTAAGTATCAACAGGAACATTTTAGTTTATGAGACTCCTCTGACTCTTCCTGTCACAACTGGTCTTCAAATCAGTATCCTGAAATACACAGGCACTGAGCTCAAACATAGACAACATGATACAAATTATTAATAAAGCAGCTATAAAGTAGGCTATCCTCTCTTACTAGTATTTTTAATTAATTTTCTGATCTATGAACTGAAAGCTACAGTTTTAAGATTTAAATAAGCTCCTATAGATGGAACAGGAAAATTCCAGATTTTCAGATCAATAACTAACCCTCACCATAAGTCTCTGGGCCTCTGAATTCTGATGTTCATTATTTTCTACAGATTAATCTTTGACAGTAATGCACTAATGGGAACTATGAAAAAGATAAAGACAGTCTAGTGCTCTCCAAAAGTCTGATCACAGAATCCCAGACTGTTTTGGTTTGGAAGGGATCTCAAAGCTCATCCAGTTCCAATCCCTGCCACGGGCAGGGACACCTTCCACTAGAGCAGCTTGCTCCAAGCCCCTGTGTCCAACCTGGCCTTAAGCACTGCCAGGGATGGGGCAGCCACAGCTTCTCTGGGCACCCTGGGCCAGCGCCTCAGCACCCTCACAGGGAAGAGCTTCTGCCTAAGAGCTCATCTCAATCTCCCCTCTATCAGTTTAAAGCCATTCCCCCTTATCCTATTGCTACCTGAATTTCAGTAGCCTTTCCTATGAAAATGCCTCCACAAGTGATACTACTCCATTTATTATTTAAGTCATTCATTCTTCAAAGACAACTGCTTTTGGCTCTGCCTTTTGCAAAGCATTCATTAAAATAATAAATATGTCAGTAACTGCTTCATCCAACAGAATTTGCACTGACTTAGGAATATTTAACCTTCATTTTTAGCACTTTTTTTTACCATTTTCAAAGCATGAAAGTATGGCTGCAGGTTTCAAAGCAAACTGATTTAGATATATGAGTCTCTCTTAGAAGACATCTTCTCAGTAGCAGAAAGTAGCTTGATCTAGAGGCTGGAAAAGAAATAATTGTAAGAGAAAGCTATCTAAGTGAAGGCTGATTAAAAAGCATGAGAGGCATTTGTTCACATTTTTCTCAAGGTTGGTTTTCTTTTCCTTTAAGCATACAAGAAAGCTGCTCATTAAATTCAGGATGATGATGGAGAATCCCAATAAATGGTCAATGAAATTAATTTCTCTATTCCAGGCAAAAACTTCTGAACTCAAGAAAAGGAAAACAAATGCTAAAAACAGGGAAAGGGGAAGACACAAAAACATACAGCTAAGTTCCATACGTTATTGCACACAGTGAAACTACACACTGCAAAATCCCAGCATTGAACAATATTCTTGCTGTTACCCTTCTCAGTCAATTCACATTCGTTTTTACCCTTCTAGCTCTTTCTACAAGACCTGGGCATCTCAACAAAACTGCTGGCAGATAAACTCTGCTAGACAGAGCCCGGAAGCAGCAATGTAAAACACACTTGATTCAGCTTCACTTTAAGACAATCACACTATCAAAATGAAGAACATCTGACCTACCTATTACACAAGCAAAGACAGAGAAATTGTACATGCCTTAGTGACTAAGTCTCAGATTTAGCAGACAGAATACTGATGCACAGTTACTGTTCTCCTCACTCTCTCTGTAGGTGCCAAGTTTTAGCCAGCAATTGCTCATGGTCCACACAAAAAGGGACTGAACTGCAACACTCTACTCAATGTTAGTCAGGCATTGTAATCCACTATTTTAACTACCAGTGGTACTACACCAGTGCTAAAGGAAGAGAAAAAGAAGTAACATCATCCTCCATTTGGCAGTAGATTTATCCTTGACCTTGATCTTTTCAGGTTTGCTGGACAGCACACAGCTAACCTGACCTTGCCAAACCACTGAATACACAGCATTAAACAAAAATACAAATTAAGAGTTAGATCTCCAAAACATAGGGTAGATTAGATATAAGGAAGAAATTCTTTACTATGAGGGTGCTGAGGCGCTGGCCCAGGGTGCCCAGAGAAGCTGTGGCTGCCCCATCCCTGGCAGTGTTCAAGGCCAGGTTGGACACAGGGGCTTGGAGCAAGCTGCTCCAGTGGAAGGTGTCCCTGCCTGTGGCAGGGGGTTGGAGCTGGATGAGCTTTAAGCTCCCTTCCAACCTAAACCATTTTATGATTCTATGGTAGATGTTCCACTCAATGACTGACGCATTAAGAAATACCAACACCACCCAAGAGCTTTACATTGAGTTTCACATAAATATTATTTCTTTGAGCTTGTTTTATCGCATGGGGAATAAACAAACCTTGAAATGCCACTAAAAATGACTCAGTAGCCTTTGCTCTAAAAAGAATTACTTTCCTACCACAGTGTGACAGTAAAAAGTATGGACATTTTTTGTAATTGCTTCTGGCATAAAAAAGCATATGAAGGAAGTGGGGAGGAAATAACAAGCAAAACTGACACTTTCCAGTTTGTAGTTAATCTTCACAAGGCAAACTATAAACCTAAATTTGCCTCTCCCGTTTTCCAAGACCAACCCTGATGTCCTTCAAACATTCTTATATTAACTTGCTGTAACTTGGGTGGGTGGGGAGGGGGGGGAGAAGAAATAGGAAGCTAAAAGCTTGCCTAGTTTAAAACCAGATACAATGTAATATAAAAATATAGCCACTCTGAAGCATGCAAGGCAAGCTGGGTCTGTAGAACAGGCTTGACACAAATTATGGCTGTAGCACAGCATCATAAGTGCAGAGAGCTGCAGCTGACAGGTCACTCAAAAAGTGAGTTTGGGAGATGGCAGGGAAGGAGGGGTATGTCATAGTGTTCGTACAACTCAAATATAGCATTCTAAAGTAAAACTTCTCCTGTAACACTGTACAACATTCTACTACCAAGAGGAAAGGAAAAAGCTTTATACTGAATGCAAGAGCACATATTCTGGTGAGAGACTTGTTTCCTGATATCTAGAAGTTCTGGGAAGTTGGACTGCTGCTCAAAAGAGTTCTGAGGGAGCCTTTCAGCAACCTACCAGGGAATTAGGCAGGGTTTCAAAGAGCTTTTCAAGGGTAACACAGAAAGAATGCATTCAAGAATCCTCTCTTATGGCAAACCAATGTGCTTTATTAAAACAAAGTGCCCTTTTATATTAATGATCTATTAGATTAATGATTGCACTGGCCAAATGCACTGGAGATTCTACAGCATGTTGGATGCCTTGCATTCCAGAGAATGTTTACGTTACATGAAATAAAACGAGGGAAATTAAAAGAAGAAAAACAGAAGAGGAAACTGCAACATACCAGCTACCAAAGCAGCTTGGAAGTCCTACACAGGTTTCTGCTTCCTTCAGGAATTTTAAGCAGGATAGGTACAGGTTTACCAATAGCCTTGAAAAAATTCCAGCACCATCTTGTCATTTTTCCACATTATTTTAAGCATTAAAATCTCATCATTATAGGGGGCTTTTATGCAATAAGAGATTAAACAAACCTTATAATCAGCTGATAGATAGGGTATCAAGTGCAGTTCCTTTATTTACACAAACATCTGCAACCATCCTTTAAACAGAGAAACAACAACAGATTTGATAGTTTAAGCACCGAAAAGATCTTAACCTTAAAGATGGAGCCAGTAACCCTTCTGGGACTGCTGGAATAACACCACTGATGGCAACAATCCAAATGTTTTTCATCCATGCTACAAATCAAAGTTGTTTCCTATCAAAAATTGGGTAAAGTATGTCAGAGTTGTTTTTCTTGAAACATGGTCTATTCAGCTTAAAATAACCATGCATCTTGTACGTCAGGCATTTTATTGCTGGAATATGTATGCAAGTAATGGAATATAACATAAAATGAGGCTGCAGCTCACTTGTTTTTATCATCTGTGGCAAAGTTACACTAATGAGCAGCAATAGCTTCACTTTTCCAACACAGTAGCACATATTACTCAATCACTTGTACAGAAAGGGAGAACAATATGACCCACACAGGCAAGGAAAGTCCTCTAAATACCTCACTTAACACTGCTGTTGGAAACCTTCTTCTTCAGCCCATTTCTAATCCCTCATCTGACTCAGCTGCTGTTTTGTGAATTCTCCAATTCAATAGGAAATTATAACACCAGTCGGGAGCTTCTTACTTCAGCCTCCATGCAGTTGCTAGAACACTGCTCTGTGTCTGCATGCGAAGAGGGGGCGTTTGCCAAAACAGCTACATTTACAGCTCTCACTTTTCATCTCTGTTTCAGCTGTGAGTTCCTGCATCCTTCTCCCTTCGGAATGTACTTGAACACCACCCTCAACTTATCACAGGATGAATAGGATCCCAGAAATATGAATTGCTTACATAGTGGTGGATACTTGATACTCACTCCAGAGAATAAGGTTACAGTGTTCTTTTGCTACTCTCTGCTGCAGGAGTATCAAAGACCCATAATAAAGGCATTATTGTGCAAAATTCTATATAAAGAAGTACAGAGATAGGCTCAAGAATTAAGATTAAATAAAAATCCCTGTAACAGGAGAATATTATCCTGCCAAAAGCATGTACTTCTGTGTATGCAAGTTACTCGTAATACTTCATCAGTCCTTACTGGCCACCAACCAAAACAGGGAGAGGCAAACTCGGAAAGATTACTCCCTCCCTCTACGTATACACACATAGAAAAAAAGAATGAAAAAAAGAATGTTATATAAAAAAGAATGTTATATGAATTATACACTTACATAAAATATAATAGAAAATAATAAAAATATATAATACAAATGTCACATGCATCTTTGTAGCCCCCTTCAGATACTGGAAAGCTGCTCTGAGGTCTCCACACAGCCTCTTCTTATTTATTATAAATAAATGAATCAATCTAAAAAGTCTGCTTAACTACAGAAAAACTTCAAAAAGCTTTCACTTATGTTCTGCTATGTTTAAATAGCTATCAGCAAAGAAGAAAAATACACAAGGTCTGAACAGTTGCATCATTCTGTCAATTGGATAAGTAAGAAAAAAATCAAACATTATAGAATACAAGTATTAAGAAAACAAGTAAGTTTCTACTAACATGCCAACATTTCCTCAATGTGATGCATCAGTTCTGTGCATGTGAAGTATCTGGGTTTATACCTTCTTGCTACTGATGCACTCTATTTAGAGGAGCGGCTTCACTTCAGCACTGGTGAGAAACTGGGTCATACGAGATCTGATTAGCCCTCTGGAGATGCCTCTCTGCACTTAGTATAGAGGAAGCCTGAGATTACCACATTCCTAAACAACTTGACCTACAGTTCCATACAAGCTTCAAGGGAGAAACAGCATTACCACAGTCTCACCCACCAACTACTTACTCTGACCCACGTTCTCTCACTGCTTTACAGGAGTACAACCATTCACGCAGCTATGTAGTAAACAGCTTTAGGAGCCCATTCAATTCAAACCAAACTCCTGAATGCTCCTGCAACAAGGAAGAATGCAGGAATTCAGAAAGAGAAAGGACACCACCCTCTCTATTGGCAACAGCAACATGTTAAGGGGATCATGAATAAAGACCCTCAGTTCAGCTTTACTCCTACAGGCCAGACTGTACTAATGAAACTCAACTCCGCTCAAAGCTTTGCTGCAAGTCCACACAAGTTTCTGTAATCCATTAACTCTGATCTCTGAATCCACATTTTAACTCAGAATACTATCTCCAGCAAGCTTGCTGTTAGTGTTCCTCGACCAGCTGCACTACACTGCGGGGACAGCCAGCACATACAGCAGTAAGGAGCAGCGTCTGAAGAAAATAGAAGTAAAAAGTTAAGACAACACAGAAGCGTAACAGCAAAGCAAGTTCAAGAATGGTTAAGAGCTTCTCCTGACCACTAGGTTCAGGAGCCAAACAACTTAGCACACATGTATTTTTCATGCTTCATCCTCTCACTACAAAAAAAACAAATAGTTACTACACTGCTACTTCTGACCCAAGCACTCATGTCACTACAGTTATATACAGTGATAAACTCCACAGATAGTTTTGAGAAAAAATAGAGCAAACATTTTTATGGGGTTGTTTTTATGGGGTTGTTACAGGAGCTTACTATTTTAAACATCTTGTGAGTTTTATTCTTTTCCAGATAGTTGAATTGCAGGGGGAGTTACTATCATTTAACTCTTAAATTACTTTAAATGTATCCAAAGTCTTCAAACTAACAGCGCAGCATTATGGTCCTTTATCCCCTATGCCAACAATTCTTTATCATTCAGATCTTCAGTTTCTCATAAAGAATGACTATTTCAAACCTCAGTAAAGCTGACCTAGAAGACAAAAGCTTCTTCCACTTTCTCAAGTCACAGTATTTATAGAATAGGAGGTAATTGTGCTACGAAGTCAGAAGAACTACTGAAGAAAATACTTCATATTCTCTATCTTCAAGCTTGTATTTTATAAATGGGTTTTCAGGGTTCATGGTTCAAAAGTAAAACAAAAACTAGCATGTAACAACATAATCTAATATCCTTTCGCTATTCATTATACTACTTCATTCAAGAGGTATTTTAGCGATGAACAGTTTGCCTTGGTCCTTAGTTCAAATTCATTCTGGCGTACAGGGAGGGTAGATTGAAAGCGAGGGGGGAGAACTGAGCCAATCTCAACCAGGCAGACTTTTCTTAGCATAGGAAGCTTTACAGAAGCCCACAACACACTTTCCTCAGTTGCAAGCATACGAATAATAACCCATGCTTACTAAAACACTGGATGTTTACCTGTTAAGGCTGACCTTAACATTTGGTTTAATTCCCAAGTTTATTGCTCATGAACAGAGAAACTGACAGCCAAAAGTATTTCCTTACACAGACTACAAGAACTCAAAAAGAAAGGCAAACATTTCTAGGTTTTTTAGAAGTCACAAAGCCCAAAGGCTCCTCTGTGAACACAAACTAGAAAGCCAGCTGTAATGAGAGGTCATGATATATAATCAGCTATCAAACAGAAGCAACCTTTAATCACACCATTGTGGTCTTGATTTGAACTGAAGCAAAAAGTTTCCCACCTCATCACCAGACCACACTGACCATTTTCAAAATACAAGATTACACTGCACAGCATCTCTGCAAACATGCTAAACATGCTCCTACCCTCAGTCAATCACAAGGCAAACCTACAGAGATATACTGAACCTTGAAGAATAGCAGGTTAACTTCCCAACTGCCTGCACTGTTAAGTTTCTAGGGTGTGAGAAACAAAACTAAAAGCAGAAAGACAAAGCAAAGAAAATTGCACAGAAGAATTCTATTATGACAGCAGAATAATAGAAAAAAAAAAAAAAAAACACCAAAGTTAGCACTGCATCCTATGCATTTAAGAGGGGAAAGAGTATGAAGGTGTCAGCAGCTTGTTGCAATATACACTAACATTTAATTGTTTGCACAGTTCACTGCAGCAATTCAAGTAAGTTCACTGCACTGACCTTTCTTCAAAGGAGAAAGCACAGGAAAACTCCCAAACATAAGGAGCGTGGTTTATAAGAACTTATCATGACACTACACATTTTCTGGCAGCTAACTGCCAACAACTGGAGAAAGTGTAGATGAAACCAACTGCTTCTGTGGTGTGACACTGTTGGCAGGTTAAACACAGCCAGGATTTCTCTGACAAGTTATCTTTAAATACAAAACAAAAGTCAATCTAACTTAGCTCCACTGTATACTCTTACCCACCCTTGAAGCATATGCCATCATTGTCTTATGGAGCACACAGTGTTAAAATATAATTTCAAATACAGATTTCTCTTATCCTTATTTATGAAAGCAAACATTCACAAAGGCATTCCACAAAATAAAAGCCTTATTAATAGAGCCTGCCTCAGTTTTAACACCTTTTCAGATCGTCTGTATTGCCCGATACTGCCATGAATGGTGGACTTCTCAACTCTGTAGATACTCTTCCCACACTCTGGGGAAGATCCAGTACAACAGGATCCAAAGCACTTACCCACACACCTGGTAACTATTACAAGTTATAGAACAACAGTAGCTCCCCTGTTCACTTTCCAAAAACATTTAACTAATCATTTGCTTAAAAAATAAGCTTGTGTCCTTCTGAAGCACCAAGATATTACAGATTTACTTCTACAAGCTACTTCAGTGAAGTAATACACTCTATGGAACAAACTGCTGCAATGACAAACATGATATAAAGTAAAAATGACTTTTTAAGCTAAAGAATAAAGTTTGACAACAAAAAATCTCAATAGATATGAACTGCCTGGGAGTAAATTTAGGACAGATATTAGAAGAGGGATTTAATCTGAAATTCCAGAACAGCCCTTCACAAGCAGCAATGGAAATAGAAATTTCATCAAGTGTATCACAAGAAATTAACAAGTAGGATTCTATAATGCAGCCTGCACATACCATCATTCTGAATTCTTTTAACACCATGAAGTTATTGGCATTCCCAAGTCTGAAGTTCCCACATTTTATATAGATTTTTGGTTTTTAATCGCTTTTACCACATCTAGCTATTCTAGGTGCCCACAGATTTTGTGAATAGCTTACATCTCCAGAAGTATGCATCTTTGTAAGATGATAAATACCTTATAGATTGAGGTATTTAGTAGAGAGAAACCTAAAATGTAGACTGTGCTTATAGTTCAAGTTTCTCTGAAGTTTCAAACCATAAACTAAGAAATTCAGTGCCAGCTGAACAGGAATTTTCTGTTATGCCCATGAACCTCATCACTTAACCATGGACTTAAGCAGCTAATCTACCACAAGAATACAGTGTCCTGCAAAGAGACTGTATTTGGAATAGTATCTTTATTAACCACCACAAAAAATACTGCCAAAGTGTTATCTTTCATTTGAATAAGGATCTTCATTCTCCCTAATATAAAAGGTAAACTCTCCAGTCTGGAATCCTGTCAAAATCTGCCCAAAACCAATGGTGTTTTGCTCAAGCCCCAGCAGTATTTGTTGTTATGAAACTGTCACAACACACTGGCAAGCCACATTTAACACAGCAACTATGACTCAAGAAGACTTGCAATCATTACTTATGTTTAAGACTATACATAAGGCAGTGACACCACATGAGATGCTTTATAAAACAAGTGATGATTAAAATAGCAGCATTTCACAAACTGAATATTCGGCTACTTGAATAACTGCCTGGAACATTGTCATGGATGCAATACAGCAAATACTTTAAACGTCAGAAAGGAAACAAGTGTGAACAGTAACATGAAACAGAAAACAGGCATCGTTCTATATAAATACTAAAATAGTTCTATCTACTCAAAGCACAAACCCTAAAGTCCAGCAGTACTTGCAGCCCTTTTTTTGGTTTAGATTTCCCTTTGCTGCATATAGCAACCATTTCCTTCATCATTCTTGGTTTTCCTTCCAGATGTCATGAACAGTCATTTTTCATTTAGTTTGACAAGAAATTTAACCAACAATTTTCTTTACTCACTTCCTCCCAGAAAATCAAATGGTCTTATTTTACTACCACAGAATATAATTATCCTATGAACTGGATGCTCGTTCTTCAAGAGATTCAGTACAGTTGTGTTGAGACCAAGTTACATTATAAATACAGTTCCTGTGCATATGAAGTTATATCCTTATTTCCACATGGTGTAAGTTTGGGTAATGTTGCTGCCAAGAATTACATTAAGAACTCTCACATCCACAAAATTTATGAAAAACCTTCAAATACTCAAAACAGTTTGCTAAAAAGAGATTTACCCATCAGATATGGCCTAAAACAAAACTTCCGGCATCTTTCATCTGGTTTTTTCCACCAAAACAGATCTTTAGTCAGTTTTCTATTGCTCAGATCTTTCCAACTCATGCCAAAATTCCTCTGGAAGCAGGCATGTATACTGAAATTTAAGTAATATATTTATTTTTCCCCATAAAATGAAGTCCATTCATTTTACGTTGGATTTTTACCAGGTATTTTACTTTACTGGATGGTCACATACTTTGTAGCTCTTTACAAACCCAAGATATTTTCCATGTTTATATTTATACTGAAAAAAACAAGTATCGGCTTGTGACAGAACTCACCTTCTTGAAAACTCTACCAGACTACCAACACAGGAGTATTACAGAGCATACAAAGATCAAAAACCTGCAGATTAAGAACAGCATCTGCCAAATCTCAGTTTTAGTTCGTTATTTTTAAATGACTGCAGAGACAAAACTTCATATGAACATTTCTGAGGAGGAACCACATTATAAAACCCACTACAGAAGCACACTGCTTCTCAACTGCAAATTAAGGGTTTCTTTTCTCTTAAATAAATAAATCTACTTACTCATGACTGGAAACTTCCTTGCGTATAATCCAGGAGAGGTCTTGAAGCAAAGTATGTTGTTGGAGGTTTCTCAGATGTATACATGTCCTAATGATGGTAGGAAAATAAAGAGACAAATCATTTTTGAACTTCAAATAACTCAAATAAATGTTTACATATAAACTGCCCTTCCTACTATCCTTTCATCCTCCTTGTTAAAAAAAGGAACACAAAGATGTATTTGTTATGACTGGGGAACTTTACTGCTTATGGATATATTTGTAGTTTATCAACTGTAAATGTATACTTTCTTCTAACATTCATATTAGAAACTTGTGTGCCTGCACTATTTCATAAAGTATAACTTCTCCCAAAAGATGATAATTTTCAGAAGTTAAAAGTACAAGACTATAACATGGAGATAGTAACTGAAAATACCAAAGTAGTATTTTCCTTCAGCAACCAGGAAGGTGTAATATATTCTTTAATGAACACAAGAACTACAAATCAGTTTACTAAAGCAGCATGGGTTGGCATTAGCATCCAACACTTCCTCCTCAGAAACAAAACCTGAAAGAAGTTACCATTTGTAGCAACTGTAACTCATCAGCTCAGCCAATTCATAACCAAATGAGAAAAGGTATCAAAGTAGGGCAGATATAGATTCACTAACAATGTGCCTGGCTCTCCCTGAAGCAAGATGCAGAGGATTTAATCTCCAACAACGACAGCACAGCAAGGACATTCTGGAAAATTTATTATATAATCTCCCTCCTGCTGCTAAAAGCAAGTTTACACAAGTCTGACAGAACAGCAAACCGAAAGTAACTTAACCTCACAGCTGAGAAAACTAAACACATCTATTAAGCTAAAGAGCTCTCCTCTAATACCTGCACAAGCAGAGAGTTTCTGTAAATTATGGAATAGGATGAGATTTCTTTCCTCTTTCCAAAATCAATCAGAACTTGCTGAACCTGACCACGTGTGCTAATCCAGCCAAAGAGTATCTTGTGCTGACTCAGATTTCAAGCCTCAACTCTCCTCATCTCTCAAGGTTTAAAACACAAAAAGACAAAAGTAGGGATCTTTTTCCCAATGCTTAACTTTACACAACATTTCCAGATTTACAGCATGTGCCAAAGAAGTAGAGGAACTATCACAGGACCGGATTCACATCACAGGAAGGCTCTTGTATCAAATGCTAAAACCAGTTTTGTAAAAGAAAAAGAATCCAACTGCAACAGGAAGCCTTTGAAAACGCTGCAGACTGACAATTACAAGCAAATCTTTTTGCATTGAAAAAGGCAAGGAAGAGGCTCAGTAGGGGAAAAAATGGTATCATGCTGAAGAAATACATATGCAAATGTTATAAATTAACCCACAATGAACAAAAAGCCATTGGATGGTGCAGTCACTGAAGAGGAATAGAGTTTGAACTGCTGGTCCTGTCAATTCTCTATGAATGGCTACCACATGAAGCACACACTGCCTAATCAAAGTGTCACACACCACTAGAAGTGCAGTCTTGCCACCTTCCTTCTTATTACTGGTGTCAGAATTCGCAGACAGGACTTCCATGACATTTAATTATTTACTGGGCTAATTACAGCTATTATCTTGAGAACATCAAATGAGTCAAACAGGTGGCCTTCAACCCAGGTTCAAAGCACTTTTGACCAGAGCTCCATACTACCATTTGGGTCCGAATTGTTCTTTAATCTTCTACAGAGTCTCCCATCCAACTTGTTTTTCCAAAGGTACAGTCTCACCTTAGTTTTGTAAATATGAACTAACACCACTGTGCCTCAGAGATACCACTTTACAAGACATTTTATTGTGTGTATACACAGGAAAAGGCTGTTCATTAGGAAAAAACAAAACATCAGTTCTGAAAACCACTTAAGGCTAATAATAGATAATTATGCACTGTATGGTTTACAAAAATCTAGTCACACACTAAGGAAACACGTAGGGGAAAATATAGCAGCTAAATACTACTTAAAAGCGTGTCAGAATCGTGAAAGCAACTGTTGCAGTACACCACAGAACTGGACTACCAGCTCTAAGATGTCACTCCTATCTTGCCTTCTACATCTAAATATTTCACTTAGCTATTGCCAATATCTGCTTAGTAGCCAATACAGACTTCTGGTTAAATTCACATTTTGTTCTTTGAAATAACACTGCTTTAGAAGATTTCCCTTAAGTTCACAACTTGATCATTTTACCTGAACTACTGGAAAGTGCTTAAGTCCCTAAAAAAAAAGGAAGTTTCATTTTTAAGCCGTAATTTCAAGCATAGCATTAGCAAGAAGTACCAGAAAGTCAGGAAAATCAACACTGGCAAATATCAGGTCTCTACTAGCGCATTACAACATTGATGCTTGTCCTTATGATGTGTGTAAAAAACTAAACAGTTATTCCTCAGCTCTCTCAGCCATTGAACTGATTTCTTTCAATGCTTATAGGGTTCTCTCCAACTATTACACAACAGAGAAAGAAAGAAAGAAAGAGCATTACTTGTTGAGCTTCTTACTGAAAGATACCATCTTGGAAAAACTGTCTTCTTATTCAGAATAATACCTGACATCCTGTAATGCTTTCCATTGCAATTAACAAGGCTATAAAAAACCCGCACATATACCTTTGATCCCTCTCTGTTCCTAAAGAGCCAACCCTTGTATTCCAGCCAGTCTTTCCTTTGCTAACACACACCCACCAGCCTTTGGTGGTATTCACCTTAAGGAGCTGTGAAACTACCAGGGTTTTATCTTAGATTTGAAAGGAATGCCTCAAGTGAGAGAAGCCTTGTAGGACTTCAAATTCAAGCACACTAATAATACATTCAGTTATCTGTTTCCACACCTACGGGTCTCTTTTTTTTTTTTACCAAGTACTCTGTTTCAGGATACTTAATAGGACCCAGATTGCAAGTAAATTAAAGCAAATTAGAACTGTATGAACTATAACTAGAGAAAAGATATTCCTTTAAGTTGCTGATTAAAGACCTGGGACTAATCTGTGTGTATGTTATTGTAGTATCTGTTTAACTTAGATGCTAAGAAGTTAACATTAAGAATTTATATCCTCAATTCCCAAGAACCAGAAATCACAGGAGCACCACGCAACTGCACTGTGTTTAAACATACACACAAAGACAAAATAGCTTAAAGAGAGCCCGACTGACACAAATCAGTATTTTACTGCCCTTTACTTTCTTCTTTGAACCAAAATGTTATGGTCCCTCAAAGAAAACACATATAGAGATTTCAGAAGCACATGCTTCAAAGTCTTATAGATAGCTGGCTGGCAAAACATTAAGTCTGAAATTACTGGTTTCCATGCTATATAATCAGAGGGCAAAAGAACAGCTGGTTAAAAGGCAGTTCTACTGAATACTTATTTTACACTGCATCCAAGTTAAATTAACTTCAAAGTTATAAGCAGTGAAAACAGAAATTAAAAAGGAGCAAAACTAAGTTACTTAAGAGCACGGCTATTAAGAAGAAAATCATAAAAATCCCTAATACAACACCAAGCTTTCGAGTGTTCCAGCTCAGCAGAATGCCCAAGACAGCTCAAATATAAGACTCACACCAAAACAGGTCTACTACTGTCTAAGAACCTACACAAAACCATTGACTGGCAACAAATGAGGAAGCACAAACGAAACAAGCACAATGACACACCCTCCTTTGTTCATAGCAGGAATATTTACACTACAAAGCGTTGAAGCAAATTGCTTTGAGTTTCAGGCACTGCTGATTGGCCACTGTATTTCATAGACACACGCCTAGCAGAGTTTGAGTTTCGACTGTCACACAGCAGCTCCGGATTGCAGGGTACACACCAAGCTAAATAAGCACAGAGAACAACCACTTAATAAAATTATTCTAATAAAACTGATCCTCCACAAAATGCACTTGCTGTGAACAAGGCAGATGCACATTTGCTGTCATTTCACTATAACTGAAAGCTAAAAAGTAACTACACTCACAGACAGCTTTCTGTGCAGCTGCCTGCTCCTGAGAACGGCACAAAGAAAGTTATTCTCAAGTGTATGCGGGCAAAGAGTTTGGCGACAGTGATTTAAGTCACCAGTTGACTCTCATTCAGCTGCAGTCCAACGGCTCTGGTGGTTTCCTACAGGCAACCATCCACACCACCAAAAGAACCCGAAACATCTCGTAATTGGCTCTTTTGTGGATGGTCCCAGCAAGGACTAAGAGAGGGAGATGGCGACTGAAGCCTGTTGGCAGCAAAGCCTGGGGGAAGGGAAGCACGCAGGACTGCGGACCCTTGTGTGCCAGATCTGGCACTTTTCTCCACATACCTGAAGCATTACAAAAGGCAGAAGGGAGAACAGGTACAGAAAGAAGCACTGCCCGAAAGTCGCATTAAAACAGGGGCTCAGCCATCCAAAACCTCCCTGCTCCCAACTGGGGCAATACTGCAGCCTCCCACCTGGATAGAGAAGGGGGGTCCACAACAAGGCCCCAAAGTCGTGAACCCCAAAACACTCCACACACAGCGTCCCCAGCCCCTGTGCGAGGCCCAGCGCCCCTCACTCTCCAGAGGGAAGCGCACCCCTCACCATGTTTGGGGATCCCTTCCCCCCTCAACCGCCACCACACCTCATTCAAGCGTTACAATGGGACCCAGGGGGATCTCCAACAGGGCTCCCCTCGGGCTCCCGCGGCCCTCTGGGCTCAACCGCCTTCCGCACCGCTCCGGCCCCACAGCTCCACACACACTGCCTTTCCCGTCTCTCCCCTCAGCAGAAACAGCCTGGACTCTCCAAACACAGCCCCTCCGCTTGCAATGGAACAGTCTGAACCACTCCAGTACCCTCCGGGAGCCGGCTCCCGCCGCTTCCACCTCCCCAGCCCCGCGGGTGGTGCGCGCAGCCCGGTCTCCCCCCGGGGGAGGATGGTATTGCCCACCTCCCCTCAGCTCTGTAGGAACGAGGTCCCACCCGGCCGCCCCGATGGAGAGCTCCGGCGCGGCATCTCCCCCCATACACACACACACACACACATCCCCCCCACGCCATGGGAAAGGAAGGGTCCAGGCGGCCACCCTGCCGCGCGCCTGGGGCGCTCCCCCACCCCTGGGGGAGCCGCACAATAGCCGGACGTTGCCGGCTCCCCCTTACCTTTGCTCAGCTTCCTCCTCCTTTCCGGGGCCTCCGCCCGCCCCCTCCCCAGCGGCAGTTCCCCGCCCAACTGCCCCGGGACCGGCGGCCTCCAACCAGGAAGTGCCCCGGTGTGACACCGGCACTATGGCAACCGTCCCCGCCCCTCCCGCGCCAGCAACGTTCCACAGCGCTGACCCGCCGCCATCTTGGACTCACAACGAGGCGCGGAGGTGACCGGCCGCGTTGCGCGGTCTGGGCCCTCTGCCGCCATCTTGTGCCCGTGACGAGGCCTGGGCAGTGGATGGCGGGCCGGGGCTCACGGAGCCAACGCTCGCCTGGGCCTCACTGCCGTCGTGCTCGTAGGGATGGGTGCATATCGAGGAGCATGTTTGGCTCTGGGGCCGAGCCCTGTTCTCTCCAACACCCATCTTGGGCACCTTCCCAGGAGCTGCAGGCTGAGCCTGCACCTCTGCACTGAGGTACCTAGCAGGAGCAGGCTTCCTGTGAAAAAATAAAGAGGGAAAAACATAAAACAGGCATTTTGCCCCTCGGATTTATCTTGGCTGCTGTACTGTGAACACAATACCCTCATTTGGAAACCCCTGTTCTGGTTTCCCCTGGCAAACCACCAGCATTGGATATGGGTTTAATGCAGCTTTATGGGTGAATTTCTGAGGCTTGTGTGTGAAAATCACACACAAATTCAAAAGCAGTGTGATCAGCAGGTTGAGGGAGGTGGTTCTCTCCCTCTGCTCTCGCAAGACCCCATCTGCAACAAAAGAAGGATGTGGAGCTGGTGGAGCTGATGGAGCGAGTCCAAAGGAGGCCACGGAGCTGCTGTGAAGGCTGGAGCAGCTCTGCTCTGGAGCCAGGCTGAGAGAGCTGGGCTGGGTCAGCCTGGAGAAGAGAAGGCTCCTGAAGGGGAGACCTGAGAGCAGCTCCAGTGCCTAAAGGGGCTGCAGGAAACCTGGAGAGGGGCTTGGGACAAGGGCCTGTAGGGACAGGCCAAGGGGAATGGCTTTAACCTGCCAGAGGGGAGACTGAGATGAGCTCTTAGGCAGAAGCTCTTCCCTGTGAGGGTGCTGAGGCGCTGGCACAGGGTGCCCAGAGAAGCTGTGGCTGCCCCATCCCTGGCAGTGTTCAAGGCCAGGTTGGACACAGGGGCTTGGAGCAAGCTGCTCCAGTGGAAGGTGTCCCTGCCCGTGGCAGGGGTTGGAGCTGGAGGAGCTTTAAGGATCCCTTCCAACACAAACCATTCTATGCTTCTATTGTTAGATGAATATGCACAGGACAGGATAGGCCAGGTTCGTCATTCCAGCACTCCTGACTTTCGTGTGCACATCATGAGAGGGATGACTTTGATCCCAGCCCCACTTCTTCCTTAAACTGAGTGCTCCCACTCCCTGTGTGCAAATTCCTTATGCATATACATCCCCATGCTTTGCATGGGGCAGCAAACCCAGCTACAAACAAAACTGGAAGGCTGGAAGCATGGGAATGCAACAGACAGCTGCTTGAGACTGACATCTAAAATGCCACAGTGGTGTTATGAGCAGAAGGAGCAACTTTGGGTTAAAAAAAACAATTGTGGTTAAGAGGGAATTTGAAGTAGCGATAAAATATGATGCTACATAAGAAGTATGATTAAAATAAACAGTAGTTAAAATATACAACCAAAAGACATTCAGTAATGGTACAAAAAGAGCATGCTTAGTAAATGTTTTGAGTGTTTTAAACAATCCTGTGTTTGTGAAATCATTATCGTTAAATACTTCCCATTCCAATAGTAACTGAGGAATTTAGCATAATATATTAAAAGAACTGTTTAAGATAAGCAGTTCTAGACAACTTGCACTGATTTGTGGGGCTTTCAACTTCCAATATTAATTTTTACTAACTGCAGTACAAGGACATTTCGTGACAGTCTGTAGAAAGCTCCATTATTCCAGGGTAAATTAAATGAGTTAATTATCATCTGGTTAGAAAAAGATCAGTAAATCTTTTCAGCAGACACGTCCATTTTTGATAGGCTTTCCTTCCTTGGAGTTCTCTCTCATTTTAGATTAAAAATAGCACAAATAGTGTTACTTCTGAAGCAACTGGAAGTATCATCCCTGACATAGGAACAACCCATACCAGCACATCTCACTTTCTCTGAGAATGTGGGAAACCTGCTTAGCCGTGTGTGAGCACAGTTGCAGATAACGTGTTTCATATGGGAGAAAATGGCTAAAGGAAGTAAGTAAGACATGGCAGGTTGGATTGCTGTTGTCTGAATGATTCCTCTCCTTGGGCAGACAAAGTGTAACAGAAAACAGGAATTATTTACTGCTTTGCAATGCAGTTTGGAAAGTAATTGTGATTCACTAACCTATCAGTATCCCATAAATCCCAAGAGGCAACTGTGGTTGGATCTGAATCCTTCCAAGTCCAAGTCTTAATTGTCTTCTTAAAAATCTCAGACAGTGTTGGAATATAAAACCATACTTGCAGCTAGGGATCCGTTTCCTCCCTGAGTGGTTAATTAGTTAAGTAAATGTCTTCTATGAGGAGCTCTCCACTCCATCTGAACCATCTCGTCTCTATTTCATACTTTCTCAAACTACAGATCCCCATTTTTGTTTCCCCATATGCTCGTTTCCTGTCTCACTACTATAACGAGGATGTGGAATCGTTCTAGACTCACAGCTTTCCAACCGGCTGACTGTGGGATCATACTTGTTTTATCACTACTCCCACATACAAATCCTGCAATAGCATTTCCACCACACGTCATTTTTGTAACAGTTCTTAGTCTGAGAAAGTGTTTGTGATCATTGTTATTTATAATGCTTAAAGTTCTATGTGACATAACAGGAACATTGGATACATGTTGCCTGTGTCTTTGCTACTTTTGTCCCAGGAAGCAGGCACATCTCAGCGTGGTTCTACCTGCTCTTTGGCCACTGGTGTATATCTGCACTGCCCTCAAAACTAGTCCTTCTGTAGCCTGCTGACTGATCCCGTACTGCTTGGCTTCGTGCAATTCCCAGTGTGCTGACTTATCCTCCATGTCATGTAGGTAGGATGAGCACTGTGGTTACATGGTCAAAAACTTGCATGTGTCAAGTCTATCTGCTCTGAAATGGGAAAGCTGCAGTTTGCTCACAGAGTGTGAGCTCAAACTGGAGAGAGATGTAAGGTACATCGAGATTTCTGTTGGGCATCACATTATGATGCAGTCTAGACCTTTATGTCAGACATTCTGAATCGGTAATACCTGTTAATTTTAGTGGTTACCTCAAAAGATGACCTGGTCTGTGTTCAGGTTCAGATGTTGTAGCCATCCACAGCTGTGAGTGGAGCCATTGAAGTGAAGCTGCTGAATACTTTGCAAGCTCACACTTCATCTCATCAAGCCTGCACTTAGGCCATTCCTTATCAAGATGCCAAGCACTCAGCATGGCCACTGACAGTATTTAGCAGCAATATTACACAACCAGAGTCAAAAGAAATCACTACATCAGACTGAGGAAGGAATGTATTAAAAGCAGGGGTGGGAGTGGGACTCTAAGCAGGAGGGTTTGCCCTTTGCTTCCTTATTGACTGCTGATGTAATATTTTTGTCTGCCTAAAGTCTATGTTCCTTCTGGTTCTGATTGTTCACTTGCCCTCACTCAGTCCCATTGTCTGCAGGCTCATGGCTTCACTGAGGTTTAGGCTTCACTGACTAGGGCCTCTCTTCCTGCTTTTGGTGGCTCCTGCCCTGGGAATTGGGTTTGAGTGTATGCAGCACTTGCTGCTGCTGCCTGATGACAAGGGCTATTTATGTCCCCTCTGTCTGTCAAGACAGATTTTCTTCAACTCCTTCCTTTTTTCCCAGATTCTCTGTCTCCTCTCACATTTTCTTGCATATCCATTCACATCTTTCTGTCTTACTCCTTCCATTACTTCAGTGTTCTCTTCTTTTTCCCTCTCCTTTTAAATGTTGATGTAGCTTTCAGGATTCTTTTATCTCTGAAAAGTACACATCAAGTTTAATACACTCATACAGTGCACTACAGCTTTTTTAAATGTCTCCTTAATATCAAAACATCACAATACCAAAAATGCGTCTCTTACCTGCATATCCCATATCACAGAACTTCCCAGAGATCCCTTTCTCCACTGACTTGATAGATAGTGCAAGAGGGCTCTGTGAAGCAAATGGGTGAGTTAGAAAGCATGACTGAAGAGGGCACATCTGGCAGTATCAAAGCTGAAGCATACGATGGGTTTAACATTGGAAATTGGAGTGTTCTCCTGAATCTGAATTTCAGATTCCCGTTAACCGGATTTCATCCCACTCCACCAGCAGAAGGAGAAGGGATTTGATGAAAGAGAGGGAACAGCTATAATCAAATCAAGGAAAAGTAGGAGAACATAGAACAGAGAAAGAAAAGGAACAGATAAGAAGACAGATTAGGTCTTGCTGGCAGTGACGCACAACAGAACAAAACAGAACAAAACATCACCTTCATCTCTCATGTTTTCCCTAGTGTGGTTTTCCAGGACAGTAGTTGGAAAATACATTTTTGTAAACACTGATGATCCGATGTAGAGTTACAGTAAGAAAAGGAACCTGGAATCTCATGACAGTATTTGATGGAGTCAGTTTTCAGAGTCGCTATTGAAGTTTATTATCACTCACCTGTAACCACCAGGATGTCAGAAGTAACTCAGATTTTAACAGAAGTAATTTCTTAAATACCAGCAATTTTCAAAACCTCAAAGGGATGCATTTTCATGAAGTTACAAGCAAATGGAAACAGGAGCCTGTAATAAAATGTCTCAATGCTCTGTGCTGTAAGAGTGTGTCCTGCAAAAGGTGTAATTACTTGTCTAACATAGTGGAAAAGTTAAATCTTCATGACCTTTTCCATGTGCTGCTGAACAACCAGACAGAGATGTGAATGACTGATGGAGAAGGAATATCATAGAATCACGGAATGGTTTGTGTTGGAAGGGACCATTAAGCTCCTCCAGCTCCAACCGCCTGCCACAGGCAGGGACACCTTCCACTAGAGCAGGTTGCTCCAAGCCCCCTAAAGCTCCTTGTGGAAGACCAAAATGAGTTTTTTCTAACAGCATGGTATTTAGAGCCTTTTCCCGACTCCACTTCATGTAGAATTTATACAGCACAACATGAAATGGGGGATGCAAGTTGGGTTTTTAAGCACATTCTTCCTCTTCAGCTTTGAGCCATCTGTGCTCAGGCAGCCTCCTGTTGGGGTGAGGCAGCGTGGAGGTTTCCTGTGAAGCCTTAACTGTAGAAATAGCTTGCTGGGGAAAGACAAGTCCTATCCGTTAATCTTTTCCCTAATCAAGCCCATATGGCAACCATAGAGTGAAACAAGCCAACTAGAGGGTGTCCAAGCTCCCTCAAGCTGTTCAACACCAGTAAGGAACTGAGTTCATTCCCCACGCAGGGCCAGCAGTATGCCTGCCCATGTATGGGGACTGTGGGGTAATTCCCATTCCTGGCTGATGAAGAAGATGTGCTCACAGACACTGGTGTTTACACCAGGTCTTACTGGGGACCAGTTTCCCATTTCCATCCTTGGAGGAAGCCAAGTGACCTTGCAGACAGCCACTATCATTAGTCAAGGCACCACTCATCTTTGGCAGACAAAGCCAGCTTTGGGCTCTAAAGCAGTCTAAAGCTACACAACCATTTGGCAGATGCCTATGAAATGTAAACATGCTTTATCCTGTCCCCAAAAAATTATACAAAGAGCTTTCTTTGGTGAGGCACCAAGGACCAAATAACAGGCTTTTTCCTCAAAGTTTCCTTATAATCCAATCATTTACTATCACATTTGAAGATTTTTCTCCTTCTCTAACCTTAAAATGAGAAGCAGGATTTGATCTGACCACACTGCAGATCGATCAGCATCATGAACGGTGGATTTTCTTAACTACTGGGTTGAAGGGAAAGTGAATTTGTGCAGGGACACACGTACCTTGAGATGTATGAGCCAAGCAGCTTAAAATGTTGGTTTGCCCTGACCTGACAAGGCTTGCTGTGTCTGGCAATGCATAATCTCTTCTAATATACTACCAGGAAGGTAATGACTGTTTGAAAATGCTTCTAAACTGCAGTTTATGCTGAAGGCTGTCACCTCAATAGAAACTATACCATCTCTTCGGGAAGCCTGTTAAGAGCAGACATTAGTAAGGGTTTGTGTTGATTCAGGAGAAAAATGGATAAGGAAAGATTCTGAATCAACTTGTTGGAGCTTTGTGCAGAAGCTTAAATTGAAAGCAGGCACTGCCAATAGAGATTCGCATTTCCTTTGCTAAAGTCATGAGGTGTTGTCCTGCCCATCAGTGTGTTTTCCTAAGAGTGTGCTTCTCTTATCATCAGCAGAATTTCAAGTTGTGCATGTAAGGCTCCAGTAAGCTTCTTTGCAAACACTCTTGAGAGTAGGATCCAAATGGGACGAAATTACACGTTATCTAATTATGTTCAGTTCTATTTGAAATCCGTCAGTGTCAAAATGAATACAACATTGCTTTTCATCATGCCAGAGTTCACACTGGAGTGATGTGGGCACAGGAAAACAAGGCAACATGAGAAAATACATGTGTGGGGTAAACAAGCACGTTTGCTTTAGAGAATCTGAATCTGAGACTGGAATGGTTTGGTGAACTAAAAATAAATTATAAGAACCTGACCCCCTCTGTCATCAATGTGAAGCTAACCTTTGCCTCTTCTTACTCAGCCATGGCTTATATGAAAAAGCTGGTGATCAAGAGATGTGTATGAAAAACCCAACACCACACATGGCATTGGTCAGCAGGGCTGTGGCTGCAGCAGTGCTGACACTAGAGATTAACATCTGTCTACGGGCCAGGCAGTGAATCTCTGCTGCCAAGTGCTCTGTACATTTACACCATAATATTCTGTTTACAATAATGGCTGTAAGGACATCCGTATCATAGAATCATAGAATCACAGAAGGGTTTGGGTTGGAAGGGACCTTGAAGTTCCTCCAGTTCCAACCCCTGCCACAGGCAGGGACACCTTCCACTGGAGCAGCTTGCTCCGAGCCCCTGTGTCCAACCTGGCCTTGAACACTGCCAGGGATGGGGCAGCCACAGCTTCTCTGGGCACCCTGTGCCAGCACCTCAGCACCCTCACAGGGAAGAGCTTCTGCCTAATGTCTAATATCAGTCTCCCCTCTGTTAGTTCAAAACCACATGACTGGAGACTGGTTTGAGCGATTCTTCATTTGCAGTCTATTCAAAAACACAAACAGGAATTAAATTAACTTTGGCTGTAGGATGAGGAGAGGTAATTTCACTGAAATGGCACCACCTTAAGATCCACACTGAATCAGGCCTCAAATTCTGCATTAAAAGTCCTATAGTCATTGTGTTCCCAACCTGCTTCGATCTAGAACCTAGAAAGCCCTGTGGTCTCACTCACGTCATGCATTAAGTGCTTCAGATGATGTAGTGAGAGGCTCAGGCCAGTATTTGCCCTCCACATCGCCACCAATGCTTCCCATCCATGCATGGTCAAATTCAGAGCTGGATGATGCTTAGTTTGTCCCTTGGGTTCTGGAATAGAGTTTGTCCTTCCTAGACTTGGGTCTAGAGCACCACCCAACTTCCCAAACTGTTCTGTGAAATTCCTCAAAACTGGGATTGGAGGAAGCCTGTGGGAACTTGTCCAGCTCTATTTCCATTATCCTGAGTTACGTCAGAACTGTATTCAGAAAACAGGTTCCTTTCTCATTCTGAAGTGGATTTACGAGCTTAGGAAGTTCTACAAAGGAGAAGGTTGGATTTTTCTTCAGACTTCTCTCAAGCTGCGAAATTCAGACCTGCATTTTGCCCTCCACCACAGAACTCACTTTCTGCCTCACTGTAAAACTACAGAACAATTGCTAAAGCTTTTTCTAGCCCAGTTCCAAACATTTGGGTGCATCTTCATCCCATGTCACCTGGTTCTGTCTGATTACAGAACAGCAGCTGGGGAATCCTCATGTTACGTGCTCGACAACCAAAAGAAATACATTTCAAACAATGAAGTAAGTTCTGTACCAGTCACTGGCCAGCTGGTATTGTGAAGTGCTACAATTCATCAGCAAAACAGAGGAAGGAAGTGTTTTAAAGCAAGATTATATTATTTTCCTCAAGTTCTTATTATGAAATCCTCCTAAAGTGAACTTTCAAAACCTGAAAGCCCTTCCAAAGGGAATGAATGGAACAGAGCAAACCGGAGACTCGCTAGGGAGCAGTTAAAAACAAGGGGAAAGTCCAGCATGCCAGTGAAAGAAAGGAAGAACCCATTACCAAGTGTTCAGATTGGGAAGACAAAACGAAGAAACCACAAGTAATAGAAAAGCATAAGTAGTCTGTAAAAGCATATGGTGTTTCTGTCCTCTTAATAATTGTAGATTGGAAAGCACCCAGTGTCTTCCCTCCCACTGGAGGGAAACAAGCCTGAAAGCTGAGAAAGCAGATAAGGCGAGCAGTGATAGATTCACTGTACAGGAGACTGCAAGATGTAGCAAATCACTGCCAAAAAAGTGCCTTGAGATGCTCCAGAAAAAAAAATGCTGAGAAAAATCTATTTTATTTTTACTCTCATTTAAGAAACAAAATACATCTGAAAACCATGAGAAGAAAAATGTGGCTTAAATGAAAATGACCCCTGACCATTAAGTTCACTCCAGTCAAATAAAACACATCCTGTTTTTGTAACTTTCTTATACAAAGCAGATCCTGGTCTGTATACACTCTTTCCAGACAAAGGTTTGACCTGTAGTTGAATTTAAATTAGAAGCAGGGGAGGTGATGGAAAATACAAAGTGCTGCTCCCACTTCAGTTAAGATAAAGGGTGAAATCTGCCTTTGGGGAAATGCAGAAAATGGAGTGAGTTCATTGTACTGTCTCTCAACTAAAATTGGTTGTACAAAGAGTTTAGAAATTCTCTGCCAACATACCCACTGTTTCAGTTAATTAAATGACACTTAAAATACATGCCGTGCCTTCCGTACAATCGCGACAATCTGGCACACAAGCTGCAGCAGCCTTTTCTTGATAATTGTGTTCTGGAACGTTGACATTGAGGTAGAAAAGCATAATCATGTTGTGTCCTGCCTCAGTCCCCCCAAGTCTTTCCATGGGAAGAAGGAATCATTGGTGACCCCCTTTACTGTGCATAAAGGCATCTTTTTTCTCCTTGCCTAGACTTTGTGGGAAAGCTGGGAAAAGCCTGGGATGTGCAGAGTCTCCAGGAAAGCCACAGGTGAGTGGAGTCTCAAGTGTATCTGACCCCCTCTTTGTGAGACTGCTTATCCAGAGATGGCTGAACTCACTTCTAAGCCTCTTTCATGCAAGAAGTCAGGTGAGAGGATCTCCTTGCTTAGAGTAGGATTGATCTCACTTAACCTGTGTCTACAGTGATGAACCTTCATGTAAACTAGGTGTCTGGGCTCCCATTCTGGTTGCTGGAGGGATAGTCAAAGGACTAGGGCATGATTCAGCTCATTATAAAACAGACATTTATAGCTGATGGGATTAATCACACCCTAAGCTCCACTGATCAGCTCTTCATTGATTATACTGAGAAATGGTAAATACTTGCTCAGATTTAGATGTCTGGTTTATAAATGCCTAAGATCAGGTTCAATTTGCAGTCTGAGACACCTAACAACACGTGTCTTCAAGATGCAAGTTAGGTGTCTAAGCTCCCTTTTCAGATAATGGTGATCTGATGAGTAGTCAATGAACTTTGAGTGCTCTCAAGCTTACCAACCGTAGGTGCCTCCTCTGACCATGATGGGAGCTATGCCAGCTAGCTCACATGTAAACACCTACGTGCAGACACCTAAATTTAGGTGTCTTAATCTGTGTGCCAAGTCTAACCTTTACATTAGGGAAATGAATCTGCTTCCAGTCAACTTGGTAGAAACACAGGTTTAAAAATCCAGATTTGAATAACTTTGATGAACTAAAGGGACAGAAGTAAACGGTATGGGAAATAGAGTCTGAAGTGCTTTGAGAACTGAATATAAACCAGTGTAAGAACCAAACAGGAATCTGCTCTGTATGTGCAATATCTTGTCTTTAAATATATACATACCTCCTACTCAGCTGTTCAGATGCCAGAACAGGATCTGCCTTTGTAGAAACAGATCAGGATCATTAGTCCTCTTCATGATTATAAGCTGATTATCTATTTTTGAGTAGATAAAACACACTTTGTGATTGTTCATCCTTACTGACAAGAAAATGTTTACCTGGCATTGAAATTTGATGCCTGGTTGATATGTTCAGTCATCTCAACATCAAAATCAGTGTTGATACATCAACAATCTGAATGATTCGTGGTATTTTTGTTGCAAATGCAAATCGGGGATTTATAGGTTTTAGTCTTTTCAGGCGATGATATTGTGTGCTCATGTAGGTCTAAATACTCAGCATTTGATGCAGTCTAAAAAGCATCAGGCGCACAGTCTATTTTTGCCAGAGATGGTCTGTGCAACTAAATGTTTTCAGTGCTAATTAAAGCACTCTCATACAATGACAGTGAGTGTTAGACAAATACCTTGTAATCAGGCAGCACTCCAAATCTGCTCCTGTGTTCACACTGGATAGTGCTGATAATTAGCCTCTTTCCAATCATAATATCTGAGAAAACATAACTGGAAGGAACACTGAGATGAGCTCATTCCCTGCATTCTTCTACCCCCAGCCGGATCAGCTATTCCTGAGGTTTCTAATTAAATATACCCTGGATTTAAAATGCATTAAAATAATGTCTTGCTCTTTGCTGTTTCCTTTGCAGGATTGGACATTGTTTTATTTCCTTTTGGGGGACAGGAATTGCTTGGATCAAAGAAATAGGTAAAAAAAACCCACACACACTTTTTGGTTTATACAGAATCTTGGAGAGAATGCAGCTACAAATGACCTGTCCATGCAGAGAAAGGAGACTGGCTCTTTTGTTCCAGCTGTCATGTTTGAACATAACTGAAAGGGGAACAAGGGGCTTGAAGATATGGAGAGCAGAATAACTCTTTGTCAAAAGCCTGCTTCTTCCTTCAAAGAGTAGCAGAGTCTCCTAATGATAACAGCAGGCTTCCAAAAGCCATAAAAGTATTCCTGAGCAATATCCAGTCATGCAAGTCTAATAACAGGAACAGGCCCAAACACTTGGATGCATGGCAGTCTTTTTTTACAAGCCAGTGGAAGCTGTAGGCGTACAGCTGAGCAGGATATAGTTCACAGCCTGACATTCCTCATACCTGAACCCCTTCCCATGGTGAATCTGTGTGAAGCTATAAAAAGGAAATGGGGATTCCTCAAGACAAATTCTAATCCCTGCTCTAGCAGATAGGAGCAGATGGGGGAAACAGACAGCTCGGTGTGTTACAGGAGAACTCCCTCAGTGGGGGACAGATCCAGAGCTGACGTAGTGAAAGGGGGCATCAAAACATCTCTTATGTCCCGTGACCCATGGGGCTGCGAGCAGACAGATTTCATTTCAAAGCAGCATTGGAGTTTCTCTAATTTAGCTTGTGCATACCTAGTTTTAGTCTCTAAATGTGAAGATCTGGGCCAATATTACTGCAAACATTCCTCCATGTACACCGTGTGTTTCACTCCTCAAGTCTGCTTAAAAACAAAGTTCAGAAAGGGAAAAAAACCAAACTAGAGGTGTTCTGGCTCACATCTGTAAGTGACAGCAGTCCCCATTCCTGGGGGAACCAGGTCTCAGAGCAGGAAGAAGCAAGCCATGAGGGCAGCTGCTAAGGCGGGAATGACAGCCATCCCCAAAGCCACTCTGCAGTTCTGGCTCGAGTCTCACCCACGTTCACGGGTTGTTTGTTCCTGTTCCTGTGCCAAAATGTCTTTACAGCAGCTTCCCTCCACTCCTGTTACTGTCACTCCAACAACCCTCTTTTCAGTATCTCTTCTTGTTTCTGTTTTCTTCCCATTTGTATTCTCATAACTAGTCTCACATCACCAAAATGCTACATAACCTACATGTTTGTTGTCAAATTGCAACCTTCACTTCTACATATACATTAAGCTGCTTTTCTCCAGCTCTGAGCTCTTTTGGAGCAAGGAGTACAGTGACTTGTGGGGAGAAACCTTGTAGTTTCTCAGCCTTAGGCACTTGTGTAATAAACATGATTAACCTTCCTAATGTCCCTGTAATTTCACTTCTACAGGTTGATCCAGACCTAGGCAACTGATTAATGTTGATGTACGCTGGAGAACAGTAGTTGGTCTACTGTCAGAAAGCTGTGCCATGATGTACTTAGGCTGTCCTGCTATTTTGGGAGCCAAGGTGCTGTCTGAATTCCATCTTATACTGCTCTGTGGCTCTGAGACCACACAGCTGTTACCAGCACTGCATACCCAAAAGCTGAAGGCAAGTCTTGATGAACCCTCATGAGCTGCTTCTAGCATCAGTGCTTGAGAATTGCTGTGCCAGGTCAGAAACCCAGCAGATGGAAACCTGGTGCCAGTGAAGTCCGTAAGAACCCAGGCATTAACATCCAACAAGACCGAGATTAAGCTGGCAAAATCAGACACTCTCCATCCTCAGCAATTCAAATGCAACTTCATGCCACTGTCAACAACCAGATCTCTACGTTCATGAAAAACATGAAGAACTTGAAAAACTTCACTGCCACCATTAATGCATATAATTGTATTTCATTTACCTCAGATGCCCAAATATATGCAGTTCATCTCCCTCAAGGTCCCTGCTGAGAACAGTGGTATCAGTTGAAGTGCCCAGGTTCCTAGAGCTGAACATGCCAAGCACAAAAGGTACACCTGAAACAAAAAGAAACAAAAAAAAAAAAAGTGGAATTTAAATAAATTAATAGCTAGAAATGGTCTTTTTTGGCTTCCTCTGTAACAAATACTGATAAAGGAGAAATACACGTAGCTTGTGTTTTAAAATAAGCAATACATTAAACTACATCGTTTCAAAGAGACCTAGCCAAACCCTCATGTTTTGCATACTGTATAGATCTAATTGGACAAATAACATACCCAGATTTAAGTAAATTAATATCAGCAGGATTAAGTAGGATGTAAATTGGGGAAGCATTTGATTTCCTTGCCTCTGATGAGAAGAGAGGAGAAATCAGTGTGCATGTCTGTCTCTCCTGCTGTCTTGTGAAGCACAAGCTTCTCGTGCAAGTGGAATGAGAAAGTGAAAATGAAAACAAAGATAAATAACACTAATGTGATTAGTTCATTAAAATGTGCATTGAGAACTGGTAAGTCCACTGCCATATTAAGAATCTTTGCAGTACTAATCAGCACAGCTCTCAATAACAGGTACATAATGATGAAAATCTCAGTTTTGCTGTGGTGGTGCTGTTGTGCAGGTTGGATCTTCATGAAACAACAGTGTAAAAGTAAATGTAGGAGATTAATGTTATCATGGAGGTTATTTTAGCCTGGTTTCCTCTGGAAAGATCTGCTGCTGCATTTGACAGCAGGTTGGTGTTCCCAGTGATTTTAAGTATCCACCTCTCTTAAGAACCCCAATGGCCAGAGAGAGACTGGAGACCCAAATTACACCTTCTAATTACACCCAAATCACACTAGAGGAAAGCTGCAGAGCTCACTGGGCAATCACCTGTAGTGTCTGACCTGCCAAAACCCTGCACCCTTCACACCATAGAATGTCTTGCTCCATTAGTGGGCAGGATGACTGGGAGGACTGGAGTGGGGGAAGTGAGAGGGTAGGTGATGCAGTGTTGGGGACATGACAACACGAGTTATTTCTGCAGCTACAGAACTAGTACCGACTGGTTTCTAAGCATTTTACTTCAGCCATGCACAATCACCGTGACCCAAAGTTCCCCTCATACAATCATAGAATCCCAGCCTGGTTTGGGTTGGAAGGGACCTTAAAGCTCATCCAGCTCCAACCCCTGCCACGGGCAGGGACACCTTCCATAGAGCAGCTTGCTCCAAGCCCCTGTGTCCAACCTGGCCTTGAACACTGCCAGGGATGGGGCAGCCACAGCTTCTCTGGGCACCCTGTGCCAGCGCCTCAGCACCCTCACAGGGAAGAGCTTCTGCCTAAGAGCTCATCTCAATCTCCCCTCTGGCAGGTTAAAGCCATTCCCCTTGGCCTGTCCCTACAGGCCCTTGTCCCAAGCCCCTCTCCAGGTTCCTGCTCTTCCAGCCTCCTTGACAGATCTGGGTGGCTCCCGAAACATTTTCTTTTTTCCTGCAAAACTAAAATCATTCTTTATTATAAAAATGCCCCTTTTAATTTGTGGGTTTGCATTTCCTACATACAGAATCATTTTCTTGGCTTATTATGCATTAATATTTCCTCTGTCTGGAAACAGGAACCAGGAGCACTTTGACACAGAGAGTTACAGGATGTTTCTGTGCAGTATCAGGCAGCTGTGTTGAATCAGGCCCCTTCCTTAGTGCCAACACACTGTGAATGTAACATGTGTGGCCTTGATAAGATAAATGGGTGCAGGGAGAGCACTGGGACTATCATGATCCAAGCCCACACTGCAGCCTGGCCTTCCCTCCCCTATGAGGGGCGAAAATACACATGAGCAGTCGGCAGCTTCACGTGTGATTCCTTGTCCTGCCTGTGGCTGCCACATTCAACACAGCCCAGGGGAGATCAGACATATCAACATTACGATACGTGAGTCACTGACAGCCCATTAATGAGCACTGACCTGGATCAAGCCTCTTGCAAGAAATGTTTCACCTGAAGACACCTGAAAGCAACCTCCTCCTCTTGCCCCAGGCCAGTATTGACATGCCTGGCTCTGAACCGAACTGATTTGTTCCGTGACTGTGTAAACTCTTCTACCCAAGGTGGATTTTATGTCTCTTATACCCGTGGGTCTTCTGGCTTCGGTGGTGCCAAAGAACTGTTAGCTTGTAGGTGTCTGCAGTCCTGAGACCAGCTCTGGGGGCCCCAATGTAAAAAGGACATGGAGCTGTTGGAGCAAGTCCAGAGAAGGCCATGGAGATGCTGCGAGGGCTGAAGCAGGGCTGGTTCAGCCTGGAGAAGAGAAGGCTCCTGAAGGGGAGACCTTAGAGAAGCTCCAGTGCCTAAAGGGGCTCCAGGAAACCTGGAGAGGGGCTTGGGACAAGGGCCTGTAGGGACAGGCCAAGGGGAATGGCTTTAACCTGCCAGAGGGGAGACTGAGATGAGCTCTTAGGCAGAAGCTCTTCCCTGTGAGGGTGCTGAGGCGCTGGCCCAGGGTGCCCAGAGAAGCTGTGGCTGCCCCATCCCTGGCAGTGTTCAAGGCCAGGTTGGACACAGGGGCTTGGAGCAAGCTGCTCCAGTGGAAGGGGTCCCTGCCCGTGGCAGGGGTTGGAGCTGGAGGAGATTTAAGGATCCTTCCAACCCAAACCAGTCTGGGATTCTGTGATTCTGGCATTCTCCTATTTCCCTACAGAAGTCCTGCTCATTTGTAAGATTCTGATATTCTTATTGAACACAAATCCTATCTAATTGAAAAAAAAAAAAAAAAGAATATTATCCTCAGTTCTAATGCAATTAGAATTGGGTTGTTAGGGGATGAAAAGGAATGAAAAAAAATGAAATGAACTGAAAATTGGCCAAAGGGCAGGAAACAGGTGAACAGGAAGAGTCCAGAAAATCCTATGCATTTTGCTGTGAAAAGAAGTTCTTAGCAGAGGCAGGGACAAGGTGGGCAGAGGGTGTCATGTAGTGGTGAGAGTTGTCATCTGCAGACATGGCGTGGAGCACAGCCACAAAACAACAGCGGCTGTTGCCAAGTACAAAGAACTTCCAGGCAAATATTTGCTCTTGGCCCCAGGTAGCAGCTACACTTCACCTCTTTCACATTGATGGTTCTATCCGTAACCACAGAGAGAGATGCTGCCTGGCCATGGCAGCAGGGTTGGAACTTGATGATCTTAAGCTCTTTTTCAACCCTAACTATTCTATGATTCTGCGACATCTGGAAGTGAATGCTGAGATACAGCCTGAAGAGCATCAGGCTGTGAGGATTCTGGTTCTGTGTTTCTCCAATGAGGTGCCTGGGCTGAGATCAGCATTTGTACCTTTTGTGGGGCTGAGGGGAACACTCACACCATCTGCAGGAGGCATCTGACCAGTTTCCCTTGGTCCTCACTGTGCTGGTGTTGGCTGGAACAGAGTTAATCTTCTCTATAGTAGCTGGTATGGGGCTGTGTTTTAGCTTTGTGCTGTAAACAGTACTGATGACACAGGGATGTTTTCATTACTGCTGATCAGTGCTTGCACAGAGTCAAGGCCTTTTCTGCTCCTCACCACATCAGTCAGCAGGCTGCGGGTGCACAAGGAGTTGGGAGGCAGATACAGTGGGAACAGCTGACCCCATCTGACCCCAGGGGTACTCCGTACTCTACGTGTCATGCTCAGCCTACAGAGCTGGGGGAAGAAGGAGGAAGGGGGGGATGTTCAGAGTGATAGTGTTTGTCTTCCCAAGTAGCCATTACACATGATGGAGCCCTGCTGTCCTGCCTGTGATGGGAAGTAGTGAATGAATTCCTTGTTTTGCTTTGCCTTCATGCATAGCTTATCCTTTACCTATTGAACTGTCCCTATCTCAAACCATGGGTTCTCTCACTTTTACTCTTTCAGTTCTCTCCCATATCCCACCAAGAGGGCAGGCGGCTGTGTGGGGCTGAGTTGCTGGTGGAGTTAAACCACGACACCTACACAGGTATATGGAGAGGAGGAGCAGCCTGCAGAGGCACTGGGAGCAGGCATGGGATTTAGACACTGACCAGCCCTGCAGAGGAGCACATACCTCTATTGCAGGATTAAGTATCTAAATTGGGAACCCAAGGTTAGATACTCTGAGACAGGGATGAATAGCAACTTGTTCCAAGCCTGTTACAGCCTCACGTATATTTTCACATCTTAAGAACTTCCTAATTGGAAGGCACATACAAAAAAAAAATCTAATGTTAAAGCCAGGCAAATATGACTCACTTTAAAACCTCTGAGGACGTGAGGACAATGGAGGACGAAAAATGAGTGTGGGGAGGATAAGAAATAAAGAGGAACAGCGATAGGTCTACTGACAAAAGGGCTTTGACCACTCACCTGGTTCTCAAGCTGCAGCGAATTAAGCAGCATCCGTTGCATGGAGCAGTGCTGCCACACAGCGACAAAGAAAAGCTCTGAGCAGTGATTGCAAGCAATTGCAGGGTAATGACAGTGGAAGCTTTGTGTTTAGTGTCAAAGAAAGCGTTCAAAACCCGTGTAGATGAGGCCCTTAGGGACATGGGTTAGTGGTGGTCTTGGCAGTGCTGGGGTAATGGTTGGACCAGATGATCTTAAAGGTCTTTTCCAACCTGGTTGATTCTATAGGACACTGGCTTCTTTGCCAAAGGAACACTAAGTGCAATGATAGGAGGCAGCAGCTGTGCCAGAGAAGGACCTAATTTTGGGGGGCAGGTTTTGAGCCTGGCCCACAGGTTATTACGAAACATCAGTAGCAGTTATGGAGTTAAAACTGGATTCAGGTCCTTTCTTTTAGCAGAAAAATCATTGATTTAAAAACCCCACCAAGTTTACTTAGACTACAGGTAAACTTTTCTGATAGTCTGCTACACAGCAATCCTGTAACCGATTTTTGATTACTACTTCTATTAATGATATATTGTATTTCTTTCGGTGACTAAAGTGAAGTAGAATAGTATCTTTTCAAAGAAAACAAGGCTAAGAGCCAAGGAAGGTGAGTCAGCAGAGTCATATGAATTCCAGGTGTGGACATAGTAAAGAGCCTATAGAAAATCCCATGCCAGGAGAGTAATGACCTGAAGTTTCTGTGCTATTAATACCAATACAGAAAACATAAATCATCTGAGAATACAGTAAAAGTGTTTCATGCACAGCACCCATCATGTGATGCTGGGAATCAGCACAGAGTCCTGGCTAAATGGGAACAAAAATGCAAAGTCATTTTCGTCTGTTCTTCAGGCAGACCTGGAGGGTTCCACATCAGAGAAACCCTGATGGATTCATGTAGCTCTCCACTAGCAGAATTCCCAAAGCAGGAAAATCAGCCATTTTTCCTCAGCCTGCATACAAGAACAGGGCACTGCTCTCTCTGTTATGCTGGAACTACTACACACCTGACCAGAATTAAACAGTCCTTCAGCCTTAAAGGTGCTGAACCCCTCTGGCTTCTGTGGGATTTGAAGGCCTTCAGCAGTGTGGAAGATCCTTGGGGAATGCCCTCATTTTAGGAGAAATAATTTGCGTGAAACTCAGCTAAGGATGTGCCTGCCTCACATCCCATAAACAGTCCCAATTTTTTATCACAGCATCCCAGTTAATAGGTGTAAGTGTCTTTATGTATATATTTACTTATTTATGTGCTACAGAATCATAGAATCCCAGACTGGTTTGAGTTGGAAGGGATCTTAAAGCTCCTCCAGCTCCAATCCCCTGCCACAGGCAGGGACACCTTCCACTGAAGCAGCTTGCTCCAAGCCCCTGTGTCCAACCTGGCCTTGAACACTGCCAGGGATGGGGCAGCCACAGCTTCTCTGGGCACCCTGGGCCAGCGCCTCAGCACCCTCACAGGGAAGAACTTCTGCTTTATCTAATTTGAATCTCCCCTCTGGCAGGTTACAGCCATTCCCCCATATCCTGTCACTACAGGCTCTTGTAAGAAGTCCCTCTCCAGCTTTCTTGTCAACCCCTTCTGTGTACTGGAAGCTGCTCTAAGTTCTCCCTGGAGCCTTTTCTTCTCCAGGCTGAACAAGCCCAGCTCTCTCAGCCTGTCTCCACAGGAACATCTCCACAGGAGATGTTCCATTGCCTGGACTTTATTTCCCTTAGTACAACATTGAAAATACTTTGTTGCAAAAGACATCTTTGTCTGGGGCTGGGAAAAATCATGAAGGGATGAACTCTGTTTAGGGAAAGCAGCTTCCTACTGATGTGATTCCAGCCAGCATGAGCTCGTCCCAGCAGCACAGCAGCTCAGCCATCCCTTTCCTTTCCAACACACAGCTCTGTGTTTTCATCAGTGATGTTCTCCCCGGATGAGGAAACCCCTGCAAGTTCAGGATATCAATCCCACCGAGGTATCAACTCTTGCCAGGCAGTGACATTTCACTGCCAGCAGGAGCTGCCTAGGTGTGGATCAAGATGCTTTAAAAAGCATCTAAAACCTTCCCATACTTTCTTCCTGCTTTATTTCCTCCTGATTGTGACTACAGATTTCTCACTGCATAAACAGCAGTATGATGATCTGTAAAGCTTCTGTAACTGAGAAAAGACATTTCCAATTCTAATGCAGTTGGATTCATGGGGACGGACTCTCCAAGCCCAGAAGGGCTCTGCTGAGATGCAGTGAGTTAACTGCCCAACTTCAGTTGCTGGATAAGAGCTTTAACTTTAAATGTCCCATCTGTGAGGCCATCCTGTTCACATATAGTCCGTCTGTGGGGTTTTGTTCCAAGTCTGCTACAGTGAACAGTCATAACTGTTCCTGAATTGGTATTTCTGGGGTTTATTGTTACCTTTTTAAAACATGTGGCCACTTTTCAAAGGAGCAAGAACATTCCCCACAGTTCTCAGGATGATTGATTTTACCTTGTATCAAATGAATGTGTAAATATCAGAGCAAAGACACCAACAAGGATCATCAGCTCTTACAATTCAGGGCGCTGGGTAATTACATCAAGAGTCATGACAAAACATTGTTAGTGATATACAAGATTGAGTAGTCACTGAGTATTTGGGGGACATCTTTATTTGAAACCTCAAGCACAAGACGCTGGAAGCAGGAGGAGACTGAAATAGTTAATGGCTTTAAGAAGGACGTATTTAAAACCAGCCCTAACCAACACAAAACTAAGACTGGTATTTTCAAAACCTTCCCATTGACATAATAAGTCCTTATGTCTTATTATGCCCAGCTTAAAATGCTGAGTTCAGTCATTTCACTTTGTGAACCATCCACATCTCTCAATTCCTACCGCAATTTGGGCTTTTGGAAAGAAACCCAGAGGTATCAGCCTAGGACAGTGGGAATCAGGGGGCAGGTTTGAAACAGACCAGCTTTACACCCAGTCCTCTTTGCTGAAACCTCTTGACACTTCCTTGGCAGCTTAAAGAAGCCAAAAGATTTAAATCTTAAGTTTATCAAAAGAGTAACTCGTACTTGAAGGAGGAGGCTGTAGCTGCCCAAGCAAACCAAAGCAGTAAGGCAGTTGAACTGATGTAATACAATGTTTTGTCTTGTTCAGGTAGCATTAGAGATGCTTTTCACGGGTGAACCTCTTTCTGCTCAAGAAGCATTAATGCACAGGCTTGTCAGCAAGGTGGTACCGGAAGACAAGCTGGAAGAAGAGACCATGAAGATCTCTCACAAGGTATGTGAAAGCAGCAAATCTGTCCTGGCCCTGGGGAAAGCCACCTTTTACAGACAGACAGCCCAGGACCTCGATACTGCTTACAAAATGACTACTTAGGTCATGGTAGACAGTTTGACTTCGAGAGGTGAGCAAGAAGGGATTGAAGCCTTTATGCAGAAATGTAAGCCTATCTGGTCACACTGTCAGGATGAGAAGAAATTAATCTTGTTTCTGAGCTAGCCTTAGCGGTGGTTCATGATTCTTCACACAATTGCCTTTGAGAACTCTATTTTTGTTCTTACTGAAAGTGAAACGTCTCTTCTTACATATGCCAAAGACACAGTAAATTTATTCTAAATATATAATAAATGTTAGGAAAAATCAAACACAATGGGTTTTTTTCAGCAATGAATTTAATCTATGGTTCTATAAGGAACTTTGTGCTGCGAAAATCAGTTTAGCATGCCCTAGGTTACTCAGAGAGCCCAGATCACCCTGTGCAGTACCTGTCTCCATCGTTCTGGAAAAGAATTGCCATTTACTGTTATTAATAGAGAATTAAATGGCTTGGACATATTCCAGATATGACAGTAATACATATCATGATGGATTCCAGTGCTGTTTAGATGTTACAGACAGAAGCCTGTAACAGTAGCCCATTGCTCCTTACAGATGCATCTGCTTATGAACTGCAGGTATCACAAGCTTGTCTCCCTCAGGAAATCCTGGTTTTCCACCACCAGCTCAGTCACTTATCCCAACTTTGGAGTATTTTGCTGTTGACTCCAGTGAGGTTGAGCATGGTTTAGGGATGTTTAGCTTCACAAAGCCACTGCCTGTCAGCTTCAGCAGAGATTCTCACCTTGGCAGGGTTTTGACCCAGCTGTCATTTACAGGCTATAAGTCTTCAGTTTATCACAGAATCTCGGGTGTGTTACTTGGAAAATCCACCCATGTGCTCAGAGCTGGGATTTTACCAACACTGGAGCAGCTCCGCCACGGATTTATGTTCTTGACAACAGGGATTCAGCTGCTCCTCTGGTTAACCTGTTCCAGCGCTCTGCAACATTCCTAGTGAAATATTTTTTCTTAATGCCAGTCTGAGCCTCAAAGCAGCAATTTTTTGGCCACTGCCCCTTGGTACCTGGTGGCAGTGTGTTCCCCCCACCCAACCTGACCTTTATTTCCTCTATCCCTGCTCAGGTGATAACCACTAGTGGTGATCATAGTGGGTGTGTCTGGTTGTGATGGCTGCATCCGGCTCAAAGTGGATTTGGGGAGACAGATAACACCACAATGGCCAAGGGTTAACCTGAGCAGTGCACCCACCTGACTGCAGTGTTGGTAAATGTCCAACTCAAGCTAAATTTGGAAGAACCTAACTCCTGTAGTCAGCGTGTGAATGTGGCTGTGAGTGAATTGTCCTACTCCACAGGTAGTGGATGGCCCAGGGCCCGTGGAGCTCTTCTGCAGGGCAGTGGGCCGTGTGCCAGGATCTCCCCTCGAGCAGGGACAGCTCAAGGTCCTTCCTTGAAGCTGAGAGAATCCTCATCACATTGGTCCTAAATAATTGAATTGGGAGTAAGAGCACTGAAAATTTGAAGTATCACTTAGCTAAGTGATATAAAGAATTAATTGCACATTTATAATGCTTTAGACATAAACTGTTGACCAAGTCTGGATCCAGCTGCACTTAGACTCCCCTCTGAGAAGGAGATTAGAAAGCAAGGGGGTCCTTTCTGAACCTCATGACTTAACAGGAGGGACTCCCTGACTGTTTTGTCTCACCCTGCTCTCTATGCAGTAAATAATCAAGTGTACCTCGCCATGAAATCTTGTTAAACCACTGTTGCGTTTACTATCAAATGTTGTTAAATTGCTGGTTGATACCAATAAAATACATTGCTGCTTCTCTGTAACAAACGAAGTGCTTCACTCCATCCACAACATACATTATCTGACATCACTGAGAAACTGCAGCTCCATTATCTCTGTAATTCTCTTCATGCAGTCACAAGCTACAGTTAGACCAGACTTGGACCCTCCTGTGTCAGACTGAACACATGGCACTTCCTCCACTTTCCTTGTAGGTCATGTCCTCTAGGTAACCAGCTTGGTAACTCTCCGGTGGACCAGTTCCAGCTTCTCCACATTCCTTTTGTACTGGTTGTACCAAAACTGGACTGTATTCCAAATAATGGCTTCACCAGTGCCAAGCAGAGGAGAACAAAGTATTTCTTCCTTCTGCTGGCCACTTCCAGCCAGTCTAAACTGCTCAGTACTCATCACTTGTGATGAGAGTGCATTGTTGGCTCATGTTCAGTTGGGCTCCAGCTCACCTGCTGTGAGCCTGGTTTCAGCAGGACTGCTGCTCTGCCAGTCACTTCCCAGCCTGTACTGGCCCTTGGGGTTATTCCTCCCCAGGAGCAGCAACTTGCATTTCCCCTTAGATTATGGTTCTTGTGGGTTGAAGCCAGACCACTCGGTACATCAGCCATTCCCCCAGTTTCACATCATCTGCAAATGAGCTGAGGATGTATTACTGATGATGATCCTGAATGATAGGAGCCTCAGTATCAACCCATGGTGATCAACATGGGATGGCCTCTCAGCATTTATTCTGAAGTTCCACATAGCAAGATTATGAAGGCTCATCCATTTCATATTTAAATAGGCATCTAAGAAAGGTGAATCACACTATGGATGGGCCCTTTTTCCTTTGTTGACAGTCAAAGTAGCCTAAAGTGTTTAGCTCAGACTTAGTGTCTGAAGTTAGATCAGATAAATCCTACCAACAGCTACTAAAATTCCAAATGTGGAAGTACCATGAATCAAAAAGGATTTTGTTTAAGGTATGTTTGCTCCTGCATCCTTGGGTCTCTGTCTGTATGAGTGTTAGTTCACTCCTCAGTCCTCCTCTGGAGTGGCAGATACTCAATAAAGTCTTGGGACAGTTCTCTCCCTTTCAGGCTAGATCTAAGGAAGAAGTTCTTTACTGCGAGGGTGCTGAGGCACTGGAACAGGCTGTCCAGAGAGGTAGTAAATGCTCCATCCCTGGCAGTGTACAAGGCCAGGTTGGATGGGGCTTAGCCAACATGGTCTAGTGCGAAGTGTCCCTGCCCATGGCAGGGGTTGGAACTGGATGATCTTAAGGTCCTTTCCAACCCAAACCATTCTATGATTCTATGATTCTCCGGGGATCCATTACTCCTGAACAGTTATGGAAAAGTCCACATCATCTTTGGCTTACTCAGCTCTTCATGGTGCCCTGAAAGTCTCCCTGTAGGCTTTGCCTAATGCTGCTGAGCATCCTCAGCAGCGCTAAAACCCACCCTGTTGCAGGCCTGCCTGTTACTGCAGGTACTTTGAACTGAAAAACTGCTGCAGTGCAAAGTTACCCCTTTTGTCTTTGGGTCTTTGGACCATGACGGTGCTGTATGGAAGCAGAGGAAGCCCAGGCCCAGGGCTGTGCACTGCAGTTGTTGCAGGTCTACTTCAGAGCAACCTGAGCATGAAGCCACCTTGCAAAGGGTGTTGATGGCTGTGCCGGCCTTGTGTGTTGTCCCCCCGTTATGAGAAGTGGTCTCATGGTTCAGGCAGTCTGCTTCTGACATAGTAGCCATGGGCTGTACTCTACCAGGTGCACTGCTGGGCTCAAGGCATTGAATGGCACTCTGCTTCCTTAGTAGTGGAATTAAGTTGTTATTCCTTATACTGGAGCAAGACCTGGACAGGTTGGAGTAAAAATCAGCCTCTCTCCTTTCTAACTGCCCTACACAGTTTCATTCGAACCAGTGATATAAATACTCATGTCATATATACATATACAGTCCCACAAAGCAACTCTCTTTCCATCTGTGATGGATATGAAAAAGGATGAAAAGAGCAACAGTCAGTTCTGCTGCTATGTTTAATTTGAGGAATGGAAATTTAAACTTGAATTCACCCTTGAACATAGTTTGTTTCTATAGGAATGTGAAAAATGTGGATCATTTGGAATAATTGTTTTAAAAATACAAACTTTTATTGTTGCTGCTAGACAAGATGGGGAAGTTTTATACAAACTCACATAGTTTTTGTAGGTTAGGAACTATTAGGAGCATTTAAAAGATAGAAGGGTTAAATCAGTCACCTTCCTCATGTCCTTTTTCAATGCAGTAAGATGCTGCACTTAGCCTCTGTTCCCACATGCTGCTCTAAAAGCATTAGGAAAGAGTAAATTGTTTTAAAAAATATATATATTTAGTGGCTATTTTGTAACTACTCAGCAAATCTGTACCGGCTCTTTTGTTCCAGGCTTTTCGAAACAAGCACATTATTTGATTTTTGTAGAACAAGGCCCATTCCAACTAACAGCAGTAATCAAATGGTGTCACTGGCCATATTAAAACATGAGGGATAGTTTAGATCATCATATTCTTTTAGGCATTTTGAAATACTTCTGCAATTGCCACCTACAGAAGATGGGGTTTGGCATTGTTATTAACTGGTGGTTATAATTTTTGAAGAAAAAAGCCCTGTATTTTGAAAGAATAATTACTTCATTTGAAATAGTTACACTGCAATGGGGCTGAATTCTGGTCATCTTATTCCTGTGCATGGAATTCCTTGAACCTGAATGGCCTCGTAAGTTACTAATAGTTCAAGGACATAGAGGTCTTTGCTGGGGAGGCACTCTTCATCAGGGACTGTAGCGATAGGACAAGGGGTGATGGGTTCAAACTGAAACGGGGGAAGTTCAGGTTAGATATAAGGAAGAAATTCTTGACTGTGAGGGTGCTGAGGCACTGGAATGGGTTGCCCAGGAAGCTGTGGCTGCCTCATCCCTGGCGGTGTTCAAGGCCAGGTTGGACACAGGGGCTTGGAGCAAGCTGCTCTAGTGGAAGGTGTCCCTGCCTGTGGCAGGGGGGTTGGAACTGGATGATCTTGAGGTCCTTTCCATCCCTAACTATTCTATGATTCTAGGTACCCTTGGTGTTTTTCACTATGAGTTCAGAACAGCATTTTTAGAGGTTTGTGGCTGATAAGAGTCCAGATGTTTGGGCTCTTGTCCAGGACCACTGGCGCGGCTTCTTGTGCAGCATTCCCCATAAGGCACACCTTAGCAAGACAAAACGGTGATGGGAGGGGAAGTTAACCATCAAAAATGGTGTTCTGGTTGTTCATATGATAGGCAGAAGGTAGGAACTTTACCTTATCCTTGGCTTTCCCTGTAAAAGACCAAGCTCCTTCACAGTTCAAATCCATGGAAGCTGAGGAAGTGTGGAGCTCTGGACAACTGAGTTCAGATCTTTGAGAACACTGCTTCTCTAGGCTCATGGTCTTTCAGTCTTCTTCATGGGTATGACAAATGTTTGGGTTATCTTCAGATCTTGAAGAGAAAAAAATATTTGTAAGCATGTTTTACTGGAGTTTTCACAGCTCTTGTTTGTACTATTTCATGCAATGAAGTAATTGTGTAGTTAGTAATCATCAGTTCCAAAAAGGGTGGCATCCACAGGAACACTCCATAGAGTCATAGAATGGTTTGGGTTGGAAGGGATCTTGAAGATCATCCAGTTCCAATCCCCTGCCATTGACAGGCACACCTTCCACTAACCCAGGTTAGTGGTCTGGTCCCACCTGTTGAACTACTAGACACAAAAACTTCAGGTTTCAGAGGATTCCTGCACTGGCCCCTATAGATTGACTAAGCAACATTATTTTTCATTTCTGCCTTTATTGTTGAATTTAATGGATTTACCAGTTACTCCTGCAAAACAGACGGGATCCAGTATTGTTAAGTAAATTCTACAGCCAAGAAACAGCAAACCGAATGATGGATTGGGAGCCTTTACCTCCATGGCTATCTGCTGCCTGAAGAGAGGATTTGTCCCAAAATAGCAAGGAGTCTATCCCTTATCCCCCCCCCCCCCATTCGTTTTTATTAAGGAATCTGCTCTGCACCAATGTCTGCCAGGTAATTAGCCCAGTTGCAGGTGACCTTAATAGCATGTGGCATATACATAGCCTTCCCTGGAAACTAAGTGCAGCTCCACCTGCATACATCCTCTAGGATGCAGCTTAACCCTGCAAGTGACAGGGACATGTTTTCTGCCCATATACACAGGAACAGCTGGAATAGAAACTGATTGAGAAAATGCAAGCACGGGATTGCTGGTGTGAATGTAGTGAACGATCTAGCCCCTTACCTCAGAGTCCATGGAGGCATTAGAAGACTGGCTTTGAGTCTTCACCTGGAAATTTCAGACAAGATCTATAGGCAAAATCTGGAGGACATGACCATATCCCCATCCCTGGCAGTGTTCAAGGCCAGGTTGGACACAGGGGCTTGGAGCAAGCTGCTGTAGTGGAAGGGGTCCCTGCCCGTGGCAGGGGTTGGGACTGGACGAGCTCTAAGGTCCCTTTCAACCCAAACCATTCTGTGATTCTGTGATGCTGTATCACTCATGATACAGCTTCAGGCACTCCTCATGAACAAGGCAAATGAAAAGCCAGGGTGCAGCAACAGCTACATAAAAGAAACACTCAGCACAAGGTTGTTCCTCATTCATGGACCAGGCAACAATCTGCCTTGCCACACCATTTAGGGTGTATAAGCTGAAGATAAAGAGAGGACTTGGGTGATGGGCAAGGTATTTTGACCTTCCACATTCCACAGAGGCAAAGAACCAAATGGGACTTTATATAAGCTTTTATATAAACTTCATGTGGTTTTCTCAAGGCCTCCCAGCCTAGAATTAGGCAGACTGGGTGAGAATTAATTTTGTGTTGGTGTGAAGTAATCTCCTGTGGCTGTGGAGGAGACAGCTTGAAAATACGTACTACAAAGGCACAAAGAGCTGGATGTAGTTAACATTAAAAATACATGACTAACTCACTGGCAAAACAGCATCACAGTTTTTACCATCTAGCTCCTGATTCCTGAGCATTTGGATGGCAATGCTGTGTCCTTCACAGAATTGTCCCTGGGTAACTCCTATATGGTCACGGCTGTATTGCAGATGGGAAACTTAGGCCAAACGTGCTCTGCCTGAGGTCTCAGGGTGACAGTGGCATTCAGAATGCCAACACCTGCTCCTTGCATTGCTTCAGCACCTAAGTTTTCAGTGAAATCAGCAGAAATGCAGGATGATGGCATGCCCTGGAGAGACTGCAAAGGCTTCTGAACAGGAGTTATGAGCTACTGCATCAAAGGCCCCACACTTAACATTTATTGGCTTTTTGATGAATGCTGGGGTAATTTTCCTGTCAACAGTCTCTCATTAGGAGCCTGGCAATGTTCTTTCTGACCATTATCTTGCTCAATATCACATTGGGTTGCTACAAACAGCAGAGATTTTATGTACAACCCATCTATCTCTGTAGCTGCAAAACCTTCCAATCATTCTACATTTAAATAATCTCATGGAAATGTGGCTGCCTTCTCGAAGCAATCAGGGGAATAAACAAATGGTTGAATTTCCATGCAGACCTAAAGCTGTAGGAGAAATCTCATATTGCAATGAGTAGGATTCATTTGTCTTGATTTCATTGGCACTGCACCTCAATTATACTATTCCTGAATTTAGCCACCCAATAACACATCCCCATCCTGCTGTATGCTCCCAAAGGAGGGAAAAACCATCAGAGCTGTACATTTCTGACTCTTCACTGTAGGATGTACCATCTCCTGGCTGCTTGCTGTCAATATTAGGAGTTATTTTTGTCAAACCCATAGCTTTTATAAAAATCAAATAGTAGAAATATACCCTTAATACCACTGTGGATTTGGAAAAGCTAAAATCATTCATTAAACTTTGATGTGGTCAATGGTATTTTCATTATATGACCTTAAAAAAGTTACTACTTATTTTAATATTAGTATCCTGGAGCTGTGACCATGGGAGCATCCCAGGGGTATTGTATATTTTATTGATTATGTTCATAATAGAAACAAAATCAAAACCAAAGCCAGATGATAAAATAACAAGTTGAATTTGTACTGCTAAAATCTCAGTCAGATTCCTGGGTTGGATTAGTGGCTGTTGTTCATAGCTACTTAATACAAGATACTTTCATCTTCCCTCCTTAGGTAGGACAGTATTTTCAGCCTGCTGAAACCAAAACTTGTCACGCTGTGAAGTTAACTGAGGATAAGAAACAGTCCCATAGCCTAGATCAAACCAGAACCAACTCTTTACACTAACTTTAACTGCAGCACAAGCTCAGCTGTTGGACTTGGTAAGGATATAGGTATTGATCTCATCCACGGATCCTGCTGAAGGCAAGTCACCTCCTGGAAAGGCAGAGAGGGATGGACAGCAACAGCTTAGACTATCTGCAACCTGGCTCATTAGAGCTGTATGTCAGGGAGGTCTGATGTAATGGTCATGTCTAACCATAGGCTGCTTTCTGAAGAAGTTTTTAAGGACAAATCAAGTGCAATAAGAGAATGCTGACACTCAGGCTGCCTCAGCTGCTGATGACAGAGGAGGTGTTAGTGGCACTTGGGTTTTATTCCAGACCTGTCCTCTTACAAACGATTACAGGGGATGAAGTCATTTTTGGAAAGATGAGCGATTATTTCCCTGTCAGCTCTGCCCTGTCAGCATCAAGGATAATGTGATATATACCTGCTCCGCTCTTCTTCACTTCCTGGCCCCAAATCATTCTCAGTGTAGAAATAGAGTGATGCTTCTGGAAAGGAACAATAAAGAATTATTAAAACGTACATAGAACATGGAGGAAAGGAGAAAGCAAATGAACACATGGAGTCATTCTCCTAATGTGGTCTTTAGTCTAGATAAGGATATTTTCTTGCACCTGTTTCATGAAATATACCTTTCATGCCATTAAAACTTTATTATCTGTTCTTTAAGGGAGTTAATCCTATAACAAAAATCTCTGTTCTAAGTGTTAGGATATTGTACAAATACAGACTTCTGAATTAGCCTCCCTTCTCTTTCAGACCTCACTAGATTAGGTTAAAATACTTAAAAATTAATGTGCTTTCTCTTGTTTTTTGCTTCTGAGCCCTTAGTGTGAAGTAAGAATTCTGTGGTTTTTTTCTCTCCCTCCTTGGGGGTTATTTGTTTTGTGAAAGCTGAGATTCTTATGTAAGTACACACAAATCCAGAAAGCTTTACAAAATACCACATACCACAGAATCATGGAATCACAGAATGGTTTGAGTTGGAAGGGACCTTAAGATCATCCAGTTCCAGCCCCCCTGCCATGGGCAGAGACACCTCACACTAGACCATGTCACCCAAAGCTCTGTCCAACCTGGCCTTGAACACTGCCAGGGATGGAGCATTTACCACTTCTCTGTGCACCCTAACTGGTATCACGGCTGGAGTGGGGGAAAGCATCAGGTGTTAATGCAAAACCTGTAAGAAATGAAAGAGATTTAACAGATGAAAGAGCAGGGTAATGAGAGCATTTGGTTCTCTGACAAAAGGCCCTGCAGGAGGAATACCAAGGTGCTCTCCAGAGCACCCATGCAGAGGACTGGAAAACAGACCTATTTACCCCTTTTTTGCTGGGACCAGCAAGAATATTCCTGCAAGAATAATCAGCCCCTTATTCATCAGCCTGAGGTTATTACTAATTATCAATATTATTACTTACTGTTGTTACTATTCTTGCTATAACCTGCTTAATACAGTGACATCACTACACTTCAGGAATCAAAATGTTGATGCCTTCTCCCCATAGTGGGGCTTGGAAGCTGATCTGAATCACTGAAATCTGAAGCCTCTGCTGCTTGAGTTGGGGAATAGCATTTATCTGGCAGCAAGAGGAAACTTTTGTCCTTTTACACAGCCTGTCAAAAAACACTTAGTACTTTCCATGTACTCACCATGGTAAAATGGAAGTGGTCAAAGATAAAGTCTTTTTTGTTTGCTGTCTGTGGATATTCCCAGAAGTCTTTTTCCACATGAGCATTTATTCAGAGCGGATGATCAACGAATATTTCCATGGACAGCTTGAAATCTTCATGAGGCACTGGATGGTTGCAATGCAACCCCAATTTACTCAGGACACACAGCTACCAAAGCAGCAAAATGCAAATACTAAATTTACCTTAGTAAAAGTCCTGGTAAAAAGCTCACTAGCACAGAGGCTAAAAAAAACCCCAACCTGTTAAAATGTCCTACACTTTTCTGTCCCATCCATCAATATAATATTTAAATGCATTCCTACAATGTATTCATCTATATATATACACATAAAATTCCTATAATGAATATAAAGTCCTATAAGGACATGAGGATGGTGAGACACTGGCATAGGTTGCTCAGAGAAACTGTAGATGTGCTATCCCTGGCTGTGTTCAAGGCCAGGCTGCATGGGGCTTTGATAAGGACCCTTCTGACGCAAAACTTTCCGTGATTCTATGAGCCATTTGTAAGTCCTGAAATGTAAACCAGAGGGAAAATAGTTTAAAAACTTGGGAAAAACAAAATCAGAATAAACCTGGATTCACTTCCCAGCTCTCTCACAAAACTCCAGTGCCAGTGTGACCTTGGGCAAGCTGATGGAGGCAGAAAAGTAACGTGACTGTCCAGTCCAACCTCCTACTTACGTCATTTCTTCTTGGTCTGCTTATCCCTATAAGGCATTGGACTGAATTCCTAAGGACTTATCTAACCTTGTGAACAAAAGGAAGAAGGAAAAGAAGATGCCAACAGTGCGGTCCATTCCTCTTGCAGTCAGAACTTGCAGCTTATTTCTGCTTTGAATTCACCTGACTACAGCTTCCAGGCAGGGCAATAGAGCTGCCTTTTGTGGGCTCAGCTAGATCCTTCAGTAGCTCAGTGACCTGTATGTGAAATGAGGCTGATCATTCCCTTTTTTTCGCTGTCCTTTATCTGTCTTGTCTCTGTAGACCACAGGCTCTCCAGGGGGAAATTGGCTCTCGCTATGTGTACACTCAGTCCCTTGCACAACAGCTTAGACTGGACTCATCTCTAATGTGGGATGGTTGATATGTAGCATGTAAGTTACAACGCTGAGAAAGGACACTGAAAAATCAAGCAATAAACCCTGAAAATCTCTGTCTGATGCGAGATTTATACAGATCTTCAGAAACCCTTGTTGTGTGCAGCAAACTGTCAGCAGAGGGCAATATCAGCTCACATCTTGAAGCAGTTCCTGGTTAATGTGATAGGCCAGTTCACAGAATCATAGTATCATAGAATAGTTAGGGTTGGTGTGACCTGCTCTGATTAAGAGCCACCAAGTCACCTCACAGTGGGCTGAGCTGTGTGTGTGGCTTGGCTGCTCTTGCATCCTTTCCCTTGCTCCTGGGTGGTCATTGCAGAGGCTGGATGTCAGGAACTCACTTGTGGGCTGGGCATGAGGCTGGAGTCCGGGCACGCTCTTTGTACCTGTCTTGCTTCTGTGTTTATGGGACCACTGCTTTCCCCAGTGCATCTTCATGGTGGTCTCTTGTCTATGTCTGTGATACCAAGGAGACTGGAGGATATCTAAAGTGTATCCCAGGAGCCACAGTAGTGAGCTTCAGAGGTGGGCAGAGTTAACTCAAAGGATATTTCATTCAGGGTCAAATCCTCCTTTCCCAAAGTACCTAAAGCTCTATGAACAGTCGAGACTGACTTCTTTATAGACCCTTTGTAGATAAGGAATGCCCTTCTCATGGGGAAGAGCCGCATTAGGTGCTGCAGGATGTGGGTTTCCGTGTGGCACCACAGTGCCAAGTCAGCTTGGAACTACCAACAAAGCTGGTGCAGCTCAATTTGTCCTGCTACATCTGAGAGGCTCTGGGTGAGGAGAGCAGGGGAAGGACAGGGTGAGCACAGGGTGTTTTGCAGTAGTACTGTTGAAATGGGTGTTAAAAAGAAGCTTTCATAGTGAAGCTGGGTGAGACTGGTGTTCAAAAGTTGCAGCGCTGAAGTACTTTCTCTGTAAAGCTGGTGGAGATCTGCAGGAAGAACTGAATAATACCAAAAGGTAAGTGAGCTCCTGACGTTTTCGTCTTCATAACCAGAAGAGCAGATCACTTTGGTTTACTTGGGTATCGGGTTTCGTACAGAATGGTTTCATGCCAACTTCAGCTGTTATGAACTCTGTTAAATCCTGGTTTTCCAAGAAGTTGCACTTCGTGAAAACCATTGTTGGCTTGAGGGAGCTTTGCATGTGCAGGATTTGGGCACTGGGGCAAAAAGGAATGAACAACTGTTTGTAGCACCCCAGGTCTGGGTGAGGGTGTATAATACTCTTTGTTTTCATGGGTTATATTATATGTAGTAAAAGCTGAGGAGCTATCAGGCTGTTCTCTCAGCTGTTTGTGGAGTTGAAGCTCATTAGTTGGGGGAGTTGTGAGTTTCCAGTAGCAGTTGAGAGGCAGAGAGATCCCTGAGAGAGATCCCAGGGAGAGCAGTTGAGATCCCTGCAGAGCATTCACATGAGTGCAGGATGAGCACGTCTTACCCCCTGTGCAGGCTCATCCCTCTTGGGCTTGCAGCAGAAGGTGGAAACTTCCCCAGAGGCAGCTGGAAGCCAAAGCTCATTTTCCAAAGGCCCTTGTCTAGAGCAATGTATGTACATTGAGGAGAGGTTCCCAAAGGCCTTCTTCAAGCCAGGCACAATACTGTCATCACAGCTTTCCATGACTACCTTCTCCTCTGCAGCAGGGGCTGAGCTGTGGGACACTGTTAATAGACTGCGAGATGTCCGGGAAGCTGAGAGGAAGCAGGATTGCTTGCTCCAGGCACAAACTGTGCAGGGGCCTCAAGCGTCCCCTGAAGCTCATGGAGGAGAGAAGGAGGCCGTAACCCGGGAAGCTGGGAAATAGTAACAACAAGAAACAACCAAAAACAGGAGGAAGAGGACAATTAAAAGCAAGGGGCTTCCTCCTAAAGCTGCTGTCCCCACCCAGAACCGCTTTGCTGTTCTGCAGGGTGCTAAGAAGGAAGGGAACCTGCACCAGAAACAGCTGGCTGGTGCGCCAGTAAAGAAGATCACTACTGGTGCTGCCAGGAAAAAGAGACGGGTCATAGTGGTAGGGGACTCTACTTTGAAAGGGACAGAGGCACTCATCTGTCGGCCTGACCCGGTCTCAAGGGAGGTGTGTTGCCCACCTGAGGCACGGATCAGGGATGTTGCAGAGAGGCTGCCTGCTCTAGTGAGACCCACGGACTATTACCCACTTCTGGTGATCCATGTGGGTGCTAGTGATGTTGATAGCAGTAGCCTGGAGAACATAAAGGACTACAGAGCCCTGCGAGAGGTGGTTAGGGGCTCTGGAGCTCAGATTGTCTTTTCGTCAATTCTCCGGGATAGAGGGGGAGACCTTAAAAAAGCTAGGAGGATTGGCAAAGTTAATAAATGGTTAAAAGGATGGTGCCATAGTCAGGGGTTTGGGTGCCTTAAACATGGGGCCCAAGTTAGTAGGCCAGGTCTACTGGGGGCTGGTGGAGCTGGTCTGGCAAAGAAGGGGAAGAGAGGTTTTGGTAGGAGGCTTGCCAGGCTGGTCAAGGATGCTTTAAACTAGATGTGTTGGGGGATGGGGGCATCATTCCATCCCATCACACCCAGTCAGTTGCCAGCACCTACAATAAATGCTCGGAGCGATGCAGAGATATTCCAGCCACTCCAGCCACTGTGCATGCTTCATTTGGAGCTCGGCTCAGATGCCTCTATACAAACGCCCGTAGCATGGGAAACAAACAAGAGGAATTAGAGATGTGTGCACGACTACGGGAGTATGATATAGTAGGTATCACAGAAACATGGTGGGATGGCTCCTATGACTGGAGTGTTGGAATAGAAGGTTACAGGCTCTTTAGAAAAGACAGGCCTGGCAGGCAGGGAGGGGGAGTTGCTATTTATGTTAGGGATAGGCTGGAGAGTATGGAACTCTGTCTGGGGACGGGTGAGCAGTCGACAGAGAGTTTGTGGGTCAAGGTTAAAGGGAGAGCAGCGATGGGGGACATCACGGTGGGGATCTGTTATAGACCGCCTGATCAAGAGGAATCTGTGGATGAAGTGCTCTATAGGCAGATAGGAACAGCCTCACGCTCACAGGCCCTTGTTCTCATGGGAGACTTCAACCACCCTGACATCTGTTGGAGTGAAGGTACAGCCCGGCACAAGCAATCCAGGAGGTTCCTCAATTGTCTGGAAGACAACTTCCTGCTGCAAGTAATAGAGGAGCCGACAAGGAGGGGTGCCATGCCAGACCTCATGCTCACCAACAGGGAAGGGCTGTTTGGAAATGTGACACTCCAGGGCAGCCTTGGTTGCAGCCATCATGAGATGGTCGAATTTGAGATCCTCAGCACAGTGAGAAGAGCGTGCAGCGAGCTCACTGCCCTGGACTTCAAGAGAGCAGACTTTGGCCTCTTCAGGAACCTGCTTAGTAAGGTTCCATGGGATATAGCCCTAGAGGGCAGGGGGCCCAAGACTGTTGGTTGTTATTCAAGGATCACCTGCTCCAAGCTCAGGAGTATTGCATCCCAACTAGAAGGAAGTGCAGCAGGACGGCCAGGAGACCTCCTTGGATGGATAAGGAGCTGCTCAGGAAAATTCAAAGGACAAAAGAGGCTTATAGAAGGTGGAAGCAGGGACAGGCGGCCTGGGAAGAATACAGGGATGCTGGCCGGGAAGCTAGGGACCAGGTGAGGAAAGCTAAGGCCCAGTTAGAATTGAACTTGGCTAAGGATGTTAAGGATAACAGGAAAGGACTCGATAGGTACGTAGAGAATAAAAGACAGATTAGGGACAATGTAGGCCCCCTCCGGAAGCTATCAGGAGAACTGGCTACCCAGGATTTGGAGAAGGCTGAGGTTCTTAATGACTTCTTTGCCTCGGGCTTCACTGGCAAAGTCTCTGACCGCACCACCCAAGTCTTGGAAGGTGAACGCAGGGACTGTGAGAATAAAGACCCTAGGCCCACTGTAAGAGAGGATCTGGTTCGAGACCATCTTAAAAACCTAAACATACACAAGTCCATGGGACCTGATGAAATCCATCCGCGGGTCCTGAAGGAGCTGGCGAATGAAGTTGCTAAGCCACTGGCCATCATATTTGAAAAATCACGGCAGTCAGGTGAAGTTCTCAATGACTGGAAAAAGGGAAATATAAACCCCATTTTCAAGAAGGGGAAAATGGATGACCCGTGGAATTGCAGACCAGTCAGTCTCACCTCTGTGCCTGGCAAACTCTTGGAGCAGATTCTCCTGGAAGGCATGCTAAGGCACATGAAAAACAAGGAGGTGGTTGGTGACAGCCAGCATGGCTTCACTAAGGGGAAATCCTGCCTGACCAATTTGGTGGCCTTCTATGATGGGGCTACGAAACTGATGGACAGGGGCAGAGCAGTTGATGTCATCTACCTGGACTTTTGCAAAGCGTTCGACACTGTCCCATATGACATCCTTGTCTCTGAGTTGGAGAGACATCAATTTGATAGGTGGACCACTCGGTGGATAAAGAACTGGCTGGATGGCCGCACGCAAAGAGTTGTGGTCAATGGCTCGATGTCCGGCTGGAGACCGGTAACGAGTGGTGTCCCTCAGGGATCGGTGTTGGGACCGGTCTTGTTCAACATCTTTGTCGGTGACATGGACAGTGGGATTGAGTGCGCCCTCAGCAAGTTTGCCGATGACACCAAGCTGTGTGGTTCGGTTGATACGCTGGAGGGAAGGGATGCCATCCAGAGGGACCTCGACACGCTTGTGAGGTGGGCTGATGCCAACCTTATGAAGTTCAACCATGCCAAGTGCAAGGTCCTACACCTGAGTCGGAGCAATCCCAGGCACAGCTACAGGTTGGGCAGTGCATGCGTACATATGTGTGCGTAGTTTGCACAGGCACCAGAGACTTTGACCAGAAATGTACAGCTTCTGAATCATGGAATGGTTTAGGTTGGAAGAGACCTTAAATCTCATCCATTTCCAACCCCTGCCACTGGCAGGGACACCTTCCACTAGAGGAGCTTGCTCCAAGCCCCTTGTGTTCAACCTGGCCTTGAACACTGCCAGGGGTGGAAGTTTATGCAAACTGTGTTAGAACCTCCTAGCAGTGAAAATGGTTGGGCCCAGTAATACAGGTCATATCTTCTGGTCTTGTTTTCTGATAAGACTGAAGAGTTTGGACATTCAGCCCATGCACTCAGAGAGCATTGCAGTGTTGTGAAATGAGAAAAGGCTCTGTTTTGAGTGACCTCCAGTATTTACAAACTTGGTGGTTAAGTCGCCAAATTTGGCTACGACATTGAACTTGGTGAACACAAAGGAAGATTGTCCTGGCTGTTGTGTTGGGAAGCCCAGTCGGCACGGCTGTAGGTGGCATTCACAAGTTGTTTGTGCTGGATGCTTGTCCATTGTGAGAAGAGACGTGTTTCTGCACCAGCATTCACTTGCTGTTGGAAAATGTGTTCAAGTGGCTTTGAATTAGAGCTGAAAAACTCCTAATTTCTTCTGGAGTGGGAAGTATTAGAGATGTTAGAGGAAGAATTCCCTGTAAGGGAGGTAAGGAGCTGGCACAGGGCGCCCAGAGAAGCTGTGGCTGCCCCATCCCTGGCAGTGTTCAAGGCCAGGTTGGACACAGGGGCTTGGAGCAAGCTGCTCCAGTGGAAGGTGTCCCTGCCCATGGCAGGGGTTGGAACTGGAGGAGCTTTAAAGTCCCTCACAACCCAAACCATTCCATGAGTCTATGGTTTGCTTGCAGAGCTTGATACTATGATAGACACAACCTTTGTTGCTGATGACTCTTCTTCCTTAGCCTGCCTTAATGGGAGAACATTCATGTTCTCGGTGGGCAACACGCTGTCTGTCCCTGCCCTCAGCCTGATTGGAGTTTGGAGTGTGTTGGGTTCTGTGAAAGTAGACAGATCGTCAGCAGGGTCGTCCCAGTCTGTTGTCAGGGACACAACCAGCAGCTACAAACAAGCTGACCAGAGGAATACTAATCCCAAATATTTATTGGTACCAGAGTTCATTCCAGGCTAGAATGAGATATTGTTGTCAACCCTCTTGCCTGGGTCACAGCATTCCCTCTTACACATAAACTCCTTGGTCTGTTTTCCACTAGTGAGTGTCCTTCTGCAGAGCTTTGCGTGTCCAGCCTTGGTCTTCCATGAGCTGCTGAAAAGAGATGGACTTTCATGCCCCCTTAGTGGTCAGCTCCCCTCAGGGCTTAATCATGTTGCAATCCTTGTGTCATGGAAAGTTTTAGTGATTGAATTTGAGGAGTTTAACTTTGAGCAATTGAAATCTCATGAGCTCCAGTTTCCTGCATGGGAAGTCATCTTCTAATGACATTTCTGGCAGCTCAGTTCAGTTCTCCACTGTCTCATCCATCCCATGCAGCTTCTCTCAGGTAAAGTTTTGTATTTGCAGTATTTCTTTTAAAAGCATGTCAGCCCTTCAGGAAGAGAAACGTTTTGACCTCATTATTCCTTATTTTTAATGTATTTTTTCCAAGATCACACAGAAAATAGCTACAGAAATAGAAGGTTGGTCTCCAGATCTCTGTCACATCTTAATTACCAGCCTGTGATTATATGTGCATTATAAACTCCTCAGCAGCTGGTGAGAGGATTCCAGCTCAGTCATCCTGAGCTTTCCTTCCATTTCAGTAGGCTTGCTCTCCAAAAGAAGGAGGAGAAATCAGGCTTGAGACTGCATCTGAGTAAAGGAAGAGGTGCGTGAGAAAGATCATTCACACACAAGCTTGTCTCTGCCTTAGAAGGCAAAACCTAAAGATGTTCACAGCAGTCACTTCTTCAGTTAGAAATATGGGTCTTTCAAATACAAATGTAGATGGTTTGGAGGGTTTGAGTTAACAGGATTTTCCTTTTTCAGGATTTGAGCTTCTGTTTTGTTGTGGGGAGACGCCACTGGAAATGTTACCCCTTGGGTGTGGAAATCCGTCATCCAGTGTGTAACCAAGAGCAAACTAGAGTCACACATTCAGACAGCTTTGAGTTGAAGGGGCCTTAAAACTCCTTGAAGATCCCTTTCAGCCCAGGGCTGCTCCCTGGTGCTGTGTACTGGTGCTGAGTCTCTAGTTTGCACCAAGATGAGTGGTTTGCTTCTAGCTTGTTGCTCCCAGTGGTCAACTTGACTTTCTGGACCCTCTAAACTTGTGAAGTCCTGGCCAAGTGTGCTTCACATTTGCATCCTTCTACTGTTGGTTCCCTGTGTTTGTCCATAGGACAGCACCCAACAGAGGTAGTTGTGGAGGGGGATGAAATGTCTGGGGAATTCTTAGGCTGGATTTTGCTGCTGGAATGGGAATGCCTTTCTTCAGGAGTTGTCGTGCCTGTGTGTACTTGGTGTCATGTCAATTTATAGGAAGCAGCCTCCAGGATATGCACACTGCCTTTTAATTCCAGTTTAGTTTCCATTCTTATTTCCTTAAGGGCTTTTTGTGCCCTGTTCTGGGAGAGGAGGAGGAATATTTTTGTTCTCCATTGGAATGTAAGCCCCATGACCATGAACTCTCCCCACAGTGATGCGAAGTGCATGGTTATCGACTCGCTGGCCATCATCAACATCAGCACAACAAAAGCACCCAAACCCCGGAACAGCATGGTCCACCATGTGGAGGAGCACCAGAACATGGCTGCTGTGGTCACAGTGGTCAAAGAAACAGCTACAAAAGACAGGTGAGATGCTCAGAACTCTGCTCTGTCACCCTGTGACGGAGAATTGCTCTCACCGTGTCGCTGAATGCTGTTATTCTGCCTTTAGTGTATGGTCACAGTTACACAAGTAGTAACTCCAGAGTGCCTTGGAGTGTACTGCACTGCAGGTAGTGCAGAGTTATCACTGTGATGTATTGCACTAATGTTTCAGTGTCCTAGAAGTCAAATCATGTCTTATTGGAGTAGTGGACTTCTTAATTCTTACTCATGGAGAAGTACTACTGAGGATACTCAATCCCACTGTCCATGCCACAACAAAGATGTTGAACAGGATCAATCTCAACACTGACCCCTGAGGAACACCAACCCTGAGGGAAGGTGCAGATCCATGTGTGCAGCACAGTTCTAGCAGCTCCCAGGCTCATTTGGAGGGTGCCTTGCGGAGGCTGGTCAGGTCAAAGCCTTCTGGTAGGCTCATAATCCTGACAGTTGTGTTCCAAACTGCTGCTTCAATGGATTAATCAATGTTGTGTATCCGGGAGTCAGAGAAGGCTTCTCAGCTCCTGTTTTGATTTTTTAATATAGCATTTGAATCATAGAATCATAGAATAGTTAGGGTTGGAAAGGACCTTAAGATCATCCAGTTCCAACCCCCCTGCCATGGGCAGGGACACCTCACACTAAACCATGGCACCCAAGGCCTCATCCAACCTGGCCTTGAACACTGCCAAGGATGGAGCATTCACAACCTCCCTGGGCAACCCATTCCAGTGCCTCACCACCCTCTCAGTAAAGAATTTCTTCCTTAGATCCAATTCTAAACTTCCCCTGTTTCAGTTTGAACCCATTACCCCTTGTCCTGTCACTACAGTCCCTGACGAATAGCCCCTCCCCAGCATCCTTGTAGGCCCCCTTCAGATACTGGAAGGCTGCTCTGAGGTCTTCACGCAGCCTTCTCTTCTCCAGGCACTCTGTGTCTGGCCATCCAGCCAGTTCTTTATCCACCGAGTGGTCCACCCATCAAATTGATGTCTCTCCAATTCAGAGACAAGGATGTCATATGGGACAGTGTCGAACACTTTGCACAAGTCCAGGTAGATGATGTCAACTGCTCTGCCCCTGTCCATCAGTTCCGTAGCCCCATCATAGAAGGCCACCAAATTGGTCAGGCAGGATCTCCCCTTAGTGAAGCCATGCTGGCTGTCACCAAGCACCTCCTTGTTTTTCATGTGCCTTAGCATGCCTTCCAGGAGAATCTGCTCCAAGAGTTTGCCAGGCACAGAGGTGACACTGACTGGTCTGTAACGCTGAACTGTCTGGAGAAATGGGAAGTGGCTCCATTGCAGGGAATGCTGCATTCCAGGAAATGCTCAGTGCTCTCTCCTCTGGAGATGGGGCAGTTCACAGCAAGATCTTGGCTCTCTTAGCAATTGGTCTCTTCAGTTTGAGCCACCAAAAACTCAGCTTCCTGGATGTCATCTTCCATTGGCTGGAGAGTAGGCAAAGGAGGGAGCTGTGGTCTGCCAGCTGAGAGGAGAACTGCCCCACTGGGCTGCTGTGTGCAGGACTGAGAGCAGATACGGCACAACCAGGTTATCAGGTGTTGGCTGGCTTTTTGGAGACTTAGTGTATTTTCAAATGATCGTGGAGAAGCTTGGGTAGGGAGGACACGTGCCACTGCCTTGGGGTGCTAGAGTGAAACAGGCTGGAGCAATGGACTGCACTTCACACTGCCTGGGAGCAAGGTCAGTTCAAGGTGTGTATTTGACCATGGAACACAGGATCTTCTGCGTAGGCTGAAGGATTTGGAGAAGGCTGAGGTTCTTAATGACTTCTTTGACTCAGTCTTCACTGGCAAAGGCTCTGACCACACCACCCAAGTCTTGGAAGGCGAATGCAGGGACTGTGAGAATGAGGACCCTAGGCCCACTGTAGGAGAGGATCTGGTTTGAGACCATCTTAAAAATCTAAATGTACACAAGTCCATGGGACCTGACGGAATCCATCCACAGGTCCTGAAGGAGCTGGTGAATGAAGTTGCTAAGCCACTGGCCATCATATTTGAAAAATCATGGCAGTCAGGTGAAGTTCCCGATGACTGGAAAAAGGGAAATATAAACCCCATTTTCAAGAAGGGGAAAATGGATGACCTAGGAATTACAGACCAGTCAGTCTCACCTCTGTGCCTGGCAAACTCTTGGAGCAGATTCTCCTGGAAGGCATGCTAAGGCACATGAAAAACAAGGAGGTGGTTGGTGACAGCCAGCATGGCTTCACTAAGGGGAAATCCTGCCTGACCAATTTGGTGGCCTTCTATGATGGGGCTGCGGAACTGACGGACAGGGGCAGAGCAGTTGATGTCATCTACCTGGACTTGTGCAAAGTGTTTGACACTGTCCCACACGACATCCTTGTCTCTAAATTGGAGAGACATCAATTTGATGGGTGGACCACTCGGTGGATAAAGAACTGGCTGGATGGCCGCACGCAAAGAGTTGTGGTCAATGGCTCGATGTCCGGCTGGAGACCGGTAACGAGTGGTGTCCCTCAGGGATCGGTGTTGGGACCAGTCTTGTTCAACATCTTTGTCGGTGACATGGACAGTGGGATTGAGTGCGCCCTCAGCAAGTTTGCCGATGACACCAAGCTGTGTGGTTCGGTTGATACGCCGGAGGGAAGGGATGCCATTCAGAGGGACCTCGACACGCTTGTGAGGTGGGCTGATGCCAACCTGATGAAGTTTAACCATGCCAAGTGCAAGGTCCTACACCTGGGTTGGAGCAATCCCAGGCACAGCTACAGGTTGGGCAGAGAAGAGATTCAGAGCAGCCCTGCAGAGAAGGACTTGGGGGTGTTGGTCGATGAGAAAATGAACATGAGCCGGCTGCAGTGTGCGCTCGCAGCCCGGAAAGCAACCGTATCCTGGGCTGCATCAAGAGGAGCGTGACCAGCAGGTCCAAGGAGGTGATCCTGCCCCTCTACTCTGCTCTCGGGAGACCTCACTTGGAGCATTGTGTGCAGTTCTGGTGTCCTCAACATAAAAAGGACATGGAACTGTTGGAACAAGTCCAGAGGAGGCCACGAGGATGATCAGGGGCTGGAGCAGCTCCTGTATGGAGACAGGCTGAGAAAGTTGGGGCCGTTCAGCCTGGAGAAGAGAAGGCTGCGTGGAGACCTCAGAGCAGCCTTCCAGTATCTGAAGGGGGCCTACAGGGATGCTGGGGATGGACTCTTCATCAGGGACTGTAGTGACAGGACAAGGGGTAACGGGTTCAAACTTAAACAGGGGAAGTTTAGATTGGATCTAAGGAAGAAATTCTTTACTGAGAGGGTGGTGAGGCACTGGAATGGGTTGCCCAGGGAGGTTGTGAATGCTCCATCCTTGGTGGTGTTCAAGGCCAGGTTGGATGAGGCCTTGGGTGCCATGGTTTAGTGTGAGGTGTCCCTGCCCATGGCAGGGGGTTGGAACTGGATGATCTTAAGGTCCTTTCCAACCCTAACTATTCTATGATTCTATGATTCTATGACCTACTCCTATAACAACTGTCCTGGTTTCAGACACAGCTCTGCATCGAGTGGTGCCAGCTTCTGCATTGAGCCTGTTCCCAGACCAGATTTGTGCACATCAACCATAGGGGTGTGCTGGGCCACTTGTAGAAGCAGGCTTGGGCTGGAAAAAGCACATCACCACGACCAGAGCTCCAGTGCTTGTTCTCTTGCCCCTGTAGTCTAGATACAGAGGTGGGCCTACTTCTGTGTGTGAGCTGTGTGCTGAAACCCTCCTGTCAAATGCTAAAATGCCGCTTACTTCAGTAGTCCAAGACCTAAGCTGGAAAATCATTCACTTTGGAATAAAAGCATGAAGCTTGACACATAGGTAGCCAAATAGCTTCTTTTGCAGATATATTCTCACTTGTGCATAACAGGGACTTTCCTCTGTGAGTACCTCACTCAGATATGTTGCATTAGCAAAGGCATCCTAGCCAGATTTCAGTCTTTGTAAGAAGAATCCTTTATTTTTAGTTGTGATGTGTATGTAGTGCAGCTGAACTCGTGCGAGAGGTGAGCTGGGGTGTGGGGAGTGAGGAGAGCAAAGTGGTGCTCACTGTCAGTGTGTTCTGCTGGATCAGTGTCTGCCGGTGCCGTACCCACAGCACTGCTCTGTGTGCCCTGAGATAACTCGTGTTCCTTGTTGCCCTGCGGGAAGGCTGAAGAATTGCTTTGCTGGAATAGCGTAGTCGGAGGTTGCAGCGCAGGAGCAGGATGAGGCTGTGGTGTGCTGGGCACTGGGGCCAATGTGTGCTGCTAACATAGCTGGGTTTGTCCCAGCTGCAATTGCTTGGGAAGCAGGCGCTTTCCTGGCACAACACTGTTGTTCTGGAAGTCTCCTCACTCACTCCTTGTCACTTCAATTAAATAATGCAAACTTCCGTTGAACTGGGAGGGAAACAAATCCCACACTTTCTGCCGTGGTTACTCTGCTCTTTGGAGACCAGCCCCACTCTTAGCCAGGATTATCAGGAAGGATGAGTGGGGCTGAGTTCCCAACTGGACACACAGCAAAGTCTTAATTTTCAGGGGATTGGTGCTAGAGGGTTTTTCTGAAAATCAGGCTCTCTTTGGGCATTCTTGAAACACCCAAACCTGCTACTATGAAGCCTGAAACACCATTCATGGAGTGCAGCGTCAGCACAGCTGGTTGAAGACCATGGCTGGGCTTTAGGCCCATTCAATACCTGGTGATGGCAATAGCTCTCCTCCAGTCTGTTCTTGACCATGGTGCTTGTAGGTTCCACCATGCTACAATTATGACCAAGTCCATTTAGGAGCAAGAGATGAAGAGAAATGTCCATAGCAGGCACAGTTGGGATCATCCTTCTGGCTTGATGTGTTTTCCACCCCTCGTTAAGCAGATAAATGATCTTTGTGTTGGGTTATGTGGTAGACAGGGGTCACTTCCAGCCCCTCAAGCTGTGCTGGTTGATCCTGCAGGAATTGTGATCATCTGTACCTACTGGATCTGGTGCTGGTGGTTTGGGGAGCAGTAACCTCTGTCTGGGAAGTGCTGCAGCAGCAATAACACCCTGAAGTGTTCAGAGATACCCAAGGATCTGTCTGTGCCTTTCCTTGTGCATCTTGAACCTGTCATTTGTCAGCTTTTGGCTTTTGAGTCTGTAAAGTTCAACAGAATCTTTAATAACCCATTTAAACATATCCAGTGAGCAGTTCCAAACCCAGGTTACTTACTGGGGGACTCATTATCTTGGTTTATTAATTTGATTACTCATGTCCAGTTACTTTTGTGACAAGGTGTTTTACCGGTAGTTAAATGTGTGCACAAGCTTTCTTGCTTTTGTGGCAGTGAATGATTCCTTCGCTCCTGGGATTTAAGCTCTGGATTATACCTCATTGCTCCTGTGGGGCTGTTCTGCGCACCAGCCAGAAGGCTGATCTGGGAAACATTCCTCGTGCTCGGTGTGGTGGAGTTTGCAGTTCGGATCACAGCCTGAATCAGGGGATGGTTTCCTTGCCTGGCTCAGATGATGTTATAGGAAAACCATGCATAAATTCCTTTTCAAGCCTGAGCTTCCCATCTGTCTGGAGTCAGTGAATATAGATTCTCTTAACCCTTTAAACCCCCTTGGCTTGCTTAGCTGCTTGGTCAGAAAGCAGTGAAGACCAAACAGAGGTTCCATTCAGCACTGTCATTCCTCCTTTCTGGGCAGTATTTTGAATCTGTCCATATCAATAGGGTATATATAATTTTAGGTTTGACTATGTATACTGATGAGTGTGTAGATAGATACATATTTGCAATATGTATTATTCTATGTATATTTATACACACACGGCTGGATACTGTGAGAAACCTGGTGAAGCAGATAGAGCACGAAGAGCCTTTTATATCCATGTACAGCTCCATGGTCAGTGACAGCCTCATTGTACAAGACTAAAACCAGTGAGGCATTATCATCCCGAGGGAAGATGCTGCTGGAACATTGTATTTCAGTGCTGTTACAGAGCTGGGCATTGCAGTGGTGGGTTACAGGAGAGCAGTGGCTTGTGCAGTGATCCCCCAGGGTTTAGGGTCATGATTTCTGTTGCTTACTACAGGCATTGAATGCTGCAGGGACAGCCGTGCTGTGGGCAGGGGAGATCTGGAGCTGGGTTCAGGGGTTTCAGTTCCCTTGGTGTCCCAAAGAGGTGAGGTCCTCTCTAAAGATGCATCCATCAGCTTCAAATTAAGGTTTAGGTGGGACAGTCATCTGAAGGAAGGATCAAGGAACATGGTTGTTGTTTACTCACCAGTTTCACCAGTCTTGCAACAAAATTTGCCTACACACCAGTGTCACGTATTTCTGCTTCTCTTGAGTCATAACTGTTACGGGAGACAAAATCCCAGTTATTCATCTGGAAAAATACATCATCAGCAAAGTCTGATACAAATTCTGTGGGCATCCCAAGGCTTTCATAGAATCCCAGCCTGGTTTGTGTTGGAAGGATCCTTAAAGCTCCTCCGGCTCCAACCCTGCCACAGGCAGGGACCCCTTCCACTAGAGCAGCTTGCTCCAAGCCCCTGTGTCCAACCTGGCCTTGGACACTGCCAGGGATGGCGCAGCCACAGCTTCCCTGGGCACCCTGTGCCAGCGCCTCAGCACCCTCACAGGGAAGAGCTTCTGCCCAAGAGCTCATCCAGGGACTTTGCTGCCCATATTGCTTTTTAGAGGTGCAGGATGGAAAACCAGTGGGTGCACACAATTTAAACAAAGGAGAAAAAACAACCACAGCAACCCAACCCCCCCCCCCCATTAGTCCCCTGAACATCTGTTCCAACAGTCCCAGGCATCCCAGTTTGCCCATGGACAGGATTTGGGGGTAGTGTGCAAGGGGTTGGAAGCTGAGGGACATTCCTAAATAACATATCTAAGGGGAAAAAAAAAGATCTGGGATCCAGAAACCAGCTGTTGGGCTGTACTTGAATCATGATTTATCAGCGGCATCATTTCGAGCACCTCTCAGTGCCATCACTAAAGGTTTACACTATACTCAGCTCCTCACGCAGCCTCAGAGCCTTGGTTTCCCTCCTGCCCCGTTGGAGCTGTGCCTGGGTGTAGATTCCGGGACTCTGCAGTCTATTGTGGGGCTTTGGAGTTTCACACCTCTTCCTTTGCTCTTCTCTTTTCCACCCTTACCCATCTTCTGTCTTATTTTTGTCAGCATTTACTAGGAAGGTTTCTTTTCTTAGACCTTCCGTTGTGCTGAGCTCTGTCTTATTGCAGGAAAAGCCTTGTTTTCTTCAGTTCTTTGGTATACCTGGTGCAGGAAACAGCTGCCACATGGCAGAGTCCCTCATTTCTGCCAACATTTAAGACTAAAGCAAGTTCACTGTCATGGGGGAAGAGTCACAACAAGCTCTTGCACGTACTCAGACCATGCAATTAGGTGTCCCTGGAGACTTCATGGGAGAGGAAGGTCCTGGATGCCAGATTAATGATACGTGATAAATAAGGTCATTTGATAGTTTTGCAGTGTAATATTGGGCTTTTTGATGCCAGATAGCAGCTCGGATGATGCACCTTTCGGTCCTTTAAAGAACAGGTTTTATTCTCCTCTTTCTCTTCTCAAGCAGCAATCTCGCCCTGAATTGTGTTCAGAAATGACAAGTGATTGTGTTGTTACAAGAGGTTTTGGTGTCATTAGACAAGAGACAAAATGAAAGCTGTTGTCACAACAACATGCTGATGTCCTTTGGTTTGTTGGGGTTTCTTTGGCATCAGTTCTCTCTGAAATCCTTCCTGCCACGTTCTCTCTCGTTCCTAAAGCATCTGCATCTTCAGCCGCGAGCTCTCACAAGGCAGGTGGAATGCACTGCTTGCTTTTGCCAACCCCAGCTTGAAAACAGAACATTTCAGATGCTTCTCCCTGAAATTCAGTTCCTTAATCTTATCCCATCCCCTTGGTGTTAGGGGAGAGTATTCCACAAGGGAAAGCACTGAGGTGGGTGTGCGGTACAATGCCGGTTCATGATTTGGGAATGTGGCTCTTGGCTTCTCTGGTTTGGACACCACAGCCAGCCAAACAGCTTGTTGTGAGGCAATCTTATTCTGTTCTGTTGTGTGGGATGGGGGCTTGACCTCAAAAAGAGCTGAAGGAAGACGGGGCGTTGTACCCGGGTGTATGTGCCTTCACAGCATCGTGGTGTTTACTGCTCTTTGCCTAAAGTAGGACACGCTGCAGCACTGCACACAGGAAATGCGCAGCAGCCTCATGACTGCGCTCGTGATGCTGCCCACTTCCAAGGGGGTGTGGAGAAGCTGTTGCTGTCTTTGCAGAGTGCATTTGCTGCTGCTCTTGGCTTTTGCTCCTTAGCACATACGGTGCTACTGCTGCTTGCTTTTCTAGCAAGTGTGTGATAGGGTGTATGGAGGTCTCTTGGTGCTGCGTCATCTGGGCTTTGATTTGCAAAATAGGTCTTGAGAACCACCTGTGGTCCTTACTGCACCACAGGCTGTGTGAAAGGAAGGACAGGGAGCCTGGGAGCTGGAACCATGGTCCTCATGTTTGGTGGCGCTTGCGTTCAGGGATCCTCACCATATAGCAGTGACTTTGCACTGAAACTTTAACTCTTTTCCTGCTCATAGAATCATAGAATAGTCAGGGTTGGAAAGGACCTTAAGATCATCCAGTTCCAACCCCCCTGCCATGGACAGGGACACCCCACACTAAACCATGGCACCCAAGGCCTCATCCAACCTGGCCTTGAACACCGCCAAGGATGGAGCATTCAGAACCTCCCTGGGCAACCCATTCCAGTGCCTCACCACCCTCTCAGTAAAGAATTTCTTCCTTAGATCCAATCTAAACTTCCCCTGTTTCAGTTTGAACCCGTTACCCCTTGTCCTGTCACTACAGTCCCTGATGAAGAGTCCCTCCCCAGCATCCTTGTAGGCCCCAGTCGTAGGCTTGTGGACTGGTTTGTGTTGGAAGGGCCCTTAAAGCTCCTCCAGCTCCAACCCCTGCCATGGGCAGGGACACCTTCCACTGGAGCAGCTTGCTCCAAGCCCCTGTGTCCAACCTGGCCTTGAACACTGCCAGGGATGGAGCTTCAAGGTCTCTCCCAGCCCAAACCAATCTGGGATTCTGTGATTCTTACTCTTTCAGAATCAAATAACAGAAACCATTGGTTACCTCATGCTATAAATTAGTGTACATTTGGACTGTAACATACATGAGAAACATGGTAACATGAATGCATGTTACATTGAAACATTGCAAAATCAGAGTATTTTCTGAATAATACAGTTGCAGCCATGAACCCCGTGTGCCGTTCCCATCCATGGTTTGAGATTGAAACATTCTCTTTGTAGAATATCTTCATTCTCTTTGTAAATGTCTTCGGAGTCATTCTCAAAGCTCTGTTTTTCTGCTTGAGCCTTTGAACAGACTTTTCTTTCCTTCCTAAAATGAATTGGCCAAAGCACAGGATGGGAGAGTTCAAAGGACTGGGGACTCCTTTGTTTCTGTTCACAAAGTTCCTTCATGTGACACGTGTGCTATTAATCTGTGATTCATTTCCATCTCTTGCATCACATCCCTCTCTGCCCTTTTAAAGCTCAGTGTATCTGCTGGAACTTGACCAAGAAAAGGCATTTGTGCTCACGTAGATACCACCAGCTCCTGCCTGGGGTAGAGCTGGTGGGGGTTTTATCTTCAGTTTGTCTCATTTCTCACACTTTCATACTTTACCTTTTATGGTGCAAATCCACAAGAACATCCTTCCCTGCCTGCCTTCCCAGAAACTATCACGAGATCAGGGCAGAACTGCATCATCATCCAAGTACGTGCGCTGTCTTTCTTGCTCCTAGGTGCATTGGCAGCATCTACCATCACTGCTCTGATGGAATCCTCCAGTGGGGTCAGGTTTGTCACCTCATTCCCCTCTGGGACCCCATCCCTGCTCCAGCATGGAGCTCACCCTCTTGGCATTCCAGCTGATGACTGAGTGCCCTGGAAGAACTCAACAGCCTCTAGGGCAAGCCAATGATCAGCAATAAGAATTCCAGCTCTGAAAACACCGGGTGCCTTTGATTTAATTCAGAGTCATTTCTTCTCATTCCAGCTTTGCAGCCAAGTCATGTTTCATCTCCAGACAGGCAGGAAGTAGGGAAGGAGAACACGATGTGCCGAAGGATCCCAGTGATCATTTTCCAATACCCCACTGTTGTTCCGAGTGCCTTATATCCATCCAGATCCCAGCAAAAAGTGTTTGTGTTCCTCATGTTCTTCTTTCTCTTCATCCTTCCCAGCCTCAGAGCTGCTTGTGCCACTTGGTGCATCCCTTATATGCCCCTCCAAGCATCCCAGCTGAGCCCCAGGGTTGTCTTCATCAGGTGCTGCACTGGGGACTCTTCCCTTCTTTCCATGGGCTTTTGCATGGAGCCAGACTATGGACTTGAGGAGCGTTATAGAAAGAGCTTGGGAGCTGGGTGATGCTGCAGCATCATCCTCACCAACCAGTGTGTTGGTATTTCACAACAGAGGAGGAAAGGGATGACTTGGGAGTCAATACCTTCAAGCAGAAGGTCCATGGGCTGCCCTTGAGGATGAGGCTGTGCAAGGAGAGCAGGTTCCTTTCCTTTAAGGATGATGGAGATTGAGATGGGAGCTCCTTAAGGATGATGGAGATAACACCATGGGGCTCCTTTCCCTAAGGGATGATGGAGATCACACGATGGGCGATAGCTCAGCAGAGCATCTAACGTGGAACACTAACAGTGAATTTGATGTATGTCCTTCTGTCCGTTCAGAATGTTTCATTGGTGTCCACCTGAAAACTGTACATTGAGTTTGTGCTTCAGGTCTTGGGGAAATTGTGCTTAAACTCACGTAGAAACTGATCTTACATGATTTTGTGTTGAAATAGAAGTAATATTTAATAAGAAATATTTTGTTATTTAACGTGTAATTTAAATTAAATCCTTGTTTCACATGTAAATATTTTTCCCTTCTGAACTATAAATATCCCTCCACTGAATTCTGCTTTTTCTGAATGAAAAGTCTCTGACGAACGCTTTGGAAGCTGCCCACAAGCTTCTCCCTCTTATTCCAACCTTAAACAGCAGCATGATATCAGTGTAATGGAAGGTAATGGAAACCTGCCTCTTGCAGGGCTGGGCCGTGGTTGCAGTTGAGCAGCTCCAGCTCAGATGTGGGGTTTTCCAGAGCCTTTTCTTGAGCTGGGGTTTTCTAAACCTCTTTCTTGACCACAAACTCCAGTACTGGCACCGGATCCCTTTGGCACCAGATCCCTTTGGTCCCCAAATGTTTCTTTAAACTCAAAACCTGGTTGTTTCTGTTAAAGAACTGCTTACCTGCAGGAGGTCTGGGAGGTCCCGGGCTGCAGCGGGGCTGGCTGGAGCCTGGGGACAGGGTGGTGCATCCAGGATCTCCACTGGGAGCAGACCTCTGGCCGGGAGGGCCCCGCTCTGGGGCTCTGCTCTGTGCTGCAGCCTCTCATTTGGGGATGAGACCATGGAGGCTCCGCAGCCCCTGTGTCACACCAGGGCAGAGCTCATGGCTGGGCCATGGGGATGTGAGGTGAAACCTTCGTGAGCCCTGGAGCAGATCCCTTGGATCCGCCGGTGCAGGCTGGGGAAGGTGCTGCAGGCATGCAATGGGGGTTGATGTATTGGGATGAGCTGGGTTGTGCAGTGCCAGGTGCCTGACCCGATCCCCACACAATCTTTGGCTGCTTTCGGTGTCCTGAGGGCCCGGTGTCCCTGGAAATCTGCCTTTTGGGAGCCAGCTGCAGAGCTTCCCAATGGATCCACTCAGGAGGGGCAGGAACAGCAGCATCAGGAGCTCAGCCGATGCCTTTGCCCAAGCCCAGCCCATGCACTGGTGGCCATGGGGTGATGACTCTATGGCAATAACCACCAGTGACAGTGGCAGCGGCCACAAGTGGCACCAGGGCTGCTGTGGGATGGGGAGGGGGCCCCAGGTCCTCCATGGATCCCGATCCAGCCTCATGCGGCCTCTCCTCTGAGCTGGGAAGGGCGGGAGATGGAGATGGTGATGGAGTGCAATGACAAGGAGGGGCCTTTACTTTCATGATGCCGACTGCCCCTAACTGCTGAGCCGGGCCCTCACGAGCTCCGTCCATGTCTGTAAATACAAGGGAGAGATTTGAGATACTGCCTTTCCCCCCTTGATTTTGGAGTAATTCCAGATGTACTTTTAGTCTCTCTCAACTGCTGCAACTTTTCTATTGTCAATTTGATGCTGGTTATTTTTGGTTTCGGTTTTTCGTAAAACAGAGGAAAAAAAAAAGGAAAAAGAAGAAGAAAAACCCAAACTCTGCATCTCTGCGTTGTCAGTTTTAGGCTGTAAATTCCAACTATCGATAAAAGCTCAAAACACACGTGATGGTGAAGTCCTCCATAGAATCACGGCATCAACCATGGTGGAAAAGCCCTTTAAGCTCATCCAGTCCAACCGCTCCCCAGCACTGCCAAGGCCACCACTAACCCATGGCACTGAGGCCTCGTCTGCGTGGGGTTTGAACACTTCCACCCTGCAGGACACACTCAGCCCTGGCCGTGCCACATCCCACCCTCTGCCCAGGCAGTGCAATGGCTTCATACAGCAGCGGGTGCAGGCGGAGCACAGCAGCGCTGCGAGCCCCATGGGCTGCAGTGCTGTTGTGGCGTTGCTGGTGCTGGATGCACCCCGGTGTCTGCAGCTGATGGGTGAGGTGCTGCACGGCTGATTCTCTCCCCCCACCCTCGAGGGGCTGTCACAGACCCCGGCTGGTCCCTGCCAAGGCTCTGGCCAGCAGCAGCTTTGGCACTTGCTGGCTCTGCACGTCCCGGTCCCATGTGCTGGCTGCATTGTCAGAGCAGCGCAGTCCCAGGAGTCTTGTGCCCAAAGCCTCAGTCTTTACCCTGCAGAGCAGCTGGATGAGGCCACAAGAGCCATCAGTGCTGGGGCAGAGCAGGGCTGGCCTCAGGCACTCATCCCCTTGGCTCAGGCCTGGGGATCTTTCCTTTGTGGTGGCACTGAAGCCTCCTCTTGTGCCCATCTTGGTGGCCGCAGCCAGAAGCAGGTTTGCCATTAGAGCTGCGCGGAGTCACTCGGCTGCATTTACTGAAGCAGTTAGGGTGGTTGGTCAAGGGAAAGCAAATGGTGCCTCCTGTCCTGGTCCCAGAGTGCCCAATGTCATCCCCCCGCCCCCACCAGCGATAAAGGGAGCATCAAACTGGTACCAGGGTTTGGGCTCCTTTCCAGCTTTCCTTTCACACCATCTCCCATCCCCTGTTCTGGAGAGAGGAGCTCAGCAGCCTCATGTTCCCTGTGTCCTGGTGCTGCTCCTGGTCCCTGGGACCAGCACTTTGCTCAGCAGGGACACACTGGCTCTGGGGATCACCCTCCATGGTGCAGCCTGAGCTGTAACCCCCCTTTTCCCGCAGAAGAGGTTCTGCTGCGCACCTTGACACCGGGCAAACCAGCCCAGCTGAGCCTGGGTGGCACCGGGTGGGCACTGGGTTCATCAAACCAGGTCCCACACGGGTCCCTGCCTGGCACAGGTGCGCAGGGGGGGCACATCCCCAGCGCGGTGCCGCAGCCCCATGGCGCCGGGACAGCCCCATCCCACCCCCCCTGCACCGCGGCGCTGGGCCCGCCGCTCTCTGTGACTTTTTTTATTAAACCGTTAGTTTCTCTCTGCCGCGGCCGCACCGGGGCTGGGCCCCAATGTACAGAAACCTCAATAATCTACAACTGCTGCGGAGAGCCCCACCTCGGCGGCTCCAGCTCCTGCGCGGCCGTTATTGTACAACGGGGGGGGGGGGTTAAGACTGTACAAAGAGCTCTGCACTGAAATAAAACATTGTACTCCATAAAAACAGACAGGAACGAGCGGGGGGGGGCACGGACCCCTTTGGGTGAGCCAAGCCCCCCTCCAGCGGTCACACCAGTGCGGGGGGGAGAGATGCTGCAGGAGCTGCTTGTACCGAGATTCCCCTTTGCACTGGCATGGGACACGCAGGGAGGGGGGGGTGGGACCTGCAGCCACCCCCAGGGCAGCCCCGCTCTGCTCAGAGCCCCCCAACAGCACAAACACGGGGGGGACAAGAGGAAGGGCCCTGAGGTGGGGGGGGGACACGGGGCAGCGCTGAGCGGTGCCACCCGGAGCAGGGGGGGGTTTGACCTGTGCAAAGAGCCCGGGTGGCATCAGCCGGCGCCACAGGGACTGGAGTGATCGTCCCAGCCCCGGTGTCCCAGTCCTGGTGTTGCTGCAGGAGGCGTCCCTTGGGCACAGGGACCCCAGGGCCAGGGCTGGTTCCCCCCCTTCACATAATGTGACAGGGGTGGCACCTCCCGTGGGGAATGTGCCCCCCCACGACAGCAAACCTGACCGTGGAGGTAGAGACTGTGCCCAGCAGGGACACAGAGCCACAGCCACGGCCACATCCCCGAGCCCAGGGCCCAGAGCTCCAACCACCACCAGCCATGGGCAGTGGCTCCTGTGCAAGACTGGGACCCTCTGCCTGCAGTGCCCAGGGGACACGGGATGGGCAGCGCTGTCCCTGTGCTCAACACGTCACCCCCACCAACACCAGCACCTGAGCGGCAGGTCCCTGGGTCCAGCAAGGTGGGAGCAGGGTGGGTGCTGCACTATGAGACATGGGGAGCAGGGCTGGTCCCCCTGGGTGCTCGGTGGACATGCAAGCCATGGGGAGGGTGAGGAGGGCAGCTCCTGCCTCCTCCAGCAGTGCAGGGGCTGCAGTGGGGTGCAGAGGGGACACAATAATTACAGGGCTCAGACAGGCCTGGGGGGGACAGGGCAGGACCAGCTCCTGCTCATCCCAGCTCGTCCCGGCTCATCCCGGGCCTGCTTCAACGCGACGGGATCCTCCACCAGTGCCTCCCAGTGCGGAGCCGCAGCTCCAGCCCCGCGGCCACCTGAGACCAGGGCCTCACCCACAGCCGATCCCAGCCCTGGCTCCAGAGCTGCCGCTGCCCCGCGGGCCCAGACCCTGTGCCTGGACAGGGGCTCCCGCGCTCACGCGTCCGACAAACAGCTCTGGATGCGGTCGATCCATTGCTGCGCCCCCGGCACGTCCTGGGCACAGAAGTTGTAAACGCGCTTCGTTGTCTTCAGCTGCAAAGGAGGAGGCAGGAGGTCAGGGGGGGACGGGGCACTGCAGACCCCAGCCCTGGGACACTGCAGACCCAGCCCTGGGGCACCGCACACTGCAGCCCAGCGCAGCCCAGCACCACACTCACATCGAAGAAGGCTTTCTCATCCACCGTCTTGGGTGCCCCCATGGTAGGGGTCCCTGGGGTGATGGACTCCACCTCGGCCAGGTCAATGACTCCTTTGCACTCTGTGTCCATCCGGCTGTCATAGTACCGCAGCTGCAGGGAGATGTTCCGAGTGGTCAGAGTGCATGGAAGGGATGGAAGGATGGACAGAGCAAGGAGACAGGGATGGATGGATGGATGGATGGATGGATGGACGGACAGATGGGTGGGTGGATGGATGGATGGGTGGGTGGGTGGGTGGGTGGGTGGGTGGATGGATGGATGGATGGGTGGATGGATGGATGATGGATGATGGATGGATGGGTGGATGGAAGGATGGATGGATGGATGATGGATGGATGGGTGGATGGATGGATGATGGATAATGGATGGATGGATGGATGGATGGGTGGATGGATGATGGATGGATAGGTGGATGGATAGATGGATGGATGGATGGATGGATGGGTGGATGGATGGATGATGGATGGATAGGTGGATGGATAGATGGATGGATGGATGGATGGATGGATGGGTGGATGGATGGATGATGGATGGATAGGTGGATGGATGGATGATGGATGGATGGATGAATGGATGATGGATGGATGGATGATGGATGGATGGATGATGGATGGATGGATGGATGGATGGGTGGATGGATGGATGATGGATGGATGGATGGATGGATGGATGGATGGATGGATGATGGATGATGGATGGATGGATGAATGGATGATGGATGGATGATGGATGATGGATGGATGGATGGATGGATGGATGGATGGATGGATGATGGATGGGTGGATGGATGGATGGGTGAGTGGATGGACGGGTGGATGGATGGGTGGGTGGGTTAGTGAGTGGATGGGTGGATGGCTGGATGGATGGATGATGGATGGATGGGTGGATGGGTGGGTGGGTGGATGGATGGATGGGTGGGTGGGTTGGTGAGTGGATGGGTGGGGGGATGGATGGGTGGGGGGATGGATGGGTGGATGGGTGGATGGATGGATGGATGGATGATGGATGATGGATGGATGGATGAATGGATGATGGATGGATGATGGATGATGGATGGATGGATGGATGGATGGATGGATGGATGGATGGATGGATGGATGGGTGAGTGAGTGAATGGATGGGTGGATGGATGGGTGGGTGAGTTAGTGAGTGGATGGGTGGATGGCTGGATGGATGGGTGGATGGGTGGATGGATGGATGATAGATTGATGGATGGATGGGTGGATGGATGGGTGGGTGGGTGGATGGATGGATGGATGGATGGGTGGATGGGTGGATGGATGGATGGATGGATGGATGGGTGGGCGGATGGATGGATGGATGGATGGGTGGATGGGTGGATGGATGGATGGGTGGGTGGATGGATGGATGGATGGATGGGTGGGCGGATGGATGGATGAGTGGGTGGGTGGATGGATGGATGGGTGGGTGGGCGGATGGATGGATGGGTGGGTGGGTGGATGGATGGATGGGTGGGTGGGCGGATGGATGGATGGGTGGGTGGGCGGATGGATGGATGGGTGGGTGGGTTGGTGAGTGGATGGACGGGTGGATGAATGGGTCAGTGGGTTGGTGAGTGGATGGGTGGATGGGTGGGGGGATGGGTGAATGGATGGATGGGTGGATGGATGGGTGGATGGATGGGTGGATGGATGGATGGATGGAGGGAAGGAGGGAGGGAAGGAGGGAGGGAGGGAGGGAGGGAAGAATGAGTGGATGGATGGAGGGCTGGAGAGATGGATGGATGGAGGAATGGATGGATGGATGGATAGATGGATGGAGGGATGGAGGGAGGGACGGATGGAAGGATGGATGGAGGGATGGAGAGAGAGACAGATGGAGGCAGGGAAGAATGGAGGGAGGAAGGGATGGGTGGATGGATGGAGGGAGGGATGGAAGGATGGATGGAACAATGGAATGATGAAATGATGGAAGGACAGAGGAATGGAGGGATAGAAGGATGGAGGGATGGAAGCACAGACAGACCTCAGGCCTCACCTCCCCTCCGTACCTGATGTTTGGTTTTATCCAGCACAAACCAACGAGGCTTCCAGGGTTTCATGAAGGCTCCTTTCTTGTACAGAGACCCCTCGTAGGACCTGCAGGGACGGGGCAGCGCGTTAGGGCGAGAGGGAGAGGAGGGATGAAGCACAGCTTGGTCTGTGGCGTCAGTGGGGACAGGAGGTGATCGTGGTCCCACAGAGCACCCACAGAGCATCCCCCCAACACCCTGGGCCCTGCTCCTGCCTGTTCTCGCTCTCGGACGTGTGGAACTGGCTGTAGAGGGTGCTGGTGCTCCTGCGACCACCCGGCTTCCCGCTGGACGGGGTGGACGTGCTGCTGGTGTCACTGTCCAGGCTGAGGTTGAGCGTGGAGCCCACACCGCTCTCCTGCAGGTACACCCCAAGCGAGCGGCGGTGGTGGGACAGGCCCGAGGACATCAGCAGGGAGCTGGGGGTCTGTGGGAGCAGAGACCACAGCGTGAGGAGAGTGCCCAAGCACCAGCACTGGCATCTGCTGCATGGGGCACCCTGGGCACAGCCACCCCTTCAGCCCCTCCATGGACCTACCCTGCTGCCCTCCTGCCGCGCCTCGGTGCGCTGGGAAGCTTTCACCTTGTCCCACGTGTCCTTCCAGCGCTCCGGAATCTGCCCCAGCTCCATCTCCAGGTTGTGCAGCTCCTAAGCGGGGGTTCAGGCATCAGACCAGGAGGGGACAAGACCCCTGGAACCACTGTCAGTGCCCTGGGGCTCAACCAACACCAACCCCACCACAACCCCACTGCTGGGACACCAATGGTGCTTCCCCAGGGGCTGTGCTCACCTCCAGCAGTTTAGAGATGGCATCGGGCTCCACGCGGCTCCGGTTGTCGTAGCAGGGCCAGATGATCTTGCGCTTGGTCTGTGGGGCTCCGGTGTCCTGTCGATCCGCGTCCTCCACCGGCTCCGGCTGCCCCTGTGCCAGCTCCCAGTCATAGGAGGGGCCCTCGGAAAGCGTCTCCTCTGTGTAGTAATCCCACACTTTCAGGTTGGAGATGTTGCTGTACGGCCTCAGCACCTGCAGGAGCACAGGATGATGCCCAGAGAGGGCAGGAGATGGCACTGGCCATGCTGCAGGGACACCGCCTGAAGAAGGCTCCTGAAGGGGAGACCTTAGAGCAGCTCCAGTGCCTAAAGGGGATACAGGAAACCTGGACAGTGGCTTTGGCCAAGGGCCTGTAGGGACAGGCCAAGGGGAATGGCTTTAACCTGCCAGAGGGGAGACTGAGATGAGCTCTTAGGCAGAAGCTCTTCCTTGTGAGGGTGCTGAGGCGCTGGCACAGGGTGCCCAGAGAAGCTGTGGCTGCCCCATCCCTGGCAGTGTTCAAGGCCAGGTTGGACACAGGGGCTTGGAGCAAGCTGCTCCAGTGGAAGGTGTCCCTGTCCATGGCAGGGGTTGGAACTGGAGGAGCTTTAAGGTCCCTTCCAACCTAAACTATTCCGTGACTCTCAGGGGCCTAACTCTGCTCATGCTCCCCAGTGTGGCAGACAGCCCCTTGGTGGGCAAACACCTTGGTCCATCCAACAAGGGACTGCTCCCTCAGCTCCATGTAGGTGCTGGAGTGTGCAGGGCAGGACTGAGCTCTCACCTCCCCATCCTCCGGAGCATACATGTAGTTGAAGAAGATGGGGGCCTTCTTGTTCAGGCGGTCGATGTAGTCCCAGATGGACTTGTAGACCTGCTGGCTCTTCCTCTCCCCCTTCTCCTCATACAGGAGGCCTGAGGGGAGCAGAGAGGGGATGAGGTGTTCTGTGAGGACACGGTTCTGTGCTGCCATCCCTGTGTGCCCACACACTGCCCTCACCCAGCTCAATGCGCTCGTAGTCCGAGTCCAGCAGGAATGTCCGGAAGCGGTTGGAAATGTAGTGGTAGCTCAGGAACTTCAGGTAGTACTGGCTGAACTCGAACTCCATGGGGAACTGCAGGTGGATCTGCAAGGAGCAGCATGGGTGAGACCCCCGGGACAGAGGCTGCTCTGGGACCATTCCCTGCTACAGGAAGAGCTCCTGCCCCCAGTGCTCCCGAGATCCCGGTGCTCGGAGCTCACCTGGTGCACACAGTCCAGGAACTGCAGGAAGATGGGAGCAAACCCGCTGCTCTGCCCCGCCAGGGTCTGAGCCCCACGGTGGCTGAAGCGGTGCCCGAAGCTCAACCACTCCTTCTCCACAAGCAGGCGGAAGCCTTCCAGCGTCCGGTAGTAGGGGTCGGACAGGAGCTGCACCAAGGACACAACCTGCAGGGACAAGAGGGGCTTGAGATGCTCCATAGAGGGGTGATGGCCACGGGCAGGTATTGTGTTCGGCATCTGGAGGGCTCCTACCTGCGTGGTGATGTCCCAGCCGTCCTCCAGGCTGACCAGCACTGAGGAGCCCGTGTCCAGGAGCTCCACCACCAGCACCGAAATCTGCAGGATCTTGTGGATCTGCAAAGTGAGGGACAAGAGTCACCAGCAGAGTGCAGGAAGCTCGTCTGCTGGTCCCTGTGCAAATGGAACATTCCTCCTGCAAGTGAGTGAGCCAAACGGAGCAGAGCCCAGGGGTTACACAGGGCTGTGACACAGAACCCTGACGGAGTGAGTGCAGAGAAGGCCCATGGAGCTTTTGCGAGGGCTGGAGCAGCTCTGCTCTGGAGCCAGGCTGAGAGAGCTGGGCTGGGGCAGCCTGGAGAAGAGAAGGCTCCTGAAGGGGAGACCTTAGAGCAGCTCCAGTGCCTAAAGGGGATACAGGAAACCTGGACAGCAGCTTTGGACAAGGGCCTGTAGGGACAGGCCAAGGGGAATGGCTTTAACCTGCCAGAACAGGGGAGACTGAGATGAGCTCTTAGGCAGAAGCTCTTCCCTGTGAGGGTGCTGAGGCGCTGGCCCAGGGTTGCCCAGAGAAGCTGTGGCTGCCCCATCCCTGGCAGTGTTCAAGGCCAGGTTGGACACAGGGGCTTGGAGCAAGCTGCTCCAGTGGAAGGTGTCACTGCCTGTGGCAGGGGTTGGAGCTGGATGAGCTTTAAGGTCCCTTCCAACCCAAACCATTCCATGATCCTATGATTCTGTGACAACTGACCTGTGACAGCCACTCAGACTCCTCCAGGGAGCGCAGGTAGGCGATGCTGGGGTCCGTGGAGGGGCAGCCAGGCACACAGGCCTTCATCAGCTTCTTGAAGCTGGCCTTGACCTGCCGCACATCGAACACCTCGATGGGAACCACCTCCCAGTGCTGCAGCGGGTCCGGCTTCACTCCCTGAACAAGGAGACAATCCGTGCTGTCCTCAGACACCCCAGCAGACCCACCACCCCCAAATAAAACACTAAAATAGCGTGTTCAGTTCTGGTCCCCTCACTACAAGAGAGACATTGAGGTGCTGGAGTGGGGCCAGAGAAGGGCAATGGAGGTGGTGCAGGGCCTGGAGCCCAAGTGTGATGGGGAAGGGCTGAGGGACCTGGGGGGTTCAGTCTGGAGAAGAGAAGGCTCAGGGGGGACCTGATGGCTCCCTACAAGTGCCTGAGAGGAGGATGGAGCCAGGAGGGGCTGGGCTCTGCTCCCAAGGAACAAGGGATGGGACAAGAGGAACCGGCCTCAAGCTGCACCAGGGCAGGTTTAGATGGAGCTGAGGAACAATTCCTGCCCCAAAGGGTGCTCAGGCATTGGAACAGGCTGCCCAGGGCAGGGCTGCAGGCACCGTTCCTGCAAGTGTTCACACAGCGTGGAGACGAGGACTCAGTGCCATGGGTTAGTGGTGGCCTTGGCAGTGCTGGGGAGTGGTTGGACTGGATGAGCTCAAAGCTCTCTTCCACCCTGGCTGGTTATATGCTCCTATCAACCATGTGTGTGTTCCCCCCAGTGATGCCCCTGGGGTCACCTTGAGCTGGGACTTGTCCCCAATGATGTAGAGCGAGGCGCGGTGCGGGCGCAGGAAGCCGGGCTCGGCTGTGCCGTTGTGGTGGGTTCCCAGCAGCTCCTTCCCCGCCAGGCGTGACCCGATCTCCACGTTCAGTGCGTAGCTGCTCATGCGCCCGCTGGCCCGGATGCTGCCCCATTTGCCTGTGGGACAGCAGCATCAGGAGGGGTTCTGGGCGTCCCGGCAGCGTTGGTGTCCATGTCCCCCCCGCCGTGCTGGTGCAGGGGCCAGCAGCTTGTCACCACGTCACTCAGCCATGGCCAAGCCACTGTCCCCGGTGGCACCCAGCAGCACATGCAGGAGGCGCTGGAGCCAGGTTTGCTTTTGCTCCTCTCTCCTTGCTGGGTGCTGTGGGAGTCCTGCCTGGTGCAACCCAACCCAACCCCGGCACGCCTGCACCCATTACCCAGCCCCGCCACCACCACCCAGCACCAGCAGCGTGCAAGGAGCCCAAAGCAAACCTGAGCAGAGGAGTGGGACGGGCTGGGACGGGCTCAGTACTTACCCCCAGCGCCGGGAGCCAGCGACATGCTCAGTGAGGTGTTAGCAGCCCGAGGGGGGGATTGGGGTGTTAGCGTTGTGAGGGGTGGGGTGTGGGTCAGTGATGGGTCAGCACCAGTGAGGGGTGTGGATGGGGGTCAGTGACGGGATCAATGCTGTTAGCACTGGTGTGGGGTGTGGAGGGGGGTCAGTGTTGTGGTCAGCCCCAGTGAGGGCGGTGTGTATGGGGTGAGTATTGTGGTTACCAGCGTAAGTGGTGTTTATGAGGGGCTGTGTCATGGTTAGCAGCAGGGCAGGGTGTGTACAGGGGTCAGTGACTGGGTCAGTGTCATGGTTAGCACCGGTGAGGGGTGACAGGGGGTGCATGAGAGTCAGTGTTGTGGTTAGCACTGGTGACAGGTGTGCAGGGGGGTCACTGTCATGGGAAACACCGGTGAGGACTGACAAGCAGTGCGTGAAGGTCAGTGACGTGGTCAGCACCAGTGTGGGGTGTGGATGGGTGTCAGTGGTGGCGTCAGTGTCATGGTTAGCACCAGTGAGGGGCGACAGGGGGTATATGGGGGTCAGTGCTGTGGTTAGCACTTGTGTGGCGTGCATGGGGGTCAGTGCTGTGGTTAGCACCGGTGAGGGGTGTATGGGGGTCAGTGTTGTTGTTAGCACCGGTGAGGCGTGCACGGGGGTCAGTGTTGTTGTTAGCACCGGTGAGGGGTGTATGGGGGTCAGTGTTGTGGTTAGCACCGGTGAGGCGTGCACGGGGGTCAGTGTTGTTGTTAGCACCGGTGAGGGGTGTATGGGGGTCAGTGTTGTTGTTAGCACCGGTGAGGGGTGTTTGGGGCTCAGTGTTGTGGTTAGCACCGGTGAGGGGTGTATGGGGGTCAGTGTTGTTGTTAGCACCGGTGAGGGGTGTATGGGGGTCAGTGTTGTGGTTAGCACCGGTGAGGGGTGTATGGGGGTCAGTGTTGTGGTTAGCACCGGTGAGGGGTGTATGGGGGTCAGTGTTGTTGTTAGCACCGGTGAGGGGTGTATGGGGGTCAGTGTTGTGGTTAGCACCGGTGAGGCGTGCATGGGGGTCAGTGTTGTGGTTAGCACCGGTGAGGGGTGTATGGGGCTCAGTGTTGTGGTTAGCACCGGTGAGGCGTGCATGGGGGTCAGTGTTGTTGTTAGCACTGGTGAGGGGTATATGGGGGTCAGTGCTGTGGTTAGCACCCGTGCAGGGGCTGGCGGTTCCGTACCTCGAGGGGTGTCACGGCCCTTCGCCGACGCGCACTTTGGGGTGGACAGGGTGATGACTTTAGCTCGGTGACCGAGCCCTGGCAGCACAGACAAAGCGACTCAGCGAAGGCACCCAGCGAGGGGACCCACGCTGCCTGGACACAGGGCACCCGGAGCCCCGGCCGCAGTGGCTGCAGCAGTGATGGGGATGAAGGAGATGGTGGCTCCAGGTGCTCAGAGGGTCCCTCCCTCCCTCCCTGCAGCTCAGAGCCTGGGGTGAGGAAGCATCTACTCTACATCACTGCCCCGAGGCGGGGCCTGTGTGAGGCCCCAGAGGCAGAGTTCCCTCACACATCCTCACCTCCACGGCTAATAGAACCAGGCCCATCGTCCTTCCCTCCCATCACCTGCTTCATGAGCGATTCCAGCTTAGGCTGCCTCTTGTCGGCGTGATCTGTAGCACCAACAGAACGTCAGCTTTTGTCTCGCTGGGCTGCTCTGGGGTTCTCCCACCTCACCCCCCAGCACTGCTCAGGATGGAGGGCAAGGGACCAGAGGAAGCAGCACAAGCAGGAGCGCCGGGGCTGGGACCCAGCATGCAGGGACACCTTCCAGCGGGAGCCACACCACGGCACCCACTGCAGCAGCACAAAGGGGGGCTCAACCCTCCTGCAGCACTGCTTCAGCATTGGGGGTCACCCAGGCACTGCCACAGCCCTGCAGCCGCTGCTCTGAGCTCCATCACCACCATGCCAGGTCTGCCACCCCAGCACTGGCCTGACACCCCCTCCTTTAGCCACGGCTCTGGGCATGTCCCCAGCATGTGCCAGGAGGGGCTTTTGGCACATCCTCTCTTCCCCGGGCTGCAGGGAGCCCCTGGCTGGGTCCCCATGGTCCCTCTGGCCCCCAGTGAGCTCTGCAGCAGTGATGAGGTGGAATGGTTGGGACAGAGGATGAATGACACTGGAGTAGGACAGTCATGACAGCTCTGCCACAGCTGGAATGGGCAGGATGCTCACAGAGCAAAGGAGACACAGACTTACCGAGGCTTCATATGACAGCACCGGGTGCCACTGGTGCTGAGAGCTCAGCTAGCAGGGCCTGTCCCACCAGGTCCTCAGCAAGCACCCAGATCCAGTGCTCACAGGTCCCAGGCCACTGGGGTTCCCAAAACCAATCCCAACCTCATCCACGAAGGCCCAGCCAGAGTTGGGAGCTGTGGAGCAGCATCTGCTGCCTCCTCTGAGGTGGGACATGGGGGCCAGCAGCTCACCCGGTGCCCAGGGTGTGGGATGGACACCATGACCCATGGCTGCAGTCCTGGGGCATGAGCACGACCCCTCCTGTATCCCTGTCCCTAAGCTCCTCACCTGAGCTGCTCATGTGAGCCGAGGTGAAGCCACTGAGTGTGTTGCGCCCGCTGGCATCAGCGTAGTGCGGCATGGAGTTAATGACAGCCTGCAGGTACTTCTCCTGCTCCAGGCTCGTGGAGTCTGCCTGCGAGGGGCCTGGCGGAGAGTACGAAAACCACCGTGAGACACGGGGAGGGCTCTGCAGCACGGCCCTGGCACGGGCAATGCCCTGGGGATGGAGGGGATGGAGGGGACAGAGGGAATGGAGGGAACGGAGGGGATGGAGGGCACAGAGGGTACAGGCACCTGCAGTGGGAGCGTTCTGGGACTTGAAGAGGCCCACAACGCCCTTGCCATGCAGCCCCCCTGAGCGCAGCAGCACGGCTTTGGTGCGGGAGTTCCTCCAGCACACCACGGGGAAGCGGTTCTGGCGGTAGCAGCGGGAGATGCGCTGGATCGTGTTGTCCTGGATGCTCTGTGGCACGATGAGCAGCCCGGGGTAGCTGCAGGGGAGAGCAGAGGCGCTGCAGAGCTCGGTGGGGTGCAGGATGAGGCTCCCCCAGCGCCCACAGCCCAGCTCAGAGCCCACTGCCCTCCCTGCCCTGCAGGAGCCACCCCGGTGCTCACCTTCGGCATATGGCATACATGCGGTTGACGGTGGAGATGCGGAAGGGCTCGCTCTTGGAGCGGGTGAGGCTGCTGCTGAGGGTGCCCAGCCCCAGGCGCTGGTAGTCCCGGCAGCAGGCCCGCTCCACCAGGTGGTTGATGGTCATCTTGTCCGAAGGTTTCATGGTGGTGGTGGGGGTCAAAGTGCTTCTGTCCATCTCTTCAGACACTGCGGAGACAAAGGGCTCAGGGTCCAGCATTGACAGTGTCCCATGTGCTCTTAGTGGAGGTGAACAGGCTGGAGGCATCTTCCAACCCACCACAGACAGGGTAGTGCAGGAGCTCCATCCCACCACCTCCACCTGAAATGGTGAAGCACAGCTGCCCCAAAGGGCTGGGCATTGGACTTTGGGGTGAGAGCCTTCACTTGTGAGGTTAAAAGCACAGAGAAGTCAGTTGCTGCCTGCGGACTGGTGTTTTTCTTTGGTACTTTCACAGTGCTTGATATCACTGAGAGATGGGGAACAGCCCAACACTGACTGGCCAGAGCTGCTTCAACAATGGGTCTCATCTCCTCGCTTAGAGGGGTGCAGCTCCAGAGAAGCTGTGGCTGCCCCATCCCTGGCAGTGTTCAAGGCCAGGTTGGACACAGGGGCTTAGATCAAGCTGCTTTAGTGGAAGGTGTCCCTGCCTGTGGCAGGGGTTGGAACTGGAGGAACTTTAAGGTCCCCCCCAACCCAAACGAACCATTGTGGAATTCCATGATATCCATGGCATACAAACTATCTCCATGAACAGAAGGGAAGATCCCAAATCAGCCTTGTCCAGTCTGCTGGATGAGCCCCACACCGGCAGGAGGGACAGGTCCCTGCAGGCACCATTCCCAATTGAAACCCTAAATCCCATCCACATCTTCCCTGACCAGCCTTTCCACCCAGGAAGGTTGTCACGTTCCACACAGAGGACTCCTTCCTGACCCTTCTCAAACCAGTCAAGCTCTTCTCATGTCTAACCTAACCTGACTGCAGCTGAAATTTGGGACTTCTCATCTGAAGAGCTGAGACCAAAGAACTGCCTCCTCTCCACAGGGCTTGCTGGGTACTGGAAGAGTGTCCCACAGCAGATGACAGCTGGCGGACCATTGAGAACCGGGAGAGGCGACCACGGTGGCAATGCAGGGAAGCTCCTGTGCCTGCTGGCCTGCAGAGTGATGGCCACAACCTGGAAGAAGCTCCTGCCCCATCCAACAGCCCGCTCCCAACCTGAGATCTCATCCTCGTTGTCCTCGGGGAAGTGCTGGCTGCCCCTCTGCTCCCACATGGGGGGGGTGTACTTCTTCCGCGTCACGTACTGCCGCCCAATGGTCTTCTTGGCGTTTTTCACCAGGTTTTTGGAGAGCGTCCTGGAACCAGAGAACAGGCTGAGACCCCAACCACCACCTCACGTGGCCACAGCCCTGGCACAGCCCCACGAGCAGCCCCGAAGGGTTGAAGACACCAACACTCAGTCACACCGAGAGCAAAGCAGAGACAGGCGCGTCCCGCACCACCGCCTGCAGGCGCGGGGTGGTCGCTGTCACCACAGGAGGGGAGATGCCACCTCATGGCTCCCTGGCAGGGGGAGCTGGTGCCTTGGTTGTGGAGGGCACCGAGCAGTGGCAGAGCTCCAAGGTTTGCCCATCCATGGATGGAGCTGCCAGGCTGGGCAGGAGCCCCAGCCTCCTATCCCGAGGGAAGCCTTGTCCTGGCTCTAACTCTCACCTCCACACTGGAGCTCCAGCAGGCACTGATTCAGCTTATCCCTGGAGGCTCTACCTTATGGCAAAGGCCAGAGTCACCACAGGGAGGTTTCCAGCCAACCCTGGACATGGCGTGGCTTGTGGAAGGTGACTTGCTCCACACCATGTAGGACAAGGAGAGCATGGCTGGGTTCAGCCGTTCCTTAGGGCATCCCATGGAAAGCAGGAAGGGAGACCTTCCAAAACTTTCAGAGATAAGGCTGCATGGTCAGAATAGGCTCCACATGATGGAGCTCCAGAAGGCAGGAATTCCTGAAGACAGGAATGTGTCATGCCCACACACTGGACCTCATGCTCACCACCTTCTCGGTGCACTCATGGGCTCAAAGGGGAACAAATGAAGGAGACATGGGATATACATCCCACAGGGAATGGCCATGGCCAACCCTGGACAAAGCTACACTGATGAAAAGACTTCTCAGCGTTCACCTGATCAAGACAGGGCTCAAACTGAGACCTTCAGGTGCCTTGTTTGGCTTTGTAAAGTGGCTGGTGAAGGACTTCAACTGCTCCCTGCACGTACCAAGGGAGAGAGAGCCTCACGACAGAGGAAAAACATTGTCCGGAGAATGAATGCTAAGGCATGGAGACCCGGAACGAGAGAACCGAGGTTTGTAGATAATGTGGGGCACTGGAAGCAGCCTTGGAGAGGGGTGACAAAGCCAATCTCACAAGTTCAGACACTGGAGACTCTGCCCAGACCTGGCAGCTCTACAGGTCTCTGGAGGTTAGTGGTAGAGGCACAGCTCCATGTCATGGGGCCACCACAGTGCCATGGAGCACAAGGGTGGCTGATCAATGGATCAACTACCTCTGAGCACGGTGCTGCCGTGGTGAGAGCACACCCTCAGACCTGGAAAAGGGCATTCCCAAGAGACAAGCCCCAGGCCACATGCAGAGCAGGTTAGAGGAAACCCTGGGAGCAGCCAGAGTCAATGCCACCTCGCAAGCTCCCACCCAGGCTGAAGGCATCTTACGTGCTGGAATGGCCAAGGTGCCCGAGGGACATGACCCCCACTGCCAGGCCCTGGAACATATCGGTGACCTGCTGGGAGCTGAGTCACAAACACACGGGAGAGGGGCTTAGAGCAGGGCACAGCAAGCGAGCAGAGCAGCACCGAGCCCAGTCGTGCCTGTCCCTGCCACCGAGCACAGGGTAGGGGCTGGCTGCAGGGCAGCACCTTCAGAGCTCCACCACCCCCAGTGCTCCCGTCCTGCAGTACAGCACAGCCTGGTCCCTCATACCCCTGGAGCCTTTCCCTTGGACACCTCCTCAGGGCTTGTGGGCTGGGGAATGGGGCAGGGATGCCACGGAAGTGGACATCTCACTTCCCACCTCTGACTGGCTCTCTGCTGGGTGTGCAGCACGTCCCCCTTGCAGGGACAAGTGGAGACCCTGCACCAGGACAGGCCCACAAGCAGAGGTCCCACGGACCTTCACCCCCAGCCTGGGGGCTCTGCCCCTGTCCCAAGCGAGCCCCACTCAGCAGCTCTGCAAGTGTACAGAGGAGGGAGAGGAGAAGCCCTGCCAGGGTCGGGTGCCCCTGTGCCGTGTCCCCACCGTGGTACCTGAGCGAGGGGTTCTTCTCCTTGGCCTTTGGCTGCATGGCCTGCTTGGGCGACTGGCCCACGGTGAAGGCGAAGGTGCCGCGTACGTGCTGGGGGTAGCGCAGCTTGTGCAGGTGCTTCCGGAAGATCTCGGCGCTGTCTGAGGCCACCTCCTCGTCGAAGGCGATCTTCAGAAGCTGCAGGACACAGGCGCTGGGTCAGGCTGGGACAGGGCTTTGGAAAGGGCTCATCCCACAGCGCAGGGCACAGCTCAGGTCCCGGCTGGGAACAGATGTGAGGCTGTGCTGCTGTCCCCCTGTGCCAGCTCCTCTGTCCCATTCCTCTTCCTCCTGGAGACCATTCCAGACTCAGCACTGCTGCTTCTCAGCGCCGGTCACTGTGGCTCACAGCACAGAAGATGGGCAGGAAGGAGCAAGCAGTGCGGTTTAGGTGCTATCCTCCAAGCACAAGTCTCCCAAGATGTAAAATGCTGAGTAACTCCTCGTCTTGTGACACCTCTCCCTGGTGTGTTTCTCTACCCCACAAGCTGCTGCAAGGCTTTGCAGAACCACCTCCTAGAACACTGTGTGGGGATGTCTCACCCCTTCTCAGAGCTCCAGCAGACACTGGAGTCGTTGGAAAGAAGTTTACGAGCAAGAAGTTGCTCCTTCTTACAAGAGGATTGTGACTGGAGCAGCTGTGGAACCAGCCTGAGAGAGCTGGGCTGGGGCAGCCTGGAGAAGGCTCCTGAAGGGGAGACCTTAGAGCAGCTCCAGTGCCTAAAGGGGATACAGGAAACCTGGACAGCAGCTTTGGACAAGGGCCTGTAGGGACAGGCCAAGGGGAATGGCTTGAACCTGCCAGAACAGGGGAGACTGAGATGAGCTCTTAGGCAGAAGCTCTTCCCTGTGAGGGTGCTGGGACGCTGGCCCAGGGTGCCCAGAGAAGCTGTGGCTGCCCCATCCCTGGCAGTGTTCAAGGCCAGGTTGGACACAGGGGCTTGGAGCAAGCTGCTCCAGTGGAAGGTGTCCCTGCCAGTGGCAGGGGATTGGAGCTGGAGGAGCTTTAAGATCCTTTCAACCCAACCCATTCCATGATTCCATGGTGCGAGGAAACCATCACGGCTGGGTAGTGCCTTGTCCCAGGGGCTGGTGGAGCCATGGCCACACACCAGTGCCATGCACAGGAGCACCCACAGCCCCTCATGGCCTCACCTGGAATGTGCACGAGCGCAGCTGCAAACCCTCCTGGATGAACTGATCCACCTGGGCCTGGACATTGATCTTCTTCTCTTTGGTCAGCGAGGCGATGGGGAAGGACCTGATCACCACCTGCTCCCCCACTGAGCACAAGCATGGAACAGGTTACACACAGGCTCAGCCCTGTGCAAGCCCAGACCACACCAGAAGCTTGGTGCCATCACCACAGGGAGGATAAAGTGGCCAGAAGCAGGCTGGACATTCAACAGCCAGCCCACGTTGACTTGTACATGATGCCTTGGATGGGCATGAGGTATCATCATCTACCACATGTGGAGAGCAAGAGCAACCACCTCCTTTGTAGTAGTGGGACACAACCATCAAGGTTGTGGTGGTTGTAGAAGCCCCCAGCAAGGTCCAGTGTTGGCTGGGAACCCACTCAAGGGAACCACTGCAGTCCTGAGCTGCAGCCCTGCTCCAGGATTGCTCCAGCCACCTCTTCCCCAGGCACCACCAACCCCAGGAGGCAAAGGACACAGTGAGAAAGTTGGGGCTGTTCATCCTGGAGAAGAGAAGGCTGCGTGGAGACCTCAGAGCAGCCTTCCAGTATCTGAAGGGGGCCTACAAGGATGCTGGGGAGGGACTATTCATTAGGGACTGTAGTGACAGGACAAGGGGTAACGGGTTCAAACTTAAACAGGGGAAGTTTAGATTGGATCTAAGGAAGAAATTCTTTACTGAGAGGGTGGTGAGGCACTGGAATGGGTTGCTCAGGGAGGTTGTGAATGCTCCATCCCTGGCGGTGTTCAAGGCCAGGCTGGATGAGGCCTTGGGTGGCCTGGTTTAAGTGTGAGGTGTCCCTGTCCATGGCAGGGGGGTTGGAACTGGATGATCTTAAGGTCCTTTCCAACCCTAACTATTCTATGATTCTATGACCTTACCCAGGGGGTCGGTGGGAGTGCCTTTGAAGATGATGCGGTACGTGGTGAGGAAGATGGCTCCTTCTGCAGGGAGCAGAGGTGGGCCACCAATATTCCCTCCAGCAGCTTCCTCCCGCCCATCAGGCATGAGGTACACGCGGAGCCCTTCCATCACACACTCCTCTCCCACCAGCAGGTTGGGGCGCAGCAGCTTTGGCTACAAGGATGTACAATAGGAAGTTCAGGCCCAAGCGTACTGTGGAGGGAGACTTGAAGGTTCCCACAGCACCAGAACCTTCCACAGCAGCAGGCTGGGTCCATACCTTCTGGATGGGAGGAAGCCTCTTGCTCTCCCTGTGCACGGCATCCAGTGTCTCTATGTGCATCTGCACGATATCTGTGGACAAACATGAAGTTAGAGAAGGAGAGCGAGTCCTGTCCTACACAGCACCCAAGCACGCTGCCAACCCACCCTGTAGCACCTTTCTCTTGCCCTTCCTACTGCTTCTTGCAGAACCATCTCCTGAGCAGCCCCCTGGGGTGATGTGGAAGGATTCCCAGTGCTACCACGGAGTTACCCAGTCCCCAGCACTGCTGCAAGGTGTATTACCAGGGATCATGACGTGCAGCCCCTTGAGGTGCTCGTTGGTGACTCCACTCTCGGTGCAGACTTTGTCCACGAAGCGGTTGATGAACCTCACCACGTAGTTGGCCACATCCGAACTCTCTGCGTCCTCAAAGCCACTTTCTGTGTCATAGCTCTCAGCCACGCTGCCAGCGATGCTGCCATGAGGAGCGAGGAAGTCAAACCTCAACATCTCCTGTGCTGTGTCCTCACACCACAGAGCCCAGGAGAGCTCCTGCTCTTGATATGAACCCACCAGAGCTTCCACCATTGACATGAACCCAGGAGAGCTCCCAGTCTTGATATGAACCCAGGAGAGCTTCCACCCTTGATACGAACCCAAGAGAGCTTCCACCCTTAGTATGAACCCAGGAGAGCTCCCACTCTTGACATGAACCCAGGAGAGCTCCCACTCTTGATATGAACCCAAGAGAGCTTCCACCCTTGATATCAACCCAGGAGAGCTCCCACCCTTGACAGGAACCCAGGAGAGCTCCCACCCCTGATATGAACCTGTTACGAACCCAGGAGAGCTCCCACCCTTGATATGAACCCAGGAGTGCTTCCACTCTTGATATCAACACAGGAGAGCTTCCACCCTTGGTATCAACCCAGGAGAGCTTCCACCCGTGATATGAACACAGGAGAACTCCTACTCTTAACATGAAACACCCTTGGGCACTGCAAGCTGCTTGCATCCTGCTGGCCACTGAACGATCCCAATGCTCTGAGTGCTCCTGTGTCCCACCCCACTTCCCAGCCCTGCTGACCTGTTGGTGACGAAGCTGTTGCTGACGCTCTCCACATCGCCCAGGCCGGAGCTGCGGAGCAGACGGTTCTTGCTGGTGTCTAGGGGCAGCAGCAGGTAGCTCATGCGGTTGGCGTAGTGGATGGCCTGGCTGAAGACAGTGCTCTCCTCCTTCTGGATCAGCTCCTGCTGCTTCTCTCTGCTCATGGTGGGCCAGAGCCTCAGCTGCTCCGATGCTATCTCCAGGGCAGACTTGGCTTCCTGTGGCTCTTCTGGGCTCCCCTGAAGGAGGTGGAAGAAGATCAGTCACCTCTATGGACAGACCTACCAGCCTTCCCCCAGTGTTCCATAGAAACCTCACAGAACCTCAAGCCGCTTCACCCTCCTCACAGCCCATGGACCACAGGGCCCCTGTGTCACCGGTGTCACCTCCTCACCTCATCCATGTGGTTCTCCTCGTTATTGTCCAGGTACAAGGCTCGGATGTGGTTCTGCACGTCGCAGTAGAACATGGCCTCCCAGAACTGGATGTTGGTCCACACCACGTGCTCCTGCACGCAGCTGTAGGCAAACTGCGTGATACCCGGGCTCAGCTTCTGAGGAAGCACAACGTGGAACAGAACTTCAGCACAACCTGCCCTCAGTTCCCACCCCTGCAGCCTTCAGGGACCCCCGAGCCTGTGGGGGCTGTGCAGGGTCAGGACATGAGGACACTGCGGATACTCACTCGGCAGAAAGCAGTGACCAGTGGCAGGAGAGCAGCTGCAATCCCGTGTTCATCCATGGCAGTGCAGTCCTGGAGTGAAGAGAGCAGAGCTTGCAAAGGCTTCACCACAAGACCCCCAGACCCCTGTGATCCCTGTGCTGTGCTGTCCCATAGAATCATGGAATGGGTTGGGTGGAAAGGAGCCCTAAAGACCATCCAGTTCCAACCCCCTGCCACGAACAGGGATACCTTCCACTAGAGCAGCTTGCTCCAAGCCCCTGTGTCCAACCTGGCCTTGAACACTGCCAGGGATGGGGCAGCCACAGCTTCTCTGGGCACCCTGGGCCAGCGCCTCAGCACCCTCACAGGGAAGAGCTTCTGCCTAAGAGCTCATCTCAGTCTCCCCTCTGGCAGGTTAAAGCCATTCCCCTTGGCCTGTCCCTACAGGCCCTTGTCCCAAGCCCCTCTCCAGGTTTCCTGCAGCCCCTTTAGGCACTGGAGCTGCTCTAAGGTCTCCCCTTCAGGAGCCTTCTCTTCTCCAGGCTGAACCAGCCCAGCTCTCAGCCTGTCTGCATGGGCAGACAAGCTGCTCCAGCCCTGCCCTACCTGCAGGCAGCAGTTCATCATGCGGATGATGAAGTCAAACTGCTGGTGGTCCAGCACTGCCCGGTTCTGCTGCACGTGCAGGTTCAGCTCCTGGGTCAGGCAGTGTCGCGCCGCTCGGCCCTTCATGGCACGCAGCACTGCGGGGAAGAGCTGCAGAGAAAGAAGTCATGGAGGAGAAAGAGGGGTTCAGTGGAGCTCTGGTCACAGAGCAAGCTCAAGGACAGCCCACAGCGCGGGGGCTTCACATTCCAGCTGTTGGCTGGCACCAGGGTGTCTGCAGGCAGTTCACTGCACTTGGATGGGGAGGCAAAGCCACAAAGCCACACAGAGCAAGGTGAGGAGGACCCAGCCTGGTTATTTCCCCAGGTCAGACCCTGCAGAGCAACCTCTGTTTCTCCTCTCCTCACCTACCAGCTCCTCAGGACCCCCCTCACCTTTTTGGCTTCCAACATCTTGTTCTCAAAGACATAGGAGATGCAGTTCCTGACCACCTCCAGGCGCCGGGCACTGTTGGCCAAGGCATTGCCATTGCGCTCCATGATGGCAGCTGGGGAGAGAATCACCTGTTAGTGCAAGCAGGGGAGGACCTTCACCCATGGTGGGCAGAGAGCACAGAATTGTGGAATGATTTTGGTCCAACCTGGCCTTGAACACTGTCAGGGATGGGGCAGCCACAGCTTCTCTGGGCACCCTGTGCCAGTGCCTCAGCACCCTCACCGGGAAGAACTGCCTTACATCCAATGTTATTCTCTTCTCTTTCAGTTTAAACCCATTCTCCCTCATCTTATCATGACCTGCTCTTGTCAAAAGCCCCTCTCCAGCTTCCTTTTGTGTTCCACATGGGCAGGAACTCATCCTGAAGGAATACTATGGGGTCTTGAACCATCCCCTCATGCTGGCTTATAGAGCCCAGGGAGCTCTAAGCACCCCAAGGAGCAGAAGCAAATGTGAACAGTGATGCTGCTTCTTCAAAGCACATCTTACTCCTCACATGGGACCCTCAAACACACCATAGCGTGACAAGGAGCTGGTACATCACAGTAAAGCTCCTCCTGGGCAGGGAGGTCCCTCTGCACACACGCACCAATGGGGGGCCCCGATGGCACCATGCATTTCTTCTCTGCCTTCACAGCAGGAGGAGCTGTCTGCAGCTTGGCGGTGGCCTGGTCGATGATCCACTGCACCGTCCCCTCATCCAGCCGGGGGAACGGCTTCTGGTGCAGGCGCAGGTGACAGCCCTCCGTGGGCTTCTGTACCTTGTGCATGGTCACTGCGGGGTACGGGTTCTCCTGCAACACCAAACACAGCCTCTTGTCAGGCCTGTGGACACCACGGGTCCTGTCGCAGGGCAGGAGCCCCAGGAGATGCCCCCATCCTTCAGCAACCTCCAACGCTCTGAGGCCCAGCGCTCCCCCAGATGGTATCTACAATCCCTGGACACCCCCCAGGCCTGAAGGCAGGTCCCTGGGCAGTGATGCTCAAAAGGAGCCTCAAGGACAGGTCACTTTGATCCTGAACACAGCAGTCAGCAAAGTACTGTTCAGAAGCTCTCTCATGAGATGGCCAAAGGCCCCACAGGTGCTGCTCTGCTTTTAGAAGACCTTTGCTGGCCAGGCCTGGATCAGGCAACAAGGCAATGGCTACTCCAGAGCAAAGGCATGGAGTGCTGGATGCCCATGTCATCTGAAAGTGAGGAATCCCGCTCCTGGTAGTAGCTCACACCAGGCCAGACACTGCTGGGGACATCATAGAATAACAGAATGTGTGGGGTTGGAAGGAACCTTAAAGCTCCTCCAGTTCCAACCCCTGCCACGAACAGGGACACCTTCCACTGGAGCAGCTTGCTCCAAGCCCCTGTGTCCAACCTGCCCTTGAACACTGCCAGGGATGGGGCAGCCACAGCTTCTCTGGGCACCCTGGGCCAGCGCCTCAGCACCCTCACAGGGAAGAGCTTCTGCTTTATCTGCAACCTGAACTTCCCCTGTTTCAGTTTGAACCCATCACCCCTTGTCCTGTCACTACAGTCCCTGATGAAGAGTCCTTCTCCAGCATTCTTGTAGGCCCTCTTCAGACACTGGAAAGCTGCTATGAGGTCTCCACGCAGCCTTTTCTTCTCCAGGCTGCACAGCCCCAACTTTCTCAGCCTGTCTTTGTGTAGGAGATGCTCAAGCCTCTGATCATCTTCATGGTCTCCTCCTCGTGACAGGTCCCTCCCACCATAGCACCACACACTGTGAGCATCACTTCCAGCAGGACCGTATGGAGGGAGCACAGAGCAATGGGGCTCAGGCCCAAGCAGCTCCCCTTGCACTGGGACCTCCAGGACTCACATTCTTGTAAAGCTTCTCTGCCAACTCCTTGATGTGCCTCAGGATCTTCTGCTTGTTCCCCTCCTCTGCACGCATGCGCTTCACTTCATAAGCCACAAGCTGAGGGCAGAGGACACAGGTGAGAGGAGCAGCTCCCACAGGATCCGGACACCATTCCCACATCCCGGTGCAATGCTGCGGCCAGAGCATCATGGCATATCCCCAGCTCAGGCCACTGGGGCAGGGAGAGCAGAGCAAGCACAGCCAGGGCAGGCAGGGAGCTGCTCCCGAGCTGCCCCTCTCACCTCATCAAACAGGTCGATGGAGCGGTACGGAGCCCCACGCTCCGTGACAAAGCCGGCGAAGGCCATTCCCTCCAGCACCTTGGTGAGGAAGTCATCCTCCGTCAGCCCCCTCTGCCCAAGGAATGCTGCCTGCAACAGGGGAGAGCACTGTCAGCAGCTCATCTGAGCAATGAGTGCCCACCCCAAATCATGCCCAGCATGGCTCTGAAGGAGTCTCTGGCCAGCACCACAAAGGCAGAAGCACCAGGTTTGCTGTGTCTGCTGAAAGCTACTTGGACCCTTGGCAGATGAACGTGGGACTTCATCCCACCCCAGATCCACCCACTACAGCTCACCACATGCCTTCAAGTGATACTGAGGGCTCCAGACCATTTGCCCTCCTCACCTCTCTGGAGCAGCCCATTGCCATGGGATGGAGCTGAGAGGGGCAGGACTTGGTGCCAGAGCCATAGCACTGCACCACAGTGGGTGCTGAGTCCTGTGGTCCTGAACCCACAGTGGGAAGCACAGATGTTGCAGTGACCAAAGCAGCTAAATGAGTGACATTCAGGTCATTGTGCAGAGAGTGATTTCACCACAGAACCCCAGACTGGTTTGTGTTGGAAGGGACCCTAAAGCTCATCCAGTTCCACCCCCCTGCCACAGGCAGGGACACCTTCCACTGGAGCAGCTTGCTCCAAGCTCCTGTGTCCAACCTGGCCTTGAACACTGCCAGGGATGGGGCAGCCACAGCTTCTCTGGGCACCCTGGGCCAGCGCCTCAGCACCCTCACAGGGAAGAGCTTCTGCCTAAGAGCTCATCTCAGTCTCCCCTCTGGCAGGTTAAAGCCATTCCCCTTGGCCTGTCCCTACAGGCCCTTGTCCAAAGCTGCTGTCCAGGTTTCCTGCAGCCCCTTTAGGCACTGGAGCTGCTCTCAGGTCTCCCCTTCAGGAGCCTTCTCTTCTCCAGGCTGACCCAGCCCAGCTCTCTCAGCCTGGCTCCAGAGCAGAGCTGCTCCAGCCCTCGCAGCAGCTCCGTGGCCTCCTCTGGCCTCGCTCCAGCAGCTCCACGTCCCTCTTGTGCTGCTGTCCCAGAGCTGGATCAGGACTGCAGGGGGGATCTCCCCAGAGCACAGCAGAGAGAACAATCCCCTCCCTGACCTGGCTGTTATGACCTGGAAGTTCATCATTATCTTTCACTCACTTTATGGCACTTTATGACGGCATTTTCAGTTTATTGCTGGTTTATGATTTCATGGAACCAGTGAATCTTTGTTGGGCACCTGCTGGGAAAAGTACAGCTCAAAGCCCTTATGAACGTGCTGCTGCTTCCAATGGCAGGGACCAGGAGACGTTTTGAAGCTATTTCCTGCTCTCCCTGCCCTGCCAGCCCTTCTGGTAGAGCTGCCACAAGAGAAGCAATAGCGAAGGCAGCTCCCTTCCTCCTTCCTCTCCCCAGATGTAGGGAAAATCCTCAGCCAGGACGTGAGGGGGACATTCCGGGAGGCTCTAAGGCATCGGGATGCTGGCAGCAGTGCACTGACCACACGTGTATAAACCAGGAAGCGCCACCTGATCCTCAAGACCTTGGGATGGCCAAGGACAAACAAGGGATGCAGGTGGAGCTAGGAGTGATGCAGAGGTCACTGTGCAAACACAGCACTTTTTCTACATAGAGCTGTATTTGTGCAAACCTTATCCCAAACTCCTCCCCAATGTACCTGGAAAGGTGTTATTCCAGAGGACAGTTTGGAACAATAATTCTGTGGACAGGCTGGATGGGGCTTGGAGCAAGCTGCTCTAGTGAAAGGTGTCCCTGCCCATGGCAGGGGTTTGGGAATGGATGAGCTTTAAGGTCCCTTCCAACACAAACCATTCCATAATTCCATGGTTCTATGGCAGGAGACCACAGAGGAGATGGAGCTGAGTTACCTCCAAACCAGGCTCCCTGATGGGCTCCAAAGGATTTCTCCCTTTCCCATCCCAATGCTCCCAGCTCCAGCAGCTGTCCCCAGCTCAGCTCGGATCCAGTTGGAACACTCGGAGTGCCAGTGCTCACCTTATGGAATCTGATGACAGGCTCGGGATGGATGCGGATGATGTGCAGGCACCAGCGGTAGCCCTGCAGCAGCTGTGCAAACAGGCGGAGGAAGACAGCACGGATCTCCTTGTCCTGTGAACAGGGAAGGACAGCATGGTCACAGCACGGTCACAGTGTCGTCAGGCTGAGGGTGCAGATGATCCAGCTCATGGGGGTAGGGGTTTACAGCAGCACAGAGGTGAAGGGATCAAACCTTGTGTTAGGGTCAGCATCTGCTGAGCAGGGCAGGAAGACAGGCAGATTACAGGGAAAAATGGACCCAGCAGGCTGGGTTCACTGCTCTATGACTCCCTATGGAGCCAGGCTGAGAGAGCTGGGCTGGGTCAGCCTGGAGAAGAGAAGGCTCCTGAAGGGGAGACCTGAGAGCAGCTCCAGTGCCTAAAGGGGCTGCAGGAAACCTGGAGAGGGGCTTGGGACAAGGGCCTGTAGGGACAGGCCAAGGGGAATGGCTTTAACCTGCCAGAGGGGAGACTGAGATGAGCTCTTAGGCAGAAGCTCTTCCCTGTGAGGGTGCTGAGGCGCTGGCACAGGGTGCCCAGAGAAGCTGTGGCTGCCCCATCCCTGGCAGTGCTCAAGGGCAGGTTGGACACAGGGGCTTGGAGCAAGCTGCTCTAGGGGAAGGTGTCCCTGCCTGTGGCAGGGGTTGGAGCTGAAGGAGTTTTAAGGTTTCTTCTAACACAAACCAGTCTGGTATCCCGTTATTCTGTGTCCCCTTCCCAGCACCCCTGACACTGCGCACAGAGGACAAGGCAGCTCTCAGAGCCCAGGGTTTGCTGAAGCACCCAAATATTCAGTGTCTGTCTCCAGTAAACCCAGCAGCTACTGAAATGGCACCACTAGTTCCAGGCCATGGCTCAGAGCTGTGGCCTCAGTGCTCTGCAGTCCTGTGCTCTCTCTGCCTCTTAACCTCAACAGCACTGAGTTGGAGACAGGCTGAACTCCTGCCTGCTCACTCCATGCCCAGAAACGGGGTGTCCATCAGGAATGACAGCCCACAGGAGGGTGCCGCCATGCCAACTCCACTCACCTGCATTTTGAGAGAAGAGACAGAAATTGTTGAAGGGGGGAATGCGAGATCTGCCACCTCCAGCTCCGGGTCCAGGACCTGCACAGACAAGGCACAAAGCACCCTCAGGGACCTTTACCTTCACAGCTGGAAAAAGCAAAGCAGCATTGGGGAGACCTTTTAACAGTCTTCTAGTACATAAAGGGTCCTCCAGGAAACCCAGAGAGGGGCTTTGGACAAGGACCTGTAGGGACAGGCCAAGGGGAATGGCTTTAACCTGCCAGAGGGGAGATTGAGATGAGCTCTTAGGCAGAAGCTCTTCCTTGTGAGTCTAGTGGAAGGTGTCCCTGCCCGTGGCAGGAGGTTAGAGCTGAATTAGCTTTAAGATCCCTTCCATCCAAACCAGTCTGGGATCCTGTGATTCCTGAGGGACCCAAGAGCACTCACAGAACAGGTCTGTGGGTGTGGAAATGACCAGGGCTGGAGCCAGCAGACAGCAGCACTGCTGGTGCTCTCCTTTTGGGGGCAGTGGGAAGGGGGCACCTCTCCAGCTCTGGGATGGTCCCTGTGGAGGGCTGGGGCTGGAGCTGAGCAGCAGGAGCTGTGGATGCAGCACGTGTGTGGTGCAGCTGCCCTGGGCACGCTCCGATGGCCACAGGGCTCTGGGAACACAGCAGCAGCAGGAAAGCTCCAGGGCTGCAGCTGCTTCCTCCCATACATGGGCTGGGAGCCAGCACCCCATTCCCAGAAACCTTTGGCAGCAGAACCTTCCTCCGGCACTGCCACGCAGCAGAGGCTGTCAGCATGGGGACAGGTCTGCTGTGAGATGGTCACTGGGACCCCAAGGTGCGGAATTATGCTGTCAGAGGAGTTCCTGCTGCTCCATTTCCAGCTCCCCCTGGAAATACGTGTCATTCCCAAGGTCTGGCACCCTGCCGATGGGACAAAGGGACACACTCACCATGGAAAGGGCTTCCCGGGTCTGCTGGAGCAGAGGCTCAGGGAGCAGGGAGATGTGCACACACTCAGGGACATTCACTGTCCCGCCATCCAGGTCCGCAATTACAACATCCAGCTGGAAGAGGCAGGACAAGGCATGAGACAAGGCCAGGCTTCACTGCACCCTCCCCACCACCTCCCGTAGGCCATGGAGAGCTGGGGGGGAGCCCCATTCAGGAGGGGGGCTTGGGAATGCTGTGTGTCCCCTCTCCATCTCCTGTGGGCACTCTAAGCCTTCAGTAGTTATGTTCTTTATCCACTGCCACCAAACCCAAGCATTTGCCAACACAGAACCTACAAATCACCACCTCCCAGGACAGTGACAGGGGAGGACAACCTGACGGGGGGCGACACAGCTCTGCTCAGCAGGCACCAGACTGTGGCTCAGTGCCTTTTATCAGCCCCTGGCCCTGCTCCACCGCAGCAGCACTGGGATAGGGGTGTTTTGGAGGCTGCACAGAAGCTGCCGCAGTTGGGATTGGCCCCAGTACGCTTTGGTTTCACTCAGGTCCTACAGCCTCAAGTGCCAGCACTGCCTCTCGGAGCAGCGCTCAGCTCCCAGAGCAATTCCCTGGCTGATTCCAAGCTTGGCACAGCACGGGTGGAGCACAGCCTGGGCTCGGGAAGGCAGGCCTGAACAAGCTCAGCCTAAGGACAGTGGCTGCTGCCGGCTGAGAGCTGGAGCTCGACCCCTGCTCCTCCCTCCCGATCCCGATCCTAGTGCAAGGAACGGGGGTCCTAGCATCTCACCAGCTCCTGTGTCTCTGACTGGAAGATGGAGTGCACTCCGATAATGAAGGGTGTTGGTGTGCTCAGCACCTCGAGGAGCTGCGCGGGCAGGATGGGCACGTACGTGAAGCTGCAACCAAAGGAGAGCATCACTGCAGCCAGTGAAACCCTGCTCTGAACCCATCCTCAGCACTGCTGAGCCCACCTCCAGAGGTGGGGGTGACTGCAGGCCTTCCCCCAGCACTCTCAGTCACAGAACCCCAGACTGGTTTGTGTTAGAAGAAACCTTAAAACTCCTTCAGCTCCAACCCCTGCCACAGGCAGGGACACCTTCCACTGGAGCAGCTTGCTCCAAGCCCCTGTGTCCAACCTGGCCTTGAACACTGTCAGGGATGGGGCAGCCACAGCTTCTCTGGGCACCCTGGGCCAGCGCCTCAGCACCCTCACAGGGAAGAGCTTCTGCCTAAGAGCTCATCTCAGTCTCCCCTCGGGCAGGTTAAAGCCATTCCCCTGGCCTGTTCCTGAGCACCTCCAGAGCAGAGCTGCTTCAGCTCTCACAGCAGCTCCATGGCCCTAATGATGGGTAAATAACTGTGTTTTGGGCCCTGCTGGCAAAGGGGCAAGGAGGTGAATGCCTACAGGTCTTGGCTGTGCTGACAGCTCCTTTCCTGACACCTCTGGTGTGCAGAGCAGTGTAATTCCAGTGTCCAGAGCAGTGAAGAGGTGTGAAACTTCCACCCCTTCCTCCCTACAGCAAGCCTGGAGCTCTGTTACTGGAAGCAGGGACCAGGGCATCACCAGCAGTGCCTGTAGCTCCAGGACCTGCTGCCATGTGCTTTTCCAGGCTGTGGCAACCCCTGACAGAGGGAAGCAGCCCACCAGGTTCTTGAATGTGGTCCAGCAGTGTGTTATCACCCCATGGAGCTTATCTCCCCAGAATCCTTCCCATTCCCCTTCTCCCAGCTGCATTACAGAGCACAGAGCTCTAGTGCCCCACTTCCACTGGCACCCATCCATCCCAGCCCTGGGCATGACACTGAACCAGGACACTGGGAAACTTCCAGAAAGCCTGGTGCAACCTCTGCCCATCCTAGATGGGGCCAGGCACATAACAGGGCTCTTGTTAAGATGGTGGCAGTGGTGGCCAAGCCACTGTGGTGGCTCCTGTGGACACTGGCACCCCACTCACTAGGCCATGGACTGGCCACTGCCGGGGCTGTCTGCACGTCCCCCAGGTAGGACAGCTCAGATAGATGGGCCATTGTGCTGCAGCTCCTGCTGTGCTGTATCCATGCTGGGCTGCAGTACCCCCACCTGCAGAAAGGCTGCTTGTATCCCAAAGAAAGCTTCCTTTGGGAGTTCCACTGCTCTGCTGGAAACCTTTCCCTTGGTTGGACTGAGATTATAACTCCAGGGCCAGAGAATGACCATGGTCAGTGTCTATGAGCCTTCAGGAACCTTGTGAGGCTGTAGAACGTGTTCTGTCTGAAGGGCTCAGACAGCTGGGCTGGTTCAGCCTGGAGAAGAGAAGGCTCCTGAAGGGGAGACCTTAGAGCAGCTCCAGTGCCTAAAGGGGATACAGGAAACCTGGACAGCAGCTTTGGACAAGGGCCTGTAGGGACGGGACAAGGGGAATGGCTTTAACCTGCCAGAGGGGAGACTGAGATGAGCTCTTAGGCAGAAGCTCTTCCCTGTGAGGGTGCTGAGGCGCTGGCCCAGGGTGCCCAGAGAAGCTGTGGCTGCCCCATCCCTGGCAGTGTTCAAGGCCAGGTTGGACACAGGGGCTTGGAGCAAGCTGCTCTAGTGGAAGGTGTCCCTGCCCGTGGCAGGGGTTGGAGCTGGAGGAGCTTTAAGGTCCCTTCCAACACAAACCTGCCTGGGATTCATCCCATGATGCTGTGACTATGGCCTGGCAGCAGCTCTCACTGGCTGTGGAGGGCTGATGGCTCAGGGTGCTCTGGGTGCCCTCACCTGTACTTGAGGGGGAACATGAGTGCGAGCAGAGCCCGGCAGGCGTCCGTCAGCCGCTGGTAACTGCTGGACAGAAACAGGATCTTGTGCTCCGTCAGCGCGGCGCAGAACAGGTACAGCACGTTGGTGATGCCTGGAAGAAAGCAGAGGAGAGCTCAGAAATGAGGGTCACCTCCTGCACCCACCAGAGAGCAATGACCCCCGCATGGATCCCACCCCTCATCTCCAACTCTGCACCACAGAGGAGCTCAACATTACCCAAAGAGCCACTTCCAGGATGTGCTTCCAATGGAAGCCACTGTTCTGGGAGAGATGTGTCTTCCTGAGGTGCTGGTGTCATCAATCACAGGCATAAGGCCAATGGCAGCACACTTTGGGCACCCCTTTTTGCCACCCAGCCCAGTTCCCATGGGATCTGGCCACACATCTTTATGTGGAGCACTGTGTGCAGTTCTGGTGTTCCCAACATAAGGACACGGAGCTGCTGCAGCAAGTCCAGAGGAGGGCCATGAGGATGATCAGGGGCTGGAGCATTTCCCACACAAAGACAGGCTGAGAACATTGGGGCTGTTCAGCCTGGATAAGAGAAGCTGCGTGGAGACCTCAGAGCAGCTTCCAGTGTCTGAAGGGGGCTACAAGGATGCTGGAGAGGGACTCTTCATCAGGGACTGTAGTGATAGGACAAGGGGTAACGGGTTCAAACGGAAATGGGAAGTTCAGGTTGGAGATAAGGCAAAAATTCTTCCCTGTGAGGGTGCTGAGGCGCTGGCCCAGGGTGCCCAGAGAAGCTGTGGCTGCCCCATCCCTGGCAGTGTTCAAGGCCAGGTTGGACACAGGGGCTTGGAGCAAGCTGCTCCAGTGGAAGGGGTCCCTGCCCGTGGCAAGGAGTTGGAGCTGGAGGAGCTTTAAGGTTCCTTCCCATCAAAACCATTCCGTTGTTCCATGATCTGCCAGTTCCTGCCCTGCTCGGGAAGGGGAGGCAAAGCAGGGCCAGGAGGGCTCCATCTGAGGCTGGAGGAGCCCTGTGTGACACACCAAGCTGGGGAGCAGGGCTGATGCAGGCGGCTCTGGCCCGGCCTGGGCAAAAAGGTACTCAGGGGAAAGGGGTCCTACAGGCACAGGGCACTGGCGGAAGGGGGTGCCGGTGTGAGGGGGTGCCAGGGGAAGGGTGCGCTGGTGTGAGGGGCTCCGGGGTACATCAGTCTCACCGAGCTGGCGGAAGAGCAGCGCCACGCTGCAGCTGCTGACCGGGAGCGAGTCACTGATGGGTGTCTGGATCACCTGCCGGTCCCCAGCTCCCAGCGAGATGGTTCTCTGCAAGGGAGCACAAGCACGTCACTGGGCACAGCCACGCACCGAGGGCAGGCAGCGACAGCCTGAGTGCCCCCCAGAGCAGGGCCAGGACCACTGTGCCCTCAGCACCACCCTCACAGGGTGCAGCACGTCCCACCACAGAACTTTGCCTTGTGGCACCATGGCTGCTGCAGGAAGAGGGAAGAGGACCCTGCAACACCACACGTTGTGTTTGACTGGGGACATGGACTACAGGGAGGAATGGGAGCTCCCAACACAGCTGTCACTCCTGGACAGCATGAGCAACACCGTGATGGCAGCAAGCCCTGAGACCTGCACAGTGACAAGCACATGAGGACCTGCAATAAATCTTGGAGCAACCTGCTCCAGGGGAAGGTGTCCCTGTCCGTGGCAGGGGGTTGGAAGTGGGTGAGCTTTAAGGTCCCTTCCCACACAAACCACTCTGGGATTCCATGATAAGCAGAAGGGAAGAGCTTGCCTGTGCCATGCCCACCAGTGCTGCCTGGCAAGGGAGCAGCACCAGCCTCTCCGACCAGCCAGGATGCTGATGGCTCCTGGGCTGGGGACAGACACCAGACACACTGGACACACTCTCACTGCTTCTCACCCAGGATAACATTTTACCCAGACCTCAACTCATTCCCAGTGGCACAGGGCAGCCTTCACGTGTCCCAGGCTGCAGCTCACTGCCCTCTCCTCCTCTTTCTACATCTCTCCAGGGAGGACACGCCTGCAATAGCAGCTTTCACCATGCAACCCACTGCAACAGCCACGGATCTGCTTTCCACATCCCTGGCAGTGTCCAAGGCCAGGCTGGACAGGGCTCAGAGCAACCTGCTCTAGTGGAAGGTGTCCCTCCCCGTGGAACTGGATCTTTAAGGTTACTTCAACCCAAACCACTCAATGACTCCATGATTCCGAACGCTGCAGCCCTGGAAGAGCTGATCAAACACCCCTGACCTCATCTTCCAGAGCAGCCGAGGGTGTTTGCACCACCCCAGCTCACAGGGTGGCTGCTGCAGAGCAGGACTGAACCCCCCAGAGCCCAGTCACAGCAGTGCTGCACCAGTGCAGCACACACAGACACACACACCCAAGGCACTAGCAGTGCCCAGGCCTCCAGTTCTGCCCCGGCCACAGTGTGTGTCACCCTCACAGACAGTTAGAGAGGTTGTTAAGGAGGAGACAGACCCCAGGAAGGAAAAGGTGTGCGTACCGCTGCTTCGTCCTCCGCGTCAGGCTGGGACAGAGACAGAGATGGCACAGTCAGTTAGAGACAGCACAGGAGACAGGGGAGGAAGGGAGGACATAGGCAGGGCTGACAGCAAGCTGGGAACGCTCCCGGAGCGAGGAGATGCACAAACACACATGGAGCCAAGGCAACAGGGACCACAGAGGGATGGAGCACTGGGACGCAGCAGGAGAACAGGGACGTGCCCCATGAGCTTGTTCCCACAGCACAGAGACCTGCAGGAACTGGAAGGTGGCAGTAATTGTGCCAAGGAGTGCCACATAGCGAGGCACAGCAGCTCCAGAGCTGCCCTGCTGCCTCCCGTGCTGCTGCTCACTTGGTGCACTGGGAGGAACCAGATGGAGTCGGACAGAGCTGGGCAGATCCTGCAGGAACGCCACAGTGCAGAGCCATGGCGCCTGTCATACAGCCTGGGACGGGCAGCACCCTTCTTCTTCTGCAGAGGCTTGGGTATGGCCAGCACACATCCCCTCCTGAGACATCTGGACCAGGGTCCAGCTCTGAGGCAACAGCACAAGAGGGACGTGGAGCTGCTGGAGCGAGGCCAGAGGAGGCCACGAGGATGATCAGGGCTGGAGCAGCTCTGCTCTGGAGCCAGGCTGAGAGAGCTGGGCTGGGTCAGCCTGGAGAAGAGAAGGCTCCTGAAGGGGAGACCTTAGAGCAGCTCCAGTGCCTAAAGGGGCTGCAGGAAACCTGGACAGCGGCTTTGGACAAGGGCCTGTAGGGACAGGCCAAGGGGAATGGCTTTAACCTGCCAGAGGGGAGACTGAGATGAGCTCTTAGGCAGAAGCTCTTCCCTGTGAGGGTGCTGAGGCGCTGGCCCAGGGTGCCCAGAGAAGCTGTGGCTGCCCCATCCCTGGCAGTGTTCAAGGCCAGGTTGGACACAGGGGCTTGGAGCAAGCTGCTCCAGTGGAAGGTGTCCCTGCCCGTGGCACGGGTTGGAGCTGGATGGGCTTTAAGGTCCCTTCCAACACAAACCAGGCTGTGGTTCATTCCATGATTCTGTGTCCATGAAGCACCAGGACCACTGGTGTTCTCCCAATTGCTCTGGATGATTAGAGGGACCTCCAAGCCTGTGCCAGGCAGTTACAGCAGCTCAAGGGGCACCACTCCTGCCCAGCAGAAAGCACCAACCCAGGAAGCCTTCACAGATACCTGGGTCCAAGAGAGCAGCTTCCTCCCAGGGTCACGGGCTGCAGCAAGGGAAGAAACCTCTGTCTGTGGGCCCCAGGGACCTGAGGTGCTGCTCCAGCCCTGTGAAGGCTCCTCCACGGGGTGGGGGGGAATTTAATGATGTTTTTTGCTCAGGGAAGTGGAGCTCAGCTGGAAGTGAAGCCATTGCAGCAAACAACACGTCCATGGCTACATCTGAGCTGCTGGCATGGCACAGGAGCCGCAGGGCATTACGCTGCTGCTTCCAAACACCTCCTGCCAGAGGGCCCAGCTGGGCTCTCTTTATTCCTGCCATCTCCAGCCCTTCCTCACTCATCAGCTGAGCAAGGCTGAGCCCATCTGGCCCTGCCCCAGCAGGAGGGGGACACATGGTTTGGAGGGGACAACAGGAGGTTGTCTCTGATGGCCTCATCTCTGGGCACAAGCAAAGCTGCTGCTCCTCAAGCTCTGTCCATCAGAGCTGCTGCCGCACAGGCACAGGCCAGTGGGTTGAGGAGAGAGCCCCAAGCTGCTCATCTGGCCAATGCTGGCCTTGCTTGGCCTGTCCCCCTGCTCTCACAGATGGTCCATGACCACTTGGCTCTGAAGCAGCTCTCCAGGCACTCAGATGGGGCTGAGTGGACCTCACCAGTGCAGGAATGAGCATGGACCATGGCAACTGTGTGCACAGACCCATCAGTGACTATGCAAGTGGAGAGAGCAAGGAGCCAGGGTGAAGCTGCCCAAGCTGCACAGGGGGCAGAGGCATGAAGAGGGTGAGGAAGGGGCTGAACACCCACCTGAGCTCCACCAGTGATGGGGATGGTGCAGGTCAGCAGGTTCCCAATGACATTCTCCAGGGACACGCTCAGTCCATCCACATAGATGGTGTAGATCAAGCCCAGGCTGTTCTGGAGAGGGAAGCACAGCACACTTGAGTAGCACAGCACCACGCAGCATGGATCCCAGAGGGGAGAGACCTCAGGGATCATCTGCTCCACCCTTTCAGGCAAAGCATCATCTAAACCGGATGTCCGAACACCCTGTCCAGCCCAATCTTAACAGTGTCCAACGCTGGGGAGCCACCACTTCCCCAGGGAGATCATTCCAATGGCTGGTGGTCCTCAGTGGGAACAATTTTTCTCATATCTAGTCAGAACTGGGACATGGGACTCCTTGTACAATGGGAGTCTTCATCATCTTTGTAGCCACCCTCAAACAGTGGGACATGGAGGTGAGGTCTCCTCAGAGACTTCTTTTCTCCAGGCTGAACATTCCCAGTTTTCAGCCTTTCCTCACATCCTGCCCAGCCCTCTGGTATTCAAACCTCAACTGGAAGCAGTTCTTCCCTGTGAGGGTGCTGAGGCGCTGGCACAGGGTGCCCAGAGAAGCTGTGGCTGCCCCATCCCTGGCAGTGTTCAAGGCCAGGTTGGACACAGGAGCTTGGAGCAAGCTGCTCTAGTGGAAGGTGTCCCTGCCTGTGGCAGGGGTTGGAGCTGGATGAGCTTTAAGATCCATCCCAACACAAACCATTCCACGGCTCTGTGACGCTGGACAACCTGCTCCAACCAACCCTGCTCAAGCAGGGGTTGGACCAGGGACCTCCAGAGGTGCCTCCAGCCTCGGCTGTGTGGGTTTTTAGGGCTGCAAGTCTGCAAAGCCCAGCTTTTGTGCTCTTTGCTGTAGCTGCAGCCAGAGCTGGGCGTGATTTTTTACCCCTGTCAGTTATTAATGCCCTGAGCACTGCGCGTCCCACGGGAACAGCCTGTGCTCCATTCACAGAGCCGGTGTGAACAAGATGTGCAGGAACAGGGCAGAGCCCAGCACTGGGATCCCACAGCAGGAGGGGAAAGCAGGGAGACACCTTGGCCTGGAGCACGCTGCCCTCCTCTGAGCCACCATCAATCCTGGGTAGGCTCCTCCTCTGGAGCATGAGGCAGGCAGTGTGATGGGTCTGGGGAGGTGACCACCCCCTGTCCAGCCATGCAGCTGACACAACACAGAGAGCCCAGCCTGCTCGCGTCCTCACACCCCTTCCCCAAGCACAGAAAGCAGCAGGGCTGGGGAACATTCCCATGGCAAGGAGCGATGTTCCCACAGGAACAGGCTGCTAGTTATGCTGCTTCTGCTCACAAACCAGGTCAAGGACACTAGCTGCCTGGTGTGGCCAAGTCCTTGGGTTGATGTTCAGGTTCAGCTGTTGGACCAGGATGCAAGGAGCAGGTTGGAAACAGGCTGCTCTCTCATAGGCGCTGTGCCAGGGTGCTCCACCACCTCCTGCTCCGGCAGCGACTACATGGCTCCAGGTTGCTCCTAGAGCCAGAAACCCTTCACCACCATTGCTCTCCTCTCCACACTCATCAAAGACTCTGCTCCCTCTCCCAAGAGCCCTTCAGACTTACCCTGAACACCTCCGCATGGTCCAGCCGTGACACCAGCACCAAGCTTTTGGGAGCAAAGAGCTGCGCAGGTTGAACAGGAGATGACGGCTCTTCCTCCTCCTCCCTGTCACCATTCCTGGGGTGGCTCTGAGGCTACAAGACAAGGCCCAGGGTGAGGAAAAAGAGCTCCTCCCTCTCCCAGGATCTAACACCAGGGCCTGGGTTCCCCTGGCACAGGCAAAGCCAAAGCCAGAGGCTGCCTCCGTCCTTTCCCGCCCGCAGTACCTGGGCGCTCTCGATGGGCTCCCAGAAGGTGAAGCAGGCGCAGTAGTGCCGCTCCGAGTTGATGTCCGTCAGCACGGCCACAAAGAAGGTCGGGGGGTTCCTCTCCGTGAAGAGCTGCCAACCACTGGGCTGGCAGAACTGCAAGAGAGGGCAGGGGCTGCGTCAGGAGGAGGTCAAACAATGGGATCCTGACCCTCTGCTCTGTCCTACGAGACCCCACGTGCAGCACTGGGTGCAGTGCTGGTGTCCTCAACATGAGAAGGACATGGAGCTGTTGGAGCAAGTCCAAAGGAGGCCACAAGGACAATCAGGGGCTGAAGCACCTCTTGTATGTGGACAGGCTGAGAACACTGGGGCTGTTCAGCCTGGAGAAGCTGTGTCGGGACCTCAGAGCAGCTTCCAGGGTCTGAAGGGGGCTACAAGGATGCTGGAGAGGGACTCTTCATTAGGGACTGTAACGATAGGACAAGGGGTGATAGGTTCAAACTGAAACAGGGGAAGTTCAGGTTGGAGATAATGAAGCTCTTCCCTGTGAGGGTGCTGAGGCGCTGGCACAGGGTGCCCAGAGAAGCTGTGGCTGCCCCATCCCTGGCAGTGTTCAAGGGCAGGTTGGACACAGGGGCTTGGAGCAAGCTGCTCTAGTGGAAGGGGTCCCTGCCCGTGGCAGGGGTTGGAGCTGGAGGAGCTTTAAGGTCCCTTCCAACCCAAACCATTCCATCATTCCATGCCCCCCTGGCCGAGATGGGCACCCCCCCACACCCTGCAGCCATCACAAAGCCTCAGGAGCTCCCAGCACAGGGCAGTGATGGCCTGGGCTCCGCTCTCCCCTGCAGCCATCGAGGTGCTGGTGGCCACACCCAGACACTGGAATAGCTCTGGGAATGATGGAAGATGACCTGCACGCAGCCAGGGCTGTGTCCCAGCCCCATGTCTGTTCCGAGAGGTGGCACTGCTCCCTTGGGACCAGCACCTGGAAAACACCTGCACCAGCTCCACAGTTCAGGCAGCTCCGCACACAGCTCTGCCCATCCCTGGGACTTTCCACACACCAGGGCCAGGGGGGTAATTCCAGCATCAGCCCAGGACTCCCTGGGGGGGGTTCGAGGTCTCAAGGGGTTTTTCCTCTATTTCCTCAGCATTTGGCTGCTGAGGAGCTGTGGAAAATTCCCGGCACTGGGGGAGTCACCAAGAGTGGGACAGCGCCGGGACAGGGTCAGGACAGTGCTGAGACAGAGCTGGGACAGCGCCGCTCCTTCTGGCTGGATGTGCCCTCAGAACTCGGGAGACCTGAGCAGGGCTGAGGATGGGAATAAGGTGGCAACGAGGCCAGAAAGGGCTGACAGGAGCTGAAGGAATCACTGCAGAAGCCTAAACCATTGTGAATCACGGAACCCCAGACTGATCAGGGTTGGAAGGGAGCTTAAAGCTCCTCCAGCTCCAACCCCTGCCACGGGCAGGGACCCCTTCCACTGGAGCAGCTTGCTCCAACCTGGCCTTAAACACTGCCAGGGATGGGGCAGCCACAGCTTCTCTGGGCACCCTGTGCCAACGCCTCACAAAATCCCACCAGTTTTAGCAGGATTCCCTCTCCCCATCCTGCTCACCCGCTCAGCACCACCACAGGCACCATGACCACCACCCCTGGGGGCTGTCATCACCCCATGGCCTGGTTCCTGCTCTCCCAGTGTTCCTGCACCCGCCCTGGGCTCGGGGCTGCCAATGGAGCCAGCTCTGCCTGGAGGGGAGGACACTGCACCGGGACACATTCACATCCTGTGTCTGTCTCCAGAGCAACTTCCACCCATTGCAATGGGACAGCTCTGTTTGGAGCTGCTGTCAGAGCAACGTCAGGGCAAGAACTCCTGGGTCAAGCTCCCTCCACGCACCAGAGAACCTTCTCCCCTGCCAAAAGGGACACAGCACTGGCTGCACCGTAATGTTGTGGTTATGGTACCAAACCCCACGGTGGGCTCCATCTGGCTCTGGGGAGCTGCTCTGTCCCATCCCTACATCCCGCTCCCCCAGCCCCCTTACAATGCTGTGGAAGCCTCAGAGCCCCCCAGGCTCCCAACAGGACAGGGCTCCAATTGTTTAAATTCCAGGGATGTTTTGGCTGGACAGTTTGACCCTTGGGGTGAGGGGAGCAGCTTCCCTCTTGCTTGGGACAGTTCCCAAGTGCCCTGCAGATAACTGGGAAACACAGATCAGAACTCGAATACAGAGTCTGCCTCGGGACGGAACAGTACAGAAAGTCCAAGATTGTGATGGAATTATGGTAACAGGATGAGGAGATGATGAGGGTGATGATCCCGGTGCCTGCAGTGGGAACTGCCAAAGCCAAGAGCCCAGGACAGGGCACAGGAATAAGGATGGGGATCAGAGCCATGCTCTGGGGGCTGATCCCAAAGGCTCCACTCACATGGAAGTTCTCCAGCACCAGCACAAAGATGGAGATGACCACCAAGTCTGGATGAGGGAACGAGATGGGGGGGGGCAGCCGAAACTGGCTCCCAAGGGCAAGGGCCTCCCCTCAGTGAGGCCCAGGGGAAGCACAGGGACCTGGAGTGGAAAGCGGGCAGGTCACCCTTCACTACACCATGGAATCATGGAATCCCAGGGTTGGACTGGGTTGGAAGGGACCAAAAAGCTCATCCAGTGCCACCAGTGCCACTAGCCCAAAGAGGAGACCAGTTTGCAAGGCAAAGCACGTGGGAGAGGCTTAACTGTGGCAGAGCTATGCTATCTGTGATGAGGCTGTTCATACTGATACTGCATCCATTCAGCTGCTCTAGGATGTTCTGGATGTTCCAGCATCCCAGACAGCTGATCCCAGAGCAGGATGGGGAGCACAGCAGCCATGACAGAGCCAGCCCCACGCAGGGCATGCAGCATCCTATGCACGGCTCAGCACACTGGATCTGTGGTTTTCCAGAGCTGGCACTGTGTCAGGGGGCAGGAGGGACCCCAGTGTGGTGGGTGCCCTGCTCAGACCCTGCAGTGCCCACTGAGGTGGGTGCACACAGTGCCACGAGTCCCTCGCCCCACGCACTGGTCATGCTTCCCGGTGTCCCGATCCCAAGGGATGACACATCACCAGCTGTGATGGATGGCACTCACCAGTTCGATGCCCTGGGGAAAGGGGTTGTCCTCCCAGTCCTTCTCCGGGAAGCGCTGCAGTATCTGTCCCTGCCCATCCCTGCTCCCTGCAGAGACAAGAGCTGGGTTAGAGCGCAGGTTCCGAGTCCGCTTCAGCCCCCAGCAGCGCAGGTTCCCAATAGCTTCAGCGCCTGGGAGCAGCACCGGGATGCTCCAGCACTGTGCCAGCCCTCCATGGACATGGGGAGCACAGAAGAGACCCCAGTCCCTCCACAAAACCACTGCACAGCCCCTGCCACAGGGAAAAGCAGCAATTTCCATAGATGTCAGAGCAAACAGCAAAAAACCTCATCATCTAATGGTGTGCAACAGGCAAGGCACAAGTGCAGCACATCTCTGGTCAAGTTCACGTTACAGTTCCCTTCCTTGGGTCACTAACACAAGATCAGACACACAGATCGTACATGCAGCCCTGTGGAGAAGGACTTGGAGTGTTGGTCCATGAGAAGCTCCCCATGACCCGGCTTCAGTGTGCGCTTGAGCCCAGAACCGTCCCCCGTGTGCTGGGCTGCACCCCCAGAACGTGAGCAGCAGCTCAGGGAGGGGATCCTGCCCCTCTGCTGCATGAAGGGGAGACCTTAGAGCAGCTCCAGTGCCTAAAGGGGCTTCAGGAAACCTAGAGAGGGGCTTTGGACAAGGGCCTGTAGGGACAGGACAAGGGAAATAGCATTAAACAGTGATTTCACCTCTGCACTCTACACCAGCCACGTGTAATGCACTGCTTCAGTGGATGATGCTGGAGATGGGGACTTGGAAACCCTGAGGAGCACTTTGCTCCTACCCCTGGCTGGGCACAGCTGCAGATAGCACACGGAAAGGAGGATGCTCCATCCCCATGCAGAATTGCTGTGTGGTTACTGCACTCACAGCATCATCCCAGGGAATGACAGCAATGCCGGCTTGATTTGGGAGCTGGGTTTGGCTCCGGGACTGCTGTTGGGGCCAGGTAGCAGGAGGAGCCTCCCCAAAGGACGTGCACCACAAAGGACTATTTTGAGCACCCGACCTGTCTCCACCACCCCTCTCACCACAGCTGCATTTAGCTGAACAAGGCATCAGAAACACCACTAACAGTCTGGGGACCAGAATGGAAAGGTCAGGGGAGGAAACAGCATAAGTGTCACGTTGACCAGATGTCCCCGTGCTCAGACACCTCCTCACACACAGACAGGTCCTGGCATTAACAGCAGCACCATCGGCTTGTCTCCGGCTTCCCAGGTGGGAAGCTCCCTCTGAACACAGGTCAGGACTGCAGCTCTCCGATGGCCTGGTGAGTGCTGTCAGCCCCATGCCCTCCACAAGAGCTCACTCCAGCAGCACAAGTGCAATGTGTGTTCACTCACGATGTCTTGGTCATGAGGGAAGTAGATACAGGATCATGGAATGATGGAATGGTTTGTGTTGAAAAGGAGCTTAAAGCTCCTCCGGCTCCAACCCGTGCCATGGGCAGGGACACCTTCCACTGGAGCAGCTTGCTCCAAGCCCCTGTGTCCAACCTGGCCTTGAACACTGCCAGGGATGGGGCAGCCACAGCTTCTCTGGGCACCCTGTGCCAGCGCCTCAGCACCCTCACAGGGAAGAGCTTCTGCCCTCATCATCCTCAATGCAAACCGAATAATCCCTTCGGGAGCTGGTTAGAACAAGGGGAATCTCTATCCTCTGGGTATTCCCAAATCCAAGGGCTGCCGCGATATTTAGCAACCTGTGGGTACATCCTGATGATCAAGGCCAGGTTGGATGCGGCTTGGAGCAACCTGCTCTAGTGAAAGGTGTCCCTGCCTGTGGCAGGAGGTTGGGAATTGATGAGCTTTAAGGCCCCTTCCAACACAAACCGTTCCATGATTCCATGATGCTCCCAGCTGTCCATCCCAAGCTGCCTCATTGATACACTGTCCAGCCAAGCTCCACTGCCTCCCTCAGCTCCTCCTCACCCTGCCAGTTCCTCTCCTCCTGCTTCCCAGCATTCCCACTGCAGCATCCCAGCCCCTCACCAGCTTGTCCCATTGGCAATTCCCTTCCCGAAGGCCCAGCCCCAGCGACCCTCCCACTGCTCCAGGCAGGATTCCCAGGCACACACGTGTCCCTCCGCTCCCCTCTTCCTTCCTGCTGCTCCTGCACTGCGGAGCGACCGCGGCACAGGCTGACCCCAGGCAGCAGTGACGGCCCCAGCAGCACCGGGATATATTTGGAAGCTGAGGAGATGTTATCAGGAGACAGGAAATTCTGAATAAGCCAGAAGTTAAACACTCGGTGACACAACACAAGAGCTGAGCGGGGCACTGGGGCAGCGGGAATGCCGGGAATACTCACCGGGAACAGCCGGGTCCCAGTTCGGAGGGGTCATGGACAAGGGAGAAGCTCCCCATCACTGCCCTCATATTTCTGTCTCTGAACTGGTGCCCAGAGAAGCTGTGGCTGCCCCATCCCTGGCAGTGTTCAAGGCCAGGCTGAACACAGGGGCTTGGAGCAAGCTGCTCTGGTGGAAGGTGTCCCTGCCCATGGCAGGGGTGGGAACTGGAGGAGCTTTAAGGTCCCTTCAATCCAAACTATTCCATGTTCTATGACAACTCACCCACCACCTCACAGGGAAACAGGCCAATGAGGAACCCAACCATGCAGCAGCTCCTCCAGCCTCTGTGGGAGCTGGACTTTCTCCATGGCTCCTGCTGTGGTGTCACAGTGAGGGGAGATGCAGAAGGGAGTTTTCCTGAGGTTTTCAGGGAAAAGGTCTTGTTTGGAGCAAGCCCTTCTCCATCACTCACCTCCAAAGCCTCCGCTCACGGGTTGCTGAGAGCACAGGACCGTGTTTCACCTTGGTACAACCAGTCCAGGCAGTCCCAGGGGCTCAGACCTTCTGCAGGCTCAGACGTGGCTCCCACACCCCCAGACCTCAAACATTCCATGGGATACAGCACAGGAAGCACAGAGCTCACAGCTCTCAAAGCCAGGATGGACAGGACTTGAGCAAGCTGCTCTAGTGGAAAGTGTTCCTGCCAGTGACGGGGGGTTGGAGCTGGAGGGACTTTAAGGACCCTTCAACCCAACCCATTCTAGAATGCCATGATTCTGTTCTAAGTGCTCAGCCCATGAGGAAGAGCTGCTTCAGCATTCCCCCTCTCCCAGAACACAGCCGGGGTGTTTCCCTCTGCCAGGACAGAGTAGGGGTCATTGCAAGCCCCGAGCTGTTTCACCAGCTGCCCCAGTACAGGGAGATGGAAGCTCTGAGGTGTCGTTGGAGGCTTCCAGGAGCTGCTCGAGGTCTCGGAGCCAAGATCCATTCAGGAGTTGTGTCGTTGTAAATCACAAACCACTGCGTGCTCCCGAGCACTGACCATAGCTGCAGCAGTGGCTCCCTGCAGAGCAGCACCAACCATAGGGCACCAAGCCATGAAACACACGAGGCCCTGAAGCTGCTGCCAAGCGCTCTCACTGCTGGGCTCTGCGGTGAGTGATGCAAGGAACCCAAACCGTGCCGAGAGCCTCTTCCCTGCGCTGCATACCATTCCCAGCCCAGCGAGCAGGTCAGTGCTGGAACAAGCAGGGATCCACGTCACCCTCACAGCTCACCTCCAGCCCCGCTTGGGCAACGGCCCCGCAACAGGTAGGAGCTGTTGCATCAACCAGAGCTATGGCACAACCAACCTGGCAGCAGGTCCTGGAGCAACACAGCGCCCATCAGGGCAAGGAGCTGGCTCCTGGCAGAGACACAGCGGCCGAGCAGGGCACAGGGAACAGGGCACGGTGCTGGGGGGAGAACAAGGGCTCTCCAGAGACACCCCATGCATGGGAAGAGCAGGAAGAGATGGGGAGGAAGGGTGGGGAGGTACTGGCACAGGGTGCCCAGAGAGGCTGTGGCTGCCCCATCCCTGGCAGTGTTCAAGGCCAGGTTGGACACAGGGGCTTGGAGCACCCTGCTCTAGTGGAAGGTGTCCCTGCCCATGACAGGAGCTTTAAGGTCCTTTCAACGCAAAGCTCCTGGACCCTCCCTAGGTGTTAGACCTCACATCCAGGCTGCTGTGTTCATCCCACTGCTCTCAAAGCTTCCTACAACAAGACTCATCAAACTGCCCTGATGAGAAAGGCAGGACCACCATGTACACTGCTGCTACCTGGAGTCAGCACACACAGGAGGGGGATGTTGTAGCCCATGGAAATCAGCTCCTCCTTCCAGGGGAGCAGGGAAAAGTTTTGGGTGATTTATAACAACAGAGAGGGAGAATAAGGCAGAAATGGGGATTCAGACAGAGCCCAACCCTATCCCTGAGACTCACGTCCTTCCCCGTCCCACCAACTCCAGCGCACCGGCGGGCGCAGCGGCCCTGGACAACAGAGGAGTGTCTGCAGGGGGACAATGACAGCTCTGTTCCTCCTTATGTCCCTCTGAAAGCAGCACAAAGAGTGGCCTTTCTATGGAGGAGAACAAAAGGGCTGTGTGTGGGGCCAGGCTGCCCCCCCGCCCCGGCCTCTGCGCAGCCCATCCCTGAGCCCACCCCAGCCCAGAGTGAGCAGCAGCTCAGGGAGGGTCCTCCAGCCCCCCTGCAGTCCTGATCCAGCTCTGGGGCAGCAGCACAAGAGGGACGTGGAGCTGTTGGAGTGAGTGCAGAGGAAGCCAAGAAGATGCTGCGAGGGCTGGAGCAGCTCTGCTCTGGAGCCAGGCTGGGAGAGCTGGGCTGGGGCAGCCTGAAGAAGAGAAGGCTCCTGAAGGGGAGACCTTAGAGCAGCTCCAGTGCCTAAAGGGGCTGCAGGAAACCTGGAGAGGGGCTTTGGACAAGGGCCTGTAGGGACAGGCCAAGGCAGCAGATCTGAACCTGGCACAGGACATGCAGTCGGATGCTGCAGGGCCGGAGCAGGACAGAGACACCCTGGGATCTTACAAAGGTCTTTTTCACAGAATCATGGAATGGCTTGGATTGGAAAGGACCAGTCCCAACCCCCTGCCCCAGGCAGGGACACCTTCCACTAGATCAGAGATTGAAGGCAAAAGTCTCTCCTATGAGGCACAGTTGCACCCAAACATGACTCCTGTCCCGCATGCATGTAAGAACAGAATTCAGGGGAAGATGACCTCAGTGTGTGTTTAGTGATGGCTGGGAGACGTCTGAGGACGTGGCTGCTCTCTGTAAACACAGGACGATAGTGATCAGAGGGACACACACTTGGGATGGACTCAAGGCAGAAGCGGGTGGTGAAGGAAATTGTCAACATGTGACTCCCATCAAAACCGATCAGCTCATGGCTGGGAAAGCTCCTTCCAGCAATGGAACATCTCCCAGAGGCAGGCAAAAGCCTCCACTCTGGGATCCCTCACTCCCATCCCTGAGCAGATCCTCCACGAATGCAGCTGCCAGCGGGACCAGCTCATGTTTTCCCAGCACAGCACCTCACTGACTCCCGGGGGTGCCTCTGGATGAGCCTCTTAGGGTGAGGTGTTTACAGAAGAGCTAAAATTAAAGCTCCTGGAGAAGTGGATGGTGGTGTTCTTCACCTGCTATTTTCACACCATCCCTTCCCCAGGCCTTGCTCCCATCCCTGAGCTGTCATTACCCTCCTTAAAACTGCTCTTATTTGCCCTCAAATTGAGGCTGAGAAGTGCTAGTGAGATCCCATGGTGAGATCCCATCCCTCTGGCCAGTGGGTATGTGGCCCCGGGCAGTAGGTGACCAGACCTCCTCAGCAGCACCTCACTGCAGGCAGCAGCAGGACCTGTGAGCTGCAAACCCAACAGGGTTGGACTCACTGCGGGGCAAGGGCTTGGGGCTGGAAAACACCAGGAGCCCCCAGGGACCTACAGGGATGCAGAGCCGGTTCCTCTCTCACTCCCCTGGACCCCCAAGAAGAGGTCCACTTGGATCTCCCAATGAGGTGGAAGCTGCTGTGCTTCCCAAGCACGATGCTTTCAGGATGACCCTCAGCTGCCTTGCTGCATGTCCAGGGCAAACGGCTGAACGGGTCAGGAGGGATCAGAGAGTCATGGAATGGTTTTTGTGGAAGGGACCTTAAAGCTTATTCAGCTCCAACCCCTGCCACGGGCAGGGACACCTTCCACTGGAGCAGCTTGCTCCAAGCCCCTGTGTCCAACCTGGCCTTGAACACTGCCAGGGATGGGGCAGCCACAGCTTCTCTGGGCACCCTGGGCCAGCGCCTCAGCACCCTCACAGGGAAGAGCTTCTGCCTAAGAGCTCATCTCAGTCTCCTCTCTGGCAGGTTCAAGCCATTCCCCTTGGCCTGTCCCTGCAGGAATCCCCTCCCGGACCAGCTGCTCACGCTCTGGGGGTGCAGCCCAGGATGAGGTCGGTTTCCGGGGATCCAGATGGTTCTGCTCAGCAGAACCTCCCATTCAGCCTGGAAGAACCCATCCAGGGCAGGAACTGCAGGGAGAGGTTTACTCCTGTCTATGGAGCCATCCCCAGAGCCAGAGCCCAGGCTGGGCTTGGGCCAAGCTCTGCTGTCCTGGCACGGCCGCAGGAGCCGTGTTTATCTTTAGAAAAACAAGAGGAAGTCATTAAATGAAAACCTCCTCCTGCTTCCAAGAGCTGCTCCCGGGAAGCACCGCCCGGCCCGGAGGGCAGGCAGGGGCAGAAGCAGGAACTGGGGCAAGCAGGAGCAGGGGCAGTAGCTGGGGCAGGGGCAGGGATGAGGGTTCACAGCTCCTGCCCTTGCTCTGCCATGGCCATGCTGGGAACCTGCTCCCTGCCAGCGCCCAATGGCCCTTCCCAAACCCCTCCCATCATAAATACCTGGGGCCTGACACAGCATCGGAGCCACAGCCACCCAGAGCATCATATGCACCATGCCATGGAGAGCTCCGGATGCTCCAGCCCGCACTGGGGCTGCATCCCTTTGGATCAGCCTCCAAACACCAGCCCCAAATCCCGACAGCACAGGAACTGCATCAGACTGAGCTGCAGCACCGTGAGTTGTGATGCAGCAGCAGCAGGCACTCAGATGGAGAAGGTGAGATGTGACCAGGAGGTTCATCCCAACACGGAGTCACAAGGAGGGATGCAGAACTATGGATGCTGCTGGGAGCAGCATCCTCCACCCAACTGGAAACGTTCACTTGAGTTTGGGGTTTGCTATCTCTTGAGCAAGGGGCAGGCTCCAAGGAGCATGTCTTTCATGCTCAAGGTCTGTGCTCCACCTGAAGCATGGTGGTGATGGCCTCACAGCATGAGGCACGGGGTGACCAGACACAGATTCACACTCCTGGAGACACCACAAGGCTCTTCCTTGCTCCAGCCCCACTGAAAATAGCTCCTCCTGGTCAGATTTGCAACTGAATCCCCAAATCTCCAACTGAAATCCATTGTTTTAGTGTAAGTTTCTGGAGAATCCAGTTTGCCACAAAGCAGAACAAAACTCTATCGAGGCTGCAGAGGGAATCTCCCCACAACGGGAACTCCCCAACCCCAAGTGTCTGCAAATGTTGCTTGGGAAGGTCCCAGAGCAGCAGCAAAGCATCAAACCTCACCCAGGGACCTGCAGAGGACTTGTGGTCCTCAACTGCCTCACTCTGGCACTCTCCATCCACTGTGCCCTTACTGAGGTGCCAACAGTGGTCCCCAAGTGCTGCAAAGAATTAGACCACCTCACACAGGACACCTACAAATTCAGACTCACACAGTCCTGGTTCTCAAGTGTCCCACAGCTGTCACTGGAAGACTGCACAAGTGCTACTTCTATAACAGAGCATCCTCAGATGGGCTCAGGGGGACCTGATGGCTCCCTACAACTGCCTGACAGGAGGATGGAGCCAGGAGGGGCTGGGCTCTGCTCCCAAGGAACAAGGGATGGGACAAGAGGAACCGGCCTCAAGCTGCACCAGGGCAGGTTTAGATGCAGCTGAGGAACAATTCCTGCCCCAGAGGGTGCTCAGGCATTGGAACAGGCTGCCCAGGGCAGGGCTGGAGCCACCGTCCCTTCAAGTGTTCACACACTGTGGAGACGAGGCCTCAGTGCCATGGGTCAGTGGTGGCCTTGGCAGTGCTGGGAACCATTGGACTGGATGAGCTTAAAGGGCTTTTCCAGCCTGGTGGGTTCCATGATTCCACGATTCCATGATTCCGTCTCCTCCCAGCTGGAGGGGGCCGGTGCCTCTATCAGACCAGGCTCAAGCCAGGAGTCAATAACACTGAGCACACCAGAGCTGGGCCAGTCTGGGGCTGTGAGGTACCGGGCACCGGGAGCAGCTGAGGGACAGGGCAGGGCAGTTCCATGCTGTAATGGCTACGTCCAGAGCAGAACTGCTGATGTTTGACAGATACAAACCTCATGATTCATGTTAAGGAAATTAAAAAGGACGTGGAGCTGTTGGAGTGAGGCCAGAGGAGGCCATGGAGATGCTGTGAGGGCTGGAGCAGCTCTGCTCTGGAGCCAGGCTGAGAGAGCTGGGCTGGGGCAGCCTGGAGAAGGGAAGGCTCCTGAAGGGGAGACCTGAGAGCAGCTCCAGTGCCTGAAGGGGCTCCAGGAAACCTGGAGAGGGGCTTGGGACAAGGGCCTGTAGGGACAGGCCAAGGGGAATGGCTTTAACCTGCCAGAGGGGAGACTGAGATGAGCTCTTAGGCAGACATATACAAATATGCTCAGGAAGAACGTGTAACTTCAGTCCTTCACCTCCACAGCAACACACTGTGCATGAAGACCCATGATGTGCCAGAGGATTCCCTGAGGAGCTGCACTGACGCCAGGACACAGCCAGGCCTCATCCTGCACCAGCAGCACCCCAAGATGCTCCCAGCTCCCAGCTCATCCAGGCCAGGCTCAGGGCTCGGGACATGCCCATCCGCAACCTCACAGCCCCAGTGTGTTCCCACAGCACAAACCACCCTGGAGAGCTGGATGGGAGGGGATGGTGGTGAGAACCGCAGCTGGTGCAGCAGGAATGCTGCCCATAACCCCTGGGGAGAGACCCGGCTCCCATTGGGAGCACTGGAGAGCCAAGTGTCTTGGTGCAGGGATGGAGCTGGTTTATCCTGCTCCCATTTCATCCCACATCCCTCACTCTGGGCCAGGAGGAGGCTCCCACCATCAGCACAGTGACAATGCCGGTGTCCCCATGGCACGGAGCACATGGCACCGCTCACACACGCATGGCGGGCACGTGGCGAGGGCTATAAGCAGCGCTGGGAGGAACCGGATCTATTTTTACCCACTGCCACATTCCAGCAGCTGCCCTGGGAACCGGCACTGGCCCCACTGCCCCCAGGCCTGTAATTACAGAGTGAGGGCACTAAAAACAGCACGAGGAGCCCCATGGCCCTGCCACAGCCCTGCCACGCACGGGACATCAGGGAGCATGGAGAGAGGCGCAGACACCTTGAGTGGTGTGAGCATCCCAGCATTAGGGGTGCTGACAGGAGGATGGAGCCAGGAGGGGCTGGGCTCTGCTCCCAAGGAACAAGGGACGGGACAAGAGGAAACGGCCTCAAATCTGCACCAGGGCAGGTTTAGATGCAGCTGAGGAACAATTCCTGCCCCAAAGGGTGCTCAGGCATTGGAACAGGCTGCCCAGGGCAGGGCTGCAGTCACCATCCCTTCAAGTGTTCACACACCGTGGAGACGAGGCCTCAGTGCCATGGGTTAGGGGTGGCCTTGGCAGTGCTGGGAAGGGTTGGACTGGATGAGCTTAAAGGGCTTTTCCAATCTGGTTGGTTCCACAATTCTAAGTGTGGAAATAGGAGGAAATGTTCTCTCAAATACATTACTAACCCTGCAGGGAAGCTCTGCTGTTATCGCACTCACTCTGTTGGCCCAATGTGTGCCCAAATGTTGCTGATTAGCCATCGGTCATGGCACAAGCTAACATCAGCAGGCAGAGCTCCACAGGGCACTGGAAGGGCTCTTCCAGAGACCACCATGCTCAGCCCAACCATCAGCATTCCATCCACCCTGGAGCCACAGTGCAAAGCGGCCTTACAGGGGTGATCACTCCATCAGGTCTAATGTCCAAACAGAAGGACCCAAGTAAGGAGATGACTCAGCCGAGACGATCCCTCCAGCAGCCATCACCCCTCCAAGCCAGCCACAGCCTCCCAGCGGCATCCTCACTGTGCCTGGAGGGGAGCAGCACCTTATCCTGGGTTACTGGTGCGTGTTTAGAGCACTGGGGAGTCATGGGCTGTGTTGGCTGCGGCTGGGAAGCCAGTGGACGCAGTGCCAGGCTCCAGCTGCAGCACCAGCACCAGTGGAGGTCACTCACAGGACTTAAACAGGGGAAGTTCAGGTTAGATCTAAGGCAGTTGTTCTTCTCTGTGAGGGTGCTGAGGCGCTGGCACAGGGTGCCCAGAGAAGCTGTGGCTGCCCCATCCCTGGCAGTGTTCAAGGCCAGGTTGGACACAGGGGCTTGGAGCAAACTGCTCCAGTGGAAGGTGTCCCTTTGATGAGCTTTAAGGTCCCTTTAACCCGAACCAGTCTGGATTGTGTGATTCTAAGAAGGGGGGTAACTCTCCTGGAGGGGGGGGGCAGATGGAGGGTTAAGGAGAAGCGAAGCAGCTCGGTTCCTGCAGGAACCTCTCCATATGAGCCCTGCAGCCAGCCCAGAGCAGGAAGCGGCTGATGCTGAACAGAACTGAGAACGCCCCCGTTACAGACTGCTCTGGGATGGAGAACCAACACCCACCCTCGAGCTTCAGCTTCTGCACCCACAGTTCCTCACTGGACCGGGCTTTCTGCTGTGGGTACAGCACTCACAGGGCTCCTGTCCCACAGACCCACGGCAGCCCTAGCCCCAGAGCTGACACAGGGCCCCCAGGAAAGGAACCACCTCCTGCCCGGTGCTTAGGATCAACCAGGTTGGAAATCACCTTCAAGATCATCAAGTCCAGCCGTTCCCCAGCACTTAAAAGCAAGCTGCTCTACTGGAAGGTGTCCCTGCCCATGGCAGGGAGCTGGAGGAGCTTTAAGGTCCTTTCCAACCCAACCCATTCCATGACTCTATGATTCACATACACATGTAATCCATGTTCCAGGAGCTGCCTGAAGGCAACGGCTGGGCTATGAGTGTACTCCAGCTCTGGAGGATGCACAGGGGGGTCATGAGCAGGCAGCACACAGGGATGCTCCTCCTGGAGCACCCGCTGCTCCTCCAGACCCTCTTCATGCCCCGTCACTGCAATCACCATCAGCTAAGTGCAGTGGTTGTGGCTATAAAAGGAAAAAAAGGGGATGTGCTGCCCATCAAACCCAGCTTCCTGTGGGGCACCTCCAGCCCTCAACAACGCACTTTGTCTTCACAGTGACAAGAGCCAACAGCACCAGGAGCAGAACTTCAGCCAGCAGAGCACTGAGATGGGCAAGGAGCAGTGTGTGAGCTCAGCAGGGCCCAACAGCGGGTACAGGAGCAGGAGGAGGTACAGGAGCAGGTACAGGCTCCTCTCCATGGCCAGCACTCAGGGAACCTGCTCTTGTGGCCTCCCCAAGTACCTTCCCACTTCCTGATACTTCATCACCACACCCAGGATTGGTGAGGTCCATAAATCTCTAACCCAAAGGAACCAGGAGCTGGTTTATAGAGACACTCCAGCAAGGTGGTGGCACTGCTGCTCAAAAGCTGTTGTTTGATAGCACAAGGGAAGGAGCTGCTCTGATTGACACAAGTTCCTGGGGAGATTTCAGTTGACCCAAGAGGAAAATCATTCCCAATGAGAACCACCAGGCATTGGAATAATGTCCCCAGGGAAGTGCTGACTCTCCAGCATTGGATACTGTTAAGATTGGGTGGGACAGAGTGCTGGGACATCTACTCTAGGTCATGCTGTGACTGCAAAGGTTGGAGCAGATGATCTCTGAGGTCCCTCCCAACCTGGGATTCATAATTCTGTGATGGACATTCACATTCTGGTAAGAAAGGATCCCCCCTGGCAGGTTAAAACCATTCCCCTTGGCCTGTCCCTACAGGACCTTTTTCAAAGCCCCTATCCAGCTTTCCCGCCTGTCCCTTTCTTGCGAACACGATGACTCCGTGGTGGCACCAGGCCAGGGGGGATAACCATGGGCTGTCACCAGGCTCAGGCTGCAATGAGACAGCTCTGCCAGTGTTGCTCTCCAGAGGCTCAGTGGCTGCAGGTCTGGTGCTGGGTGCAGTCACGGGATGAGTATTCCATGGAAGCTCAAGGCTTTGGTTTCTGAATCATCAGCTGTGGGATGCAGCAGGACACGTGCGGCAAGTCGGGGCTGTTCAGTCTCTGAGCAGCCAAGAGGATGAATCCCTGCACGCCACACGAGGAGGAACGATGCTGCCTGACTCCAACCAGGAGCATCAGCTACAGCCTTCACCAGAACAGGAGCTGTTTCCTTCCATGGCTCATGGGTACATTAAGTGTTTGTGAGTCCACATCCAGGGGAAGGTGAGAAGTTCTCTGTTGCCCAGAGAAGCTGTGGCTGCCCCATCCCTGGCAGTGTTCAAGGCCAGGTTGGACACAGGGGCTTGGAGCAAGCTGCTCCAGTGGAAGGGGTCCCTGCCCATGGCAGGGGTTGGGACTGGATGAGCTTTGAGGTCCCTTCCAACCCAAACTAGTCTGGAGTTCCATGATTCCAGTGAGGCGGCAGCACCTCACCAGGCCTTCCCAACATCACCACAGGTTTTCTCATCCACATTAAGACCTAACACATCACTAGAGGTAATGTTTGACCTCTTTGCCTCACTGATAACCCAGAGGAGTTGCTCCTGCAGGTAACTGCTGCACAGACCAGCACAAGCTTCATTTGTCTCAGTAGGAAGCTGACCTGGAGCAGGCTCTCCCTGGTACATCACACCACACCTAGTCTGACCTCTTTCCTAACCAGGTCTGCTAAGATCACATCCGTATCACCCGCAGGTTAGCTCTCCCCATTTCCTATCATCACCTTCCCAAAGGAACCCCAGTCATACCAGTCCAAATCCAAAGTGCCACCCAAGGTGCTGCTTCTCCACCAGCACCACTCACCCCACGTGTCTCGGGTGGTGCTCCTGTCTAAACCCACCCCACGACACATCCCTGGGGTCCCCCCACTGCCACCACAGCCAGCAGCATCCTCCAGCCTCAGCTGGGCAGCGCTGAACAGAGCAGACATGTCTGGAGGCGAGCGCCAGACATGGTCCCACTCTGTGCTCACCAGGCAGGGATGTCCCAGCTGACGTTCCCACCGCAGAGACATGGCACAACATGGGCAGGAGGAGCAGAGGAGGATGTCATCTGCTGGGGTGCAGCTCCAACAGCACCCCTTGGAGAGACCCATTTCCAGTTCTCAAGCCTGGGATTGCCCCAACCCACGTGCAGGACCTTGCCCTTGGCGTGTTGAATAACATGAGGTTCACACAGTCCCACTCTCCAGCCTGGCCAGGTCCCTCTAGATCCCATCTCTTCCTACCAGCGTGTCACCCCACCACACAGCTCCATGTCATCACAAATGTGCTGAGGGTGACTGATCCCAGTGTCCATGTCACCAACAAAGATGTTGAACAGGACTGGTCCCAACACCAACCCCTTAGGGACACCACTGGTCTCACTTGGGCATTGAACCATTGACCACAGCTCTCTGAGTGCAACCATCCAACCAATTCGTTATCCACCGAGTAGTCCATCTATCAAATCCATGCCTCTCCACCTTAGAGACAAGGATATTGTGCAGGACAGTGCTGAACACCTTCCACAAGGCCAGGCAGATGCCATCAGTTGCTCTTCCCTTGTCCATCAACACTATAGCCCTGCCACAGAGGCCACCAAATTGACCAGGCACGATTTGCTCCTGGCAAAGCCATGCTGGTGTCACCACTCACCCCTCGCTGTCCCTGTGCCTCAGCAGCTATCTGTGCAATCAGCAGGTCAGGAGGCCCTGGCCTGGGGAGAAAGATGCTGTGCAGAGCCGCAAGCAGTGGGACCAGGTTTCTGCTGCACTTCCTCCGGCTGCCCACAACACAGGAACAGGGCCAGTGAGCTCAGACACACGGACAGACTTGGGGGTTTCCTCCTCACAGAGCTTCCTGCTGCACCCTCTGCATCAACCCCTTCAGAAACACAGAATGAACATGCAGGGACCCGAAAAGCAGCTACAGGGCAGCAGCTGCCCAAGAGGTTGGGCTGTTCCTGCAAACCCACCTCGGCACTTCAGAGCTACAGCAGAACACCCACTGTAACCAGGGTGACACAAAGGCCTTTGCTCTGGGAGAGGGGAGGCTAGACAGGGCTTGGACCAACCTGCTCTAGTGTAAGGTGCCCCTGCTCATGGCAGGGGACTGGAGCTGGAGGAGCTTTAAGGGCCCTTCCAACACAAACCCAATCCATTCTAGTGACCTGCATTGCTTGCCCCTTCTCACCACTAGCTGCTGCCACCACCACCAAACCCTCCGTGCCTCCTGTTACCAGTTGCTAAACTGGAAGAGGGAGAAACAGGACTGCAACACAGCAGAGACACATTCCCAGGAGCAGGAGGATCCTGCCCCAAGGTGCCTGCAGGCTCTGCTTTGACATTACCAGAGCATTTAGTGGTCAAGAAGAGCTGCAGCCACATAGAGGAAAACCAAGCACCCAGCGCCGGAGGGCTCCACACCACAACCATGGTGAGAGGTGGAGGAGAAGCTCTCAGGGTAAGGAACCAAAGGGGTTTGAGGGTTAACTCCTCCTGCCTGGAGCACAGGGAACTCCAGGGCATGCTCCTACCTGGGGCTCTGTTTGTGTTTTTGGATCCCTAAAACCGCTGCTGCTTTTCCAGCCTGGCACATCACAGCACTGGAAATGGGAAAAGGGAATGCAGTGCAGTCAAACCTCAGGATTCCGACTCCCATGGAAGGAAAAGCGGGAGAAATGTGACAGATGCCAACTGGCAGCAGAGTGTCAGTAAGAGCTGAGGAACGTGGTTACAGCATCTCTGCAGACAAGAGTTGCCTCCTCCGGCTCCCCACAGCCCCACACTGTGACCAATGTGTCTCACACACACACCAACACCACCCACAACAGCCACACCAACACCAGCTCCTGTTGAACCCAGCCCAGGGTGGGGAACCCTGCTCACAGTGGGGAGGAACAACCATTGGAGACTGACCGTTCATCCAGCACAGGTATTGCTGCAGTGACCCAGCCCACACGGACACCAAACACATCTGTGGTGCATTACCCAGCATGGGGCAGAGGAACTATCCACTTGTCTGAAGCAACATCATAGAATCAGGGAATGATTTGGGTTGAAGGGACCTTAAAGCTCCTCCAGCTCCAACCCCTGCCACAGGCAGGGACACCTTCCACCGGAGCAGCTTGCTCCAAGCCCCTGTGTCCAACCTGGCCTTGAACACTGCCAGGGATGGGGCAGCCACAGCTTCTCTGGGCACCCTGGGCCAGCGCCTCAGCACCCTCACAGGGAAGAGCTTCTGCCTAAGAGCTCATCTCAGTCTCCCCTCTGGCAGGTTAAAGCCATTCCCCTTGGCCTGTCCCTACAGGCCCTTGTCCCAAGCCCCTCTCCAGGTTTCCTGCAGCCCCTTTAGGCACTGGAGCTGCTCTCAGGTCTCCCCTTCAGGAGCCTTCTCTTCTCCAGGCTGACCCAGCCCAGCTCTCTCAGCCTGGCTCCAGAGCAGAGCTGCTCCAGCCCTCACAGCATCTCCATGGCCTCCTCTGGCCTCGCGCCAGCAGCTCCACGTCCCTCTTGTTGTTGCCCCAGACACAGGGCTGCAGCTGCGCTGGGGACTGCCCCGACCCATGCCCAGGACACCACAGATTTCACCACTTGCAGAGATGAGCCCACGGAAATCTTTACACCAAGGTGCTCCTGGTGCCTTATTCAGAGCGTTTCAAAGCTTCAGCCCCCTCAGTGACCTTTGGGAAGGGGCCTGCTGGTGCACAACCACCACAGCGAGCACAGGAAGCAGCAGCAGGAGACCCATGGGAGGAGACGTGGGGAGGGGAGAGCAGGCACTCCAGTGCTCCTGTGCACACCACAGCCTGTGTGCGGTGCCAGATGCTCAAGGAGAAGATGATCCCTGCTGTGTCCACACAGCACCAACTGTGGCTTTCAGGAATAGTTGTCTCATACAGGGACCACAGGATTGATCCCTGCTGATCTCCCTCAAGGAAACTGCCAGTGATGGGATCTGTCAACAAGGCACTGCAGGACCAACCCCACCTCCCCATCCATCCGGCAGGATCTAATCCTGTGTTCCTGTCTGGCATCTGTCACCTTTAGTCTGGCTCTGGAGCACACAGAGCTGCTCCTGGGCAGGAGTTCAAAGAGAGTAAAACAAGTACTGAGCTGTCAGAGAAGCTGTGGCTGCCCCATCCCCGGCAGTGTTCAAGGCCAGGTTGGACACAGGGGCTTGGAGCAAGCTGCTCCAGTGGAAGGGGTCTCTGCCCAGGGCAGGGGTTGGAGCTGGATGAGCTTTAAGGTCCCTACCAACCCAAACTACTCAATGGTTCTATGATTAACAGAGGATGCGGGACCAGACCTGCAGTTCCCAGATGGACCAGCACTGGGATGCTGTGGTGTGGGGTGATCCCCTTTGACAGGATCCACACAGATTGCTCTAACACCCTCATGTTCCACACCACCAGGGAGCTGCCAAGCATAGTGCTGCACATGGAATGCACAGGGATTCATCCCCTTTTCCCGAGGTCCCCCCACAAGTACTTATCCAGAAAACAGAGCTCACCATCAGCAACTACTGGAGACACCTCAATGTGGGGGTTTGGGTTTATCTGCTGGATGTGAGCATCATAAGAACCAGTTTGAGTCAAAGCCATGAGTCACTTGGTCAGGCCACACATGACAGAGCGATGGGTATTTTTACTACCAGTTGGAAACGCCTCCCACCAGCGCGAGCTGCACAGACACCCAGAGCAGCACAGCCAGGACTGCAGTGTGGCACAGGGACTGGGACCAGCAGTGGGGCAGAGCAGGATGGGACCAAGAGCTCTGCTCTGCCTGGGGTTAGTGCAGCTCCTCACCCAGCACCGGCCCCAGCCCTGGAGGTGCAGGAGCTGTGAGCACCTCAGGGAGCACAGGATGGATCCTGCTGGATCCGTGTTCCCACACGGAGCACGAGGACAGAACCTGCGTCACACACAGCTTGGGACGAGACACCCGAGCACGGAGCTGGCTTCCTCTAAGCAGCAGCCTCCACCTCCACCCGAGCTCAGGAGCAGAACCCACGAGCCCAAAGCACAGTCCCGGCGTGGGAACAGCACGGCGCTCTGAAGGAGCCACCACTGAGGGCAGAGGATGCGGAATGCCACGAGATGCTCCAGGATGCACAACCGCAACGGGACATGGGAAACGCTGCAGCCACCCTGCTGAGGCCCATGAGCAGCCAGAGCAGGCCCAAACCCCCACAGCTCTCTCAGCCTGGCTCCAGAGCAGAGCTGCTCCAGCCCTCGCAGCATCTCTGTGGCCTCCTCTGGACTCTCTCCAGCAGCTCCATGTCACTCTTGTGCTGGGAGCAGCAGAATCGCACGTCTCCAAATCCCCACATTTGATTTCTCTGTGTTTGTAATTCCCCTCAGGAGGAGGCTGAGCCTCATCCTGCTCCACAAACCCCTCCCAGACGAGCCCTCCATCCACACTGAACGTGTTTGAGGTTGAGCTGTTCCGGACTCTCAGCCACGGGGGACACACAGAGAAAAACTTCTTGGCTGCGGAGGCAAAGAGCAGCCACTGGCTCCAGCTTCCCAAAGCATCATTTGTGTGCAGCAGATGAGAGCCAAGAAACGGAACCCATCCATTTACACAGAATATGTGAGCAATCATCACACAACAGAGCCAACCCTCACCTATGAAATACCCACTGGTGAGCATACTCAGCTACACACAAACTCAGGAGCAGCCCCTCTCATCAGACACATGGATGTGGATGCAGGAGCTGATCGAGGTGTGGTGACACCAACCAGGACACAGGAACACCACGGTCACATTTTGCAGCATCTTTACTTTCGGTTTTGGATTCACAAAACTGCACTGAGCAACATTAACACCTTCTGAGGGCACAGAGAGAGCTGGGCTGGTTCAGCCTGGAGAAGAGAAGGCTCCTGAAGGGGAGACCTTAGAGCAGCTCCAGTGCCTAAAGGGGCAGCAGGAAACCTGGAGAGGGGCTTGGGACAAGGGCCTGCAGGGACAGGCCAAGGGGAATGGCTTTAACCTGCCAGAGGGGAGACTGAGATGAGCTCTTAGGCAGAAGCTCTTCCCTGTGAGGGTGCTGAGGCGCTGGCCCAGGGTGCCCAGAGAAGCTGTGGCTGCCCCATCCCTGGCAGTGTTCAAGGCCAGGTTGGACACAGGGGCTTGGAGCAAGCTGCTCCAGTGGAAGGTGTCCCTGCCTGTGGCAGGGGTTGGAACTGGATGAGCTTTAAGGTCCCTTCCAATGCAAACCATCCCATGATTCTCTCTCCGAAGACAACACAGAGCTACCTCAGATCCCACCCCCTGCAGACCTTCCCCACTCCCCATCCCCTGCTCCAACCCCATCCCTCCCCAGCCATTAACCCTACTGACACAGGAACTCCACAGCACCTCACCACATGCAAACCTATCACTGCTGCTGCACATATCCAACTGTGGGCAGAGCTGAGCCCCCTCCCCACTGCTGCAGAGGGTCCCATCCAGCCCTTGCACAGCTGAACCCCCCAGTGTCTTGTGGGTCCCCCACAGCCCTGGTGTGTTTATAGCCAGCACAGCACAGCACGGCACAGCCTGTGCCCAAGCTACAGCTCTATGAGACCAACCCAACCTGTACAGCAGTTACTCACTGCCAGAGGAGCAGCCTGTCCTTCCTGCAAATACCATCTGAGCTGCAGCAGGGAGGAGATGTGACAGCAGGAGCGCAGAGAGCAAGATATACATAGACTCACAGGGTGGTTTGGATGGGAAGGAGCTTAAAGCTCATCCAGTTCCAACCCCTGCCACAGGCAGGGACACCTTCCACTGGAGCAGCTTGCTCCAAGCCCCTGTGTCCAACCTGGCCTTGAACACTGCCAGGGATGGGGCAGCCACAGCTTCTCTGGGCACCCTGGGCCAGCGCCTCAGCACCCTCACAGGGAAGAGCTTCTGCCTAAGAGCTCATCTCAGTCTCCCCTCTGGCAGGTTAAAGCCACTCCCCTTGGCCTGTCCCTACAGGCCCTTGTCCCAAGCCCCTCTCCAGGTTTCCTGCAGCCCCTTTAGGCACTGGAGCTGCTCTCAGGTCTCCCCTTCAGGAGCCTTCTCTTCTCCAGGCTGACCCAGCCCAGCTCTCTCAGCCTGGCTCCAGAGCAGAGCTGCTCCAGCCCTCGCAGCAGCTCCGTGGCCTCCTCTGGCCTCGCTCCAACAGCTCCACGTCCCTCCTGTGTTGAGTAAACACAAGATGCAACCCAAAAAAATCCCCAAAACCAACAACCAATATCAGTGTCCACATCCCAGCAAGCAGATCGAGGCAGGAGGTGTCAGAGCATCACTCTGACACACATCTTGATCCAAAGCACCCCTCACCCAGCTCAGACACCTGCAGATGGGGATGGGAAAGGGTCTGGCTTTAGCTGTCACTGCCCAGAACATGCACTAATTGTTCTCTAGAGGGGATGCCCCAGTCTGGGGTTCCTCACCCCATGAGAGTTTCACCTCAGCAGCACAGGGACTCAGGCTCTGCAGCAGAAGCTCCCCACAGTTCGCAGGACACCCCTCCCCACCTCAAGGCTTTCCTGCCTGTATTCTGCTGCCGCCCATGGCAGAGGTGCCCAGTTCTCTGCTGTGCCAGCAGCATGGGCAAAGCACCCACTCGAGGTGTACCAGAGCAGATCTGACCATGGGCAGACACCTCGGGCTGCAAGTAACCACCGAGGCTGTGCCCATGTCTCCATCCATGGCTACAGGAAGCCCCACTGACCTCACTGCAGCCCGTCTCAGCCAGAACAGCCTGGGGAAGGGCTCACACCCCCAGCCACAGCTCTGGTTCCAACAGGACTCATTAGATGAGATCTATGAGCAAGCTGCTCTAGTGGAAGGGTCCCTGCCCGTGGCAGGGGCTGGAGGAGCTTTAAGGTCCCTTCCAACACAAACCATTCCATGACTCCCTCTCAGCTGGTGCCTGCACTCAGCTCAGTTCAGACCCACACACACACTAGCTTTACTGGGACAGGCACCACCAGACACGTGCTGTGGTCTTCTACTCCCAAGGCCTGGATATGGGTTCTCAGCTGAGGCTGATGTCCTGCCAGGTCTGTGACCAGCCCCAGCACCAGCCCAGCCCCTGTTCTGTATGTGACAGGTGAGATCTGAAGTCAGAAAGTGAACACTCAGTCAGAGGAACACAATTCATTAAGGGTCAGCTCTTCCCTTCCTCATGTCCCACTCAATGAACCACATCACCTCGGAGCAACATTCTTCTGCCCCAAACCACTCCTAGACAGCATCGGGAGGATGTGGGCAGTAACTGATCCCTACTCAGCCCCAGGAGCCTCAGGACAAGGAACACGGGTGAAGTGTTTGCCTTGTGGAGGCCAGCACAGCCTTGGGCAGCCCATGTCCTGCAGCAATCTCAGGCTGGATCCGACCGAGGGCATGGGCAGTGCAGCTCCTTCCCACCTTGGTGCTGTGGGATGCTGTGACACAGGGGAAAACACTTGCAATATTAACACCATCACACCTACCACGGGACCAGAGAGTGCAGGGTACACCAAACCTCTGAGCTGGCTGCCTGGGCCTTGGCCTGCCTGCTATGGGCCCTCAGAGGACCTGCATTGTGCTTCCCAGAGCTCCCGTCCCCATGGGAGAGACCCCAGAGCTGGGATCTGCACCCACACAACGGTGCAGCTGCGCTGGGTGGGAACTGAGCTCCCAGCCACAACTCCTGTCATCACCGACCCACGGGTGGGTGGGGAAGGATTCCCCATCCCTGGCTCCAGCGCAGGCTCAGAACCACACAGGCACCAGCATCTGTGAATGAGCAGGTTGGGAACCGAGTCCAGCTCTGGGGCAACAGCACAAGAGGGACATGCAGCTGCTGGAGCAAGGCCAGAGGAAGCCACGGAGATGCTGTGAGGGCTGGAGCAGCTCTGCTCTGGAGCCAGGCTGAGGGAGCTGGGCTGGGTCAGCCTGGAGAAGAGAAGGCTCCTGAAGGGGAGACCTTAGAGCAGCTCCAGTGCCTAAAGGGGCTGCAGGAAACCTGGACAGCGGCTTTGGACAAGGGCCTGTAGGGACAGGCCAAGGGGAATGGCTTTAACCTGCCAGAGGGGAGACTGAGAGGAGCTCTTAGGCAGAAGCTCTTCCCTGTGAGGGTGCTGAGGCGCTGGCCCAGGGTGCCCAGAGAAGCTGTGGCTGCCCCATCCCTGGCAGTGTTCAAGGCCAGGTTGGACACAGGGGCTTGGAGCAAGCTGCTCCAGTGGAAGGTGTCCCTGCCTGTGGAAGGGGTTGGAACTGGATGAACTTTAAGGTCCCTTCCAACACAAACTCCTCTGCGGTTCCAGCCTGGATGCTCGGTGGGGATCCATCAGGATATCCCTGTTCCAGGCGCACTCCCTCTCTCTCACTGACAGCGCCGCTGTGCCTCAACCGGCGGGGCCGGGGGAACATCACGGACACAGCCCCGAAACCCAAACAAAACCGGTTCCACACAACGAACCGCGGCTCCGCGGCAGGGCCGAGGCCTGCAGGACCCGTGTGGCGCTTCCCGGTGCGGGGGGGGAGAGGGCCGGTGCCGCGGCCTGCGCCCTGCCCGGTGCCTGCGGAGCCGCGCCCGGGGAAGGCCGCGGGGCCGGCACGGCCGCTGCGGGGCTCCATCCCCCTCTGTGCCGCCGCCGGTCCCGGCCGCGGTCCCCCCTCCAGAGTCCCCGCCACGTCACTGGAGCGCGGCGCATACCCCGGGCTGTGCCGCGCCCCGGGGCCGAGCGGGCCCGTGCCCGGTGTGGGTGCCCACGTTCCGTACCCCAGACCCATCCCGGCCCCGGGCTCACCGCGCTTGCCGGGGTCGTATCCCACGAGGACGAAGTAGTCGGCCAGGCGGGCCATGGCGGGATCACCGCAGGGTCAGCGGGGGTCACCCGGGGGGGGGTCAACGGGGGTCACGGCCCCGCCGCCACCGCCCCGCGCTCCGCCCGCCCGTGCGCCCCACCGACCGCCGCCATCTTGGCCCCTCTCACGGCCGAGCCCGGCCCGATCCACCACGCATGCGTCAGCGCCGCGGGGAGGGGCGGGGAGAGGCTGCTGATTGGGCGAGAGGGGAAGGGGCGGGGCCACGTCGGCAGCGGTGTCCGGAACCCCCGCGGTGTGCGGGTGTGAGCCGGTGCGGGTGTGCGGGGATCCTCGGTGAGCGCAACCGGATGTGAGCGAGAGCCGGGCCAGTGTGTGAGGCAGCCCCCCTGTGCGCACGGACACGCGTGTGAGCAGCCCCCGGTGCACGCAGCCGAGCGTGTGCACGGACCCGCTTGTGCCGGAGCCCCCGGGTGCTCAGCCCGAAGCTGTTCATGGCCCTCCCGTTACGCACGGCCCCCACCCGCTGGGAGAGCACCCACCGGGACCCTGGGCCATGGTGGCCCTGTCCCGTTGGGTGCCGGGTCACATGCACCCCACTGATGGTGGGAGATGCTGTGGGGTTTGGGGGCTCCATGAGGAAACAGTGTCAATCCCACACAGATCGCTTGCAGTGTGATCACCCCATCCCATCGCCTATCCCAATCCCATCCCTGTCCCCATCCGCATCGCATCCCATCCCCATCTCATCCTCATCCCTATCCCCATCTTTATCCCTATCCGCATCCCCTCACCATCCCATCCCTATCCTATCCCATCCTGCCTTGCCCCACCTCACCCAGCACCACACACCAGAGCACTGCGATCCATGGCCTGCCCATGCCTGGTCCCGGGGCAGGCCCAGCAGCCATCAGCACCCTTTCCACATTGGCTCAGTCAGAGCTGGGAATGACTCATGGCAGGAGCTCCTCGTTCACACTCCCACACGGGACTGGGACATGGGGCAAGGGGAGGAGGGGGGAGCACCTCGGGTCACCAGACACGGCCCCTGACATGTCAACCGGGATCTATACTGGTTTATGGTGGGGGCTCCTGTGGGCATCCCTTGCCTCTGTTTCCCAGTGTCACCAGTTCATGGCTGTGGCTGCAGTGGGGACACTGATCCCACGGTGCTGGGGCAGTGGGTGTTCAGTGTCATCATGTCCCCCAGCCCCATGTGCCAGTGCTGTGTCCTTGTGTCCATGTATCCCTGCTTCCCTGTGCCCCCCTATCCCTCCATCCCTGTGTCCCTGCATTCCTGAGTCTTCGAATCCTTGTGTCCCTGAATCCCTGCATCCCTGAATCCCTGCATCCCTGGGGCTCCAGGTCTATCCTTGACACTGGGGATCCTGGGGATACTGGGGACCATGAGGACACTGAAGATGCTGCAGATACTGGGAATACTGGAGATCCTGGGAATGCTATGGGCTTTAGGGACACTGGGGACCACTGAGAACACTGGGAAGCCTGAGGACACCGGGGATCCTGGAAACTGTGGGATTACTGTGGACACTGGGGACCCTGAGGACACTGTGCCCCTCTTCTCCCCCTATGCTTGCAGGGCCAGAGGGCGTGTCCCTCCCCTCTCCCAGCCATTCCTTGCTGTTTCCCGTGCCCATGGCACGCTGCCGAGCGTATCGCAATGGCTCCACCACCGTGTTCCTGTGGAGGGACACAGATCCAGCATCCGCAGGCGTGCATGAGCTGCGTGTCCTGGGACATCCCCGGTCACCTGGCACCGGCCCCTCGGCTGGATCTGAGCCCTATAAGGCTCTATAAGGATGCTGGGGAGGGACTCTTCATCAGGGACTGTAGTGACAGGACAAGGGGTAACGGGTTCAGACTGAAACAGGGGAAGTTTAGATTGGATCTAAGGAAGAAATTCTTTACTGAGAGGGTGGTGAGGCACTGGAATGGGTTGCCCAGGGAGGTTGTGAATGCTCCATCCCTGGTGGTGTTCAAGGCCAGGTTGGACAGAGCCTTAGGTGCCATGGTTTAGTGTGAGGTGTCCCTGCCCATGGCAGGGGGTTGGAACTGGATCATCTCAAGGTCCTTTCCAACCCTGACTATTCTATGATTCTGTGGCAGCTCCCGGTGCTCCTGCTCCTCTTCCTGCTCCTGCAACTATTCCTGCTGCTGCTCCTGTTCTTGCTTCTGTTCCTGCTCAGCCCGTCGGGTTTGTGCCGGTTTCTCTCTCTCGTTGGGAATAATCCAGCAACAACCAATCGGAAGCACCGGCAATGCCGCAGAAATTCCCTCTGGGAAGAGGTCGGAAGAGCCAGAACCCGCGTCCCACACAGGGGATCTGTGCCTCCCCACCCCATCAGGGGCTGCCGCAAACCCCGGCCCGCGCCCGGAGCTTTTGTGACGGGATCAAGCGGAAGATCCCGGCGATTCCGAGAGCGCGGAGCCTGGAGGGGGCGGGCCCCGGCTCGGGCACCCTGCGGTGCTGGGGGGGCCTCGTCCTGTCCTTGCAGCGCGGGCATCACCCTGATGGGTCCCTCCTCCCATCCCTGCTCCATCCCAGCTCCCCCAGGACATGTCCCGGCCCCATCCCAACCCATTTCCCCTCCCCGACCACTTCCCAGCCCCATCCCATCCCAGCTCCACCCCATTTAAGCCCCCGGACATGCTCCAGCCCATCCCAGTCCTCCCCAGGACATGTCCCAAACACATCCCAGCTCCCCCAGGACATGTCCCTGTCCTGTTCAATCCTGCCCCAGACCCTCAGAACAGCTCCCCCATCCCATCCCAGTTCCATCCTATTCAACCTCCCAGGGCCTGTCTCAGTCCAATCCCATCCCATTTCCCCCTCCCAGAACAACTCCCACAGTCCCATCCCATCCCATTCCCCTTTCCCAGGATATGTCCTGACCATATCCCATCTCTCCCCGGACATGTCCCGGCCCCATCCCATCCCCATCCCATTCGTCCCTCCCAGGACAGCTCCCCCAGTCCCGTCCCATCCCAGCGGCCGAGGACATGTCCTGGTCCCTTTACATCCTATCCCAGCCCCATCCCATCCCCTTCCCCCCCATGTCCCGTCCTATTCTGTTCCTGCTGGGCCGGTGCCGGGTTCCGGTGCGGGTCGATGGGGCTGCCCCCGCCCGTGGCTCCTCCCGCGACGGCGGCTCCTCCTCGCCCGTGGCCGCGCCGAGCCCGGCGATATTTAACCTGAGCCGGGGAGCGGCGGCCCCAGCGACGGCCCCGGACACCGGCATCCGGGAACCCCCGGACCCAGCCGAGCCCCCTCGGAGCTCCCAGAGCCCCGGTCCCCAGCCCCGGGACTCGCGCAGGTACCGACGAGATCCCCTCGGGAAACCTCCGGGACCCCGCATCGCCCTACGGGCCGCGGGACCTCACGGGGCAGGGCAGGACGGGACGGGCGGCACCGGGAGGCAACAGGGAGGCGACCGGAGAACACCGGAGGGCACCGGGAGGCAACGGAGGGGGTACCGGGAAACGTCGGGAAGCACCAGGGAGACACCAGGAGGCACCAGGGAGCAACCGGCGGCAGCGGGGGCCAGCGGGAGGCGCCGGGCGGCACCGGGGGGTACGGGGGGTGCCGGAGCCGGGCCCAGCCGCTCACCGCTCTCCTCTCGCCGCAGCCCCGGAGCCGCGGCCGGCCGAGCCCCGCCATGAGAGCCCCGGTGCCGGTGGCGCTGGGTTGCATCAGCTTAGTGCTGTGTGTGCTGGAGCTGCCCGCCGGCCTGCCCCGGCCGCACGGCCGAGCGCACAGGCGCAGGTGAGACCGGACCCCTCTGTCCGCAACCCCTCATCCCGCCCCCCCCCCCAAACCCCCCTGCCCGCACCCCCAATCCCGCTCCTCCCTTGCCCGCACTTCCCTGTGTGCGGTGTCTCTGTGCCCCCTGCCCATTCCCTTGCCTGCCCCCCCGCACAGGTGTAGCGAGGAGACCTCTCCATGCAGTGTCTCTGTGCCCCCTGCCCATCCTCTGTATGGGACTGCTCTGTGACCCCCCTGCTCATACGCCTGCCTGCCCCCCATGCACAGGTATGAGCATGGGGCAGCTCTGAGCCCCCCCTGCCTGCTTCCCTGCCTGCCTCCCCCCATGTAGGTGTAGGAAGGAGCCCCCTGTGTGGAACATCTCTGTATCTTCTGTCCACCCCCTTCAACATGGGGTGTCTCTGTGTCCCCCCTGCCCACCCTCCTGCCTGCCCCCCTGTATGGGGCATCTCTGTACCCCCCTGCTCACCTTCCCTGCCCTCCCCCTTATGCAGGTATGGGCAGGGGCCCTTTGCATGAGGCAGCTCTGTGACCTCCTCTCTAGGACCCCTGTCTGGGGTGCCTCTGTGCTCCCCTGCCTATCCCCAAGAGCCCAGCTCCTGCCCCAGCCCATGTCCACCTGTCCTGCCAGCCATGGGGCTTGGGCAGGGCCCGATCTGCCCATTGTCTGCGTGTCCCGTGTCTGCGTGTCCTGTGTCTGCGTGTCCCATGTCTGTGTCCCGCTGCCCCCAGAGAGATGGGCACTGGGAGATCCCCGAACCCCAACCTGCTGTCACTACCTGCCCCACACCTGTCCTTATAGGGACACGGGGGTGACAGGAGTTGAGGGGGGGAGCATGGGCGAGGGGGGTCCCTGAGACTGTGTGCACAGGGCATGCAGGGCACACGTGTGGGGGGGGTGATGAGGATCGTGTGTGTGTGTGTATGTATGTGCGAGGCGTGTGCGAGGGGCTGGGCTCCAGCCGCAGGGGGTACATGCGTGTACACGCGTGTGCCGGGGCTGCGTGCGTGTGTGCGTGCACGGCCGCGCGGGTGCGTGTTGTTGCTTGAGGAGCGGGTTGGGGTTGGGGATGTGCCTGCTCCATGCCCGGATCCGCAGGGATCAGCCCGACCAGTGCGGGGGGGGGCCCGCGGGTGGAGGAATTCCAGTGCCGCGGCACCCGGGGGTGCGAGGGGGACTCATCCCGCTGTGGGGATGGATGAAGGGGACACGGGCACCCCAAATCCTGGGCATCAGCTGGAAGATCAGGATTGTGTGGCCACAGCTCCATGTGCTGGGGATTGGGGTCCCTGGGATGGGGGTCCCCAAGACAAGGGGTACCTGAGACATTGGGGTCCTGAGGGCATGGGAGTCTGAGAGACACAGGGACACTATTTAGGGGACATGGGGACCCTGTTGTGGGGACCCCAGCAGTGGGGACCGTGAGTCCAGCTCTGTGCCGGTGCCAGGTCTGTGGGAATGCTGCGAGCAGCAGTGGGAGTGGGGCAGGAGCCACATGTGGGAGCTGTGGGGCCCCGGGGTTGGTGGGTGCCCCACGGTGTGTCCAGTGACACCCATAAAGCGCTGGGACGTGGCCCAGGAATGGGAGCAGGAGCGATCCCATGTGCCAGGGCAGATCCCATGTGCCAGGGCAGGAGGGGAGCCCTGCAGCCAGCGGCAATCCCATGGGATGCTGGCACTGATCCAATGGAATGCTGGCACTGATCCCATGAGATCCTGGCACTGGGGCTTGGCTCCAGGACATGGGGAGGCTGCTGGAGCTTCCAGAACGGGAACAGGATGGGAAAAGAAAGGGAATGGACAGCAGGAGCTGAGAATGGCCTCGGGAGCTTCCTGAGCTGCAGCACCAAAGGAATGTGGCCTCTGGCCCCATGGAACGTGGCGTCCGTCCCTGACACGCATGTGCTGCGTGTGTGCAGGGGTCATGGGATGTGTGTGTGCAGGGACCGTGTGCGCCTGCATGTGTACAGGGGTCATGCGGTGTGCGTGTGCTGGGACATGTGTGTGCTGTGTGTGTACGGGGTTACAGCACGGGTGTGTGGGGGGAGGAGCATCTCGTGCCATGTTGCTGTGACACCGGAGCACGGACACGTGTGTTGGTGCGTGTGGCAGCTCCTCTGCCCCAGTGCTGCTCCTCTTCCTCTCGTCCTGCTCCTGGCCCAGGGCAGGGGAGGAGTCTGGGCCCATAGTACCATAGATCATGGGATCGGCCAGGTGGGAAAAGCCCTTTAAGCTCATCCAGTCCAACCATTCCCAGCACTGCCAAGGCCACCACTAACCCATGGCACTGAGGCCTCGTCTCCACGGTGTGTGAACACTTGCAGGGACGGTGCCTGCAGCCCTGCCCTGGGCAGCCTGTTCCAATGCCTGAGCACCCTCTGGGGAAGGAATTGTTCCTCAGCTCCATCTAAACCTGCCCTGGTGCAGCTTGAGGCCGGTTCCTCTTGTCCCATCCCTTGTTCCTTGGGAGCAGAGCCCAGCCCCTCCTGGCTCCATCCTCCTCTCAGGCACTTGTAGGGAGCCATCAGGTCCCCCCTGAGCCTTCTCTTCTCCAGACTGAACCCCCCAGGTCCCTCAGCCCTTCCCCATCACACTGTGCTCCAGGCCCTGCACCAGCTCCGCTGCCCTTCTCTGGCCCCACTCCAGCCCCTCAATGTCTCTCTTGTAGTGAGGGGCCCAGAGCTGAACACAGGATTTGAGGTGCAGCCTCACCAGTGCCCAGTGCAGGGCACAATCCCTGCCCTGGCCCTGCTGCCGCACTGGTGCTGATCCAGGCCAGGATGCTGGGGGCTTCCTGGCTGCCTGGGCACAAGCTGCTCATCTCCATCCATTGACCACCCCTGTCCTCCGGTCTCTTCCCACCCCACATCACCCCCTTCCCGCATCACCCCCTCCCATGGCACCCCCTCCCACCTCACTGACGCTGTCTCTCTCTTGCAGGGAGCCCCCGGACCGGATCCCGTCCCTGGTGTCCCCCTTTGCGGACCCTGCGTTGCCGCACGCTTTGGGTGCTGCCTGGCACCGGCTGCTCGCGCCATGGCCCCCCCCAGCACACGCGTCTCGGCACGGGCACCGGCACACGCGTGGCCGGCGGCACACGCATCTGCTGCGCGTGGGCTGCGTGCTGGGCACGTGCCAGGTGCAGAACCTGAGCCACCGGCTCTGGCAGCTGCGGGGACAGTTGGGGCGCCAGGACTCGTCCCCCATGAACCCCCACAGCCCCCACAGCTACGGGTGATGGGGATCCCCGGCCCTCACCCACAGCCCCCCGCACCCCCACTAAAGCACTTCCAGAGTCACGCGTGGCTGAGCTGCCTCTGCACACCCGTGGGGGCCACGGAGCATCCCCATGGGGGGCTCCCGCCCCATCACCAACAGCAACCCCATGGAGCAGAGAGGACATGAAGTTGGTGGCCCATGGCAGCAGTAGCGGCCCACGGTGGCCCATGGTGGCAGCAGTGGCCCATGATAGCTCATAGTGGTAGCAGTGGCCCGTGGTGGCCCATCCGGGGCTGGTGACATCGGGTCCAAGGGGCACCAAGGATCCTGCTGACCACAGCAGCCTTGTGCAAGAGCAGTAGCTGCTGACTCAGCGCCTCAGCACCCTGCCATGGGGCGGGGGGGAGTCTGCTGCAGCATCCCATGGCACTCCTATGGCACCCTATGGAATCACTATGGCTCCCTTATGGCACCCCATGACATTCCTATGGCACCCCTATGGCACTCCACAGCACCCCATGGCACCCCATTCATCCTCACCCAGACCCAAGTACAGCACATGGGTCCTGCACAGGGGGCCTCGTTCTCCCAGCCAAGGGGGGGGTCCCAGATGGAGCTCAGCACCGTGGAGGTCCCTTCCCCAGGCTGGGTGCCATGAAGAGCAGCACCCGGTCCTATCCATGGAACGGTGCTGTCCCCTTTCCCAGCACCCTGCGCCCCACGTGGGGAGACTGGGACCAGGCGCTGGGGGTGCTCACTGGGTGCTGGGGGGTGCTGGGGGTGTCATCCCATTGCCATCCCCATCCCTGTCCCCGGGTGCCATGGTGTGGACATGGGGGATGGTCCCAGCCCCACTGCTGACATGTTGGGCCCCCACAGGCTCAGTGGTGGCCCCCAGACATGAGGGAACCCCGGTGTCCCTGACACCCCATGCTGTGACACCCCATGAGCACCCATATCCCTATGAGCACCCCACTCCCACTGAGCATCCCCTCCCAGCCCTCAGCTACCCACCCATGGGTGCCTCTGACGTTGTGCAGAATAAAGGGTGTGAGGAGGGGTCTTGGCTTGGGAATCCCATGGGAACAGGGCATGGAGGAGGGTGGGGGACACGACTGTCCCCAGGCAGTGGGACAGCCAACAGCATGTGTCAGTCCATGCATATGGTGTGTGTGTCACCCCATGAACATGGTTTATGTCACCCCATGCACACAGCGTGTCACCCCATTATATGGTGTGTGTCATCCCATGAGCACGGTTTATGTCACCCCATGTATATGGTGTGTGTCACCCCATGAACATGGTTTATGTCACCCCATGTGTATGGTGTGTGTCACGCCGTGCACCAGCCGCATGCCCATGGCTTGGCATGTCCATGTGTCCCCAGAGGGGCCGTGTCCCCCATGACATCCCCAGCCCCACTGGCGGTCCTGCCCCCAACCTGCTCCGTGCAGCCCCCCCAGCACCCCCTGCCTGCTGCCCCCTTCCCGCAGCCCCCCAGCCCCTCACTGAGCCCCAGGGTGCAGGCCAAGTCCTGCTCCCACCACCCCATCAGGGTCACACCGCAGCCCATTTGCTCCCCCCACGCAGCCCCAGGGCCACCCATTGCCGGGGGTCCCCAACTTGGGGGTCCCTGCTGGGGGTCAGGGTTTGGGGTTTGGGGTCTCTGCTCGGGGCCGCCCAGCCCAGGCCCGGCCCCTGCCCCAGTTGAACCATTAACACGGGTTAACCGGTGATCCATTGTCCTGCGGGGATAAAGCCAGGGGGGGCCGGGCAGGGCCAGAGCCGAGCACCCACAGCCCCGCCGCCATGAGCAGCCAACGGGTGGTGAGTACGGACCCACATCGCCCCACGCATGGGGGGCAGAACCCCCCCTGCACTGCCCCAAACACTGGGGTAAGAGCCCCCCCTGCCCTGCCCCACTCATGGGGGACAGAGCCCCCCCTGCACTGCCCCACTCATGGGGGACAGAGCCCCCCCCTGCACTGCCCCACTCATGGGGGACAGAGCCCCCCCTGCACTGCCCCACTCATGAGGGGCAAAGCCCCCCCCTGCACTGCCCCACACACTGGGGCAGACCCTTCCCATCCCCCCCCGGGGGCTAAGTCCCACAAGTGTCACCCCCATGGGACCCGTGCCACAGGCAGCAGCCCCCAGGAACCCCCACCCCAAGGCTGGTGCCTTTTGAGGGGTGGAGGAACCCCTGGGACCCACGGCCATGTTCTCCCTGCCATGGGGTGACAACCCCCAAGTGGGTTCCAGCCAAGTGACCGGCCGGGGGGGAATGCGGGTCCCACAGTCCTGGGTGCTTGCCCCCCACCCCTGGGGGGTGCAGGACGTGTGGGGTGTTGGGCAGCACCCTGGGGTTCAGCTGCACCCAAAGGCCTTGCAATGCTGTGACACATAGTGCAGGGCTGCACAGCACCATGCGATGCCATGCAGTCCCATGCAGCACCCGCAGCGCCCTTGGGTCCCCCTGCTCCCCCCATGTCACCGGCAGCACAGGAAGGGCCCCCCCCCGACCCTGAGCAGCCCTTTCCCCCCCCAGGAATCCAACTGCCCCGAGGAGCTGCCCCCCGGCACGGCCGAGCCCCAGCACCAGTACCGCAACTACACGGTGAGGGGGGGCTGCACGGGGGGGGGGGGGTTAAGGGGGTCTCCATCACTGGGCGGGTCACTGGGGGGGTTCTCCTGCACCAGTTGGGCTGTTTGGGGGTCCCTGCACCAGGTCGGTCATTACGGGGGGGTCTCTGCACAAGCAGGGTGCAGGGCGGATCCAGATGCACCCCCCCCATATCCAAGCCAGGGGGGTCTCATCCACTGCTGTGGGAGTCCGGGGGTGCTGTGCTGGGGCGTGTCCCCACACCCTAGACCCCCCTGTTGCACACAGGAGGGGAAGCTGCTGGAGCGGGTGTACAACACGTACCGGCTCATGCACACACACCAGACCGTGGACTTTGTGCGCAAGAAGGTGCGACCCCCCCCTCACCCAAACACCCCCCCCAGCACCCCAAGTCCAGCCCATGCACGGCGGCACCCACTCCCTGTGCACTGCAATGGGGGTCGGGGGTGTTGGGGTCCCGGCGCAGGTTGTGGGCGTCACCGTCCCCAGAAACCCCACTGCATTCCCCCCCCAGTGCGCGCAGTACGGGCCATGCTCGCAGCGCCGCATGACTGTGATGGAGGCGCTGGCGCTGCTGGATGAGCTTGTGGATGAGTCCGACCCGGACGTGGACTTCCCCAACTCCTTCCATGCCTACCAGACAGCCGAGGGCATCCGCAGGGCCCACCCTGACAAAGGTAAAGCCGGGGGTCCCGCACCCCCAACCCCCCCCCCGGGGTCACATCCATTGGGGGTGATGGCCCCGCTCACCCTCAGACTGGTTCCACCTCGTGGGGCTGCTGCATGACCTGGGCAAGGTGCTGGCGCTGTTTGGGGAGCCCCAGGTGAGTAGGGGGGACTGGGGGCAGGAGGGGATCCAGGGGGGGGCCCGGTGGTCAGAGACCCCCATGCACCCCCGCAGTGGGCCGTGGTGGGGGACACCTTCCCAGTGGGCTGCAAGGTGCAGAAGTCGGTGGTGTTCAGAGACTCCACCTTCCACGACAACCCCGACACCAAGGACCCCCGGTACAGGTGAGGTGGCTGCGGGGGGCTGCACCCCACGTTATACCCCTCATTGCACCCCACATCACCCCTGCGGTGGGAGGTGCAGGCACCAACCCTGAGCCCCTCAACCCGGCTCCATCCCCAGCACTGAGTACGGGATGTACCAGCCCCGCTGCGGCCTGGAGAACGTCCTCATGTCCTGGGGACACGACGGTAAGGGATGAGGGTGGAAGTAGGGGGGTCCCTCACTCACAAACAGGGCACCCGGACCCCCCTCTTTCCCAGGGGATTCAGGCCTGGAGCACTTTTGCTGGGGGTGCGGCTCTTGAGGTGCTCAGCCTCATCACTGCACGCCAATGCTCCCCAGAGTACATGTACCAGGTCATGAAGTTCAACAACTTCGCCCTGCCCAAGGAGGTAAGGGATGGGGCTGCAAGGAAGGGGGGGGCAGTAATGGGACGGACACATGGGCCCCCCCCCCGAGCTGACACTCCCCCTCCGTGCCCATCCCCATGCCCTCAGGCCTTTTACATGGTGCGGTTCCACTCCTTCTACCCCTGGCATGCACACGGGGACTACCTGCACCTCTGCAGCGAGGAGGACCTCCGCATGCTGCCCTGGGTGCGCGAGCTCAAGTGCGTGACTGGGGGGAATGTAGGGGGCTTTGGGAGGGGGCTCAGGTGACCCCCCCGTACCGACCACACTGACCACTCCACAGCAAGTTCGACCTGTACACGAAGCAGGAGGAGCTGCCCGAAGTGCAGCAGCTCCGCAGCTACTACCAGTCACTCATCGACAAGTACTGCCCTGGGGAGCTGTGTTGGTGAGGGGGGGCACAGCACTGGGACCTCCCCAACCCCGGGACAGTTCTGGGACCCTGGGACCACACCAGGACCCCCACTGCACCAGGACTGTCACTGCACCACAATGGGACCCCTCTTCGCACCAGGACCCCCAGTACCACACTGCATCAGGATCCCCACCACCATACCCCACCGAGACCCACAGGGCAAGGCACTGGGACCCCTGCCACAAAACACAATGCACGGGGACCCCCACCACAGCAGGACCCCTGTCACAATGCACTAGGACCTCCACCATGCTGCAGCGAGAACTCACTGTACTGCAGTGGGACCCGCAATGTAGTACACCAGAACTCCCACTGTGACCCACGGTACCACACTGGGACCCCCACTGCACCACCCTGAGACTCTCAGCACACCCCAGCCCCATGGCACAGCCCCTTTGCCATGGGGGGCACTGGGGCTATACAATAAACCTGCTTGTCACACACGCCCAGTGGCACCTGCAGTATATGGGAGACATGGAGCAACCCCTTCCCAGGCAGGACCCCCATGGGGACACACAGGGGACTCCTCCCCTAGCAGGACTCCCAGCAAGAGCCATGGGGCTGGAATGTCAAAGGCTTTATTTAGAAAACATAGGAACCTGCTGAGCTCACTGCATGGAGCAGCCCAGTGAGGGGGGGCAGCACCCAAACTGGTCTAGGGAGCACCCAAACTGGTCTGGTGGTGGCTAAGGGCTGGGAAGGATAACTGGAAAGGCTGGCGCTGCCCAAAGCTGCTCCCACCAGCACTGAGCATGACCCCACCAGTGTCTGGCATTGCCCCATCAGTGCCAATATCCACCCCACCAGTGCCAGCATCACCCTGAAGCCGCAGCACAGGGGTCAGAGGCAATGGAGCCAGTCGGTGTTGCTGGCATTAGCACAGAACCCTGGGGTACCTTCAGTCCATGGGTGGAAGACGAAATCCAGGCCGGCGGCTCTGGGTGCTACTTCTTCCTCTTGGTGCCATGGCGGCCATCCCCTCGGCTGTCCCCTGGGCCGCCAGCGCAGGCCCGGCTGTCACCCCTCTCCTGGGGCTCCCTCCTCCGCATGTGCCCGTTCTTCTCCACGCCCCCCCTGTCCACAGGGTCCCCGCGCCGGGGCCCTTTGTGGCAGGTGCGGGGTGCCCCCCCCCAGCACTGGCGGTGCAGGGCTCGCATAAGGCAGGCAGTGGCCACCACCAGGTAGAGGGACCAGAGGATGGTGGGGCCGGGCACAGGGCGGCAGAGCTGGCGCAGCAACTGGAGCACCCGTGGCAGCACCGCGGCCAGTGGGCGCCTTGCTGGGGTCTTATCCTGCTGGGGGTGAGGAGGGGGTCAGGGGGGCACTGGGTGACTGTGGGGTGACCATGGGGTGACTGTGGGGTGGGGTCCTACCTTCAGCCCGTGCTGGTTGAGCAGGTTCTCCAGCATAGGATCACCCAGGGACACAGTGGGGAAGAACTCCTGCACGCGCTGCCGCCGCCACCACGAATGGCTGTGGGGTGGGAGAGCTTAGCACCCTGCTGGCCCCCCCACAGCTGTGGGTGGCTCCTGACACCCCCAGGCAGAGCCCAGGGTGCTGAGGAGCTGCAGGGCAAGTTAATGAGCCCAGGGAGATCCCAAATCCAGCCTGTACCACCCCCTGGGCACTCACCCAACTGTACCATCTGCAAGCAGATGTGGTGTCACATCAGATCCGGGGTGCAGATGGGTGCAGAGGGGTCCAGTGCCACTCACCTGCCCTCAGCGCTGCTGGTGAACCAGTACTTGTAGAGCTGGGCACGGATGTAGACAGGGGGACGGGCGCTGAAGGGATACTGGGACTCATCGACCTGCACCAGGCGGATCACTGCAGGAGACGTGGTGTTAGCTGCGGCCGAGAGCCTGCACCCATGGGTGCAGGGGCACCCTGAGGCACTGCAGGGGCACCCCGAGGCACTGCTGGGCTGGAGCCCCTATCCCCGGAGCACAGAGCACTGCCCCAGCCCCACTCACCGTCCTCCTGGCCCTGCAGCAGGCGGTGCACGAAGTTGCTGAACCACGGGCTGCTGCTGTGGTGGCCCAGGGCCGCAAACCACATCTGCCAGTCAAGCCGGGGCTGGTGCGGAGCCACCACTGGGGGGGCCCTGCTCACGTTCCCTGGCTTGTACATGAACTCGATCTCCTGGGAGGCAAAGAGAGGGATTGCGGGGTGTCAGCGGCAGTGAGTAGGTGGCCCTGGAGCTCCCCCAGCTCTGCTGGCATAAGGCTGAGCGCATCCAGAGTCACTTCTGGGGTTACCATGTGCTTCCAGAGGGACAAAACCCCCCCCAGGGGACAGGCCAGTGCAGCAGATGCTTGGATCCAGTGGATTTGATTCCTCAGCCACCTCACACCTGCCTGTGGCACTAAACACAACTGTGAGACTTGATTCACCAAAGCTCAGTGCATTCAGTTCACAACCACCACAGCAGCGCTCCAGGCGTGAGGAGTGCCCGGAAAGTAGCCCATGAAGAACCTGGGTGGGGGTGGTTGACAGTGGCTGAATGAGACAACAGCGGGCCCAGGCGGCCAAAGAGGAACAGCACAGTGGTTTGTGCCAGCACCAGTGTGGCAGCAGAGCCAGGGCAGGGATCATGCCCCTGTGCTGGGCACTGGTGAGGCCACACCTCAAATCCTGTGTTGAGTGCTGGTCCTCTCACTACAAGAGAGACATTGAGGGGCTGGAGCAGGGCCAGAGAAGGGCAACGGAGCTGGTGCAGGGCCTGGAGCCCAAGTGTGATGGGGAAGGGCTGAGGGACCTGGGGGGTTCAGTCTGGAGAAGAGAAGGCTCAGGGGGGACCTGATGGCTCCCTACAAGTGCCTGACAGGAGGATGGAGCCAGGAGGGGCTGGGCTCTGCTCCCAAGGAACAAGGGATGGGACAAGAGGAACCGGCCTCAAGCTGCACCAGGGCAGGTTTAGATGGAGCTGAGGAACAATTCCTGCCCCAGAGGGTGCTCAGGCATTGGAACAGGCTGCCCAGGGCAGGGCTGGAGCCACCGTCCCTGCAAGTGTTCACATACCATGGAGATGAGGCCTCAGTGCCATGGGGTAGTGGTGGCCTTGGCAGTGGTGGGAATGGATGATCCTGAAGATCTTTTCCTACCCAAGGGCCCTGTGACTGGGGACCAGTGCTCACCGTCCAGCTCTGCCCATCATAGCTGCCCTCCAGCACCACCTCAGGCCGTCCCCCGACGCCCGTCATTCTGCGGAACAGCCCATAGGAGTTCACGAGCTGGAGACGCTGCACCGCGCCAAATGCCTGGTGGATGCCAGGCCACAGCTTCCCATTAGACTCGAGCTCTATGTAGGTGAAGGGCACCTGGGGAGGGGCAGAGAGAGGCTCCAGCACCACGGCGTAGGGGGCCCAGGCCATGTCCTGCTCCCCAAACCCCATCCCTGCACTCACCAGGCTGATGGCAAATACCCCCATGGCCGCAGTGGCGAAGATGACCCATTGCAGCATGGCCCAGAGCTTCCAGAAGCAGCCACGTACACAGGCACAGCTACAGAGGAGGAGAGATGCGTCAGACTCATTTGGGTTGGAAGGGTCCCTAAAGCTCAGGCCCTTCTCCTCAGGCTGCTCCACCCAGTCTCCTCCAGCCTGTAGTTGTGCTTGGGCTTAGTCCCCTGCTAATGCTCCCAGCATCCATGACAAGGCCCCCACTTCACACAGCCCCAGGGTCTAGCCTTCCCACCCAGCTCCACCAGACTCAAGTGTCCCTCCCTGCAGTAATCCCACCCCCAGAGACCCCAGAGCAGCCCCAAGTGTTCCCTCTTGTCACGCACCGGTACACGGCAGCCAGGATCTCCCAGGACAGTGAGAGGAAGGCCAGTCCCACCAGCGGCAGCGTCACCGTCCGCAGCCACGTCGTGAACTCGTGGTAGGTGAAGGCTGGAGCAAAGGAAAACCCATTAGAGAGTCAGGGAAGAGCCTCTTTCACTGCGGGGACACCAGGACCCCGCAGCCCCTGCCGCAACGCACCCACTTTGGACTCCAGCAGCCTCTTCTCCCAGTTGATCTCCAGGCTGAAGTACTGAATGCTCCAATAGAGCAGGAGGCTGTAGGTGCTCAGCTCCAGCAGCATGGACAGGAAGGACCCAAGGCTGGGGGACCAGGCTGTGGCATGACACAGTAGCTCAGTGCCACAGCAGACAGAGGCCAAACGCATCCCTGCAGCAGCAGCCAACCCATCACCCCTTGCGGTCACACTGGGACAGGGCAGACATGGGAGCCCACCCCCTAGACTGGGCACCCCAGACTCACAGCCTGTGTTCCTCCTCTTGCTGCGCCCTGTTGAGCGCCCCACATGCTCCTCATCCAGCAGGGAGGAGGCCAGGACAATGGTGAGCATGTTGAAGAAGTTGTAGTTGCCTGTGAGGATAATGAGGACCTGCAGCAGGACCTGGGGAGGAGTGAAGGGTCGGGGTGTCGCAGTGGTAGGGGGCAGAGGGCATCAGGCACCCCATCACCACGACGGCCACCCCAGCTCCCACAGGGGCCCTGTTCTGCCCATGGCCTGAGCTGGGCTCCCCATCCAGGGGAGCCCCACGGCATGTGGGGTTACAAGGAGCACGATTGGACCCGTCTCTGCCCACCCCCGCCCCCCACCTGGCTGTAGAAGGCGAAGAGCCGGAGTCGGCGAATGGGAGCGAAGAAGAGGACAGGAACAGCGACCTCGATGACGTAGGTGGCCACCACGCTGAACTTCTGGAACCACACTGGGAGCTGGTGCGCGAACCATGCAGCTGGCGTGGGGATACATTGGGTCTCGTAGTGGTAAGTGAGAGCTGGGGAGGACAGCAGGGGTTGGGGGGGAACATGAGGGTCACCTGGATGCAGCATGGAGCGGGCAGAGCCAGCACAAAGCTGTGCCAACACAGGAGAGGAGCCCACAGCGGCTGCCTATGGGCATGGGGAGCCGAGCCTGAGGCTCAGGGCAGTGCCCCTGCCTGGTGGGGAGCCCCACAGCCGCAGCCCCCCCTCACCTGTGAGCCCCCACCATGTGGGGCAGCGGCTGGTGAGCTTCACCACCCCCGAGGCGAACATGAGGCGGAACAGCAGCCAGCGCACGAGCCAGAAGGTGATGCTGTCCTGGGGGCGCCAGGCCGGGGCCCCCCACAAGAGGAGGCGCAGGGGGGCCACCAGCACAGCCAGGAACCCCGTTTCCAGCAGCAGACTGTCCCTGTGGGAACATCAGCGCTGTGGCCTCCCTTGCCACCCAGGCAGGGTGGACTCCCCAAAGGGAGGGATGAGGTGGGGGTTACTTACCACTGGAAGTAGAGGAAGACCTGTCCCACCTGCAGGAGAGAGGGAGGCTGGTGAGCAGGGAATGGGGGCAGGATTGGGCCCTAGTCCATCCCCCCAGTCCATTCCCCATGGCCCTGGGGTGGCCACAGACCCCCACGTGTACCCCAGTGGTGCTGGGAGAGAAGACTCCATGGTGTGTGCAGGAACACAGCCCAGCCCTGTTCAGCTCCAGCACAGCAGCATCACTCATAGAATCATGGAAGAGTTTGGGATGGAAGGGACCTTAAAGCTCCTCCAGTTCCAACCCCTGCCACGGGCAGGGACACCTTCCACTGGAGCAGCTTGCTCCAAGCCCCTGTGTCCAACCTGGCCTTGAACACTGCCAGGGATGGGGCAGCCACAGCTTCTCTGGGCACCCTGGGCCAGCGCCTCAGCACCCTCACAGGGAAGAGCTTCTGCCTAAGAGCTCATCTCAGTCTCCCCTCTGGCAGGTTAAAGCCATGAGGAGCAGCAGGAGGAGCAGGAGGGCAGTGGCTGGGAGCAGCTCTCACACCAGCCCAGGCTCAGGGCTGGAGCCTGCTCCAAGGAGCAGGAACAGGGACTTTTTCTCCAGCATACCCTTAAAAGGGAGCGAGAAGAAGGAATTCAATCCGCGCATGGGCTAGAGGAGGCAGAGCCGCGCACGGCACAGGAGCCACGCGGGGACAGAGCCCCCATGGGTGGGGGTCCCCCAGAGCCCCCTCCCACCCAGGAGGTGCTGCTCCCTCCCCTTGCCAGGGCACTGAGTCGCTCCGAGCCCTGGCTCCAGCCATGGCTCTCCTGGGACACACAGACACAGCTCAACAGCACTGCCTGTGCCATGCAGCAGCTCCCCATGGGGTGCAGCCGGGTGCTGGGGAGACTGTGGGGTGACAGCACTGCCGGGGAGCCCCCCAGCACAGAGGGACCCCCTTCCTATAGCCAGCCCTTCACCCTTCCAGCTTCCCAACAGCATTCCCTGCAGTGCCAGACACAGCCCAAACTCCAGCAGGAGGGAGCGGTGAGGGCTGGCAGGGATCTCCAAACAGAGGTGGGATTTCCTCCCTTCATTCCCTGGTTTCAGAGGAAAGAGGGTCCTTCAATCCCTCCTACTGCCGCCTGCACAGCGGGACCTGACTCACCAGCAGGAAGCGGCTCAGGAGGGTGGATTCATGGCTGGGGGACACAGATCTTGTGGGATACAGGGAAAGGGCCTGGAGCTTGGGATAAGGGCCCTGGCAAGGCTTGGAAAGGCAGGGAATCAGCTCTGCAGGCAATTCCAGGGGGGTTTATCCTAAGAAAGCACAAGGATGAGGCTGTACCCACCAACATGAGCCAAGGAGGTATCAGCACCTTTCCCACAGCTCCAAGGAGGAAGCTGAGAGTGCCAGGAGCTCATGGGACAGTATTAATGGAACAATGTCACCTCCCTGCCCTCCTAGATTCCATTCCAACTCCCCCGGCCTCCACAAACCCCTTTCCATTGGATCTCATACCTGGTAGAGTGAGAAATAAAGCACCCAGAGCAAGGCAAAGACCAGGCTGTCCCTCAGGGGCTCCAGCAGCAAGGCACCGAAGGAGCAGAGCACCCCAAGAAGGCAGAGCAGCTCCATTCCCAGCTCTGTATCCAAACCCAGGCTGGGCCCGAGCCACAGGAGGGTGGGAAAATCCCGGAGCTGCTCCCATAGACCCTGCCCAGTGAGGCGCAGCACTCTGCGAGCAGGCAGGATTCCATTTCTTCCATAGAGACCTGGAAAAGAGATGGTGGGAAATGGGAAAAAGGCACTTTTAGGCTGGTAAAGGTGGGGCAGCACATTGGGAGCCCACCCTGTCAGTACCTGGAGGAGTGGGGGGCTGCCAAGCAGCCCCCCACTCCTCCAGGCACTGGCAGGGGGGGTCCAGCTTGTCCCCATTCAACACTGACTTCCCAGTTTCATAGGATCATGGAATGGTTTGTGTTGGAAGGGACCTTAAAGCTCATCCAGTCCCAACTCCCTGTCACAGGCAGGGACACCTTCCACTAGAGCAGCTTGCTCCAAGCCTTGTCCAACCTGGCCTAGAACACTGCTGGAAGAACTTCTGCCTTATCTCAAACCTGAACTTCCCCGGTTTCAGTTTGAACCCATCACCCCTTGTCCCATTGCTACAGTCCCTGATGAGGGTCCCTCCCCAGCATTCCATCCCCAGCAGCCTCCCAGTATCCCATCTCCTCCCTCCATCACCTTCACCTCACCACAGCTCGGTGTCACCAGCACACCTACTCACAACACACTCAGCCGCACTCTCCATATCCTTAATATCAGACATTAAACAGCGCTGCTATCAGCACAAATCCCTCAGGGACGCCGATGGTGTCCATCAGACACGGAGCCGTTATTCCCTCTTGGAAAACCCATTTCCTCTCGGACTGGGCACGGAGCAGCCCTGAGATGAGCCCAAAAGGCGGCCAGACCAGGGTGAGCCACGCAGGAGACCGGAGCAGCCGCGGCCGCCGCAGCACTGCGCTGCGGTACCTCAGCGTAGTGTGAGCCCGGAGCCCGCCGGGACCCCCGGGACAGGACTGTGGGAAGCGAGAGGCCCCACACTCCCACGAGAAACCCCAACACGGGCCACCCGCGCCCCTCCGTACCGGGGATCTGCACATAGAGCGAGACGAAGGCGGCGAGGTACGCAGCGGCCAGACCGGCCAGGAAGAGCTCCCGCATCCGCCGCGGCGGCTCCGCCATGGACGACAGCAACAGCGGCGGCTGCGACACCAGAGGGGCCCCCCCCCAGCGCTGCGCCTGCGCGCAAGACGTCGGCACGCTCCTCCCCGCGCCGCTTCGGGCGGGAAGCACAAAATGGCGGTAGGGAGGAGAGGAGGAGACGGGCGGCGGTGAGCGGCGGAGCGGGAGAGGGGCCTGGGCTTGACGGGGAATCCTGGAGGAACGGGGTCAGAGGTTCACGGGGAGCGTGGCTAGGATCGGCACGAACCGTCTGCCCCGGGAGCTTGACCGTGACCGTGTACCGGGGGCTAGGGACCAGGAGGCTGATGGGACTCGGTTGCCGGGTCCCCCTGAGCTGTGGCTGTCCCGGGGGGGAACTGATGTTCATTGTCTCGTTCGGGGTCCTGAGGGGCTGACGAGAGCTCAGAGCTCAGCCCAGGGCCTCGCGATGCAAGTAACGGGGTGCCCAGAGACGCTTTGGCTGCCCCATCCCTGGCAGTGTTCAAGGCCAGGTTGGACACAGCGGCTTGGAGCAAGCTGCTCCAGTGGAAGGGGTCCCTGCCCGTGGCAGGGATTGGAGCTGAAGGAGCTTTAGGGTACTTTCTGACACAAACCAGGCTGGGCTTGTATGAAATGAAACACTGAGGTGCTGGAGCAAGGCCAGAGAAGGGCAACGGAGCTGGTGCAGGGCCTGGAGCCCAAGTGTGATGGGGAAGGGCTGAAGGACCTGGGGGGTTCAGTCTGGAGAAGGCTCAGGGGGGACCTGGTGGCTCCCTACAAGTGCCTGACAGGAGGATGGAGCCAGGAGGGGCTGGGCTCTGCTCCCAAGGAACAAGGGATGGGACAAGAGGAACCGGCCTCAAGCTGCACCAGGGCAGGTTTAGATGGAGCTGAGGAACAATTCCTGCCCCAGAGGGTGCTCAGGCATTGGAACAGGCTGCCCAGGGCAGGGCTGGAGGCACCGTCCCTGCAAGTGCTCACACAGCGTGGAGACGAGGCCTCAGTGCCATGGGTTAGTGGTGGCCTTGGCAGTGCTGAGAATGTTTGGACTGGTTGATCTGAAGCTCTTTCCCAACCCAGTTGATTCCATGATGTGTGTTCACTGCATGTTTCTGTTCAACTCCAGGTTTCTGTCCCAGGTTTCCATCAGCTGCTCTCTGTGACCTGCCCCGCTCCGATGCCACCTGTGGGATCACCGGCTGGTAACGGGGGGGTTTAACCCCGTTCAGAGCTCAGAAGATGCCCCCCGCCAGGGGGGAGCTGGAGTCCCGCTTCGTGCACCTCCTGCAGCCCATCCGTGACCTCACCAAGAACTGGGAGGTGGACGTGGCCGCGCAGCTCAGCGAGTACCTGGAGGAGGTGAGGTGATGGGGGGGTCCTGCCAGGGTCCATCCCAACCCCATCCCCCCCGCTCACCATTCCCATCACTCCTGTTCAGCTGGAGCACGTCTGCATTTCCTTCGACAATGGGAAAACCACCATGAACTTCATGGAGGCGGCGCTGCTCATCCAGGGATCCGCCTGTGTCTACAGCAGGAAGGTGAGGAGCTGGTGGTGATGGAGTAGCCGGGTATCAGGGGGCTACGAGAGTCTGCCAGGGGTGTGAGCACTGATAAGTGTGGGATTGAATGGAATTTCATGGCCAGTTCCACTCTGTGATGTGCAGAAGAGATCATGTCAGAGTCGGTGGTGATTTATATGGGGTTGGATTAAAGTGATTTATACAGGACAGGACTGGAACGATGTGTATAGACACCAAAAATCCGAAGGGATAAGGGAGATCCTCCTGTTGAGGATTACAGATGTCATAAAATCACGAACCCCAGACTGGTTTGGGTTGAAGGGACCTTAAAGCTCATCCAGCTCCAATCCCCCTGCCATGGGCAGGGACACCAGGTCCCAGCTTGCCCAAACCTGGCCTCAGAAGGGCAGAAACAGGGAAAAGAAGAACAAGATGCACCAGAATCTGACCCCCAAGCACTGGGGATCAGAGGAGGGTGGAGGTTCCTCTCATATCAGCTCTTCTGGGAGCTTCTTCCTCCCTCTCCTGAGCCTGGTTGTTTTCCTCCCCAGGTGGAGTATCTCTACTCACTGGTGTACCAGACGCTTGACTACATCTCCAACAAGAAGTAAGTAGAGCCGCAGTGCCTGCTCCTCCTACCCTGCTGCCGCTCAGCAATTGTTGCGTTACAAACCCAAACGTGCCTCTTGCAGCGTTGCTCTTGAGCCCGTGCAAAGCATTTTGGGGCCTGCAGGAAATGTCCCCAGTGGGATGGACTCCAGAGCCTGGGGCCATGATTGTCCCCATGTGCTCTTCCAGTGCCACCATCCTGTGGTTTTCCTGCCTGCTCTCAGTGCAGGCCAAGGGGAATGGCTTTAACCTGCCAGAGGGGAGACTGAGGTGAGCTCTTAGGCAGAAGCTCTTCCCTGTGAGGGTGCTGAGGCGCTGGCAGAGGGTGCCCAGAGAAGCTGTGGCTGCCCCATCCCTGGCAGTGTTCAAGGCCAGGTTGGACACAGGGGCTTGGAGCAAGCTGCTCCAGTGGAAGGTGTCCCTGCCTGTGGCAGGGGTTGGAGCTGGAGGAACTTCAAGGTCTCTTCCAACCCAAATTATTCCAGGATTCCCTGATGCTGATCCTGTTTTCTGCTCCCTGATCCAGGCAAGAGAAGCTGCCCAGCTCCCTGGGTCCGGATGGGAGAGACACCGACGCCACCTTTGGGGAGGATGACATTGATGAGAAGGTGAGAGCTGCAGCTCCAGTCCCTCTGGTGCTGGGTCCATCCCACCCCTGTGCCTCTGTGTCCTCATGGCCTCACAGACATAGCCAGGTGACCACATGTAGGGCTCTCTCTGCAGTTCCTCTCCCTGGATGACATCAAGGACACCAGCCAGGCCAGTGTGGACATGAAGGATCACCAGTCCAATGTAGGAGCTGTTCCCCTCCTTTGCTCTCCCTCCCCGTGCTGGGGTTTCCCGGGATGAATCCCGAGGTGCCCCCATCCCACCCGTTTGCCTCTGCAGCCCGTGAACATCGTTCCCTCAACCCCCATGTCCTTAGTCCCACCAGAAGATGATGAGAAGAGAGACAACCCCCTGCTCAGGTGAGACCCCCCTCAGCCATTCCTGTGGCTTCACCTGGGTGCCCCCACGGTGGGGCTGGGCTTTCCCCATGCCTCAACCGGGGAACTGCTGCCCTCCCAGTTAAACTGGGAGGGATGATCCCGGCGGCTGGGAGCTGCCTGTGGTGCAGGCAGGGTACAGGGAGGAAGGGATGAGCCAGGGCTGGCCTGGGAGCTCCCAGCAGGACTGAGCTGGGACTGACTGTTGGGAAGGCGGGGGCAGTCCCCCCCGCAGCAGTGGGGCCATCCCCTCCCCCAGGCTGCTCTGGGGTCCCTGATGGGGCTCTGCCCACAGCTGCAAGGGGGAGGTCCTGGCGAGCCGCAAGGATTTCCGGATGAACGTGTGCACCCCGCACAAATCCGGAGCGTTCCTGCTGGAGCTGGCGGGGCTGTCCCCAGCCCATCCCCGGAGCCCCGGCCCTGCCCCAGGTACGGTGCACGTACAAGGCATGGAGCGGGATGCTCCTGCCCGCAGGGAGGCTGCCCGGGGCAACCCTGCGCTGGTGGCTCTGGTGCCAGGGCCACTGCCGGTGACCTGTGGCCATTGTCACCCGCAGCAGCTCCAGCCGGTGTCCCCGGCAGCAGCAGCAACTGCAGCAGCAGTGGTGCGGAGGCTCCCGTCCGGGCACTGAGCTTCTCTGAGGAGGGTGGTAAGATCCCGGGGCCCTGTGTCCTGCTGCTGTGTGTGTCCTGCTCACTGTCCACATGTGTCGTGGTTTAGCCCAGCTGGTAACTCAGAACCATGCAGCCGCTTGCTCACTCTCCCCAACTTCTTCCACCTCCATGCTCCTGGAGGGGTGGGGAGGAGAATGGAGAGAATGTAACTCCCACGGGTTGAGATAAGAACAGTCCAGTAACTAAGGTATAACAGAAATCACTGCTGCTACCACCAGTAATAATAATGATGAGGGAAATAACAAGGAGAGAAAATACAACTGCTCAGCACCTGCTGACCGATACCCAGCCCGACCCGAGCAGTGATCTGGGCCTCCTGGGTGATTCCCCCCAGTTTCCATCCCAAGCATGACGTGCTGTGGTACAGAATAGCCCTCTGGCTAGTTTGGGTCAGGTGTCCTGTCCCTGCTTCCTCCCAGCTTCCTGTGCCCCTCCTCGCTGCAGAGCATGAGACGGAAATGTCAGGGTAGGTGCTACTGAGCAGCAGCTAAACCCATGGCTGTGTTTTCAGTGCTGTTCTCAGGCTAAAGCCCAAACACAGCCCTGCACCAGCTACTGGGAAAAAGTGACTGCTCCTGCTGAACCCGGCACAGGCTGTCCCTGTGGTTTTGCCGGTGTCTGCCTGTCTTGCCCATACATCCATGTGTCACATCCATGTATCACGTCTTGTGTGTCTTGCCCACTTGTCCGTGTGTTCTGCTGGCGTATCCATCCATGCCACAGCTGCTGTGTCTCTGTGAGGCCCCTGGCGTGCTCCTTGGGAAACAGGGAATCCCGGGGGCTTTACCTGGCTCTTTCCCGTGCAGGACTGGAGGATGATGATGCCGGTGGAGATGATCCCATGCAGGAGGATGCGGCAGTGCTGGCTCCAGGTGGTGCCAAACACATGGAATCACAGCAGGTAGGTGAGGGCTGGGACAGCGCCACACTCCTCACCGGAGCCCTGGCTCATCCGGCTCATCCTGCCCCTGCCAGAGCATCCCAAGATACGCACTGCGGGAGCGAGCCCCTGCCCAGCACCCCCAGACCCATGTCAAGGTAGGGGGAACCTGGAGCATCCCGGGGCTGTGGGACACCGGGAAGTCCTGGGATGTCCCAGCCCTGCCCAGGGTGCCCCAGGGAGCTGTGGCTGCATCAGCACCCGCTCCCTGCAGGAGCTGCTGGATCCGTGGCAAAGTCTCGACCCCTTCGCGGACTCCGAGGACAAACCCCTCAGGAAAGGTATGTGATGGGAGCTGGGGATGGGGCTGCTGCCCCGGCTCTGTCTGTGCAGCACCAGTTCATCCTGGTTCCATTCCCCATCCTCTTGTCCTTTGGCATCCCTGGAGCCACAGTGGGTTTATCCTGGCTCCTTTTCCCACCCGCTTGTCCCTCAGCATTCCCAGGCCCTCGGTGGGTCTCTCCTGGCCCCATGGTGCCCAGAGGGGCTGTGCCAAGGGCCGAGGCTAGAGCCACCCTCTGGCATTCCCGGCTGCGCCTGGGGCCGGTCTGACCCTTCCCGCTCCCAGGGAGACCGTTCCTGGTGCCGCCGGGACTGGAGGACATGGTGGGAGGGAAGCGCAAGAGGAAATCCCCCCGGAAGCTCCAGAACTTCATGAAGTGGTTCGCCATGGCCTGTGAGTGCTGCAGCATGTCCCATGGGATCCGGCTGGGATCCAGGGGGAAGGGTCAGCTGAGCCCCACGGGGGGACCTCAACAGGACACCTCAGAGGTGGCTCTGGAGGTGACAGCCCTGCATGGGGTGTGTGGTGGTGGCAGAGGGGTCGGTGCTGCTGTCCTGGGGGGTTTTTCCTCTGGGATCCCAGTTCTCCTGGTGGGAATGGGCACCTTTGGCTGTTGGGAGCTTCAACCCTCTGGTTCCTCCAGATGACAACATCTCGGACGGCAGGAGAGCCAAGAGGAACGGCCCGACCTTCGCTGGTGAGTGGTGGGGTTGCGGGAGACGCTCTGTGTCCTGCCTGTGGCTCTTGGCCCCCCCAGCCCCTGCGCTGTCCCCTTGGGGGGACAGAGCCAGGGCAGAGGGGACCCTGCACCCCAAAACCGTGAGTGGAGCCTGGGATGGCACCAACGGCCACCCTGTGCCTTGATGGAGGGGAGCTGGAGGGGCTGGACCCCCCCTGTGGTGCAGGGCCCCCCCTCAGGGTGCAGAGGTGCTGCCTTGCGCCCATCCCGCTGCAGACCTGGAGGTGCTCTACTGGAAGCAGATGAAGGAGCGGGTGGCAGCGCAGAGGAAGCTGCAGCCCAGAGTGAGTGGGGCTGGAGGGGGGGCGCTGGGCTGGGGGGCCCCCCCCTTGTACCCCCGGGGTGAGGGCTCAGACCTGCTCCCTGCAGGAGCCACTGCAGCCCGAGGAGGAGCTGGAGCTGCTGGAGGAGGAGCGAGGGGCTGAGGACGATGAAGGAGAAGGTGCTGCACCCCCCAGACCCCCCAGTCCCTACCCCCCTATGGGGGGCCCCATCCTGCTGTGACAGGGCCTGGGGGGGTCACTGAGCACATTCCCTCCCCATAGGTGACTTTGTGGATCACGAGGACATTGAGGCTCTGGAGGAGCTTGAGGAAGGAGCCCCCAGTGAGTGCACGGCCCTGGGGAGGGTTGCACCCCCTGTCCCTCTGTCTGTCCATCGTTGGCCATGTCCCTGTCCCTCTGTCTGTGTGTCTATGCTCAGCCCTGTCCCTCTGCATGTCCCCACGTGCCCTCACTGCCGCTTCCCCCCCGCAGATCCCCGTCCCTCCAACTCTCTGTGCTACGAGGAGCTGGTGCGCAGGAACGTGGTAGGTGCCATGTGGGGGGGCCCCGGTGAAGGAGGCTGTGGGGTGTCCCCTCCCTGTCCGCTGTCCCCGTGCACCCCAACCTTCCCTGTGCCCCCCAGGAGCTGTTTATGGTGGAGTCACAACGCTATGTGCAGGAGACGGAGCTGTCGCAGCGTGTGCGGTGCTGGGAGGAGCGGATGGTGCCACTGCTGCAGGAGCAGGCAGGGATATGGGAGGGGCTGGGACCCCTCTTTCCTACCTCTCCTTTTCTATCCCCCCTTTCCTAACCCCCTTCTCATCCCCTTGTTGCTTTCCCTCCCCCGCGTTTCCTTCCCCCTTCCCACTCTTCCCTCTTTTCTTCCTCCCCTTGTCACCTCGCCCTTTTCTCCTCCTTCCCCTTCCTTATTTCCCCCTCCATTTTCTCTCCATTCTCCCCTTTTTTTCCCTTTCCCCTTTTCCCTCTCCCCGAATCGCTGACCACCCCCCCGCTGCCCCCGCAGGAGTCCCGCCAGGCTCTGGATGTCCGTGGCTATGGGCAGGCGCTAGTGCGGGGCTGCGGCGCCCTCGGGCACTGGTGCTCGTTTGCACGGCTCGTAGCGGGGCGGCCCCCGGCCGAGGTGAGCCGGTACCTGATGGCGGCGCTGCAGCTGGTGAGTGCGGGGGGACTGTGCCATGTGGGGCTGTGAGTGCCCCCCACCCTGCAGCTCCTCAGTGCCAGAGAGGCACGAAGGGGACTGGGGGGGCTGCGGGTGTTCCGGGGCTCTCTGTGCCCCCCGACCCCAGCGTTCCCCTGTCCCCTGCAGGCCAATGACTACGTGGTGGAGCTGGCACAGGAGCCAGGCCTGGAGCAGGGGATGGACACGCTGCGGCTCCGGCTGCTCACACACGAGCAGGCGCACGAGCGCTTCCAGGCCTTCTGCCTGCCCTCGGCATGCCCGTGAAGGGGGGTGACACCCCCCGGGCACCCCAACCCCCTCATCTACCACCAACTCCTCCTCCAAGCCCCTTGTGTACCCCCTGAAATCCCCCAATGCCCATTTTGTACCCCCAACGCTCCTTTGCACCCCCTCTTCATACCCCAGCCCTCCCCCTTCTGTACTGTCTTCATAGCCCCAAACAGTCCCTTTTGAACCCCCAGCCCTCATGTGTCCTCAACCCCTTCTTACTCATGCCCAGTGCCCCTTTTCTACTCCCAAACCCATCCTGTGTATCCCCAACTTCCCCCTTATTTACTTCCACTCCCCCCATGACCTCAGTCCCCTCTGTGTGCTCCCAAACCCCCCTTTGTCCCCTCACTCCCCCTCCCCACGGCAATAAACCCTGTTTTGATATAATGAACAGCTCTGCTTCTCTGCGGGAACAGACCCCAACCCCTGGGGATGCACCTGGAGGGTTCTTGGGGGAGTATCAGGAGGTGTTGGGGTTCCCACTGCCAAAGGGGGCAGCTGGGGTCCCCCTCACCCCAGGATCTACTGCTTTTAGAGGTATCACACTCCCATCTCCTGGTTCCCACCACCATGGGAGGCATTGGAGGGTGCCGGGGTCCCCCCACCTTGGCCTTTGCCACTGCAGGCGGTGTCAGGGTCCATGTTTCCCCAGTACCTGCTGCTGTGGCGGGTGCTGGGGTCACCATGAAGGATGTTGGGGTCCCCCTTACCCTGGTTCCCACCACCCCAGAAGACATCGGGGATGTTGGTGTTGCCCATCCCTATACCTGCCATTGCAGGAGGTGCCAGGCTCCGTGTCTTCCTCACTCCTCACTGCCACAGGAGTGTTGGGGCTGTTCTGGTCTCCATCCCATGGTCCCTGCCATGCTTGGGGGGAGCTGTCAGAGTTCTCCCACCCCGGTACCGACCATCACAGGAGCCATCAGAGGCTGTCAGGGTCCATGTTCCCCCCATAACTGCACCCTCGGCGGCTGTCAGGGTCCCCCGTGCCCCACTCCCCGCTGCCACAGGGGGTGTCAGACCCCCCCAGCACTCACACGTGTGCTGCGGGTGCTTTATTGCAGGGGCTGGTAGGTGCGCATGTGCCTGCGCACGCTGCGCTCCAGCTCCTCGGCGCTCTTGCTGCTGCCGTAGCAGTCGACGAAGAGCCCGTCGGGGCCCAGCAGGTAGATGAGGACGCTGTGGTCCACGATGTAGTCCCCGTCGGCGTCGCGGGGCCCGGCGCTGGCGTACACGCGGAAGGCGGCGGCGGCGGCGCGCACCTCCTCGGCGGTGCCGGTCAGCCCCAGCAGGCGCGGGTGGAAGTCGCGCAGGTACCGCTGCAGCGCGGCCTCGTCGTCGCGCTCGGGGTCCACGGTGACGAAGAGCGGCTGCAGCGGCGGCAGCGCCGGGTCCCGCTCCAGCGCGGCCACGGCCCGGCTGAGGCGCTGCAGCGCGGCGGGGCACACGTCGGGGCAGTGCGTGAACCCGAAGTACAGCAGCACCCACTGCCCCCGGAAGTCGCTCTTGGCGCGGGGCGCCCCCGTCTGGTCCCGCAGCGCGAAGTCGCCCTGGGCCAGCGCCAGCTCCCGCAGCGCCTCCCGGCGCCGCCGCTGCCGCTCCCGCTCCCGGCGCTGCCGCAGCCACAGCCACGCGCCCGCCGCCGCCCCCGCGCCCGCCCCCGCCACCAGCGCGCGCTGCCACAGCGGGAGCGGCCGCGGCTCCGGGCGGGGCGAGCGGCGGGAGGGGAGGCCCGCGGGGGGGCGGCGCAGGCGGGAGAGCAGCGAGCGCAGCATGGCGGGGCTGGGGGGGAGAGGGACCCACGGGTGACCTCTGACCCTGACCCGCAAGTGCCGCTGGACACCCCCGTCGCTGACCCACAGGTGACCTTTGACCCCATCCTGACCTCCCTTCACCCCCCACCTCACCCCTCTCCCTTTACCCCCCGTGTCCTCTGACCCCTTCTCCCGCCCCAGGCCCCGCCCCCTCTGACCCCGCTGACCTTTGCCCTCTGTCCCCGCCGAGCCGCGTTCCGTCCGGTCCGGTCGGTGCGGGACGCACCCGGAACCGGAAGTCGCGGGGCGGGTGCAGCCGTCAAGGGGCTCATCGCGGGCGGCAGCGCCCCCTGGCGGCGGGCGGACTGGCGCGCACCCGCGCTCCGCGCCCCCTGGCGGCGCCTCCGCCCACGGGGCGGCAACGGGAGGGATGGGGGCCCCGGGGTCACCGGGGGTCATCGGGGTCATGGGGCACAGGGCAGTTATGGAGGTCATGGAGGGTCAGCGAGGTCATGGGGTCATTGGGGTCACGGGTATGATGGGGTCATGGATGACATGGGGTCATTGGGGGTCATAGAGGATGGGGTTCATTGGGGTCATGGGGGCTATGGGGCTGTGGGACCATGGGGTGTGGGGCTGTGGGGTTATAGAGCCATGGGGCTGTGGAGCTATGGGGTTATGGGGCTGTAGGGCTATGAGGTTATGGGGCTATGGGGTTACGGTGCTGTGGGACTACGATGTTATGGGGCTATGAGGTTATGGAGCCATAATGCTGAGCCAGTGCTCAGCCCCACTTCCCATGGCCTCTCCAGGGCCTCCTCCAGCAGCGCAGGGCACGGGCTGGGAATGGGAATGGGAACAGAGCTCCCGCAGCGTGCGGGTGGCTCTGCCCAGCACAGGGCGCAGGGGGCGGCGCAGGGAACACAGATGGAGCCCGGGGGTGACTGTGAACACAGCCTGTTCCCAGCTGGAGCCCCCCTTCCCGCCTGGAGCCCATTCCCAGCTCCAGCCATGCCGTGGGCTCTAGTCGGGCACATCCACGATGAGCGGCGCCAGGTACTCGGAGTGGCGGATGCCAAAGGTCACTCCCTGGGGCTGGCTCTGGGGGGGGGGACACGTTGAGGAGGAGGCTCTGGCCCGTGTCCCCCCGTGGCTCCCCCGGGGGTTCCTGCTGACCTTTTGGGGGCTGTACGTGCCAGGGCCCGGTTTGGTGGCTTCGGCTCCCCCCAGCTCCAGCATTCCTGGTGGGACACCCCCAGACCCCCATCTCCCCACAGGAAATATCCTGCTGCTGGCTGGGCGTGAGGCCTCCTCCTCCGACAAGCTGATGCTCATCGACTTTGAGTACAGCAGCTACAACTATCAGTACGTTGGGGCCCCCATGTCCTTCCCGGTGTTCCCAGTCTGCTGGGGCTGGGACTCAGCTCATCTGGACCCTTCCACAGGGGCTTCGACATCGGGAACCACTTCTGTGAGTGGACCTATGACTACACACACCATTCCTGGCCCTTCTTCAAGGCTATCCCGGAGAACTACCCCAGCCGGGAGCAGCAGGTAGAGCTGGGGGGGCATCAGCTGCATCCCAGAGCAATGGAATGAGCCAATGGGATGGGGTTCAATGCGGCAAACTGCACTTGGGTCACACCAACCCCCTGCAACGCTCCAGGCTTGGGAAGAGCAGCTGGAAACTGCTCGTGGGAAAGGAGCTGGGGGTGCCGATTGATGGAGCTGAACAGGAGCAGCTTGTGCCCAGGCAGCCAGGAAGCCCCCAGCATCCTGGCCTGGATCAGCACCAGTGCGGCAGCAGGGCCAGGGCAGGGACTGTGCCCTGCACTGGGCGCTGGTGAGGCTGCAGCTCGAATCCTGTGTTCAGCTCTGGGCCCCTCACTACAAGAGAGACATTGAGGGGCTGGAATGGGGCCAGAGAAGGGCAGCGGAGCTGGTGCAGGGCCTGGAGCACAGTGTGATGGGGAAGGGCTGAGGGACCTGGGGGGTTCAGTCTGGAGAAGAGAAGGCTCAGGGGGGACCTGATCGCTCCCTACAAGTGCCTGAGAGGAGGATGGAGCCAGGAGGGGCTGGGCTCTGCTCCCAAGGAACAAGGGATGGGACAAGAGGAACCGGCCTCAAGCTGCACCAGGGCAGGTTTAGATGGAGCTGAGGAACAATTCCTGCCCCAGAGGGTGCTCAGGCATTGGAACAGGCTGCCCAGGGCAGGGCTGCAGTCACCGTCCCTGCAAGTGTTCACACACTGTGGAGACGAGGCCTCAGTGCCATGGGGTAGTGGTGGCCTTGGCAGTGCTGGGAATGTTTGGACTGGTTGATCTGAAGCTCTTTCCCAACCCAGTTGATTCCATGATGTGTGTTCACTGCGTGTTTCTGTTCAACTCCAGGTTTCTGTCCCAGGTTTCCATCAGCTGCTCTCTGTGACCTGCCCCGCTCCGATGCCACCTGTGGGATCACCGGCTGGTAACGGGGGGGTTTAACCCCGTTCAGAGCTCAGAAGATGCCCCCCGCCAGGGGGGAGCTGGAGTCCCGCTTCGTGCACCTCCTGCAGCCCATCCGTGACCTCACCAAGAACTGGGAGGTGGACGTGGCCGCGCAGCTCAGCGAGTACCTGGAGGAGGTGAGGTGATGGGGGGGTCCTGCCAGGGTCCATCCCAACCCCATCCCCCCCGCTCACCATTCCCATCACTCCTGTTCAGCTGGAGCACGTCTGCATTTCCTTCGACAATGGGAAAACCACCATGAACTTCATGGAGGCGGCGCTGCTCATCCAGGGATCCGCCTGTGTCTACAGCAGGAAGGTGAGGAGCTGGTGGTGATGGAGTAGCCGGGTATCAGGGGGCTACGAGAGTCTGCCAGGGGTGTGAGCACTGATAAGTGTGGGATTGAATGGAATTTCATGGCCAGTTCCACTCTGTGATGTGCAGAAGAGATCATGTCAGAGTCGGTGGTGATTTATATGGGGTTGGATTAAAGTGATTTATACAGGACAGGACTGGAACGATGTGTATAGACACCAAAAATCCGAAGGGATAAGGGAGATCCTCCTGTTGAGGATTACAGATGTCATAAAATCACGAACCCCAGACTGGTTTGGGTTGAAGGGACCTTAAAGCTCATCCAGCTCCAATCCCCCTGCCATGGGCAGGGACACCAGGTCCCAGCTTGCCCAAACCTGGCCTCAGAAGGGCAGAAACAGGGAAAAGAAGAACAAGATGCACCAGAATCTGACCCCCAAGCACTGGGGATCAGAGGAGGGTGGAGGTTCCTCTCATATCAGCTCTTCTGGGAGCTTCTTCCTCCCTCTCCTGAGCCTGGTTGTTTTCCTCCCCAGGTGGAGTATCTCTACTCACTGGTGTACCAGACGCTTGACTACATCTCCAACAAGAAGTAAGTAGAGCCGCAGTGCCTGCTCCTCCTACCCTGCTGCCGCTCAGCAATTGTTGCGTTACAAACCCAAACGTGCCTCTTGCAGCGTTGCTCTTGAGCCCGTGCAAAGCATTTTGGGGCCTGCAGGAAATGTCCCCAGTGGGATGGACTCCAGAGCCTGGGGCCATGATTGTCCCCATGTGCTCTTCCAGTGCCACCATCCTGTGGTTTTCCTGCCTGCTCTCAGTGCAGGCCAAGGGGAATGGCTTTAACCTGCCAGAGGGGAGACTGAGGTGAGCTCTTAGGCAGAAGCTCTTCCCTGTGAGGGTGCTGAGGCGCTGGCACAGGGTGCCCAGAGAAGCTGTGGCTGCCCCATTGTTGTGGTTTAAGCCCAGCCATGCAGTCTCTCTCTCACTTCGTCCCCCCACTCCTGGAGGGACGGGGAGGAGAATCGAAAGAATGTAACTCCCACGGGTTGAGATAAGAACAGTTTAATAACTAAGGTATAACACAAATCACTACTGCTGCCACCAATAATAATGATAAGGGAAATAAGAAGGGAAGAGAATTCAACCGCTCGCCACCCGCCGACCGATACCCAGCCTGACCCTGGCAGTGATCTAGCCCTTCCGGGTAACTGCCCCCAGTTTATATACTGGGCATGACGTGCTGTGGTATGGAATACCTCTTTGGTTAGTTTGGGTCAGGTGTCCTGTCTCTGCTTCCTCCTGGCTTCCCCTCCTCCCTGGCAGAGCATGAGACTCACAAAGTCCTTGGTCAGACTAAACATTACTGAGCACCAACTAAAAACATCGGTGTTATCAGCGCTGTTTTCAGGCTGAAAGTCAAAAACACGGCACTGCACCAGCTACTAAGGAGGAGAAAAATGACTGCTACTGCTGAACCCAGGATTCCCATCCCTGGCAGTGTTCAAGGCCAGGCTGGACGGGGCTTGGAGCAACCTGCTCTAATGGAAGGTGTCCCTGCCCATAGCAATGGTTTGAACTGGAGGAACTTTAAGGTCCCTTCCAAACCAAACGATTCCAGGATTCCCTGATACTGATCCTGTTTTCTGCTCCCTGATCCAGGCAGGAGAAGCTGCCCAACTCCCTGGATCTGGATGGGAGAGACGCTGACGCCACCTTTGGGGCGGAGGACATTGATGAGAATGTGAGAGCTGCAGCTCCAGTGCCTCTGGTGCTGCTTTTGTCCCGGGGCTCTCTGTGCCTCCCTGGACAGCATTCCCTGTCCCCTGCAGGCCAATGACTACGTGGTGGAGCTGGCGCAGGAGCCAGGCCTGGAGCAGGGGATGGACACGCTGCGGCTCCGGCTGCTCACACACGAGCAGGCGCACGAGCGCTTCCAGGCCTTCTGCCTGCCCTCAGCATGCCCGTGAAGGGGGGCAACACCCCCCGGGCACCCCTGAAGCACAAAATCAGACTCTACAACTCAGGGAGATTATAAAGCAGGTATGTTTATTACGGCGCTGGATGCAGGGGGGATCGCTCCTCCTAACTCGCACACCGAGGGGTTAAGCAAGCAGATATTTATTACACACAAACATGCATATTCATTAGGTTCCTGAGAGTTGGGCGGGGATATTACAATTAGTTTAGGTACTCATTATCTTAAGTCTTCTCCCTTTTGGCGCTTGTGCGCTGCACTCCGTGGTCGTGGGCTTACTTCAAGATGAAGTAAGCAGTCTTCCTCACGGTGCACTTTTCACCTTTGTCACAGTTGGATGCCCCAGTAATCACAAAACCAGCTGAAACCAGCCGTATCTGCAAGTTTCTGATAGCTGGCAGGTTTAGAACGGTGGGGCCTTCATACAAAATTTATTGCAAGCAGAACAGGATGAGCAGACAAGGAGTATCCCAAGCCAGCAGATGTTCGGGAGTCACTGTCTCCAAACTAACTGATAATTAGGATGGTCACTCATTAGAAGGGTGGAAAGAAATAATTCACTCTTGTTAGTAAGACTACTAAATTCTGTTATCACACCACAGACTTACAACACAAACATTGTTCTCTATCTTAGACCTAAGTTAAAAGTATCTTAACCCTGTGTTTTCCAGGCACTTGCTTTCCTTATATCAAGTCCCCCCCTTTCTTTTACCTTTGCAAATTCTTTTGCTATATAACTCCATTTTACTCAAGAGTTCTGGCAAAGTATTCACCACTTTCAACTTGTTGTCTAACCTTATGTCCTTTCCAATCTTCATAATCACCTTTTACAACACCAAAAAGAACACTGTATCATGCCACAAGTAATCAGTGTTAAAACAATTAGTATTAAGATTTCTGCAACCAGTTGCCTCAACTAGGAGAGATTGGGTAACCATGAAGTTAACTTTTCCATATTTCTTCAAAATCCCAAGAGGTATCATGCTTGGTCATTTCATGAAATATTTCAGTTTGTTTCCAAATTTCCTCCAGATCTGTTTCAGTTCTGCCACTTTGATCTATATAAGAACCACTGATTGTAGAACAAACCCGTCCTTGTGAAGCCAATAATAGTAAGATTGGTACCACAGCACCTAAGGTGCATGCCCCCTTCCAGTTGGGGTAGAGTCTTATGAGCATTTTCTCCACATAACCAATACCATCCTTTCCCTTCAGGCACGGGCCACCACTGAACTACCATACCATCTACATTAATAGTGTGACTGCAGTTTGAATAGTGACCTACACCTGTGGCATTTCTTTGTACACAGGTCTAATATTCTTAAACCCAGTCTCCAGATCTGAAAGGGTGAATCGGATAATCCAAACCTGTCACTCTTGTCCCTGATATTCTATTTAACACCAACAAACATCAATAACCTCCTTTTCTCAGTAATTCAGAAAAATCTATTTGCCACTGCTGTCCCGGATAACTTCATCTCCCAACTGTCCCAATTTGATTCCTATTTTCAGTTTTAGGATTATTCTTAAGACAGAGCTGACATTGTTTTGTCGCTAACTGAACTATGGTGTATAGATTTCTTCCTATAATTTGTATACAAAGAGTTGCTACCCAATGAGTTTTATGATGTTCCTGCTGAACTAGCTTCCAGAGTTGATTAGAGGGAATTACAATTCGCCCATCAGGTATCTGAACCCAACCCTCTTTGGTTTTCTGTCTTTTCAGATCTTCAATCAACTTTTTATCCTCTTTTGAATACCTAGGCTCAGATTTCTCAATTGTTAGTTTGCCATCAAGGATTAAGGACATGATTTTAGATTGTTTGGATGCTCGTTTGGCTTCGAAATCGGCCAAATTATTTCCAGTGTTCTGATTAGGGTCACCTTGTTGATGCCCTCTACAATACATAATAGTTACTTCCTCAGGTAGCTGAACAGCAGTTTCGGTAGCATGTTTAATCTGTTTCCCTTGTATGTTCAAAAGTCCTCGCTCTTTCCAGATAGCACCATGTGCATGGACCACACCAAATGCGTATTTAGAATCAGTCCAAGTATTTATCCTTTTGTCTTTAGCCAGTTCCAGGGCTCTTGATAATGCTATTATTTCTGCCTTCTAGACAGAGGTGTTTGCGGGTAAAGGTTTAGCTTCTATTACCTGTGAAGTGGTGGTAATGGCATATCCTGCCTTTTGTTCACCATTTTTCATGAAGCTAAACCATCAGTAAACCAAGAATCAAATCTGGTTGGCTTGAATATACAGTCTCTATAGTGGTCAAACAGTCGTGTGTTGGTGGTTCTGTCAGTTCCTGCAAAAGGATGCTGGATTCACAGCATTAGTGACCGCAATTTCTGTATCATCGTGTTCCACAAGGGTGGCCTGGTATTTTAAACAAACGTGAAGGAGATAACCAGTGGGCTCCTTTCTGTCCCCACACGGGACACCAGTACAGTGATCTTTCATCCCAAGGTGAATTTGCGAGCCTCTTCAGTATTCATGACAACCGCCACCACAGCCCTCAGGCGTCCGGGCCATCCTTTGCTCGCTTCATCCAGCTGTTTTGAAAAATATGCCACTGCCCTTCTGTAGGGTCCTAGTTTCTGAGCAAGGACCCCCAAGGCTATTCCTTGTTTTTCATAAGAATATAACCAAAAGGATTTAGTCACATCTGGAAGTCCCAGAGCTGCAGCTCTCATTATTTCTAAAAGCCGCCTCTGCTGAATCAGTCCATTCCAAAGAGGGAGGATTTCCTTTTAACAGTTCGTATAGTGGTCTTACCAGAACACCATAACCATGGATCTAAAGTCTTCACCATCCAGTCATTCCCAGGAACGTCCGGAGCTCCTTGATGGTCGACGGACGTGGAGTTTGGCAAATGGCTTCTTTTCTAGCAATTCCAAGTTCTCTCTGTCCTCCTGTTACTTCATATCCTAAGTAGGAGTCTCAGGTTTGAATTAGTTGGCCCTTTTGTTTGGATACCTGATAACCATTCAGTACCAGGAAATCCAATAATCCCATCATCCACTGGATACATTCTTCCTTTGTTTCTGTGGCAATTAATAGGTCATCCACATACTGTAACAGAGTCCCCGTCTGAGTGGGTGGCTTCCATGATTCTAGTTCTTGTGCTAACTGATTTCCAAAAGTTGTTGGACTGTTTTTAAACCCTTGGGGTAATACCGTCCAAGTTAATTGAGTTTTCTCACTTAACTGAACTGAACTTAAAATGTAGTTGAGAGGATATGGGTATTATGGCACCTTTCCCCTCCAGCTACTTCCATCACTGTATTTGCTTTATTGCGTCTTCACTTGGGTTGTATTATACTTGATCTTCATACTTCAGCTGTATTCTGTACTGTGAATTTGTGACAGTAACATCATCACATGGCTGCACCCCAACATCTGTGGAATGATCGCTACCTCACTCTTTCCCATCCAAACCTCATTATCTGTTTCATGCCAATAAAACTATTCTGGTCTGAGTAAACAGAGGTAAGGAATGAAGAGCCACGTACCTGGGGATGGCACAATGGTGTCCTTTTTACAATCTCCCCTGAAAGACTCCAACACAATTTGAAAAGTGTGGGAAAATTGAAGTTTTGGAGTATATCTGTAACACGCTCTTACTTTGTATCTTCAAAGTAAGAGAACAATGTTAGGGCCCACCGAAAGTCGAGCAGGCAGTTCAGGTTTAACAATCAGAGTTAGGTTTAACAATCACACTTGGGTTTATAACCAGATGGACTAAATTATGGGAATTCAGAAAATTCTACATTCTGCATAAGGTCAGGATGTTCAAAATAATTGTGTGATATGAGTGAAAGAGATTTGTATCCTAAGTCAAATACACGTGTTTAAATATTACTCCTATATGCTTTAAACATGCCTACATATGCTGTCTGTGCTTGCGAGCACTATGCATCGTATTATTCACAGTGTTATTTGTCACTGAAGACCCCATGCATTTTTTTAAAGCAAAGCAATCAGTCTGTCTACAATCAGAGTGAAGTTACCTGGCGTGAAATGTAGGAGTTGTTTAATAAAATACAGTTATCTTACACAAAAGCATATGACAGTGAATGAAGAATAACAAATGCAGTTGAAAATGTAGGAGGAATTTGCAATGTAATTATCAAAACTTAAATTTGATCTGCCTTGGCAAAGGGAACAGGGAACTGTGAGGGTGGGAAATGTGAATACCAATAGTAATACATTATTCCATGGAACTATTTTGGTGTATTTATTTCTGGGAGGTTCTGAGACAAGAGTCCCTGTTTGCAGATACTATAATTAAGACATCACAGCACAGTTTACCTTATGAAACATCTAACAATATTACCATGAAGGAACACCATTACTGTCAGGTCTCTGATACACGTTTTCCACTAACAATGCTGATATTCATGTGCCTAACAGGTCAGGCATTTTAAGTGCCTACTCATTTCTGATTTCAGCACATTTTAAAATTCTTGGGAGTATTTAATCATAGTGATTGACTTAATGGTCCTTGCCAAGTCACTTTCATCCTTGACTAGTACCCAAATGATCAATAATTGTGACCATGCCAAAAGAGGGTAAAAAGAGAGACAAAAAAAAAAGAGGGAAAAAAAAAAGAGGGTAAGAAAGAATGAGACAGAAGGGGGGGACAGACAAAGGGAGGAAGGAAAACAGAGCAAGAGCACAAGAATGAAAGAGAAAAAGAAGGGAAGAGAAAGAGGGGAAAAAGTAATGAGAGAAGAAAGGCAAGAAGATGGGAGGGGGGAAGGGAAGAAGGGAGCAGTAAGAAGGAGGACATTAGGTGAATATGAAACATAGGACATCTACAGCTTGAACGCAGAATCATTCAAAAGGTTATGGGATGCTAGTATTTAACAACAAAACAAGCACAATAAAAATGGAACACTACAGCATTTGAGGAGTTGATCTGTTTGAGGTTGGGGGTGTCCTATAAAGAAATCCAAATCAATCCAATCTGATATGCCTAAAATTTGCCTTAGTAGCTGAAGTGCTATTTTTAAAATGCATCTAAATTGCTTGAAAACATAGAGGTCTTTGAAAAATAGCAAGCATTTGTCCACAAGCGTTTGTTGGGCATCCCATTTTTAACTGTAACCATTTCTTCGTTCACATTGAACATCTAACTGATGAGCCAAAATTTCATTTTCATAAGTAATACAGGTAACTCACAGAGTAAATCTTACTGGATGTCAAAGAGACATGACTTCTAACAGCATTGGAATAAGACTCCTAAGTAAGTTAGGCATTGAAGTACTGACCAATGCAATGCATGAATTAGAAATTATAATAACAAAAAGTCTAGGTCTTCAATATCTGCTTCTTATCCTTTATAACTGTAAGTACTTACCCCAAGGATATTCTGAGTTCCAGAGCTGGGAAGTGTTCTTGGGCGAATCAGGGCAGAACTTTATTCCAAGCACATAAAAAGCAGTGAATACTAGAAGCGAGGCCATTTGTGCTATTCTGAAAGCACAAGTCCCCCTTCAATTTTCAATCACTCTTGAAAAATGGATTCAGATACACTCATGCATGCATAAATGTAAACACATGCATATAGTAAAGAGAGATATATTGGAATTCTTTTAATGGATATGACAGGCAGGTTCTGAACAGAATACTGTTAGATGTTTTCACCCATCCCACATAACCTAAGACAGGAACCACTTAAATTTTGTCAAAAAGGTTGATCCTAATGTGGCAAGGCCCTTAACACCAGCACAAGGCTGCTATCACTTGTGAAATCACATTTCTGAGCCACTGCAGAGGAAGCCAACAGGCCCACCAAGTTTCAATTACACCAGCCACACTCCAAGACTTGTGTGTCTGCAAGAGAGAGCTGTAGGCAATTCACGAAGCCATGAAATATATACCTTTGCTTCTTCCCAGTAAACAAACCTGTATGGATCCAATGGGACTGGTTACTGTCAGGCCTTGCAGCTAAAGATACTCTGTTCTCGTGCCAGCTACACACAGTCTTACAGCTCCAGAGACGAGTTCAGTCAGCCATATGTGGGGCCACACTCAGCTAAATGCTGTGAGCCTCACTAAAACAGAGCATGGATGTAAGTAAAAGTGGAAGACACACTGCTCACCGCTACACCCACAAGGGAGAAGACTCTTCGTTATGCAGACCTCCTCCTCTGCATTGTTCTCTTGGCGTAAACATGAATCTTTACCTTTCTAGATTCTTTAGGTACTACTTTCAATGATACTGTGGTACTACTGCATGTATATATTATTCATATATACATCTGTTCATACAAATTCACATATGCACCTACACATATATAGAAAACCTCTCCTCACATCCACACCCACTGAAACCAGTTCCTAACCAGGACATACCTTTCCCTCCATACACACACAAAAAACACCCGCACTGTTCAACATGGGGAAAGGCAGACCTGTGTACAGTCATACAGACCTACGCTTTGCAATTGCCTGCCAGAACTTCCTGGCTCACACACTTGAGTTCATGCACAATTCACTTCAGATTATACCCATGCACTCACACAACATGCAGACTTGTGCACCATATGCACATGTGTGTGAAAACATACACATGCAAAACTGTGTCAACAAACACACGCTAATGCAACACAAAAGCATGACATAAGCATGTGCAGAGGCACACACTAAAGTGTAAGAACACATGCACACAGATGCACATACGAAATACATGCAGCCATGCATGAGCAGATCCATGCACTCTCACACGTGGATGCAGGCACACACATGCGCACTCTCATGCCCAGAATAACAAGCAGAGGCACACATATGAACACGTGCACGCGCTCACACGCACCACAGGTGCACGTGCACCCACGTTCAGCACAGCACAAGCAGCACATAAACACAGAGACACGCACTCAGACACACGTGCAAGTACAAACACAGGCGCCAACACACACGCACCCGAACTCATGCACACAAACACCGCACCACACGTGCGCTAACACGGGCAGGCGCTCACAGGCGCACTCGCACCGCAGGGCCAGTTACACGCCTGCACGTACCTGTACACACGCACACCCCTCCTCGAACGCCGTGGAACGAACACCTCCGCACCAGAGGCGTGGCTCGCCCGCACCTTCCGCACGCTGCCCGCGGCGCAGTGAACCGAGCGCACCTTGCGCGGCAGCTGCGCCGGGCGAGGACGGAGCCCGGCAGCACGAGCCCCCCGCGGCCGGTCGGTACCGTGCTCCGCGCGCCCCTCCTCCTTCCCCGTTCCCGCGGAGCTCCCCGCGCAACGCCCTGCTCCCATCCCCGCGGAGCTCCGCGGCCGCTAGGTGGCGACAGCGCTCTTCGTGGAGGAGCCGCTGCCGCGCCACCGCCTCCCGCCCAGCCCGGCCCGGCCCGGCCCGGCGCTGCCCCGCCCGCCAGGAGCCACCGCCCCTCCCTCGCCTCCGTCCCGTGTCCGCTGTGCGGGGCCGCCGCTCCCCGCGGCGATGAGCCCCTCCGCTGCGAGCTCTGCTGTGGCCGCAGCCGCCCCGAGACAGGCCTGTCATTAATGTCTCCGCGCAGAGCAATCAGCCTGCAAACCCCTCGGAGACGCGCTTGCTGCCGCGCGGGGAGTGTGCCCGAGAGCGCGTTTGTGTGTGTGTGTGTGCGGGTGGTGACGCCAGCAGCCCCACGCACCCCACGGGAATCGTTAATAATGAGGCGGTGATTGTTTTCGCGCGTGGCGGGGGGCGCGGACGCGTCCCGACGCATCTCTCGCCCAGGGCTGTGCTGGCGGCTGTGGAGCCCTCGCCACCGCGCTCTCTTCCCGAGCCGTTTTCCCAGGCAGAATTGATCCTCTTGAGGGAAGCAGGGGGCGGGGGCAGGATCTCGAATGCAAATACTGTTTGGAGTTTATTGGGGAGAGTGCCTGAGCTTTAAGATGCTCTTCCGTGGTTCCCGGAGGATGCTGTAACGAGCCCAGACTGTGGTGGGTTTCGGCTGCGCAGGGAGTTGGGGTAGCGGGGGGGGCGGAGGGGAAGGAAAAGACGATCGAAAGTGGCTGAGACTTTGTGCCCCCGTTGGAGAGATGGTTGAGTCCTCGTCAAGGTTGCTGTGGTATCTCAGAAACACCATTCACTCCGAGCTGTGACCGCGTGCCATCAACAGCAACAACTCCGCTGCGCCTGGCCGAGGAATAAGAACAAGCAGCTCTCGAAAATAATATGAAAGGGACCTGCAGAGGGGAAATCCGTACAAAGGAATCGAAATTAGCAGACTTTTGGGAAAGGGAACGTACTAAACGCGGCCGTCTGGACTTCATCCTGGTGAAGAAAATGGAGATTAAAAGTGGGTTTACATTTTGGAACCTCGTCTTTTTATTGCTGGTTTGTGTGAAAGGTAGGGTAGCATTTGAGGGGTATATTTTTAGGGTTCCGTTTGCTTTCGGTCGAGGCGTCGCAACCTCTCTCGTTGTTATACCAAGGTGTGTTTCAAAATATATTTATCTCTTAACTTACATTTTTATCCTGAGTACTTTGCAATGGAAAGATATAAATGATGGCTAAAGCGGGGAGAAAAGGAGGAGTTGATTCAGAGCTCTCTTCGGAGATAGGAAATAGATTTGCTTGCCAGGCTTGGCGTTCAATGCAGTGACTGAGCTGGGGCTCAATAAATATTCATGCAGTATGCTCAAACGGAGACGTGAGTTGGCTCATATAGCCTCTAACTAGTGTATATTCCAGCAAATCCCACCGGATGACTTTTTTAAGGGGATAATGATGGTAGTGTCTATGTGTGTTGCGGGAGAGGGGGTTTACCTACACTTCGGAGTTTCGGTCGAGCCACGGGCTCTTTGCGGGAACGCCTGTATCGATGCACCTACTAGTTTAACCCGTTGTGTGGGGAAGTTACGCAGGACCCCAGTGTGCGCGCAGCGATCTCGCAGCTCGAAATGCGCTTCTGGCTCAGCTGCTGGCTCGCATGCGGGGCTCACCGCCTGCCGACAAGGTGCGTTAGTAATTCAGCCTTGAAGGCATGGTCTGCCGCTGGGTGCAAAGATCAGCACCTTTTCTCTTCTCTGCTCCGGTCCCTTTCCCTGATGTATGTGGTAGGAGGTGCGTATTGGGGCGGGTTTTGTCTGTCCTTTTTTTTTTTTTTTCTGGGCAAGGGTTATTTTGCTTTTTTTCTGCTTCTGTGTTCATGAAAGGAGAGCAAAAAGAAACCTCTAGTTAGCGGCGTAAATATCTCCACTAAGTCTGTGCTTGCAGACAGTTGAGGGAAATGCTACACACAGAGAGAAGAAGAAATATGTGGCTTGAATAATGTGCACCTCCAAAATTACACAGGCATCGTTAAAGGGTGAAGTGCTGATCCCATCACGCGTGTCTTCAGTAAAAGGATCTATTCTGCAACTCCCCACAGTAGGCTGCCTACCCGAAATAATCTCCCCTTGTTTGTGGCCAGTGATTAATACCTGATTAATCACCCTTTTATCACCTTCCTCATCCCCCATCCCTCCTCCTCGCCTCGTACCCTCCCAGAACATTTAGTAGACATTATCGATCCTCTCCGAATTTGTAGACGTGGTTAACGCCTATAGAGGTTGCCTGCACAGTGGGAAGGAGGTGGTCGGGGGTGGGGGGCATTCAAAAGCATGCCTTCCCAAGCTGCCTCTGCCTTGGATGAAACAGTTTATTGTAGAGCTTTGCAGCTGCTTATCCCCCCATTTGCATCTTGTGGAAAAGATAATTCGTGTTTCCTGGAGAAGGTGTCGAGAGCTTTTACCTCATCCCACGTTATCCTAACACGAGGGATTCAAGGGGAGGGGGCTTGCCTGCGACATTAATGCGCATTTGGATTACAGGCAGCTTCTTTCTGTTTGCATCTATTGACGGTTGCTGCTCCATGGGTATTGCCCCATTCTGGGGGAGATCTGCGGTCAAAGACCAACTCTGGGTTTGTCCCTGGGTTAGCCCGCTGTCATTAACTCGCTCTCTGCGCCGGGTGCGACTATTGGAAGCCATGGGCTGGCTGTGCGGCGTCCGCAGGCGCGGAGCGGGGGTGCCGGGGCTGCTGCCGCGGCAGCTGCTTGGTGAGCACGGGTCGCGGGGCGGCAGCATCCCACAAAACTCGGCTCGGGCGGTTCTCCCCGCGCCGCGATGGCCGCGGAGCTTCGCAAGTTTCTAGAGCACCTGTAGCGAAGCCGCTTCGCTTGCCGTTGGGCATGGGGGAAGGAAAAAACACTGGATGCTCCCACAGCACGGGATGTACGTGGATGCCCAAGTACAGTCCCAGAGAGATGCTGTGAAGCGGCTTCCTCTCTATGGTGGGCCTGAACCTCTCAGGTGCTGACCCTGGCAGTTTCCATACACTTTCTTTGGACTGGGGGGTTCGTCTCAGCACCTGCAGATCCAGTAGGTCAGATTTTACATCCTGGATGTAGGCTTCTTTAGGCAGCCAAGCACCACAGAACTGGCTTAGATTCGCTGCAGCACTGTATCTATTCTGGGCATTCACATGCTCTCCCCACTCTCATGAATGAATACATTTTACCTTGATTTACATTCCCATTGTGTTAGTACATGCTTCTGCTCCCAGAAACCATGTCAAAGGTGAACAATGAATGAATACCTGCTCATTTAAAACATTCCAGATGTTGGGAGCAAGTTGACTCCCCAGATACTGCATTTGCTGTACCGTTGCCTGGCAAGGCCTTGTCACCAAACCCCACCTCCAGTCCATGCCCTTCACTTCCACAAAGCTCCAGCCCATACCCTTCCTAATTTAATTACCCCTACTGAATAGTCTAGCACCACATCATAACACCAAAACTGTTGCTGAGGTTTCTGTCATCCAGACTACTTCCACAACCTTGCTTGGTATCTGCCTCTCAGACCCTTCTTTTGTTATTGTCCCATCGCCATTTCTCCAGTCTCAGTCCCCAGCTATCCTACTGTTACAGGTGTCAAACTATCCCAGGGTGCTTACAGAGCCATGTTGATTTGATTAATTATGTGCTCCTTGTATACATCCATATAGACAAAAAAAATCTTCACATTGGTCCATAAATTTGTGCTTCTCTGGCACCTTCCAACAACACTTGGGAGGGGCTAGAAAAGGGAAAAGAAGAAAGAAAGTAAAAATGGAAGGAAGAAAATTGGCAGAACTGCTGGGGAAGGAATGGCAGGAAGACCTGAGGTAAAGAGGAACTGTACCTTCTTAAAGGAAAATCTTCAGTGGCTTACAGAGTATCTGTTATATCATGGATCAATCTCCAACAAAAATCTTCCTCAGATAGACATGGAGTAACAAAGCAAATAAATTGCATCATTGCAAAGGGAGGGAATGCATACAAACAAACAAAAACAATAAACAACTCCCACACAGGCTATCCAGTCCTTAGAAAATGCAAAGCAGGGTGATGCCTGGTCAGGTGCAGGTGACAATGGCTCCTGTGCTCCTTCCTTTGGATGTGCAAGACACGTAGGAAACTTCCTTCCTCTCCTCCATCACTACTACCACGAGAAAAATGAGGAGCACCTTTAGGCATGGGAGATACAAACCAAACTTGGAGGAGCAGGGAGTGGAAACCTCCACCATCCAACTCCTTACAGAAAGGGGAGGAGAGGGAGAAAAAAAGAACCTGCATTTATCACTGATACCTGCACCCCTTCGGTTTGGCAACAACCTCCATCACCAAAAAAAAAAACAAACCCACAAACAAACGAAAACCAAGGACCCAAACCTATAAATGTTTGTGATCTGTTTGTGGGAGCAAACCAGAGGGGAAAAAGGCAAAATGACCACAGACCTCAAGACTTCTCCATCTCCTTGGTTTATTGTCGCTCCAAGACAGAGATCAGAGAGCACCAAGGTCTGCTTTTTTTTCTGCTTGGATAAAATGAGGCTTTGCTTCTGCTGTTGTTCCTCTGTTCTCCTGTTGCAGTTGTGACAAGCAGAACAAGGGCAGCTTTCAAAATGAAAGGGAGATGAAGCGGTGAGATTTTAAATGGCTCATTGACAGAAGCAGTGATGAGAAAATGGAAAGGATTTCCATTTCCAGTGATGGGTACCTGGCATGTGGGAATATGTAGCAGGGACACAGCATGCCCTGCTGCTCTCAGCCACCTCCGCAGTCACAGAATCATAGAATGGAATCATAGAATCAACTAGGTTGGAAAAGACCTTTAAGATCATCAAGTCCATTAGTCTATCTTCTCCCTCATCCCACCTCAACCCCGTTCCCCTCAGGCTCTGACAGCTCCTCCCCACTGCTTCTTTCCCGGCCCCTTGGCTTATGGGGTTCCTGGCGATGGCTGTTCTCGGCAGGCACCGGAGGGCACACCGAGCTGCTCGCTCGCTCCACGGAACGGAAACTGTTGGGTTCGGGTTTCCCCAGTGCCAGATGGTCGCTGCCGCTGCTGCATCTTTGTGCGTGTGTGTGTGCGTCTGTGTGTCTGTGCGTTTGTACGCACACACGGCACCGGAGACACTGACTAGAGAAAGGACAACGCCGTCCTTGGGTTTCAACTCGTCGTCACGCACAGGCTCAGCTCTTCCACGGTGCCTCTTTCCCGCAAGCTCCCGCAGATCCCGCAGGGCTTTGCTCAGCGAGCTGCTCAGAGCTCGTCTTTTGGAGCCGCACGGTTCCGCAGGGATGCAGACAAAGCTACCCTGTCTCACCCCCGCTTTTTCGGGGCTAAGCCAAGGCTCCGCTGAGTCCCTACACGTAGCGCACAGCTCCTCTTACTCCTCTTCGGCAGGTTAGAAATGAAGGAACACACAACCCCTCGAAGCAGCATCGCGGAGACTACCGCACTCCGCCCTACCCGATGGCATCAGGGACCCTCAAAGGGCACAGAGGAACGTCGCCTGCAGACTGCGGAAGGCAGCGGTCGCAACGCGGGGCCAGCACGGAGCGGCGGCGGACCCTGCCGGCGGTCTCCACCGCGCCCGACACCGGCACCGGCCTCCGCAGCCGCCTCAGGCGGCCGCACCTCCAGGACGTCCTTTTTAATACAGTCTCCCATCGTTTGGCTTTGCTTACTTTGGCGTGGTGACTCCTGCAAATGTTTTGATTGCAAGTCTGAGGCAGCACGAAGGACAGAAATCGCCCCCTGCGCACGGTGAGCCCCTTCCTAGAGAGAGCAGGCTGGCGGCTCTGGCAACCCACAGGCTGAAGAGGGGACACGTTCTATCTGCAACTCTGTTATCAACATCTTGACTTGGAAGCACCATCCCAGAAGACCTAAAGAATTCCGTGGATGTGCTTTCAAATCTCTTCTTTTCCAAAACTCCCATGCAGTAAACACCAGAAACTTGTAGTCTACCTGGCATTTTGCTTGCTTGTGGGAATTTTTTTGGGTTTGTTTTTTGAGGAAATCTCATTCTGATTTCACTTCAGTCGTGCAGAACTTGTCATCTAATCTTAGTTCGATAAAATATGCTTGACATCAAGATCCATATACGTCGCTTTCAATACTGCCTATAAACACATCTCTCTGCTTTGCTTTAAATGGAACCTCAGGGTACAAAGCAATACAACACAAAAATAATTGTGCCATTTTACAGCTGTGAGTGCCATGCAACTTTAAAAGTACAGCTCAACAAATTGGAATGATAAAAACATCTTTATTACATACTACTTTAAGATATATATATTTAAATTCACGTTCTTATGATGAAAGAGCTAATGAAGAGCTGAAAGGGAAACAGAGGTTCTTTTCAGAGAATTAAAATGCTCAGCACGGCCCAGGGCCAGCAATAATATAAAAATGTACGTCTAGGGACTTAGTAAATTCACCTAAAGAGGCTGGCATCTGCATGAATGGAAACACAATTGCTTTTAATATCAAGCCGTCTGCCTGTTGTGTTTCATAACGACAACGGAAATTCAAAGAAAACACCAGAGTTGTTTTGTAATTGCAGGGGAAGCACAGGCGAGTGCTGCCTCCATTTTATTCAGGGCAGAACTGCTGGGGTTTGCATCGCACAGGAGGCTTCTCCATTCTGACAAAAAATTAACTGATTTACGGTAAAAACACTAAAACACACAGAGCCTAAGATGGACCTTTGAAGTGATTGCCACTATGAGGTATTTATTGCACATACTGCCCGTGGTTGGAAGCTTAGAGTTTCTAATGCCTTTTGCCCAAGCACCTTTTTCTCAATCAGTATGTTACTAGAGGTAAAACCTAAAGCTCATGGCCCTGGAATAGAGGGATTAGCTAGAAAGCAACAGTCGGAAGAGGAAGAGTAACTCCGTGTTTACTGCAGCAGGCTTTTCTCCGCCAGACCTGGACTACCACTTTCATTTTTGACAGAGGATTTCCACATCACCTTTGGCAAGGCACCTAATTATACCCATTCATAACATGGGTAACAAATAATCCCTTTTCCTTTTGCCTCCTCCAGCCATACGTTCTCACAGAGAGTGCGTGTTGGAGCATGCCAAGCACAGCAAATCCTATTGTCCACCTCTAACCCCCAAAGTCATGTTTTCAGTTGGCATCTCACAGGTGTGTGCATTCAGAGCCAGTCAGGACAACTGCTGAATTATGTGCTAGATAAACTTCTTCCCATGTTTTTCTTGGTTTTTATTGCACTTTTTTTTCCTTTCTTCTTTTTTTACTATTTTGGTGGAATGAAGAAAGAAAAATAATAAACACCAACAAAAGGACGACAAAATCAAAGAGAAAACCATTCTTGTGAACATTTCAGTCATGTTCTCCAGTCAGTAGCCTCACCTCCAGACTCGACCCCTTAGCCAGCTAATCGCAATCCTCCTTGTGTCTCTTATGGCTTATATGACCGTATCCCAGCCCAGCACCGTGGAGTGCTGAGGGATCCTGGACTCGTCTCAATGCCCTGTTGGTACCCAGCACACTCCCTTCAAGTGGGATGTTTTCCCTCATTCACTTGCCCCAGTATATGAGCATCTTACATATACAGTTGATTCTGCTATAAAAGATAACTAAGAAACTTTGACAAAAAGAATCAGAAACTCACAAAATGTCCAAGTTTGATGCAAAATGATGTTCTGTCCCTCACTGTCTCAGAGTAGACTTTTCTTAGACATAACCAAACTCCAGACTCTATGATCTTTCCTTCTCACAGCCCACTCAAGTCCAACAGATACAATTATGTGCAAATTGTCTGTGATTTTTAAGACGAGTGAATTTCTGCCTATGCAATCGTCCTCTGAAGCACAACTGAGCTGTGTTTGCATCCAGCATCCCCCAGAGCTCTCCTGAGTCAGTGGAACAACCCATCCCTGTGTCCTCACATATCCTGCCCTGTTTACCAATAATTCGCAACCACTTACACGGAAGATCCCAGTTTCCCTTAGCTCACTTGGGACAAAACTGGTCAAGAAACACTGATCAAATGTAGACACGATAAAAGAAGTGCCTCTGCCTCTTTTAACACAATCCTCTGTACTGTTTAAATTGAAATAACTGAGATTTTTCCATCTTTTTTTCTTTCTCCAAGAGAAAGCAGCAAGAGAATCATTGTTTTGGCCTCAAGGCATTCATCAAGCCCTCTCATTTCTTTCTTGAGTTCAGCAGAGTAGCCACTTTATCTCATGTGTGATTGGATAGATCTTTTTTCCCCCTGGATAGATATTTTTTTGCCAGGAAGATACTTCATTTTAGTGTATATGGAAGGTATATTGCACATAGAAACCAGGGGAATAGAGCAGCAAAGCACTAAATCTATCTGATAAAGAACATTTATTCAAAGACAACCACAAGGCTCAGTCTAATTGACAATTTCTGCTAGGGGCCCATGATTAAAACACAAAGGCTGCTGCAGGTAAGAACAGGAAAGAACTAGCACAGCCATTGGCAAGAGCTTGCACAATGGCTGTCATGACCAGCAGTTATCACTAATTTGCTTTTTGCACCTAGTATTAATCAAGATGTGAGGAAAAAAGGCTTCAACTGAACAGCAGGGTGGAGCCCAGGGGAAGAAGAGGTTAGGGAGAGTGCGAACAGGGTTTCTGTTACAAGTATCTCCTGGAGTGTATGCTGGATATCCCGAATATGCATGTGTAAATTGTTGGGGTTTACAACATATTATAGGCACATCAACCCATATATTGTCTCTGTTACCGTTTTGTATAACCTCATCAGTTCAACGAGATCCTTCATGAAGACTTCCTTCCCTTTGTGTCATCTCTGTACAAAGGAGAAACACTATGCAGAAGAGTTAGGAGTCTGTTTCTGAAGAGTTCTCCATCAACTAACCCCCACAGATGATAACCATACTATGGCATTTGGTATGACTCTCTGAGGAAGCATCTTGTGAACCCAACAACTGAGACAGCAAATATATATTATGGGTCTTTTTTCCCAGCTGGCAAACCAGTGGCAAGGAGGTGTGGTATGCCCAACACATGGATACAAACTTCAAACGCTTCATGCCTGAGCTAATCTCATGCGCTAGTGGAAAAAAACCCTTGTGTGCAGCATGTTGTTTCTCATGTGCATCTGAGTGGTGTACCTTGGTACAAATGCTGGTGTGTCCCCCCCATTTAATAATGCATCTACCTGGACATAAAACTCGTTATAGATAAATAGCTGCAGCATACATGCTAAAGATACACCCAGTCCTTTAGTCCTTTATGAACTGGATCTAGCTCATTTAGATCTTAACATACCCCAACCTACTTGAAAATGGGTAACAGTATATATATAGTTACATACTATAAAAAATTAAGCAGCAAAGAACTGATCCTTGACAAACTGCTGAAGTATTTGCCAGTGTTCTGGCAGATTTTGAAAGTCACCTTGAACTCAGTAGGGCCACTGTCTGCTTGGGTGCTTCCCTAAAAATCACTGTAAATCACACACACGAACAAACAAAAAGCCATGTAAATTAAACTGTTCTTGTATTTGTGTCCTCATTTGACAGAAATAAATTGCAGTCAGGCATTTGTCCAGCAGTTACATGAGTACAAATCTCTAAGGCAGAGACTTGTTTAAAGTAAAAAAACAACCTTATTTATAACTTTATAAATATATTTATTTATAACAATATTTTTATATAACTAAATATATAATATATATAACTAAATATATATTTATTTATAAATATATATTATATATAACATATACATAATATTATAACTAATACTGCACGAAGGCCACACTTGTGGTTACACAGAAGCTTCACCTGACCTAATTTTAAAGGTCTTTGTTGTTACACATATTTATGTATTTTAAAATGTAATCTAGTCTTAGTAGGTTCAGAGTTGATGTTGATTTGGGAGTTACTCTTTCAGCCAGTACTGGAATTTAACTACAGATTATCCAACTTCTTTCAGCTCTCAAGTATCCAAAGCTACAAGAATCTGTGACTGTCCTTTTTATTAGGACAGTTTGAGAGCTCCTTCTGTATGACTGGAGACCAAACGGTTCTGCTCAGGGCCTAAACTGTCTTTACACGATTGATCTCTTTCCTCTGCTTGGGTTAATACAGCTGCTATATATCCAAGGGTGAGATGTAAGGTTCTGACACCTGGAATCTGCTCAGATTTATGGTTTAACATCAATTAATAGTTGGAAAAGAAGATGGACTAAGGATGGTGGGGGAATGGGGACAGGTGAAGAGAGACTTCCCCTCTAAATTCTGAACCATCAGTGATGAAGACTGCTGGAGAAGAATCACCTACACTAGAAGTAGTTTCAAAGCCCTGAGAAAGTCAGGTGGAAAATGGTTTATTAGCTTTATGTAGGAAGATATTTGAATAACAACTATGCCTGTCATCCTTTATTCCAGCTTCAAAATACAAACCAGGGCTTTACACCTATTTTCCATGTCTTTCCAATGCAAAGTTATGCCATGTGAAATAGTTTGCAATTTCCTTCACTTTTAATAACAGCTTACTTTTTAGGAAGTACAGACACCCTATTTATGCATTTTTTTTTCCTTAAAATGGGTTAGCTGCAAAATGCTTTCACAAATAATTTGTATCAAAAGACTCTTAATCAAAGCAGGGAAAGTTTCTCTCTGTACTAACAGTTGCAACTATCTTCATTCATGCACATTTTTGAGAGGAAACCAATTATGTCACTGACTTACTCCGCTCTCCGAGGACCCTCTTCCCACAGCTAACAACTCTGGACAGATTATTTGAGGAAAAAAAGAGGGGGTTAGTTTGTACCCACGAGTACCAAAGGAAGCTAGAAGGTGATTAGAGCAAGGCTTGAGAGTTCAAAGAAAAACATGTTATTCAATACCATATACAATCATTTATATTCAAAGACCTAATTAGCAATGTGTGTAATGAATCCTACCTACGCTTCACAGAATACCATTTAATTCAGAATGTTTCAAGCTTATTTGTACTTTTTGGAAGTCGATTGGCATTGAAACCACCACCAGAGTCTCCTCTGGAAAATACATGTGATTACATTGCTGCTTACAGTCCTGCTATAAATACCATTTATGGAATTATCTTTGAGCCTGTATATCATGGGCATGCATATGTATGCATGACATGTTTAAATCTAGCAGCCAGCATTTGTTTTCTGCTTTGAGAAGTGCTACATGCCACCACCTAAGGAGTGTCCTTATGTATGTAGGCTTGAATATCAGTTAATGTTTCAGCAGACCATTCCTGGTGGTGCAAGGAGTTATTTAGGAACCAAGGACATTCAGTTCATGGAATCACAGAATCACAGGTTGGAAGGGACCTCAAAGATCATCTGGAAGTCACACCTCTTTAAACTGGGGGTCTATTTCTGGTTTGATATGCCAATATAGAACCCAATCATGAACACTGTTTAAAGTCAAGAAGAGTTAAAGGCGGGTAGTACCTTGAAGGAGATGCCTTAACAAGAACTGGCTTAGAAACTTTCCAACCAATGCCTTCATTTTAGACTGCGGAGATAGGAAAAAACCTCAGTGCTCAGGCTAATCTCAGGATGCAGGCAAAAGGCTAGGCTTTCTTAGGGGCTCAAATTCCAAAAAATGAGAGCCCAAATGATTTTTGAAGCCATCACTTTTCCTGTCTCAGCAGTGCCAGTGAGCAAGAGGATCATCTGAAAACTTGGCTACAGGCCTCTTAACTTTTGTTTCTTTCAAACAAATAGCCCAGCCTAACAATCTCCAGGACAAAAACAGCTAAACAAAAACGATCCCCACCCAGCACTCAGTGACTATGAAGCTTTTGGTTTGGCATAGAGTCTTCTTTGACAAATAAACCCATATTTTCTTCATACATAAACTGGGGACATGCAGCTAAGACTGATTACTACTGGTATGAAGCCTTAAAACTCACAGGTCTTTAAAACAGCAAGCCATAAGCATGAGAATACAGAACTAGACTTAAACAACTTAGAACCTTTCCGTGAAACACACTGACAAAAACCTTCACAAGCTGATGTCTTCTGTGCATGGTGGGCAGGAGTTTTACTTCGTTTCTATAGCACACAATTAAAAGGAACATGAAAATTTGACCCAGAAACAGGACTGATGCTTCCATTTGGAATCAAGAAACCTTTGTAGGACAGGTAGTCCAGGCGAAAGGGAAATATCCCAGCCGAAGAAGAAATTAACATTTGGTCAGAAGCTCACGTGGAATTTAGAAGAGTAATTTCTGTTACCTTGTGAAGTCAGAAATCTGTCAAAAATTATGGACTGACAACCACAAAAGAAATGTGGGTCTCAAAGCAAGTCCCAACACTGTGCAATAATCGTGGAGGTAAGGAAAACCCCACTATACTTACATCTATCTATCTATATAAATACTAGCGTATCTGTGCATTTTTACCTTCTGACTGAACAAGAGGGGTTTGACCTCAAAAGTCTTTGCATACACGAGAACATCTGTGCCTTTTCCCTGTGTGTTTATAGACTAGAAATCCCCATTCACATTTTCAGCTTGCCCAGAGCCAAGGAAACTTGTTAATTATGAAAACTAGCTGCACTGGATTCATTATCTTTACTTCTAATGGCTTCTCAACACCAGGATGATGCACAACATCACACTGACCTGTGATACAAACATCAGACTAATACTGATGGACCTTAGGTTATTACTCCTGTTCCTCCCTTGCCATTGACAACACCGCACAGTAAATTTAAAGTTCATGATTTATATTGTTGCGCTGTCAAGCAAAATAAAGTCAGGAATTAAAGAGAAAAGGGTGTGGGGGGGGGGGAGAAGGGGAAGGAGAAAACCCCCAAATTTTTCCCAACTTGACCAACCATGGTTGTGTAAAGCTTTGATTCTGTTTGAAGGCAGGAGTTGGACTTTATCTACAGCAGGGAAAGAGGGAATGTTCAAAATCAGTTATTTGCAAAGAAAGAACATTTGCCCAGGGAAGTTGTGAATGCTCCATCCCTGGTGGTGTTCAAGGGCAGCCTGGGCAAAGCCTTGGGTGGCATGGTTTAGTGGGAGGTGTCCCTGCCCATGGGAGGGGGGTTGGAACTGAATGATCTTAAGGTCCTTTCCAACCCTGACTATTCTATGATTCTAACATAAAGCTGCAAAGCAGCAGGAGTTTATTGGGGTAATTAAGTAAGGACTCATTCCTGCAAAAAAGGTCCAACTCAAGGTTTTGTGTTTATGTAACCAGACCCCTCAAATCTGACATTTACAGATCAAATTGACTACTGCTGGTTTTAAAACAAAGTGAACATCTTGGTGTCTCCCCACCCTCCATCAGAAGGCTGATGTGTAAGTATGGTCACAAACAAAGGTTACCTTAATCCCTCCCATCTTTCCTGAACTTCTTGCTCAGCTTCTGAGGTGTTTGGCATGAAGGTGGTAATCTCAAAAATACTAAGTTGTCTTAAGCCTCCTAAAAACAGGCAGCAGAGTGTCTCTCAGGTACACCACTTTAGACAAGAACACTTTTAATCACCACCACAACCACTGAAAGGAAAACCAAACCCAAACAGCCATTAACAACAAAAAAGCCCCCAAACAAACCAACCCACACCAAAACCCACCCCAAACCCAAATGTAATAAAGAGAAAAAAAAGGGGGGAGGGGGGAGGACCAACACAAAACCCCTCCCTACAACACTGAAACCACCACAAATATCAAAAGACCCCAAACATGACACCCCCCCCCCAAGTCTGAACCAAGCTGCAAAAGGATTCAACCAAGGCACACACACAAACCCCAGACAAACAGAACACATTTCAAGGATTTCAACTCTTTGCGAATAAATATTTTATCCTTAATATGGAAAAAAAAAATGCAAAAGAAAAAGAACTTTCAAACCCAAAGGAATAAAGCTTTTCTGAACAAACAAAAAACACCCAAAATGAAACAAACCCCCCAAGAAAGGAAAAACCCGTTGGTTGAACACAGGTCCTTCCATAAAAAACTAGAATTAAATGCAAATCAAAACTGGACCAAATTATGTCAAGGCTTGCCATGCATGCCGTTCTCCATCTATATATTTTCAGGCGCACTATCCAACTTCAGAAAGTTTGAATTATAACATACAAAAGATCTTACAATCTTAGAATCTTCAAGCCCCTGTCTTTTCTGGCCAGTCTAATCTAACCCTTTATCTCACGGATGTGTCTGAATTTATCTTTGATCACCATTGCATTAAGCTCCCCGGAATTAAATGAGAATCTTGTTACATTAAAACAAAGTTGTTTATAATCAACCATGCACAAGCTGTTGGTATGGCTAGCTGCCACACAAATCAACCTTAAATCAGGCCAGGCTTACAGCTGAAATACAACTAATATGACATTATTCTTTCAGACATTTGGTTAGGCTGACAAATTTGTAACTCTAATTTACACAATGTCCCCATGACATGTGGCAGTACAGCTATTGTGTACGGAGATTTTTATCATGGGAAAGAGGGGGAGGAAGTTCACATTCTCCTCATGCAGGTCTTGCCCATAACAATGTCGGAAGGCATGCTGGCTTGCTAAAGTACACAGTTTACCTATTTGAGAGTACATCAAGTTCAAATGGTGATGGATAATCATTTTAATGCAATGAAAAATTACTCTGTGTAAACTCATTGGTCTAGAAAGTGGTTATGATACCACATATAATACAGTGAAATAAAAGTATATTCTTTAGTGACATAAAGCTTGAAAGATCTATCCTTTTTTTTGACTCATGCATTGCATCAAGAAAGTAAATGTTGTTGGAATTCAATATTAGGAAAAAAAAATCAATTAATAGGATTTTAACACTCTTGTATAACACAGTTGCTGTCTCATGGCGTCAGAAGGGAGTTTGTTTTTATGACCTTCCATCCCTAAGAGGTACAAAAAGCCTACATGGATGGGATATGTTGCCAAATAAGGAAAGATACTTCTCGACCTCAGACAGTAATTGGCCAAAGCCTGAGGACTGATGTCCTTTCCCATGCATTTTAATCCTGTCTAATTGTAGATGTTATCATCCATAATTTCCCCCCTCCCTCCCAATTCTAAGCATTTGGTTTCTACTGGCACAGCATCCTGTGAGCTAATTGTCATGTGGGTTATTGGTTTCAAATCTCTCACAAGATCTTCCCTCCTTTTCCCCTTATTATGACAAAATGACAAAATACAAACAATAAAACCAGAAAAAGAAATACAAAATACAAGAAGAAAAATAAACTGAGAAGCATTTGTGATTCTGTACAACTCTGCCTCCATACTTGAACATTCCTCATAATTTCAGACCTAGAAAGACTTCCTTATTAGCTGACTATTGCTGGAAACCCTCAGTTAAAGCCCCTTTTATCATCTTCCTGAAGGAATTAAAATTGGCTACTACTACTGAGGAGATACAAAGATACCATCTATAGGTAACTGCTCTGTTCCAGATCATCACATCTTAAGAAACCATCATACATACTGATTGCACAGCTTCCTCCCTGCAAAGCTGATTGCATTCTTTAGTGCCACACTAAGCTTCCAGCTGCTGAAGAAATACAAAATGCCCAATTCCTTGCTGCTGGGCTAGTTCTGCTTTCCCATCCCACTTTTACCATGTAGATTTGTGCAAACTTCCTGTGTGGTCTGACTGCTGTTGTGTATTATAAGAACAAATGTGGACAAAAAGAATAAATGCAGAACTAATTCTTTCCTCCAAATCATTGTGTTTTGTGATGTTGCAACCTGGAGCTGTTTCATGTTTGAATCGCAGGCTCACTGTGTACATGGCTCATTTTCATCAACAGAGCTTGTTTTTCCCCTGTTGCTATAGACTGTGTTTTCATAATATCTGCTTAAATTTAATCCACAACCTGAACTGACAATACACAATGCACAATCAGCCCTGTAATAACTTGCAGAGAGTTTAATGGGAAAACAAGGCAGTGATTAGTACAGTCAGATTAATACAGATAGATACATTCAAACTAGGTTTCTGTACATTAGAAGACATTCTGTTTTAAGGTGTTTTATTTTATTATGTTTCATTTTATTGTCCCTGGCTATGGAAGAGGGGTTGGAACTGGATGATCTTTAAGGTCCCTTCCAACCCAAACTGTGATTCTATGATTTTTATTTAAATAGTGACTATTGTAGAAATTAACTAAATGGTAATTGGGTTAATTACTGGGCAGATGCCTCCCCAGTAAACATCTGTGACTGCATCAAAAATACTGGCAAAGTTAACTTCTTAACTGAATGTAAATAGAACAAAGTTATGCCTCCTGGAATTGAACCTCTATGCTCATTCTTCTTGCTGCCTTTACCCAACCACACCAATGGGAGCAACACAAGTTTTCTTTACCGTGGATCATAGTCTTTGTGCTATTTTGTCACTGTAAGAATATTTACTTATTTTTATTGTTGGATGCCCTGCTGTGTTTGGTTCTGTAGTATCTACAGCTAAGATAGAGAAGAAAACATGCGAAGATCATGGCAGTCAGGTGAAGTTCCCGATGACTGGAAAAAGGGAAATATAACCCCCATTTTCAAGAAGGGGAAAATGGATGACCTGGGAATTACAGACCAGTCAGTCTCACCTCTGTGCCTGGCAAACTCTTGGAGCAGATTCTCCTGGCAGGCATGCTAAGGCACATGAAAAACAAGGAGGTGGCGGGTGACAGCCAGCATGGCTTCACTAAGGGGAAATCCTGCCTGACCAATTTGGTGGCCTTCTATGATGGGGCTACGGAACTGATGGACAGGGGCAGAGCAGTTGACATCATCTACCTGGACTTGTGCAAAGCCTTCAACACTGTCCCACATGACATCCTTGTCTCTGAATTGCAGAGACATCAATTTGATGGGTGGACCACTCGGTGGATAAAGAACTGGCTGGATGGCCGCACGCAAAGAGTTGTGGTCAATGGCTCGATTCTACAGGCATAAATTGACCACTTAAGTGTATCTCCTACTCAGAATATAAAGAAAATAATCTGTTACCCCTCTGTCCCCATCCTTACCCCAATTCAGCAACCTCTGAATTACTGTGGTCGCGTTCCTCTAAGTTTTTCTCTAAGAACTACTTCTGCCAGTGTGGATACAGCTGATGGCCATCAGAGCTGAATTTCAGAGCCTAGAGTGGAGAATAAGGTTCATGTGCAGGCTAGTAAGTTAGGCAGAAGGGGATTAAAGCCCTTAAAAGTCTGTCTTTTCCTCATTGTGTCTCTCTCTGCTAAAGGATTACAGGGAGAGTTTAGCTAACAGAAAGGTGATTTAATATCGTAGAGCGTTTAAATGAAAACAGGAATGTAACTGTTCACTGCCTTCTAAAGAAGCAACGTCCAGAGTTACAAGGAAATGCGTTGCTTGGTTGGCTGTGGCATTTTCTTTGGGAGCTGAGACTCTGGGTCTGAGTAGACAAGGGCTCTTGTACAGTCATGAAAGAAGACTGACGTTGGCATTCCTGTTACCTAAATTTTGGTATCTGTCATCTTCCTCTTAAGAGATTTCTCTCTCTTTAGCCTGACAGGCTGCTCTTTGACTGGTGTATTTTGTTAACTTCGTAAGTGAGATTAGTGGCAGATCCAAGAGAGGTAAAACAGAGTTCATGCTGAGTGATGTAGTTGTGGGATAGAATACTGAATAAAACTAGAAGCATTTAAAAATAGGTGAATTCATCTTCAGAAAGGATTAATGCCATCTAGTGCTCAGTGTAAAACAAAAAAGTGTTTGGAGTTCAAATAGAGAAGTAGAAAGAGTTTATTCCATATTATTCTAGCTTGTTTATTTGCAGTAAGCTCATTTTACTGCTCTCCATTTTTCCCATTTCCTAAAGATGGTTCAGTGATTTACAAGTAATTCCCGATATGTCTGAAGCTTCTGGTTGTATTCATCAGACTGAACGAATGTTATTGTTCCCTGCTTGATCCCTTGTTTTTCTTGGGTTTGGTATTTCTTAGTTTGGGTTTTAATTAGTTTGGGTTTTAAACCTTTTTGGTTTTTTTCAACCAGAATGTGTAGAGCTCAGCTGTCAGATTGTCAGTGGTATTCCCTAATAATGCCTATGAAGATGTAATGTTTTGAAAATACCGTGTTGAATCCGGTTAGAAATATCTGGCAAACTCAGCTTTTGGGACAGATATGAGAACGAATTGAGTGTATGGCAAGAGAAGATTATTGTAAGTGCAAAATACAAGGTGGCGATCTAACCTGTTCAGGCTTCCTAAGTATTCAATTGCAAAATTGGATTTAATTATAAAATGGTAAAGCAAGTGCTAAAGTAGAGGTATTCTACAACTGAATGAGATTAGAACAGAAAGACAGAGGACATGACTAGAGAAATGTCCATTATCTATACTTAGATAAGAACTGATAGTTCTGTAGCTGTTACTTCTGCTTAGAGAAAAAGGCAGGAGAAGTACGAAAACCACACGAAATCATTTGCTAAAAGTGCGGTCTGGATCACTTTGCGTCTTAGGTTCTTGTGTCTGAGTAGTGAAACGCACTTTCTGTCTTTCTCCAGTGATGTCCCTACCTGAGAAACGGCAATTAGAAACTGGAAGTGCCGAAACACAGCCTTGAATATGGGTAGTGAATGGTGTGCCACAGAAATGTGTATTATGGGGTCGGTCTTTTTACATCTATACTGTGTGAATTCTGACTCCATAGAACCTGTATATATGTATTTTGGAAGTTAAAACTCTTGCTTTGGGAGTTGCTGTTACAGTAAGTGTTTTAAATTATGAGACGGCAGATGCTTCAGTCAGGCAGGTTTCTGCTGTTTCAGAGTTCACATTTTTAAGCTTAGTTTGTGTTCTTTACTGTTTTCCCAGAAATTGAAGTGTGACGCGCGAAGGTCTTCACCAGATATTAGGCAAATTGATCTTGATGTAAATCGGACATACAGAGATCACATCATGTTTCGAGACAGATTCGGGGTTAAGTAAGTAAATTAAAAGGTTTTGCTTTGCTTGCCCTAAAACTGGCTTCTGATCTGCCTCAAGCCTCTTTGACCTGGCCAAGCCTATTGAATGTAAGCTCCAAACTTTCAGAGCAGGATTATCTGCATGTGATTGTGTAACTGCTGTTACTACTGCTAAAACCAACTAGTCACTTCAGCTAGTTTCCCCTAACTATGAGGTAGTCAGTAGCGTTCCGAAGAAAACCATTTCTAAGCTGTTCTCCTCTTGTTTCGTATTTAATAGAAAGTCTCAGATATTGTAAATACTAAAGCATGGGAATTCCAAACTAATAAATGAAGAGTTATTTTCAAGAACAAAATTACTCTTTGCGTCCCTAATAGCTTACAGATTTTAGCCTTCCTTTGCATATTACGTTCCTCTTCTCCTAGTAGCTAATTGACAACCAAACAAAAGAGTATTGTCCTGGTTTAGCAGTAGCAGTCATTTTTTCTACTGGTGCAGTGCTGTGTTTTGACTTTCGACCTGAGAATAATATGATAAAGCTGATGTTTTCAGTTGTGGGTCAGAATGTTTACCCTGACCAAGGACTTTGTGAGTCTCCTGCTCTGCCAGGGAGGAGGAGAAGCCGGGAGGAAGCAGGGACAGGACACCTGACCCAAACTAGCCAAAGAGGTATTCCATACCACAGCACGTCATGCCCAGGAGGTAGAACTGAGAGTCCCCGGAAGGGCTGGATCATGGCAGGGTGGGGGTGAGGTACCGGTTGGTGAGCGGTTGTATTCTCTTGCTTGTTATTTCCTTTATCATTATTACTATTAGTGGTAGCAGTAGTGATTTGTGTTATACCTTAGTTATTAAACTGTTCTTATCTCAACCCGTAGGAGCTGCATTCTTTTGATTCTCCTCCCCGTCCCTCCAGAAGCAGAGGGAAGAAAGGTGTGTGTGGGGGGGGAAGTGGACTTCGTGGTTCTGATTTATGGCCTGGGCTTAAACCACGACAAGTATTTTATATGTCAGCATTTAATTATCTACAAATGTAGGCTGTAACACTTTGGGATTCCTTCAAAATTCTTGTTGGTTTGTTGGTTTTGGATGAGGAATATTGGGCAGCTGTCAGCTTTAAACAGGCTTAGAAATTAAATAAGTGGTGATACAAACATCAGTATTGTTGCTCGCTTGCAGCATCAGCACCCTGCTGAGATGAAGAGGGTATTTTTTCCCCTCTGTGACTGTATTAGTTCAGGTTTTAATCTCCTTTTCTTTCCGAGACACATTCTACGGTGGTCAGCTATTTTCAGAAAGTAATACTGAAAAGATCTGTGGACTTTAATGGGATAATAAACCAAGGGTTTTCTTAGAGTATTATTCTAGCTCTTTTGTGGATGAATTCTGAATATGGGGAATTTCTCTGATGGGTGTAACACAGGATGGAGTCCAAAGCAGAAATTCCCAAGCTGACAGCTGTTCTGTGCAGCCACTCTGTGTGTGTGTGTGTATACATATATATACACGCATATATACTATACATACATATATATATACATACACACACACACGTATGTATGTGTGTATATATATATATCTCTCTCAGAAGTGCCATCTGTATCTGAGGTGCTGTGCCTCTCAGCGGTACTGACACAGTGCCCTGCAAAAATGGCTGTGTTGCTTCTGGGGCTCAGTTATTTTTTATGCCCACATTTTAGATGCTAGCAGAAGCTTCCTACCTGCTCAGGGTGGGGTTAACAGAAGCAGAGCCAGCGCCAGCCACTGCCGCTGTGTTGTAAGAATGCCGTCCCAGTCTGATCTTTTGTATTTTTGGCAGGCATAAGCAAGGCCAATTATCTTGTTATATCTCTGTAATTTTCCACTGAGGAAGTGCAACAACCTGGAACCAGCAAGGCAGGAAATCACTATGCAGTCAAAGAACACGAATCTTTCTCGGGATATAAAGAAGAGCAAAAGCTCAGAAAAGAGGAAAACTAGGACGAGTACAACAAAGAACAAAAGGGAGAAGAAAACACAGACTCCAGAAAATTTAAAGAGTGACAATAAGTCAAGTAGGCTGCTTCAAGTAATACCTGGGCCATTTGTCACTAAGCAGAAATGAAAGAAAATAAAGCAAAGCATCCTGGACATCAGATGTAGTTGGAACAAGGAAAAGATGTATACACAGAAGAAAAAATTCCCCTGCAGACTTCAATTCCATTCATAACCTCTTACAATTAATCATTACTGAAATACGAACTCTGCATTTCCCTGCAGTAGTTCACAACTAGCAACAACAAATAAATTTTGATCCCTGGCTTTCTTTTTTGAGTGACAGAGCACTGGAACAGGTTTACCAGAAGATAGAAAGTGGCCAGATGCTGCTTATATTTACAGGCATGAACCCTACAGGCAGCCCTGGAGCCAAGACGTTAACAAAGGCCACTTGGAAGATTTCCAGATACATCAGCATCTTCAGTCAACGCATTTTCAAGACCATACCGTTCATCCTGTTTCTGTGGATAGTCCAGTGGGATACAGGACTTCACCAGCCTTTGAAGGCCATGGCTCACCATAGCACCAGTATTCAAGCCCATCTGCACAAGCCCAACACTCTCAAAATAGAAACGATGGATTGTCTGTGCATGAACTATTCTATGATTCTATGAAGGCTAGTTGAGTTCCTAGACTTGCATTGAAGCTCTTGAAGGAGATCCGCCGCACGTAGACATAGCAATAAGATTGGATGCGCAGTGTGGTTAATGCTGTCATTGTTCTTCATGTTTAAATAACTCGTGTTACAATCCTGCCTAATACCTGTAACACATTGACAAGTTTTATGTTGACCGACGTGGTTAATGCACTGTATGATGTGTGTGCGCACGTCTGAGTGTGCACTTACAATACATGGACACATAGGGGGAAGAGCTAAAGAGTTTAAATGTAAAGGCATTTAACTTTGGGCAAAGCTTGTGAAGTACTTTTGTTTCATATTAACTTTTCTTTGTAATTTATTCTAGAAGCCATTCATTTTGAGTGGGATTTTCTACCATTTTTAATACAGCTGCCTCAGCATCCCAGTATCTGTTCTGGGCAGGAGAGATGCTTTGGGATCAGAATCATAGAATAGTTAGGGCTGGAAAGGACCTTAAGATCATCCAATTCCAACCTCGCACTAAACCAGTTCTTTGTTTTGGGTTGCTCAACATCAGTGACAATAAAATGCCTTCTAATTCATTTTTTCAACACGAATGAGGGAGGCTTAATATTAAAACGGAATTTCATTTCTCTTTGCAGTAATTTCTAGTCATAGCAATGTAGTGTAGGATAGCCTGTACTTAGCAACTGCAACCTTCAGGTTGGACCTTCAGTGCTGTTCTCCAAAGCCAAAGCAGGCATGCCAGTGACTCTATGGAGACAGTATGGACAAGCACACTTCTGACGGGCAGGCTGCTTGGTGATCAGGCCCTGGGACAGGCAGGCTGGGACAAGCCTAGGGTAGAAACTGTGGATCTGCTGGAGTGAGTCCAGAGGAAACCACAAGGATGCTCAGGGGGCTGGAGCACCTCTGCTATGGAGACAGGCTGAGAGAGTTGGGCTTGTTCAGCCTGGAGAGGAGAAGGCTGTGGAACAGTCTTCCAGTACCTAAAGGGGCCAGCAAAAAGTCTGGAGAGAACAGCAAAGCGGTTCTGGGTGGGGACAACAGATTCAGGGGGAAGCCCCTTGCTTTTAATTGTCCTCTTCCTCCTGTTTTTGTTGGTTTTTTCGTTGCTGCTTCCCAGCTTCCTGGGTTACGGCCTCCTTGTCTCCTCCATGAGCTGCAGGGGACGCCGGAAGCCCCTGCACAGGTTGGGCCCGGAGCAAGCAATCCTGCTTCCTCTCAGCTTCCCGGACATCTCGCAGCCGATTAATAGCGTCCCGCAGCTCAGGCCCTGCTGCAGGAGGCCCTCCCCCAGGGAGCACCGAGCGCAGCCCCGCCCGTTGTGCCCCGTTCCCTCACCAGACCGGTGCAGGCACTCTCTGCACTCCGAGCCCTGCACGGAGCCTCCCCTCTCAACGTTTCTGGCTGGGGGCCTACGCTGGCCACCGCCGGGGCAGCCAGAGCACAGCTCCCAGAGCGGGCCCTGCTCACACGCCGAGTGCTCGCCGTCCCGCTCGCCTGCCCGCGCCAACGGCCCCCACCCGCCCTGCTCGCTCGCGCTGCCTGGGGCGGGTTTTGAGCCGCTCGGGGCTGCCGCCGCTCCTCCTGGCTCCGCCCCCTGTGAGTCCCTGCTCGCCTCAGCGGAGCTGCCGGCTCCTGGGCAAGGCCTGGCGAGGACGCGAGGCTCCCTCGGTGCCTCTGGCCGCTCCGAGCTGAGGCCCCTGGACGTTGAGCTTCCCCCCGCTCCGGTGTTGAAGGCGTCCTCTCTCGAGCTGCTCAGTTCAGCTATTCCTTGATTATTACTGATGGCCCTGAACTGAGGTGATTAATAATCACCTCAGCGATTTCTTGATTATTAATAATAATCAAGAACTGTACAATTACAGCTGTGTGGAACGTTGAAATCCTCAAAGGTCATAGAAGATTTTAGGTGGTTTGGGGAGTAAATCTAAATCAACTTCTTATATACCAAATCTGGTTTTGATACATGGGAGCTTCACGTGGCTGTAGGTGCCTTTTTAAGATGCCACAGACTGCAAACAGGATTTTGAAACTCCTTCCAGATTTTACGTCTTAGTGTTTTGTCAGTGTCCCCTTTTGGCCTTAGAGTGTGGTGGTGCTGCTGGAGAGCTCTTAACACGGATTTCTCAGGCTGATTTCTGTAGTCATCCTTTGACCTTGCTGTATGTAATGAATAAGAGGCTTCATCTGGTAGCTGGTGATGAAGAAAAGCTGATGCCATGTCAGCCACTTCCCAGACTCCTGGTGATTTAAGCAAGAGCTTTCATACGATCCATGCTTCAGCTACTCGCTCTGTCATCAAGCATCATTAATCTAAGAGTAGTCACTAAGGGAACATACTGGTATTTTGCTGTAGTCACTGAGGCAAGACTATGTGCATATCCATCCGAGGACTTCATAGTATTGTGCTGAATATCTGCTCAGATTCGGTGGCCTTCTAGAAGAACGATGTTCTCGGGGCTCTGAATACATCTTTAATATCATTTTTATAGTACACACATAGGAATCCTTGCTGGCGTTAAAGGCACCTTCACAGATCTGATCTATCCCAAACAGCAGGAGGTTTGCAAGTACATGGCAATGTTCATGAATGTTCCAAAAGTGGAGGTGTGAAATACGTGATAAAGGAAAAAGGATCCTATCTTTATTTTGACATTTCCTTAAAAATATTTCTGATGTTACAAACACAACTTTTATAAATGTTACAAGGAGGTAATACCTTTGTCAACTGACATTTTCAAGGTCTAACTTTCCTTGCAGATGAAATGCAAAGAACAAATTGTTTGGGAGGGGTTGTGTGTCTTTTGTTCTTTTAAATCTGATTGTTTCCCTGTGCCCTCATGAAAGTAATGGTAACACCAGAACTTTGGAGAAGTTTGTTTTCTTTGTTAGAGTTCTCTGTTTTTCCTTTTCTTAGACCTCGAATCGTAGAATGACAGATTGATTTGGGTTGGAAGGGACCTTAAAGCTCATCCAGCTCCAACCCCTGCCACAGGCAGGGACACCTTCCACTGGAGCAGCTTGCTCCAAGCCCCTGTGTCCAACCTGGCCTTGAACACTGCCAGGGATGGGGCAGCCACAGCTTCTCTGGGCACCCTGGGCCAGCGCCTCAGCACCCTCACAGGGAAGAGCTTCTGCCTAATACCTAAACTAAATCTGCCCTCTTTCATCTTGGAGCCATTCTTTTCTTGTCCTGTCACTACATGCCGTTGTCAAAAGGCCCTCTCCAGCTTCCTTGTCAGCCCTTCTAGGCACTGGAGCTGCTGTAAGGTCTCTCTGGAGCCTTCTCTTCTCCAGGCTGAGAAACCCAAGCTCTCTCAGACTGTCTCCAGAGCAGAGCTGCTCCAGCCCTCGCAGCATCTCTGTGGGCTTCCTCTGGACTTGTTTTGAAAGAAGATCCGCTGGCTATGTCTCCTGAAAGATGAGAACATTATTTTGGCATGTTTTTAGAAGTACTTGGATTCAGTTGCCCTGAGGCTTTGCTTATCTGGAGCCTCTCCTGGCTGCGTAAAGCCAAGGCTTTAGACGCCTCCTCCACCTTCCTCAGTTTAGAGGCTCTTCGTGCACCTAAGTGCTGCAGCATAGAGATACAAATCAGAGTAGAACTGAGGAAGACAGTTGTCAGTGCTCCTGAGTTTTCAGATAAGCCCAGTAAGAACCAAACCAGTGAATGCGAGTGCCAGGGCAGCAGCGTGTCCGAGGCAAGACTCGTAGTTTATATAGCCCCTGTAGTTACACACAGGTACTCAGTTATCCCCTTATGACCCATTTTTAGTACACGTTTTATGTGTCAGAACAGAATATGCCAGGAATGGGGAATGTCTTTTTCTGTGTCACAGCTAAGAACTGCATGGAGCATTTGTAGGTTGTGCTGTGTTTCAGCTACGCTTTCTGCAGCTATCTTTTATACCTTGTGCTTGTGGAAATGTTTTAATACGTATGCATTTAGAAACCTGATAGTTGAGAAATATGATCTAGAATCCGTTAACTTTAGAACTGGCATCTCTTGGGGTTTTTGGTGGTCTCGGGTTTGGTTGGTAGGCATACCTACATTTCAGCACACTGAGTGTTTGAAATCCAATTCAAAATCAGTTATGCTTTTGGGTTTTTTTCCTCTTTTACTGGTAATGTTTACAGCTTTGTGATATTGCTCATTGCCTTTTGCCGTTGCCATTAATAGTTTGTAGTTACGGCCAGTTATCTGTGGCTTGTCCTGAAATACTGCCTTCCAAAAAACCTGATTTTTCGGGTCCAAGTTACAAAATTTGGAGTAGTCTTTCCAATATTTGTCGAATAAGTGCTGCTCAGCAGAGGTGATACAATTTTGATTGGATCCAATTTGATTGCTTCCTACACGAGAAAGCCCTGGCTCCTAAGCATAACCTGCACAGAATGATGTTTCGGTCTGTGTGTCCATTTCTTTCCCCGTCCCATATAATGTGACTGGACGCTTCAGTCCCCCAAAAGACAGAGAACACTTTGTCCCCAGCAGGTCATCCCTTTGCTAGGCCAATTGATATACTTGCATTTCTCTCTCTTGCATGTTGTGTGTCACTTTTCCGTTCTTCGGGACACTGTAGACTTTACTGCATTTACACTTGTTTGGTATTTTGTTTTTACAGTTTCATAGCAGAATTTATAAAGGAATCCCACAGCAGTTCAGAGGGCAAGTCTGGTGTTTGCTACTTGACATCCCTAAAATGAAAGAAGAAATGAAAGACCTCTATAATGTGAGTTTGTAGGATTTCCACTTAATACTAATCAAAAAATGCCAGGTACTAAGAGGACCGGCTTTATTAAGCCTATTTTATTGTTATGTAATGTTAAAAGAAAAAGAAAGGGTAAGAAATTGTATCGAATTTTACTGTTTGTTTTAGCTAGGAAAAAGCCTACTTATTGAACAGCACTTTTCCAGCTGATTTTCTGTAATTCATAGAATTAATTTGATCTTCTTTCCGTTTCTTTTCCCATCCTCAAGCACTTGCAAAAGCCCTTCTAAAAGCAAAGTAAAACAAAATAAGAAAACCCAACCCTGTCCCAGTCAGAAAACAGAAACCTCTGAACCTGCAGCTCTTTGAGAAAGGTCCATTAAAGAAGTGCCTTGTTAGCTGAGGTTCAATGAGAGGAGTCGAGTATTCTGAGGGGATGGAGGTTGGTGCCTTAGTCTTGTAAAGGCCAGACAAGCCGGCTGTCTTTCTAGCATCTCATTTGCACGTGAAGCTTAGATATCCATTACAAAGCACTGTCTGGTTACTTAATTGTATTCTCAGAGGTGCAAGTCGTGACACGATGTTAACTCCACCAAATTCTACAGGCATAAATTGACCACTTAAGTGTATCTCCTACTCAGAATATAAAGGAAAGAATCTGCTACCCCTCTGTCCCCATCCTTACCCCGATTCAGCAACCTCTGAATTACTGTGGTCGTGTTCCTCTAAGTTTTTCTCTAAGAACTACTTCTTCTGCCAGTGTGGATACAGCTGATGGCCATCAGAGCTGAATTTCAGAGCCAAGAGTGGAGAATAAGGTTCATGTGCAGGCTAGTAAGTTATGCAGAAGGGGATTAAAGCCCTTAAAAGTCTGTCTTTTCCTCATTGTGTCTCTCTCTGCTAAAGGATTACAGGGAGAGTTTAGCTAACAGAAAGGTGATTTAATATCGTAGAGCGTTTAAATGAAAACAGGAATGTAACTGTTCACTGCCTTCTAAAGAAGCAACGTGCAGAGTTACAAGGAAATGCGTTGCTTGGTTGGCTGTGGCATTTTCTTTGGGAGCTGAGACTCTGGGTCTGAGTAGACAAGGGCTCTTGTACAGTCATGAAAGAAGACTGACGTTGGCATTCCTGTTACCTAAATTTTGGTATCTGTAATCTTCCTCTTAAGAGATTTCTCTCTCTTTAGCCTGACAGGCTGCTCTTTGACTGGTGTATTTTGTTAACTTCGTAAGTGAGATTAGTGGCAGATCCAAGAGGGGTAAAACAGAGTTCATGCTGAGTGATGTAGTTGTGGGATAGAATACTGAATAAAACTAGAAGCATTTAAAAATAGGTGAATTCATCTTCAGAAAGGATTACTGCCATCTAGTGCTCAGTGTAAAACAAAAAAGTGTTTGGAGTTCAAACAGAGAAGTAGAAAGAGTTTATTCCACATTATTCTAGCTTGTTTATTTGCAGTAAGCTCATTTTACTGCTCTCCATTTTTCCCATTTCCTAAAGATGGTTCAGTGATTTACAAGTAATTCCCGATATGTCTGAAGCTTCTGGTTGTATTCATCAGACTGAACGAATGTTACTGTTCCCTGCTTGATCCCTTGTTTTTCTTGGGTTTGGTATTTCTTAGTTTGGGTTTTAATTAGTTTGGGTTTTAAACCTTTTTGGTTTTTTTCAACCAGAATGTGTAGAGCTCAGCTGTCAGATTGTCAGTGGTATTCCCTAATAATGCCTATGAAGATGTAATGTTTTGAAAATACCGTGTTGAATCCGGTTAGAAATATCTGGCAAACTCAGCTTTTGGGACAGATATGAGAACGAATTGAGTGTATGGCAAGAGAAGATTATTGTAAGTGCAAAATATAAGGTGGCGATCTAACCTGTTCAGGCTTCCTAAGTATTCAATTGCAAAATTGGATTTAATTATAAAATGGTAAAGCAAGTGCTAAAGTAGAGGTATTCTACAACTGAATGAGATTAGAACAGAAAGACAGAGGACATGACTAGAGAAATGTCCATTATCTATACTTAGATAAGAACTGGTAGTTCTGTAGCTGTTACTTCTGCTTAGAGAAAAAGGCAGGAGAAGTACGAAAACCACACTAAATCATTTGCTAAAAGTGCGGTCTGGATCACTTTGCGTCTTAGGTTCTTGTGTCTGAGTACTGAAACGCACTTTCTGTCTTTCTCCAGTGATGTCCCTACCTGAGAAACGGCAATTAGAAACTGGAAGTGCCGAAACACAGCCTTGAATATGGGTAGTGAATGGTGTGCCACAGAAATGTGTATTATGGAGTGGGTCTTTTTACATCTATACTGTGTGAATTCTGACTCCATAGAACCTGTATATATGTATTTTGGAAGTTAAAACTCTTGCTTTGGGAGTTGCTGTTACAGTAAGTGTTTTAAATTATGAGACGGCAGATGCTTCAGTCAGGCAGGTTTCTGCTGTTTCAGAGTTCACATTTTTAAGCTTAGTTTGTGTTCTTTACTGTTTTCCCAGAAATTGAAGTGTGACGCGCGAAGGTCTTCACCAGATATTAGGCAAATTGATCTTGATGTAAATCGGACATACAGAGATCACATCATGTTTCGAGACAGATTCGGGGTTAAGTAAGTAAATTAAAAGGTTTTGCTTTGCTTGCCCTAAAACTGGCTTCTGATCTGCCTCAAGCCTCTTTGACCTGGCCAAGCCTATTGAATGTAAGCTCCAAACTTTCAGAGCAGGATTATCTGCATGTGATTGTGTAACTGCTGTTACTACTGCTAAAACCAACTAGTCACTTCAGCTAGTTTCCCCTAACTATGAGGTAGTCAGTAGCGTTCCGAAGAAAACCATTTCTAAGCTGTTCTCCTCTTGTTTCGTATTTAATAGAAAGTCTCCGATATTGTAAATACTAAAGCATGGGAATTCCAAACTAATAAATGAAGAGTTATTTTCAAAAACAAAATTACTCTTTGCGTCCCTAATAGCTTACAGATTTTAGCCTTCCTTTGCATATTACGTTCCTCTTCTCCTAGTAGCTAATTGACAACCAAACAAAAGAGTATTGTCCTGGTTTAGCAGTAGCAGTCATTTTTTCTACTGGTGCAGTGCTGTGTTTTGACTTTCGACCTGAGAATAATATGATAAAGCTGATGTTTTCAGTTGTGGGTCAGAATGTTTACCCTGACCAAGGACTTTGTGAGTCTCCTGCTCTGCCAGGGAGGAGGAGAAGCCGGGAGGAAGCAGGGACAGGACACCTGACCCAAACTAGCCAAAGAGGTATTCCATACCACAGCACGTCATGCCCAGGAGGTAGAACTGAGAGTCCCCGGAAGGGCTGGATCATGGCAGGGTGGGGGTGAGGTACCGGTTGGTGAGCGGTTGTATTCTCTTGCTTGTTATTTCCTTTATCATTATTACTATTAGTGGTAGCAGTAGTGATTTGTGTTATACCTTAGTTATTAAACTGTTCTTATCTCAACCCGTAGGAGCTGCATTCTTTTGATTCTCCTCCCCGTCCCTCCAGAAGCAGAGGGAAGAAAGGTGTGTGGGGGGGGGGAAGTGGACTTCGTGGTTCTGATTTATGGCCTGGGCTTAAACCACGACAAGTATTTTATATGTCAGCATTTAATTATCTACAAATGTAGGCTGTAACACTTTGGGATTCCTTCAAAATTCTTGTTGGTTTGTTGGTTTTGGATGAGGAATATTGGGCAGCTGTCAGCTTTAAATAGGCTTAGAAATTAAATAAGTGGTGATACAAACATCAGTATTGTTGCTCGCTTGCAGCATCAGCACCCTGCTGAGATGAAGAGGGTATTTTTTCCCCTCTGTGACTGTATTAGTTCAGGTTTTAATCTCCTTTTCTTTCCGAGACACATTCTACGGTGGTCAGCTATTTTCAGAAAGTAATACTGAAAAGATCTGTGGACTTTAATGGGATAATAAACCAAGGGTTTTCTTAGAGTATTATTCTAGCTCTTTTGTGGATGAATTCTGAATATGGGGAATTTCTCTGATGGGTGTAACACAGGATGGAGTCCAAAGCAGAAATTCCCAAGCTGACAGCTGTTCTGTGCAGCCACTCTGTGTGTGTGTGTGTATACATATATATACACGCATATATACTATACATACATATATATATACATACACACACACACGTATGTATGTGTGTATATATATATATCTCTCTCAGAAGTGCCATCTGTATCTGAGGTGCTGTGCCTCTCAGCGGTACTGACACAGTGCCCTGCAAAAATGGCTGTGTTGCTTCTGGGGCTCAGTTATTTTTTATGCCCACATTTTAGATGCTAGCAGAAGCTTCCTACCTGCTCAGGGTGGGGTTAACAGAAGCAGAGCCAGCGCCAGCCACTGCCGCTGTGTTGTAAGAATGCCGTCCCAGTCTGATCTTTTGTATTTTTGGCAGGCATAAGCAAGGCCAATTATCTTGTTATATCTCTGTAATTTTCCACTGAGGAAGTGCAACAACCTGGAACCAGCAAGGCAGGAAATCACTATGCAGTCAAAGAACACGAATCTTTCTCGGGATATAAAGAAGAGCAAAAGCTCAGAAAAGAGGAAAACTAGGACGAGTACAACAAAGAACAAAAGGGAGAAGAAAACACAGACTCCAGAAAATTTAAAGAGTGACAATAAGTCAAGTAGGCTGCTTCAAGTAATACCTGGGCCATTTGTCACTAAGCAGAAATGAAAGAAAATAAAGCAAAGCATCCTGGACATCAGATGTAGTTGGAACAAGGAAAAGATGTATACACAGAAGAAAAAATTCCCCTGCAGACTTCAATTCCATTCATAACCTCTTACAATTAATCATTACTGAAATACGAACTCTGCATTTCCCTGCAGTAGTTCACAACTAGCAACAACAAATAAATTTTGATCCCTGGCTTTCTTTTTTGAGTGACAGAGCACTGGAACAGGTTTACCAGAAGATAGAAAGTGGCCAGATGCTGCTTATATTTACAGGCATGAACCCTACAGGCAGCCCTGGAGCCAAGACGTTAACAAAGGCCACTTGGAAGATTTCCAGATACATCAGCATCTTCAGTCAACGCATTTTCAAGACCATACCGTTCATCCTGTTTCTGTGGATAGTCCAGTGGGATACAGGACTTCACCAGCCTTTGAAGGCCATGGCTCACCATAGCACCAGTATTCAAGCCCATCTGCACAAGCCCAACACTCTCAAAATAGAAACGATGGATTGTCTGTGCATGAACTATTCTATGATTCTATGAAGGCTAGTTGAGTTCCTAGACTTGCATTGAAGCTCTTGAAGGAGATCCGCCGCACGTAGACATAGCAATAAGATTGGATGCGCAGTGTGGTTAATGCTGTCATTGTTCTTCATGTTTAAATAACTCGTGTTACAATCCTGCCTAATACCTGTAACACATTGACAAGTTTTATGTTGACCGACGTGGTTAATGCACTGTATGATGTGTGTGCGCACGTCTGAGTGTGCACTTACAATACATGGACACATAGGGGGAAGAGCTAAAGAGTTTAAATGTAAAGGCATTTAACTTTGGGCAAAGCTTGTGAAGTACTTTTGTTTCATATTAACTTTTCTTTGTAATTTATTCTAGAAGCCATTCATTTTGAGTGGGATTTTCTACCATTTTTAATACAGCTGCCTCAGCATCCCAGTATCTGTTCTGGGCAGGAGAGATGCTTTGGGATCAGAATCATAGAATAGTTAGGGCTGGAAAGGACCTTAAGATCATCCAATTCCAACCTCGCACTAAACCAGTTCTTTGTTTTGGGTTGCTCAACATCAGTGACAATAAAATGCCTTCTAATTCATTTTTTCAACACGAATGAGGGAGGCTTAATATTAAAACGGAATTTCATTTCTCTTTGCAGTAATTTCTAGTCATAGCAATGTAGTGTAGGATAGCCTGTACTTAGCAACTGCAACCTTCAGGTTGGACCTTCAGTGCTGTTCTCCAAAGCCAAAGCAGGCATGCCAGTGACTCTATGGAGACAGTATGGACAAGCACACTTCTGACGGGCAGGCTGCTTGGTGATCAGGCCCTGGGACAGGCAGGCTGGGACAAGCCTAGGGTAGAAACTGTGGATCTGCTGGAGTGAGTCCAGAGGAAACCACAAGGATGCTCAGGGGGCTGGAGCACCTCTGCTATGGAGACAGGCTGAGAGAGTTGGGCTTGTTCAGCCTGGAGAGGAGAAGGCTGTGGAACAGTCTTCCAGTACCTAAAGGGGCCAGCAAAAAGTCTGGAGAGAACAGCAAAGCGGTTCTGGGTGGGGACAACAGATTCAGGGGGAAGCCCCTTGCTTTTAATTGTCCTCTTCCTCCTGTTTTTGTTGGTTTTTTCGTTGCTGCTTCCCAGCTTCCTGGGTTACGGCCTCCTTGTCTCCTCCATGAGCTGCAGGGGACGCCGGAAGCCCCTGCACAGGTTGGGCCCGGAGCAAGCAATCCTGCTTCCTCTCAGCTTCCTGGACATCTCGCAGCCGATTAATAGCGTCCCGCAGCTCAGGCCCTGCTGCAGGAGGCCCTCCCCCAGGGAGCACCGAGCGCAGCCCCGCCCGTTGTGCCCCGTTCCCTCACCAGACCGGTGCAGGCACTCTCTGCACTCCGAGCCCTGCACGGAGCCTCCCCTCTCAACGTTTCTGGCTGGGGGCCTACGCTGGCCACCGCCGGGGCAGCCAGAGCACAGCTCCCAGAGCGGGCCCTGCTCACACGCCGAGTGCTCGCCGTCCCGCTCGCCTGCCCGCGCCAACGGCCCCCACCCGCCCTGCTCGCTCGCGCTGCCTGGGGCGGGTTTTGAGCCGCTCGGGGCTGCCGCCGCTCCTCCTGGCTCCGCCCCCTGTGAGTCCCTGCTCGCCTCAGCGGAGCTGCCGGCTCCTGGGCAAGGCCTGGCGAGGACGCGAGGCTCCCTCGGTGCCTCTGGCCGCTCCGAGCTGAGGCCCCTGGACGCTGAGCTTCCCCCCGCTCCGGTGTTGAAGGCGTCCTCTCTCGAGCTGCTCAGTTCAGCTATTCCTTGATTATTACTGATGGCCCTGAACTGAGGTGATTAATAATCACCTCAGCGATTTCTTGATTATTAATAATAATCAAGAACTGTACAATTACAGCTGTGTGGAACGTTGAAATCCTCAAAGGTCATAGAAGATTTTAGGTGGTTTGGGGAGTAAATCTAAATCAACTTCTTATATACCAAATCTGGTTTTGATACATGGGAGCTTCACGTGGCTGTAGGTGCCTTTTTAAGATGCCACAGACTGCAAACAGGATTTTGAAACTCCTTCCAGATTTTACGTCTTAGTGTTTTGTCAGTGTCCCCTTTTGGCCTTAGAGTGTGGTGGTGCTGCTGGAGAGCTCTTAACACGGATTTCTCAGGCTGATTTCTGTAGTCATCCTTTGACCTTGCTGTATGTAATGAATAAGAGGCTTCATCTGGTAGCTGGTGATGAAGAAAAGCTGATGCCATGTCAGCCACTTCCCAGACTCCTGGTGATTTAAGCAAGAGCTTTCATACGATCCATGCTTCAGCTACTCGCTCTGTCATCAAGCATCATTAATCTAAGAGTAGTCACTAAGGGAACATACTGGTATTTTGCTGTAGTCACTGAGGCAAGACTATGTGCATATCCATCCGAGGACTTCATAGTATTGTGCTGAATATCTGCTCAGATTCGGTGGCCTTCTAGAAGAACGATGTTCTCGGGGCTCTGAATACATCTTTAATATCATTTTTATAGTACACACATAGGAATCCTTGCTGGCGTTAAAGGCACCTTCACAGATCTGATCTATCCCAAACAGCAGGAGGTTTGCAAGTACATGGCAATGTTCATGAATGTTCCAAAAGTGGAGGTGTGAAATACGTGATAAAGGAAAAAGGATCCTATCTTTATTTTGACATTTCCTTAAAAATATTTCTGATGTTACAAACACAACTTTTATAAATGTTACAAGGAGGTAATACCTTTGTCAACTGACATTTTCAAGGTCTAACTTTCCTTGCAGATGAAATGCAAAGAACAAATTGTTTGGGAGGGGTTGTGTGTCTTTTGTTCTTTTAAATCTGATTGTTTCCCTGTGCCCTCATGAAAGTAATGGTAACACCAGAACTTTGGAGAAGTTTGTTTTCTTTGTTAGAGTTCTCTGTTTTTCCTTTTCTTAGACCTCGAATCGTAGAATGACAGATTGATTTGGGTTGGAAGGGACCTTAAAGCTCATCCAGCTCCAACCCCTGCCACAGGCAGGGACACCTTCCACTGGAGCAGCTTGCTCCAAGCCCCTGTGTCCAACCTGGCCTTGAACACTGCCAGGGATGGGGCAGCCACAGCTTCTCTGGGCACCCTGGGCCAGCGCCTCAGCACCCTCACAGGGAAGAGCTTCTGCCTAATACCTAAACTAAATCTGCCCTCTTTCATCTTGGAGCCATTCTTTTCTTGTCCTGTCACTACATGCCGTTGTCAAAAGGCCCTCTCCAGCTTCCTTGTCAGCCCTTCTAGGCACTGGAGCTGCTGTAAGGTCTCCCTGGAGCCTTCTCTTCTCCAGGCTGAGAAACCCAAGCTCTCTCAGACTGTCTCCAGAGCAGAGCTGCTCCAGCCCTCGCAGCATCTCTGTGGGCTTCCTCTGGACTTGTTTTGAAAGAAGATCCGCTGGCCATGTCTCCTGAAAGATGAGAACATTATTTTGGCATGTTTTTAGAAGTACTTGGATTCAGTTGCCCTGAGGCTTTGCTTATCTGGAGCCTCTCCTGGCTGCGTAAAGCCAAGGCTTTAGACGCCTCCTCCACCTTCCTCAGTTTAGAGGCTCTTCGTGCACCTAAGTGCTGCAGCATAGAGATACAAATCAGAGTAGAACTGAGGAAGACAGTTGTCAGTGCTCCTGAGTTTTCAGATAAGCCCAGTAAGAACCAAACCAGTGAATGCGAGTGCCAGGGCAGCAGCGTGTCCGAGGCAAGACTCGTAGTTTATATAGCCCCTGTAGTTACACACAGGTACTCAGTTATCCCCTTATGACCCATTTTTAGTACACGTTTTATGTGTCAGAACAGAATATGCCAGGAATGGGGAATGTCTTTTTCTGTGTCACAGCTAAGAACTGCATGGAGCATTTGTAGGTTGTGCTGTGTTTCAGCTACGCTTTCTGCAGCTATCTTTTATACCTTGTGCTTGTGGAAATGTTTTAATACGTATGCATTTAGAAACCTGATAGTTGAGAAATATGATCTAGAATCCGTTAACTTTAGAACTGGCATCTCTTGGGGTTTTTGGTGGTCTCGGGTTTGGTTGGTAGGCATACCTACATTTCAGCACACTGAGTGTTTGAAATCCAATTCAAAATCAGTTATGCTTTTGGGTTTTTTTCCTCTTTTACTGGTAATGTTTACAGCTTTGTGATATTGCTCATTGCCTTTTGCCGTTGCCATTAATAGTTTGTAGTTACGGCCAGTTATCTGTGGCTTGTCCTGAAATACTGCCTTCCAAAAAACCTGATTTTTCGGGTCCAAGTTACAAAATTTGGAGTAGTCTTTCCAATATTTGTCGAATAAGTGCTGCTCAGCAGAGGTGATACAATTTTGATTGGATCCAATTTGATTGCTTCCTACACGAGAAAGCCCTGGCTCCTAAGCATAACCTGCACAGAATGATGTTTCGGACTGTGTGTCCATTTCTTTCCCCGTCCCATATAATGTGACTGGACGCTTCAGTCCCCCAAAAGACAGAGAACACTTTGTCCCCAGCAGGTCATCCCTTTGCTAGGCCAATTGATATACTTGCATTTCTCTCTCTTGCATGTTGTGTGTCACTTTTCCGTTGTTCGGGACACTGTAGACTTTACTGCATTTACACTTGTTTGGTATTTTGTTTTTACAGTTTCATAGCAGAATTTATAAAGGAATCCCACAGCAGTTCAGAGGGCAAGTCTGGTGTTTGCTACTTGACATCCCTAAAATGAAAGAAGAAATGAAAGACCTCTATAATGTGAGTTTGTAGGATTTCCACTTAATACTAATCAAAAAATGCCAGGTACTAAGAGGACCAGCTTTATTAAGCCTATTTTATTGTTATGTAATGTTAAAAGAAAAAGAAAGGGTAAGAAATTGTATCGAATTTTACTGTTTGTTTTAGCTAGGAAAAAGCCTACTTATTGAACAGCACTTTTCCAGCTGATTTTCTGTAATTCATAGAATTAATTTGATCTTCTTTCCGTTTCTTTTCCCATCCTCAAGCACTTGCAAAAGCCCTTCTAAAAGCAAAGTAAAACAAAATAAGAAAACCCAACCCTGTCCCAGTCAGAAAACAGAAACCTCTGAACCTGCAGCTCTTTGAGAAAGGTCCATTAAAGAAGTGCCTTGTTAGCTGAGGTTCAATGAGAGGAGTCGAGTATTCTGAGGGGATGGAGGTTGGTGCCTTAGTCTTGTAAAGGCCAGACAAGCCGGCTGTCTTTCTAGCATCTCATCTGCACGTGAAGCTTAGATATCCATTACAAAGCACTGTCTGGTTACTTAATTGTATTCTCAGAGGTGCAAGTCGTGACACGATGTTAACTCCACCAAATTCTACAGGCATAAATTGACCACTTAAGTGTATCTCCTACTCAGAATATAAAGGAAATAATCTGCTACCCCTCTGTCCCCATCCTTACCCCGATTCAGCAACCTCTGAATTACTGTGGTCGTGTTCCTCTAAGTTTTTCTCTAAGAACTACTTCTTCTGCCAGTGTGGATACAGCTGATGGCCATCAGAGCTGAATTTCAGAGCCAAGAGTGGAGAATAAGGTTCATGTGCAGGCTAGTAAGTTATGCAGAAGGGGATTAAAGCCCTTAAAAGTCTGTCTTTTCCTCATTGTGTCTCTCTCTGCTAAAGGATTACAGGGAGAGTTTAGCTAACAGAAAGGTGATTTAATATCGTAGAGCGTTTAAATGAAAACAGGAATGTAACTGTTCACTGCCTTCTAAAGAAGCAACGTCCAGAGTTACAAGGAAATGCGTTGCTTGGTTGGCTGTGGCATTTTCTTTGGGAGCCGAGACTCTGGGTCTGAGTAGACAAGGGCTCTTGTACAGTCATGAAAGAAGACTGACGTTGGCATTCCTGTTACCTAAATTTTGGTATCTGTAATCTTCCTCTTAAGAGATTTCTCTCTCTTTAGCCTGACAGGCTGCTCTTTGACTGGTGTATTTTGTTAACTTCGTAAGTGAGATTAGTGGCAGATCCAAGAGGGGTAAAACAGAGTTCATGCTGAGTGATGTAGTTGTGGGATAGAATACTGAATAAAACTAGAAGCATTTAAAAATAGGTGAATTCATCTTCAGAAAGGATTACTGCCATCTAGTGCTCAGTGTAAAACAAAAAAGTGTTTGGAGTTCAAACAGAGAAGTAGAAAGAGTTTATTCCACATTATTCTAGCTTGTTTATTTGCAGTAAGCTCATTTTACTGCTCTCCATTTTTCCCATTTCCTAAAGATGGTTCAGTGATTTACAAGTAATTCCCGATATGTCTGAAGCTTCTGGTTGTATTCATCAGACTGAACGAATGTTACTGTTCCCTGCTTGATCCCTTGTTTTTCTTGGGTTTGGTATTTCTTAGTTTGGGTTTTAATTAGTTTGGGTTTTAAACCTTTTTGGTTTTTTTCAACCAGAATGTGTAGAGCTCAGCTGTCAGATTGTCAGTGGTATTCCCTAATAATGCCTATGAAGATGTAATGTTTTGAAAATACCGTGTTGAATCCGGTTAGAAATATCTGGCAAACTCAGCTTTTGGGACAGATATGAGAACGAATTGAGTGTATGGCAAGAGAAGATTATTGTAAGTGCAAAATACAAGGTGGCGATCTAACCTGTTCAGGCTTCCTAAGTATTCAATTGCAAAATTGGATTTAATTATAAAATGGTAAAGCAAGTGCTAAAGTAGAGGTATTCTACAACTGAATGAGATTAGAACAGAAAGACAGAGGACATGACTAGAGAAATGTCCATTATCTATACTTAGATAAGAACTGGTAGTTCTGTAGCTGTTACTTCTGCTTAGAGAAAAAGGCAGGAGAAGTACGAAAACCACACGAAATCATTTGCTAAAAGTGCGGTCTGGATCACTTTGCGTCTTAGGTTCTTGTGTCTGAGTAGTGAAACGCACTTTCTGTCTTTCTCCAGTGATGTCCCTACCTGAGAAACGGCAATTAGAAACTGGAAGTGCCGAAACACAGCCTTGAATATGGGTAGTGAATGGTGTGCCACAGAAATGTGTATTATGGGGTCGGTCTTTTTACATCTATACTGTGTGAATTCTGACTCCATAGAACCTGTATATATGTATTTTGGAAGTTAAAACTCTTGCTTTGGGAGTTGCTGTTACAGTAAGTGTTTTAAATTATGAGACGGCAGATGCTTCAGTCAGGCAGGTTTCTGCTGTTTCAGAGTTCACATTTTTAAGCTTAGTTTGTGTTCTTTACTGTTTTCCCAGAAATTGAAGTGTGACGCGCGAAGGTCTTCACCAGATATTAGGCAAATTGATCTTGATGTAAATCGGACATACAGAGATCACATCATGTTTCGAGACAGATTCGGGGTTAAGTAAGTAAATTAAAAGGTTTTGCTTTGCTTGCCCTAAAACTGGCTTCTGATCTGCCTCAAGCCTCTTTGACCTGGCCAAGCCTATTGAATGTAAGCTCCAAACTTTCAGAGCAGGATTATCTGCATGTGATTGTGTAACTGCTGTTACTACTGCTAAAACCAACTAGTCACTTCAGCTAGTTTCCCCTAACTATGAGGTAGTCAGTAGCGTTCCGAAGAAAACCATTTCTAAGCTGTTCTCCTCTTGTTTCGTATTTAATAGAAAGTCTCAGATATTGTAAATACTAAAGCATGGGAATTCCAAACTAATAAATGAAGAGTTATTTTCAAAAACAAAATTACTCTTTGCGTCCCTAATAGCTTACAGATTTTAGCCTTCCTTTGCATATTACGTTCCTCTTCTCCTAGTAGCTAATTGACAACCAAACAAAAGAGTATTTTATATGTCAGCATTTAATTATCTACAAATGTAGGCTGTAACACTTTGGGATTCCTTCAAAATTCTTGTTGGTTTGTTGGTTTTGGATGAGGAATATTGGGCAGCTGTCAGCTTTAAATAGGCTTAGAAATTAAATAAGTGGTGATACAAACATCAGTATTGTTGCTCGCTTGCAGCATCAGCACCCTGCTGAGATGAAGAGGGTATTTTTTCCCCTCTGTGACTGTATTAGTTCAGGTTTTAATCTCCTTTTCTTTCCGAGACACATTCTACGGTGGTCAGCTATTTTCAGAAAGTAATACTGAAAAGATCTGTGGACTTTAATGGGATAATAAACCAAGGGTTTTCTTAGAGTATTATTCTAGCTCTTTTGTGGATGAATTCTGAATATGGGGAATTTCTCTGATGGGTGTAACACAGGATGGAGTCCAAAGCAGAAATTCCCAAGCTGACAGCTGTTCTGTGCAGCCACTCTGTGTGTGTGTGTGTATACATATATATACACGCATATATACTATACATACATATATATACACATACACACACACACGTATGTATGTGTGTATATATATATATATCTCTCAGAAGTGCCATCTGTATCTGAGGTGCTGTGCCTCTCAGCGGTACTGACACAGTGCCCTGCAAAAATGGCTGTGTTGCTTCTGGGGCTCAGTTATTTTTTATGCCCACATTTTAGATGCTAGCAGAAGCTTCCTACCTGCTCAGGTTGGGGTTAACAGAAGCAGAGCCAGCGCCAGCCACTGCCGCTGTGTTGTAAGAATGCCGTCCCAGTCTGATCTTTTGTATTTTTGGCAGGCATAAGCAAGGCCAATTATCTTGTTATATCTCTGTAATTTTCCACTGAGGAAGTGCAACAACCTGGAACCAGCAAGGCAGGAAATCACTATGCAGTCAAAGAACACGAATCTTTCTCGGGATATAAAGAAGAGCAAAAGCTCAGAAAAGAGGAAAACTAGGACGAGTACAACAAAGAACAAAAGGGAGAAGAAAACACAGACTCCAGAAAATTTAAAGAGTGACAATAAGTCAAGTAGGCTGCTTCAAGTAATACCTGGGCCATTTGTCACTAAGCAGAAATGAAAGAAAATAAAGCAAAGCATCCTGGACATCAGATGTAGTTGGAACAAGGAAAAGATGTATACACAGAAGAAAAAATTCCCCTGCAGACTTCAATTCCATTCATAACCTCTTACAATTAATCATTACTGAAATACGAACTCTGCATTTCCCTGCAGTAGTTCACAACTAGCAACAACAAATAAATTTTGATCCCTGGCTTTCTTTTTTGAGTGACAGAGCACTGGAACAGGTTTACCAGAAGATAGAAAGTGGCCAGATGCTGCTTATATTTACAGGCATGAACCCTACAGGCAGCCCTGGAGCCAAGACGTTAACAAAGGCCACTTGGAAGATTTCCAGATACATCAGCATCTTCAGTCAACGCATTTTCAAGACCATACCGTTCATCCTGTTTCTGTGGATAGTCCAGTGGGATACAGGACTTCACCAGCCTTTGAAGGCCATGGCTCACCATAGCACCAGTATTCAAGCCCATCTGCACAAGCCCAACACTCTCAAAATAGAAACGATGGATTGTCTGTGCATGAACTATTCTATGATTCTATGAAGGCTAGTTGAGTTCCTAGACTTGCATTGAAGCTCTTGAAGGAGATCCGCCGCACGTAGACATAGCAATAAGATTGGATGCGCAGTGTGGTTAATGCTGTCATTGTTCTTCATGTTTAAATAACTCGTGTTACAATCCTGCCTAATACCTGTAACACATTGACAAGTTTTATGTTGACCGACGTGGTTAATGCACTGTATGATGTGTGTGCGCACGTCTGAGTGTGCACTTACAATACATGGACACATAGGGGGAAGAGCTAAAGAGTTTAAATGTAAAGGCATTTAACTTTGGGCAAAGCTTGTGAAGTACTTTTGTTTCATATTAACTTTTCTTTGTAATTTATTCTAGAAGCCATTCATTTTGAGTGGGATTTTCTACCATTTTTAATACAGCTGCCTCAGCATCCCAGTATCTGTTCTGGGCAGGAGAGATGCTTTGGGATCAGAATCATAGAATAGTTAGGGCTGGAAAGGACCTTAAGATCATCCAATTCCAACCTCGCACTAAACCAGTTCTTTGTTTTGGGTAGCTCAACATCAGTGACAATAAAATGCCTTCTAATTCATTTTTTCAACACGAATGAGGGAGGCTTAATATTAAAATGGAATTTCATTTCTCTTTGTAGTAATTTCTAGTCATAGCAATGTAGTGTAGGATAGCCTGTACTTAGCAACTGCAACCTTCAGGTTGGACCTTCAGTGCTGTTCTCCAAAGCCAAAGCAGGCATGCCAGTGACTCTATGGAGACAGTATGGACAAGCACACTTCTGACGGGCAGGCTGCTTGGTGATCAGGCCCTGGGACAGGCAGGCTGGGACAAGCCTAGGGTAGAAACTGTGGATCTGCTGGAGTGAGTCCAGAGGAGACCACAAGGATGCTCAGGGGGCTGGAGCACCTCTGCTATGGAGACAGGCTGAGAGAGTTGGGCTTGTTCAGCCTGGAGAGGAGAAGGCTGTGGAACAGTCTTCCAGTACCTAAAGGGGCCAGCAAAAAGTCTGGAGAGAACAGCAAAGCGGTTCTGGGTGGGGACAACAGATTCAGGGGGAAGCCCCTTGCTTTTAATTGTCCTCTTCCTCCTGTTTTTGTTGGTTTTTTTCGTTGCTGCTTCCCAGCTTCCTGGGTTACGGCCTCCTTGTCTCCTCCATGAGCTGCAGGGGACGCCGGAGGCCCCTGCACAGGTTGGGCCCGGAGCAAGCAATCCTGCTTCCTCTCAGCTTCCCGGACATCTCGCAGCCGATTAATAGCGTCCCGCAGCTCAGGCCCTGCTGCAGGAGGCCCTCCCCCAGGGAGCACCGAGCGCAGCCCCGCCCGTTGTGCCCCGTTCCCTCACCAGACCGGTGCAGGCACTCTCTGCACTCCGAGCCCTGCACGGAGCCTCCCCTCTCAACGTTTCTGGCTGGGGGCCTACGCTGGCCACCGCCGGGGCAGCCAGAGCACAGCTCCCAGAGCGGGCCCTGCTCACACGCCGAGTGCTCGCCGTCCCGCTCGCCTGCCCGCGCCAACGGCCCCCACCCGCCCTGCTCGCTCGCGCTGCCTGGGGCGGGTTTTGAGCCGCTCGGGGCTGCCGCCGCTCCTCCTGGCTCCGCCCCCTGTGAGTCCCTGCTCGCCTCAGCGGAGCTGCCGGCTCCTGGGCAAGGCCTGGCGAGGACGCGAGGCTCCCTCGGTGCCTCTGGCCGCTCCGAGCTGAGGCCCCTGGACGCTGAGCTTCCCCCCGCTCCGGTGTTGAAGGCGTCCTCTCTCGAGCTGCTCAGTTCAGCTATTCCTTGATTATTACTGATGGCCCTGAACTGAGGTGATTAATAATCACCTCAGCGATTTCTTGATTCCACAACTTGTTTAAGTTGTAAAGCAGGTATGCTTTTATTCAGCGCTGAGGTGCATCGGGATCGCTCTTCCAAAGTATGCACACCTCAGTGTCGTTTCCAGCTACATTTATCCTCCAAAGTTACACGCCTATACATATTCATGATCTATCCCCGCTTCATATTATAATGAGCTAAAAAGTCCTTTGCACATGCGCAGTGCCTCCCCGTGGTCATGGGCGAAGGTCTCAGAATGAATTAAATGAGTCTTCCTCTTGTGAGTAGGGGTCTTCAAGATGAAGTAAACGAGTCTTCCTATTCTTAAACTTTTCACCTTTGTCACATCTGGATGCCCCAGTGATTACACAAGTAGCTGAAACCAACCATATCGGTCTGTCTTTGGATTAACTGATAAGTAGAGAAGAATGAGAAGGAATAGTAGAATGGGCCGACTGATATGTAGATGTGGTGAGGAGAAGGAGAAGAATGGTAAGGAGGATAGGCAGAAGAATGATATGTAGAAAACAATTCATGTTTAGTGGGGCCCCTAAATTCCACAGACTTCCAGACACTAGCGTTTCTTATATCAAGCCCCCTGTATCAGGTGCAGCAAATAAATACGAAATAAATAGAATTAGGGGGAAAAAAAGCAGGTGAAGGCACAAGGCAAGATGCGAAATCAACTGGTGCAGGCACGGGAGCAACTTTCTATCGCTTGCTCGTTGGGTTATTTTATGGTTATTTCTTTCTTTAGCGGCTGCAGGGGGTGTGTGCAGCTGTGATTGGGGAGCGGAGGTTGCACGTACAGCCACACTGCGGGATTTTCACAGGTTTTTTCCTGATTTCCTTTTTCCTTTCAAGGAAATCAGCCCTGGTGCAAGGGTTGGACCATTGCCTGCGCCCCCCACCCCCTGGTCCTGCTCCTGAGGGCGCCAGGAATGTCCTCAGCGGTGGGATGTGGTAAACCTGCAGCTGGGATTATTCGGGATCCTCCTGCCAGTGGTACCCCACGCTTTCCTTGCCCGGGTATGCTCGCAGCAAGGCTGTGGGTATATTCTGCCGAGATTTCACTCCCTCTCTTCCCTGTCCAAGAATGCTTCTCAGTGGGGGAATTTTGGAGCCCTAACTGCCTTCTCCTCCCAGGCAGGCAGCAGCGGCACCCCTGGTAGGGCTGAGGTTGCAAGAGGATGTTTTTGGAGCATCATCTGGGATAGGGGATGGCACAGTACACACTTATCCAACAGGTCTGCAGGAGAGCAAAGGGAAGGGGTATCGCAGCAACCAGTCCTGGACTTTGTCCTTTCCACCCTGCAGTTCACCCCAAAAGCTGGTTGTGTCTGCCCCACGCCTGGGCTGTCAAACTTGCATCTCACCTCACAGGCTCAAATGCAGTCGCTGTCTCCACTTGCTTTTCTCCTGTCGTTTCTGAGCTGAGGTTTGAAGTTTCCAAGTGATCTCGTGAGCATCCATTCTTGCAGGAGCAATGGAGTGCTGCAGGGAGGGGTCTCACACCTTGGAACACAGTAGTGATTTCCCACATGTGGCCCCAGCTTTCTTCTACCCTACTGCAATCACCAGCACCCTTCACACTGGTTCTTGGTAGGGATTCATTGCTGAACCTCCCCATCCCTTTTCTCCTCCACTCTTCCTGTCCCCTTTCTTCTCTACCAGCCTCTCACAGACACATTAGCACACCACTTTGGTGCAAGAAGACAAGTGAGGAGTGCAACAGAGATGAAGAAAGGTGTTGTTTTTCTTTCATGGAGAAGATACTGAAGACTGGAGGAAAGAGCAGATATGGCAGACAGTGGATTTCTTCACCACTATCCACTTTCTTGCCATTCAAAGCCCATCTCTGAAAGGCCATGGAGACAGCTTCAACCCCTCCTGTTCCAGCAGAGAAAACATACAAATCAAGCAGTTCATGTTTTCCAGGCTTTGGATTGGATGGGATTTCAAAGGGAATACTGTCAGAGCTTCAAAATAGGACCAAAACCCCAACAGATGCCAGGAGAGCATTGAAGTCCTGTTCTTCCAGATGATCTTGAAAGCAGTTGGCATTTTCAGCATGGTGACATTTCAGCTTTTCAACATACTTTTGCTCTGCAAACTCAGTGTCTGTGTCTTTCTTCTTCTAACCTGTTCTATATTAGGTTACACTGAGATTCCTTTCACTGCAGCGTATCTTGATATAAAGCTGGTGGCAGGCAACGCTTCCATCATCCAGCCCAGGGACACAACCACCGTAGCTCCCACACTGTGTCAGATGTTTCTCCGTCTCCTTTCCATTAACACCAGGTGCTTTTATGCTTTATTTCCATTCACACTTCAGTGCTCTTTGCAGGAGCTTTGGTTCCACTGATCTCTCTGAAGCTTCTTCTTCCCTCTCGGCCTTGGTTTTCTCTGTCCAGGCCTCTATTATTTAGAGGCTATTTCTGACAGTGCAATTGGCCCTGTGCATAAAGATGTAGAAGAAAGCATTATCCTTGTCCAAAGAGTTTGTGATCTAAATTAGCCCTGTGGATGGTGTCCAAAGAGGTAGATTCAAAAGAAATTAAAATAATCAAAGCTGAGGAAGAAAAACCCTTTGGAATATCTTCTAAGTGGCTTCTACAACAAGACTTTCATGTCCAAATGAAAAGGTGCAGATTTATATCTGGAGAGGAGCGCTGCTGGATCTCATCCTCACTAACAAGGAGGGTCTGGTCGAAGCAGTAAAGGTTGAGGGCTGCCTTGGTTGCAGCGACCACGAGATGGTGGAATTCAGGATCTTGTGTGGTAGGACCAGTACAATAGCAAGTAGAATTGCAACCCTGGACTTCAGCAGGGCAAACTTTGGCCTTTTCAAGCAATTCCTAGGGGAAGTCCCATGGGCAAGGCTGCTTGAAGGTAAAGGGGCCCAAGATAGTTGGTTGACATTCAAGAATTGCTTATTCCAAGCTCAAGAGCAGAGCATCCCGACATGTAGGAAGTCAAGGAAGAGGGCCAGGAGACCTGCGTGGCTAAATAAGGAACTGCTGGGTATGCTCAAGTGGAAGAGGAGAGTTTATAGGTCATGGAAGGAGGGGCTGGCCACTCGGGAGGAATATAAGGCTGCTGCTAGAGGATGTAGGAAGGCAGCTAGGATGGCTAAGGCCTCCTTAGAATTAAATCTGGCAAGAGGGGTCAAGGACAACAGAAAGAGCTTTTTCAAATACACAGCTGATAAAACTAACACCAGAGGCAAGGTTGGCCCACTGGTGAACGGGATGGGTGCCCTGGTGACAGAAGATACAGAGAAGGCAGAGTTATTGAATGCCTTCTTTGTCTCAGTCTACTCTGCCGGAGGCAGTCCTGAAGAGCCCTGTACTCCTGAGACCTCAGATGAAGTCAGGTCACTCGAGCGGTTTGCCTTAGTCCATGAGGAATGGGTTAGGGACCAGTTGAGCAATCTGGACATCCATAAATCCATGGGTCCAGATGGGATGCACCTGCGGGTGCTGAGGGAACTGGCAGAAGTCATTGCTAGACCACTCTCCATCATCTTTACCAAGTCTTGGGAAACGGGAGAGGTGCCTGAGGACTGGAGGAAAGCAAATGTCACTCCAGTCTTCAAAAAGGGCAAGAAGGAGGACCCGGGTAACTATAGACCGGTCAGCCTCACTTCCATCCCTGGGAAAGTGATGGAACACCTTATCCTTGATGCCATCCTAAGGCACGTCAAGGATAAGAGGGTTATGAGGGGCAGTCAACATGGCTTTACCAAGGGGAAGTCATGCTTGACCAACCTCATAGCCTTTTATGAGGAAATAACATTGTGGATGGATGATGGCAGAGCGGTGGATGTGGTCTACCTTGACTTCAGCAAAGCATTTGACACAGTCTCCCACAGCATCCTCATAGCTAAATTGAGGAAGTGTGGCCTGGATGATCAGGTAGTGAGGTGGACTGCAAAACTGGCTGAAGGAGAGAAGCCAGAGAGTTGTAGTCTATGGGGTGGAGTCTAGTTGGAGGCCTGTATCTAGCGGAGTGCCTCAAGGGTCAGTACTGGGACCAGTATTATTTAATATATTCATCAACGATTTAGATGAGGGAATTGAGTGTACTGTCAGCAAGTTTGCTGATGACACTAAGCTGGGAGAAGTGGCTGACACGCCAGAAGGCTGTGCTGCCATCCAGCGGGACCTGGACAGGCTGGAGAGTTGGGCAGGGAGAAACTTGATGAAATATAACAAGGGAAAGTGTAGAGTCCTGCATCTGGGCAGGAACAACTCCAGGTTCCAATATAGGTTGGGGAACGACCTGTTAGAGAGCAGTGTAGGGGAGAGGGACCTGGGGATCCTAGTGGACGGCAGGATGACCATGAGCCAACACTCTGCCCTTGTGGCCAAGAAGGCCAATGGCATCCTGGGGTGTATTAGAAGGGGGGTGGTCAGTAGGTCGAGAGAGGTCCTCCTTCCCCTCTACTCTGCCCTGGTGAGACCGCATCTGGAATATTGTGTCCAGTTCTGGGCCCCTCAGTTCAAGAAGGACAGGGACCTGCTGGAGAGAGTCCAGCGCAGGGCGACAAAGATGATGAAGGGAGTGGAGCATCTCCCTTATGAGGAAAGGCTGAGGGAGCTGGGTCTCTATAGTTTGGAGAAGAGGAGACTGCGGGGGGACCTTATTAGTGTATATAAATATATAAAGGGGGAGTGTCATGAGGATGGAGCCAGGCTCTTCTCAGTGGCAAACAATGATAGGACAAGGGGTAATGGGTATAAACTGGAACACAAGAGGTTCCACTTAAACTTGAGAAGAAACTTCTCAGTGAGGGTGACGGAACACTGGAACAGGCTGCCCAGGGGGGTTGTGGAGTCTCCTTCTCTGGAGACATTCAAAACCCGCCTGGACACATTCCCGTGTAACCTTATCTGGGTGTTCCTGCTCCAGCAGGGGGATTGGACTAGATGATCTTTTGAGGTCCCTTCCAATCTCTAACATACTGTGATACTGTGATATCAGGTCTGATCTGAAGATGACTGTAACAGCTCATGTTGGCAGCAAAGACTTTGGATCTTGCTCACAGCTGAGAATACAAATTGGTTTAGTGGACATGAAATGCAGTAATAGCTGAGAGATTTTGTTTTAATGCCACCTTTTAGAGCATCACTGGGAAGAAGAAAGCACTTTGAGATGTACTGAATTGTCCTGGTATAGTATCTCAGGATACAAATTGGATTTAATCCCTGGTGAAAAGAACACACTGAGGTTAGCTCCAGCTGTAGCTGCAGTGTTCTGTGTTCTCAGGGATGTATCTTCCACTGATCAAAAGCAACTTGGCTACATTATCACTGCTACCTGTGCTGTTTAATGTCTCATCTGTTGGCAGCTACATGATGCCTAAACATGATTTCAAGCTGGGAACAGAAGTTTCACATCTGAAATTTGTCGTTGTTGTTACATATAACAAAAAAACCCCTACTTTTATGCAAATAGCACTGACAAAGGAAGAGATTTACCTGAGTACCAAGTACCCAAGCTGCAATGGTCATCCATCTGTCCTTGCCTCTGATGATCACCCCCAAAGGATGTAACTGTTCACACCCCAAGTTTGCCATAGGTGAACAAGAGAAATATGTTCAACCCAGTGAAATTCAGAGAGTGCCGTTACCTTAGATCAGATATCAGCAGTTCCTGACCTCTGGGATAGATTATCAATACACAAAACCTTTCCTGTTTTGCAGGCTGTCATCTTCAGGAGGAGAGGTGGGGATGTAAAAAGGTCCCCTACACAAAGAGACACGAGCATGCACACACACAGATGTTATAGCATTAACACTCCCAATTTCTCCCTTTTTTCCTGGCATCAGAAGAGAAATGTCCGGGGGGGGCATTATAGGATTTGCAGATGGATGTGCATTTCTGGCTTTGGGATCAAGTTGTGCTCCACTGCAAAAAGGGGCAAAGCTGTGCAGCTGCACCAGTGTATTTTGGGATTTAGAGATATCCAACATATGAGCTGAAGCAGGGACACTGTCTAACAGGAACTTGGTGTCAGAGAAGACACCCACAGGGCATCATCTGGGGCTACCTCCATCGCCAAATGCAGCTCTTACTGTCTGTTGCCTCTAGTGGGCATGGCGACCTGGTTCAGGAATGGTGCAACGGCCCACCCCTGGCCGACTGGGCCATTAGCTCGCAGACACCAATGTGGTGGACGGCAAATGGCATTTATTGCTTAATGACACGGCGTTATATAGCTTGGGTTTATAACGTCACTTCTGTATGCTTACATCATAAACTAAACGCTATTCGCTACCAGGAGAGGGGCCCTATCTTTCCGTACAGCGCGATATCTTCCGGCCGCCAGACCCTGGCTACCTACGCTTGTCCCTCTGTGGAATTGCTCCTGGAGTCATAGTGAAGCTATCCTTCATTTTCTCCCCTCCATACAACAAATTATGGCCTTTATCTTCTCAGTCTTCTAGTATTCAACCCACCCTATAATCAATCTTTACAAGAGGAAAAGACACCATAAGGCCTTTACTTCATGCCAGTCTCAAGCCCAGGGCTCTCACCTACCTTTGTCTTCTTTTTATCCATCAGCCCTAACTCGGGGAGAAGTTGGTGGCTGGAAGCTGGCATTAGGATGCAGAAAGACTTAGTTTCACAGTGCCATCTCCTGGAGAGGGATATCACATTTAAGCTGCATTTTCCAGATGCCTTCTTAGGTCTGATTCACCATCGACTGCCAGGCACTTTGAAGGCAGGTGGTTACGGCATGATCTAAAGAAGAGTTTAGCACAAATTAAGTTAATCCAAGATCTAAACTCCCTCATTACGCTTCTCAGTAGAAGTCCTGCTTCTTAAATGCTGTGAACTTTGAATTGGGATTCATAAAAGGGTTATAGACACTGCTTTGCACCTCTTTCCTGTATGCAGTGATTGCAGAGGTATCCTGCAGGGATACACAAAGGATACCATAGCAAAGGAATCATCGCCTCTTAAATGGGAAGTATCAGGGCCAAGCATCCCTGTGGCCTCCAGCTGACCTGCAGATCCCTGCCCAGCATGTGGAGACACACACATCAAGTTTTCACTGCAGCTTACTTACCAACTTTTATTCTGATTAGAAATGACTGTGCAGGGGTTGTGACTATTCAGCAGATGGGCAATGACTGGGTTTAACATTAGCTGGAAAATCTGAGCCACTGCATCATCTCTGTAGCTCAAGAATGCCTAGAAAGCGTGGTCTCAGTGCAAAAAATTTTTCACCTTAGCAGGAAATGGAAAGGAAGCACATGTTATATCCAATAAATCAAAGCGCTGAGCATCAATACTGAGGCTCGTAGGTATGAGTCTTATTGATCATGCCTGCACTATGGAAGAGATCCACTCTTCTATCAAGAACTTGCTTATTTCCACCATTGATGAACAACTTCCTTATTTATTTTGAGTGTTTACTGGCAGGAAAACACCTCCTGGTTAATGTATCCAGCTTCTACAGGCTGGTGTTGGGAAGGGAGGCTGGGGAAACTGAGGCAGGAGGAGCTGTGAGACCTTGCACACAGGTGTGCAGTCCCAGGTAAAGGCTGTAGTAATGGAAATGGACTTAGATCTCAGATCTGGGTAGCATGGTGCTGTGGTTATAGATTTCACTTCACACTGGTGTTTCTGCCCAACTCTGTGATGCTGAACAAGTAATTTCTCCATTTCCCTTCCCTTTTATGCAGGAATCTCCATAATGGCCTGATAAGACCAAAACCTCTGATGGACAAGGATGACCAGCAGCTCACATCATATTAAGAACTGTAAATTGTGCCTCATATCCGCATTACTCATCATTGCTGCAGCACCCTGATGGAAGATTAGAGCAGTTAGTGCACTTTGAGTGAATTCTGTATCATAGTCCCTCTTCATCAGGGACTGTATCAATAGGACAAGGGGTGATGGGTTCAAACTGAAACAGAGGAAGTTCAGGTTAGATAGAAGGAAGAAGCTCTTCCCTGTGAGGGTGCTGAGGCGCTGGCCCAGGGTGCCCAGAGAAGCTGTGGCTGCCCCATCCCTGGCAGTGTTCAAGGCCAGGCTGGACAAAGCCTTGGATGACATGGTCTAGTGTGAGGCATCCCTGCTCATGGGAGTAAGTAATATAATTCCTATGGGAATAAGCATATAAGTAATTTATTTTATTTAAAAACCAAAGATTAAAATCATGCATTTGGAAGCATCTCTCTGAAACTGACTCTGAAATGGGCTTGTGAATGGCTTTTACTCTTTAACGGCTTCTTCTGTATTAAGGAGGAAGATTAAGAATGAAATACCACTAATTGCATATAAAGGCCCCGGCTTCCACAACAGTGTACCTGTACATTGTATTCAGCTCAATCTCCATCTGCCCCTAAGAGCATAATTGATTCTTTATTTTAATTTGAAGGAGCTGACACTTCTGTTTCTTCACTGCCACGTTGCTAAGCACATTTAATAAGAATGGGTATGAGTGGAGGAGTCTACAATATGCCATTAAAGGTAATAGGGAACATATTAAAGGTTATAATGAGCTCAGGACTAAGTAACTCAGGGATGAGGAGGGAAGGTGTATAAATACTTTCCTTACTAGGACTCTGCTGAGTAAGACATAGCTGTGGGTTAATAAATAAAGAAGTAAACAGAGGGGATTTCATGAAGTGGGTTTTCTGATCTCATTTCAGACCATGCCCCTTTGGTCCTGCCTACAGGTGACTGGTTTTACTCTAGATTGGCTGACCTCTGACAAGTGGCAGCCTCTGTGCCTCAGTTTCCCCATCTCCACAATGAAGGGAGGAGTAGTAAACTTTGTAAACTGCTTGAAGAATTCACTGATGCAAATGCCAGTATCCTGTCCCTTTTAATTGAGCATTGCCAACCCAATGAGACTTTTACTCCAAAGCAAACCCTGTGGCCCGTCTCCTCTTCCATTCCTTTTCTCCACTCTCCAGTGATACAGCTATGCAGGATCTATTCCCTCCTGAGATAAATATTCCTAAAGCCACATCTCTTTTAAAAGCATCATGTGATCATAGGTCTTACCTGCACCTCTGATAACCCACAAGCCTTGAGAATACAGGTTCTTGACAAGAAATACCTTAAAAACTAATATTCCTGGCCAGCTTGCATGCATAGACAATGCTCAGCTGCAGCACGGTTTGTTCTGCTCTCCTGCTCTTCCTCAGTCTTGCTGCTGGGCAGCTCATTGAGGTGTGCAGGGTGTGGAGGTCAGTGAGGATGAGGAAGATCGCAGTCATAGTGACCCACATCAGCATTCAGCCCTTATGGACAGGGGAGTTTTAACAGGAAATAAAGTACATCCCTGTGAAGTGAGATGTTTTCTTATTCTCATTTGAAGCTGGAGGGTACACAGCAGAATGGATGGCATCCATTGCATGTCTCTAATCAGAGTTAGCAGTTTGGGATTTCCCTTTCATCATGCCCTGGCGCTCTCTATGGACTGTTGGTGAATCAAACCACACGGATATAGTTTTAGTGACAAATACAGTAAAAGATACATGCAGCAAGAGCCTGATTCTGCTCTGCAGCTGTTTGGATCCAAAGACCCAAAGGAAGGCGTAATCCCTGCTTCCCTGAAATCTTGCCTATAGAAAGGAAGCAGCTTGTTCCTGCCACAGTTACACCATCAATATTGACCAGCCACACACCATAAGTATTTTCTCCCAGGTTTTCTTCTGGATTGAACCAACCAGTTCCCTGTGAGATGAAACCTGAGTGCATTCAGGGGCCACTTGAAGGATTTCCCTTTGTAGGCAGTGTGACCCATAATAGATTTACCTCCCTCTGTCCTACATGGTTCTCCAACACCATCCCAGCAAACCTCAACCTCAAGTACCCTTAGGAGATTCTGCCAGGATCCCATGGGAAGGATGTGCCACATAAATGCCACTCAGGGGCTGCATTTTCTGTTATTTTGCAGTGAAAATTAACTCTTTCCTTAGAGCCAGAGAGATTCCTTGTTAGTCCCAGAAGAGACAATGGCCAAGTACCAATGCAAGGTGAACATGGCAAGGTGAACAAGGTGAACATCAGCTGGATGGAAGTGACTTGGCCTGGAGGACGCAGATCTTCCCTTACAGCAAACAACACAAGCAGGGTAGACACAGTCAATATGTCACTGGCACTGGAGAGGTTTTATGGGGTCTTCTCTAGGGAAGGTGTGCTACCAACAGCTATGACATTTTAACATGAAAAATTTCTCCTCTTTCCTTTCCCTGCTTTTGGACCACCTCCCATCGTAAGTGTGAGGCATAAATGCAAAACCTTCTTGGCGTGATGTCTTGAGAATAGAGTAGGTTGTAGTACTCTGAAAAAAGCTTTTGTCTATAGGAACATGTCTCTGCACAGGGTGAATCACAGTTTTATTTGCTCAGCTAAAACAGCTCAAACAACTCACGTTTTCTGGTTCACATCTACAGTTCCATATTGTAAAATGAAAGAAGGATTTATCCTGACAATTTTTCTTAGTCTTTATCTCAATTTTCCTTAATTTGCCTCTTTACAATCAAAAGGATGTTGCTCAATCCTGTCAAGAAAACTACTTGCTGAAAAGCTTTGGATTTACAGTAGTGTTTAGGTAACCAAATCATGGTCCAGCGTTGCGGAATGGACTCAGTCGGAGACCAATGTGATCAGACAAAGCCATTTATTATAGAAAACTGACACTTTATATACTATTTCTTAAAGTTGTTTGCACTAACTTGGCCCATTGTGATTGGATACATATCTTTGAAGCCCTTAACAACTAACATAGAATTGGTTAGCACAGGTGTGAGAACCTGACCTTCAAAGTTTTCCAACAGTCCTCAATTTAGCAACTCAGTAAATTCCGGCTCCTTCTTATCTTGCTGGGATTCTCACTCCCAGTGCCTCACTCCCATCCTCCTTCACCTTTTGTTGTTCCTTGGTTAATGTCGAACTCAACGTAGGCACTTGCTGATCTGGGTACATGGCCGTTCTTTGCCAGAAAGTCATCCACAGTCCAGTCTAGTATTAATTGATTATGTTACTGTCTGTGAAATATCCTATTTATCTAGAATCCACAAAAGGCAGCTCATTACATCTGGGCATCTCCATGTGGCTCAGGAGATTGATGGAAATGCCTAAGTAGTTGTGGTCTTTGGTCTAACAACTCTTATGTTCTTCTATTATAAAATGACTTGTGCCCTGACCAGTAGAAAGATGGGAGTAGTGAGCTATGTCCATGAAGACAGATCCTGATCTGATCAATGTGACAGCACAGGGCAGAGAATTCATGTTCCTCCTCTGCTAAGTGACAACAGGAGCCAAGATAGGGAAGGAATTTGGTTTTCCTCATGACAAGCTTTTAAATAGACTGGATTTTAAGCTCACTTTTCAAAAACCTGACCCTCTAGAAGTAGCTTTCCAGGCATGGAATTAACTTTCCAGGCTTGGATGGACCATGCTTCTGACAGAATAGGCTCCAAAGGCACTTCTCCAGCTATTTCAGAGCATTCTGCTACAGCAGAAAGTCAGACAACAGAGCATGAAAAGTCATTCAAAGGTGTTTGCACAGCAAGAGCAGAACTTCAAAAGGAGCCAGTGCAAATTCAGACCCTTTGTTACAGGTGACAAGAGATAGAAGAGTCAAAGGCTGAACAAAACCAGTAGCAGGAAATTATTTTCCTAAGATACTCCTACAAAATGTAATGATAAATAAGACTTTTAAAGTTACTGTAAAACAAAGGGACCCTTTAATTAAAAAGAATCTGATCCCTTAAATGTTGAAGGTTGAATTCATCTGTCTCAATTAGGATATATTGAGATAACTGCATCTGAAATATTAATCCCCTTTGTAATTGGTGGAGCAAATTGCTGTAGGGACATGCATAGGAAACTTGTATCACTCCAGGGTAAATAACAAATGTTGCAACTGTGCTGAAGAATGGGGTTGATTGAAGAATGGGGTTGCCTGAAGAATGGGGTTGATTGAAGAATAGGGTTGTAAATACGTAACCTCAAGAACATTAGGCTTTGTTAGCCACTATAGAGAAAAGAAAATTACTAAGATAAGCTTTGCCAGAACCAGCTGGTGGTTACTGATATGACAATGATCCTAAAACAAAGTGATGAAGAAATAACCACCAGGGGTCCAAAAGCCCACTACCACATTTTTGTATGCATTCAGGAGGCATTCTCTAAGAAGTATGATGTAATGTATGTAATCTAAAGAATATGTACGTTCAAGGACAATATAAGCACAGCCTGGTTGATGCCTGGGAGAGACATGCTTGGAGGAGCTACCCCCCGTGTCTCCTGGTGCCGCAATAAAGAATACCTGCTTGTCAACTTAAAACTTTGTTGGTGAGTTCCTGGAGTTTTCTCCGAGTCCATCTGGCACCCCAAATGGGACCCTCTCTGCTCAGCTGCAGGACCCGCTGAGGACAGGGCGCCCTAGGGCCCTCGGGAGTGTTTCCCGGAGGAACCCCCTGACTCATTCGGATCACTGCGGGAGCAGACAAGGACCATCTTCATAAAAGGTATTCTTTTCTTTTATATTGTCTGTAAGATGCAGGGGGCATCTTGGTTTGGTAAATTGGTTTGTTAAGCATACGCAAGGTTTGGAAGCCTTCCATAAATCGAGATAGGAAATCTCATGGGTAAAGGCGTATACCCGGCTGCTAGCTTCGTTTGGTATACACCCACAAGAAGCAGAGGGCATCTTGTGGTTTGGGTCCTGTAAGACGCAGTGGGCGTCTTGTAGAAAAGGTTTTGGATTTTACTGGTATTTGACTTATGTTGTGGCTTGTTATAGTTATGATTTTGATCTTGTGATTTTGGTATTGGTGACAGACTGTTATAACTGCGTTATTAATTGTTGTCTCTGTTTCAAGTGTTGTAACTGTGTGGACTGTGTCTATTTTGTGTCTTGTTATAGTGATGGTCTTGGTCTTGCGATTTTGGTATTGGTGACAGACTGTTATAACTGTTAATTGTTGTTAGTTTGATACAATTTTAGTCTCTGTCTCAAGTGTTGTAACTGTGTGGAGTGTGTCTGTGGGATCACGTGTGTGTGTGTGAATGCGAGATTGATAATGGGAAATCAGCAGAGTGGAGAGATCTTGAAAAGGAGTCCTTTAAGATGCATTTTGGCACATTGGAAAGAACTGGGAGGGTTTCCTGGGGGCTCGGTAAATTAGAAAATATTGGGAGAATATTGTAACCAATGGTGGCCTTTGTATACTTTGGAAGATCAGGAAAAATGGCCTAAAAATGGAACTTTGAACTACGATGCATTGTTGCAATTAAAGTTATTTTTAAGCCAACAAGGAAAATGGGATGAAGTGATTTGTGCAGATATGTTTTTCACTGTAAGAAACCACCCGGAGCGGCAGACAGAATGTGAAATTAATATAGCTCTGCCAGATCCCTAATTTTGGCTTTGGAAAAGGACAGGAAAAACAGAAAGCTAAGCTGGAGAGATGTTGTTCAGCCTGGGATACTGAGGAATGATTTTTAAAGTTAAAAAATAAAAACAAAACAAACAGAGTAATTAGGAAGATAGGTTGGGGGATTATGTATCACAGGTATCTCCGAGAGGAGCACTCTCGGCATCTGCCCCATCTGTTATTGATAAGGAGGAAGAGGTTGCTGTCACTGGTGACAGAGCAGAAGGACTTGAGAATGTTAAGTGTGGAGAGCATATAGGAGTCGGGAGCAGGTAGAGAAGACAGAGCTGAGTCGTGCTACAGGCATGGCTACAGCGGCTGCTTTGGGACAAGTAGAAACTGGTGGAGGGCCTAATGTGAGAGGATGAGGCAGAGGTGAGAGATTGAATTCTCCTGTGGGATGGAATCAGTGTGCATACTGTAAGGAGTTTGGATGTTGGAAGTGAGACTGCCCTGGGGGGAGTGCCATGGGGTGGCTCCGCTGACTGAATTGAAACTAGACTGACAGGGACCTGGGGAATCTACCCTAGCAGATCCACTGATTAAATTAAAACTAGGGACTAGAGGAAATAAAGTGGAAATTTTAAGTGGATACAGGAGCAACTCATTCGGCGTTAAATCAGAGGAAAAGAATTTGTTACAGATGTGGGAGCTACTGGCCACCAAGAAAAAAACAAAACAAAACAAAAACAAAACAACAAAAAACCCCAAACCAACAACAACAACAAAAGCATTCTTTCTGAAACCTTCAGAGAAGAAATTGGGAAAACAAATAAGAATGCATAATTTTTTGTACATGCCAAATTCTCCAAAATCTTTATTAGGGAGAGAAGCAACATTTAAAGAAGGCAAAATGGAATTAAGAGTCAAAACCTATCAATTAATTGAAGTTTTGAGTTTATCTTTAATTCAATAGAAAAGCAAACACGAGGACCTCCCTGAAATAGAAGAAATCCTTAATCAGGTATATCTGGGAGTATGGGCATCTGAAGTTCCAGGTAAGGCGAAAAATGCTTTGCCTGTTAAAGTAGAAATAAAAGGCAGTCCTGCCCAATTAGAATTAAACAATAACCCTTAAAATTGGAGGATCGAAAGGGAAACAAAGAAATAATTTTTTTAAAAAATATGGATTATTAATTGAATGTGAATCAGAATATAATACTCTTACCTTGCCATTAAAGAAATCTGATGGGAAAAGTTACAGATTAGTTCAAGATCTCAGAACAATCAACAAAATTGTGGAGGATATTCATCCAGTAGTAGCTAATCTCTACACCTTATTGACTAAATTGAATACTAATCAGGAGTGCTTTCACGTTCTGGACTTAAAGGATGCATTTTTCTGTCTGCCCCTGGCCAAAGAAAGTCAAAATTTATTTGCTTTTGAATGGGAAAACCCTGAAACAGGCAGAAGGACACAGCTCACTCAGACGGTGTTACCTCAGGGACAATATGTGGACGACCTGTTAATTGCTACCAAAACTGAGAGAGACTGTGTCCAATGGACTGTAGAATTGTTAAACTTTCTGGGGCTAAATGGATACCGGGTATCTAAATTGAAGGCTCAACTACTTTGAACTCGAGTATCTTATTTAGGATGCAAAATAACAGGAGGACAAGCAGAACTTGGAGCAGCTCAGAAGGAAGCAATCTGTCAGACACCGTGACCATCCACCGTTAAAGATATCTGGACATTTCTGAGAATGACAGGATGGTGGCAACTCTGGATGCATGATTATGGGGTTCTGGAAACCCCTACTGAACCCTTGACTCACAACTGCTTGGCCACTACAGAGACAGTATATTCAAGCCGACCAGATCTGAAGGAGGAGCCTCTGGAGGGTGCAGATTCCTAGTTCACCGATGGCAGCACCTTTGTTAAAGATGGTAAACGAAGATGCCATAACTACAACTTCAAAGGTAATAGAAGCTAAACCATTACCCTCTAACACCTCAGCACAAAAGGCAGAAATAATAGCCCTGACTAGAGCCTTGGAGTTGGCAAAGGACAAATGGATAAACATATGGACTGATTCCAAATATGCCTTTGGTGTAGTTCATGCACATGGAGCAATTTGGAAAGAATGAGGACTTTAAAATATCCAGGGAAGAAAAATTAAACATGCAACGGAAATTCTATGATGGTTAGAAGCTGTAAAATTACCCAATGAAGTGTCTATCATACATTGTAAAGGACGTCAAAGAGGTAACTCTGATCAAGAGATTGGAAATAATCTGGCTGATTGTGAGGCTAAACGGGCAGCAGAAACTGAAAGAGTTGAGGTGATGTCCTTAATTCCTGACAGTAAACTGGTAATTGAACAAAATAAACCTAGGTACTCTAAAGAAGATATGAAGCTAATTGAAGACTTGGAAGGACAGGAAAATGAAAAGGGTTGGATAAAAATACCTGACGGGCGAGTAGTGATCCCCTATAATCAATTATGGAAGTTGATACAAGAAGAACATAACAAAACTCATTGGGGAAGTAATGCCTTGTATAAACATTTAAACAAACAGATCATAGGAAAAAATTTATACAGCATAGTGCAATTAGTGACAAAACAATGTCAACTATGTCTGAAAAATCACCCTAAGACTGAAAACAGGAATTGGGTAGGGACAATTGGGAAAGGAAATTATCTGGGCCAACACTGGCAAATAGATTTTTCTGAATTACCCAGAAAAGGAGGTTACCGATATTTGGTGGTATTGACAGATACTTTTTCAGGTGGCCAGAAGCATTTCCTTGCAGGACAAATAATGCAAAACAAGTGATAAAGGTGCTATTAAGTGAAGTAATACCTTGTTTTGGGGTACCAGCAACTATCTCTCTGACCGTGGTACACATTTCAGTGCAAAATTATTGTCAAGAGACTAAGTTGCACTGGTATCAAGCATCACCATTGGCCTTATTGAGAATCAGAACAAAACCTCAGTCAAAGGAGGAAATTAGCCCATTTGAGATTCTATATGGAAGGCCATATCAATCTCAATTTAAAGGAGAGAGCCTTCAAGAAGTAGGAGAAGGATACCTTCAACAGTTTTTGGTAAACTTGGGAAAACAGTTAGAAGAAATAAATGGCAGAGTGTTAGGGACCAGGGACAGAGGTTTAGATTATCCTATTCATCCTTCTAAGCCAGGAGATTGGGTTTTTATTAAGAATTTTGCAGGTGATCTCCTAGAAGAGAAGTGGAGCGGACCATACCAGGTATTACTGACTACCTTTACAGCAGTGAAGATAAAGGAACAGCCTGCTTGGATACATTACTCAAGAATCAAGAAGGCGCCAGAACCAGAAACACATCAGAACCGAGAAACAGTATGGCACGTCGAGTCTTCAGGACCCACACATATGAGACTACATTGATCGTAATTTGGACTTGTATAATAATAGGTGTAGAAGCATGGAATCAAAATCTATATCTGAGATTGATACAAAATGTTACTAATGTCTTAAACAAGAGTGATTGTTGATCTGTACTCAGCTACCTAAATCAGGAGAGAGACTGGGTATTCCTTTAATTGGCCTCCCTCTCCCCTTTAAGACAAATTGGAATAGATTATGGAGAGATCCTGTTTATACCGACAAGGGCCATACAAATTTACAGGTTTTAAGGATCCAAGCCTCAAATGTGTCAGAAGTTAAATGTGTAACCACTAACAAAACTCTTAATCAAGGCAACATGTCAGTGGGAAATTACCCATATTGCAGCTGGGCAAGGCAACTTCACCTTCGAAAACCTTTAACTGGTTATTGGAATGTTCCTGAAGGGAAAGGGTGATCCTGGTTATGTGGGGAAAATGCCTATAAGGCTTTGCCTCCTAACTGGAAAGGGACATGCACACTAGGTGTAGTGGTTCCAAACTTTACAGTAATTGACATTCATCCCTCTGGAACCTGGGTTCAGAGTTTTATTAAAAGAATCAAACGAGGATCTCACCTGCAATTGAGGAAATGGAAAATCAAACTGCTGATGCTATTCCAGCATCGAATAGCATTAGATACACTGTTAACGTCCCAAGGAGGAGTTTGTTCTGTAATCAATGATAGCTGTTGCTCCTATATAGATCAAAGTGGAAGAATTACTACTGATCTAAAGGAAATGTGGAAACAAGTTAAAATATTTCATGAGGTGGCGCAGGACAACACCTCATGGGGATTTGAGGAAATTTGGGAAAAATTAACATCATGGGTACCCAATCTCTCCTGGTTGAGACATTGTTTTTTTATTGTATTTGTAATAATAGGAATGGTTATAATTACATGCATAACAGTCCAATGCTCCTTTTGGTGTTGCAAACAAACCAGGATGAACTATGATGAATGGAAGAGAAACAAAATTAAGCATCAAGTAGAAACAGGGAAATACTTCAGGAAACTTTAAATAAAAATGAAATAACTCAGTTGCAAAAGAATTTGCAATACGACAAGAAAAGGGGGATTGAAGAATGGGGTTGCCTGAAGAATGGGGTTGATTGAAGAATAGGGTTGTAAATAAGTAACCTCAAGAACATTAGGCTTTGTTAGCCACTATAGAGAAAAGAAAATTACTAAGATAAGCTTTGCCAGAACCAGCTGGTGGTTACTGATATGACAATGATCCTAAAACAAAGTGATGAAGAAATAACCACCAGGGGTCCAAAAGCCCACTACCACATTTTTGTATGCATTCAGGAGGCATTCTCTAAGAAGTATGATGTAATGTATGTAATCTAAAGAATATGTACGTTCAAGGACAATATAAGCACAGCCTGGTTGATGCCTGGGAGAGACATGCTTGGAGGAGCTACCCCCCGTGTCTCCTGGTGCCGCAATAAAGAATACCTGCTTGTCAACTTAAAACTTTGTTGGTGAGTTCCTGGAGTTTTCTCCGAATCAGTGCTTGGGACTTCTAATTCCCACCTTTGAGTATCTGTTCCAGTCATGCCCTGCCTCAGTGCAAGGATAATTGGCTCCCAGGACCAAAGCAGCCTGTGAGGTCCCATAGTCTGGAGCTTCAGGTGAAAAGAGTCCTATATCCAACTCAAATCCAAGAAGAAATCCTGGCCCTTAGAATTCCCCATAGGGTCACTATTCATATGACAAAATTATTACATGCACGTAGAGGTTTCACTGCTCTGGACCTACACTGCTTTGAGAACCTTTGAATTCAACCCTAAATGAGTGCTATAACTTGGAGAAGTTTTCCTTACAAAAGACAAACTCAAAGCCACTTTAAATTCACTATTGACAGAATCTTTCCCTATGCATATAGAAATCCTAATCCTCCTCCTCCTATCCCAAATCAAAGCTATCAACTCCCATCTTCATGTTTCAATGCTGATTAGAAACAGAAAGTCATGGTTCTCCTGGAGTTTAAACAGTTTTGCTTTCGTGCCAAAGAGGAGCACAAAAGTTGAGTTTCACTCTCAGTGGTTTTAGCTTTTTCCTTTCTGGAGAGCTCAAAAGCCAGCTCTTGTGAATTAAAACCAATTCCCATCACTAAATGCTTCTCTTTTACACCCGCAGAGCACTTGGGCCAGCTGTTCATTTGTGTTCTCACTCCTTACCATGGTGGTCTACCTCCAGGTAAAGCAAAACTTGTATAAATGCATTATAAGAAGCTCATGAGAAAGACACATGGGTGTAATGAGACAGAATGAAAATACGTGTAATGAAAGCTTGGAGGGAAAACATTCTGTCTCGGTGGAGTGTTATCACATTAGCGCTGGTTATGAAGAACTAATGTCCACTTTAAGTGGTATCAAGAGCTGGAGCAATTGAAAGACAATAAGACAATGAGTAATCAATCCATTTTATTGTGTGCTGTTGAGCAGTCCTGGCTGGAAGAGAATGCGTTGGTACTACTCAATAAAAGCGATGGATGGGAACTGACAGCAGCAGGGACGAGCACTCCCACACTTTCTGAAGAAATAAATGATTTCTGGAATTATTTTTGCCTTAGCCAATAGGATTCTGCTGAAAAAATGCGATGCTTTCTTCTGGAGTTCAGCAGACACAGCAAGCGAGCACCATGCTCTTTATTTATGCAGAGAGAAAATACTAGCTTTATTGGAGAGACAAACTCACTTTGCACCTTTCCTGAAGCTGGCTGTGCTGGCGTCTCCAGGAAAGGTTTTGCGTCGCTCAGATCTCTTTATGGGACTTGTCTCTGCTGCCACATCTCCCTTTTTCATGCACTACATCCCTAAGCCACCACTCTCCATTTCACCTCCTAGGTTTGGTACAGGTTCCTAATTCACACTTGCATCCTGATGCACACACACCTATCCAGAAGCATCGAACACACTAGCACTGACCTATCTAATGCTGCTGAAACACATTCCCTATTGAAAACAGGGTAAAATGAGCCCACAGAGACATTTATTCCTACTACAGCAAGACTGATTCCTCCAATCAAGCAAGATTGGGTGTCCTTACTCTACGCTGAATGATAGCAACTGCTGTCTTCCAAAATGACAGTGATGTAAAGACTCTCTGATTAGTTAGGACCATTTCACACACAAGTTTCCATCCCAAAGTCACTGCTGCTGTCTTCCACTAGTATATAGTTCCCCAATTTAGGCTGTCCAGATGGTCATTATGGTTAAAAAGGCACCTCCAGAGGGTGATCCCAAGCACTTCTAGATATTGGTCGCACACAGAAGGACTTGCAGGCTGGAGGATTGCATGTCTTTTCCTGGAAGAGCAGTCCAGGCAACAGGCTTAAGATAGATGCCCAGTTTCTCCTGGCTAACTCTCAGCAAGGGTCCCCAAATGTCCTTGCAGTGCCTATATGGTGAGTTTTGTCTTGGGAGTGGACCACCGCACCCATGCTGTAATACTTGGTCAGAGAAGAAAAGCCAATGCTATTTCATTTCCATCACAATGAACAAGTTCCTTTTCTTACTGCTTCCTGTGTTTTTCATCCCTGTTTAATTCTTCATCAAAGCACAATTTAAATCTAATTTCATAATCTCACTGACCAATATTATTTCTCCCCTGTGTTAAGCTGCAAAAATCTCTGATAGCAAGCAGATACCATCTGGCCTTCAGGAATCCCTGGACATTCAGAAGTTTGTGTTTCAGTTGTAACATGAGAAGAGAGGAGGCGAGAGAACAAGCACGTACATCCTACATCAGCATTAAGCTATCTGGTCAACTGTTACAACAGCAACAGAGCAAGGGTGAAAAAAGAAGAAACAGTAGAAAAAAGCAGAAACACCACTTAGGGTAAGTCTGAAATAAGCACTGAATTCAAGAATAAATCCTTATTGAATGGTATATAATAACAGACCTACTCCTCCCAGGCAAAGAGGAAAAACGTCAGTTTTGGGACCTCACCTTGAGCTGTGTCAAAGGCTAAAATCTCAAGAGAGGTCATGTGGGAACAGATAGCAAAAGTCACTAGGCACAGAACTCCTTGCAAAAAATTAGGTTTCCAGCCTGTAGAGTTACTGCTCAGGTGAAATGAGTAAAATTTGTCAGTTAAGCCTTGTTTTCAACTGCAGGTACCACACGAAGATGGTTCTAAAACTTCACACCTTCACTGGTGCAACATCATCAGAAAAATCTCTAAGAGTAAACCTGGTCTCAGACACATGCAGTGATTTGTAAATCATTCTGACATATACCAATTTTCTATCACTTTTTGTTATAAGAAGAACTTTCTGGTATGTTATATTATGAAAAAAACATATTCAGGTTTTTCTTTCTGAACCATCTGTAGGAAAAATCACCTTGTGGATGCTACTTGCATAGTTTAAAAAAGGCCTGCGGGCATCTTTCCATGGGTACGCATGTGTATGCTCACCTAATTATGTTCCTGAATGAACCACTCCAGCAATAAACCCTGATTTACCTACAACCACTTTCCAGCTTCCAGGAGCCATATGTCAAATCAGTCGCTAAATAGAATAACCTTTGCTCAGCTTCCCCAGGGAACAAACACTGGATCAGAAAATCAATGTCTATTTGTCACCAACTGGCTGAGTCCAGAAGTGCTTGCTGGGGAGCTGTGAGTGTGGGGACAGAACTGCTCATCTGTTGTATGGCTGTCTTCAAGCAAAGGTCCCTGGTAGCTTTGATAGGACATTAAGGTGACAATACTACATCTTCCTTGCCCAAATAGCAGGCAAATAAGTAAACAAAAGGCATTCGCATTAGAAACACCTTGTCATGTTGTAAAATAAGCCTATCAGTTCATGAGAGGGAAGCTTGGTTTTCCCCTTCTACCACAATGAAGGGAAAGACACTCTCTGCCTCAGAGTTTTAACCATCCCTTCTAGCTCTGGAGAACTCAGCTATTCCTAGGAGCCATTTCCAGCTTGACATGTACATGTATGACCAAGGCTCCCTCCAAAGTGTAGCGGAGGCCACCATCCCCGCTCTGAAAGCATTGCTGTTTCCCACACTGAGATCATGGCCATTTGATACAAGGCACCTCATTGTAGCAGAAAATGAAAAGCTATTGATGGAAGAGGAAGCAGATGAGATGCATATGTCAGCTGGAGCAACAATACAAGCTGAAGCTGCAAAGCTGTTTAAGACCTGCTCTTCATAAGGCCAACCCTGGCAAAATACATTTTGGGGGGGTCTGCAATGCAAACAAATAGGCAGTTGCTGGAAGGGGAGAGATGGGATTTCCAGCCAAAGAAAAGGCAGGCACAGATGTGGTTCTTCTCAACTGACTGTAGATGTTTAAGATTAAGGTGTCCAGGTCCCATGAAGGGAGATTGCATTGTCAGAGAGCAATTAATCTCATTATTTCAGACAGCAGTATTAAGAGGATTCTAAGAGGAGATGTATTCTATGATTCTAAGAGGAGATGTAGAGAACTCTGTTTCCCTCTGCAGGCTCTGGAGGCAGCTCAGACAGGTAACAGACTAATGGTCTAACTTTGGAAAGCTAAAATTGACTGACATGAATCCCACCCCACTGATATTTGGGTCTGAGCGACAAGAGTACTGCCATACTTTACATACAAAAACCCTGACCAATGGTGCTGCAGCATCGTTAAGGGCAACAAGTGAATGTGCTGAGCTTATAACCATTATCCTTCTTTGTTAGAACTGACACCACCTTAGTGCTCTCTTTTTTTAATTGCATGTTGTCAGTTTTGATTTGTCATCTGATTTTTCAGCAGAAACAACATTTTTTAAATCAGGATATATTCTTGGTGATAATATTCTTTTTCAAAGGGAAATCTGTCTTTCTTTAGCTACTTCTATACTCGGATTTTAACTTTATGTAGATGTTACCTACATCCCTCTACCTTTATATTGCATTTATATAAGAGTTTGGATTAGATGACCAAAGACAGGTCACTGTCTTGCCCATTGCTGCAGGCTAGTGCTCAGAAGTAAACCCAGTTTTAGCTTGCATCAAGACACAGAGGTGTTCCTTTCACAGCCTGAACCATTGACCACAGTTCAAGATAACTCACAGATGGACCTTCTACCCTTGCCTTGTTGATGAGACAACAAGCTTGGTCCCATTTGTTCTGGAAACCTTTGCAGGAAAGGTCCTTGCAGACACTATTAAGAAAATAATGTTCATAGATAATAAAAGAAATCAAAAATTTAAACCATAATGAAATCTGCAACTAACTCTGAAAAGTATTTCAGGCAGTTATGGAAAGCAAAACCAGGGCTGCAGGGTGGGATGGATCTCTACGATCGTCTGTAGTGGCTGCTGTCCTGCTCCTCCAAATAGTTTTCTCCTGCTAAAGATGGAAATGCAGTAAAAACCTCATGACTCCTCTGGGATACAGCTTCTCTGGGCAGCTCCCAGGCATTTCAGATAGCTTTGCATCTGCACAGCGCAGGGTTTTGGAACAGAGAAAATAATACAGCCTGGTCTGTGAGATGTGCTCTGGGGCTCCCCTGTAATCAGATTCAAAGCTCCTTTTGTCTATCCCAGATGTTAAATTCAGGCATGGGGTGAAAAGACACAAGTTGAGAAAGCCTAGAAAGCCACCTTTGACTGTATGTCTGCATCTCAGAGACCTTACACTGTTCAAAAAGCAATACACCCAATGTCCTGCAGTTTCCCTCCCAGGACCAAAGGAGATGGTGAGCTCAATATGTGTCTGTATTTATACTATAATATTTCTGCGCTAAGCTGCATGTTGACTATTTGTAGCATGGGTCCAGTGTTTGGGAACTGAAATGCGAAATCATATCTGTAGTGACGGACTCATCCAACTGAGATTGTTTTGTATCGGATCTCATCTAAAGAGTGTTTTACAGCTCTGAGCTAACACCAGCTGGGGCCAGGGAGAAGATTCCCCTTGAATTCAAAAAACACAGAACTAACCTAAGTAACCTCACCACTGTGTTCATTGCTTTGGAAAACCACTGGATATCATCATAAGTGAAAAATAACAATAGTGAAGTTATTATTTTAAACAAAAGGCATATTTTAGAGCAACTTGTCAGGTCTCCTGTCACAGGAGAAATGAGCAGTTCTCCCCCTTCATATTGTCTTTGTGACTTGTTTCCTGCTTAAACAGAGGATTGAACCCAAAATAGAGATCCCAGCACTCAATCCTCCACAAAGAACTGATTTGGGCTATTCAGTTCATCTGCCTCTTGCACCATTTGCCTTCTCCAGCGCAAAAAGAGTGTTTGTTGGATGATGTACTGGAATGAGACTCACACTGGCTGGTTTCCTGGATAGGATCCTAAGTATCCCAAGAAAAACAACAAAGGTCTCATTGCTTTTATTCCTCCCTCCTGTTTAATGTTCAGTATGATCATTACGGACTCTCTTGTGCTTCTCGTACAGCTATCAAGAACTTGGCAATCTCTGCACTTTACTTTTATCCTGAAGAAAAGGTGTGCCTGTTTCTCATCAGAAACTAGCTAGAAGAGAAACAAACAACAGTTTTAAGACAGTTGATGTGTTTCCAGCAATCCCTTGGAAGAAACACAGGGGCAAATTTTACTGCATTTCTAGGCTGAAGTCAGGCTTCTTCCTGAACCTTAAAAAGGCTTATTTGCTGCAATATTCATTGCATCATTTCTAAACCCAGCACCTTTAACACCCCTTTTCCTGCACACCCAGATGTTTCTCTGGAAGGAAATACCCCCTTTAATCCAAAGAGTGAAACTTAGCCACAGGGTTTCTTCTGAGAGCTGTTCTGTACCCGTAAGGTTACATCATACTCCTAACCTGTAGTTCTGCAGCTGAGATTGCACCATAAATGCAAACCAGAGTGCTAGAGGAGGGTATAAGCTTCAAGTTAGGCAGCACTTGCTGTTTTGGAAATATCCCTGGAGAGGTAACTGAGGTCTCTTTCAGGATGACTGTGTGCAGCCTGAATCAAAATATCTCTACTGCAGCTGTAAAAAATGCATTAAAGGAGGTAGAAACGATGCCTTAGCTGTAACATTTATAAAACATCAAGGATGACTTGTGAAGGAACCTTTGGTTTTCAAGTGCTAATGGAAGAAAGCCTTGAGAGCAGAGAATATTCACCAGGTCTTGGAAAATGAGCATTTGATTTCAAGTCTCTTGATGAGCGACTGTTGTGGTTTAAGCCAGTCAGCAAGTCAGCCACGCAGTTTCTACTCCCCTCGCCCTCTCCTTCCAGAGGGGTGGGGAGGAGAATCGAAAGAATGTAACTCCCGCAAGATAAGAACAGTTTAGTAACTAAGGTATAACACAAACCACTAGTGCTACCACCAGTAATAATAATGAAAAGAGAAATAACAAGGGAAGAGCATACGATACCACTCACCAAAAACGAGCCTGACCAAGCAGAGAGTGCCCTTCTGGGTAACTCCCAGTTACATCGCCCGGGCATGACGTGCTGTGGTATGGAATACCTCTTCGGCTAGTTTGGGTCAGGTGTCCTGTCCCTGCTTCCTCCCAGCTTCTCCTCCTCCCTGGCAGAGCATGAGACTCACAAAGTCCTTGGTCAGTCTAAACATTCTGACCAGTAACTGAAAACATCGGTTTTACCAGTACTGTCCCCAGGCCGAAAGTCAAAACCACAGCACTGCACCAGCTACTAAGGAGAAAAAGTGACTGCTACTGCTCAACCCAGGACAGTATCCACCCCTTATTCCATACCATTCACGTCATGCTCAGACCCCACATTTTCAGTACACCCTCACTCTCATCTCAGTGCACTGTTATCTTAGTGCATGGGCCAATCCCTATAAAGCTGCTGAGTCCATTCGGTCCATGATGTTGGGCTCCATCTCTTGTAACAGTCTTTCAGGGCAGGAGAGGCTGTGTGCAGTGTTGGATCGTTGCCTGCTGATGGCTGATCGTTCCTTTACCGCAAAACTCGTCTGGTTCTATCAAAGTTCATTCTCTGTTGGGATGATGGTCGGAGGGAAGTCAGGGCCAGTCGGTGGTGACCTGAAGATTTCTAGTTGATGGGCTATAAAAGTATTACATAGCAGGCAACAGCATACAATTGAGTTCATTGGCTGTTTTCCCCTAAAATCAAATCCCCTTGAGGTATACACCGGACTTCCCCATCTTCCCGCATTACCCACCAAGTATATCCGGGTCCCTGAGCAAAAGCAATCCCACGAGTGGGTTTGCCTTTACCTGAAGCAGGAATAACCCAGACTGGCTTCCCCAGCAAATTCTTCATGTGCACCACAGGAACTTTGTCCCCCTCTACAATACCTAAAAGTTCTGACTGGGCTGGGCCAGCCCTGTTGGCAGATCCTCTGGTGTTGACCAACCAGGTGGCCTTTGGTAAGTGTGTATCCCAAGGCTTGAAATTCCCCCACCCATTGCTCTCAGTGTAGTTTTTAACAGCCCATTGTACTGTTCGATTTTCCCAGAGGCTGGTGCATGGTAGGGGATGTGATATACCCACTCAATGCCATGCTCTTTGGCCCAAGTGTCTGTAAGGTTATTCCGGAAATGAGTCCCATTGTCTGACTCAGTTCTCTCTGGGGTGCCATGTTGCCACAAAATCTGTTTCTCAAGGCCCAGGATAGTGTTCCGGGCGGTGGCGTGGGGCACAGCGTATGTTTCCAGCCATCCGGTGGTTGCTTCCACCATGGTAAGCACATGGTGCTTGCCTTGGTGGGTTGGTGGGAGTGTGATGTAATCAATCTGCCAGGCCTCCCCATATTTGTACTTCAGCCATCGTCCTCCATACCAAAGAGGCTTTAACTGTTTGGCTTGTTTAATTGCAGCACATGTTTCGCACCCATGAATAACCTGGGCAATAGTGTCCATTGTTAAGTCCACCCCTCGATCACGGGCCCATCTATATGTTGCATCTCTGCCCTGATGACCTGAAGTGTCATGGGCCCACCGGGCCAAAAATAATTCACCTTTATGTTGCCAATCTAAGTCCATCTGAGCCACTTCAATCTTAGCAGCTTTATCCACTTGTTGGTTGTTCTGGTGTTCCTCAGTGGCCCAACTCTTGGGTACATGGGCGTCTACATGGCATAACTTCACCACCGGGTTCTGCGCCCGGGCAGCGATATCTTGCCACAGTGCAGCAGCCCAGATGGGTTTACCTCTGCGTTGCCAGTTGCTCTGCTTCCATTGCTGCAACCACCCCCACAGGGCATTTGCCACCATCCATGAGTCAGTATAAAGTACTGGCCACTTTTCTCGTTCAGCAATGTCCAGGGCCAGCTGGATGGCTTTCACCTCGGCAAACTGACTCGATTCACCCTCTCCTTCAGCAGTTTCTGCAACTTGTTGTCGAGGACTCCATACGGCTGCCTTCCATCTCCGATGCTTTCCCACAATACGGCAGGACCCATCAGTAAACAAGGCATACTGCTTTTCACTTTCTGACAGTTTATTATATGGTGGGGCCTCTTCAGCACACATCACCTCCTTCTCTGGTGACATTCCAAAATCTTTGCCCTCTGGCCAGTCCATGATGACTTCTAGAATGCCTGGACGACTGGGATTTCCTATTCGAGCTCGTTGTGTAATTAGTGCAGCCCATTTACTCCATGTCGCATCGGTTGCATGATGTGTAGAGGAGACCCTGCCTTTGAACATCCAGCCCAGCACGGGCAGCCTGGGTGCCAGGAGAAGCTGTGCTTCAGTGCCAATCACCTCTGAAGCAGCTCGAACCCCTTCATAGGCTGCCAGTATCTCTTTCTCAGTTGGGGTATAGCTGGCCTCAGATCCTTTGTATCCCCGACTCCAAAAGCTGAGGGGTCGACCTCGAGTCTCCCCTGGAGCTTTCTGCCAGAGGCTCCAGGTAGGACCATTCTCCCCGGCTGCGGTGTACAGGACATTTTTTACACCTGGCCCAGTCCAGACTGGTCCAAGGGCTACTGCATGAACTATCTCACGTTTGATTTGCTCAAAGGCTTGTTGTTGCTCAGGGCCCCATTTAAAATCGTTCTTCTTCCGGGTCACATGATAGAGAGGGCTTACAATCGAACTGTAATTTGGGATGTGCATTCTCCAGAACCCCACAGCACCCAAGAAAGCTTGTGTTTCCTTCTTATTAGTTGGTGGAGACATTGCTGTTCTCTTGTTGATCACATCTGTGGGGATCTGGTGACGTCCATCTTGCCATTTTATTCCCCAAAACTGAATCTCCTGTGCAGGTCCCTTGACCTTACTCCGTTTTATGGCAAAACCAGCTTTCAGCAGGATTTGGACTATTTTCCTCCCTTTCTCAAAGACTTCTTCCACTGTATCGCCCCACACAATAATGTCATCAATGTATTGCAGGTGTTCTGGAGCTTGCCCCTGTTCCAGTGCATTCTGGATCAGTCCATGGCAGATGGTAGGGCTGTGTTTCCACCCCTGGAGCAGTCGGTTCCAAGTGTACTGGACACCTCTCCAACTAAATGCAAACTGTGGCCTGCACTCTGCTGCCAAAGGAATTGAGAAGAATGCATTGGCAATATCAGTCATGGCATTCCACTTGGCTGCCTTTGACTCCAGTTCATACTGAAGGTCTAGCATGTCCGGTACAGCAGCACTCAATGGTGGTGTGACTTCATTCAGGCCACGATAGTCTACTGTTAGTCTCCACTCTCCGTTAGACTTTCGCACTGGCCATATGGGGCTATTAAAGGGTGAGTGGGTCCTGCTGATCACTCCCTGACTCTCCAGTCTACAGATCAGCTTATGGATGGAAATCAGGGAGTCTTGGTTGGTGCGATATTGCTGCCGGTGCACTGTTGTGGTCGCGATTGGCACTTGCTGTTCTTCGACCTTCAACAACCCCACAACAGAAGGATCCTCTGAGAGACCAGGCAAGGTGGACAGCTGCTCAATTTCCTCAGTCTCCCAAGCAGCAGTACCAAAAGCCCATCGGTACCCTTTTGGGTCTTTGAAGTACCCTCTCCTGAGGTAGTCTACGCCGAGGATGCATGGAGCCTCTGGACCAGTCACAATGGGGTGCTTTTGCCATTTCCTCCCAGTCAGGCTGATCTCAGCCTCCAGTACAGTCAACTCTTGGGATCCTCCAGTCACTCAGAGATATAGATGGGTTCCACCCCTTGACAGCTTGATGGCATCAGGGTACACTGTGCACCGGTATCTACGAGAGCTTTATACTTCTGTGGGACTGATATGCCAGGCCATCTGATCCACACAGTCCAGTAAATCCAATTGTCCCCTACCTCCACCTGGCTGGAGGCAGGGTCCCTCTAACAGTCATCACAACACTGGACACTTAAGTCGTGTTGAAAGGGATTATCCTTCGTTATCACAGGAGCTGGAGTAAAATCAGATCTTCCGCTCCATCTGGGAACCTGCTCACCAGAGACTGAAGCCCCAGCTCTGATGGAATGATCAGCCTTGACCCTTGTTCCTATTTTCAATTCACGCAGCCGTTCCTCCAAAGCTGAAGTAGGTTTTCCATCCCACTTCGTCATGTCTTCTCCGTGATCCCACAGGTAAGACCATAGGGTGGCCCGTGGCATAATACCTTCTATATCTTTTCTCTCGAACAATAGGATGCCTTTTGTTAATAGCTGAGATGTGTGTTGGTACACGTGAGGAGCTGGATAACAATCAGTGCAGCAAGGAACAGGAAGGAAGGATGCCCTTGATGCAATTCAGTCGTAATGATCTTAGATCTTAGTTGTTTGATGTGGTTGGAAGAGCCAACAGACGGTGAGGACCAGACGTAATTGTTGTCTTACTTTTTGGCAGGGATGGCTGGGTTAGAGTCATGCTCTGCAGATTACTCAAGCCTATAGTAGCTGTTAACACTAGAGAATCACCAGTGTGAAGATGAGCTCATGCTGAACTAGCCATGGGCTAGATGCAAATTTGGGGTGCTTAAGAAGTCAAGTCAAAAGCTCTTTGTGCAGGTGACTCTGAGTCAGATCTGCTAGACCAAGAGCTAGCGCATGGATGCAAGGGAGCAAGTCAGAAGGCACCACATGCCTGCTCTGGGCTTACTCTTCCCCTTGTGATGCAGCCTTACCCCTTAACACTCCCCTTTCAACCCAAGTAGATGACCTCAGTGAGCTGAGTACAACCCAAAAGGACCAGTGACACTTCCTTTGTGGCTTGGTTTTCTCCTTTATGGCGCTTATGGAAATGCCACTTTATGGCACATGGCCATTGCCAACAGGATACATGAGAAAATCCTAAATTTCGATGTTATGGAGGCAGAACTCAATGCTGGTTTTCACTAGAACTTCCTATATAAATATACCTGTGTCCATAATAAGCAAGTGGGGACATTTGCAATGGCTATTTCTGGGAGCATGTCCACAAGATGCAATGAGTCATGAACTCTGGTGAGCTAAACTGAGCATTTCCTTTGTTCTGTGTGCTTCTGCACCAACATGGCTTTGAAAGTGTTGTATATGGGCAGCACCCATCTTTCCAAGTAGGGAACAGGGAGGGCTGATGGGTCTGCAGGTCTAACTGGAGCAGGGTGAGATGATAAACCACAACAATGGGCAAATTCGTCAGTGATGAACACAGATCTTCCTCACACAGAAGCAGGCAGGAACCCATCAAGGAAATGCAGAAACCTGCATGCAGCCGGGTCAGACCTCACCTCAGCTGCTTCTTTGACGCCTTTCCTATGACAAAGGCATTGTCATAGAACACAGAATTCACAGTAAGGATCCACTGCCAGGACCCATCTCTCAATGGGGGATATTTGCCAGGGCAGAGAAAGTAGCTGATGATGTTAGAGAAGCCTTGTGTCAAGGCAAGCTGCAGCAGCAGTCCACCAGATGGGTCTAACCAGAGGCTGCTTCACTCTTGAAAAGCAAAAGCAGAAGTATCTGCTGAAACCTGCGAGGAAGGGGACGAGGAAACATGCGAGGACGGGGGCGAGGAAGAGGATTCTATAATCCGAAAGTAGGGGTGAATACGGAAAGGTTAGGATATAATCAGTGTGCAAACTGCAAACAAGAAGGACACTGGAAAAATGAATGTCCATTGAGGGGAGGACAACTTATGTCCCCAAGGAACCCTTTTGCGGGATCGGATGTGGCTAAGGCAATGGTGTTGGGAGAATATGACAACCAAAGCTGACTAGCCAGGGCGAAAAACGAGGAACCCCTTGTGAAAATATAATTTGGAGAAAAAGAAGTGAAATTTCTGGTAGATACAGGGGCTACCTATTCAGTTTTAAATGACTTACACGGGAGACTAGGACAGAAAACTATGACAGTTGTAGGAGCCACAGGGAAGGAAGAAACACGGCCATTCCTGCAGCCCCTAGACCTGCGATTTAGAGGGAAAGAATTAATACACGAATTTCTGTATGTACCTGAATGCCCCATTCCCCTTTTAGGACGAGATTTATTAGCTAAATTGGATGCTGTGATTATCTTTGAAAATGGTGAATTAACAATGCAGATCCCTGAATCCAAAGCAGGGCAGATTTTGGTCCTCAAAGATAAGCCTATTGCTCGAATCCCAGTAGAGGTAGAACAGGCCGTGATACCGACAGTTTGGGAAACAGAAATCCTGGGAAAATCAAAAATGGCTCAGCCAGTGATAGTGGAACTAAAGGATGGAGCTAGGCCAGTAAGAGTTAAACAATATCCCCTGAAATTAGAAGCAAGATATGGGATTATAAAAACAATTGAGAAATTTTTAAAATATCAAATCCTGGAAGAATGTGAATCAGAATATAACACACCAATTTTCCCGGTGAAGAAACCAAACGGTGAGTATAGGTTAGTACAAGATCTGAGGGCCATAAACGCAATAACAAAGGATATCCACCCGGTAGTAGCAAACCCTTATACATTGTTAACATCTGTGAAGGAAAAGTATAAATGGTTTACAGTAATTGATTTAAAAGACGCCTTCTTCTGCATTCCTCTTGATAAAAGTAGCAGGAAACTGTTTGCATTTGAATGGGAAAACCCACAGAATGGACGAAAGACACAGCTAACATGGACCAGATTCCCACAAGGATTTAAGAATAGTCCAACTCTCTTTGGGAACCAGTTAGTCAAGGAACTGGAAACATGGACTACCCAAGGAAAGGTACAGGTATCGAGATCACAATACCTTTTATTGCAATATGTAGATGACATCTTTATTGCAACAGAACAAGAGTCGTTGTGCATAAAAGTAACTATTGCAATCTTGAACCAGCTAGGCCTGAATGGCTACAAGGTCTCAAAGGAAAAGGCACAAATTGCATGCACAACTGTGTTGTATTTAGGATGTGAAATTTCACAAGGGTAGCGGAAGCTGGGGATAAATCGCATAGAGGCAATTTGTGCCATTTCAGAACCGCGGAATCTACATGAGCTAAGAACGTTTTTGGGTACGGCAGGGTGGTGCAGACTGTGGATAATGGACTATGGACTCATTGCTAAACCCCTGTACGAAGCCCAAAAATCACCTGCTTTTGTTTGGGATAAACCACAGAAAGAGGCCTTTAGGAAACTGAAGGAGGCGTTAATGAACTCCCCAGCATTGGGACTCCCAGATTTGACAAAGGACTTTCAGTTATTTGTCCATGAGAGACAGAGATTAGCGCTGGGAGTGTTAACTCAGAAGCTTGGAAACTGGAAAAGACCAGTGGGATATTTTTCAAAACAACTGGATCCGGTAAGTGCAGGATGGCCTTCATGTTTAAGAGCAGTGGCAGCAACTATTGTTCTGATACAGGAGGCCAGAAAACTGACTCTGGGGAAACACATTGAAGTTTTTGTGCCACATATGGTAACAACTGTTTTGGAGCAGAAAGGGGGGTATTGGTTATCCCCTAGCAGAATAATGAAATATGAAGCAATTTTGACAGAACAAGATGATGTGAGTTTAAAAACTACTAACCTGTTGAATCCAGCAGCTTTTTCTAGGAACAAACCCAGAGGAGGGGACTCTTGAACATAACTGCGTAGAGGTCATCAAGCATACATATGCAACCAGAACAGATTTGAAAGATGCACCTCTTGAACAACCTGATTGGGAACTTTTCACAGACGGAAGCAGCTTTGTGGAAAACGGGACACGGTATGCAGGATATGCTGTAACAACACAGCAAGAGGTAATTGAGGCAAAAGCGTTATCTCCTGGGACATCGGCTCAACGGGCAGAACTGATAGCTCTTACAAGAGCGCTGGAACTAAGTGACGACAAAAAGGTAAAGGTGTGAACAGATTCAAAGTATGCGTTTGGTGTAGTACATATACATGGAGCATTATGGAAGGAACGAGGGCTGTTATCCTCACAAGGGGCTAATATAAAATACCAAAAAGAGATCCTGGAATTAATAGTTGCTGTGCAAAAGCCTAAACAGGTGGCCATTATGCATTGCAAAGCGCACCAAGGAGGAACTTCAAAGATATCAGAAGGAAATACATTGGCAGGACAGCTCGACAAGTAGCCCAGAAGGTATGGAATGCGATGGCTCTGATACCTCTTAAGGTAAGCCCACTCCATACCTATCTCTCACAAGAACCAAATTATTCAAAAGAAGATGAGAAATTGGCAAGACTCTTAAGAGCTCAAAAGAATTCTGAAGGGTGGTACATAACAACAGCTGGACAAGTAATAGTACCGCCAGCAATAATGCGAAAAATTCTCCAGACTGAACATCAAAAATGTCATTGGGGTGCAGAAGCATTAGTAACCTATTTAAAACGAGGAATAATTTCCACACAGATGTTAACCATGGCAAAAACAGTAGGGTCAAACTGTGAAATTTGTTTGAAAAATAATCCAGTAGTAAGGAGACAAATTGAGATGGGGAGAATCAGGATAGGGGTAGCGCCAGGAGACTATTGGCAGGTTGACTTTGTGGAACTACCAAAAGTACAAGGGTACAAGTTATTGGTAGGGGTTGACACTTTTTCTGGATGGCCAGAGGCCCTTCCCTGTCGCACCAATCAGGCAAAGGAGACAGTAAAGTGGTTACTTAGAGAAATCATTCCACGATTTGGAGTCCCTTTAGGGATATCGTCGGATAAAGGCCCACACTTTGTTGCAGCCATAGTACAAGAAGTTGCTAAACTGTTAGGAATATCATGGAACTTACATACTCCCTGGAGACCCCAATCCAGTGGACAGGTAGAGAAACTGAATCAAACAATAAAAAGACAAATCAGTAAAATATGTCAAGAGGCCAAAATAAAATGGCCACAAGCCCTACCCATAGCTCTACTACGAATCAGAATAAAACCCAGAAGTGGAATGTCAGTAAGCCCCTATGAGATCCTCTATGGAAAACCATATGAGGCACCAGACCCCAATCCCAATACCTACATTAAAGGAAATCAGGATGTTTATAATTATGTGCTGTCTCTTGGTAGAACTTTAGCTCGACTTCGGAGCACTTTGGTGTGGAACAGACCACTGTCCTTGGAAAACCCAGTACATGACGTTCAACCAGGACATCAAGTATACGTTTGAAACTGGAATGAAGAACCATTGAAAGAACGGTGGGACGGACCTTATCAAGTGCTGTTAACAACATTCACTGCAGTAAAGGTAGAAGGGATGGATTCGTGGATACATTATACACAAGTGAAAAAGGTCCCAAAGATCTGGGAAACACAGGTACTGAGTCCCACAAAACTTAAGCTGAAATGTAAGTAAGATATCTGGATTTATTTATAAAACTTTCATTGTTGTCTGGTCACTGATACCATTGATGGTTGTTCCCTTTCTTGAAATTCCACAGAAAAGAGATACTTTGACACAATTTGTCTGACAGGATGCCACTCTGATTTTGCAAGTTCACTAACACCATTCCAGTAAGATTAACACCAATAACGGTCATTTGGGAAAAGGTAAATGATCCTTCCAAAAAACCCAGACCTTATCTTTGACAACAAATATGAGGCTCAATTGCAAGGCGAATGGAAAGTTGAAAGGCAGAGTTGAAAATAGATCCTGTGAGCGAAACCAAAATGTAGGAGAAACAGAACTGAAACTATCAAATTTAACTTCTGAAGATCAGGGCAGATACTGATGCCTTGTAGAAATAAATGGAAGCGCAGATTATGCAGAAAGAACATTGTTTATCATATCTGCTATCGGTTACAATGAAATCAAAGTTACAGAAAAGAGAGTTAAAAGATGGGTAGATCCAACACAGATAGTCCAATTATATTGCCAAAATCCTGAGGAAAACTTAATGATAGGCCTAATCAAGGATTTTGCAAAAATAAAAAATACAAGCAGAATAACGACATGCTTGCCGATACCAAAAGCAGCAGGAGAATCAATTGAATGGGGAATAATAACACTTTCACTTCCAGAAATTAACAAAACAATTGCTTGTCAAGAAAAAGAGGTAACGAAAAACATAACAGTGACAGAATACCACGAAGAAGGTGTTTATGGAGACCCTGCAGTTTTGGTATCAGAGTCACTATGTAAAAAGAAACCAAATTCTCAGTTTACTCCCATAAGAGGGGCAGAGGGATGGGGAAAATGTATTTATAATAAAACAGTTAAGGTGGACAGACAAGAAAAAACAAAATATGGGAAAGCAAAAAGGTAAATAGTTTAAAACAAAATTAGGACACAGTCTGGTCAATGAGTATTCTGCAAAAGTTCCAATACATTGGAAACACATCTTGGTGTTTTAGATGGACAGGAAAACAAAAATATCTCAGACAACATGAATGCTTTACTATCTCAAAATAAAGTTTGCCGAGAGATTGTCAAAAATGTTCCTTGGTGGAACTGCACAGAGATTTTAGACCGTGATACTGACCCTGGAGAAATTACAATACTCCCAGTTAAGATTGCTTTAATGGCTGGCTGTGTGTGTCGAGGACTGAAAGTCGGAGGAAAAACAATTAACATCCCAGATAATCATATAGACTGTAAATATTCAACAGTGCATAGTATGGGACACTTTGTTTGGGCAACTAGTGATGGAACCTGGACCACCCACCTATCCATGGAGGGTCCAGTCAAAGAGATCACTCTGGGATTACCCACCCTCTGTCCAATTTGGAAGAAATCACCATTTAAAGGCAAATTGGAAACCCTACAAATTCGAACAAGAAGAGATATAGGCAATGATGATAGCAATGGTGAAGACACTTGGCAGGAACCTTCTACAGGAGTCAAAGTAGGATGGGCTTTAGAATCCCTATTCGCCCAAGTGGCAGCATACCGAAATAGAGAAATGATTGACAACCTGATTGGTCAAACGGAAAGATTAGCTAGAATAACAAAGAAGGGATTCAGAGATTTAAATTTGCAATTACAAGCGACAACTAAAATGACCTTGCAGAACAGAATAGCATTAGACATGTTGCTACTTAAAGAGCATGGTGTCTGTGGATATTTGAAAGACAGAATGGACCACTGCTGCATTCACATTCCCAATGTGACAGCAGACATAGAACATGGTATTTCCCAATTGACTAAAGTTGAACAAGAGGCAGGAAAGGAAAGAAAGGAAATTGAACAAAATTGGGTTGGAGCATTATTTGACAGTTTGGGCCTTCATTTTACTGGATGGGTTCATTCCCTCATGCAAACTGTAATCATGATATTGTGTTTTCAATGATATATCTGATGCATCTCTGCATTCGAAAGGAAATAGCCCGCAATAAAGAATGGACTCGTCGAATAATAAGGGCAGTGACAAGAGAGTATCCGACTTATACAGCACCCCCACCTGCATATCAGGAAATGACTGCTTAAACTGGAAAGTGAAAATACTTGCTAAGATGAAGTATTTTCAAAGGGGGGAAATGTTAGGAAACAGATAAAATTTTATGTTAAATATAATCATATAACCATTCTAGCAGTCACTATATTTGACACGTTTGTAAAACCAATAGAAAGCCTTTATGCACGTTAAAATTTGTAACTTTGCTGTACTGCACCATAGTTATTTTATAACTGTTCCAATAAGTGATTGTGTTTAAAATCATAGATCAAAGCTTCATACATTGAATACTACAATTGTGTTGGTTTGTATCTTAGTTACTTTATAACTAAATGTTATAATGGTAGCCTTAGGAATAGAAACAAATGTGTAGGAAGGAATGTACTGTGAAACTCCAACTTAGCAGAACCAAAGATTGAACCACATACCAAAGGCAACCAAGTGAGGATCAAAGGATGGTGCGTCCACATAATGGTTGGGGCCCATCCAAAGAAGGGAGAGGTGAAAAGAGCAGAGTGAGGAAGACTCCTTACTTCATCAGGACGACCACCAGACGACCACCAGAGGGGGCTGCGGAAGCGCAGAAGAGGCTGATGTCCTAATGGACTGATGAAGTGATCCCTGATGCATATGTATTAGTTAGTGTAGCAACCTATGTTGAATATGCATTAATTGCGAAACTTTTAAAGTATAAATTGCGAACGCGATGTGACGAGGTTGGAATCAGATTTGGGTGCGTATCCCTGGTTCCTGGCGCCTCAATAAAGCACCTCATATAACCATTCCGGTGGTTATGTGTTTATCTTGACGCTAACATCAGGGTCCATGCTTCCCCAGTACCTGCTGCTGGGGTTCCCCTTACCCTGGTTCCCACCACCCCAGAAGACATCGGGGATGTTGGTGTTGCCCATCCCTATACCTGCCATTGCAGGAGGTGGCAGGCTCCGTGTCTTCCTCACTCCTCACTGCCACAGGAGTGTTGGGGCTGTTCTGGTCTCCATCCCATGGTCCCTGCCATGCTTGGGGGGAGCTGTCAGAGTTCTCCCACCCCGGTACCCACCATCACAGGAGCCATCAGAGGCTGTCAGGGTCCATGTTCCCCCCATAACTGCACCCTCGGCGGCTGTCAGGGTCCCCCGTGCCCCACTCCCCGCTGCCACAGGGGGTGTCAGACCCCCCCAGCACTCACACGTGTGCTGCGGGTGCTTTATTGCAGGGGCTGGTAGGTGCGCATGTGCCTGCGCACGCTGCGCTCCAGCTCCTCGGCGCTCTTGCTGCTGCCGTAGCAGTCGACGAAGAGCCCGTCGGGGCCCAGCAGGTAGATGAGGACGCTGTGGTCCACGATGTAGTCCCCGTCGGCGTCGCGGGGCCCGGCGCTGGCGTACACGCGGAAGGCGGCGGCGGCGGCGCGCACCTCCTCGGCGGTGCCGGTCAGCCCCAGCAGGCGCGGGTGGAAGTCGCGCAGGTACCGCTGCAGCGCGGCCTCGTCGTCGCGCTCGGGGTCCACGGTGACGAAGAGCGGCTGCAGCGGCGGCAGCGCCGGGTCCCGCTCCAGCGCGGCCACGGCCCGGCTGAGGCGCTGCAGCGCGGCGGGGCACACGTCGGGGCAGTGCGTGAACCCGAAGTACAGCAGCACCCACTGCCCCCGGAAGTCGCTCTTGGCGCGGGGCGCCCCCGTCTGGTCCCGCAGCGCGAAGTCGCCCTGGGCCAGCGCCAGCTCCCGCAGCGCCTCCCGGCGCCGCCGCTGCCGCTCCCGCTCCCGGCGCTGCCGCAGCCACAGCCACGCGCCCGCCGCCGCCCCCGCGCCCGCCCCCGCCACCAGCGCGCGCTGCCACAGCGGGAGCGGCCGCGGCTCCGGGCGGGGCGAGCGGCGGGAGGGGAGGCCCGCGGGGGGGCGGCGCAGGCGGGAGAGCAGCGAGCGCAGCATGGCGGGGCTGGGGGGGAGAGGGACCCACGGGTGACCTCTGACCCTGACCCGCAAGTGCCGCTGGACACCCCCGTCGCTGACCCACAGGTGACCTTTGACCCCATCCTGACCTCCCTTCACCCCCCACCTCACCCCTCTCCCTTTACCCCCCGTGTCCTCTGACCCCTTCTCCCGCCCCAGGCCCCGCCCCCTCTGACCCCGCTGACCTTTGCCCTCTGTCCCCGCCGAGCCGCGTTCCGTCCGCTCCGGTCGGTGCGGGACGCACCCGGAACCGGAAGTCGCGGGGCGGGTGCAGCCGTCAAGGGGCTCATCGCGGGCGGCAGCGCCCCCTGGCGGCGGGCGGACTGGCGCGCACCCGCGCTCCGCGCCCCCTGGCGGCGCCTCCGCCCACGGGGCGGCAACGGGAGGGATGGGGGCCCCGGGGTCACCGGGGGTCATCGGGGTCATGGGGCACAGGGCAGTTATGGAGGTCATGGAGGGTCAGCGAGGTCATGGGGTCATTGGGGTCACGGGTATGATGGGGTCATGGATGACATGGGGTCATTGGGGGTCATAGAGGATGGGGTTCATTGGGGTCATGGGGGCTATGGGGCTGTGGGACCATGGGGTGTGGGGCTGTGGGGTTATAGAGCCATGGGGCTGTGGAGCTATGGGGTTGTGGGGCTGTAGGGCTATGAGGTTATGGGGCTATGGGGTTACGGTGCTGTGGGACTACGATGTTATGGGGCTATGAGGTTATGGAGCCATAATGCTGAGCCAGTGCTCAGCCCCACTTCCCATGGCCTCTCCAGGGCCTCCTCCAGCAGCGCAGGGCACGGGCTGGGAATGGGAATGGGAACAGAGCTCCCGCAGCGTGCGGGTGGCTCTGCCCAGCACAGGGCGCAGGGGGCGGCGCAGGGAACACAGATGGAGCCCGGGGTGACTGTGAACACAGCCTGTTCCCAGCTGGAGCCCCCCTTCCCGCCTGGAGCCCATTCCCAGCTCCAGCCATGCCGTGGGCTCTAGTCGGGCACATCCACGATGAGCGGCGCCAGGTACTCGGAGTGGCGGATGCCAAAGGTCACTCCCTGGGGCTGGCTCTGGGGGGGGGGGACACGTTGAGGAGGAGGCTCTGGCCCGTGTCCCCCCGTGGCTCCCCCGGGGGTTCCTGCTGACCTTTTGGGGGCTGTACGTGCCAGGGCCCGGTTTGATGGTGTTGTCCCCCGGCAGCATGTTCCGCGCCAGCATCGAGAACCGCGGCGCCCGGTGCTTATACACGTCTGTGTCCACCATGCGGTACTGGCACGGCCCCGGTGTCTGCGGGCACGGCAGGGGGACATGAGCCGGGTGTCGGCACCAGCACCGCACCCAGAGCCTGCACCCAGCACCCTGAGCCCCAGCACCCACCAACCTGACCCCCAACACTCTGAGCCCCAGCACCCTCATCCCCACCACCCTGACACCCCAGTAGCCCAGGATCCTGACCCCCCAGTACCCTGACCCCTGGTACCCAGTACCCGGTGCCCTGACCCCCAGCACCATGACCCTCCCAGAACCCTGACCCCTGGTACCCAGCAGCCTCACCCCCAGCCCCTCAGCATCCTGACCCCCAGGACCTTTGGCTCCCTGACTCCCTTTGACCCCCAGGCCCCCATCCACCTGATTCTCTGCCCCACCTTGCACAGGTCCTGGTAGAAGGTGCCCCTGGTGCTGCGCCCCGACATGGAGTAGCTGGGGGCCGAGGTCTTGCTCACAATGTGTGGTCCCAGCATGGGGGGCAGGTGATAGGCAGCGGGGCCTGGGGACGGGGGTCAGTGGGGGGGGTGGGGTGACACCCCCCGGAGGGAGGGACCAGCCCAGCCCAGCCTGTGGGCAATACGGGGGGAGAGGTCCATCCCATCCCGGGGGATCATGGTTTCCAGTTCAGGGATGAGGGGGCTCCCATCCCACGAGTGATGGTGCAGGGATCATCAGGGTCCCGTCCCATGGTGGATCCCATCCCATCCAATCGAGTCTTACCCTATCCCGTCCCATCCTGTCCCATCCCATCCCATGGGTATCATGGGGGTCCCATCTTATCCCATCCCATCCCATAGGGAATCCCACCCCATCCATCCCATGAGGGATCATGGGAGCCCTATCCCACCCCCCCCTATCCCATGAGGGATTATGGGGGCCCCATCCCATCCCACCCTGTCCCATCCCATCCCATCCCATGGGGTAACGATTGGGTCCCACCCCCGCTGACGGTCCCGCTCTCACCCGGTGTCTGCTGCACGGCCACGTGCTGGGTGCGGCAGTGCAGGGAGCAGGCGGGGGCCGTGGGGAACGCGAGCCTCCCGGCGCGCTCCGGCGAGTACTGGCCTGAGGGCGGGGAGGGCTCAGCGCGGGGCCACGGCACGGACCGGGGGGGGGCCGGCCCCGCCGCGCCCATGGAGGGGCCGGGGGGTTCTCACCTGGGCCGGGGGTGTTGAAGGGCACCAGGTCCCGCGGGCGGCTGCAGATGGAGTAGGCGGGGGTCCCGGCGCGGCCCCTGGCGGTGGTGCCCGGCGGCAGCAGGTACACGGGGCCCGGGGAGCGCTCCTGCAGCCGCCCCTCCAGCCGCAGCCCGAGGCTGAACGCGGGAGCGCGCTCACGGGACGGGTCGTGCTCGCGGAAACCTGCGGGGCGGGCACGGGGGCGGTGGCGGGACCCCAAACACCGCAACCCCACAGCCCCCCCCGGACACCACAGACCCCCCGCGCCCCCCTGTTCCCCACATCCCCTTCAGCCCCCGCAGCCGCACTCACCGACGCCGGTGGGGAGCCCGTACTTGGGCCCGGGGCCGGTGTAGAGGGCGGCGATGGGCCCCCGCGGGCGGTGGGGCCTCCAGCTGCCCACCCAGGGGCCGTCCGACATGGGGGACACTGCGCAGCGAGCGCCCGCCTCAGCACGCACCTGAGTCTGCGGGACAGGGGACACGGGACACGGCACCAATCCTGCGGGACACAGGACACGGTACCAGACCCTGCGGGACACAGGCGCCTCTCACAGGGACACGAGGCTCTGCAGCCCTGCAACAGCGGCAGCAGTTGGCACCGGCACCGTGTCACCATTGTCACAATGGACGGGAGTTCTGGGATTCCGCAGGCCCTGGAATCCCCCTGCTCAGCACCCCGGGGGTACACCCAGCACCCCATGGACACGGGCCAGAGGACACTATGGGTACAGCCCCCAGCACCCCACGGATACAGCCCCCAGCACCCCACGGATACACCCTGATACCTGGGGTCCCCCATCCCGGGTGCAGGTCCCTGTGCAGCCCCTCACCCTGCACAGTCCAGCGCCGGCCTCTCTCCTCTCCCGGTTACCAGGGCACCGGCACAACAAAACACTGGGCAGCACGGGGCAGGGTGAGGGGGTACAAGGACATGGGAACATAGATGGGGACATACATGGGTAAAGGACCAGGCAATGTACGTGAGGATGAGGAAAAATTCAGGCTGAGAACATTGGAGCTGTTCAGCCTGGAGAAGAGAAGCTGCGTGGAGACCTCAGAGCAGCTTCCAGTGTCTGAAGGGGGCCTACAAGGATGCTGGAGAGGGGCTATTCATCAGGGACTGTAGTGATAGGACAAGGGGTAACAGGTTCAAACTGAAACAGGGGAAGTTCAGGTTGGAGATAAAGCAGAAGCTCTTCCCTGTGAGGGTGCTGAGGCGCTGGCACAGGGTGCCCAGAGAAGCTGTGGCTGCCCCATCCCTGGCAGTGTTCAAGGCCAGGTTGGACACAGGGGCTTGGAGCAAGCTGCTCCAGTGGAAGGTGTCCCTGCCCGTGGCAGGGGTTGGAGCTGGAGGAGCTTTAAGGTCCCTTCCAACCCAAACCATTCTATGATTACCAGCTCCTCCTGCCAGCCCATCCTGCTCCACAGCCAGCACCTCATCCCTTGGGCACCCGCCTGGGTGGCTCTCAGCACCCAGCTGTTGGGTGTGAAGCCTTGGCACGTGCCATAGGTGACACAAACGTTACTGCAAGAGTCACGAACAGTTTTACTGGGGTGGAACCATCCACAGCGCTGAGCGCGGCTCCGGATCACGCACAGCCCCGCGCTGCGCGGCAGAGCCGTGCATCTCCAGCCAGGCCTGACACCGCCTACCCCGCAGTCCCCGCTCCAAACCCCTGCCCAGCCTGTCCCTTCCATCGGCGGGATTGAGGATCACAGGAACAGGGAATGGATTGGGCTGGAAGGGACCTGAAAAGCTCATCAATCCCCCTGCCGGTCCCGCTGCGCGGCCTTGCTTCCACTCCCCCCTCCTGCGGCCGCCCTGTCGCGACAGCCCATTGGCGGCGCTCTGCAACGTCACCGCTGGGCGCGCTCTCCCATTGGCCAGGCAGGCTCTCCGCTCCGCCCCCCCGCTGTGCTCCGCCCCTCGGCTGGCCCGGCGAACGCGGCGGCCATGGCGGCGGGACGGGAGTGGCGCGGCGGTGCCGGGGATGTGCCGGTGCCGGTGCCCGCGCCCGCGGCCGGTGCTGGGGCCGGGGCCGGGGCCGTGCCCGCCGCCACCCGCCTGCGTGCTTTCGCCTGGTGCCGGGAGTTCCTCGCCGGTTCCTGGAAGCTCATCGCGCCTGACGAGTTCGGGATCGAGCCCGCCAGGTACGAGCCTCACCGGGGCGCGGCGGGAACACGGACCCGACCCGGTCCCTGCCGGACCCGGTCCCTGCGCCCCGCGGTGACCCCGCCCCGGCGGCAGCGGCACCCGCCCAGTGTCCCCGGTTGCCCGGTGCCCCCCCCCCCCCCCAGCCCATGTATCCCCATCCTGCTCTCAGTGCTTTCCCGTTGCCCCCATACTGGTGTCCCAGTCTCCGTCCCACTGTCTCCCAGTCGCTGTCCCAGCCAGTCCTTGGCTCCCTCTCAGTGTCCCCCGGTGTGCCCAGTTGTCCTCTAACTGGTGTGCCAGTCCCATTCCCAGTATACCCAGTTGTCTCCCTAGCCGGTGTCTCTGTCCTCCTCCCAGTGTGCCCCAGTTCTCCCTCACCAGTAGCCCAGTCACCCTCCCAGTGTCCCCCAGTGTCTCCCATTTGCCCATCCCCGAGTGTCCCAGTCACTCTCCTACTGTCCCCCTGTTGCCTCCCTGACCAGTGTCCCAGTGTTCCCGAATTGCCTGGCTGGTGTCCCAGTGACTTCAGTTGCCCCCCCTCCAGTGTCCCAGTCCTCTGCCAGATACCCCTGTCGTGATGCCCCCATTGTCCCGCTGTCCCCCATGGCCCTGCTGTCGCGGTGCCCGGTGTCCGTGGCTGATGCGGGGCCACAGCGGGGGGCTCAGCAATCTGCTGTACAAGTGCTGGCTGCCAGAGCGAGTGCTCAGCGTGGGGAATGAGCCACGGCAGGTCCTGCTGCGCGTCTATGGGGCCATCCTGCAGGTCAGCACCCACACCCTGGTACCCACCAGCACCCCCTGGAACCCCCCAGCACCCCTGGTAACCCCCTTACCTCATGGTAACCCCAGGATCTGTCAGGTCCCCCCCATCACCTCCCAGATCTCTGACACCCTCCAGCTCCCCCCACCACCCACAATCACCCCTCAGTACCCCCCAGCTCCTCTCAGCATCCCCATCACCCCCTGGTACTCCCAGTATCACACATACCCCCAGTATCCCTCAGTCTCCCTCCATCAGTCCCCAGCATCTCCAACACGCCTCTGGCACTCCCAGTACCCCCTGGCACCCCCATACCCTGTGGAACCTCCCCAGAACCCACATACCCTGTAGTACCTCCTTATGCCACTGTGCAGGGCCTGGACTCGCTGGTGCTGCAGAGCGTGATGTTCGCTGTGCTGGCAGAGCGGGCACTGGGGCCACAGCTCTTCGGTGTGTTCCCGGAGGGGCGGCTGGAGCAGTACATCCCGGTACGGACCCGGGGGGCCTCACCCCTGCCTGACACCCCCCTGGGGCCACCACCCCGCTCAAACACTCCCCACCCCCCCAGAGCCGGCGCCTGCGCACCGAGGACCTGCGGGACCCCGACATCTCCGGGGAGATCGCGGTGAAGATGTCCCGGTTCCACGGCATGGTGATGCCCTTCAACAAGGAGCCCAGGTGGCTCTTCGGGACCATGGAGTGGTGAGGGCGGGTGCCATGCGGCTCCTTGACACCTGAAATCCTGTGGGATCCAGGAGCAGGGCACGTGGAGGCTCCCCAGTGGCCCCAGCTCTGTGCTGGGGACACAGGGGATGTGGTGGGGAGGCAGCACCCAGGGGTGTCCATCCAACCACCACCACCGCACTTGTCTCCCACCCTGCAGGTATCTGAGGCAGATCTCGGAGCTCACCTTCCCCCAGGAAGAGCAGCTGAGGAAGTTCAACCACCTCAGGATGTACAACCTGGAGGCAGAGATGAGGAGCCTCCGGTGAGTGGCACCGCACTGGTCCTGTGTCCTTGCTGAGCTCCTCACAGGAGCCAGGGGAGACCTGGCTTCTCTGGACCTGGTCTCTTCCATCCCATGTCCTTGGTGGATGTCACCATAGGACAGCTCTTGGAAGGGTCCCCACATCCCTGGGGCAGGATCTCTGCCATGTTAGATATGATGCAGAAGCTCTTCCCTGTGAGGGTGCTGAGGCGCTGGCACAGGGTGCCCAGAGAAGCTGTGGCTGCCCCATCCCTGGCAGTGTTCAAGGCCAGGTTGGACACAGGGGCTTGGAGCAAGCTGCTCCAGTGGAAGGTGTCCCTGCCTGTGGCAGGGGTTGGAACTGGATGAGCTTTAAGGTCCCTTCAACACAAACCATTCCATGGTTCTATGCTCCTGAAGCCTGGATCCCAGCTGTGTCCATAGCTCTGTCCACCCACATGCAGCGATGGCACCGGTGGTGACACTGGTGACCCCCATGTCCCTGTAGCTGTCTGAGGTGTCCTCCCCATTCCCATCCACAGGGACCTGCTGGAGTCTACCCATTCACCTGTGGTCTTCTGCCACAACGACGTACAGGAGGGTGAGTGGCTGTGGCCCCCCCAGCTCCAGCATTCCTGGTGGGACACCCCCAGACCCCCATCTCCCCACAGGAAATATCCTGCTGCTGGCTGGGCGTGAGGCCTCCTCCTCCGACAAGCTGATGCTCATCGACTTTGAGTACAGCAGCTACAACTATCGGTGCGTTGGGGCCCCCATGTCCTTCCCGGTGTTCCCAGTCTGCTGGGGCTGGGACTCAGCTCATCTGGACCCTTCCACAGGGGCTTCGACATCGGGAACCACTTCTGTGAGTGGACCTATGACTACACACACCATTCCTGGCCCTTCTTCAAGGCTATCCCGGAGAACTACCCCAGCCGGGAGCAGCAGGTAGAGCTGGGGGGGCATCAGCTGCATCCCAGAGCAATGGAATGAGCCAATGGGATGGGGTTCAATGCGGCAAACTGCACTTGGGTCACACCAACCCCCTGCAACGCTCCAGGCTTGGGAAGAGCAGCTGGAAACTGCTCGTGGGAAAGGAGCTGGGGGTGCCGATTGATGGAGCTGAACAGGAGCAGCTTGTGCCCAGGCAGCCAGGAAGCCCCCAGCATCCTGGCCTGGATCAGCACCAGTGTGGCAGCAGGGCCAGGGCAGGGATTGTGCCCTGCACTGGGCACTGGTGAGGCTGCAGCTCGAATCCTGTGTTCAGCTCTGGGCCCCTCACTACAAGAGGGACATTGAGGGGCTGGAGTGGGGCCAGAGAAGGGCAGCGGAGCTGGTGCAGGGCCTGGAGCACAGTGTGATGGGGAAGGGCTGAGGGACCTGGGGGGTTCAGTCTGGAGAAGAGAAGGCTCAGGGGGGACCTGATGGCTCCCTACAAGTGCCTGAGAGGAGGATGGAGCCAGGAGGGGCTGGGCTCTGCTCCCAAGGAACAAGGGATGGGACAAGAGGAACCGGCCTCAAGCTGCATCAGGGCAGGTTTAGATGGAGCTGAGGAACAATTCCTTCCCCAAAGGCATTGGAACAGGTTGCCCAGGGCAGGGCTGGAGCCACCGTCCCTGCGGGTGTTCACACAGCCTGGAGATGAGGCCTCAGTGCCATGGGTTAGTGGTGGCCTTGGCAGTGGTGGGAATGGTTGGACTGATGAGCATGAAGGGCTTTTCCAACCCGGTTGATCCCGTGATCCCATTCTTCCCTCATTCCGTGGCCCCACACTTCCATCCTGCAGCTGCATTTCATCCGTCACTATCTCTCGGAGGCCCCGGGCCACCACAGGGATGCGGCACTTGAGGAGCAGGCGCGCATCGAGCAGGAGATGCTCACCGAGATCCACCGGTGCGTGAGGGCACAGGACCCCTCTCAGCCCCAAACCCTGCCCCCTGCTCCATGGGGTGTGTGGGGCAGGGGTGACAGCTGCTCTCCCACAGGTTCGTTTTGGCCTCTCACTTCTTCTGGGGGCTGTGGTCCATCCTACAGGCCAAGATCTCCACTATCGAGTTTGGGTACCTGGTGAGCACTGCCTTGGGCTCCCCCCCTCAGCGTGGGGTGTTGGGATGGGGAGCACAGCCCTGACCCCCTCCTGTCCCACCAGGACTATGCTCAGAGCCGTTTCGAGGCCTATTTCCAGCACAAGGCGCAGTGCTGAGCGCCCACCACGTCCACCCCAGAGGCCCCAACTTGCAGCCTGTTGTTTCCCGCTGCCGTGTCCCTCCCCACACCTCTAGGGCTGGTGCAGGGGCTGCACTGGGACCAGGGGCTGCTCCTTCCCCCCTCCCTCCGACAGCAGAATGTGACTTGGACCAATAAACACGGTGGCGATGGTGGTGACAGTGGTGGTGGTGGTGACAATGGTGATGGATGTGATGGTGGTGGTGGTGATCGGTGCCTGCTCACCTTGCATGTCTGCTGCTCTGCCTGCCAGCAGCACTGACCCCCTTCTCCCCTGACCCCCATTGCTGGGGGTTGTGGCTGGGGCCATGCAGTAGCACTGGGCTGGAGGGGACAGTAATGGGCACTGCACTAGGACCTGCCCCATGGGTGCTCCAGGGGTGCAGTGCTGGTGAGGAGGACCCTGAGGTGCCTCTGCACCCCCCAGAGGGAGCAGGGACCACCCCAGAACCCTGCCCCTGCAGGGCCCTGCCTGCTCCTGCTTATTCCTGCCTATCCCTGTCTGATCTTGCAGCGGGTCCATGCAGGTCCCAGATCACCTCTTCACCTTCCCCACCAGCAGCAATGGGGGGCTCATGGCTTCACCCTCCCCATGGCCTCCGGGCCCTTGACATGCGTGGGGCAGCAGTGGTGGTCAGAGCATGCCTGTGCATGCAGCAGGGTGATGGGGCACACGCATGTGCCTATGCATGTACCCAGCATGGCTGAGGGGGCAGCATGCAGGTCCCTGCTCGAGGATGCGGGTCCCCCTCAGGATGCTGGTCCTTCTCCACTGTGTTGGTCCCTTCTCCGGGATATGGGGGCCCCCCGGGAAATGTGGGTCTCCCCCCGGGGGTTCTGCATCTTTGGGATGCCGGTTCCCCCCCTCCCCCCAGTATAAGTGGCTCTGTCCTGGGGTCTCGGTCTCTGCAGGGTGTGGGTACCCCCCCCCCCCCCCCCCCCCCCGATGCGGGTCTCTTCCAAGTGTCCTTGTCCTGGGTGTCGGTTTCTGCCCGGTCGCTGCGGATCCCCCTCGGTCCGTGCGGGTCCCCCCGTGCCCGCTCTCCAGGGCGGTGCCGCCGCTCGGTGCCGCCCGATCCCGCCCCGCTGGTGTCCGGTTACCCGGGACCCACCAGCCCGGGGTGTCGCGCTCCCGCGCCCCGCATCAGGTACTGGGCACGGGGGGGGCTGACCCGGGGGGCGACACGGACCGGGGGGGGGCCCGAACCCGACGCGTGCGAGGGGAACGCCGCGAGACTCCCCGGGCCCGGCCCGGCCCGACCCGCGCTCCGCGGGGGCACCACGGACCCCCCCGAGCCCCCCACAGCGCCCCCCGAGCCCCCCGGCCCCGTGCCCCCGCCCGCGCCGCGCCCGAGGCCGCGCCCATGGCCCCGGTTGGGCCGCGGGGTCCCGCTGGGCCGCGACCGGCCCCGGTGACCTTGGGGGGCGCTGCGGGGGGGGCTCGGTACCGCCGCGGTGCGGGGACCCTGGGGGCAGCGCGGAGCAGGGTCACCCTGTGCAGGGCCGTGCAGTGTCATGCGACGCTGTCCCGTGCAGTGCCATGAAGTGCAGGATGATTGCATGCAGCAGGTTGCAGTGCTGAGCCGTGCAGTGTAGCCAGGGCAGTGCAGTGCAGGATGATTGCATGGAGCAAGTTGCAGTGCTGAGCCATGCACTGTAGCCAGGGCAGTGCCGCGCAGTGCACTGCACTCGAAGGCCGGGTTATGTGGTTCAGTGCAGTGCAGTGGGGTGCAGCGTAACACAGTGAGGTGCAGAGCAGTAGTTACTGGTTAGTGGCTGGACTTGGTGATCTTAAAAGTCTTTTCCAACCTGGCTCGTTCTGTGATTTGATGATGATGTGATTAGTTCAGTGCAGTGTAATGCACGCCGTGCAGTGCAGTGTGGCTGTGCAGCTTGGTGTGGCTGTGCATTGTGGTTCAGTGCAGTGTGCTGTAGCTGCTCAGTGCAGTCCGTGCAGTGAAAGCAGCAAGGTGCAGTGTAACCATGCAGTGAAGTGGCCCCCTGGCTCCGTGTGCCATATGCTGTGTGCAGTGTGCCATGTCCCGGTGCAGGGGACAGCATGTGCCATGTGCTGTGTGCAGCTGCAGGCACTAAGGCTGTGCTGCCTTGTCCTTGGCTGCGGGCAGGGCCCGGGCAGCTGCCTGTGAGTGAGGGGTGTGGGGCGGGTGTGTGTGTCCTTGTGCGTATCTTTGTGCCTGTGTCCCTGCGAACCTGTGGGTGTCTGTGTGCCCCTGTGTGTGTCCCTGTGCGTGTCCCTATGTCCCTGCATGTCCCTGTGTGTGTCCCTATGTCCCTGTGTGTGTCCCTGCGTGTCCCTCTGTGTGTCTCTATGTCCCTCTGTGTGCCCCTGTGTGTGTCCCTGTGCGTGTCACTATGTCCCTGCATGTCCCTCTGTGTGTCCCTCTGTGTGTCCCTCTGTGTGTCTCTATGTCCCTGTGTGTGTCCCTGTGTTCCTCTCTGCTCATGTGTATGTGCTGCTGCCGCAGCCGGCTCTGACCCTTCCCTCAGTGGGCCCTCGGCCAAGGCCTCATGACCGCGGCATCAGAGCCAACCGGGGCCTGTGCCGGGGGGGACCTGGGGGTGTCCCGGTGTGCCCATCTGGGGCCAGGCCTGTGCGCACGGGTGTCCCCGTGTGGGGCCAGACCATAGGGCTGCAGTGTGTTGGGTGGGGATGTCTGGGGCTGGGATGTGTGGGGTGGGACCCCCGGGATGTCCATAGGTGGGGCTGGGCCCATGGGGCTGTGCCTGTGGGGTGGGATATGCGAGGTTGGGATGTGTGGGGTGGGACACTCAGAGCTGTCTCCAAGTGGGGCTGTGCCCATAGGGTTGGGATGTGTGGGGTGGGCTGTGTACAGGTCCACGTGTGCGGGTCTGTGTGTGTTTCCCCGTGCCCATGTGGTGCGCTCCCGCCGCAGGCGCCATGGCGGAGGCCCACCAGGCTGTCGCGTTCCAGTTCACGGTCACACCCGAGGGCCTTGACCTGCGGCTGAGCCGCGAGGCCGTGCGGCAGCTCTGCCTCGCCGCCGCGCACGCATGGAAGAAGCGCCTTGTGCAGGCCAAGGTGCGCACCCCGACACCCCCGTCACCTCGTCACCCCTATGGTCACCATCAGCCCATCACCCCTGGCACCCTCATTGTCACCCCATCACACTGACACCCTTGATATCCTGTCACCTCAACACCCTGTCACCCTGTCACCACCAACACCACGTCATCCTGACACCCCATCAGTCTAATACCCTGACACCCCATCCCCATCACCCCATCCCCATCATCCCTATCGTCACCCCATCACCCCCATTGTCACCCCCACTGTCACCCCGGTCACTGCTGCCCTGTGCCCACAGAACACGTTCCTGAGTGGGGTGTACCCGGCCTCCCCGTCCAGCTGGGTGCTTGTGGTCATGGCCACTGCTGGCTCCGTCTACTGCCAGGTCGACCCTTCCCGAGGACTCATCACCCACATCCAGCACTACCTGCCCCAGAGGTGACACTGGGGCACAGGGACACGGGGGGACATGGAGAGATATGGAGACATGAGGACATGGGGTGACACAGGGGAAACATGGAGGGACATGAGGCCATGGGAGGATACCAGGGGACAAGGGGGGATATGGGCACACAAGGACATAGGGGGACAGAGGGGGCATAGAGAGACATGGGAGGAGCCCACCACCCCCATATCACAGTGCTGCAGCCCACGGTGGAGCCCATCCCCATGTCCCAGCCCACGGGCACGATGGACCCCCATGCGTGTCCCCAACACCCTGCATGGTCACGGGCTGTGGCATTGCCCTGGGGGCCAACCCCACACATCCCACCTCCCATATCTCCCCTGCAGCTCAGCCCACATGGGTGCACGTGGGGTCTCCCCTCCTGGCTCAGCCCCATGGAGGGATCCCCCATGTGCCATGTTCCTGCAGCCGGTTCCTGAGCCCCAATGGGCACACGGTGCTGAGCGCGGCGCTGTTCGGCACCGGCGTGTGGCTGGGCACGGTGCTGCTGTTCCGCCGTGCCCTGCGCTTGCTCCTGACCTATCATGGGTGGATGTTCGAGCCCCACGGCCGCCTCAGCCGCCGCACCCGCATCTGGATGGTCAGTGCCTGCGGACATGCGTGGGACACGGGGATGAGGCATGGATGGGGTGGGGTAGGGAGGGAATGGGAAGGGATGGGATGAGGTGGGGATGGGATGTGATGGGAAGGGGTGGAGATGTAATGGGATGGGGTGTGTTGGGTGCTTCATGACCATTCTATGTTCCTTCCTTGGCTCCATGTCCCCGCAGGTGATGATGAAGGTGTTGTCCTTCCGCAAGCCGCTGCTCTACAGCTTCCAGACCTCGCTGCCCAAACTGCCTGTGCCCCCTGTGCAGGCCACCATCACCCGTGTGAGGGATGGGATGGGATGGGGTGGGGTGGGATGGGATGAGGGATCTGTGGTGGGATGCTGGGTCTGTGATGACATGGGATGGAATGAGATGGGGATGGGATGGGATGGGTGGATGGGATTGGATGGGATGGGGATTGATGGGATAGGATGGGATGTGGGATCTATGATGGATTGGGGGGTCTGTGGTGAGATGGTGGGTCTATGATGGCATGGGATAGAATAAGATGGGATGGAATGAGATGGGGAGGGGATGGAATGGATGGAATGAGATGGATGTGGGGTGGATGGCATGGGAGGGGAATGGGATGTGTTTGGGGTCACCCGAGCCCCCTTCTGCAGTACCTGGAGTCAGTGCGGCCACTGATGGACAATGAGAAGTACAATAAGATGGAGACATTGGCCAAGGAGTTCAAGGAGACGATCGCTCCACGGCTGCAAAAGTACCTGATCCTCAAGTCCTGGTGGACAACCAACTATGTGAGTCAGCAGCAGCCCCAGGTGATGGATGGGGGGGTACCCTTGCCACATGTCCCCCGAGATGGCCACATGGACGTGTGGTGATGGTCCCCTCCATCCAGCACCATGGATGATGTCCTCAGCTCAAGCCCAAAGTCCTGCTGCCCATCCCTCATCATGGGAAGGGGGACTTGAGGCCCCTCAAGTGGCCCTGTTGGGTTGGGGGGGTCCTGTTCCCCATCTTCATCCCAATCCCATTTCCATCTGCATCCCATCTCTATCCCCATCCCACCTCCATCCCGTTTGCATTTCTATCCCATGTTATCTCTATCCCATGTCCATCCTCATCTCCTCCCACCCCTTCCCCATCCCCACAGGTCAGTGACTGGTGGGAGGAATACATCTATCTGCGCGGCCGCAGCCCTATCATGGTCAACAGCAACTACTACGCCATGGTAGGGGTCTGGGGGTTCCCAGCGCTGTGTGACACCACCCCCCCCCGACTCCCCCACAGCCTCATGGAGTGTCGTGTCCCGCAGGATTTTCTGTATGTGACCCCCAGCCACATCCAGGCTGCGCGTGCTGGGAATGCAGTTCACGCCATGATCCTGTACCGCCGCAAGCTGGACCGTGGCGAGCTGCCCCCTGTGAGCAAGGGGGCTCTGTGGGGCTTACAGGGGTCCTGGGGGTGTTTGGGAGGCTGGGCTGGGGAAACAGTGTGGGGCAGGGGGGAGTCACTGTTGGGCTGGTGCGGGGCCCTGGCATTTGTGGGGCTGGATTATGGGGTCCCAGGGAATCTGTAGGTCTGGGTTGGGGATGCAGGTTGGGAGTGCAAGGGTATCTGTGGATCTGAGTTGGGGGATGCAGGTTAGGGGTGCAGGGGTATCTGTGGGTCTGGGTTAGGGGATGCAGGTTGAGGGTGCAGGAGTATCTGTGGATATGGGTTGGGGGATGCAGGTTGGGGGTGCAGGGGGATCTGTGGGTCTGGGTTGTTGGGGTGCAGGTCACAGCCCCTCTCACCACTGCCCCACAGCTGATGGCGCTGGGCATTGTCCCCATGTGCTCCTCCCAGTCGGAGCGAATGTTCAACACCACCCGCATCCCGGGCAAGGAGACTGGTATGGGGGACATGGGACATTGGGGGGCAGAAGGGTCACAGGGGGGACCCCAACCCCTGCAGGACATGTCAGGGTGTCCCTGTCTGTGGGGTGCCTGTGACTCCTATGTCCCCATATCCCAGTGTCCCATACCCCATGTCCGTGTCCCCACCGCAGACCAGCTGGTGCACCTAGGGGACAGCCGGCACGTGGCCGTGTTCCACCGCGGGCGGTTCTACCGGCTGTGGCTGTACAAGGGGGGGCAGCTGCTGCCGCCCTGCGACCTCCAGCTCCAGTTCCAGCGCATCCTGGATGATCCCTCAGGACCACAGCCGGGCGAGGAGAGGCTGGCGGCGCTTACCGCAGGGGAGAGGTGTGGGGCTGGGATGTGGGGCTATGGCGCTGGTGGTGCTCACCACAGGGGAGAGGTGGGGAGTAGCAATGGGGACTATGGGGCTGTCGGGGGTACGGCAGGTGCTGTGGGGTGTACAGCAGGTGCTGTGGATACTGTGCATGCAGCGGGTGCTGTGCATGTGGCACATGCTGTGGGTGCTGCTGTGGGTGCTGTGCACATGGTGCACACCATACGTGCATGCACACTGTGCTGTGTTGCTGTGAGTGCTGTGGGTGCTGCAGGTGCTTTACATGCAGTGGGTACTGTGCTTTGCTGTGCATGCTGTGGGTGCTGTGCATGCAGTGCTTGTGGGGCTAACAGGGCAGTGGGATGTGCTGTGGGTGCTGTGCAGGTGCTGCCAAGCAGCAGGCACAGGGAATGGAGCAGGTTCTCTGGGATGGGGCCCTGGGGACTCCCATGGGTGGGGACTCGCTGTGAGTCAGTGTGGGAGCTCAGGGACTCGCTATGGGTCAAGATGTGGGACATGGGGTGCCTCTATGGGTCTCAGTGGGGTGTGTGGCTCTCCCTGTGGGTCCCAGCGTGGCGCCTGTGCCGCAGGGTGCCGTGGGCCGAGGCGCGTGCGAGGTTCTTCAGCCACGGCCCCAACAAGGTGTCGCTGGATGCCATCGAGCGTGCCGCGTTCTTTGTGACGCTGGACGAGGAGGCGCACGGTGCAGCGCCACAGCGCGAGGGCTGCATGGATGCTTATGCCAAGTCCCTGCTGCACGGCCGCTGCTACGACCGCTGGTTCGACAAGTCCTTCACCCTCGTGGTCTACAGCAATGGGAAGCTGGGCGCCAACGCCGAGCACTCCTGGGCCGATGCGCCCGTTGTTGGCCACCTCTGGGAGGTACCAGGGGCCCACCGGGAACACCCGGGGGACCCCCACTGGGCACCCTGGGGATGGGTACTCCAGGGATGGGCAGCTCATGGGCACCCCCTAGGGAATCCTATTGGACACCTTCGTTGGGTATCCCAGAGCTTGGGACCCCCATTGGGCACCCCTAGTTGAGCATCATGCAATTTGGGACCCCCATTGGACACCCTCAATTGAGCACATCCAGTTGCGGACCCCTGTGGTGCACCCCAGGGTTAGGGACCCTCATTGGGCACTCCCAGTTGGGGACTTTTATAGTGTACCATAAATTGAGTACCCCCAGGCTGGGAACTTACATTGAACACTCCCAGTTGGGCACCCCTAGTCATGGACTCCTCTCCCGGGGGGGATGTGTGGGGCTGGGAGGACTTAGGGGGCTCACACTGGGGCAGTGGGGGTTGGATTGGGGGGGATGGGGCAGTGCTGGGCGGGGGGAGATCAAGGGTAGGGGGTCTAGAGGGTTTTGGGGGGTCTTGGGGGCCATTGCCCCACACCCACATCTCTCCACCCCAGTTCATGCTGGGCACAGATCGGTTCAAGCTGGGCTACACAGAGGATGGACACTGCAAGGGGGAGCCCAACACAATGCTGCCCCCCCCGCAGCGCCTGCAGTGGGACATCCCAGCGGAGGTGGGTCTGATTCCCCAACCCCTGCCCCACATCATGGGGTGGTCTCTGCCTCATGGCACCAGCAAATGAGGTGCCGTTGGCCCTCTGGTGTCCCAGTGCATGGTGGTGCCCAGGGTGAGTGATGTGGGGCAAGTTCTGTGTCCCCCACATGTCCTGTGTCCCTATGGATGCTATGTCCCATGTCCCCGCAGTGCTGTGCAGCCATTGAGCGCTCGTACCTGCTGGCACGATCACTGGCCGACGACGTGGACTTCCATGTGTTCCACTTCTCGGACTTTGGGAAGGGGCTCATCAAGCGATGCCGGACCAGCCCCGACGCCTTCATCCAGATCAGCCTCCAGCTTGCCCACTTCCGCGTGAGGAACAGGGGAAGGCAGCAGGAATGGGGGTGGTGGGAATGGGAAGGCGGTTGGGATGGAATGGGGCTGGGATGTGGTGGGATGAAGATGGGATGAGGTGTGATGGAATGAGTTGTGTTAGAAGGAGGTGGGATGTGATGGGAAGAGGTGGGACGTGTTGGGATGAGGTGGGACGTGTTGGGATGTGATGGGATGGATGGCATGTGATGGGACACATTGGGATGTGATGGGATGAGGATGGATGCGATGGGATGTGGTGGGATGGGATGAGGTGGTCTATGATGTGGTGGGATGAGGTGTGATGGGATGGGATGAGGTGGGATGGGTGGGATGTGTTGGGGGATATGATGTGTTGGGATATGATGTGGTGTGTTGGGCTGAGGTGTGATGTGATGGGATAAGGTGGGATGGGTGGGATGTGTTGGGATGGGATGTTTTGGGATGAGGTGTGAGGCGCTGTGGTGGTTGAGCAGGACAAGGGCCAGTTCTGCCTGACGTACGAGGCGTCCATGACACGGCTGTTCCGCGATGGCCGCACCGAGACCGTGCGCTCCTGCACCGCTGAGTCCACAGCCTTCGTGCGCAGCATGGCTGACCCTGCGCAGACCGTGAGCACCGCGGGTGCGCGCGTCACATCCCATGGGGTGTCCCCGGGTGCCCTGTGGGTGCCCCTGCTCTTTGGGAATGACAGTCCTGGGAAAGAGCCCCTCTCTGGAGGAGGAGGCCACATCCCCCTCTGGGGTCTCCATCCCTCACTGACATCCAAATCCCTGGGGTCCAAACCTCTCAGAGGTCCTCATCCTTCATGGAGGGTCCCCATCTCTGGCAGATGTCCCTACTACTTGGAGACATCCCCATCCCTTAGGAAGATCTGTGTCCCTCATGGTGGTCCTTGTCCTTTGGGTCATCCCAGTCTCTCCTGAGGCGCCCATGGCTGGGTCTCCCTGTCCAGAACTGTCCCTGGTGTCTGTGCCATATGTGACGCGGTGTCCCTGGTGTGTGTCGGTGCCTCACAGCGCGCGGAGCGGCAGCGGCTGTTCCGGTTGGCGGCAGAGAAGCACCAGCTCATGTACCGCTTGGCCATGACCGGCGCTGGCATCGACCGACACCTCTTCTGCCTCTACCTGATGTCACGATACCTGGGGTTGCAGTCGCCCTTCCTTGCCCAGGTCAGCACCACGCGGGGCAGAGGACATGGCATGGGCACCTGTAGCACATGGGACAGGCATGGGCACATATAGCACATGGGAGAGGCTTGGGCACACGTAGCATATGGGGCAGGCATGGACACACATAGCATACGGGACAAGCATGGGCACATACAGCAGCACATGGAACATGGCACGGGCACACATAGCAGATGGGATGCTGCAGCATGCAGGGCACACAGGACACTGCATGGGCACATGGGGCACACAGGACACAGCATGGGCACACGGGGCACACAGGACACAGCATGGGCACATGGAGCACAGAGGACACTGCATGGGTGTGCAGGAGAAAGCCGCCACCCTGACGTGTCCCAGCACATGCGTGTGCAAGGGCTGCACACACTACATGGCACACGTGTGCCCAGCTGGGGTGCAGTGGCTGCTCTGGGTTGTACTGAGCTGCACTGGGGTGCACTGGTCTGTACTGGGTGCCCTGGCTGTGGTGCAGGTGCTGTCGGAGCCGTGGCGTCTCTCCACCAGCCAGACCCCACAGCAGCAGCTCAACATGTTTGACCTCAACAAGTTCCCTGACCATGTCTCCACCGGCGGCGGCTTCGGGCCTGTGAGTATGGGGGATGAGGGGGTATTGGGGGAGTCCTGGGGGTGCAGGTGGGTGCTGGGGGGTCTGGGCTGGGGGACTAGGGAGGTCCTGGGGGATAATGGGATCCTGGGGGTCATGGGGATGTCCTGGGGTTCCAGCGGGGTGGTGGAGGGTCCCGGGGGAAGGTGATGCCCAATACTCACCATGGCCCTGGGCAGGGACGTGCTGCAGGCAGGTGCCCCCAGCCCCATGACGCAGTGGGTCCCACCTTCCCCTTTGCCTGCAGGTGGCGGATGATGGTTATGGTGTCTCCTACATCATTGCTGGGGAAAACCTGATCAACTTCCACGTATCCAGCAAGTTCTCAAGTCCTGAGACGGTGAGAGAGGGGCTGGGAATGACAGCAATGGGATGGCGATGGGATGGAGAGACTTGGGGTGTTGATGAGGAGCAGCTCAACACCCTCTGCTCTGGAGCCAGGCTGAGGGAGCTGGGCTGGGTCAGCCTGGAGAAGAGAAGGCTCCTTACGAGGAGACCTTAGAGCAGCTCCAGTGCCTAAAGGGGCTTCAGGAAACCTGGAGAGGGGCTTTGGACAAGGGCCTGTAGGGACAGGCCAAGGGGAATGGCTTTAACCTGCCAGAGGGGAGACTGAGATGAGCTCTTAGGCAGAAGCTCTTCCCAGTGAGGGTGCTGAGGCGCTGGCCCAGGGTGCCCAGAGAAGCTGTGGCTGCCCCATCCCTGGCAGTGTTCAAGGCCAGGTTGGACACAGGGGCTTGGAGCAAGCTGCTCTAGTGGAAGGTGTCCCTGCCCGTGGCAGGGGTTGGACTGAAGGGGCTTTAGGGTCCCTCCCAGCACACCCCAGTGCATGGCTCTGTGGTGCCTGGGGGCTGTGGGGGGCAGTGGGTCACTGTGCTGCCCCGCAGGACTCGAAGCGCTTCGGCAGGCACATCCGTCAGGCCATGCTGGATGTCGCAGAGCTCTTTGACAAGCCCAAGTGATGTTGGAGCCAAGCCCCAGGCGAGGGGCACGGAGCTGGGTGGGGGCTGCGGGAGCCCCGATGCCAGGGGAGAGGCTGGGGGTGCTGGGGGGTTCCCAGGGTCTCTGCTCTGATCATACTTCCAATAAAGGTTGTTGGTGTGATGTGGATGGGTCCCTTGCACCCAGCGTGGCCCCGTGGGGGTCCCACAGTCCCCTGGCACTGTCCCATGGGCAGCAGATGAAGGGTGCAGCCGGTGACTGGTGATACATGTTGTGCTGGTACCTGTGACGTGGGGTGTGCAGTGGGTGTGCATTGGGGCATGGTGCCCCAATGGCACCATCCTGCCATAGCTGCTGCATCCATTGGGGCTGGGCTGGAGCTGGGGTGTGGGGAGGGATTCAGGACCTCCCAGTGCAGCACCACCTGGGCCTGGGAGGCTCTGGGGGCAGCATGAGAAACACACAGGACCCACAGCTCACAGCCTGCACCCAGCACCCACAGCCTGCACCCGTAGTACACACAGCCTGTACCTGACATCCACTCCCTGCCTGCACCCTGCCTGCATATCCTCCTTTCACATCCCTTTGCACCCCTGCCTGCTCCTGGTGCCAGGGCCAACAATGTCCCCGTGCAGAGGGACATGGTGGGGAGGTGACCGGGAGGTGTAACAGCAGTGTCCCTGCAGCAATGTCCCCTCTGTACCCACTAGCACAAGGCCACCTTCACCATCACCATCCCCACACCCTTGGCCGTGTCCCTGCTCACATGGGGTTGGGGGCTCCTGACTCTCAGCCAGGATTGGGGGTGTCACTGTGTGAGTGGCCCTGGGGAGACCTGCCCAGTGCTGGGCCCATCCTGCACCTGCACTCTGTACCCTGCACTGGGAGACATCCTGCACCCTCACACCCTGCACTGGGTCACATCCTGCGCCCTGATCTCACATCAGGGCCCCATCCTGCACCCAGATCTGCACTGGGGACCCAGAAGCTGTGGATGGATGAAACCAGGCTGGGTCCTGGTAGGGATAGCGACCTGCTGGAGCATGTCTGGAGCCATCATGTGTCCATCAGGAACGTGTCCAGAGCTGTGATGCTTGTCCCTGGGGAGTGTGTCCAGAACCATCACACAGGTCTGTCTGGAGTGTGTCCAGAGCCGTGACCGTGTCCATTGGGCTCATGTCTGGAGCCGTGACGCGTGTCCACTGGGAGTGTGTCCGGAGTCGTCATGCGTGTCTGTCTGGAGCCGTCACAGTGCTGGGTCCTGCTCCTTATCTGATCCCGGCTGGGCAGCATGCCCAGTGCCGGTGTGTGGGTGCCACCGAGTGCACTGGGTGTTCACACTGGTGCTGTGGGCACTCCCGTCAGTGCCAGTCACACATGGTGTGGTTCACCCCCATGTCCCATCACCCATGTCCCGTGTCCTATCTCCTGTTCCCGCCCCCTCCACTCGTCGTCCCTATAAAGACCTCGGCCCACTCCAGCCTCCCTGTTCAGCGCAGGTCAGGATGGGACTCGCGGCTCTCCTGGGGCTCTGCCTGATCGGCTGCCTGGTGCTGAGCCCCTGGCTGCAAGGTGAGACCCCGCAGCACCCCAAAACCTGCCTTTACTCTGTAGCACCCCTTGCAGCACCCATCACACTGCAGCACTCCCTGCACCCAGCACCCATCCAGCACCCTGCAGTACCCCCTGCCTGCACCCTCTGCCATCCCCAGCTCCTCAAAATGTGGTGATTCAGGGTCAGCCTCCTAAACGGGGGTCTGGCCGCAGGCGGGGCTATGGGCAGGGCTATGGGGGAGTTCCGGTGCTGACCTCAGCCCCCGTTGCAGGGGTGCTGGCGGGCCCGTGCCCGCGCGAGTGGCTGTCGCTGGGGGGGCACTGCTATGGATACTTCGGGCAGGAGCTGAGCTGGCGCCGGGCAGAGGTAGGTCTGGGGGTCTCTGTGTGTGTGTGTCCGTCCCCACGGCTGCGGTCCCCCCCGACCTGCCTGTGCCCCCAGGCCTGGTGCAAGGCTGCCCGCGGCGGGGGACACTTGGCCTCGCTGCACACCCCGGAGGAGCACCGGGCACTGGCAGCCTTCATCAGCCGAAGTCAGCGCCAGCAGCGGCACCAGCACCAGCACCCGCAGCGCGAGGAAGAGGATGATGATGACAACGTCTGGATTGGCCTCTACCGGCGGGTGGGTGCTCCTTGCGATGCCCCCAGTGCTGCCCATAGTCCGTCCATCCATCCATCCATCCATTCATCCATCCACCCATCCATCCATCCATCCATCCATCCATCCATCATCCATCCATCCATCCATCCATCCATCCATCCATCCATCCATCCATCCATCCATCATCCATCCATCCATTCACCCTAACTCTATCCCTGTCCCTGTCCATCTCCCTGCTTGCCCATCCCTGTCCCTGTCCCCATCCCTTTCCTGTCCCTGCTTGTCCCTGTCACTGCCTATCCCTTCCCGTCCCTGTTCCCATCCCTGTCCTTGCCCGTTCCTGTACCCGTCCCTGTCTCTGTCCCCGTCCCCGTCCCTGCCCCTGTCGCTGACCCTTGGCGGTGCCCAGGGCCAGGCGTGGTCCTGGGTGGACGGCTCTCGGCGGCGCTACTCGGCCTGGGACGGGGACGACGGGGCCGCGGGGCCGCGCTGCGCCGCGCTGGAGGATGCGGCTGGTGAGCGGGAGATGGAGGGGGATGGGGGTGATGTGGAGTGGTGGAGGGTGGTTGGGGGTGACGTGGGGCAGCTGGGGGCAGTTGGGAGGTAGTTGGGGGTGGTTGGGGGCAGATGGGGGGCAGTTATGGGGCCTGGCCCCAGTGCTGGTGCCTCTCCTGCAGGTTTCATGTCCTGGGACATCGAGTCCTGCAGCGAGAGGAAACCCTTCATCTGCAAATACGCGGCCTGAGGAGGGGCATCCAGAGACCTGTGTCCCTCCCAACAGCCCCCGTCACCCCCGGACCTCCACGGCCCTCCCCTACAATAAAGTCCCCCCCCCGAGCACCCCGTGTGTTCTCTGCTGTGTCCAGGAGGTGTCCCCATGACAGCAGGAGTCCCCCCATGGCAGGGGTGTCCTCATAGCCCCACTTTGTCCCCGCTGCCCCCATCCATGGGAAACAGGTGGTTTTGGTGGTGGCACCGCTGGTGCCCACTCGTGTGGTGGGAGAAGAACAGGCGCAGGCGGGTGCTGGGTGCTGGGGACGAGCTTTATTGGTGCCAGGTGTACTGGGGGGTTCATAGGGACGTGCATGAGGGAGTGCAGGGTTAGGGGTACACTGGGGGGGTGCAGGCAGGAGGGCTTCACAGGGTGACCCCTTCCCAGGGCACAGCTCCTCAGAGCTGGTGGCGGCACACGAAGGAGAACTTCATGTCGCAGGGGTAGTCATGCCACAGTCTGAAACCTGGGCGCGGGCAGAGGGTCATCAGAGGCACCACCGGTACCCACCAGCACCCACCGGCACACACAGGCACCCACCAGAACCCCCCCTCCACCACCAGCACACCCCTTACACCACCAGCACCCACTGGCACACCCTAGCACCCCCCTTCCACCAGCAGCACCCCCCATGTCACACTCTTTTACATCCATCACCCCATCTCCATCACCCTCATCTCCATCATTCCCATCTCCATTTTCCATGTACATCATACCATCTCCATCACCCCACCTCCATCATCTCCATCACCCCTTTAGCACCAACACCCCAGCTCCCCCATGGTTACCACACACCCTTCATGTCCCATGTCCCTGTGTGCCCCCATGTCCCCTTGTCCTTGTGGCTCACCCGAGAGGTGGTACAGCACCGCACAGTCCTCCTTGTCCCACAGGTTGTTGGGTTGTCCCGGGGCCCAGCTTGTGAAGTCTAAGGCTGAGCTATCCGTCCACTTCCACCGCCGGGACTGGAAGCACGTGGGGGGTCCATGTGTCTTATGGGGGTCAGTGGGTGCCATGGTGTGTTCGTGTTCCCATGCTGTGTCTGTGTGCCTATGCTGGGTCTGTGTGTCCCATGTTGGGTCCATCTGCCCACACTGGGTCTGGGTGCCCATGCTGTGTCAATGTATCTCATGGTGTGTCTGTATCCCCATGTGTCTGTGTTCCCATGCGGGGTCTGCGTATCCCAGGCTGTGTCCATGTTGGATCAGTATCCCCCGTGTCCCCGTGGTGTCCCCATGTCCCGGGTCAGCCCCACATCACTCACGTGCTCTTCGTCCAGGAGCCCTATCCAGACGTTGCCTGTGGCGTGGCTCTGGCTCTCCAGGTACGCGGCCAGGACACGGCTGGCACCTTGGCTGTGGATGGAGGCCAAGTGCCCCATGGGCCCATAGCGCTCGCACTCGGCCTGGAGGGCACGGAGACGTCAGCATCTGGCAGCAGAACTCCCGGACCCCCCCACCCCAGACCCCCCAGACCCACCTCAGCCTCGGCCCACGTCAGCTGCTCCTGGAAGAAGCCATAGCAATAGCCCCTGAAGTAGCGCCAGTTCTGGGGGCAGGAGACTGTGACCCCCACCTGCACAGGGGTGGGGGCCAGGGGGGCACCCAGGCACCCTGCAATGCACCGGGTACACAGTGATGGGAGGGCACCCAGAGCACCCACTGCTGGGGGGCGGGATGTGGGTGTGGGGCCAGAGCAGCACCCCCCAATGGGACACCCCAAGCAGGGACACCCCATCCAGAGAAACCTCCCTACCATGGACACCCCATCCAGGGACTCCTAAACTCAGGGACACCCCCTCTGGGGACACCCCCTTCATGGGACCCCCCATCCACAGACATGTCCATTTCCCTCAGAGGAGTCTCTGGGAGGGGTTCCATGGGCAGGGCTGGGACCTGGGCTGCTATGGGATGGAGATGATGGGATCAGGGATTGGGGACCAGGGGCTGGGAATTGTGGAGCAGGGAGTAGGAACTGAGATTTGGGAACAAGGATTGGGTTTGCAAATTGGGGTTTAAGGAGCAGGGAGTGGAGATCAATGATTGGGGAGCAGAGAGCTGGGATCAGGGAAGAAGTATCAGGGATCTGAGATGAGGGATTTGGGATCAGGGGATTAGGGATGGGGGTGTTGGGGATTCAGGGTTCAGGGGTTCAAGGGATGGGGGTTTTGGGGGGTGCTGGATGGGGCACTGCCCGGGGGGGTCACAGGGAATTCCGGCGGTGTCCCAGGGCTGGGCTCAGGAATCACCTCCCAGGCAGGCAGTGAGGAGCAGGCAGCAGAGCAGGCGAGGCGGGAGCCGGGACCCTGCATGCATCCTGCCTGCGGATGGGATGGAATCAGGACGATGGGTGGGGCTGTGGACCCCATGGCTGGGTGTAGGATGGGTGCTGTTTGGGTGCTGGATGGGTGCTGGCTCCCATGGCACTCACCAGTCAGCTCCGATGTGTCTCTGGTGGTCAGTGGGTGTAGAGGCTCAGGCTGGTCCCTCAGTTGTTCCCTGTGTCCAAGCTGAGCCGGCTCCAGTGCTCAGAGCTTTTATGGGTGCTCCGGGGGCACATTCCTGGAACCCCCAACTTCTGCTTTCCTGGAATGGGGCTGGTATTGCAGTGCCTCTGCAACGGCTCTGGTGACACCAGGGAGACCAGTGAGACCAGTGACACCAGGGAGACCAGTGACACCAGTGAGACCAGTGACACTAGTGAGAGCAGTGACACTAGTGAGAGCAGTGAGACCAGTGACACCAGGGAGACCAGTGACACCAGTGAGACCAGTGACACTAGTGAGAGCAGTGAGACCAGTGACATCAGTGAGACCAGTGACACCAGTGAGACCAGTGACACTAGTGAGAGCAGTGAGACCAGTGACATCAGTGAGACCAGTAGGACCAGTGAGACCAGTGCCACCAGTGAGATCAGTGGCATCAGTGACACCAGTGAGACCAGTGACGTCAGTGGTCTGGTGACCCAGTGATATCAATGACACCAGTGATGCCAGTGATATCATTGAGACCAGTGACACCAGTGATATCATTGATACCAGTGACACCAGTGATATCAGTGGCACCAGTGAGACCAGTGACAACAGTGACATCAGTGACACCTCCTGTGGGGCAGCAGCAGTGGGACCGCAGTGTCCTGGGGAGTGGATCATGGCATGGGTTGGGTTGGAAGGCAATAACCATGGAGTCAATACACCAGCAAGAGAGGGGACAGCAAAGCAGCTCCATGTGACCACGTGTCCCCTCCCTGAGCTGCTGCTCATGCTCTGGGGGTGCAGCCCAGCACATGGGGGAGTTCTGGACTCAAGCACACACTGGGGCTGGGTCATGGGGAGCTTCTCCTCACCCAACACCCCGGCTCCTTCTCCTCAGACTGCTCCATCCTGTCCCCCCCAGCCTGTGTTTGTGCTGGGGATTGCCCTAATCCCGGGGCAGGACCTTGCACTTGGCCTTGTTGAACTCCATGACATTCACACAGTCCCCTTTTCCACCTCGAATGTTCAGGTCATATCCCCTCACTACAAGAGAGACATTGAGGGGCTGGAGCGGGGCCAGAGAAGGGCAACGGAGCTGGTGCAGGGCCTGGAGCCCAAGTGTGATGGGGAAGGGCTGAGGGACCTGGGGGGTTCAGTCTGGAGAAGAGAAGGCTCAGGGGGGACCTGATGGCTCCCTACAAGTGCCTGACAGGAGGATGGAGCCAGGAGGGGCTGGGCTCTGCTCCCAAGGAACAAGGGATGGGACAAGAGGAACCGGCCTCAAGCTGCACCAGGGCAGGTTTAGATGGAGCTGAGGAACAATTCCTTCCCCAGAGGGTGCTCAGGCATTGGAACAGGCTGCCCAGGGCAGGGCTGGAGGCACCGTCCCTGCAAGTGTTCACACACGGTGGAGATGAGGCCTCAGTGCCATGGGTTAGTGGTGGCCTTGGCAGTGCTGGGAATGGTTGGACTGGATGAGCTTAAAGGGCTTTTCCAACCCGGCTGATGCTGTGGTTCTATGGTTCTATATATGTTCAGTAGGCACCTGTATGTGTTGCGTAGGAGCACATACGTATTACGTGGACACTCACATATGTTTTGTAGGAGCCCATGTATGCCATATAGGAGCCCATATGTGACATGTAGGAGCCTGTGTATGTTGGGTAGGGGCCTATATAAGCTGTGTAGGAGCCCATAGATGTCGTTTAGGCACCTGTATGTTGTGTAGGAGCCTGTTCATATTGTGTAGACATTCCATATGCTTTGTAGCGCCTGTATATGCTGTGCAGGAGCCCGTATGTGTTGCATAGAAGCCCACATGTGATGTGTAGGAACCCACATATGTTATGTAGGAGCCCATATATGTTGTGTAGGAGCCCATATGTGCTGTGTGGTCCCTCCTGGCACCTGGCACAATTGCCGTTTGGCTGCACTGATGATGCTGCTCCTCATCCTCTCATGTTTTGGGAACACACAGACACATTCTGAAGTGTTCTGACCTCCATCACCACCGCAGCTCACCCAGCTCCAGCACGAGGCCCAGGGATGCTCAGGCCATGACATGGCTGGAGAGGGGGCAAAGACCATCATCATAGCCAGAATGGGGTGTCCTGGTGTGTTTATCACCTCCATCATCTCCTCTCAGCACTGGCCATGCTCCCCCTTCAGCACAGCTGGGGCTGAGGCTGGTTTGTGACCATTGTGGTTGTTGGCTCTTGACACAACCGGGACCCAAAGGTGGGTACTCGCTCCCCTGCATCTCCTCTGCATCCCTCCTCTTCATCCTTTCTCTGCATCCCCACTGCATCCCCTCTGCATCCCCCTCTGCACCCCAGCATCCCATTCCACATCTACCCCTGCATCCCAGTATCCCTTATGCATCCCTGCTCCCTCCATCCCCACTTTCAGCCACCCCATCCCCATTTTCCACCCCTGCCACTGGCTGACATGGCTCTGAGAAGCATCACTGGCCGTTGCCCACTTCTGCTTTCCTGGAAGGGCGGCTTGTCCTCACTATCATTGTTCTCGTTATCACCCTTATCTCTGTCACAGTTATCGTTATCACCGTTACTGTTATCAGCGTTCTCGTTGTCTCGGTATCTGGTGATCAGCGTTGCCGCGGTCCCTGGGCCCTGTCAAGTGCCGCAGGCTCCAGCCCTGGAGGCTCCTTCCCCATCAGTAGCTTTCCATTACAGCCGCTGCCCCGCGCTGCATGCCAAAACAGTGCTGAGCACCACGGCTGTGTGCCTATCCCCATAGATGGGTGTCAGACCCCATTGCTGTGTGCTGAGTCCCTCGGCAAGCACTGAGCCCCAGCCCGTGGCACCGCGGTGAAGTTATGCTCCTTTCCGGGCCATGCAATGCCGAGTCCCGGCGCCGGTCCCGCAGCCGGTGCAGGGTTTGATCTCGGGGCGTGAAGCGCTGCGGGAACCGGGCACAGGACCCCCGGGTTCTGAGCCAGCGACACGGAGGCACCCAGGAGCCGGCACCGGGGCCAGGGGGTGCGGCTGCAGTGGGGCCGGGGGCACCCCCTGGCACTGTCGCTGCAGAGCATCCCCTGCCCTCATCCCGCAGGGAGCTGGGCATGCCCTGGCCTCATCCCAGGGGTACAAATTGCACATCCCTTGCACAGCACACTTCCCAGTGGAGTACCCTGAGCTCTAGATGCTTCTCCCTGTGCCCTGAGTCCCCGGTACTGGTGACCAGTGCAGCGGCAGCACTAATCAGTTGTGCAGGAGCCAGCGTCAGGTGAGAGGCCCCTGGGGCAGCACTGGTGGTGGGGGACACACAGCACCCACTGCATCCACAGCACCCACTGCAACCACAGCATCCACTGCTCACATTGCTCCTATGGCACATGCATCACACACGTGTCACACACGTCACATGTTACATGCATCACATGCATCACATGCAACATGCACGGCACAGGTGGCACAGGTGGCATGGGTGACACAGGTGGCACTTGCAGCACATTACACATCACACACTGCACACGCAGCACATGCGTCATGCAGGGCCCATGGAGCCTCTTTCATCTCTCCCGTGCTGGCTCCCATCAAAGGCTTTGGGGCCACGCGTGGCTGAGCTGCTGCACTGGGGCTGGGTGATACAGTGGGGCCGGGCCTGATTGTGTTGGGGTGATGGTATGGGTCCGGGTGACGCTGTGGGTCCGGGTGACGCTGTGGGTCCAGGTGACATGTGGTCCTGGGGTGACACCGCGGGTGGCTCCCTGGCCCGGCATGGATAAATCCTCCTGGAGCAGCCGGTGGTGCTCATGTCCCATTAGCACCACGGCCGCACCGAGCACCGACACGTGAGTCCCTGCGACACTGGGGCTTGGGGACTGCAGCTCTGCCTGAGGGTGCTCTGGGTGTGGGGTGGCTGCTGCCCCTGCTGAAGACACTGCACCCAAACCCTGCACCCCAAACCCTGCTCCCTGCATCACAGTCCCCTGCTCCCTGTACCCTGCTCCTTGCACCCCAATCCCCTGCACCCCAAATCCCTGTAACCCTGCTTCCCTTACCCTGCTCCCTGCGTCTACATGCCCTGTTGCTCACTCCTTGCATCCCTGCATGCTGCACCCCAAATCCCTCTGTCCTGCACCCCTGCTCACTGCACCTCTGCTCCCTTAGCAACCCCACTCTGCAGCCACAACCCTTCAGCCTCTGCACCCCTGTATGACTGCACCCTGCACCCTTGTACCCTGGACCCTCTGTCCTGTATCCCAGCACCCCTATACCACACATCATGAACCTGCACCAATGCACCCCGCACTCCATTTTCTCCAAATCACCCTGCACCCTGGCTCCCTGCGTTCACCACATGTGCTGTTCCTCACTCCATGCACCCCAGCAACCCCAAATCCCTCTGTCCTGCAGCCCTGCTCACTGCATCCCTGCTCCCCCTGCAGCCCCCCCTCTGCACCCCTGCACCCCATAATACTGCAACCATTGACCCTGCACCTCCCCATAACCCTTCATCTCTCTTGCACTCCTCGATCCTGTATGTTGCACCCCACAACCCTTCACCCCCCTGCATCCCTGCATCCCTTCTTCACTCTGCACCCCACAACCCTGCACCCCATAACCCTGCATCCCTGTACCCCCCCTCTGCACCCCACTGCTGCTCCTTGTGCACTGCTGGAGCACCCTGACCCCCGAAGCTGCACCCTACGGCCCCCCCCCCCAGGCTAGGAGTGTCCATGCCCCCGCCATGAGGCTTGGGGGCTCAGCACGGAGCTAAGCATCTCCCATCCTGCCCAGGGCCCTCCAGGAAGGGACTGATGGGCCCCACCAGGACACTGGGGCTGCTGGGCTGCCTCCTGCTGCTGCCTCGGCTGCACGGTGAGTGCAGGGACACAGGGACACACAGAGGATATGGGGTACATGGAGAGCACAGGGGGACATGGGGTACATGGGGGACATGAGGAGACAGGAATGTGTGGGGACACAAGGGGACACTGGGAATGCAGGGGCACATGGAGGGACACAGAGGGCATGGGGGGGGACATGGGGAGACAGAGGGGACATGGGGGAACAAGGGGAGGACACTGGGGACATGGGGTGCACAGGGGGCACGGAGAGGACACTGGGGACACGGGTGTCCCCTGCCTGACCCCCCTGCAGGGCAGGACGCCTGTGCCCAGGGCTGGGTGTCCTTCCAGGACGGGTGCTACCGCTTGTTCCGTGAGGAGCTCAGCTGGACACGGGCCGAGGTGAGGAGGGGCCTGGAGGGACCAAAGTGGGGGGTGGTTTGTGCCATGACCCCAGTTCTGCACCCAGACCCCACACCCTGCTCCCCAACCCCTGTCCCAGACCCAAAACCCTGACCTAAGCCCCAGTCTCATTCCTAGACCCCAATTCGCATTCCCAGTTCCCAACCCCTGCTCCTATTGGGGGACACTCCCCCACAGCAGCCCTATGGCTGCCCTGTGTGGCACTCTGGGCACCACAGCACCCATCCTGCCCCCCTCCTGCTGGGTGCAGCCAAGGGGGGACCAGGGGCTGGGTCGGAGCTTTGAATCTGGGATGAAGATGTGGGGTCTAGGAGAGTGTTTGAGGCTCCAGGGTTGGGTCAGGGCCAGGCACTAGTGCTGGTGCCCAGGGCTGGTGTCGGTGATGGGAACTCAGAGTCGGGTCCCGCAGTGGGGCCGGCGCCGGTGTCACCCCTGTCTCCCCACAGGCCTTCTGCCGGCGCTTTGGGACCGAGGCTCACCTGGCATCAGTGCACAGCACCGGGGAGCACCGCGCCATCACCGCCATGCTGGGCTCTGGCCCTTGCGACAGTGACGAGGATGACGAGGATAGCAGCAGCGGTGGCCTCTGGATTGGGCTGCACCGTCCCGCTGGGGTGAGTGTGGGACCCAGCCCCCCAGCACCCCCCATACTCTGGTGTCACCACCAGTGTCATGGTGTTCTCCCCAGCAGAGCCACCGCTGGCACTGGTCTGACAGCTCCGAGCTGGACTATGGCTCCTGGCACCAGGCGCCTGCCGCCAAGAAGGGAACCTGCGCCGCGCTGCGGGACACGGGTGGTGAGCGCCACACCGGGGACATGAGGATGCGGAGACATGGGGACAGGGGGATATGGGAATATGGGGACACGGGGATATGGGGATATGGGGACATGGGGACAGGGGGATATGGGAATATGGGGACACGGGGATATGGGGATATGAGGACACAGGGACGGGGGGCATGGGGACACGGGGACACGGGGGTATGGGGATATGAGGACACAGGGACGGGGGGCATGGGGACACGGGGACATGGGGGTATGGGGACATGGGGACATGAGGACATGGGGACACTGGGACATGAGGGCATGGGTGGGGGCATGGGGTCATGGAGATGTGGACACTGACATCCCACACACCCCATTCCCAGCCACCAGCGTCCCTGATCACTGGCACCACTGCTCACTGCTATCAGTGGTGACTGGCATTCGTGGTCACCAGCATCCCGAGCCAGTGGGTGTCCCCAGTCCCCCTGGCTCCTGCCAGCACGGTGATGGGTGGCACCTGGGTGTGCACACACATGAACACGTGCACAGACACACACATGCTATGCAGGATCAAACACGCACATGTATGTGCACACATGTGCACACTGCATGCACACACGTGCACACACAGAGAAGTGCACACACACGTGCACACACACACACATGTGCACACACACACACCTGCACACCCACACATGTGCACACACACGTGTCTCAGGGTGACAGCCACATTCCCTTCCAGATCTCAAGCCCTGGTTCAGCGACTCCTGTGCCAAAAGGAAACCCTTTGTCTGCAAGTGCAGCACCTGAAGCTGCACCAGCACCGGCACCAGCACCAAGCACTTAGCACCCAGCACCCCTGTAGGACTGCACCCAGCACCCTGCTCCCTGCCCACGGTGCAGCTGGCCACTGGCCACAATAAAGGTCCCTGAAGCCGCCCTGGTCTGTGTCCTTCATCCCCCCGTCACCCTGTGTGTGTCTCTATATAATCATGGAAGCACAGACTGGGCACCCTACCCCAGAGCCTCACCACCCCCACAGCACAGAACTCCCTCCTTACATCCAACCAGCTTCCCTTTGCCAACCACCCTCCCCAGGCCCGTGATGCCAGCCCCAAGCTGGCCAGGCCATGCAAGGACCCTCCTTGCCACTTCCAGGCTCGGTGGTAGGACTGGGAATGCTGCCTGGAGCATGGGATGACCTATGCTCCCATAGTGCATCCTGCAGTGGGTCTGGGGACATAAAATGCCTCAAACAGCTCTAGGGTACAGCTGAGGGCATCCAGAAAGCCCTGTATGAGCCTTGCTCTTCTCTGGCCCAGAGAAGCTGTGGCTGCCCCATCCCTGGCAGTGTTCAAGGCCAGGTTGGACACAGGGGCTTGGAGCAAGCTGCTCCAGTGGAAGGTGTCCCTGCCCGTGGCAGGGGTTGGAACTCAATGAGCTTTGAGGTCCCTTCAACACAAACCATTCCATGTTCTATGATTCCATGTGGTACTGTAAGAGATGCCTCAATGTGACCATGACATGGGTTTGGGGAGTTGCAACCGGTGGCCGGGTGCTGCCACAGGTCTGTTCCAGCCTGGATCAGGCTCATCCCAGATGCTCAGTGGGATACAGGAACTCACCAAAGCCTGTGCTGCCCGAAGAATGGAATGCCCTTACAGCACCCTCAGAGGCTCTTGCTGGCAGAGCCTGAGGCTCGCCTGTGTCAGCCTGGGAGATGTGACATTTCAGAGCCCAAAAGCAGCTGCTCCGACACCGTGAGCACGAGAAGAAGAGAGAACTGCTCCTTCTGCCATCATCGGAGCTGGGAAATGCAAGCCTTATCCTGCATTTGTCCGGTTTTAGAGCTTCCTTGGACCACCAGCTTACTACCGGACACCCTGGGATGGCCTTGAAGGGAACAGAAGGGGATCCAGCCCATGGGACATGGCACAGAGGAGCAATCCTGGGAAATACCAGCTTATTCTGTGGGCGGCCACAGAGGACTCAGTGCAGGGGCAGGATGCAGCCAGGCAGGGCTCGGTGCAGGCCCAGGTGCAGGCAGGTCCAAGCAGACCTCAGCTGCAGCTATTGCACTCACTCCAGGAGCACTGCCAGGCACTGGACATGGGAAGGGTGAAGGAGGATAAATGCTGGGTGCCTTGGTGGTGTCAGGGAGACAATGAGCTTGGTGAGCTTAAAGGTCTTTTCCAACCTGGTTGATTCCATGATTCCATGGTTCTACGATTCCTCCCCTGGGAGCCATTCCTGAGCACTCCGAGTGCCTCAGCAGTGATGTCGCTATGTGCTGAGAGGCGTTTGCTGGCACAGTCGTGCAATGATTGGGAAGGGACCTTCCAGCCCAAACCAGATATGATTCAATGACTCTTCCCATAGCCATCGTCAGAGCTCCTTCCCTGCAGGTGTGTGTCACCACGAGGACCTGCTCAGCTCTTTGTGGATGGTTCACAGCCCTGCCCCATGACTCAGGCTGTGCCTCTTCCCCAGACCCTGACTGGTCTGCACCATCCTCCTGCTGCCAGACTGAGGGACCAGATGGGCTCTGCCTCCGCCTGGCTGTGTGCTCCTGTTGGGACACAGCTTCCTGCTGCTTCCCACCCGCCACATCGCCACTGCTGTGCTCGGCCCTTTGCAGATAGGAGTGCAGGCAGAGAGCTCCAATCTGCACTCTGAGCCCTTGTTTGCAGCCCTGCTGCTGCTCTCTGCAGATGGGGACCCCCAGAGCGAGTCCCCCACAATCAACTGCCTCATGGCAGAGCCGCTATTTGGGACCTCACTGAGCCAGAGCCTGCCTGTTCACGTGCTGATTCAGCCTCCAGCCTGATCGCAACAGCCTGACCTGCCTGAGGAGCTTCCACATGTCGTGTCATGCTCAGGCATCTCTTTGGAGCATGAGTCTCCGCTGGGATCAGCACAGCCTGTGGTCATCCAGGGTTGTGTCCATAAACTCCATCTCTACAGGGACACAAACATTGGTCCCCTCCACAGGACTGTGCTGGGACTGGGGTGAGTCCAGAGGAGGCCACAGAGATGCTGCGAGGGCTGGAGCAGCTCTGCTCTGGAGCCAGGCTGAGAGAGCTGGGCTGGGTCAGCCTGGAGAAGAGAAGGCTCCTGAAGGGGAGACCTGAGAGCAGCTCCAGTGCCTGAAGGGGCTCCTGGAAACCTGGAGAGGGGTTTGGGACAAGGGCCTGTAGGGACAGGCCAAGGGCAATGGCTTTAACCTGCCAGAGGGGAGACTGAGATGAGCTCTTAGGCAGAAGCTCTTCCCTGTGAGGGTGCTGAGGCGCTGGCCCAGGGTGCCCAGAGAAGCTGTGGCTGCCCCATCCCTGGCAGTGTTCAAGGCCAGGTTGGACACAGGGGCTTGGAGCAAGCTGCTCCAGTGGAAGGGGTCCCTGCCCGTGGCAGGGGTTGGAACTGGATGAGCTTTAAGGTACTTTTCCAAAGTCTGGGATTCCATGATCCCTGGCTGGGGGTGCTCTGTGTGCATGTGGCTCATGCACGTACAGACATCACGTGGAGCTCCTCATCCACACTACATGTGTCAACTGCTGCAGGGACCCCACAGCCAAGCACATCTTTGGCTCTTCTCCCCTCAGTGATGTCTCTCTTCCAAGCTCACTCCAGCTCCATTTCACACTTGGTTGGTCCCAAGGGAGCTGCCACATTCCATGTCAGATGCTGCTCGTGCAGTGCCTGGTGTGGTGTGAAGGAGCTCAGGAATAAGCTGCCCCACCACAGCTCAGGGAGACCTGGAGAGGGTCTCCCATTGGCCTCCGTGCCGCTGTCGGGCACAGAAACTGGTTTTGCCAATGTTGCCCTCGCAGTTCTTAGAATCATGAAATGGTTTGAGGTGGAAAGCACCTTAAGATCATCCAGCTTCAGGATCTGCTTGGCCTCTGCTTGGACCAATCCACATGTGGTTTTGCGTCGGAGGGGCTCTCAGGGCTGTGGCTGCAGCACCATCCCACTGCCCTGTGTCCAGAGTTGGTCCCATTCCCACACCTCAGGACCTGTTTCCTTAATAGAACATGTTCCCAATGCTGTGGTGCTGCAGACATGGGCATAGCACCAGCTCTGAGCTGCTGATGTGAGCCCCACAGCACCTGGCGAATACTGGGAGCAATGGGACCAGGGGAAGTTTTCAGCTCCACAGGAACAGTGCGTCCTTGGCTTTCTAGGATCCTGAAGGAAATCCGGAAAGTCTGGCTTTGTGAGCTAAAAACTACCCAGAGAATCACAACTGAACATCTCCTGATCAAAACCAGGGGCGGAGCTTGGTGCTGCTTCACATCCCCCGGGGTGGCAGCACGAACCTGGGGAGCAGCAAAGACATTCTCTGGTGGCTGCAGCTGGGATGAGAGGGATGAGGATGGGGGGACACCAGGAGGCAGATGGATGGGTATGGGGGGACATCAGGAAGCAGATGTTGAGGACAGGGGACACCAGGAGGCAGATGATGAGGAGGGTGGACACCAGGAGACGGGATGGATATGCGGGCCTGCCTGTTCGTCAGTTAGGCACTGCTGCAGCTCTCAGGCTTCCGTCGGGGTTTCCTCCCGGCTCACGGTGCTCTCACAGGAAGGGAGAATCCCGGCTCCAGCAAAAGGTGCTTCCTGGCTCCCAGATAGGCTGCAGAGCCACATCCTGACCCCTGCAAGTGATGCTCAGCACCCCCCGGTGATGCTCAGGACCCCCTGGTGATGCTCAGCACCCTCTGGTGATGCTCAGCACTCCCCAGTGATGCCCAGCACCCTCCAGATATGTTCAGCACCCTACTGTGATGTTCAGCACCCCCCTTTGGTGCTCAACATTCCCCACTGATGCTCAGCACGCCCCACTGATGCTCAGTACACGCCGCTGATGCTCAGCACACCAGATGATGCTCAGCACCCCCCGATGATGCCGGTGATGTATGGGGTGACACGTGCACGTGAGCGAAGGGACCTGCGGCCTTGCCCTGGCACGGGACATCCGGAGGCTGCAGCCGTACACCGGGAGCGGAGGGCGTGGAAGCCTGGCGGGGGCCGGGGGTGTCCCGTCCCCTTCCTGGAAGGAAAGGGGCTGAGCTGGTCGCCGGGGGCTTCCTGAAGGCTCCAGCTCCACGGGCGCCGGGAGCCTGTGCAGGAGCACCGGGATCTGCCAGGTAACGGCACCATCGGGACTGAGCATCGGCTGGGTAACGGCGGCACCGGAGCTGAGTCTTGGCCGGGTGATGGCACGACGGTGGCTGGGGCTCCTCTGCCCGCTGCTGGGACAGCCCGGGCAAGGGCAGCCCGATAGCGTTGTCGGGGCCAGCGGCGCCGGGGCTCCTCGCCCTGGGGTCACCGGGCGGGCTGGCCCCGGTGCTGTGCTGCGGAACCGGTGGGGCCGGACAGGCAGCGCCGTGAGGTGGCCTCGACGTGAGGGTCCCTGCCTGGCTCTCGGGGCAGCCCCCGGAGAGGGATTCGCTGGGGCCCGGCGCTTCCGCTGCCCGCCGGTGGCGGGGGGGGTCCGAACCGGGGCCGGGGCAATGGGGGTATCCCGGTACTGAGGGGGAGTGCCCGGGGGTGCCGGTGCCGAGGTGGGCGGGTCCGGTCCCGCCGAGGTTCCCTCCCGCTGCTGGCCGCGAGCCGCTCCGCCGTTGCCATGACAACTCCCTAAACTAACGCCCGCTGCCGGCGGGGGCCGCGCTCGCAGCATCGGCCGCCCCCGCCGCGCCCCGCCCCGCTCCGCTCCCGGCGGCCGCTGCCGCTGCCCCCGGCCGCGCCGCCGCGATGGTGGCTCGGGCCGCGCCGCGCGCCCCGCAGGTAACGGGGGCCGGGGGGGGCAGCGGCGTGGTCAGCCCCGAGCTGGAGGGGGAAGGGGCGGGGCGGTTGCGCGGACCCGACCCGCACCGGGCGGCTGCGGGGGGTCCGGCGCCGAGTTCGGCTCCGCGTTGGGCTTCGGGTCCAGGTCCGGCTTCTGTTTCGGGTCTGGGTTCAGGTCCGAGTTCGGCTTCGGCTTCGAGTTCGGTTTCGGCCCCGGTTTTGGCCCCGGGTTCGGCTCTGGGTTTGGCTTCGGGTTCAGCTTCGAGTTCTGCTTTGGCTCCGGTTTCAGCTCCTGCTTCGGGTCCTAGTTCGGCTTCGGCTCTGGGCCGGGTCCGAGATCGGGTTCGGCTCTGGGTTCGGCGCCGGGTCCGGTTCTGGATCCGGCGCCGGGAGGGCTCTGCCACCGCAGGCTGCCCTCGTTGCCGCTGATGCCGGTGCAGGGCGGGTGGGATGGCGGCGGCAGCAGCCCTCGAAACCGGCGGACCTCGGCGGCGGGGGCTGGGGTCTGTGCTCTGCTGTGTGTGGGATGCCGGGGGGCGGGGGGGGGTATGTCAGGGTCCGTGGTTGGTGCTACCGGCTGGCACAGGGGTGCTACTGGGGCTGTGTGCCGGGGAACTGAGCCGGTCGGTGCCCATCCCGGGATCGAGCTGTGGTTCGCAGTGGAATGTGCGTGTGGGGCGGCCGCAGCGCTGTTTGCAGTGGGATGCCTGCGGATCGGGGCCGTGGCTGGCACTGGGATCCGGCACTTAGGACCAGCAGCTGTGTCGGAGCCGGGCGCTGTGCTGGGCTGTGCCGGGCTGTGCCGTGCTTTGGGGTGTGTGGGATGGAGAGCGGGGGCTGTGGCTGTCGCGGGAGGCTGTTTCGGGGTAAGGGCTGGGACTCGCCGCAGCTCGTTGTGCTGGAAGCAGGGGCTGTGGTTTGGGGTTGGGGATGTGCTGGGAACAGAATCACTGCTTTTCAGAGCCTGCATCAGGGATGGGGACCATGACACCCGCGGGGTGGTCCAAAAGCATCAGACAGAAGTGGGACTTGTGGGGAATGCATTTGCTCTGGTAGTGTGGTTGCTTTTGTAACATACCTGTTTGTGGTCCTTGTACCCGTGAACAAGTGGGTGTATTTGACCTCAGGGCTCTGCACATGGATGCTCAACACACCATTTTCCTGTGCTCCTTTGTGTGTAAGCACCATAAGCTGGGACGAGAGGAAATGGCTTTAACCTGCCAGAGGGGAGACTGAGATGAGCTCTTAGGCAGAAGCTCTTCCCTGTGAGGGTGCTGAGGCGCTGGCCCAGGGTGCCCAGAGAAGCTGTGGCTGCCCCATCCCTGGCAGTGTTCAAGGCCAGGTTGGACACAGGGGCTTGGAGTAACCTGCCCTAGTGGAAGGTGTCCCTGCCTGTGGCAGGGGGTTGGAACTGGAGGAGCTCTAAGGTCCCTTCCAGCCCAAACTATTCCAAGGTTCTGTGATTTCAAAGCCATCTCCTCCTCAGGCAGTCATGGATAAGGAGCCGTTCTCTGGGATGGGGTGCACCGGGCAGTCTTTGTAGGGGTTTTGTGTACGTTTGGTCTCGTTTCTGGGCCTCAGCTTGTGATTTTGTGGGTCTCAGGGAACTGCTAGAGAAGTGACTGTGCCACATCCTGCTCCTCAGACCTGGGTCAGGGGAACAGGATGCTCCAGAGCCGGGTTTACCTGCCCTGGTGCTAGTACCTATAAGTGCCTGTGTAAATCCCGGTGGCAGCATGGAGGGAGCAATGGATTAAGCAAATAGGATTTAAACAGGTGCTGTACCTACTGCTTCTTGCCTTGATGCCAACGGGCAGGGACCCTCAAATTCTTCAGTGATGGAAGGGTTGCAGCTGCCAGGCATCAGTGAGAAAGCCTCAGACACGAGGCCAGCTCTGCAATGGCACCTGTGGCAGGGCATGGTGAGTAGACTCTGGCTGTGCTGGCCCATGAGATGTTCTCTTGCCTCCTGTGGGTTTGTGCCAGGGATGTGGGTTGTAAGGGGAGGAGCTGGGGACTTGGCACCAGCTTCTGCATGGGCCTGCTCTTGGTCCAGCTCCCCCGAGGGATAAACTTCACTCACAACTTCCATAGTCCTTCTGTCTCAACAGCGACATGTGGGTAATGGAGACACAGAGCAAGGTTCCATAATATCTTTTTATAACCACACTTAAATGCAAGACAAGGTTTGTGTGCACTTTGCACTGCACAGGACCCCTCTGTGCTCTGCCCATCTGGCCAGATATGTGGTGAAAGGGGCTGAGGGCAAAGAAGGGTGTGAAAGAGATTATTACAAGGTTGTCTTCAATAATAACCATTTGTGTTGTTGCTGTACAGGCTGTGTAACACCTCAGTACGCAGAGAATCACAGGGTTGTTGGAGTTGGAAGGGGCCTCAGGAAAACCCAAGTATTCCTAATATTAGTATTGTAGTATGACTAATGCTGTACTGTGTATTCTCTCACACCGGTGCTGTGTCCGGGGGGGCACAGGAACAGGCACCAGCAGCTCACTATAGAGTGTGCTGCTGAGATTTCATCAGCTAAAAATTCCCGCTGCTGCCTCCGCACTCCTGAGCAGCAGCACATCTGCAAGTGGTGAGGAGCACCATGGAGATGGGCACGGGAATGTGGATGGGGTGCAGAGCACAGCAATGCATGTGTGGAGCTGAGGGGTCCTGGTGGGATGTGGGTCCCTGACCATGGGAGGCTGGTCCTGCCCTGGAACGCAGCACAGGGTGTGGGGCAGGAGTGGGTCCATGTGGAGCTGGGCCCAGGCTGGGGGTGGCATTTGGGGTATCACAGAATCATGGGATGGTTTGTCTTAAAGGGACCTTAAAGCTCCTCCACTCTCAACCCCTGCCACAGGCAGGGACCCCTTCCACTAGAGCAGCTTGCTCCAAGCCCCTGTGTCCAACCTGGCCTTGAACACTGCCAGGGATGGGGCAGCCACAGCTTCTCTGCGCACCCTGTGCAGCGCCTCAGCACCCTCACAGGGAAGAGCTGTGTGATGGGATGTGGGATTGGAGCAGTCTTTGGGTTTGAGGAGCCTTCCCAGGACAGGAGGTCAGACTGGGAGGGCTCCTGCCCTGCTCTCCTCTGCTCAACAGGGCTGGAGGAGCAGAGGGGAAGGGTCCTCTCCGTGTCCTGCCCTGCTCCAGCCCAGTGCTGACCGCTAACCTGGGAGTTGGGATCTGGTCGTCCCTTGGCACCAGGAACACAGGGAGCAGGAGCCGGGGTGCAGCAGGATCTTGATGGCCTGGTGAGGCAGGACCCCCCTCCCCCCTCTGTGGGGCAGGACCCCCCATGGGGCAGGACTGGATGAGGGGGGGAGGCGTGCAGCTGAGAGGAGCACAGGGAGTGAATTGCCATCCCACTCCTGCACACACGGAGCTGCTGTAACTGTGACAACAGGCACTGCGCTGGTTCCGTGTCTTGGCTCCTGATGGCAGCGTGGGAAGGGCAGCGCTGCCTTTGTGCAGGATCAGCCCGAGCTTCCCCGGTTGGGACCTTGTGCCACCGCCACCAGCAGCAGCAGCGGCAGCACCTCTGTGCGAGGACAGACACTCGGTAACCAGAGAAGCGGGTTGAGAGCAGGCTCCACTCATTAAACATTGATGGACGCGCTCCGGCCGCAGCGAGCGCTGCCCGAGCCGGCCCCGCACGGGGGCTCTGGGTGCTGCAGGGACCCGGCTGTGCCCACCCGGGTGGCTCTGAGTAACACGGGGCTGAGCAGAGCCCAGGGTGTGCCTCCTCCCGCTCCTTCTGTTCTCAGGGGCTGCTGGCTGGGAAGCAGCTGGGGCTTTGGGCTGCTCCTCCACGCCAGGGTGATGACCGCAGGACAGTGGGGACCTCAGTGGGTTGGTGGTTGGTTGGGCTCCTTGGTACTGAGAAGCCCTCAGGCTCAGAGCCGCTGTGTCCTGCCTCCCTGGGGCTTCAGGCTGCCTCCCTGGGACACACTGGCATTCCCGGCTCGTTTAGAGAGTGGTTAGGGTTTCCAGGTCTGGATCTGTCAGCTTTTTATAGACATCCTCATGGGAGCACAGAGAATGGGAGGAAACGGGAGTGCTCAACCCTGGCCGCGGCTGTTCCGCAGGGCGGAAGCGGGTCCGGGCAGCGCGGGGGCACCTTCCTGTCCGCAGGAGGCTCCTGCCAGGCCCCGCAGCGTGATAAAGGATCCCTTGGGAAGGGGATGTGACTCCTGTGTGCGGGGGTACGGGACATAGGGAGCTGGAACATGGGGGCTGCGGGCTGAGCCCCATCCTCTGTGTCTCCTACTTGACTGAGTCCAGAGAAGGCCACGGAGCTGCTGCGAGGGCTGGAGCAGCTCTGCTCTGGAGCCAGGCTGAGAGAGCTGGGCTGGGGCAGCCTGGAGAAGGGAAGGCTCCTGAAGGGGAGACCTGAGAGCAGCTCCAGTGCCTAAAGGGGCTGCAGGAAAGCTGGAGAGGGGCTTGGGACAAGGGCCTGTAGGGACAGGCCAAGGGGAATGGCTTTAACCTGCCAGAGGGGAGACTGAGATGAGCTCTTAGGCAGAAGCTCTTCCCTGTGAGGGTGCTGAGGTGCTTGTAACCCCATGGACATTCCCCTGTGTACAAGGGCATTCCCAGAGTCTCCTGACATGGGAGTCTCCAGATGCTTCCCAGTTCCCAGCTGTCTTGGGGCTGGTTTTACTTCCCCTGACTTGTCGTTCCTGATCATGTCATGTCTTTTGGGTGGCTGGGACCTGCTGCTGTGCTTACTATGAGTCTGCAGCTGCCTCTTATCATAGAATCATACAACCCCAGACTGGTTTGGGTTGAAGGGACCTTAAAGCTCATCCAGCTCCAACCCCTGCCACAGGCAGGGACACCTTCCACTGGAGCAGCTTGCTCCAACCTGGCCTTAAACACTGCCAGGGATGGGGCAGCCACAGCTTCTCTGGGCACCCTGGGCCAGCGCCTCAGCACCCTCACAGGGAAGAGCTTCTGCCTAAGAGCTCATCTCAATCTCCCCTGTTTCAGTTTTTATCCCGGAAAGGGAAAAAGCTGCAGGAAAAGACCGGAATGTGGATGTTTGTCATTCAAGAGTCAGACTTAAACAAGCATGAGGCAGAATTGTTGTTCATGAGCAGGAGGAGTAACAGCCTCCCTGGAGCATTCCCTGCTCCTCTGAACATAGCCCCTCTGGCTCCAGAGCCAGCAGGATCGTCAGGGATTGAGGGCCAGGATCCTGCAAGCTGCAGCCTAAATACATTGCGTATCGTCTGCATAATTTATTCTTCTGTGAAGAGTTTAATTTGTCAGGTTCAATAATAAACTCATAAATCTCCTCTGCTTGTTGTCAGTGCTGGGAGAAGATGCTCCTGTTCCAGGCATTTAATTTATCTCCTGAGCCGCTTCCCGTGCCTCTGCTGCTACCGGTTGTGTGTTCCCATGGCTGGTGCTGCTCTGGGGCCTGCTCACCTGGGGGCAGGAAGGATGGAGCTCGGGAGGAGAAGGTTGTGCCAGACCCACTGAGTGCTAGAGGTCATGGTGCGATGGGGATGGCGTGGATGAGAGCCAGGAGATGGAGTGAGGCCGAGCAGCCGCTCTGCAGCTCGGAGCCACCCTTGGCTCACTGCCCTCTCTTGCCTCTGGCACTGCCATGGGACCTGCTGCAGGTGTCAGCCATTGGTATCCTCAGTCATGGGAACCTCCACACATGGCAGGGAACCGTCACTGTTCTGACCCCATGGGCTCTCAGTGGCAGGGAGCTGCACCATTCAGTTACACTGCCACATCCCAGTGTTCCCTCAGTGCCACATCCAGGCCATTTTCCGCTGCCCTCATGCTGTGAGATGAGGACAGCAGAAGCACTGTCTCCTTCCTGCAGTGTTCAGGGTGCTGCAGCCTTTTACCGTGTCCCCTCTCACTGACACCTACTCAGGCACCGATCTCACTCCTGTCTTTCTCTGAGGCCAGTTTTTCTCTCTCTTTGGTCATTCCTTCCTCCTGTTTCTGAGTCCTCTTGGCTCTGCATCTTCCCAGGGAGCCACACAACTGATGGTGCCCAGTTCTGCGCCCAGCAGAGGTGTGTGGCTGTGTTCGGGCTGTGCAGGCAGCTATTCCCCATGGGAATAGCTCCAGCTCAAGCCCACTGTATCCGTGGGCCCTTGTTGGCTTTGGACCATGCTCTGTGCTGCAGGAAGGGATTCTGGATGGTGTGTGGATGGAGGGGGTCTGGTCAGTCCCACCCTGTGCCCAGCGGTGTTTCCCCTCAATGCTTGTCCAGGTCTGATGTCCCCATGGGCACAGCAGCCCCTGCCCCAGAGCCCTGCTCAGTCTTGGTGTTCCTGGTGCCGAGGCACAGGAAACGGACTCAGTTCACTGCGGTCACGAAACTGTCGGATCAGCCAGGTTGGAAAAGCCCTTTGAGCTCATCCAGTCCAACCATTCCCAGCACTGCCAAGGCCACCACTAAGCCATGGCACTGAGGCCTCGTCTCCACAGTGTGTGAACACTTGCAGGGACGGTGGCTCCAGCCCTGCCCTGGGCAGCCTGTTCCAATGCCTGAGCACCCTTTGGGGCAGGAATTGTTCCTCAGCTCCATCTAAACCTGCCCTGGTGCAGCTTGAGGCCGGTTCCTCTTGTCCCATCCCTTGTTCCTTGGGAGCAGAGCCCAGCCCCTCCTGGCTCCATCCTCCTCTCAGGCACTTGTAGGGAGCGATCAGGTCCCCCCTGAGCCTTCTCTTCTCCACACTGAGCTCCTCCTGGGCCCACACTCCAAATCTGCACAGCTAGAGTAGGGCACGTGCCCTGTGGATGTTCTTCAGGTCCTACAGTAGCCAGCTGAGGTAGTTTCCTGTGTTTCATGGCACACGTGATCCCATGAGCTGCTCTCAGGAGGGGTGTCAATGGAGCAGCAGCAGCTCTGTAGAGCATCCTGTGATGGCCCCGTGGGGCTTCAACAGTGTCACTTTACACTTGTCCATGTGCCAGCAGTGCTCCCGCTGAAGCCGCTCTTAGGAAGGTTTCAGCCAGGTGTCACCCTCTTGTCCCCGTGCACCCACAAGTGCGGTCCTGGCCCTCACTCCCCACAGCACCCTGCACCCACTGGCACCACTGCAGCCCCTCTCCATGGAATGTGGCTCATCCATGTTCAATTTTCCACATTGGAGCAGCCATTTCAGCCACTTGCCCAGGGAAGGAGCTGTGGTGAGGAGTGAGCAAAGAGCTCACACGTGCCCAGCACAGAGCAGAGGTGTTACAGACACCTCTCTGCTTCACCTGCCCATGGCTGCTCCTGTCTTAGCCCGAGGCACTGCAGTCACCTGCTGGAGGTGGTGAGAGGTGCTGGAGGACCCTGACTGACCCATGGTGGCTGCATCACCTTCCCTGGCGCACTGACCTGGGCTGTTGTTCCCTTGGGAAGCTGCATTATCCTCATGCATGGTCCCACTGAGCTGTGCTGTGGAGCAGGTGCTTGAGGGGTAGAGCACCTGTGGCTCCTCTTGGAGGGCAGTGAATGTGCTGTCTGTGGGGTGAGGATGGGCCCACATGGCTCAGGCTGCTGCTGCAGTGGGGCAGCATGTGCTGGAGGTGACTGCCCCTTTCCTTGTTGTCCTGCATGGCACTGGTGTGGTGCTGGTGCAGCACTGGTGCACTGACTATGTACTGGTGCTGCACTGATGCTGCACTGGTTCTCTACTGATGCTGTCCTTGCTGTCTTGTCCACAGGTTGATGAAGAGGGAGTGCTGTGACGCCGCGCTCGTGCCACTCATTCCAGGTAAGCTCTGTCCTGTCCCTAGGGAGCACCCTGGGAGGTGATGGCAGAGGCTGGGGCTCTGGGTCCAGCACTTGTCCTGGGATGGGGTGACCTGTCCAGGACACTGGGACAGAGCTCCCGGCCCTGGTGCTGGGGGCAGAGTTAAGGATGCAGGGATTGGGGTGAGATCAGGCTGTAAGTGGTGCAGGAGCAGGTCTGAGTCAGGGATGGGTCATTGCTACGTGATGTGTTTGAGGAGGCATCAAGAGAAGTCCTGGGGGAGATGGACCAGCCAGGTCTGCACAGGCCCATCCTGCTGGGATCCAGGGTGTCCCTGCCCATGGCAGGGGGTTGGAATGGGATGAGCTTTAAGGTCCCTTTCCACCCAAACTTAATCAAGTTCTGTGATTCTAAGTCCATCCTGCCTGCTCCCAGAGTAAATCCGTGACTTGCAGGTCCCAAACCCGTTGCTCCAGGAACACTTGGAGCAGGTCACACCACAGCAGACAGCTGTGTCCTGGTCCTCCTCCCTCCACAGCAGAACAGCAGATCCCAGTGGGAGCAGAGCCATGGAGCTGGGCCTGCCTCAGTCAATCCCTGTTGCTTTTCCTGTTCCCAGCCCTGCAGGGAAAGGTCCTTCCCTCCCTGTGCAGCAGGAGCCCAGGTCTGTGGGACATGGGGAGGCTGCTCAGCATCATCGGGTGCTGCCCTGCTCTGTCCCTGCTGTGCCCATCCTGCGGCTGCTGCCTGAACCCTCTTCTCAAGCAGCTCCCGCACTGCGAGATGGGAGCAGGAAGGGGAGGGATGCCGAAGGGATTAGTCCCAGACAGGCAGATGGAGGCAGCGTTATCCTATTAGCCAGGAGCTAAGTGGGAGCAGCTCAGGGTGGTGGCAGTGCAGGATGTTCCTGTGGGGTGGTGGCCACCCCAGCACCAGCTCTGGAGAGTGTCTGTGCCAGGTGGCACCGAGCCCTTGGGAACAGGTCAGAGCCACACCGAGGGACAGGCTCAGCACCCCTGCACTCTGCTGGGAGGCTTGGGGGAGCCCCGGCGGGGCTGAGGTTGTGCTGGGGCTGTGCTGGGACAGGAACAGGCCACTGCAGTGAGGCTGAGTGAGGGCATGGTGACGGGACCGTGCTGGTGGTGGTGGTGATGATGGGGAGTAGGTCCTGCACAGCAGGTTTCTTGCTTCTTTCTGCCGTGGGTCTGTGCTCCACGTGAGGACACAGAGGAGCTTGTGAGTGAGGGTGGGATGTGTGAGAACATAATGATTGGGATTCCTTGTCCTTGGGCTGTGGCACCCTCCTGGGCTGTGCTGACCTGCAGGGATGCCCATGGCAGGGGGCTGGAGCTGGAGGAGCTGTAAGGTCCTTTCCAACGTAAACCAGGCTGGGACCCTGTGACTGTGTGTGCTTTCTGCCAGGGTCTTGTTCCTCCTGGCTGTGTCCTCATGTGTGTCTGTCCCAGGCATGATCCTCTCCTGCACTGAGGTTGGTCGTGTGTGTGTGTCCTTATGCTCTGGCTCCATGCAAGGAGCTGATGGGTTCAGTGACTTGTGGGATGGGAGGAGATTCCAGTCCATTCCGTGCACATGGAGGAGATGGCAGAGGGCAGGACCCAGGATCCCGCAGGTTGCACAGGCTAGGATCAGGGACCCCGCAGGGCAGGATCAGGGACCCCGCAGGGTGTGCACAGCCTTGCATGTGCTCGGTGGCAGCGTGTTGTGCTGATGGCAGAGTGTTGTGCTGGTGACAGTGTGTGGCTCTGGCTTCCATGGTGACTGTGTTCAGTGATGTTCCCATGGCTACACCCGTGTTCAGTGGCTGCAGGGGGAGCGCGAAGCCCCTGCATTCAGTGCAAGAAGCAGACCCCGAGAAGTGGCATGTGACAGGAACCTGGATCTGGGAGGCTACAGATGCTCTCTAAGGTCCCTTCCAGCCCTAACCTGTGATTCTATGGTACAGGCACCGCCAGGGCTGTGTGTGCAGTGTGATGGGGCTGGTACTGACTTCCTACCCCAGCCCTTCAATCCTGCTCCTGTGTCAGTTTGCGCTCAGGACCAGAAGGAGGTGTAGCTGCCTTCAGGGCAAACCAGGCTGGGACACAGCCTGGGCCAGCATCGTGGCTGTGATGCGGACGGATGGGGCTGGGAGAGTGGATCCGTCCTGGAGCTGGGGATGCGCAACCTGGAGCTGTGCAGGGCTGTGACCTGCAGGAGAACCCGTGTTCAGGGGCAGGGGTTCCCAGTGCCTGTCCTGTGGGGACTGGGATCCAGTTGGGACAGTGGCTGAAGAGAGCAGGAAACTTTGCCTTGGCCGAGTGAGGCTGAACAGACCTATCCTGTGCTCCGTTCTGGACCCCTCACTGCAAGAGAGACATTGAGGTGCTGGAGCGGGGCCAGAGAAGGGCAATGGAGGTGGTGCAGGGCCTGGAGCCCAAGTGTGATGGGGAAGGGCTGAGGGACCTGGGGGGTTCAGTCTGGAGAAGAGAAGGCTCAGGGGGGACCTGATGGCTCCCTACAAGTGCCTGACAGGATGGATGGAGCCAGGAGGGGCTGGGCTCTGCTCCCAAGGAACAAGGGATGGGACAAGAGGAACCGGCCTCAAGCTGCACCAGGGCAGGTTTAGATGGAGCTGAGGAACAATTCCTGCCCCAGAGGGTGCTCAGGCATTGGAACAGGCTGCCCAGGGCAGGGCTGGAGTCACCGTCCCTGCAAGTGTTCACACACGGTGGAGACGAGGCCTCAGTGCCATGGGTTAGTGGTGGCCTTGGCAGTGCTGGGCAATGGTTGGACTGGATGAGCTTAAAGGGCTTTTCCCACCTGGATGATTCCATGATTCCCCAGCAGGGAATCTGCTCCTGTGGTTCCTCAGCACTGCACTCACTGGTGGCTGGGCTCTGGGCTCCTCTCCTGCAGCAGATGCAGGCAGCGAGGGGGCAGCTCTCAGGAATCCCTGTGCCCAGCACTATCACCGAGCACCCCGCAGACAGGATCCCTGTGTGGGCACAGGATGCTGCTCCTCATCCTGCTGCCCTTGCTGGGGTCAGCACCACTCTGCATCCCCCTGCCTGCTGGGGCAGTGAGTTTGCTCCCATGAGCCATGCAGTGGGACTTGCTCTTTAATTATCTACATATCCCAAGTGACCCAGTGACCCTGAAAAACAGGCAGAGGGAAAATCCATGGGCATTAGCATTACTCATCAGGTGCTGTAGGACACTGCTGGCAGGCGAAGGCGGATCAATGGACTCTATTCCTGCTGCCCATGAGCTCCCCGCATCCCGAGACTGTGGGGCGAGTGCTGTGCCTGCCCTGCCCTATGGGTCAGCCCTGGAAGCCAGGGGCAGCAGTGGCAAAGGACAAGGCTAGGCTGGTTCAGATCGTGCTACCGTTGACGTGGCGCTGGGATGGAGCCACAGCAAACACTGGTGCTGGGTGACCTGGACCTGCTTGTGCCAAGGGCGGCTCCAGCACTGCAGGGCCCGGGCGCTGAGCAGGGCACCGGGACCAGCCCTGGGTGCTGGGAGCATGGCCTGGGGGACCTCTGGGCCTCCGACACTGAGGTCAGGTCTGTGGTGGGGACAGACCCCCCCCCAAGGAGCCCATCCCTGTGCCTGTGCCGGTGCCTGTCCCTGTGTCTGTGCCCGCGGCCATTGACAGCAGCCCTGGTCAATCAGTAACGCTGGGGCTGTGTTGGGGAAGGCACTGCTGGTCCATGGGCTCTGCCGGTCCATGGGCTCTGTCTGCGGTGAACATGGACACACAGACCCATTGAGGTGAGGGTGCTGAGGGGGCTGGGGGGCTCCAGGCAGGGCTGGAAGCGTGACCAGGGGCTCCTGGTGCTGGGAGCAGTCGGGAGTGGGAGGAACCCCTGTGATGGAACCAGGAGCAGGCTCCCAGCACGAGCAGAGCTCAGTGGGAGCCTCTGGAGCGAGCATGGCTTCGGTTTGTGGAGGGGAGCTCTGCAGGGGCTGCAGGCAGGGGGGATGCTGGTGTGGGCAGGTGGCTGTGCCCTGTCCCAGTGCAATGCCTCGGTGCTGGTCTGGAGCAGAACCATGTAATAGTTCAGGTTGAAGGAACGTTAAACCTCAACCATTTCCACCTCCCTGTATTAACAGGGACTCAATTGCAACAAATCCCAACCCCCAGCAACCTCTCTAATCATTAGGGCAGAAAATCCTGAGTCGCTTTTGCTCTCTGACATAATGAAGATTAAATTAGTTAATGCAAATTAGGTATTTGAACAGAACAGGTCAAGAGTTTCCCTTCACCAGCTGCCTCAGATGGTATCCTAGTATTAGAGTCATAGAATCACAGAACCCTAGTCTGGTTTGTGTTTGAAGGGATCTTAAAGCTCCTCCAGTCCCAACCCCTGCCACAGGCAGGGACCCCTTCCACTGGAGCAGCTTGCTCCAAGCCCCTGTGTCCAACCTGGCCTTGAACACTGCCAGGAATGGGGCAGCCACAGCTTCTCTGGGCACCCTGGGCCAGCGCCTCAGCACCCTCACAGGGAAGAGCTCCAGGGAAGAGCTCCTTCCTTACACGCCGTGCAAGCGGACACCACAGAAGTGGCACTTGTTCAGCTGCAGTGAAGCTTGAGCCTGGATCCAGTTGCTGCTGTGATGTGTGTGTAGATACTGCCACAAACAAAGGAGCAGAGAGCTGCCCGGGGGCAGCCAGGAGAGGGTGAACCCCCGGGATGTGTGGGCTAGAAACCAGGCCATTGCAAAAGCAAGGAAGGGTCAGAAGCAGCTTTCCAGGAAGAGGGGAGGGTGCGAGGGCAGACGTGAAGGAAGGAGTTTGGAGGGAGAATTCCAGATGTGGCTCTGGGTGCCAGCAGCCATGTCCCTGGGGATGGGAAGAGCACATCCCACCTTCTGCAGCCCCCAGCCCTGGCTGCAGGACCCGGGGCTGATGCTGACAACAGCCACAGGTCTTTGCCTCCCGCTCTGGGCTGCCTTTGGCTGCACCAAACTGCCCTTCCCTGCCACAGGAGCAGTTCCACCCTGGCTGCTGCTTCCTGCTCTTGTGACCCGAGGCTGCTGGTCTTCACGTCTGACCTGGGGCGCCTTTTGGGGTCTCACTGGTGCTGTGCTAGTGCTGAGTGGTGCTAGTGCTGCTCATTCCCAGGGTTTCCCAGCAGAATGCTTCCCTCCAGAGCAGCGATAATGCAGTAATACACAGTGTGGTGGCCATGGTTCTGTCACCTCTAACCCAGGGTGATCCGGAGCCCTGATGGATGCCAGTGGGGTTGAGCAGTGTGGGATGACCCCTATGGCATGGCTGCCTTGTCACGGGGATGTGGGAGGTGGCTTAGGCTCTGTAGCCCCAGGGACAAAGGAGTGGGGCAGCCCATAGGGGAACACTGATCCCACTGTATGAGAAGTAACGGGGGCTCAACTTTACACCGTCTTGTGGGGGCTGCTGTGTGGTGACCCAACCCAACTGCTCCGCTCTGGGTTTCACTCACTGGTGCTCCTGTGGCACATGTAGGAGCTCTGCTGGACCAGAGAGGGGTGATGAACGCATCCCTGGTTTGTGCCTCTTGCTGGGAAATCCTCTTGAAAGGGTTTCTGACTCCTGTTGATGGTTTCTCACTGTTTTCCTGGGCTCAGAACAGGACTCTCTGGATTATCATTTCTGAGCTACAAAACTTGTATCTTTTCCTCCAAGATAAGGGATTTTTTTCTTGCCTCAGCGGAGAAGTTGATTCAATAAGAGCAAATGAATGTGAATGACTCTGCAAGTCTGTGATGGAGTTTGGGGATGGCCACTGCATTTCCCAACCATTCACAGTTGTGACTTAGACATTATTGGGAACTAATGAGGGACCAGAAGACTGGGGGGAAAAAAGCAGGAATAATCCTGGCAATTACCATCTGGAGCGTTGGATTTCTCCCCTTAAGGAAGTAACAAGACAGGAAACAGGGAAGAAAGGAACCCCAGGAATGGCAGCAATTGAACAAAGCTACAGCAGCAGCATGTGGGCAGGAGGAGGGATGTCCCTGAGAGGCCACGAGCGGAACCCACTGGGACCTCCCGGCTGTAGGTGGGTTGGGGCAGATCCTGCTGCCGGGTGGATGGAGGTTGGTGCCTGCGGGTGGCTGAGGCAGCGCCAGGGGGTGGTCGTGGTGTTCCTTTCCTGAATTCCCAGAGGTGGGAGCCGGGCCCCTTGTCAGAGGAGAGCTGGAGCTCCCTGCAGTTGCCTGAGAGGTGGATGGAGCTAGGAGGGGGCTGGTCTCTGCTCCCAAGGACTTTAACCTGCCAGAGGGGAGACTGAGATGAGCTCTTAGGCAGAAGCTCTTCCCTGTGAGGGTGCTGAGGCGCTGGCACAGGGTGCCCAGAGAAGCTGTGGCTGCCCCATCCCTGGCAGTGTTCAAGGCCAGGTTGGACACAGGGGCTTGGAGAAAGCTGCTCTAGTGGAAGGTGTTGGGACTGGAGGAGCTTTAAGGTCCCTTCAACCCAACACACTCCATGATAAGCAGAGGGACTTGTGCCTCTCCAGCGCAGGGCACAGGGCAGAGCGCTGGTCAGAGGAAAGGAGGAGCCCAGAGGCTTCGGTTGTTCTGGGCTGATCTCATTGTTTGTCAGGATCCAGACTTTGTTTCCGCTTTGGGGCTGGTGCCAGTCGCGGTGCTCGTGCTGCAGGACCCAGCACTGTGGGTGCAGCCTCCTCCGCCAGTCCCTGTTCTGCAGCTCCAGCCGGGAATGCTGCTGGGGGCTCTCACGGGTGCAGCGCCCTGGCCTCGAGGTGAAGGAAGAGCCGTTAGTCGTTTCCTGGACGGATCCAGGCCACTCCCTAAAGCTCTCTGGCTCTCAGTGGTTTGGGAACTATTTCTGTTTGAGGATTGTCATGTAGATTAAAGCCTTGACTCCCAGCCAGCAGTGGACCAGACACAGCCCCAGGCACAGTCCTGCAGGGATCAGCCCATCTGATCTTGTCCGGGACTGGCTTGACTCTCTGGGCAGGGTCCCTGTGGCTGTCATCAGCTGGGCATGGGTAGGAAGAGCAGCCTGTGGTGGGGGCTGCTTGTGTCTCTATTCTGTGCTGGATCTAATGGTACCTGAGCCTGCCCTGTGTCAGTGTGAGTGCATGTGGTCCCCCTGAGACGGGTTTCTGGGATGACAACACGAGTCAGTGTCCTCCCATTCCTGAACCCCTGGCACAAGGGCACAGCCACATCCTGTGGTTCGGGAATCCCCTGGCAGAGCCCTGGCTGATGGGAGCTGCTGGAGCCAGGAGCACGGGGCTGGTCCGTGTGGGTGTGCACTGAGTGGTGACCACCTTGAGCAGGACATCAGGACCTCACAGTGGGCAGCAGCGCCAGGGTAGTGACTGTGCCCCTGCACTGAGCACTGGTGAGGCCACACCTCAAATCCTGTGTTCAGCTCTGGGCCCCTCACCACAAGAGAGACATTGAGGGGCTGGAGCGGGGCCAGAGAAGGGCAGCGGAGCTGGTGCAGGGCCTGGAGCACAGTGTGATGGGGAAGGGCTGAGGGACCTGGGGGTTCAGTCTGGAGAAGAGAAGGCTCAGGGGGGGACCTGGTGGCTCCCTACAAGTGCCTGACAGGAGGATGGAGCCAGGAGGGGCTGGGCTCTGCTCCCAAGGAACAAGGGATGGGACAAGAGGAACCGGCCTCAAGCTGCACCAGGGCAGGTTTAGATGGAGCTGAGGAACAATTCCTGCCCCAGAGGGTGCTCAGGCATTGGAACAGGCTGCCCAGGGCAGGGCTGGAGTCACCGTCCCTGCAAGTGTTCACACACGGTGGAGATGAGGCCTCAGTGCCATGGGTTAGTGGTGGCCTCGGCAGTGCTGGGAATGGTTGGACTGGATGAGCTTAAAGGGCTTTTCCAACCTGGTTGATTCTGTGATCAATACAGCATGAACAGTTGATAGGACCAGAACCAGGAACTTTCCCTGTGAAACCCACAGATGGGCTGAGCCCCCCAGTCACCCCTGTGTGTCCTGCTGGTGTCCAGCCTCCCTTGTAATGGGGAAGGAGCCAGGCAGGCCTCCAGATATGCTGGTGCAAATGTGGAGATGGAGAATCCTGGTTGCAGATGGGGGGACAGGGCTGTTCAGGAGATGGTGGTTATGAAAGATGATGGAGAGAAGATGGTTCTCAAACGACCAGAGCAACCCCCATAAGCTGGGACAACTTGTCCTCTGCCCCAGGGTGCTGTGTCCAACCCCTCTGTGCTGGCCCTGGTGGCCGGGGTGAGCAGAGGCTCTGGTGTCCATGTGCCTGGGGTGAGCTCAGCTGGGGCAGGTCTATGCTCTGCTGTGAGGATGAGGAAAGGTCCCTGCTGGTTGGCTGATGGGACTCAACGCGGGGGGGGGGCGGGAGGGGGTGCAGTGGCATTAGACCTCGCAGGGGAGGGAGGGCACATGTAGGAATCTCTGTATGGTGAGGACTGCTTGGTGATGTCTGTCCCTGACATGGAATTTCCCATGTACGGTTGGGGTGATCAACACGAGGATCCCTGGGGGTGTGTGTGGGTTTTTCCTGCCATGGGGAACCCCATGGGGTGCCTCTATGAGATCCCTGCATGGATGGCCGGGAGAGCCCCAAGATGGGGATCTCTGAGTGCCCACTCAGGGGTCCTGTAAAGGTCCCTGTGGAAGTGGCCGGGGTGCAGCGTGAAGTCCTCTGCTGGGGTCCCCCCGCGGGTCCCTGCAGGGGTGTCCACGTGCAGTGAGGGTCTCCCCGCGTGTTCGTGCCGCCGCGCTGACCGCCTTTCCGCACCCGCAGGGACCCTGGGCGGGCTGTGAGCGCGGCCACCGGTGCCGGTGCCGGTCGGGCCGCCCCGCCGCGCCGCACGGAGCATGCCTCTGAGCCCCGCCGGCAGCAAACATGAGAGCCCGGAGTCGCCGCCGCCAGAGCCGCCGCCGGAGCGACAGCCCCGTTCCAGAGAGCCGGGCGCCGGCCTGCGGGAGGATACGCGGCTCGACCCGGTCCGGAGCCCTGCCGGGCCCCGCTCCCCCAAGCTGGCGGCAGCGGCGCGCATGGAGAAGCCCGCACCTGGCGCCATCGTCGTCCGCATCGGCATCCCCGACCTGCAGCAGACGGTGAGTGCGCGATCGGCTCCGCTCCCTGCGCGGCCGCCCCGGCGCCACCCGGCAAACTTCGCACCGCCGTGGCGGCCGCGGGCCCGGCAGGACGGCTCCGGGCCGGACCCGCCCCGGTGCCTCCGCTCCCAGTTGCCCCACTCCCCATGGCCCCGCTCCCCATCGCCTGACTCCCCGGTGCCCGGGTCCCTGCTCCCTCCTGTCTGATGCCCCTGCTCCCCATTGTCCCACTCCCCATTGCCTGACTCTCCGGTGCCTGGCTCCCCGCTGTCTGCTGTCCCAGCTCCCCATTGCCCCGCTCCCCGGTTTCCAGCTCCCCTTCTCTCCGCAGAGCCCGCAGGCGCGGACGCGGGTGCAGCCCCGCTGCAGCGCTGCCTTTCTGAGGCACAGCGCGGCCGGGGCACTCCGGGACTCCCGGTGCGGCCGCAGCCCGGGGCCGCTTCCGCCTCTGGGAACCCGCATCGGCCCGGGACCGCCCGCGCTGCGCCGTCTGCCCCGAGCGCGGGGACAGCGGGGCCGGGCGAGGGAGTGGGCGCAGCTCCGGGGCATCCAGCACGGGCACGATGCCGGTACCAGCGCTGCTCCAGCACGGCACCAGCACTGGCTGGGCCGGGCTGCGGGAACTGACAGCCGGCTTGCCTGGAGACGGGACCGAGCAGGGTGCCGGCAGCAGCGTGTGACATGGAGGACATGGGCACCGTGCAGTGTTGGATGGGGTGGCTGTACCATGGGGCAAGGAGTGACATGGAGAGGTGGAGGGTGACATGGAAGGGCAGAGGGTGACACGGTGACGCACAGAGGCTGTAGGGTGGCTGCTGCAAACCGGGGCAGTGCTGGGGATTACCTGGGGCATTGGGTGGAGTGGTTGGAAACTGGTCAGTGCTGGGAAGAAGTTTCCTGAAGGGTCGTGGTAACTGTGGCCGTCACGAAGAAGAGTATTCATTCGAGGTGGAGTGCTGGGAGCAGGGTTCAATGATGGGTGGGCTGAGAGGAGCCTGTGCTCTGGGGCAAGGCACTGTGGACAGGAGATAGGGTGCCCCTGAGGGATGAGGGGTGCAGGAGATGAAACAGACACGGGGTGAGCAGAGCGTTGCTGGGTGTGGAGGGGATGAAGGGAAGTGAGGGCTCCCCTCTTGGATGGGGAAAGAGCTCTATTGGAGACTGGCATGGTTGCAGTGCTGCTTGGGTGCTGCTGGATAGGGAGCAGGCATGCTGGGGTGTTGGCGTGCTCCCAGCACTGCTCTGCAGGCTCGGCTGCCAAGCACAGGGCAGCGGCAGCATTGCCTTTGCTGTCGAAGGACTGGACTGAGGCTCTGCTCTAGCGAGCACTGACCTTGTGCTGCAGGGAGGGCTCTGTCCCTGCTCCTCCTGCCCCAGCCCCTGCTGGGGTTGTGGGCAAGGGCTGGGTCTCTTTCCCTTCACATCAGCTCCTTCTCATGCCCCCCTGTGCTCACTTAGCCCTGATGCACAGCTCCGGATCTGGTCCTGCTCCAGCCTCACCCTGTGCGATGCAGCACCGCAGGGTCTAAGGGCTGTCAGTGAGGGCCCCTGCTCTGCACACTGCCATGGTATCCACCTCTCTCCTCTGCTGTTCCTTGGGCACTGCTCCACAGCTCCCTGCCCTGCCTTTGTTCTGGGAGTGTGTGTGGGCACGGGAGGGAGCAGCGATGCTGGAGTTCTGTGATGCTGCGCTGTAACCCCTTCTCCTTACACAGCCCCCGCTGCAACCTGCGGAGTTAGTGAAATAGCTCAGCCTGGAGGCAGGGGAGGGAATGGGGCAGTTTCTGCAAAGCTGGGCATCTTTGCACTGTGCAAAGCAGGAATTTCCCTCTCAGATCTCCCTTGCTCCGGGAGCAGATGCATATCAGAGAGCTGGAGGGTGGAAATGTCTCTGGTACGACCTCTGAGCTGGGAGCCAGCACCGGGGAGACCCATAGGCTGCCGGAGGCTGGGGGTGGGGGTGTTGCTCCCATGGGATGGTCACTGTGGGGGGCAGGCAGCGCTCTGGGGGCTGACAGGGTGCAGTGGGGAGCACTGGGGCCATGGGGCAGTGCACAGCAGCACAGTGCGTCCTGCCCAGCACCAGCATCCTGCCCAGTGCAGCCTGGTCCATGTGCAGGGGGATCTGGCTCTGGTGCTGCAGAGTGAGGAGCAGGAGCTCCTGGGCCATGTGGGGTGCCCATGGGCAGCAGGGTGGTGCAGTGGATGCTCTGCCAGACTCCTGCAGCCCCACATGTGAGGGGACCCAGACACCCTGTGCTGCGCCCTGTGCAATGCTCCCATGCTGCCACAAGGACACAGACCCCAGATGTGCTCAGGCTGGGGTCAGGGCATCCTCTCCTGCAGATCAAGGCAGTGAATGCAGAGGGCTGCTGCATTCATGGCTCAGGTGCATTCATGGCTCAGGTGCATTCATGGTTCAGCTGCATTCATGGCTCAGGTGGGGGCTGACTCCCCAAATAGAAGCTGCATGGTTTGCTGTGTTAGCTGAGGTACCTTCACTTAAAGGGAAGCAGGAAAATGCAGCTGGCTTAACAATGCATTCATAAGAGCTGTGTCCTGTGACTGGCCCTGAGCTTCCCTGGCTCCTGCAGCATCCCCGTACACCAGCTCTGATCTGGGCACTCTCAGTGCTCATTCCTGGTGCCTTGAGGGTCCCTATCTGAGCACTGTGGAAAGGGACAGGGGGAAAATGAGGAACTGAGCCTGTCCCATCTGTCACTGCTGGGCTTGCCACGACCCCATTGGCTCCATGAGGTGCTTTGGGATGTATGGGATGTTTGCTGTGTTCTGGAGAAGCCCATGGGAAGCTCCAGAGCCATGTGTGTTCCCTGCCTCCTCTTCCCCTCCTACAGGCCCTTTCCCTGGCCTGCTGCTCTCCTTGCCTGGTTCCTGTGGCTGTGGCCCTGCCAATGGGCAGCAGCAGGAATGCAGATGCTTTGGCTGCTCTGGGGGCTCTCCTCCAGGCCAGGAGCAGTGTCTGTGTCCCAGGGTGATCCCACAGGTGCACAGCGGGACTCAGGTGGGCTGAGGAAGGTGAAGGACGTATGCTCTGTGAGCAGGAAGAAGGAACAGGACACTGATGGCACCTGCAGTCAGATGCCTGCCTGGTGATGGGAGCACTGGAGCACCCCTTGCCTGCTCTGACCTGGGGACAACCCTGCCCACCAGATGGAAGGGCCATGTGCAAGCTCTGCTGGTCCAGACCCTGAGGGTCTATCACCTCTTATAGCAGAGTGGGGAGTGCACAGCAGAGAATGCCACCAGCTACTTCTGCACTGCAAGGAAGAGGCTCCTTTTGGAAATCCAGATGTGCTCCGTTCCCATTCCAGCACATCCCTCCTGTTTCTGCACTGCAGGAGGGCCCAAGCTTCCATCCCATCTCCGCCTGCCTCTCTGCATCCCATGTGTGGAGCAGGAGAAAGGAGATGGGTCCTGTTTCTCTTTGGAGGCTGGAGGATGTCTCAGTCAGTGCTCAGACGATTCAGCCTGAAAGTGCTGGCCCATCATGAGGACATGGGCAGCGCTGTCTCCGGAGACGCTGCCTTTCAGAGACGAGGTCACAGCCAGGGTAGGGATTGCCCAGAACAATGGAAACCACTAGCGGGGAATTCCAAGGCTTTCAGCTGAATAAACACTGTGCTGGGGAGTTGCAAAGGAACCGAAAAGGCTTGGAGACAACTCCGGGATTTCTGGAAAACCTGAGATGTCTGAAAACCCACCCGGAGGCTTCAACCCCGACCGGAGACATGAGCTTGAATAAACACAAGTGTGATGGGGAACGGCTGAGGGACCTGGGGGGGTTCAGTCTGGAGAAGAGAAGGCTCAGGGGGGACCTGATCGCTCCCTACAAGTGCCTGAGAGGAGGATGGAGCCAGGAGGGGCTGAGCTCTGCTCCCAAGGAACAAGGGGCATGGACAGTGGGATTGATGGAGCTCTGTTGGTGAGAGGCTGTTGAGGTCTCGCTGAGACCAGGGATGGAGCTGCTTATTCTCTCCTGTAGCTGCAGAAGTCTCTGCCCTCAGTCCTGTTCTCAGGCACCTCCTCAGTTCAGGTTCATATTCTGGCTGTTATCTCCTTAATGCAAAGGAAATAAGAGCTGAAAACCAGTGCACGAAGCATTGATTCCCCTCTTAAGCCAAGGGAAGGGAAGGAGTAACTTCATATTCCAAAACAGAGAGAGGCAAAGATTTCCTGAGCTTCTGCTCAGCCAGGACTGGTGGCAAGCCAGGATGCCATGGGATGGTGCCATTCCCTTGGGATTTGAACTCCCATGAGTGGTTGCAGAGCATCCTGTGAGGTCTACTGATGGGCAGGTGGGGAGGGAGCCAAGGCACCTCTCTGGTGTGGCTCCGGGTGCTGCAGAGGGACACTGGCTCTGACTGGTGGTTTGCAGAGCAGGGCTGTTGTGTGTGTCCTATGGGAAGACATAACCAGTAAATCTTCTGGGCTGTTTCCTCTCCCTAACAGAAAAGCAGGGAGCAGCCATGTAGGAATTGCCAGTGGACGTGTCTCCTCCCAGCCAGCGAGTGCCAGGGTCTCTTGTTCTGCTGCAGTGTGCAAAGCCGGTTGGTTGGGGCTTGGAGCAAGCTGCTCTAGTGGAAAGTGTCCGTGCCCGTAGCAGGGATTGGAGCTGGATGAGCTTTAAGCTGCCTTCCAACACAAATCAACCTGTGGTTCTATTCTGTGACTCCTCCCCCAGCTCTGATCTGTGCGCACTGGTGCTGGCCTGTGCATGGGGAAGATGTGTAAGCCTGGGCAGAGGAGGCTGATGTGCAAGGCCCTGGGGATGCTTCCTAACACTGATGGAGCTCCCCTGTCCCTCCTGCCCGCTCTGGATGCAGGCTGGGGCTGCTGATCCCTCAGGAAGAGCTCGGTGCTGGGCTGTGCATCGCCCCGCGGAGGGGGTGGTGGACATCCAGCTAAAATTATCCCAAACACCCACAGGACTCCGGAGCTGACAGCCTGTTTTTTTAAGGAGGCAGCAGCAAGTCCAGGCTGAGCTTTGTGCCTCTGAAGCAGTGATGGACTGTGGATCTGCAGCGTCCAGCCGCGTCTGAAACCAATCCCCAAAGCCTTTCAGTGGGAGCATTTGGAAGTGGAATCTCCCTCGTTTCGGGCTTGGTACAGGAGAAGGTGATGACGCAGAAGTGTCTCAGTGCTCACTGGAGTCCCCTGTGTGCTAGCACTGCCTTCCCGCAGGTGTCTGACCAAACCAGGGGTGTATCTCCTGGGAAGCCACATCCTGCAGCCTCTGGTGGGCAGCAGTGCCTGCCCTCCATGGCCTTTTCCCACCGTGGCTGGGATTGCAGAGCATGAGGTGCAGGTTTTGTGTTTAGTTTTGCACGGAAAGCTGGGAAAACGCATCCCAAAGAATTGCAGCACAGCAATCCCATAAAAAATGCATAGGTAGAGAGAAAAGAGGCTCCTGTTGAGAGTGGTGCTTGGGAAGCTGCTCACTGCCAGTGGGCTGAGCCTGGGGAAATAGAGCAGTAAGAGCCAGAGGGAGAGCAAGGAGCAGCGGATGGGATTCGCTCCTGGAGGTTCTCAGGGGTTTCTCCTCCATCATGTGCTGGCAACTTCTCTTCTTTAACCTTTAAACCACGTTTAAGCAGACCGAGGAGCTGCTCTAGGTTAAAACAACGTTTCCCCCCATTAGCTTTAACCTGCAGCAGCTCCTGTGGGGGAGCAGCCTGATGTGTCTGAGAATCACCGATGCCCATTCCTGCCCTCAGGAGTCAGCACTGGTGCTGCGGGTGGATCAGGGGACTCAGGGAGGTGTTGTCCAGCTTTATTCCAGCTGTGGACACCACCTGGCATGAGGGATGTGTTGTGAGCCCTGGCGGCGTGAATGGTGCCCGCTGCTTAAATATATGCACCCTCCCACACGGTGCTCTACTTAGGTCCTGATCTGCGCTCACAAAGCAGAAATAAAAAGCTCAAATCATGTTCTTGCATTTTATATTCTCTGAGGTAATTTTAAATGTGAGGAATGGAAAGACTTTTCCTTTTCCCACTGGAGCCCTGCATCCAGCTCCAGGGCAACAGCACCAGAGGGATGTGGAGCTGCTGGAGTGAGGCCAGAGGAGGCCATGGAGATGCTGCAAGGGCTGGAGCAGCTCTGCTCTGGAGCCAGGCTGAGAGAGCTGGGCTGGGTCAGCCTGGAGAAGAGAAGGCTCCTGAAGGGGAGACCTGAGAGCAGCTCCAGTGCCTAAAGGGGCTGCAGGGAACCTGGAGAGGGGCTTTGGACAAGGGCCTGTAGGGACAGGCCAAGGGGAATGGCTTTAACCTGCCAGAGGGGAGACTGAGATGAGCTCTTAGGCAGAAGCTCTTCCCTGTGAGGGTGCTGAGGCGCTGGCCCAGGGTGCCCAGAGAAGCTGTGGCTGCCCCATCCCTGGCAGTGTTCAAGGCCAGGTTGGACACAGGGGCTTGGAGCAAGCTGCTCTAGTGGAAGGGGTCCCTGCCCATGGCAGGGGTTGGAGATGGATGAGCTTTAGGGGCCCTTCAACACAAAGCAGGCTGTGGTTGTATGACACATCCCAGTGTCTGCAGCTGTGTGGGAAGGAGGAAGAGGCAGGAGCCAGCCTGAGCACCCAGTGCTTTTCCGTGTAGGAGCAAGATGAGGAGAGCAGGGTTTGTGCTGCAGCTCCAGAGGGGCAGGAGAGTGGCCACTGCCCCTGGCTCAATCCCCTGCTCCCAGGCAGAATAAAACCATGAGAACTTCACTGCTGCAGAAGGGAGGTCTGGAGGCAAGGAACTGACCCATGCAATGGCCTGAAGCTGTGCTGAAGAGTTTGATCCTTGGCCACAGCAGCTGCATTCTGCTGCTGTAAAGATCTCTGGCTGTCAGTTGCTGTATTGGGTTTCTCACCCCTCTAGAGGAGAATCAAAGCACTTGTGCACACGCTCCTAGATGCTTTTTGCTTACCAGCCGTGCATTGTTGTTCCATAGGAAGTGGTCTCTTTCTGAACAGATTATCCATGAATGAGGCAGCTGCTCCTCTTTGCTTTGTGTCCTCATTCACTGAGCAGCCCCATGCTCGCTTCTGTGTGCGGCTCAATGCGGCACATTTTAAAGTCTCTTTATAGCCTTTTCTGTGCCTGTTTCCCTAACGCAGATGGTTGAGCTCTGTCAGCATCCAGACAGGATCCGTGGGAGAGTGGACTGAGATCCTCAGTGTAATAAAGTGCTGCGTCTTACCTGGTGTCCCTTGAACCAGGGTGAAGAGGTTGGGGTCAGGGGCAGCACTGGCCACACCATGTCCAGGGAGCGTGTCCCATCAGTGTGTCTGATTCATAGAACCACGGAATGGTTTGGGTTGGAAGGGACCTTAGAGCTCACAGGGAAGTGCTTCTGCCTAAGAGCTCACCTCAGTCTCCCCTCTGGCAGGTTAAAGCCATTCCCCTTGGCCTGTCCCTTTTTATGCTTGCTTGTAGGTGCAGGAAGTGTTTTTGTTGCTTACACATTTCCTATAGCCCAGCACGGGCAGTTTCGAGTACTTGTATTTAATTTATTAGTACTGAGAAATATCTTAACATGATAAATGAACATAATTTAGTGCCAATTTTTATGTCAGTCCACGCTGAGTTAAATCAAGTCAAAAGCTGCTCATCCGCTTGTTAAGTGAGAAATCTGCTACTGGCTCTTTTCTACAATTGGGTAGAGCTAAAAACTGGAAATGGATTATGATTTAGCTTACATTTTAGCCTATATTTTCTATTATAATTGCTCAGATAGATGCACAATGCGCATAGTTACAGGGGATGTACTCAGGAAAAAGTACTTTTGGTTGTAAAGTCTCTTTTTCATTGCAAATTAATCTAATGTAACGGTGAGGAATTGATCCGGCTCAGCCTTTCTCTAGGAAAACTGCTGAGGACGACACTGCAAAACAGCATCAGCTCCATTATTCATACCCAGATCCTCTGACAGGGATTTATCATGGTTAAAACTGGTGATTGCCCTGACTGAAATCAATCCACTTTGCTTTATCCTGCGTGGAGGCTTTAGCCTGCAGTGGGGAGCTGCGGGTCACTGTCCTGGAGCTGTGCCTGAGGTTGATGGGTTTGGGACTGGGACGTTCAGCTGCTGAGTGCTGTGCCACATCCCTTGTGCCATGCAACATCCCTTGTGCCATGCAACATCCCTTGTGCCATGCAACATCCCTTGTGCCGTACCATGTGCTGTGCCACATCCCTTGTGCTCTGCTCTGGAGCCAGGCTGAGGGAGCTGGGCTGAGTCAGCCTGGAGAAGAGAAGGCTCCTGAAGGGGAGACCTTAGAGCAGCTCCAGTGCCTAAAGGGGCTGCAGGAAACCTGGAGAGGGGCTTGGGACAAGGGCCTGTAGGGACAGGCCAAGGGGAATGGCTTTAACCTGCCAGAGGGGAGACTGAGATGAGCTCTTAGGCAGAAGCTCTTCCCTGTGAGGGTGCTGAGGCGCTGGCACAGGGTGCCCAGAGAAGCTGTGGCTGCCCCATCCCTGGCAGTGTTCAAGGCCAGGTTGGACACAGGGGCTTGGAGCAAGCTGCTCTAGGGGAAGGTGTCCCTGCCCGTGGCAGGGGTTGGAGCTGGAGGAGCTTTAAGGGCCCTTCCAACCCAAACCAGGCTGGGATTCCATGAATTTTAAAGCTAAGTCACTCTCTATGTACAACTTGCTCTCTATATCAAGGCATTAGGGACCTAGTGGACATGTGTTGTCGAGGTGGGCATTTCTCTCCTTTTACTGAGCTCCGTCCCCATAGTCGTTGCAGTAGATTCCAGGGCTCTGTAGCTCAAGGCTTCAACAGTTGATCCATGCCAGGAGCTGGAGTTTTGTTTGGAGCGGCACAGGGGGGATCTCACGGACCCTCAGAGGGAAGCTGGTCACAAAATGTGCTGTGAGGAGGCGTCAGGAGCAGGCACAGACCTGTGCCATGCATCTTGGTTTGGAAAGAAGCCACAAGGGCAGCCCCCCCCATTCCTTATCTGTGCTTAGAGGGCAAAGTGAGCATAATTGAGCCATAATTCACATTTACTGGTAAGAAAGCCTGGGCTGTGGTGTGAGGGGCTTTATATTACAGCTCTCTCCAGAGGAGAGTATTTTTATTGCAGTCTGGGTTGGTGGAAAACTCTGAGATCAGCTCCATTTTTAACGTATGGTTCTCTGTGGATCAGCCCCAAGGGGGTTTCCTGCTGTCTCCAGCTGCTGCTGGTGTCCCTATGCTGGCAGTGCCACAACACAGCACGCGACGTGCTGAAGATGCCCACATGGAAATAAACCCCCGGCGTTCGTCAGCATTCCCCAGATCAGGAGATGTTCAGTGACAAAAGCCCCATAAATTACCAGGAATTTGCAGTGGAAGTGACCTGAGCTGCAGAGGCACCTCCCGAGCCCTCCTCAGCTCAGTTCCCACGAGGAAATGTGCGATGCCAGGGGTGGAAGCACAGCTGAGGGTCCGTGGGGAGCTGTCACAGCTCTGTGGGGTGGGAGCAAAGTGCCTCATTGCTGGGAGCTCTTGAGGCCGGTTCCTCTTGTCCCATCCCTTGTTCCTTGGGAGCAGAGCCCAGCCCCTCCTGGCTCCATCCTCCTCTCAGGCACTTGTAGGGAGCCATCAGGTCCCCCCTGAGCCTTCTCTTCTCCAGACTGAACCCCCCAGGTCCCTCAGCCCTTCCCCATCACACTGTGCTCCAGGCCCTGCACCAGCTCCGCTGCCCTTCTCTGGCCCCGCTCCAGCCCCTCAATGTCTCTCTTGTAGTGAGGGCCCCAGAGCTGAACACAGGATTCGAGGTGCAGCCTCACCAGCGCCCAGTGCAGGGCACAATCCCTGCCCTGGCCCTGCTGCCGCACTGGTGCTGATCCAGGCCAGGATGCTGGGGGCTTCCTGGCTGCCTGGGCACAAGCTGCTCATGTTCAGCTCCATCAATCGGCACCCCCAGCTCCTTTCCCACGAGCAGTTTCCAGCCGCTCTTTCCAAGCCTGGAGCGTTGCAGGGGGTTGGTGTGACCCAAGTGCAGGACCTGGCACTTTGCCATCTGGAACCTCATCCCTTTGGCCACAGCCATGGGTCCAGCCTGGCCAGATCCCTCAGGAGAGCCCTCTGTGGCTGCCCCTTGCTCCAGCACAGCCAGGACTGTTCCGTGCCCACGTGGTGCCTCCACGGAGCTCAGGATCATCCCTGAATTTTTAGGTAATGTCTGAACAATTCCTGATGCACTTTTCCACTTGGGCTTTTCCCTGCTAACGGCTCAGTGGCAGTGGCTCGGGACTGATCCCATCTGCTAATGGATAACTCTGGGTTCATCTTGAGTATGTGCCTGCAGTGATGAGCGCTCCGGGGCTTTCTCCTGTTGGACCTGTTCCCTGGTGCTGCTCGTGGTCTGTGCACACCGTGTGCATAGGAGAGAGAAGAGGAATTGCTTCCCTGTGCGAGGCTCAGCCCCGGCTCCTCGGTGCTGCTCTTCCCCCTCAACGAGTCCATTGACTTGTGTTAATGAGGGGTAACCCTCCCTAAGCATTCGCTGGAGGAGCTCTTTGTTGCCCACGTTTCACAGCTCAGTGGCATCCATCGGCGCCTGCTGCTCCTTCTCAGAACCAGCTCTGGGTGAGGTGACTCACGAGGGCTCTCCCTGCGCGCTGGAGGATGTGACCATGCAGAGGGGGGTGTCTGCAGGCTCAGTTCCCCCCTGGTCCCGCCACACTGTTCAGCATCCACCCCTGGCTTCGAGTTGTTTTCTGCTGTCCCAGCACTCCTCATCCTGTGGGTAGAGCCTGTGAATCACACACCTCAGCAAGTGAGTATCTGCACAGTGCTGGAGGAACAATAGCAATTAGTCCTGCCTTAGCGCTGTGCAGGAAGCAAACGCAGTGCAAGAAGTTAAAGGAACAGGGCTTTAAGGGGGAGGAATGGGAGTGCCCAGTGTGTACTGCTCTGGAACAAGCTCCCAGCACCACCGTCTCGTGCTGGGTCAGGAAGTTTCTTCTGCATTTAGTTGGTGTATTTGGAAGAACTTGCAGAGTTCTTCCCTGTGAGGGTGCTGAGGCGCTGGCACAGGGTGCCCAGAGAAGCTGTGGCTGCCCCATCCCTGGCAGTGTTCAAGGCCAGGTTGGGCACAGAGGCCGTGGCAAGGGGTTGGAACTGGATGAGCTTCTTCCAGCCCAAGCCAGTCTGGATTCTATGATTCTATGTTGTGCAGGGGTGTGGATGGATGGATGGGTGTGCTGTCAACCCATGTCCTTCTGGCTGCAGCCTGTGAGCTTACACCAAAAGTGAGGGTTTGGCAGCAGGCTGTAATTGCAAATCTAGAGATGTTCAAACTTGGACTCCCCAGATACTCCTGAAGCTTGTTCTGCAGTGAGTTCCCCCTTCAGTGGGCTCCCTCCTTCCCAAGTCTCATTGTGTCTCATTCCAGATATTTTTATGACAACATGGGCTGTTTTGTAGAGCGTTGGGCCTCTTGTCTCCTGTCTGCTTGGTGTCAAGGGTTGTGGAACAGCACTGTCTCGGAGAGATGCACTAATACATCAGTCAGAGCTCTCCCAGCCTCAAGAATGAGTGGAGGGCCTGAAGTCCCGCTGTCTTCAGGTGTATCAATCAGCTCAGTTGCAGTGGGCAGCACCTCGTGCTCTGTATCACACAGCTGTGGATGCAATGTTGGTGCTGCCATTGCCAGAGGAGTGTGGGGTGCAAGTGTCTGCAAAGATGTCTTTCCTCGCGTGGCCTTTCCTTTCCTGGCCTATGGAATTGGACCAGGATGTGGGAAGAGCTGTGTGGATGAAGCTCTGAGTTGTAAGTGTACCCTGTCAGCAAACATTCCTGATTCCTGGGCATTCTCGATTCCTGGGCATTCCCGAGTCCTGGTTCTTCAATGTGCAGAGGCCTCAGGGAGATTGTTCCCAGCACGGTTTGTGGAGTCACCACTCGAGAAGGAATGGCGTGGTTCTGTTCGCCCAAATGTTCTTTATGCCATGGGCAAGCTCAGGGTGCAAACGTGAGCTTTGAGCCAGGGAAAGAGAATGTTAATCTTGGATGACAGAGCCAGCAGAGCAATACACAAGAGGTGACAGAGCACAGCCTCAGAGCGTTGCATTGCCATTTCATCTCTTCCAGCTGTAGGAAGCTGTGTTCTGCCTATTCTCTGTCCAAGTTACTAATTTGGAGCAGATTCTGATGCACAGATCTTGGTCTTCAGTTTATCCTTGTTATTTCCAAGTTAGTTTATACACACAATCTCTAAGCTTATCCTGGCACCTTCCCCCCTCTCTGATGGTGGCACCTCCTGGTGTTGTGACTGTGCATTTAGGGGGTTGTTTCTTTGCCCAGCAGAACGTGTAAGCATCTTTGACAGAAGGCATCTCTGATATCGGGGTACTTCTGCTTCATCTCCAGCCTGTTCATCTGTTCTTTCAATGATCCGGTAGAACTAGCTCCATCAATTCATGTATTGCAAACTATGGAGTCATAAGGCTTTGGCGCAGTTTCCAGTTTGGCTTTTGGTTTACTAGGGTGCCCAGAGAAGCTGTGGCTGCCCCATCCCTGGCAGTGTTCAAGGCCAGGTTGGACACAGGGGCTTGGAGCAAGCTGCTCTAGGGGAAGGTGTCCCTGCCTGTGGCAGGGGTTGGAAGCCTTAAGGTCCCTTCAACCCAAACCAGGCTGGGATTCACTCACAGTTTATGGTTTGGCATTAGATGGTCTTACACACCGTGGTCCCAGGGTCAGTGCCCGCCACTGGCTTTACCTGCTCAGCCTTCCCCACGTTGAATTCTCATCCTCATTTCACTGGGTTTGGTCGCTCAATTCCTGCAGGATGAGTGACCCTGTAGTGGTGGCTGGAAGGGGAGGTGACGGCTTGGCCATGCACTGGGGAGCAAGGCGGCCCCCCTGTGCTCACACTGCCTGCACTGGGGCAGGACTATGGGAATCCCATTGGGAAGCAGGGTGGAAAGGCTGCTCTGGCAGTGATGGAGGTTTGGGTGGAAGTTGCACTCTTGCCATTGACAATTCCACCTGAGGCACTCATTTTCCCTATAGCTTTGCAGCAGTTTGCACTGGTCACACTGCTCGTGGCTACACAGTCCTTGGAGATGCTGGTACATGCTTATGGCAATAGCGGGTTCTCATTTGCGATCCCAGTTTCAGTATGGAAGATGTTGTATGAACACAAGGTTCCAGCCAGCAAATGTTCCTGTTTCTGTTTTCCTGCTTAAAGTTACATTGCAGCTGAAGCTTTTCCCATCTAATTGCATAAAATAGGGAGTGCAGGAGCGCTGATTTACTTTCACTAATAACCATTAATTTTTTGTCTTTGTAATTGCACAACACTGCAGTGATCTATGAACACAACTGTTGTGTTTGGTATTTGTGTCCCTACCTCCCCTTCTGTTGGCCACTCCAGGTTAATTCATGTGTCTGAACTGTTTCAGATTCCCTTTCATTCTTCCTGGTACTTCTCTGGTACTGAAGAGTCCTAACACGTGTACATGGGCTTAAATGACTTCACTTGAGCCGTTCTTTGGTGTAATCCCTTTACAATGCAGCTCCAGATCCAAGAGCCAAATCAATGACAAGATCTATCAGTGTTTTTCCAGCATAACTCATCACATTGACACTTCCTTGTCACCCTGGTTATCCTGGGCAAGGAGGTCACTTGCTCCCAGGCAGATCAGAGCACGGTTTGCTGTCCCTGCCTGTGGGAAGGGATGCTTTCTGGTGCTGTCTTTGCTCCTCACCTGCTCTCGCTCTTCATGAGCTTCATGTGGTGCCAGGCACTGCTGGTGTAAGGACACTTGTGCAGCAGTGGGTACCTGGCACAGCTCAGCCTGAGGCTCAGAAGCTGCTCTGGGATCTGGGCTATGGTTCAACACAACTCACCGTGCAGAACTGAACTTCATTCACAGCACAGAGCTTTAAGCATCGTGGAGCCCATTTTGATCCTCCCATTTGAATCCCTGCTGTTTTTACCAGATATGCACGTGGAGCTGGTGGAGGGATGCAGCAGCCGTGTCCTGTCTCCCAGGGGATCAAAACCTGGAGCTGTGCTGGTGCTTTGTCTTGGGATTGGCCTGGCCCATGCCCGAGCTGCGTGTTTGCACTTGCTGGGCATTTGAGGAGCTAAACCTAAATGCTGTTTCTTCCCACTGCTTCTGCTTGTTGTCAGGCACAGATTGATTTGGGGACCGGTGCTCCAGGTGAAGCTGAGCTGATGCTGGATGGGGGTCACTCCCCTCCTCTGTGATCTGACAAAGTGTATTTTTCCATAATATTCCTTTATCTCTCCTCCCTTCCTCCCTCCCAGCCCCCTTATTGCTGGTAAATGTTTTTTTATTGCTGATAAATCCATTCCTGATTTGCTATCTCACGTGCAGGTCAGTATCAGGCATCACAACTTGCGTAGTTCCTCTCTTCTGCTGAGTAAGTGTGTACAGAACAGGATCAGTTTTTGCTGAGTCTCATCTCACTGTTCAGGAACATGTTGCATGTTGTGGAATAGCCTTTAATAGTGTACACTCAATGGTATAACAACCTGCTTATTGAGGGTGCAAACTTTATTAGTGCCACCTTCTTTCCTTTCAGTATCTTTGCTGTTTGAATGACCGCAGATGCCATCTGACCTCATTCCTCTAGGCTTTGAACAGTATTTACTGTGGTTACTATACATGTCCATAGCCCTCAGCTGGTGTGATGCTGCCATATCCATGACAATTCTGATTAATTCAAATCATGCAAACCAGATGTCACGAAGCACCATCAATCAGTGCTTCCAGACCAGGGCATCCAGTCTATTGCCATGCCCCAGTGATTTTATGGTTCCAATAGAAAGAAACCTTCTGTCAGTCCGTTAAAAGTCAGCTTCTCCTGATGGTCCAGTTTCAATAAACCAGCCCAGAAGTGCCTCTGGCCTGTAGTTTGCTGTGACCACTGCAAATGTGGCCTGACATTCACAGCTCATTGGCATCCTTCAAGCCTCAGCTGAGTAATTTGACAGTCCAACAAAGTCCTCCTGCTCCTGCCTGGCTCTTCTCTGGTACTGGTCAATCAATGGGAATTTGGACTTTGCTTTTTAGATATCCATTGCTTTCCAGAATTGAGTGGAATGTAATGAGTGGAAGGAAGCATGGAGGGGTGATGGGGGAAGGCAGCGAATGCCCGGAGTCAGGACATGCTGGGATGGCAGCAGTGTGTGCTGGGATGGCAGCAGTGTGTGCTGGGATGGCAGCAGTGTTTGCAGAAAAGCAGAGAAAAGCCATGTAGGAGTTGCCAGTGGACACATCTCTTTCCAGCCAGGGACCGCCAGAGCCTCTTGTTCTGCTGCAGTGTTCAAGGCCAGGTTGGACAGAGGGGCTTGGAGCAGCCTGCTCTAGTGGAAGGTGTCCCTGCCCGTGGCAGGGATTGGGACTGGAGGAGCTTTACGGTCCCTTCCAACACAAACCAGTCCGGGATTCTGTGATAAGATGATGAAGATCCATAAGGACCTAAGCTTACATTAAGTCCTGAGTTCTTTCATTAACAACTTGACCCATAAAGATCTTATGGATTGATCCTGATCTTTATGGACCAGGTTGTTAGAACCTGTTAGAAATAACTGGTTTGCAATATGCTAAGTATAAAAGTACAGAAGCAGGAGTAAATCTATTACCTCTGCGAATGAATTTGTCTGTAATTAAAGCAGTAGTGAAGTTATGGATAAAGGTGTCAGCAAGGTGCCATGAACAAGAGCAAAACAAAGCCCCACTGGACCAAAGCAGAGTCTGTCTGACCCAGTATAATCCCCAGCAGTGGCCACAGTGGCTCAGGAGGGTACTTCTGCAGTTCCGTTTCCCCCCCTGCTCCTCCTGTTTCAATTATTTTTGCTTTTGGGTTTTGAGAGGCTCCATCCTCATCTCTCTTTATACATGTGAAGCAAATTAGACCTGAGCCCGTGAAAATAGACTATCTTTTAATTCACACAGATGTCAAGTTTGGCCGGTAGCTAAGGACCAATGGCACATCTAGAAACCAGGGAGTGGGTCCTGGGAAGGATGTGGGATTTGGCTGTCTGAAAGGAGTGGAGAGGTCAAAGTCAACTGAACCCAAGGTAGTGACAGCACTGCTGTGATGCCTGGAGATGGAAGCAGGTGGATGGGGGGTTGAGGTGGGGCTGTGTTTTATAGCTGTCTCTGACAGCTGGGAGACAGATACTGGAATATTGCCTCTGGCTCTGCTCCTGCGCTCTCTAAAGTGTGTTTGGGATTAAAGAGGGTGCTGAAAGAGCAACAGAAATCATTTGAGATCTGGAGAAAATGCATTATGAGCGTCAGCCTCTTCTTCTCGCCCTCAACAAGACTGAGCGTGACAGTGTTAAATGGAGCTACCCTTGTGGCCAGAAACTGAGCACTGAGGAGCTCTGAGCATCACGGAGAAAGGCAGAACAAGAAATAATGATTGTATCAGAAGTTTAAACAAGGGAAATGGAATGAGAACTCAGACACACCTCGTTTCATTGAGGATGGGTGTTCGCTTATTACCTTATCCAAGGAGGGAGCGTGGTTTCCATCATGGAATGTTTTAGACTCAAGTTGAGTGCTTGTCAGGAAAGTGGTGCTCAATTCAAGGTACTTGAGTTCAATATGGGAGTCACTGATTGGACCTGATGGTGCAGTGATGCTGCTGATACAGGGTGATTGTTTGGGCTCTCTTGGCTTTGAATTTGCTGGACCAGAGCCCTGCTGAGTATGTGCTATGCAGGCAGCTACAGTTTGCTCTTGCTGGTTTCCTCCATTCTCTACTCAAACTTGATTTCATTTGTTCCTTAATGCTGAGAAGTTCTGTACCTCTTTTGCATGTGTTTATTAGGACCTGTCCATCCAGCTGGCATGTCTGTCTTTATGCTGGATGAACAGAAGATCTTGCTCCATCCTCTCCAGAAGAACCTTTGCTTTTTGTGGTGGGATTTCAGCCCTAGATAGAGTTAAAGCCTTCCAGGCCCTCATTTTCCAAGTGAGCATGGGTTAGACATGTAGCTTGTGTTGTGGTGTTGCAATGAGCCAAGCAGGAAACATTCCCAGGTCTCTGAAGGTAACGGGAATGTCTTTAACCTGTCTTGGGCTCTTTGGTGAGGTCAGCTTGATTTATAGGTCCAACACCTTTGGATGTGTATGGGGAGTTCAGCAGCTGGATGGAGCTGGCTGATGACTGTGCTCCTCAGCAGCCCAATCCCTGCAGGTGGCCAATAGTAAAGCTGTTGTAGCTCTGGATGAGAGGGAGGGTTGGCCTGAACCACTCAGAGTTAATCAGGACTCGAGTCTCTTTAAACATTCATTTCAAGCTGTGTTTGGACCAGAGGCAGCTGCTCCTTCGAAAGCACTGGCTGGTGGGACTGGAGAATGGGGCTGCTTGTCACTGCCAGTGCTGCCCGTCACTGCCAGTGCTGCCCGTCACTGCCAGTGCTGCCCGTCACTGCCAGTGCTGCCCGTCACTGCCAGTGCTGCCCGTCACTGCCAGTGCTGCCTGTCACTGCCAGTGCTGCCTGTCACTGCCAGTGCTGCCTGTAACTGCCAGTGCTGCCCGTCACTGCCAGTGCTGCCTGTAACTGCCAGTGCTGCCCGTCACTGCCAGTGCTGCCCGTCACTGCCAGTGCTGCCTGTCACTGCCAGTGCTGCCCGTCACTGCCAGTGCTGCCCGTCACTGCCAGTGCTGCCTGTCACTGCCAGTGCTGCCCGTCACTGCCAGTGCTGCCCGTCACTGCCAGTGCTGCCTGTAACTGCCAGTGCTGCCCGTCACTGCCAGTGCTGCCTGTCACTGCCAGTGCTGCTCAAGGGTCGGACTAAGGGGCTCTTGGACATGTTGTTTGAGCAGCAGTAGCTGGATGGTTTCTTGTCTGGGCAGCAGATGCTGGGGGTGAATCAGCCATCCCCAGCATCCCTCCAGGCTGGCTCACAAGCAGCTGGAAAACCCATGAAGCCAAATAAGTTGTTATCTGCAGCACGTAAGCGCAAGACAGGCTTGTGCGTCGGTGCCTTCCTGCTGCGCACCAAGAACCTCCCTTTCCTCTTTATCTTGTTTCCTTTTGGTGGAGGCAGATCTTGCAGCGTGGCATTCAGCACCGTGCATGGCAGGGCCACAGCTTTCCTCAGGAGGTGATCTAAACTCAGAAATTCCTGTTGTGTTGCCAGCATACACAGTGCTTGCTGAGCCAGGCCCGGGTTGCCTTTTGCCAACATCCAGTGCACAGAAACCTCACGCTGATTTCTCCTCCATTCAAACACAGAGCAGTGGTTGCTCTGCCCTGGGCCCTACAGAGCCCTGGACCATGGTCATAAAGGGAAACAAGTCACAACAGGGATGTTCAATTCACCCCATGGTCCCTGCACGTGGGGGCTGCTGCTGATCCCCAGCCCCTGCCTGAGAGGTGTGAGGGGCTGTGGGTGGGAGTGCTCCTGCTCCAGGTGGTTCCCGGTCAGGGCTGTCCCTTGGCTCTGATCCCTTCTCCCAACAGCATGCGAGCATCGGGGACCTGCTGGAGTGAGTCCAGAGCTGCTGCGAGGGCTGGAGCAGCTCTGCTCTGGAGCCAGGCTGAGAGAGCTGGGCTGGGGCAGCCTGGAGAAGAGAAGGCTCCTGAAGGGGAGACCTGAGAGCAGCTCCAGTGCCTAAAGGGGCTGCAGGAAACCTGGAGAGGGGCTTTGGACAAGGGCCTGCAGGGACAGGCCAAGGGGAATGGCTTTAACCTGCCAGAGGGGAGACTGAGATGAGCTCTTAGGCAGAAGCTCTTCCCTGTGAGGGTGCTGAGGCGCTGGCCCAGGGTGCCCAGAGAAGCTGTGGCTGCCCCATCCCTGGCAGTGTTCAAGGCCAGGTTGGACACAGGGGCTTGGAGCAAGCTGCTCTATGGAAGGTGTCCCTGCCCGTGGCAGGGGTTGGAGCTGGAGGAGCTTTAAGGTCCCTTCAACCCAAAACACTCTGGGGTTCTGTGATGCTGTGGAATTTCACATGCTGCAGGGGACCAGTGGTGTCTGCCCCAGTCCATTGGGAGCATTCGCTGCTGAGACCGCTGCTGAGGGGCTGAGCTTTTAACAAGTAACTGAGAAAAAAATACATATAATTGGAGAAGACCCACCAGAATCTCAGGGAAAGGTGAACAGGTTCCTTGAGTTTGTTTCACACACAGTGCCTGTCCCTGTAACTTTGTCCCAGTTCTGGTGCCCAGTGCAGGTGCCTGGCCTAGTGCTGCAGCCCTTCATGCTCCTCTGGGACGCTCCTCATGTGGGTTTGTCCTGTGCCTCTGCTCACCTTTGTCTTCTTTCCCTTTACCTCTTTCCTGTTTCTGTTGTTTCCCGAAGGCAGGACCACCAGCCCTGCCAGGATGGGGAGGATCTGGATGTGCTGCCAACTCAGGAGTGTCACAGCAGCCCTTGCTGCATCCCTTCAGCTCCAGTCCCAGCATAGCCCCCATGGGATTCTGCTACCAAGCTCCTGTGTCAGGAAACCTCCCTGCTTGACCTTCACCTCTGTTTACTCTCCCATTTGTCAGGGATCCAGAGGAGCGCGTCCTTGCTCCTGGGCCTTTATGGCAGCAGAGACCTTGCTGCAGATACTGTGATGAAGTCTGAGAAACGATGGGAAGGTGTCCTACAAGGGTGCTGGAGAGGGACAATTCACTAGGGACTGTAGTGACAGGACAAGGGGTAATGGGTTCAAACTTAAACAGGGGAAGTTTAGATTGGATCTAAGGAAGAAATTCTTTACTGTGAGGGTGGTGAGGCACTGGAATGGGTTGCCCAGGGAGGCTGTGAATGCTCCATCCCTGACGGTGTTCAAGGCCAGGTTGGACAGAGCCTTGGGTGACATGGTTTAGTGGGAGGTGTCCCTGCCCAGGGCAGGGGGGTTGGAACTGGATGATCTTAAGGTCCTTTCCAACCCTAACTGTTCTATGATTCTATGATTCTATGCACATGCATGTGTGTACTGGGAGCGGGCCAGCGTGTTCTGGTGGTCATGGTTTTCCTCTGGACTCTGCTTGGAGGTGTGAGGGTGACTCCACAGAACACAAGCACGTTTTGAGTGCGGGGTGTGTGTTGCAGCTCCTGTTTGTGTTCTGGAGATGGAGCACAGGTTCTGTGCCTTAACCATGGAGCTGCTCCTGAGTACCAGCATCTCCTGCGTGTGCTCTGCTCCTGGGAGGGTTTGCACTGGCCATGGGCGATGGGCACCACTTGCAGTTGTGTGTCCACATCCACCATGCTCCTGCACCTAAGGGGGACCTTTATTCTCTCATTCCTTGTCTGTGGACCCTTTGCGCTGGCATCAGATGGATGGCAAACAGCAAGGAGCCCGTCCTGCCCCAGGGCTCCTCCTTGATACCTCTCCTGCCTCTCCTGCTTTTCCTCACCCACCCTCTCTTGCTGTGCAGGATTGTGCTCGATGCTGTTCCCATTCACAGGCAGCTCCTGTTTTCCAAAGGACATCTTGTGATAAAGGCTCCATTGGTCTGGCTCCTCCATCTTTCTGTGGGGGCAACTCAGAGGCTGTTTGTTCATTCGTGCCATACATTTGCCCAGAGCCTCCCATGTGATGTTATGAAATGCGCTCCCTGCTGCCTGCAAGCACATTCATTACCTTTTCAGCTGCTCCTCTTTAATTTCCTTTCAACTCTTTCTCATTCGTGTGCTCCTCGATGAAGAATTTTTGGCTTTTTTTGCTCTTAAGGAGTTGTTGAATGTCAGTTCTTTATTGTCATTATCGCACTTGAATAGATTGAATATTGAATGGATCTTGTCTGTCACCCTGCGCACTGCTGAGGGTTGAATCTGAAGCTCTCTGCTCGTTCTTCCTTCAGGAAGGAGGAATCCATGCTGTAAAAGTGGAGGAGCTGGACCATTTGCTGTCAGTTGTTCCTCTGTTGTGCTCAGAGCTTGCAATGGTACGGGAGAAATTACCCCTTGTAACTGCAAACCAGAGTGAGCAACTCAGTCTGAGTGCTGTTTCCACCCTGCCTGGCTCTGGGACCTGCCCCAGGTCAGGGTGGGCTCTGTGGGTGCGGTGCCATGCTGTGCCATGCCGTGCCATACTGTGTGCCAGAGGAAGGGGCAGAGACCTTTCATCTGCCTGCAGGTTTGGGATGGGGCAAGGCAATTTGGTTCCCTTTAAGTCAGTGTTGATTTGAGTGTCCGGATGCTCGGGCTTGGAAGCTTCTCACACCCTAGAAGGGCTGTCCCGGGGCTGGGCTCTTGCTGCAGTGGTGGCCGGTGCTCGGCACTGCCCCAGCTCAGCCATTCTTCCCGATGGACTGGGACCGGCACCGGGTGCAGCACCTGCAGTGCGGGTTCGGCCGGGATCAGCCCCGTGCCGGTGTGGAGCTGCCAGTGCCCAGCCCTGTGTGATGAGTGGAGCAGGACACAGCCCTGATGGGCAGCGGCTGCAGGGGGGCATGGCAGGGGCAGGGAGGGTTCCCTTTGGCTCCAGCACAAACCCAGAAGCACAGAACGGGGCTGAGGGCTGCGGCTTCGGGAGGAAGCGCTGCAGGAGTGAAACACAGAGAGTGAACGGGAGCAGAAACAAACATGGAGGGGAGGGTGGGTCAAGCACAAACGCAGGAGCTGGGAGGGGATCGCTGGCTGCCATGGGGACAGGCTGTTGTCCACGGCGTTTCCTGCCCTCCGGCGCCAGTGCGGGTCTGGTGGCTCTGCCAGGGCAGGATCTACAGCCGCGGCCCCGCAGCCAGCCCGGGGCACGGTGGGAACCGCAGCGTGGAGGTGGTGGGCTGTGGGTATTGGATGAGCCGGGTCCCCGGGAGGACGGGAAACTGGTTACGGAGCTGGGAAACCTGCTGCTGTTACAGGGTCAGGCGGGGAACGGTGACTTTCCATGCAGGAGGCAGAGAGACCTTCTCCATTCCTTCTTCCAATGGGAAGACCTCACTGGATGCCTTCAGCTCCTGGCGGAGCTCACGGTGCTGCCGCCCATCCCTCTGTTGTCTGCACACCTCTGAGGTCCACGAGGGAGAAGGCAAATGACTCTACACCCCACTGGGGATTTTTAAGTGAAGTTTTGCTATTTTACTGTTATTAGGCCATAAAATATTCTTTGATGCTTCTCAACAGGATGTTACAACATGGAGTGTTCAAATCTCCCTGAGCCCCACAAAACACATTGGGGGTGCGGGAGAATCTGCTGAGCTCATACTTCCCTAACCCTTTTTTTCTTCTCTTCCTGTAGCTCACTGACATGGAAGAGATGGTGACTTTCTCATTTATCCTTCTCCTTGTTCTTACTGTGACAGTTCCTGGGAGGAGCTGTGAGGCCCTTGGTGTGATGCCCGTCTCTAATCACTCTCTGTGTCTCTCCGCAGAAGTGTCTACGGTTGAATCCAGATGTTCCCGTGTGGGTTTCCAAGCAGCGCATCCTCTGCACTTTGAACCACAGCCTGAAGGATGTTCTCAACTATGGGCTCTTCCAGCCAGCCTTCAACGGCCGGGCCGGGAAGTTTCTGGATGAGGAGCGCCTGCTGAGGGAGTACCCCCTGAATCCAGACACTCCTGTTCCCTACTTGGAGGTACCCAGCTTCTGTGTGCTTTGCTCTTTAAAATGCACGTCTATCTATCTATCTATCTATCTATCTATCTATCTATCTATGTATAAACATATGGACATATATATTCATGCACCTATATGTTTATGTAAGCATGTAGGGCTTCTCTGATCCCTGTAGTCTCTATAGACACCTCAGATATCAGTGCCCACTGTTCCCTCCCCCCTGCCTTTTCCCCATTTCTCTTCCGGGACTGGGAGCACAGGATCCCGTGTGGGTGTGTGTTTACTCATGAGGAATTCACTGAGGGAAAGCTGAGGCAAATGCTCTGAGTTTTGGTTGCTCGTGACTGCTCAAGAGCTCCACATCATCCATCACAGCCCCCGGAACAGCTTCCCGCTTTTCTGGCCCTGGTGATCACAGTTCCTTTCCTTCTACTGCCCCGTGGCTGCCAGGGGGAATTGCAGGAAAAGGAAAGTCAGTCTTGTAGGCACAGAGGGAAAATCACAGGGAGGGCTCTGAATGGGAGGTTGAAGGACTTTGATATTTAACTTGCAGTTACTGCAGGGACTGGGACACCACTGTGTGCTCTGAGTGTCCCTGCATGGGCCTCACTGGTGTGATGAACACAGGGGATGATCTGTTCTGATTTCTGTTCCAATTACCTAGAACAGACATTAACTGAATTCACTCCATATTTACAACCACTAATAGGCTTTGCCTTGGGCTGGGATTCAGGTGGCCACAGGAAGGGGTTTATCCTACGGAGACCTGCATCACTTCTTGGACTCCAGTGCCTGTCACTGTGGACATCTCCACTGACTGCAATGGAACTCCACTTATCCGCACGTGGACTTCTAAACTCAGGGATCTTGTGCTATATTTTGTCACAAAGTCTCTTTAGGAGGCTTTACGCGTTTAAGCTGCACAAGCTCTTGTACATTCAAGTGTGAGTGCTGTTATTACACTTAATCCCAACTAATTTGGGAAGAAAGTGCAGCACAATTTCTGATCAAACTAACATTTAATGTAGACAAAAACATTTGGAACAACATTAGGAATGCTTGCAAATAAACCTCCGAGGTAGCAAATTCCTCAATGTTCCTTATACAGGCTTTAATGCTTTGGTTTTGTGTAATTCAGCATCATGTCCACACTTGGTGTCTTAGCACATACATCTGAATACAGACTCGACACGGGTATTTGCCGTGTGTCATTTTGATTCTTCATAACTTGCTCAGAATGGCAGTGGAGCGCTGGAGAATCCTATTGAAAAACCAAATCCAGAGTCTTGTTTACAAGACACAAATCCTGTGCTGACACCACTGAGGTGTCCTGAACCAGTGATAAATGAGCCCTCGGGGCTGCAGATGAAGGTAATCACATAAGTGAGGGCTTTGGGGACATTGACAAGGAAATGGCATTAAAGCAGGTATGTGCAGTAGTTCCCTGGAGAGTTAGGATGCTGGCGCTGCTGTGAGGCAGGGAGAGCTGCAGGAATTCCACATTCCTTTATCAGGATACAGCTGCAGCACAGCGTGTTTGTGAGCAAGGAATGTCCAACCCAGAGGTCTACTTGCCGTCTGCTGAGATCCAGTCACCCCATGTTTGGGGGTATTGGCCATATCCCATAATATCTTACTGGGGTTTATCTTCTGTCACTGTGCCCTCCTCAGTGAGGTAGTTACTTTGCTTGCAGGCCAAACACACGTGTGTGTTCTCCCCATCACTGATCATCATACATTCAGTGCACGCATCTTGTACATGGGAATGAGACCTGGAAGTTCTTGCACCTGTTTGTCCTCCCTGCATCAACCTGGTCCATGGGCAAAGTAATCTGGGGCTGGGTGTGAAGAGGAGCCACTGGAGGATGCTTCATGGCTGCACAGGGATGCACAGAGGATCCTGACACTGACAGCATCTGCCAAGGCCCAACTGATGTCTGTACATCAGTGGGCAAGACAACTTTTACCTTAGAATGATTGAAAAAGGAAGAAGTTATGTGAGAAAACATCTGCCCAGTGCAGTCTGTGATAGACTGAAAATGTGCTGGTGTTTTGCCAGCATTGAAAAGTAAGTGGGATGAGCTTAGTAACTGCAGTCCAAAGATAACATGGTGTCAGTCCCAGCTGAACTAATGAGACGCTGATGAAGGATTAAGTCAATAGTAACTGCAAATCTCAGAATACAATTCATGCATTGAGGGAAGATCTCCTCAAACAAATCCAATTTCATTCTTTAAGGAACTTGTAATTCTGCTTGATGAAGATAACCAGACAAAGGTGGCAGCCAGCTGGGGGCCTTGGTTTTGTTGTACACGATATTCCAGCCCAGGATCAGCACTGTAAACCATCCGTAGACCAAGCGCCACTGGCTCGGTCAATGGTAGAAAGCAGTTGTCACTGTGGTCACCGCTGCACAGATTTATTTCTGGTGGGGTTTCCTGGTGTCAAGCTTGATGTGATTGCCCCAGGGATCTGCTGGTAAAGTCTGATTACACAGGGTTTGGCAGGGAATGTAACGTTGACTGTGCTGTCTGGGTCATTGGCTAAGTGTGGGTCCCATCAAAGCACGCTCTAGGTCAGCCAAATGGCAAACATCCAGGGACAAGCATTCCCAGTGTGGAATATAAAGCTTCTGAAGATTTCTGAGCCTTTTGGCCAAGGAAACGCAGCAATTCCCAGTGTGGCACAACATGACCCTGTAACCCTTCTGCGTGTCCCCTGACAAGCAGGGAGCTGTGTTCAGGAGTGGTTGGGGTGGAAGGGGTTCATATTGGAGCAGTGTTTGGGAACACCAATGCACTTGAAACAACTTTAGGAAGAGAATGGCACAGAAAGAGTGCAGAAATGATGTGAGGACAGAAGATCCCTCAATGAGAGATTGAGAGCTCAGCCAACTGCAAGGGAGTCACCTCTAGACCTGTGTAAGAACTGTCCGTCCCGCTGGCAGAAAGGTCCCCAGTTCGCTGGGAAGAGCAGAACAAAGCCCACACTGGAAGTTGAAGCCAGGCAGATCCGTATCAGAAACTGGTCCAAATTTCTTTAGTGAGGAAAGCAGTTAACTCCTAGAGCAAATCCTGAGAAGAGCAGTGACTTCTGCTATTTGCAGCTCCGGACCAAACGACTTCTTTAGGCTGATGTTTGCTCCAGAGCAGGCTGATGCCGAGTGCATTTTGTCCATCTCAGCTCTGCCATTCTTCCTCTTGTAGTTCCGATACAAGAGGCGTGTGTACACCCAGACTCTGCTGGATGACAAGCAGTTTGCCAAGCTCCATACGAAGGTAAGGCTGGAGGCTAGCCTATAATGGTGGCATTTGGTGCCTGGTGGTGGCCTGTTGCAGGGGGGATGTTGGGTTTGGGGATGTTCTGTTCCTCCCTGCTTTGCCAGGCTCCCGAGGGATGATGGTGCTTGCTGAACCTGGGGTAGTGTGGGAGGGGGCATGGGCTGGAGCACCCATTGAGCCGTGGTGGGATGGGCACACAGGGAGGGACTCGCAAAGCTGGACTGGGCTTTGCGGGAGAGCTGGGGGTCCCTGGGGTGGGGGCAGAGGAACACATGGAGGTGGCTGAAGAGGAGCTTTGTTCCCTGGTGTGGAGGAGAGCACAATGTGCACATTGAGAGCGCACCTTCCCCTCCCACCCGGGAGGCTGCAGCACGCCTCTGCTCACACACTGCTCCTGGCTTAACCCATGTGTCTGGGTGAGGGTTTCACTGGTGGGACCCACAAGTGAAGTAGAAAGTACTCTGGGTCTGCTGCAGCCCCCATGTGTCACAGGCAGCAATTGAGGTGTGTGTCCAGTGCAGGCACTGGATGGACCATCCAGGTGTTTGGAGAACAGGAATGGTGCTTTGGGTGCAGGGGTGTTTTCTGGAGGAGGGATGTGCCAAAGCCACCAGCACTGCTGCCAGGAACACCCTGGTTGGCACAGTGGAGGGTCAGGGATGCCAATGAGACCAGGTCTTGAGTGTGTGTTGACTGGATGCCCTCTCGCATTGCTTCTCCCCTTGCATTGTGGTTGTCTCCAGCGTCATTTCTTGCTTTAGAAACAGAAATCAGCGATTGTGGAGAGGCCTGGAACCATCAGATTTCTGCTGCTACTAATAATTTGCCTTGTGATGGCAAGTGGCCCTGTGGGGTCACTGCTGGTTCCTGAGAGGCCAGGGCCATGGGAGCTGTGAGGCAGGAGGATGGAGCTGGACTTGGTGGCCACTGCACTGCTGGGTGTCACTGGAACTGCTGGTGGCACGAGGACACTACAGACCCATCAGACTGGGTTGGGGCAAGGAGCGGTGGTGTGGAGAGGCTGATGGGGTTGGACCTTGTGTGGAGGGCTTGTAAATGTTCAGTGAACAGGTACAGCAGCAAGAGCTGAGCAAGGTGTAGCCACAGAGTAGAGCAGAAAGGAGGAAAACTTCCCAAAGGGTTTTCACTCAAAGGTGAAAATCACTTGGAGAAGGAAGTGATCATCAATGCATTCCAGGAACCCCCTAGATTGCCTGTGCCTTGCTGTCCCTCCAGCAGGTTGAAGTCCCCTGTGAGGACCAGGGCTTGTGAAAAAGAAACCTGGAGAGGGGCTTTGGACAAGGGCCTGTAGGGACAGGCCAAGGGGAATGGCTTTAACCTGCCAGAGGGGAGACTGAGATGAGCTCTTAGGCAGAAGCTCTTCCCTGTGAGGGTGCTGAGGCGCTGGCACAGGGTGCCCAGAGAAGCTGTGGCTGCCCCATCCCTGGCAGTGTTCAAGGCCAGGCTGGACACAGGGGCTTGGAGCAAGCTGCTCCAGTGGAAGGTGTTGGAGCTGGGTAAGCTTTAAGCTCTCTTCCAACACAAACCAGTCTGGATTCTCTGAAAGGTGAAAATCTCCGTGGGAAGCAGCAGATTCTCTGTCTCCGGTTTGCAGAGCTGCAGAAACAAGAAACAAAATGGGTTCAGGTTTGAGTCACAAAGACGAGTCACAAGGCTTCCGTCTGGTGGCGTAAGAATATCCAGGCAGCAAATCTGGAAAGCTCTCAGCATCTTCCTGGCGCCAGGAAGCATGAATCATGGTCCTCCTGAGCCCCACCAGCCGCAGGCTGTGGAGGCAGGGCTGGAGGTGCTGGCCTCAAGGGGACCCGGGCGGCAGCAGCCAGGGGGTTCCCCACACGTGTGCAGGAGCTGTGAATGTACTGTATTAAATACTCACTTAACCCAGTGCTTTAATTTCCACTTAAAAACCAAATTCCCTTCATGTTGTTCCTTTATTTTAAACCATTTGGCATTGGGTGTGCTCCTGCTTCTGCCTTTGTCTCCATCAGAAGGGTGGCTTCTTTGGCTGGGGTGTCCCCAGAGCCTGTGGGCTCCCTGGTACTTTGAGCACAGAGAGGAGCCCTCATCCTGCTGAGGCTGCTCCTGCACATGAGGGTACGAGCGAGAGACGTGTTGTGTTGGAGTGATGCTGGTGCTGAGAATCGCTGTGATGTACCTGCCCAGCACAGACCGATGCTGCTGTACTGGGAGAGGGTGAGAGCAGATGATGTGCGTGCAGGATCCTGGCCTGTGGCTTGAGGGAGGGAGGGGTCAGAGAATGGAGGGACAAGGGCTCCTCTCTGGGATGGCAGAGAGGAAACTGGCAAGAGACCGTGAGTGAAGAGCATGGTGCTGCTTCTGCCCCTCTGCTGAGCTGCTTCCACTGAGCTCCACTGGGAGAGGGGCTATGGGAGGACAGAGAATCATCACAAGGTCATAGAAAGGTTTGGGTTGGAAGGGAACTTAAAGTTCATTCAGTTCCAACCCCCTGCCACGGACAGGGACACCTTCCCCTAGAGCAGCTTGTGCCAAGCCCCTGTGTCCAACCTGGCCTTGAACACTGCCAGGGATGGGGCAGCCACAGCTTCTCTGGGCACCCTGTGCCAGCGCCTCAGCACCCTCACAGGGAAGAGCTTCTGCCTAAGAGCTCATCTCAATCCACCTACCCACCATGTCACTGACCCCATGGAGGGATGCTGTGGGACTGTAGGGCTGCTGGCAGGTTAGGAGCAGGGGCTCATTCCCATGTTGAACATGGTGGGAAGGTGTCTCTGGCTCCTCCAGCACTGCAGGCATGACCAGGCCTGTGCCCGCTCATGTCAGCTCAGCTGAGCAGGAATTTCTGCTGCCCTCTGTGTGTTCAGGGCTGGTGTTTTCCTCTGAGAGCAGATGCACAAGATGATGCTCCTGTGGTGCTGCAGCCCATGCATTCACTCTGCACCTGAGTCTTCCCTTTTACTTGTAGAGAATCCGATAGCTCGGGCAGGGAGATGCTCTTTTCTGTGAGATGCAGTAATTTAAAGGGCTGTGAAGGATTAGCCCAAAAGAATGGTGAGACCTCTCCTGAGGCTGTGGCATGTGTGAAATTTTTAGGCCTAGGGCTGATGGCCTCATGTGAATGAGAGTGCAGTATGAAACTGCTCCGAGTTCAGAGCTGACTTTGGTAGGATGCACTGCTTGAATCTTTTCATGACCTTGAAGCCTGATTCTTTACTGCCATTAAAAGAGAAAAGCCAGACAAATAAAACCCTCCTTTTGTTGAGTGCCAGGGAACGTGTTCTGAGAAGTGAGGAAGCTGGTTCTTGTGTTGCTGGCAGTAACAAGTGAGTTGTAAACCCAGTCAGTCGGCCTCAGCCCCTTGTGCCTCCTGGGACCCACAGGCTGTGACAGCTCTTACGGGTGCTTTTCCCACTGAATTCGGGAGACCATTCAGAAATGGGAGTGCAAAACCTGTGTGCTGGGAAAGGGCAATCCCATTGTGCTGAGACACAAAATCCTCGGCATTTACCAAATGTGCACAAAGGACATTGTGTTACCAAGAGACTTGGGATGTTCCCACCTTGGAAAGGTGCTGTAGGTGATGGGCAGCATAGAGCCAGCAGCGCTGGCCATGGACAGTGATCCCTTGTGATATGAGCTACCTGTATAGGAGAGCAGCACCTTGGTGTGTGCTGGGGTGTGGGCAGGGACTACAGGCAGGCCCTGGGTGACGGAGCAACAAGGCAGCATCACCCTGGTGGACAACACCCGCAGTGTGACTGTCACCAGCTTTCCTGTTGGGGCTGGTGTGTGCGGAGGGGGCAGTGGCCCTGCTCCGGGGGGCAATGGGATGTGGGGCAAGTCATAGCTCTGACCTGGGTGAGGGCAGCAAACACCATGACCATGGTGGTGCAGGGAGGAGGCAGCAGAAAGGATGGCACAGGCTGGGAAGGCCCTTGGGAAGAGATGGGCTGCTGGAGCTGGATGTGGGAGCAGCCGTGCATGCTGGCATGGTGTGTGCTGGTGGAGGCAGTGTGTGATGGGGGAATGGAAGGGCCGTGATTCCCAGGCCAGAGGGGGGGTTTGTGTTAACAGTGGCTGAAGGTGATCAAAGCTGGGGCAAGGATCCAAGACTTGAGGATGAAACATGGTGGTCTCTTTCTGCTTGCTGGTTTGCACTGCCATAGGCGGCATCTGTGTCCTGGGCCCCCCTCTGTGGCAAGAAGCACACAGAACCATGGAATCACAGGGTGGTTTGGGTTGGAAGGGACCTTAAAGCTCCTCCAGTTCCCTGCAGTCCAAATAGACGGTTTGACTTTCCTGTGGGATCGATGAGTGTCTGTTTGCTGCTGCCCAGTGGCCTGAGTTGCTCTTGCCACACAGCCGGTGGGAGGGACGGGGTGCAGGGAGGGTGAGGCATCCCTGTGCTGGTGTCCTGCCTTCTCATAGCGTCAGATCTGTGGACTGCAGCAACCCCTGAACGTGGGCCCGAGCTTCATGTCCGTAGCCGATGGGTAGCTCCAAGTGATGGAAAGGGATGTTTGTTCCGTGTGAACATTAACTGGTTAAATCTCTGGCCTTTATTAATGATTTCTGAAGCACTGCTGTGGATTTGGTCTGAGACCTTGGAAAGCTGAATAAACCTTCTCTGTTCTTCAGCTGGAAATGCAGGGTAGGCATTGATTTCCCCCGAAGGGAAATTCCATGTGGAAACACATTCATGCGTGCCTGGTGCACAGGACACTGGTGACAAACAAACATGTACACAGGAGAATGCAGCTCCCAGAGTGAGGATGCCTCTCTGCATCCTCCTTTGCTCATGCATTGGCTCTTCAGCTTTCTTTCTGAAAGGTACCATTAAAAGCTGATACAGTGCATCAGCTTCCTGATGCCAAGAAATGCTTTCAGTTCCCGAGGCCTGGGAAACCCAGGAATACATGTGAGCAGAGTGCTGCTGGGTGCTGCTGGGTAGGATGTGTTCCTGGGGATGTGAATGAGAGGCACTGGCAGACCCTCAAGAGCAGAACTTCAGGTTAGTGACTGGGATGTATCTGGTGGGACCATAAAAGCAGAACTGCTCTGAGCCACTATTGCATATGCCAAAGTACAGTGTTGGGCTGTATCTCAGTCACTGGAGCCCCCAGGAATCATGGAATTGGTTTGTATTGGAAAGGACCTCAAAGGTCCTCCAGCTCCAACCCCTGCCACGGGCAGGGACACCTTCCACTAGAGCAGCTTGCTCCAAGCCCCTGTGTCCAACCTGGCCTTGAACACTGCCAGGGATGGGGCAGCCACAGCTTCTCTGGGCACCCTGTGCCAGCGCCTCAGCACCCTCACAGGGAAGAGCTTCTGCCTAAGAGCTCATCTCAGTCTCCCGTGGCACTGCTGTTCTTGGCCACAGGGGTTTAGTGGGGCCACACTCGAAGCATCATCTCTTGGGATGGGTTCACATCATCTGCTGAAGGGCAGCGGGGAGGAACTGAGGGGTGTGGACAGGCGGGAGTGGAAGGAGCAGGGTTAAATCTATGCAGCCAGGCGATGGGAAGAGGCATTTTGGGCTGGTGTCCTGGGGGCGGGTGCTGGAGTTGTCAGTCCCCACAGTGCTATTGCTGGCAGCAGCTGTGGTTTCCTGCAGGGCTTCTGTTCTGCATGAGCTGAAGGGACTCAAAGCAGGAGATGGATTTTGCTTCCAGTCACTTGAGAGGCGAGAGAGCTCTGAGGGAGAAGTGACCCTGAGCAGCGAGGGTTGGGGCAATGTTTTACCCCCTGGAAGGGCAGTGCTTGTGCCTGCAGTTGAGGCCATCATCCTCTCCCACACTGGTCATGAGGTCTGGTGCTGTGGGAATCACTTACACTGTGTGTAGATGTTCCCAGTACCTCTTGTGTGGGTGATCCAACCCATTTCACCCTCTATCTGGTGGTTCTTGTGCTCCCTGTCCCATGGTGGTGTTGCGTCTGTCCTGGCAGCCCAGCCGGGGCCGGTGCATCCCAAGGGATGCGAGGGAGCATCCAGGGATGGGCAGCACTGTTGGGATGGGGTGCAGGGCCGTGCTTTGCACCAGGGGATCAGCTGTCTTGGTAAATCCCTGCTTTTCTTGGCTCTTGCCTTGCTGCACTGCTGTCCCTGGGCACTAAGGATCACCTCCTCCAGCACGTCATGGGGGGATCCTACCCTTCTGCTGCAGTCTGGTGAGACCCCCCTTGCAGCACTATGTGCAGTGCTGGTATCTTCAGCATAAGAAGGACATGGAGCTGTTGGAGCAAGTCCAGAGGAGGCCATGAGGATGATCAGGGGCTGGAGCACCTCCCGCATGCAGACAGGCTGAGAAAGTTGGGGCTGTTCAGCCTGGAGAAGAGAAGCTGCGTGGAGACCAGCTGCGTGGAGCAGCTTCCAGGGTCTGAAGGAGGCTACAAGGATGCTGGAGAGGGACTCTTCATCAGGGACTGTATTGATAGGACAAGGGGTGATGGGTTCAAACTGAAACAGGGGAAGTTCAGGTTGGAGATTAAGGCAGAAGTTCTTCCCTGTGAGGGTGCTGAGGCGCTGGCCCAGGGTGCCCAGAGAAGCTGTGGCTGCCCCATCCCTGGCAGTGTTCAAGGCCAGGTTGGACACAGGGGCTTGGAGCAAGCTGCTCCAGTGGAAGGGGTCCCTGCCCGTGGCAGGGATTGGAGCTGGAGGAGCTTTAAGGTCCCTTCAATCCAAACCGTTCCATGATTCTAGGGGGAGTGAACCTTGTACCTGAATTGTGTGTTTGGTGCTTTGTATGTTACCTTTTGTGTCCCCGTGGCACCCGCATCCTGTAGATAGCCAGGCTGAGGGGTCAGGGACTACGCGGCCGCAGTGGAATTCCCTCAGTGCAGGGCTCTGCCTCAACTCATGGGCTCTGCTGGGATGGGGCAGTGTGGCAGGTACTGCTCAAAGGGCTCTATAATATTAGATATGTGACCTGGCTGCTCTATAGCATGCCTCTATAATGTTAGATATGTGACTTGACTGCTCCATGGCATGGCTCTGTAATGCTGGATACATGACCTAGCTGCTTTATAACGTGGCTCCATGGTGCTGACTTGAGAAAAGATGTTTGGTTCTGGAGACTGACCACCCTGAGATTGAATTGGTTTAAGCAGGGTTCACAGCCCAACATGAATTTGTCTCATCCTAGGAAAGTTCCATCTGGGTGGTGTTTTCTGACTGACTCCTTACCACAACCTCCTCAGCATGTGAGAGAAATAGCACAGCTGAACTTGTGGGACCCAAGCTTTGGGATATGCAGGCTCCTCTGCAGAGCTGCTTCTAGAAGTATGAAGCTTTCCTCCTAGAAAATGAAATCTTGATGAGATAAAATATGCAAAGTAATATGTGATGGCATTTCGGACAGGAGGCCTCTGAGAAGAACCGGGCAGGTTTCTGCATCCCATTTGGTATTTTCAGATTTGTCTTTCTTCTATTTTCCAATCTTCAAAGCAAGATTGGAAGTGAAGCACTTGGGAATTCATTTTTCTCCATAAAAGATAGAATTTTTCTCTATCAAATTAGGGGAAAATGTTGAAACTCGTTTTTTTTTCTCTGGGTGAAGTCACTTTGTGCACACAGCAGCTGCACAGAAGCTCCCGGAGCCAAAGCAGCTCCTGAGCCTGGGCTGCAGCTCCAAGCCTTTCCCACAGACTTCCCTCAGCCAACGCGCAGCGTCTCTGCTGTGTCAGACCCTGTCCCAAAGCTGCTGCCAGCTCTGAGTGAAATAAACCCAAACCCAGCCAGCTTGCAGTCAAAGGTTGGAAAACCTGCCTGGGGAAAGTGTGAGCTGGGTGTTTGCACACGGTGGTTGTCCAAGTGTCTGCCTGGCAGAACTACAGCTTCTAGAGTCCAGAAATGCAATGAAATGATGTGTTCATCGAGTGCAGCTACCCAAGAGAGGAGAAGGGGAAAACCACAACGTGCAACATCCAGGCAGGCTCACAGGAGGGTTTTTGGGCACTCTGTCCCCTCAGAACACACAGATTTAGTCTTGGGTGGAAGACAGCAGTGACACCAAGCACAAAGCCCAGTTCCACGCAGCCGGTGCAGCAGCTGTACCCATTGCGTTGTACAGCAATGGTCGGTGTTGGAATAGTTTGGTTTCTCCTGATATGGTTTAGGTTCTGCAGGCAGGTGAGTGACAAGCCCGTGAGATGAGTTAGTGACACAGCCACTGGACCCGATGCTGCAGCAGGATGCGGGTACAGCTGGGATGCAGCTCAGCACCATCCACAGCCAGTGCTGCACTGCACCATGGATAAACATGTCCAGTTACATGTGTGTTGGTGTGCATGCTGTGTATGAACTGAAAGTGCTTTAGCAGGGGCATTGCGCTGGGACAGAGTGGGGTGGCAGTCCCTGATGCTTTCCATGGGTTGATCCTGCATTCCCAGTCTTGAGGAGAGCAATGGGAGGATCATGTCCATTGCATATTCACTGCCCTGGCTCCTGGTGGGTGCTGCCCCATTATTTTTCATAGAACCCCAGCCTGGATTGTGTTGGAAGGGCCCTTAAAGCTCCTCCAGCTCCAACCCCTGCCACGGGCAGGGACACCTTCCACTAGAGCAGCTTGCTCCAAGCCCCTGTGTCCAACCTGGCCTTGAACACTGCCAGGGATGGGGCAGCCACAGCTTCTCTGGGCCTTGGGTCTCCTGAATGGGGATATTCCTCTGGTGGCTTCTTTCTTTGTATCAGGCTGCTAACACCATGTTGTGTGTTTCCCTGGGCTCTCCTGGCTGCAGGCAAACCTGAAGAAGTTCATGGAGTATGTGCAGGTGCTGAATGTGGAGAAGGTCTGCAGGCTGCTGGAGAAGGGACTGGACCCCAACTTTCATGATCCAGATACTGGAGGTGAGACTGGCTTCTACAGAGAGGGGAGGGTGACAGAGGAGGGTTAGGGGAGAAAGGATCTGGGGGGACACAGTGGGGACTTGAGGGGTGGTTGTTCTTGAGGAGTTGAGCAAATGATGTGTTATGGTCTGCAGTGTAAGGTTTGGAACATAGGGATGTGAGTGGAATTTCTCATCAGTGTGTCTTCTTATGATGCTGGGTCTTGGAGCATGAAGTTTCAGAAGGCTCTTGGGAAGAGATGGTGTGTGTGTGGAGGACACAGAGTTTGGGAATACAGCACAAAGTGACAGCTGTGGAGCTGTGCAGCCTTTGCTGGGATTCTGGGGGGATGAGGCTGTCTCTGGGACAGGGTGGATGCGATTGACTGCCCGAGGATCTCTTCATGAAACCATCAGAAGGTTCAAGAAGTGTTTTAGGGGTCAAGAAAGCAAAATCTTGGCCTCTAGTTTCCTCATTTTTCTTTTCTCTCTGTGTGAGCAAAGTTCCCCCCATGAAGCCGGTCACTGGGGCGCCGGCTTCTGGGATTCCTGCAGGCTCCTGGCTGTAAGAGTGAGAATGAGACCCCAGCACTGATAGGGTGGGGAGGAGGGAGCTCTGCCCATCTCCCCTGCTGTGGAGTCTTGTTCTGAGCGAGGGGTTTCTGCTTCTGTTGTTCCTGTTTAAAAGCAATGCAGCTGATCAGTATTTACCATGGAGCTGAAGGTCTGTGTATGAGCCACGGGCATGTTTCCAGCCCAGGAGCAGGCTCCAAGCTGATAATTAATTCTCTGTGTTTCTGGTTCAGTGCGATGGTTTCTCAGCTGTTTCTGGAGCACCGGCCACCTCTGTACTCGGATATTTAGTGTGTCCAGACCATGCCTCAGCCCTGAGGTCAGGCAGCAGTGTGTGGTGCTGTTCACAGTTAACCTCTCTTGTCCTTTTGGATAATGCAGCTGCAAACAAGCTCTCTCTGGGAATGGCCCTTGCCAGCTCCTGAGCTGGAAGGTGAAAGCTGGTGCAGCCAAACTCTGGCAAGAACCATTTGAACAGTGCCCAGGAATGCTCACACTGTTCATTTGCTGCTGTAGCTGCTCTGGCTGAACCTGCTGATGTCCCGATGAACAACTGCTCATATGGAAAATAGCTGATAGACTGTAAGTGTGGTCCCTGTCTGCCCCGGAGCATCCCCAAGCAGCTCAGCTCCGTGTGGCTTCCAGGTTTGCCCAAGCCCTTACAAGCATTTTGAGGGATCTGTTCTTATAAAGGATGTTCTCCACTCCTCTGAGCCAATGCAGCTTTTAGAGCACATTCCATTGCAGGGTTCAGTGTGCTGCTTGAAAAGATGCTCCGAGTTTTGGACCCAGTATGTTTGAACCCAGACATCCCTTCACAGGAGGGGAAAGGCTCGTAGGAGTGTACTGGGAGACTGTGTTAAATGTAGAGGGGGAGGAGGAAAAACATGACCCAAACAGTTTGGATCCAGTTCAGAATCAAGGGCAAAACCAGAGTAGATGTGATGAGATGTGAAAACAGTGTTGGAGCAGAGGGAGTCTTGGACACCTCGCTCTGGACTCTTTGTGCAAACCCACGTCATTACTGCTTGCTTTACAAGTTTTGTGAACAGGAAAGAATGACATAAACCTGCTGTTCAGTATTCAGGGCTCCTGGAATGTGAGATCAGATGGAGCTATTGTCCCATTGACCTGACCTCCTGTCCCTCACAGGATGCTCTTCACCCCCTGTGTGTGTGCTCACTAAGCAAAGCTAAACATGTTTTCCAGAAAGCCATCAATCCTCCAGGGAACAGGGGATCCCGTTTTCCTCCTTCCTCTGGTTAATCACCCTCACTGTTTAAAATTCCCATCTCATTGAAATCTGTGTGCTTCAGCTTCCAGCTGTCCTCACACTTTATCTTCTAGATTAAAGAGCACTTTAGTACCTGGTCTGTCTTCACATGAAGGTATTCATACACGGTAATCAAGTCAACATTCTGTCTTCCTTGCCTTAATTAAAGAGAGGCCAAACTCCTCCAGTCTTGCATTTGAAGGTATTTTCTCCAGCTTTCCCATCATTTCTGTGGTTTAGGTGTCACTATTCCCTTCTTAAGAGGTTTTTAACAGCGCAGGTATGAGCCTGTGCCACTCACAGCTCTTCCTGCGGCTCCCTGCTCCTGCATTTGGGAGGATGGGGGTGAACATGTGGCTCTGGATGGGACCCCACATTACATCCTGCTAGATGGAAGGGATTTGGGGTTTTCTTCCAGTCCCTCCTCTGCTGTGTCCTACCCCCACCTTAACCTGGGGTTACTTGGCCTGTGTTGGTTGAATGAAGTGGAACCACAGAGCCGTTCCTTGCTTGGGAGCTTCCAGAGAAGGGCAACGGAGCTGGCGCAGGGCCTGGAGCACAGTGTGATGGGGAACGGCTGAGGGACCTGGGGGGTTCAGTCTGGAGAAGAGAAGGCTCAGGGGGGACCTGATCGCTCCCTACAAGTGCCTGACAGGAGGATGGAGCCAGGAGGGGCTGGGCTCTGCTCCCAAGGAACAAGGGATGGGACAAGAGGAACCGGCCTCAAGCTGCACCAGGGCAGGTTTAGATGGAGCTGAGGAGCAATTCCTTCCCCAGAGGGTGCTCAGGCATTGGAACAGGCTGCCCAGGGCAGGGCTGGAGCCACCGTCCCTGCAAGTGTTCACACACTGTGGAGACGAGGCCTCAGTGCCATGGGTTAGTGGTGGCCTTGGCAGTGCTGAGGAGTGGTTGGACTGGATGAGCTTAAAGGGAATCAATCACCCAGGTTGATTCCACGGTGTAGTTTTTTTTCAGAGGTTGTTTTCCTTCCTGCTTGTTCCCAGGTGGATGATGGAAGGGCATCGGGTGCTGCTTCCCCCCAGCATTGCTGATCCATGGCCCCCAGGCTGGAGCATTCCATAGAACCCTGACCACAGGGAGCAGCTGCTGCAGCATGTCCCTCCCAACCTGTAGCATCTCAAATGCATCCTGCAGGGTTTCCATATCTTCTTGTTCTTTATTCTGGGATTGCCCAGCCCTGGTTGCTCCTCGAGCTCTTCCTTGTGGCATCTACAGATGTATCAGAGATGTGCATTCACTTCAGGATAATTAGGATCTCAACAGAGTCAAGTCCAGCACCTGAAGAGCCTCTTCATCACCCTCGTGGTTGCCACATTCCCCAGTGATCGCTCTCAGTGCTGTTCTTCACAGGGATTTTGGATCACTGGGATGTGTCTGATTGATGTTTTACACCCCCCATTTTAATGCCATGTAGGATGCAGCCAAGCGTGAGCCTTGCATCAGCACAGCTATCTGCATCCATCAGACTCTAATTTACCGAGGAAGGTCTAGTTACTGTAAAGCCTGATAGAGCAATATTAATAATATAAGTGTTCTTTATTAAATTCCAAATCAGTTTTCCCAGGGTCAGTGTTACTGTTTGACTTGTAGCTTCATGGATCATTTTACTTGCCCCTTTTTGAACATTGGCCTGACACTGATTTTCTTCTGGCCTTTTGGAATGCCCCAGCACTTCAAAATCTATGAAAGTTGAACTGTTCTTGCACCAGGAAGATCTTCAGGGAGAAGAGAAGGAGCATGATACCCAACATTCATTAGGTGCAAACAATTCATTCCATCTTGGGTAGCTGATGCCAAAAATCCTTGTTTGGTCATGGGAAGGAAACCAGTTTATTTCCACAGCAGCAAAGGGAAAGTAAGTGATGGGACATTCTGCTGCCTGTATTTATTAGCAATCAGACACTCCCTGCTGGTGACTGACTGGCTTGCACAGGGTTGGGACATCACTGTGGTATGATCAGATTTAAACCCCTCTCTGACCATCGTTTGCTAGGCCAAAGGTGCATTTCTTCACGCCAATGTCCTTTGTTCTGTTCTTACTCTTCATTTTCCAATGCCCAGTTCATATTGAGCACTCTCTGTTTCATCATGTTCTGTTGTTGGGTTGTCTCTATCCCCTCACCACTGACCTGTGAGCAGCACGTGCTGTTGGGTGTCCTCTTTGCTTTACGGACCTGTAGCTCTTGGTAACACAGAAATTGTTCTTTAGGACTTCCCAGTCACCTTGTACTTTTAATTTTAAACCTCCTACATTATCTGTGATCAATTTTCTCATCCACTTCCCTTGGTTGATTCCCTTAGGAAGCATCAAATACTCACCTGGCTAGTTGGGACTTTCTTCTTTCAGTGTCATCCCTAGTTGACTTGATAGCAGTCAGGTATCCTTACACTGAGATTCAAAGCAGCATTCCCTTATGCTTCAGTAAAACAGGATCTATAGAAAAGGGATCATTTTTCTCTTTTTCAGAAAATGAATATGTATTTTATGCTTGTTGGATGGGACACCCAGCAATCTCCTTCAAGCTGAAGTTGCCCCAAGAGTGATTTGTGTGACTTGGAGATGAACACTTAGAAGTTAGTGCTTTTTTTTTAGTTAGTGATCTGCAGCATCATCTTATGAAGGACCTTTTCACTTCCTAATCCACAGACATTCAAAGCCCTGCTCTGACTAATCAGTGGTCCTACAAGAGATGGTGGGATTGTATTTTAAACTCTCCTCCTTGCCCATTCATGTAGCAGCAAGTGACTGTAACGACACTTTCTCACTCTCATGACGAGTGTCTGGTATGCTCTAGGCTGGGGTGATTCTCTGCAGTTGTACTGCCAATTATGCCACCGCTCTTCCAGCAGTAAGAGCAGTTCAAGTCCTTCTTGTTCTCTAGCATTTTGCAATGAGCAAAGAGGAAGACAAAGAATCCTCCTCACAGTCTTTGTCAGATGGATTTAATCATATCTGACACTGCGCTGGGGCTGCGCTTCCCTCTTCAGAACCATTTCATCTGTGTTCTTAGGTTAACTTCTTCCTGATCGCTTTGCCCATTTCTCAGCCGCCATCATTATCTCGTCTCAGTGAAGTGAGGTTCCCTGAGGATCCTCCCAGATGGGCTGGTGTTCCCCAACCCAATGTTCTTGGGTTTGCTCCCATCACATGCTGGTGAGTCACTTCCAGTGGGTTTTGTCTGATGCCTCCTCTTGCTTGTAGGACTGACGGGATCTCTGGGATGAGCACATGGACTTTCTGTCCTTCAACTTTCCTTCATGTCCTTGTGCCCCACTATTAGCAAATTTCTGCCCTTTAATTCCACAGGCTCATCCAACGCTAAAAACAATTTGTGGGCTCTCTGTCCGTGTTCAGACATGGAACTAGAAGCGTGTGGTTCCCCTCCTTTGGCTACATTTCCAGGCTGGGGTGAAGGGCACCCAGATGTGCTTCAACAGCCAGCCCTGAGGCTGGACTCAGATGTCTGGACTGGGCATTTCATGCTGAGGAGTCTAAGACATGAGCATGAACCTGACAGGGTTGGTGTGGGGCTGGCAGGAGAACTGCCTCTGGCCATAGCTGCAGGGCCAGGTGAGATCGGATGGGTCCTGGCTAGGGTGGCCAAGTCCATCTGCTCCAGATGAGCTCAGCTCTGCTGCACCAGGTCGTCCACCACCTCTCCACGGATGTGGTGGGACCTCACATACCACATTTGTGTGTGCAGGCTGAGCCCTGTCTCTTGTGGTTCAGCTCGAGGAAGACAGTCACTGTTTTTCTTTCATGCTTAGAACAGTCTTTTTTGTGATGCTTTTCAGCCTGAGCCTCTCATGAATCTTAGTATAAAAAGAGCTGATGGTCTCACTGGAAGCAGATAGAAATCACAAAATAGAAGAAATTTGTCTATTTTTGGTGGCTATTTTACTTTTGGCCATAACAGTAGTTAGGATGCAGAGATAGATCAGGAAAGCAAACCATGCCAAGCTCCCTTCTCCATCCATCTTTGATGTTCCCATTTTGTTTTGTTGTGGATGTGGGTGTTTGTGCAGTGACTGTTTGCTCCCCCAGACGGGTTCCTCACAGAGGCGCTGATCGTGGTTTGTTCTGTTCTGTTGCCCATCTTGATGCTCTGCTCTCCTGCTTTCTTTGTCTCCCCTGTTCCCTCCCTACAGATCCTTGTCCCTGGGCTACCTCGCGGGCTGGCTCCTGAGCCCAGCTGTCCAGCTCTCCTCCCGTAAGTGTTCATATCTCAGATGCTGCACAGTGCTGCAATTTGCACTTCTGATTCACATCTGTCATTTACCACCAGCTCACACTTCATATGCAGGACTGGTTCTTCCCCTCTGTAGAAAGCGAAGCATAGTGCATCCAGCCTGGCATAGCTCTTCCACTCACGCATAGAGTCATAGAATCATAGAAGGAACCTTAGAGCTCATCCAGTTCCAACCCCCTGCCACAGGCAGGAACACCTTCCACTAGAGCAGGTTGATCCAAGCCCCATCCAACCTGGTCTTGTGCAGCTGGAATAGATCCATGTCTGAAAAGAGAAACCATATTCCCTATGAGGCTCCTCTTTGGCAGTCCTGATCTCAGGGACTTGTTATTAAACTGGAATTTACTGAAAGCTGACGAAAGCTGAGGAGGGAGGGACCCTGTGTGGTGAAGCAGGAGAGCAGCACTGTGCTCTCGTGACAGCCTGAGCAGTCAGTCACACTGGCACAGCGTGGTGCTGCATGTGCAGCGCTGTGTTGCTGTGCTGTGCCCACTCCTGGGTGATGCAGGAGCTCTGCTCTCAGAGGGCTCCTCAGGGGGCTGCCTCTGTCATTGCTGTGTGCTACATTTGCTGTGCTTGGGGGGCCTTGCTGATAGTGGTGGGACCTAAGGACTACTTAAACAAGGACTTTTCCAGATAGACTCCAAAGGACAGGGGCCCTGTGCCCATCTCTAGCGCTGTTTATTGTTTCATCACCTATAAGGCTGCTTTGGATATATAGCCGAGATAGAATCACAAAATTGTAGAATGGTTTGGGTTGAAGGGACCTTTAATCTGATCCAGCCATGGGCTGGGACACCTTCCGCCAGAGCAGCTTGCTCCAAGCCCCTGTGTCCAACCTGGCCTTGAACACTGCCAGGGATGGGACAGCCACAGCTTCTCTGGGCATCCTGTGCACCCTCACAGGGAAGAGCTTCTGCCTTAGATCTAACCTGAACTTCCCCTGTTTCAGTTTGAGATCCTGGATCTGGAGATGCTGTATGTGGTTGCATGGCCACTCTGATGCAGTGGAGCTCAGGCAGTGAAGGCACACAGCAGCTCTCATCAAGGAAACATTTCTAGAGTTTGTTGTAGTCTTCTGGTTCCAGCCCACTTCCCCTCTGTTCCTTTGCGGGAGAGGAATTAGTTTTCTCAAGTACATAACTATGCGAATAGCCCAAGTCTGGGGATAAAAAGTGCTCGTCACTGAAGAACACTGGGTGAGAGTCCTGTGAAGAGCTGAGTGAGGATGCTGGGTTGGAGGCCCTCCAAATGTGGGGTAGAGGCAAACATGGGGAAAGGCTGGGGAGGCACTTTGCCAACCAGCACAACTGCAGCTGAAAGAGGATGTTCTAACAAACCTTCAGAGTGTTCTGTGTGGAATTGCACTGGTGTGTTGTATGGGGTGATGTTTAAAAGCTGCACGAAGCTGTGGAGACAGTTATTTTAATACAAAGATCTTGAAGCTGGTTTGGAACAGGATTAACAAACAGCTCCTTTAGAAATACAGTTTTGGGCTTTAGTTTCTGTAGTTTCACTGTTTCTTCTTTTTAATTTTTTAAAGTAAACATCTGTACCATGGCAGCACATGGATATATGGATCTGATGTATGGATAGAGCCTTAGGTTAGAGTTCTGTCTGCAAACCCGTGAGGAAAAGCAAGATTAGAAAGGCTGCTCTCTATCTCCTGATAAAGATCTCATTGTTATCAGTGATGCCTGTTGTGTCATGCTGATCATGAAAAGGAGTCACCAGTGCTAAAATCCAAGAGCATCTTTGTGGTGTCTCACTCCCATACCTAGAGGCCTCTCCCTGTTTCCATCAATGCTTTGGTGCTGTTGTTAAGAGCCCAGTGCATTTCAGCTGAGTTTCAGGGTACTGGGCAGAAAGAAAGTGAAGTATTTTCTTCAGATTCTTTGTTTTTCACTAGAAGTTTCATACTGCTCTTTCTGGGAGCACGTCAACAGTGTGACTGATGTGTGTCACTTGGGATCCTGTGTTGTACCATCTTGTTCTGGGAGAAGATACACACATGTGCAGGGTAGAGTTTTATTTTGGCAAATGGTAAAGTAAACCTGTAATTGTTGTGTGTGTCCCCTGCTCCCTTGATGCTGCTGAGCCACGGGTGAGGGATGGAAGAATGTTCTGTCCCGTGGGGTTTAGTTTCAAGGGGTTTAACCACATCTCAGTCTGCTAAAGTGAGCGTGCTCAGTGCCCAGGATGAATCAGAGGAGGAGGCTGTTGGCTGCTCCAGTCTGGGGAGGACAGACCCAGGAAACCTGGGAATGGAGGGAACTGCTGAGGGTGCAGCCAGTGAAGGCTCGTTGAAGGACACCATCTCCTTGCCAGCCCCTGTGGCAGCAAAGGAAGGGTGTAGAGAGAAAGAAGAGCATTAATTTAATACTTAATACCTTTTTCCAGAAGGGGAAGACCCTGGGTGGTTCGGCCTTTGATCCACCATGGCCAACTGGCTCATAGTGATATTTCAGTCTAACAGCTGAAGCAGAAGCAGTTACTGGTAATAAATCCTCCTCCAGTGCTCCCACTTTCTGAAGACAAGAGTGCCACAAACTGCCATAGATACGCTCTGTTCAGGAGCTATCCCCCATTGCACCATGTCCAGAAACCTAAAATCTTTCAGATGTTGCGGTTTGGGTTTTTAGCTTTGGCCTTCTTCAGCTTCTCAGGGAGTCTTTGAATGTCCTTGTCCCAAGTCCTTCTGGAGCAGTGGTCCTCCCATCTCTGCCAGGAGATGCCCACCTCATCCATCAGCCTGATGTGGGAATCTGGTAACACCTGAAACTAAAGAGGATACAGACAAAGGGAGGAAACACTCTTTCCAAAAGGTCTTGGGAGTTTCTTGCCTTCCTCCTTTAAGGACCTGCAGGTACTGTGCATGGAGAGAAAAGGTCACTGCTGCCAAGTCCAGCCTCCTCTCTCCTGGGTACCTTGCAAATGGAAGTCTACCTGTGGTTGGGAATACTTTAGTACTGAATTGTTAACCCAGAGTGCTCAGGTTTGTCTGTACATTGATGGGCCCATGGGCAGATGTCCAAGTATGAATTCCAAGAGAAGCAATAAATAAAGGGTGGTATTTCCAGTGCTTGGTATTTAGCAAAGACAGAAAAAGCTGCAGCACATAAATGCTATTCTTAACTCCTCAGCCACCCTTTACAGAATCACTGTAGTAAATCTACTCTCCTTTTAGGCAGAGCAGCTTTGCTATTAGCAATGCTCTTTTATCCACTGTGTCTCTAGGGATGACTTTACCAGGGATATTGCAAATAGGCTCTGACACCAACTGCTGCTTTCTGTGTGGCTGGGTCTTCAGCAGCTCGAATAATTACAAACACCATTTACTCTCCTTCCTCCTGCAAAAGTGGAGGGGGGATGGAATCCAAACCCTTGCGAGTTTAGACATTCAGCTCTTCAGCAGCTAAAGGTTGTTCTTCACCTACTCCTGGGAACACAAGTGTTCTGTTTGTCCCCATCCGAAGGCAGTGTGTTCCTGCCCCGCTGTTTTTGCTGTCTCAGAGACTTTGCAGAATAGATGCCTGATTAAACTGATTCACCCTCTGCTCAGTTTCTGTAACCTTTTATTCTACCTCTCTTGACCTGGGTTAAAAACTATCTCAGCAGAAACCATTTGTGGGTCATTATCCACGATCCTCTTCCTCACAGGGAGAGAGATGAGCACTCTTACCTGCAGCCTACGAGGTCTCTTCCCTCGCTTATGAACTCTTTCTTTATAAATCGAAGTCCTATCACACTGCCAGAGGTTTGAACAGCGGCGCTCAGAGGGATGTACCTGTGCTGCACATGAGAAGGGTAATGCATATTTGCCCACGTCATCTGGACCACCAGAATCCCTGTGCTTGCTCTCGTTTCTCTTCCCAGCTTGTGCTGTTCTTTCTGCCCCCAGGACACGCAGCAGCCATGCTCTGGGAATTCTCATCCAGGGTGTGCCCCAGTGTTAGGAGGGAAACACTTCCCTTCTTCGGCCATTAGCACAACACACTTGTATGTGTAATGCTAGTGCAGTATTTGTAATGCAAATTTGTGTAATGCAGCCCAGTCACACCGGGGGCTCCTCATGCCTTGTGTGTGTGGGTGTTAACGCTTGTCCTGTGCTGAGTTCTTCTAACAGAGCAGCTCCCTTGCACACGGGTGGCGCTGGTGGGAGCTCCCCAAGGCGCACACTGGGCTGCCCCGCTTGGAGGAATGTTCTCCTGTGGAGTTAAACCCAGCCAATGGACTCAGAATAACACTGGCTGCACCATGAAATGTTGTGTGCTTTGTGGTGCCACCCTCCCAGCAGAGCCAGCAGGAAGATCCAGCGTTGTCCTGGGCTGTTATCTTCATTTCAGCTGCTTTTGGGAGTGGTTTTAAGCTGCACGTGTTCCCCTTCCTCTGGCTCTGCTCAGTCATGAACCATCACAGCCTCATTTGCCACATCATTTGTTCAGGTTTCAGTGCTGCAGGATGATGTTCTGGGAAAGATCAACCGTCTGGAAGAGATTAAAGGGAAAATTTCACAGAGGTTCCTGTAGGTACATTTTGAGGGTGTTAAAAAAGTACTGGAGCAGTTTTACCATTATTCTAAAATTAGACCCGAGCCCGAGTGAGAGTTCAGCATGTGGGAAAGAGAGAGGCAATCCTCAGGATTTAACACGGGGAGGCCACTGGGGAGCAGCAGGGAATGAGGCAGTGATTGCATCGACAAAGAGAGTTCTTGACTGTACAGACCATGGCCCCAGGACGATGTGAGGACAAATAGCAGCAGGAACAGGTAATTGGGGAGAAATACTTGCTGTGCACGGCACTGCCCCCCGAGCCTTCTGCTGGCTGCAAGGAACAGCCCTATGCTCAAGTGCAGGAGCTTGCTCCTTTCCTGTGCTGGCTGTGCTGCATCCAGCCTGTGCTGGCTGTGGGGTGATGCTTGTACTTGATGAACAACCTGAATAACTCAAATTCATGTGTGATGTATTTCCTCTTGCTTTCAATTTTAGTAGCTGGAACTTACAAGTGAAAGGACTGGTTTGGCCAGAATTGTGGTTAGATGAGGAGACACCAAATGAAACCCAATGGCTTGTGGTTTGTGAAGTTCTTGTCCTTCTCCATTTGAAATCTGTTTATCTCATTGCAAACTGTTAAAACTCATTGCAATCTCATAAGCAAACTGGTGTCATCTCTTTGAATCTGATGTGCAACAGGAGATTAATGAAGTGGTACGTTTGCATTCAGCTGAAATTGGAGACGAAGTGTTATCTTCTAATTCTTTCATCTACTGCTGAAAAACTCTACCATGAGGTTCTACCTATAGGTAGTAGTTGCCACATGCAGAAACTTTCTGTTGTTGTGCACTGTAGGTCTGTAGGAACTCTGGGGAGACAGAAACCCTCCTCTCCAATAGCTTGCATGAACTTTTGTATCAAGCCTGTTGTCATCTCAGCTTGAACAGAGATCCCCCCCTTTTCCTAAATGATTGTGGTATTAGAGTGGGGAGCTCGTTCCTGCTGGTGTTGGAGCAATCTCCGGGGTTTCCCAGCTTCTCTCAATGGCTTTGCCTTAGAATCACAGAATATAGAATTCTTTGCCTTAGAATATAGAATATGCTCATATAGTTTGTGTTAGAAGGGACCTTAAAGCTTCTCCAATTCCAACCCCCTGCCACGGGCAGGGACCCCTTCCACTGGAGCAGCTTGCTCCAAGCCCCTGTGTCCAACCTGGCCTTGAACACTGCCAGGGATGGGGCAGCCACAGCTTCTCTGGGCACCCTGTGCCAGCGCCTCAGCACCCTCACAGGGAAGAGCTTCTGCCTAAGAGCTCATCTCAGTCTCCCCTCTGGCAGGTTAAAGCCATTCCCCTTGGCCTGTCCCTACAGGCCCTTGTCCAAAGCCCCTCTCCAGCTTTCCTGCAGCCCCTTTAGGCGCTGGAGCTGCTCTAAGGTCTCCCCTTCAGGAGCCTTCTCTTGTCCAGGCTGACCCAGCCCAGCTCTCTCAGCCTGGCTCCAGAGCAGAGCTGCTCCAGCCCTCGCAGCATCTCCGTGGCCTCCTCTGGCCTCGCTCCAACAGCTCCACGTCCGTCTTGTGCTGCTGCCCCAGAGCTGGATCAGGGCTGCAGGGGGGATCTCCCCAGAGCACAGCAGAGGGGCAGGATCCCCTCCCTGAGCTGCTGCTCACGCTCTGGGGGTGCTGCCCAGCACACGGGGGGGTTCTGGGCTCAAGCGCACACTGACAGGTCAGGTTGAGCCCTACCACATGAACCCCAGTTCTCCTGACACTCCTAGTGTGAGGGGGTGACACCCCCAGTACAGCTCTCATCTGCCAAAGGCAAAGTCCCACTGCAGCTCCTTCCTACATCCATTAATCAGATTTTGCACCAGGGAACATTCAATGTATTGCTGGTTCTTGTTTTCTGCTGTGGATCTTGTGCACTTGTTAGTGAATTACTTGAAGCATGTCTTAGGATACACATGTTTCCAAGAATTACCAGAGGTAATCACTAAACCCCACATTCGGCAGTGATTACATTAGATTTAGTGAACAAATTGCTATCTGCAGTTCCTCCAGAGCATCTTGAAATGCCCCATTTGGATCTTTCTCAGTCTTTGGGATTCAAGATAATGTGACAGATTTTTCAATTGCTTTTGGCATGTTAATAACTGAGACCAAAGGAACATTTGGAGCCTTTTTTCTGTGTCTTTTGCCTCTTTGAAAAGTTCGCCCCGTTTAAGCTGAGATATTGAAAGAAGTCTAATGATTTAACTGCATGTGGGAATGAGAATGGCACAGGGGCTGGTGAGGGTATTTCTGTTCATATGCACAACCTGAAGTTCCTATCACACTGCAAGGGCCCAACATGTGCTCTCCAAACAAGTAACCATCGGTAAGGATGAGCTTTTATAGAAGTTATGGTGAAAACCAGTGTCCAAAAGTCAGTGCTAATGACAGACATCAAAGCAATTCTCTTTGGCACAGAAGGTAAGTGATGGTCCTCAGAAGACTGTAACTGTCCTCTCCAGCTTCCCTTTGCCTTTGGGTGGAGGTGGCCCCAGCTGAAGAGCTGGGGGATGAGAGCTGGTGGAGAGGACGGGGAAAGCTCCCCTGGCTCAGAAGCTCACCCACAGTCACTCTCTTTTCATCCCCTTGGTGTGCAGTGCATGTGTGAACTGAGACCCACCATCCCCATCCTGCTTCGGCTGGGAATGGAACAGACTGGGCGTCCACCGTGGCCACCACCTCCTGTGCACTGCAGGAACCACAGCCTCTGTGACTCCACCGAGGCCTGATAGCCTGCCTTGGCACCAGCAGCACATCCTTTGTCCTTGGTGCGACAAGCGGTGGCATTTCCTACCGTTTCTTGTGCTGCGTCAGGCACTGCTCTGTGCCGGTGGCCACATGCAGTGAGAAGGGATGCAGCCCTTAGTGGTAGCCCTCCACAAAATCATGTCTTCATGGCTATTGCTGAGCTAAGGAAGTATTTCTGCCGCTTGTGCTCTGGTGGCATTGCTGGTCATGTAGATGCCATCCCATTCCCATGTAATATATTAGTTTTGTGGATGCCGTCCCATTCCCATCTAATATGCATGTTACAGTGGTAATTACCCTCGTTTTTAAAATGCATCCCTTGTTTTCCTGCTGTCAAGCATCACACCCATCCTTGGCTACAGTCTGACGCTGGGCAATGGATGCAAGGAGCCATTGCACTTATTATTCCATTGACTTTGCCAGACATACAAAATAGTGTGTGTCTGTGTGTGTTTTTGTGTGTGCATCTGTGTGTCTGTGTGTGTGTCTTTTACTGGTGATTCCTGTTACTGATGAACCCATCTTTAATCCTTGTGACAAGGCTTCAGCAATCCTCGTTTCCTGTATTGGTGTCTTGTAGCACAAGCCCAGAGTTTCAGCAAAGCCACAGAGCCATCTGCCCTCCACCTTCTTGTTTCAAACTGTGCCTAACAGCAATGCCCTGGAATGAATCACCATCTGCTTTCTTATTTGTATCTCAAACCATTTATTGTTCTCTTTTAAACAGTTATTTCTACTAAAGAGAGAAATTCTAATTTATGTGCAAATGAGGGACCTTTCTAAAAAACACTCAACTGTATTTTTGAGGCACCTTGTTTTAGGTAGTGTCTGCATCCTCCATTCATGGTGTGGAGGTTTGGATCTACAGATAGAGGGATTTGTTGGAGAAAAGAGACATGCTTTTCTTTAGCATAGTGCACTCTGAGGAAAACAAATTCACTTTATTATAATCAAAATGACCAGAAAAATGTTCTGCCTCGAAAGGAGACTTTACTCATTTTATATGGAAGGACATTTTACCTCCTCCTCTATCGCATCAGCTGTGGGCAGGTGAGCACGGTCCTTGTGCTGCTCAGGTCCAGCAACACTGCTGGGGTAGGGCAGAAGCCCGGTCCTGTGTCAGCACCGTGACCCCTCCAAGGAGGGTTCGTGACCCGTGTCTGTGGGGCTCACAGTGGACAAGGACTCTGAGCGCCTGGGGGAAGGATATAGCAGCTCCCATGGGAAGAGTCTTTGCCTACCCTGCGGGCAGCGACAGAGAACAGTGGGGGCTCCTGCACCCCAGAGCAGCAGCAGAGCGGGGCTGGGGCCTGTGGGGATCTCCATTGAAGGCATTTCCATAATTGTTCCATTATATCCCACAATGGAGCTAGTCCCAGGCTCTGGGCAGTTCTGGGCTTGGGGCTGGTACTGCTTGGAGCTGGGATTGATGCAGTTTGTGTGGGCTCTGCACCCAGGATCCAGGGAATTTCCTCCCATCTGGGATGGGTGGTTCACATTTAGATCTGGCTGCTGGTGACATGAGGCAGTGAGGAACCAGTTGTGGGACAGCTCTGGATGCTGCTGATGGTGCTGGGACAGGCACTGTTGCACGGGGCTGTGACTGGTGTGTGGGACACCACCATCATGGGGGTGCCCTGGTGCTGAACTGTGTCTCTGTGGTGCTGAGCTGTGTCTCTGTGGTGCTGAGCTGTGTCTCTCCATGCTCACAGAGTGTCCCCTGACGGCAGCGGCCCAGCTGGAGCTCAGCACCGACATGATCAAGGCCCTGCGCAACGGGGGCGCGCACCTGGACTTCCGCACGCGCGAGGGGATGACGGCGCTGCACAGGGCCGTGCGGTGCCGCAACCACGCTGCGCTGCTGGTGAGTGCCCTGGGGCCACGGCGAGGCTGAGCCCTCCTGGGGACACAGAGCTCTGGGGCTGGTGTTGGGGAGCCCGGGTGTTAGAGACAGGGCACTGACAATGTGAGCCCTGGGGAGGAGAGCTCAGAGGGATCTGGCCAGGCTGGACCCATGGCTGTGGCCAACGGGATGAGGTTCAAGAAGGCAAAGTGCTGGGTCCTGCACTTGGGCCACACCAACCCCGTGCAATGCTCCAGGCTTGGAAAGAGCGGCTGGAAACTGCTCATGGGAAAGGAGCTGGGGGTGCCGATTGATGGAGCTGAACAGGAGCAGCTTGTGCCCAGGCAGCCAGGAAGCCCCCAGCATCCTGGCCTGGATCAGCACCAGTGTGGCAGCAGGGCCAGGGCAGTGGTTGTGCCCTGCACTGGGCACTGGTGAGGCTGCACCTCGAATCCTGTGTTCAGCTCTGGGGCCCTCACTACAAGAGAGACATTGAGGGGCTGGAGCGGGGCCAGAGAAGGGCACCGGAGCTGGTGCAGGGCCTGGAGCACAGTGTGATGGGGGAGGGCTGAGGGACCTGGGGGGTTCAGTGTGGAGAAGAGAAGGCTCAGGGGGGACCTGGTGGCTCCCTACAAGTGCCTGAGAGGAGGATGGAGCCAGGAGGGGCTGGGCTCTGCTCCCAAGGAACAAGGGATGGGACAAGAGGAACTGGCCTCAAGCTGCACCAGGGCAGGTTTAGATGGAGCTGAGGAACAATTCCTGCCCCAGAGGGTGCTCAGGCATTGGAACAGGCTGCCCAGGGCAGGGCTGGAGCCACCATCCCTGCGAGTGTTCACACAGCGTGGAGACGAGGCCTCAGTGCCATGGGTTAGTGGTGGCCTTGGCAGTGCTGGGAACGGTTGGACTGGATGAGCTTAAAGGGCTTTTCCAACCTGGCTGATGCTGTGGTTCTGTGCTGGGATGATCTCTGTGCTGCTGTGGCTGGAGCACCCCTGGCCCCATTCTGGGCCAGGCTTTCCCAGTGCACAGTCCCCAAGCACAGAACGAATCTGCGCTTCTCTTGCAGACGCTGCTGGACCTTGGTGCCTCCCCGGACTACAAGGACAGCCGAGGGCTGACGCCGTTGTACCACAGCGCCATGGTGGGGGGGGATCCCTACTGCTGCGAGCTCCTCCTGCACGACTATGCCCGGCTCGGCTGCGTGGATGAGAACGGCTGGCAGGAGATCCACCAGGTGGGATGAGACCTGCATGGGGTGACCCGTGTCCTGCTGCCAATGGAGGGCTCATCCACTCCTCTAGGTGCTGGAGGCCGGGCAGGCACTGCTCAGCACAGAGGCCTGGCTCTGGTGTGGAGCACTTGCATGTGGTATGCCAGCTCTGGCTCCCATCCCAGGTCAATGCTCAGGATGGTCAGTAGTGTCTGGGATCCTCCCCAGGTTATGTCTGGCTCATAGGATAGTGTTTGGGATCTTGGTCCACTGCCTGAGGCACCCTGATTCCAAACCACAGTCTCTGCATGACACACTGACAAGTGAATTTGGTGTAGGGAAGACACAGGATAAGCGTTAAGGAACCTGAGCTGGCTTTGTGCTTCAAGAGTGAGACCTTTTGGGAGAAGGGAAGATGCTCTGGCTCTGCTTAGAGTCCTCTTGTCTTGGACCATTGGGGGGGCAGCTTGGCTTTGGGCCCATGGCCTCTCGAAGCACTCAGCTTTCAGCCCCTGAAGGTGAACGAGTATTGGACAGGTGAGCATGAGGATATAAAACCAAGAGATGTGTGTTTGTGATCTTGATTTACTGTCCTCCTTCTGCCTCTGTTCTACATTGCCTGGGCAGATCTTTGAGGACTGCTGGTCCCAGGAGAGATGAATTGTAGAGGAAAACAGCACAGCAGTTACTAGAGATGTGGGGCCACTGTTTTCCTCTTTGCCTGCTTGTGCTTCAGGGATCCTTTCACTGAACAATGATAGCAAACAGTGTGTGCGGGGCTCTGGTACCAGTATGATGCTGATCCAAACTTGCAGTTGATCCCAAGGTAATTTGGCCCATGATCATTGAGGTGCATATTGATGTTAAGTGTGCTTATTGCAACAGTGTGTCTTCATGTGTGTTAATGGAACATTTCAGGTCACAGGTCCAGCCTCATTCACCTTTTCTAGCATGGATGAATCCAGCATCTATCTGCTGTTCCCTGATTTTCCTGTTTTGTGTTTGGAGCAGGCGTGTCGCTATGGCCACGTTCAGCACCTGGAGCATCTTCTCTTCTATGGAGCTGATATGACTGCACAGAATGCCTCAGGAAACACCGCTCTTCATATTTGTGCTCTCTACAACCAGGTACATCTGCAAGAATTAGAATCACTTAGGTTGAAGGGACCTTAAAGCTTCTTCAGTTCCAACCCCTGCCACGGGCAGGGACACCTTCCACTAGAGCAGCTTGCGCCAAGCCCCTGTGTCCAACCTGGCCTTGAGCACTGCCAGGGATGGGGCAGCCACAGCTTCTCTGGGCACCCTGTGCCAGCGCCTCAGCACCCTCCCAGGGAAGAGCTTCTGCCTAAGAGCTCATCTCAGTCTCCCCTCTGGCAGGTTAAAGCCTGTATCTGTGCTGGGATGGCACTGTTCCTGTGTGCAGCCCCAGCCTGATTTGGGATTTCTCCAGAGGCAGGTGGCCAGGGAGGAGCCCCTGGGTCAATTTGTTCTCATTCCCAAACTGGTTTTGCTGATTGACTGCCTCAGGTGTTCTGTCATTTCCCTCTGATTCCTGTTCCTCCTTCCCAGTGAAGCCCACTGTGGGTGGGGAGGGGGCAGTGTCCTGGGTGGAAGGTGCTAATTTGACCCAGGTGCTCATGCTGAATTTAAGGTGGGCCCATGGCTCAGGTAGGGCTTCTTGGGCAGGTTCTGGGGCTTTGCCTTGCTCTGAGGAAGGCCTGTGGATCTTGTTCACCAGTGGCTGTAAATTTTTGCTACTACTCTCTGAGTTCTGAAGACTGCCCAGGTGATGTAGGCACCATTTCTCTTTCATTTTCTGTGTGGTCACTTGCCTTAGTTCAGGAGAAGTTGAGGGTGGTAGAGGAGCCTCTCTAAGCTCCTGCACCTAGTATTCTCTTTCTGAGATCTGGAGGTCAGTATCTAAGGATTTCTCCTGTAGGTTTTGTTCTTCTCAGGAATTTTTGTACTTTGTATCATGTATTTTTTAATTACAAAGGGAATTTTCAGTTTCTGAGGTGTGCATGCTTTAAGCATTGACCACTATTATAGGCAGTGGTATGAGGCTCTTTTGTGGCTTGTTAGGTGATGGGTGTGCTCTGCATCTCAAGGAACCTGGTACCCAGGTGCCTGTCCCCTGTGTGGGTGATAGAGCAGCCTTAAACAGTGCAGGAACTTGTAAGCATGTATTAACATTGGTTAGAAGCATAGAGCACCCAATGCAAAACCAGTAAAAGGCTTTAGGAAATGCCAATACTTGGGAACGTGTGGTAGCCACTGTGCTCCTGGGCAGATGCTTGGGCATAGCCATGGCGATGGGTGGACTTGGCCAGCTTGGGTTGGAGTGCCCAGCTGGTAGTGCTGAGCATCCTTCTGGGCCCTTTCCAAAGCAAGCTTTCTGAGCACAGTGCCTCTGCATGGCTTGGCTGCTCTGTTGTCTGTGATGCTAACCGGCCTCTACCCCTTACCACTTGCTTACTTCTACAGGAGAGCTGTGCTCGGGTTCTTCTCTTCCGTGGTGCCAGCAAAGAGATTCGCAACTACAACAGCCAGACAGCATTCCAGGTGAGCTCCTTGTGCCCCTGCCAGGGGGGCTCTGCAGTGCATGTGGGGTGAGCAGACTGCAACAGCCCATTGAGTCAGGATGTCTGCTCTGAGCCTGCCTCAATCCTGGAGCTGGAGGGAGGAAAGGAAATGTGTGGTACACATGGAAAGTGCTGTGAAGGTGGTGGCTTATGGTGGGAGACTGAAAGAGCTTGGGTTACCTGGCCATGTGTAATAGAGGTGGACAGAAGTTACTGCTGTCTGCAGAAGTGTTGCAGTAAATGTTATATGAGCAGAATCCTCAGACACGAAGGATGGTGTTGCCACGGAAGTCAATGCACTTGAAGTTGCCATTGGTAAACTTAAACTGGGAGATAAGATGATCTTTAGCCACAAGAGGAGTGAAACTTTGGAGCAGCTTCCTAGTAAATACACTGGGTAACATGGGTGGAAAAGGGAAACTCTATCACTTTGTAGTGTGACTGCTTCCATAGGTTTGCAAATGCTGGGAAGTGCCTCCCACAGGCTGCAATTTAATGCAGGAGGTCTCTTTCCATCCAAGTTTTGCATTGTCCTGCTATTTTCATGTTGCTGAGCTTGGACCAGTCATTTTGTCTGTGCTTGTATTGAAGCACAGTCCTTTGCCTGAGGACCTTCCAGAAATGCTGTGACTCAGTGTTCAGCTAATACCAATGTTCAGGTGTCCCTTGAGAGCAGAGCATGTCTGTTAGCATCGTGCTCCTGTACCAGCTCAGGCGACTGCAGATGAGCTCACTGATCACCCGCCCTTTGGAAATGCTTTTTTCTCACTTTTTCACTGCTGTTTCTGGAGGCTTTAGGCCACAGAGTCTCAAGTGTGACAATGCTGTGTTGTACAGTCCCTGCGAGCATCACATGCGGCCCATGTGAGAAAGGGGCCTTATTACAGACACAGTTGTCTAAATGTTAAGTATAATTTCATGCAGCTTAAGAATATTGTCCTCAAAAGAGCAGCAGAACTTATGTGTGTGCTCACCATGAGTATGTGCAGGGATTAGGCAGCTGTGCAGAGTGGTGTAAGCACCACAAACACATAGTTTCAGGAACTGAATAAACAGCTTAGTGTTGTGTTTAAAAGTAACTTCTTAAGATTGAGACCAGCAGGCTCTTTACAAACTGTACTACATGTTGGCTGGGATGCTGAAAGGGAAAATGGCTTTGAAGGTCAAACTGAGCATCCTTATGGGCAGTCTGGTGGCATCACATGCAGGAACTTGAGACTTGCTCCATGCAGTTAATTCACCTATTAAGTGGTGGTTGTCTGGTCGTAGCTGGTGTAGCTCTGGAGGTGGGAGTGCTACTTGTGTGCTGAGGTGTGGGTGCCTGCAGAGAGGGGAAGCCTGTCCTTCCTTCCATGATAGCCTGGGCACCCTGGGGTGCTCATGCACATGAGTGGCTGTGGTGGGCAGCCCTCTCCTCCATGAACCCACCATAGCTCAGCCCTTCCTCTGTCTGCTTTGTGTTACCTCCTGCCTGGTAAGGTGGCTTGTGAAAGGGCTTGATGTGAGGAGGTCTGCTTTCTGCAGGGAACACTGCTGTCTGTGAAACTCTGCTCTGGGGAGTGAGGACAGTCCCATCTGACTGCTCTGGGGATTGAGGACAGTCCCATCTGACTGCTCTGGGGATTGAGGACAGTCCCATCTGACTGCTCTGGGGATTGAGGACAGTCCCATCTGACTGCTCTTTAACCCAATGTAAAAGTACTTATCTCCAGGGAAAAGCTTCTTGCAGGAAACTGCTGCCTCCTTGAGATGAGCTGAACTTTTGGAATCAGGAGATGGAGAAAGAGCAATCTTTCTGCTTTGGGTGTTTGCAGGACATAGGATGGCTGTAGCAGGTGGTGGAGGGAGGCAAATGGCTCCTGCTGCAAGCTTGCTCATGTCCTGTGGTGTCCTACAGGGTCTTAATAAGAAGAAAACAGTGTCTGCCTTTTCCTTTTTGAAGCAGTGTGACTAATGGGCAATTTGTGTTACAGAAAATGTTGGTAGCCCAACCACTTGTTTGTTGGCAAACCCACAGCAGTCTGGTACTAGTGTGATGAGCTCCCTTCAGTTCCCAGCCTTTAAAGAGAAGCTCTGACTCCTGCTTGGATCACTTCCTTGATACTTCAGCATGTCACTGGGTCACTATCTGCTGCCAAGTCTGGCACTTTCTCAACCTATTCTCTTCTCATGGCTGTGGTGATGGGAGCTGCCATGGTTTCTACCATGGCTTTCAGTCTGGCAGCCACTTGTGTGCTGCCCATGGCTCTGTGCCTCCTGGGAGCTCACCCAAGTGCCTCTGCTGCTGTGGGGCTATGTAGTCCATTCACTGCACATCCCTTGGGCTAATTTGACTGCTGCTTTTAATCAGCTTGCTGTTGGTGGCCTGAGATAACTCAAGATAGCAGTGAGTAGAGGGTTTAGAAGCTGTAATCACTTCTCTAAGGCCAATCAGCATCTCATTGCCTGGGCTGATGGGCCACCTCTTTCTGCCTTGGGTTCCTCCTGTGGCAAAGGCATCTGACCCCAACTCATGACCTGTGCGGTGGGGCAAGAGCGCTGGGGGCATCTCACCTCTTCATGGCTTGTAGCAGGCTTCAAGGAGTACAAGAGCAGGGTGCTCTGGGTGAGAGTTTTCATGGAGTATCTTCCCAGCTTCTGGCAATCTGAATCTCTGTTTTCCTGAGCCAGGTTTGTACCTACATCTGTCTTCAATTGCTCTTAGCTGACTTTTCATCCATTAATCATGTAAGGGAGTCCCCTGTGCAGGTGCAGCCCTTCCCGAAGGTCCCCAGCCTCATCTAAATATGTTCTCACAGGATGGAGATGACCTTTCTCAGGGAGGATGCTGCATACTCAAAATGAATTGGATGAGAGGAATGTTGGGCTTTTGGTGTCACTTTTTTTCTTTTTCCCTTCCAGCTGCTTTAGCAGCATCACTGATCAGAAACAAAGCACTGCCAAAGCACTAGTTGTCTCTCCAAGCTCCCATGTGCCTTGAGGTGCTCACTGGCTGCACTTGGGTGTTGATTGGAGTATGCTATAGGTTAGGAGCCCATGGTGGGAAAGAAGAACAAGCACTAAAGCTGGGACTGTGAAACCAGCAGCTGCTGCTGTTGATAGGCTGAACCCATCACCCTATTCAAACCACAGGAAGGTACCAGCAGAGGAGTGGGATGTGTGGCCAGGCACACAGGTGGCAGTTGTGTGAATACTGTGAGTGGTGGTTCAGGCAATCAGTGGTGTTCTCCCTCTCACCAGTGGTTTGTATTGTATCCCACGGAACTGAAATCCTGGATTCACAAGGTTAAGTTCAGGATGGCAATGCTGGTAGTGTTTTGCCTCTTTGGAAGGTGAAGACTTGTCAGTCTTCTTTTCAAGAGGTGCTTTTTTATGTTGTGATAAGGGTATTCACCCTCACTACTACAGCTTTCTCCTGGCATGGGATAGCTCAAAGGTCAACCTGTTCACAGCTTCTCATGGTCTTTAGAAAAAGACTGAGTGCAGCTGCAGCATTCTGGGTTTCTCTTTCCTCTTCTCCTAATGCCAGGTTGACAGAATGATTGCAAAAGACCTTTCAAATGCTGTGAGTGGCTCCATCCCTCTTGGAGCATGCAAATTGCATTATTTGACTTGGAAATGAAGTCATTCACCTTTGCAAGCTGAATGTCACCAGAATGGTGATCCATGCCTGGTGCTGTGGACCAGCCACGTGACAGCCTTTCTGTACTATTCTGAGGTCTTTGTTAACATGTGTGCTAGAAGGAAGGAGATTCCCTCTGCCCAGAAAGTCCCTATCCCTGTGGCTCTGATCCAGCTTGCTGTCTGCCAGCACCTCCAGGGCCTTTTCTGCTGAGCTGCTCCTCAGCCTGTGTCTTTGCAAAACTGCTGCATTCTCAGACATGGGACTTTGCATTTGTACTTTTCCAATTTCATGGGGGTCCTGCTGATCTATTTTTCCAGCCTACCCAGGTCCCTCTGCATGGCACCCCAGTCCCTGTGGCTATTGACCATTCCTTCCAATTTGGTGTTACCTGCAAACTTGATGCCCTCTGTGATGTTCTCCAGTCACTGGCCGTTGGGTAGAGAATGACCCGTTAAGATCCACACTCTGAGCCTTAACATCCAACCAGCTTTTCCCATCTAGCTTGTCCACCCATCCACACTGGGATGTCCTGATTTCTATACAGATAAAGATGAGACATAGAAGACTCCATGTGTTCTACTTCTCTGTGTTCTCTGAGATAACTGCTGGTTTTCCTGTCCCCATATCAGAGAGGTTGGGCCACTTCTGTCTCTCTGCACTCTGCCCTGTGTGGGGCTGGAAGTTTGCTGGAGAGCCATGTTCTTTCCCCTGTAAACAGCAGGAGAACCCTAAGCCGCTGCTGTTCAGTAGCTGCACCAAACAGTTTGTCTCTGCTCCCTGTTCCTGTGCATCTTTTCCCCATCAGTCCCAGCTGCTCATGTGGTAGGCGTGAGTGGGGGGTAAGACCCTGCCCTGGATGGGTCAAGTCCTTTGGTTTCATCTCACTTGGCTTGTCCCTGCCAGTGCATCAGGTCTCACTTTTTCTCTCCCTGGTTTTCAGATGTCTTAAGGACTCACCTAAGTGTGTTCTTTCTGAGGACCCAGGTCTCCGATGGGGTTAGTACAGGTGTCACATGGTGGCGCTTTGAATCTCTGGGTCATTTTTTCACCTTTTGTTTAAGAAAAGTAGCTTTTACAGTTGCCTTCACCCTTTCATAAAGTGCAGGACAAGTCCAAGTCCTAAATGTCAAGCCATCACTTGCCTGGCACTGTGTTTTTCAGTGGCCTGTTAGAGATGCTTGCAGTTTCCTTCTAAGAAGCATCCGAGTTTTACCATCTTTATGACGCTTACTTCTCGGTTTTCTTTTCTAAACCTCACATCACTACCATGGAGTCTGAACTCTGTGTTCTCAATGTCAAGATGGATCTTTCTTGTCTGGAAAGTTTTGGAGGTTCCTTGTGCTGCCCCTGTATGTTCCTGGAAGGTTTGTGGGTCAACCACAAGAGCTGTATGACAAACCTTGCTGTAGTTGGCTGTAGGGAAGGCTCCAACCCTGATCAGAGGAGATTATTAATTGCCCTGGTAACTTCAGAACCAGTTGTTGATACTTCTAGTGTGGGCACCTGGAGCCTGGCCCAAAATACTCTTCCCAGAGGAACTGGTTCATAACCAGCCATGAGCTGGACTCCGTATTGCCCATCACCACCTGTCCAGCCAGCTTTCAACCTACCTTATCACCCACTTGCCCAAGCCATCCCTGTCCCATCCTGCAAAAGGGATGCTGCAGGAGACCACACTGAACACTCCCAAAGCCTGGGGCTGGCACCTTCCCTGCATTCCCTTTACTCAGATCCAGGTGCCTGCTGGAGGAGGCACTAGAGCTGTGACTAAGAAGGAACCTGAGGGGTGGTTTTCAGGCCCTTGTGCCCCGGCTCCCAGGATCAGCCCTCTCTGAAGGTGTTATGCTGGTGTTTGCTTGCCTGCTTGTGACCCCCTGTGCTGCGTGCTGCACTCCCAAGGTCTACTCCTGGCTGGAAGCTGCCTGTGCTCTCCAAAAGCATTTCCTGACATCCAACCTGAATCTTCCCTATTGAATTTGAAGCCCGTTACTTTTCCATGCATATTGGGAACAGATTATTTTTGTACTCGCTGCAGCTGCCTTTTCTCTTTTTGCAGTCAGATCACCCCTTCCCACCCAGTCTGTTCTCTCGGCTGAGAACATCCAGAACACACAGGTTTTCCTGCAGAGACCTTGAAAGCATAATCTGATCATTACTATTGATTTACGCGTATCTTTTATTCTCTTGCTAAAAGTAGTGTTCTGTGGCTGAAACCCAACCTGTTCTGCATGGAGCCAGGGGGGTAACATTGCATGTGTGAGACTGCTAATTGTAAATCCTGGTGTGTTTTCCCTTTTCTGCCACAGTGTGACTTTGTTGACTCATTTTCAGCTTGTGATCCTGCAATCCTCAGATCCTCTTCAGCAGGACTCTGCCTGCTGGCTCCTGGCTTATCAAAGAATCCAGACTGGTTTGAGTTGGAAAGGACCTTAAAGCTCTTCCAGTTCCAGCCCCCTGCCACAGGCAGGGACACCTTCCACTGGAGCAGCTTGCTCCAAGCCCCTGTGTCCAACCTGGCCTTGAACACTGCCAGGGATGGGGCAGCCACAGCTTCTCTGGGCACCCTGTGCCAGCGCCTCAGCACCCTCACAGGGAAGAGCTTCTGCCTAAGAGCTCATCTCAGTCTCCCCTCTGGCAGGTTAAAGCCATTCCCCTTGGCCTGTCCCTGCAGGCCCTTGTCCAAAGCCCCTCTCCAGGTTTCCTGCAGCCCCTTTAGGCACTGGAGCTGCTCTAAGGTCTCCTCTTAAGGAGCCTTCTCTTTTCCAAGCTGCCCCAGGCCAACTTGCCTGTGTTTGCGCCAGGTGTCACAGACTCACTGAGCCTCCTGAACTGGGCTTGTTCCTCCTCCTCCTCAGACTAACCAGCCCCATGGCTGCTGAGGCTGCTCAAAGCCTTTCCTGGCCAGGCTTGGAGTGCTCCCACCTTGGGGCTTGTTCCTGTACTTGGCTCTTCTCCTCACGAAGAGCCTTTTCATTGTGCTTATTGCACCTTGTGCCCATTGACTCTTGTTCTTTGTACACCTCGGAGAAGAGGCTGGCTCCATCTTCTGTAATCCCTGTACAGAAACTGTCATTACATTTGCTTCTATTGACTAAATCTCCGCACTCTTTGCCTGTTCTTTGACTTTCCAACAATCATTTCAATTCTAATCCTCTAATGACTTTGCATCTCCTTCCAGCTTGGTCTAATCTAGGAGTCTGATAAGGGCATTCTGCCCTCCATCATCCAGATTGCTAATGAAAGAATTGAATACTACTGAGCCTGGGGGAGGGTCCTGTGAAATCCATTTGGCATACGTCTGACAGTTGGGGATTACTTTTGTGATCAGTGTTTCATCACTTGGCAGCAGTTTCAGCTGGGTTTCATCTCTCTCATTTCTGTGAATGTCATGAAGGCTGTCAGGATTTCTGTCTGCAGACAGCTATGTGGTATCTTCAGTTCCTGTGCTCTGCCCAAAGCCTGGCCTGCTGTCTGCTCCTGGAAGTCACCTGGATCCTTAACTTGGTTTCCTCTCTATAGATCACTAGTTTTGCTCAGCTCTGTTCACAAACTCTGCTTTGCCCAGAGCTTTTCTAGACAATGCAATTAAGTTCCCTGTCCCGAGGAGCAGAGCTCTGCTCCTTGCAGCACATGTCTAGAGCTGGTTGTAATTCCTCTCCTTTCCTAGGCATCCAGAGCTGTTCCACATGATCAGAGCTCACTGTGAGTGCCTGCGGTTCTCCTTGCAAGGCTTTGGCAGCTCAGCTCGGGCTCTGCAGGTCTCTGTCAAAAAGCAAAGCTGCAGAAACAGGCTCAAAGGCAGATATTTCCCCCAATAGTGCATGAAGGCCCAACTGGTTTAGTGATAGCTGCTGCATGGCTGCAGCCACTTGTGGAGTGAAAAGCTCAAGGAAAAGGCAGCAAAGCAAGCCTCTGGTGCTCATGTTGCTGGAACCATCCTGCTCTGTCTTTGTACCCCTTGCTTGTCACATCCCATTTTGTACCTTGACCTTTCTTAACCTCTTCTGCATCTGTCACATTATAGTTGGGAATTAGAACATTATGAATGGCTCCCCTTAAAGATTTACACTTTGATGTTATCTTAACACACCATTTGTATTGTTTTTTGCTGCAATACTAACAGGTTGTTAGATGCATTTTCTTCAAAGATTTGTACCTTGCTGCTTTAAAATAGACATCATGGGCTGAACTTTGCGATGTGCAGGCATGTTGCCCAGGCAACAGAATATTCCCAAATGGAGTGGTTTTGTTAAAGAATGTCTTCAGATAACTGTCATTTTGCTAATTTAAATTAAATTCTAGCTGACGGTGTTTGGATCTCTAATTTGGTGATGTCAGATCTTGTGATGTCATGGGAATGAATAAATGTCATGCTACATATATAGATTACAAGTGTTCAGTATTAATACCTGGAAGGAAGTGCTGAAGCCAGTTGATGTTTTGCCATTCAACTCAGCTGTGAACTCTCATTGTTCCTCAACACATGTGAAATGCAGGAACAGCATAAATCATAGAATAGTTAGGGTTGGAAAGGACCTTAAGATCATCAAGTTCCAACCCCCCTGCCATGGGCAGGGACACCCCACACTAAACCATGCCACCCAAGGCCTCATCCAACCTGGCCTTGAACACCGCCAAGGATGGAGCATTCACAACCTCCCTGGGCAACCCATTCCAGTGCCTCACCACCCTCAAAAGTAAAGAAAAAAAAAGTAAACAAGTAAAGAACTTCTTCCCCTGTTTAAGTTTCAACCCCTTGTCCTATCACTGCAGTCTCTGATGAAGGGTCCCTCCCCAGCGTCCTTGTAGGCCCCCTTCAGATACTGGAAGGCTGCTCTGAGGTCTCCACGCAGCCTTCTCTTCTCCAGGCTGAACAGCCCCAACTTTCTCAGCCTGTCTCCATACAGGAGGTGCTCCAGTCCCCTGATCATCCTCGTGGCCTCCTCTGGACTTGTTGCAACAGTTCCATGTCCTTTTTATGTTGAGGACACCAGAACTGCACACCATGCTCCAAGTGAGGTCTCACGAGAGCAGAGTAGAGGGGCAGGATCACCTCCTTCGACCTGCTGGTCACGCTCCTCTTGATGCAGCCCAGGATACGGTTGCTTTTTGGGCTGCGAGCGCACACTGCAGCCAGCTCATGTTCATTTTCTCATCGACCAACACCCCCAAGTCCTTCTCTGCAGGGCTGCTCTGAATCTCTTCTCTGCCCAACCTGTAGCTGTGCCTGGGATTGGGTTGGAAAGGACCTTAAGATCGTCCAGTTGCAACTCCCTGCCACGGCAGGGACACCTTCCACTAGAGCAGCTTGCTCCAAGCCCCTGTGTCCAACCTGGCCTTGAACACTGCCAGGGATGGGGCAGCCACAGCTTCTCTGGGCACCCTGGGCCAACGCCTCAGCACCCTCACAGGGAAGAGCTTCTGCCTAGGAGCTCATCTCAATCTCCCCTCTGGCAGGTTAAAGCCATCAATGCTGCCTCCATCTTCCTCTGCTATAGCTGGGAGACTTCCTCTCCATACACCCTGTCATTTGGGAAGGATGCATTCTCCTGGTCCTACTAAGCACCTGCCTTCTGCCTCTTCTTATTGCTCTCTACAGTTGTATCATCTGCATCCATGATGGACCAAGTACAGACCTGTGCCTTTTCTTCTTTGTGATAGATACAAAATGTTTTCTCCCGGTAGATTACTGGTTTGTTTAGCTTCTCTTATCAATCATAATGCAGTTGAATTCTGAGCTTCCCATTGCTGGAGTGAGAGTCTGAAGCCCATGAGAAGACTATGTGCCATGAACAGCTTCTGTCATCGTGTACCAGGCTAGAAGTGGTTTTTCGGAGAGGACTAGCATGGGTGCACTCAGATTGAGCACATGCCCAATGGAAATGCTCCAGCCCAGCTGCAGGCATGGAATGCGCATCCCCTTCTCGCCACCTGTGTGATCTGGGGGCATGTGACTGGTCTTGGCCACAGCCCTGGGCTCTGCTGCAGCACAGGACTCTCCTTGGCTAGAGCACAGGGCTCTCTGCTTGCCAAGGAGCAGCTTCCATTTGCCTAATGGACTGCTACTTATTTTTTTTCTCCATTTACCCACTCTGAGCTTCCTTCGAAGCCTCCTTTGATTTGATTTGATTTTTTTTCTCTCTCTTTTCATTTGAAGTTTGTCTTGTAAAAATTGATTAGGTTTCTGGCCTCCTGGCTCCCTCCCACTCCTCCTCCAGTCTTCAGTGTGAGACTGAGCTAATTCTGAGTCAGATCCATCTCGCTTTGATTATCCAGATGATGTTGCTGACTTGAAATCTTCCCTGACCTGCAGCAGTTGCCTCTGGTTACAGATGTTATACAAGCCTGTGCTTTGCATAGGGAGCCCTGCGCTTCCCAGCCCTCAGGCTGAGCCCGGAGGCTCTTGGAAGTTCTGTCAGACCCATCTCTAATTCTGGTGGTAAGGACCCTTGTCTGCTGCGTAGTCCCTTGGGAGTGTCCCTGAGCGCTGGCTGGGCCCAAGACCAAACTGACCAACTCTTCCTCGGGAGGACCAGCCTGTCCTCTGTATCCTCTTCTGCTTGCTCTAGACAGCACCATCCATCTTCTGTCCGTCTGAACACAGCAGGCAAGAAACACCCTCACTGCTGTGTCTCCCCTCTTCCTGTGTCTGAGGAACTCTTTTTCCAGGCACTGATCACCCATGGACCTTGCATTCAGCTCCCTGTGACAAGGAACTGTGGCTTGATGTTTTAAGGCATGCTTTGTGTCACTGGGAGGTTTTTGTGCAGATGCCATTGTGGCTTTAGCCAAATCTGTCGTTCTTCCTTTGCAAACTCATTTCCTGAATTTTGGGAGATGCCACCAGTCCACCTTTGGTCCCTGCAGGAAGCTGAGGCTCATTTCCAGAGTCCTTCTGCAGCACAACTTATTCATGGAAGTTGTGCCTCCAGGACATGGCACTTGTCACCCTGCATGGCTGCCAGCACAGCACTGCAGTGGCCTACAGGAGTCACAGTGGGGTGAAGGGGAGGTGACACCCCCTTTCCAAGGCTGCCTCTGGTGCTCGTGCTGGTGCTTCCTGGGTAACACACCACTGCTCATCCTTACTGAGGGTTATCAGCCCTGCTGGGAAAGCCAGTCTTGAGAGAGGTGAGATTCATGCCTCAGTCTGGAAGTCCCATTTCTCCTCCTCCAGCTCAAAGGCTTCCTGAGCATAATGGCTCCAAGGTGCCGCCTTACGGTTTGTTCCTACTTCTCAGAAGCGTTCAGAGAAATGATGGGGGACATCGCAGCATAGAGTCGTAGGACCCCAGACTGGTTAGGGTTGAAGGGACCTTAAAGCTCCTCCAGCTCCAACCCCCTGCCATGGGCAGGGACACCTTCCACTGGAGCAGCTTGCTCCAAGCCGCTGTGTCCAACCTGGCCTTGAACACTGCCAGGGATGGGGCAGCCACAGCTTCTCTGGGCACCCTCTGCCAGCGCCTCAGCACCCTCACAGGGAAGAACTTTTTTATCTCCAACCTGAACTTCCCCTGTTTCAGTCTGAACCCATCACCCCTTGTCCTGTTGCTAGAGTCCCTGATGAAGAGTCCCTCTCCAGCACCCTTGTAGCCCCCTTCAGACACTGGAAGCTGCTTTGAGGTCTCCACGCAGCCTTCTCTTCTCCAGGCTGAGCAATCTCAGTATCAACACCAGATGATAGGATAGTTTTGTGATGTCTCTCTTTAGGAAAATCATCATGTTTTTCCAGTGGCTCTATGTGCCTCATCTGACAATACTGGGGATGTTCTCCATCTCTCAGCCTAGAGCTGAACAGTTGTAAGCTTTGGACAGTTTTGTTTCCATTATATTTATATGTACCCATTATCTGAAGCAGCCCATTCACAGATGTGACAGAATGTTAGTCTAGCTGCCTGGCTGAAGTGTCCCTTCAAAATCAAGAGCTCCAGGTGTGGTCCATAGGAGAAAATCAGTGCTCATTTGCTGTGCTGGCAAGCTGGGTGTTGGAAGCATTGGAGCTCCTGCATACACATGGCTGGTCTGCAGGCACAGAGGGCATTTGTGATGTGTTTGTCCTAGATCAGCTGTGCAGCTCACCACAGGACCTCTGTCTATTGCCTTCACAAGGTGTTGGGTCTACAGCATAGTCATGGAGTGGCTGACCCCGGTGACACTGCAGACGAGCTGCAATGGGATGGCAGCACACACTTTTGTGAACGTATCTAGGCTCAATGCTCATATGGCAGCCAGATGGAGCTGTCATATGTGAGCAGTAGGATTGACCTAGTAGGACTGCCAGATTTCTGGAAATCTAGAACAAATGTAGAACATGCCTGAAGTCAGTCTGGCCAAGAAAAGCGAGAAACTTCAACAGCTGTACAGCAGTGCTACCAGGGTCAACTGTGGTGAGGAAAAAGAACCATTCTCTGTTCTCTGGGGTAATGGAGAGGTCGAAAATCCTCAATAATTGGAGAAGTTGAGGCCTTGGACACTTGCAGCCTTCTCCAGGCTGACTCCAGAGCAGAGCTGCTCCAGCCCTCACAGCAGCTCCGTGGCCTCCTCTGGCCTTGCTCCAGCAGCTCTATGTCCCTCTTGTGCTGCTGCCCCAGAGCTGGATCAGGACTGCAGGGGGGGTCTCCCCAGAGCACAGCAGAGGGGCAGGATCCCCTCCCTGAGCTGCTGCTCATGCTCTGGGGGTGCAGCCCAGCACACGAGGGGGTTCTGGGCTCAAGCGCTCACTGAAGCCGGGTCATGGGGAGCTTCTCCTCAACCAACACCCCCAAGTCCTTCTCCTCGGGCTGCTTCACCCATCTCCCCCAAACTGTGTTTGTGCTGGGGATTGCCCCGATCCGTGTGCAGGACTTTGGTCATGTTGAACGCCATGAAGTTCACACAGTCCCACCTCTCCAGCCTGTCCAGGTCCCTCCATCACTTCCCTCCAGCATGTCACTGCACCACACAGCTCCATGTCATCAGCAAACCTGCTGATGGTGCTCGTTCCCACTGTCCATGTCACTGACAAAGATGTTAAACAGGATCAGTCTCAACCCTCATCCCTGAGGAGCATCACTCATCACTGGTCTCCACTTGGACATCAATTTGCTGATCTCAGTTCTTTGGGTGCAACCATCCAGACAATTCCTTATCCACTGAGTGGTCCATCCATTAAATCTCTCCAATTCAGAGACAAGGATGTGGTGCGGGACAGTGTCAAATGCTTTGCACAAGTCCAGGTAGATGACATCAGCAGCTCTTCTCTTACCCACCAACGCTGTCACTCTGTTGTAGAAGGGCACCAATTTGTCAGGTGATTTGCCTTTAGTGAAGCCACATGCCTGTCACCAGCCGCCTCCTTATTTGCCACGTGCCTTTTCCATAAGGAGCAAAGAAAGTGGAGGTTGGTTTGATTCAGAAAGTCTTTCATTTCTCAAGCTAGAAAATCCCCTCATCCAGGTCACTTTTTAATGTATCATCAAACCTGTGATCTCCTGCCCCTGAACTCGAGCTCTTTGCCTTCCTCTCTTCTTTCTTCCCACTTTGTGAAGATCTTAATAGCTTTTATGCCAACTGGATGCTTCCCTTGGTTCAGATGCGTGTGGCTGGGAGTATGTGGCTCTCGCCTGGTTGATAATTTTTGCTACTCTTCAGCCCCCCGGTTCCTTGGTCTCCTCTTTGAGACCTTTACAAGGTGGTATCTCCAGTGGTGGCAGCCTGTCTGTGGGCTTTGTATGTTGCAGAACCCATCCTTTCCTCATCACAGGGAATGGCGCATTACCCTGGATGCATGAGGTCTGCTGTCTCCGTGGCATCAACAGGATGAATAGCTTGGCTCTGATGTTAAGATGGCATTCCCATGTGGAACATCTGGCTCATTGCTTGATATCGGATCATTTATCTTCTGTGAGGAAGTCAGACTTTATCTTCTGATAGCCACCAATTCCTCTCTCTTTGCTGTATGAGCACTAACATTGCTAGCAGTGGAATATTGAAATATTCCTGGAATTTCCATCCTTGAGACTTCATTTTCTTCTTTACCTGTCCCCAAAGGCTGTTGCTTTTAACTTAGAGCTTGCTGATACACTCCCTTGTGCAGCCTCTCACAGGGTTTTATGTGCAGCACAGCCAGGTGGGTACAGGAACGCTGCCATGGTGGTTCCACGGCTGGGGAAGCACCAGCCGAGGTGACAATGCAACTCGTGAAACCTTTTCATCTCCTTTGCTTTTTTCCAGGTTGGATTGAGAAGTGTGACCAGCAGGGCTCTCCTCCCCTCCGGGGATTTATGTGAGGTTATACTGCTGACAGCTTCTCATCCAGTGTGTTTCTTCTCATCATTCCTGGCAGTTGTAATGCTTCCAAGGCAGGGAGAGGGGCAGCTCCTGGAGCATCCGCTGCCCTGTCTCCGGGCCTGCTGCAGGTGGTAGGTGCAATGGTGGGAGACCTCCACCTCCTGCAGTTGGACTGGGGGGCCCTGGCGAGGGAGCGTGCACTGGCAGGAGCTGCTCCTCAGCAGCACAGACACTCACTGTGCATCCTGGGAATCATTCCCAAATCGTGCATCTAATGAGTCTCGTAACTGGTCCTTTGAAGCTGGATTTTCACAGAGATGATGAACTATGTGTTAATTGTTCATTTGAGGAACTTTGAAGTTGAAATGCTTTTTCTTATTTCTCCTTTCCACTCTTGTCAGTTTGGTTAGATTTGCTTTCAAATTTCCCCAAATGCAGTCTTTGCCCTTTCTTTGCCTGCTCAAAGAATGTGACCTTTGGGAGAGCAAACCTGGTAAATGTACACATGTGTGTAAGGAGAGGCAGAGAAAGATCCTGGTTTGAAATGAGCTTGGGGAAAAACAGAGATTCATACTTGACTTTTCTCTGCTGCTGTGGCCAGATTTGCCGAAGGCAGAGGAAAGGTTTCCTGTTCTCCAGCCATCACTGACTGCTTCCAGCTCCAGCTGAGGAGGTGGAGCACAAATTCTGAGCCTCAGAAACACAAAACCCTCCACATAATCATTGTTGTGCTGAGGATAGTAAGACTGTTTCTGCTGATAAAGGATGATAGTAGAGGTGTGCGTGCTGTACTGAGTCACCACGTTAAATATATCCCTTCATCACAAGTTGGTGGTGGAATGCAAATGAACCTCGTGTTGCTAAAGCTGTTGTGGTGGGAGGGCAGGGAAGCGCTTGGCAGCTGGAGCTGCCAGCACTGCTCTGACTTTGCCAGTGTTGGGAGGGTTTGGTTTCTGCTGCCTGCCTCATCCAGGGCTTTCCTCTCAAATGCCAACCCTAGCTTAAAAAGAAAAAGGAGGTTTTGATGGTCCCAGCATGGACAGGCAAATCTCAACCTGTTCTGACACCTTTTCACACTCTGAGCTGCAACATAGGGTCATAGAATGGTTTGGGTTAAAATCATCCAGTTGCAACCCCCTGCCATGGACAGGGACACCTCATACTAGACCATGTTGCCCAAGGCTCTATCCAGCCTGGCCTTGAACACTGCCAGGGATGGGGCAGCCACAGCTTCTCTGGGCACCCTCTGCCAGCGCCTCAGCACCCTCACAGGGAAGAGCTGCTGCCTTATCTCCAACTTGAACTTCCCCTGTTTCAGTTGGAACCCATCACCCCTTATCCTGTTGCTACAGTCCCTGATGAAGAGTCCCTCTCCAGCATCCTTGTAGCCCCCTTCAGACACTGGAAGCTGCTTTGAGGTCTCCATGCAGCTTCTCTTCTTCAGGCACTTTGTTTTCACCTAGCCCAGCTTGATCCAGCTATTCCTTCTCCCGTCAGCTGTGGGTGCTGCTAGGTGAGGGAATGGTCTGGGAGGCTCAGTGGGGACTGGGATTGCTGGGAGGGATGGGAAGGGCAGAGGGGGCTGCAGATTCCAGGGCACTGCATAGAGGGATATACCAGGTTAGTCCAGAGCAGTTTTTCCAGTTCATTTTCCTGAGAAGCAGTCCTGAGTTTCGTGTGCTCCCACCCATCCCTGTGGTTCATTCACATGATAAAAGAACACTTTTCACCCTGTTCTGAAAACACTGTTTTGCCTTTGCTGGTTGTGATGTGGCGCTGCTTTGGGATTTATTTTTCTCAGATCTATAAGAAATCAACAAAGAGTTCAAGTGATTTCACCAGTCATGGTATCCCAGCCTGGTTTGTGTTGGAAGGGACCTTGCAGCTCATCCAGTTCTAACCCCCTGCCACAGGCAGGGACACTTTCTACTAGAGCAGCTTGCTCCAAGCTCCTTCAAGAGAGTAGATACTTCAGTCTCTCTTCTTTTACTCACATTTTAACCTCCCTTTGTGTTGGCTGCTGGTGTTCTGCAGTTTCTCAGGACACAAGCATTGCAGCAGCAGTTCCTGGAGTAAGATAGACCAGTTCTGCCTTTTTCTGGCAGACCCAGGGTTAGCTTCTCACTTCCCTTGTTCCTTTGAGTTCTCCAAGGTTCTTCCTGTGGAGAGAAGCCATGGGATGGGTGGGGGCAAGGCAATGTTTAATGTTGGTCTAAAGCACTGTGGCTTTGCTGGGTCAAATGCTGCTGCAGCTTTGTGAGTGGAAGTTGTTCCTCGGCCAGCACAGCCTGGGGTGGGCAGGATTTAGCCCTGTGATGGTTCGGGTGGGATGTGCAGGCAGCTCAGCTGTGGGCAAGTCGCTTTTCACCAGCTAACCAGGACTCACTGGAAAGCCTCAGGCCCCAGAGCATCTTGTCAGGACCTGCAAGAGTTGAGATTAATTCCTGGCTGGTGTCAGGCATATGAGCACCACCAGGCTTGGAAGGGAAGGGTTCTCTCAAGCTATTGGCCTCTCTTCTTGTACAAGCCATGGCCATACGCTCTCCCTGTGGTGGTGAGGGCATGTTTCCACCTCGGAATGACAGGATGAGCTGAGGCAGAACAATCACTGGCTCCGCATCCCATGGGAAGCAGCTGTTGTTATTCCATATGGCAGAACCTGTGCAGGACCGGTGCTGCTCAGAGCTGCTCACCTCTCTTCCGTCCTCTCGTTGCAGGTGGCCATCATTGCAGGCAATTTCGAACTGGCTGAAATCATCAAAACCCACAAAGAGTCTGATGTTGGTGAGTTTGAGCTTTCTTCTTCCCCCTTTTCTCCCTTTTGAATCTTGCTGTGGAGCCCAGGGCCATGGGACTGTGTGTTGATGGTGGTTTCCTGGTGCTGCCGGCAGCGGTAGGTGGAAGCCGCAGCTTGCAGCCAGTTTGGGTAGAGGAGTGGCAGGATAGAGCTGCTTTCCTCCTGGGGCATCAGGATCCAGTCTTTATTTAGCCCAGTGCTTGCTTCTGACTGCTGAGATTGCCAAGATCAAGAATCAGCCAAACATTTAGTCTGGAGTAGCTCTGAAAAGCTCTTCCATAAAATCCCTTACATTGTTCTCGCTCTCTGCATCCTTGAGGCCATTTCATACTGGAGATCATCTCCTGCTAAAGCTGTTAACTGGGCTGGAGCAAGGAGGAGAAATCCTTTGTCTCAGCAGGGATAATGGTTATAGGGCTGTCCCACACTGAAGCTCCTGTAAGCCAAAGCAGCAAAACAGCAGCTATTCTGTTTGTACTTGCTTCTTTATGGAGGAATATTTTGGCGTTTTCTGGTCAGCCTTTTTCCTTGCAGCATCTCTTCTGTCCTCCTGTGGAGTGGGTATGACAGTGTGATAAGTTCCATGCAAAACTGAGCTTTAGTCAGGTATAAAATCAACACTTGTTGAGTTTTCTTGAATTGTTCCAAGAATGTATTGGTCCAGAGGTCTCTGGAGCAGGGGAGGAAGCAGTGCGCAGTCAGCTCTCAGCATGTAAGCCTCCACAGAACGAACAGAGTCATTGGGACAGCGGCTGAAAAAAGGCTTGTGGAGTTTGAAACATCCAGCAAGTATTGATCTTGGTTCTCAGAAGTGGCTGTGAGTGTAGCAACCTGGGCCCCAGGACATCCTTCATTGCTTCTTTTCTCAGCAAGGCATCGCTGATAGCTACAATCAGCTGCTGAGGAGTTTTGGGAAGATTAAGCACCAGAAAGGACATGGAGAAAAGCCTGAAAATTCCTTAAACTGATGTCAGTGAACTGTGCTTGCAAGAAAGCCTCCCTATTAATTCAAGGGAAAAGTGACTCTTTGCTGTGAGAGGGGGTTTGGAGCAGGTGACCTCCAAAAGTCTGTTCCAGCCAGAATCTTCCATGATTGATTCTGAATCCACAACTGACTGGCTCAGTGACTTTTGTTGAAATAGTGTAAGGAAAAAAGCACATCAGGTCCTGCGAGTTGTTCTTGCTTCAGGAAGGGCTGTTTATGTAAAGTAGGTCAGGTAACAGTTGCAAACCGAGCACAGGCAGACCAGCAGGTCCAGATGATTTCCACCCGGGGTCAAGGGAACTGACAGAGAGCTGCCTGAGCAAGGAGGAATTGTTTTCCGAGGTTCATTGTGAACTGAGAGGTGCAAGTGTGTGACTGGGAGAGCAGAGTGGCGTTACTGGGGTGAGGAATGGGCTCCGCTGAGTCTGGCCTTTGCTCTAATAGTTCTATCAGAACAGGTAAATAAATACTGAAACAGATAATCTGGTAGGAAAGGGAGCACAGGGAGTGCTGGCTAATGGAGAAATAGGTGTTGGATGAGGAGAAGCTCCCCATGACCCGGCTTCAGTGTGCGCTTGAGCCCAGAACCCCCTTGTGTGCTGGGCTGCACCCCAGAGCGTGAGCAGCAGCTCAGGGAGGGGATCCTGCCCCTCTGCTGTGCTCTGGGGAGATCCCCCCTGCAGCCCTGATCCAGCTCTGGGGCAGCAGCACAAGAGGGACGTGGAGCTGCTGGAGCGAGGCCAGAGGAGGCCACGGAGATGCTGCGAGGGCTGGAGCAGCTCTGCTCCGGAGCCAGGCTGAGAGAGCTGGGCTGGGGCAGCCTGGAGAAGAGAAGGCTCCTGAAGGGGAGACCTGAGAGCAGCTCCAGTGCCTAAAGGGGCTGCAGGAAAGCTGGAGAGGGGCTTTGGACAAGGGCCTGTAGGGACAGGCCAAGGGGAATGGCTTTAACCTGCCAGAGGGGAGACTGAGATGAGCTCTTAGGCAGAAGCTCTTCCCTGTGAGGGTGCTGAGGCGCTGGCCCAGGGTGCCCAGAGAAGCTGTGGCTGCCCCATCCCTGGCAGTGTTCAAGGCCAGGTTGGACACAGGGGCTTGGAGCAAGCTGCTCCAGTGGAAGGTGTCCCTGCCTGTGGCAGGGGGGTGGAACTAGATGAGCTTTAAGGTCCCTTCCAACACAAACCAATCTGGGATTCTATGAATCTTCTCAAGTTTCCAGTGTCAGGCTGCACTTGTCTGTCTGTGAGACAAGAATTGATGGCCCCCACCATCAGAACCATTTGAGAGGACCCGCTGTGTTTAGGCTGATTTGGAAGGATGGTTTGCAGTAGCTTTTGCTCCATTCTGCAGGACAGCCCTTAGCACGCAGCTGTACTTCCAGGCTCCTGGAGCGTTTATGTATTTCTGTCTGGATCCAGAGCACTCTTCTGTGGTGGAGCTGACTGTCCCTGCCTGCTGTGCTTTGTTGTGCAATGTAGAGCAACGCTAGAGGGTGGGAACTGAATTTTTCAGGTGAAAATAACCCAGAAACTGTGTTCCAGAAGAACACCCGATGTGCTCCATCTGCTGACAGGCAGCCACTGAGTCCATGGGTCCAGCCAGGGCCAATGCAGTTTGAAGTGCAATGCCCAGTGTGGATGCGGAGGGGGACAGTGACAATTCTTCACAGCCCACAGGGCTGCAGGACTTCCCATGTGGTCTTTGCTGTGGTTCTCTGTGCTCAGGTCTTCATCCCTTCAGTCAGTGCTGTGTATTTCATCCCAGACGCCAGCACTGGAGTCCAGAATTGGAGTTGCAGGCTGCAAATATGGGGGGGGAGAGCATGTTCTTACAAGTAGAAAATGTGTGGAGACTGGAACTGGGCTGTTAAAGAATGTTCTTGCTCCAGGTTTCCCACAGCACAGCCTCAGAAGTTCAGTTCTTAGAAAATAACTTAATAATTGAGTGGTCCAGGAATAGGAGCATCTTGAGCTGGGCTTTTATATCCTCAAGTCCCCTGCCCCTGACTATCACACACTGTTCAGTGCCTTGAATGCACCTCTTGGTCCAATGGTGAATGTTGGTCGGTGGTCTCCTCATCCATCATTGGGTTATTTCCCATCACTGGGTCCTTTTGTTGAGGCTGCTTTACATTTTTTCTTATCTCTGTGGTTTGTTGCTCCTTGCTAATGAATGCAACTGGTCTCAAGGCCTTGGTTTAGGCCTGAGCCTAAGCACAAGTTGGAAATAAATTTCACCCTTATCTGGGTGGGGGTTGCTGAAGCCTTAGCCACAAGGTGGTAACTTCAGCTTCCCATGCTCAGCAGCTACCCATGCTAAGCAAGACCACCCAGTCAAAATAGCTTAGCCAAAGGAATCCAGCTAACTCAGTTCGCAACAGGGCTGGTCCATTGCTTCTCTTTGTTTCCTTGTTCTCATGTTTTACAGCTCTGCAGACAAAGAGTGCCATGAATAGCAACTGCTGCACTTTACTGTCTTGGTTGGACCTGAGAGGTTGTATGCTGATGACTTCTCAGTGCTACCAACAGACTCTCTGTGGCATATCCTGGTGGATATGCTTGTTGGTCAGTCTGCTGTTGCTCATATGGGAATGGTTTCTTAGGAGCAGGGAAGGAAGCCCATATCATTTCCCAAAGCAGCAGGAGGGTCTCCTTGCATGTGGCTGCAGAGCCTTGGCTCCAAACACTCCAGCACATTTGGAAATGATCTTGGTTGAGCGCATTTACTGGTGATGCCTTGATGTTCCCAGGCCACCTGCTCCCTGCTCTAGGAATCTGCAGTGGTTTGCATGGGCTGTGAAAGAAGAGCTTGCTCCAAGGTGATCCTGAGCTGGGTGTCTGGCTCCCAACACAGCCCTTGGCAAAGGCACTGGAAAAGGGCTGTGTGCTGAATGAGAACACCGGGAGCTGGCCAGTACCAAACAGTGCAACCAGGCCAGTGTCTGAACCTTGGGGCCTCCTGGCATGGACATTTGCTTGTTCCAGTGGTGGTCAGGTCTTAAATCCATGTCAACATTTATCAGTGAGATGTGTGACTCAGTAAGGTCAGGTGTGCACCACAGGACCCGGTTTCACCACAACATTTGCAGTGGTGGTAATTGCACATGGTTTTTATCAGCTGGGTGCTGTGCCAGCACCTCAGTGATTTTCATGAGCCATCTTTTGGGCAAGTTCTCTTAGCCTGCAAGTTTTAATGTATTTGTGTCAGAGAATTAGTGGCTGCCTCAGTGGCTGCCTCTGCTTTGTTATCCTGACACAAATGCCTCTTCCTGCTTCTTCTAGAAACACTTCTGCATCCACAGAGCAACCCAAAAGCTTTTTTTGTTGTTCCTTACATTCTGCAAAGCACTTGTTTCTCTTTACTGCTTGAGCTCCCCTTGAGTGCATTGTAACTTCACATTGATTTCAATTCTTTTCCACAATCACAGAATAAATACATTCTGCAGCACCCACTGATGTCTTCATTCTGCTCCTCTAGTCCAAACGGGGGTTCTACCTGACTTCTTAATTGTGGGGTTATAACTTTCATTTGTTTGCAAATGTTTTACAACCTCCTGATTTTCATTCATATTTTCTCTCCCTACATGAAAGTTGCTCTGGAGGAGCAATATAACAGTAGTCCCACACTGAGAAATCGGCCTTAAGAACTACGTGTACGTAAGAGTGGTTGGGGCTGTCTTCCCCTTGTAATATAGTCAGGTCATGATTCATGGTCACTAAGCAACCACCAGCTTCAAGTCAAAGGAATTAATTCATTATCAGTCATAAGGAGCTTCAAACAGTTACCCCACATGATACAGGACACCTTTTTGTTGGAGGATGAGCATCTGCAGCTCTGGATGCGATCACTGGCTTTTGTTTGCAGAAGTGAAGTGCTCCATAACAACACATGTTTTCCTTATGTGTGCTGGCAGGGGTGGGGAGTAACCCCCACCCCTCAGTGACCCTGTGGTGGTCCTTACTTTTGGGATGTGTTGGTCTCTTGGCTCACATCTGCTTGAGACCCCACAGGCCTGGTGTACGTGAGCTCTGTACAGGCAGTGCCTCTGGTAGGACCCTTCTCTCTCCTGCTTTGGGTGAATTTCTTTCAAGGTATTTAGGCATAGAAATATGGATTGGACATAGCAAAGCTCAGAAAACAAGCTAGTTGCCCAACTCCTCGTGAGGTGTCCATCCCAGATGCACATGGCCTCATTCCCTAGACCCTTCTTTGTGTGAGCTGACACCAGCTTATTAAAGAGCATGATGTACTAGGTAGGTTACAGGAGACTTTGGGCATTTAATTGTCAGTTGTTGCTGAGCAATCTCAGCTTTATGACATTTTATAGCTCAAAGCAAAGAATAAGTTATTTCTCATTAATGAGGGTGTCCTGGAGCCAACCCAAGATCAGTGTCTCCTTGTCCTTGAGTGCCCTCTTTATCTGAAGCCCATCCCAGGTATGTCCATGTGCTGTGAAGCTGTCAGAAACTGTCTATGGAAGCTCAGTCTGGGATTGCCCAGCGTGGTAAACATCTTACATCTTCCAATGCTGCTGGTTCTTCAAGTTCTCCCCTATACAGAGAGGAGAAATCCACCCCAAAGGATTTAAAAGACAGTGTTTTGCTTCCTTAGGACACTATGACTTCATATCACTTGTCGCTAAGATTCAATAACTTGTTCATAATGGTCACCATTGATGAAACACAACGCCATTTCAGATCTTTGACCATCCCTGTTGCTCTGGTCTGACCTCTTCTGTCTCTACAATGTCTTTTTTGAGGTGGGGATTTCTACAGTGGCACAAGGATGTCTGCTTCTGTTCTATGATTTTGTTATGATATCCTGTGTGTGAACAGTGTTTTAACTAGTGCCAGGCTCAGAGGGAACTTTTACTTGTAGCTGTGCTGTAGGAAAGCTCAGACAGAAGTGTGTGACAAGCACAAGTAGAGGCTGTGACATTTCTTCTTCTTTCAAACCTTTCCCCTTGATCCCCTCTTGGAGACATATTTGGAATGTGCTAAATGAGATAGATGTTGCAAATCTTTGTATGGAGCCTTGAATGTGGTATTGTGTAATGGAAAGCTTGATTTCTTTTTGTCTATTTGAGTCCAGTTTCCTGGAATGTGTAACAAATGTGGATGCTCTTAGCATATTCTATTTATGAGGATACTTAGAAACCTGTGAGCTGGCAGTGCCCTCCTTTTTTGTGTGCCTTCTAAAATGAGAGCTTTTTGCTCACTATTGTCAGGCAGAACATTAAGGTCTGTGAGGTTGGGCTGAGCAGCTCCTACGAGTCTGATCTGGTTCTCTGCAGAAAATGCAGTAAAATATCATGGGACAAGTGGAGCAGCCCCTGGGTCCTGTCAGATCCTGGTCTTAGTTGCAGCAGAAGAGGGACAAGTTTCATGCTCTTCTTGGCACAAGTTCAGTCATCCAGACTAGGGATGTTCCACAGTGCAAGTCACAGGATGGTCACAGAGCACAGATACTCTGCAGAAATCACCCCTGGCTGGGAAGAGTGAGCTGGATTGCATTTGAAGGCAGGAGTTGTTTGGAAACAGTTAAAATCTGGGCTGAGTAGCCTCAACCAGCTTGAGCAATTGAGACCAGCAGCTCCTCACACTGTGGTTTCCCCTCTCTGAAGAAAAGCGGTGCCTGCACCTCGTGCTGTTGCTCAGACATAGTGCAGAAACTTTCTGGACAAGAAATCTTTCCCAGGATACAAATGTGACTGTGACTCTGTCACCTTGGTAAACCAGAGTGCAGAATAGCTTCTCTTTCAGTATTTGCTTAATACAGATCAGGTTGACCAGATTCTGAACCATTGCAGGGCTTAATTTTGAACACTTTCTGGGGTTTAGCAGTATTTTTAGAAGTGTAGACTCAATTTAGATGCATTTTTTTATAATAAGATTAGGGGTGAACAGATGACACTGCCACCTTCAGGGGCTGACCCACCAGCTGGTTGTTTGCTCACTGCATTGGTCCTGGAGACTCTCCTCATGTGGTTTGTGTCAGGACTCTTGCGCTTGTTTCGATCTCGCTACTTTTCAAGGAACAGCCCTATGTGGTGCAACTCCATTCGTGTTTCCCACATGCTTCACCTTGCATCAGGCTGTGCTGAAGCATGTTGAGATGATCCTGCCTTAACAAATGCCTGAGATTTTGTTGTGTTGATACCCTTTCTTATATGTCATAGAATCCCAGAGTGGCTTGGGTTGAAAGGACCTTAAAGCTCATCCAGTTCCCACCCCTGCCATGGGCAGGGACACCTTCCACTAGAGCAGCTTGCTCCAAGCCCCTGTGTCCAACCTGGCCTTGAACACTGCCAGGGATGGGGCAGCCACAGCTTCTCTGGGCACCCTGTGCCAGCGCCTCACTGCCTTACTCACAAAATATTTCTTACTTATGTCCAATCTAAATCTGCCCATTTTGACCAAAGACATTTGGCCAGTGTCACTGCACCAGTCACTACTTCACTGGTACTTTTGTGGCTCATGATCTGTATTTTTCTACGACATTGATAAAGTAAAAAATATGGATATGACTGTACCAGGAACTGATGGACTGGCTAATACTGGACGTTGTCCCCTCTGTTATTTGCCATTAACAATTCATCATTGTATCTGCTAAAATGTGCTCTGATGACTTGTCCAGTAGCAGCACGTAACCAGAACATCCCAGGGGCAGCAGTTTCACCAGGCTTATGATGTCAGCAGGTACCTTTGTCACCAAGATGTGAGCTGTTGAGGCCACCCTGGCTGGTATCAATTATATTCTCATTCCTTTTCATTAACTGGTAAGTGTCCTAGTTCCATTTTTCCCAGCTTTCCCCAGAAGTGAATGGAGCTGAGCTCTCTGCGGGGTTCGGAATCATCCACTGCCCTTTCCAAAGCTGCCTCCCCATCCCTGGAGCTGTGGCAGGAGTATCAGCAATATAGGCCATGACTCCACAAGCTGCATTGCAAATTCTTTTGAACTTTGCTGCAGCAGCTTTCAACCTGCTGGTTTGCTGTACACCAGTGAGCAGGCGCTAGTGCTGCCCATGGGGCTGGGGGGAGTGTTAAATGCTCCAGCTTGGTCTTGGGTGCAGTTTTTGCCAGTACAGAGGGGTGTGGGGATTAGTTCCAAAGACAGGCCAGAAACCCTCTTTGGATTGTTCTAATTTCCTGTTTTTGTTGTCCCACCTGTAAATCTGAGCAGTTAAGGGTTTCTTCTGGGGGATTTAGCAAGAGCCTGACAGTGTGAGCAGGATCTCGTGTGCTGCCTGTGACAAGGTGAAACACAGGAATGAAAAATGCACCAGACTCCTGCCAACAAAACTGTCCAGTGCTGAGATGTACCAGGGTGATGGATTTCATCTGAAGAGAAAGGCTGAACATCTCCTGTCATAGTATCACTCACAGGTGAATTGCCAGCACATGTCAGGAGTGCTTGAAGGGGAAAACTAGTGAGCTTAACTCACATGTATTTTAGGTTTCAGTTGAAATTTTACAAATGCAGAGTAAAATGTGTTTCCAGCTGTGAAGGACTGGTGCTGAGCAGGAAGATGGGAGAGCTATGTTCAGGTGGAGTGAGGAGGGGCAGCTCTGGTTTTGGGGCTGAGAGGTTCTGGTCTGCCTCATCATGGTACTTTTCATAGAATCACAGAATCCCAGACTGGTTTGTGTTGGAAGGGACCTTAAAGCTCATTCAGCTCCAACCCCTGCCACAGGCAGGGACACCTTCCACTGGAGCAGCTTGCTCCAAGCCCCTGTGTCCAACCTGGCCTTGAACACTGCCAGGGATGGGGCAGCCACAGCTTCTCTGGGCACCCTGGGCCAGCGCCTCAGCACCCTCAAAAAGGATAGCTAGGAGGTATCTTGGAGTAGCCTCTTGGACAAGGGCTAGCGACCTGGGATGATGCACCGCGTGAGGGGAGAAGCTCTGCACCTTCTCCAGTTTGCTTTGTAATTTTCCACTATTAAAATGTAAATGTGGCCTCTCAGCCTGGAGCTGTGCAGACATTTGCACTCTGCCAGCTTTGGCTCTTTCACATGAATATTTAACATCGAACCAGCACATCTAAATAACCTCCAAGTGTTGATTACACTTCAGTTCATTAGGCAGCAGCTTGGGGGTGTTTGGACCATGCTTCCGGTTCTGCCTGCCTGTTCAGTGCAGTGATGCTGGGATGTCCTTGGGGAGCCTGAGCTGGGTCCTGCTCCTGCCACACCTGAGTGGTGTTCTGGCACTGAGATCCACATGTTGTCCCTCCGGGAGGCCAGAAGACAGCCGTGGGAGCGCTGGCTGAGCCGGGCTGGCTGGGGCACGGCGATGCTCCTCCGAGCAGCGCTGTCATGGAAACAGCAGTAATTCATTTTGCTGTGAGAAAGGCAGTAAACACACTTTGATTAAACTCTGGAGAAGGTGCAGAAAGAGCCTGCAAAGCCGATGGGGTAACAGCACAAAGTTGTTTCGTTATTGTTCTCCCTCCCTTCCCCACTGGGGATGGTGCATCTGGGGGATGGGAAGAGGAAACCTTGGTCAGAATTGGCTGCTGCAGCAGCCCAAACCTGTCCTGATTCTGGCACCTGGTGGCTGGAGCTCAGGCACAGCATTCATCATTATTACTGCTATTACTGTGACTTTGAGGCAGGTTGCAGAGCAATGAGGAGCTGGTTGTGCAGCCACAGGCTGAAGCGTGGCTTGGGATTCACACTGTCATTGGAAGGTCTCAGAATGCTGGAGCAGCCTGAGCCTCCCAGAGAGGAGTTCACCTGCCAGCCCAGAGCAGATCACTCTGCCCAGTACAAACTGGTGTCGCCAGGAAATTCATAGAACTTCCCCTTGCACTGGGCACTGGTGAGGCTGCACCTCAAATCCTGTGCTCCGTTCTGAGCCCCTCACTACAAGAGAGACATTGAGGTGCTGGAGCGGGGCCAGAGAAGGGCAATGGAGCTGGTGCAGGGCCTGGAGCCCAAGTGTGATGGGGAAGGGCTGAGGAACCTGGGGGGTTCAGTCTGGAGAAGAGAAGGCTCAGGAGGGACCTGATCGCTCCCTACAAGTGCCTGAGAGGAGGATGGAGCCAGGAGGGGCTGGGCTCTGCTCCCAAGGAACAAGGGATGGGACAAGAGGAACCGGCCTCAAGCTGCACCAGGGCAGGTTTAGATGGAGCTGAGGAACAATTCCTGCCCCAGAGGGTGCTCAGGCATTGGAACAGGATGCCCAGGGCAGGGCTGCAGGCACCGTCCCTGCGAGTGTTCACACACTGTGGAGACGAGGCCTCAGTGCCATGGGTTAGTGGTGGCCTTGGCAGTGCTGGGGAACTGATGAGCTTGAAGCTCTTTTTCACCCTGGTTGATTCTGTGACTCTAATTCAGTGCTTCCAGCCCCAGTAGGAAGCTATTGTCTTTCACTCACCTCCCTCAGAATAGCAGTGGGTTTCCCCAGGTCTTTGCTGTTGTACACGTGCTGCTCCCACCAGGAGAGGAGTAACCAGCGAGTCATACATTGGGATGTTGGTCCCTTGCTTGCCCCTTCCAGCAAAGGACAGTTTAAACAGCATTAAGAGGATGCCTGGAGGGCTCCAGCACTGGGCCAGCCTCTGCTGGCAGTGCAGGCTGTGGGTGTCCTTTGCCCACATCCTGGCCTTGTGTACCTGGTGGCCTTGGTTTTGTGTCTCCTGTAGCCCCTAGATGTGCTCCTGGAGCCTTTGCTGTCCTTGTGACCAAGTGCTGACCTGCTGGACTTTCTCATGCAAAGAAGTGCCCCCATAGCACCCTTCAGCATCAAATTGCCTCCACCAGTTCCTCTTTTGCTTCATGATCTGCAGTACGGATTTCCTGCAGCCCACATCCCATGCAGTGTGGGTACCTCTGCTGTCCTTTCTGCTATCTGGCTATGGCACAGACAATCTCCTCCTTTGCTGTCTCCACCTTGTTGTGTAGCACAGCTGATAACATGGTTGTATTTCTGAGTATATCTAACTGCTGTCCAGAAAGACCCAGCCTGCATGGCAGAGCTTCCAGACTTGCTGGACCTAAGTCTGTGCTTAGATGAGGGCTTTATGAAGCTTATAAAAGCTTTATAAAGCTTAGATGAAAAGCTCTGGGCATCGGGAGAGACAAGTCCCATGTTGCTTATGAGCAGTAGCTTCCTTCTGAAGCTCTCTCATTCAGTGTTCCTGGGAAAAGCCAGGCTTTCCTGGGTGTCTGCTGTCATTTGTAGCTCTCTAACTTCTGTGTAGAAACATCTGATGTTGGTCCAGTTGTCTTCCTGGCTATACAGTAGCCTTGAAATGGGCCCCAAGTTGGTCCAGGTGCCAGAAGCCAAGCACTGAGTTGGGGCAGATGAAGTTTCCATCACCCCTGTTCTGCTCTGAGGCTCCCAAGCTCTCCTCTACATGCTGGGGTAGACACCTTGGGTCCTTGGCTGCAGCTCTTTGGGTCAGGAGACATGAGTGCACGATGCTTGGACACCTGAGAGCCCAGGGAACTCTGCAGTCTAAATGTGTATCATCTGGAGGTCTGTGCTGCTGCGAGCACTGGAACACAGCCCTGTCAGTGCTGGGACTCCTGTGACTGTAATCCCACAGTGGCAGATGAAATGGGCTGGCTGGGTCTCACCTCACATACAGTTACTGTGCACCGGGGTCAAACTGCAACTGCACAGATAATGCAGGTGTGTCCTGTCTGTCAAGAGACCTCCTTTGCAGCTGTAACACTGTCCTCTTCATATGCTTCTGGAGCTAAATGCTCTGGAAGCTTTGGCTTTGCAACCTGTGTGTGACCTGGACACCTTCTGTAAATGCTGTGTTATGCTTCAGGGACTGTTACACTTGATCTTATGGTAGATGGGTTAGTGATGAGCAGAGTGGTTCTGGGCTTGTTTTCTTCCAGCCCCTCTGCTCTTCCTCTCTGGTGTGAATTGGAGGCAGAGATTGTGTTTTCCTTTGTTCCTAAGCTAGATGCTATGATTTTGGTGTTGGGAAGGAGCACTTTGAAAGTAATAGGTGATGGCTGCTCTTGTGGAGAGTGTGGAAATGGGTGACCAGGAGTTTTATTTGACAGGCTACACTAAAGCACGTGCCCTGGCCTGTGTCAAGAGTTATGAAGTACCTTTCCATTACTAGTGAGTCCTTTAGCAGCATGTTTGTGTCTCACTGCTCAGTAGTCACTGCTTGCAGTGACTGTCTCACCATGAACTGTGCTGAGCAGGGGGGTTGGCTCATCCAGGGAACTGGATGCTCTTAAGGTCCTTTCCAACCCAAACCATTCTATGATTCTATGAGCTTCCCCCTCCCAACCTGCCCTGCACCCACTCGACATCTTCCTGGTGTAAGACCTATGCTGGTTGCACTGGGGAGAGCAGGGACTGGGGCAGGACTGTTAGGCTGAGACAACCAGGAGCAGAGGAAACCTAGCAAGGACCACCAGGATCCCTCCCTGGTGTGCAGCTTCCTTTTCTTTTGTCAACTCGGTAAGAGCAGTTCCCCAGGAGGGTGATTTTACTGTAAGTTTGCATCTGATCAGTCCAACATACAGTTACAATGTTTTTTTCCTAAGCAGTTAACATCAAGAAACTAATAATTAACTGATAAAGCACACTAAAGCAAGCCCAAGGCAGCTCCTGCTCTCTGGGGTTTATCACCATTGCACTCTTGGGTTTATGTTTCTTTCTCTCTTGGTTTTGTTGAAGACCAGTGATGCTGAGCCCAGTGACACGTGAACTGGGCTGGTGCCTCAGCGTGGATCTGGCTGTATTTCTGCTGCTCTGAGTGGCCTCTTTTGCCTCCTCATAGTAATGGATGTGTACAGAGGAGCCCAGCATGGGCTGTGCAGAGCAGCTGGTGTGGAGCATGGGTGATCAGTGATCTGCACAGGGCTGGCTGCTGCTCTGGCCTCTTGCAGGGCAGGGGAGGAAGGTCCAGGCAGATTTTTCTAGCTCTGGAGTTTTTCTGGCTGAATACTTCCTGTTTAACTGATGTGGTGGGGTCCAACCTTGGCCTTTCTGCAGCTGCTGCACTGCCAGCTGGTGCAGCATCAGTGACTGGGTGTTCCTGGTCCCCAGCTCAGGTGCAACGGGCTCAGACTGACTCCGTTCTGGCAGGAGGGCTCTGAGCTCTGTTTGGTTGACTGATGCTGTGAGCACAAGGCCTTTCTCGGATGGTGATCCCCTGGTTTCACCAGTGGTGCTGATCCCTGGAAGCACCATGGATGTACTCACTTAACCAGTACGTGCCTTGCCCTTTGGTTTGGAAAGTGCCCAGGCACTGACTGAAGTGCTTGTATCACTGGGCAGCGTCTGGCACTTGGACTTAAAGTAATTCTGTACTTTTTTCCAAGAACAGCTTTTGGTGACTGGCTTGGCTTGGTTTGAGAACAGCACTTTGAGCCTGGGAAAAGTTTCCTTCTGTTTCCAGTGCCTATTTACAATTTCTAATAATGTTTAACTCTGCCAGTACCATGACATGCATCCATTTAATATTTGCTGCTCTGGTCTTTTAAAGTGGTTTTCTATGAGAAGTGATACAGTATGAAATTAAATGTCTCCTGGAGATCCATCCTATGTCTGGGTGACACATGAGCTCAGATCAGCTGTCCTTGGCAACCAAACCTGTTCAGCATTGCTTGTTGTAGCTGGCCTGACCATGGCTTCCTTTCCAATGTGTTGCATTGGTACATCATCATGTTTTACCCCAGGGACTGCATCACATCCATAGCCCACACTTTGCTTGTTTCCATTCAACATCCCTCCTTGCCTGTGGCCATTGGGTGACCAGGCTGAGAGAGCTGGGCTGGATCAGCCTGGAGAAGAGAAGGCTCCTGAAGGGGAGACCTTAGAGCAGCTCCAGTGCCTAAAGGGGCTGCAGGAAACCTGGAGAGGGGCTTTGGACAAGGGCCTATAGGGACAACCAAGGGGAATGGCTTTAACCTGCCAGAGGGGAGACTGAGATGAGCTCTTAGGCAGAAGCTCTTCCCTGTGAGGGTGCTGAGGCGCTGGCCCAGGGTGCCCAGAGAAGCTGTGGCTGCCCCATCCCTGGCAGTGTTCAAGGCCAGGTTGGACACAGGGGCTTGGAGCAAGCTGCTCTAGTGGAAGGTGTCCCTGCCCATGGCAGGGGTTGGAGCTGGATGAGCTTTAAGGTCCCTTCAATCCAAACCATTCCATGATTCCATGATTTCAGCCTGTTGTCCCAGTGAGCAGCCTGGACACGGGCGCTAGCAGCACCATGCTGGGCAATGGGGCTGAGCCACAGGAGTGTGGCTGCTGCGGCAGAAACTCCCCCACCACGTGGTTGAAACTCATCAGAGACCAAGCTCATTGCTTTGCCATGGCAATGGAGAGGTTTACGGGAGCCTGGAGTTCTTGTACTTTGAACCTAAAATATTCCGAGTGCTCCGCACAGCACAGCTGGGAAGTGCCTTCAGGGTGTTCAGCCAAGGCTGACTCCGGTTAAGGCCTTGTTCAATGTGGGGCAGCGTCCTGCCCAGAGCCCTGGCTGCTCCCATCCTCTGCAACCCCTTGGTGGTGGCCACGTGTCCAGGGCTCATGTGCCTTTGTTCAGATTGTTGTGGGATTACATGGCCTTGGGAGGTTGAAGCTGGGGAGTCCTGAATATGGATGGTTCTGGGGTCCCCTTTAGCAGGATCATGCCACGTCTGAACATGCCTTTGAGCAGCACAGGAGACCTCTGTGTGCTCTACCTGTCCCCTTGCTTTTGCCACTACGTTTGCACCAGAAATGGATGAATGTTGTTGACTTAAGCTCCTGCTGGACACTGCCACCCGTCAGCAAACTGAAGCATCCTAAGCTTCAGGATGGAAATGGGTTCATTAAAATCTAGGAACATACGTTCTTCCTGACCTGAGGTCTGTGGTGCTGCAGCTCCACAGCCCTTCACCCTTCCAACCACCTTGCGCTTCCTATGTCCACTCCTTCTCCCTCTGGAGAGCTTCAGCCTGAGGCAGGAGTTTGCATCCTCAGGTGCCTTCATGAGGCCCATTTCTTCCACACGCTTCCACGGGTTGGGTGGGCATCAGTGAGGGCCGGGAGTAGCTGGTGGTTTATTTAGGGCACTGTATGCTCTAGGCTTGCTCCTGGCACATGCCTGGAGCTGCAGATTCTTTTCCTTCCTGTGAGGGTGGTGGGACACTGGCCCAGGGTGCCCAGAGAAGCTGTGGCTGCTCCATCCCTGGCAGTGTTCAAGGCCAGGTTGGACACAGGGGCTTGGAGCAACCTGCAGTGGTTGGAGCTGGAGGAGCTTTAAGGTCCTTTCCAACAAAAACCAGGCTGGGATTCTTTGATCCTGTGATTTAGGCCTTTTGTCAGTCAGAGGAAGCAGTGGTTGGTGTGACTGCTGGTGTCAATGTCCTGTGCACGTGTCTCCACCTCTGAGCTGAGATGGAGCTGGGCTCACAGGGGTCCTGCTGGTGGCCTTGTACCCTCTCTGATTGCTGTTGCTGCTTCCCCCTCTGGCAATGCTCCTTGATGCTTTCTGAGATGCCACCTCCAACCTCTCCCATGTGCCATGCTGGGCTCGCCTGTCCCATGTGCTCCTGGCGTGCTTTCCTTGTGGTGCTGCAGGGAGAGGGACTGGAAGCAGGCAGATCTCCATCCTCCTGGCCATTCCTGCCCTCCCACCCAGCTCTACGTGCTTTCCCAGCCCTCCTGCCTTGCTGCCATCTTCCACCCCGACCATAGTGGCGCAGCGTGGGCTCTGTGCTGTGCTTTGGTCTCTAATGGCCCTTTTCCCTCTTTTGCAGTGCCTTTCAGAGAGACGCCCAGCTACACGAAGCGGCGGCGGCTGCTGGGTGCGGGCGGCCTGGCCTCCCCCCGTGTGCTGCAGCGCTCAGCCAGCGACAACAACCTGAAGGCCGAGAGTCGGGCGTCCTACTCGCCGGTGCCATCGCTGCGCAGCCTCCCGCCACAGCTGCTGGCGCAGATGCAGGAGGCAGCAGCGGCGGACGGCAGCGTGGGCAGCTCCGGCAGCGTCCGCAGCGCACACAGCCGCTCCCCGTCCCTGCAGCGCGTGCAGGAGGAGAAGGAGGCCGACGTGCCCTCGCTCCGCAGGAGCAGCCGTGGCAAGGCCAGGTGAGGGGCCAGGGGGAAGCAGCTCTGTGCCATGGCCCGTGTATGCTGTGGGTCCCACCAGAGACACTGTGGGCCAGCGGGTGGGGAGCGGGGAAGCTGGTGGAACCCACAGAAGCCTCATGTCCCCTGCCTGTGTTGCTCTGGCTCAAGCTCCAAGGGGTTCGTTCCTTGATTTCCTCCCAGCCCTCGCTCTTGTCTCGTGTCTCAGATAAGTGGTGAGTGCATAAACGCTGCGTTGCGCTGGTTGTTGCTATGACAGTGATGCATCTTGAAAACCAACACTTTGAGGTGGCACATTGCTGATGCGCCAACACCTAGTGCTGGTGTCCCACCTGGCTGGTGACAGCGTTGGTTGCAGTTATCAGTATTCTGTCAATGGGCCATGGTGGTGGCATTGCTCTACTGAACTCACCAGCCCCAGAGTGGCAGATGGGTGCCCTCGCCTGACCCACTGAGAAGTGCAGGAGCCTTCCCTATGCATTCTGTGGTTATAGTAGACCACAGGTATTGGGAGTGACGCAGACTTTGTGTCCTCCTGCTGCTTCCCATTCGTTGCTGGCCATGTGCAGTGCGAGTGTCAGCTCTGACACTGCTCACCACGGCTGGCACTTGCCTGTGGCTGGGAGCCAGGCGTGGGTACCCACTTGATACAGGGGGATGGCTGCTGCAGCCCTCAGACAGCTGACGTCTGGGTGCTTGAGTCCAGAACCCCTCGTGTGCTGGGTGTGCTGGAAGGCATCCCTGCCTCTGGTGGGGGGTTGGAACTGTGTGAGTTGTAAGGTCCTTTCCAACTCAGACTAGTCCATGGCTCTTTGAGGTGCTGTGGAGAGTCTTTGTGGCCGAGGGTCCTTTGGTGACAACTGTGGTCAGGCTTTGCTGTTAGTGGAGAGTACAGACCGACCACAACAGTGGCTGATGTGAAGTGATGTCTGCTCAGAGAGGACTAATGAGAACCTCTGGTGCCGTGAGGCCAGAGCAGGAGTTCAGAGCATGGGCACCAGCTCTGGCTTGTAGCTGTGTTCACTAATGTCCAAATGGATTTGAGCATTGAAGAGTCAGTCTGCAGATGGCAGCTATTTACATTAGCTCCAGAGCAGGAACAGCTCAGAGGCCCTTTGAGGCAATCTAAATAATTTTGGAGAAAAGAAACATGTCAGTGAATAAAAAATAATGAAGATAAATGTAAAATAGCTACTGGAGGAGAAAAAAGTGACCCAGTGAAGTACCTGCAAAGATTCTTAATTATAGTTTAACTCAGGAGAAGTTGCAGGATGATTCTAAAGAGCTCAGCAGAGGCCTCTGCTCAGTGGCAGCTTGAGCATAGGATACAGCACTCTTGGATGACCAAAGTATGATGGATGGTGGATGATCATACAGAAAACAGTCTAATGCCTCAGTCAGAATCAGTGATGACACCTCTGGGTGCTGCAGCCCAGCCTGGGCACTGCCTGTTAGCAGGAGCGGTAAGAGCTGAAGGGTTTGGAGATGCTGTGGACATGGTCAGGAATGAGAGAACAGGAATGTGTGGTCTGAAGAGACATTCACAGGAGCGGGATCGTTACCTTAGAAATGAGAGAAATACAGGAAGGATGTTAAAAACTTTGAAAATGCCACATTCTTGGCTGAGGGAAAGGGGAAACCTCTGCCTGTGTCATGGCACAAGGAGAGAGGAGCGTGCAATGAGAGGAATAGGAAGCACACTCTAACCAGTACAAACCAGTGGGTTTTCCACACCGTGCAGTGAGCTCAGAATTCAGTTCCTTGGAACCTGCTGAAGCTACAGCACAGTGCATTAGGAGGCTGGTGTGACTGAAAAGAATACTGTGGGCTTCTGTAATCAGAGGTTTGGGAAGTGTTCCCAGAAGTACCTGGAGCAGCTGATGGCCAGCCAGGAGCAGGGTAGCGGGAAGGGTCGAGCCATTCCCAGCCAGGCAGTTCCCAGGGAGGGGAAAATAGGATCATGACTGGGCTGGAGACACGGAGAGTTTGGGGTCTGCCATGAGCAGCAGCACGAGGGGGACGTACATATTGGGTCGATAGTGCTGCTGCAAGATACGGTGGTCGGCAACTGGGTGCAGTGGTCAGCAGCAAGGTGCAGTGGTCATCAATGGGTGCCATGATCAGCAGTGGGTGCAGTGGTCAGCAGCAAGGTGCAGTGGTCAGCGTTGGGTGCCATGATCAGCAGTGGGTGCAGTGGTCAGCAGCAAGGTGCAGTGGTCAGCAGAGGGTGCAGTGGTCAGCAAAAGGTGCAGTGGTCAGCAGAGGACGCAGTGGTCAGCAGAGGACGCAGTGGTCAGCAGAGGACGCAGTGGTCAGCAGAGGACGCAGTGGTCAGCAGTGGGTGCAGTGGTCAGCAGTGGGTGCAGTGGTCAGCAGTGGGTGCAGTGGTCAGCAGTGGGTGCAGTGATCAGCAGTGGGTGCAGTGGTCAGCAGTGGTGCAGTGGTCAGCAATGGGTGCAGTGATCATCAGTGGGTTAGAAGCTTTAAGGTCCCTTCCAACCCAACCCACGCTGTGACTCTGTGACACTCTAAGCGACACATCACCCGCTCACAGCGCTGCTGTTCAGCATGATGCTGTGCGCTCACCAGTGCTCAGAGCAGCTCATTAACAGCAGCATTTTGTGTAACTCGGTGTTTCTTTCACTCCTGTTTGGCCTTTTCACCCGCCTAGTCTGTTCCCAAAGTGGCTGTGTAGATTTGACAGAGCTGCTGTGTCGGGCGATGCAGTGATCCCTATCACTGAGGGCTCCCATCCCAGGGATGTTTCATTTTCCAACAAGAAAGCCTTCGCTGTGTGCTAAGTGACAAGGCATCGCATCCATAAACATGTGGAGTTCTTGCACGCCTTCCTCCAGAAGTCGTGCAGAAAAATTCCTTCTGGATCAGATTTTTATTAGAATATCAGGTAAATGTAGTGTCTGCAAATGTTACCCCAAAACTCTTTTCTGTGGGAAAAGTTCCCAGCAAAACTCTGATTGTTTTGCAGATGTATTCCAGAAGGCAAAGGGAATGTAAATGATCACAAGCTCAGTGCTGGCATCTCGGCTTGTCCAGCAGTGATGCGCAGCAGCCCCTTGCACTATATCCTACAGCCTCAGCGCTGGCGCTCAGCCCTGCTGGCTGCAGGAGATGTTCCTCATCTCTGTTTCTCCCTTGACTTCAGAGACACCAATGGTTCTGGTGGCCGAGTCCTCCCATGGGCTTCCGTTGTGGGAGCACAGGTCTGACCCTGGAGCAGGGCTGGGGGTCTAAGCCCAGGGTGGACTCCAGGCTCCTGGGAGCCCTGTGTGTCTCATCTGGGGGGCTCTTGACTGTGGTGCATCCCTGCAGCAAGGGATGGACCATGGTCTATAGCTGATATGTGCAATCCATGTTGCTGGAGTAAGGTCAGAATCCTTATTTCTCCCATTCATGAGTGCAGTTCTAGCACAGAGGAGCAGGTCAGCAAGAGGGCCTTCACCAGGTCATCACTATTGCTGTGAAAAGCATCTATGGAAACAGGACAATTGTCTATTTATTTTCATAATGGAATTTCTACTCCCACAGAATTCAGAAGTATTTGAGAAGTGTTTGAGAGTATTGCCATTCCTGCAGTGAGGGGTGGACCATGGTCAAGATCCTCCCAAATGGAGCAGGCAGGATTCCAAGGAGGCTAGTGTGAAGGATGTGAGTGATGCTGGAGGTTAATCCACCCCAGCAATGCTTGGGTGAGCCTTTCTCACTGTGTCCCCAAATGCCTGGTGGCTGGCTGCTGTGGTGCTAATAACCCACTGCAGGGAGTGAGCCCTGGGGGTGGCTGTTGCTGATGCAGTTGGCTCTGAATCCCCCAGTTCTGCTGGGCAGCATCAGAGGTGCAGGGAGGAGCAGTGGGAAGGGTCTAACCCACAGACCTCCACTGTGCTCACCCTGCCTGTTCTTGGGAACCGTGTGATGAACGTGCCAAATGTTTCCCTCACTCCTGCCTCTCCCTGTCCCCACCACTAGGAAGTTTTCTAATGTCTGTTCTGAGTGTTTCTTCCTCTAGTTTGCTTTGCCATGTTTGCTCCACATAGATGCAGCGAAGAGCTCCCTCACGTCCCCTTCACAGGAGTCTTGCACATGCTGAAGAACACTTGCCACATTTTCCTTGGTGTCATCTCATCAGCTGGCTGTTAAGCCCCATTGCCTTGCCCTTTCCAAAGCCCCATCTTCTCCAAGCTCCTGCTGTGGCTCCTCTCTAGGCTTCCCTGTCCCAGTGCTTCCCTGTGGCATGGTGTTGGAGCAGGCACTCTGCAGAGCAGTGGAGTTAGGCTGTGTGTTTCCCAGGCTGTAGTTGACAGCTGCTCACCCCATGCTCTGTGATGTAATGTGTGACTCACACTCTGTGTGTGATAGTCTTCATAGCTTATACCCCTCAAACACCACCACATTACCAGTGTTTCCCTATCTGAATCCTTGGGCAGTTGATGATTCCTGTGTAGATTTAGTACCAGGATTATCAGGATCCTGTTCTTTGGAGTGTTTTGCATCCCCTTTGGAGTGCCTGTAGATTTGGCAGGGATCTTCTCCACTCCATCGTTGGGTTTGCTGAAGGAGATGCTGACCTGTGCACAGCCCCTGGGTACATGTCCATGGGGCGGCATCAGAGGTCATTCTGTGCCCCATGGCTGGGTGGTCTCAGGGCATGTGTGGGGCCAGAAGGAGCCCAGCCAAGGCCGAGGTGTGCGGCTGCTCCTCTCACCCTCTGCCCTTGACAAATCCCTTCTGCCTGTTGCTGTGTTGCTTCCTTCCAGGCAGGTACAAACACTTCAGCTTGTTATTTGGTCTGATGTTGTTTTTCATCATGACAGTGTTTCCTAGGTCTTCTTCTCCCCCCTGTTTGACCGTTTGCTATTTTCCGCCCTTTTAGATGCACTCTCTATAACATGAGCCTTCAAAGATGACCTCAGTTGTTCTTCGATTGCTTTAATCTGTGCTTAAACTTCCTTCCCAATGTGTAGTCAGGCACATCCAAATGTTCTTAATTAATTTCTGCTCCTGGTTTCCAGGTAGGATCTTAACTCTCTGCCTCTGAAATCTCATGCTTGATCTCTGATTTAAAGACAAACAAGTACTAAGCATATTGGTCTTTCTAGCTCCATCCATGGAAAGCTTTCGCTCTCTTCAGTCAGCCAAAGGAGCACCAACAAGTACCAGCAATTTCTGGGATCTTCTTGCTGTCATTGTGTTTACCTGCTTCTGTCTGTAGTGGCTTTTCCTTTCATGCTTGTGCTGTCCACAAGTTTGCTTCTTTTGGCTTGTGCTTTTCCTTCACATGTGTCCATAGCAAACACTCATGTTTTCCAGTGCAGTCTGGAACTGCAGTCCGTGCAGTGTGTTCCAAGTTAATGACTGGCTTATGGTTTCTTACTTCACTGCTTATGCACCCCCCACATTGGGGTGGGTCTCAAGTCTGTTTTTCTTTGCCTTCCTCATCATAGCATCATGTAATACTTTGGGATTTTAACCTCTGGAGGCTCACCTCTGTCCATCCTGGACTGCCCTTTCATGTATCCCTGCCTCCAGGATTCAAGAACGGCTGGAGTTTGGCCTCAAAATGCATTGCTCATATTTTGCTGGTCTTTCTCACTTTCTTCCTAAGAAGTGCCAAACACTTATCATCTCATGGTTGTTCCTGCCAGTATTACCTCTGCCTTCACATTTCCAGAGACTTGGAATCAAAATGCTAAAAGAGCTTCTATGGCTGTTTTCTGCACCTCCACTATAAAAATTAATTGTTGTGAATATCATCCAGGAGCTTGCTGGGCAGGCAGTGTCCTCATCCTCCCCAGCAGGTCTCTGGATAAATGCAGTCTTTTCTTGGCCCAGCCCTGGCAGTGTTCAAGGCCAGGTTGGACACAGGGGCTTGGAGCAAGCTGCTCCAGTGGAAGGTGTCCCTGCCCGTGGCAGGGGTTGGAACTGGACGAGCTTTAAGCTCCCTTCCAACTCAAACCACTCTGTGATTCTGTGATCATCCCTAAGCCCCATAAGCCTGCATCAGAGGGGCATAGCACATGACACTGGCTCAGAATCTTGTCTGATGGCTGACACAGGCTGGTATCTTGTCTGATGGCTGCTCCTGGCATGTGCCTAAAGAACAGGACATGTGCTGAGGAAACAGGGAGTATTTTCCCTACACTGAAATATCTCCTCCTTTGGTCCTACCCATGAGCATCTCTGCAATAGGGGTTGTGCTTTGCTTCTGCCTGGCTGGCTGCAGAGTCCTACTCAGACACATTCTCTCATAAGAGCTGCAGGCAGCTCTGTGCTCTTCAGCAGGTGATTGCAGAGAACATCCTTTTCTAGCACCAACCCTGATGAGCTTTGGCACTTTTCTACCTCGAACAAACATCCTTCCTCTGAAATTGCTAAAACTGTGGTTATTGCATCAACTGGAACCTGGAGACTTGATTTCTAATATTCTTGACCTCTCCTTGGGGGGTTTAATAAAATAAATGCCTTGTCCCAATATCTCTTTTTTGTATTATTACTTTTAACAGTATTAACTGATTCACTGCACCCAAGCCCTTTTATTCCTCAGCAGTGTGAATGAGATCTTTGCCCCAAGTACTAAGTCACACAATATATTTATTTATCAAAAGCCTCAGACGACTTGTTTTCCCTCCCTGGCTTTGGGAAGGGTGAGATCTGCTTCATTTGTTCTGCCTTCATCAGGGAGTTGAGAAGAAATTGCCACAATTTGTTCCACTCCCTCCTCTGTGCCTCTGTTTGCATCTTGGCATCAGCTGCTGATCTGAGGCCCCTCCTCATCTCAGCCGTAGCCTTGGTCCCCCCCTATAGCAGCTCCTCAGAATTAGATGGTGGGGGGGGAACCTGAAGGTGGGTGGTGCAAAAGCCACCACTTCTCTGGATGCTCCTGGGGTCACCAGCCTGCTTACGGTCCTTCTGTGCTGCTCGCAGAAATGCCAGCACCGTGCCCAGTACCTCGAGTGTGATGGTGCATGGTGAGGAGACCAGAGATGGAGTTATCAGACTGGAGATGGAGACCTTGTTCAGGAAATATGGGACATTTGCCAGGGGGTTACAGGTTTGGAGAGCAATTGAAGTTGTGAGGGACATCTGGAAGTCGTCTGGTCCAGCCCTCCCATCTAAAAGAGAAAGGTGGGCTCCAAAAGCTTGTTGGTAACACAGCTGGAAGGGCCCCCATGTGTGCTCCTGCCCCCTTTGAGGGCTTTGACTGCCCCAGGCAGGGTCAGGCTCTGTATGGGGCTCAGTCAAGCATATGCAAGAAAGCCTGGTTGGGGCAGCCCCTGGGCTGAGGAGGCTGTTCCTGAGCTGGTGCTGGTGCCTGGTGGGCTCTCAGACCTGCCTCACGCCCAGGGCTTGCCTGACAGCTCTGGGATATGTGTCCTGCTGGTGGGTGCCAAAGTCCCCTGGGTCTGTGCCCTGTCCATGGAGCCCCACCACAGACCCCGTGTGTGCCCAGACCCAGCTCCCCTCCACCACCCACCCACTGCAGGAGAGGGTTCTGCTCCAGCAGAACGTTTCCTCAGGGCAGAGGACCGCCCGCACCACGGACATCCCTGTGCCGCGCTGCCCCCTCTGCACCTCCAGAAGCAGGAGCCAGGACAAATGCTCCTTGAAGTTCTGCTATACCAAGAGGGAATGTGAGCAATATCCAAGTGAGATCACCTCCCTGCCGGGCACGTTTGTCTCTCTAATAGCTTTTCTGTTTGCCTCAGCGTTCCCATAAGGATATCTGCTGTCAGTCTGGGGTATCGGGAAGCTTCAGGAGTATTTATTTCAGTTGGGCAGAATTAAAATGGGATTCAATCAGATGAGTGGAGATGCCCATCAGCCCACTGTGCTGGGGTGAAGGTGCCTGCCCTGCCTCCGGGACTGCAAAGCCCCCTCCTTGGGATGATCCCAGCTTTCTCTGGGCTGTTCTTACCAAATCTCTACCAAATCCTGCAGCGGTTCAGCAAGCACCACGATCCGTTTAGCTCTTGCAGGAAATGGAACTCAGCACCCAGATAAACAGCAGAGCATTCTGACAGGGCTTCACGCATCCTTTTGGTTAAAAGACTGCATTTTGTGTCTGAACTATACTGCAGAATTCCTGAAATGTGAAAGTTTGCAGGACCCTCCTGGAGAGCTGTTTTGTTCCAGGTGGAGTGGAGCGCTTGGCAGTGCAAAAAGGTCTTGGCATGATGGTAGGGTGAGGAGATAGGACAGGTTAGCATTAAATCTGATGTGACAGGTGGAAGAGGAGATGAGATCCAGGATGGCTAGAGCAGTGTGTGGGGTTTGACCAGTATTTGGGAGGGTTTGGAAGTCTGAAGAGTTTGAATAGCTGCGGTGATCCAGAGCTGCCATGGAGACCAACCCCAGTCCTGGGGGTGGGAATGGAAGGCCAGTGATGGGGAAGGGCTGAATGCTGAGAGCCGTGGGGAGGTGTATCCCAGGCCAGGATCTTTGGGGGTGGCTCATTCTCCAGCGGTGATTCCCTGGGGACCTGCCTCTGGAGCACATCGGAGGAGGGGCTGTGCTGATCCGCACATCGTGCTGGCACTGCCCGTGCCACCTCCCAGGAAATCTGGAGCAGGGAATGACAACAGGTTCACTGGGCTCAGCATCTCGAGGAGGGTGAGACCCTGAAAGCACTCACTGTGCGAGCTTCAGAAGAGGGATTTCAGAGACAATAGAAATTCATCAGAAAGGCCTGAAAAATCAAAAGCAGAACAACCTCTGTGAGGGTGCTATGGAAAGCACTGCATGACGCTATGGGAGGAGATGCATGAGACAGGACCTTTGGAAGAGGAGATCACCAATAATACAGTGGAGTTGGTTTAGGAGATTATCCCAGAATAAAGGGACTACTGGGAGTGGGAATCTGGGTTTGGGGAAGACAGCATGAGCTGCCAAGAGCAAAGTGATGCTGTCTTCCAAAGGAGGAATTTGCATGGACACTGGTGGTATCTGACATCTTCAGCCAAGGTGAGGTCACAGGGCATGAGTGTTCCAAAGCTGAATTCCTTTCCTGCCCTCTCCCCCTGAGCTGGACAGGCACATGGAGGTTTGGGAAGAGAAACTGTCCCCTTGAGCAGAGCACTGCGATGGCAAGTGGTGGTAGTGCCATACAGCATGTTCATGTTTGGCAGGTACTGGCTACAGGAGGGGAGAAGGGCTTAAGCTGCAATGGGATGTCTACCAGGGGATTTCAGTTTCACCAGTCCAAACCATTAAAACCTTACATTATAAATGTCACAATGATGTACAAATAACACGTTAGAGCGGCTTTCCACCCCCCATCCAGTGTTTTGATCTTTCTCATAGCACAGGGCTGGGAGTAGCAGGATGATGATGGAGATGAGGAGCAAAGGCCAAATGTAGAATGGAAGTGGGGAAACACAGAGCGTGAAGCAAAGCAGGCCCCTGACTGGAGCTGATGCTTGAGGGCATTGAGAGCTTTCCCTGGGTTTCCTCTTGTGTGAGGTTAATATGGGCAGCAGATGCTTAGGGGTGTGATGCAGAGCAGTGCCATCAACTTCATCTAAGAGAGAAAAAATGACCCCTGTTAAGAATGACTGCTGCAGTGAGAGCAGTAAACCCTCACACTGCTGTTGCGGTTGGGTTCACAGCCTTGGAGGGCAGTGTGCCAGTCCCTGCTTTCACCCGAGCTGGAGGTGACGTCTGCTCCCGACTCCTGCTCTGCAGCCCAAGAACTGGCAGCAGCAATCCATCTTCCAGACTCCTGACTCAGGACAGCCTGGGACTCTGGGCTCCAGAGCTGGTCCTGGAGCCTCCCTTGCTCTGTGTCTCCTCTTTGCTGGGTCCAGCCTTAGTTATTTTGTGCTAGAGGGAACGGGGACATGAAAGGCAGATGGAGTTTGTTGATAAATTCAGGTGATTCATCCTGTGAGGAGGAAATCCAGCCAGCTGCTCTGTCGTGCTGGATTTCAAATGAGCTGCAATCCCACTGCTCCATGTCAGTGCCGCCGTGAAACATCCCTGCTCTTTCTGAGGACTCGCTCATTGAAATACAGGATGTACAAAATGGGGTGTAAAATGGTGTCAGTACCATGACAAGGCCATTCTATTGCTTGGTGGGACACTGTGGGCTGGAGCGGGCTGTCCACCTTCTGTGATGGGGTGTACCTGCTGGGCACTTTGCCTGTGCCAGCCCTGGGGTGATCCCGTGGGGCTGTGCCAGAGGGCTGCTGGCATCCTTCCCAGTGCACCAATCCCAGACCATTGCTGGGATGTACCTTTTTCAGACAAGCTTTTCAATCCACAGAATACATCTGCTTAGGGCTTTTTAATTCCTCTTCTAATTGTTCTAATAATTCCTCTCCTTTTCTCTTTTCTCATCTTTTTGTCTCCTTCTCTTTCCTTTCCCTTTCAAGGGGTCTCTGCCTGCAGCTGCAGGGTCTCACTGTGAGTTGCTCACCCCTCACTGTTAACAGAACAGAGGCTGCTGCTCCCCCCAGGCCCATGAGATGCCCATCAGTGTTCCTCTGTTGGGGACGGGATGTCCTCAGAAGACCTGGGATGAGTTTGGCATCACTGTGGGCTTCTGGCAGGATATGAGTGGCTGCGTGGCTCTGAGCAGCGAGGGCAATGCCCAGAGTGCGGGTGAGTGTGTGACACTGAGCAGCCACATCTCCTCGCAGGGACCTGGGAGCAGACAGCAGAGCAGAGTGGATCAGGGGGTGATGCTGTCCTGGGTGATGCTGTCCCAGGTGAAGGTTTGCCAGGAGGGAAGCAGCACTGCAGCAGTCACACTGCAGGGTTGTCTGCTCTGACACAGTGCCCCGGTGCTGGGCTGGTTCCAGTGATGTGTTTTCTGGATAGTGATGTGTCACAGCTCTCAACCTGTGGCTTCCCACATGTTCTCTGTGCATCCAGCTGCTCTCTGCAGATATGTTGGTACAACAATATTTCCCTTCTTTCCAGCATCATCCAGCTGTGATCTCTGAGTGCTTCACACTGGGCAGTCCCTGGGAAAGAGGAGATGGCAGACACGCTGTGCTTTGCTCCTGTCTTTGAGGAGCTGCAGGTTATGTCCCTCAGCCCTCCTGTAGTAACTTTTCACCTTCACCTCCTGCTGCCTGTCTCTGTGTCGTCCACTGCCCTTCACACTGTCTGTGCCGTTCCAGTGCTGTCCTTCTCAGTGCTGCACCTGCAGCTGGTGCTGATGAGTGCTGGGCTGGAGCCCAGATGTCATTGCAGCCACCTCAAGGAGGCTCTGCCCACTCTGCAGGTACTGCCAGGGATTAAACAGGCATTTGGCAGTGCGAGAGATAGCACAGGACCAGCAGTAATGATATCCTGGTGCCTTTGCATGTGTAATGCTACAGTCTGGTCTGAATGTTGTGAGCAGTACTGGGCAACCAGCAATGTACAGATCCATGTGGGCTCACATGGCAGAGATGAATGGTCTGAATTAGTGAGGCCTGGAGATGGTCTTGTATGCAGAGAGGTTGGAAAGAATGGGATTAAACAAGAAGGATGTGATTTAATATGACCATTGGATACCAGAAAGGAACTCTTCATCAGGGAGTGTAGTGATAGGACAAGGGGTGATGGGTTCGAACTGAAATGGGAAGTTCAGGTTGGAGATAAGGCAAAAATTCTTCCCTGTGAGGGTGCTGAGGCACTGGCCCAGGGTGCCCAGAGAAGCTGTGGCTGCCCCATCCCTGGCAGTGTTCAAGGGCAGGTTGGACACAGGGGCTTGGAGCAAGCTGCTCCAGTGGAAGGGGTCCCTGCCCGTGGCAGGGGGTTAGAACTGGATGATCTGAAGGTGCTTTCCAACCCAGACCAGTCTGTGATTCTACGATTTGTTTGGAGGAGCCAGAGAACTGGTTGTCTGTTCAGAGCAGGATGGAGGCTGCTGTTCCCCATGTGCCCTCCCTGCAGTGATCCCATCGTGTTTCCCCCAGTGCTGCTGTGCTGTGAGTGTGAGCAGATACCCCTTCATTTACAGGTGGCAGATGAACAGGCAGAGCTGGGCCTGTCAATGTTGAATGTACTTCTCAGCGTGGAGCACAGAGCTGTGCCGAGCTGGCTGCCCAGGCAGGGCACAGCGATGCTGTGTGTGGTGAAGGGAGTTGGTGGATGGGTTCAGTTTTGCCAGTGCAGAGTGTTTAAAGCTGATACTGGCTCAGTGCTCACTCACAGCACAAAGAGCACTGGAATGTTGAGCTGTAAAGGGAATCATTGCTGTTCATCAGGAGCCTGTGGAGCTCCCTGGGCAGGAACAACCTGTGCCCAGCACCTGGGAACACACGGATGCTACTGGCCATGGTATGAGAAGTCCTGCTTACACGAGTTACATCAGGGATATTACAGCTCCTGTCAGGTGGTGTGGGAAATTCTAAGCAGAAGCAACCTGCTTCTGTGTGGGCAGGCTGTTCTAGCTTGTGCTGCAGGGATTTATACCCTCTGAATTAACCCAGCCTCCCACTGGTGAGCGTGCAGGCTGGGCTTCAGGTCTGAATCCAAACTACATCACTGAAGTCTTAGAGCAGGAAACAGATGCCCTTCCTACCCAAACCATTCCGTGGTTCTATGATAATCCCATTTTTGACCTGCTTCTCCCAAACAAATGTCCTGATGCAATGGTTGGAAGGGACCTTAAAGCTCATCCAGTTCCTCCCCCTGCCACAGGCAGGGACCCCTTCCACTGGAGCAGCTTGCTCCAAGCCCCTGTGTCCAACCTGCCCTTGAACACTGCCAGGGATGGGGCAGCCACAGCTTCTCTGGGCACCCTGTGCCAGCGCCTCAGCACCCTCACAGGGAAGAGCTTCTGCCTAAGAGCTCATCTCAGTCTCCCCTCTGGCAGGTTAAAGCCATTCCCCTTGGCCTGTCCTGTCCCTACAGGTCAAAATCCCCAGGACTTGGAGACTTTGACATCACAATTCTTGTCTCCCTGCCTAGAGATCAGCCCTGGTTTGGCTCCGGTTGGGACAGTGCAAATGCTTGGCTGAGGTACTGTTTTGGGAGGGTCATTGATTACACCTCCAGGACATCAGCTGCAGCTTCTCCCAAGTTCCTCCTGCTCCATGGCATGCACACCCATTCGCTTCCCAGCAGAGACTGGGCATGGCACTGGCACTGCTGCACCCACAGCCTCCAGAGCACCTCTGCTGCTCCATGGGAAGCTCAGGCAGGCTTCCAGGAGGGGCCAGGGTCGTGAGAGGTGCCCTTTATGAGGCTGGGCTTCCGCTCAAAATGTCTGATGTTTTCAGAATGTTATGCCTTGTTTTAATGTTTATGTGGCTCGTAACCAATGAGCAGAAGAAACCTCCCTGTCGGGCTGCCAAGGCACCCCTGGAGCTCTCTGCTGTGATCCATATGGAATGACCCTGTGCTGAAGTGGTGATGGGAACATCGTTGCCGTTTCAGTGATGCAGCATTTATTACACATTTTTATAAGGCTCCCAAGCTATGGGATCTGCATCCCAAATAGGAGCATGCGTTATGGCTTGGCATGAGATTGCTAATACTGCTGGAACTCAGCACTGCTGACACCAGGCAGCAATCTCAACTGCTGTAACGTGCTGTTGTTCCCCATTTATGGAGCTATTACCTTATGGTGGGTAGCAGTCTCGCCGGTGGCATTTACTGAGCTGGGCTGCTCATAGTAAAGGATTCCTTTCAGCTGGTTTTAATCTTTCTGTTCAAATCCCTTCCAGTCTGAAATTTCCCAGGTTCTTCATTGCTTCTGGCTCAGTTTCAGCTAAAATGGACCAGAATTTTTGAAATGAGGCAAGGTGAAGGACAAATGGTGGCAATATATTCTTTGTGTAGACGTGATGCTTTTAAAACCCTCAGCATTATAGAAAGCTCATATTTTACATGAGTGTTAGCAGTGAAGCAGACAGGTGACAGTGAGTGCTTCAGACGGGGTGAATTCTGATTTTGCATGCTAGCAGGGATTAGAAAAATCGGGGTTTGTAGTTGTGTGTTTGTTTGTCAATGGCAATCTCTAAATCAGTCTCTATATGCTGCTGTGGTCAAGGTCATACCTCTACAGAGGGATCTGCCTTGGCTTCACTCCCCTTCTCCTGCAGTCACTTGCTGATCCTTGCCCCAGCCAGTGCCAGGAGTCTTTGGGTGAGCTGCAGATGGAAGGTGGCCTTTGTGAGTGTCAGCTGCGTGCCATGCCCCAGCCTGCCCATTCTGGCTCCACCAGGTCCTGTTTCTGCAGTGGCTGAAGCCTGCCAGGGGCAGAGGTTGGATCAGTGTCAGACAGCCCTTTACCTAACCCGTTGCAAACAGGCAGGAAGTTTCCTGCAGCTCAGGAACACTGAGGGCGCATCCCTCCATGGGAGTCTGGGGACTCACAGAAGGGTGCAGTTACCTTTCCTGGTCTGGTCCTGCATGTCTCTTAGCTTGCAGCCTGTGGTAGTAGTTGCAGGTTAGGAGTTGGTTTGTCTTGCACAGAGCTGCTCAGATTGTATCAAAGGCCTGAGAATTGCACCTTCACTGAACAAGCTGAAGACTGTTTCTGTAGGCACTGCAGTGTCCTTGCCCTCAGCCCCTGCCCCACCGCTGCCTCCAGACTGACTCCAGCTCTGTGGAAATGGCTCCTTGTGTCCTCTGCTGTGCTGTGGTTTCTCCCATCCTTGTGACCAGAGTCTGCTCTCGTGTTGCTCCAGCACTTCCCCAGGCTTGGCTCAGCTACATCCCCCTTCTAGGTGGAACATACCTGCTGCTTATGGTCACCTGTGGGTTCTTGTGGACTGCTTCACCAGGAGGAAAATTAAATGGAAACTCCAAAGTCCCCTTGTTTTTCTCCTAGAGTTTTATTGAAGGTATTTTCATCCTCTAAGATCTTCTTGCACACTGACTGCCAGGCACATCTCACTCTTTCCACCAACTCTTCCTCCTAATCGGATTCACATATTCAAGAACCGGGTCTAAAATTCAATCAGATCCCCTTTCCAGTTGCCTAGTATACTCCAGCAGAGTTTTTATTATTGGAATATATTAAATTATGTTGTTCTTTTGCATTTCTTAAAGGTGCAGTTCTAGTTTCTCCTTTTCTTCCCAAAATGAATAACTGCATATCCTTCAAACCCACGTGCCCAGGACTGCGGCGAGTGGAGCGCAATGTTTGCTCATTCACCGTCCCCATAGAGAGCAAGGGCTGACACGCTCTTCAGCTCAGGCACTTCAGTGAAGTAATGTTTTCTGACAGCCTTAAACCCAGTTATTTTGCTGCTGGCTAATTTGTCTGCTGGGGTGAGGCATAATTCAGAGGGTATCAGTTGTGCTGGCAGAAAACTTGCTGGTACATGCGGTGATTCCAGCTTTGCTGTTTAGATGCAGGCCTGGTCCGTACACCAGCTTCCCCACCTTTAGGGGGAGATCTTGGGGAAGGGAAGGGCACAGGGCTGGAGTGGTTTGTAGATTTGTAGTTCATGTTTTTTGGGTGAGGAAACAGCCTTGGCTGTCACTGCTGCAGGAGGTATTTATCACACCAAAATCTGAATGTTTAGTCAAAGACAAACAAGAGATACTGCGGTGACAATCCACTTGAAGAATTACAGCTGCTGATAAGCAGCATCTTCTCCTCAGTTAAATTCCAGTTTGTATATTTATAATCTGCTTATCTAAATTTCCCATGTACTTGCAATTGAAGATGGCATTCTGCCTCACTTCCTGTACTAAACTGATCCGCAGCGCCGCCATGCATGGCAAAGGAGCTCTCGTCGCGCACCCCAGCCATGGCAAATTCCTTGAACAGGGAAGTTATTGTCCCTGAGCCTTTCCCTGAGAGGCACCGTGAGCACTGATCGCTGCTGCAGGTCCTGAAGCTCTGCCTGAAGGAGCCAATGCAAGCACCGGCTACTGCCCGGAGCTGGACCATAGCGGCTGCTGGCGCAGGAGGGCACAGACTGACCACAGGTGACCTGTGGGATCCCTGAAATCACAGAATGCCAGCCTGGTTTGGGTTGAAGGGACCTTAAAGCTGCTCCAGTTCCAACCCCTGCCATGGGCAGGGACCCCTTCCACTGGAGCAGCTTGCTCCAAGCCCCTGTGTCCAACCTGGCCTTGAGCACTGCCAGGGATGGGGCAGCCACAGCTTCTCTGGGCACCCTGTGCCAGCGCCTCAGCACCCTCACAGGGAAGAGCTTCTGCCTAAGAGCTCATCTCAGTCTCCCCTCTGGCAGGTTAAAGCCGTTCCCCTTGGCCTGTCCCTGCAGGCCCTTGTCCAAAGCCCCTCTCCAGGTTTCCTGCAGCCCCTTTAGGCACTGGAGCTGCTCTAAGGTCTCCTCTTCAGGAGCCTTCTCTTCTCCAGGCTGGTCATACCAGGATGGGGATTACCATGTGGCATCTGGGCACTGATCAGAACTGTGTTGCTCTGGGACCTGTGGCTTTCTTTTTCTTGACTGATGTGCCTGAGATCTGCTTGGGGTGACGCATCTGTTGCACTGCAGCAGGGAGCTCTGCCGTGGCTGGGGTGCCAGACCTGCTGCTGCCTTCTTTGACTTGAGTTTCCCTGTTGCCTTTTGTCTCTTTGTGATTTGCAGTCAGGCGGAGGGATGGGCTGATGTGGAGCCTCTGCAGAGACCTGCAGTACAGGAGATGCTTGTTGGGTGGTGGTAGATATCACCTTTCCATGGGACCTGCCCTAAATATGGTATCATTGGAACAAGGTGCCCAGGGCAGTGGCAAAGTCACTGTCCCTGGAAGTTTTCACAAACAGTGTAGCTGAGGCCCTCAGTGACATGGGTTAGTGGTAGCCTAACAGGACCTAGTTGGTTCTTTTCTGTTCTGTTCCATTCCAGGTAGAAATTGGTATACCCAGCTGCCAGAGCTGTGAGAGCATCATCAGGGTGGGAGGACTGGTTGGTGTAAGAGGCTGCTGAACCCCAGGGTTCCAGCCTGGTGTGGATAAGGAGGGGAGGCATGGGTGTAAAAAGTTCCAATCTGGAAAATGTGCTGCAGGGAAAGCTGGAGCAGCGTCACATGAGTGCTGGAGAAGGGAGTGGGGGGAACAAGGCAATGTGGGGGGGGATGATGCCCTACCTGGCAGCAGGAGAAAACATGATGAGGGAGAGCTGGACCCTTGGGAAGTGGCTCCACAAAGGCTGAGGCAATGATGGGAATTGCTGCACCCCATGGAGAAGCGTTCCTGGGACACAACCCCACTGGCACCAGGGTCTGCGCAGGGTCCTGTGCTTGGAGCACTGCTGTTCCCACTGCTGTTGGTGTCACGCACCCCACAGAGTTGTGCAGCACATGGCAGGAATCAGTGCATGGTGACACAGGGCTCAGGGACAGTCAGAGTCTCCTCCTGCCTGGCCAGAGCACATGGAAGCTGAATCCATGTTTTACAGTGCTGTGAAGGTGCGCACACATTTATATATGCATATATAATATATATATAAATGATTGATGGTTGCTTGCCCTTTATAATCCATGATTCAGGTTTTAGGGAGCATGTGCATCTTTTTTTATCATCACTAAATCTTGGATTCAGTCCTCTTAGCCCTCTTAGATTTATACTTGCTACATGTGCAGCTCCCCAGCAAAGGTGAACTCAGCAGGTCTCATCTGTCTGGTAACTGTGGACATTGGATATAACACCTCATGTTAAATGGTTTTCCTCATGGGGAACATGGCAGAGTGCAGAGGTGAATGTAACTAAGCAGTGACCTCAATGTGCAAGAGCAATGAGAATGTGTAAGAGTTGAACGGGTAAGTGCTGGGGCAGAATGCGTTTAGTAGGGAAAAATCAAGTTTTGGTCTTGTGAATGATCTTTAGTCTTTCCTCCAGTGTCCTTGGCATGAGAAGCACATTCTGGAACTTTACTGAGGATATGAAGTTGATGCTGAGGAGGACTGGAATATTAGGAAGAATCTGAAGTATGGGAAAACTCAGATTAAGATAAAAGAGTGAGTTTTAAATCTGTATTTAAAAGATAAACCCCAAAATTTCTTCTGTGAGCTCAAAGTTGCTTTATCTGTTAGAATCACAGAATAGAATTGTAGAAGCAATAAAGGAAAATATTTGGCAGCATTAATCAGATGATGGCCAATGTCTGTTGTGATGTGAAGACGAGTGCTCGCACAGTTGTACGGCATCCCCTAAGACCTTACTTAAAACACTGTGCACTGTTCATTGTGACAAAGACAAACAGAAACCAGAGCAGAGGAGGCTGATGCAGGCCACAGGACACGGGGTGACCATCCTGGGAACAGGCTTCCCCTGGCACCCCAGATCCTGCCCCAGAGGATCTATAGAGCATACACAGGGAAAAGTCATAACATGGAGTGAATGGCGAGGAGCTGAGGAGCGAGTTACTGGTGAGCAGCAGTCAGAGCTCCCTGAGATGAAAGCTGTCCATTAGCATTTCCATTAACCACTGGTGGATTATCCTTCATGAGCTTGTCTAATCCCTTCTTGAGCCGTGTCTGCTTTTGGCATTTGTAACATCCTGCGCCACTCAGTCTCTCAGCTGAGCAAAACAGCGTTTCCTCCTTGTGTTAAACTCCATGTCCCTGCCCTCTCCATTACTACAAAAGTTGTGGAAAGTGGGCTTGTTTGTTCTGAAGAACTGGAGACAGAGCTGGGACTAAGCCTCAAAAAAGGGCAAAATTAACACAAGCGAGAGACAATGTTGGCACAGGTGCCAGTTGATGTATGATGCCATACATCAGTGTGGATCTGGGAAGTAAAATTTGACCCCTGCAACTGCAAGGGGGGTTCTCCTCATAGGAGCACCTTTATCTTTTGATTCCCTGAGGAGTCAGACTTGGCATCTTCTGTGCTTGGTGCAGAGGTTTCTGCTTTTTCAGCCCTGACATGTTTTCTGTTCTGGATGTTTCTGAAAAATGACACCAGTTTTTAGGCTTTCTGCACATTATTCTTCTACCTCAGCTCTAGTTTTGTGTTGTGTATTTAACAGAACATTTAACAAATGATCTGTCCTGGGGTTTCTCATTTAAATACAACTTTGTCTTTTTGGCAGAGGGCTGGAGCACCTCTGGCTGAGAGAGCTGGGCTGGTTCAGCCTGGAGAAGAGAAGGCTCCTTAAGGGGAGACCTTAGAGCAGCTCCAGTGCCTAAAGGGGCTGCAGGAAACCTGGAGAGGGGCTTGGGACAAGGGCCTGTAGGGACAGGCCAAGGGGAATGGCTTTAACCTGCCAGAGGGGAGACTGAGATGAGCTCTTAGGCAGAAGCTCTTCCCTGTGAGGGTGCTGAGGCGCTGGCACAGGGTGCCCAGAGAAGCTGTGGCTGCCCCATCCCTGGCAGTGTTCAAAGCCAGGTTGGACACAGGGGCTTGGAGCAAGCTGCTCCAGTGGAAGGTGTCCCTGCCCGTGGCAGGGGTTGGAGCTGGATGAGCTTTAAGGGCCCTTCAACCCAAACCATTCTATGATTTCTTGCTTTTTATAACATTACATACCCTGCTATTCTTCAGGTATTTCTATTTTCCTTCTTGACAGGTAGTATGTGTCTGAGCATCTAATGGGGTGTCTTAAGATAGTCTCTAGGACTCAAGCAAAGATTTTACTTCTAATGGTCCTTTTTAGTTTCTTACCAACATGAATTTCTAGGAATTTAGAGTCCCTGTGCTTAACTGAGCACAGTGGCAGACGATTGATCACCTCCCATTGCATCTACAACAGTACACCCTTGTATGTGTAGCTGTATTGGGGTCACTGTTAAATAATGACTCTTAATGAATGAGATTATGAGCTATAGCATGTTCCCTGGTCACTGCAAGTCAGGAATGCATCTTCCTGCAGCCCATGCCCTGCCTGCCTGCTCTGCTGGCCATGCTAAAATCCACTCTGTTGCCTCTGGTGTTTGCCGTGTTTGGGCAGAATTCAGGGGTGAGTCTCATTGCCCTGTGCTTAATGACCTCACTGCTCTGTGGTATCACCAGGGTGCCTGGGGTGTGGTCCTGACCACCCATATCTCCTGCTGGAGCATCAGCCCAGGGCGAGCCTACGCTTGTTGCTAGCACAGTCCATTTGTTCATCTGATGTAGCTCAGAGCCATCTTTGCACTGAGGCACCTCCACCTTGCCAGTGCTGGCTCAGAACGCTCTGTGTTGCGTTTCCTGCTGTGTCTTTCTTCCCCTGCATTCTCAGTGCATCCATTGTATCAATATTAAAACCAGGATTCTGGGTCTCCTGTCTCACTTGTCAGACCTCCAGCTCCAGTACAGACAAACAGATGCTTGAGTCCGGGGTGTCTGTGCAACTGCTCCTCATGGACTTGACTTTTGCAGCTTCTGTCCTTCCTCTTTATGGCTTCACCCCTACAGCATGAGTCAGCCCAAAAAACAGGTGCTTGTCTGCATATGGCAGCTTTCCTAACCCTTTAGCTAAAAGCTCTCCTGTAACCTGTTCATGTTAAATCCCAGCAGCTTGCTTGCACCGAGATTTAGCTTAGGTTTCCTGTGCCTCTCCTCCACGGGAATCCTGTTGTCCGTTTTCCCCAGTCTTTTATCACTTCACATCCTTCTTTTCTCTCAGCCATGCAGTGAGATTTACCTCCCTGCTCCCATCTGGCCTCTGCATGAGATACTGAGGGTATTTCAGAAAACATGTACGTGCAGGTCTTGTTCTTCAGCTCCCTCAAAGCTGCCTCTCCCACTCCTCCCCATTTCACAGCCCCCAGGGGGCCTCCAACACAGGCTCCTTCGCAGTGTGTCCACATATCCCATAAGGTCTGTGATCGTACCTGTGTTTCACGAACCTGGTCATCCCTGCAACAACCACACTGAGCACTCTGTCATTTACCTTGTCTGGCAGCATTTCCCCTTTCTGAGCTTTATTCTTTTCTGCCATGAGATTTGCCCCTCTCTTTTCAGCAGCACCAGGACTGGTTAGAGTGGAGCCAGCTCCACGCAGCAGGATTTCAGCTCTTCTCTCCAGACTCTGTGGCCGTGGCTGGGCCTCCCCCTTGGCCAGACCTGCTCCTCATCCAGACCTGCTCCTCATCCAGTGATCTCCTTAACTGCTTACTTAGCACCTTAGATCTCTGCAGGGTTTCGCATTTTAATGCTGTCAGTGTTGTCTTTGCTTTTGCAAACTTGGATGCTCGTACTCTGTGGCTCTTACTTCCATGCAGAGCTATAGCTCACGTGCACAGCTTGTCACCAGAGCTCCTTCTGGTACAAGATTTGGGGTTCGACTTCTCAGACTTGGCGCTCCATAATAAACTCAACCTGTGAGACTTGAGTGGCTTTGAGCAAGTGGCTCGTCTGCAGGATGAAACCGGCGTTAAGCAAGCTGAGGAGCCACTTTGCAGCACAGAAGCTGTGCATTTTAAACGAAAAGGGTCTTTGCTGTGTCTGCTCCATATTCCCAAGCACACATTCCATTTTTTTTTTTTTTATGATATGTGCAAGCTTTCCATCTAGTCCCAAGTCATGATGCTGTGTTATCTGGGGGGTGAAACGTGTTGCACCGTCTGCGCTGATACCCTGAGTACTTCTGCTGTCCGGCCCTGCGCTGGCTGAGCAGAGGCAGCAAGAAAAGCCTACACCACCCCTTGTCCTACAGGCAACCGTCTTGTCAGGAGCTTTGGTAGATCTCAGCTGGTTGGGGTTAGTGGTGGAAATCTCAGTGATGGTGTTTTCTGCACAGTCACTGCCACACTGAGAGGTGAGGGACAAACCGGTGGGTCCATCTCCAGTGCCACTGGTCCCAGTGCCACAGGTCCGAGTGATGCCTGCTGCAGCCTTGTCTTTGCAGAAGCTTCTGATCCTGAAAATGGAGCACCAGGAAATGCTGGGGCTGGGGCTGAGGTCAGGTCCCTTGTGAGGTTAACCCCTCTGCTGTGGTGAGCGCTGGATACAACCACATCTGCAGGAGCTGCATCACTGTGCACATCCTCAGTCAGACTTGGTGGTGGCAGCGAGGTAGAGGATGTTCCTGGTGCCTGTGTGCTAGAGGTGTCCCAGCAACCCATCCTGCCCCAGTGTGACTCACATGGGCTCCCTTTGTTAAGGAATACAGATGTGGAGTAAATGGGAATCAGTGACAAAGAATCCCCTTGATTTGACATTTGACACAGGCACATCCTTCCTTCCAAGGGAACAAACCTCAGAATCAGTTTGAGTTCCAGGGACATTTCAATTATGACCATTCCTCCTCCCCGGAGAGGCACTTCCCGAGCAGAATCCCCTGGGAGCACCAGTGGGGCAGAGCTGTGCTTGGAAAGGGGAAGCAGCAGCAGCTCCATCCATGGGGGAGGACCCACCCAGCACCTGCAGCACTGGGGTGGAATAAGCTGCCCTGAGCACCTGCCCCAGGAGCATGGTTCTCCATCCACAGTGCTTGGACACACCAGTCCCAGTGTTAATGTACAAGAGACACTGTGGTTGATGTTTGGGTGAAGGAGAAGAGCTGCTGACGATCGGAAACCTGTGACGTGAGGGCTGGACATTCATCACAACCTTCACTTGTTGCTCTGTCTCTCAGGCAGAGACAGGCACAGGGTGAGGTGCATGAATACTCTTGAGGACACCATCAGTGACAGAGCAGCTCTCTGCAGTCTCGGGTGGCTGAAAATGGATGTTTTCAGACACCATAGAGCAAAATGCCTGAACTCCTGCCCTGGGTCTCATCACACAGAAAGTTGTGTTTGTGTCCAGCTGAGGAGTTTCCTTCACATTCTTCCCTATTTTGCTTTATCCAACAGTAATATGGAAAACAAAACAGGGAAAAGGAAAAATAATCAATATATCAAGCAGGACCACAGTTGTTCCTGGAGATGGATACTGGCAGCTCCAGGCAGCTGCAGACATGGTCTCAGTGTGTCTGCTGTGCTCATCGTGCCTCCTCATCACATCTGCTGGCTTGGGCTGCAGCTCCACCAGCTCCAGCTCTCCCCGCTGGAGGTTCACCATGTCCTAGACAAACACCTATAGCACAGAATTCAGGTAAAACATTATCCAGGACTGAGTGTCCTACAATGTTATGGAAGAGAAAACATCAGCATTCCCAGGCTGCCAGCCCTTTGGGAAGAAGTCTTTTCTTTTGTGCCACCCAGCTCAGCAGTAGTCTTTGATCAGCCTTTGGGCAATTACAGTTTTAATGAATCCCAGACTGGTTTGTGTTGGAAGGGACCTTAAAGCTCATCCAGCTCCAACCCCTGCCACAGGCAGGGACACCTTCCACTGGAGCAGCTTGCTCCAAGCCCCTGTGTCCAACCTGGCCTTGAACACTGCCAGGGATGGGGCAGCCACAGCTTCTCTGGGCACCCTGGGCCAGCGCCTCAGCACCCTCACAGGGAAGAGCTTCTGCCTAAGAGCTCATCTCAGTCTCCCCTCTGGCAGGTTAAAGCCATTCCCCTTGGCCTGTCCCTACAGGCCCTTGTCCAAAGCCCCTCTCCAGGTTTCCTGCAGCCCCTTTAGGCACTGGATCTGCTCTAAGGTCTCCCCTTCAGGAGCCTTCTCTTCTCCAGGCTGACCCAGCCCAGCTCTCTCAGCCTGGCTCCAGAGCAGAGCTGCTCCAGCCCTCAGAAAGAGCGATTACCAGCAAGATGTGGATCCGAGCGACATGCAGACCGCAAGGAGATGGCTGCAGCCATCCTGGAAGTCCTCCTGGGGGCATGTCCCAGGCTGGAGCTGGTTTTCATGGCTCAAACACAGGATAGTTTGGCCTCAGCTTTCTTGGTGAAGTGCTTTCCAGTCCAGGTTTTGAAGCTGCTCTTTGTGGGATATCTGAGCAGGGACTTTGCTGCCAGGGCTGTGATGTTCCTGGGATGATCAGCCAGGCCCTGCTCAGCTCCGTTCCTCTGATGTGTTCTCTGGTGTCTCAGCCCCACCCCTTGATGCTTCCTCAGCACCTCCTGCCCACCCAATGTAGCAGCAATGGCTGTGGCTCCTCTCTCAGCTGTGCAAGGAGAGAGAAAGGAGAGCTACGGAGCAGCCAAGGGACAATGCCCTGCTCGCTCTGCCAGTGCAGTGGGAATGCCATGTAAAATCGCTGTCTTTTCTGGAGCGGAGGCATGTCCCAGGTCCTCTCACATCAAGTGCTGCTTCCCAGGTGTGGCACCGGGGATGGTGCAGTTGATGTCCCCAGCCCTTTCTCCCTCTGGGACATTTGAGCTGTGCTCTGGCAGTGCAGGAGATGCTTCTGTGCAAGTCCCAGTTCTTTGGCACTGGTTTCATTCTTTACCACTTCCAAGTGGTTCCAGTCACTTCTGGACTCAGCCATGGCTCTGTCTCAGCCACTGTTCAGTGATTCAGGAACTATTGGGCAGAAGATGACCTGAAGATGGGAACTGATGGACAGGGGCAGAGCAGTTGACGTCATCTACCTGGACTTGTGCAAAGCATTCGACACTGTCCCACACGACATCCTTGTCTCTGAATTGGAGAGACATCAATTTGATGGGTGGACCACTCGGTGGATAAAGAACTGGCTGGATGGCCGCACGCAAAGAGTTGTGGTCAATGGCTCCATGTCCGGCTGGAGACCGGTAACGAGTGGTGTCCCTCAGGGATCGGTGTTGGGACCGGTCTTGTTCAACATCTTTGTCGGTGACATGGACAGTGGGATTGAGTGCACCCTCAGCAAGTTTGCCGATGACACCAAGCTGTGTGGTTCAGTTGATACGCCGAAGGGAAGGGATGCCATCCAGAGGGACCTCGACACGCTTGTGAGGTGGGCTGATGCCAACCTGATGAAGTTTAACCATGCCAAGTGCAAGGTCCTACACCTGGGTCAGAGCAATCCCAGGCACAGCTACAGGTTGGGCAGAGAAGAGATTCAGAGCAGCCCTGCAGAGAAGGACTTGGGGGTGTTGGTCGATGAGAAAATGAACATGAGCCGGCTGCAGTGTGCGCTCGCAGCCCAGAAAGCAACCGTATCCTGGGCTGCATCAAGAGCAGCGTGACCAGCAGGTCGAAGGAGGTGATCCTGCCCCTCTACTCTGCTCTCGTGAGACCTCACTTGGAGCATTGTGTGCAGTTCTGGTGTCCTCAACATAAAAAGGACATGGAACTGTTGCAACAAGTCCAGAGGAGGCCACGAGGATGATCAGGGGACTGGAGCACCTCCTATATGAAGACAGGCTGAGAAAGTTGGGGCTGTTCAGCCTGGAGAAGAGAAGGCTGCATGGAGACCTCAGAGCAGCCTTCCAGTATCTGAAGGGGGCCTACAAGGATGCTGGGGAGGGACTCTTCATCAGGGACTGTAGTGACAGGACAAGGGGTAACAGGTTCAAACTTAAACAGGGGAAGTTTAGATTGGATATAAGGAAGAAATTCTTTCCTGAGAGGGTGGTGAGGCACTGGAATGGGTTGCCCAGGGAGGTTGTGAATGCTCCATCCCTGGCGGTGTTCAAGGCCAGGTTGGATGAGGCCTTGGGTGACATGGTTTAGTGTGGGGTGTCCCTGCCCATGACAGGGGAGTTGGAACTAGATGATCTTAAGGTCCTTTCCAACCACAACTATTCTGTGATTCTATGATTCTAAGGCAGTTTCAGCATCACCTTTGCTGTTTTCTTGGTGATGGTTTCTCAGAGCTGCACATCTCTGGCTGAAGGGTGTGTGAGGACGGGGCCTTAGGCTGAAGAATCTGGGAAATGCACAACGGAGAACTCAGAAGTGGGCTGATAAAGTTGTTCTTGGGTGAGCTGACCAAGAGATGACATGATTTTCCTTCAGGAAAAGCTAATGCAGTTCAGAGAGTCAGCTGCAGGCTTCTGATTAATAAAATAATGGGAATGGTAATGAGCTCAGCAGAGACTCTGCAAAATGAGTGCTCAGCATCGCTGAGCTGTGAATCCACACATCTCTGCTGGTGCATGCACTCACTTATCCTGGTGTTCTTGATGAGCTAGGATGGGTTTGGAAAGCTCTGTGCATGCAGCCTGTTTTTGTGTCTGTAACGTATGGCGTGTTCAAAGAGGTAGCAGCACAAGAAGATGTAGGTGCTGCAGCAACCAGCACGGTGGTACAAGTGAAGTGTGTGGCAAACAAGTGGGATCTGGTGTTCTGCTGAGGTGTTCGGGCTCTGGATACAGAGCATGAGATGGATGAGGGCCTACGGGAGTGGAAGCAGGGGGCTCCACTATGGAACATCCTCGTTACCTCAGCCTCCCTGCACCGCCTTGCTGTGAACTGGTTACTCCTCCCATGACCTGACCCTTCCTGGGCTGATGTGGTGGTCCTTACTGGTAAGGAGGGTGAGACGATGGGGGTGCCATGTCCTCCCACTTTATCCAGTAGCTCAGTGCCTTCAATGGAGAATCTGGATGGTTTAGTGAACTCCTTGTAAAAAGCACAGCGTGCAAGTCGTGTGGAACCTGCTGTTTGGTGGGAGCTGCCAGGGCTTGCTAAGGGTTGGATGCAGCAGATCAGGTGAAGGGGCAGCAGCTGATGGCAGCAGAGCAGCTTGTGCATGGTCAAGGCTGAGGAACCCTGGTGTTACTGACAGCACTGGAGAGATGCTGCGGGTGTCAGCCTCTGACGATGTGACGAGAGCTGAATAATCTTGAGGACAGGCGTTTCTGATGATGGTGCCAAAGTCTCAGCTCATTTCCCTGTGGTTCTTGCTCCGGCTGCCTGTAACCATCTAAAGGGTTTTCGCAAGGTAATATCAGTGAAGGCAGAAGGTGTCAAGCTGAGGGTTGTGGAGTCAGTGGTGCTGGAGTAACAAGATCCATCTCAGTCTTTCGTCTCTGTGGAGCTGCCGGGGCACATGGGGAGGACCTTCTAGATAAGGTCCTTCTAGACCTCTAGTTCTGCTCAGTGTCTGGCCATATGTGGGGAGATGGGGGTGTGAATGTTTGTTTAGAAGGAATGGAATGTGTTCCCTAAGCCCAGTTGCACACAGCAGATGCTGGATGCCATGTGTAGGCATGTGTAGGTTTTGACAGAGACGTGCATAAGGACTTGTCAACCAGGACGTTAAAGGTTTCACAGACACAGGCTCTGCAAATTATTTTCTTCTTCACCAAGTAGCTCCTGCCTCAGGGTGGTGATGGGTTCCATCACCTCGAGGAGCTGCAAAGCCATAGACCTCCTGGGATTGGAAGGTTCATGGTGCCTAAGTAAGGAGAGGCTGTTCATCATCTCCTGTCACTCCTGGGTAACACTAACTAGGAGAGATGCTGGAATGGTGCTTCTTTTTCGTAGAGCAAAGTTTTTGAAATGGCTTGTCTTGACCAGCAGCAGCTTGTGAAGATCCACCTGAACCTTTGCCTCCATCCCCACTGAGGTGTGAGGTTTGGAAATCTTCTTGCAGCTCCCTTTAAATACCATCTAATGTAAACTCATCCTGCACCTTGAGCAGAGCCTGTGACTGGTTTCATCCGCCAGGGAGTAAGGTGCATGGTAATGCTGCCCGTTCCTGCTTTGCCAGGCTTATAGACAGGTTGTCCAAGCTCCCAAGGACTAGGATCTTGCAGGATAGGCAGGATTAGAGGCATAATATTCAACAATCCCATTATGCTCTTTGCCAACTGCTAGAACTAGATTTTGTCTTTTCAGTGGAACACTCAAATGTGCTGGAGCTGCCCAGTGATACAGAACACTTGCAGCTGTCAGGGTGAAGAGGCACGGATCCAGCCACCAGTGAGGTGCTTCTCTGGCTGGGATGCACACATAGAGCTTTCAGGAGTGAATCAATAGCTGTGATTATACCAAGGGAGACAAGCCCTCTTAATGAATTGTCTCTGTCGGGTTTACAGTTCCGCTCCGTGTTCTCCAGCACAGCAGCAAGGCTGCGGCAGAGGCAGGCGGAGATGTTGGTGTTTGGGAGGGGTTACTTCAGCATCCCCACGGATCATCGCAGCGACGCCTCAGGGAGGACGCTGACTGCAGGAGCTCTCCCTCCCGGCTGCCGCTTTGGCAGCACCACAGCGTTACCAGGCAGCGGCTCTCACTCCAGCTTCCTCAGCATCTTGTAGGGCATGAGAGCTGGCGCTGCTCGGCCTCTGCCAAGGGCTTTCCTGTGCAGGCACTGGCTCTGTGGCCCCTGTCCCATGCTGTTTCCCATGTGCATCCTCCCTGTGCTACAGCAGGAACAGCCCCCAAGCTCCCACTGCTCCTGAGAGATGCCCTGATCCACCCGAGGGCTCTGAGGCTCCGGCTCCATGCCCTGGTGTGTGTGAACTGGAGCCTGGTGCAGGCTTTCCAAGGAGGAGCAGGGAGGGTGAGAGGCTACTGTCCTCCTGTTGCCTCCCTGTTCCCGAGCAGTGGGAATCTGGCACTAACTGGCTCCCAACAGCAGGTGCTGTGCTGGTCACATGGAGCTGTGCAGAGATGATCTGAGAGTAGACGTTTCACAGCAGACTGCACAGCAAAGCTGCATGGGCCCTGCTCCAGCAGCAACCAGTTTGTGCAAGAGCACCGGCAGCCGGCCCCAGAACCAGCCCAGGTCTGCCTCGTCACGCAGCCTGGAGTGCATGGGGGGAGAGGGTAGGGGTCCTGCTCTGCTCCTGTGGCTGGAGGGAGCCCCAGCAATGAGGCATAAAGCTCTCCATGCCAGAAACTGCCTCCTGAATTTTGGACAGCCTGGAAAAGAGAGGGCTCCTTACGGGGAGACCTTAGAGCAGCTCCAGTGCATAAAGGGGCTCCAGGAAACCTGGAGAGGGGCTTTGGACAAGGGCCTGTAGGGACAGGCCAAGGGGAATGGCTTGAACCTGCCAGAGGGGAGACTGAGATGAGCTCTTAGGCAGAAGCTCTTCCCTGTGAGGGTGCTGAGGCGCTGGCCCAGGGTGCCCAGAGAAGCTGTGGCTGCCCCATCCCTGGCAGTGTTCAAGGGCAGGTTGGACACAGGGGCTTGGAGCAAGCTGCTCTAGTGGAAGGTGTCCCTGCCCCATGGCAGAGGTTGGAACTGGATGAGCTTTAAGGTCCCTTCAACCAAATCCATTCTATGATTCTATGATGCTATGCTTGAGCAGGGAGTTGGACCGGATGCCTCCGAGGTCCCTGCCAGCCACAACCATTCTGTTTGATTCCATGAATGAGGGGAAGTTTTAGAAGTGCTGAAGCTTCTATTTTCTTGCTGGAGCTGAAATCGTTTCTATCAAGCCCAGTCTATTTCTGTAGCTGTCAGCCACGCTTGTAGTAACAATTTGAAACTCCAGAACAGCAAAACCATCTCTTCCAAAGGACACATAGTAAGTGCCACTGGAGATGCTGTCTTTGGTTGCCAGTCAAATTCCATCTAATGGTACCAGTTTGTAAGGACCTGATGGACTCTGCAATGCTGCTGTGTGACAGCAGAGCCTCTCTTATCCAAACACTGAAGAGTGCAATGCACAAAGGGCATTGCTGTGGCTCTCACTACTGGGCAAAGCTGGAAGACCCATGGCAGGGCATGTGTTGTCTCACCAAGCTTTGGGTATGGATGTCTCCAGAACGGTTCCTAGAGAGGAATCCGCTCCAGGTATCCCATGGGCATAGAGCTGTGTCTGTGAGAGCACATAAATGTTCTCAGAGCAAGAGGAGTAGTTTACAAATCCTTCCTTCCATGGCTGATGTGAAAGGCAACTCCAGCACCAGAGGCATCTCACAAAACCACTCAAAAAGCAGCAGCACAGTTCTGGGATTGGTGCCTTGTGGACAAGAACCATTTAGCAGTCAGAGTTCCTAGGAGGGGTTGGCAGGTTAACTGCAGAGCTACCAAATCCACTTCATTCCTGAAGGGCTCAGTTTTGAGCACAGTAGGTAATTCCCCCATGCAAAAACCTTTCTGTATCTCAAAGCAACAAAAAGTGTGATATTGAGCTCTCAGGGGGAAGGAAATCAGGATGTGAAACGCTCCTTCATGAGAATGTGCGAGATGCTGTGGGACGTTCACTGCTTCCAGAGAGCCTCAGAAACACGGCAAGGCAAAGCTGGGTTATTCCCACTGCCTTGTGGGCTTGGACCTGTCACATCCCCATGTCCTGCCCTCACAACCCGTGCTGCAGCACCCAGGGATCATCAGCTGTGCTCTCTGAACACCTTCACTTCATCCCATGGGTGCCCTGCTGGGATAGCACTAAGCAGGAATTCCCTATAGAAGGAGGAGAAGAGGTTGTTTACACCTAAACTGAGAATCCTTCGGCCAGAACTCACCTGACACAAAGGGATTCTCTTTTGATCAGCCCCTTGAGGGCACAGAAATTAAAGCTACCATCCTGGTTGCTCTGGGACTGCTTCATGCATCTGAAGTAATTGTGGGGACTGTTATGGTCTGTTAATTCACTTGCAGTGATTTGAACCTTCTGCCCATGGAAGGGAAGTTCGTCTTCCTCACAAATGGCTGTGGCTTGTTGAGGGGATTAATATTGAATGTCCCATCCCTGGCAGGCATCAAGGCCAGGTTAAACAGGGCTTGGAGCAACTCGGTCTAGTGGAAAGTGTCCCTGCCCATGGCAGGGGGTTAGAGCTGGGTGAGCTTGGATTGGTCCCTTCCAACCCAAACCATTCCATGATTCTATGATGATTCTATGATTATGGTAAGCGTCTGCTCTGGTAAGGAAATTCTTCTGTACTGGGACCAACACTGTTTCTGATGGAGTCACCCTGTCAGATTGCCAGGTCTCCATCACTCTCTACAGGCAATATCGAGTCTGGAAGCTTCCAGGGGCTAAAATACCACTAAAGTATGAGATGTGAAGTCAAACATCAAATCCATCTCAAATAGTTATTTTCGGCAGGCAGGGCAAGAGTGAGAACCCAGGAATTTCAGAGAAAGGCGTGCATCAGGTTTCCATATCGCACATGGGCTCACAGCAGTGTTTCTGGAGCACTCATTTATCTGGAGGAGAACCAGACCTGGACTCGGAGCAGCCCCTCTGCTGCCATGTGCCAGCAGCTCGGGCTCCTCCTGGCTTCGGGTGAAGCATTCAGAGAAATCTGATTTCAGCTCACCAGCTTCCAGGGCATGTTGCTGGCCACAGAGGCAGCAGGAAACACTGGGAGGACGAGTCCTGCATCTGCTATTGAGACTTGCCAATCACATGTGTCCCTCTGCAGTAGAACAATACCTGCGGCTGGGTTGATGTCCCAGTGTCACTCTGTGGTCACTTGGTGGACTCTGATGTGCAGATTGGATGATGAGTGTCAAGTAAACCCCCACCACAAAGAGAAGCCCTGTGGGCAGCAGGGGCAGGAGCTCTGTATGAAGGGACAAAGGGCTGCTCACAGTGACCATGTTTCACTTGAGCTGCATCTGCTTGGCACCCCTGGTGGACTGGTCCCCTCTGGTACCCATGTCTTGGCCATGGCATCCATCCTGTGTGGCTCAGAGAGAAGGAGGAGGAGGTGCACATCATGTGTGGCCAGATCATGGTTAAACACTGGGGACGTGAGAAGCTCCTTGGCTGGTCCAACAAACACTGCCGTGGTTGTGTTTGGTTTATTCAGGATCTACACGGTGCCCTGGCTGCGGTTCAGGAATAAGTTACGGATCCAGCAGTCAGCAGCACAGCTTCGCTGGGTGAGGAACAGGAGGAAACACACTCCCTGCGGCCTCAAGATGCCTTGTGCCATGGGGTGATAAAGTGGGTGAAGAAACACATTGTCAGTTTGTGGGCAAATACACCAAGAGCTGCTCCGCTCTGGCCTGCTGGAAAAACAACCCGAGCCATGCAATTCTCCTCGCATTTTCCAGTTGGGAATACAGATAGAAATGTTCCCAGAGTAGAGGCTGGATCTGGAGCAGCTGCAAGGCTGACACAGGTCTCTATCAAACAGGCATTAACATGAAATATGATTAAACTAATTAACATCCTTTAATTGAAATGGAGCCAAAACAGCCCAGACCAAACTGGTGGTGTTCTTTGAAGTGGTTGCAGAACCTGCTCTAAATATACCTGTGATCTAATGGATGGAGGCTTCTGAGACATCCTGACTTAATAACTCCTTAACGGTTAGAAAATGAGTGTGCTACAAAATCAATATGGCAAAGAGGGATTGGCTTGGGAGGCACAGGATTGATGCTTCCCTGGCACAACTGCTGAGGAGGAGCTTTGGGCTCTTGTGATCCTTGTGGCACTTGTGCAGGGCCCAGCTTCTGGTGCAGCTCCAGTATTTGCCAAAGTCATGTGGAAAATGGTGCAAGGTTGTTGCTGAGAAAATGCATGAGCGACAGTGCATGAAAGTGCTGCAGTGCTGCTGAGGGTGCTGGGGTGCAGTGCTGGAGCTGTGTGTTGGTGGTTTGAGACCAGCACTGGTGCTGCTGCAGGGGGATGGTCATGTAGGCAGGAGATTGGAGAAGTGGGATGACTGGTGAGGGATCCCACTTGCCAACATGAAGGTCTGTGTGAGCACCCATAACTGTCAGTGGAGCTGGAGGGGGTTGATGGCCCCAGTGCTGCAGTGATCTCACTTTGCATCAGTCAGTGTTGCCACTACACATTAGCCAGTGACCCACCATGCACAGGCCAGTGATCCCAATGTGCATCAGCCAGTGTTCTCACCATGCACAGTGACGCACCGTGCACTGGCCAGTGATCCCACTGTGCACTGGCCAGTGATCCCACCATGCACTGGCTAGTGATCCCAATGTGCATCAGCCAGTGATCCCACCGTGTGCTAACCAGTGATCCCACTGTGCCCCAGCAGCCCAGCTGCCCCACTGCAGCAATCCCACCATGCACTGGCAGCCCTGTGCCTGTGTACCCACATCCATGCACTGCCAGAAGTGGGAGCACTGGCGCTATGGCCGAGCGTCCTCAGTCCAGCTTGCAAAGTGCAGGGAGCAGTCATACAGGGGTGCAGGGAGCAGGATGCAAGGAGCAGGGTGCAGAGCACAAGGTGCATAGTGCAGGGTACAGGGAACAGGATGCAAGGAGCAGGGTGTATGGTGCAGGATGCAGGGAGCAGCGTGTCTGGTGCATGGCTGCAGCCTGGCCAGGCGCGCTGCAGCGAGCAGGCACTCAGCTCTGCAATACCTACGTCTTCTGCGAGCTTCTCGTGGCTGTTTCTGACAACAGAAAGGGCCTTTTGGAGATCTGAGCTGGTGTTCAGCCATCTCCGCACTGCCTAAAAGCGGTACTGGAGTGACATTTAGAAGCAGTGTAAGGGAAGGGCAGCTATTTATTCCTGATGAGGTTTTTTCCCTTCGGGGACCGGGAGCGTAGCGCAGGGCTGGAGCAGCAGGCGATGGATCGGCTGGGGCTGGCCGCATCCCGGTGCATATTCCCAGTGTGACGGGTGCCTTCGGCAGAAGGCTGCCGAGGCTTGTGCCCGGGGGCTGGGGGGATCGCCGAGGTTGTTCGAGCATCCTGCTCATCCCAGGCGGGGAGCCGCTTGTTTCGGCGCCGGGTTCCGTTCCCTGTTCTCCGCTGGTGTCCGAGTCCGCGGACAGCGCTGCTCCGTTACGGAGGTGTCGCCCCTGGGGGAAGCTCAGGCTGTCTGTCCCAGGCCGTGGGGCACCATCCCTGTTCCTTGTTCTGTGGGGAGCCAGGCGCCCTTTTGGCTCACAGCCATTTCTGGGGTGCTCTTCCCGACGCAGCAGCCGTTCCGCCCTATCTGCACCTCTCCCGGCAGCCCCTCCAGCTGCAGGAGGAGACCCCACAGCTCTGGCAGGCTGGGAGGGCAGCCCCACGGGGCTCTGGAAGTATAGCCCCATGTACCGGGGGACGTGGAGGCTGTGAGGTGGGGATGTATGAACCCAACGGAGGCTGCGAGTGTGCAACAGGGCGGCTGCAGCTGTGGGGCAAGGAAGATGCAAGGATGGAGCTGGGGGAGGCTGCAGCACAGAACAGGGCGCTGCAGAGGGGCGGTGACGGGGGCCGGGTCCCTGACAGTGATGCTGCGGCCATCCCGAACCCCCCGATATGGGGGTCTGCGGTGCGGGCGCTGGGGGGACCCCGGCCCCGGTATTGCCTCAGTGCAGCGGCCGCTGCTGTGCCCCCGCCCGGGAGCTGGGCACCCCCCCCGCTGCTCCCCCTTGAGCCACCCCTCCCGAGCCTCCGCCCGCCGGTGTTCCCCCCCAGTTCCCCCGGCCCGGGCAGCGCCGGTGCCGCCAGGGGGCGTGTCTGTGCGCGGCCCCGAAGCCCCGGCAGCGCCGGGTCGGGGCGGCGGCGGCGGGAGGTGCCGGGGGGCGGTGGCGGCGCCGTCCCCGCCCGCAGGGGGAGGAGCTGCCGCCGGTGGCACCTGCCCCGGGCCATGGTGCGCGCGGCAGCGGCGCGGCGCCGGAGGGAGCGGAGCGCCGCGCGGGGCGGGCGGCGCCGCGCCATGGAGCCGGCGGCGGGCGGCGGCCCCCCCGCAGCCGGTGCCCCCCCAGCCGGTGCCCCCCCAGCCGCAGCCGGTGCCCGCGCCCGGGCGGCGCCGCGGCGGCCGGGGCTGCGCTGAGCCCCCCGCGGCCGCGCCGGGCACCCCCCCCCCCCTTCCCTGCCCCGGCCCCCCGCCATGGCGCAGCCCGCGGGCCGCGGCGGGCCGAGCCGCGAGCTGCCGGGCATCAGCACAGTAACATACGTCTTCGTTTACAGCCCCGGCGGCCCGGCGGGGCCCCCCGGCCCCGGCACCGAGCCCGCGCCGCACGCCGCGCCCGCCCCGCTGCGCGGGCCCAAGCGGAAGCTGTACAGCGCCGTGCCCGGCCGCAAGTTCATCGTGGTGAAGAGCTACGCGCCGCAGGGTGAGGGCGAGATTCAGCTCAACCGGGGCGAAGCCGTCAGGGGTGAGTACGGGCGGGCGGCGGCTGGCGGTGACCGGGACGGGGGAGGACGGGGATCGCAGCCAGCAGCGGGGATCCAGCCCTGGGATTCCGCTCCAGACACGGGCTGGGCACCGGCAGCACCTGTCCTGTCTGGGGCTTCAGGACCCAGCTGTGGGGTCCCTGGACACCTCCAGTCCCAGGTCCCTTGGTCAGACGGTAGGGGCACAGGGCAACCGGCCATAGGCCAGCCCTTGGTGCAGGTCCCTCAGTCAGGCCCTGGGGTGCTGACTGGGCTATGGGATACTGATCAGGCCCCACAGGTGGCTCCTTGCTGTGGCCCGGAGATTCTGGTCCTGCAGCCAGGCCCTGGGGTGTCAGTCCTGCCCTCTGGCACGTGGTTATGGTGGCTGCACTCTGCTGGCACCTCCGGGAGAAGCTGGCGCCTCTCTGAACCCTCCTCCCCAGCCCGTGGTTGATGGTGTTCCCTGCGAGTTGCTCCTGCCTTGCGCGGTACCTGGGCCACCAGCAAGGCTTCCAGTTGCAAGCCCAGCTCTTGCTGGATGTGGGCTGAGCAGGAAGGTGGGCAAGGGAGCGCTTCTTCAACAAACCTCCCAACCACACGCGCTAGGAGCCAGGGTGATGCAGAGCTCACGGAGAGATGAGAGGCTTAGAGGAATAATGGCATTGCTCGTTATGTTGGGCAGGCTTCCCGAAAGACATGTAAACCCTGCGGTAGGTTGTAAGTCAGCTCCCAGCAGGCAGGGATAAGAAAAGGCTTGCTCTGCACGCGGGCTAATTCCATAGTTTTTCACAGAAAGTTGAAGGATCTTCTTTTCATCTTCCTGCCTCCGCTTTTTGCTGATGCCTCGTACAATGCAGGCTGGAGCAGTTGCTGATCTGACTGGTTGCATTAGCTGGAATGTGGATCTGAGCTTGGGAGTGGGAGATGGGGCTTGCTGTGCCATGCTCTGAATTGCTGCTTCAGAAGAACCTTGGAGCTCCAAGTCCTGCACTGTGAATGCTGAAAACCTCCCCTTGGAGGTGACAGCCTCGCAGACCTGCTGTTGTCCTCCTAATGCGGTAGTATCCCCTGAGTGGAGGAGGAGGGAGATGTGAAGTGCTGTGACTTGGCTGATGGCGAGTTTTTCTGCACGAGTTAGTTGGAGGTAACAAGTGTTTGATGTGTGGAGCTATGTGTTGAGTGACTGTGGAATATCCAGGAGGCTCAAGGAATCAACAGATGGATGCAGCTTTGGTCAAAAGTGCTTTTCCCAGCTCTCGTTGTCACCCAGTGTTTTCCATCACACCCTGCTGTGTCTCCTCACACTCTTGCAATAAGCATTGGTCCTGATGCCAGTCCTTAGTCATTGCAACAGAATCCTCAGTTCACATATTCACCTGCACTTGTTTGCATATCTTCTTCATGTGCTCTCCAGAGAGAAAGCAAGTGGTGGGAAGCTTTGTGGGGAGGAAGCGTGGATCAGGATGGGCAACAGCTCCTTGGGGCTGGAGGTGCTCTCAGCAGCTTCCTTACGTGTGGCTGAGAAGGCTTGGCAGGAGTTAAAAGAGAATCCCTTGAGCAAGATCTCTCCAGGCCATGCAGACAGGCAGTGCTCAGCTATTTACTGCTTGGAGATGCTGATTAATTTCTGTGGAGATGGGGATATGGCAGTTCCTGGGTAAGGTGCCCTTGTGCTATAGACGGGCACAATGATGGGGATGAATGGAAACCAGTCTGAGTGGAGCTGATGCGCTGGTGCTTTGTCATGTTTGGTGGAGTCGTGACTCCTTTGGAAACAGGGTGATCTCAGTTGGTGGCAAGAACTTGCGCCCACCTGGCTTTTGAGAAATAGAAGCTGGTGCAAATGAAGGTCCCTGACTGAGCTGGCGCTGGACCCCTGAGCTAATGGAAATGCTCACAGATGAGCAGCAAAAGTGAGAGGTGCTGGGGGAGTGTGTTTTGGCTGTGGGCAGTTGTTTTGTCAGCATGGGGACTTGAAATGAGGGTTCTGCAAAGGGTGTTCCAGCTCTGTGGAGACTGCCTGAGCTGCCCGGGAATCTGCGTGCTTGGGGTGGAGGGTCCTGGAAGGAGAGGGTGGCAGTGGAGGAAGTGTTGAAGTGTGGTGGGTATGAGCAGCAGAGCTGCTTAGGGAAGGGTAGGAGACAATTTGGGGAGTGTTGTCAAAGAACTGCTGGAGGCTGTTGCCTTGTGAGAGGAGCTGCCATGTGGGGAGATGTGCCAGGGCGAGAGCCCTGCAAGGAGGAGCTCTGAGAGTGCGATGCTGAGGGAGAAACCTGTCCGGAGATGCAGATCTGAGTGTCCACAGACAGGAGTGTGCTGTGGAAGGGACCCCCACAGGGAGGGCAGCGCTGGGCAGGCACAGGCTGGGACAGGGGATGGCTGGTGTGGAAGCTGTGATAGGGCCCATGTCTCATCTTCAGTTGTGTTAGTGAGGGACTTGACAGCCCTCCCTTCAGTGCAGTGCGGCTCACTGATCTCAGATGGCTGGGGCTGCACTCACTGATCTCAGATGGCTGGGGCTGCATGCCCACTTATTTTAGAGGGCTGGGGCTGCACTTGCTGATTTCAGATGGCTGGGGTTCTGAGCAGGGACTGTCAGCGGATAATGGCAAAACATCTGACAGCTTTTATCTTGGGAATTGCAGAGAAGATGGAGAAGAGTTTGAGCTGGTGCAGCATGAGCTCTGTACTGTGTGTGTAAGCCATGCAAGGGTTTGAGTGTGGCCCTGGTTCAAGTGTGACTGTGTTACAAAGCAAATGCTGCTTGTTGGTGTGGTGTGTTGAGAGAAAGCTGGGGATCCTTGAACATTCACCCAGGGTGATGTTCAGAGGTGATGTTCCTTGTTGACAGCAATGGGCTTCTGCTGAACGCTGGTGTTCAGCAATGTTTGTGTACTGGCCTTGGTGAAGCGGGAGATACGCTGAACCTTGTGTCAGGGCTTTCCTGTAGAAATTGATTTGCTTTCAAGAGCACAGGGAAAGTTAAAGGTGTCTCCCTTTACTACACTGTCACTGTCCTGGTAGCTATTGGATGACAACAGGCAATAATCAATATAGGTATTTTGTTTGTGAGATAGCTAAAGAATTCAAGCAGAGGAGAGTCTGTCCTTGATCTGCTTGTTACTGATAATGAGAAAAGAAATGAGATGTGAGCGCCCCAAGCAAAGGGAGAACCAGTAGTCACCAGCACTGGAATCACAAGGTCACAGGGACAAATGGTTCATAGGCAGGGCATGATGAGAACTGAATCTCCAGCCTGGAAACCAGGGAGAAATTGGAAGTGCTTTGAGCATGATGGTTTTTGAGTCTTATTTCTTTGCACTTTGTGATTAGGAGGAGTTATTCTGGAGCAACTGTTACCATGTGCATCCGACAGGAGGTTTTCCTCTCCAGTGTGGCTCCTTATTGACATTCTGTGCTGCAGTATCGAAGCCAACCCTCTGTGAAATAAAAGACAAACTGAATTTCTTTGGCTGTGGTTATGGTTTTGTTGAATTATTATTGTAGCAGATCTCAGCTGCGCCGGAGGTTGTTCAGATGGAGGGGATTATTTTACTTGTGAGTAAAGTTGTTATTGCACAGAGGATACAGCTTTTGTTGGTGGAAGGGTTTTGCAGTTTCTCTTTGATGAGCAGCCACCTCGTTTCCTCTGGATTCCTTTATCCAGCGGCTCACACACTGTGGGATGTGGCTGTGGGATCCTGCAGGAAGGCAGCTGTTCCTTTGGTTGGATGCAGGTGGTTAGACATGGAGCCGTTGATAACTTGGAAGGTTAAGGCAAAGCTTTAAACTTCACCATCAAACTCTCTGTGCCCACGGTGATCTGGAGCAAAGGGATGACAAGCAGCTACCTCCTCACCAGGCTGCTACTCCTGTGTTATTCCTATTCCCAGTGTTGGAAGAACAGGGATGGAGGGAGTCTCGTGATCACTGTTGAGTCCTTGGCTCTGCACGGCTTTACCATCATCTGTAAACTGGTCACACTTCACCTGTAAAACCACTGAAGCTCTCCTCCTGCTGTGGTGGTGGGGAGGGTGCTCTAGAACCTTCCAGGCTCCAGGCTTCATCTCTCTGCCTTCTGAAATCAGTGTTTGTGGCTGGTGTAATTGTCTTATGCTGTGTCTTTAGACTCCACAGGCTGCTGTGGCCTGGCTGTGAGGCATGGGAGGTGCTGAGACAAGGTCCTCCTTTGGAGAAAGGAGACTGCTTTTCTTTTCCCTAGCAAGTGATGTGGCTCAGTCACGAGTGTGAGTCCTTCCTGCTGGCCTTGTTGTAGTGACCCACTGAGCAGGGGACCAGGCTTCACTGAGTGTTGGGAGCAGTATCTACCTGATGCTGCAGAGCATCTCCTGATGCTTGTCTCCATGGTCTCCTCGGCTCATCCACCCTGTGCTGTGGATGCTAACTCCAGAGCGTTCTCTGCAGCAGCAGTCATAGAATCATAGAATGGTTTGGGCTGGGAAGGACCTTAAAGCCCATCCAGTTCCTACCGCTGCCACAGGCAGGGACACCTTCCACTAGAGCAGCTTGCTCCAAGCCCCTGTGTCCAACCTGGCCTTGAACACTGCCAGGGATGGGGCAGCCACAGCTTCTCTGGGCACCCTGTGCCAGCGCCTCAGCACCCTCACAGGGAAGAGCTTCTGCGTTAGATCTAACCTGAACTTCCCCTCTTTCAGTTTGAACCCATCACCCGTTGTCCTATCGCTACAGTCATTGAGAGCCTATTGCTCTCTGAGCTGTGGTGCTTCGCTCTCCGTTCTCTTGTAGCCCTTGGTCACTGAGTTCATGTTTCCCATCTGAGGAACTCTTCAGCTCTTTGGGGACTGAAATGCATTCAAATACTGTTCTTGACCACAGCATGGTGAGCGTGCTGAGAGCTGGACTATGGAAGTGGATGGATGCTGCTCCAGTTCTCTGCAGCCCCAAGTTCCTTGGAAGCTATTAGGCACAAGTGTGGATCATACTAGGCCTTTGGAGAACAGGAGCTGTTGCCTCTCAGGATGTGCTGGAGGGAAGTGATAGCACAGAGCTGTGCAGAGCTGGCCTCATTGCTGCGGTGTGTTCCCATGCCATGGCTTTACCAAAGGTGGCAGCCTTGGGCATGTGTCCTGCAGTGACTTGAACAACACCTCATGTGGGAACTGAGCCCAAGGCATCCTAATGGAGTGACCGAGGTGGTTGGCTGTTTGGGAGTGGGGGAGCTGTGCTTCTGTGCTGTTGGTTCTGTGCAGTCATAGAATCATAGAATAGTTAGGGTTGGAAAGGACCTTGAGATCATCTAGTTCCAACCGCCCTGCCATGGGCAGGGACACCCCACACTAAACCATGTCACCCAAGGCCTCATCCAACCTGGCCTTGAACACCGCCAAGGATGGAGCATTCACAACCTCCCTGGACAGTCCATTCCAGTGCCTCACCACCCTCTCAGTAAAGAATTTCTTCCTTATATCCAACCTAAACTTCCCCTGTTTAAGTTTGAACCCGTTACCCCTTGTCCTGTCACTACAGTCCCTGATGAATAGTCCCTCCCCAGCATCCTTGTAGGCCCCCTTCAGATACTGGAAGGCTGCTCTGAGGTCTCCACGCAGCCTTCTCTTCTCCAGGCTGAACAGCCCCAACTTTCTCAGCCTGTCTCCATACAGGAGGTGCTCCAGTCCCCTGATCATCCTCGTGGCCCTCCTCTGGACTTGTTCCAACAGTTCCATGTCCTTTTTATGTTGAGGACACCAGAACTGCACACAATGCTCCAAGTGAGGTCTCACGAGAGCAGAGTAGAGGGGCAGGATCACCTCCTTTGACCTGCTGGTCACGCTCCTCTTGATGCAGCCCAGGATATGGTTGCTTTCTGGGCTGCGAGCGCACACTGCAGCCGGCTCATGTTCATTTTCTCATCAACCAACACCCCCAAGTCCTTCTCTGCAGGGCTGCTCTGAATCTCTTCTCTGCCCAACCTGTAGCTGTGCCTGGGATTGCTCCAACCCAGGTGTAGGACCTTGCACTTGGCATGGTTAAACTTCATAAGGTTGGCATCAGCCCACCTCACAAGCGTGTCGAGGTCCCTCTGGATGGCATCCCTTCCCTCCAGCGTATCAACCGAACCACACAGCTTGGTGTCATCGGCAAACTTGCTGAGGGCGCACTCAATCCCACTGTCCATGTCACCGACAAAGATGTTGAACAAGACCGGTCCCAACACTGACCCCTGAGGTACACCACCTGTTACTGGTCTCGAACTGGACACTGAGCCGTTGACCACAACTCTTTGCGTGCGGCCATCCAGCCAGTTCTTTATCCACCGAGTGGTCCACCCATCAAATTGATGTCTCTTCAATTTAGTGACAAAGATGTCGTGTGGGACAGCGTCGAACGCTTTGCACAAGTCCAGGTAGATGACGTCAACTGCTCTGCCCCTGTCCATCAGTTCTGTAGCCCCATCATAGAAGGCCACCAAATTGGTCAGGCAGGATTTCCCCTTAGTGAAGCCATGCTGGCTGTCACCAGCCACCTCCTTGTTTTTCATGTGCCTTAGCATGCCTGCCAGGAGAATCTGCTCCAAGAGTTTGCCAGGCACAGAGGTGAGACTGACTGGTCTGTAATTCCCAGGTCATCCATTTTCCCCTTCTTGAACATGGGGGTTATATTTCCCTTTTTCCAGTCATTGAGAACTTCACCTGACTGCCATGATTTTTCAAATATGATGGACAGTGGCTTAGCAACTTCATTCACCAGCTCCTTCAGGACCCGCGGGGATGTTGTCAGGTCCCATGGACTTGTGTACATTTAGATTTTTAAGATGGTCTCGAACCAGATCCTCTCCTACAGTGGGCCTAGGGTCTTCATTCTCACAGTCCCTGCGTTCGCCTTCCAAGACTGGGGTGGTGTGGTCAGAGACTTTGCCAGTGAAGACCGAGGCAAAGAAGTCATTAAGAACCTCAGCCTTCTCCAAATCCTGGGTAGCCAGTTCTCCTGATAGCTTCCGAAGGGGGCCAACGTTGTTCCTAGTCTGTCTTTTACTCGCTACGTACCTATAGAATCCCTTCCTGTTATCTTTCACATCCCTAGCCAAGTTCAATTCTAACTGGGCCTTAGCCTTCCTCACCTGGTCCCTAGCTTCCTGGACAAGCACCCTGTTGGAAGTGAAAAGATGTTTTGGGAATGCTGAAAGGTTCTTGAGACATGGATAAATTATTTCCTCTTGTTGTTGGGCACTTTGTAAAATGAGTCATGGAAGAGCAAAAGGAGAAGAATTGCTCATGAAAGGCAAGAGAAAATGAACTGAATCAAACTCAAATGTCTCAGAGACGTGAAAAACATCATTGAGAAGAAGTTGGGTTTGTTGTTTGATATGTACAACTGTGTGGCCAAGCTTGTGATGACCTCGTGACAGGGAATGACCCTGTCCCTTTTTATGTCAGTGAGACGTGCAAGTAATGCTTATCCACCATAGGCTTGGGTAATTTCTCTGCTAGGTCTAAGCAAAGTTCTGGCCCTGTGTGGTAATGGTTGTTTAGGTAATGAGCTCACAGTGGGGCTCCTGGGAAGGGTACAGTAGAGTACTGCCCCACAGAAGAGCTGGTCCTCCAGAGAGCCCAGTGTTCCTTGTCTGGGTCCTGCCCCCCTTGGGAAGCTCCGTGGTCCCTGCTGTTCAACTGTTCTCCTGAGGCAGGTGGACACAAGCAGCTGTTGTTTCTCTTTGGTTTGTTCCATGCTCACTTTCGAGCCACTTGAACATTTTCAACTCAATTTGTTGAAACTGGGGGTTTCAAGAAGTTGCTTGAGACACGGCAGCTGAGGGAAGGAATGCAGCCAGACAAGGACCATGGAGCCCAGTGGTCCTGCCGCAGAGACTGTGCAGCTCTAGGACGACCATGGTGTGAACTCCATGAACAAGAGTTAGAGGGTGTCTGAGAATATTGCAGTGGGAAGAGGTGCTGGGACTGTCCATGGAACAGGTCATGTTGGGCTGAGGAGATGCTGTGGATGCACAGGGAGCTGTGGATGGGGGGTGATGGGGTTTGTAGGACCTGGACTTCCAAACTCTGGCTCCACACGGGCTGCAGAGCAGTGGACTCAGTTGTATCTTGCCTCATGCGTCTCCGGCTGTTCTTGTTTTCATAGAATTGTTTGGGTTGAAGGGGACCTTTAAAGGTGACGTAGGCCAACCCCCATGCAATGAGCAGGGGCATCTTCAGCTCGGCCAGGTTGCTCAAGGCCCCGTTCAGCCTCGCCTTGAGTGTCTTCAGGGATGGGGCATCTGCCACCTCTCTGGCAACCTGTGCCCCTGTCTCACTACCCTGTGTTTTCTGTTTAAAGATCTGACCTCTTTCTGCTCCCTGCTGTGCTCCTGATGCCGGTCGTGTCATAAGACAGCTATAATTATGACTGATGTAGAAGAGTATCTCATCTGGCTGGTTTCTAAATATGTTACTCTTCAGATTAAGTGTTCTCTTGTTCAAATGCTCTCTTTGGTTTCCCTTCTAAATCCGCTCACCTCTATATGCCTGTTTTGTATGTGCTTACATCCACATTGCTGTGCCATTGCTGTGCCCTCTTCTTTACATCTATCCCTGCACTTAATGTTTTTATACCTCAGATCAACCTTCTGCTCTTCCCTAACCCAGTTTGGTCTCTGTTCCAAATAAATAGGTCTTTGATTGCAATCTTGGGCAGTGTCCAGGTGGATCTTTCATCGCTTTGGTTAAGTGATTTCAGATAAAGAGAACATAGAATTTATACACCCTCTTTACTTTTGTAAATCAGATAAAGTTTACAGAGTTTAGCAACATCAAGTGCACATCTTGAGCTGTGAGGAACTCTCCTTTCTCTCCTTTTGCTCATTTAGTTCCTTGTTAAATGCTGATAACAGCCCATGTAAGTCACAGGTGATGGTGACTGTACTTTGGTGTTTCCTCAGGGTGGCACAACTTGGGTTGCAGTTTGCATGGTTGTTCCAGGGCTATCCTGGGACTGAAGCCACCTGACTGTAGAGGAGGAGGCTGGAGAGCTGGGTTCTCTTGGGAAGTGGCTCCCCAGGGCTGTGTAGCACCAGCAGCTCCAGGGGCTGAGCTGGGTTCCTCTGAGATTGTGCAGGAGGCTAGTTCTTGGTAACTAGCACTGAGCTGGGTCCTGACACCTCGAATGTCACTCGCTGGTCGTGTGGTGGTTTGACCAGACCTGGAGCACAGGGAGGGGTGTGATTTTCAGAGGGAAGTGTTATTTAGAATCAGACTGGTTTGGTTTGAGTTGGAAGGGACCTTAAAGCTGCTCCAGTTCCAACCCCTGCCATGGGCAGGGGCACCTTCCACTAGAGCAGTTTTCTCCAAGCTCCATCCAGCCTGGCCTTGAACACTGCCAGGGATGGGGCATTTCACAGGCAGCCTCTTCCATTCAGAGCTGGCTGCAGTTCTGTGGTGGTTTTGAGTTGTGTCACCACAGCAACATAACTTAGAATGAAAGCAAGAAACCAGAAGCCTGGGTAGGAATACAAAGGTTCCAGCTCTGAGGACCTTGCTGATGAAAGGAGGTGATGAGAAGTCTGCTAGATACGTGTGTGCACTGGGACAGTCCCTTGCACCAGGGATGTGGCTGATGTTGCGGCTCTGAGTGCAAAAAATGGCCATCGGATCCCATGAGTCCATGAGATACGTTAGGACACTGGAGAGAAGGAAAAAGCAGTTTGTTAGAGACTTTCATGGCTTTCTGGAATGCTGTTTCGGTCTGGTATCAGTCAAGGTTTAAGAAGGTTGGGTGAGATCTCAAGAGGATAATGCAATGGGAAGAAGTGTCAAAATCTACTTTAGCATAAAGAAGGGATGGAGATTCCCTGAGGACACACAGAACAAGTAGTCTCTCTATGATTATTAAAGCTGCACCACTTGGCATTATAAACTCTATTTTTAGTAATCCCAAGCTATGGCTGGAAAAATTGGTCTGGCCTAAAATGTTCTGACTGTTTAAAGTTTAATTTTTGCCACAGATGAGGCTGCACGTTCAGCCCCTTTGTGCCATCCGTTGGGACAAGCGTGCCTGCTTTTGGGGAATGCTGCTGTGCCTGGGGCTCAGAGCAGGGAGCCCCCCTGGGACAGGCAATCCCAGCCCCTTTTGTGCAGGAGCAGGGAGTGTGTACACACCAATTGCATGAGCTTTGTCCTGGCATCAGGGGTTATTCTCCAGAGTGGTTGTGTTTGAATGCAGGATTGGCTACCAAGAGGTGTGGTGCGGCTGGAGGCTCCTTGGGTAATTGGTTGGATCAGGCTCCACTGGCTCTTTGAGCTTAAGCTTGAGTGGTTTTGGGATCATGAGCAGCAAAAGTTAACAAGAAGCTCTTGATCCTGTGTGTCCCTTTCTAGCTGTATTGCTGTGAATGAGTTTATTAGTGCTGCACTTCAGGGCTATGAGGGACTCGGAATCACTCCTGAAGCTTTTCCTTCATACCAGGGTCAAGAAATACTCCTTCTGTTCCTTCTTGTTTTGTCGACTGGGAAGGTCATTTTGAAAGTAATGGGAAGAAGCCAAGATGCATCTGGCTGCTAGAGCCTGGTATGAGAATTATACAGCCTCTTGAGACTGCTGTCTGTCATAAGTCCTGCTTTCTGCTGTGCTAAATTTCTTTACTTGAGGTTAGGACAGAATTTTTCCACTGAGATCTTAATGTGTTGCAGGTCAACAGCATGGTTTCTGGATTGTTGGAGCTACTAAAAATGTCCTGCTAAGACCAAATAACCCTTCTGGAAATCAGGGAGTCATTGGTAAGAAATCCTCCACATAGGAATTTGGAGCAACAAAATTCATGGCACAAAGGAAGGATTTAGGGGTGATGTCAGGTGGAACAGTATAGAATCATAGAATCATAGAATAGTTAGGGTTGGAAAGGACCTCAAGATCATCTAGTTCCAACCCCCCTGCCATGGGCAGGGACACCCCACACTAAACCATGTCACCCAAGGCCTCATCCAACCTGGCCTTGAACACCGCCAAGAATGGAGCATTCACAACCTCCCTGGGCAACCCATTCCAGTGCCTCACCACCCTCACAGTAAAGAATTTCTTTCTTAGATCCAATCTAAACTTCCCCTGTTTCAGTTTGAACCTGTTACCCCTTGTCCTGTCACTACAGTCCCTGATGAAGAGTCCCTCCCCAGCATCCTTGTAGGCCCCCTTCAGATACTGGAAGCTGCTCTGAGGTCTCCATGCAGCCTTCTCTTCTCCAGGCTGAACAGCCCCAACTTTCTCAGCCTGTCTTCATACAGGAGGTGCTCCAGTCCCCTGAGCATCCTCGTGGCCCTCCTCTGGACTTGTTGCAACAGTTCCATGTCCTTTTTATGTTGAGGACACCAGAACTGCACACAATACTCCAAGTGAGGTCTCACGAGAGCAGAGTAGAGGGGCAGGATCCTGGTTTCTCTGCTGCACATAGGAGGGACAAAACTGGCCTGAGCTGTTGCGATCCACTTGCCTCCAGCTTCGCTTTCATTCATGTTCACTGTTGGAGAGGTTCTGCTTGCTTGGGATAGCACAGCTCTGAAATTGGGTCATACTTTTGTTTCTCTTCAGCATAGATTCTTCTGGCAGGGAACAACTAGCTTCCACGCTTGCCTTAGATCTCAGCTTTCTTCAGTACCAGCTTTTTCCAGAGATGATCACTGTACGCCAAAAAGAACTGTTGTGGTTTAAGCTCCGGCCGTAAATCAGAACCACGCAGTCTACTTCCCCCCCCCATGCTTTCTTCCCCCTGCTCCTGGAGGGACGGGGAGGAGAATCAAAAGAATGCAACTCCCACGGGTTGAGATAAGAACAGTTTAATAACTAAGGTATAACACAAATCACTACTGCTACCACCAATAATAATGATAAAGGAAATAACTAAGGAAGAGAATACAGCCGCTCACCAACCGGTACCTTGCCCCCACCCAGCAGCGATCCAGCCCTTCCGGGTACTCTCAGTTCTACATCCCGGGCATGACGTGCTGTGGTATGGAATACCTCTTTAGCTAGTTTGGGTCAGGTGTCCTGTCCCTGCTTCCTCCTGGCTTCTCCTCCCTGGCAGAGCATGAGACTCACAAAGTCCTTGGTCAGGGTAAACATTCTGAGCAGTAACTGAAAACATCGGCTTTATCAGTATTATTCACAGGCCGAAAGTCAAAACACAGCACTGCACCAGTAGAAAAAATGACTGCTGCTGCTGAACCCAGGACAGTATCCACCCCTTATTCCATACCATTCACATCATAATCAGATCCCACATTTTCCATATACCCTCACTCTCATCTCAGTGCACTGTTATCTTAGTGCATGGACCAATTCCTATAAAGCTGCTGAGTCCATCCAGTCCATGATGTTGGGCTCCATCTCTTGTAACAGTCTTTCAGGGCAGGAGAGGCTGTGTGCAGTGTTGGATCGTTGCCTGCTGATGCTGATCGTTCCTTTACCGCAAAACTCGTCTGGTTCTATCAAAGTTCATTCTCTGTTGGGATGATGGTCGGAGGGAAGTCAGGGCCAGTCACTGGTGACCTGCAGACTTCTAGTTGATGGGCTATAAAAGTATTACATAGCAGGCAACAGCATACAATTGAGTTCATTGGCTGTTTTCCCCTAAAATCAAATCCCCTTGAGGTATACACCGGACTTCCCCATCTTCCCGCATTACCCACCAAGTATATCTGGGTCTCTGAGCAAAAGCAATCCCATGAGTGGGTTTGCCTTTACCTGAAGCAGGAATAACCCAGACTGGCTTCCCCAGCAAATTCTTCATGTGCACCACAGGAACTTTGTCCCCCTCTGCAATACCTAAAAGTTCTGACTGGGCTGGGCCAGCCCTGTTGGCAGATCCTCTGGTGTTGACCAACCAGGTGGCCTTTGGTAAGTGTGTATCCCAAGGCTTGAAATTCCCCCACCCATTGCTCTCAGTGTAGTTTTTAACAGCCCATTGTACTGTTCGATTTTCCCAGAGGCTGGTGCATGGTAGGGGATGTGATATACCCACTCAATGCCATGCTCTTTGGCCCAAGTGTCTATAAGGTTATTCCGGAAATGAGTCCCATTGTCTGACTCAGTTCTCTCTGGGGTGCCATGTTGCCACAAAATCTGTTTCTCAAGGCCCAGGATAGTGTTCCGGGCGGTGGCGTGGGGCACAGCGTATGTTTCCAGCCATCCGGTGGTTGCTTCCACCATGGTAAGCACATGGTGCTTGCCTTGGCAGGTTGGTGGGAGTGTGATATAATCAATCTGCCAGGCCTCCCCATATTTGTACTTCAGCCATCGTCCTCCATACCAAAGAGGCTTTAACCGTTTGGCTTGTTTAATTGCAGCACATGTTTCATACTCATGAATAACCTGGGCAATAGTGTCCATTGTTAAGTCCACCCCTCGATCACGGGCCCATCTATATGTTGCATCTCTGCCCTGATGACCTGAAGTGTCATGGGCCCACCGGGCCAAAAATAATTCACCTTTATGTTGCCAATCTAAGTCCATCTGAGCCACTTCAATCTTAGCAGCTTTATCCACTTGTTGGTTGTTCTGGTGTTCCTCAGTGGCCCAACTCTTGGGTACATGGGCGTCTACATGGCGTAACTTCACCACTGGGTTCTGCGCCTGGGCAGCGATATCTTGCCACAGTGCAGCAGCCCAGATGGGTTTACCTCTGTACCAGACTGGTGAGGAAGTGAGATGCTGAAAGAACAACCATGTAAGACACAGAGTTTGTGCTCATGATATTGTCCAGGTTTGGGTCTGTCCTGTTGTGCTTGTTGCCTGCGCAGGACTCAGCTCTGCTGCCTTTGAGTATCTGCTCTGGAGCTTTAAAGTGCTTGAAACCCTTTAGGTCAATTTTCTGCAGTGTTTTTTTCATTCTTCTCCACTCACCTGTTTTTAATTGGATTTCTTCTCTCCTTTGTTCAGAGGATAAGTCAACAACATTGCGTTTGCTTATTCAGCAGTAACGTTGCCCAGAGTCTGTCTGAAATACACCAAAATAAGATTCTTTAGTGTGTGGATGAAATACCATTTGAAAGTCATATATAGGTACGAGTGTGAGGTTGGATTATTGCATATTGCCATGAAAATGATAGCATTTGTACTTGGCATCTGTGATGATACATTAGGAATTCTTATCAGCTTGTCACCACAGGAGAGGAAACCATGCTGACAAGTCAGAAGGATAAGAGACCGTCATGGGCTTCTCACTCTGTAGCAGATAATCCATGTCTCCTGCCTACTTCTTCTCAGATTCCTGGTGTCTGTGTCTGTGTCCTGAGCCCAAGTGTGCAGTGGGAATCAGAAATTTCCCAGCAGAGTTTGTGGAGCCATTGGTTGTCCATGGCTCAAGCACATCAGTTCAGTAGCTGGACCCAAGTACGGAGAAAACACATGTGCTTGAGACTGACCAGCACAGGAATGGTCTTTTGGTTTCAGCCTTATTTAGGCTTATTTAGGACATGGAGCTGTTGGAGCAAGTCCAGAGAAGACAATGATCAGGGGCTGAAGCACCTCCTGTATGAAGACAGGCTGAGAAAGTTGGGGCCGTTCAGCCTGGAGAAGAGAAGGCTGCATGGAGACCTCAGAGCAGCCTTCCAGTATCTGAAGGGGGCCTACAAGGATGCTGGAGAGAGACTCTTCGTCAGGGCCTGTAGTGGTAAGACAAGGGGTGATGGGCTCACACTGAGACAGGGGAAGTTCAGGTTGGATCTAAGGCAGAAGTTCTTCCCTGTGAGGGTGCTGAGGCACTGGCACAGGGTGCCCAGAGAAGCTGTGGCTGCCCCATCCCTGGCAGTGTTCAAGGCCAGGTTGGACACAGGGGCTTGGAGCAAGCTGCTCTAGTGGAAGGTGTCCCTGCCTGTGGCAGGGGTTGGAGCTGGAGGAGCTTTAAGGTCCCTTCCAACCCAACCCATTCCATGGTTCTGTGGTTTCCAGCAGGTTGTTCGAGAGCCTCTGTTCACTGCCACTTGCTTTTAGTGAACTTTTTCATTTGAAGAAAAGTTGGGTTTTTTCCTCATAAAGATAGACCTCTATGTATGTATTTATTTATTTATTTTAACTAAGCCTGTGGTTCAGTTTGTCCTTCACATGCTGGGTTCTCTTCCAGCACTGCAGTACTTACAATGTCAGTTTTTGGGGAAATGTGAAATCGGTCAATGTAACATTGGAGTGCTCTGAAGGTGTGTTTGAGGGGGTGGATTTATGCTCCTGAACTCACTCTGAAGGTCATTCTCCACTTCCTGTGCTTTGCCTGCATCTGAATTCTACAGCAGAGTGAAATTTGTCTCTAAATCATGCACTGCTAAACAGTATGTTTGAAAGCACCAGGAATTTCAAAAGCATCCTCAGGAGCAGCTGCTGAGCTGAGCCTGAATAATAGCCAAGGTTATTCACACCCGGTTTCCTCCAGCAAGGCAGAGCTCTCCTTAACACCATCGCGTTTCCTGCCTGTTGACACAGGAGTCACAGGACAAACACAAGTGTCTCATCTCATCCACCACATGTTCCTCCACTTCCCGCATCCATTGCATGGGCTTTCAGGATGAGTGAACCCCAGCAGGTTCCATTGCCTCCTGGTCCAAAATCCAGGCACAGCAAGCTTGGCTTTAGCTGCCAAGTGCCTTCAGTCATCCCTGGCACCTCAGAGCAGGCTTTCAGTGCCTAAAGAGGCTACAGGAAAGCTGGAGAGGGGCTTTGGACAAGGGTCTGTAGGGACAGGACAAGGGGAATGGCTTTAACCTGCCAGAGGGGAGACTGAGATGAGCTCTTAGGCAGAAGCTCTTCCCTGTGAGGGTGCTGAGGCGCTGGCCCAGGGTGCCCAGAGAAGCTGTGGCTGCCCCATCCCTGGCAGTGTTCAAGGCCAGGTTGGACACAGGGGCTTGGAGCAAGCTGCTCTAGGGGAAGGTGTCCCTGCCTGTGGCAGGGGTTGGAACTGGAGGAGCTTTAAGGTCTTTCCCAACCCAAACCATCCCATGAGTTCTGTCCATTGCACACAGATACTCCACAAACCCATGGGCTTTCTGTAGGGTCTCTCTGGCTGATCTGGCAGCCTTAGAAAGGAGAGGCTCAGGAGGAAGATGCATTCTCCCAAAGCCTGGGGTCTTTAGGAGCTGCTCCTGAGGTGGTCATGGTCTTCCTCAGGGCAAAACCACCTCTGACTGAGCATGCCCTTAGGGTAGGAGGTGGTGAGCACAAGCCAGGAGCAGTTGGTGGCTGTTCTGGAGAGCCTCTGTGGGTTCAGCATGAGGTGCTGGGTGCAGTGGCCTTGTGCAGGGTAACGGTGGGGTTGGAGTCACCCGGTACTGGCAGAGCTGTCGTGTTCAAAGCACTGTGTTGGTCTCTGCAATGGTCCAGGGGGTGAAAGGCTGTTGGGGAGGAGGGGGTTGATTCATCCTGTATGTGAGGCTGCTGGTGCACAGCTACACCTGAGGTGCTTGTCTAGACTCCCTGTAGTCAGTGGTAAGAAATAGCTCTTCCCAAGTGTAATTTATCTCATCCCAAGTTAGACATTTAAAATAAGTCTGATGAATCATGCTCTGAAATAGCCTATTTCTCTGTTGACTAGCTCAGATGTAGAGAGCCTCTTAGCTGTGTCTTTCATCTGTCTTGGCCATTAGCAGTGGCTCTTGCATGCCACATGAAGGGTTTGCTTGACTTCAGCATCTGTGTTCTGTCCAGAAAGCCTGCTCTGCTGTTGTCTGTGATGTCCTGCTGTGAAAGCGAATGAAAAGGTCAGTCATCAATCTGATGCCCGCCCCTTGCCTGTCCCAGGTGGGTGTTAACCCAAGTTATGGGTCTTCTCTTGGGGCGAGCCAAAGGTTCCCCTATGAATCATTGTGCCTTCCCAGTGGAAGGCTGCTTTCTGTGCGGCCGGAACATCGCTCTGCAGCAGGAGCAGGGGCAGATGTTGGTGCTGCCTCAGCGTCTGCTGCTGCATTTGAAGAGTCAATTCAGATCTTTAATCTTCTGAGGGTGAAGTTAATTACCGATGGAGGAACCCGCCGGTGGGTGTCTTCCCATGGAGATCAGATGTGTTTCTATTCAAGGCTTCCCAGCCCAGGAGAGGTGAGACTGGTGCTTCAGCAGTTTGCTCCCGAGGTAGCTCTGTTGTTTGCCTGCCTGGGACTCTGCTGGCACAGAGGCTTGCAAGATAGTCTGAGTGTTCAGCTTTGGGGAGAAGCGTGCCAGCAGGCATCTCTGAGCCTGACAAGTAACAGCTTGCTTCGAATCCAGCCACATGTTTGTGAATTAAATACGAACCTTGGGTCTAACACCTGTAGAACATGCCAGGGTCTGCCTCTCCTGGGCTCTCCAAGTGATGTGTCACTGTCTCTCCAAAGCAGGGCACTGCTGGGCATAGCTGCTGGGCTGGAGGGGTTGCCCCTGGTGTGTTTGTTTCTTGTCTTGATGAAGAATCAGTGATGATCCACACACTCTGCTCCCTGTTTAAAGCTGGCTGTCAAATCACTGCTGCATATTACCATTTTCCTTTGATCCCTGCTGCCTGTCAGAAGCAGAATTTCCTTCTCAGCGAGCTCATGATAAATATAGTTGAGTAAAACATTGGGACAGTTGTTAATACAGTCAGCCTGCAGCCTGGGCAGGAGATGCTGCTGCTTCTGAGTGCCCCAGTGCCGGCACAGCATTCCTAACTCATGAGGAGCCTTTTGGGAAGGAAAGCTTGAGTCTGAACTGAGTCTTGGGAGTTGCTCAGCTCTGAGCAGATGTGAAAGCTAAACCAAGGTGCAGGATGAGAAGCACCCCATGACCTGGTGTCCTGTGCTCAGCAGTAGCAGTCATTTTTCTCCTTCTTAGTTGCTGGTGCAGCGCTGTGTTTTTGACTTTCGGCCTGGGAACAGCGCTGATAACACCGATGATTTTAGTTACTGCTCAAATGTTTACCCTGACCAAGGACTTTGCGAGTCTCATGCTCTGCCAGGGAGGAGGGGAAGCTGGGAGGAAGCGGAGACAGGACACCTGACCCAAACTAGCCAAAGAGGTATTCAGTACCACAGCGTGTCATGCCCAGGGTGTAAACTGAGAGTTACCCAGAAGGGCTAGGGCACTGCTGGGTCGGGCTGGGTATTGGCGGATGATACTGTGTTCTCTTCCCTTGTTATTTCCCTTATCATTATTATTATTGGTGGTAGCAGCAGTGGTTTGTGTTATACCTTAGTTACTGGGCTGTTCTTATCTCAACCCGTGGGAGTTACATTCTTTCCATTCTCCTTCCCATCCCTTTGGGAGCAGGGGGGAAGAAAAAGGGGGGGAGGGGGAGTAGGCTGTGTGGTTCTGATTTATGGCCTGGGCTTAAACCACAACACCCGGCTTCAGTGTGTTTGAGCCCAGAATGCTCCCGTGTGCTGGGCTGCACCCCCAGAGCATGAGCAGCAGCTCAGGAAGGGGATCCTGCCCCTCTGCTGTGCTCTGGGAAGACCTTAAAGCAGCTCCAGTGCCTAAAGGAGCTCGAGGAAAGCTGAAGACAAGGGCCTGTAGGGACAGGCCAAGGGGAGTGGCTTTAACCTGCCAGAGGGGAGACTGAGATGAGCTCTTAGGCAGAAGCTCTTCCCTGTGAGGGTGCTGAGGCGCTGGCCCAGGGTGCCCAGAGAAGCTGTGGCTGCCCCATCCCTGGCAGTGTTCAAGGCCAGGTTGGACACAGGGGCTTGGAGCAAGCTGCTCTAGTGGAAGGTGTCCCTGCCCGTGTGTCCTGGGTTCAGCAGTAGCAGTCATTTTTTCTCCTTAGTAGCTGGTGCAGTGCTGTGTTTTTGACTTTCGGCCTGGGAACAGCGCTGATAACACCGATGATTTTAGTTACTGCTCAAATGTTTAGTCTGACCAAGGACTTTGCGAGTCTCATGCTCTGCCAGGGAGGAGGGGAAGCTGGGAGGAAGCAGGAACAGGACACCTGACCCAAACTAGCCAAAGAGGTATTCCATACCACAGCACGTCATGCCCGGGATGTAGAACTGAGAGTCGCCTGGAAGGTGTGGAACTCTGCTGAGTGGGGGGCGAGGTATTGGTAGGCAGGTGCTGAGGTGTTGTATTCTCTTCCCTTGTTATTTCCTTTATCATTATGATTGGTGGTAGCAGTAGTGATTTGTGTTATACCTTAGTTATTAAACTGTTCTTACCTCAACCCGTGGGAGTTGCATTCTTTTGATTCTCCTCCCCGTCCCTCCAGGAACAGGGGGAAGAAAGGGTGGGGGGGGAAGTAGACTGCATGGTTCTGATTTACAGCCTGAGCTTAAACCACGACACTGTGGCAGGGGGTTGGAGCTGGAGGAGAGCTTTAAGGTCCCTTCAACCCAAACCAGTCTGGGATTCTATGATTCTGTGTGTCTTCCTGCCTGATACAATGGCAAATAAATTAAGGGCTAAAATGTGTTTTTTAGGTGACCTCTGAGCATGAGTTGTTGGAATTTGGGGTGCCATTTTAGCCATACATAGCCTGTTGTTCCTTGGAAGCTAAATTAGGAGGACACTCAGTCAGATGCACTGAGGTGTGCTCTGAGCTGGCAGCTGGCCCTATTTACCTTCCAGAATTAGAAAATGCTTCATTAATTCAAGTCAGCATCTTCTGTATCTCAGCTTGACCTTAGTAGTGTCCCAGTTTTCAACTGTGGGGCACGCAGGCCTATTATTAGAGGGAGAAGTTGGGTGTGAGCTCACACAGCTCTGCTTGCCATGGGATAGATGTGCACGAGGGCAGCTTTCTGGTTGCTGGGAGCACGTGTGCTGTGCCCACAGCGAGGCAGGGCTGTGCTCAGGGACAGCTCCTTGAAGGAGTTGAAGCACTGGCTCTGTGCTCTCGTGTTCTCCAGGAGCCTGTTTATATAGTCAAGTCCTAAGACATCCGAGAGAGCTGCCTTGGGAACCTGTGCCTTCTCTCTTTCTGGGTACATGTTCTTTGTTCCTGTCAATTTAATGTTAGCGCCAGGTTTGAAAGAGCTGTCTAACAGTGTGACCCGGGTGTTCAGCCTGCGTCAGGGTCTGTGTGGAGAGTGCTGACCGTCATGTGCAGCACAGTGTGTGTCAGAGCGGGTTTCAATGTCCTTCACCCAGCTGAGCTCAACAGCTTGGAGCTGAACCTGGGAGCAATTGAGTGTGAAGCGCCCTGAGGGCAGGAGCTCAGGGACAGGCAGGCCTGTGCTCTCCTTAGAAGAGGACAGCCTCATTGCTCTGCAGCTTCCTGAGGAAGGATGTACTGAGCTCTTCTCCCCAGGACCCAGGGGCAGGGTGCATGGGAATGACTCAGAGCTGTGCCCGGGGAGCTTCAAGCTGGCTGTAATGAAGCGTTTCTTTACTGAGAAGGTGGTCAAACCCTGGCACATTCTGAAGGGGTGGTTGATGCCCAAAGTCTGTCAGTATTTGAGGCACTTGGACAATGCCCTTAACATGCTTTAACTTTTGGTCAGCCCTGAAGTGGACAAGCAATTGGACTTGATGATTATTGTGGGTCCCTTCCAACTGAAATACTCCATTCTGACTGAATGTGGGCCAGAGGAAAAGCAAGGATTCAGTGGAGAAAGGCAGCAAAGAATGATCATTTAGGAAGCAGTGGTTGGAGGACAGATATTGATGCGTTCTTGATGGCATCAAGATGTTCAGATCTGGAATCACTTGGCGTTTTTTGAGGACTTCAGTGGACAAACCAGGACTCACCTGTTTGGGCTGAGTTCTCAGGACCAGCAGGCAGGAGGGACAGAGGAGGCATTTGTATTTTTTCTCTCTAATATGTGACTATTTCATGAGTTGAATTTCTTTTTCTGCTATGGCCCAACATCGCTCTGCAGGATGGCTTTGTCTCGTGGATGGAGGCCATGGCGGGGAGGAGGCAAGAGCTGTTGTCATCTAAAGGCTGTATGGTTAGAAAGTGTGTGGAGCTCTGGGTTCTGGTTAACCAGCCACAGTGGGCTGCAGGATGCCAATGCCCTGTCACTACCCATGGCCCAGATGTGTTCTGGTGACTGAGCTGGAGACAGCTCCTGTGCTTCATTTCTGTGGTGTTCGGTTTTGCTCTCAGCCTGTGCATGTGTCCCATGACTTTTCTCTTTTGTTTCCATTCATGCTTCGCAGTAGACGAGCAGCTCCGTGAACTGGGTAACTATGGATTGTTTCTTCTTTCCCTCCACTCTGCTGCATTCTTTCCCACTTCTCTCTCCTTGCCATGTCCTCCGTGTGTGGTAGCTTACAGTAGCTATTGTAGACCAGTCTTTCCTTTTCTTTCCTTGATTCCTGCTGTCTAGCCTGGATAGGGTTGGGGCAGACTACAGGAAGGGACCTTCCTTTCCCATCCTGCTGATTTTCTCAGTTGCTGGAGTTTTGGAGTTTCTCTGTTCTTGTATGACTCTTGTGGTACACACAGGAACACCAGCTCTGAGGAGATGCACATGCCTCCTAGGAAGATCTTACCACTCCCTGCAACTGCCTGAGAGGAGGATGGAGCCAGGAGGGGCTGGGCTCTGCTCCCAAGGAACAAGGGATGGGACAAGAGGAACCGGCCTCAAGCTGCACCAGGGCAGGTTTAGATGGAGCTGAGGAACAATTCCTGCCCCAAAGGGTGCTCAGGCATTGGAACAGGCTGCCCAGGGCAGGGCTGCAGTCACCGTCCCTGCAAGTGTTCACACAGCGTGGAGACGAGGCCTCAGTGCCATGGGTCAGTGGTGGCCTTGGCAGTGCTGGGAACGGTTGGACTGGATGAGCTTGAACCTCTTGTCCAAACCGTGGTTCTGTGATGCCATGATTCTAAGGTACTCCTGTGATGCCAGGTGGGAGCTGTGGAGAGGAGCCAGCTGTTTCTGCAGAGCCTGGCTCTCTGCCTGCTGCGAGGGGCGCAGGACAGCAGGGAGGGGCAGCACCAGACCCTTCTCCCCTGCTGCTGATGGGAGTTCACACTCGGTTCGTGTGGGCTTGGTGTAGGTGGTTTGGGTTGTTCAGTGCCAGGATATGAGAGCTTAGGAGGGAGATACCACAGGGTCCTTTGGGATACCGATCCCCTCAGGTTGGACACCACTGCCCTGCCTGGTGACAGAGTGGCAGTGGTGAAGCAGAGCTGACCCAGCAGTGTTCCTGTCTGCTCCCATCCCCTCCTAGGGGCTGAGGTCACTGTTTCAGTCATGCCAGATGTGTCCCCTCACTGACAAACGGGTGTTTCCAGCACGGGGGCGGGGGGCGGGGGCAGATGCCTGAAGCTGCCTCCTGCAGGCTGCTGTTCCTGATGATAAAACTGCGGATAGTGGATGCAGGAAGCTCGGCATGGAAAGGAAATTGTCTTCCTGATTCACATGGGATCATGGTTGGCTTCTGCCCATAAGAGTTGTGGTAGTTCACAGTTCTAGGCAGAGCTGGCAGCTGAGACTGAGGCTTTCCCAAGCTTTAGGGAGGGATGTAGCAGAGAGCACAGAACAGAGAGGGGCAGGAGTCCAGGAGTGGGTTTGGAAGTGCTTTTCTTCCTTTTAGGCTGTCAGAGCAAAGTGTTCTGAGTGGGAACAGGCTTCAGAAATGTACCTGCAGACTAGGAGGAGTGACCGCAAGCATGTGTTCAGCTGGAATTCTATCCTTTTTTATAGCTTAAGCTGTTCCCAAATGGGGTTGTTTTTGTTGGTGGCTGTCAGCACCCTGCAGAGACCTTTGCTGCCAGATTGAAGTCAGTTGTGCCCAAGTGTTCAGCTGCCTCTTCAGAATGTGTCTGAGAGGTTTTGCTTGTTTTTGACCCCGTGAAGATGTGTTTCCTTCAGCTGTAGTTCTGAACCCCAGCTGGCTCCGGTTCAGTTCCAGGCTCAGCCAGAACTTGCTGTTGGAAAGATCATTGAGGCAAATACTTGGTAGAGGACAAGTCGCAGCAACCAGCTCCAGGCACACCAGGGCTGCTGGAAACAGTGAAAGAATGTGAGACCTCAGAGCTCACTGGCAGCGTCGGCAGCGTCGGCGCAGGGATTGATCCTCCTGAAGCCCTTGCCAGCACTTCCCTGAAATGCCATTAGCCTGGCAAAGGCTGATCCTGCTCTGGAGGGTTTCCTGGGGCGCTGCTGACTCAGAGGACAGATCTGTGCAGTCATGTCTCAGCCCGGCCAGGCGAGAGGTGTGAGAAGTGCGTCGTGATCTGGAGCCCTGCTGAAAACGAGCGCATGGCTCTTCCCAGCGGGTCAGAGAGAGGATCCTGCCCCTCTGCTGCGCTCTGGGAGACCCCCCTGCAGTCCTGATCCAGCTCTGGGGCAGCAGCACAAGAGGGACGTGGAGCTGCTGGAGCGAGGCCAGAGGAGGCCATGGAGCTGCTGCGAGGGCTGGAGCAGCTCTGCTCTGGAGCCAGGCTGAGAGAGCTGGGCTAGGTCAGCCTGGACAAGAGAAGGCTCCTGAAGGGGAGACCTGAGAGCAGCTCCAGCGCCTAAAGGGGCTGCAGGAAACCTGGAGAGGGGCTTGGGACAAGGGCCTGTAGGGACAGGCCAAGGGGAATGGCTTTAACCTGCCAGAGGGGAGACTGAGGTGAGCTCTTAGGCAGAAGCTCTTCCCTGTGAGGGTGCTGAGGCGCTGGCCCAGGGTGCCCAGAGAAGCTGTGGCTGCCCCATCCCTGGCAGTGTTCAAGGCCAGGTTGGACACAGGGGCTTGGAGCAAGCTGCTCCAGTGGAAGGTGTCCCTGCCTGTGGCAGGGGTTGGAGCTGGATGAGCTTTAAGGTCCCTTCCAACCCAAACCATTCTGGGATTCTCTGATTCTCTAAGGAACAGTGGTGCTTGCCTGTTTACCATGAAGTGCTCTCATGGCTGAGCACAAGGAGGTGCACAGTAAGGTGCTCTGTTAGTGGAAGCACTGCTTCAGAAAGGAGCTGAGAAAGGGTGTTACTAATATCTCCTTCAAGTGTTGCAGTATTTCTGCTTCTGCTGCTGGGCCTCTCTTGCTGCTGGTACTGGGAGCACAGCAGTGCTCCATCCTGCCCGTATTAAAGTTTGAATCCAGTACCTGTCAGTAGCCTTTCACTCTTCATTAAGAAATGGAGGCACTTCTTCTGCTATACACTGGCTTCTTGCTCCTCATCCTTGGCTTCCTTGGGCTGCTTCAGATCCACTCCACTAAAAGCTTCCATAAAAATGGAATATTTTTCTTTTCCTCCCTTGCAATTTTCTTCCTTCCCTCCCCATTGCTCTGTGCTGAGGATGCTGCTCATGGACTTGTGTGGAGTGTGGCTGTGAAGGACTCGCAGCTCCTTCCTGTCCTCCCAGCAGGAATCTCTCGCTTTCCCAGGCAGCTTCATTCATTAGCACATTTCCTTCCCCCTGCAAGGCTTCCCCTCACTTTGCAGCACAACACGGCAGCATATGTTGCCAAGCGTGCACCATACCGAGTGTTTACTGCACATTCGTCTTACTGGGTCACCAACTTGTAGTCTGCTGAGCACCCGTGTGACAGCAGGATTGCTGAGGAGATTTCACACTAAACAGCCCTTTCTTCACATCAAACCTGCCTTTCATTATTGCATTTATTCATTGTTTCTCCTTTTTTTCCCTTTTTTCTATGTTCCCAGGATTTTCAGTCTTTTACCGTAAAAAGCCCTTTCGTGGCTCTGGTCACATCACTTTCTGGTCTCTAATTTATCTGTATCTCTGAAGTGCTCTTGCAGTGAAGTGGGCACTCGACGTGTGGATGAGGTGACCCATTCATTGTGATGTGGTTCCTTCCCGTGTTATTTGTAAAGGATTTTGTAGTGATGGCAGCTAGCAAGAATCCCAGCACGCGCTTGCCCTGCTTCTGAGGTCTCCTTGCTCTGGGATATACTTAGTTTGAAGGCAGTGACGTGTGAGCTGCTTATATCGGTTCACTGCACATCATTACAAGCTGCTGTCCATGGTTGTATGACCCAGCTACCCTTCGAGCCCATGTGCTTTTCCTATTCCTCACTTAATCACCTTGTCCCAGTTAGCAACAGGAGGTGTGTGATTTCAGCTCAGTGCAGGGGCATCTTCTCCAAGTTGTTGTCTTTCAGTATAGGAACAGTTGTGTTGGATCAGGACAAAGGACCACCCGGTTCTGCTTCTCATAGGTGAGAGTGGCTCAAAGCAGCTGGCTGCAGAAGGCTAGGAATGAAGGGAGGAAGGTGCATGCAGTGCTTGACTGGCCATTGGAAGTCACGCTTGTAATGACTCGAGGTTAATTTGTAGCTCTTGGTGATTTTCTTTTCTTTCATTAATTCCTCCAGTGGCCTGTGTAACCCATGAGAGCTTGTGCCCTCAATGACGTCCTGTGGCAAAGTGTTCTTCAGCTTAGTAAGCACTGCCTGAGGAGTTATTTCCTCGGTTTCCAGATGTGCTACCCAGTGGTTGGGTTGGCACAACCCACCTCTTGTGTTGGGAGAGGTGATGATGTGTGCCCGTTCTTCCCTGGCCATGTGTGATTCCACTGACCTCCCACCCCACTGCTCTTGGTCTGTGCGTTATTTCATGTGCAGGAGCTATTCCAGCCCCATGTTCTCATTGCCCTCCGCTGGAGCTTCTCCCAGTTCTCTGGGTCACTTTGGAATCAGGGAGACCGGAGCTGTGGTGCTCTTCCATAGGTGGGCATGCTTGGAATGATCCCCAGCCATGGCTCAGTGACAGCTTTGCTTGTGCCTGATGTTAGTGAACCTGCAGCAGTGAGAGAACAAAATGTTTCAGTCCCTTCCTAAGCTAAGGAGAGGAAGTGCTGGGAACAAAGGTACTGCTGGAGCTGATTGTCACTGTGTGATGGTGTGCTAAAGGGTGGTTATTTCCACCAGCTTGTTCTTTTTTGCGGAAACTGGCTTTAAAAGCCCTTTAGCCCTGCAATAACTATGGAAATTAAAGGAAAACAACTCTGAAAAATACAAAGCTATTAATAAGATTTTGAATTTAACATTTCCTTTGCAGTATCCCTGGACGGAGCAGTGTCCGAAAGCCCCATGCTTGACCATTTTTGTTGGTACTGCTGCTTTGGGGGCTTAAAGTGGAAGTCGGCTGTGATAATCCAGAGCAGTGGGGTGGAATCCATCCTTTCAAGACAGGACAAAACATTTTTTGCTCCTGATGCAGCTTTGGGTATCGGTGCACTGAACTACCCAGTGCAGCACAAACACATCCTTCCTTTCAGACCTGCTGCCTGGAAAGCGCTGCAGGAGCACAAAGTATCATCAGCCCTTCAGAGCCCTGATGAACTCATCTTGCTCCGAGGCTCTCCCAGGCTCTGTTGCTTTCAGCTGCTTCTGGTCAGATGTCTCACGTGGATAATGTTCCTTATAAGCTGAGCTCAGCTTTTCCCAAGAGGTGAGAAGGATAACAAACACAGTAGTAATAGAGGGGTGAAGTGGAAATGAATGGAGAAGCAGGGGAGGAGAGGTGTGGGGACAAGCAGAACAGTGCCTGGTGCTCTCCCAGATGAAAGAGGTGGGAAGCTACTGATGGCAGCTGCTGTCTGAGATCTGTGGGCAAGCCCATGGCATCACAGGGCTGTTGGAAGCACTGCCATGAGGAGGTTTGTCACAAGATGAGGGTTGTCACAAGCTGCTTTGCTGTGGTGTCTGTGGGTCTGACTGATGCCGTGCCTGGTTCAGCTGGTGGTGTCGGTGCAATGGCTGCTGCGCTGAGTACCCTTCTTCCCTACCCGGCCTTGTCCCTGTGGGAATGGGCTGCAGGGATGGCTGCTATCCAGGAGTGGATCCTTCCTTTCATCCTCCTGCCCCTCACTCCTGTCTCTGGGTGCTTGTCTCACACAAACTGGATGGTGGTTGGCGAAGCCCGAGTGCAGCTCCCGTGCTTCTGAGCAGCACTGGAGCAGGAGGCAGCCAGCAAGCCCCACGTTCCTGGTGGCTCCAAGGCAGCGCAGCATGGGGATGGGTGCAGGAGCCATGTCCTGTGGGCAGTCCATGGCCTTGGGGAGTCTTCCAGCATCTGATGCCTGGCTACTTGATCCAGTGCAGCCCTGGCAAAGTCATTCACTCACCTGTCTGTAATGGACTTGAGGAGACAATAAAATCCAGTACTGACGAATGTGGGGGTTCTGCGAGGGCTGAGCAGATTTTTAGTGTCTGCTGTGTATTTCACAAGGAATTTTAATGCTGACAGTGTAATGGGTCTGGTGTTTGGACCTCAGTCAGTGGTCCCTTCCCCCCCAGCCTTGCTGGCGCTAAGTGCAGAACTTCCCAGCTTCTCTTCTGCCCCCCTGGCCATAGTTATTTCCTACACAGCTTTAAAGTTTTCAGGTTGGTGCTGAAGTCATCATTGAATCCCAGACTGGTTTGTATTGGAAGGGCCCTTAAAGCCCGTCCAGCTCCAACCCCTGCCACAGGCAGGGACACCTTCCACTGGAGCAGCTTGCTCCAAGCCCCTGTGTCCAACCTGGCCTTGAGCACTGCCAGGGATGGGGCAGCCACAGCTTCTCTGGGCACCCTGTGCCAGCGCCTCAGCACCCTCACAGGGAAGAGCTTCTGCCTAAGAGCTCACCCCTGTCTCCCCTCTGGCAGGTTAAAGCCATTCCCCTTGGCCTGTCCCTACAGGCCCTTGTCCAAAGCCCCTCTGGGTTTTTTGTAGGCAAAATCTTCTGACTGTACTTGCACAGGGGATGACATGAATCCCCTCAGGCTGTAGCAGGACAAGGGGCGAATTTGGAAGAGCAGCAGCACTCCCTGGACCTTTTGCAGTGCCTCACTGATGGTGGGGCTCTGTTGGGATGTGCACTCTTGTGCGTGCCAGGGCAACTTGTCTTCTTGGTTGCTTTGTACTCTGCCATTGTGGGAGATAGAAGCCAGGGCTGTATTCCTCTTGAAGCAGCTGTGGTGAGGCAAGTGGCCCAAGCAGTGCCCTAGTCCTGGGCTTTGTACGTCTGTGTCAAATTCGGTGTATTTAATACCACAGAAGAGGTTTAATTTTCAAAGTGCTTTGCTTGTGTTCCAGAGAAGTGCAGTGTCATCCTGCACAGTGCCTTGGGCAGAAGGAGAGGTCTGTGATGCTAATTGTACAGCGAGCTCTTGGCATTTGGAACTGCAGAGGTGTCCGTGGGCTGCTTGGGATGATGTGATTAGTGAGTTGTGTTTGAAAGCAGCAGCAGTGAAACGGCCACGAGTGTTAAAAGCAAAGGGGCATGCCGCTGCTCACAGAACTGTGGGTGCTGCTGCCAAGTCCTCTTCCCAGCTTTCTGCACCATCTGCCGGGCATGGAGAGCAGGAGTGCTGCTGCTGGGAGCTGTGGAGGGTGGCATGAGGCAGAACGAGCAGTGGGATGCTGTGGTTCAGAGCTGATAAATGCAGATTATGAAGCTGTCAGTGTGCGCTTGAGCCCAGAACCCCCCCGTGTGCTGGGCTGCACCCCCAGAGTGTGAGCAGCAGCTCAGGGAGGGGATCCTGCCCTTCTGCTGCACTCTGGGAGACCCCTCCTGCAGCCCTGATCCAGCCCTGGGGCAGCAGCACAAGAGGGACGTGGAGCTGCTGGAGCGAGGCCAGAGAAGGCCACGGAGCTGCTGCGAGGGCTGGAGCAGCTCTGCTCTGGAGCCAGGCTGAGAGAGCTGGGCTGGGTCAGCCTGGACAAGAGAAGGCTCCTGAAGGGGAGACCTGAGAGCAGCTCCAGTGCCTAAAGGGGCTGCAGGAAACCTGGAGAGGGGCTTTGGACAAGGGCCTGTAGGGACAGGCCAAGGGGAATGGCTTTAACCTGCCAGAGGGGAGACTGAGATGAGCTCTTAGGCAGAAGCTCTTCCCTGTGAGGGTGCTGAGGCGCTGGCCCAGGGTGCCCAGAGAAGCTGTGGCTGCCCCATCCCTGGCAGTGTTCAAGGCCAGGTTGGACACAGGGGCTTGGAGCAAGCTGCTCCAGTGGAAGGTGTCCCTGCCTGTGGCAGGGGTTGGAGCTGGACGGGCTTTAAGGGCCCTTCCAACACAAACCAGTCTGGGACTCTGTTAAATCATGCATGTAGTGAAGAGTAGCCTAAGTGATACACTAGCCCTGGGAGTCAGTTAGCTATTTGTATTGAGATAGTAGAGCTTGGAGTAGCAGTTTCTTTGTAGGATTGCAAATAATAATTAGAAGTAAAACATAACCAACGATGCTCTCTGTAAAATCAGTGCAGTGCTCCAGAACTGCTCAACCCCACTCAAACTGATGGGATGTTGGGAAGGAAAACTCATCAGAGGAAAGCAAAGCCCATGAACACACATGGTGTAAATCCATGCTGTGCCTCACTGACAGCTGAAGTCCTCTTTCCCCATGGTGTACAGTGGCGGTGGTGAAGTACAGGGGTAACGAAGGTGATGGAATCCTCCAGTGGCACCTGCACAAGGAGATTCGTTCCCCTGTGCAGTTCAGGACTTACCTGTTTGGGAATGAAGTGGTGTGACAGCAGGCTGTGATTTCATAGTTGGAGTAGTTCATAGTGGTTCATAGTTCATAGCTCCTCACTAATCCTCTGATACAGGAACCTGGAGGTGCACAAAGAAATGTTAGCTGCAGCCTTAAGGCAGGGGAGAGAGCACTTTTTGTGCAGTGTGGTGTTAAACTGCAGAATTTATTGCTGCAGGACACACGCTGTAGAGGCCAGGAATGTGAATGGGTTTTAAAGGAGCAGCAGGTTCATTTCTGAGAGCAGGGGTGTCAGCACCCACTGGGCAGCATGAGTGTTGTGGGCTGCGGCTCCGGGGGTCATCGAGCCCTCCGGCGGCGGCTGTCGTGTGTGGGTGCTGGGAATGGGGTGTTGGGTGTCTTTTGGCCAGGTCTGGGATAGGTGGTGAGTGCCTAAGCCTGCCATGCACCAGGGCTAAGGTGGCATTGCCCACACCTCCTGTCAGACATGGAACCAGGTTCTCTGTTTCTCGGGACTTTGCTGGCTGCATGAACTGGGTTAATCTCTGTGGCCGTTGTTTTCAGTCCAAGATGGGAGTATGAGAAATGAGAGTAATTTTGTGCTTTGTGCTGCTCTCGATGTGCAAGGGGAGGAGGGAGGATGTGAGTGTGGCACAGGGTGAGGTGAGGTGGTCACTGCTGGCTCAACCTCCTTCGGGTCTCCTGGACTCCGGGTGCCAGGTTTGGCGCAGCTCTGGCCCTGCAGGAGTGGTTTGGATGCAGCCCTCGCTCCGAGCTCCCTGCTGATGGATGGCTGTGGCCACCTCCACAGTGAGAGGTACAGTCACTGTTTCCTGCCTGCTTCTCCGAAGTGATGCGTCAGGGTGGGGATTCCTTCCCAAGAGGCCACCAAGTGCTTTTACAGTTCAGGATTTCCTTGCTATATGGCTCTTGAGTGGATCTGGGGGATTCCTAATCCTTCTGTCTTTAAGGGCAGGCTTTCTCAGCTGCAGCAGTAAATTAGAATTGCAACTGCCAGTCCCTGCAGATCAGTGTCTGATCCCAAAATGTTCCTCAGCATGGGGCTCATTCAGCAGGGGTTTAGAAAAATCCCATCAGCCTGTAATAACCTCCAAGGCGCTTTCTTGCTTTCTTTGACAAGACATTTTAGCTGCTTGAGTGGTGTTAATACGTCAAAAGCATGTCAGGGCACTTCAATGGCAAGAGGATTCAGGCAGCAGACAAAGGGATTTCCTGAACTCTGGGGCTCTCACAGGGCTCCTCCTCCAGGAAAACAGCTTGTGGGGAGGATGAGGGGGACAGGCAGCATGATGCAGCTTGGCAATGGGCTTGCGTTTGTCCTGGCTCTCTCCTTCCTGGCAGTTGGTGCAGTGTGTGGCTGTGAGTGTGTTCTGTGGGTAGTGCCGAGCTCCCGGTGCTCTGGCTGAGAGCTCTTCCTCCTGCTCCGTGTTCCCCAGCTAGTGAAGCGTGAGCTGTGGCTGCTGCCTTCACACCAGCAACACCACTGGTGCCATGGAGACCCTGCACACCGACAGCACACGTCCTGCTCCACAGTACCAAGCATAGAACCACAGAGTGCTTTGTGTTGGAAGGGACCTTAAAGCTCATCCAGTTCCACCCCCTGCCACAGGCAGGGACACCTTGCACAGAGGAGGAGAGGGCCGTGACCACCACTGGTCCATGCGGCAGGACAGTGACAATGCCGGCTCTGCAGCTTAGTGCTCTGATGGCCCCACACTTCTCTGATTGCCCACCAGAGGCTTGGAAATGTGATGGGCAAAGGGCATGTGAGGGTAATGAAAGAAAAACTGCAAAGTGTCTTGTGCCAAGGAGAAAACAGGCAATGGCAGCGCATGGGGCAGCTGAGTCTGTGTCAACCTTTGTGCAGAAGATGAGGGTGATGTAAAGGCCCTTCTCTTCCTCCCCCCCATGGACTGCTGAGCTGTGGGCTCTGAATCCAGACAGTCCTCCCATGCTGGAGCTGCCAGTACAGAGCTGGGGGCACCACAGAGCACCCCCCAGAGGGCATTCTCCACTCGAGGGGATGCATTAACTGGTATAACCTGTTCAGAAACAGTAAATGGACACTGTGAGTGCTCTGTGCAGGGCAGCTCCTGCTTTTCCCTCTGCTTTCCACACTGGGGAAGGAGGATGCTGGCTGCTCTTCAGCCCATTGTCACCATCGTGTTTGCTCGCTTCATGCGCTGCATGCAGCACAAGAAGTGGAGGCTCTCCCTCCTTCTTTCCTTCCATGTGCTGGGAAGTCAGGCAGGGATTATGTATCACTTTCCATTAATATATTACACTTGTTGAGTGTGTATGTATTAGCAATAGGAAAAAAAACAACCCAAAGAACCCACCAGCACCCTGGGAGAGAGAGAAGAGGCCTCAGTGTTGCCTTTCCTGTAGCAAGAAACTGCCCAAGGAGCAAACTGCATCTCCTTGGCTCTTCCTTCAGGTCTGTGGTCCTTTCAGGTGCTCAGTGACAAACCAGGGCAGATGCTGGTGTGCAGGAGTCTGGCTCATCTGTGGCTGCAGGGACACGTGGGCTCTGCGGACCTTGGCCCCCAGGTTTCAGGTTTGTTGTCTCTTATATCTAGTAGTGTGAAAATAAGGCCGGGCTTGTTGTCCTTCAGGTGACATTGAGCCTGCAGATGACCAAGCATCACGCAGATGGTTTCTGTACATACTGCTCTGCAGTGCTCACTCTGTGAGGATTCCAGGAGCTTCCTGAGCTTCATCTGTGTAATTATATGTTAAAAAGAAACCCAAACACCACATCTGCAAAGTCATGTCTTTCACAGAGAGCTGGGCTGGTTCAGCCTGAGGAAGAGAAGGCTCCTTAAGGGGACACCTTAGAGCAGCTCCAGTGCCTAAAGAAGCTACAAGAAAGCTGGAGAGAGGCTTTGGACAAGGGCCTGTAGGAACAGGACAGGGGGAATGGCTTTAACCTGCCAGAGGGGAGACTGAGATGAGCTCTTAGGCAGAAGCTCTTCCCTGTGAGGGTGCTGAGGCACTGGCCCAGGGTGCCCAGAGAAGCTGTGGCTGCCCCATCCCTGGCAGTGCTCAAGGCCAGGTTGGACACAGGGGCTTGGAGCAAGCTGCTCCAGTGGAAGGTGTCCCTGCCTGTGGCAGGGGTTGGAACTGGAGGAGCTTTAACATCCCTCCCAACCCAGGCCAGTCCCTGATCCTATGTGGTATTCAGGGGTTGGGGCCCAGCCGCACCTCCTGTTACTCTGGGCACTGACTTGAACCACCAAGAGGGGAGGTGCTGGAGCATGTGATGTTGTGTGGACTTGGCTGCTCTTTATCTGTCTCCATGCACCACAGCCCACAGCTGGGACTCGTCTCCTCACGTGTGCTCAGGTGGGTTCTGTGGTTGGGTAACTCGCTAGCCAAGATAAACTGGCCTGTTTGTGACCAACATGATGGGTGGGCAAGTGAGAGCTTGACCAGTGTGAATGGGAGCACATGGTGCAGCATCAAGACCACCCCGTGGTGCGGGTAGGTGTGCTCAGCAGCAGGAGTCTCTGCAGTTCAGCAATCTCAGGCTTTGTGCCGGTTATCTCATCGCCAGCAAAGCTGGAAATGGCATTTTCAGGATTTTCTGTTTGCTGATCTGTGCTGTTTCTGAGTGGGGATTATTGACTGGTTTCTGCTTGATCCCTCTGAGGCAGACACTGGCGCAGCCTTCAGCTCATCCCCAGACATCATCTCTTTGGTTGGCCTGTCTGGATCCAGAGGCTCTCAGGTGTGACGGCTGCTGTGATACAGGCTGGTGCTGGCAGACTGCAGGAGGAGGGGAGGAGTGGGGTTGTCTGTGTGGTTTGTATATTATGCAAGGTGCACAGCACTTCTCCTCTGCTTTTCCTCCTTTTATTTCCCTGGAATGCCTCTGTGGTCATTCCTCTGTAACAGAAAGGAAGGAAAGCAGGAGGAGCATCACAAAGAGCTGTCTCTGCACTGCTGTGTCACTCCCAGCATTGTTCCTGCTGTGTCTCATGCTCAGGAAATCCCCAGATGCTGCTCTTCACCCCAGTGCTGGCTGAGCCCACCACTTGCAGGTACCACTGAGCCCTCCTCCTGCCCCGCACTCTGCAGCTGGTTGTGGTGGGAGGGGATCTGTTGCTGTCTAATTACTGACTCTTATGTCCTGATCAGGGCTCTTTGAAACCAGCCCCTGTTGTGCTGTGCACATCTTCCGAATCTTGGGCACATGCAGTGCCAGATGCCCGTGGTGTACACCCTTGCACACACACATATGAATCCTGCTCTGAGCATGTGCTGGACAGCTCTGCCCTGGTGCAACCCCTGCTCACAGCTCTGCTCCCTCGCATGGGACAGCCTGGCTGTGCCTGTCACCCACACACAGCTGGACTTAGATTGCAGAACCACAGCCTGGTTTGAGTTTAAGGGACCTTAAAGCTCATCCAGCTCCAACCCTTGCCACAGACAGGGACACCTTCCACTAGAGCAGCTTGCTCCAAGCCTCTGTGTCCAACCTGGCCTTGAACACTGCCAGGGATGGGACAGCCACAGCTTCTCTGGGCACCCTGTGCCAGCGCCTCAGCATGTATCTGAGGTGCCTTCCCATGATTTTCCAAAAGTCTTTCCATGTTGTGAGGCAGATGCTGATGAGCAAAGGGGAGGAAGAAAGGAGTGGAAGTGTTGCAGGCTGAACTGTGCATGTTTCTGGTATGTGAAGGGCATCAGTTGGACCAGTTACCAGTTCAAATTGGCTTGCTTTGGGATGCTTTCAGAGTGCCAGAGGGAGCAGAGCCTGGGCTTCTACCTCCCTTTCTCTGTCTCAATGCAATCAACCATGTTAGGAATGCATGAAGAGCTGTGATAAATACAACTGAAGTTTGCAGTACCAGAACTCCCAGAGGATTCCCCATCAGGTCTGGTGTGCCACTTTGAAATGGAAGGGGGCTGAACACATACAAAGCTTTAGAGGCAGGACATGACACCAGGCGTATGGTGAGGTTGCACCAGTAACAGGGAGAAGTGTGTTAGTGGGGGCCTTGGGTCAGTCCTGGTGGGATCTCTTCAGGGGATGGAGGCATTTCTCTGGAGACCTCAGAAAGAGAGGGATGGATGGGTGGATGTACAGACGGATGGACATCCCTGGCAGTGTTCAAGGACAGGTTGGACGGGGCTTGCAACACCCTGGTCTAGTGGAAGGTGTCCCTGCCCATGGCAGGAGGTTGGAGCTGGGTGAGCTCTAAGGTCCAGCCCAGACCAGTGTGGGGTTCTGTGATTTCTCTTCCTGCTGCTGTGTTGTTTCACTGTGTGCTTTTGCAAAGCGGAGGAGGAAGGACATGGTCACACGCGTTGGCTCAGGTTTCCCTGCACCACGGCTGTAGCAGTGGCTGGAACTGGGGAATGTCCCTGCTGTTCAGTGCGTGTGGGTGGCAGGGCGGTCAGAGCCCCTCCAGCTTGGGACAGGCCTTTGGCTCCTGTCCTGCAGCCCCTGTGCTGCTGGGGCTGCCCCAGGAGATTGGGGTACGAGGGGAGGAAGGATCTCAGCCCCCTGAGCCAGAGGAATCTGTGGTGGGAGTTGCTGGGTTTGGGGATGCCTACGCTAGGTGTCGGGCACAGGGCAAGGTGGACTGAGCATGGGCTGCGGGAGGAACCACAGCAGTCACCTTTCAGCCCGCTCCATCTGGGTCAGGGCTGCTCCCATCCCACATCCTGAATCTGCTGCCAGGTACCAGGTTCTGAAGCTCTGCTGAGGCTGAAAGCCCTCATTAACATTTTGGGAATATGTTCATTCCCTTCCTTTCCTTTTCCAACCTGCAGCTTTGATTGGCACTATTTTTTACAATAAATGCTTAATTAAAGGCATAATGACTGTCTAATGATTGTATTAAAAGCAAGATGATTATAAAAATCAGCTCAGCAGCTGGAGGCTGCAGGACTGGAATAGCTTGGGGCAGGAGTTGGTGTGGTGGAGGATGTGCGCACAGTGGATTATACACAGCATCTCTATGGACCTCGAGCCCACAGCCCCTCATTCCACAGGCTGTAGGACCTGCTGCAGGAATACCTTGTGCCTGAAGGGACTGGGGCCTGAGCCAGCAGGAGGTGAGAAGAGGCAGATGTGCTTTTGTTGCCTACTACTGGGGTGGCTACAGGTAAGCAGAGCTGTGGCACTGAGGAAGCTACACATGCTCCTGCACTGCTGCAGCCGCAGCTCTCTGTGTGCTCCAAGCCCCACTGCCTGGAGAGCTGGGTTCAAGGTGGGTACCTGTCTGCGGAGTGCACTGTGGGCTGGTCCAGCACAAGGAGCCTGAAACTCAGGATGAGGCCATGGCTGGGCACGTGGCTCCTTGGGCACAGGGACCCTGTCCCCAGCAAGGATGAGCCATGGCAGGTCAGGGCCAGGTTGCTGAGAGCAAACCAGGCTCCATCCAGCCTCTGTTCCTGTGCTGGTGTCACACACGGTGGGTGTGTGGTCACACCAGGTCCTTCCCTGCCCAGTCACTCCCTGCACACACAGACCTTGTTCCTGAGGAGTGGTGGGCATGAAACGTGGCAGTGTGGGACATTGGCCAGCCATGTGGTGTGTTCTCATAGCACTGATGACCACAATGTGGAGGGGGAGCATGACAAACCCTTGCAGAGCGTGTCTTCTGTTGGAGCATGTGTTGTGCTGCAGGCGGGTGCAGGCCAAGGGTGGTGTGTTCTGCTCTCATCGCTCTTGTACGGGCTCCTACCCTTCCCTTCTCATGGCTCTCGGGTGGATCCCATCTGCTCCTGGAGACTTTTCATGTCCTCAGGCCTTGAGCTTAATTGCTTTTACCTGCCCGTGTCTGAAGATGCCAGGCAGGTTCCGATGTCACTGGTGGCAGATGGTGCAGGCAAGGGTGGTCTGAGCTCCCTCTGCAGTGCCAGCTCCTTCCTTGTGCCTTTTCCTCAGGCCGTGTCCCCGTTCATCCGCAGTGATCTCATTTCCTATACTGCTATACCTGAGTCCTGCACCACCTCGGACCTCCTGGACCCAGCTGTGCCTCTGTTCCTCTGCGGGAGCTGGAGCCCCAAGCGTAAGGTGATAGGGAAGGGGCAGGTTAGAAAGTGCCCCTCAGCCCAGGCTGTTACTGTGCTGGGCCCAGGGAGCCTGTGTGCAAAGCCCAAAGTGGCAGGTTTAAACAGCAGCATTCCCTGTCCTCATCCCCTCATCCCTATCAATCTAACCAGCAGTTTCATGGGATCACTTGGGGCTGCAGTCTGAGCAAGCCAAGGCAAAGGCTGTGTTGGACTTTTGATAGATTACACTGAGGCTTTCTGTGCCCAGGGCTAACGGGATCTCAAAGCTTGCTCTGGTGTGATGGTCATTTCCAACACTTAAATTCTTAGTGAGACAATTCAAAAGCATATTTCAGGTCTCTTATGTGTGGTCTGAACATTTCTTTTACTTGCTATCGTGGCCCATACTGTGATTCAAGGAAAGAGAAGTTCAAAGGGGCAGGAATTCTCCAGTCTTTATTAATTTATCTTCTTTATTTGAGAGAGAAACATTATTCTGATGCAAGAGCAAACTTGCACAGAGACTGCAGCTCTCCTTTAATTGGTCATTTCCACTGATGGATTGTTGGTCAAGATCTCTACCAGCCACCAAGTTTAATCTGTCTCTGGTCATAGAGAGCACTTGCAAACTCAGCAGAGGTAAATAAAGGACGATAGAGCCCACCAGCTTCCACCGATCCACACGGAGAGCTGGCGGGTTTGTGGCAGGATATCTGAAGATTCTGAGCTAACACTTTGTGTGGGAACTCTTTCTGGAGTAATTTGTTATAATGTCATAAAGAAAACGTCACCTTTGAGCGAGAGAAGTCCACTTACTCTGCTTTGAGACTTTTTTATCCCCATATACTAGTATAGGTAGGGGAGATAGCTGTGATTGGAGAATGCCAGATGGCCCTTGTGGAGAGCAGTCGCATGGACCCTGTTTGGATGGGAATGACTGGAGGCTGTTGTAGGAAGCTCCGTGTGCACTTACGTCCTGGTGTAACTGCATTTGAGCTGCTCGGTTGTTGGTGTTGGTGAAGTGCTCTGAACACCAGGGCTGGACTCTGTGAGGGGAGGTGCTGAGGAAGAGTCTGGCTGCAGAGAGCGTGTTAGGTCCAGGTGAGACCATTGGGGTGAGAGCTTCTAAGGCAGGTAGCACTTCTATGGCAGGAACTAATGCGGAGTGTCTTTGGTAGGGAGAATTACACACATGCAAAGGGCTGGGAGAGGATCCAGCCTCAGGATATGTGTAGAACTTCCCACTGGAGAGCAAAATGGTTTCCTGGAGGCATCAGAATCCCACTGGAGTATGCTTTGCTCCTAGGCAGTGAGGGGATGGCTCACTGTGCAGGGCTCTGTGGTGGGTTTGGGATCTGAGTCTATGCAGGTGTGTTCAGTGGGTGCTGGATGTGTCTGTGGAGTGGCAGGTGCCTATCCAGGCCTGACTGACAGGAGGACTCTGTTTCATGTTGCATGCAGGCTCTGGCTTCTCTTCCATTGTCCGTAAAGGAGCCAGTGGTGTCTGATGAAGGTGTCCTTAGTGAAGGTGTCATTAGTAAAGGTGTCTGAAGGCTTGTTCAAGTGTAACCAGGATATTTCAATGAAGGTGATGAGGCTGATGGACAAACCACTTTTTAAGTCCATCTTGGGGCCCCATGTGAATCTTTGCTATTTTCCCTGATACCTTTGACTGCCAAGTTGTCTCTCCCTTCGTTTTTTATTAATAAGCCCAAGTGAGATGTGTCATTGTGCTGACAGGACCCTGCACCATCTGCCAGATGGATGCTACACACTAGGTTTATTAATGTAATGGGGCATTTAAAAATCCACTTTGATAATTGCACTTTAGTTTTGTAATAGATCCAGCAGCTGAGCAGAGTGAAGAGTGCGGCTCTTGTGGCACACACCGGGGGGGCACTGACTCTATAAGTGCCTTGGGTTTTAGAGCTTCATTCACTAGGGATCTGGGAACTTCATCAGATTGGAGAGGCTGCCAGCTGTGGGGGTCAGGAAGGCTGTAGCCTCATAGTGCTGCTACTAGAGACTACAGCTCCCCAGGTCTGACATCCCCCAGACCTGCATGGCACAACAGGTGGGCTGCTTCTGGGGTGAGGATACTGCTGACAGTGGCTGACAAACACTCCTGGGATTTGGGTATCAAGAGTATGAGCCATTGTGCGCTACAGAATATGTTGCCTGTGTGTGTGATATGTGAACACAAGACTTGGGCAGTGTGCTCAGATATTGAGATGAGCTGGGAGTTTGCAGAAGGGTTGAAAGCCATGTGAAGCTTTACGTTGCTTGGCTTACTTCCAGTTTAGATATGGCTCAGTACAGACATAGCAAATTGAATGGAAAGGAGGAGAAACCTGTCCTGGTGTGGAAAAACAATAATAGGAAGAAACTGGGAGCCTGATGAGCTCTGGAGCTGCGTGAAGGTCACAGAGTGATGCTGCTGCTCAGAGGAGGGACTTGACCAAAAAATGGGTCAGTTGCTGATGATTTCTCTGAGCTCAGCAGCAGTGATTTAGAGCTGACATTGAACAGAACTTGCTACTGCAGATTCTTTCACCTTCTCTTTTTCTGGGTCCCCAGTGCAGCACTGGCTCAGAGGTGAAAAAATGTGAAGGTGAAGAGCATGGTTGAGATGCCACATCATCTCCATGTTGGCCTACCAAACAGATTTGAGTGCTCTATACAATACCCAGATTACAGGAGAGATTGTCCAGGACATGGAGTTGCACAAGTTGAGGCAGCATTTGCTTGTTTGCTGGTACACAGCCAGGAAACTTGTGTACCCTGTTCCTCTGGACTTGACCTTGGGTAGTAGGTATGTGCTGGTGGTGTTTCCAGGTGTGCATCCAGTCTTGCAGTGCGTTCAGGGTAGCTATGTTTTGTTGTTTTTCTCTCAGGACTTTGTCTTTGCTTGTCCAGGTCTTCCTGGCTCTGCTGTGGTAGGATTGACTGGAACAGGATCTTAGCAATGCAGGCAAGTTGATGGCTTCAGCCACACTTGACAGCTGCATCCTGGAACTGCAAGTGGTTCTTCATGCTGGGATTTAGGAAGTCCTGTGGCATATGGAAAGCAATAATGCTGGTAGCAAGAGGGTCCCGGATGATGATGATCGTGGGTTACCGAGCACTGCAGATATGCTAGTTAGAATCCCAGACTGGGTTGGGGTGGAAGGACCCTTAAAGCTCCTCCAGCTCCAACCCCTGCCACGGGCAGGGACCCCTTCCACTAGAGCAGCTTGCTCCAAGCCCCTGTGTCCAACCTGGCCTTGAACACTGCCAGGGATGGGGCAGCCACAGCTTCTCTGGGCACCCTGGGCCAGTGCCTCAGCACCCTCACAGGGAAGAGCTTCTGCCTAAGAGCTCATCTCAGTCTCCCCTCTGGCAGGTTAAAGCCATTCCCCTTGGCCCGTCCCTACAGGCCCTTGTCCAAAGCCCCTCTCCAGCTTTCCTGGAGCCCCTTTAGGCACTGGAAGGAGACTTGTAGTCATGTGTCAGGTTTGAGAGAAACACGAACTCTGTCTGCTGTTCTCCCTCACTGCTGAGGGCATCTTTCACGGTCAGGGTGGCTTTGGGATGTCCTTTCCACCAGAGCGGCCAGGGAGGGTCCCTGAATTCTGGCTCAGGTGCCCCTCACTGGGGACAGAGCACGTCTCTGCTGCTGTTGCATAGTGTGATCTGCAGGTTTGGGTGAGCCTCATCACAAGGTTTGGGAGTCTCTGGACTCAGATTCTATTTCTGTCCCCAGATGGCTTCCTGATAGTCATCTCATAGGGAAACCAGACAGAACGGATTTGTCTCTGTTTGTAGCTCAGGACATAAGATGGGAATTCTGGTGTTTTTGTTCCCCTTGGGAGCTGAAATTAAATGAACCTGTTATTTAGGAATTTGGCCATGATGGCTGCTGAGGACACAGCAAACCCCACACATGACAGTGGTGAGATCCGTGTGAGGCTGAGGAGGTGATGGGGACCTGCAGGGGGTTGGAATTAATGGGAATGCATCACAGTGCCCAGGTCAGTGAAGGAAAGGGCAAGTCTGAGCAGTGCCAGAGGTGCCTGCAGAGAGCCAGGATGAGCAGGTTTGTGCTGGAGCATCACAGAGGTCATAGGGAGCACCAGGGCTGTCCCCAGTCACTGATGGTGTTGCTTTGCTGGAAGTGCTGGAAGGAGCACTCGGCACTGCCCAGGAGTCGGGATTTGGGGACATCGTTAGAGCAGGCGGGAAGCCTGGGCTGAGAGTTGAGCTTGAGGGACCTCAGCAGAGTTCACTGTGGGAGTGCAAAGGGGAGCTGAGCAGTGCTATGCGAAGGGTTGATTCCAGAAAGCCTGTCAGAAATGGAATTGAGGGTGTTCCATGCTGGAAAGAAGGGCCCACAGAAGTTTCCTTGGTACATTCCAGGTTGTTATTTCTCTTCATACATTAACTTGTTCCAAGCACAGCAGAATCTGAACTGGAAGCCACGTCTGCACACAGCAGGAGCTGTGCTGGTGTCACCAGGGTCTTTTCAGCTTCTCATCAGGTGCTTCTCAGCGCTGGGCTGAGACAGGGGAGAGGACAGGGCTCACATGTGCTTGGCTGTGGGAATAGCTTGTCCATTTGATTTCAGTGTCCTGGAGTAGATAATGGAGATGGATGCAGTAAGTTATGAACTTGTGACTCTGTGTCGTTAGCTCTGGGGTGACGAGTGCAAATGGGACCTCCCGATGCAAGAGCTGGCCAATGTGTAGGATTTGGGCAGCAGCTCTGCTGTGCACCCTTTCTGGTGTCTTCATCTGGGAACAGAGGTGATCAATGGATGGGTGTGTTGGAGAAAACCTCTGTGGCACCACTGCTGTAAGTGCAGGGAAGCTCCCAGGGTGGGCTCAGGTCTCCTTTACACTGTGTGCCAGACCTTCACACATGGCTCGTGGGTGGCCCCACAGGTAGCCCTTGGGAGGAAACTTTCCAGGGCGTGTTGCCTGCAGCATCAGTGGATCCAAGTCTTCCAGCTCTCATATCTCCTTGTAGTAATGGCTTTAGGCAGGGATAACAACCAAAATGTTACAAGGTACCACTGACTGCAAAGGCCAAAGTGGTCTGTGGGCAGCCCAGGTCCAAGCCGAGTCTGTGCAGATGCAGGTAGATGGTTTGTGCAGATGGAGGTGGACGGGTGGTACAGATGCAGGTAGATGGTTTGTGCAGATGGAGGTGGACGGGTGGTACAGATGCAGGTAGATGGTTTGTGCAGATGGAGGTGGACGGGTGGTGCAGATGCAGGTGAATGGGTCATGCAGCTTCTCAAGGAAGACCTGGAATGGGAACACTCTGCAGGCTGTGCTGCATTCTAGACATGGTGCCATCATCAGGACTCACCACAGAGAAGCTGAGAGAATGAATATGGTGGGGCAACCTCTGACGATGAAGTGAGATCCTGTGTTCCTCAGAGCAAGATAGGACCGTGCCTTATGAGCAGACACCATGGGAACTGGACCAGTGGCTGCTGCTGCATCCTCAGGGATCCCTGCGCTAGCACAGCAGGAGAGGGAAGTTGTCTGTGAGACAGAACGGAGGAGGAAGAACCTCCTTGAGCAGTGAATGAGACAAGGTTTGGCCTGAGCCCAGCCCATGAGTAAATGAGCAGTTTGGGTGCTGGGAGTGACAGTTCTGATAGGAAGGAAGCAGGAACAAATCAAAGTGGGGCAAACCTGTACCTGGGGGGCTGTGTAAAAAGGCAGCTTCTGGGATTACTGTGGAAAGGAGCATCCATCCTTATGCAGGGACTCTAGAAGGGGAAACCTACAGCAACCAGCAGTTATTTCTTTCCTTTTTTCCTTTTTCATGTTTTCATTTCTTTTGGCCTTGGAACCTGTGAAGCAAAGGATACTGGGAGCTTCGAGAAGAACAGAGGGGGTAGCAACCAGTTAAACAGTTGTGCAGTCTCAGCCTCCCAGGATGCTGTTAGCCCATGTGAAAGGTGTGTCTTGGTAGCATCTGGAGTTTTGACAGGCTGAAGACCTGCTTTGTGCTGTGCAACAAAGGGGCAGGACTAGATCCTGGAACTGCAGGTTGTAGAGTCAAACTGTAGGAGCTGCAAAGCAAGTATGGGGTGCAGAGAGGTGCTCTTGAAGAGCTGACACTGCTAAGGTGGTTCTATGTGTAGGCTTTAAGGATTAAAAGGGGCTGAAATGAATAGAAGGAACACAAAGGAAAACAGTCTTTGGTGAGGACAGCTGCCTTGTCATCTGCAGCTGGCTGGGGTCCATGAGCATCACCTCAGTAGGGAATTTTCCACAAGACCTGAAGAATGCTACATTGGATTCTCCAAAGGAGAAGTTTGCAGTTACAGTGAAGCATGTAGGAGGCAGCATAAAATGGTCTGGAATGAATAAAAAAAAAAAATGGTCTGATGAGTGAAAGCTGTGATTGAAGTGGGGGAAAGAAGGGGCAGGTCCATGGTAGCACAGCTGGGGAAGGTGGATTTGTGCCTCACAGGGGAAGGGTAGGAATGTCTGAGTTTGGTGTGAGGGTGGGGAGGGAGCCAGTGAGGGAATCCTCCAGAGTGGCTGGTAGAAAGCCCACAGGATTTCAGCAGCTTCTGTGGGCTTTTCCCCCAGGGCCCTGCAGTAGGAGGCTGAGGGGTCCTTGCAGGCAAACCCAACCGAGAATGTGGTCACTTGGCTGCTTTGAGCCCATGGAGCACACAGCAGCACAGCAGGGCACTGCGGGGTGGCAGCGGGACTTGACTGGGATCCAGAGTGCACTGCCTGTGACTTCCTTCAGTAGAGGAGTTTATCCCCAGCGTGTCTTGTTTGTTAATACCTTCAAGGCATATTTAAGCGCTTTGGCTTCACATCCCAACCTGAGTCAGTATTTGCCTCATTACCATGTTTACAGCTATTCAAATTACCAGTGACCTTCAGAGCTGGTGGCTGTGTGAGTCTCCAGCTTGCACCAGTGATTTGTAGGCCTCAGCAGACCATTTATTTCTCTCCTCCTGTCAGTGCCAGCTTTTTCTTGACTGCTGTGGATTTCCTGTGTAAGGCCCCCATGGGAAAGCAGGGCTGTCCCAAGGGAGCTGGGTTCATGGGGCGTTCTGAGCCTGGAGCTGAAGAAGAGTGTGACTTTGCAGAAGAAAATCACAGAACCATCATAGAATTGTAGAATGCTTTATGTTGAATGGATGTTAAAGCTCAGACAGTTCCAACCCCCTGCCACGGACAGGGACACCTTCCACTAGAGCAACTTGCTCCAAGCCCTGTCTAACCTGGCCTTGGACACTTTTGGAGTGACTTGTCAGGAGAGACGGCTGCAAGGTAACATCCATGTGCTGAGTCAGGCCCTGCTTAAGTCCTGCTGAATGCAAGCTGCTGCTTTGAGCGTGGTCCTATCAGTTTGACAAACATGAACTGCTGTAGCCTCAGAGCTCCTTGGCACCCGTCTGTTCCTCTCCCTGCCAGCCCAAGGCCCAGGCTCTCTGTACCTCATTTCTGATGACGTGTGTGTTTGTCCAGCAAGAAAAGTTTGAATGAGCTGACTGGGCTGAGGTTCCCCACCTTCACCTCAGCCTTCACTGGCAAGAGCAGGCTTCAGCAATCCCAGGTCCCTGCGATAGAAACTGAAACAGGGGAGGTTCAGGTTAGATATAAGGAAGAAGTTCTTCCCTGTGAGGGTGCTGAGGCACTGGAACAGGTTGGCCAAAGAAGTGGTGAATGCTCCATCCCTGGCGATGTTCAAGGCCAGGTTGAACAGAGCCTTGGGTGACATGGTCTAGTGTGAGGTGTCCCTGCCCATGGCAGAGGGTTGGAACTAGATGATCTTAAGGTCCTTTCCAACCCTAACTGTTCTATGATTCTATAGGCCATGGCAAGGTAGGCATACCTCAGTGGAGGAGGATCAGTTTAGGGAACATTCAGGCTGGACATACGTGAGTCCATGGGCCTGTGGAGATGCACCCTGAATGCTGAAGGAGCTGGCTGATGGCTTTGCCAGGCCACTCTCCATCATCTCTGAGAGGTTGTGGTGGTCAGGAGAGGTTCCTGATAACTGGAAAAAAGCAAATGTCACTGCTGATTTCAGGAAGAGTAAGGCTGAGGTGTGGGGAACTCCAGGCTGGTCAGTCTCACCTTGATCCCTGGGAAGGTGATGGAGCAACTAACCCTGGAAACATTTTCCAAAGACATGAAGGGCAGGATGATGATAGGGAGTAGCCAGCCTGGATTTGTGAAGGGGAAATCCTGCTTAACTAAGCTGATAGCCTTCTCCAGTGAGGCGGCTGCTTGTCAGATGAGGGGAGAGCCATGGGTGTTGCTGGTCTTGAGCAAGGGTTTTGTATTGTCCTATATAACATCCTTAGAGACAAGACAGTGAAATATAGACAACTTCAGATGTTTCCTTTCATTAGAACAGCCTCAGTTTGCTGTTACCTTAAAATATGTGTTCGGGTTGATGGCAGACAGACTGGAACCTTTGTCCTTCCAGCCCTCAAAAGCAGCAAATCTGGAGAAGGAAGGAGTCCTGTGTGACCAAAGAGCCAATCATAGCAGGCAAGAACAGAAGGCTCTGGAGAGCTGGATGAGCTCTGCTCCACGAAGGGCTGCTTTGGAAGCTGGAAACACAAAGTACTAGAAAAGAGAAATTTTCTACTGAGAAGTGTTAGCAGAGCTTCTAAAACTTGGATGAGAGCAGTGGGAAATAAGGTACGGGATTTGGGTCTGTTCCAAGCTGTGACTACATCATAACCTTTGGAGAGCAGGAGCATTTGCATCTCAAAAAAGATCTAGAGAAGAGACTGAAATGAGTCTTCTGTTTGGCTTGTAAATCAGGCTGCCTTGTTTGTTTGCTTTTCCCTTGCTTCTGATAGGACTAATGCCTCCATACAGGCAATCGTGAAGTTCCTGTTCTCTGGGAATTCGCTGTGTCTGGCATGGAGCAGTGCTTAATCTGTTAGTAACTTTAATGTTTGGATATAGCTGGGAATGACACATGGGCACTGTGGTGATGGGCACAGGGATAAATCCAGTAGTGCTGTCTGTGGAAGGCTGGGAGGGAGCTGGATTGGGAAGGTGCTGTACATGGTAGCATGGATGCGCCTGTGCCTTCTGCCAGTCATGATATCGAATACCACCGTCATTCCACCCAGTACCAGGAATTCCAGCCTGACAGTGGGGCCATGCTCCATGTCTGGGGTAAGGTGTGCTGCTCTGTCCCTGAGCTGAAAGTCCCCTAAATCTGCCAACAGGGACTTAAGCCTTATGTTGTATTTGCACTGCTGTCACTTCCCATGAAGGGCAGATCAGATTGCCCTGCCAGGGCGGGTGGTGAGCAGGCCCCAGAGACACTGGCCTCGAGGAACATACCAAGAGCACACAGACCCCTGCGCAGTCGGTGCTGCTGATGTGTTGGGTCAGAACAGGAAAAGAGGAAAGAAACCGTTTCCCTGAGAGGTTTCATGTTGGAAGGCAGTGCTGCACTGATGAGGAGAGCTGATTGCACGGGGATTTGTGTAGAGATTACCAGATGTATCACAGAGCAGTGCAGCCAACACGCATGGAGACCAATGCGGAAAGGAGGGATCCCGGGAGTAGCAGGGGAAGGATGCAGGGGACAGGCAGCAGAGACATCCAGAGAGAGGAATCAGGCGTGGCAGCCTCCACAGCCCCTCGTGGCATTCAGGACAGATGCCTCACCGTGTTTCAGCTGTTCGTGGACATGTCCACATGGGGAGGTGGCCTGAGAGGATATCTTTTGGGAAATGGTGCTCATCCCTTCAAACCAGGCATCTCTGTGTTCTGCAGAGGGCTCAGTCCGTTCTGAGGTGATGGGTACAAAGTGAGGAGTGGTGGGATACTGGGAATTGTGCAGAATCCTTGTGCTGTGGTGAAGATGAGCAGTACCTGCTCTGACACCACGCACAGCCAGGGAGTACCTGCATAGCCTTGAGGTACAAATCTCATGATTGTCAAGGAGTTTATCTCAAGAGCTGCTCCTCCTGAGGACCAAAATGTGGTCGCTGGGGATCTTGTCATACCAGTGGTCTCTGCTTGCTGGTTTCTTGCACCTAGAGCTGAATGGCACTGAGCAGCTCTGCTCCTGCCAGGCTGCAGTGCAGCTTTAGGACAGCCAGACCATAAGGTTTCCCTGTGCTTGCTGGTTGCCTTGTAACTGTCATCCCATTGCCAAAGGGCCTTTTTGGTAATCGGCCACAGGAGGTTCCTCATCTTCTATAGGCCCTGCTGGATGGTTGGGAGAAGCATCCAGCAGCCTCCAAGGTCGATGCCCTTGTGCTGGGCCAGGTCCCAAGGCTTGTGTGTGAACCTGCAGCCTGGGGGAGGAGCAGCTCGTGCTGTCACTGCCACATTCACTCCAGAGCATTTCTGATTGCAGGCAAGATTAAGGTATGGTTACAAAGTTGGAGAAACAGCCCTAGGAAAAAAGCAAAAGATAAAATGATTCAAGTTTAAAGTAGACCCAGCATCAACCTTTTCCTTTGCCTGTTGCCCAGGGATTTGCTGAGGAGCTGAAGAATCCAGTGTGTGTGTCCCCTCTGTTCTGTGGGGTTTTATAATGGCTCCCGAAATTTCAAAGCAAGTCCCAAGAGCTCCCACGTCTCTGTGCTAGTCAGGGGGATCTCTTGATGTGCTGGGCTTGTTTTTAAGAGCTTGTGATCCAGCTGATGCTGAGTGAATGCCTGTGAGATCGCTGAGAGCAGGAACCTGGGATGCTGACTCTGCTGGTTTCTGTTGGGATGTCAAATGAGCTGCTGTTCTGGATGCCACAATGTATGTTTTCTGAAGGATGTATCAAGAGCTTATCACTTTGGAGTGATGTGCAGCACTTTCTCTTGATCTTTATAGACTTCATTTAACACAGGAATTCAGAGTCTGTTCCAGAAACCACTGAGTTACAAAGGGTTAGGAAAGTGTTGTGAGCCGCATTAACCTGAGAACATGTAGCTGCTCCTCTCCACTTCCTTGGATCAGGATGCTGCAACTCAAATGCTTGAATTCAAGTGGGAAGCGCACATCAGCCATGCCCTGGATAAAATGGGGGTAATATCTGGGCACCTTGGGTGAGCTATAAATGGGGAACTTCCAGAAATATCAGTAACAATTCTCACGTCCCTCTTACTCTCTTGCACTGTTGCATTGTTGTTGTGCTCTGGCAGTGACAGTCTTTTTCTCTGTTGCTGTAGGAAATGGAATGGTCACATCTGATGCATTTTACATATCCCAAACCAGTCCAGATCTTTCTTGCAGGGCTGCTAGCCTTAGAGTGGGAAATCGGAGCAATCCCAGGCACAGCTGCAGGTTGGGCAGAGAAGAGATTCAGAGCAGCCCTGCAGAGAAGGACTTGGGGGTGTTGGTCGATGAAAAAATGAACATGAGCCGGCTGCAGTGTGCGCTCGCAGCCCAGAAAGCAACCGTATCCTGGGCTGCATCAAAAGGAGCATGACCAGCAGGTCGAAGGAGGTGATCCTGCCCCTCTACTCTGCTCTCGTGAGACCTCACTTGGAGCATTGTGTGCAGTGCTGGTGTCCTCAACATAAAAAGGACATGGAACTGTTGGAACAAGTCCAGAGGAGGCCACGAGGATGATCAGGGGACTGGAGCACCTCCCATATGGAGACAGGCTGAGAAAGTTGGGGCTGTTCAGCCTGGAGAAGAGAAGGCTGCGTGGAGACCTCAGAGCAGCCTTCCAGTATCTGAAGGGGGCCTACAGGGATGCTGGGGAAGGACTCTTCATTATGGACTGTAGTGACAGGACAAGGGGTAACGGGTTCAGACTTAAACAGGAGAAGTTTAGGTTAGATCTAAGGAAGAAATTCTTTACTGTTAGGGTGGTGAGGCACTGGAATGGGTTACCCAGGGAGGTTGTGAATGCTCCATCCTTGTCAGTGTTCAAGGCCAGGTTGGATGAGGCCTTGGGTGCCATGGTTTAGTGTGGGGTGTCCCTGCCCATGGCAGGGGAGTTGGAACTAGATGATCTTAAGGTCCTTTCCAGCCCTGACTATTCTATGATTCTATGATTTTATGAATCCAGTTGCAGGGAGCTTGGAGATGGCAGCTGACATCAAGCTGGTTTCCCCAACAAACCTCAGGCTGTTTTGTAACCTGGGCCTGTGCTGGGGGCTCTGGTTCTTTCTGTGGGTGCAATAGGAAGTGATGGTTTCTCTGTAGCTCCTCAGCAGTTTCTCCTGGCTCCCTGATGCCGTCCTCTCCAGCGGCAGTTGGTGAGGAACTCAAGCTGATGGTCCCTGATTTAATGGGGATGCTCCTGATGCGATTCCCCATTAAAATCTCCTTGACTCTGAATTCATTTAATCTTCAGGGCACATTTCAAGACTTTCTTTGTGTTTTTCTAAGCTTTGAGCATCTAAAATCAAGGCTTATGGGTTGGGAGAGTTTTGCTGTGGCAGGGAAGTGCCTTCCTGTTTGCTGTGTCATTTGGAGTGAAATAGCTCTTGGATTTTTTAACACAGGCCAGCCAGGACTTCCCATTCTTAGTGACTTGTGTTGTTGCCTTGGCCAGTTTCTTTCTCTCTCGGCCTTGTTTTGCTCATGGGGCTGATTTCTCTGTTGCTTTGAGGGTCTCAGCAGTTACAGTCAGTAGCAGGTTTCCTGGAACTGTTGTTACCAAAGCCCATGCTATGTCTGGGTCCCCATTTAACAGCCCTTTGTACAAAGAAGGATGCTGCCAGCTCACAGAATCATAGAATAGTTAGGGTTGGAAAGGACCTTAAGATCATCCAGTTCCACCCCCCCTGCCATGGGCAGGGACACCCCACACTAAACCATGTCACCCAAGGCTTCGTCCAACCTGGCCTTGAACACCGCCAGGGATGGAGCATTCAGAACCTCTCTAGGCAACCCATTCCAGTGCCTCACCACCCTCTCAGTAAAGAATTTCTTCCTTATATCCAATCTAAACTTCCCCTGTTCAAGTTTTAACCCGTTACCCCGAAACTCATTGTTTTGTTTTCACAGCACGTGGCTGCATGAAGGCCATTGTCTACACTGTCTCTTTTCTGGACATGGTTGAAGGAAGCTTTTAAAGGTGCTTCTTGAGGTGCTTTCTTCCTCCAGAGCATGCCTGACCCCAGGCAAAGATTCCATGCTCTGCTCTTCGTGTTTCCACTGTGTTAACACTGTACAATGGTCATTCCAGCTTTCCCCTTCCCTGGGAGCCTGCTCTTTCTCACATGCCTGTTTCTTTCTCCCCACAGTGCTCAGCATTGGCGAAGGTGGCTTTTGGGAAGGGACTGTGAAGGGCAGGACTGGCTGGTTCCCGGCAGAATGTGTTGAGGAGGTGCAGATGCGACAGTATGATTCCCGGCAAGGTAAGCTGCTCCAGCGCCAGTATCCCTCAGCACTGGGAGCCCTGAAATACACAGCTATTGATTCTAAATTGCCAGCAGTCTCTGAGTTTGCCCTTTCTTTGTGATGGGTGCAGCTAAAGAATTGTATCTCCAGGTGTTAGTTTCTGTTACTGGGTGCATTAGCATCCAGCAGCGGACACGCTGATCCACGGTAAGTGTGTGGTGCTGTCTTGAGAAGAGCACTCAGCATCCCTTTAGTGGAGATCACTGCAATGGCTGGTCTTATGGAGGTGATGGTGAGTGGTGGAGCAAGAGAATGTGACTTGATCTAAACCCCCAACCCCACATTATGTTTTGGGGGATGTCCAAAGGAAACAGTGATTTGCATATGTTTGTTCTTGTCCAGCAGAAACATTAAAAGTGGCTGTAACGCAGTCCCAGCCCTCCTGACACTCCATCTCCAGCCACCACCCAACAGGAATTTGCTGTTCCCTGAGGACAGCGGTGTCAGGAGGAGCTGCACATTGGATGTGCCAACAAAGTGGTGCTCTTGGACATCACCATGACTGAATGGGTCTCCTGCTGTTGTGGGGCATATCCCGCAGCTTGCCTCTTATCACCGGGAGGTGCTGGGCAGCATTCCTCCCCCAGCCTGAGGATGGAGTGGGAAACGCTTCCAGCAAGCCTAAACATGTCCTGGTGTAAAGCAGCTGAGGAGAACATCTGGATTATTGTTTTCTCAATGTATTACTTGGGAGATAAGTGGCCTTGATTTGACACATTCACTGCAGTTTCACTTTGCATAGTAAATGAGCTTTAAAATTCACACAGCTGGATTCTGGTAAGTGACAGTTAAACCTCGATTGTGAAGTTGAAACAAAGTTGTAGAAAAAGCCCTCAGTAAAATACAGTTCTCCGGTTTGCACACAACTGGTTTTAATTTGTTTCTGGAAGCCTGAACCCATTACAAAGTCTTTTCTTTGCTCTAATGCCAGTCCTTCTGAAGAGTTGTAAATGTGTGCAACCTTGGGCATCTCCTTTACCATCTACCTTAGATTCCGTAAGTGAGCGACTAACCACGTGTGTGCTATGATAAGTATGTGGCAGGTCAGGTGTGCTCTGGGACACTTGCACATCGGTCCCTGTGAGTAAAGTATCATCTGCCTCTGGGACCTGATCTTGTGGCCATGGAGGGTGTCGTGGGAGCAGGACTCCATCAGCAGCACCTCAAACCTGCACCCAGCAAAGCTTTTCTTCTTCCCGCCCCTCCCCCTCCTCCCCCCCCCCCCCCCGATTTGTTCAGTTGCTGGCTCTCCATCTGCATTCCAGCTCATGTTTCCAGTGCTCATTCTCATTCTTCCTTCAGATTAGCTCTGTATGTGCCTCATCTTGCTGTGCTGGGCACTGCTGCTTTTGCCCTCCCTCCTGCATTCGCTTGTGCGGCCGGGCCCATCAGAGATGGAGCAGAAGTGTTCCTGTTGGAAATATTTGATGACAGTAAAGACTTGATCAGGGTATTCTTCCTTTTTCAGGGGTGATTAAGGCTGATGAGTTGGGAATTCCACTGAGAAGGTTCCACCCTCCTCCCTCTTGTGCTGCTTTGAAGCAGTGCTCTGGAGCCATTTCAGTGCACAGGGCTGCTTGCTCTGTCCTTTTGTGATCATAGAATCATAGAACCATAGAATAGTTAGGGTTGGAAAGGGCCTTAAGATCATCTAGTTCCAACTCCCCTGCCATGGGCAGGGACACCCCACACTAAACCATGGCACCCAAGGCCTCATCCAACCTGGCCTTGAACACTGACAAGGATGGAGCATTCACAACCTCCCTGGGTAACCCATTCCAGTGCCTCACCACCCTCTCAGTAAAGAATTTCTTTCTTATATCCAACCTAAACTTCCCCTGTTTAAGTTTGAACCTGTTACCCCTTGTCCTATCACTGCAGTCCCTGATGAAGAGTCCCTCCCCAGCATCCCTGTAGGCCCCCTTCAGATACTGGAAGGCTGCTCTGAGGTCTCCACGCAGCCTTCTCTTCTCCAGGCTGAACAGCCCCAACTTTCTCAGCCTGTCTCCATATAGGAGGTGCTCCAGTCCCCTGAGCATCCTTGTGGCCTCCTCTGGACTTGTTGCAACAGTTCCATGTCCTTTTTATGTTGAGGACACCAGCACTGCACACAATGCTCCAAGTGAGGTCTCACGAGAGCAGAGTAGAGGGGCAGGATCACCTCCTTCGACCTGCTGGTCACGCTCCTCTTGATGTAGCCTTTGGTTGGCTTTCTGGGCTGCGAGCGCACACTGCAGCCGGCTCATGTTCATTTTTTCATCGACCAACACCCCCAAGTCCTTCTCTGCAGGGCTGCTCTGAATCTCTTCTCTGCCCAACCTATAGCTGTGCCTGGGATTGCTCTGACCCAGGTGTAGGACCTTGCACTTGGCATGGTTAAACTTCATCAGGTTGGCATCAGCCCACCTCACAAGCGTGTCGAGGTCCCTCTGGATGGCATCCCTTCCCTCCAGCGTATCAACCGAACCACACAGCTTGGTGTCATCGGCAAACTTGCTGAGGGCGCACTCAATCCCACTGTCCATGTCACCGACAAAGATGTTGAACAAGACGGGTCCCAACACCGATCCCTGAGGGACACCACTCGTTACCGGTCTCCAGCTGGACATGGAGCCATTGACCACAACTCTTTGCGTGCGGCCATCCAGCCAGTTCTTTATCCACCGAGTGGTCCACCCATCAAATTGATGTCTCTCCAATTCAGAGACAAGGATGTCATGTGGGACAGTGTCAAAGGCTTTGCACAAGTCCAGGTAGATGACGTCAACGTGATGCTAAATGAAAAAGAGAATAGACTAATCCGTATGGTTTAGAAGCCCTTCCTGTTTCTGTGAGTTCACACTTGCTAGGTGCTTTATTGGAGGATGCTCCATGTTTGGGTTGAATTGAAACTGTGCAGTGAGATGTGAAAATTGAAGCTGGAGCAGAGGCATGAGTTGGACATCCAGTTGTCCATCCTGGCTGGCTCTTGGCATGTCCTCCAGCCTGGCTTTGGCTTTGCCAACTTTTCCAGACAAAGCTTGAGCACAGCATTGAGGTACAGATGGTTTGTGGGAGGTAGTTTGGATGCAGCCATGGTGCTTGGGCACAGAAGGAAATTTCACTGTATTGACATGACATTGCTCTGCCACTTCTCATCAAGATCAAAGACAGTGTCTGTTTTGTGAGTTTAGGCACAGCCTAGCAGCTTGGTGGGCTCTGCACTGGTGGAAGAGTTCTGGCCTGACTATGTTTTGCTGGGGAAGAAAACCACATCAGAGCTGTGGACATCTCCAGCTCTGTTTGTCGATGGAGGAGGGTGGCAGGGCTGCATGGCAGAGACCTGACTAGGCTCTTGTTGAGACAGACTGAAGGTGACTGGCAAGGGTGGGAGCAGCTCAGGAAATTCATTGTGATCTTCATTGAAATTTAGAGAGTGCAGCTTCCAGGGTTGACATTTTGGAGCTGGTATTAGGATCTTCCTTTAACCTGCTTGTATTTTCATGCTTTGAGGGAAAAGGCCATGAGCTACATATTGATCTACCTTTTAATGAGCCAAGTTCTTCTCCAAGGGTGCCTCTGGGTCAGCACTTCCCTCCCAGGTCCCAGCTCATAGGTGCTGCAGTGGTTCTTGGCTGTGGAGGGAGATGTTCTGTTGTACAACTCTGTTATAAGCCCCAGGGCAGAAACCAACATTTCTCACTTCCCAGTGAGGGTTTCCTTAGATACCTCCTGCCTGTGGAACTGAAATCCTTTGGGGCCTAAACAGAGTTTCTTTGGTAAATAACTAAAACTTTCTGTATGTTCTCAATTTATTTATTCTGGCACTACTGAGATCTCTGCTTTTGCCCATTTTCCCATTGAGGTGATCCTTTTTGTATCATCCTGACATTCCAAGAGGAGATCCAAGTTCAATGCCATTACTTCACTACACCCTTTTATTCCTGTCTGCACCTCCTCTAACACCATGCGCTATATTCAACTGAAAGTGGTGACATTTCTAGTGGATCCAGGGAGCTCATCTTTTTGTGCCTTCCCTGTGGTTGACGCAGGACCAAGCTCTTCAGGTGTCCCCCAGCTTTCAGTACTCGGAGATCTGTAGGTGTAAAAACCTGCATGTAGATGTCGGCTGGTCTCTGGGTCTGTTACGAGCTCATGGTGTGTAGACCTGCTGCTGGGCAGTGGGGTCTCCTCGGATTCCAGCTGCAGCAGTGGTTCTGCACAGGAATGACTGTCTCCCTGAGCGGGGGCACTGGTAGAGCTTTGCAGCGGACGGACTGTGCTCCGCTTGTTGAGCAGCAGCTGGGAGCTTCATTCACACTCACAGAGATGCAGTGGGGTGTCACCAGGGGATGTGACAGCTACTGGAGGTGGACAGCACTTGTACAAGTACCTGAGAGACTACAGATCTACCCACAGGTGATGCAGGAACATGGTCTTTCAGTGTGAAGGCGTGTAGGGCTCTGGTTAAAATGAAGCAGAAAAAGGTGGCCTGTCAGTGACACTTTTTGCAGCGCATCCAGCCCAAGTGTATGTCTGCCTCCCATTCTCCTGCCTCTCTGCCTCAGCGTGTTCCCAAGGACTGTGTAGTTCAGGGCCTAGAGAGCATCAGGTCACCGAGCGTGAGCTGCCTGATGTGCCTGATCAGTGAGGGAATGAGGCATGTACGGCTTGTGCTGGAGCTAAAGCCCTTTGCCTGCAGAGGTGATGCCCCAGCACATGCCCGTGGTGGTTCCCAGTGCTGGTAAGTCACCGGCTGTTCAGATACAAAAAGTGTTTGGAGAAGGAGCACTTGATGAAGGACCTGCCCCTGCATATGGTTCCTCAGAAATGGCTTTAAACCAAGATATGAGGGGGGTGATGTGGACAGGTTGCTGTCTGCATTGCTGGTTTTAGTACAAGAAGAAGAAAATCAGATAGCTGTTGGCATACCTTTGCCTGAAGGAACACCAGAGAGGAGCCGGTGGTCAGGTGAAAGCAGCAGGCAGGCAGGCAGGCTGCTCCCAAAGAGGCTGTCTCTTCTGCTGATGGAACTGGTAGTGGCCAGTGAGGTGAGGCTGAGGTATTTGGAATACAAATGCCAGCTCAGGAGTGCAGAGGAGAAGCTGAGCCAAGTGATTTGTTCCGTCCAGCAGCTCTTAAAGGTGAGAACAGGGCAGAGGGGCACGTGTGCTTTAGGGAAAGGCAGAGGCAATGGTGAAGCTGAGGGTGGGAGGGGTGTGTGGTGCAGAATCAGAGGTAGGACAAAGCCATAAACCTTTAGACTGCTTTGGAAAATGACATTGTCAGGAATCCTGGTTTTTGTATTTGGCAAAGAAGAAAAATGTAGTGAAGTAAATGGAACTGAGTATCTTCAGTGAGCTGACGGAGAGGTGGGATTTTGAGTGAATATTTTAAGTTGAAGCTACAAAAACCTGCCCAAAAATGTATTCCTGGCAAAAGATAAATCCTGCAGGTAGAGAATCCAAATGTGATTGTCCCCAGGCTTCCAGGAATAAGCAAAGCTCTCAAAGAACAAAGACTAGGATTCATCTGCAGAAAAACCCTGTATCAGGGGATCTGAAATCATGAATGTGGGATGCAGTTTGCCAGGAACTCAGCTGAGCTAGACCTGGAGAAAGCTGAGAGGAGTAATAGTAAATTCTTCAGCTCTACAAATAAGAGTAAGGAAAGAGGATGTAGAGCTATTAAGCCACAAGAATGAGTAAGATCAAAGGTAATTAGATAAAGTCCAAACCTACCAGAACAATTCCCTGTCGCAAGGAGCACAATGTTGACTGGTTTGGAAACAGCAGGACGGGTACTGCTGGCTGGAGAGAGCAGCAGCAGGGCCCTGAGGGCACTAAGATATATTCATGTCCATGACCAGCTTACTTGGGATCTCCTCCCAGAATACTGGTCCCAGGAGCTCTTGTTTAAGCTGCAGCTTTCAGTGCTTGCCTGAACTATGGTGAAGGAGTCCTGGTCTCCAGTTCACTCATTGTCATGCCTGTGGCTGGCCATGGACTCTCCTGATCCAGATTCCAACCCATGGACTGATTTCCCGGCTTGGTCTCAGACCTGCCTCATGACTCTGGACCTGCCTGGTGAGCATAAGACCTGGCCTTAACCGTGACCTGCAGCTTGGCTTCCTGGCTTGTCTGGAGACCTGCCCTATCGCTGTGCCACTGCCTTATGAGCTGGACTCCCGGCTGGATTTGGCCACCATCTCTGGTTGGCCCTGCTGGCCTGGCTGTGGGGTCTCGAGTTCCTGACCCACCTTCCTTAGGGAACAGCCCCACCAAAACAATGACACTAGCATTCTGGAAAAATAATAAGGAAAACTGCTGGCACATTAGCAAAGGTGAGGTGAGGGTGAAGCCCATGCATGGGAGTGCTCTGAGCAACTCCGGCTGAGGTGCTGTCTGTGAACTGGTTCAAGAGTGTCCAGAACAGATTTTGAAGGAAGAGGAAGGTGGGAAAAGGTGTAGGACAGAAGAGTGTCCAGGGATGTTTTTGTGCTAAAGGAGATTGACTGACTGAGTTGGCTAAGGAAATGTTCTAGCTCATTTGGATTTCAGGACAGTGTCATGTGGGAAATGATTAGTAAAGTTGGAGGAAATGTGGAGTAGCACTGGAAATCTGTCATCTGTCACTACCTGATTAATGATTTAACCTCTGAAATGCTTTCAGTAATAGCTGTGGCAAAAAGAAAACTGGAATATGCTGCTAATGTAGCATCTTATGAGGTGAGAACATTTCACTTTCAGAAGTGGATGAGTTGACATAATAAATAGGATGAAATTCAGTAGGATAAAACACAGGATCTTGCACTTGAAACAAGATGTTCTCAGTAGTTATGCCCTGATGTTTTACTTCTTCAAACAACAAGAGGAGGTCCGTTAGTGGTTCAGGAGGTGGCTGTAGCATCGTGTCTGTGGATGAGGCAGATGAGAGCTGGGCATGTCTCATATGAGGCATTTCCAGTGTGTGGGAGTGCGATACACAAGGAGCTGTTAACATCTGATGGGGAACTGATTGTCATCCTGATCACTGCAGGAAGCTGGATTCACGTTGGTCTCGCTGGTGGGACGAGACATTCACAGTGTGGGCAGCCTCTATGTGCTTGGGTAGGAATGAAGCCTCAATGGGGAATCCCTTCTTGGATGGGAAATGAGTAACAGCTGTAGGGCCAGGTTGGACACAGGGGCTTGGAGCAAGCTGCTCTAGTGGAAGGTGTCCCTGCCCGTGGCAGGGGGTTGGAGCTGGATGAGCTTTAAGCTCCCTTCCAACCCAAACCAGTCTGTGGTGATTCTATGCTTTGACTCTGTACATGCTGACCTTGCACACACAAATCTCAGTAATGTAAGTAGGGAGTATTTACAATATATTACATGAAATATGAGTATTAATTTTTCAGGACCTAGTTTGCCAGTTGTTGGACAAGGTTCTGCTGACGCAGGCCCTGGAATGGCTGCTTTGAACATGGCTCGTTTGTGCCTTGGGTTAATTACAGAGTAGTCTGAGTCTGTGGTCCAGGGAGTTATTGGGAGGAGGAGCTGCAGCTTTGGTTAAGAGTGCAAAGGTACATTTGGTATCTGTAGTTAAGACAAAATAGCTCTTTAGGATAGGTTGCAGGCACTGTAAAATGTGCATTTACTTACTACATGTTGGAATGTGGCACTCCTGTGGTAATGCCGGCATCCAGTTTGTGCTCATCTCACCCTGAACCATTGTCCCTCCCCTGATCCTCACTCACCTGTGTTTTCCAAAATTCACCACTAAGGTGAATCCTGCCTGTCTCCCACATGGATCAGGGGTGGAACAGGCCTCACCTGCCCGCTCATCTCCCGCGAAGAGACACCCAGAAACTAAAGGGCAAGTTTGGGTGTGGAGCAGAACATGCCAAACACTCTGATGCGTGTGCTGAGCAGCCCTTTTGTCACAGCACCTTGGCCGTGGAGTGAGGAAGGTGTGAAAGCAAAGCGTATGCTCCCATGCACTGCAAGCCTGCAGCCTGGTCTTAGTGGAGATCCACAGCTTCTGGGTATCACCTCATTGCTCTTCACCTCTCTAAAGGTGTGTCTGTTTCACAGTATCACAGTATCACAGTATGTTAGAGATTGGAAGGGACCTCAAAAGATCATCTAGTCCAATCCCCCTGCTGGAGCAGGAACACCTAGATGAGGTTACACAGGAATGTGTCCAGGCGGGTTTTGAATGTCTCCAGAGAAGGAGACTCCACAACCCCCCTGGGCAGCCTGTTCCAGTGTTCTGTCACCCTCACTGAGAAGAAGTTTCTTCTCAAGTTTAAGTGGAACCTCTTGTGTTCCAGTTTATACCCATTACCCCTTGTCTTATCATTGTTTGCCATTGAGAAGAGCCTGGCTCCATCCTCATGACACTCCCCCTTTATATATTTATATACACTAATAAGGTCCCCCCGCAGTCTCCTCTTCTCCAAACTATAGAGACCCAGCTCCCTCAGCCTTTCCTCATAAGGGAGATGCTCCACTCCCTTAATCATCTTTGTCGACCTGCGTTGGACTCTCTCCAGCAGGTCCCTGTCCTTCTTGAACTGAGGGGCCCAGAACTGGACACAATATTCCAGATGCGGTCTCACCAGGGCAGAGTAGAGGGGAAGGAGGACCTCTCTCGACCTACTGACCACCCCCCTTCTAATACACCCCAGGATGCCATTGGCCTTCTTGGCCACAAGGGCAGAGTGTTGGCTCATGGTCATCCTGCCGTCCACTAGGATCCCCAGGTCCCTCTCCCCTACACTACTCTCTAACAGGTCGTTCCCCAACCTATATTGGAACCTGGGGTTGTTCCTGCCCAGATGCAGAGGTGCTGTAGTGTCTCCTCTGGGAAGCGCTCTGTGCTGTTGTCTGCTTCCACATGCAGATCTGCCTCTTGCGGAGAGAAACTGTCAGGAAGCTCTGTGAGGCTGCATTGGAGCTGGTGGGATGAGAGCAGTTGCAGACACAGGGGTCTGGGCTTTCCTGGGATGTTCAGCTGCCTCCTCGAATCTGGCAGCTCCGGCAGTGCCGGGTTCAGGCAGATACAGGGCTGAGTGAGGGGTTGCTCTCCAGGACTGGGATTCTGGAAGGAGCGGAAGGTCCTCGGCACTGGGAGACACAGGAACACAGCCCAGGAAGGCGCCAACACTGGCTGTGGAGAACATGTTGTGGGATGCTGGGGCTGACCAAGACCTAGAGCTGTTCCTGGGTGTGCAATAACCATGGGTTGAAAACCTTTATCAGAGCTTTTCCTTTATATCATACATTGATGCCTGTGAAGGATGTGGGAGTCAGTGGTGTCTAGGGAACTGCCTGTTTTGCCTGGCAGAGACCTCTCCCTTACTGCTCCTTGTCTGCCCATGTATTTGTGGCAGCATTTCCAATTGTTTGCCATCATCAGTGTTTAAATTGCTAATGCATGAAACCACGTTACCAGAGTCCCAGTGGGCCCAGCTTTGACATTTCCTCGTTTTCTGAGAAAAGACGAATGATTTTAAGGGTGGAATAAACCCTCCTGGTGTGCCAGGGATGTATTTAGTTACTTCCTCGGTACTTGGGTTGGAGCGGCTCTGCTCTGGAGCCAGGCTGAGAGAGCTGGGCTGGGTCAGCCTGAAGAAGAGAAGGCTCCTGAAGGGGAGACCTTAGAGCAGCTCCGGTGCCTGAAGGGGCTGCAGGAAACCTGGAGAGGGGCTTTGGACAAGGGCCTATAGGGACAGGCCAAGGGGAATGGCTTTAACCTGCCAGAGGGGAGATTGAGATGAGCTCTTAGGCAGAAGCTCTTCCCTGTGAGGGTGCTGAGGCGCTGGCACAGGGTGCCCAGAGAAGCTGTGGCTGCCCCATCGCTGGCAGTGTTCAAGGCCAGGTTGGACACAGGGGCTTGGAGCAAGCTGCTCCAGTGGAAGGTGTCCCTGCCTGTGGCAGGGGTTGAAACTGCATAGGCTTCAACCCAAACCATTGTGGGATTGTACCTGTGGGTAGCAGTGGAGGTGATGGAAGTGTTACCACTTCTTTCTGTTGCAGAAAGCCTTTCTGAAGAAAGAATTAGAAGCTTGAAGTATCTTCAGATCAAAAAATTGCTTTTCTGTGTAAGAAATGTTTTGAAATTGGAATAACAGTTGTTGAATACCTCAAATTATTTACAAGCCTAATAGTGAGAGCATCTTTCTGGCTGAGCCTGTCCCCTCATTGTCTGTTCTAGTGGTCAGCATCAAGGAAGATGAGGTGCTGGTGGTCATGCTTGGCCTCAGTGGCCTGAACCTGGGCCATGTCACCCAGAGCCCAGTCTGAGCCAAGGTTCGTATGGAGAATGGGGCTGTTCCTGTCCCGGCTGCCTGGGCTCTGGAGGGAGACTGCAGGAGTCGCTGGCTGTTTCTTTTGGTAGAGGGCACTGTTGTTCTTCACTCGTCTCTGATGGCACCCTCAGGTGATGCAATGCGTAGGATGCAGAGAAGGAGGAGGACTTTGGTGCTTTAATGAAATACAGCTCTGATTTCCTGCAGGGAATTGATCGTCTCTCTCCTGGAGCTCTGCACCAGCCATTGGGGAGGTCAGCTTGTTTTGTTATGGTACCCATTTCATAATTCATTGTCTGTGTGTCCTGCATGTGGAGGGATGAGTTGTCTATTCCACCTTCTCTTTTGTTTTCTTGGTACATTATGGAGTCTGCCTCAGCTGACCGTGATCCTCCTCTGTAGAACTCTATCCTAAAGCCAGATTGGGGTAGTGGTGAAGTAACAGGAGATACAGCCTCATCCACAGTGGGACTGTCACCCATGGTGTGTAGAGCAATGGCATGGAGTTGTCCTGCGTCTGAGGTGCTGTTGATTCTCCAGTGGCAATGTGTGGGTTGGGTCTCATTGGATATAGTGGGCTCCATGTAGCACCCGTGTGCCTTGTTGTGACTTGGCAGTCATTCTTTTTGAAAAATACCTTTGCTTTTTGGAGAAAGTGCACACCAGGAGGGGACAAACAGGCAGCAGGAAATGGAGAATTCAGTCAGCTGAAATTCCCAGGGTGGAAGGGAGTAGCCCTGGCTGAGCAGCGAGCACCAGGAGTGATTTGGGTTGGAAGGGACCTTAGAACTCATCCAGTTCCAGCCCCATGCCACGGGCAGGGACACCTTCTACTAGAGCAGCCTGCTCCAAGCCCCTGTGTCCAACCTGGCCTTGAACACTGCCAGGGATGGGGCAGCCACAGCTTCTCTGGGCACCCTGTGCCAGCACCTCAGCACCCTCACAGGGAAGAGCTTACTACTTATATCCAACCTGAATTTTCCCTGTTTTGGTTTGAACCCAAAGCTTTGTCCTTATTGCTACAGTCCCAACACTGTGGCTTTGCTGAGCAGGTCTTTGAGAATCTCTACAGAGGGAAGGAGCTCCCAAGGAGGCATCTGCCAGGGAGCAGCAGGTTGGGAGGCAAATCGGCACAAGCTTCAGGAGCTGGAGTGTTGCCCTGAGAGCCCCTGCAGGTAAGAAGGTCCCTCCTTTGCTCTTCCATGTGGTGTTGCAGAGCGATCAGTGAGAAGATGGACAGGAAGCAGCAGCAGAGAAGCACGGAGCTGTGCCTTGGAGACAGTTGGGGGCATCTCTCAGAGGATACCCAGGGACAGCTCACACTGGGAGCAGCACAAGCACTGTGAAGAGTCCTGCTGGGACTCTGCATCTCACCTTCTGCCTTGAGTTCAGTCCCCTCCTTCCGTCTGTCCACTTAATGGTCCTGGAGAGAGACATCAGCATGAGCTGCACTGGAAGCCTTCTTGGCCTGCTGGCCACCAAGTCATGGTGTGTGACCAGCCAGCATGCATCTGACTTCACCCAGGTAGACCAGCATCCTGATGAAAGCTTGGGACAGAAGGAGCAAGAGAAGCGGAGGAGCAAAGCATGGAATGACTAGAATGGATTTACCATGGACAAATTGTGGCTGACATTGCCTGAATCATCATAGAATCAAATTCCACGTTGGAAGGGAACTCAAGGGTCATCTGGGCCAACCTTTCTAGGCAAAGCATGACTTAGACTAGATGTCCTGGTGGCCTTCTGCACTGGGATGGCTGGCTCTGTGCACAAAGAGAGGCTGGTGGTTGTTCTACACCTTGGCTGTCATCAAAGCCTGTGGCACAATCTCCGGTATTACCCCTGTAGCTGTTTACTTCTGCATGAAGGGGGTGGTAAGAGTAGAGCCAAGCCTAAAATAACTTACTGCTTAACAGTCAAATGTGCCTGCTTTTACCACGGTCTCCTGGCTGAAGAGAGATGAGTCTTCCCATTTGGACACTCAGAAGGTGGCAGTTCACTGACAGGACGGGACATGAGAGTTTCCCCATCTGCAGCTGGAAAGCGGATGTTGATGTTCCTGAGCTGGGAACTGCTGTCTCACTGGAGTTCCACATGCAGCACATGAACACATGGGAGCCTGTGCAGGAGCGCTGAAGAGCGGATAACAGTAGAGCTGTAGGTGATGGAGTGTTGGTTGGCACAGCCAGGCAGCTGCTGCTGGAAAAGCATGCTCATGGAATCCATGTTCATGGGCTCCCATAACATCCCATCTCTTCCAGGCCTGGTGACCCTGTAGGCTTCCAAGCAGAGCTGCTTTTCCCTCTTGTCATGCAGGAGGTGGGAGCAAGTCCCCTCCTGCTCTGCACCAGCATTTCAAACTCCTCTCGGTTTCTCTCTCATTTGTTTCCCTTCAAGTCTGATCCTGTCTCCATTCCACTGCTGCTTGTGTTGGCTTCCTCCGTGCTGTGCTGCCTTTCACTTCATCCCTTGTTTCTCCAAACCTTCCGTCTCAGTTCGTCTACGGCTCTGCTGGCAGCTTCCTCTTGTGATCAGGAGTAGAGGTTGGTGTGTGAATATCCCAAGGTGCTGCTGAGGTTTTATAGCTGACATCTGGTAGGTTTGCTGATTTTTGCCCTTCAGAGAGTGGGAACTTCAAAGTTTTAACATTGGATTCACTTTTCCTTAATATTTCCAATAACAACACTTCCTACTGGTTTGACCACTGAACTACTCATGATGCAAGTATGGTTTTGTTGCTTAGTGGTCACGTTTAGGTACTACAGATGTTCTGGGCATGAACTGAAGGTCCATATTCCTTGAAGTGATGGGTATAAGAGTGCTAAAAGCAGGACAAGCAGGACAGTACAAAGTGCCGAGATTCCCATGTTACTTACATAGGAACCTCTTACCAATGCCTTGGCACTTATAACCCATTTATCCATTTGGCTGGCATGGTTTAGTGTGAGGTTTCCCTGCCCATGGCAGTGGGTTGGAACTAGATGATCTTAAGGTCCTTTCCAACCTTAACTATTCTATGATTCTATGATCTTTCTTGCACTGTGTCTCCAAGGTGTGATGTGGCTGTGTTAAAGCACTTTTAGGCTGACGTTTGAACTGTTCAGGATGCAAGGGAATTTAAAATAAAAAAAACCCCACAGTTGGTTAAAGTGGTTTCTCCTGATTTGTTTAGGTCTGTACAAGAATCAAAAGGTCTGAGGCATTACTGAGTTTAAACCTCAACCACATTGTGGCTATTTGGCCTCCTGCAGAAGGAATTTAGACTCAGCAGAGTAGTTCTACTGACATTACAAAGCACAATGGACAAGAGGCTCCCTGGAGCAAAGATCTACGCTGCTACTTCTGGGAGGAGCATTGATTCTGGATTCTGCATCTCTGGTGTTAGCCAGGTGCTGGCTGCACATGGGGACTCAGGCTGGGCCCTGCTCCAGAATTCATCACAGAATTCCATCCTTTTTATCACCATCCAGCTCTATACATTTCCTGCTGCTCTCCTGCTGCTATGCAGGTTGCTCTGGTCACTGTCTGCTCATCACTTTTGTTGTAGGCCAAGTTAGATTTTATTAATTTCTGGCACTCTGCTGTTAGCTTAGATGATGTGTTAGAATATCTGCCTGATTTTAAGCAACTGTATTGTCCTTAGCTGCTGATACTTTAGAATCATAGAACCACAAGCTGGTTTGTGTTGGAAGGGACCTTAAAGCTCATCCAGTTCCAACTCCCTGCCACAGGCAGGGACCCCTTCCACTAGAGCAGCTTGCTCCAAGCCCCTGTGTCCAACCTGGCCTTGAACACTGCCAGGGATGTGGCAGCCACAGCTTCTCTGGGCACCCTGTGCCAGCGCCTCAGCACCATCACAGTAAATAACTTGTTCCTTATATCTAACCTGAACTTCCCCTGTTTCAGTTTGAACCCATCACCCCTTGTCCTATCACTACAGTCCCTGATGAAGAGTCCCTCTCCAGCATCCTTGTAGCCCCCTTCAGACACTGGAAGCTGCTCTGAGGTCTCCATGCAGCCTTCTCTTCTCCAGGCTCAACAGCCCAAGATTTCTCAGCCTGTCTTCATAGGGGAGGTGCTCCACTCCCCTGATCATCCCTGTGGCCTGGACTTGTTCCAACAGTTCCATGTCCTTCTTATGCTGAGGACACCAGAACTGTACACAGTGCTGCACGTGGGGTCTCACAAGAGCAGAGTAGAGGGGCAGGATCACCTCCCTTGACCTGCTGGTCATGCTCCTTTTGATGCAGCCAAGCACGCAGGTGGTTTCTGGGCTGCGAGCACACACTGAAGCAGCTCATGTTATGTTTCTCATCAACCAACATCCCCAATTCCTTCTCCACAAGCCTGCTCTGAATCTCTTCTCTGCCCAACCTGTAGCTGTGCTTGGGATTGCTCCAACCCAGGTGTAGGACCTTGCACTTGGCATGGTTGAACTTCATGAAGTTGGCATCAGCCCACCTTACAGACGTATCAGGGTCCCTCTGGATGGCATCCCTTCCCTCCAGCGTATCAACCGAACCACACAGCTCTGTGTCACCAGAAACTTGCTGAAAGTGCATCAATCCCACTGTCCGTGTCACTTACAAAGATGTTGAACAGGATCAGTCCCAACACTGACCCCTGAGGTACACCACCTGTTACTGGTCTCGAACTGGACACTGAGCCGTTGACCACAACTCTTTGCTTGCAGCCATCCAGCCAGTTCTTTATCCACCGAGTGGTCCGTCTGTCAAATTGATGTTTCTGACTGATCTGTAGTTCCCCGCGTCATCCATCTTGAAAATGGGGGTTATATTTCCCTTTTTCCAGTCATTGAGAACTTCACCTGACTGCCATGATTTTTCAAATATGATGGCCAGTGGCTTAGCAACTTCATTCACCAGCTCCTTCAGGACCCGCGGATGGATTTCGTCAGGTCCCATGGACTTGTGTACATTTAGGTTTTTAAGATGGTCTGGAACCAGATCCTCTCCTACAGTGGGCCTAGGGTCTTTATTCTCACAGTCCCTGCGTTCGCCTTCCAAGACTTGGGTGGTGCAGTCAGAGGCTTTGCCAGTGAAGCCCGAGGCAAAGAAGTCATTAAGAACCTCAGCCTTCTCCAAATCCTGGGTAGCCAGTTCTCCTGATAGCTTCCGGAGGGGGCCAACGTTGTTCCTAGTCTGTCTTTTACTCGCTACGTACCTATAGAATCCCTTCGTGTTAACTTTCACATCCCTAGCCAAGTTTAATTCTAACTGGGCCTTAGCTTTCCTCACCTGGTCCCTAGCTTCCTGGACAACATCCCTGTATTCTTCCCAGGCCGCCTGTCCCTGCTTCCACCTTTTATACTCCTCTTTTTTCCTTTGAATTTTCCTGAGCAGCTCCTTATCCATCCAAGGAGGTCTCCTGGCCCTCCTGCTGCACTTCCTTCTAGTTGGGATGCAACACTCCTGAGCTTGCAGTAGGTGATCCTTGAATATCAACCAGAAATTTTGATCCCCACTGCCCTCTAGGGCTTTATCCCATGGAACCTTACTAAGCAGGTTCCTGAAGAGGCCAAGACTTTCTTTTGAAGTCCGGGGCCATGAGCTTGCTGTGTGCCCTTTTCACTGCCATGAGGATCTCAGACTCCACCCTCTTATGATCACTGCAGCCAAGGCTACCTTGAAGCATCACATTCACTCTTGCTTAGAGCTCAGCATCAGCTGCATTGTTTCTCATTCTTGTAACAGAGCAGCACCACAATCAGGATAGAAAGACCAGTAAGTCTGGGGTTTTGTTCTTCTGCATCTTGCAAATCAGTGGAAACCAGGGGAAAGCATTATTTTATTGACTGGCCCTCATTTTAAAACCTTTTTAGGGGGAAGTCCACTAGATGTCCTACAAGTCTTTGAATTAGTCAGTAAGCCCTGATGAAGGACTGATGCAGTGTACCAGGGCTCTCAGTATGCTGCTGGGAGGCTTTCTCTAAGTCTGCTTTTAAAAAATAACTGGTTGGATGATGTAAAGCAAAGGGTAGAAACAAGCAGGCAGGTTCTGCAGTAGACAGAGGTTGCTAGTGGTGGCCACCAGACTTCCCAGGTGAGGAGAAACTGAATCAAAAGAAGACATGGAACTGTTGGAACAAGTCCAGAGGAGGCCACGAGGATGATCAGGGAACTGGAGCACCTACCATATGGAGACAGGCTGAGAAAGTTGGGGCTGTTCAGCCTGGAGAAGAGAAGGCTGCGTGGAGACCTCAGAGCAGCCTTCCAGTATCTGAAGGGGGCCTACAAGGATGCTGGGGAGGGGCTATTCATCAGGGACTGTAGTGACAGGACAAGGGGTAACGGGTTCAAACTTAAACAGGGGAAGTTTAGATTGGATCTAAGGAAGAAATTCTTTACTGTTAGGGTGGTGAGGCACTGGAATGGGTTGCCCAGGGAGGTTGTGAATGCTCCATCCTTGGCGGTGTTCAAGGCCAGGTTGGATGAGGCCTTGGGTGACATGGTTTAGTGTGGGGTGTCCCTGCCCATGGTAGGGGGGTTGGAACTAGATGATCTTAAGGTCCTTTCCAATCCTAACTATTGATTCTATGATTCTAAGAGGCAAGCGTGGGGAGACTCAGGAGAATACAGTGGGGATCCGATACCATCTGGAGAAATGGAGTGATTGTTGGTCTAAACATGAGAATTAAGGGATGGTCAATGAAGTCAGGCAGCCAGGTTCAGACACAGAATGAACTCTGTCCACACCAGCACGCAGCTGTGGGTCTTGTTGCAGTCGGTGCAGATTAAAGGCTCCAAAAGGGGGTTAGGCCAGTCCATGAAGGTTGTGTTCCTGAGGTTTAGTAGAAAAATGATCCTGATATTCCTGTTCCTGAGGGGAAAAAATGAAGCCTTTTCCAGCCCTGAAACCATCCTCCTGGTCTAGTGGAAGATGTCTCTGCTCATTGCAGAGTGGTTGGACTAGATGAGTTTTGAAGGTCCCTTCCAATCCAAACTACTCTGTGATAGATTTTATGATTGATTCTCCTGAAAGGTCCAACTCCAAACCCTTCCTGGGACCTGGGAAGTCTTTTAAGTCAGTGTGGAGAATGAGAGCACGCAATCTTTGATGCCAGTCCCTATTCTCCTTCTGCAGCAGGAGTGTGATGTTGGAGGATCAGCAGACAGAAACTCAAATGGTGCTACCCAGCCTTGCTATGATGTAATTCCTACACTGCTTGCAGTGTTACCGTCCAGTGGGTGCCTGTATCTCCAGAATATCCATTCTGTGTAGCTGGCACCAAGTTCCAGGTTGGTTGTGCAGTTGGGTTTTCTGGCTTGGCAATGAGCTTCTGCAGGGGGCAAACCTGACTTGCCAGCTTCCCCTCTTTGTGATGACCTCTCTTGGCTGGCATGGGGACAGCACTCTTCAAAGAGCAGCGTGTTGCAGAGGTGTGATTCCCACATTGGAAGATGCTTTCCATGCTCTGTGTGCCTACTGAAAATCATTGCAGGGTCTCTTTAGCAGGATGTCAGGCTTCTTGCATTTTTGCACACCATGAGCAGTATGAACATACGTGCTCTTGGATGTCTGACACCATACAACTTCTGTCAAAGTGACCCTGCCCATCAGCGAGGTTATAACAGACCCTGCTATGGCCATCTGGCACTTCCTACTCCTGCTTAACCTCCGAAAATAGAGCTAGTACCAGAATCCAAGCAAGAACTTCAATTACCATTATGGACCTTACTTTGACTCTGATGGTCCTGACTGCCACTTGAAGGACTAATTGAGATAAGTCTTTAGGTCAAGTCCCAAGAAAATTCAATGCTGTGGGCAAAAGAGCATAGTCCAGAGGCGCTGCTGTTTGTTCACTTACCCTGATGGCCAGGCACACTTAATTTATGAGGTATAACACCCTCAGATACCTTTACCTTTGTCTGCGTCCATGTATTCTAACTCCAGAAAGGACATTACAAGCATTGGTTAAGATCCAGCTCACAGACGAAACTTCATTGCTGGCTGCCCTGAGGATCATGGGCACTAAAATGTTCACAGGCTTGGCCATGGTCACATCTTCAGTGTGATCCTTTTGACTCTTTAGCTCTGACTCTACTAGAAACACCCGATGTGTGGTGTGACACTTCCTCTCTGTGGTGTCATCCTCACATTGAGGGCAGACGCGACATTCACAGGAGGGTTGCAGTTGTGTCCATGTGCAGACAAAGGGGTCAGAGGATTCAGCCTGTTGATGTGAGTCAGCACTGGGTGTGCTTCAGTGAGCGGGATTGGCCGCAGGAAAGGTTTCTGTAGGCACCTTGTTCTGGAAGATGTGAGGACGTTGATTCAGTCTGCACAGGGCAGGGCTGAGAAGCTTAAGTATGACTGTGAAGGGCTTTTGTTCCAGTAGCGTGATGCAGTTGGCAGGTGTGGAGGTGGTTGGTTGAGCGTTTGGCATGGAGGGTTTTGGTGTAAATTCAGTGATGTAAAAGGGAGATGTTGCATCCAGGGATGGGGCAGCCACAGCTCTGGGCAGCCTGAACACCTCATCACCCTCAGGGAAGAGCTTGCTCGCCGAGAGCATCTTGATGGCCTCCTCTGGACTCGCTCCACATCCCTCTTGTATTGGGAACGTGTCTCCACTAACTTGCATGTTACTGTTTTTAGTTGGCATTTCAACTGCAAAGAGAGAATCTATTTTCAGTCCTTTTTCTTGACTAGCGCAGAGTCTGGCTGGTACCTCCCTTCCTCAGTTCCTTATCTGCCTGATGGCTCTGTGGTTTGCTGTGGCCTGGACTCTCAGGTGGTTTGATGCAGTTCTTGGATTATAATCATGATGTCCCTGGTGCTGCATCGGATGATTAGAGATCAGTTTCCAAAACATGTCTTGTTCTTCACCCTGTGCTGTGGTGGCAGCGGCCGGTGATGCTGGTGCTTGTTGGGCTGTGTTGGCGGCAAGGTTCGGTCTCATTTTGGCTGCTGTGGGGTGCTCCTGCTGCTCACTCGAAGCAGTCCTGCTGGTATCCTGGTGCTGGTTGTGTTGCAAGAGCAGTTGGTCAAAACTAAATGATGAAAGAGAAATTACTGCCAATAATTAGAGGTGCATAAATCTTGTATTTAAAAAGACTGAATTGAATTAAATTCTAACTGGCATTTAGAAATGTAATTCCAACATTCTTTAGAAACAAAAAGGTGTATTTTCACATTCCAAGAGAGTTATTTGTTTGTATTTGCAACCCAGTGTTGGTGCCTGAGAGAAGAGAAGATGGGATGGGGTGAGGCAATCCTGGTGCTGGAGGGTGCCTGGGAATGGCACCAGAGCTTCTTGTCACAGTGCTCGGGCCCAGCAGTGCACTCTGGTCACTGTGTGGGAGCGGCTTCTCTTCCAGAACCTTCTCTCTGGCGCATCCAGAGTGTTCTTGGCCAGCCCTGGGATGTAATATCCCTGTGTTTTCATCTAATATATTAGGCAGCCTTACTAGAAAGAATTGCCTCTTGCAAAAGCACTTTGCAGGCAGGATACAGAGCAGCTTGACACCAGCCTGCACCATCCGCCTACTCCTCCTGGTGTCCGTGCTGTCGTTTTCTGGCGTTCTGTATTCCCTGTTCCTGTTTTCCTGCTTGTGCCTGTCCCACCGGGCTGCCCTGGTGTCCTCTTGCTTCCTCTTCTCTAAATATAGAGCCTCCCTCTCCACACCTCTCTCCAAGGGATTCGCTTCTCTCCATCCATCAGCCTCATTCCCTGGTGCCTCTGTGACGGCTCCATTAAACATGCACTCGGCAGCAGCTATATTTAGGAGTTGGGAAGAAAACGAGCCTTTGGGCTTGTGGACAGCCCATAAATCCAGCTTCCGTCACCAAATCACCATTCTGCTGAGATCAATAGAGGTGTGTGCAGATGAGGTGCAAGTGTCTGCGCATGCATGGAGGGAGGCAGGGAGGAGGAGGCAGAGTAGGATGGAGAAGAAGGAGGAGAAGGGACTGAAGCACAGGCACATGGGGCCTGTTGTGAAGGTTGTGAGTGCCAACTTGTTCACAGGCACGACAAGCAAGGCTCATCCTAATGGTTCAGGTGTTCTTTAGGCCTCTGGTGTCGTGTCTCATTCCCCGGTGGTTAGCACTAGGGGTTCCCTGCCGTGCTCATGGCATGCTGGCAGAGCTGGAGCAGATTGCTCTGTGCTGCTGTTGTCTGAGCGCTCCCACAGCAGTGAGGAAGGAGCTGGTGTGTGATGCATGCACTTCACCAACAGCACATCAGTCCCTGTGAGAGCACATGGTGCCTCCTCCTCCTTATGGCCGTGCTGCTGTGGGCAGGGTCCGGTATCGCCCAACTTAGAGCTGAGGAGCCTCTGCCTCCAGAAGGAGGGTAAGCAAGGTGAGAAGCTGCCTGGGATGACCAAGGTGAACAGGTTCTATCCTGTAGCTCTTTGCAGCAGGTTGCTGTGCTTATCAGTCCCTGATGTCCCTGTTTCTTGGCATAAGGTGTTGTTTTGTCAGTAAGATTACTTACTTGGCTCTTTGAGACAGTTCTTCCCAGGACCACAGGGCCGGGGCTCGGGATACGGCCACCTAATCGGAAGATTCATGGGAAGCCATCAGCCCCCCTTGCACCACCAGGCTGCAGGAAGCCTCCCTCTGGATTAGGTAAATGTGTCAGGTGATGCACCGTGGCGAGGCTGGAATCACACCCTGTGTCACCAGGGGCTGGTCCCCACACAGTGACATCTCTTCCACGCTCCTGAGCCACAGCACGGTGCGGGCTGGGCTGCACCACACTTTGTCCTTGCTGCACACTCGCTGCTTCAGGGGGGATCACCAGAGCACCCGCGTTAACCTCTGTGATGCTGCATATCCTGTGTTGAGGTCTCACTGTTTGCATCACCTACCCCTTGGTAAAACAATATTTTTGAGCACACACCCTCCCCCATACATGCATATTTACTTATGAATGATGTAGCTGTGCTGCTCTGCTAATGTACGATGTGCACGGCAAAGCATATACAAAAATAGAAACTAAAAAATGGTGAGATACAGCTGGAATTAAACACCATTTACAAAGATTCTCAGATTTTACTAAGAGTACCAAAGGCGTTCCTTCTTGCACACCTGCGGGTGTGTTGTGTGCCCCACACTGGAGACCGAGGCCATAGGAAGGGGGCCAGAACCATAAGTGCAGGGTGTTACTCTGTGGGGAACAAGTGCCAACACCCCAGGTGTGTTTTTCAGCTCTTCTGAGAAAGAAGGGAAGAGACTAAAAAATCCCACAAGCACACACATAAGAGGAGCAAATGGGGAAACAAGAATTGGGGGGGGGTGCGGAGCAAGGCTGTGTTTTCAATAGTGCAAACACCGTCTTCGGTGGTTTTATTTGTGAATTTGGGTGAAGTTAATTGTTCTTTCAACCTTCATAAAATCATAGAGCCACAGGCTGGTTTGGGTTGGGAGGGACCTTAAAGCTCATCCAGCTCCAACCCCTGCCACGGGCAGGGACACCTTCCACTGGAGCAGCTTGCTCCAAGCCCCTGTGTCCAGCCTGGCCTTGAACACTGCCAGGGATGGGGCAGCCACAGCTTCTCTGGGCACCCTGTGCCAGCGCCTCAGCACCCTCACAGGGAAGAGCTTCTGCCTAAGAGCTCATCTCAGTCTCCCCTCTGGCAGGTTAAAGTCATTCCCCTTGGCCTGTCCCTTCAGGCGCTTGTCCAAAGCCCCTCTCCAGCCAACTTTGCCCACAGTCGGTATGTTTTGCAAGTGAACTGGAGATGCATGCTAAGGGTGAGGGACCTCAGAGCAGGACATCTGTGCTGAAATGTGGACCTTGCTCCCCATGCAGAGGCACCTTTGGGATCAGGAGGCCACAGCCCAATCTCTGGAAGCAGTGCCCAGCAGCAGGGGCAGGGAGTGTGTGTCACAGGGGCAGGACGGTGTGTCAGTGCAGTGACGTGCTGCCGCTGCTGCTGCCTGTATGGCTGGTATCAGGCCCCAGGCGGGATCCTGATGTTGTGGCTGCTGTGGAAGCATTTCCCTCTGCTGGCAGCGATGGATTGATAGAATCATGAGACCAGGATGGATGGATTGACAATGCACCCTGTCCTGAGCTTAGAACAAAATTCACTGGATCAATGGTGCTGTAATAACAGTAAAAACCTGCCCCTCTGCTCCTGCAGCCCCTTTCACAGGCTGTTGCCATCCTGAATTCCAGTGCAGCTCAAACAAATGTTTATTTTGTGTTGTAACTGCTTTGGGTGCAAACGCTTTGTGTCCCTGCTGAAGAAAAAAGGTGAGTCCCATCTATACTTTGCTCTTTATTTCCTCTTATTTATTCCCTTTCTTCATTCCTTCTATCCAGCTGCCCTAGTTACCATTCTTAAATTGCTGAATTCATAGAATCCCAGAGTGGTTTGGGTTGAAGGACCTTAAAGCTCATCCAGCTCCAATCCCCTGCCACAGGCAGGGACACCTTCCACTAGAGCAGCTTGCTCCAAGCCCGGTCCAGGCTGGCCTTGAACACTAAATTAAATTAAATGTAAAGCAGACCGGCAGCCAGTTGTGCAGTGAGCAGCACCCAGGCCTACAAAAGAAACTGGTTGCAAAGTAGTGGAGTGGAGTTCCCTGGTTGCTCAAAGTCCCATCACCCCGTTGTAGCCATGGTGAGCTGGTTCAGTGTGATATGCTGAAGATGTGTTACTGGAGGAGCCAGTTGCTTTCTGCAGGGTGAATGTGCAGTAGAAATCCCGGGACATGCAGTAGATGGGGGTTTGGTAGTGTGGTGCAAATTCCTTCTGTGTTAAGGGAATGGTAGCTGGGAATGCCTGGCTTGTGTCCTGTTGCATCCCTTTGCCATGTCTCCTCTTGAGCCGTTAGTGCAGACCCATTCCAGGTGTCTTCAGTGGCATCTCTCCTCTCCTCACAGGCCGTGAGTCAGGCTGTGTCCCCTCAGCACCCAGCAACCAGGGGGCTCTGGCATCTCTCTTCTTGTTCCCTGGTCAGGCTGGCAGGGTCTGGGGCTTTTTCACACCTGAGAGGCAGGTGGGTGAACTCCTGAGCTGTTACACCGTCAAGGGGAGATGTGGTCCAACAAGCATGGCCTGACATGTCTGCTGTCAGGGATGGTGCCGGTGTTAACAGACGAGAAGAGAAGAAACCTTTCGGGGTTCTTCCTCAGAACTCTGTGCATGCAGAGAGCTTGGTGACCACCAGGGGAGGTGTCGTGGTTTAAGCCCAGGCTGTAAATCAGAACCACGCAGTCTACTTCTCCCCCCACCTTTCTTCCCTCCGCTCCTGGAGGGACGGGGAGGAGAATCGAAAGAATGCAACTCCCACGGGTTGAGATAAGAACAGTTTAATAACTAAGGTATAACACAAATCACTACTGCTACCACCAATAATAGTAATGATAAAAGAAATAACAAGCAAAGAGAATACAGCACCTCACTGACCGATACCTTGACCCCCACCCCGCAGCGATCCAGCCCTTCCGGGGACTCTCAGTTCTACATCCTGGGCATGACATGCTGTGGCACGGAATACCTCTTTAGCTAGTTTGGGTCAGGTGTCCTGTCCCTGCTTCCTCCTTGCTTCTCCTCCTCCCTGGCAGAGCATGAGACTCACGAAGTCCGTGGTCGGGGTAAACATTCTGACCAGCAACTGAAAACATCGGCTTTATCAGTATTATCCCCAGGCCGAAAGTCAAAACACAGCACTGCACCAGTAGAAAAAATGACTGCTGCTGCTGAACCCAGGACAGGAGGAGAAGGGCAATCAGGGCTGGTGCCATCTCCTCTGTGGGAGCTGCATCCCTCTGCACTGAGGCATTGTCGTGGTTTAAGCCCAGATGGTAACTCAAAACCACGCAGCCACTTGCTCACGAGGTGGGTGTTGCCAAACAGAGCAGGGGAAGAAATCTTGCCACTGCCTTGGGACATGGAATGTGTGTTTGCCTCAATTCTCCTCTTTGGCTCTGCTTTGGAATCCTGGTTGAAATTTCACACTGTGGTTTAGTAGTTTTGGTGAAGAGATCTTGTTTCACAGAAGCTGTTTGTGTGCATGTGGGACTGTACCCCAGCACATGTGGGGCTGATCACGTTGACACACGTCTGCACACAGATGATTGACTAATGCTTGCATGAAGGTGGCACTCACTTTATACATGTAGGGAAGCAGAGACCATGAGAAGTGTTCCTTTGCCTCTCAGCTTTGTGATGTCTTCTTTCTTGCAGAAACCAGAGAAGACAGAACAAAGCGCCTCTTCCGACATTATACTGTGGGCTCTTACGACAATTTCACCTCTCACAGGTAAGCATCAGCACCTTTGCCTCGTGATTTTGAGGAGATTCATTTCCATGGGAGAAGTATCGCCTTTTCCTGATGGAGCAGAATGCATTCATTTAATGTCATGGAGAGGAAACTCTTCTGGTTGTTTTGGTCAGTTCAATTACAGTCTAAATTATAAGGCCTAGATGAGGCCTCAGTGAATAAAGGGTGAAGCTGCAGGGAAGTGTGGCTCAGGGAACAAATGTTCTGGAGAATTTCTAGTGTGCTCCAGGAACTGAAGAATATGTGTTGGATGCAGATGCAGAGTTACAGCTTGCTTGGAAAGGCAGAGGAGGATGCTGTTGTGCAGGAATGGCATGAAGGCAGCTGGCAGCCCAGCCTGACAGCAGCACTGGATGTGATGCAGAATGCAGGGTGTTTACCAGGGCTGTTCTGGTACTTGGCAATTAAGTGTTCTCACCTCAGCATGGAGACCAACCATCAGGGAGGTGATTGAACTCAGTGGGGAGTCAGTCATGAAACAGGGGTGACGTTGCTCGTCTGTTCTTGGTCTTGGTCCAGCAGCACATGTGGACACATTCATAGGAGGCTGGGCTGTAGAGATGGGTCTGCTGGTTGGATTCAGGAATATGCTTTGGGCACTGGGGTTCTGTGTTTGAGAGATGTGTCCTGGTTTACTGAGTGTCTAAACCTTGTTGAGTGGCCCCGTGTCCCAGGATCCACCATCAGAGAAGGGGGAGGAGGTTCTGTTTACATATATGCCTTTAGCTGCACCCTTAGCTGAGAGGAAGACCCAGTCTTTCCACCCTGAAGTCCTCCTGGACTCCATGTCAGGAGCATGTAAACTCTCTTCTGGACCCAGTCATCTGGGTCTTCTTGCAGATCATAGTCCATAGGTCTTGGCATTTGCAGTTGATGCTTGCACACTGCTGACAAACTGGCCTGCTCTGCTAAAGCATGACTGGGATCTGCTGGGGTCACAGTAATGGTGCTGACAAGAGCTATTAAAAATTGGGATTTTGACAAGTTTTGGTGGGTTGAACTGGAAGAGACTGGAGGATTTCAGCTGCATCCCCATGGTATGGTGTGTAGTCATGCACATGAAGGCATGAGCAGCACTCCACATGTCCCTCAGGCCACCTTCATGTGTTTGCAGCGATGGCAACCGGCAGGTGCTTGGTGGTTATGAGAACAGAACAAGCAACCCAGAACATTCCTGCCTGCTGCAGTATTGTCTTCAGAGTCTCCTGAGCCAGAGGCAATGTCTGGGTATGTAGTAGCTGTGGATGGATCATTGTTCCATTCATTTGCTCAGTGATGTGCCACTCAAGTGCCTTCCTTCTCTCCAGAAATGGAGCTGGGGTTGGCTTTGGTGGAGACAGTGAGATAGTGGTGGTGCTCAGCAGTGGGGTGCTGTGTCTCCTGCTCCTGCAGTGTCACAATACTTGTAGTGAGGTGACAGGGAACAAGAAGAGCTTCTCGAAGTGCGTGTGTGTGCTCGTCATTCACTCACAGGTTGCTCTGAGCACAGCAGTGAAACAGCCTTGGCCTTCAGTTAAGGAAAACTGGTGTGAAGCAGAACAAGTGGCTGCCTTTGTTGCTCACCTTAAGACCATTACCCTGCCTCAGGGACTGGTGCTGCTGGAGCCATCAGCCACCCAACCAGCAAAAGACATCCCACCATGGAGGCACCCAGTGGTCACATAATCATAGAATCATGGAATCATTTAGGTTGGAAAAGCCCTTTAAGCTCATCCAGTCCAACCATTCCCAGCACTGCCAAGGCCACCACTAACCCATGGCACTGAGGCCTCGTCTCCACGCTGTGTGAACACTTGAAGGGACGGTGGCTCCAGCCCTGCCCTGGGCAGCCTGTTCCAATGCCTGAGCACTCTTTGGGGAAGGAATTGTTCCTCAGCTCCATCTAAACCTGCCCTGGTGCAGCTTGAGGCCGGTTCCTCTTGTCCCATCCCTTGTTCCTTGGGAGCAGAGCCCAGCCCCTCCTGGCTCCATCCTCCTCTCAGGCACTTGTAGGGAGCCATCAGGTCCCCCCTGAGCCTTCTCTTCTCCAGACTGAACCCCCCAGGTCCCTCAGCCCTTCCCCATCACACTGTGCTCCAGGCCCTGCACCAGCTCCGGTGCCCTTCTCTGGACCCGCTCCATTCAGTGGAAGCTTCCTGCTCTGATTGCTGGAGTTCAGAGTGTGGCTGTTGCTAAAGGAGGGATGGATGGAGGTGGTGCTGGTGGCCGGGAAGCGGAGAGCACGGGGAGCAGAGCCTCAGGAGTGCGAGGGTGTGTTTTGCAGCGTTATGGGATGGAAGTGGAGTTCTGACTTGATAGCAGGCAGTGTGGGGCCATGGGGTGACCATCAGGGGTATCGTGTGAGGATTGACATGGGGGGTTTAGGATCACCTTAAAAAATAAGACAAACAAAATGGGGTTTTCCCCTATTTTTTAAAATATTAAACACTTGGGCCAGTAGGTTCCTGGAGAGCAGGAATGAAGAGCTGAGGTGCTGTAAGACCACTGCAGCAGATGATTAACGTGATTTGCAGGAGAGTGCTTATTCCATCATCTCTAACTTCACTGGAGTGCTCAGACGTGGGAGCAGATTAACATAATGACAATGTTGGAGGAACAACTTTAAAAGTACTTGAGAAAATTACACGAGTGACTTCAGATTTCAGGTAAAGCCTTTGAAATAGCTGCAGGGTTGAATGGGTGTCCCATGCATAAAGCAGGGAGCAGCATCCACATGGCTGAGTTCAGATTTGGATAGGGTGTATAATTTACTCTTTTCTGGCTTAATAAGTGAAAAGCAAGCTGGGGATGTATATTTGAGAACATAGGAGGTACTAGGTGGTATAATGAACACAAGTGTTTTCTTTTGTGGAATCAGCCTCTGGGGAAGCAACGTTCCCAAGTTGCAGCTTCACCAGCACGTGGCCGGTATCGGAGGGGAGGTTGAGGTCTGTGTTGATGGAGGGTGCGAGTCTGTTCTGGGACAGGTCCCACTGCTCATGGACATCACTTTGAAGCGTAACTCCGATTAGAACCTTAAGAGAGCACGAGGCTGCTCTGGAAGCGAGGTGTGCTGGGGTCACCAGGGGGCAATGAGCCTTCCCCAGACCTCTGAGGATGAGGAGCACAGGGCAGGGCTCAGCAAACCTAATCTGCTCTGAAACAGGAATAAAGCAAACAGGGAGAGAAGCCTGAGCTTGTTCTTATCAGCAAGAGGCAATCACAGGGGGAATTGACTTCTCTGATGAACTATGTTAAGGGAAGAGATTAAAGTGATTCAAAAGTAACTATAAAATAGAGAGTCCACATTCTCCATGGCACAGCTGGGAAGAAAAAGAATTGGGAGCAATTGACAATTTAGGATTTATTTTTTATTGTTATTCAGTCACAGGGATTAGTTGACCAGGGAGAGAGATTACAACCACAAGTAGTCACAAGCCATCTGGATGGACCTCCCCTTAGAAGGGGGAGGGAAAACAAGAAGTCTCTGAGCAGGGATTTCAGTGCCCTTGGATGCTGTGACTGGCCAAATACGTTGATACACAGAATTGCACAATAATTTAGGTCAGGAGGGATGTCTGGAGGGTTTTAGCACACTCAGTTTCTCAGAGCAGAGCGAGCTACATCATGGTGATTTGCATGTCTCCAAGGCTGGAGATCCCACAGCTTCTGCAGACCTGTGTCCCAGTCTTTGTTTCCAGGGTGAAAAACGTTTCTTTATATCTTATTGTGATTTCTTGTGTATTTGCATCCATTGCCTGTTATCCCGTCCCTGTCTGCCTCCAACAGCCTCTTCTCTCTTCTGTACAGCCTCCCATGAGCAGTTGCGGGTGGCAGTGAGGTGTCCACCATCCTTTCCCCAAGCTGAGAAAGCCCAGTGCTCCCAACCTCCCCTCATTGTAGGTATGCATTCACTCAGGTGAACTAACCAAATTGGGAATGTAAGGAATGTGTATAATCACCTACAGATCATTGGGAATGCACCTGGACTTCGTGTTGCTCCATTCCCCTGACACTCATGACAGCGGTACCCATGTGTGCGCCCTGTCTCTTCTCTAGGCCCTGCTCAGGGCTCACCCCTCTTGGCAGTGTGGTCATAGCTCATCCTCCCCATGGAAATCAGCATCTTTGCTGTGGTGATTTAACCCCAACCAGGAACTGAGCCCCACGCAGCCGCTCGCTCATCCCAGCAGAATGGGGGAGAGAATCAGAAGGGTAAAGTGAGAAAACTGTGGGCTGAGATAAGAACAGTTCAATAATTGAAATAAAATATGATGATGATGCTAGTAATATGTAATGAAAAGGAAACTTACAAAGACAGGAAAAGAAGCTCAAGAAAACCAAATGATGCAAATGAAAACCATTGCTCACCACCAGCTGACCCATGCCCAGCAGCGTCCTTCACCAATCTTTCCTATTTTATTGCTGAGCTCAATGTCCTATGGTCTGGAATGTCCCTTTGGTCAGTTGGGGTCACTGTCCTGGCTGTGTCCCCTCCCAGCTCCTTGTGCACCCCCAGCCTGCTCTCTGGTATGTGGGGCAAGGAACAGAACAGCCCTTGATGCTGTGTAAGTACTGCTCAGCAGTAATGAAAATATCCCTGTTATCAACCCTGTTTCCAGCACAAATCCAAACACAGCCCCATAGGAGCTACTGCAGACAGCATTCGCTCTGCCCCAGTCCAGACCAGCAAACCTCTGTCAGGCACTGGGATCCCAATCCCCTGAGCACCTGCTGCATGCTGCTTTCCCAAGGCTTTATGGAGCTGTGCAAGGGAAGGGAACACAAGAGCCAAGAGCTGGTTCCCATCCTTCTAGACTAAACCAAGGAAAAGCAGTCACTCTGGATTTCCTTGAGCTTCATGCTGTGTGTGCTCTGGGACAACTTCCTTTAGTCTTCTTCATCTTGCCTCGGCAGTCCCTGTATGCTGTTTGGTCAGGATTGGTCGTGGAGTAGTAGAACCTTCCTGGTTCCTGCCTTGTGAGTTATCACTGGGAGGCAAGTGGCAGGCAGGGAGCTGGAATGTGCTCGGCATTGTCTTGTCTTTCTCTCTTGTGGTATTCATAAGCAAGCCTGGAGAGACACTGTGTGAACTGGCAGGGCTCAGCACGAGGCAGAGGCCATGGGAACGGCCTAGGAATGGCTGGGAATGGCAAAGGAATGACTGGAATGGCCTTGTAGGGCACAGCATCGAAAATACCCCAGCAAAAGGAGCTTCCTGCTTAGAAACAGGAGAAGGGGAATGAATCTTTGACACGTGTTGTGCAACCTGAGCTGCTGGGCAGGCAGTGGTGGCAGATCTGGAGAGGCCTCTGCTCTGATGTATGGCTGGAGATGGGTTTTCAGCAGCAGCCTATCTAGTTGGGAAAAGGTAATTTGTGCTGGGCTGGTACAACCTTTGTTGCTATGGCAACAGAAGTATAGAAGGAGAAAATGAAATCTGTTCCTGAAAAGGCTTCTGTATAATCCCATTTGTCAAATTAACTTGCCTTTGAAATAGTCTTTTAAAATCTTTTGGTGAACAGTATCTGTTGGGACCACTTTGGTCTTTCACAGAGAGTTTCAGGAACATGGAATGGTAAGAAGGGAGCTCCTCCAGGCCTGTGCTCTCCCTCGGCAGCCCCTGTGCTGAGGTCCTGCTCAGCTTTCTCTGAAATTCAGAATTTCATAGAATCACAGAATCCCAGGTTGAAGGGACCTCAAGAATCATCTCCTCCAACCTTTTCCGGCAAAGCATGACTTAGACTGGATGTCCCAGCACCCTGTGCAGCCCAGTCTTAACGGTGTCCAATGCTGGGGAGTCATCACTTCCCTGGGGACATTATTCCAGTGGCTGGTGGTTCTCAGTATTAAAAAATTTCCTCTAATTCCCAAACAGAATCTCCCCAGGAGTAACTCGTGCCCATCACCCCTCATCTTTTCCATGAGATTTCTTGTCAAAAGGAAGTCTCCATCCTCTTTGTAGCCACCCTTTAAATGCTGGAACATGGGGACAAGGTCTGCCCTGAGCCTTCTTTTCTCCAGGCTTAGCAGTTCCAGCTCTCTCAGCCATTCCTCACACACTCCCCAGTCCTTGGATCATCTTTGTGGCCCTTCTCTGGCCACTCTCCAGCCCATCCACATCTTTTTTGTACAGCAGTGACCAGAACTGGACACAGTATTCCAGATGTGGCCTGACAAGCACCGAGTAGAGTGGGAACAAGAGTTGCTGGTTAACATGAGGCTTTGTGACCTCTTTCATACCAGAAACAGGACCAGGTGTGATGAACTGATGGAAGCTGAGTGCCACCAGCCAGTGAAAGCTGTTGAAAAGTGCCCAAGCTGAGCAGCTCCAGCCTGAGGGCTGCTTGTTTAAGGAGCAGTGGGAAGGGGAACTGTTCATTAAAGCAGACTCTTCATCAGGACTGTAGTGATAGGACAAGGGGTAATGGGTTAAAACTTAAACAGGGGAAGTTTAGGTTAGATATAAGGAAGAAATTCTTCCCTGTGAGGGTGTTGAGGCACTGGAACAGGTTGGCCAAAGAAGTGGTGAATGCTCCATCCCTGGCGGTGTTCAAGGCCACATTGGACAGAGCCTTGGATGACCTGATTTAGTGTGAGGTGTCTCTGCCCATTGCAGGGGGTTGGAACTGGATCATCTTAAGGTCCTTTCCAACCCAAACCAGTCTGTGATTCTATGATTCACACTCTTTAGAAACATACTCAGGACAAGGGTTTGGCAGTTGGAAAGCAAGTCCTGGGAAAGTGTGTGAACAGCCTGTCCAAGGGTTCTTTGTTGGGTGCAGAACAGTTTGTGGGGTTTCCCTTTTGCTTTTCCTTCTTTCTGCAGTTAAGGAAAGGTGCCGAGCCCAGAGTCAGTGCTGTGTCGCTATAGGTGAAGTGCTGGAGCTTTAAAGGGCTTAGAGCAAAGGAAGGAGGAACACACACACTTGGTCACAGGAGTCCTGCTTTCTGCAGTGTGTTTGAATAAGCTTTGGTGAGGTAGCAGATGGAATACAACCACAGCTTGGAAGAGATGGTGACTGGTAAAGCTGTTGGTCACGAAGCAGCTCGTCTGTCTGAGGCTGAAGTCTTTCTGGCTCCTGCTGTCTCTTGGGTTGGAAGCCTCTGAAGCACAAACCTACTTAGTGATAGTTTTTTGTGAGGCATCTTACTCTGAGATTCTGGAATCATGTGGGTTGTTCTCAGCAACGTCAGCAGGGCAGCAGCTGATGACACATGTAGGATGTTAGGAAATAGGAAAGAAATAGAAAGTCTACTAAAAATAGTGTTAAACTTCTATGTAAACCCACAGTTTGACAGTCTCTTACTTGCAATTGTAGTTTTCCCATCTGAATAAGAAGAACTAGAAAAGGTTCAGGGAGAGCCAGCAAGGGTGACCCACAGCATGGACCACTTTGCCTTTGAAAAGGGATTAAATAGGCTGGAATTCTTCAGCTCAGGGAAGAGTTGCCCAAGGAAGATTTGTCAGAGGTTTATGAAATCATGAGTAGGCAAGGAAAAGGTGAATATGGAACAATAGTGATTTCTTAGTACAAAGGAATGAGGTGGCACTCTGTGGAATTAGCAAGCAGCAAGATTAAAATAAAACAAAGTACTTTGTCACTTTGCAGGTGATTAAATTGTAGAATTTATTCCTACTGCATGTTGTAGAGGCCAGAACTATAAATGGATTTGGACTAGGAGTACAGAATTACTGAAGAGTAAATCTGTGACCAGGAAGCGCTGCGTGCTCAGGGCTTGAGATGAGGAGTGTGGTTACTGGCTTCCAGAAGCAGGAAGGTATCACGAGGGTGGATCACTGGCCTTTTCTTCTGTTTCTTATGCTCCTTCCTTTGGTGCTTGCTACTGATCGTTACTCACCAAAGGATGCTGGTGTCAAGCCCGAGTCTTCTGCAGTACCTCATCCTTGTGTCTGGTATAGGAAAGGACAATAGGTGGAAGAAGCCAGCCTCCCTCTGTACTTCAGTGAAGTGCCATTGAACACTGAAGACTGACTTTAACAGAACAACAAGCCAGCAATGGCGAAGTCACAGACTCGATCTGTTCATGTTCCTTCATGCCAACTGGGAGAATAGAACAAGTTGGACCGTGTTGAAGCCTTTCATTTCTTCTTGAGACATGGACTGACTTGGTTCTTTGAGTGTTTTACAACCATTAAACTCAGTCGGTTTTCTTCCACAGTGCAGTTCTTTGGTTTGTCTTTGAGCACTTTATTTTCCTACCAACCATTTGGTGTCTTGGAGCACAGCATGGATGTTTCCTGTGATGCTCCCCTTGTGTAATGGTTTTCCCCTTCTACTGATTGGAGAGAGGGCTTTTTGTCATGTGTTAGTGGAGAGATTGATCTTGTGTAACTACAGACAGCTTAATACCTGTCTGCCCAACCTTATCATCTGGAACCTCTTTAGAAGTATGGAGCAGCAAAAGGAGACTTGCAGGGTGCAGTTACTTTTCATCCAAACCCATCATTTAAGTCAGATGAATCATGACCTTGTTGTGTATTTTTGCTCGTAGGGTATGTGGGAACCATAAGAGTACTCATGAACATAGAGACGGGTATAACATCACTGTGAAAACCTAGGCAAGATGCAGCCTACTCTAGGTGCTGCCAGCAGGAGGTCTTCATTGAACTACCCACTTAACCCCAGTGTTTTGATGGGGAAAAATAGGGGTTTCCACAGCAAAATTGAGCTGACTGCAGATATATTCCCTAATAGCATGTAACTCATCCTATGCAGTCACTTCCTTTCCCCTCATTGCACCAAGACGTACTGCTGCTGTGGTCCCTTCCCCTGTGTTGTGCCCCAGGGACACCTTCCTCTACAGCAGCTTGCTCCAAGCCCCTGTGTCCAACCTGGCCTTGAACATTGCCAGGGATGGGGCAGCCACAGCTTCTCTGAGCACCCTGTGCCAGCACCTCAGCACCCTCACAGAGAAGTTCAGTGAATCTCAAGCTGAATGTCAATGAACAGTATCAAACTCGTGTAAAAACCCAGGGAAATGGGCCGTGGAAACACAAGTCCAGCAAACCTTCTCCTTAGGACTGGTACAGTATAAATTGAGGTGCTGGGCAAGTGCCTGCATGGTAACAATCTTCAGATGTGTAATTTAAACTGCAGAGGTGGGAATAAACTCTGCTCCATGGCTTTTGGAACAGAACAAGAGGCAATCAGCAACAATCACAGCAAACAAAATTTGAGCTCAGCAGCAGGAGAAAATTCCTCATTATAAGGGTAGGAAAGCATTAGAGGAGATTGTCTCAGCAGTTACTTAAAGGTCCCTCATTGGAAAATAAAGAACATTTTAGATAAACATCTGTTAGGAATGTTTCGGTATAATTGATTCTGCAGACTGGGGGTTCTTTGGTTTTTGTCATTCCTGCACTGAATGCATTCCACCACTGATGGACAGGGCGGGTGTCACTGTGAGCTTTGAGTGTCATGAGGCAAGGGAACCAAAAGTGTTTCTTCAGCACAACCAGTTGTAAGTTATTTGTACTTCTCTCCAGAGAGCAATTAAAAGCAGGTATTGCAGGAGACTGTCATGTATCTCTTGAGCTGAATCATTAGCTGCAGAAGCTTGAATTATGAAAAGTACTGCAGATTCTTACAATATCTTCCAATGACTTTGGGGTGGATTTTCCTTTTGGTGAGAGTTTGCTGGTCCTTGTTCTTCCAGGCAGAAGCTAATCAGATCATTACAAACAAATGACATTAAAGAAATGGTCACAGTTCTTTCCTCTCGCACTTCTTCAACTCTGGGTAGTTCAATTGTATCTGTATGAATTGCCAAAACCGTTTTCTGGTTGGGTAAAATATGAATGAGAAGAGGCAGAGTGAGAAGGAGCAATTACACTGGATTTGCCTTCCTGTGCAGAAGAGCCTCTTACATTTTACCTGGATATTGGATTTGATTGTGAAGACTTTTGGTAGACTAAAATATGAGTGTATTCACATGACCAAACTGTTCCTGGTGTCCAAAGCCCTTCCACAGTTCAGGATTTACCAGATGCAGTTTTTCAGCAGAGGACGAGCATCATTGAGTGCAAAGGATGTGAAAAGCCCTGGATCTTTTACCAGTCTAATTTGGGAAATTGTTTGTACCCCTCTTCAAATACGGCGATGATTTGACTGGGAGCATGTGTCCTGGGGAGCCTTCACAAGCTGGCTTGTTCCACCCGCTGTCCTCCATCCTTCTCTGACCAGTTTCTAGTTTCACCTTCTTCTGAAGCAGCACCCACAAAGGGAGCGGGAAGGGGAAGTCGTTGAGGTGGGGGTGAGCAATGCAGGTTGCAAGAGCAGAAGCAGTCACAGCTTCCAAAGAGCCTGGTCTTCTCCCATACAGAATTTGGAGAAGCAAGAGTTCGCTTTTTGGCACAGAGTTCAATGTTTAGTTGCCACCTCCAGTGGGAATTCTGCTTAGTTCAAGGCTCTGGAGTCACCCCTTGAATTCTGAGCTTCCTTCTCAGCATTTCTTGAAAATTCTAAAATACTGGAAGTATTTTCCCTTCAGTTTGTACCTACAAATAGTGATGTAGATGCCTCTTGACCTTCTCTTCAATAGGAATAAATCTCTGATAGGAATTTCACATTGTGAGACTTTCCTACGCCTGGGATTCTGTTTTCTTTGCCTTGTGGTCTCAAATGTTACTGTGTGGTTCTTGAGGACACCAGCTGGACTGTTCTGTTCTGGGAAGGTCATGGGTACAGAGGGAAGAGTGTTTCCTTTCCACTGGATCATTTCTGTAAGTCCACAGGTTGCCTTTCTTCTTGATCACAGTGAGAGCTCATGTTGTGGACCACTGGCTGCAGCACAGGTTTGAAGTGGTCCTCATGAGGCTAAACTGGAGGCAGCTGCCCCACTGTGTCTGTGTGCTTCTGATTACATTTTTTAGCCCTTTGGTGAGCGTATGACATGTAGGACACTAACGTCCTATGAGAAGGCTGTGATATCTTGGTTAATTCACGTGCAGTGGTACCAAACTCTTAAGCCATAGTAGATGATCTTCTGGGGTTGCCATCATCAATTATATTGGGATCTTGACAGGATGCTTGACAGGTTTAAGTTCCCATTAACTACACTGGTGAGATTTCCTGTTTCATCTTCTAAATGAAACATTCTGTTAATTTACTTAGGATTGGAGCCTGCTGATAGTTTATAGTTCCTGTGTCATTCCTGGCAGTCCCTCCAAGGTCTAGAATTTCCTAAGTTTCCAGACTTTCTTAAATATAGACATTTGTTACTGAGATGGTGCCTCAGCTGATTTCTCTAAAGCTCTGCAGTGTAAAGTATTCTGGCTTCTGGATTAGGAAATGCTTTATTTTAGCAGATGCTGCCTCATGCTCTCCATAGAGGTGACAAGTTTTCTATTCCACCCACATTGTTTTAGTAGATGATGACTGTGCCCTTCTCTGTTCCAAATTCAGCACCAAAGCACCTACTGGACATTTCTGCCTACATTACAGTTTGCAGTTTCTCACCCAGTTCAGTGCTGGTCTTGTACTTGACCCACTCATAACTTGTAGGCAATCTCTTGTTGCAATGGCGATGCTGTAAGAGCTGTGAAGTATACATGCTAAAGTGGTAGTTGCTGTATACTACACATTGTAAATGCTCTTGAAGTGCTTCAGGAGAAATCATAGAATCCCTGACTGGGTTGGGTTGGAAGAGACCTTAAAGCTCATCCACTTCCAACCCTCTGCCATGGGCAGGGTCAACTTCTGCTGGACCAGGTTGCTCCAAGCCCTATCCAGTCTGGCCTTGAACACTGCCAGGAATGGGGCATGAGCCTTGACACTCATCAAGGGGACAAAATGCATTTTGCCCCATGTAACCTGTCCAGATTCAGCCCACCAGAGAGCTTTGTGAGAGCAGGTTATTTCAACAGGGCTTATTTTAACTTTGCAGCCAAAGCAGGATCTGCAGCATCCCTTGTGCTCAGTTAAAATGAGAGAGGTTTCTATTGCAGGTTTGTTGGCTTGTGTGTTTTAACCTGTCCTTGGGCAAATGTTTGCCAAGATCTTCTTTATGCCAGTGGTGTCCTGGAGATCAGATGCAGTGTGTGCTCTTGATTTATGGTGACATTTCCTCTCGGATTGTGTGCCTGGAGTTCAGCTGCTTGTAACTTCAAGCACAGTAACTCGTGACTTGTGCTAAGATTACAGAGAAGGGTAATTCAAACCCTTGTGATGCATCTGCGAGAAGCATGACGCTTTGTAAGAGCAAGGACTAAAAATGTGATGCATATATCATCTAGTCAGAACAGGAAAGCTGTGAGCGCTGTTTCAGTGCGAGCTTGCTCTGATCACGACGTGGGGCCATGCACGGATGTGGAGCTGCCCTTCACAGATCACATCCTGCAGCACTGGACGCAGACAGGCCAGAGTCTGCTGCCTGGGGCCCAGCACCATCACTTGGGCTTGAACAGCGAGGGTGATTTCTTGTTCAAGAGCTGAAGCATCCGTGGGGCTCCGCTCTGAGGGGCATCCCAACAGCACTGGGTGGACGAGCACTGGAGCAGGACGGACACGGTGAGAATCTGTCCCTTATGGGAAGTGTCCTCAGTGAGGAGTCACCTTCCTTGAGGCAGGGGTTGGGACTGATTGTGAATAAGCAGGGCTGCTGCAGCCAGTGCCCGGTGCTGGTCTCTGTTGGCCATGGGTGCCAGGGCAGGTGATGCTGTGTCCCACCGGAGAGCATGGGGTGAGTGCGGGCATGACTGGGGCACGTCGGGGCAGGATCATACTGAGACCTTGTGCCATGGTGGCTGTTGTGGTGTGAGCTGCCTGTGCTTGTCCAGACACTGGCTACGCCCTCAGGGCTGGACAGGGGTTGTGGGAGCAGCCATGTGCAGGAGCTCGAGGCTGCCGGTACGGTTCAGACTACACTAATAACAGGCCTTTGGTTTGCGATTTGGATATGATCCAGTTAGTACAACGTTTAATATGCTGTCATCAGTTGTGAGGATTTGAAAGTAGCTTCTTGGCCCATCTTCTATAGGAGACGCTGAGGAAGAGAAGATTCATTCCAGAGAAATGATTATAGCTGGTTCTGGCACTTCACATAAAGGCTGAGTAGGGCTGTAGTAGGGGGATTCAATCACCAAATGGGAAACAGGATGTTTTAGTCGGAGATGTCATTTAATAATGGATCCTGCTGGTATTCCAGAAGAGCTGTTTCATCCTCATGAGATATCTTGCTTTCTCCAGCAGGTTTTATAGACCTTGTGACAAGAGAAGGTTGAACCTCAGATCTTGAAGGTAATAGACTTGGGGAATCATAGAATCATTTAGGTTGGAAAAGACCTTAAAGATCATCAAGTCCAACCATAAACCCAGCACGTGGCAGTGTTGGGTTCACCGTTAAACCATGTCACCAAATGCCACATCTACACGGCTTTTAAATTTCTTGAGGGACAGTGACTGCAGCCCTGCCCTGGGCAGCCTGTTCCAATGCCTGAGCACCCTCTGGAGCAGGAATTGTTCCTCAGCTCCATCTAAACCTGCCCTGGTGCAGCTTGAGGCCGGTTCCTCTTGTCCCGTCCCTTGTTCCTTGGGAGCAGAGCCCAGCCCCTCCTGGCTCCATCCTCCTGTCGGGCAGTTGTAGGGAGCGATCAGGTCCCCCCTGAGCCTTCTCTTCTCCAGACTGAACCCCCCAGGTCCCTCAGCCCTTCCCCATCACACTGTGCTCCAGGCCCTGCACCAGCTCCGGTGCCCTTCTCTGGCCCCACTCCAGCACCTCAATGTCTCTCTTGGAGTGAGGCCCCGCAGCTGAACATTCGAGGTGCAGCCTCATCAGTGCCCAGCACAATGAGGTGCTGCTGCTGCTTTCTCAGCTGCACATGAGAACTGAACTACTGAAACTTTCCTCCTGTGAGGTTGCTGAGGTGCTGGCACAGGGTGCCCAGAAAAGCTGTGGCTGCCCCATCCCTGGCAGTGTTCAAGGCCAGGTTGGACACAGGGGCTTGGAACAACCTGCTCTAGTGGAAGGTGTCCCTGCCCTGTCCATGCAGCTGAATCAGCTTTAAGGTCCCTTCCAGCCCAAACTAGGCTGTGATTCTGTGAAATTACCTCAGTGGTGGTCAAAGCTTTGTAGTACAGAGGAAAGCAGAAGAAGTAAGTGTATGACAGGAACCTGCAGTGCTCAGTGGTTTGATGTAACATGGTTTGGTTGCTCTAGGTTAGCTCCAGGCACATGAATGGCATGTGCCAACCTACTGCCTGTTTGAGGCATGTTCGAGATGTGCTGTGAGGAGCAGCGTGCACAAGTGACCACCCTTCCTGAGAAAGTGGATCCAGCACTTTGGAGAGGGACAGGCAGTGCTGAGCCCAGCCCTAGGCAGGGGTGACAGCAGAGCAGCAAATGCTGCGGGGTGTTGTACTGGTACAACATCGGCGTGGGCTTAGTGAGCAGAATGAACCGTCTTAAAACTTCCTCTGCACACATCTTCCCATCTCTGGCCTGTGCTGGTCATAGGTTTCTGACTATAAATACTGAGTTAAGTCTGTCAGCAGCAGACCTGAATGCTAATTACCAACCTGAGCTCCATAGCTGATGACACAGGTGGAAAAAAGCCTTTACTCTGCCCTGCAGTCCCTCCTGCCATGCTTGTGAAGGGCATCTGTAAGAGCAGTATGAAGGCTCTCAGATCAGTCTGTCCCCATGGGGCTTTGCTGGGCAGGAGGTGGCTCCAGCTGTGGTTTGTGTGGCTCAGAGCTCGAGCAGGACACCCTCAGCTTGCTCAGCCCCTTCCCTCCTGCTGGGCACAGGCTCTTAGCTCCTCGGACAGAGAACACTCTCACAGCCCTGGGCAGTGTGAGCAGCTACCCATATGTTCACTGCATCTATTTGCATGCATGAATACCAACAGTCGTGTGCACGGTGGGAAGAACACACTAACAAATCACAACAGGTTTTCTAATTACTTTGTGTGGGTGTGAATTACTACTGAGCTGCGGGGCAGAGCAGAATCAAACCTGGATCTGTCCCTCTTCCTCCCTGCGCTGGCTTCAGAGCAGTCAGGGGTGCTGGGACACTGCTGCTGCTGCTGCTGCTTGGGAATGTGCTGTGAGGGTGGTTTTCTTGTAATGGTGGCTTTATTGGGAATGCTGATTAACTTTCAGGCTGGTGATTACTTGGAATGCTTACTCTTTTCTGAAGCAACAGTGTTCTGTTTGCTTTCCTCAAGTTTCTGCTGCAGGTATTATGATCTTTTCTGTCTTTTCAGGCACAGTTGTCAGGATTGCTATATGCATTCCCATGGTGCAAGTATTAACAAAGTATTTCCATTCCTGTGACTGTCTTGAAGTTTTTCATGTGTGGTCTTCACATGTGTTCTTCACCTCCTCGTTATTTAAACTGAAGTGGACTAGTAAGTACATAATACAAGATAATAAGTACATAATACGAGAAGTGAACAAGCCCAAAGCTAATTGGGGGATCTTTCCCCTACTTCACCATCCCCTGGTGTTAAGAGAAGCCTCTGATGTGTTACTCTGATATTACTGGTGAGTTGTGGCTTGTTAAGAGTTTGAATGAGAAAGAAGGAAATGAAATGTGGAGTCAGCAAGGCTGAGGTGACAGTTGGTGTCTGCAGAGCTGCTGGTGCATCCTATATGGTGATTAGAGGAGCTTTCCTTGGCTTTGGACAGCCACAGAACACAAGGCTTAAGATCCACATGTTCTTCTGCTTCCCTGAGTAGCAGTCATGCCTGAAAGCCATTTTCCACATGTTTTGCAGCAGATCATTACTTTCTCCCACACAAACCTTACCTCATTATATGCCTATGTCATGGTCATATTGGCCTTTTCAGTTTCTGAAGGCTGCTTGTAAGCTTAATGCTGTGACAAACAGCTTACTTAGCAGCAAGGCAAGCTGGGCTAAGCACATTAGGTATGCACTGCATTGATCTCCAGTTCAAACCAGCAGTGCTGAACAAGGCTCTCTGGAAAACGAGCATGAACTCTTCCATAATGGACCTCAACGGAGGGTTTGGGCTGATAGGCCTTGGGATGTACTGGTGGAGCGAGGGGGCCTGGTGCCCTCGGAGTGTGCCCTGGGCAGGGAATGACTCTCACTTGCTCTTCAGTTGGCCTGTGTGGTGCTGTGGTCGTGCTCTTGTTCAGAGATGGGTCTGAGATGGTCTCTCATTGCAGTATGTGTCATTTCTAGGTGTTTTTTTTTGTGGGTGGGAGGACACTTGGGGTCTGGACAACCAGCATGTGTTAGCATCAGTACAAAACTGAAAGCAGTAAATATGTTTCTGCAACAGGTCACTGAAAGAGAGATTTGGGGTTGTCTGCAGTTGTGTGTGTGACAGTCAGGGAGGACAGGACAGAAAAGGGAGGTGATGGATTGTTAACTAAAATTCAGTAACATACGGAAAAGTGGCTCGTGCCAGGTGTGAGGGGCTCTTGGTTCACATCTATGTCCGATCTCTTTGGGAGTTTGAGAAGTCACTTTCCACATCTCACTGGGCTTGGAGCAAAGGAGCTCTCTTGTTGAGTAGTAGCAGCATTAGGGTTGTGCAAACAGAATTTCACTAACACTGTTTCTAGTGGTGTCAGTGGAATAGGAGCCACTGTCACTGATTTCAGTAGAATCACAGAGTGGTATGAATTGGAAGGGACCTTAAAGCTCCTCCAGTTCCAACCCCTGCCACAGGCAGGGACACCTTCCACTGGAGCAGCTTGCTCCAAGCCCCTGTGTCCAACCTGGCCTTGAACACTGCCAGGGGTGGGGCAGCCACAGCTTCTACCCACAGAAGTAGGAGGTAAACACGGGAGGTGGCCTAGTGAATGAGTTGTTTTTCAAATGATGTCTTTGCTGGTTGGAAACCCTCTGTAAGCACTGAATGTTAAATTGCCAACATGGAAGCTATAAAAAAGAGGTTTTGTTTCAGGGTGTTCATGTTCTAAACAGAGATGACAAAATATATAGTGAGAGCCCGTGTGTTAACTGGAAGTTATTCTTAATTACAGTAAAAAGTTAATGATAATTATTACAGAGGAAATGTGTCAGCCCCAAGGGAAACAGCCACTGTGTTGGAATGAGAATTGTGCAAATTACTGAATATCCTGAGTACGACCTGGAAATGTGAGTCCAGGAAGAAAAGCGAGTGCTGGGGGCTGCAGTGTGGGGATCTCCAGGAGGATTTCTAGCCTATCACAGAGCCCTGGGGAGCTGATTTGTGAAATGGACCCATCCAGTGTGGTGGGATGAGTTCTTTTCACCTGATGAGTAAATCTGAAACAATCTTTGCGTGATGCTGCCCCTTTGCATGGGGCAGGAAGCAGAGCTGGGGCTGCTGAGCTGCTCCTGATCTCTCAGCCATGTTGGGATGAGAGGTGAGGATTGAACCCCGAGCATCTCATGCATCCTGGCGGGAGAGATATGCAGCTCTGCTGCCCCTTGTGGAGGGACCCTCACGGGTCAGGGGAGCGGCAGCTACTGCCTGGTGTGATTCATGGCAATGCAGCATAGCCTGACAGCTGAAGACACAAACCCAAACCCATCATTCAGGGTTCTTTTCATTCTGAAGGTGGTAAATCATTTGTTAAAGAGACAGGAGCTGTCAGTTAGACCATAAAGGATGTGTTGATCAATAGTGACTACACTGCTTGTGTTCAGTCTGGAACAGTTGCAGTCGCAGTGTAACAAGGTATGGATGTGACTATGTGCTAAGCATATTTCTTGTTGCAGACATCATGGAAGGGATCCGTGTGTGTGCAGGCAGGGAAAGCCTCACCTTAGCGCTAGCAGCTGGTGATGATGGTAGCAGTGCTGTCCAGGGACACACTCCAATGATTAGATCAGAGACAGGGGCATCTTGTATTCTGAGACATACAGAGCTGCCTCTGGGTGGGCACAGCCATTCATGGTATCCCCAGGAAATCATCAAGGTCCCTTGACTCACCTTCTGAGCTGGTGACATGAGGCTGCTGGCACTGGAAGTCATCCCTGTGGATGCCACAACAGCACAAAAACAGCCACAGCACACAATGCTACATAAGTGACATCTGTACTCATGGAGAAATGAAATAATTGCTATTGAGCTCTTAGAGAATTAGGACTAAATTGGTCAAATCTCAGGTTGCAGCAGTACTCCTGGTAAAATACAACCATTTGTAAAACAGCAAGGATGAATTGATGCCTCACTGAGTACCGCCTCCACTGAGGAACTGTTCTAAATCAGTTCCAACGTGTGACCCTCCAGCAAGTTACTTCGTCATTCCACAAGGTTTTGGTGTGCACTCGTGGTCTTCAAACAGGGCCCTCTGAGGTCCTGTGCTTCTGGTATTCCAGCAAGAGTTGGAAACTCTGATCCCCCGCAGCTGTGTGAAATGCTGGTGTTTCTCCCTCCTGCAGGCACGAGGTGTGGAGCTGTGGCTCATTGCGTTCACTGCTCCATTTAGGGGACACAACTGCTTCTCTAATTGTTTTGAATGTCCTGTGACTCGAAGGACTTTCGAAAGATGGTAAGACAGTTGTTCTCAGTGATTTTGGGGCCTACCTTTAAGCTTCATGAAGATGATGTCAGAGTTGCAGCTATCACAGGGAGCTGGATTTACCTTTGATGCAAACTGCTGTGACTTGAAGAAAGGGTGCCATATCTTGGGCCTTGTCACCATCAGTACCCTTAAATAAAGAGAAAGACCAGGGACTATCTGCAGAGTGCAGCAGTTTCCAGTATTACAGGACCGAAGTGCTGCCTGAGGATGTTCAGCTCGTTAGACAAGTGTGTGTCAAGAAAACCTGGCACCTCCTGACCTTGGATGAGTTGGTGCCCTCCAGCACTATTTCACTAAAGCAAGTGTGCCTGTAGGGATGGACAAGGGGGAATGGCTTTAACCTGCCAGAGGGGAGATTGAGGTTAGGCAGAAGTTCTTCCCTGTGAGGGTGCTGAGGTGCAAGCACAGGGTGCCCAGAGAAGCTGTGGCTGCCCCATCCCTGGCAGTGTTCAAGGCCAGGTTGGACACAGGGGCTTGGAGCAAGCTGCTCTAGTGGAAGGTGTCCCTGCCCATGGCAGGGGCTGGAACTGGATGAGCTTTAACATCCCTCCCAACACAAACCAGTCTATGATCTGGTCTGTGATGACCAACACCACGGATGGAGCTGGTTGGCATTCCAGCAGCCTGTGACAGGTACCAGCATCACTGCCAGGAGGACAGGACTCCCGGCCACCAGGTGAGTCCTGGTGTGGACATTCTGTAAGGGACATACAAAGAATGGTATGATTACAGTATCAATAGAAACATCTGTAGGAGAGGGCACCAGTAGAGGCAGCAAACTAGGGATCAGCGGCATGCCCTGCACTGATAACCGCAAACGCTCTCAGCAGTAAAACTTCTGCTGACCAGGGCTGACCACAATGCAGATATTGACTGGAGCTCTGCTTGTTCCAGTTGCTAGAGCCTTCCCCAGTGAGGCATTAGGACGATGAACCTGCAGCACCTTCCTTCTCTGCTGATACCCCTGTGAAAAGGGGCCTCCCATGTCTGCCAGCCCAGCCGTGAGTCCTGCTGTGCTTCTGGGCACCATGAGTGGGACATCTATCACCCACAATGTACTTGAGACACTGTAGCTGTCTGCTGCCTGGTCCTGGTGGGTGATCCTCTCCTTTTTACTCCATAACCTCTTGTAGAAACACAGGGAAGCACAAGCTGTTGTTAGTTTCTCTGGAGTGGCCCTACCTTCTCTGAGTGCTGCTTTGATACCATGGTCATCTGAGCCTGCTCTGGCAGGCTTCCTGCTCCATAGCAACTGATGTAGTATCAGTTTTGATGTCTTTGCAGATTGTTCCACAGATTCATGTTTTGCCCATCGTGCTGTGTTTCTACATTTAACTTGCAAGAGATCACGATTCTCTCCCCGTTCCTCATTTGAACATGGTTTCAGCTCTATGAAGGATCTTTTCTTGGGTTTAATAACCTCCCTTCCCTGCTGTTTAGCCATGCCAGCTTCTTCCTGTTCTTTCTCAATCTGTGGCATGTATTCATACTGTGTCTCCAGCACGGTGCCCTTAAACAGTCTCCATCTGTCTCTTTTGCTGAGGATGGAATAAATCCACGCTGTAGAATTTGGATTTTCTAGGACTTGTTTTTGTTATTTATAGAAATAATTGTTCTTTCCTGAATGCACATCGGGCAGGAGGCAGAGATAATGTTCTTAAACATTCTTCCTAAGCAAAGTGAGATCTCAGGTGTCATCTCCCCTTCCCCAGTGCCATGTGGCAGCTGGAGGCAGTGCTGGGGTAACTCCTGGAGCATACCTCTGTCTGTGACCATTTTCCCCTTTGAAGAGAAGCAGGATGAATTGTGTGAGCTCGTAATACATGGAAAGCCTGGAGCTGCTGCTGTGCGTTACCTCCTCTGTGCTTCTCTGCAGCCAAACGGCTCCACCTCGGCTGGGAATGATGCTGTTCCCAAGGAGCAGAATTCCCACGGGTGACATTGGCAGCACTGAGCCTGGATCAGAGCCTGCCTTTGCCTCCTAGTTGAGAAGACACCATTTTGCACTGAAGAAGGGGTAATGGGAGGCTTTGAGTGGTGGACCTGACCTCGCCTCCCAGTGGACTGAGCCCATGTTTGCTCTCCCCTGGTCAGTTGTCACTGTCAGTGTCAGGTTCTGTGCAGCACATCCAGGGGGAAGAAGCTGGACAGAATCCCCTCATCAGCTGCAACACCTCTTCTGGCAACGTCTCTTCTGGCAACGCCTCTTCTGGGGATGAAAACCCAGCACAAAGAGGTTTCTCCTGCCAGTATAAATATAAGCCTGATTATTCCAGGGGCTTATCTTTTGTGCCTCTTTGCAGTGGCATCTTTTCCTTGACTGCTTGTTGGCATTTGCAGGAAGGTCTCAGTGGCTTTCTCAATATTGCTGCTGGTTTGAGTCAGGCAAAACATATCTTGAGCATTCTTAGACTTCGTGCTCCCTTTAATGAGCTGTCTTATTGTCTATTTGTTTTGGTTAATGCCCTAGAAGTCACCAGCTTGATGTGCTTAAATGAAATTTTCCAGTGCTGAGAACTTCCTGTGAAAGCTGCCTTTGTTTGAATGGGGAAGATGCTGCTTTCCAGTTCCTTTCCTCACCTTCTGCCATAGCCCGTCTTCAGAATTCCTCTGGTACTCACAGCCCCGTTTCACCTTGGACTGGGCAATGGTGAGTTTGAGTTTTAAGTGGTCTCTGAAATGCATTTGACCAGTGCTGGAGGGAACGTGACCTGGAGCCAGGCATCCTTCCTGGGGCCTGGGGGTGTGTGACTGGAAGATGGTTTCTTCTGAAGCTAGAGTTGCTTTTCATCTGTCAGTTTGCTTTTGACGTAGTTCATAATCAGAGCCTTGATGAGCTGCCTCCTGACTGAATTAAACAGAAAATCTTACTGATGATAATCAGTGCTCCAAGACCAGTTCGGAGCATAAACAGGCTCCATTCCAGCCCCCTCTCCATTTCCTGCTGTCATAGAAGCACAAAACCACAGGTTGGTTTGGATTGAAGGGACCTTAAAGCTCCTCCAGTTCCAACCCACTGCCACAGGCAGGGACACCTTCCACTAGAGCAGCTTGCTCCAAGCCCCTGTGTCCAACCTGGCCTTGAACACTGCCAGGGATGGGGCAGCCACAGCTTCTCTGGGCACCCTGTGCCAGCGCCTCAGCACCCTCACAGGGAAGAGCTTCTGCCTAAGAGCTCATCTCAATCTCCCCTCTGGCAGGTTAAAGCCATTCCCCTTGGTCTGTCCCTACAGGCCCTTGTCCAAAGCCCCTCTCCAGGTGTCCTTTGCTTTCCCTACTGAAGAACCACTGTCACCTGCATTCCCAGAGGTATCCTCATCTGCAGAGGAGATTTAAGTGGTTTACTTTCCCATTTGAGATAGGGCTTTTCCTAGTTTCACTTCAGATGTTGTTGCTGAGGTCATCTGGCTCCAGTCTCTGGGCTGGGAGCAATTCCAAGCCAGCAGTAGGACACTTCAGACCTGCTCCTCTCCGCTTTTCCAGGCTGCTGCTGTCAGCACATGTTCAAGACAAGACTCTTGCTTGTGACCCACTGTGATCATTCTTTTCCTCTCATGTTCAGATAGAGCCAAGCAATGCAGCTGCGAGACACTATGCCTGGCATCGTGCTGCAGAGGAACAGGACTGTGGTATCAGCCTCTCGGAGCCCTTGGGGCTGGGCAGCTCAATAACGACCTGCCCCCTGATCCCAGCCCCCTGGGACATGCCCATTCCTCAGTGATTCCTGCTAGGAACTGCTTGCAAATAAGCCCAACACCCTCCCTAAAGCGTCATCTCTCTTAAGTGAGACCTGGCTGCCGTCTCCTGTTGTTGCTAGCTTGCTGCATGGCATAGATTTGATCTTGGCCAACTTGCTCTGTCTTGGATGAGGCCAGCCATAAGGCAAGGCCAATCCCTGCCAGAGGCAATCTCTAGAATGCAGTTTGGGATGAGCTACCCTGTTTGTGGCTTTGATGTTTTGCGGGGAGAGAACATTTGTCTATAAGGACTCAGGCTGTACCACATGCTCTTGAGGCCACAGTGTGGTCTGTGCCCCATGTATTTAATATAAATAATCCCTCTGCTGTGGAAGATGTTTCCTGCATGAGCAGAATTGAACTCCTCCCATTGCCTGGCTGGGGGTGTGGAACACCACGGTATCTGAGCGAGGTTTCTAATGGGAGAGGCCTGAAATGGTCCGTTTCTCCACCAACAGCAGCTTCAGCTGAACTTTAATTTGAGAGAGATCTCTCTGAAAGTTCCCAGTGAGGGACCTTCCATCACCACCCCCTTCCCATGCTTCAGCAGTGTTAGTCCTGAGCAGCTGTGTGACCCCTTTTAAGCATTTTCTAATGAGAATAATCAAGCCAATCAATCAAACCAGGCTTTTACTTTCCTGATGGGCCTTTTACCTTCTAGTGTCCTCTTTGGGACTCTCCCCTCCTGACCCACATCCTTCTGGAATTGTGGTGCTACAAGATGGGCAACTGGAGTGTTACCTAACCTCATGATGTGGTTCCCATCACTTGTAGGTGTGTGAGCTCCTCCAATGCAGATGTGTGCAGTCACTGGAGCCATTCACTTGACAAAATGTGGGAGTTGTTTCAGCATGGGGTGACTCACAGCTCCATTGACTTCATGGAGCAGCTCCTCTCCATTGAGTCCAACAGGAGCCCAGAGAATTGCTCACTGCAGGTGCCTTTTTTGTATACACCCACATTTCAGTAGGTGACTCCCAAGGCTACTGTTTCAGGGTTCAGACAACATTCCTGCTGTTGTATCCCAGTCAGTTTGTCATCCTGTTTTTACAAAAGCACAACACTGCTGCTAATGCTTCCAAATCCAGGATGAAGTTGGTGGCCCCTCCTGCCAGCCAGCTGCCCAGACAGACCTCCATCCTCTAGTTTGCTTTTCTGAAGTGCTGCCTGCAGGACCTTGCATTTCTCATTTATCCTCTGTGACTCTTCATCAGGGACTTGTAGTGATAGGACATGGGGTGATGGCTTCAAACCGAAACAAGGGAAGTTCATGTTGGAGATAAGGCAGAAGCTCTTCCCTGTAAGGGTGGTGAGGTGCTTGCACAGGGTGCCCAAAGAAGCTGTGACTGCCCTATCCCTGGCAGTGTTCAAGGCGAGGTTGGACAGAGCGTTGAGCAACATGCTCTAGTGAAAGGTGTCCCTGCCCATGGCAAGGGGTTGGAACTGGATGATCTTAGAGTCCTTTCCAACCCAAACCAGTTTGTGATTCTATGATTTTTTCAGACCATCTCTCCAATGGTAGTACCACATGAATCCAAATCTGCTCTTCCAACATGCTGCTGCCCTCTCAGATGGGATATTCTGCAAATTTCACTTTACTCTTTGTTACATCCTACTCACTGATGAATATGTTGAGCTTGTCCCACGACAGACCCCTGTAAAATCCCACTTGATACATCCTTCAGGGGTGAAAAATGTGTCAAACCTGCTACCTACTTTGCAGTAGTTTATATTCCCCTTGATTTTTATGAGAACGCCTTGTGAGAGCATTCAGAATGCTTAACTGACACCCTAAAAGGTATCATAGAACTGCCTTCCCTATGTTCATGAGCCCTATTACGTTCGGACAGAAATGAGGTTCATTTAGCACCATCGGTTCTTTCAAATCCATGCCATCTGCTCTTTATCCCTTTCTTTTCTTCTGGATGTTTTTAAACTGTTGTGCTGTTTGTTAGAGGATTTTCCTGGGAATTAAAGATGAGTTGGTTCGTGTTTTACTTCCTTTGATCTTTCTACCACCTGTTTTTAAAGAAAGACGAGCATCATCCCTTTTTCATATCCTCATCCCATCCTACCTCCAGAGACAACCCATCGCTGGCGTTGGGTGCTTTCCACTGCTGAGGCACCCTTAGTGAACTCCTCCAGGCCCAGCAACTGAAATAAAACTTGAATTCTATTAACTGCATGTTTTTGACTTTAGGATCAGAGCTTATCTTTGCTGTTTAGACAAAAGTCAAACCAGAAGAAAGTCTGGCACTCCACCCTGCAGAAACAGGATGGTCTGGAAACCTCGTGTCGTCTCAAGGAGCAGCTCTGAAGAGCCGTGACCTCTGTGTCATTGCATTGGCTCATCTGTGTATTCATTTCGCAGTGCTGTGTGGGGCACAGTGCCCTGGCAGTGAACTCGAGATGCTCTGTTCCATTGCCTATCAGAACTTTATTTAAGCATCTATGTCACAAGGGTATTGCATCATTATTTTGCTTAGTCCTTCTCTGATACCTTAAAATACCTTCCTACTACTTTTTGAAAGTTCCTATTTTCATTTAGACAGAAATAAGAAAATGAGTAATCCAGGTTATTTTTCGGTCTGACACTGTCACGGGTCTTTGATGACACTGCTTCAGCTCCTTCCCAGGCAGGGTTTTACTGCTGCTTCCAGCAGTGCTGATCAGCAGCACTCTGGTGTCTCTCTATTCCTCATGGTTCTAGTTCACAAAAGTGGAGGGACTTTCAATTTCGCTTTCTAGATATATCTGTCTATAGAACTGATTAGTGTGGTTCTATCAAAATGTGAAGGTGACCAATGGATTTTATGAACCTGAGGACTTTTAGGCATCTGTAGAGCTCGGTGGCAGGAGGCAAAGGGTTTGCAGGTTCTGCAAACTGTGAGTGCTCTTGCAAGATCTCTCTTGCAGGTCTTAACTTTATAAATCCCTCTGTGGATGACACAGAGCAAGAGAGTGAGCTAAATCCATGTCCAACATGCCCAAAAATCCCATAGGGAGCTCTGCACAAGGACTTCTGGAGTGCTCGGGGACAGAAGGCAGCACGTTAGGGTGTTCTCCTATTGCTTCTGACAAGTTTATGGGGTTGGATTAAGGTACTTCTTGTCAGTTTATTTGGAGGAGGAGGAATGATTTGGAGGTGGTGGAAAGAATCAAAGGTTCCTTTTGCAGAATAACTTATGGTAAGAGCAGCAGCAGGTTGAACACGTCTAAAGTCTTGGTAGATGAAGACTGGGGGGAGGCTGGGTGAAATTGTGCTTACACATGGTGCAAGCAGTTTTGGTAAGAGTTTTTTCACTTTATCATGTGAGTGAATGAACCCCAGAGGAATTGGAGGTACCGGATTTCCTTTCATTGTGGATTCCTGGCTTTCTCAATGACAAAGCCATCACAGCAGCCCTGACAGAGCACCTGAGCCCACCACAGGAACACAGAGATGGTGATTTTGTACTTAAACATTTGTTTCTCTTTTTTCTCTTTCTCTTGCATGCACACATGCACAAACAGTCTTAGTGGTGGCATGGGGTTATGGTGTAGCACAAGACATCTACAAGGATTGACATGTCATATGGAAAAGGAAGGATGTCCTTCCCTATTTATATGAAATGTCTTAGGTCTAGGTCTCTTGCTAATGGTAAATCATGGTTCAAGTAGGTGACAAAGGCTTACCGCAGTTTTGGGTTGGAAGAGACCTTAAAGCTCATTCAGTCCCAACCCCCTGCCACGGGCAGGGACACCTTCCACTAGAGCAGCTTGCTCCAAGCCCCTGTGTCCCACCTGGCCTTGAACACTGCCAGGGGTGGGGTGATCACAACTATTCTGATAGAGGAATCAAAGGTCTGAGGTTGCCTGGCTCTTGGTACAGGGACAGGAGAGTTATGTTGCTGTTATGACCTCTTCTGGGCATGATGGTTGTGAACTTGTTTCCAGTAGGACACGCTACACTTTGGAAGGGAGGATTTTGTTGTAGAGGGGAGAGTTTTATGCATATTGAGGAACATATGTACAACCAGCTCTGCTTTGGAGAGACAGGCAGTGTGTTGAAAATGTGACATAAAGGGATGACTGTGACAGCAGCTGCCTCCTGTGAAGTGGTTCACTGGTTTTGTTCAAGTTTATCCATGTCTGGGTACTTTGTCGCAGGAAGTCAGTGATTTTATAGATACCCTATTTTTTCGTGGATGATGCCTAAGCAAACCCAAAATTAGAGCACAAAGTGAAATTTCAGGGAAGCCCAAGGAATTTAGGCTAATGTGTGTTACATTAGTTTCTGTGGATGATGTCCGTTGGATACCTTCCAGACTGGCTCGGTACTGCAGCCATTGCATCTTTTTGTGATCACCTTCCTTTGGTCTGGAAAACAAAGGGATATTTCTATCCCTCTTGCTAGGAGCTGGATACTATTATGGCAGTCACAGGATTACCTACCCAGAAAGGGGCTGTGATGCCTGCGAGCGCCGCACTGCCATATGAGGTATACAGAAGGTGTGTCCTGTCCCGCTGTGTGTTGGTTGCAACCCATGGCTGCTGGAAAGCGTGCACAGCAACGCGGGATGTCAGCACATCCCCTTCCATCCACAGCATCAGCTGCCTCCCGAGCCTGGTGCCGGCGGGATGACGGGGTCCAGCCTCAGGCCCCGCAAGCGAGCCCTTCCCCGCAGCAAGGGGAATGGGCTGTGTGCCGGCGGGGTGTGTGCCCGCTTGCAGCTCCGGTACCGCATGTTGGAGCCCCTCATACCGCAGTGTGTGAACCAGCCCGCTCGGTGCCGGCACGGCCTCCTCCGGCGAGCGGCTCTCCCTGCCCCTGGCAGTGTGCTGGGTGCGGTGCTGCGCGGGGCTTTGTTCCGCACCGGGCAGACCCATCGCCGGCTGCGCGCACTGTGTTGGGGGCCGGCCCCCGCCATCGCTCCCTCCCCGCCTCTCACAGCCTTGGCTTGGTGTGTAAAGCTTCATCCCCGCGGAGCAGCGAGGCCCTTGATTAATTCCACGCTGATGTCAGCCATGCGGCTCTGCTGGGAGGGATCTGCAGGGCTGCGTTTCAGCCGCCCTTCGCTGCGAGGATCCCCCTCCCGCCGCCCCCAGGCGCACGCAGGGCTGGGCTGGTGGAAGGGTCGCTGCCGGCCGCGCTGAGCTGCGCCTCCATCCATCCCTCCCTCCCTCTCCAATGCCGGATTTTCCCTGCTGGTCGCTCTCGCCCGGCCGCGGGAGCAGCGTAGTTAAACTGGGACAATGCGCCGCGTCCCCCCTCTGCTCCTGACAGCCCGTTCCTTAGCAACGCGGGGGGGGATTTTAAGAGAAGATCAGAGCGCCGGGATGAGGATATAAACTCTGCTGTTCTCCCTCCCGGGGAACTTACCAAAGAGGCACCTCTCCTGTCGTCAAGCATCTGATTTCTTTCCATACAAGAGGCAACGGGAAAGTCTCCGAGAGCTGCTTCCCTGATGGATGGCTGCCCGTCCCCTCCCAGCAGCTCCTCTGCTCCGGCGCTTCACTCTTCAGTTCCACGCTCGGGGCAACATTTAAAGGGAAGCCCGAAGCGGGATCAGTAAGCTCCCTGCATGCGTATGCAGGTGACTGAGCAGGGGGCCGGTGGGCAGACGGGGGATCCAGGCAGCCAGGGCTTTCCTCCTCCTCCTCCACGCTGAGGGAAAGTAGCTTTCGTCTTTTTGTTCTGACTTTGGGCAAGGGAGGGCGGGAAGCAGACTGAGCCCAGCTCCTTGCTGAGATGAAACGGTCGATGAGAAGAGGTCTCCTTGTCACAGGCACAAAGGCCACCTCCGCCTGGCAGCATGGTGCTGAAATCTAACCCTAGCATCATTCTCTTGTGCTCTTTCCTGCCCAGTGACTACATCATTGAGGAGAAGACGGCCGTGCTGCAGAAGAGGGAGCATGAGGGATTCGGGTTTGTATTGCGAGGGGCCAAAGGTAAGGGCTGCTTCTTTCTCTTGGTCCCGGGTTGGGAGGGAAAGCTGCTTCTGCTCACTTCACCTAGGGCCCCAGACCCTGTGTCCCTGTGTGAGCCCTTGTGCTCTGGGGTCTTGGAAGGACCCTTCCCTGGCAGCAGGCAATGGGAGTGAGCTGGGCTCTGGTTACCTGCATCCTGCAGGAATGCCATTCATGGCAGATGGGCATCACTCACACTCTGGGGTGTTTCTCTGGTGCAGATGCTGGTGTTCATGGCTTTGCATTTGTAGTTTTCACTTCTGCCTGTTTGTTGGGTGTCTAAAGAGCATCTGCCCTGTATCAGGCACAGATATGAGCCCCATGGGGCAGGGCGTGTGCCCTCTGTGGCTTTTTAGTGCTTATAGTATTTAGAGTTGTGATCCTCCTGCTGGGAAACCTGGCTCTGTTGGGGTTCAGCCCCAGCATGAGGGCAAGCTGAAAGATGTCTGTCCTGCGTCGTGCCTATGACCCTGTACTCCTGGGAGCCTCAGCTCATGCCAGGGCACCGTCCCCTGAGATCCCCAGAGTGCCTGAGCTCCTGCAGCTGGGACCTTGCGCTGGCTTGTTATTGGGTCTTCTCTTGCCAGAAACCAACATTTTTGCTGCAAAAGAAAGAGAGTCCCTTGGGGACTGGTAATGAATGTGGTTGTATTCACATAGGAAATGGGCTTCAACCCCTGTGTTTGGGAGACAAGTCCACCTCAGCTGGAGGCTCCTCTCTCCAGCATTCCACCCTGGTGGCTGGTGAGAGGCAGGGGGATCTCAGAAATGCAGCTGCTGGCAGCAGAGCTCAGCGGGGCATGTAGGGTGCAAGATGCAGGAGGGAGAGCTCAAACTGTGGCTGCCAGCTCGTTTGGTGGTGCTGCTCCTTCCCTGGACCTCAGGGTGGCTGCAGATCGTTGTGATTTGGGCTTTAATGTTGGGTCCTGAGCTGTCTTTGTTCTGGGGGTACCACGGCAAGATGCTGTGTGCCAGTGGGTGTGTTCACATTCCTGTCAGAATACGGTTGCTGCCTCTTCCTCCCGTCTCCCCTTCCGTATATATGTGACATACGTGTCTGTTCATGTGCTGCTCACATCAGTCTGTGCAACATGAAGTGAAACTTCACAGCTCAAAATGGCATCCATTTATTTGCCAGGTCAGATTTGCTGTTATTGTGTTAGGGAAAACGGGATAGATTTTTGTCCTGTTTCCTTTTTTCTTTCCTTTTCCTCATTTGCTCTCCCAGCATCTGTAGTCTCTATAATTCCCTTTGTCTGCTGAGGCTGGAGAGGGGACTTGCAGTGGGTTGAGTGGTGGGCGTGAGGCTGTGTGGGACTTGGGTCGGGCTGTGCTGCAGGGGCTGTGAGCAGCGCAGCTGCAGAGTGTCGTGGCTCGGGAGTGAGCACGGTCTGTCCTGCTGGGATAGAGGCACTGGTGGCTCTGCTGAAACCCCTTGGGGAGCAGCAGACCCATAACAGGGAGGTGAATGTGGTGGCTCCGCATCACCCCCATGTTTCCTAGCCTGGTGCTTCTGCTGCTGTGGAGTTGAAGCTGGGAATGCTCTGTCTCGGTCCTGTCGGGTCTCACCACCATTCACGCTTCATTTAGACACTATGCAAAATGCTTCCAGCCTCGCGGGGTGAACTGGAGAAGGGATCTGTAAATGAGAGGGACCAGAGCATCAGCAGAGTCCCTGCAGAGGGAGGGTGCTGGTTGTTAGGTGAGACTCAGCTGGATGATCCCCAAAGGAAACTGCCCTTTGTGCTGCAGAGGATGGTGAAAATCTTGCATGGCTTCTGCCAGTTTTGCTGAAGGTTGAGTCCTTCCCAAGCCCAACCTTGCCCACTGGTGTGAGCTGCCCCATCATCTGCACCCAGCAGAGAACACCCTCCACCACGCTGGGGAGCCGGTGCTTCCTAACCCGTCCCCTCTCCACCTCAGTCCAGTAGTGGGAGGTGATGTCTTAGTCAAACCAACTGAACGTTTGGATGTAGGTTATTTTATCCTAGCCCCAGCAACAGATGAGCTGCAGCTTTTGGACACGAGGCTTGCTGCAGCCGTTGCCTATGGGAATCATGTGGAGCAGATGGGAGGGATGTAGCAGCCCCTTCATGCTGCACTGTAGTGGGAAGTGATGAGCAGGTGGATTCATTTCTTTGTTTCTTGGCCCAGAGAGGCCATCCTGCCTTTCACATACACAAATAATAGTCTTGTGCTCAGAATGCTGAAAGATGATATTTCTTGGTTTGTACTATCCTGAACTCAACCAATCAGCCTTCCATGCCTAGACTAGAGCAACCTCTCTTCTCCTGGCCAACTACCACAGGTCTGTTTAGTGATATGATTCATAAAATGCTCATACATTGCTCCCCAGGGCCACCCTGTAAACAGTGGTTGCAGCAGCTCGTACAGTGACTGCATCTCACGTGGTCGCTGCAAATCCCTGCTACCGGTTTCCTGGACAGAAGAATATTGTTCCTAGGCTGTTGATGCTCATTGGCATCTGATTGTGGTGGGTGCTGTGGAAATGGTAGGGAACATGGAGCTTGTGTTGGGAGGATCTCTGCCTATATTCTGCTGCTTGCTTCTCAAGCTTCCACTGGTTTTTCACTACATTTTCCCCACAGGAAGGTTGAAGTTTGATGCTCAGCATCACGTTTGTGTGCAAAGACCAGCCAGGGCAAGTGGTATTCAGTTACTGAGACCAACCACCTTGGGAGAATCCAGCGAACCAACCGCCCAAGCACAGAACATGCCTGGATCTGCAGCAATCGGTAGACCATCAGAGGGGATTTGGGGTTTGTTTCCTGTGCAGCCCTTGCTGTGAAGACCTTAAGGTCAGATGTCTCTGCAAGCTGAGATCTGGTGCTGTGCAGTGCCCGGTGCTGGGTCTCGTTGACCTGATGGGTCTCCAGCAGCCATATCTGCTGCCCTGCAGACCTGGGGCATGAGAAGGGGTACAGTGAGGGAAGTGCAGACAAAGCTCAGCGATCTTGCTGTTGGCCTGGGGCAGAGGGCAGGTTGTCCTCAAGCCCTGCAGCAAGTTCTGGAACACGATGCTTGTATCATAAAGTTCCATGGAAATGCAAGAGCTCGCTGATGGTTTTCAGAACTTGGCTCTTTTGCAGAGGAGTGTTGTGACACTGTGACCCTCAGAGTAGACAGAAATTTGGACTGGAGGTGTTTAGACAGAGTATGTCAAACACCAAGTGTGTCATCTGGTGGTGGTGGTGAGGTGCTGGCACAAGGTGCCCAGAGAAGCTGTGGCTGCCCCATCCCTGGCAGTGTTCAAGGGCAGGTTGGACACAGGGGCTTGAAGCAAGCTGCTCTAGTGGAAGGTGTCCCTGCTCGTGGCAGGGGCTGGAACTGGTTGAGCTCTAAGGTTTATTCCAACCCAAACCAGGCTGTGATTTTGTGTCTTCGTTATGGAGATCTAATGGAAAACTAGAAACGAGGCCCATAAGAGTCTCGCTATGGTGAATGTTGCTTGTGGCACGCCTTTAGTACCCTTAGGAATTTAAAAATTCCAGAATTGATGTTAACCAACTGCTACTGCACCCCTGTTCGCTGCCTCAAATACACACTCTCCATCAGAAAGTGTCATCTGTTGGCCACCAGCTGCAAGCAGGTACCTGCAGCTGCAGTGCTCAGTGTCAGAACCGTGGTGTGCATCTGCCTGCCCTGGTATTAGCGGCTTTAGGTGGGAAGCACCAAGGCAGTTATTGCATTATTTTGTTTTCCATTCTATAAATGTGTTTCTGGTGAAGTTCCTGGGATCTTGCTGTGGTTTAACCGAGCCAACAGCTCAGCCCCACACAACCGCTCCGGCACTGTCCCCTGGTGGGATGGGGCAGGAATCAGAAGGGTAGAAGTGAGAAAACCAGTGGGTTGAGATAGAAACAATTGAATAGGTAAAGCAAAAACTGTGTGTGCACAAGCAAAGCAAAACTGGGAATTCATTCCCAACTTCCTATCACAGGCAGGTATTCAGCCCTCCCCAGGGCAGTGGGCTCCATCCTGCATAACAGCTAATTGGGAAGACAAACCCCACCACTCCCAATGCCCCCCTTCTTTCTTCTTCCCCCAGTTCATACGCTGAGCGCAATGTCCTATGGCATGGGATGTCACTTAGGTGAGTCAGGGTCACTGTCCCAGCTGTGTCCCCTCCCAAACTCTTGTGCACCCCCAGCTTGCTCACTGGGGTGAGGAGCAGAAGAGGCCTTGACTGCAAGGAAATACCCCTGTGTAACCAGCACTGCACGGGCACAAACCCAAACACAGCCCATAGGAACTGCAGTGAAGAAAATTTACTCTACCCCAGCCCAAACCAGCACAGATCTCAACAGTTTATTCTGCTTGAATTAACTTGTAATATTTTTCACTGCTAATCTTGGCTAGTAATAAAAGTAACTTGTCCAAGAAAAGCAGTATTTGCGATGAGTAGAGTAGGGTGCAGATAGGATATAGGATAAGATAGGATAGGACAGGACAGGACAGAACAGAATAATAGATTCTTTTCAGGGAAGGGACTTAAGAGCTGCCCGACCTCTCCAGGGCTGGTCAGAAGTCAGACCATGTCCTTAAGGGTATTGTCCAAATGCCTCTTGAACCCTGAGAGACTTGAGGCATTGACCACCCCTTCAGAAAGATGGTGCCAGGGTTTGACCTCCCTCTAGGTAAACAAACGCTTCCTCACCTCCAGTCTGAAGCTCCCCTGACACAGCTCTGAGCCATCCCCATGCATCCTGTCCCAAAGTCCTGGGCAGAAGAGATCAGCACATCCCTCACCACATCCCCCCTCAGGAAGCTGCAGAGCAATGAGGTCTCCCCTCAGCCTTCTCTTCTCCAACAAGACAAATCTCTTGTGCTCAGCACTGCTCAGAGGCCAGGCCTGCAGCCCTTCACCAGCTTAGTTGTCCTCCTCTGGGCCCATTTGAGGACTTTCACATCCTTCTCCAATGGTGGGGCCCAGCACTGCACGCAGTGCTGCAGATGAGACCACACCAACACAGAATACAGCCAGACAATCCCTTCTCTGGTTCTGCTGTGGTTGATGCACCCCAGCATGTGGTTTCCCTCCTGGAGCCAGGAATCCCAAGAAACCTGTATCTTGAAGTGCAGTCAACTGTAAGGCTGCAATAGTCAAAATCAGGGCAGGGGTTTATTATGTCGGGTCCTGGGGCTCCATTCCTTGTGGGGCTGGGCAGCCCAGGGGAAGAGACAGTGCAGAAGGGCAGGGGAACAGAGCTCTTGGTCTGGGCATGCTTCTGGCCATGTCTGGTAACCCTGTGGCATGGCTATCCTTTTTAGGATGCCACTGCATGCCAGCGGTGATGCTGTATTCCCAATGGCAGGGGCAGAGCCAGTGCCTCTCAGGACCCTCCCGCTGGCTCTGGGGGGCTGCCAGTGCCCCATGGCACAGAGCAGGGTTGGGGGGCTGCAGCGCCTTTGCTCCCAGACCTCTGGTGTTGATGGGTTGTAAGAGCCACCCTGGGGCTTCCCAGTGATCCAGCTCTGCCAGGGCTTCTCCAGATGCAGGAAGCTGGCGTTCCTGGTGGCAGCAGCCCAGGCATCAGGGTTTTAAGACAGTTTTAAGACCAGGAAATGGCTGCTGTGATCAAATTGCACAACCAGAGCTGTGGTGTTAACATGAAAGCTCCTCAAGGGGTTCAGACTGTGGTTCCTGAGGTTTAAAGCCACGAGCTTTCGCGGGGAGCAGCAGACCTCCTTGTTAGGGCATTTTACTTCTTTACCAGTGAGACTTTCTGTAATGTAATTCCAAACCTTTTGATCAAGTTTTTCCATTGCCAAACTGAACGGGAAATGGCAAAAGTTGTATAAGAGCCTCCTTAAACTGTGTTACCTTCTGAGGCAGGCACTTACAGATGAACTGTCACCAAGTTGCATAGTCCTGGCCTAAAGCTTCCCACGGGCTCTGATCTGGAAACAGTATTTGGAGGGTCTGGTCCCAAGCTGGTTTTTGTGGTGGCTGTGCACAGCCTTTGCTTGGGTCTTCGTGAGAGGCATAGGTCAGGATTCCCAGGTTGCATGAAGGGTACTGGTGTCCTCCATCAGTGGGGCTACAACCACCTCTGAGCACTGTGGGTTGTTCTGGTTGATATTTCTTGTTTCATTGGCTTTGGGGCTGACAATGCTGAGATTAATCTTAGTAACAGGAGGCCAAGGATGACTGGATGTAGTGATTACCTGGGCAATGGCATTGAAAATACTGGATTTGAGTGCAGATGTAGCAAAACTGGGGAGAATGGGGAAAAAGTCACTAGAGGCAGAATTTTGCTGGGGCAACAAAAAGGAGTATCAAGATCCATGGACAAGGTTATGGAGGTACATGAATGATGTGAGTGGTTCTGTGCTTGATCACCACAGCCCAGGTCAGGACAATAAACCAAATCTGTTCTTTTGACCATCCCTGTGTGTCCAACCTGCTCCTTGTTCTCTAGCTGTCAGCAGAAGCCTACAGGTGGATCAAGAATCTTGGTGCCAGGTTAGTGCCTGCTTCAGTCCTGTCAGCAGCTGTAGCTGCCACATCGCTGGCAGTGTTCAAGGCCAGGCTGGACAGGGCTTGGAGCAAGCTGCTCTAGTGGAAGGTGTCCCTGCCCGTGGCAGGGGTTGGAGCTGGAGGAGCTTTAAGGTCCCTTCCAACACAAACCATCCCATGATTTTATGAGATATCCCCACCACCAAGTTCTCCTGCACATGGTGTGGTTTGCAGGAGCTCCATGGAGTTGCTCTCAATGTACATTTCATGTTGTTCTATTCTGTTCTGATAAAATGATGTGCCCAGGACCCATCAGCGTAACAAGTAGGGCAGGACTGAGCTTTCAGGCGGTAACTTTTCTGGCACATGCTCAGTGTTTGAATTGCTGTGTGCTGCAGAACTTTCCCCCTTTGCAGGTCCTTTGCAGTAAGTGCAGAGCAGTCTCTGTGCTGATGGGGTATGAGCACAGCCTGGGAATACTGGACTGAATGACAGCTAAAAGCAGCTGTAAAGGAAGGTTCTGATACAAGGGAGCCCAGTTGCAGGCTCCAGTGCACTGAAGGTTTCTCCTGCATTGCCTGAATCTGCCAGTTAATTGGGGCAGATGGGAAACCAGTGCTGGATTGTACCTACTCCTGGAGGCCATAGCTGGAGGCCTCCATCCACTGCTAACGTGGCTGTTGGAGTCACCTGCAGTCGTCAGACCTCCAGACCTTGTTCTCTGCATAGATACAGGAGGGAGGGGGTGTGTGTGTTTTTACATTATTTGTCCATTCCTAGAGCTTTTTTCTCATTCCCTGTGAGTGAGTGCTGGGACTTCAGGCAGTAGAAGGGAGCTGGTTGCTTCCTCTGTCTTTCTCCCCTTCCTGTATGAAACTCTGCTTCAACAGAATTCAGAATTCAACAGAACAAACAGTTCTGACTTCAGGATGCATCTTCTTGTTTACTGAGTCTTCGAGGCACTGGTGACACTTTACAAACGTGGAGCACAGCGTGTGGTCCCTGTAGATACACAGCTTCCAAAGCAGTGTGCCTGGAGTCCTGGTGTCACACATCAATAGTGCAGGTGACAGAGCTGGCTAGAAGGCTGGCTTCCTGGGTTGATATTGTCCATGTGCCCTCTTGGGTTTTGTTTTCGCTTACCAGTATAAAAAATGGATCCTGAGGTGACTTTTCTCTGGGCTGTGGTTTAGGATTTCTCTGGGGTATCCGGAGCCACTGTGGTAACTGTCATCTGTCCATCTCCATCCTCCCCAGGGATCGGGGCTTCCACTTAACCTTTCCATGACTTAATTATGCTGCATGTAGGCTGAGGGGGCAGCAGTGGTGTGTGATGCTGATGCTGTGTTTGTGAAGCGTGGGGACCGTGTGGCTCATCATCATTAGCTAAATAATGTACTTGACATGCTGAGAGCCCGAGTCTCCCCCTGTCTCATTTTCAGAGGCTCAGGCAATACACAAGGTCTTTTTCACCTTAAACCTCGTATCCTTCTAGGCCTGGGGTTAGCAGAAGTTAATGCGCACTTAGTTTTGCAGTTGCAATCTACAGCAGGATCATATTTGTGCTTCTTTGAACTTCAGACTATTGAAAGCACCTGCTGGTCAACACTGATCCTAAGAGTTGAATTTAATACTGGGGAAGTCCCGAAGGATTTGGAGAAATCAGATGTTACAATGGCATTTCTAGGAATAGGTGGGATGATTTGACAGCTGTTTGCTATTTAAGTTAGCTTCCATCAAAGGAAGGAGTCATGGGAAGCTGTTGATAAGAGATAGATATCTAAGATCATCCAGGACATGGCATGTCAGGCAAACCTGGCCTTGGTCTGGTGCCAGCCAGTGGCTGGCTGAGGTAGCAGAAAAAAGTCTTGCATAAAGATTTTAATTAAAATAATCAAGAAGCAGCATGGTAAATGCTGGAAATAATTTCATCTGGATAAGATCAGCGTCTCTATGTTCTGCACAAATGGAAGAGAATGTGGGTCAGATTTACTGGAGTGACCTGACATCAAAGGAGATACCTGCTAAGATTATCCATGGACTCTGATATTAAATCTGCTGCTTCATTAGGGGATTGACACAGCTCTTAAAAACTGTATTGTGTTGGTAGTAGACATAGAGGGATGGGTAACTACAGTACATCATTATCTGTACTGCTAATAAAAGTACACCATGCTGTCTGCATCCATCAGCTGGGGTGAGAGGTGGCCCTACAGGGACTTTTGCTGAAGGCTCTGGCCTGTCATGCTACCAAGGGGAGGTAGGGCTGGAATGACCCTGTAGATGCTGCTCCCTGGAAGGCTGCACAGGGTAATGGCTGGGTGTCCTAATGCTTGGAAGCAGCACTTTTCCTGGAAAGGTAACTTCCCTCTTTCCCCACCCACAGCACTGGCTGTTGGGAGCGGCTGTAACGTGAAAGCTGGTAAGGAGATCACATGCTGTTAGAAAAGGGCGTCATGAGCTGCTTCTGCATCCACTTCGGGTGTTTCCAGTCAAATAAGGCCTAGTGAAGAAGTCTTCACTGATCCAAAGCTATGGTCTAGTGCAGCAAGAGACAAATCCTCTCTGCACAGTGCAGGTTCACAGGCAGCAGGTCTGTTTGCAGACAAAAAAGGGGAATCATCTGAGTACCACTGGTAGCTTGAGGTGAGCAGAGCCTGGTGAGCATGTAAAGAGTAGCTGTGGCCTTTTTGTTCTATGTCTTTAATGAATCTGATGTTTCTGAACATCCGCAACTGCCTTTTCTTGATAGACAAGGGAAGTGTGTCCCTTTGTCACATCACACAAGGCAGCACCCATCACACAAGTGTCTCTGCCTTAAGATGGGCATCACCTGTGCAAAATTCCTTCATCCTGATGGGCAATGATCCTTCATCCAGGATGGGCTGGGAGTGGATAATGTAAGTGCACTGCCTTACATTAATTATGTGGTGCATCTGCAGAAGTCCCTTCCCTGGAAGTGGTGCTTCTGGGGGCAGGAGCAGGTTTTCCACCAGAAATGTAATTTATACCTCACTGGTGAAGAATGGGGTTCATCTGACTAATGTAGATGTCCATCAACACGGGTACCTCTGCTCCTGAGCTGATGGTCTCCTGTAGGACCCCTATGAGGGGCACCGCTTCAGGGCACTGAGAGCAGGCATCATGTCTGCAGCAGCACAAGTGGATGGTGCTCATGTTTTTCCTCTCTGGCTATGAAAGAGGCCTGGAGCTCCTAACTCAGATGTAGACACAGAAGTGAGTTCTTCCCCTCCTGACGTTGTTCATTTATGTTGTTCGCATTTCATCTGTGGTACCAGGAGATGGAGGAGGCTTTGGGGACCCTGTGGGAGCAGATGCAACTCTGGGGCTACCTTGGGGTCTAAGCTGATGAATACAGTATGCATGTAGCACTAGCTCTGCCTCCTGTAGCCCTAGCTCTGGTTCCTGCACTGATGTCAAGCTAAGCCTTGGATGCGTATTCTTTCTTAAACAAAATACAGAGACTTTCCTATGCTCCTGGACATCCTTGACCACCTTCTGCTTTGTTTCTGCCGCAGCATCTCAATCTCGCTCTCCCTTTGTGTTTTGCAGCTGAAACCCCAATCGAGGAGTTCACCCCGACCCCGGCCTTCCCTGCGCTCCAGTACCTGGAATCAGTGGATGTGGAAGGTGTCGCTTGGAGAGCAGGGCTTCGCACGGGGGACTTTCTGATCGAGGTGAGCCAGGAAGGGGCAGGGAGGGTACGGTGCCTGCAACAGCATCTGCCTCTGCAGGTCCTGTGTCTTGCATGAAATTGGTTTGCTCTATAAGGTATTTTGAAAGCTGGGTAATAATTGTTACTGACATGACTGCTGCCTGATGTCTTGATGAAAAGCTGCAGTTCAGGTACAATAATTCAAGCAGTTGCATGTTCTCTGTGCTAGAAGATGAGCTGGCAGGTTCCCTTCTGTTAACTGAAAATGGAGGCTGGAGAAAAGACTCATCAGATGCTCTCTCTGGAGGCCAATGTCAGGGTTGTTTTGTACTGGTATTTATTATAGCTTTGCCCAATGTGGTGCAAGTATTGTATAGAGAAGATTGATCAGGTATGAAGGGCTCTGCTCTGGTATCATCCCTCTGGAGGAGGCGATGCTGGGGCTATGCATCACCTTCATTCCACTCCAAGGCTGCAGCCGGATGGATTTTCCTGATCATGTTTAACAGAAAGGAGAGCAAGGACTAGAGTCATGTTAAACAAGTGCCTGGGGGGCGCAGCAGCAAGATACAATGAAGTGAGATTGAGGTGCAGACTCCCTGGGACACAGGCAGGAGACAGGAGAGAAATGACACAAGCAGATAGGGAATGGAGGGGTTGTGACACATGAGCTGCCTCATGGTGAGTGAGCACAGCAGAGGATGGTCTTAAGGAGTGACTTAAAAGAAAGCAATAACAGTAATTTTTTTACAGGGATGCTCCTCACTCTACACTTCCCCTTGTTATATTTCATCCCATTTTTCGCAGCCCAACTCTCCAGCCACTCCAGGTCTCGCTGGATGGCAGCACAGCCTTCTGGCGTGTCAACCACTCCCCCCAGCTTAGTGTCATCAGCAAACTTGCTGATAGTGCACTCAATTCCCTCATCCAGGTCATTGATGAAGATATTGAATAATACTGGCCCCAGCACTGGCCCCTGAGGCACCCCACTAGATACTGGCCTCCAACTAGACTCCGCCCCATTGACCACAACTCTCTGGCTTCTGTCCTTCAGCCAGTTTGCAGTCCACCTCACCACCCGACCATCCAGTCCACACTTCCTCAGTTTAGCTGTGAGGATGCTGTGGGAGACTGTGTCAAACGTTTTACTGAAGTCAAGGTAGACCACATCCACTGCTCTGCCATAATCCAACCACCTTGTTATGTCTTCATAAAAGGCTATGAGGTTGGTCAAGCACGACTTCCCTGATGCGTGATGCCCATGTCTGGGCCTTCATTGCAAAGGGATCCCAGAGAGTTTGTTTCAGAGACGAGTCGGTGCAGGAAGGGGTGTGAGATGGATCCTGCCCTTTCCAAGGGAGCAACAGGGGCAGAAGAGGTGGAGTGAGGCCGACTGTGCACTAGATGGGATGGGAACTGTGAAGGTTTGAGGTGTGTTGTGTGGTTGGACTCCACTGCAAGTCTCCTCACAGCAAGTCTGAGCAGCACACATGGGACGGGCAGTTGTACAGCCAGAGGAAGGGCTCGCATCCCCTGGGATTCTTCTCTCTTGCATCATCCCATGCGAAAATCATCATGAGGCTTTAAACCCAGTAATGGAGGATGTGATACCTCTGCTGGTCTGAGGTAGGGAGAGGGGATGTAGGTTGTGGTAGTGTGTGGTGTTGAGCAAGCAGAGCTGCACCTTCTGGCAGGCAGATGAGGGAGGTTGTGCTGGTTGTGGGGCTGGGACCGGGAGGCGGGTGATGAGACTTTGCTCAGCTCAGCTGCTGCAGTTCACTCTGCAGACAAACACTCGCTTTGCCAGGGGTGGTCACCATCATGTACCAGGCAGTTGGTTGAGGCACCCTGGAGCTCCCAGCAGTGCTCTGGGGGTTCACTGGAGCAAAGACCTCTGACACAGCCGTGGACTTGGCAATGGATGTGTGGCTTATGGAAAGCCTGTGCCTGAGCAGGGCTGGCTGAGGTGTGTCTGTGTTGTGATGTGTCTGTGCTGAGGTGCTGAATGTGCTGTGCCCTTCATGCAAGACATGAAGGCTCACAATGGTGCTGGGCAGGCGGGAGGATGGACGGGCAGCATGTGGGACATGGACCCACATAGCCAGGGACACTGGGAATGCCACAGCAAGTGAACCATGGGTTTCACCCATCAGCAGAGGTGCAAGTCGAGAAGAGCACATCCCTCTGCCGCTCTCCTTCCTGCTGTTAGTGGGCTTAGATCTCCCCTCCATACCAGCAGCAAACCTTTGGATAGCAGCTTCCAGTAGGGCTGTTTGCTCTGTCCATCCTGGGCCCAGGTCCTGCAGCCAGAATGTCCTCGAAAGCTGCGAGTCGGAGGTTGCTGGAAAAGGCTGCGTGACCCAGATAGCCTTGTGCCAACAGCTCCTCTCTCCTTGGGGTGTCTTCTGCTGCGTCCTTGGGGTGTCTTCTGCAGCCTCTAGAGAAAGCCGGTGAAGTGCCAGTTGTCATAAGCCTGACAAACCCATTATAGAGCTGGTACATTTTCTGATATGTGCTAATACAAAGCCAGGAAGAATTTCAGATGCACATAAAGCCACATGGGGTGCAAGGAGTAGGCTGAAGAGGAGGTCAGTCGTACAGCAGAGCAGCCTCATTTGGACTGGAATTTGTGGTCCTTCTCCTCTCCCTCCCAGTTGACATGTTGAGCTGCAGAATGGATGCATTTACGGTTGCCATTTCCTTGGGATCAGCTAGCTGAGCTGGCTTCGCCTGTGGCTGCATGATCATTAAATCTATAGCAAGTGGAGCAGTAAGCATGTGTGGTTTCCCTGGGAAGGAAAGCCGGAGGTGGGTTTAGAATAAGCACAGCAACTCTGCCGCAATGTAAAGCTAGATCCCACGGGCAATAGTCAGAAAAGGAGATGCTGTGATTATGGCTTGAAGCCGTGTACAGGTCTCTGGGACCATCTTCAACCTGTCCAAATGTATGGATTAAAGGTGTTAAGTTTAGACAGAAGGTGCATGGGCATTTTGAGACTTCATTTCTAGCGTTGTAACTTGTATCCCAAGACCATCTCTTGCTGAAATTAATCTTTAGCCTTTTAGCTTCAAAGATATCCTAGTATTGGACATCAGTGCTAGATGTAGGTAAGGTGCTTTAACACTGGAGTTAGCAAATAAGAATCACAGACTGGTTTGGGTTGGAAGGGATCTTAAAACTCATCCATTTCCAACACCCTGCCACGGGCAGGGACGCCTTCCCTAGAGCAGGTTGTTCCGGGCCCCATCCAAGGCCTCTGAACATCTTCCATACGAATGAAGGGCCATGAGTGGTCTTGCCCAACATGGTAGGATGAAGCCTGCTTGGTTGGACGGGTTGGGGTGGCTTTGTCAGTGGGATCCGAGAGATGGCTGTGTGGAGCTCAAGACACTCGTTTGGCAGGTGCTGGTGTCCTCACCTGATACTTCCTTCAAGCAAGTCTGTGTTCGTGTTTAACTAGGAAACATCTCCCTGATTTTGTGAAGGTGGAGAATTCCATCAGACCCCTCCCTGGCTCCTCCAGTCTCCCCAGCTGCTGGCACTTGAGTGCATGAACCCCTGAGACCCGTTTGTTGGTACTCGGATCTCTTGGTACACGTGCACACACACATGCACTGGATCCCACAGGCCTTTAGACACTGGGTCTGTCCAGCAGTTGGCCTCCAGCCCCCAGGTCTCCCTGGCTGCCTAATGCACAGGCACACGCAGGCACAAGCAGTCTCCCTGGCTGCTCCGGATGCTGTGTTTACCCGTAGCTGACTTTCAACCCACTGGTCAGCCTGGTCCTTCTGTAGCAAATCCCCAGACCCCAGTCCCTTTGTTCTCCTCACGCAAAGAGTTGTGATCAATGGCTCGATGTCTAGCTGGAGACCGGTAACAAGTGGTATCCCTCAGGGACTGGTGTTGGGACCAGTCTTGTTCAACATCTTTGTCAGTGACATGGACAGTGGGATTGAGTGCACCCTCGCAAGTTTGCCGATGACACCAAGCTGTGTGGTTCGGTTGATACGCTGGAGGGAAGGGATGCCATCCAGAGGGACCTCGACACGCTTGTGAGGTGGGCTGATGCCAACCTTATGCAGTTTAACCATGCCAAGTGCAAGGTCCTACACTTGGGTCGGAGCAATCCCAGGCACAGCTACAGGTTGGGCAGAGAAGAGATTCAGAGCAGCCCTGCAGAGAAGGACTTGGGGGTGTTGGTCGATGAAAAAATGAACATGAGCTGGCTTCAGTGTGCGCTCACAGCCCAGAAAGCAACCGTATCCTGAGCTGCATCAAGAGGAGCGTAACCAGCAGGTCGAAGGAGGTGATCTTGCCCCTCTACTCTGCTCTCGTGAGACTTCACTTGGAGTATTGTGTGCAGTTCTGGTGTCCTCAACATAAAAAGGACATGGAACTGTTGGAACAAGTCCAGAGGAGGGCCACGAGGATGATCAGGGGACTGGAGCACCTACCATATGGAGACAGGCTGAGAAAGTTGGGGCTGTTCAGCCTGGAGAAGAGAAGGCTGCGTGGAGACCTCAGAGCAGCCTTCCAGTATCTGAAGGGGGCCTACAAGGATGCTGGGGAGGGGCTATTCATCAGGGACTGTAGTAACAGGACAAGGGGTAATGGGTTCAAACTTAAACAGGGGAAGTTTAGAATTGGATCTAAGGAAGAAATTCTTTACTGTTAGGGTGGTGAGGCACTGGAATGGATTGCCCAGGGAGGTTGTGAATGCTCCATCCTTGGCGGTGTTCAAGGCCAGGTTGGATGAGGCCTTGGGTGACATGGTTTAGTGCGAGGTGTCTCTGCCCATGGCAGGGGGTATGGAACTAGATGATCTTGAGGTCCTTTCCAGCCCTGACTATTCTATGATTCTATGATTCCTCTGCTTGTTCTTGCCTGATCTACTATCATCCCACCCTGCTCCTGCCTTCAGTCCTTTAATTGGGCATCTTGGTAGGTCTGGCACATGACAACACAGAGTTAACACAAGATCCAGCAGTAACAACCCATCCTCTCTTCAGTCTGTACATATTGATGTATACTGCCTGCTCGCCCTTCTCTGCTGGGATTTTTCTCCTGTTGATCCCAGCTTTAACAGCATCTGCTGAAGTGCTGCCCAGCTCCCTTATGCTCCTCCACCTCGGGTTGTCTTCTGGCTCTGAGCTGTGGCAGAGGAAGCTGGGAGCTGTGGAGAGATGTAACCTCAGTCCTGCAATGCCACCTACCAACAGAAATACAGCATCAGAAGCAGCATGTTTAAAATGCTGTCCTCATGGCTTATGCTGGGGCCCCTACACCAGCCTAGTCCCTGGTCTTCCAAATCTTTGCAGCTCTAAAGTACCATAATAATAGACTGGAATATGTTGCTCTCATTCCACTGGCTCTTTTTCCCTTGCCTTCTGGGTTTGTTGCTTTTTCTGGTCTCCTTTGTTGTGCTTCAAATCCTCTCTCAGGAGGTCCAGACACTCTTTGCACTGGAATGAACAGGTTTGGTTTCTAATCCCAGCACATCCTGTGGAGTGCTCACAAGTGCTGAATCTGCTTTTCATGTTGGCTCAGCCTCTGCTTGCTGCAAAGCATTCAGTGGAAATCTGATCTGGAGTTTGTTACTACTGAAGGTTGAAGCACTGTGTAGGTTTTAAGCTTGCAGGAGAACCCTCTGATGCTGGACCGGATTGTCCAGACCCTTTAGTGCCCAGCTCTCAAAGGGGAAATTCTGCCTCGAGGAGCACAAACCCTGCAGGGCAGGGGCTTGTGTATGTATCCCACAAGCAGGGCAGGGAGATGCATCACACAGCACTGCTCCTTGCTTCATTGGGAGCCTGCACAGGGGCTTCCTGCCCACCAGCTGTGTGCTGGGCTGGGTGGAGGCAGGGAATGGGCAGAGAATGGGAAGGACAGTGACAGGGCAGCCCTTTGGTCTGCTGGGGGAACTAGGCAAGTCACTCGTGGTTGTCTTGCAGTTCTTCAGCTTTATCCCATGAGCTGCTGCTCACCTCCGGTCTCAATGTTCCATTCACTTCCTAACCCCTTAATATACTTCCCAGCCCCTGTCTCTCTGTTTCCTGGTTTGACCACCCCATGGCCACTGTCAGAACTGCACATCTGGGTGTGCTTTCTGATGGGCACAATTGCTGCTTCCTCCCTTTACCTGTCAAAAGCCCAGAGGCCTCCAAACAGTGCATGTGCCCATGTGTCAGGGGAAGGCACTCAGGTGAAACTCCAGCAGTAACTGCTCAGCATCTTTGTTATCTGCTGATTCAGCAGCCAGAGGATCCCACTTTGCAGATTCTTATGCTAAGACAAGTACATGAACCAAGTTATTTGGTATCATGAGGTCTTCTAAAGACAAATCCTGAGTTCATCACCAGTTTGGAGGCTGCCCTTTCTTCCTTGTGACTGACCTTGCCCATCTGTCAGGAGTGGGATTCGGATCAGCCACGGGCAGAGCCTCCTGTGGTGCTGGTTGACACAAGCTGTACCTGGAGTGTGAAGGGACAGACAATTCCCAGGGCTTCCGCTTGCTTAGGGCAGGCAGATCAGAGGCACCAAGCTCAGGCCTTCACCTTCCAGTTCTGAAATCTCCACCCCTCTCCCTCTCTCACACAGTATTTCTGTGTATAGATGAGTAACCTCAGTGTTTACGCAGCATCTCTTTTAGCTGCACTTCCATCATGTCTGCTCCAAGAAGAGTGGTTGGAGGACAGCTCTAACGTGAAGCCAAGTGGCTGCTTTTCTCGATTTGTCCATGTCCTTGTTTCAACACCACGGTGCCAGTTGTCCATGGAGCACTGTAATCTCCAAAATACCACCGTGGTCCTACAACCATGAGGCTGCTGCAACAGCACACACACAGGTGACCTCAGCACATGGCTTTGATAGAGATCTGTGGTGGGATTCATCTCACCTCACCTTCGACTTCAGTTACCTGGGTGCCTGCACTGCCTGCCTTGCCTGGTCTGCCAGTGCTACCTGTGGAGACCAAATACATGTGAGATGGAATTTGGGGCAGTGAATTCATCTGACCTGGCCCATTGTCTGCCTTAGGATGTGACAAGTCTGGTAGATTCTGGAGAGGGGCTTCGGACAAGGGCCTGTAGGAACAGGCCAAGGGGAATGGCTTTAACCTGCCAGAGGGGAGACTGAGATGAGCTCTTAGGCAGAAGCTCTTCCCTGTGAGGGTGCTGAGGCGCTGGCCCAGGGTGCCCAGAGAAGCTGTGGCTGCCCCATCCCTGGCAGTGTTCAAGGCCAGGTTGGACACAGGGGCTTGGAGCAAGCTGCTCCAGTGGAAGGTATCCCTGCCTATGGCAGGGATTGGAACTGGATGAGCTTTAAGGACCCTTCCAACACAAACCATTCCATGGTTCTGACCAGCTCTCCCCTGAATGTACAGAAATCCCAGGAAAGCTTTTTCCAGGGCAGGTGCCCATTGTGTGGACAGCAAGTTGTGTCAGGTGAATCCCAGCACCGCAGCCTCTTCACAAAGGTGCTGTGGGTGAGAAGTACTAAACATGGAGCATCTCCTTGAAGCATCTGGGGTTTGTTCTCTGTGCTCTCAGGGGCTTTTCTCAGGGGAACTGCCAGAGTCTGAGCACTTTCGACACTGTGGGTGTAGTTGCGTGTGCAGTTGCCACTGACTGGTTCTCCTCAGGTTTATGGGTGGCAAAGTCTTCACGACGAACCAGCAATGACTCTCCAATGTGAAGTCAGGGAATTTTGTGGTATCCATGTGCTCTGAGGTGCTGTCCTCTGGAGGCTCAGAAGCAGCACTGAGGTTGCTGTGAGTCTGTCCTGTTTGCTGGTCTCCAGCAGCAGATACAGGAGAAGGAAACCCTTCCTGGACACAGTGCTTCAATTTGGAGGTTCAGTCTTTCAATATGATTGTGGCGTCTGTAAAGAAAGAAGCTAAACACACACACACACACACACACACACATACACAGCCCTTGCTTTCACAACTAGTTCCACTTTATTCACTCAAGCATGATGATATATACAGATACTGATCCGAGCCATGAAGCCAAACAGAAACCACATCATTCCCAGTGACTGTTTTCAGTCACTATAAATTCCATTCTATAAACAATCACTCCCCAGGCTACTTCCCAGCCCGACCTTGCACCCAAACACTCCTTGGCTTACTCAAGACCCAGGTGCACTATCAGCAGTTCTTCTTCTTTAATTATCCACATAGTGGGAACAGGAGGGCTTGCAGTTCCCACACATGATTCTGAGCATGGTATCTCCATCACCTCAAGAGGAGATTTGATTCATTTCTCCCATTCCGTTCCACTTGCTCATTGTAGTCCACCTGTCTCACAGAAGTCATTTCGAGTTGATGGTGGACCAGGAACTTCAATAGCACAAGGTTTCATCACAGCTCTGAAACTTTCCTCAAGTTCCTCGCTGTGGAGCCATCACGTCGAGGTGTGTTGAGCCATATGGCAGCAGGGGACAGTGTTGGAAGCCTGGCTTTACTCTCTGTGTGGTACTGGATTCTATACTGTCATTATGTTGCTAGAGATGCCTTCATCAGCAATGCCTTCAGTGGTGGCAGGATGTGATCAGTCTCTGATGAGAATGTGGATGGTTTTTACTTCCCCATCACTGCAAGTTCCTCTCTCTGCTGCTGAGTGCACCCTGCAGCATCCCCAGCTCCCACATGGATTGTGTTGGCTATCTGGGAACTCCAGCTTTCAGTGAGTGGCCTGGATGTCAGGTCTGAAGACTGCTCATTTCCTGTGAGAGATACTCCTTTTAGTAACAGAAAGACCATGAGCAAATGTAGCTTGGTGGACCATATTTTCATCCTGAGCTATGCCCAGGTCCTTACCCCCTGCAGAAACTTGTGTCCTGGTTACATACGAGTCTTACATCCTCAAATGGAGGGATTTTCTCTTAGTTATCTGAGCATGTGTCTCAGTACAGTTTCCACATAGCTTTTAGTGGGAAAGTGGAGAGAATCTTCTCCCATCGCTCCCTGTCAGGGCTCTCTGGGGATCTTTGAGGGTTTTTCCATCAGTAAGTTACTCAATTTCACAGTGAAACTCTAAGTTTGGGCTGATCTTCTTCCTGAGCCAGCTTCTGAACCCGCAGCTGGGTGTTCTCTTCTATGTAGAGGCACAAAAGTGCTGGTTGGAAGGGCTCTTTGGGATCCTGCTCTGAGAAGGACTACATCAGGTCAACTGTGGCTCTGTCCAGCCAAGTGTTAGGAACCTTCTGTAGGAAACCATGTGCATGTTGGCACTGCTCTGGTCCTTCTGGTGGCCTGCTGTGGAGCCCTTCTGTGCTCCTGGAAAGTCTTGTTCTCTATCTAGAGTCTGAGTCCAACCTGAGCCTCCCAAACCACGATCTGTGGCTCTTGGCCATGTTATTACATGAGCTGCTCCTTCAGGAACAGTTCAGCTCAGTCATCTCTGTAAGTCCCTGCGAGCAGTCACAGGCTCCTAGATGGCTTTTTGTTGTGCAGTCTGGGTCTGGAGCCTCTTCAGTTTGTCTCCATCTCTTGAACTCAGTGGCTGAAAACTGAGCACAATATTCCACTGCAGGCTCCCCAGCGCTGAGTGGAAAGGGTGATAACTCCCCTCAGGCTGCTGGCCAGGCTGGGAGCCCAGTCTTGTTCAAAAGGACTGTGTGTCACAGGCTCATACTGAGGGCAGAAGCCATAGAATCATGGGATGGTTTGGACTGGAAGGGACCTTAAAGTTCACCCAGTCCCAACCTCCCCTCTTGGTGGTTCAGCTCAGTGCCCAGAGTAACAGGAGGTGCAGCTGGGCCCCAACCCCTGAATACCACATAGGATCAGGGACTGGTCTGGGCTGGGAGGGACCTTAAAGCTCCTCCAGCTCCAACCCCTGCCACGGGCAGGGACACCTTCCACTAGAGCAGCTTACTCCAAGCCCCTGTGTCCAACCTGGCCTTGAGCACTGCCAGGGATGGGGCAGCCACAGCTTCTCTGGGCACCCTGGGCCAGCGCCTCAGCACCCTCACAGGGAAGAGCTTCTGCCTAAGAGCTCATCTCAATCTCCCCTCTGGCAGGTTAAAGCCATTATGGTCATCGGTGGTCATTTAATGAGGTTTCTTCCCAGAAATTCTCTGCCAGGATCGACCATCAGTCGGCTTCATGCTGTTTGAATGGCCTTGATTGCAACATCAGTTTTCCTGGTTTATATCCAACAGTTCTTGGATTCAGAGCCAGGGATTCTCTGCTGGTTTCACATAAACAATGCACGATGTTGAACTCCAGTTAGTACAAGGTCATCCTCACAGAAATAAACCAGTTTTGTTTGTAACATCCGGGTGTGTTTCAGTAAGGCTCAGGTGTCCTCCAGGTCACCTTTGGGAAGTGTCTCCATTCTTGAGTTCCCTGTATACCCAGGGAATTCCCACATCAATGCCAGTGCTGCAGCCTTTAGGTAGGACACAGGGTTGGGGAGGTTCCATCACCTCCCTGGCCAGGAGCTGTCTTGTGCTGTCACCTCTTTGCTTTGGTGCTGCTGCGTGGTGTGAACCGCCAAGGAAGAATGCACATAGGTAGGTGTGTTGAAGGGGAAAGGAGTGCTAGGAATTCCGAGGAATTCAGTATCCACAGTCACAACATCTGAGCTCCTTTGCTCAGAGCTGAATGGCTTGGCATGGTGTAGGAGCAGGTGGGTTTGCCTTTGTGTGCCTCATTTGGACAGTCTGGGTCAAGAAACCTGCAGATGCTGCTGGAGCAAAGGGTGCCTGTGCTTTGGCTGAGGATGTGTCCTTGGCCAGAGGCTGGAGGGGCTTGTGGACAGTGCACATGGAGGTGCTGTGCTCACTGATAGAGGTTTTCAGAGGGCAAGGGAAGTGGATGTGGCTGTTAAAATGTGGTCTAGCTGGATGAAATGCAGCAACACGTGGATGTGGCTTTTCTTGAGGGAAGGCTCCAAGCTGCAGGGATTGAGGTGGCCATGCAGAGAACAGCAACGGGCTGTGTTCAGGTACCTTTGGATGAGGTGGGATGTGAATGCAGTAGCTGCTGCAGACGACACCCGGTGACAGCCTCTCCAAACCCATCACCAGCACAAAACACAAGGCAATGACACCATTGTGCAGTTAGTGCTTGCCTGGCTTGCTGCAGTCAGTGGGACAGTGCCAGGCTGTGGAAGTGTCACCATCGAGGACAAGATGAGACCTGTCAGGGTGTGGGGTTTGCAATTCCTGCCATGTCTGACCAGTATTGAAGAGCACAGTCCATAGTGTTGAGCCATGTCTTCATCTGAGCCTGGCAGGGTTTAAAGCCTGGATGTTTTTCACTTGAGGATCTTGTAACAAGTGATATGAACAACAGCCTTTGGACTTACACTTCCATTTTATACATACGTTGAGCATACATGTGTCTACACATAGGATTTATGGACATTAGACACAAAACTGGGTATAAATTTGTGGATATTGTCATTATTTGGGGCTTTATTTCACAGTCATACGAAAGCATTGTTAAAATTACAATTAACAACTGCTGAGGGATCTCAGTGCCAAAGCCAGGTGTGCGGGGCAGGGAAAGGCTGCTGGGGCAGTGTCTGCACTGGGGATGAAGGGACCCCACAGTCACCTTTCCCTGTGGGTAAGGAGAAAACCTGCTGGGGCAGAGACTGGTTCAACAGGGAAATGTTTCCTGAATGTCTCTTCTGCCTCTAGTCAAATATTGTAGCTGTGGGATACACACAAGAGGGATGTGGAGCTGTTGGAGCAAGTCCAGAGGAGGCCATGAAGATGCTGGCTGACTGTGAGCTGCTCTGCCTGCAGAGACCAAATACACGTGGAGATGGAATTTGGGGCAGTGAATTCATCTGACCTAGCCTGTCAGCCTAGGGTCTGTCTTAGAATGTGACAAGTCTGGTGGATTCTGGAGGGGGGCTTTGGGCAAGGGATGAAGGGACAGGATAAGGGAAGTGGCTTTAACCTGCCAGAGGGGAGATTGAGATGAGCTCTTAGGCACAAGTTCTTCCCTGCGAGGGTGCTGAGAAGCTGTGGCTGCCCCATCCCTGGCAGTGCTCAAGGCCAGGTTGGACACAGGGGCTTGGAGCAAGCTGCTCTAGTGGAAGGTGTCCCTGCCCGTGGCAGGGGGTTGGAACTGGATGAACTGTTTCTTTCCAGCCCAACCATCCTGTGATTCTGTGAATTTCATTTCACGCATTTGAAAACAGAATCGGTTGCTCCAGTGGCACTGTACAGGTGTAGCAGCAGATCCAGTTGTGGGGCCCTGATTATGTGCAGAGCATGGCATCAGCCTGGAGCATCTTGTGGACAAGAGTGAGACCTTTGTCTGAACCTCAGAGTTTCTCATAGTTGGGTACATAAATTTGACATAATTAACGCAATCAAAGGGTTATGTGAGGACACTCTGCTAAATGCAGTCCAGAAATCAAGGCGGCGGAAATCTGCTGGGCCATCACCAACTTGAGTGAGATAATGAAGGAGCAGTTAAATATTGCTTACAGACACACATATCCCCTTCTTGCTGGAAAGGTTAGCAAGGGAAGGAGAAGGAAATGCGGTTAATTTGAGCTGGAGTGTGTAGGAGGTTGATAGGGGGAGCCAAAGGAAATATCAAAGGCCAATATGTAAAGATAATAAGAAATTCTGGAGCATTAGAAGGGAAAAAAAAATCTGGTAGAGATCCATTTCTATATGTAAATGATGAAATTGTATATTCTGGCGCAAAAAAAAAAAAAAAAAAAAAGGCAGAAATGTTCTGCGCTGAATTTGGAACAAATCAGGAAGATGTATCTATCCATATGATGTGCTTGGAACAGAAAGTTTCCCAGCTGTAACCAAGGAGAAAGTGAGATAGTATTTGCTAAAAATAAAGCTACTCAAATTAACAGGCTTGAATAACAAATCTCAAGTGTCGAGGAGCCTGGTGAGGAGCTCCTGCAGGTGCCTTCTAGTTTTGGGCTCCATGAGCTCCCCAAGAGCTGGTAGAGGGCTCCTGCTGTTCTGTATGCCGGGGTGTAAAATAGGTGATTTGGGAAGCAAGAGCTCATTTAGCTCAGCATCGATGCTGGGGAAAGTAATGAAGTGATTCATGGGGAGCACAATCAACAAAGAATTAGGGAAGGAAAGATAGGATGAATAACGTGCAGTGTGGTGCCATGGGAGGTGGGAGCAAGCATGGTGTCTTCTCTTGAGAGCACCACGGGACTGGTCAGAGGGAGGCCTATGGTCACAAAGATTTGACTGCCCTAACCACATGGTTCACATAAAAATGAACTCACAATAAACATAACTTAGAAGGTCTGTGAAGTGAAGCAGGGAGACATTGCCAAAAGCATCTGCTAGGGGGAAGGTACCAGCAGGACCATCACCATCAAGGTCTCTTTACATTTTTGTTGCCTACAGCTCAACGTTTCTGTCAGTGTTTCAAAATAGTGCCAAATCCCCAGATTGAAAGGACTGCAGGTACCAGACAGAGGGGGATAGCCGATGCTGGAGGAACTGCTGCAGAGGGATCTGACTTTCCTGCTGAAGCAGACCCATCCCGGGCGAGGTGACATGTCTGCAAGCAGGGAATGTAGGTTACGGAATGTGAAATCACCCTAGAAAAATATAATTCAGTGAAGGACATAGGTTTCTCCAAGATAATTGTGTTACTGTTCGTTTGATTGCGTAGGATGTGACAGAGATTTTGTGTATGTAAAGGACAAACTTCCCCAGTTCTGTGAACTCACCTGTTCTGGTTGCAGCTTTGGAAGATCACTAGAACATCACTTTGTGCAAGTCAGGCATACGCACCTCTGGTCTGATGTTACCAAGTAGGATTCTAAAAGGCCCTCAGGGTGATTCACGAGCTGAAAGAAGAATTGAGGCTCAAGGAGTCCATCTTGCTCAGGATCCTGAAGGAGGGCTGATGGGGGCAGCAGCTCTGGCTGGTGGGTACCTAATTCCATCACCCAGCTTGGAGGAAACAGCTCACTGCAGAGCTAGGGGCATGTGTGGAAGATCCCCTGTATAACCACAATCATGGATTTTAGTGAAATGACATTTCAAATCATTTCTGCACCAGTAAATCCTATGATGGGAGAATGACATTGCCTGGAGAGGTGGGAAAGACAGTTTAGGGTTCAAGTTCTCAGAAGGAGCATTTTAGGATGTGGATAATCTTGCAGCTTGTTTCCAGGTTGAGCACTTTGAAATGCTGAAAGGGTGAAGTTGTCAGTCAGAAACCCTCTGCTCTGCTCTCTGGAGTGATGGACAGGTTTGCTCTTGTCGATGAAGGTTGATCCCCAAGTCCAGAGGCCCAGCGGTCTGTGCTTGTCCTGGTTGATGGACCCATTGCTCTCCTGGTGGGTGACTGTGATGGAGCTCTGGGGTAGAACAAACTTAATTCAAACTTCAGAGCTTACGTTCATTTAGGTAACAACTTACTCCTTGGACGTGTATGATTCAGGTGATTCATTGTCAGGTCAGGCTTCTTCTGTACAGATATCACATAAGGAAGGTGCAGACAGATACCATCACATCATGAGTGGTTCTTCCAGTCTTTCCTCAGAACTCAACTCAGCCTTTCTCATTTTCTGAGAATACTGTGTGTTTCTCAAAGCTGCCTCTCACTGGTCAACATCATTTGGCTTATGAAGTGTCCAGAATGGACCAGAGGATGCTTACTGAAGCTGTGATGATAGCACCTTCACCCTCCTCCAACAATCAAACATTGCATTGTAGTGCATTGTAGATACTGGTGGCCATTAAAGGATTCCTTCCTTCACGGGGACAGTGGCAATACAAGATGCTGTTAATTAAGGAGATCACACGTCCTTGGCTGTTCCCCATGTGCCTTCCAGCATCCAGCATTGTTGTACTGAGGAGATTAGCAGGAATGACCCTGCTCAGCCATCTTAGTGTCTGTGCATGGACCTATTCCCAAGGAATTCATCTGGTCTCTCTCCAGATCTGCCAGCACTGTCCACCTCAGGCCTCCCATGGCAGTGAGCTCCAGAAGACCATTGCATGCTGCATGAAGACTTCTTGCTCTTGTCTAGTTTCACCTGATCTGCCACTAGTCCCATTGAGAGCCCTGTCCTGATGCTGAAGGATGTGGTGGACAGCAGTGCTGCCTTTGCTGGGGCCTCTGCCTTGGGGAGTTCTGTAAGCCTTGGCCATGCACATGCTTCAGCCTTCTCTTCTCCAACTGCAGTCCCAGCCTTCCCAGTCTGTCTCATTGGGCAGTTTCTCTATTCCCTTGACCATCTTGGTTGCTCTTCTCTAGTTCCACCACTTCTTCCTTGAGCTGCTGATCCAGACTTGCACACAGCACCGAAGCTATGCATGTGCATGGTCAGCACAGGTGACGTTCCCCAACTTGGTTTCACTCTCTGCCATGATATATTTTCTTGACTGCTGTTGTGCATGAAGCCCATGACTTTTGAGACCAGTCAGTGTCAGCTCCAAGGCCTGTCTGGAGCTGCACCCACCAAGTCTGTAATCAGCATCAGCATAAATTCAGAGGGCTCTTCCCTACAAGCATTACTCTGCATCTATTTGCATGATGGCCCATCTGCCACCTTTTGCCCTCTCACTTGGTTTGGGTGTCCTCCTGGATGCACCATTTGGCTCCTCAGAAGGTAGTTGCAGCAGTTTATAATGCCCAGACTTTGACATCGTGTCTCCACATCTGTGTGTATGTTCTTTTATGTTTTGTAGATATTTTCTGCATGTAGACATTTTATCTCCTGTCCTCTTCCAGTCCAAATGCACATCTCCAAGAGCAGGGCATTCTCATTAGGCAGTTGTTGGAATTCTTTATTGCTGGATCGCACTGAGTCATGGATCCACCGCTGTCACCACTGTCCGATCTTTCGCATCCCACCACCTCCACGGCTGAAGGCCAGCACTGATTTGGAATGTGTAGTTCAATGGGCAGGACTCCCAGCTGCTGGTCTTCTTGAAGATTGATCTCTTCATTTCATAGACTGGGACCAAAAACTGATTTGCTGGTCTGTGTCTCAGGCATCCCTCGTATAGCTACAGCATCATCAGACAGCCCTGTGCTCTCAGCTGCAGGGATCCTCCATGCACAGGTCTTCTCAGGGGGTGGAACACTGCTTTCTTTATTTTGCTGCCTCTTCTTTTTATGTCTAAGTGCTTTTATTGCCCCTGTGGGAGATGGTTTTGTGCTCCTGAGAGCACAGTTCTGATGTTCCTTACTACTGCAGGTGGGGATGGCCTGGCTGAGACCCTCGCCCAGTCCAGCAGTCCCTGTTCATAGAATCACAGAACAGTTTGGGTTGAAGGGACCTTAAAGCTCATCCAGTTCCAACCCCTGCCATGGGCAGGGACACCTTCCACTAGAGCAGCTTGCTCCAAGCCTCTGTGTCCAACCTGGCCTTGAACACTGCCAGGGATGGGGCAGCCACAGCTTCTCTGGGCACCCTGGGCCAGCGCCTCAGCACCCTCACAGGGAAGAGCTTCTGCCTAAGAGCTCATCTCAATCTCCCCTCTGGCAGGTTAAAGCCATTCCCCTTGGCCTGTCCCTACAGGCCCTTGTCCAAAGCCCCTCTCCAGCTTTCCTGGAGCCCCTTTAGGCACTGGAGCTGCTCTAAGGTCTTCCCTTCAGGAGCCTTCTCTTCTCCAGGCTGACCCAGCCCAGCTCTCCCAGCCTGGCTCCAGAGCAGAGCTGCTCCAGCCCTCACAGCAGCTCCGTGGCCTCCTCTGCACTTGCTCCAACAGCTCCACGTCCCTCTTGTGCTGCTGCCCCAGAGCTGGGTCTGGACTGCAGGGGGCATCTCCCCAGAGAGCAGCAGAGAGGGAGAATCTCCTCCATGACCTGCTGCTCACGCTCTGGGGGTGCTGACGGCTCCCTCTCGGGCACCTTGCTCTGTGTCTGTTGTCACCAGCAGCTCAGTGCTGGTGTCTGGCCTCCCTCCCACTGCAGGACAGTTTCTTGGACCACTGGTTCCCTCAGTGGTAGCGAGAGCTCAGCTCCCTGCAGGTTACAGACACTGGGAGCTCAGTTTCTGGTGCTGTGTTGACTCAGGGCAGATTTGAAGCTGAAAAAGAACTGAAAATCTTCCCACCATCATCTCAGTGGAGTAACCTCATGAGACATGCATTTCTCTTTGTATTTTGAATTCTTCAAGAGCATCTGTTAGAGAAACTTTGCTGATATGAGGGTTTAGCCAAAGTTGGTTGCAGTTGAAGGGTTCTGTAGTTTATGTTCTTGACCATCAGCAGGAATTGGGGATAAATCAGGATTTCTCAGGAATTGTTTTTTTCCGAACATTATTGCTTAGTGCAACTGTCTGACCAGTTTCCCTGTGATCAGCTTAACTGTGTAACATCCATTCATCACCTTCTAGGTTACTGTAGCCTCTTGACTGCTTCTCTTACCTGCTTTCTGCAAGATATTACTCCTTGAGCTACAGTTCCTCAGCTTTGAGCACATCCTTGGGTTTACTTCATCTTTCACAGAAAAGACCTGGAGACTTGGAACACATTTCATGTGCTGTTCCTTCTGTTTTAAACAATGCAGAGATGTTTGTTTTCCCAAAGGACAGATTCCTCATATTTCCACACCAGTGACCAAGCTGTCCTTTGCAGACTGGGGAACTTAACCCAGCTCTGGCACATTTCTGGCCACTTCGGTTGTGGCTTTGGGTTGACGTCCTCTGGCCAAGGGTGTTTCAGAGAGTCACAGCGTCAAGTCAGGGCTCCCAGGCAAGCGTGGCACAGGGACTCTGTGCTTACTGGCCAGTGTCATGTCCTTCTTGTCCTTCACAGCTGGCCTTTAGTGTGCTGGGTAAAGCTAGTGTTGATCTCCCTGAGCTGCTCCAGACAGCCAAGGAGCACCCAGCAGAAGATGAAGTTGCACAGTAGAGGCCAGGTTGGCATCTTACAGCTGCATGACTGCGTGACGACCTCAGAGCAGCTTCCAGTGTCTGAAGTGGGCTATGAGGATGCTGGAGACAGGACTGTAGCTTCATCAGGGACTGTAGCAATAGGACAAGGGGTGATGGGCTCAAACTAAAACTGGGGAAGTTCAGGTTAGATCTAAGGCAGAAGCTCTTCCCTGTGAGGGTGCTGAGGCGCTGGCACAGGGTGCCCAGAGAAGCTGTGGCTGCCCCATCCCTGGCAGTTTTCAAGGCCAGGTTGGACACAGGGGCTTGGAGCAGGCTGCTCCAGTGGAAGGTGTCCCTGCCTGTAGCAGGGGTTGGGACTGAATGAGCTTTAAAGGTCCCTTCAACCCAAACTCATCCCTGTTACATCTAAACCTCTGTTACCAATGGTGAGGGTCCATCTGTTAACACCTGTGGAGAACCTGGTGTTGGTTGGTGTTTGGTAGATACCAAGTACTGATTGCATTTTCCTGTATTTCTGGGGTTTGTGTCTCAGGGATTGCCTGACCTGTCCTCTCAGCCCAGCGCTTGTTGTCCAAGGAGCCAATAGGTTATATTAACACTAAAAACAACCACAGCAATGAGCTTCAGTGTGTGTCCTGTAGACACTGGAAGGAGCAGATCAGCGTGTCGATAGCTGAGGGAGCAGTTTGCGTCTCTGCACACACAGGTTGGTGCTGTGGGGACAGGGCAGTTGCGTGGATTGGGGGGTTATACCCCTCCATGTGCTCTGTGGCTCTTGCAGCACCTCTTCCAGCTCCTGCAGGAACAGTGCAGGACTTGCAGGTCCAGAAGCCCCCCCTGTGGTTGCCCATCCTCCCGGCAGCACTAGGAAGTGCCCAGTGTTTAGGGGTCTGCCTTTGAGGGCAGTAGGAACAGGAGGTCCCTCCTGCCACTTGCGTGCACAGGTTTACACTGACCTTGCTGCAGCTTCCTCTGCTTCTCCAGAAGGTTGTGGTCACTTGTGACATCCCACAGGGATATCTGAAATATGAGAACGTGCTGGGCTGTAAAACCAGGTGCAAAATCATCACATCTCATGGCTAGACATTGGACATGGGCTCTGTGGCAGCCAGCCCTTACGCTGCTCTTTTGTTTGTGTCCTAGGTGAATGGCGTCAACGTGGTGAAAGTGGGGCACAAGCAGGTCGTCTCCTTGATCCGGCAGGGGGGGAACCACCTGGTGATGAAGGTTGTTTCTGTCAGCCGCAAGCCAGAATCAGAAGAAGTTGTTCGAAAGAAGGGTAGGTCTGGAGTTGTGTGTTTTCCCCAATGGGGGTTGTGTGGCCTGAATGCGAGCAGCCGTGCAGAGACCTGTGGCGCTGCTGGGAGGAGCCGCAGCACAAGCCCACTGCACACACCCACAGTATGAGCCCACTGCATTAGCCTGCTGCATGCAGGCACTGAATGAGCCTGCTGCATGCACCCACAGTGTGAGCCCACTGCACGAGTGCAGCATGAGCCCACTCGATGCACCTGCTGCATGAGCCTGCTGCGTGCACCTACTATATGGGTGGGCACCATGAGGCTGTGGAGCTGCAGCTGGTGAGGAAGGAGGGCACGAGGGGACAATTGCCCATCCTGGGCATAGAAACCCCCACACGTGCAGTGCTGCCACACCAGGATGCGCTGGTGGCTATGGCTGGGAACAAGACAGGGGCACGGGGATGGTAGTCTAGTAGCAGGGCAGCAGCAGAGCACTGCAGCTGCTGTCCAGAAAACCAGCAGGTCCCATCCTCAGCCAGGCTGCGGGACACCAACAGCTCCATTCTCACATGGGAGACACTCTCACACCTTCTCAGGAGCGGAGCTGCTTCTTGTGCCTGCACCCTGTGGTGCCAGTGGGAGCCAGTGCTGCAGAGCAGGGACAGGGACTCCCCCTGCCCTGAGGGGTGTCAGGGTGGGCAACAGCCCCTGCGCCGGCAGGCAGGGGGTGTCGCGTTAAAGAATTGGCTTTGGTGTGTGAGGGAGGCTGTGATGGAGAGCTGCCCCCGCTAAACGTGGATTGTTGGAGAACTGTCCCTGTGGGGGTTTCAGGATGAAGGATGGTGCCCACAGGAGCACAGGGAATACCAGGGTGGAGGACAGACCCAATGGTGGTGTGGGGTGCCAGGCTGGAGCCTGTCCTCTCTCAGGCAGTTGCTGTGCCTGGGAGCTGCCCATGGCCTGGTTGCTTCTGTGGTCATGGCCAGTCTTGGGGCTACTGGGCATATGTGTGCGCCCCCAGAAGGTTCTTGTTCACCCCATCATTCCCAGGGCAGAGCTGAGACCATTGGCTAGAAGTGAGGCCTGAAGGAGAGTTTGGTGGTGGGCTTATGTGCTCCTGGCCTGCAGGACAGCCCTCGGTGCGCAGGGCATCCAGCTGAGGAGTGCAGGGCCAATATAGAGGGCAGCTGGATGGGAGGCTGTCAGCTGTATGCAGTGGGGAACACATCATGGCCTACGGCTATGGAAGGCAGGGGCACATCTAGAGCAGCTGGCAGCACAGAGCTGGGAGCAGCCTGTGGGGTGTGTGGGGAGGCAGCTGTGGGGCAGAGCCTGGCATGGGGGGTGGGAGGCACGTGGGGAGGGAGGAGGCAGCTCTGTGCTGACACCAAGAGCTGCAATTATATTGTCACAGCATGAAAGTACGAGTCAGTGGAAAAGGCTGAGGGAATCGGTGCTGGGATCACCGCTTGTTGCTTCTCCTGGTGCTTCCAGCCCTGTAGCCAGTGAGCAGCTGCCGGTGGCTGCCCATTGCTGCCTGCCGCTACTGTCGCTGCCCATTGCTGCCCTGAGGCGATGGAGCTGGATGGAAGCTGTTCAGAACAGGGTGCTGGGAACGGAGCCAAGTCCCCACTGCAGGACCACAGCAAAGGCACCCATCTAAGTCCCCACCTTCTTCTGGGGGAGATGGAGGCCTGTGTGGGACTGGCGTTTTCTGGCTGAATCCGCCCCTGATGGGGTCTCTGATGCAGGCAAAGCCTGGAGCTCTGGTTGCCATGGCAATGCCTGAGCGTTGAATCCAGCCTTGTCAGCGAGGAGGAGGAGGAGGCGCCCCAAGTGAAGAGAAAGAGCCTTCAACTGGTCCCTGCTCGGTGGGCTTATGGCATGCAGCACCTCGGGGGCAGCCCTGCGGGCCGGCCAGGCTAGGCAGCCCCTGGGGACACGCCGCCGGACACCACCAGCCCTTGGCTAGGGCACGGAGCCTCGGGCCGGACGCAGCGCATGGTGGGTGGGATGTGCTGTGCTGGGCTGTGCTGTGCTGCGCCGGGATGCGCCGCGCCGAGGCGGGAATGAGAGACACAGCCCTGGCCTGTTGGATGCGTTTCTGCCTCCTACCCTCCACCCATGGCGCGTGCGGAGGGGAAGCAGCCATCAGAGCTGGTTGCTGAGTCCCACAGGCAGGCAGGCAGGCAGCTGCCTGGGACACAGCTAATTGGCGAGAGGCGTTCATAGCATCTCCAGTAGCTGCAGGGGGGCAGGTACAGCTGGGGACATGACTTGGACTCTCCTCCTCCTCCTTTGCTGAGGGCTGAGGGGGCCTGCGGGAGCCACCGGCCCCTCCACACCGGGGCCGGCCCCGTGCCCCCGGACTGTGCTACCGAGACCATGAAGAAGTTTGCTTCCACGCGCAGCCTCAATAAGATCCTGCAGCAGTGCGACTCCTCATCCCGCGAGTACGAGGAGATCCAGGCTGTAGAGAAGAAGTGGCACCTGCATCTGGCCACTCCTCGTAAGTTCCTGGACAAGAAATGCAAAATGCCGTCTCTCTTCCTTTCAGCTCCGCCGCCTCCTAAGAGAGCGCCCAGCACCACCCTGACACTGCGTTCCAAGTCCATGACAGCGGAGCTGGAGGAGCTGGGTAAGCGGCGGTGGGCATCGCGCCGGGAGCACGGGGAGCATGCGGGGCCGTGCATGGAGCCGGGAGCACAGGGAGCGCACGGGGCTGTGCCTGGAGCCAGCAGGACCTGTTTGCCAGTGGGAGCACGAGCACGAGGCAACGCGTCTCCTGCAGTCAGGTCTCCATCGTGCTCAGCAGCATATGGGACACAGCGAGGCTGAAAGCCCATCACAGGGGTGCAGGACCCCCCCATAGAGCCAGCCTACCTGTTCTGTGCTGCCTCCCCGGCAGGCTCCATGTGCCTGAGGAGCATCTGTCTCTCCATTCCCTGCTCCTCCTGCACCACAAACAGCCCCTTGTTCCCATTTTCCTCTCCCTGCCGGGTTAGCTGCACCCCCCCTCGGCACTTCCCGCTTACACACACACACACACACACCCGTGCACACACACTCACACGTTCTGCTGTCACTACAGAGCCAGCCCACGGTTCCAGATGCTTTGGTATCCCAGCTTCCATCTCCATGTTCTTGTATTCTCTTAAAGCCTCTCCACCCCCACCCCATCCTCGCTTCCCCATGCCCTGTGCCAGAGCACCTCAGCTATCCTGGAGACCTCACTGAGCCTCCACCTTCCCGGTAGCACTGGGTTACCCCCAGTGGTTCCCACCAGCAGAGAGCCATGGCTGTGCCGGTGTTCACGCTGCTGCTGGCTGCGTGGATGGTGTTGCCGTGCGGAGACGCGGTGATGGGTGCAGATGTGCTTGCTGGCCGTGGCACAGAGGCTGTGCGTGGCAGATTCCTGTCCTGCCTGGTGGGAGACCCACCCGAGAGGCATGAGCCTCAACGGAGACCCCACTATCCCTCTCTTTTTTGGGGTCCACTCCCTGTCCTACCTGCACATCCAGGCTTTACAACCCTGCAGGGTTCTCCTGAAAGCACAGACCTTTAGGGCTCTGACTCATGCTCAAATATGGGTTTGAAGGGACAAATCTCAGCATTTTAGGGTTTGCATCAGCTGGTTGATGACCACTGTGATTTATGTGCTGAGCCCACTGCCTTGATCTTCACCCCAGCCTGCTTCCTCTTCTCCAGAGCCTTATACCTAAATTTGAAGGCGCTGTGTTTGCTGGTAGCCATTAGGAGAGGCTTCAGAATAGCCTGTTTCTTCCACTTTTTGCTCTTCCTTTTGCATGGACACTGCACAGACCCCAGGGATCATGTTTTCTCTCTCACTTGCTGGCCTTGAGAGCAGTTCCTACCAGCATGAGGGTGGCTGCTGGCACACACAGGCAGCACGTTACACATTTCCCAGCAGCACGTGTCCATCTGTGGTGAACATAGGGCCCCAGTCAAAGCCTGGCATGTGTCATGCGGGCGCCTTCGCTGGAAGACAGGCACCCCAGCCACTGGGACATGGCCATGACAGCCCTGTATGTGTGTTTTGGGAAGCAGGGCTGCTGGGCTTGAGGGGGGACAAGCTGGTGGAAAGAGAAGTCACGAAAAGCAGAGAACCATCCCTGCCAGCAAGTCTGTTAAAGATGAGTCCTCCAGGTCTGCCTGAGGGTTCTGCATCTATTCGCTGCCTTTCTTCTATCTGGAGAGGGACCAGGAGCAGCGGCTGCCCATTTCTCCTGGTGGGGGAGAATTGTGGATAGTGACTGGTCTTAGTCCACGGATTTTCCAGGGAACTGCAGTGGTTAGTCCCTGCCTCATGTCCTGTGGATCAGGGAGTGAGCTGTAGCCAGGCCCAGCACACATCCCAGGGAAAATGGGGGATGGTTCTTCCTCCCGCTCTTTGTTTTCTGATGTCGATCCTCCAGCTTTTACTGCCAAGGGGGAGGTTTTGTGCAGGTTCTCATCCACACACCTTAGCACTGTGAAGGATTAGAGCCCGATGTCCTCTTCTGAGGCAACAGTGGTGTTGGGGAAAGGGACATTTCTACCTGCAGCTTCTTACAGGGAGCTTTGCCCCTGTGAGGGTCCCTGCCCCTTTTTGCTTGGATCCTGTCCCTGTCCTGCAGCTTGCAGAACATCCCTTGTGACTGTAGCTGTACCATAATGTTTTCTTGCTGCGTGTTGTGCCAGTGCCCTTGGAAAAGCAGATTCCCAGGAAGCTGCTAACAAAGCACTCCTGTCCTGCAGTCCTGCCATTTGCTGGATGCCGAGGAAACTGTCTGTGGGAGATGCACAGATTGCGATCTCCTGCCTTGGAGAGCAGGGAGTGATGGAAAGCTCTTAAAAGAGTTTCTCCATGGCTTGGGCATTAAATGCTGTCCAGACCTCTTCCTGGTCGTACTTCCTTCTGACATGGCACCTCCCCTCAGCTTTCTCAGTCTGAGGAAGAGGAGGAAGGCTTGTCCCTGTGGTGGGGCTGGTAGAGAGCTGGTGCCAATCCCTGCCCATGGGGTCCGGATGAGCACTTGACTTCCCTCCAAGGAGTACAAGGAGGATGCTCGAGGTGCTGCTCCTCTGCCTTCATTCCCAGAGCCAAAGCGAGGCCGGGATGTGTTCCTCTGCCAGGGCCAGATCCTGCAGCATGCTGGGAGGCAGGAGGGCTTGCAGGAAGAGGCACAGCAGGCAGGCAGCAAGGCTGGAGCTCAGAATGAATGCAGGAACTGTGCATGCCATTCATGTTGTCTTTTGTTTCTTGATTCCAAGCCTCCATGCGGAGAAGAAAAGGGGGTGAGTGAAACCAAACCGCACGTCCTGGGGGTCCTTCCCCTTCAGCCATGCAGGTAGCACCCAAACAGCACCCAGGCCACAGCACACAGGCTGCACCCAAGGCACCGGCACCAGTCACATCCCCTGGTTGTCCTGATTGTGTTGGGATCCTTCAGGACACAGGCAGAAATGGCCATTTACCAGCCAGGGCTGACTCCTGGTGGTGTGCTTGCTCTGTGTTGCTCCGTGGTGGAAATACGTTGCACAGGGATGTCCCCTTGTATGGGGATTGAAGCACGGCCTCCTTCAGCCCCAGGTCAGGCCTCTAGCTCAGTCGGATGAAATGGCAGCCGTGGTCTTTGCTGGGTCCAGCAGTGCAAGTACTGCCTCTCCTGCTGCCATGCAGGCTGTCAGCATAGAATCATGGAACCATGGAATGGTTTGTGTTGGGAGAGACCTTAAGGCTCATCCATTTCCAGCCCCTGCCACTGGCAGGGGCACCTTCCACTAGAGCAGCTTGCTCCAGGCCCCTGTGTCCAACCTGGCCTTGAACACTGCCAGGGATGGGGCAGCCACAGCTTCTCTGGGCACCCTGGGCCAGCGCCTCAGCACCCTCACAGGGAAGAGCTTCTGCCTAAGAGCTCATCTCAATCTCCCCTCTGGCAGGTTAAAGCCATTCCCCTTGGCCTGTCCCTAAAGGCCCTTGTCCAAAGCCCCTCTCCAGCTTTCCTGCAGCCCCTTTAGGCACTGGAGCTGCTCTCAGGTCTCCCCTTCAGGAGCCTTCTCTTCTCCAGGCTGACCCAGCCCAGCTCTTTCAGCCTGGCTCCAGAGCAGAGCTGCTCCAGCCCTCGCAGCAGCTCCGTGGCCTCCTCTGGGGGAGCTGGATCTCTGAAGGGACCTCCCCAGACCTCTGTACTGAGCAGATGTGTCAATACCCAGAGGTGAGGCAATGCAGAGGTCCCATGAGTCAGAATGATCAGCTGGAGGTCACCATGGGTGTCCTGATGTTGAAGATGGCCATCTCCAAGTGCATGGTGGAGAGCTCTTGCCACTTTGGACATGAGGGTGCACCCATTTCTGGGGGTTCTCTCTTGAAGGTGTCTACAGCACTTCCTCATCTCCCACCCCAGCAGCCCAGACAGACAGGGTCCGCTCCTGGATGCTCTTCCACCTCCTGCAAGGGCACAGCAGGTACGAAGTGCAGTGAGGGGTGATTTGTCTCCCTGTGCTTTAATGGCACTGAGAGATGGGAAGTAGAACTGGCCCGGGCTGTTTCTTGGAGCAGGTGCAGATTCTTAGCCCCAGGGCCTTGGTGGATACCTGCCCCTAAGTGTGGATACCTGGTCCCAGAGAGGACTAGTCCTCTTGGCAAAGACAGCTTGGCATCAATGTTTGCGCAGGGCTCGCCCCTCCAGGTTGGGCTTCTGAAGCACTTGGGCCTCAGTTTTAGTTTGCTAAGTGGCTCATGAGTCCCGGGAGGCTGTTGTAGGAGGAGCACAGGCTGATGGTCACAGCACCCCAGGGCACCCATATCCTGAGGACCAGCAAAGCCTTTACCACAGTTGTGGTGTTTCATAGTCCCAAGTCCAACAGCCAGAAGTTACATGCCTTAACCTGAACCCAGGCAGAGCAGAGATCAGTGCTCATGTTCTCCCATTTCCATGGTCTAGTGGAAGGTGTTCCTGCCCGCAGCACGGGGCTGGAACTGGAGGAGCTTTAAGGTCCCTTCAACCCAAACCGTTCCATGATTCTGTGATTCCCTGGGCAGTTTACTGGGACAGAGCGTTGGTTGTGCCATGGAAGTGGAGGGGTCCAGTTGTGACGAATGCCATGGCAGTCACATCGGCTCCAGTGCAGCACCATGAGGCCACGCTCCAGGGCCTGCTGACACATTTATGACATGAAGCCCACAGGTTGAACTGGGCCTGTCCTGGTAGCTCCCGAAGCCAGGGCAGCCACAGCACCAGCCCCGCAGCCTGCATTAGCTGCATCAGACCTTGCCTGGCTCCATCAGAGGGAGCTGAGGGGGTCAGTGGTGAGAGGGGCCAGCATCTGTTTGTTGCCCTTCCCCATGTCCTAAGTCTGGGGATACTTTACAGTCCCAGGCAGAAGACCCTGCCACAGGCAGGGCTGGTGCTGTGTGAGTGAGTGCTGCAGGCTGGCAAGCAGTGAGGCACAGATGTGGTGCATGGCTGGAGGACAGGCCCCGCCACCTGAGCACCCTTGGACATGGGGGTGCCCGGGGGCCAGGTTATTCCTGTCAGGGCCGTTCGGGTGCATGAGTTCACTTGGAGAGGAAACATCCCAGTTTGTCCCAGGCAGACACTGGAGTCACACTGGTTGTGCTGGAATCTGACTGAGTCCTGTGGAGTCCCACGGACTCCTGTGTTGCTTGTGATCCCTGTGGCACTGGGTTCCCCTTGCCCACACTTCCCTCACCCAACATGGGGAACTCATTCTGAATATCAACAGCATCTCTGGGCAAAAATCTGCTCTTTTAGTGTAAGGATGGAGGCTTGCTCAAAGCATGGTCCCCTCGGGCACAGACCCCACAGCTCAGGCAGGCCAGGCAGGGTGCAGCTGAGGTGGGAACACTACACAACATGGCATGGCATGGCACAGCACAGTGCCGCCACTCCAGGTCCCAAAACTGAGCCTGGTTGTGCATCGTGGTGGGTGGGTGGTTCCAAAACACCTCCAAAATCTTCATTAGCCTTCATTAGGCTGGGAAGGGGAGAACCGGCTGCATCCTCACCTCAGTGTTCAACAGGCCTTGGAGCCACTCTCCCTGCAGGAGGTGACTCCCAGCTTGGCCACGCTGCAGGGGCAGGGCTGTGGCTGGGGAGCTGCCTCAGAGCTCTGGCCCTTGCTAACTCCTTGTCTTGTGTGTTTGGGTTTCCAGAGAAGCTGGATGAGATTCTGGCAGCCGCCGAGCCAGCACTGAGGGCAGACATCGTCGAAGCAGATTCCAGGGCAGCCACTGTGAAGCAGCGACCAACAAGCCGGCGGATCACGCCAGCAGAAATCAGTGTGAGAGAGGAGGGCTTGTGGTGGGAGAATGGGGGCACATGGTGCCATGACCAGTGCTGAGTGCCGCCAGTACCACGGACCTGGGACGGGGACCTTGGGGAAAGGAGGAGGAGAGAGGCTGTGGGGAGGCTGGGACATGGAGCAGAACCCTGGCTGTTGGGCATTTGGTCACCAGCACGGGATTGCCACGAGGAGGACGTAAGAGCTGCTCTAAAAAGAGTGTGGAAAGCTGAGCGGGAGAGCTTTGGCTGGGATTTTCTGGATGCCAAACTGGAGATGAGGAGGAATCAAGAGGGGAAGCATGGAGGAAGTAGGAGTGGGGCTGCCAGCTCCAGCCTGTCTGGATTGGGAAAGTGCTGCAAGTGGTGGGAGGCAGCTTCTGGAGCAGGAGGTAAAATGGGACAGGCAGCTTCTGAGCAGAGAGAGTGGCCCGAGTGGAGCCTTCCCACAGGAGGAAACTGCTGCTGGAGTCAGCAGCACTGTGCAGCTACACAAAGGGCCTGAGAGCAGGCAGGGGAGCAGGCAGGGGGAGAGAGGGAGGATTAACCCTTCAAAGGGCACCAGCAGAGTTTGGGAGGTGCTGGATGGGGCAGCTCTTCTGGTCACCTGAAGGCAGAGGTGGGGAAGGCTCCATCCATGTCCCTGGGAAGCCTCCCCACGCCGGGGCTGTGGCAGAGCTTCACCCACTGCCTGAGGGATGGGGTGATCTGAGGTGAAGTGTCCTTTCAGCTGCCATCGAGACTGGAAATGTCCCTTTTCTCTCTTGCAGTCACTCTTTGAACGCCAGGGCATGGCTGCACACTCCGGGGTCCTTGCGGGAGCTGAGAAGCCCCACGTGTCACTGCGCAAAGGAATTCCACGGACAAAATCTGTAGGTAAGGCAGGCTTGGGGGGGAAGTCCCTTCCTTGAGAGGATAGAACATCCCTGTAGAGCCTTTGTGCCTGTGCAGGAATCAGCAGGAATAGCTCAACACTCTCCACTGGCTTGTAGCTAAAGAGCTTTGTAAAGGGGATGTTTCATGTGATCTCTGCTTGGAAGGTCACCTGTGCCTTGAGAAGCCTGTTCTGATTCTGACTCTGATCGTGCTCTGAGCAGGGGGGTGGATGGAAAACCCCCAGGGTCCCTCTCAGTCCTTTCATGGCGCTGCTCGGGTAGGGAAACCTGTCCAACCTCCATGTTGGCATATGAGGGTTGTGGGGGGTCTGTCAGTCCATGGAGTAGTCGGGGGTGTGAGGTGATGAGCATGTGGTGGTTGAGCATCAGACCATGAGTGTCACAGGCTGACGCAGGAGCAGGAAACAATGGGGGGTTTATAAGGAAAAACAGGGCAGGGTCTCGAGCAAACTACATGAAGTCCATGGGCTACACTGGGATCTTTAGACAGTGTCCCAAAAGGTTTATGGTGCAACTAAACCTGAAAGTGCTGGAGGAGGGAGATGGGAGTACAAGGCAGTGAGCAAGGGCTGGTGGCACAATGGCTGTGGGAGGTTCTCCTTTTCTGTCTGGATTTTGTGTGTTTTATCCGGGTGTTGGCAGGGTCTGAAGGTGCAGGAGTGTGCGTGGTCACTTGCATGGAGGCTGAGGGGCAGTAGGGAAAGGGCAGAGAGAACAGTGCTGTGCTGTGTGTCAGTTGATCCCCTAAGGCATCACTGGATGGTAATAGTGATGCCAAAACAGATTGTGAGTTTAAGACACAAAATAAGTGAATAGAAAGTAAATTCTGCTTTGACCTACAGATGAGAGCAGGATGATCCCAGCAAGAATGTAAAAACTAGTTGGAAACTGCAAGGGTTAGTATTCAAAATGTACTTTTTCAAGTACAGAGCGGTGCATATGTGCCTCATGCTCCTCTTCATATGAGGGAGGCTGGTACCTGTAGTCCCACATGAGATTGCTCTGAGAGTAATAGATAGCTAGAGGGAATCATATGTGTGTATGATTCATCTGGAAAACAAATAGGAAGAGATAATCTTTAAAACATAAAAGATTGGGTGTTCAAGGACTGCTCTGATGTGGACTGACACACCGTGCTGGTAAAGCTGCTGTCTTGCTCTGAAATCCAAAGGCAGAAGCTCCTGTAACGCCCAGGAGCTGAACTGGAACCTGGTCAGAGAGGTGATGAGATGCACGGAGGTGTCCCTATAGGCCATTGTCCAAAGCCCCTCTCCAAGTTTCCCGTAGCCCCTTTAGGCACTGGAGCTGCTCTAAGGTCTCCCCTTCAGGAGCCTTCTCTTCTCCAGGCTGACCCAGCCCAGCTTTTTCAGCCCGGCTTCAGAGTAGAGCTGCTCCAGCCCTCTCCTATGACTCACACTCCCCTAAAATCACATGTAGCTCTTCACTGTGCTCCATCCAAGAGTGGCATGAGTCTGTCTGCACGAAAAGGGAGCAATTCCTGTTGAGGAGGGGCCAGCAACTTCTTGTTCCAGTTTGCCTGCCCCAGTACACACCAGAAGCAGTGCCTCTTAGAGATCAGCTCGTTCCTGTGGAATTCCAGATAAGCTAAAATCGAAAATAGCCAAACAGTAGAAATGGGGTTGCAATTGGCTTGTTTTAGGCGTCCTTCCTGAGCTGTCATTTCACACCCACAGTGACAGGCTCATACGCTGCACAGTCAGTTGACTTCATGATAAAAAATCACTACTAAAAGTAAGAATCTAGCAGAAAAATAAGCAGGGGTTGCTTGGTGGTTTGAGTTTTTGGTGAAGAAAGACTTTGAAGTATTTGCATATCACAAAGCTGGTTTAGATTCCCAGGGCCTTGTGATAAAAGATCAAAAGATTCCATGTTTGCGTCTAAAAATTTCTTGAGACGAAGATGGGTGGCTCTCAACAGGCTGCAGAGAAAGCAGGATGGGAGGATTTCTTTGACAAAATGTGCAGGAATGCATTGCAGTGGGGAGGCTGAGAGAAATGGAAATCTTTGTCAGACTTCCAAGATAACCGCCACGTCATCTGCTCCAGCATCAGAAGATGCAAACACCTGGGAGTCTGCAGAGCTGCCCTGATGCTGCTGAGGTTCCCCAGCACATCTCCAGGTGCTGCAGAGGGTGGTTCTGCACCCATAGAAGTAGTTTGTGTCCCCACAGCAGATAGAACCACAACGGGCTCCAGGCACTGGCTGTAGATTGCAGATGCACCTTACCAAGTGCTGTCTTGGTGTTCAGCCAGTCACTAACTCCTGGTCTGCCAGCTCAGGGCAGTGCATGCAGCAAGGGGCTGGCTGCTCACCCTGATCCTGGTCCAGGACTGTCCTTCCCCAATCCTGGGTGAATCCCAATGCTTTTCCTTCTTCTAAACAAGTTCTCAGGATCATTCTAGCTGCAGTTTAAGCTTCGTGCCACAGCAGCCAGCACAAGACTGTTACTTCCCTGCTCTTTTGACGGGCAGTGGGCTTTCCTTCTCCTGCCAGTTCTGTTGTTGCCTGGGGCTGATGCGCCAGAGGATGGTGATGCTTACCCAGTTTAGGATCACGGACTGGTTTGGGCTGGAAGAGACCTTAAAGCTCATCCACTTCCAGCCCCTGCCACAGGCAGGAACACCTTCCACTAGAGCAGCTTGCTCCAAGCCCCTGTGTCCAACCTGGCCTTGAACACTGCCAGGGATGGGGCAGCCACAGCTTCTCTGGGCACCCTGTGCCTGCACCTCAGCACCCTCACAGGAAAGAGCTTCTGCCTAAGAGCTCATCTCAATCTCCCCTCTGGCAGGTTAAAGCCATTCCCCCTTGTCCTGTCCCTACATCCCTTGTCACAAGCCCCTCTTCAAGTTTCCTGTTAGACTCCTTCAGGTATTGCAAGGCTGCTCTGAGGTCTCCCCTTAAGAAGCCTCCTCTTCTCCAGGCTGAAGAAGACCAGCTCTCTCAGCCTGTGTCCCCCAGCCTGTGTTTGTCCTTGGAGTAACCCTGAGCCATGTGCAGGACTTTGCAGTTGGCCTTGTTGAACTCCATGAGGTTCACACAGTCCCGCCTGTCCAGGTCCCTATGAATCCCATCCCTTCCCTCCAGTGTGTCGACTGCACCACACAGCTCAGTGTCATCAGCAAACGTGCTGAGGGTTCTCAGTCCCACTGTCCATGTCACTGACAAAGCTGTTAAACAATGCTGGTTCCAACACAGATGCCTGAGGAATGCCACTTGTCACTGGTTGCCTCTTGGATATCGAGCCATTGACCACAACTCAAGTGCAACCATCCAGCCAGATCCTCATTCACGGAGTCAACCATCAATCAAATCCATGTCTCTCCAACTTAGAGACAAGGATGTCATGCAGGATAGTGTCAAATGCCTTGCACAAGTCCAGCTTGATGACAACAGTCACTTACCCCCCATCATAGAAGGCCACCAGATTTGTCAGGCATGATTTGCCCTTTCTGCTTCTGAACATGAGTGGAGCCACGGCATTGGAACCTTTCTGCTGTAGCTCAGGGGTGGCTTTGGGAGCTGCTCTGCCATCCCTGCACAGAGAAAACAAGGCTGGAAACAGTGGGGAGTGCTCTGGAGAGAGCCACCTCGTCAGCCAGCCCAAATTCATGCACAGTTCCATTCTCACAGGGATTGAGGCTGTTATGGCAACGGGCCCAGAAGCATTATGGAGAGTTTTTGTGTTCTCCTTGGAGATGAACAATGCACCAAGCGTGCTGTGAGCTGCAGAGGGGTTGCCATGAGGCATTGCCAGGCTGCTTCAGGCATGCACCCCAGAGCATGACTCTCATTGCAGACCAGTTTCCTCCTTGTGCTGGGAGGCTGGGCTGTTTGCTGGTCCTGCTGATCACTGGAGGCTCTGGTTTGGCTCAGGCTCTTTATTGCTGCGTGCACGGACCTCTAGTTTGATCCTGGTGATGTTGTGTTGCTCTTTGTAGGAAGCATATACTCCACCACTGTGAAGACACAGTTTATGCTGTTTGAGGAGAACTGAGAGAAAAAATCTCAAGGGCAGTTAGCAGAGGAACACGTCTGTTAATTGAGGCGGGTCCAGAGAAGGGCAACAGGGCTGATGGGGGGCCTGGAGCCCAGGTGTGATGGGGAACAGCTGAGGGACCTGGGGGGTTCAGTCTGGAGAAGAGAAGGCTCAGGGGGGACCTGATCGCTCCCTACAACTGCCTGACAGGAGGATGGAGCCAGGAGGGGCTGGGCTCTGCTCCCAAGGAACAAGGGATGGGACAAGAGGAACCGGCCTCAAGCTGCACAAGGGCAGGTTTAGATGGAGCTGAGGAACAATTCCTTCCCCAAAGGGTGCTCAGGCATTGGAACAGGCTGCCCAGGGCAGGGCTGGAGCCACCGTCCCTGCGAGTGTTCACACACCGTGGAGACAGGACCCTTAAGTGACATGGAGGATGATCAGAGGCTGGAGCACCTCCCATAGGAAGACAGGCTGAGAACATTGGGGCTGTTCAGCCTGTAGAAGTTGTGTGAAGACCTCAGAGCAGCTTCCAGTGTCTGAATGGGGCTACAAGGATGCTGGAGAGGGACTTTACAGGGACTGTAGCGATAGGACAAGGGGTGATGGGTTCAAATTGAAAAGGGAAGTTCAGGTTAGATGTAAGGCAGAAGCTCTTCCCTGTGAGGGCGGTGAGGCACTGGCACAGGGTGCCCAGAGAAGCTGTGGGTGCCCCATCCCAAACCATTCTATGATTCTATGGTTTAGTGGTGGCCTTGGCAGTGCTGGGGAACAGTTGGACTTGATGGTCTTGAAGGTCTTTTTCAACCTGGTTGTTTCTGATTCCATGATTTGTCATGGAAGTTTAATCTTCCAGTTATGCACATAAAGATGGACCAGGCACAGAGGGAGGTCCCGGGCATCACATGAAGTGTTGTACTGTTTGTGACAGACAGATTCTGTCTTTTCTCAGAGATCATTCCCACCTCCACCACCCCTCTTGAGAACATGGAATAGCACACAAGGTTTCAGTCATCTGGCAGATCACTGGTGTGTGGTGGAAGGACGTCTGGAGGACGTGGAGGGCTCAGACCTCGTGCTTGTTCCCAGGCATAGGAATAGCAAAGGGCAGGTTGGTAATTGCTGGGTTAAGATCCGATGAAATGAAAGGACAATCTAATTCGTGTGCTACCTTTGGAAGGAGCTGCCTTTCCCTGGTGTTGTGCTGCATGTTAAGAGAGTCTGGCTGAGGCTCAGCATTGGAGACCTGTCCTGTTGGCTAATGGCCTATTCTATGGGTGGTGGAGTGCTGCTCTGCTATGTCTTGGGGTACCTCCAAGTTGTGTAGAAGGGCTTCAAATGCTGAAGGAGTTGGTCAGGCTCCTTCTGCAGACCACCCATCCCTGGGCCAGGTCTGCCCATTGCCCAACGCGACATTTAGCAACAGGCAAGTGATAAAAGTGAAAAGTGAACATATTTACAACAGGTAACCAACTGTTAATGTTAATGTTAATGTTAACTTCAGTTAGTAGGAGAGGAGATGGGTAGGAGAGAGCTGTGCTTCCAGCCACCAGCATTTCAGGTAGATTCAAACAGATTCTCTCCATTTCAAGTTAAAATCTGAAATAGTTTCAGTCTTCCATCACATTTTAGGAGGACCCTTGTCCTCGACACTGCTTCCAAGGGGATTTCTGTAGGCTGTAGGCCTTGCTCTGCAAGGACTGAACACAACTCATAAATGCAGTCCTTAACCCAGAAATCAAGTTTCAAGCCGGCTCCTGAGGGGTTACTGGTTGCCTTTGTTCAACTTTAGACTCTCCAAGCAGAACTGTATCCTGTAAATAGAACTCAGAAGTGATTAATCTCATGCTTAACTATGAACAAACGCTTCTCTGTGTCAAGGGAGAGGTTTCATTTTGCCCTTGTGATCACATTCAAACATCAGGGAGGGCTTCCTTTCTGTCATGGAGACTATATTCTACAAAATTCACTGTCACAGTGGGAGCGAGCAGTGAAAAATTTGGATAAGACAGCATAATAACACAGCAACAGGATTCAAAGAAAGCCTTGTGAAGGGTCTTTACAGGCCAGGTTGGCATTAAATTAGGTTTGAGGCAGAAGCTCTTCCCTGTGAGGGTGCTGAGGTGCTGGCCCAGGGTGCCCAGAGAAGCTGTGGCTGCCCCATCCCTGGCAGTGTTCAAGGCCAGGTTGGACACAGGGGCCTGGAGCAAGCTGCTCTAGTGGAAGGTGCCCCTGCCAGTGGCAGGGGGTTGGAACTGGATGAGCTTTAAGATCCTTTCAACACAAACCATTCCAGTTGTGGTCAAATGGCTCGATGTCTGGCTGGAGACCAGTAACGAGTGGTGTCTCTCAGGGATCAGTGTTGCGGCCGGTCTTGTTCAACATCTTTGTCGGTGACATGGACAGTGGGATTGAGTGCGCCCTCAGCAAGTTTGCCGATGACACCAAGCTGTGTGGTTCGGTTGATACGCTGGAGGGAAGGGATGCCATCCAGAGGGACCTCGACACGCTTGTGAGGTGGGCTGATGCCAACCTTATGCAGTTTAACCATGCCAAGTGCAAGGTCCTACACTTGGGTCGGAGCAATCCCAGGCACAGCTACAGGTTGGGCAGAGAAGAGATTCAGAGCAGCCCTGCAGAGAAGGACTTGAGGGTGTTGGTCGATGAAAAAATGAACATGAGCCGGCTGCAGTGTGCGCTCGCAGCCCAGAAAGCCAACCATATCCTGGGCTGCATCAAAAGCAGCATGACCAGCAGGTCGAAGGAGGTGATCCTGCCCCTCTACTCTGCTCTCGTGAGACCTCACTTGGAGTATTGTGTGCAGTTCTGGTGTCCTCAACATAAAAAGGACATGGAACTGTTGGAACAAGTCCAGAGGAGGGCCACGAGGATGATCAGGGGCTGGAGCACCTCCCGTATGGAGACAGGCTGAGAAAGTTGGGGCTGTTCAGCCTGGAGAAGAGAAGGCTGCATGGAGACCTCAGAGCAGCCTTCCAGTATCTGAAGGGGGCCTACAAGGATGCTGGGGAGGGGCTATTCATCAGGGACTGTAGTGACAGGACAAGGGGTAACAGGTTCAAACTTAAACAGGGGAAGTTTAGATTGGATCTAAGGAAGAAATTCTTTACTGAGAGGGTGGTGAGGCACTGGAATGGATTGCCCAGGGAGGTTGTGAATGCTCCATCCTTGGCGGTGTTCAAGGCCAGGTTGGATGAGGCCTTGGGTGACATGGTTTAGTGTGGGGTGTCCCTGCTCATGGCAGGGGGGTTGGAACTGATGATCTTGAGGTCCTTTCCAGCCCTAACTATTCTATGATTCTATGATTCTGTGGTTCTATGAATTGAACTGATGGATGGAGTTTCAGAAGACAGAAGAGGAGGTGATGCTGCACACTGGTATGGTGGAACACAGAGCTCAGTGGTCAGGATATTGGGAGTGCAAGAAAGCTGTCTGGGCTCCCAGAGCACTGCCACGGGGCTGGAGGAAGAACGTCTACCAAGGGTTAAGCACCAAGGCAGTGTGACTCAGGCAGCTCTGGATCAGCAAGCTCTGGGAGCTGACAGCCTCTGCATCCTTGTGCTCTGTACACTTCTTCACAGGATTATTACTGGCCACTACAGGCAGCACGTGGGACTGGATGTTCCTTTGATCTGCTGTACTGGAGGGGAGGTGGGGAAGTGGAGTATGGAGGCAGTCTCAGCTGATGAGCAAGCTGCACGGAGGGAAGGAGAAGCACATGAGTAAAAGGGTGTAGTTGTATACGCAGGGCTCAGATGCAAGCATGCAGACAGGATGAGCAGAGGAGCTGTGTCAGTGGTGAGCTGCAGGTAGTGGAGAAAGACTGCCAAGAATTTGCTTTCCTCCCCCTCTCCCATCAGAGATCTCTCCTGAGGGAGGAGCAATAGGAGACATTTGTTGTCACAGGGAACAGACACTATGCTACTCCAGGGAGTGGGGTTGTAGAGACTGTCAGCTTGGGAACCAAAACTGTAATGAAACCTCTGTTCTTCTGTCATAGGATCAAAAGATAATTCAGGTTGGAAGGAGGAGGTCTCTAGTCCAACCTCCATCTCAAAGCAGGGTCAGCTGTGCCATCAGTTCATGTTGCTCAAGGGTTTATCCATTCTGGTCTTGAAAACCTCTGAGGATGGAGCCTACCCACCCTCTCTGGGCAGCCTGTTCCACTGCAGGACTGTCCTCATCATCATATTTCTCCTCTGACTAGTCAGAACCCTTGTCTCAGTTTTGCCTGTTGACTCCTGTCCCCCCACCATGGCCTCTTGTCCTCCACTGTGAAAAGCCTGGCTTTATCTTATTTGTAGCCTCCCATAGGTACCAGAAGGCTGGTATTAAGTTCCCTCCAAAGCCATTCCTTCTGCAGGCTGAACAAGCGCAGCTCCCTCAGCCTCTCCAGACAGAGCAAGCTGTGACTGTCTTGGTAGCTCTCCACTGAACTCCTTTGAGTTTGTTGATGTGTTTCTTGTGTTGAGGGCCCAAAAACTGGATGCAGCATTGTAGTGTGGTGTCATGGGAGGGCAGGAGAGGGGTAACCTCTTTGCTCTGTTGCCTTTGCTCCTGTTCAGGCAGCCCCGGGCACTGTTGGCTCTGCTGCTGAGGCGCTGGGTCAGCCTCTGCCCCCTCACTGCCTACCGGCCCCGCAGGTTCTCACCCCCAGAGCTGCTGCCCAGGCACCAGTCCACAGCCTCCTGCACAGGGAACTTCCTCCTCAGCTGCAGGACTCTGTGTCTGGCCTTTTGGGAATTCATGGAGATCCTGCTGGCCCGTTCCTGTCGGGGTCCTTTTGAGATCTCCAGCTGGTCACTGGTAGTGCTTCAGATCCTGTTTTCCGTAGTGCTCATTTAAAAAAAAAATGGAGGAAAAACACAACACAGAAAAATAACAAGTGGGGAATAGCTCAACTAAAGCAGAGCTTGCAGAAGCAGGTACCTAAAATAAAACAAAAACTAATACCCACATCTTTAATATGTTCAGATTCTCTGTCCCCTTCCCCTGCCTTCACTGGCAGTTCTTCACCTTTGATGCTTTATAAGAACTTTACACAGAAGGTAGAACAGGGGCTACCAATCCATCAACTCTTCAGTCAACAGCTGAGAACTTGGAGCAGCAGTGTCTGTTGGTAGTTGGTGTCTCCTCTGGTCTGGCAGCTGTTGGCCAGGCCACTCTTTGCAGATCAGGGAATACAAGAAAGTGTAGCAGCATTTTGGTTTTCATTTCCTGTAGTCAGCACAGTGGTGCCAATCCACAGGACGGTCAGCACATCCCTGCAACAAGCTCCAATGGCACTAGACCATGTTCTGGAACAGGCTGGGCATGGTTACAGAGCTCAGTACTGCATAAGTCTCCTTGGTTTAACTCCTGCCCATTTCCGTGGGAGAAGCAGAAATAAGCATGAAGGCATGTGGGTGTTTTTTTGGATCTTCATGCTGTTGAGAACATGATGATGTCTGATCTGAATCAGCCACTGCTCCACCTAGTGCAGAATCCCGTTGTAAGCATTGCTCTTAAGCAGATGCCCAGGGAAGAGTGAAAACACAGCAAGGATATGATATTTCTCCAGAATACTCACTCAGGCAGCTACTGACTTCAGTTCCCAGGTTTCTGTGCTCATAATAGCCCATAAAAAATGCATCCTCCAATGCTTTGTCCAGTGTCTCTATGAACTCATTTCATGTCTCCAGTTCATTATGTTGCCTTGGCATTAAAAATCCCCAAATGATGCTCAGCAAAAACAGCCTATTTTTGCTCTTTGAGCACAGCAATTGTCTGAGCAATGTGGTGAGATGTAAAGGTCATTGGTCACTGGCCAAAATATTCCTTTTATCCCCTTCAAACTCTGCATCTGCAGGCATTGGGTGAAATTGCTCATGTAAGACAGGGCACAGTTGCCAAAGCACTTTGAGTGCTGGGGAATGTTACAGAAAAAGCACTAGAACCAAAAAAGCAGGTGGTCACGGTGCCGCTGTGCTGAAATATGGCCCTCTGCCAGCTCCAGCATTCTCTGAAAAGCAAAAACCTTGAAAACAGCTGAGCTGAGACTGAAAAGAAGGAACTGTATCAAGTGAGTGATGAGCACAGCAGGATCTGGTGTGGAGGGCAGGATTTGGAGCAAGCTGTGCTGATTCACTTGTGCCCAGGCAAGTACCTGCCCCGTACTTACTGTGGTAATGGATTTTTTCTCCTATTACTTTACTTAGCAAGATTCTCATACTCTTTGCCAAAGTATTACAAGTACCTGTACAAGATAATTACAAGTATCTGCAGAAGAGAAGGCTCTGGGGAGACTTTAGAGCAGCTCTCAGTGCCTAAAGGGGCTACAGGAAAGCGGGAGAGGGGCTTTGGACAAGGGCCTGTAGGGACAGGCCAAGGGGAATGGCTTTAACCTGCCAGAGGGGAGACTGAGATGAGCTCTTAGGCAGAAGCTCTTCCCTGTGAGGGTGCTGAGGCGCTGGTCCAGGGTGCCCAGAGAAGCTGTGGCTGCCCCATCCCTGGCAGTGTTCAAGGCCAGGTTGGACACAGGGGCTTGGAGCAAGCTGCTCTAGTGGAAGGTGTCCCTGCCTGTGGCAGGGGGTTGAAGCTGGAGGAGCTTTAAGGTCCCTTCAGCCCAAACCAGGCTGGGATTCTATGATACCTGAAAAAGCTCTCATGGTGCACCCAGGTAGTAAGTTATTAGTAAGAATGACAGAATCTGGCTTCCTTGAGTACTTCCAACTCTTGAAATACATAACTTAAGTTTCTGCTAGACCCTGCTTCAGAATTCAGTCTCGCACATAGAACCGTATGTGACTCGTTGTGGGGAAGGGGGACGTGTGACACGAGAACGGGAGCAGGGATGTGGCACCTTTGGCTGCGAGTTGCACAACCTGCTTGCACTCAACTGTCTCACGCGTTGGCAGTTGGGTGTCGGGAGGTTTGATGGAGCAAGTGTTCAATTCTGTCTCTGTTGGGTTGGTCTGAGAGCGTGCAGCCTGCCTGGAGAATGTTGGGCACAACTGTCTGATGGATCTAAACCAGTACAAGGTGTTGTAGGAGTGTGGCTGCCCTCTGTGCCAAGTGAATATGAGCAAAGGGCCAGAATGCAACCGCATGCACCAGGCGAATGAAGGATGAAGTGAAAAGTCACTTTTTAAAGGGGTTTATAAAGAGGGGAGAGAAAGGGATGTCACATCCCATTTGTGGTGACTGACACAACCTGGTCTGTCTGGAGACATCCTGTCTGACTTCACTGTTCTTGTTTTCCAGGTGAAGATGAGAAACTTGCTGCTTCTTTGCTAGATGGGAAGTTTCCCCGGAGCACATCGATGCAAGACACTGTTAGGGAAGGACATGGGATTCCACCACCACCTCAAACAGCCCCACCTCCACCTCCTTCTCCATATTACTTTGACACAGGCCCCCCTCCATCCTTCTCACCACCTCCACCCCCAGGAAGAGCTTATGATACCATAAGATCAAGCTTTAAGCCAAGCCTGGAGGCCAAACTCCATGGACTCCCTCAAGTCCTTAGCGCAGCTGAGATGTATGATCAGGCAAGGACTTCCATTCCTTACCCTGAAAGGCAAAAGAGGGCCCGATCCATGATAATCCTACAGGATTCCTCTCATCTTCCCGTGGAGCCAACAGAGATCCCCCGCCCTGGCCCATCTGCGACTCCTCCGGAGAAGCTGAAGAGGAAAGGAAGAGTGATTGACAACCCTTATGCCAACATGGGTCAGTTTAACGTCAGCCTTTTCGCTCCCACCAAGCCACAGAGGAAGAAGAGCCCTCTGGTTAAGCAGTTACAAGTGGAGGATGCACAGGAGAGAGCAGCACTGGCCATCACTGGAGGCTTTTCAAGGGAGCCCTCTCCCACCCGCAGGAGCCATCGTCTGAGTGGTGTTGAATATCAGCATCATGCCGGCATTGCTCAAGTTGAAGCCACAGGCATCCCCTTCGCCACTGCCATTGCTGGAGTCATGAAGGACAGAGACCGTCGTCTGGATGAGAGGCGGAAATCCACTGTCTTCCTCTCAGTTGGGGCTGTCGAGGGGAGCCCCCCCAGCAGCGACATGCCGTCCTTGCAGCAGTCCAGGTCTATTGATGAGCGGTTGTTAGGAAGCCGAGATGTTCTACTGCCTTCCCCTGTCTCAGCTTTAAAGCCATTGATCAGCAGCTCATCCTCAACGTTCATTCACCCCCTCACAGGAAAGCCCTTGGATCCAAACTCGCCTCTGGCGCTTGCGCTGGCCGCAAGGGAACGGGCCCTCTCAACTCAAGTCCCATCCCGGTCGCCCACCCCAATCCACAGCCCAGACTCAGACCGAGCAGCACCCCTCTTTGTGGACATCCAAACCAAAGAACCAGAGCGGGGGGAGTTGGAGAGCTTGGTGTCCCCTGCGTACTCTCCTGGAGGCAAAGGGGTGATTGGAACAGAGTCTGGGACTTTGGCCCCTGCAAAGAGCCCGTGGGGGACTCCGTCCACACTGCGGAAAGAAATGGAGGCCCGAGCAGAAACCCCAGGGAAGGAGGAGAAGAAACAAGAAGACAAGAAGTCCATGATTATTAGCATAGTGGATACATCACAGCAGAAGACTGCTGGCCTCATCATGGTTCATGCCACAAGTAATGGCCAAGATGAGATAGGACTTGAAATAAAAGAGGAGACACCAGCTGTCGCTGAAGCATGCACAGAGCCAGCAGAGTCCCCCAAAGCAGAGACGCAGCCCAGCCCCATGGGAAAGCCTCCGGTGAGTCCAGCCTCTGACAAGACGTTGGGACAAGGGAGTTCGGAGGAAGAAGTGGAGCCCTACACGGTTACCCTCCCACCAGCTCAGCTGTCTTCAAGTGACGAAGAGACCAGGGAGGAGCTGGCCAAGATAGGGCTGGTACCTCCACCAGATGAGTTTGCGAATGGGGTACTGGTCACCACCCCTGGCACACCAGTCAGCCACCTGGCTACGCCCAGCACGCCATCCATACCAGCGGCAGCAGTAGCACCTTCTACCACTGGCGGAACACCCTCAGGGAAGCCCTCTGATGCCCCCGTAGCCCCAGAGTCTGCTGCAGACTCGGGAGTGGAAGAGGTGGACACCAGAAGTTCAAGTGACCATCATCTGGAGACCACAAGCACCATCTCTACGGTCTCCAGCATGTCTACATTGTCCTCAGAGAGCGGGGAGCCTACTGACACATACACTTCCTTTGCGGATGGACAAACTTTTATACTCGAGAAGCCACCAGTGCCTCCAAAGCCAAAACTCAAGTCCCAGCTCAGCAAGGGGCCAGTTACTTTCAGGGACCCACTTTTGAAGCAGTCTTCGGACAGCGAGCTCATCTCCCAGCAACATGCGGCCACTCTGGCATCAGCCAGCATTGGCCGGCCACGCTACCTCTTTCAGAGAAGGTCCAAGCTATGGGGGGACCCCATGGAGAGCAGGCCAATCCATGGGGCTGATGATGACAAGCCAACTGTGATCAGTGAGCTAAGTTCCCGTCTACAGCAACTGAACAAGGATACACGATCACTGGGGGAGGAACCAGCCGGGTCCACGTTAGATCCCGGGAAGAAGTCACCGGTGGTTGCGGCACGGTAAGACACTGGTCGCTGGCCGGGAGTGGGCGGGTGCAGGGTTTAGGCTCCTGGGGACAGGGAGGTGTGTAAGTGGAGCTTAACTGTGCTGAGTAACCCAGGCTGATCTTGAAGGGTGTTTCAGAGATGTGAGGGGAGAGGCAATGCTGGGACATGCCTCTCAGAAGTTGGTGTCACTTTTTCATGGCTCCTCTCTATGCACCTTACATGTAGCGAGCTCACGCTGTCGCTTTTCCCCTTTGAATTGCCTTCCTGTTGTGTCATGTCCCTTGTCTTGATGCTGCTGTTTAGCTGCTGTATTTACTTGTGGGTTTCACTTCCACATGTTTGCTCCTGATCAGCTGATAATGGTGTGTGGTTCTCTAGTGCTTTTTTCATTCCAGAGGGTCTCCAAATGTTGTCGAGCTGTGCCGTAGAGCTCTGGTCGGTCTCTGCTCAGTTAGAGCATCATGAGGGTGATCTGTGACAGCCCTTAGGCTGCACTCCACAGCACCTGCCCTCCTTTGCCCTGTATTCTGGCACGAGCCGGCTCTGGTGACCACAGGGAGGTGTTCTGGCGGAGGGTTACCTGCAGGGGTGCAGCCCGTGTCCTGCTGGGCACAGGAGTGGGTCACACATGGCTCCGGGCTGGTGGCCACTGGGACAGCTGCTGGCTCAGAGATGTCTGCACAGCACCGAAGTGTGGTGGATCCTCTCACTCCCTGTTCTCCTGCACAGAGCCCAGACAGCCCAGGAGATCTGGAGAGTCACAGCAAAAAGACCACAGGGCATGCAGGAGACTCTCTCTTACAAAGCCCTGCCTGGGTTCCCTCATCCCACAGAACTGAGGTTGCCTCTCAGAGCTGTGGCCATCACACTCTCCGAGCAGCTCGGACCTCCCCATGCCCCTCACACTGCCCTGTTGTCACCAGTGCAGGTCACCCACTGCCTTGGTCCCTGCTTTGCCCCATGCTCTCACCAACTCACCCACCAAAGACTCTGTATTAGAGCCTGAGATTTGAGAGCAAACCCTCACAGGTCTTGGAAACTCAGTCACAGCAGGCAGTGACCCAGAATCTGCAGCCTTGCTGCAGCAGCATGGCTGCGGTAAGCAGGTCCCACTGGTGTCGCAGTGAGCTGGGGCAGGGAGCCCTGAGCTCAAGGGAGCCCTTCCTTTGGGAACCCATCACCGTGATAGGTTACAAGTCCACGTGGTGCTAGCTCAGCTGGTGACGTTTCATGTTGTAGCATGGGGGACAGAGTGTCCGTAGTGACATCCCCAGGGGAGCATCGCTGTAGCTCCAGCCTTTAGCAGCTCACGTCTCCATGCCAGTGTTGGCAGTGCCAGCCTGGTTGCACCAGTGATCCACCTCTCAGCACCTACCAAAGCTGTGGTTACCACCACAGTGTGGAACAAAACCCATGGATCTTGCTCTCTTACAGTTTTATCTCTCAGGACTCAGCCCCATGATGCAGGTTAAGGCCATTCCCTGGGGCTGGTGTCTCACATGAGGTCCCTGCCTGCACTGCTCAGTGGGGAACCACATGGGTGCATGTAGTTTAACAGCATTTGGGGACCCTTTTGAGATCCAGCACACCAGCCCTCATCCTAAAAAGTGCTGACTGTGAGCATGTTCAGTCACCTAGAGAACTTGGACATTGCCAGCTTTTCATGGCAGTTGGTGATGGCATCTCAAAGAGCTTCCCCATGCCAGGCAACAGCCCTTTACCGATGCCTGTTCTGGGCCTGGCTGGTGGAGGAGCCACTGCCTTCGGCCCCTTTGGTGTCCCAGAGCTCACGTGGTGTCAGGCCACAGCCCCGCAGCCTTCTTTGCTCCTGCCCTGGCCTCCACATCACCCTGTGCCCCATGCAGAGATGTGCAGGTATGCTCCATTCCTAGGAGACACCCTCCTCCATCCTCTACCTCTCTCTAACCCCCTTCTGTCCTTCGTTGCTACTCCCTTCAATTTCTGCGCTTCCCGCAGGCCGTGTCCTTCCCTTGCCCTGTCTCCCTGGAGCAGACTCTGCCCAAGCTCCTGCTCCTTGACATGATGCTGCTGCATTTGCCCTCCCCAGAGACTCTGTGCCCTGCCCCAGCCTCCTCCTCACCTGCTGCCACCCAGTGGCACTTCCCACTGTCCTGCAGAGTCAAACATTCCTGTTCCCTTGTCTGAAAGTCATTTCATCTCTGAAATCTTTATGCTCCCAGTTGATGTCAAAGACTTGAAATATTTCTCAGGAAGTCAGCTCTAAATAGAGTATCCAGTGATGTCAGCCACCCGCCTTCATTGTGAAAATGCCTCTTTTATGAAGTTGCTGTAATTCAGAAAATAATGTAAGGATTGATTAGATAAGCTTCAGTGACCCATTTCAGGACACACTGTTCTGTCCCTGGGCCTGTCCGGAGGACACCAGGATTACCTCTGCCTCCCACAACAGCCCCACAGGCAGCCTCCTACACAGACTCCACACTGCTGCGGAGCAGGGAGGGATGTGCCCATGGGCATCCATTGCTCAGGGGCTGGAGGTGCTGACCCCCACGTGATGCTGCAGTGTTTTCTGTCATTCTTACATTTAGCTCAGCGGCAGAAGGGATCAGGAGTCAGACTGAAGCTCTTCCCTAGAGCCAGAGGTGTCCTGAAGTGCCACGGGGACAGTGAGGTGCCCTTGCAGGTAGCCCTGCAGCAGCCACAGGAGCAGGCACAGGCTTTGTTACTGGTTTTTCTTCCTCACTACATTAACTTCTGAATTCACAGTAGTTGCATCCAATAGCAGATGACTTCCCCATGCATATGGGGCTGTAGAGCAGGCCCTGACATGTTTCTCTTGTAGAGGCCTGTGAGGGTCCTGGCTGGGCACCCCTGGAGCAGGAGACACAAACCGCTTCCTCTGTAACTGTGACTGGCTCTATCTCCTTCCAAGACAGTCTTCCACAGGAGGACATTTGGCAAGAGTGACTGAGAAAGAGGCCAGGAGATACTGAGAAAGAGAACTTAAGGGCAGAGCTAGGGCAATTATTAGAGACAAGACTTATTCCCCCTCTGGGTGCTGTGTGACTGGCCGGGGCTAAACATGGCAAGGGAAGCTCTAATGGGCCCATGTGCACTCAGAGAAGGGCTCTACTCCCCAAGTAGCTGCTGAGATGCAGCTTCCTGCATGGGTGACAGCAGAGCAGATGGACATGTCCTGTGGGAATAAGCAATGAACTGGGGACACAGGAACTTTGCTCCCTGACTTAGTGTGTCTCTGAAGGCTGACATGAAGCCAGCAGCAGCTCTCCATGTTTAACATGAACAGGATCCTTGAAGATCCGGTGCCCTGGCTAAGCTGAGCACCGGGCATCTTGGTGTGTCCCTGACCTGAAGCTCCCGGCCAGCCCCGGACACAGCTCCTGCAGCAGCAGAAGCCCAGAGCAGTGGCTGCACTGAGCAAGGACCCCGCAGCTCAGACCTGCTGCCAGCGCTGCAGCGGCCTCGTTGTGTCACATCTACCACCACAATAAAGCTGACGCTGTGGAACAGAGGTGTGCGTGTCTGACCAGCGACCCCGGGTCACAGCCAGCCTGGTGCCAGCCCAAGAGCTGTGATGGCACGAGAGCCCGATCCTGGGGTGACTCATGCGTTCCATGTGTGTCGAGGTGGTTCTTGTTGAGTGTCCCCTTGTCCTGTGACTGGCCATGGCCATCCATGCACATCAGGTTTGTGTCATTCCTCACTGTGCATAGTCAAACTCAGACCTCAGCTCCCACCTCACTGATGGGGCAGGGGCCGTGCACCGGGCAGCCCTCGGAGGAGAACACAAGCTTGTGTTGAGCTGAACATGATGAGCTCACCTTGACTCAAGCCAGAAGCATCTGAAGTGTCAACACAGATCCGGTTTGGGGCTCCAGCTAATGTAGCCAAGAGCCTGGGTTAGAGAGAGCTTTGCAGAGGGTGTGTGTTTGTTTCTTTGCTTGTTTATCTTTAAGCAACAGCCAGACATGCCAAATGTATCAAATTAAGCAAAATTCTAGATACAAAACTGAGTTTTCGAGGTGTTGTTTTGGAAACCCACCACTGCTTTGTATTTCTACAGATCTGAAAGAGAGAGAGAAGAAAAATAAGCCCTTTAGGCATTTAGCTCCTAGGGTAAAGCTTCCTCTTTCTATATAAACTCATCAATTAATTCTGTTTCAGTTAAATGGTGTAACATTTCTGGTGCAAGCTTTCAGCCACTGCACATACAACCCCCTGTTTCCTTGTAGGCTTTTGGTCACTTCACGGTGTCTTAAACCCCTGCACAAAGCAGAGCTGAGATTTCTTTCCACAGTCAAGGGGATTGTCCACCGAGAGCTGATGAGATTGGCATCTTGGTACCTTCCCTAGAGGGAGTTTGGGGCTTATGGGAAGTTATTTGCACTGCACTGAGGTGTGAAGAGGAGGGGGCATCCCGGCCGAGCAGCAGAGTCCTAGGCAACAGTCCCAGTCTTGGGAAGCGCTTGGCAGGCGACAGCCCCATCCTTTGGTGACATGAAGCAGGACATCCCTGCAGCCCTGCCTGAACTGTTGCTGCTGACACCACAACGGCTCTGGGTCCCACTGCCCTGCGAGCCCTGAGCTCCTCCAGCACCCCTGCTTTCCCCACGCATCAGTGCAGCCACCAAGGAGGGAGGCAAACACACAGTGCCGTGACAGAGCCTTGGCAGGTCTCCAGCCTGCACTCCTGCAGCAGCCAGACCTGAAGATGCTTTAATGCATCTCTGTAGGAAACTAAAAATGCTTTCTTCACTCCATGGATCCCTTTCAATCCCGTGGGAGGAGGCTTTTGCTCATGGAGGTGCACTGCAGTGGGACCACCAGCATTGCAGTGGGGCCACTGGCACTGCAGTAGGGCCACCAGATACTGCAGCGGGGCTACTAGGTACTGCAGTAGGGGGTCCTGGGTGGCCCGGGGGGTGCCCACACCTTCTGCTGGTGCAGTGTGCCATGCAGTGCCATGCTGAGGGATGCTGTTGTCTCACGATTGCCATGGCACTCACCACAGGATGTCAGGCTGAGGATGGGGCATTCCTGAGCCCAGTCCAGGAATTTCCCACGAGGAAGGAGAAGGGAAGCACAGGCTGGGTTGAGATATGCTGGTGGAGGTCAGGTATTTGGAAAGTAGAGAGTTCCAGAGGACAGCTATGAAAATCTCATGGTTGAGAGGGCAGCTCCCACAGGGAAAGGCTTCCTCTATCCGAGGTGACACCGATCTGACACCAGCTCCAAGCTCCCGGCCAGGGGTGGCCAGGGAGGACCAGCTTTTGATGTTGATGTGCTTTGCCTACAAGGAGACAGGGGCATTGTGGGCAAGGCTCAGCGTGTGTCCATGTCACGGCAAGCACAGCTGGCTTCACCTCATCCAGTCACTAACATCGACTAATCACAGCTCACCCACTCATCCCTCTCAGTGAGTAGAAGAGCAAACCGTGACTCTGCCTCATGCTTGTCCAGCAAGACTTGGGAAGAGCAGTGAGGGGCTGGCCAAACCTGTGAGAACAGCTCTGGGTCCCACCAAGACTGGTCCATCACCAAAGTAGCACGAAAGAGGGAAGAGTTAATGCCTGAAGGGTTCACTCGTTGCTGGGTCTAATTCTGGGAAGGCCCCACCATGCAGTTCTGTATTGCCCAAGTACAAAAGAGCTGTGGGGCTGTTCCTTCCGGGGCTGTAGCAGACTAGAAGTCCCATAAAAAGGGCTTTTCTTCTTGTATGGAGAAGTAGAAAGGGACCCATTCAAATTTAAAATCTCTTTTGTCAATAAGGAAGAGGTAAAGCACTGTGCAGAAGGAGCCTGCATGCTGCTGTGGAGCCATTCTGTGGGCAGTCTGCCACTATTGGGCACACTTTCCAGTGAGAGCTTGGGAAGAGATTGGCTTGGAGAGTCCCAGAGGCAACACAGGGAGAATGGAAGTCTTCCATGGATAGTAAACCTAAATTAAATCCTTTTCTTACAAAGAAGAGCAGGGCAAAACAGGTTTGCTGCAGCAAGAGATGTAAGATTTGGTTAAGGCATAAGCAGCTCTTAGGTCCATAATGACCTGACCCTGCTGGAACCTCGCTGTTGTAAACATTTACTCACACCTGGGCTTGTTCCCAATTGTCCCTGCTCCACAAGGGAGCACAGGCAGGATGGCTGCAAAACTGACCAAGGAAAACCATAGCTGGAGGTTGAGACCCTCTTGTGTGGGGAAGCATGAGAGGGGGACCATTCAAAGCGTGTTCAGAAGCCCTCTTGCTCTTCTACATCACTCCCGCAGCACAGCAGGGTGGTCACCATGACAGCCAGGACACTGTCTTTGGAGGTGCCCTTCTCCAGGGGATAACCATGCGTCCCTCGCCCCGGGGGCTGCCCAGTGCCCCCAGCACGAGCTGCACAGCCTCGGCTGGATCCTGCAGCTGCATCAGCACAGCCTTCATTGGCCCTGCCACTAGTGACCTGCAGCACCTCCCCAGCAGTGCCTTCTACCTGCATGGGCATGTTTGGCCAAGCAAACCCTGCCTGGGGCAGCACTACTGCCCTGCACAGCCCCTGGGTATTTCATAGAGCCACAGACTGGTTGGGTTGAAGGGACCTTGAAGCCCATCCAGCTCCAACCCCTGCCATGGGCAGGGGCACCTTCCACTAGAGCAGCTTGCTCCAAGCCCCTGTGTCCAACCTGGCCTTGAACACTGCCAGGGATGGGGCAGCCACAGCTTCTCCGGGCACCCTGTGCCAGCGCCTCAGCACCCTCACTGGGAAGAGCTTCTTTAAAAGGGCCTGTAGGGACAGGACAAGGGAAATTGTTTTAAACTGACAGAGGGAAGACTGAGACGAGATCTCAGGATGAAGTTCTTCCCTCTGAGAGTGGTGAGCAGACGTTGAATTTCCCCTGCCAGCCCTGGCACAGACCTCAGCAAGGGGCTGAAGCAGAGCTCTGCATCAGAGGTACTGTGATTATCCCCTCTGGGAAACACAAACTCTCCTGCAAGGCACTAATCCTGTCCTATTGCCCTTTAGCTGTAGCTGTTACTCACTACCACAAAAGCAGAATGCTTAATACCGCTGCTGGGTGAAGTCAGAGAAGATGTTGAACTGGTTTTGCCACTCTTGTTCTTGCTGTGGGGCATTTTTTCTCATGCTTATGTTGTTTCCTTCCTCTCCCTCTCCTGCCCTTCCCCAGCCTCTGTTCTGTCCCTTCCCTTCCTCCTCCTCCCAGCTGTTCCAAAGAACACTGTCAAATCCTTCAGGCTTTGGCTGCCGAATTCATGCAGTGATGAATGTCCCATTGCCTGTAGTAAACACGTGGACGCAACCTTCACCAGTGTGGAACATCCGCGACCTTCAGTGGCCCCAAAGCCTCGTGTTGGCCATTCCCTGGGTCCCCTCACTGCCCCCGGGGCCCCCGTGGTGGTAAAGCTATTCTGCGCGGTGCTCCTGTCCCCATCTTGGGTGGGGCACTGCTGTGCCGCGTTGGCCAGGCTCCGATGCTGCTGACCTCGGGCCGTGTGATGAATTCCGTTCACTCTTCTCTGTCTTGTTGCTGCCCGGACCGGAGCTAACATTCTCTCTCATTGCCTCTCTTCCTGCTCTCCATCTGCATGTCCGTGCTGCTCTGTCTAGAACCGCCTCTGGCCTCCGGAGGGTGGGCGAGTTGTGTAAGTGAGCATGTTCCCATCCCATAGCAAACATGTTGGCTCCCCGTGCCTGGGCTGACCCCGCTCCCTGCTCTCCCGCCCAGCCGGGAACAGGCAGCGGTGCTTGCCTGGCATGTGAGTGTCCCCTCCTGCCCGGTGTGCCCCAGTAGCATGTCCGTGTCCCTGTGCTGTGGTGTCGTGTGATGCTGCTCGTAGGTGACCACTGAGGAAATTCCCTCGGACTTCCATGGGATTGGTACCTGTGACCCAATGTGCCCCTGCTGCAGCTGCACCACAGGGGACATCAGCAAGGGCTGGGCAGGGGCAGGGCTCCGCCCCATGGGGAGGGACGCCAGGAGGCACCATCCCCTCTCCAAGCCCCAACAACTCCCCCCAAGACACAAGGCTCCCCCTTCCTGCACATTCACCACTCCCCTGTCATGGTGTGTCCCTCAGTCACCTCTCTGGAGCAAACATCCCATGGGACAGAGAAGGCAGTTCTAACACTTCTGCCCCCTGAGGTCACGCAGCTGTCCCTGGCTGGGTCCTGCTGACCATTGGGAGTGGGGCTGGAAGGGACCAGCACAGCACTGCTGCCTGCCACCAGCACACCATGGCCATGGGAGCTGCAGCCTGGTGACCCACAGCAGGTGACTTAGGATATCCCCAAGGAAGTCACTGTTGGCACAAGCTTAAACAATAAGTGGTTATCCAAGACAGCTGTAGGGACATCAGGATACAGAAAACTGCCCCCTCACATATCCCCCTTCTCCCAAAGTGGTTAGTGAAGGACTTCTTGCTGGCAGAGCTTGGCCATGACCCCAGCAGGTCTCCGTGTCCTTGCTGGCAGAGCTCCTTGGCCATGTGCCCAGCAGGTCTCAGTAGCTACCAGTGCCTCTGGAGTACCTTCACAAGCCCACGGCTGATGACCATGTGCACTCACCAGGAGCAAGACACTGTTCCTGTTGGCATGAGGTCATTTGGGCTGAGTGTCAGGACCTCTCTCTCTCCCCAGAGGTGAATTTCCCCAGTGTGCATGGCCAGTGTGTGCTCTTGGTTGTGCTGCTTCTGTGTCTGTCTGTCCTAGGTTTTTTTACCCATAGTGTGTGTGAAAGTAGCCCCCTACATCTGTGTGAACAAAACCCCAGAGCCCACGCAGAGTTCTAGGCAGTCTCACCTCTGATGTTGTCATTTTCTGCCAAGTGCTATATTTCCAAGTCTACCTCCCAGTGCCAAGCGGGACAGGGCCAGACTCGAGGGCAGAGCGGCCACTGTCCTTCCCAACATGGATGTCTTCCCCAGGGGTCAGCTCTGCTCCAGCCCCAGGCTCTAGCACACACTGGGTTAAGCAGAGGTGTGGGACACTCAGAAGCCATCTGGCCCACCTCGGACTTCTGGTGAAGCAAAAGCTTGTAGTCTGTAGGTCTGGCCAGAGCTGGGTGGAGAGACCTGTGCCTCGAGTCCTGCACAGCAGATCCTGCTTCATTTGTGTGTGGCCAGGAGTGGGAGGGTCCTCATGTCACTGCGTATGCCCATGTCTTCATGCATTCAGTGCTGTTGCTGGTGTCACAGTGTCTGAGTGTTTGGGGTTTCATCCAGGGGAGATCTGCTGCCAGTGTTAGCACTGCAGGCATGTGGCTCATCCCTCAGCTTTGGCTGCCTGGTGTGGGACAGGGTGAATTTAGTCTGCCCAGTCCATCTTCTGCCCCCACATTGTTGGGACACTGCCAGGCAGCCCCAGTGGCAGCACTAGCGGGTCGGAAAGCGTTTGGGGATGTCGGCTGAATGGGCTTGTCCCCAGTTGCTGCGCCAGCATTTCAGACAATAGCAGTGCCTGCTCCCATCCAGCACCGTCTGACTGACCGTGACTGTCAGCTGATGTTTCCTCTCTGCTGCACAGCCCTGTTGGTCTGAAAGCTTTGGACATTGTTCCACATCCCTGCAGCCACCCTGCCCTGAGCAGGGGCCCAGGGCTGCAGACAGGTTGTGCTCAGTGCTGTGTGCTGCAGCCCTATTCCCTGCTCAGGGTGCTGCGGTGGCTGCGCCCCATGCCTTTCTCAGGGTGCTGTGGTGGCTGCATGTCCCCACCCTGCCCACGGCACCAGCAGCGGTAACATTCCCATTCGTGCCTGAAGAGATTTCGGGCCAGGGGAAGAGTTAAGATTAGGATGAGGATTAGAATATAGGGTTAGATCTGGGGTTGAGGTTAGAGTATAAGGTTAACCTTAGAGTTAGGGTATAGGGTTAGGGTTAGGTTATAGGGTTAGGGTTTAGGTTATAGGGTTAGCGTTTAGGTTAAGCTTCAGGGTCAGGTCTTAGATTTAGGTTTAGGGTTAGGGTATAGGGTTAGGGTTAGGTTATAGGGTTAAGTCTAGGGTTAGGTTTAGGTTGTAGGGTTAGGGCATAGGGTTAGGGTTTGGGTTAGGGCTGGGATTAGGGTTTAGGTTAGCCTGCAGGGTGCAGCAGTAGCACTAGGGCTGGAGTTAGCTTCTGTCTTGGTCCGAAAGTATCAGCATTGACCCTTGTTCTGCACAATCCACATAGCTTTCCCAGGTTCCTGCTTAGCTGAGCACCTTTGATATGTTCTTAGCAGAGGTTTTTGCATTTCATTCCCTGGACAGGAGCCTTCTACAAACCCAGTGCATTTTCTGGTCTCTCAGTCAAATACTGAGTTCTACTTCAATTCTTAAATCACCATCAGTTCCAGTGTACAAGGCATTGCTGCTGCTGGCAGCATGGGCTTAGTTTTGTACTTCATTAGATGCATTCAGACTGAATAGATCAGCTTTCTGTGTCATCCCATGGGCCAGCTCCCGTTCATCAGCTGCACAAAGGGTCAGGTATTCCCTGCAGGCTGAGGGTGTTCTCCTTGCAATATAATTTCTCACCTGGAACATAAACCTTCAGCCCTGGAGCAGAGCTCCAGCTCCAGGGCTTGGCCACAAGCTGCAGTGAGGGGTGTTTAGTCCCACACTCAGCCCACTTCTGGCACCCAAACCCATAACCGTGCCTCAGGTTTTAGTTGTAGGTGAGATGCACAGTCTGAAGGAAAGCAGTGAAACAGCTCCACTGAACCCATGTCCAGCCACAGTGCCTCTGCCCTGCCCAAGTCTCAGGCGACCATTCCAGGATTCCAGTGCTGCAAGAGGAGATCCCAGGGTTTCTCAAACAGCACCTGCTGCTCTCCTCTTCTTATAGTACTTGTAGTAAACATTATGCAGGCCACATGAAGCATTTTTCCCATGTGCACACTAATGCAGGGCAGCAGTGGTGTCCCCAGGGTGGCACGTGGCTTGTGCGGAGCCCACAGTCAGGGGTGGTGGGAGAAGGGTCATAGTATCACAAAGTGGTTTGGGTTGGAAGGGACCTTAAAGCTCATCCAGCTTCAACCCCCTGCCACAGGCAGGGATACCTTCCACTAGAGCAGCTTGCTCCAAGCCCCTGTGTCCAACCTGGCCTTGAACACTGCCAGGGATGGGGCAGCCACAGCTTCTCTGGGCACCCTGTGCCAGCGCCTCAGCACCCTCACAGGGAAAAGCTTCTGCCTAGGAGCTCACATCAGTCTCCCCTCTGGCAGGTTAAAGCCATTCCCCTTGTCCTGTCCCTTCAGGCCCTTGTCCAAAGCTCCTCTCCGGGTTTCCTGCAGCCCCTTTAGACACTTGGAGCTGCTCTAAGGTCTCCCCTTCAGGAGCCTTCTCTTCTCCAGGCTGCCCCAGCCCAGCTCTCTCAGCCTGGCTCCAGAGCAGAGCTGCTCCAGCCCTTGCAGCATCTCCATGGCCTTCTCTGGCCTCGCTCCAGCAGCTCCACATCCCTCTTGTGCTGCTGCCCAGAGCTGGATCAGGACTGCAAGGAGGGTCTCCCCAGAGCACAGCAGAGGGGCAGGATCCCCTCCCTGAGCTCTGGGTGTGCAGCCCAGTACACGGGGGAGTTTCTGGGCTCAAGCACACACTGAAGCGGAGTCATGAGGAGCTTCTCCTTACCCAACACATCCAGGGCCTTCTCCTTAGGCTGGGGGCACATCCTATGTTTGTGCTGGGGATTGCCCTGACCTAGGGGTAGGACCTTACACTTGGCTTCAGCTTTGTTCTCCCACAATGAGGTAAAACTGTGACAACCACTAGAGCTTTCTGGAGTAGAATTTTGTACTCTGCTTAAAATAATCAGATAGGAATTCAGAAAATCATTGGTTAAACTCAGCACAGCTTCCTCCCCCTCAGTCTGAAATGTTCCTCAGTCAGAGAAGAGCTTTAAGCCCTCCTGATTGTCTTTTCAGGCATCTCCAGAGGTGCACCGAGAGCTGATGGCTCTTTGAAGGCATCCAGAGCTGAAATCATAGAATCACAGAATGGTTTTGGTTGGAAAGGAGCTTAACGCTCATACAGTTCTAACCCCCTTCCACTAGACCAGGTTGCTCCAAGCCCTGTCTATCATGGTGAATGCCTCTTTTGCTGTTGCTTCAGTCAGGTCTGCATTTTTGTGTGCTGTATTTCTCATTCATGTCAGCTTGCCTTCCCCTTCCATGGATTTATTAATTTTCCCATACCTGTGGGACCACACAGAGTGTCTCATGGTTGGTGTTTCCTGTGCATCCCTGGCCCCAGTCTTCCCCCTCCATGTTAGGACACACACACAGGCTGCCTCCAGCCAGAAAGCCTGCCCAGAGTGGAGTTACCATCCTGTGCCATGGCACGTAGGAAACCATGGCTTAAACATCTTCGTATGTTAGACCAAATCTACCAGCAATTGTCTACTGTAAAGCATCTTCCCTCTTTGTAGACCCTGTAATAATGGAGCATCTGGCCACATCACTGAGCTCCTATCCTGCAGTCTGAAGCGTGATCTACAAACTTCGCCAGTCCTCCATGATGTAGCATTAGGGTTTATTAAGACCTTGTGCTGTTCAGTGAGGGTCTCTTGCTTAACATCAGAGCAGTAGCACAGAGCTGGTTTGGTCACACTGCTGTTTGTTACGTGTGTTCATGTGCTCATTAAGCTATGGGAATCAGCTTTCCCATCTCTTTGTCAGCCCCATGTCAAGGAAGATGCTGAATCTGTTCTAGCTCAAGGACTTCTTCCCTCATCTGCTCTTGCAATAGGCAGAAGGGAGTCAGATCCTGAACAGACTCAGGAGATGTGGAAGGACTTTACTGAGATATAGAAACTAAAACCTCTCCCCTTCTTTTTCTGCAAAAAGAGAAGGTTCACCTTGTACCATTGTGAGACTTAGATGCAGGAGGCACTGGCTGTAACAAGTCCCTGGCACAGTGGTGTGTCAGTAGTACACACACAGATTCATAGAATCATCACAGGTTGGGAGGGACCTCAAGATCATCTGGTCCAACCTTTCTAGGCAAAGCGTGACCTAGACTGGATGTCCTAGCACTCTGTCCAGCCAATCTTAACAGTGTCCAATGCTGGGGAGTCAACACATCCCTGGGGAGATTGTTCCAGTGGCTGGTTGTCCTCATTGTTGTCATTGTGAAAAATGACTTCGGGCAGGGAGGTATCCTGCCCTGAGTATCTTCCACCTCTTCAGTCCTGGCACATCTGCACTCATCTGGGGACTTAAGTCTTTGTGTGCTGCCTACACAGTGGCCCAGCACCTCCAGTGAGGTGCAAGGGGCACTTTGGGTTCCTTTGCTTTCCCCAAACCAGACAAAAAATTACAAGTGGATTGGTCCTGGTTTGTTGTCTTGCAGTAGTTGGACACTGCGATGAGACCTGAGCAGAACACAGCATGCTCCAAAATGGAGACACTTGGCTCAGGGCATCTGTGCGTGTTCTACATGCGATTTTCATCAGGGGCAAGCAGTGTGAATAGTGGAAGTAGCTTATCAGTGTTCTTTGTGGAGAAGGGTTAACACAAGCAGGTATTCTGTAGTAGGGTCCCATTTCATTTAATAGATTTATTAATTTTATGAAAACCATCATGATTAAGGAGAATCTCTGATATGCAGAAAACATGAAGTTCTGCGGGATCCTGAACTGAGTGAAGAGCTGGAGGGAAACCAGCCAAGCTCAATGAGTGACCTGCATGAGAGCAGGGAAAGTTCAGTGCTAAGTAAAAAGATGGGCAGCTGAGGGCAGAAGCTGATTCTGCAGGTCAGAGAGCACAGTCCCCATGAATTGTGCCCATCTGACGTTGTCCGTGCTTCAGATGATTCCAGTGCACCACAAGCAGTGAGGAGTGAAAGCTAGTACTGCAGTGGTGCGGCTGGCAGGGCTGGCAGGCACTGATGGTGCTGCAGGAATAGTTGCTGTTTGTTTGCTGCATGTGCACCAGAGAATCCCAGACTGGTTTGGGTTGGAAGAGATCTTAAAGCTCATCCAGTTCCAAGCCCCTGAATAGTTGCTGTTTGTTTGCTGCATGTGCACCAGAGAATCCCAGACTGGTTTGGGTCGGAAGAGATCTTAAAGCTCATCCAGTTCCAAGCCCCTGCCATGGGCAGGAACACCTTGCACAGAGCAGGTTGCTCCAAGCCCCTCCAACCTGGCCTTGAACACTGACAGGGATGGGGCAGCCACAGCTTCTCATTTTGTATCATCTGCACACAATGGTTGTCATCTCTGTTGAGAATGCTCTCTGCCCATAACCCAGGAATTTAATGAAGACATTAAGAGGTATTGGCCCCAGTACCAACCCAGGGGGTTGTGTAACCCACAAGTCAACAGTCTCCAGTTGGACCTTGTGCTGCTGACCACAGCCCTCAGATCCTACTGTTTCAGCCAGTTCCTGATCAACCTAACCTTCCACTTGTCCTGTGCATGCTTCACCAATTTGTCAGTGAGAATGCTATGGGCATATGTCCAATTGGAAAGCGTTGCTAAGTGAAGATAAAGAAAGCCCATTGCTCGTCTCTCACCTACCAACCGTCATTTGATGGTAGAAGGCTGATGGGTTGGCCAAGCAAGATTTCCACTATCTAAAGCCGCACTGTCTACCATAGTTGCTTTCTTGTCCTCAGTATGTTTAGAGATGTCTTCCAGAATGATTTGCTCCATCATCTGCCCAGGGCCTGGTGTAGGCTGCACCTCATTCCCTGATCCTCCTCCAAACAGGAGTTGCTGTGGTGTTATGTGGTCACTTTGCTCTGGATGGCAAGGTGCAGCTTTGCTGAAGGACCAGCACAAGCCAAAGCCCCTGCACATACCCCGGTAGTTGCTCCTTCCCAAGCACCTCACAGCTCCCCTTTCCCACTGCACCACAGGAGTCTGTAAGCTTCCCTGCCTGGTGCCATAGGGACAGCTTTCCCAAACACCTGGTTAACGAGTGATCCTCTTGATCTCTTGGCACTCTCACTGACCATCTTCCTGAAGGGAACAGACCAGTCTGGTGAGAGACCTGTCCTAGTGGAAGGTGTCCCTGTCCATGGCAGGGGGTTGGAATTAGATGAGCTTTAAGGTCCCTTCCAATCCAAACCATTCTAAGATTCTATGATCATAAGTGCTGCCCATAGGTTTTCACAGAATCATAGAATAGTTAGGGTTGGAAAGGACCTTAAGATCATCTAGTTCTAACCCCCTTGCCATGAGCGGGAACACCTCGCACTAAACCATGTCACCCAAGGCTCTGTCCAACCTTAAACACAGCAAGGGATGGAGCATTCACAAGTGCCCTGGGCAACCCATTCCAGTGCCTCACCACCTTACAGTAAAGAACTTCCTCCTTATATCCAGTCTAAACTTCCCCTGTTTAAGTTTTAACCCATTACTCTTTGTCCTATCACTACAGTCCCTGATGAAGAGTCCCTCCCCAGCATCCTTATGGGCCCACTTCAGATACTGGACGCAGCCTTCTCTTCTCCAGGCTGAACAGCCCCAACTTTCTCAGCCTGTCCTCATACAGGAGGTTCCCCTGATCATCCTTGTGGCCCTCCTCTGGACTTGTTGCAACAGTTCCATGTCCTTTTTATGTTGAGGACACCAGAACTGCACACAATACTCCAAGTGAGGTCTCACGAGAGCAGAGTAGAGGGGCAGGATCACCTCCTTCGACCTGCTGGTCACACTCCTTTGGATGCAGCCCAGGATACGGTTGGCTTTCTGGGCTGCAAGTGCACACTGAAGCCGGCTCATGCTCAATTTCTGATTGACCAACACCCTCAAGTCCTTCTCTGCAGGGCTGCTCTGAATCTCTTCTCTGCCCAACCTGTAGCTGTGCCTGGGATTGCTCTGACCCAGGTGTAGGACCTTGCACTTGGCATGGTTAAACTTCATCAGGTTGGCATCAGCCCACCTCACAAGCGTGTCGAGGTCCCTCTGGATGGCATCCCTTCCCTCTGGTGTATCAACTGAACCACACAGCTTGGTGTCATCAGCAAACTTGCTGAGGGTGCACTCAATCCCACTGTCCATGTCACCGACAAAGATGTTGAACAAGACGGGTCCCAACACCGATCCCTGAGGGACACCACTCGTTACCGGTCTCCAGCTGGACATCGAGCCATTGACCACAACTCTTTGCGTGCGGCCATCCAGCCAGTTCTTTATCCACCGAGTGGTCCACCCATCAAATTGATGTCTCTTCAATTTAGAGACAAGGATGTCATGTGGGACAGTGTCAAAGGCTCTGCACAAGTCCAGGTAGATGACGTCAACTGCTCTTCCCCTGTGCATCAGTTCCGTAGCCACATCATAGAAGGCCACCAAATTGGTCAGGCAGGATTTCCCCTTAGTGAAGCCATGCTGGCTGTCACCAACCACCTCCTTGTTTTTCATGTGCCTTAGCATGCCTTCCAGGAGAATCTGCTTCAAGAGTTTGCCAGGCACAGAGGTGAGACTGACTGGTCTGTAATTCCCCGGGTCATCCTTTTTCCCCTTCTTGAAAATGGGGGTTATATTTCCTTTTTTCCAGTTGTTGGGAACTTCACCTGACTGCCATGATTTTTCAAATATGATGGCCAGTGGCTTAGCAACTTCATTCGCCAGCTCCTTCAGGACCTGCGGATGGATTTCGTCAGGTCCCATGGACTTGTGTATGTTCAGGTTTTTAAGATGGTCTCAAACCAGATCCTCTCTTACAGTGGGCCTAAGGTCTTCATTCTCACAGTCCCTGCATGCGCCTTCCAAGACTTGGGTGGTGCAGTCACAGCCTTTGCCAGTGAACACTGAGTCAAAGAAGTCATTAAGTACCTCAGCCTTCTCCAAATCCTGGGTAGCCAGTTCTCCTGATATCTTCTGAAGGGGGCCAACGTTGTCCCTAGTCTGTCTTTTATTTGCAATGCACCTATAGAATCCCTTCGTGTTAACTTTCACATCCCTAGCCAAGTTCAATTCTAACTGGGCCTTAGCTTTCCTCACCTGGTCCCTAGCTTCCCGGACAACATCCCTGTATACTTCCCAGGCTGCCTGTCCCTGCTTCCACCTTCTATAAGCCTCTTTTTTCCTTTGAATTTTCCTGAGCAGCTCCTTATCCATCCAAGGAGGTCTCCTGGCCCTCCTGCTGCACTTCCTTCTAGTTGGGATGCAACACTCCTGAGCTTGTAGCAGGTGATCCTTGAATAACAACCAACAGTCTTGGGCCCCCTGCCCTCTAGGGCTGTATCCCATGGAACCTTACTAAGCAGGCTCCTGAAGAGGCCAAAGTCTGCTCTCTTAAAGTCCAGGGCAGTGAGCTTGCTGCACGCTCTTCTCACTGTCCCGAGGATCTTGGATTCAACCATCTCATGGTCACTGCAACCAAGGCTGCCCTGGAGTGTCACATTTCCAACCAGCCCTTCCCTGTTGGTGAGCACGAGGTCAAGCATGGCACCTCTCCTTGTTGGCTCCTCTATTACTTGCAGAAGGAAGTTGTCTTCCAGACAATCGAGGAACCTCCTGGATTGCTTGTGCTGGGCCATACCTTCACTCCAACAGATGTCAGGGTGGTTGAAGTCCCCCATGAGAACAAGGGCCTGTGAGCGTGAGGCTGTTCCTATCTGCCTATAGAGCACTTCATCCACAGATTCCTCTGGATCAGGTGGTCTGTAACAGATCCCCACAGTAATGTCCCCCATAGCTGTTCTCCCTTTAACCCTGACCCACAAACTCTCTGTTGACTGCTCACCCGTCCCCAGACAGAGTTCCATACTCTCCAGCCTATCCCTAACATAAATAGCAACTCTCTCTCCCCACCTGCCAGGCCTGTCTTTTCTAAAGAGCCTGTAACCTTCCATTCCAACACTCCAGTCGTAGGAGCCATCCCACCGTGTTTCTGTGATGCCTCCTATATCATACCCCCGTAGACATGCACACATCTCTAATTCCTCTTGTTTGTTTCCCATGCTACGGGCATTTGTATAGAGGCATCTGAGCCGAGCTCCAAATGAAGCCAGCTCATTGGCTGGAGCGGCTGGAATATCTCTGCATCGCTCCGAGCATTTATTATAGGTGCTGGCAACTGATTGGGGGTGTTGGGATGGAATGAAGCCCCCCTTCCCCAACACATCTAGTTTAAAGCTTTCTTGACCAGTCTGACAAGCCTCCTACCAAAACTGCTCTTCCCCTTCGTTGTCAGACTAGCTCCGCGAGCCTGCAGTAGACTTGGCCTCCCAAATCGAGTCCCATGCTCTAAATACCCAAACCTCTGACTATGGCACCACTCTTCTAACCATTTATTAACCTGGCAAATCCACCTAGCCTTTTTAAGGTCCTCCCTTTTATCCTGGAGAATTGATGAAAAGACTGTCTGAGCTCCACAGCCCTCATTTGCATTTGTTTCTGCTCAGGAGACTCCATACAGAACTGTAGCAGCCCTTAGAGGTACAAAACTGAGCAGTTCTTGCCTGGTTTGCACAATCTATTGTTCATCTGAAGATAAGCTCTTCCAAAGCTTCTTCAGCTTCATCAGCCCTCCAAACACTGGTGGAGTTTCTGCCTTCCCTTCAGGAGGAACAGTACATTGGGTACAATTAACCCCACTTGTCTGCGTCAGGTTGCAGTTGTTCCCTCGTGGCATTCCTTTGTTTTTCTACTGTGAAAGAGGAGAACTCAGGAGTGCCAGATTTATCTTCCCTAATGAAAGTGCTGGCTGCACAAGCCGAGTCCTGAGGAACAAATGACAGCAGGAAATTAGACCACCTTCAGCAAAAACCTGTGTTCTCAGCAGTTCTTCAGATAAGCCTCATGCACTGCTGGGCACTCCTCTCCCTGTGGGCTCTCTTTATTGGGATAAGCTTATCCTCTCATTGGGTTCTTCAGCTGAGAGGCAGGAACAGATTTCTTGCCAAAAATGAGCATTTACAGAAGAGCAGCAGGTTGGCAAATGTTGCCTGAGACCAGCCCATCAATCCCATAGAATGATAGAATCATCTCATGGAATGGTTTGGGTTGGAAGGGACCTTAATACTCATCCAGTCACCTCCCTCAACCTGCTGGCCAACAAGAGAAAACTCGTATGAATGGAGCCTGTCAGCAGGCACCAGGGCATGGGCAGGGATTGGAGCTGCTTCCCTGACACCATTCTCACTTGCAGAGCAGCCTGTGAGAGCATCCAGCTCATGCCAGTGAGTTTGTCCTGTTTGACAGTTGTGTTATGTCCACAGTGACATGTAGCACAAGTGCTTCTGGTCTTGTTCTGTGCACTGTTCAGAGACTTTCTCTTCTTTCTGCACTCCTCTCCCTTGTCCTTCCTTTTCAGGGACAGTTCTCAGGCAATTCTGGAAGTCAAAATCCTTTCAAAATAGACACTGTAGTGGTGTCATGTCATCTGGGCAGGCACTGTTCTAGGCAGGGAACCTCCAAGTGTCCATCTGCATTTCAAGCAAAGAGAGGATCAGTCCCCAGCCCATCCCTAAAGCACAGCCTGGTCACAGATAGGCCGAGCTCTGCATTGGAGCCTTTGGGGGTGCCGAGCTGTAGTGGAGATCCTCGAGAGCAATCTCGTGTCTCACTCATCAGCAGGCGATGGTTGTTCATAACAGGAGGCGAGTACTTCACACACTTCTAATGAAAAGCAGTGGGGACACTTTTGAAGCCCAGGATGAGCACGCTTGGAAGCCAAGAGCACAAAAGACTTCACTGAGCAAAAGCAAAGCATTTCTCTTTGGAGTGATGAGGAGCATGTTCCCTCTGTGGCTGGATCTGCCCTTGCCTTTGTTACTCCTGAAGACATTCAGACTGAACGAGTTCAAAGGAAAAATCCTTATCCATTAATGACTCATTCAAGGAATCTGCTTTTTAAGCCTGTCAGTAAAAGTGTTCCCAGAAGGCTTAATTAGTTGTCCTACAGATCTCTTTTTTTGCTTAGCACTTCCATCAAACTGATGTGTCTTTGCTTGTGAAACTGCTTCCCATGGAACCTATTCTCCCCCTTTGCTGATTCCAGTCAGTTCCACCCATGTGCTGTGGTGTACAAGTCAGGCCTTGGCTTCTGTGTCTCAGAAGAGTAATTTTCCTGTATACACTGAAGAATCAATCCAGTCAACCGACCTACCACTGGTGCTGGCACCCTGCAGGACCAGGCTGTGTGCAACAGGGGCCCAGAGCTGCCAGAGCCTGGATTTTGTGTGTTCAGAGAAGACAAGCTTAAAGGCAGTCCTACAGCGGTGATGAGAGCTGCCATGACCCAACTCACAGAGCTGGTGGCAACTAGCAATCCCACTATCTCAGGGTTGCTGGTCTTCTAAGGCCCAGCTGGAGCACCTCCAGCCGTGGGAAGTGTAAGAAGCATTTCATAAAATCCCAGACTGATTTGGGTTGGAAGAGACTTTAAAGCTCATCCATCTCCAACCCCTGCCATGGGCAGGAACACCTTCCACTAGAGCAGCTTGCTCCAAGCCCCTGTGTCCAACCTGGCCTTGAACACTGCCAGGGATGGGGCAGCCACAGCTTCTCTGGGCACCCTGTGCCAGCACCTCAGCACCCTCACAGGGAAGAGCTTCTGCCTAAGAGCTCATCTCAGTCTCCCCTCTGTCAGGTTAAAGCCATTCCCCTTGGCCTGTCCCTACAGGCCCTTGCCCAAAGCTCCTCTCCAGCTTTCTTGTTAGTCCCCTTTAGGTATTGGAAGACTGTTAGAAAGTCTCCCCTGAGCCTTCTCTTCTCTTAATTTTCTTATTAAGCTCCCCAGTTACATTGACTTGACGTTGCCTAAAGGAGAAGTGGGCAACACCACCGTGTTCAGGAAACCTGACAAAGATTAAGTCCTCAATAGAAACGTCCTGAGAGGTAGCAGCACTTGGCTTCAGCTTGGCTACTGCTGGCTAGTGCATGTCTCCGTCAGTGTGCATTCCTTGGGCAAAGTACATGACAAACCAACGCTAACCTGGGACATCTGGTCTAGGTCATGCTTTGCCTGAAAGGGTTTGACCAGATGATCCTTGAGGTCCCTTCAACCTGGGATTCTGTGATTCTGTGAACCTGCAACGAAGAAGAGCAGTGATCCAGGAAAACCCTCTAGGCAGATCTCATTGCTGTGTGTAATGTGTGAGTCTTCAGAAGGGTTCACATCCAGAAAAACTGACCCGGCTTCCTAGCAGGATGAAGTGCCTGTGGCTGACTAATTAGATGGATGGCCTATAATGAGGTCAGCATCTAGAACTGGACAGGACACCAGAGACTGTCTGCAGAATAACACATGGCTGGCAGAACTGCACTGCTGAAGATGTTAAGAGCCAACAGTACCTTGCCAACCGCACACCACAGTGGCCAATCCAGTGCTCTGCAGAGGAGAACAGACCTACAGGTTACATCCACTGACCAGCTGTGCCCGAAAGGGTCTGCTGTGACATCTCTGCCTCATTACTGTGAGGACACTCAGCCCTGGAAGCTGATTTCTCACATGTGGTTCCAGCCACCCCGTTTCCCAAGAGCAGGAATAGCCCATTTCCAGGCCCTGTAAACCACCAAACAAAGAAGAACCAGGGAGGCCCTCCAGCACAGTTTGCACGAGACGTGGGTCTCTGTGGGACCAACATCTCCACCGCTTGCAAGGCCCATGATGCCAACAGCCTTTGAGCATCCACCCTGCAGTGAGGAGCACGCTCATGTGAGGCTGCTGCAGGTCTTGGTCTTGGTACCCCCTGGCCACATCTCTCTTCTTCTTTCACAGATTCCAACAGCACTTTCTCCTCTGTCCCACCCTGCACAGGTTCAACAAGGTTTTGGCACACAAGCTGCTGTGCCTGCAGCCATTCCTGTTCCCATTGACCTTTCTCCAACGTAAGTGACCAGAACTGCTCAGAATTTCAGATGAAGTGTAGCAGTGTCTCCTGTGGCAATGGGATTGCATCCGTACATCTGTAAGGAACCCTCCTTAGATTTGGCAGTGTTTGTTCTGCCCTTCCATGGCCACGCTAGTGCCTCCCAGCCATCCTCCCTTGGGGTCCATGACCAGACCCAGAACTTTCTCTCCAAATCTTCCAGAAGATCCTTTGCCAGTCTCTGATCTATACTTTGTACTGTCTGTTCTTGAGCCACAGCCCTCAAGGTCATTCAGCTCTTCCCCTTCCCAAATGTGATTCGCCATCATGCTACTTGATAACCCACTTGCTTTCTGTGCCAGGGTGGCAGGGAAATAAGTAAGAGGAAGTGCGCTTGAGCCCACAGACTATGAACAGAACTTTATGTTCATATTCATGTTCAGCTCATCTTGTGGGAGCCATCTCTCTTGAAAATCACACGTGCTTATTCATCTCCAAAAGTGTGGATCTTGTGTGATGTGGCATCACTGGCAGCGGGTATGTGCTGTTAACTGTAGCCCTTGGACTCTTGTTGCCAGCAGCAGGTTTCCAGAGTGTCCATTTGTTCCAGGAAGGAAGGACCTGAGAGGGGAGAGAAGAGCTTGGAGGGTGGCAGGGAGCCGGGGTATTGATGAGGGTACCATGCAGGCAGCCCAGGGGACCTTGTGCTCGGTAACCAACGTCCCATTCTGGAGCCAGATTGCTGCAGGACTTGTATTTGATCAATTAGTTTGGAAGATGAGCAGAGTGACATTAATTGACCCAAATGAGTGGTTGTGGACTCTTCAGTGAAGTGATAACCAGCCCAATCCCAGTGATGCCTCTTAGGCTGCACAACCCTGAAGCAGCAGGGCCTTTCTCCCTTTCCTCCCTACTTACCTTACCTACTTACTGTGATTCTATAATCACAGGCTGGTTTGGGTTGGAAGGGAGCTTTAGCTCATGCGGTTCCAACTGCCTGCCACAGACAGGGACACCTTCCACTAGAGCAGCTTGCTCCAAGCCCCATCCAACCTGGCCTTGAACACTGCCAGGGATGGGGCAGCCACACCAATTGACAGGACAGGAGCAGGCACCAACCCTGCACCAAGATGCTCAATCCATCTTTAGGGTTCTGCTGACAGCCAAGAGACCAAAGGGCAGGTTGGACACACAGGGAATGTGCCAGAAGGTTCTCTCTTGTCCCAGGAAGGGGCTATGTACTCAGGAGCACTGTTTTGCTTCAGGTCCGGAGCAGGACCCGAGTATGCTGGTGGTGGTGCATTAGCAAGAGGGGAAATGGGGATCCCTGGTGGGAGCTGGGCCAGTGGGCTTTGGTGCAGCTCCTCCACAGCTTCTTGCTGCCCAGCAGGGGCAGGGCAAGGTACATGTTCCTAGGCTGCAACCAGTGTTTGTGTGCAGCCACGCTCCTCCCCAGTGAGTCTCAATGGGCTCTGGAGCCATGGCAGTTAGGGCAGGTTTGGCCAGGAACTGGAGGTACTGGAGATGCTGGCTGGAACCTCTTCTACCCACTCCGGAAGAGCCCTGGCAGGGCTGGCAAGGATGTCTTGGCTGGAGTGCACCTTGCCATGTCTCCTGAGTGCTGCAGAGCCCCCATCCCCCCCCCATCCCAGCCTGCCCCATGTATACTGTGTGTGTGTGCTCCTGTGTCGGGACCTCGGCCTCACCCCTGCCCTCTGCTCTCTCCTCTCTCTCGCTGTACCATTCTTTCTGCAGACTTTTCAGTAGTTTAGGAGAACTCAGCACCATTTCCCAGCGGAGCTCCGGGACCACCTACACAGTCAGACCTGGCAGTCGCTACCCTGTAACGCGACGTACCCCCAGCCCCGTGAAGCCGGCTCTGGATCGGACAGAGCCCCTCAGCACCGTCCGGCCCTATGGTCTGACCCCTCCCACCATCCTCAAATCTTCCAGCCTCTCCATCCCACACGAGCCCAAGGAGGTGCGCTTTGTGGTGAGGAGTGTGAGTGCCCGGAGCCGCTCCCCATCCCCGTCCCCCTCACCAGGGCCACCCCTGCACACCCTGCACCCGCCTCGGCCCTTCATGCAGAAACCCCTCCACCTCTGGAACAAGTACGACGTCGGGGACTGGCTGGAAAGCATCAATTTGGTGGAGCACCGAGACAAGTTTGAGGACCATGAAATAGAGGGCACGCACCTGCCTGCCCTCACCAAGGAGGACTTTGTGGAGTTGGGGGTGACCCGGGTCGGGCACCGGATGAACATTGAGCGGGCACTCAAGCAGCTTGTAGACAGCTGACCGTCCCTGGCAGCATTGGCCTCTTCCAGAGCCACTGTGGGGGGTGGGGGGGTGTTTCTACTAGACTAATAAAACCCACTTTGATTCTCTTTCTACTCTGAGCACTGCACTGAAGGGTGCGGAGCCAACAGGCTCCTGCCCGCTCCCACACCGCCCCGGTGTGCCATGCACACGCCAACCCCCCGCTCGGCCCTGGCGACGCCTTCAGGACAAGGAATGTTGCATGAAATACATCCTCGTTTCTGTTCCTCCCAGAGAGTCTGGCCTGTATATCGCTTGATGTGCTCTTTCCTGCGGGCGTCGCTGGTGGCCAGCGCGGCTGAGGCACCGCGTGCTGCTGAGCCCAGGCTCCATGTGGCCAACAGGCAGCACTCGGTCGGGGTGGGCAGTGGGGCCAGGCCGGTGGCACCATGAGGAGCTGGGCCCCTGCTTAGGGACAAGGTTCTGGTGGAGGCCTAGTGCTGGCTGTGTTGCCCAGTGTGATAGGCAGGCTGGGGTACGGCAGGGCGGTGAGTGCACAGTGCATACCGCTGTGCCATGTCTTGGACAGGTCGGGGTGGCCTATGGAGACCCCGAGCTGCTCTGAGCTGGCACAGCAGAGCAGGGGCTGCTGCAGGAGTCAGGTGGTGCTGGCTCAGCAGAGGAGGCCAGAGGCACCATGGCTGCGGTGGTGGCCCCAGTCCCTGCTGGGGTCTGAGGCATCTGGCTGAGCTGGATCATCCCACTGGTGCTGCTGATGGGAAGGGCTCCATTGTGGAGAGGTCTCGGTGGCTGGGTGGACGCCTGTGGTGACATCCAGACCTGCTCCCTCCTGTGCCAAGCCACGTCAGGAGCAGCCCAAGGAGTGATTCCCACCTAAGAGACTCTAGCCCTTGGACTCTGTGCTGCTGCTCTGCCGGTCGCCCTCGGGCGCCCTGCTGAGAGGGGGACTGAAACCGCATGGATAGAAGCATGTTTGGGGATGGCGGAGGGAGGCTGGTGGGGAATCCAGCAGAATATGCTTTGCCAACCTTCAGTAGGGGGGTGGGGGGAGGGAGATGTTTTATTTCCTCTTGGTTTGGGGTCTTTGTTTCCAAGGGGGACACGTTGATGGATAATATTTAATCTCCATGCAGTTATATAGAGAGCAGCTGATGACCTACAAGAGATGATACTGAACTACAGGATTCCCGCTCCATCCTAGTCATCCTTATTTTGCATCTTTTTAATCAGCTATATATTTGAAAAGAGAGAACAAATATCTATATATCTATATCTATACTTAGAGCCACCTGATTTTGTTATAATTTTCCTAATCTCTATCTGTAGACGTGTTGAGATGCTGGGAAGCGGTGCCCGCACCCCTCCCCGGGGCGCCCGCAGCACCGGCAGTTTTTAGCGACTGAATGAATGTTAAAAGTATTTTTAAAAAAGAAAAGAAACAAAAAAAACAACCCCCAGCAGCTCCTTCCGGACACTCGGGATTTTAGTGATTTAGAAACATAAAACTCAACTTGGGTTTTTGGGACACACCGAATCTTCCACCCCTGCCAAGGCAGAGACGCGGCAGCGGGTGCGTTGGCCATCACCACCATTGTGCCCTGTCCTCCACCACCAGCCCGGTCACCATGGTGCCCTGGGACTGCTGCTCCAGAGCTTCTGTTGGGGTCCAAGGGCCAGGCTGGAGACACCATGGGCCAGTGGTGACATGGCCATGGGGGCACCGGGTCAAGCTGGGCTTGGCAGGAGCTGCTCTGTCTTCCAGGTATTTGGAGGACCCCGGGTGACCCTGTCCAGCCATGGTGCTGGCAGAGGCGGCGTCCCTGTGCCCAATGTGGTGCCTGGTGCCCCACGTGCCCCCTCCTCACTGTGCCATCCGCTAGGGCTGACCAGGGCTCACCTAGCCAGCTCTGGAGCAGGTGGCTTTGGCTTGGTGACTGGTGTTCCCAAAAAGCTGAGTCCCCCACAAAGGCATTAACTCTTCTGGTGCTAGAGGGAAGGACAAGGAGGTTCCTTCTGACCCTCACACATTTCCAAACCTTTACAACCTTCAGCCAGGGAAAAGGGCCAGGGTGGGGGTGGCAGCCCCTCCAGTGCACCAGGCCCTCCCTGGGATGGGTCCTGACTGGTGCCAGTCCACCAGACCCTCCCTGGAATGGATCCTGGAACGCTCTGGTGCCATCACCTTTTCCCTGAACTCCTGCTGGGTGTGTGCCCAAGCGGCTCCATTCAGAACTCTCCAGAAGCCACCGGGCCTCTGGGTTCAGGGCCTCTCCATCTCCCCAGTTGCCACCTGGCAGCCTGGGGAGGGTGAGAGCGGCTCCGAGCTGGACTGGTGAGCAAACAGCCCACGATCTATGCCCCAGGGCATGCCGGGCCTCAGGGCCCATCACCCGGTGAGCTAAGAGGCGCCCAAATGGCAACAGCAGCCACTGTGTCTGCCCAACCCCTCCACTCACTTTACCTGCTGTGCCCATTGCACCCCAGCCTGGCAGTGTCACCACTGCCCTGCGTGACCTGGAGCAGGACAGGACATGGCAGACCCAGTCCTGCCCCTTCCACCTCCCTGCCCAGCCCATCACCCCTCTGCCGACCATGCACCGCACCCTCTCCATCCACCCCACTGGGCCCTGTCATGCACCTTCCTCATAGCTGGCACCTTCATCCCTCCTGCACAACTCCCACCTCCATCCTGCTCATACCTGGTGCCTTCATGCCTTGAATCCCCTCCACCAGCCCCTGCATGCCTCGCCTGTGCCCAGCAGCATGTGCAGCAGCATGTGCAGATACATGCACAGCAGGACATGCAGCCACATGCACCCACCTATCACCCTCCAGTGCTCCAGCTCCTTTGCCTGCACTTGGCATCACCAGGCACTCTGCAGTCACAAGGGCTTGTTGGCATGGTCCTGCATGGGCCCACAGAAATTCCATGCTGCCAGCACAGTTGCTGCTCGCCTACCACTGCCACCACTGCAGCCACTGCTCTCACATCCCCCGGCCATGAACTGAACTTGTCACTTGTTTCCTGCAACCAGAGCTCAGCTGTCCTGGCTGATGCAGCTTCTCCAGCTTCCTGCCTGGCAAAGCAGCACTAGCACATTCCGAAATGCCAGCATCTGGCTCCTCTGCATCCCTGCCTGGCTTTGGCCATGGCTGCTGCATGCTTGCAGAGCCTGTGGTGACCCCACTCTGGCTGCAGCCTCTGCGTGTCCAAGGGCCAAGCCTCTGCACTGCCTATGGCTCGCCCCCTGCCCACCCGGCCAGCTTGTCCCACCACCTCCTGTCACCTCCCTGCTCTGCTTCATTCCCATCGCACTGCTGACTCTTCCCCCACCTTACCTGCAGGTAACGGAGACCCCAGCAGCCCCCAGAGACCCCGGTGTCCCTCAGACACCCTGGAGGTCCTCGTGTCCTGGTGCAGCCCCACAGCCTGTCTGCCCCACATGTCCCCTTGGGATGGTGGGAGGCTTCGCTGGGTGCTGCCCTGAGGAGCCACTGTGGTCCCTCAGCACGACCCTCACTCCCGGCAGCACTGGTGGTGGAAGTGATGGTGTGAGCCTGAGTGCAGGCTGCCCGGCGGGTTCCCGCTGGGTGAACCAGGGTCTTGGCCCCTTCAGCAGCTGTTTTGGGGGCTATCAGGAGAGACCCTCCTGCACCCGCCTCTTACTGCAAGAGGTCAGAAGTCTGCAGAGTGCAACTTTTCTGCAGAAAGTTCGGTCTGGGACAAGGAAAGCTGGACGCCTTCTTGCCATTTCTTAGGAGCCCTCTTCTTCCTCCTCTTCCTCCTCCTCTTCCTCTTCATCCTTCTCCCCCTCCCTGATCCCCTCTGCTGCCTCGATCCTCCTTGCAAGGGCTGGAAATGGTGGATGCACCCTCTGCCATGGCAGAGTCAGCGGCTATGTCGCCCCGTGTGCACCTCAGCTTCCGCCACCAAGCAGCTGCAGCCGTACCTGTGTTGGCAAACACTGCGTGTTCCCTTGGCTCCCGGGGGACACCACGGCTCGTCCCAGTCAGGCTTCACATGAAAGAAGGCGACTTCCAACCACACTGCCCAGGGGCTGCCAGGGGCTGCCGCAAACCTGCTCCCCTATACCAGCTTCATCAGCTTCATCAATCTCCCACAAGCGCTGTACCTTCCCCGTGTCCCCTGCACCCATGGCAGAGCCAGATAATTATGGGCTCGGGGCGCTGGTGATGGCATCATCCCCAGGCAGCACCGGGGTCCCCATCCTGTGCCCATCGATGCACCCCGAGCGCACCTCCTTCATACCACCGGCTCAGGGGTGGCCATGTCCCACACACCTGCAGCACCCATGGTCAGGTCACTCGCCCCTGCAGCGCAGTGCCTTTACTGGGGTTACAGGATTGCCCAGTGGCTTTTGGACCTTGGGCGGCCCAATGGCCTTTGGAGCCTGGGTTGCCCAATGGCCAAAGGCCAAGATCTTCTCCCATGGCCATTCTCACCCCCCAGCAGAACCATGCCCCACTAACACAGCTCCTGCTGCTTTACTTTGATTTTCTTGGCTGAAGCGAAGCAGATTTCCCTGTGTAGATAACACTTTCCGGGCTCTGTACCTAGGCTGGCCTCATTGGCATCTCCGCTCCAAACATCTCCAGACCCAGTGAAACATTTCATTTGGAAAAGCCATCCAGGAGAAGGCAGAGCGGGAGCGGGCAAGGAACCAACCCCACAAGCCTGCGGCCCTCGGCCACACTGTCCCAGTGGCACCGGGACTGACCGTGCAGCGGTTACTGTGATTCTCATGGCTTCTCAATGACTTGGGTTATCTTCTGTAAAAAGGGATCCACTCTTTTTGGGGGGGCTTTGAAGGGGGTTTTTTTAACAGTTATTGGTATTTTTCCTTTGTCCAGACTAACGCTGTCACCAACCCTGTTCTCCATCAGCTCCTGTCTGTAATTCTGACTGTAAAAGAAGAGAAACCAAAACCCAGCGCACTTTGTTCCTGGTGGTGAGGAGCTTTGCCAGCCGAGCCCCGTCTCCATCCAGCGACAAAGTGCGGCGCGGTTTTCCATCCTTCCTCCCACGGTTCTCCATTCTTCCTCCCGCAGTTTTCCATCTTCCCTCCCGCGGTTTTCCGTCCGTCCGCAGTTTTCCTCCCTCCAGTTCGCCCGTGGGCAGCGCCCACTGCCGCATGCATGTGTCACCCGGGCGCACTCACACTCACTGCATGTGCACACACCGGCTCCCACCCTCGCACGCACGCGTGCGGCCACACACACGGCTCGAGCATCCACACTTGTTTCTCACCCTGACAGAATCACCTGTGGGTTTTTGTTCTGTTTTTAATTTTACAGGGTCAGTTTGACTTCACCCTTATTTTGTATGGATCTTTCGGAGGAGTTTTCTCCTTCTCCGGAGTCATGGAGGTGTGGCCATTCACCTCCCGCCCTTGACGTTGTGATACACATACCCCACAGAGATCTATGTTTCTTATATTATATTATTATTAATTATTATTATGTAATAAATTTATAAGAAAGCTCCGTGTTGTTCTGTGGTGTCTGTCAGCTCCAGCAGCCCCCAGACCAGGGCTGCCGTCCAGGGACCCTCTGCACCCTACCATAACAGATGTATGGGCATCACCAACAAGTGGTCATCAGAGCCGTGGGCAAGTGATGCTGTGAAACCAGCCGTGGTGGTCTGGGGGATAGCGCCAGGGGCTACAGTCTCACAGGCTCCGTCACACCCATGGGGCCTCAACAACCCTGAGGACAGTGGCCACCCACTGCCTGGCAGTCAGCGCCGGGGCCCCATCTGTGTGACACCGGGCAACGAAGTGCCAAGAGCTGAGGGAAGCTCATGAAGCCTCACTCAGTGCTGGCAGCTGCAAGGGAACCCGGACACCATGTTTGCCTTGGGGAAAACAGTGTCTGAGGGAGGAAGAGGTGCTGCAGCACAAGGGGGATGTGGAGCTGTTGGAGCAAGTCCAGAGGAGGCCACGGAGATGCTGTGATGACTGGAGCAGCTCTGCTCTGGGAGCCAGGCTGAGAGAACTGGGCTGATTCAGCCTGGAGAAGAGAAGGCTCCTGAAGGGGAGACCTTAGAGCAGCTCCAGTGCCTAAAGGGGCTGCAGGAAAGCTGGAGAGGGGCTTTGGACAAGGGCCTGTAGGGACAGGACAAGGGGAATAGCTTTAACCTGCCAGAGGGGAGACTGAGATGAGCTCTTATGCAGAAGCTCTTCCCTGTGAGGGTGCTGAGGCGCTGGCACAGGGTGCCCAGAGAAGCTGTGGCTGCCCCATCCCTGGCAGTGTTCAAGGCCAGGTTGGACACAGGGGCTTGGAGCAAGCTGCTCTAGTGGAAGGGGTCCCTGCCCGTGGCAGTGGGTTGGAGTCAGACAAGCTTTAAGGTCCCTCCCAACACAAACCAGTCTGTGGTTCTGTGAATTTCATTTGAACATTTAAAAACGGGAATTATGGCTCCAATTAAGGTGTTTGGGTGTAACATCCCCACACCGATCCTCTGAAGCCCAGCAGCCCCTGTGCTGTCCTCAAGCCTGACACTCCCACCTCTGTGACCAGCAGCACTGCCACTGCGGTGGCACCAGCACCTTCACCATTATCACCGCTAGCATGGGCCAGGACCCCACACGCATGCCAGGGTGTGCATGTGCCCGCACCCTCTGTTCCCTGTGCCTCCTGCACACGCTCATGCACCCCATGTGCCTGTTGTGCACACATTCCTGTTCAGCCTGCACCCCCTACTCCTCCTGCACTCCCTCCTTATGCCCTGCCACACCTCTGCCCTGGCAGCACCTTGCACTTGCACACCCTTCTTCCTCCATTGGACCCATAAAGCATCCCCAGCCTCATGGTCACACCAAGCATATACTTTATTGAAAGACCAAGTGGGTTATGACAAGGCGGTGAGGGGAGAGAACCTGGAACCAGGGTTTGGGCAAGTGGCAGCTGCTCAGGGCTCCTCCTGGTCTTAGAGTTAGGAGATAAATACCGGGACATTGAGCGCGTGGAGTCACCGTCACATTGAGCGCTGGGCAGATGGACACACGGGGCCAGCAAGCAAAGGAAACCACCACCAGGCACAGCAGCGAGGGGCGAGGGTGGCCACCAGCCCTCTGCCACACTGGCCAGGCTCCAGCACCGCCCTGAGTCTGCCTCTCGCTGTGCAAGTACAGCCCAAGCAGGGGTCCTGCACCCCATGGACGGTGGGATAGTGGTGGGCAGGGGCTGGGGGCACCGGCGGAGGAACTGCGGCAGGAGGGGCCATACCAGGGTCCCCCCAGGGGTCATGGAGGAGCAGGGGCTGTTCTTAGGGGGCTGTTCCAGGGGTGGGAGGTGCCATTGCCACTATGCAGGGGGACACCATGGACTGGGGGTGGCTCATGGCTGGAGATGCTCACCCCAGCCTTCCAATAATCCCCCCCAAGCCCCATTCACCTCCTTGAGCCTCCCCAACCCCATTCACCCCCAGTGTCTCCATCCCTGTGGTGCGGGCACAGCTGGTCCCCGCTCCTGTGGCCCCCCTCAGGCTGGCTTCACTCATGCGGGGGGGGGCAGCTTCTGCCCCAGTGCCGCGGCTTGGCTGCAGCACCCCCGTGGTTGGGGTGATGCTGGGGGCACCCCCGATACCCAGTCATGGTGCACGGCTGGGCCCCTGGCTCCCCAAGAAGCAGTGAGGATGGGGGGGGAGCCCGTGGGGCTGGAACATGTGCAGGGGGGGCCAAGGCAACTGGTTGGGGGTCAGACAGAGTCTCTGGCCGTCTGTGGGGCTGAGGGGGGGGCGGAAGCAGGAAAGGCAGCAGCTGCCCCCTTACTCCAGGTAGATGTCTTCTGTGGGGCAGGCATACTCCAGGTGCTCCTGGTAATATTCCTGAAACGCTCGGCTGTGAGGATGGGAGCAATGGGGGGGGCTCAGGGATGGGATGTGGCCTGGACCCCAGCTCCATAACTGCCTGCCAGTTATGGCAACCCCCTGCACCCCCAGGATCCCTGTATCCATACCTGCTGCATCCCTAGACCCCATGCACCCCCAGCACTGGCATGGCCAGACCAGATGCACCGTGACCTTGGCACCCAGACCCCCTGCCCATGCAGCACCATAACCCACCACACCTCCAGCCCCAGCACAGCCAGCATCCTGCACCCAGACCCCCGCACCCCAATCCCCAGCACCCAGCCCCCCCAGCACCCAGAAGCCCAGCACCCCCAGACTCCCTGTATCCAAACCTCCTGCATCCCTACCCCCTGCTCTCAGCCCTGGCACAGCCAGCACCCTGCATCCCAACCCCTACCACCCCAGCTCCTTGCACCCAGACCCCCAGCACCCCCAGCCACACTATAGCCCAAGCAGCTGCCCCCATCCCCATCTTACCCGACACACTCAGCCACGTGCCGCATGGATTCCTGGGAGACGAATACGTGGCAGGCAAAGCGGCTCAGCACCGGGTGCTTGGTAATGAACCCGAAGTAGCTGCAGTGGGGAAGCAGGGTGAGGGGGGACACCCCACTCCTGCACCTTGGGGGGCACTGGGACAGCTTCACTGGGATGGAATGGGGCAGAGGAACCCAATGTGGAACCACAGGAGCGTGCGTGCCATAGGCAGGGGATGGAGGGGATGGAGGGGGCTACGCTGGGGCTGGCTGCCTGGGGGGGACTGTGGGGGTCTTACCAGCTGTTCCGGGGGTGGCACCCACAGAAGGAGATGTTCTTCATCTGGAAGAAGTGGCTGCAGTGCTCAAACTGCAAGAGAGAAGCCATTGAGGTGTGGGCACCCTGCTCGGGCACGGGGGCTGCCTGGCGCCCCGCGGCCGTGCCCCTCACCTCCTCATCCCGGCTGTACTCTGTGACAGTCAGAATAAGCTTGATGCCCTGCAGCGTGATTTCCAGGTCACAGCTGGCTGGTGGGCGCAGATGCACCGTCAGCTTCCTAGTGGTGGCAATCTGGGGGTGCAGGCGGGGGCCATGAGGCTGAGGTCCCGCCAATGTGGGGAGCCAGGGATCATGCCACTGCCACTGTCACCCACCCTGGGGCTCACCTTCTGCATGGCAGCGCAGAGGATGCCATTGCCCTGGTGGTATGGCACCTCCACTGAGCCCAGGAACTGCACATTGAACCGCTCCACCCAACACGGGTTCCTCTTGAGGCCTGCATGGCGAGACAGGACAAGGAGACGGCGCACCAAGACCCCCACGTCACCCAACACCCCCCACAGCCCCTGCAGGCTCCTACCAATGGAATCTCTGGCTTGGCCAACGACCTCATGGGCATAGAAGGCTGGGAAGATGCCCCTCTCCCCTGTCCGCATGTTGTAGCCCCGGTACCAGTAGTCATCCTCCTCCAGCTCCACCAGGATGGGGTCATCCACATCCAGCTCCAGCTCATCCTCATGGCGTGGGATAAACCTGGGGGAAGCACAGTGGAAAGGAGGATGTGGGCAGAGGGCAGAGCCATGGGAAAGAGGGTCCTGAAAGCCCCTGCGGTGACTGTGCCCATCACCAGGGTGTCTGGGCTCACTGCTCACCTGAAGACGGCCCGGTGGGTTTGCTCCCGCTCCTCCCCATTCACCATGCAGGAGAACAGCCCGAAGGACTCCGTGCCTGCAGAGGAGGAGCAGCAGGCTACCATAGGGTGAGGGTGCAGCTCCCACCCCATGGCATGGGAGGCATCCCCACCTCTGCCCACCCCGGGGGGCTGCAGCAGCCTCAGGGCAACAGGAGCAAACTGGACATCACTCATAGGCTCAGGCTCTATCCTGGGGGGTCCCACCTGAGCCCCCCCACCTGCAGCCCAGGGCATAAGACCCCATAGGGCAAAGGGAAGTTGGGGATCAGCCACACAGAGAAACCTTGTGGCCCCATGGTGGAGAGCCCATAGCCTTCGGGTCAAACCCCACACCACCTGCAGCTGCCCTGCCCCACCTCCCGCGCCATGCTATGCCGTGCCACATGGGGATGATGCCATGGCCAGGATGGCTGAAGCATGACGGTGCAGGGCAGCTAGCGTGCCAACAGCAAGCAGAGCAGCCTGGCATGGCAAGGCATGGCACAGTGTGGCACAGCACACATCACTTACTGGAGGAGCGGGAGGTGCTGTTGACAAAGACATTGAGGAACTTCTTGGAGAACTGCAGGTCAGCCTCAGGGGACGAGTCCTCGGAGGAGCTGTGGCCATTGGGAGCTACCAGCCCGTCCCCGAAGGCCGCCTCGTCCTCCAGGTCACAGCGGTCGCAGGCGCGGAGCAGGTCACTGTCATCACTCAGCACCGAGGTGCAGCGCCGCAGGCTCACCAGCTCCAGCTGCGTGTGCTCGTCCACCACCAGTGTGTACTTCACAGAGTCATAGGCCAGAGACTCATCCAGCGCCCGCGGCTCCAGCACCCCTGGATCCGGCGGCAGTGGGTCCTCGGCAAAGGGCGAGCCCTTCAGGTAGGGTGCCTCATCCTCGTCTGTCGAGTAGGCCATGGTGAAGCCACGGTTGGTCTTGGCAGTGGAGATATCCAGGTCGGGTGGGCCAGCACTGGGGCTCTGCCCCCGGGGCGCTAACCGGATGTCATCGATCATGTCGTCAGCCTCCAGGATGCCCGAGTCCAGATCCCTGTCGACGGCCCAGTCCCCTGGGCAGGCAGCCGGTGATTTAGCAGTGGGGCACTGCTCCCCAGTGCCAGGTGAGGCGCGTGGAGGACTGTAGCAGCCAAAAGTGGCCAGGACCTCGGAGGAGCCCAACCTGTCAAGGGTGACAGGGTGCTCCGGGAAGACAGGCGCAATGGTGTCATTTGTGGGGTTGCTCAGGAAGAGGAAGGGGCCCGGGTCGTCGGCAGGCAGCTCCGGCACTGGCTCCATCATGGTGGCAGCCAGAGCCCGCTCGTCGTCCTCAGCACGCTGCAGGGAGCTGCGCAGCGTCTCCATGTCCACCAGCTCAATGGCGCGCTGGCAGCGGGGCAGCTCAGCTGTGTCCCCTGGGGAGGCCCGTGAGCTGGGGTCCCCATCCAGTGCCTCGCTCAGGATCTCGGGCTCCAGGTCAGAGGCTGGCGAGATGGTGTCACAGAGCGAGTGGGTCTGCTGGAAGCACTCATCTGGGCATTTGATGGGGTAAGAGCCCTCTGAGATCATTTTGTTGACGAGGTTGCTGAGCAGCCATGGTGAGTCTGAGTCCTCACTCAGGTCGGGCTCCGACTCTGAGTCGGAGTCGTACTCACTGTTGTCATCCTCATCTGCCTCGGGCATCAGCTTGGGCCCCACAGGCAGGTAGAAGGAGCGTCGGATGCTCTCCAGGCTGTGGTCTGGGTCAATCTTCAGATCCAGGGGGCTGGAGGTGGAGACATCAGTCTGGCCAGCAGGCACAGAGGAGTCCTCTGGGTTCAAGCTGTCATAGTAGCTCTCCATCTTCAGCTCGGCCAGGCTCTCCCGCCGCACCACGCCATGCTCTGGGATCTCCATCTCCAGGCTCTCCTCCTCCTCCTTGCCCTTGTCCAGCAGCAGGGAGTCCTTGATGCCCATCAAGCCAGGCGCCTCCAGCTCTGTCTCCAGCTCAGCCTCTGAGGTGGGCGAACTGGCTTCCTCAATGGAGTTGGTGAGGTGGGAGGACCTGCCACTGCTGCTGTCACTGCTCAGGTCCAGCTCCGTCTCTGAGATGGAAGAGATCATGTTGCTGACCAGGCGTCCACCAGCAAAGGCTGCCTCAATCTCTCCCTCCACATCCGAGTCAGAGCCAGGTGAGCTCAGGTCTTCTCCATGCCGGCCACCAGGCAGGAAGGGTTTGGTGGTCCTGCTGGTGAGGTCAGCCTCAATGCCAGGGTCCGAGGAGGGCGACGTGGTCTCCGAGGAGCCTGAGGGGTGCCCGCGCACGCTGGCGGTTCGGCCAGACTGGGTGCCCTCCCCATCGGAGCTGAGCAGCTCCGCTGGCCCCACAGCACACACATAGGCACCAGAGCACCCATCATGCCGCTCAGCCACAGCCACTGGCTCCTCCTGCGGCCGTGAGGAGCTGGGCTGCTGGTGGGGGGCAGTAGGGGACCCCGGGCTCCCCCCTTCTCCAGGCACCGGCCTCTCCCGGGCACCGGACCCTTGGTGCCTTGGTGGGACACGGCAGCCGTCGGCAAGCAATGGTGAGATCACGGCGGGGCCGGGAGGAGCCACAGGCCCTGTTGGAGAGAGACACTGTTTAGGGGGTGGCTGGTGGAGGCATGACAGGGAGTGCGGAGCTTGGAGCACAGCGGAGATGAGATTCATGTTATGATCTGCCCTGGCTCTCATGGGTGATGGGTTACCATGTGCCAGGGACTCGTGGCTGTTGCCTTGCGAGTCCAAGGGGTTGGGCTGCAGTGGGGCGGGGGCCTGCCCAGCCCCTGCACTCGGCCCCTTCGGGCTTTCCAAGCAGGGTCCCTCTTGGATGCAGGCGTGCGGGGATGAGTGTCCTGCAAGGGAGAAAAGCACACCCCCATGTCAAACAGGCGAGAACCCTGCTGGGTTACAACCAAAGTGGCTGTGGGGCCTCCAGGCAGAAGGGTCCCCCACTCCGGGACCCCATCACTATCAGCACTCACCAGTGTGTGAGGAAGAGGAGGAGGAGGAGGAGTGGAGAAGGGCATCCTGCCAGCTGGTGCGGTGAGCGGGTGGTGGGAAGCTGCCGTTGTTGTTTAGGGAGTCCTAGGGGAAGATCAGAGCCACATTTGGGGGCAAGCCCTCAGGACATTTGGGAACCAGGGGCACCAAACACTCCAGACCACCCCAGGAACACCCCTTGACACAGCTCGGTGTTCCCCACCAGCTTGGCAGCACCAGAGTTACATGTCTAGAGATTTATCTGGATTAGGGCCACAACCCCCCAGCTCCCCTGCCCAACTGGAGCAGGACCATGGGATGGCACACTGCCCATCCCCACAGGTAACACTGCACAGGGGACTGGTGCTGACCCCCACCATGAAGCCCTGCTGTGCTATGTGCCCCCAAAAGCAGATCCTGACCCCAGTGAGCAGCACCCCAAAGAGCCACCAGCCCAGGAGCCAGCAGGGCCAGGGCTGCCCATCCAGCATGGTGATGGCTGTGGATTAGTCCTGGCAGGGAGCGCAGGCAGAGATAATCCCACTGAGCAGGGATTAGGGAGTGAGGTTATGTGCCACGGGACATGCACCAGCAAGGCGGTGGGAGATGGGAATGTGTACTGGGAGGATGGCGATGGGTACTGGGGGAGATGGCACCCAAAGAGCAGGGTGGTGCCTCATCCTGGAGCCAGTGCCCGTGAACCAGAGCTGGGATTACCAGGATTTGCACCCTGGGAGCATCAGTGAAGACCAAACCTGGCCATTGCTGGGGTTCTGCTCACACAACAGGGACAATGAACCAGGGTGGCTGGTGCCGCTGCAGCAGGTAGGGGCTGGCAGCCCCCTAACACCCTCCAGCCCCTTCCAGGAGGGGGTCCAAGAATCCTGAAATCCCCCCCAGCACCATGGCAACACAGCCGGATGCAGGCAGCACCGCAAGCACCGTGCACGGCTGCCCACGCACTGCGGTGGGGCGGCTGCTCAGGGCTGGCACCACTCACGCGTGTGGCGGGGACACCCCTGCAGAGCCCCACGTCTGCAGGGTCCCCCCTGAGCCCAGGGATGGAGGAGGAGGGACACGATGCACACCAGCACCCATGCACATGCGCGATGCATGGGGCACACAGCACTGACATATCCCAGACACCCCCAGGCACCGAACATGGGGATGGAGCTCGCAAAGCCTCCTGGACCCCTCAGCTCAGGGCTTTGCACGGGCTTGCAGGGTCCCCTGAGAACTCCACAGACCCATCCCCAATGTTCCCACCTCGGTGCCACCATGGCAGAGCTGGAGCCAGCAGTCTCTGCCCCCTGGTGCTCCCCACTCTGGGGCAGAGCCCACCCCCATAGGTCCCTCCCCACAATCCATCCCACAAAGCCTCTGCTGCTCCTCCACCAGCCCTAGAGTGGGGGGACAGGGACAAGGTCCCCCCAGCCACCCCTCCCTCACCTGTGTGCCCGGGGCCATCAAGTTGAGGGTGGTGGGTCGGTGCTTCTGTGTCTCCTCCAGGCTGGGTGAGGGGATAGGTGAGGCCAAAGGGGACGGTGGAGCTTCCAGCTCATTGCCCTCCTCCTCCTCTTCTTCCTCTTCCTCCTCCTCATTGTCGTCAATCATCTCAAACTCCTGGAAGTCATCCTGGAAGGTGCAGACCGGATGTGGCTGCTCGCCGCGCTCCAGCACCAGGCAGTCCTGGGGATGTGGCACAGGGTTAGCAGCCACTGGGCTCGTGCTGTCCACAACCATGGCCACCACACCGGCCACGGCCACCAAAGCATATTCCTCCCAGCACTGGACTGACAGTGCCTTTGCTCCTGCCCCAGCAGCACAGTGGCAACATCCCCAAGGGGAATGTGCCCTCTGCCAGGCACCAGGGACCCCCTATCTCTGTCAGCACCCTGCCTGTCCCAGCTCCAAAATGTAGTGCCTCATCCCACCCAGTGCTGGGCAGAGCTGGGGAAGAGCTGAGTAAGTGGAAGCCACTGGAGCCACTAGAACCACCAAATTGCAGTGGTTGGTGGAGCCAGCATGTGTCTGGCTGCTGAGCCACACATGTCCCCCATGGAGCTCACCAGATGTGGTGGGAGGCACCAGTGTGTCTAAGCTCAGACCCCTGCAGGACATCCCCTTGGGGCCCTGGTACACTCATTCCAGGAAGGGACAGTGTCCATGCCCAGTCCCCACCACAGCCCTGTGCAGCATGATGGCCCCAGGGGGCACTCAGCCCCACAGCTCCTGCACCTTCTCGTAGTGGTCTGAGTCGTAGTTCAGCCCGATGCCACAGTCATCTGTGATCTCTGACAGGTCCTCGTCATCAAACTCCTCCAAACTGATGTCCTGGGGGGCCCTGGAGAGAGGGGACGTGCTGGAGTCACCCCATCACTCAGGAGCTTTGGCCAAGCCGATGCAGTACACCATGGCCAGGGGGTTCACAGCCTGGGGGCCAGCACCACACCACAAGCCAGGCGAGGCTGGAGGCGTCGGGAGGGTGACGGGCACATTGCTGCACAGAGCGCTGCTTTCAGCACTGTGCTCCCTCCTGCCCAGGGTGAGAGCCCAGTGCAGACCATGGCCACCCCACCATGGTTGCCTTTGACCAAGCAGAGGTGCTGAGGCCACCATGGTGGGCAGCACCATCTTCCCAAATTCCCTGCAAAATCCCTCAAGCCAAACCCAAGACACACGCCAGGGTCCCAGCAGTCAAGGAAACCAAACTGAGCCGATCCTGTCAGGAACAACGGGGGAGTCATGGAAACCAGCGGTTTCTGCAGGGAAAGGGTGAAAATAAAGAAAAAGATGATAACTGGCAGGATTCAGTGTCAGGAAACGGAAACCAGACGATTGCAGTGGCTCTGTAAGGCAGGAGGTGCAGTGGCACCCTGCGCTGGTGGAGATTCTCTGCCCACCCCTGGGGACACCCAGGGACGCCCCCAGCCTGGCCTCACAGGAGCGTAGCAGCACCCAGTGAGGCACCTCTGGTGGGGACAGGGCTGGGGTCTCACTGGGGTCCTGCTGGGGTAGCATTTGAGTTCATAAGGGTCTCACTGGGGTTCCATTGAGGTCCATTGGGGTCCTGTTGGGGTCTCACTGGGTTCTCATTTGGATCCCATTTGGGCTCATAAGGGTCTCACCAGGGTCTCACTGAGGTCCCACTGGGGCTCATAAGGGTCTCATTAGGGCTCAGTCCTGGCACTTAGCTGGCAGCGGAGCCCCTCATCGTGTTGGGGGGGGTCACAGCCATGGCTGCCTCTGGAGATGCCCCACTCCCTGTCTTTGCCCCCAAAGCCCCCTCCCAGCCTGTCACTCAGCCCCTCACGAGGCACTTCCTTCCCTTTCCCAGGGAGAATGATTCCCCCTAATCACATAATTCCCAGAAGTAGGGCACTGAGGCTGCATCAAATATCCACGGATTTGTGGCAAAAGCATCAGAGCCAGTAGTGGAACCATGAGCGATGCAGCGTGGCACTGGGCTGCGCCAGACCCCAAACCCCAGCCAGGGTTGGGGGAGCCCCAGGGCAGTGGGAGCAGAGCTCTGAGGGCTCAGCAGTTTCCGACCCCAGCCCTCATCCTGTCTGAGAGGAAACACAAAAGGACAGCATAGCCCAGCATGGCATATCACAGATGGGCTGCGGTCCCTGCCACACACTGGGGTCCTGCCTGCTGGCAGCCAGGCTTGGGCTTGCCAGGGACACCGTTCTCTCATCAGAGAGCTACTGAGAGCCATCACAAATCATGGCTGAGATTTCTAGGTTACAGCACGCCAGAGCTGGGGTTGCCATGGTGGAATGTGTCTGCCACAGTGGAATAGGGTTGCCATGATGTAATGGGGCTGCCACGGTGGAATAAGGATGCCACAGAAGGATGGGGTTGCTATGGTGGGATAGGGCTGCCATGGTGGGAAGGGGTCACCATGGTGGGAAGGGGCTGCCATGGTGGGATTGGGGCCACCAGTAAGAGCCATCCTGGACCTACAGTGTCCTGAGGGGACCCTTGGGGACACTGGCCATGGCCTCGCTGCAGTGAAGAAGAGGCAGCCCCACCACTGTGAGTGCAGGGATACAGCAGCAGGCACCCAGACACACAGGTGCTGTGAAGCAGGCAAGAAGGACAGCAGCTGTCCCTGTGATGGGTGCATCAGACACTGAAGCCAGGGTGATGGGGAGCAGCCAAGTGAGGTCCGGAGCTGAAGTGGAACCAGGGTGGTGGACTGGGGAAGGGGGAGCTGGCCTCAATCAGGAGAGAGCTGGAGCTGGACCACAAAAGGGTCCCAACATCACCCACCCTAGGGTGCAGGGAGCCTTATAGTGAGTCCATAGCAGGTCTGTGGGGGGACAGGCAATGCGGAGCAGGGTGCGGGGGTGTTTTCCCCAGGGCTGCCAGGGCCGGGCTTCCCAGGACAGCAGTGACTGCCGAGCATGCCACTGGAGACTGGATTTCCTCTCTGTTTCCAGAGCAGCTCCCTTGACGGTTTGTTCTGGCAGCAATGGTTCTGCAGCGGCTTCTCAGCAGGGATGAGCCAGGGATGTGTGCCCAGGGCTGGGCAGAGGACACAGGGAGCTCAGGGCTGAGTGTCCCCCACTCCAACTGGAGATCAGCACCAGGGCTTCGATGGTTGCACCTTGCCCTGACTGGGAAGCAAGAGCTGTTCATACCAAGGCCCTGCCGCTGCACCATGGCCTTCCCACACCTATCCCTCTGGTTGATCCCACCAAGCCCTGGGCTGGACACAACCTCCCTCCTCAGAAAGAGCACATCTCTGATCCGATGCTGGCAACAGCTGGGGTCTCTCCTGCCTGCACCAAGCATCCATGGGTGCTCGCCAGGACCCGGGTGCACTTGCAATCCCTGGGGATGTGACCTGGTTCCAGCACCCACTCTCCTGGGGCAGACGACACGAGGGATCCGGGCTGGGGTGGGGGTCTGGCCTCACTGTCCCCCACTGGGACACGGACCCAGCCCAGGCCTGGGCAGCAGCAAAGGTCAGGGACAGGACTTGCTGAGGCCAGCCCTGACCTCACACTGGGGTTTGGATGGGAAGCATGGTGAGGGGGACACCCCAAAAACTGCTGGGCCTGGGTGAAAGGCAGGGCAAAGCTGAGCAGAGGCCGTGCCCTCCATCCTGCATCCCAGTATCCCGGGATCCTGCTGTGTGGCATGGCCGGGGAGGGGGTGCCAGGGAAATGGGGGAATGCCAGGAAAAGGGGAGATGCCAGGGAAAAGGGGAATGCTCAGGGAAAAGGGGCAGCCTGGAGAAGGGGGGAGCCCCTGAAAGAGGGAGGGGTTGTAGCCCAGGGAGTAGCCATGAGACCTCCCCAGCACAGGCCAACCAGCCAAGGGCACATCTTGCATTCCACTCCCAGCCCCATTGCCCCGCAGCTCTCGCACCCCCACGTCCGGGCCCCCCCCATCCACCGCCACCTCTCCGTTCCCATCCCGCTGCCGGGACCCCCCACCCCCGCACCCCTCCGCACCGCCGCTCCAAGTGGTCCCGCCAAGGTCAGGCGAGATGCGGGGAATGGGGGGGCTGAGCCCCGCCGAGCCCCAGCCCTCCCCGCTGCGGTCACCCCCGGGGCCCGCTCCCGGTGCCGGTATCCGGTGGCCCTGGGAGAGACAAAGAGGCGGCGGCGGCTCCACCGCAGCGGCGGGATGCGGGGGGGACACACGCACACAGCGGGGGAGACCTACAGCATCCCCCGCCCCGAGGGAGCGACGGGTGATGGCGGGGGGAGGGGAGGGTGCTGCGCCGGTGGCTGCTGCGTCGTTAATCCCGGGACGGAGCCTGCGCGGCTCCGGTATCCCAAGGTGAACGCGCCCGGCGGAGGGGTAGCACGGGCCTGAGACCCTCCCGCCACTGCATCGGGAAGGGCAGCCCTGGCCCCGTTATGCCCCGCACCGGAGCCCCTCCCGTCCCGGTGCGGTCGGTTCCCACCTGCAGCCGGGCGGGGAGAGCGAGTGGAAGGTGGAGAGCGAGAACATCTCGGCGCGATCCGCCATCTTCTCCCGGCCGGGGCTGCGCCGGACTGCGGAGGAGCGCGGGGGGGGCGCGGGGCGAGTTGGGGGGGGGAGCGGCAGGAGCGCGGCCGGGCGGGGCGCGGGGGCGGCGGGAGCGCGCGAGGGGCGGGGCCAGAGAGAGGGAGGGGCCGGAGGATATATGAAGGGGGGGCGGGATGTATGGGGAGGGGTTGCGGGGTGGGTAGGAAGGTGGTATAGGGAGTGGTAGCGGGCGTTATAGGCAAGGGGGAGGGATGTATAAGGAAGAGAAACTGAGGGGGAAGAGCGGGGAGGCTATGGTTGGGGAGGGATAGGGAGGGTGCTATTGGAGGGAGTATGAGGAGGTAAAGTGGTGGTATAGAGAGTGGTAGGGGGTGTATGAGGGACGGGATATAATGTGGGTATTGGGATTCTAGGAGTATAGGTTGGGGAGAGCAGCAGGGGTATAAAGATGGGAGCGAGGGGTATGGAGGAGACGGGATGTAGGTGGGGTATTGGGGGAGTAGGGGGTAGTCTAGGCGGGGGAGGCTATCTAGAGCAGAGAAGGGGCTGTGGGGGGGAGCAGAGGGCTATGGGTGGGAAGAGGGGGTGCCGGAAGACGGTGATGGCTGAACATGGAGAGGGAGGGAGCTGTATAGGGGGCGGGAAGAACGGTAAGGGGAGTCTGCACAAGGGTCGGGGCAGGGGATGGGAAGGCGGCGCTGTGAAGGGAATGCAAGGGGACTTATAGCGAGGCATAAGAAGATGCATAGAAGGAATTTGGGGGGTACAGGAATGTAAAGCGGGGGTCGGTGGTATAGGAGAGGGGCAGGGGGTCTACAGTGGGGTGAAGGGGGTGCAGAGAGGTTGCATAAGGAGGTGCAAGGGCCCCGGGAGCCGCACAGGGTAGGCCTGGGCAAGCAGATGTGGCCCCGGGGCTGCGCGGCAGCAGCTGTCCGGTATCCGGTCCTGAAGGAGCTGTCCGGCGCCCGGTGCTGACGGGACGCGGGTGTCTGATGTACAGGACTGTAATGGACTCGGGGCTCTGCAGTACCCAGTGCCCGCAGCTGACGGCCGGAGCATGGGACTGTCCGGGCCCGGTGCTAAAGGCCTGGAGCTCTCCGGTGTTCGAGGTTCTCCGGTGCCGGGACTGAAGTCTGAGGCTGTCTGGGTTCTGCTGCTACAAGCCCAAGGCTCTCCACTGCATGGTGCTGGTGCTGTAGGCTCAGGGCTGCCTGGGGCAGGTGCTGCCAGACAGGGTAGGGGTCCAGAAGGAGTGGGCAGTTAGTGCTTTGGGAGCGAGGTGCAGCAGGTGGGGCCCGGGAGGAGCAGGGTGAGGGCCAGGAGGCTTTGGGGGGTGTCTGCATCGAGAGAGCACAGGGGAGAGGGGGAAGAAGGAACGGGAGGGTCTGGAAGCCGCAAGGGGCCCTTCAGGATTTGGAGGGCGGGGGGGTCTGGTACTGTGAGGCAGGAGGATACAGTGAGGGCACCATGTGGGATTGGAAAGTGGGGGGTGGGGAAACAGAAGCAGAGAACAGGGGAGATCCAGAGAGCACAGGAGGCCACAGGGGACAGTAGGTGCCATGAGTTGGTGTGTCTGGGCACGCCTCACAGTGGGCAATGGGGGCAAAGGCTGCTGGGAGCACTGGAGGTGGTGGGGCCATGTTCTAGAGTGCACACACGGTGCATGCACATGCAGAATGCACCACACAAAACAGTATGCCTGCAGGTGCACCCAGACACACACACACTCCTACATCCACTGTGCACTGTGAGGGTGTGCTAGACTTGTCCACCTCACACATCTCTGCTTGAGTGCCGTGACTGTAACCACATCAGGCCTTGTCGTGGTTTAAGCCAGTCAGCAAGTCAGCCACACAGTTTCTGCTCCCCCACCCACCCACCCTCCTGGAGGGATGGGGAGGAGAATCGAAAGAATGTAACTCCCACAGGTTGAGATAAAAACAGTCCAGCAACTAAGGTATAACAAAAATCACTGCTGGTACCATCAATAATAATAATGATAAGAGAAATAACAAGGGAAGAGAATACGATACCACCCGCCAAAAACGAGTCCAACTTAGCAGAGGGTGCCCTTACAGGTAATTCCCAGTTACATCCCCGGGCATGACATGCTGTGGTATGGAATACCTCTTTGGATAGTTTGTGTCAGGTGTTCTGTCCCTGCTTCCTCCCAGCTTCCCCTCCTCCCTGGCAGAGCATGAGACCCACAAAGTCCTTGATCAGACTAAACATTCTGACCAGTAACTGAAAACATCGGTTTTACCAGTACTATCCTCACACCAAAAGTCAAAACCACAGTGCTGCAACAGCTACTAAGAAGGAGAAAAACTGACTGCTGCTGCTGAACCCAGAACAATATCCATCCCTTATTCCATACCATTCACGTCATGCTCAGATCCCACATTTTCCATATACCCTCACCCTCATCTCAGTGCACTGTTATCTTAGTGCACGGACCAATCCCTATAAAGCTGCTGAGTCCATCCGGTCCATGATGTTGGGCTCCATCTCTTGTAACAGTCTTTCAGGGCAGGAGAGGCTGTGTGCAGTGTTGGATCATTGCCTGCTGATGGCTGATCGTTCCTTTACCGCAAAACTCGTCTGGTTCTATCAAAGTTCATTCTCTGTTGGGATGATGGTCGGAGGGAAGTCAGGGCTAGTCGGTGGTGACCTGAAGATTTCTAGTTGATGGGCTATAAAAGTATTACATAGCAGGCAACAGCATACAATTGAGTTCATTGGCTGTTTTCCCCTAAAATCAAATCCCCTTGAGGTATACACCGGACTTCCCCATCTTCCCGCATTACCCACCAAGTATATCTGGGTCTCTGAGCAAAAGCAATCCCACGAGTGGGTTTGCCTTTACCTGAAGCAGGAATAACCCAGACTGGCTTCCCCAGCAAATTCTTCATGTGCACCACAGGAACTTTGTCCCCCTCTGCAATACCTAAAAGTTCTGACTGGGCTGGGCCAGCCCTGTTGGCAGATCCTCTGGTGTTGACCAACCAGGTGGCCTTTGGTAAGTGTGTATCCCAAGGCTTGAAATTCCCCCACCCATTGCTCTTAGTGTAGTTTTCAACAGCCCATTGTACCATTCGATTTTCCCAGAGGCTGGTGCATGGTAGGGGATGTGATATACCCACTCAATACCATGCTCTTTGGCCCAAGTGTCTATAAGGTTATTCCGGAAATGAGTCCCATTGTCTGACTCAGTTCTCTCTGGGGTGCCATGTTGCCACAAAATCTGTTTCTCAAGGCCCAGGATAGTGTTCCGGGCGGTGGCGTGGGGCACAGCGTATGTTTCCAGTCATCCAGTGGTTGCTTCCACCATGGTAAGCACATGGTGCTTGCCTTGGCAGGTTGGTAGGAGTGTGATATAATCAATCTGCCAGGCCTTCCCATATTTATACTTCAGCCATCGTCCTCCATACCAAAGAGGCTTTAACTGTTTGGCTTGTTTAATTGCAGCACATGTTTCGCACCCATGAATAACCTGGGCAATAGTGTCCATTGTTAAGTCCACCCCTCGATCACGGGCCCATCTATATGTTGCATCTCTGCCCTGATGACCTGAAGTGTCATGGGCCACCGGGCCAAAAATAATTCACCTTTATGTTGCCAATCTAAGTCCATCTGAGCCACTTCAATCTTGGCAGCTTTATCCACTTGTTGGTTGGTCTGGTGTTCCTCAGTGGCCCGACTCGAGGTTGTGGAGTCTCCTTCTCTGGAGACATTCAAAACCCGCCTGGACACATTCCCGTGTAACCTTATCTAGGTGTTCCTGCTCTGGCAGGGGGATTGGACTAGATGATCTTTTGAGGTTCCTTCCAATCTCTAACATACTGTGATACTGTGATACTGTGACTCTTGGGTACATGGGTGTCTACATGGCATACCTTCACCACCAGATTCTGCACCCGGGCAGCGATATCTTGCCACAGTGCAGCAGCCCAGATGGGTTTACGTTTGCATTGCCAGTTGCTCTGCTTCCATTCCTGTAACCACCCCCGCAGGGCATTTGCCACCATCCGTGAGTCAGTATAAAGTACTGGCCACTTTTCTCATTCAGCAATGTCCAGGGCCAGCTGGATGGCTTTCACCTCAGCAAACCGACTCGATTCACCCTCTCCTTCAGCAGTTTCTGCTACTTGTTGTCGAGGACTCCATGCAGCTGCCTTCCATCTCCGATGCTTTCCCACAATATGGCAGGACCCATCAGTAAACAAGGCATATTGCTTTTCACTTTCTGACAGTTTATTATATGGTGGGGCCTCTTCAGCACACATCACCTCCTCCTCTGGTGACATTCCAAAATCTTTGCCCTCTGGCCAGTCCATGATGACTTCTAGAATGCCTGGATGACTGGAATTTCCTATTTGAGCTCGTTGTGTAATTAGTGCAGCCCATTTACTCCATGTAGCATTAGTTGCATGATGCGTAGAGGAGACCCTGCCTTTGAACATCCAGCCCAGTGGGGGCAACCGGGGTGCCAGGAGGAGCTGTGCTTCAGTGTCAATCACCTCTGAAGCAGCTCGAACCCCTTCATAGGCTGCCAGTATCTCTTTCTCAGTTGGGGTATAACTGGCCTCAGATCCTTTGTATCCCCGACTCCAAAAGCTGAGGGGTCGACCTCGAGTCTCTCCTGGAGCTTTCTGCCAGAGGCTCCAGGTAGGACCATTCTCCCCAGCTGCAGTGTACAGTACATTTTTTACATCTGGCCAGGTCCAGACTGGTCCAAGGGCTACTGCATGAACTATCTCACGTTTGATTTGCTCAAAGGCTTGTTGGTGCTCAGGACCCCATTTAAAATCATTCTTCTTCCGGGTCACATGATAGAGAGGGCTTACAATCGAACTGTAATTTGTGATGTGCATTCTCCAGAACCCCACAGCACCCAAGAAAGCTTGTGTTTCCTTCTTATTAGTTGGTGGAGACATTGCTGTTCTCTTGTTGATCACATCTGTGGGGATCTGGTGACGTCCATCTTGCCATTTTATTCCCAAAAACTGAATCTCCTATGCAGGTCCCTTGACCTGACTCCATTTTATGGCAAAACCAGCTTTCAGCAGGATTTGGACTATTTTCCTCCCTTTCTCAAAGACTTCTTCCACTGTATCGCCCCACACAATAATGTCATCAATGTATTGCAGGTGTTCTGGAGCTTGCCCCTGTTCCAGTGCATTCTGGATCAGTCCATGGCAGATGGTAGGGCTGTGTTTCCACCCCTGGGGCAGTCGGTTCCAAGTGTACTGGACACCTCTCCAAGTAAAAGCAAACTGTGGCCTGCACTCTGCTGCCAAAGGAATTGAGAAGAATGCATTGGCAATATCAGTCGTGCCATACCACTTGGCTGCCTTTGACTCCAGTTCATATTGAAGTTCTAGCATGTCCGGTATGGCAGCACTCAATGGTGGTGTGACTTCATTCAGGCCACGATAGTCTACTGTTAGTCTCCACTCTCCATTAGACTTTCGCACTGGCCATATGGGGCTATTAAAGGGTGAGCGGGTCCTGCTGATCACTCCCTGACTCTCCAGTCTACAGATCAGCTTATGGATGGAAATCAGGGAGTCTTGGTTGGTGCGATATTGCTGCCGGTGCACTGCTGTGGTCACGATTGGCACTTGCTGTTCTTCGACCTTCAACAACCCCACAACAGAAGGATCCTCTGAGAGACCAGGCAAGGTGGACAGCTGCTCAATTTCCTCAGTCTCCCAAGCAGCAGTACCAAAAGCCCATCGGTACCCTTTTGGGTCTTTGAAGTACCCTCTCCTGAGGTAGTCTACGCCGAGGATGCATGGAGCCTCTGGACCAGTCACAATGGGGTGCTTTTGCCATTTCCTCCCAGTCAGGCTGATCTCAGCCTCCAGTACAGTCAACTCTTGGGATCCTCCAGTCACTCCAGAAATATAGATGGGTTTCACCCCTTGACAGCTTGATTGCATCAGGGTACACTGTGCACCGGTATCTACTAGAGCTTTATACTTCTGTGGGACTGATATGCCAGGCCATCTGATCCACACAGTCCAGTAAATCCGATTGTCCCCTACCTCCACCTGGCTGGAGGCAGGGCCCCTCTAATAGTCATCACAACACTGGACACTTAAGTCGTGTTGAAAAGGATTATTCTTCGTTATCACAGGAGCTGGAGTAAAATCAGCTCTTCTGCTCCATCTGGGAACCTGCTTACCAGAGACTGAAGCCCCAGCTCTGATGGAATGATCAGCCTTGACCCTTGTTCCTATTTTCAATTCATGCAGCCATTCCTCCAAAGCTGAAGTAGGTTTTCCATCCCACTTCGTCATGTCTTCTCCGTGATCCTGCAGGTAAGACCATAGGGTGGCCCATGGCGTGTATCTTCTATATCTTCTCTCTTGAACAACAAGACGCCTTTTGTTAATAGCTGAGACGTGTGTTGGTACACGTGAGGAGCTGGATAAATCAGATAGATCATCCCTCAATTGTTTGAGATCCTGTGACAGTTTTTCCACAGCTGAGATGATGGAAGGGGTGAGATTGTCTTCGAACTCTCGGAGTTTATGAATCATTTCATCCACTGTTAGTGGTACTATGTCATTTCAGGTTACTGTTGCCAATGAATGGGCATATGATGACGGTGGTTTTCGCCACATGGGTCGTGTACATTCGACTTCATCTGGGTCTATGAGTATATCCCCGTTGTTCAGCTTGATGTGATAGATCATCTCTACGATGGCTGATTCCCTCAGAGACTAGATGCCTTTGTCTAAAGTAGTCCACTTGGCCAAACGACTCAGAACATCGTCCTTGTATGGAAACCTTTCTTTCACAGCTGCCAAGAGCCACCTCCAAAGACTGAGGGACTTTTTCTCTCTTGCAATTGCTTTGTCAATTCCCCCTTCTCTAGCAAGTGATTCCAGCTGCTTGGCTTCTGTACCTTCAAGTTCATGACCATCGGCCCCATTGTCCCAGCATCAGTGATGATGTGCTCTCCTGCCTGACGGGTAAAATCTTTTTGCATATTCCGTAGCTCGGTTGAGGTCCGAGGTCCAGAAGTCACCTCTTCTTCTTCGTCATGTGATGATGACTCCTGATCAGATGCTGGCCAGGGTGGTGAATACATTGTTTCTTCATCTTGCCTCACCCTTCTTGCCTCTTTTTTGCTTTTTCTCTTGCATGCAGGGGCAACCGACATTGGTAGGAATTGGTCCTCTGTTTAGCTGCAGTGATTATCACTGTGGTTTGAGTAGTGACTGTACTTGTCCCTGGGGGTGGTGTAGCTGCTGTGGTTGGGGCTGGGGTAGCTTTGCTGTCTGTTGCAGTCAAAGTTTGAGTAGCTACTGTACTTGTCGCTGAGGCTGGTGTAGCTGCTGTACTTGTCACTGGGGTAGATGCACTGTCTGTTGCAGCCAAAGTTTGAGTAGTGGCTGTACTTGTCACTGGGGGTGGTGTAGCTGCTGTGCTCGGAGCTGGAGTAGCTGTGCTGTCTGTTGCTTTGCCCTCAGATCCAGGGACATTTTTTTCCTTTTGAAAGTGCTGGATAGTGTTGAACAAGGCCCTGTAAGCATAGGCCAAGCCCCAGCACATTGACATGATTTGTCCCTCTCTGGTATGACCAGGATGACAACACACCTCATTTAAGTGTTTTACTAATTCTTCTGGATTTTGCACTTGTTTGGTGGTGAAATTCCAAAGCACTGAAGGGGCCCACTGACCTAGATACTTGCCCATACTATCCCACACACCCTGTCACTCATGACTGTCCAGCCTCGGGGAAAATCTCTTGGTCTCCCTATATCGTCATCTAACCCCAGACAAGACCCAAACCTGACTCTGCTTAACTCTTGAGATCAGACGTAATGGTTGTAGACAAAACACACTCTGTATGCATGCCAACACGGTGATCCCCATCACGATCAGCAAACAGGTCTCAACAGTATTAAAAGGCCATTCAAAAACTTCAAAACTCTCAAACAATGCTGTAAACGGTCTGGGGGGGGCGGCGCTGGGAGGGTAAAAGAATGTCTCCCTCATAGGTTGACCACCCGAGAAGGAGAAAAAAGATGTGTAATTGCTAAGCACTTCTATACTATACTTCCCAAAGTATAAAGGTGGTGACCACACTGGGAACATAAGCCAGATCAGTTTCATGATCAATGATGTTATTGTATTACAAGTCATTACCATAAAGTACAATGAGACAAGAACCTTAGCCCAAGCCCCACACTTGAAAAACACTAACACAGCAAATACTGGCTCTAAGTAAGCTACGACATATTGAAACTATGAGATCAAAACCAACAACTTTGAGAGCCAATAAATCAGCATTGTGATGAGTGACTATTAATCTGAAATACTGAATGCTTATCACAAATACAATTAGATACACTCCGGTCAGATCTGTTGTTATCTCAACCCTTTGTGCCCCACGTTGGGTGCCAAAAAGAACTGTCGTGGTTTAAGCCAGTCGGCAAGTCAGCCACACAGTTTCTACTCCCCCCCACCCACCCTCCTGGAGGGACGGGGAGGAGAATCGAAAGAATGTAACTCCCACAGGTTGAGATAAAAACAGTCCAGCAACTAAGGTATAACAAAAATCACTGCTGGTACCATCAATAATAAAAATAATGATAAGAGAAATAACAAGGGAAGAGAATATGATACCACCCGCCAAAAACGAGTCCAACTTAGCAGAGGGTGCCCTTACGGGTAACTCCCAGTTACGTCCCTGGGCATGACATGCTGTGGTATGGAATACCTCTTCGGCTAGTTTGGGTCAGGTGTCCTGTCCCTGCTTCCTCCCAGCTTCCCCTCCTCCCTGGCAGAGCATGAGACCCACAAAGTCCTTGGTCAGACTAAACATTCTGACCAGTAACTGAAAACATCGGTTTTACCAGTACTATCCTCACACCAAAAGTCAAAACCACAGTGCTGCAACAGCTACTGAGAAAAACTGACTGCTGCTGCTGAACCCAGGACACGCCTTCAGCACCCAAACATGTGCATACTGCCTGTAGTAGTTATGTTCTCTGGTGTATGCTTCTTGGGAAGGACCTGGTGGCAGACAGCTGCAGAGAGCAGGGTGGCAGTGAACTCTCAGAGGCTCTGATGCCGCACTGGTTTGTTTCCCTGCTAGTTGGGAGCAGCAGTGCTCACAGCCAGGTGCTGCTGCCGCTGCAGGGCTGCATCCCTTCTCCCACAGGCAGAGTGTTCAGAAGGGCTGTGTGGGGGGTGCCCAGTGCCGGCTCCTGCCTCCCCTCCTGCCCAGAACGCCCCGTGGAACCAGCCCTTCTGTGTCATCAGCTCCAGCACCAAGGGCAATGTGGGTGCTGTGGCAGTTTGGCAGCTGCTGCAGTGGTGGCCACCAGCCCTCAGCTCTTCAGTGCTTGTGGGCCTATGGCACTGATGGATTTGCTCCCCCTGTTCGTCCTGCTGGCCATGTGCTGGCCTGCCCATGGCTGTGGGTAAGCGGCCTGAGGCTCTGGGAGAGGGCTTGGGGTCCCAGCTATGACGGGATTCACTGGAGGGTGTCTGCTTGTCCACCAAGGCCACGCTACCACCACACCCAAACCCTACATGGGAGCCTCTGGCTCCCTGCCAGCCCCAGGCTGTTGGCACAACTCATCTATGGACTAAAATAGAAACAGAGGCAGATGGACACACGTCCCACAGGGTTCCCTGGTCCTGCTGTCTATGCAGTGCCCTGTGGGGAAGGCAGAAGCTGACCTTCAGCCCCAGCAGCAGCAGCCATCAAAGCAGGACAGTGACGAGTTTCTCTTAAAGGACCTGTGGGCTGTGGCTCGTGGCTGTGTATCACGGCACATCATGTGTTGTTGGGGGCACACATGCCCAGCCAGGCTCCTGGCCCTGGATCGTCAGCGTCCAGACAATCTTGCACAGGGGCATGGCGCACGTCTGCAGAGGGTCACTCATCAGCCCACAGTGGGTTCTCTTGGCAGCCCACTGCTTCACTGAGGCCAGGTAAGAGGACCAGGGCACGGGAACATCCCCACAACACCAGCAGGCGCCTTGTCCTCAGCACCACATGCTATTCCCATCCCATTTCCCTGCAGAACACCCAGTGCCCGGGCACTCAGAGCCCAGTGAGAGACTGCTCAGAGAAAGCTGGGCTCGTGCTGCAACCCCCTAGCAGCCTCCAGCTCAGCCTTCCTTGAGCCTAAGGTACGCTGAGGGGAGGCGCACCCTCCGTAGCACTGTTACTACATTAGTTGAGAAACAGAGGGCTATGGATGTTGTCTATCTGCACTTCTGTAAAGCCTGACACAGTCCTCCACAACATCCTAAACTGGAAAGGTATGATTTGATGAGTGGACTGCTTGGTGGATTAGGAGTTGGATGGATGGTCACATCCAGAGGGTCAACTGGTCAATGACTCAGTGTCTGAATGGACACCAGTGATGAGTGGCATCCCTCAGGGGTCTGTACTGGAACCAGTACTCTTTAGTGTCTTCATCAACAACACAGACAGTGGGATTGAGTGCATTGTCAGCAAGTTTGCAGACGACATGCAGCTCACTTGGAGTATTGTGTGCAGTTCTGTTGTCCTCAACATAAAAAGGACGTGGAACTGTTGGAACAAGTCCAGAGGAGGCCACGAGGATGATCAGGGGACTGGAGCACCTCCCGTATGGAGACAGGCTGAGAAAGTTGGGGCTGTTCAGCCTGGAGAAGAGAAGGCTGCGTGGAGACCTCAGAGCAGCCTTCCAGTATCTGAAGCGGGCCTACAAGGATGCTGGGGAGGGACTATTCATCAGGGACTGTAGTGACAGAACAAGGGGTAACGGGTTCAAACTTAAACAGGGGAAGTTTAGATTGGATATAAGGAAGAAATTCTTTACTGAGAGGGTGGTGAGGCACTGGCACAGGGTGCCCAAGGAGGTTATGAATGCTCCATCCTTGGCGGTGTTCAAGGCCAGGTTGGATGAGGCCTTGGGTGACATAGTTTAGTGTGGGGTGTCCCTGCCCATGGCAGGGGGGTTGGAACTAGATGATCTCAAGGTCCTTTCCAACCCTAACTATTCTATGATTCTATGATTCTAGGAGTGGTGCAGTTGACACACCTGAGGGAGAAGATGCCATCCACAGGGACTTGGATAGGCTTGAGGCTCATGCAAACCTAATGAGGCTCAACAGGGCTAAGTGTAGGGTCCTGCATGTGGGTCAGGGCAACCTCCAGTATCAATACAGGTGGGAGGATGGAGGGATTGAGAGTAGCCCCGAGAAGAAGGACTTGGGGGTACAGGTGGATGGAAGATTGGACGTGAGCAGGCAGTATGCGCTCACAGCCCAGAGGACAATCATATCTTTGGCTGCAGCTAGAGGAGCATGGCCAGCAGGTCAAGGGAGGTGATCCTGCCCCCCTGCTCTAGTGAGATCCTACCTGGAGTCTGCATCCAGCTCTGGAGTCCTCAGTACAGGAAAGACATGGACCTGTTGGAGAGGGTCATGAGAAGGACCACAAAAATTATCAGAGGGCTGGAGCACTTCTGCTATGAAGAACAGCTGAGAGAGTTGGAGCTGTTCAGCCTGGAGAAAAGGTGGCTCTGGGGCCTTTCAGTTCTTAAAAGGGGCCTGTAAGAAACTTGGGGACAGACTTCAGCAGGGCCTATTGGGATAGGATGAGGGGTGATAGTTTCAAATTTAAAGAGGGGAGACTCAGGCTGGATGTGAGGAAGAAATTCTTTACAGTGAGGGTGGTAAAATATAGGAAGGTGGTGGATGCCTCATCACTGGAGACAGTCAAGGCCAGGCTGGATGTTGTTCTGGGAAACCTGATCTAGTTGAACATGTCCCTGCTCATTGCGGGGGGGGTGGACTAGATGAGCTTTGAAGGTCCCTTCCAACTCAAACCATTCCCTGATTATATGTTCCTATTCTATGACTGCTTTCCTCTCTCCCTTGGGAAGCAGCAGGCACGTGGCTGTGCTCCCTGTGAGCCCTCTCTCCATCTGACTTCTAGGCATGTCCCAGTGTGGCGCATGGTGGTTAAGCAGGTGATTGTTCATGAACTCTACACCAACATCTCAGAGGGGAACGACATCGCCTTGCTGGAATTGGACCAGCCTGTCCAGTGCAGGAACTACGTTCAGCTTGCCTGTGTGCCCGACGCCTCACTGGCAGTGCCCCAGCTGACTGACTGCTACATCAGTGGCTGGGGTTCGATGGATGCGAGTTCCCAAGAAGCACTCGTGTCCCCAGCGCAAGCTTGGCACACCAGGGACATGGGCCAGGCTCCCCGGCAGCAGAGGTGCTCTCGCAGTGTCAGGCTCCAGGGACGTGTGCCTCAAGAGATGGGCCTGACCCGCTGTGAGGAGCAAGACAGAAGGGAAACATGGGTGCAATGCCTCTCAAAGGGCAAAGCCAAGTGCTAGGGAAAGGGCTCACCCAGACAGGGCAGGAAAACTGTCACGAGCTGCTGGGTGTTATTTCCTTTCTGTGCTCCCAGTGGGAGAAACTGTTGATATCCTGCAGGAGGCCAAGGTCCAACTCATTGATTTGAACACCTGTAACAGCAGCCAGGGGTATCAGGGGGACATCTTTCGCCACAACTTATGCACCAGGTACCCACAAGGTGGAATCGAGTCGTGCCAGGTAGGAGCGTGCAACAGGTCAACCCCCAGCAGCATGGGCAACCCAAACAGATCCCAGCACACACTCTGCCTGGTAAGTCACCTCCCACCCTGGGGTCCCCAGCGCTGCTGGGGCTTCCCTCCCCTCTCCCATCTGCAACTGCTTGCCCAGTGCCCCCCTCATCCCAGGGTACTCTGCCCAGGAAGCCCATCCAGTGCTCCTGGTAGCCCAGAGGTCCAGTTCCCAATCCTGAAACATCAGTCTTCCACACACCCAGCATCCCTGTGCAGAGATGAGGGACAACCCAACCTCACAGCCCCGCAGCCCCCTCCAGACAAGGTTCTGTAGGCTCTGGCACCTGAGCAGAGCCTCTGTGCAGTGAATGCAGCTCTGGCAGCTCTGTGAGAGAAGGAACCAGTCTTAGTGCTGCCAGTGGCCACTAACAGCACCCTCATCCTCTCTCTTCCGCTGCAGGGTGACAGCGGTGGTCCTCTCGCATGCAAAGGTAACAGTGCTGACTACTACTGGGTTGTGGGAGTGACCAGCTGGGGGAAAGGCTGCACGAGAGCACGACAGCCAGTAGTCTACACCTCCACTCAGTACTTCTATGAGTGGATCCTCTTACAGATGGGACTGTACCCAGGAACAACAGCTAATCCAACACCACAGCCAGTCTTCACCTCAACTCCTACTCAGAGGACAAGGCCAAAGCCAAAACCAAAGCCAAGACCAACAGAATCAGGCACCATTAACTGCTGCCCATTTCCACAACAGAAACTGGTGGAACTCCTTACTCAGGTGCAGGAGCTCTTGAAGGCCCTGAAGTTAAAAACACCTTCAGCAGCAGGATGAACAAGAGCCAGGGCAGGGTGCAGTGTACCACAGCCATTTCCCTCTGGGGCAATGCATGCTTACTCAAAAGCTGCCTCATTGTCAAAGGCCTGCTCCATCTTCCCATGCTCTTCATAATTCAGACAAATGTTGACTTGTTCCTGAAAGCAAGCTAGTTGTTTTCATAGCTAACATGCATCAGTACAACTAAGTCTCCTGTGCAAGACAAGCACTTCTATGCCCAGCACCTGCAAAACGAGGCTGCAGGCAGTTAACTCTGGCACAAAGAGAAGTTGTCTCCCAAAGGGGCTGAAACCTTGCCTGCTCAGAGAGGAGGGTGCTCAGAGCCTCTATTGGATGAGTAAAACTGGCCAATCGAGACTAGGAAGAGGGTAGGGAAAACAGATGTGCCATGCAGACGACGTTGGGTGTTTGCATTAAAGCACCCAAGCTCGTGTTTAGGGCTTGGCATAAGCATTAGCCAACTGAACTGACTGGGGGAAACTCCTGAGCACGACGAGAGAAATTGCTGACTACAGCAAACAGTTAAAAGTTGACACGATTTACGCTGCCAAGAGGAAGAGCCTGATTTCACTGGCAGTTCAGGGTAAGATTGTCTGGTGGGTTTGGGATAGTGTTCCAATGTGGAGGTAGAGCAGCAAGACGTTAGGAGCAGTGGCAGCAGGAAGGCTTAGGAGTGCAGTTTGGTACACAGCAGGGCTGCAGGGCAGGATCCCTGCCCTTTCTGATCTGGCTTTCCCCAAACTCCACGCGCTGCTCAAAAAGCACTTTGTGCAGTTGGATCTCCTTCAGAACCTGCAGAAGCTCTGGCCCCATACCGCTCTGCAGCAGATCGTAGTTCTCAGCTGGGTCAGACTCCAGGTCAAACAGCAGTGGGGGCAGGTGGGGTGTCAGCGGGGTGAGCCCATGGCAGGCCTCATCTGGGGTTGTATCACTGTGCAAGGAACCTGCAAAAGAATCCCCTGGCGCAGCTCAGTTTCTTCTCTTGGGAGCTTTGGACAGCAAAACCAAGTGGCACATCACAAAGCTGCTATGCAGAAGAGAGGAGGCAGCACTAACCTTGTGTGAAGTAATGGGCCTTGTACTTCCCAAACCTGACAGCGAAGGGACCATGCAATGGATCGGGGGATGGCGGGTAGAAGAACATCGTCTGACGGGGACTCTGCGGGAAGCAGCGGAGAGAAGCTCACCCATCCAGCCACAAGGCTAAAGAGCCTGCGACAGGGCCAGGCAGAGACTCCAGGGTTGTTACACAGGAGCCCAGATGCTGCAGTAAACGCATGGTGGAGCTGATGAGCAGCCGCATCGACTGCTTCCTACTCAAAGATACTGGGGCTCTGCCCATGCACTGCAGCCATGGGACGGGCTTGGCAACATGCTGCAGTTGTTAAAGCAGCCTGAAGCAGCCCAGGAACTCGATGGCATATCCGGGGCCAGACCAGTCCTCAAGACTCACCTTCCCTGACCCAAACAGCACCGAGCTCAGGTCATAGCCATCCAGGGCAACTTTGGGAAGAGATGCTCCAGCCAGGGCAGTCAGTGTTGGCAGGATGTCCAGGGTGCTTGCCAGCTCATGCGTCACTCCTATCATTCACCATAACAAGGCACAAAGAAACATTCAAGTACGTGATCCCACTCCCATCCCTGCATTCCCACTTCCCTTCCATCCTCCGTTTGTCTCAGGGCAGCCAAGCTGCTTCAGCAAGCATCAGCACTCAAAAGGGACAAGCAGTGCCAAGTCTCACCTGGAGTGATACGGCCTGGCCAATAAGCCACCGCTGGCTCCCGCATGCCACCTTCGTACGTTGTGCCCTTCCCACACTTCAGAAGGCCAGAGCTGCCTCCACGTGCCATCCGCAAGGTGGATGGGCTGTGAGAGAGAAGAACCACCTACCATCAAGTTTCACAGGTCCACGCTACCCCTTCCCTAGTACTGCTAACAAGGTCATGACAAGAGAGACATGGTGCCAGCAAGTGACACTGCCATTCTTCTCAGCCTCGGGAGGCAGGAGGCATGGGGCAGGTGAAGAAGCCAAGGTGAGGAAGAGGCCTAAGCAGGGCACCAGAGATCAACTACACCCCCACACCAACGGAACTGGGTCTATTCGGGCTGCTGCCCACTCCTGGCCTGAACCCTGTGAGGTTTCTGTCCACGAAGGGCACAGCTGTGTCACAAGAACAAGAAGCAGATCACACACTGGGTCCCCTCCAGAGCAGGATCCACCTCTAGCCTCACTTCAGGTCATTGGGATCTCACCTGGCAATGCCATGTGCCCTTTCCCCCAGCAAACCAATGCCTCATGCCACTTCCCTCACACCGTGGCAGCAGAATCTTACCAGTAACAAAGTCCCCCCGGCTGAGCCCACTCACCCATTGTCAGAGGTGAAAAACACCAAGGTTGTGTTTGCAAGACCACTTTCCTGCAGTGCCTGTAGCAGCTGTCCCACTGAACCATCAAACTCTGCAAGTGCATCTCCAAATGGCCCACGACGTGACTGCCCTGTGTACTCCTGGCTTGCAAACTGGGGGTAGTGGGTATGCTGAAGAAAGGGCAGAGAAGACCACTACAAAAACTCCCAGAGCTGTTTCTTGTTCCCAGTTCACCCAGGGACGGTCAGCACCCCAGCTAGGACATCAAGATAGGCAACAATACCCATGAGGTGAAAGGAGGCTTGTCGCCAAGCTTCAGAAGCATCTCTCAGAAATGGCACAAAGGAGACATGTGCAGACTTGGGGTGGGAAGTTTTCCTGGGTGGACATCTGGCCCAGGGAAGCACGCAAAGCTTCAGAAAGAAGCAGCCCAAGAACATAAGCACGGTGCTGCCACAAGGCCAGGGCACAGGAGCACCACCCCCAGGGCACCCAGCAGCAGGTACTGACTACTCAGCACAGTGCTGAGCTGCAGCAGCTGAGACACTCCCTGCTCTCCACGGAGGACAAAGGGTCCCTTCCCCACCCCTGGACCCACAACAGCGCTCCCCTCTCCTACGTGGGAGGCATAGTAGAGCAGGAAGGGGATGCCTTGTCGGGCACAGTCAGCGATGAAGTTCCGTGCGAATTTGTTGTAGAGTGGCACCAGATCAGGGAAAGAGACCGGCTGCTGCACGATGCTTTGGTTCCAGAGCAGCGGCACTGGCACTACGCCTTGGTCACAAGTCCCAAAACACTCGATGTCAGGTGGGAAGCAGGTGAGATTCTGGCAGGGGCCCTGGAAAGAACAATTAACACCTTTTGGTTTACCTGTGTTGCAGGACAGGGAGGGGAGCACTCTCACAGCAGCCCACCACAAGGTCCTACAGGCACCCTTTGGGGAGCCTCTCCCAGAAGGCCAGGGCTCTGTGCCCACCCACCCATCCACGGATCATACTGCCTCACCCCATTTTCTCATGGAAGCTCTGCAGATGTTTCTTTGTAGCCCAGAATCTGACCCTTTCTCCCCTGACAAAGAACAGCCTCCCCATGCACAAGTACCCAACCACACAAGCACCTCAGAGATGGACTTTCCCCACCAGCACCCATCTCCCTGGCCTGCAGCCATCCTCACCCCTCTGCCCAGGAAAGCACCAGCCTGGCCCATGTGCTCTCAAGCAGTTTCATCTCTGAGGCACTGCCCCCAGCCAGTTCCAGGACACCCCTCGGAGCTCAACGGGCCTCTCACCTGGTCATGGGAGTAAGGGACCCCCAAGAAGTGGTCAAAGCCCTGGTGGATGGGCAGGAAGGAGCCATTCATCCCCAAGCCAAGGTGCCACTTGCCAACCATGGCTGTGGCATAGCCCGCAGCCTTCAGCACCTCTGCGATGGTGACCTCAGACAGCGGCAGCCCCCCCCGCGAGCCTGGGCTGAACACCCCCGGGTAGACCCCGGAGCGCATCTGGAACCGGCCTGTCAGCAGGGCTGCCCTAGGGGAGAGAAGACCGGATACAGCACGGCGCGGGTCCCTTCCCAAAGAGGGACCCCCTATCCCCGCCTCGGGCCCTGGCAGCCCACAACTGCCCCGGTCGCATACCCCGTCTGCACCGGCCCCGCACCGAGCAGCCGCCGGGGCACAGCGACCTCCTCACCCCCCGTTCGTCCCACCCACCGCAGCTCCCGGTGGGTGCCCAGCCTTGCCTCGACGCTTCCCGAGCTCGGTGCCCGCCCCGGGGCCCCGCAGCAGCCACCAGCCAGCGGGCTGGGAGCCCCGGGGCACATACCGGGACGGGCTGCACACGGAGGAGCTGCTGTAGAAGTCGGTGAAGCGCAGGCCTCGGGACGCCATCCAGTCCAGGTGCGGCGTGGCAGACGAGGGGTGCCCGTAGCTGCCCAGGTCCCCGAAGCCCAAATCGTCCGCCAGCACCAGGACGAAGTTGGGTGCTGCCGCGGCCGCTCCGCGCAAGGCCAAGAGGGCCAAAACCGCCATGGCCCAGGGCAGCCGCAGGGCCCGCTGCTCCATGGCGCTGCCGCCGCGGAAGCCCCACCGCTACCGGGCACGGACACCGCGCACCATGTGACCTATCGCCGCCGCGGGGCGTCCTGGGAGCTGTCGTCCGCTGCGGGCAGCTGCGAGCGGCGGTGCCGGACCGGGGCTGCCCCGGGAGGACACGGGTGGCCGGCTTGTGGCGGAGAGTGGATGTCCCCTGCGCTGGGGCTGTGTGGCCCGGGGGAAAGGCCCCTGTCCCCCTTCCGTGGCTGGCACCAGCTGCCGGCCCAGGCCGCTGCTCCCGGCTTCCTGCCTTCGGGAAGAGCCAAGGAAGCTGCTGTTCTGGTGCGCGCAGGGTGCAGGATCCCACAGGACAGGCAGAGCGCGAGGCGCTGCCTGGAGCAGGCTGCGCTCTGTGGGAGCCGGGGCGCTCTTCAAGCAAAGTGTGCTTGCGTACAGCAACGGCAGAGTTTCACCTTCAGCCTCAAAGACTGCTGCTTGCACCTGAATATAGGAGCCCATATCCTGCAGATCTATGACTTGTAAACAGAGGAGGGACAGTGCAAAGAGCAGCAGCAGCTCTCTGAGGGAAGGAAGTGACAAGGCAAACAGGGGAAAAGGGTAGGTTCAGCACCTGAGAAGGCTGTACCCCATTGCAGTGTCTGCTTTTGAAAACCAGAAAAAGCTCAAAAACAGGCAGAGAAGGGAACTGAGGCAGAATGTCCTGAAGGCCTCTATCTGCACAGTTTATCCAAAATAAGAGTTCAGCAGGACCTGAGATGCTGCACAAAGCACAGGCACTTAGCTCTGCATCTCTGGATGTATGAAGTGTGGGCATGTGCTTATGCCTGTATGTGTGCGTGGACATGTGAGTTTGCATGTGCATCTATAGGAGGTTCATTCTACATGGCATAAAGCACTGGGGTATGCTGTGAGCATGCATGTGGGCAGATGGATGGGTGCACACTGTGTGCAGGGTGTAGGGGTGGGTGCATTCTGCATGTATGTGTCCTGTAGGGTGTGCATGCACTGCCTGTGTATGTGTTCTGTGTGTGCGTGTGTGTGTCACCCAGTTTTGTACACACAGGCATTCTTTGTGTATGTGAACATTCTGCATTGCCCTTGTGTTCAAGACAAGTGTTTTAGAGTCTGGGGGTGCACACTCTGGTTGTGCACTGCACCTTCTCTTTGTACCCCATGTGTGTCTCCATGCACCCTGTATGCGAACACAGTGTGTGCACACAGTTTTTGTGCATGCTGTGTTTGTGCTCCCAGGGAATTCCTCCTTGCGGAAGAGCTGGAAATGAATTGGGAGCACTCTCATTCTCAGGAGGTTTCTCCTGTCTCAACCTAATGATGTGCGCTGCTTAGTTGGGCTTCTAAAGAGCCAGATCACATTCAAGAACATGCACACATACTTCAAAGGCATGAATGGCAAACGAAAATAGCATAGAGCAGGACCTTTCCCAGAGCCCACTTAACACAAAAAGCAGGACCCAGTACTCATCTTCCTCTCCAGCTCATCAGGACAAGAGCATACATACAAATCACTCCCTAGATTCACAAGCAGAGCATGTTCATAGGTTCCTTAAATATGAGCATGGGAATTCAGTTAATGTCTGTGGCTGGATGTCAAGCTACTTACCCAGCAGCTGGCACAGACCTTGTGTCTTTCCAAGTCTATGTCTCCTCTTGCTCGTGAGCTAGTCCAGCTTTAAGTTCACTAGTGAACTGCACACACCCCCAGAGCACACCCAGCAGTAGCTGGCTGGTGTTTCCAGCTGCTGGGTCCCTATGGCCTGCGTTCCTTCTGCCATTGCTGCAGCCAGGTACAGACTGGGGCCACACAGAACAGCATTTGGAGTCACTCTCAAAAAGAAGGTTGGACAGACTGTGGCGATTAGCTGCGAGGCTCAGTCAAACAAGCAAAACAATCAGCAGTTGCTTATTTGTAATTGGCTCCTTTATCCCTGTTTCTGTCCATTTTCCATGTTTATACATCCCTCCATCCTCCTTGACTCCTCTTTCTTCACCCTTTTCTTGTCCCAAACAAATGATCTACCCCCGGTTATTTTCCCCACCTTCCTCTGAGATTTGCTGCATCTGTGAACAGATTTGATGTTTGACGTGCGGATAGCAAAGTCACCTTGGACTTCCATCACTCTGCCTGGGTGCTGCTGTCCTTGCCAGATACCTCTCCCTAAAATGCTCCCAGCTCTCCCTTCAGTTATCTGTGAGGTGTCACTCAAATGGGCCTGTTCAGAGGAGGGTGAGGGTACAGTGGAAGAAGGGCACAGAGGTTATGGGGACAGCAGTTGGAAACACAACATGTCTTAGGCCAGCTACTGGTGGGATCCCTGTAGGTGTGTACAATGCACTGGTGAACTTGAAAATAGACTTATGCAGCACAAATCTCCTGAACACACACATGGGAGCAGCAGCAGCCACATCCATCAGGCTGGGATAGGACAAGCCTCCTGGGTGTGATTCCACCTGATTCAGCTCTAGCAAACCTGAAAGGAGAAGGTGTGCTGGAAGTCTACTGGATCTGGCTGCTCCATAGCAGAATTGGGAAGGAAACCCAAAGAAATTACACCAGAGCTCACATGCATGGACAGAGGCAGTGCTGGTTGGGAAAAGCAATGGGGAGGGCTGGCAGTTGGACTTAATACTGTACAGTAACTGGACTAATGCTTTAGAACAGAAGTGCAGGAAGGATGTAGGCTCAAAGTTTTATATATATATATAAAAAAATACAAATAGTTTTTAGTGTTTGTTTTCTCCAATAGGTACCATTAAAGCTTATAGACAGGTCCCTTCCCTGTAGGTCCCAGAGTGGCTGAACTCTCCAGGCAAGCTTTGCCTTGAAGAAGCAAGCAGTAACCAGCAACCTTGTGGATATTCTCACCCTCTCCTTGACCATGATACGCAGCAGCTCAGGCCACATCAAGAAAGGTCACAGCTAGAGAATCTCCCACAAGAGTGGGAGAAGCCCAGCTGAGTTCTCAGGGCAAGAGAAAAATCACTTTCCTCTGTGAAGGTCAGTTCTAACTAGCCCCAGAAATCTAGAGCGAAGGGAAACTCAGCGTCCAGGGCTTAGGCAGATGGGGGTTTCTCTTCAGGGCAGCTCTCCTCTTGATCCAACAAATTCTCACTTTTCTGCAGGTCAAAGCTCTGGAAAGGAGCAGGACAAGGAACTGCTGAGAAGCATGAGAGCAACAGCTATACTGTGCTGTGATTCTTTCAAATTTGGTCTAGGGCAGTGCAGGCTCTTCAGAGGATCACCACCTTACCCCTTCCAACTTAGACACGAGCAGCACACAAACCCCATAGTGTCACTACTATAAGGCAAATCTTCCCATGCCTACAAAGTTTTGGCCTAGAGCTGCTCTTAGGAGGAGGGCAGTAAGTAGAGCTTTTCTTACCTCCAGTTCTCGCATGACCTCATCCATGAAATCTCCTGAATTCTGTTTGTAAGCAACTGCCAGTTTGATGGCATCATTGAAGAGCTGATGAGGAGGAGAATATTTGTCACTCAAAGTGAAGGGGCACTGGGTTTCTGTAACATACAGAAACTGTTCCCACACCTCAAGAAAAAAAAACCCAAAACTCTGCAAGTACCTATAGCTACCAGAGCTCACAAGTAGGCAAACATGTACCAGCCCATTTTCTGCTCTCTGTGCCTACAGCAGTCTCCATGTCCTCGGATCATAGAGAGGACTCATGTATGCTGAGTCAAATATCTGTGTCATACCTTCACTACATTGGTGCCATCTGCAGCAGACACAAAGTAAAAGGGCAAACGGAACTTCCGGGCAAAGTTGAAGCTTTTCTGGGTCACCTTCATATCCGCTGGGGACGAGAAAAGGAGAAATGGTCAGTAAGACATCACTGCAGGCAAAATGCCAGCATGTGCAGGAGTGGTGGAACAGATGAGACCAGAGCCCAACTGAGCAGTCAAGGCCCCCTCACTGTAGTACAAGGCTAGCAGAGTCCTCCCCAGCAGCTGCAGGGCTTTAAAAGCAACAGCATCAGCAAACCATTGACAGAAGACACTAAAAGAGTTCTTGTTGGTTTATCCATGGTGCTTGACTAAATTATAGATGGATTCTGATGTGCTATAAATGAATAACAGCTTAGAAAATACCCATTCACTTGCCCTGCAGCAACTATGAATGTTTCCCAGGCACATCCCTGTGATTTTAGCTGTGTCCATAAGACTATTACAAGTAATGCTTCTCCTTTCAGTTTGGCCTATTAACCAGAACTCCCCCCTGCCTTTATAGCATGTACCCATACTCCTGTTGAGTCTAGGGCATGCTCACAGTATATAAATGACCCAACTGTTACATATTTTTACTTAACAGGCAGTTAGGTCCAGCTGTCCCAACCTCAGTAGGCCAGAGGCTTTATTTCAGTTTTGGAACAACTCTACTGCATATTTAGAGGCTGTGCTGGCAGAGCAGGAGCAGCTCAGTTGTGATTGATAGGCAGCCTGTATGCTGCACAGGGGGACCATCTACCTTGTCTCACACAGCAGCAGCTGAACTAGTTCAGACTGCAAGTGCTGTCCGTGAGCATTGCCTCGGAAGCCGCTCCTGGCCTCTCTGCAGGAAGCTGAATCAACTGTTCTGCACACTGGGCCTGTGTTAAGAGCTGTGAGCTGATCATTTCCTAGTCCAGGTGGAATACAGCAAAGGAAGGCAAGGCAAAGGACTCCTCTGGAATAGTGTGCACTCACATAGAACACCATGATCAGGATTCATCTACACAGAGGTTCTGCCTACAATATGCCTGTCAACACCAAGTCCATTTGCCTCGGACTTCCCCTACGGACCATGCAACCAGTGGATTCAAGGCTGGCTTGACACATCCTATAGGAAAGGCTTTCATTAGGTAAGCTCAATCATGCCCTAAGCCACACCACTGAATCAAATGAACTGCTGTAGACTGCAGTGGAAGCCCAGACTCCTTATTCAGGCGGACACACTATTCATAGCTGTGATGATTTCTACCATGAATGTCAGCAAGGAAGCCCATGTCTGACACTGTACTTGACAGAGAACAGCAGGAGACTGTGGTCCTAAGGGTATGTGTTCTTTTGTTGATGCTAAGGAGAAAGCTGATGGCGTTATGCACTCTCACAGGATGGAGGAGACAAGTCACAACCCAAGTGACAGCACTAACGTGTGGAATGCCTAGCTGGCATTCCTAAGAAGAGGGAGGCATCCAGTCACTGGTAGAGAAAGGCGAACAATTTTGCCATCAGGTATCTATATTATAGACATTTCAGCACAGAGGAGTTCCACAGAAACCTGCAGCCTGAATTAGCAATACAAGGGCACTTACTGACTGTGCCAGGGGAAGCCACGTAACAGGTTATGCTCCTCTTCCAGCACGACATCCTGCAATTTTTGATTAGGTACTGCTCCAACCAGCTTTTGGTTTCTTGCTGGATGCAATGGGCAGTGTGGTAAGGACAGAATTGGAAGGACATCACTTGAATAAACTTTAAATGGATCAAATTGTATTTTCAAGTGCTAGTAAAACAAGGACAAGAGCCTGTAAGACAGCATCAAGGTCAGCAGAGGGCCCAGCTATTCACTGGTAAAATACAGCCCTGAGGGACTAATACTCAACAACTCATCTGGACCTAACAGATGAATGACAATCTCAGCCAGGTCTGAAGAGAATCACATCACAATCCTGAGAGGCTGAAAGAAGAAGATCTACTCACCATCAATTTTGTTGGCCACCACAATGCATGGAATCTCTGGACGGAATTCCCTCAGCTCCTTGTACCAGCTGTTCAAGTTCTTGTAAGTGACTTTCCGCTGCACATCAAACACCTTCCAAGAAAGAATCAGCTATGATGGGCCATAGCAGGAGAGCTCCTGATCAACCACCAAATACAGAATCCAGAATTCTCCAAGGAGGACATCAATAAAGGAAACTGGTGTTTGTTAGAAAGTGTGAAAGACAAGGGAGAGTATCCAGAAAGCCTTGAAACATGCAGCCAGCCCACTTCTTTGCATGGGACAGGGAACAGTCCCTCATTTTCCTTTACAGTCTTATTTTGTACTATGACAAACACTGCATCATCCATGACAAGTGAACAAGCATAGGAAAGATCCGCTCTGCTAAGTAGGGTCAGACGTAAGACTTCTCCATTTTAACAATTAAAATACCAATGAAGTTGACTAATGCTCACAAGTGATAAGAAAGAATGGAAAGGTTGAGCAACAGTACAAAGCAAGAGACCTCAGAGGGTTAGAAGTCAGGAAAAAAGACTTATTTGAACTAATAAATGGGAAAAGCAAATTATAGGAAAACAGAAAGGGCAGAAGACCAGAGAATAATGTCTTATGTAGCACCCCTGCAGAACATGTCAGAACAGTTTTGTACTACATAATCCAATAGTCAAATAACAGAACAAGAAAGGAATGCTTACAGAAGTAAGAAAATTTAGAAGACAGCAAAGGCAGGGAATATAGTAAGAGTGCTATGTGGAAAGACAGAATAGAGCTAAACATACCCCAGTACACTGCTTTTATCTCATGAGAGAAGAAAGAACAATATAGGAAAGTTTTTTAAACCACTGGAAGAGACAAATCTGAGGCAGCATTATCACAAGAAGTAACACACAGGCCACGTGTCAGCTGGGACTGGATGAGTCAAAATTCCATCAAATCACAGCTGAGACACTGCCCTTACCATGATACAAGCATGAGCCTTATGGTAATAGGATGCATGCATGCTCTGGAACCTCTCCTGTCCAGCTGTGTCCCAGAAGTCTGTAAGACACAAAAAACAAACTTAGAATGACACATCTTTTCAAGTTCTGTTTTCCTTAGAACTTAAACCCAGGAGACAAAGCCCAGCCCATCTACTTGCGGTCACAGGTTAGGTTTCACCTCACTAATCTGAAACATTCCAGGGCTAAGAGATTATGCAGAACTAGGACCTTTTCTTAGCTATGCTTAACTATGAGTTGTGCTGACACTGAACATGGCTATAAACATATCAGCAAAAGAGAAGTCATCAGTAGATATGGCTTGTAAAGGACAGAAAGACAAAGCTAGTCAAAAGCGCAGAGTGGTAACAGCGCATAGTGCTTTGTCACTAGAGATGACGACAGGAAACAAAACCTGAACCTCTTGTAATTGGCTTGATTTCTGACACCTTGGTACACAGCCAGGTGCCTGCCATAGGCAATATTCTCTCTGCTTTCATGGACAGTCCAACTCTGCTTTTCCCAGGGGCATGACTCATTCTAAAATTACAAAGGGCCCAGGGCCCAGTTCAGGGTCCCAAGGGAAGAGACAGGCAGGTCCCAATTCATTAAGTACCTCATAGACTGGGTATCATGAAGCATACCTGAACAGTCAGCAACATTCTAATGCCCTTTTCTGTCTGTGTGTCTCAGGTAGGGCTCCTCCCCACCCCAATCCTTTTAATGTACCATTTCAGAATCCTCACTTAGAAGAACAAAAGAGGTGCCAGTGATTATGACCTACTGAATGTCCCTAAATTAACTTCCCAGGCAATGCGGCAGCTGTCCCAAGAGAACTTACCATGCCTTATTGAAAAACACTGATGCTTTTATTACTAAATCCTCCATATTTGTCTGTCATACCCCATGTCACTCCAGAATACAGGGATTTATCAACCTTAAAATCCTTGGGAAAAGTAAGATTCATAAATATGAATACAGCACATTTTAACGCAATCCTAACTCTACCATGCAGAATTTGGTGATGGCCTCTAAGAACAGCTCAGCAGAGTAAAAATTAAACTAGCAAGGGAAGTGGTAATTCTGCACAGTTTGAGTCTTCAGATCAAACTATCTGTCTTTACAAATCACACTTCATGAGAGGTCTTCTCTGCAAAGTAGCTTGGATGATCAGCCTTATGTTCATAAAAGGTGCAGAAGACACTGTGAACACTTGCATAACATTAGCCACATGAATTACTTAAACTAGACCAAGTTACTTCATAAAGTACTAAATCCATGTTAAAAATAAGTCCCCGACTTTTGCAAGTTGTCCTAACCGTATTTCACTTACTGGTTAAAAAAGCTCCCCACCTCATCTTTTTTATGAGTTTACCTAACATCAAATAGAGTCTGTTAAATATTTCTTGTTATGCTGAAACCTCCTTTTGTACAAAGTTCCTGTTCTCTAATATTTTACCTTCCCCCTGAGAAGCCAGAGTCCCTCATCATTAGGCCCCTTTTTACCATCTTTCAACTGTTCTCATGGCTTTTTTCTGAAACTTTTATTAGGTATAAGTGGCAAGGTTTGTGTAAGGGGCAGGGGCTGCAGGGATGGCTTCCGTGAGAAGACACTGGAAGCTCACCCCATGTCAGGCTGAGCCAGTTTCAGTCAGCTCCAAGACAGACAGACCACCTCTGGCCAAATCACTCCCAGTCAGCAATGCTGGTGATAACATATTTAAAAAGGAGTCAAAAAAGCTGCAGAGGGGAGTGAGGACATGCAAGAGAACCAGCTCTGCACACACCAAGCTCAGAAGAAGGAGGGAGACAAGATCATAGAATCACAGAATCCCAGATTGATTTGGGTTCGAAGGGACCTTAAAGCTCCTCCAGTTCCAACCCCCTGCCACAGGCAGGGACACCTTCCACTAGAGCAGCTTGCTCCAAGCCCCTGTGTCCAATCTGGCCTTGAACACTGCCAGGGATGGGGCAGCCACAGCTTCTCTGGGCACCCTGTGCCAGTGGTTCCCGAGTGTAACCACCCTCAGCATGAAACATTTCTTCCTTATGTCCAATTTACACCTACCCTCTTTCAGTTTAAAACTGTTGTGCCTTGTTTCGTCACAACAGGCCCTGATAAAAAGGCTTTCTTCATCTTTCTTATAAACCCCCTTTATATCCTGAAAGGCCACAATAAGGCCTCCCTGGAGCCTTCTCTTCTCCAGGCTGAACAACCCCAATCTCTCAGCTTCTCTCCATAGTAGAGGTGCTCCATCCCTGTGATAGTTTTTGTGAACCTAATAGATCCATGTTTATCTTGTACTGGGGATCCCAGAGGTGGATGCAGGACTCCTGGTGGGGTCTCTAGCAGAGCAGAGCAGAATTGCCTCCTTCAACCTGCTGGTCATACTCTCCTCACACAGCCCAGGTCAATCTGCTTTCTGGGCTGCAAGTGCACATTGCTGGCCTGTGTCCAGTTTTTCGTTCACCGGCAAAGGGGAAAGGTGCAGTGGTCAGAAAGTTAGTACAAACAGGAAGGGGGAAAAAAATTGTTCAGTGTCCAGGAAACACAGGAAATAACTGGTTCACCTTGAACAAGGAAGATCTGCATTAAGTATCAAGAAAGACTTTCTAGCAGTAAGAACCCTAACAGGTTGGAGTAGACGGCCTAAGCAGGCTTTGTCACTGGAAGTCTTTGAATATGTGTTTTATAAATATACATAGAATCATAGAATAGTTAGGGTTGGAAAGGACCTTATATCTATATGTATCTATATCTATATATATATATGTGATCTGGCCTGGTGGATGAGGGAAGAGTAGTGGCTGTTCTTAGACTTCAGTGATGCTTTTGGCATTGTCTCCCATAGGAGCCTCATAGAGAAGCTGTTGATGCATGGGCTGGATGAGCAGACAGTGAGGTGGCCTGAAAATTGGCTGAATGGCCAGCAAGAGGCTAGTGATCAGCAGCTGAGTCTGGCTGGAAGCCAGTAACTTAGCAGTGTACCCCAGGGGTCAATACTGGATCTGACCCTGTTCAACATCTTCATTAATGATCTGGATGATAGGGCAAGACTGCACCCTCAGCAAGCTTGGAGACGGCACAAAACTGGGAGAAGTTGCTGGTACACGAGAAGGTTCTTCTGCCATCCAGAGGGGCCTGGACAGGCTGGAGAAACAGGCTGATAGGAACCTTATGAAGTTCAACAAGGAGAAGTACAAAGTCCTCCTCAGAGGAACAACCCCATAGCACCAGTTTCTGCTGGGCACCACCCAGCTGGAAAGCAGCTTTGCAGAAAGGGTCCTGGGGGTCCTGGCTGACACCAAGCTGCCGCAAAGCAAGCTATTGGCATCCTTAACCGCATTAGGCAAAATATTCCTTCGCCTCTACTCAGCACTGGAGAGGCCACACCTGCAGGACTGTGTCCAGTTCTGAGCTCCTGAGTACAGGAGAGACATGGACATGAAGATGATGAAGGGACTGGAGCACCTCTTATATGACAAAAGGCTGAGAGGGTTGGAATTCTTTACCCTGGTGAAGAGAAGGCTCAGGCGGGATCTCATCAATGAGTATAAATACCTGGAGGAAGAGAGTAAAGAAGATAGAGTTAGGCTTTTTTCAGTGGTGTGCAGTGACATGAGCAGAGGGCGCAAACTGAAACACAGGAGTTTTCCTCTGAACATCAGGAAACACTTTCCATTGTGAAGGCGGCTGGGCACAGGTACAGGGTGCCCAGGAAGGTTGTAGAGTCTCCATCCTTAGAGACATTCAAAAGCCACCCGGACATGGTCCTGAGCAACTGGCTGGAGATGGCCCTGCTTCAGCAGGCGCTGGACAGGAGCTTCGGAGACCCCTTCTGATCACTCCCATTCTGTGATCCTCTGATCTCTCCATTCCCCCATTTCCCTGCCTACAAACAACCGTTTAGCACCCCATTGCCCAGTGCAGGAAACTGCCGTGGTCTGAGGTCCGTGCGCTGCTGCCTCTGCCCACAGCACCGCCGCTGTTCCCGCTCTGCACGCAGCCGGCACCGGCCCGTCCCCGTGTCCCACGCAACACCCAGCGGGGCGCTCTCCACTTACCCACGAGGACCGCCCGCCCGTCCACCCGGGCGCGGTGCTTGTAGAGCGTCAGGGCGAAGGTGGAGAGCTGCTGGGGGCGGCTGTGCCCGCGTTAAGGAACCGACGGAGGAGGGCGGCCCCCCCGCCGCAGCGACCGCTCCCCCGGCCGGGCCCGTCGCGCTTCCCCAGGCCCCGGCCGCGCAGGCCCGGGAACACGTGCGGGGAGCAACGGGCAGCACAAGGATACAAGCTGTCGAGCAGGAACCTCTCCAGCAGCCTGCGGAAAGAGTATGGCGCTGCTATTAGGCCGCGAACCCGCCCCGAGCCGCCCCTGCCCTCCCCACGGAGAACACACGCACTTGGACTTGCCCACGGCGCTGTCGCCCAGACAGACGATCTTCACGGTCTCCTCCGCGCCAGACACTGCCTCCGCCCGGGCCTGCTCCGGCGCCTCCGCCATGACCCCGCCTCCGCGTCTCCGCTGCTACGCGACGTGCGGGACCAGCCTCAGACCCCGCATCACCGAGCGCGACGTTCCGCTGATGTCACGGGCGCGCCGGGGGCCATGGCGTCTGCGGGGCCCTGCGGGCGGCCGCTGCAGCTCACGCTGGCTCTGCTGAAGCCGGACGCCGTGGCCCACCCGCTGGTGCTGGAGGTGAGCGCTGGGCGCCCCGCTTCGTCCTGACCGCACTGCTTCGTCTTTCCCCTCACTATCCCGCACCAGTCCTCTTCGTCCCGCTCTCGCCCCGCTTCGTCCCTCCCCTCATCGTCCCGCACCAGTCCTCTTCGTCCGGCCCCGCATGGTCCCGCACAGCCCCGCTTCCTCCCGCTCCGCCCCGAGACACCGGACCAGGCCCTGCGGTGCGGAGCGTCCCGGCGGTGGCCGCCGCCCGCCCAGCCGCTGCACCTCTGCCCGCAGGCCGTGCACGAAACCATCCTCAGCAATCGGTTCCTCATAGTGCGCTCCAAGAAGCTGCGCTGTGGGCGGGAAGAGAGCCGCCGGTTCTACCGGGAGCACGCGGGTAGGCGGCACGGGGCTGGGGCTGCGGGTGGACGAGCGTGTCCGGAGCCGGCGACGCTGCGCGGTTTGACCCGCCCGTTTTTCTCCCGCAGGGCGGTTCTTCTACCAGCGGCTGGTGGAGTTCATGGCCAGGTACCTGCCGTGCCCGCAGCTGGTCTCTGCGGGGCGCCAGGAGGGGAGCAGCTCCCTTCACTTCACAGAGGACCCTTGTCCCGCCTTTGGCTGGAGGGGCCACTTTGGCGTGGGATGTGTCTCACCCAAGGTGGAAGGCCCTGGGCTCAGGGGTGGAGAAATGTCAAGAGATAACCCTGCTGTGACTATAGTAGGACTTAGTGGGGTGGCAGCCCCGAGGGTGGTGGGTGCCATCACCTAGGAGGAGGGCATTCACACAAATGCTTTGCTGCCACAAAATGCTTTCCACAATTCACACAAAATGCTTTGCCACAGACTCTGGGTCTAGTGTCATGGTAGGGCTCTGTCGCCTCCCAAAGGCACTGGAAGACAGTTGTACTTCCTTCTTTGCACTTGCTGTATCTGTAAGAATAAAGCCGTGCCCTTTTGCAACCTTATCTACTTCTCTTCCCTGGTCTTTTTCTCAGTGGCCCCATGTGGGCTTACATCTTGGCCCATGAGAACGCTGTCCCGCTCTGGAGGTCCCTGATGGGACCCACCAAAGTATTCCGAGCCCGAAACAGCGTCCCAGACTCCATCAGAGGAGCTTATGGCCTCACTGACACCAGGAATACCACTCATGGCTCAGGTAGACCCATCCTTCTTTGCTGAGTGTTGGACAAAGGCTGGAGCTCAAGCAGGTGTGAGCACTGGTGTTTTGCTTGCTTTCCAGTCTGGAAGTCACAGTTAATGATATACTCACTTCTGCAGACTCCACTCACCCCTGTCCTGATGTGACTTGAGCCTGGTGCTTTTCTTGTGGCTTTTGCCCTTCCCTTTTGAACGTAGCACGTTTCTAGTGTCACACTGCCATCACTCACCTTCTCCTCTGTTTTCCAACAGATTCACCAGCATCAGCCAGCAGAGAAATTGCCTTTTTCTTCCCGGAGTTCGATGAACAGCTCTGGTACCAGCAGGAAGAGCCACGTCTGCGCCGAGGGCAGGTGTATTACAATGCAGAAGAGCGTGTCCACTGTGTTCAGGGATGAAGAGACAAGAGCTGACCTGAGTTACCCAGGGGTATGCTTTGCTGAGCTGGGAGTAGCTGCTAGACACACTCTGTCAGCCTCATAACAAGACATACAGCCATGGCATGTTTTAAAGAGCGTGGGGGAGAGAAAGACCTAATGCACATCATGTTGTGTGACCTGGAGTTAACGTTGTTCATGCAGCATCTAGGTGCTGAGGCAGTTTAAGAAAAGACTTCTCAAGTAGCAGTACTCCATCTGGATGTAGAGATCTAGCCATGGAGTTCACTGGTCCCTTGTGTTTATTTAGACATAAGCAGTACAGGTGAATCCAGCAACAGGGTAGGTGAAAGGGGGTTGCTAGTTCCAGTTAGGATATGGTTTGTTGCTGATAGTAGTCCTCAGAGTCTTAATATTTGCTCTGTTCCCAGAGTCTCATAAGGAGAAAAGAAAGGGAAAAGAATATGAAAAAAGGCATCAATAAGCAGGGTAATACTAACTCTCCTGCCCTTGCTTTCCTGGATCCAAGCTGAGAAACAAGGTTCTCTTCAGTTTTGTATCATAATTCTGATCTTGAGCATCTGGTGGAGGGCACAATTAGAAGCCGTTCCCAAGAGGAAAGCAGCATATCCAATTGGGTTGGTTTGGGCTGGGCTGACAAGTCTGCAGCACAAGTTCTAGGGGAAGATGCAGAAAGGTGTGGAATACTCCAGTGACTCTGAAGGATCCTTTGTGCTTTTTAGATTGCCTGGGGGATGAGATCTGCAGTTCTGATGAGACTTGATAGTGGCTATTAGAGGAGCTATGGATTTCTCAAATCCTAATAAAAGGCCAGAGAAGCTGATTTGAATGCTGGTACACAGGGGCTGTAGAATTTCTGCTGGGAAATTTCTTTACAAGAGGCTTCATTGCCTATATTCTTACTGGGCATTGAAGTACTGAGTTCCATGTCCTTTGTAAATTATATGAACAAAGCCATTTTGTTATGCAATAATTGATATAGTTATCATATCCTGGTGTGTGAGGACTTGGTTTTGAAGTACAAAGCAAGGTTCTGATATGCTTATTTATGTTTCCCTGTTTGATGCATTTTGAGCTCTGTTCCTGTACCAGTTTTTAATCCATTTAAACTGCCCCAGATTGCAGTTACAATGCTGATATTTTTAATTAAGGTGCCATGTTGTACTGAGTGAATTTCTTTTGGATAATTTCAAATGCTCTGTATTGGTGAAGGTACCTTTGTACTGCATTTGGGACAAAAAGTTTGTTAGCTTGATTCCCTCTTCTGAAGTTATGCATGACTAGCACTGAGCTCTTGACTAGGTTGTTGATTGAGTCACAAATTCATTAGTCCATCATTGTGGTACAGATCAAAGAGAAGTTTCTGTGGCTAGTTTAAGACAACTATGTGAAATGCTGGGCATTTGATTGAAAAATGTGTAATTGTAGGAGGTGTTTCTGTAGAGTTTCCTTGACCAAATGCATCAATGTGTTTGTTCCTTCATTACCATTATACGAGATTAAATGCAGTCATTGTTTTGTTCCAGGTACAGATCAAAAGGATCTGCGGAATATTTCTGCGTTTTTGCATTGCTGTTTTATTTTCACCAGCAGTATCCAAAGGTGGATTTGCTCATGATTGAGTTTGTGTTTATACAGCTCTGGAATCTTGCTGTCCATAATGCTACTGTCAATTGATATTTTATTGATTCCCTCAGTGTCTGTCGGTTGTGTGGGGTTTTCATGTGATTAGTAACCCTTACGATTTTATTTTTGTCTTTCTTCTTTATTTATATTGTGCTTTCTTTTTTTGGCTATTCATTTGGGGTACCATTAAATGACAATTCCTGGCTTACCCTTCTTGTTTGAAATGTGTTAATTTTCCTAGTCATTTGCCATTATTACTTTTGGGGAAACCAACCCTTTTAAAATTTCAAGTACAAACAGCACTGGCTTAGTGGTGCAGTGTTTTCACAGAGTGATTATCAGGTGACAGTCACACCATTCTAATATAAGGAAGAAGTTGTTCCCTGTGAGGGTGCTGAGGCGCTGGCACAGGGTGCCCAGAGAAGCTGTGGCTGCCCCATCCCTGGCAGTGTTCAAGGCCAGGTTGGACACAGGGGCTTGGAGCAAGCTGCTCCAGTGGAAGGGGTCCCTGCCTGTGGCAGGGGGGTGGAACTGGAGGAACTTCAAGGTCCCTTCCAACCCAGATCATTCCATGATTCTGATAATACTGAAATATTTGGTGTTAGATGGAGGAGATAGTGTCAAAAAATACTTTTAATATCAAAGGAAGCCTTTGGATTTTAGCAGAAGCTCTGCTTTGAGGCTTCTTGGGAAAGTCTTTCTTTTATTGTTTTTTACCCCTCTTTGTAAGTGCTGAAGAAATGTTTCACTTCTTTAGTGTGTCATAGCACTGTACCAGCTACTAGAAAGAAAAATAACTGTTACAGGTGAAACCAGTTCATAATGACAATTCACATGTGTTCTGTGTACCTCCTTGTGCCTCCCAGTCATGTGCTGTACGTTTGATTTTGTAACTTCCCATGGCTTTAATTTAAAACAATTTCTTGTACCCTTTCTCACTTTTCTTCCTGCCCCTTCCCTGTCCCTAATCTGCTTTTACAGAACAAGTTGAAACCTCTGATTATTTTTAATAAATCCTGGTAATGCCCAGCACAGGCTATTTGTTCTCTTTTGTTAAGATTTTTGGTTTCTTTATTTGACCTGCAAACATTATGTTGTGAAATAATAAAGGCAGGTTATCCAAATGCTGGTTTATCTTAAGTATGTAATATCTGATGCTGCAACAATCTCATGTACAGTCAACGTTTGTATTTTGGTTGTTGTCCTCTTCTTACTAATGTTTAAATGCCTTCTGCCTGTTTGCACAGAAGAGTGGTACCTGAGTGTTAGACTGAAGACTGCTGAACCAGAGTTTCTGCTTTCCAAAGGAAGTGCTCCCCCCGTATTTCACAGAAACAATACCTATCTGACGTGGCTGTAGTATACATCTATAGTGTAGCTATGCTGCCTCAGAGTAGAGAAGGAATTTGAGCAAGAAGGCACTATCACAAATGGCTGTGGAACTTCAGCTTTGTATTTGCTGAAGTTTTCCATAAAGTTTACTGTCATTCAGGTTAAATTATTTACCTTTTTCTCCTTTTAATACTTCAACAACTTTATGTGTTTCTTTGCCTAGAGTATGAACATTTCAAAGATCAGGAGTCTGTACAGAACAAAGACATTCTTCTCACATGTCTCACTCTTCTGCTTATGACGTGATGATGCAGTTGATTACAGCAGATGTGAATAGCTTCAAAGTTACTCCTGAGTGACTGCGTAAACTTAATAGGCCACTCTAAGCCTTGTTTACAGGTCTCACAAAAACCTGCGAGGGGAGAAAGTTAAGTGCTCTGGGCTCTTAGTAACAGGCACTGAAGCTCTGATGGCATTTTCTCTGTGGAGAGAAGCCTGTGGGGAATGGGTACCAAGCAGACAAATTGGAAACAAGGAAATCTTTCTCTCAAACTTCAGCCTTCTATTTAAAGCATCTTGTTTAAAGTGCACTAATTGGCCTCTGGAGCAGACTGGATGCCCAAGCCTGGGCAAGGCTTAGGTGAGAAGCCTTGGAGAGCTGGCTCCGTGCAGTGAGAGCATGGAGCTGGCCATAGGGAGTATGAGGAGCAGAGCTGTGGGTGCAGGGCCACAGCTGAGCGGGAAGTACAAGGTTACAATCATTAGGCAAACCTGCTGCTCAGTGGTGACTTCCTTGTTGCTTTCTGAGTATAAGTTGGCCAGAAACAGTGACCCTGAGGCTGGTGCCAAGTAGAGCATCACAGGTATCTGAGCTGGGACCTGTCCTGTTTGACATCATCATTAGTGATATGAAAGATGACAGAGTGTGCAGGTTGAAGGGACCAGTGAATACGCTTGAAAGTAGGGCTGCCATCCAGAGGGACCTGGACAGACCAGAGGAATGAGCCAGAAAGAACCCCATGAAGTTCAGCAATGACAAATGGCAAGTCCTTTGCCTGGGAAGCAAGAGCCCTGAAAACACACATTCTGGGGGCGCCTTGCTGAGCAGCAGCTCTGTGGAAAAGGCCCTAGGGGCCCTTGGTGGGCTGCAAACCAGACATGAGTGTGCCCTGACAGCAGAGGTGGTCAACAGCATCTTCAGCTGTGTGAACAGCACCAGAGAGTGGAATGAGGGAAGTGGTTATGGCCCTCTAGTCAGTATCTCTGACGTCGTATCAAAGTGCTGCATCCAGTGCTGGGTTTCCCTGAAACAAGGAATACACCAGCAGACTCAGAAGAGTTCAGTGAAAAGCCACCAAGATGGCCAGGGCTGGAGCATTTGCACTGTGATCGAAGGCAGAGGGAGTTGGGCTTGCTCAGCCTGCAGAGGGAATGGCTTTATGAGGACCACATAACAGTCTGTTACCTATGGCAAGGCTATCAAGAAAACAATGCCAGGCTCATCACTGGGGCAGGGAGTGAGGATGAGAGGCAGCAGGCAGAATTCAGACAGGAGGTTTCAAGTTCATAATATCATGCAATATTCTCAGTGGGAAGGCACCCGCGAGGATCATTGAGTCCAATTCTAGACTCCATATCAGGCAACCTAAAAGTTAAACCAGATATGTGTTGTCCCAGTGCTTCCTGAATACTTCCCCATGACCTCAGGGAAATGGTCATGGCAGGCTTGGAGCCATGACCATTTCCCTGGGAAGCTTGTTCAAGTGCTTGACTGCCGTCTCAGTGAAGAGCTTTTCCCTAATATCCAATCTGAACTTCTCCTGACAGCTTCAAGCCATTCCCTCATGCTTTATCACTGCACACCAGAGAGAAATCAGCATCACCCTCTCCACCTCCTTTGCCTCATGAGGAAGTTGTAGACAGCAATGAAGTCACCTCAGTTTCCTGTAAGCTGAACAAATTCAGTACCTGTTGCCTTTAAGTCATGTCCTCCAGTCCTTTCACCATCTTTGTGATGCACACAGTACTGAGGTACAGTTAAGCATAGTGGACAGTCACTTCTTTTGACCAGTTAGCTATACTGTGCCTGATGCACCCTAGGATACGGTTGGCCCTTTTGGCCACCAGGACAAATTGTTGACTCATATTGAACTTCTCGTAAACAATATCCCCAGAGTTTTCAGAGTTGGAGGTTCAAGAGGTTGCCTTCCACCTGGAGGTAAGGCACAACAGTCACTCCGAGGATCATTATGTAGTGGAGCAGGGTCTCAGGAAGGCTTTGAGATCTGGATACAGCCCACAGCAACTTTACCATGGAGCTGGCTGTGCTTTGGGTAGGGGTTGGATGAAGCAAGCAGATTCCTGCCACCCTGAACACCATGAATTGCACAGGTTTTCTTGTCTCTGTGTCCCAAGGAAGCATTTGCGCACAAGTGGAGACCATGAACCGTGAGATGGCAGCACTGCTGTAGTGACCTGCGATACAAGCAGTGGTGGGTTTTGCTCGAGAAGGAATTCTTGAGCTGGAAGGATGCATCTCTCCAGACAAGCAGGGAAACTTGGAGAAGTTCCCAGTTTTGCAACAGTACACTTGGGTTTTGGAAAGTGCAACACTTACCCTTGGAGAAGGTAAGGGCCCTGCACCCAGGTTAGAGTCTGATTTCCTAAAGTGCTGAGTGGTTACAGGAGCTGGGCCTGATCCTTGTGGATGCTCACCCAAATTTAGGCATTCAGTTTAAAACAACTCCCCTGACCCATCACAAATTCATGGAGATTTGATTTCTCACTGGGCCCACAAGGCTAGATTTGATATGCCTCAATAGACCAGAGGAAGATACAAACATTGACATTTCTTCTCATAAAGGTCGTCCTGAAGACATTACCACAGAAAACAGACATGGATCAGATTTTCCCCCTCATTGAGGTAGTAGCTCCTCTGCTGTCTTATGCTGGTTTCCACATGGGGTATGCCTTCCCCTCAAGTGTTGGTGCCTACCCAGTCCCTACTTCTCAAATGACATTTCTGCTCAGCTCCTCAACTCTTAAAGCTTCAGACACAGAGCTTGTTATAGGATCAGCTCCTATAGGATCATCAGGAAAACAGGGATGCAAAAAGACTGCAATAAAGCAGTGCTGTATTCCTGCTGCAGAATTGCAGGATCATGTCTTAGTCCTGATCTCCAGATTCACTCTCTGTTGCAGTCTTCACATTTCCTGGGTTTCTTACTTTACACTTCCATGGCACCATGTGGTGAGCTCCAGTTAAACCTGCTGTTCCTATTAGGAGTGGCTCCAGGCTCAGAGCAGAAAGCATTCACTCCGTGTAAGTCCACGTAATCCTGCTGCCCAGCTCTTCAAGAACTCACAGAACTCTACTTGGTGCCTTAATCAAGCCCAATCAGAGCTGCTGTCAGATCACAGTCCCACTGTGGCCAGGTTCTCCTGGTCCCTTGGACCACACTCCACCCCAGAGCCCTGCCCAGCCTGGGCTGGGTGGGCAGAGTTATCACAGATGGTGGCAGCATGGATGTCTGTTGCCAATAGCCAGCCCTCCTCATTGCTGCCTCTGCTGGCATTGGCCAGTGTAGGCATTTCATAGCCCTGAAAGAGATAAAACTGGGTCATAAGGAAGGACATAGAGCAGCAGGAATGCAGCTCCTGGCCACCCCGGCCAGCCACCCTCCTGTAGCCCTGGGTGCCTGGCATGAGGACCTGCTTGGAGCTGCAGCCCAGGCACCCCAAGAGCTGCCACAGGCCTGGAGCAGGAGCCAAGGCTAGAGAGCCCTGGCTGATCTGCACTTTGCACAGCCCAGAGCAGAACAGGAGATCAAGGTGGGTCCTGTGCCAGGAGGGCTTTGTTCTGTAGGTGCAAGTACCACTTGTGCAGGTTGATTGAGGGATGCTCCTCTGCTGCTTGCTCCTGCCACTGAACAAGAGCTACTTGTGAAAGCCTCTTCCCAAAGGCCCTCACAGGGTTAAAAGCCTCTCCTCCACTTGCAAGCCTTGAGGACACAGAGACTCTTCCTCATGCAGGTAAGACAACTGGACAGCAGCTGGGCACATTGCTATTTTTTTCTTCTTTCCAAGCACTGGATGCCATCCACTGCTCTCGGACATGGAGGTAAGGGAGAGCTGGGAGGGCAGGACTGCTGTCTGGGGTGGGACAGGGCCTCAGTCATGGTAAGACCCTCACAGGGGTCCCTATAGGCACATTACTTGGGAGCAAACCTCATAGTGTCACACAGGGCTCTTGGGTGATCTGGACTGTGTCTCTTGGTTGTGCCTCAAACAAAGCAATCCAGTCCGTTTCAGAAGTTAATCATGTGTAATTGCTGGCTCCCTCAGTCCGTTCATCACCTGGAACTGGGGCTGGACCATGCCCAAGGTTCAGGACCTTACCTCCCATGGCGATGTGCTCTGGCTATCTCGTCTGCTCACCTGAGAGCAAATGGAATGCGGTGGCTCTGTGAGGAAAGCCACATCCTACAGGAGCAGCTGGCTTCCCAGGGTGGGCATGGAGCACATCTGCCCACTGTAGGAGGAAAGGTGATACAATGCCCTCAGATGCTGGAGCTATGCAGAAGTGCATCGTGGTGACATAAGGCACCCTGCTTTAGAGACTGCACCAGCACTGAGCTGGGTCTCACGCTGGTGCATCACCATCACAGTGGTCAGGGGAACCTTCCTTTTCTCAGCAGGAATGACAGAAATCAGCTGCCTCCCCAGCACTGATGGCATCAGTACTCCCCCTCTGCCCCCTGTACAGTGTTTCTGGACTAGTCAGCACTGAGCAGAGGTGTCACTGCACTGAGAAATACTTGGTAAGTCATTAGTTACCAGGAGAAACTGCCTCAGTGCAAGTGAGAGAGAGAGGAAAGGAGCTGAAGCAAGATGGAGATTCTTTCAAGGCTCATTCCTATTCAGCCCAGGAGAGAAAGGGAGATTTTCTTACCATATCTTCCTCTTTCATTGTGTACAGGATGTCTGAAGTTTAAATCTAGCATTTCTTGTCATGTGGCTGGGTCTACTGACTACTGCATTGCTCCAGATGATGGTGAATAACTGGCATCATTCCTCTGCAAGTTTCCTGTGGCTGTACCGTAGCCCTGTAGCTCCATGCTTAACCCAGCCTGGATTTGTCAGCATGGGGAAAGCACCATCTGCAGCTCTCCAGAACTCACTGTCCCTCCTGCACTGGAACTCACAATTCCTTCCTGCTGCTGCAAACACAACGACCCACAGGTCATGGCTGTGTACCCACAGTAGACCAAGGGCTGGTTGATAGCATGTGATAGTCTCACACTCTTGCTCACCTGCTACTATTTCCAAGTGTTGAGCCCCAGTGCACCACAGCACAAGGTGACAGCCCTTACATGCCCAACCTCCTACTATTATATTTGTTCTCATTTTTATCACTCTGGTTCCTGAGGTGCCCCATTCCTCCCGTGTAGCAGGCAGGTCCCCACCTTCACTGGTGCCAGCTTCACCGTAACTTGTCAGCAGCCTCCTGCCTCTTGCTTACAGGTCACAAGTAAAAGCATCCAACAAGGTTCTGGACAGATTCTTCCCCTCTCACACCTACACCATGGAGGCACTTGTGCCTTAACAAATCCACTGCTTGAGCACTGTGACAGTTCACAAACACGTATCTTGAAATGATACAGATCAACATGTGCATTTTGCAGCTTTGCAGACAGGGACAGCTCGAGACGAGATAATTTCTGAGAATGCTGCTGTTGTCTCTCCCAGCACTTGCCCCTCTCAGGCTCCTGCTTCTGGCTGCAGTACTGGGACAAACAAGTTGAGCTGTTCTTGCATCATAATGCACACAGCTTTGGCTGCAGGTTGGCCGGAAGCAGGAATGGTTTGAGATTTCCAGAATCTTGGATGAGACAGTCCTTATGTACCTGTCCAATGGATGCAAAACAAGTAACAAAAAAACCCCTCAACACTATTAAAAACCATGTTGATCTGGGGCACCGCTGGAGTGCTTGGCAGGAAGTGGTTTCTCAGCCTTGTAACACCCATATCCAGGATGGAGAGACAAGTTTGGACATCATGCATGAGGCAAAGCAGAATTCATCTTTTGACTGAAAGTTTTCCTCTCAATATTATTTTTTTTTTTAAGTTGACAAACTGGAGAGTAAAAGAGAAATTAATCAGAACTTGGCTCTTCTACTCAGCAAACACTGATACTGATCACAGTGTGCAAGTAGAAACAAGGAGAGAATGCTGATAGAATACAGGGTCCTTAATTAGGAAGAGAAAGACCTGAAAATTGTGAATGAGACAGAGCTGACATTTGAGCAATTCCAACAGGAAAAAGATCCACAATGAGCAACTGCTTGGACAGATTATTGCAGTAAGTAGCTGTAAGACAAAACCTCCCAACAGAAGCAGTGAATTCTCCATTGGTCAACTTTTTAAAATCGTGACTGATACGTAGATACATGTGTTAGACAGAGAAATTAAGATTTGCCATGCAGTCACAGTCTGCCCTGGTGCTTCCAGCCCTGGTGCTCCCTTATCAACATATACGTGAGCTTAAGCCTCTCTGGATCCTTTCTCTCACCCAGACAAGAGCAGCCATTGGTTTCAGGCTGGCTGAGTGCAGTCTGTGCTGTGCCAAGTGCTGCCTGGGACAGGTCTGCACCCAAGCCAAGGCAATTGCAGGTGGTTTTTTATCTCTCTCTCAGCCCCCTTTCTTCGGCAGCCTCACAGAGGCTGCGGCACCATATTTGCTGTACTTGTGCACCAGATCACCCAGCCTCCATCTGCTAGGCTTTCTGGCACTGGCGTGGGGGGGCCGCAGCAGCCCTCACCACAAGCACCCAGTAAGCACCAGCTTCAGCAGCCTTTATCCGAGCTTTATGAGCAATAACTGCTTCCTCATGCTTCGACCATCATGCGGACATGGTGGTCATAGCTTCGCACGGCAGTAAGCAGAACCCTTGTGTCACGGTGAGAATTGAAATAGGATGACGGAAGAAAGGCCAGTTGAGATCCCTGATAATGTAAATTTGCCTGTGGCTTAACAAACACCATGTCTTGAGTCACTCCCAGTTTGAACCTGTGCTTTTTTAAGTGTTGGCTATTGCAGAGTAAAGCACCCAAGAAATGGCAGAGCAGGAGACAAGATAAAGAAAAACACTCTTCTAATTGGTGCAGGGTTATGCCACATCCCCAACCAGTGGCTTGGGAAGAGCAAACTTAGTGGCTGTGGCATCTAAGAAATGACGCAACCATGTCTAGGGCCAGGGAAGTATATAGTTACTGTAAGTGCCACCAGGAGGATGAGACATGCGTGGTATACTTATCGAGACCAGGGGCTGGGCTGGCAGGAGAACCCAGGAGGTGTGGGTTCACCTTGATGCACACTGTTCTTGGTTTCTTCTGTGTGATTCTCTTGCAGTCAGGTATCCAACACTGACTGGCAGCTCTCTGGACTCTAAAACCTAGCGCCTGTGAAATCCCAACATAGGAAGCTTTCAACCACTACGGAGATAGGACCAAAGCCAACCTACCAGTGAAACCTTTGACTTCTGGGCGGTTGCGCTTCAGTCCCCTGGCTCACAATCACCACCTCCTCCTCATAGTGATCATTTCTGCCCAAAGACCAACTCAAGTGGCCCCATGGCAGGTGAGAACCAGACTCAGGTGTCAGAGTTCGTGCTCCTGGGCTTTCCCCATGGCCAGCCCTTCTGTTTTGTTCTTTTCCTGGCTATTTACCTGGCCACACTGCTGAGGAATTCTGCAGTTCTCGCCCTCGTGTCCTTGGATCCCCATCTCCACAGCCCCATGTACTTCTTCTTCAGTCACCTGTCCTGCTTGGACATTTGCTGTCCCTCAGTGATGATGCCCAAGATGCTGGCAAATGCCCTGCACCAGCAAGCAAACATCTCCTACCGTGAGTGCCCAGCACAGACGTTCTTCCTGATGGGGTGTGCAGGGTCCAAGTGCACACTCCTGGCTGTCATGGCCTATGACTGCTACGCAGCCATGTGCCAGCCCCTGCGCTACACATAGGCCATGAGCCATGGAGCCTGTGCGCCCGTCGCTGCAGGCTGCTGGCTCTGGGGGCTGTTGGACTGCTCCATGCCCACCCTCCTGGCCTCCAGGCTCCCGTTCTGCGGGGCTGCCTAGCTCCAGCACATCTTCTGTGATGTCCCCCTGCTGCTGAGGGCTGCCTACAGCAACACCCGCCCCAGCGAAGTGGCAGTCCATGCTGCCAGTGTCTCTGTGGGCCTCAGCCCCTTCCTGTTTGTCGTTGTCTCCTACCTTTGCATCCTGGCCACCATCCTTGGGAAGCCCATGGCCATCAGCCGCTGCAAGGCCTTCTCCACATGCTCTGCCCACCTGCCTGTGGTCGCCCTGTACTTTGTGACAGCCAACCTGAACTACAACCGGCCCAGCTCCGGCTACTCCCTGGCAGCCGAAACACTGGTCTCTGCACCGTACTGCATCGTCATGCCCACGCTGAACCCACTCATCTACAGCTTACGCAACCAGCAGATGCGGGGCGCCCTGCGGAAGGCTGTGTGGGGATGGGGCACACTGGGCTCCCCTCGCAGCAATGCATAAGCAGTACCAGGGCTGCCACAGAGTGCTGGTGTGGCACCAGTGCCCGTCTAGGGGAAATCTTTGATTTCAGGGCCTCTTGCGCAGACCATGGGGGTCTGACCCTCAGCACATCATTGATGGAAGAATGGCAAAATCAAGTGGGTAGCAAGGCTACAGTTCCAGAATTATGTCTATATATTGCAAGTGTCGTGTGCTGAGCTCAGCACAGGACCTGTTGCAGCTGCAATGCCTCCAGGGAATGCTGTAAAAGTTAATTTCATGTGGCACCAGACATGTTCTGGCTCTGAACAAGGCCATGAGCATTCCTTTGGGGCTGCCCAAGGTGCACAGCCAGGCCCTGCATGGGACAAGGGGCAGTGTCTATGATTGCAAAATGTGGCCTCTGTAAAGGGGCTGCTACACCATCCTCCTTCCACACATGCTTTGGCACGGAGTCTCCTGTTTGTTGGATTTCTCCAGGCTGCCATGAAAGCTCTCTGGTATTTTGCACATTAGCACAGCAGTCAGTCATCTAAACAGGCCACCCATTATTCTCTATGCTTTGGTCAAACAGCAAGTTATCAGCACTCAGTCATGAGCTGGCACTGCTTAAATCCTCACCCAAAATGCTTGTTTCACTTTACAGCCATAACAGAATCAAACTGCAGTTGTGAGCTGTGGCTGGGGATGACAGTGGCTGAGGGCTGGTTGGTGGCATGGGGCGGTTGTGACACTTACTCAGTTTAACCTTTTCCTGCAGGGGCTCTGCAATGGACCCAAGCTCAAATGACTGCAGGGTGATGGGGCAACCCTACTGATGGCCAAACCTGCAGGCAGCTGCACGAGTGCAGTGTCCAACGCCATGGCAGAAGGCAGGCACAGGCAGCCACCAGTGCAAGGGTCTGCAGGCAGGGAAGCTGGCACAGGCTGTGCAAGCAGATGAGCCCCTATCTGCAGCTGCACCACAGAGGGGCACATGCTCACCTATAGCTCAGTTACAAGAGACACCCAGCAAAATCCAGTCTGTTCCCAAAGAAAACTACTGGAGAGTCAAAACCCAGGCCCATGAGGCGTACAGCTTGCTGGGAACAGTTTGCCAGTTCTCAGTACACAACACATACTGATTTTATTCTTCAGGGAAAGAAATGCTTCTGCAGCCCATGTGCTGGGACGGCTGCTGCTCCCAGCCAAACAGGTTGCAAGCCTCGCAGCTGGCTCTACTTGCTATACACCCTTCTTGATTGTATGAAGTTATTAGAAACACCCCTAGTTCAGAGTCTCACTGGGACACATAAAGAGTCTGCCACAACCAGACCTATTCTGGTGAGCTCCCTGGAAAGGAACATCAGGAAATAATGGGTGAACTGCATGAGGAAAAAAATTGGGGAAGTGATTTCAGAGAGAAAAAACAATAAACCCTAACCCCCCCAAAAAAACCCAATCAATAGCCAGGAAATTTATAGTAAAATTGGAAGTTTCTAACCCGAATCACAGTGTGTCATGATGGAAAGGCACAAACTGTGATTTTTCTGAATATCAAACACTACAGTTTCTCACACGCTGCAACCCCCCCCCCAGTGTGTCCCTTATTTATTCCTATTGTGACAGTATTCACATACCACAAAAGAACAATAAGTCCTAGAGTGGTATGTTGAGCATCTAGCCTGGAATATACCAGTTCAAAGGAGGGCTTCAGTTTGTGTTGCATTATTACTGAAATCTGTTTTAAACATTAAAAATTCACCTTGTCTTGTATCCCACTCACTCAGCCTTTCCCTGCACCCAGGATGAAGGAGGGCTAGAATCAGGGGCCCTTTTCACTGCACAAAGAACCAAGCCTGCAACAGACACAGGGACATGTGCTGTCACAGAATAACCAGGATGCAATTTTAGTCAGTTTATTACTACAGCTATGAGGAAGAACACAGGAGTGACAACACACTGCCCAGGTGAATTCTGTCCAAAGGGGGCCGTTACGAAGTTTATGTACCTTCAGGTTATGCAACTCATTCTTCTCCAAACAGTGTCAGATACGCAGGATATTGTAAATAACAGCAGCATTCTTTAGATAAGGAGGCTATAGCCAGCATCCTCCAAGAAGTAACTAACTCCATTGTTAATTAAACTGCAATATTTCTTAACTAATAAGTCATGCAAAGGCCTGTTTAGGTGTACCTATATTACTGCCACACTGAGGAGGCCTGACTTCAGCGCAGGGACTCATCCAACAGCATGGAGAACAGGCTGAGCCAAATACTGGATGGGGGAACCTACCTTTAGGACGGACTGCGAAACACGCTGGAGCCCTTAGGTTAGAAACAAGCTGTGGGATAGCTCTTCCGGCCCCACCTGCATGTCTATGCTTAGTTATACTGTCAGAGCAGTTAACAGGAAATATGGCACTGTCTGAAAAGTATTCTACTGCCTGTATCAAGCAGCACTTACTCTGATTAATTTGCTAGATTGAAAGGATTCCCTAGCAGAACAGTCCTCTCTGATGGGCTGCCTGGATGAGGACAAGGGCAGTAGTTATTAACAAACTCTTTGTTAAGTGAAGCCTTTTAGTATTTTACTCTTGCTCCAAGACAGATTTTCCAGAGTATTTTTTCCTATAAAACAATCTATTTTTTACAGTTCTTTTTTCAAGGTTTACCCCAGAAAATGACAAATCTCCCAACAGCATTCTTGGCACACAGAGGAAAACCAAGTGAGTAATCTCCTACCCTAGCAACATCATCCCACATTTTCACTGAGCCGGCACACACTTTTGTTGTTTAATGGAACAGTTCACTACAGCCAAGCTTGTGTTTGTGTACAGGAAAAGGCAGCAGTGTTCACTGGGATGGTGAAAAGTTCCCAGGCCTCAGCCCTGAAATTTGCCCAGATAGACCAGCCTCATGTTGCTTGTGACCAAAGGCAAGTTTGCCCTTCATGGTGCAGTTTTCCTTGACCCCTGGGTAGGATAAAATCCAGGGCCCCAGCAACTTAAAAAGGTCCTGTAGCTTATGTCCCCTCTGCCTTGACTAGATTAGAGTTGGTATTTCTTTTCTGTGAATGGCCCTTTCAGAAACAGGAATGGACATAGTTCTGTTTGCAGGCTGACAGTGTGGGACAGGTTAGGTAGAAAAGATGTCTTATACTGCACTCGCATGCACTTAAAACATCCCACCTTTCCCATTTGGAAGTGGAAGGGAACCAAAGCCCTTTTGGGCACAGGCTGAAACATTCCTGCGGACACTGCCAGTTTGTTTCTTTGTATTTCTTGCATGCAGACATGCCAGGCCAAGCCAAATCAAGCCAGTATCATGCAAAAGCCTGAAGTAGAGAAATGCAAAAGTTTGGACAGAAGCTCCTTGGACAATGCTGGTTTCACTGGAGAAGCCTCACATAATTTGCTGGAAAGAGGCCTATTTTGCCCTGGCACTGCCCCCGCCACCAGCCTTCATCTACCATCTCGATGTGTGTGATTATGTCATCAGCATCAAAATAAATCTCATCATCACCATCTGCAAAAATTGTTCAGAAAAGATAGTCACAATGCAAAGATAACCCAGAAAGAGCTGGATTTACATACCCCATGCCCAAGAGAAGAATATAGAACAAGCATCCTGGTAACCCAGAGAGTCCATCTCACCTGACCCCCATCAAACAGCACAGATAAATCAGAGAAGGAGCAGACTTCACATACGAAAGGTGAAGCTTCTCTGTTCCTAAGTCAGGTCCCATTCTGCTTTCCAAGAGAAAGAAATTTAAACCACCCATGTCTAAATCACCACTGCTGATGGTGTAAACCACCATCTCCCTGCCTTATCACCCCAGCCAGCTCCCAGTGCCTCTACCCACAGCCTGAATGGCAGACCCACCTCCTTGGTAATCATAGAGAGCCACTGCGCAGGTCCCAGGGTTCTCCACATCATAAACATTGTCCATTTCCCCTGCAGAAGACAGGATGGGCAGATGAGAAAGGAGCTGGGAGCAGCCATATAGGTCTGGTCAGTGCCACCCTCCATCCAGCCGTCAGCCTTCGGGTGAGCAACATCCAACCACATCCCTATCAACAGGGAGAGGTTTACCATGGCTCAAAGCACGGTAGGACTTCCCTCCCTTCTGCAAGGAGAGAGGTGAGGTCCCGATGCTTCATGTTCCTCTCCCAAGAAAAAGGCTGGATGTTAACTCCAACCTCTCCACTTACCATCTCCACTACCAGTGAAGCTGCAACAGAAACATCAACAGCAGCGCATGCAGTTTGCTTACGTGCTCGGAGGAAGACCACCCTGCACTCCTCACATGCAGGAGACACCACCAGATCAGGTCTAATGAGCACCAGCCGTGTGAGCAACAGGCAGAATTGAGAGGGCACCCCCAGGGCTCAGTGCAGCCACAGCAGTCAGTTGCCAGGAGTGACTGCCAGGAGGCAGTGCACCCAGAGAGTCAGTCCAGATCAGCTTCTTTAGAGCTCTCTGGTCCTCCTGCCCAAGCACTGCTCCAGCAGAGATACTTGCTGCCTAGCCCAGCATCCCATGCAGCATCATCATGGGCTGCTACCCTGGCCACAGGAGACTTCAGGATACAAATTCCCTCTGGAGTCTGTCCCATACATCCAGTGTGGTTAGCAGACAGATACAAGCTCCCCCAGACATGGGCTCTTCCATTAGTACTCACCAACAGGCAGCTGGCTCTGGTTGGGCTCCTCAGGAAGGATGTTCTCATAGTCCTCACCTCCATCTCCTCCATGGTCATAGATGGCATCCAGCTTTCCCAAGGGGGCTGGCAGCTCCTCATAGTCAGCACCTCCACTGGTACTGTCACAGTAGTCAGAGGGCTCTGGCAGCTCCTCATAGTCTCCACCAGCATCCAAACTTTCACTGTAGATTGGCTGATCCTGGCTGGGGTTCTTGCACAGCTCTTCGCCCAGATCTGCTGGCCTTGGTGGCAAAGTGGGTGGTGTTTCCTCATCCTTTTTTTTTGTCTCCTGCCATAAAATGAGAAAGTGACAGAGAGGTCACCTACAAAGTACCCACTGCAGGCAGCTCTCCCATGACTGCACAGCACCGAACACAAGGGAGCCTGCTCCACCGCAGATGCTTTTACTGCTACCATTACACAAATGGAGCACCATCTTCTGGACAATAAGGTCTGTGCTGAACTGGCGCCTGGGATTGCTGTGAAGACCCTCATGGCCCATGTGTTTGAACTTCTCTCACGTATTTAGCTGCAGCTCACTGCACTGCCACCGCACTGATCCAAGAGCTTGTCTCATGGTGTAAGGTGCTGTGCTGCCATGTCCCATCACCATCCCAACATTTTCCCCCTCACTCCTTCCAAAGCCTCTCCCATGATGCAGCTGCACCCCATTTCTTCCTGCAGAGGTCCCGATAAAGAACAGCCCCCCTGAGGTGCAATCCCCTCTGCCTGCTCCCCTTCCTGCCCTCCCTCACCTGCCTTGGCACCTCTTCTTGTGACACAGGTCTGTCTTGGTCAGCACTCCTGAGCACCTTTGCTGGCACAGTGGCAGGGGCTGCCTCTGTGTGATCCTTCTCTCTTTGTGGGACTTCCTGATGGAGAAAAGTCATAAGATCCTCTCAATCCCTTTGAATGAAATCCAGAGCAATGTCCATTCCCAACAGAGCAACTCAGAAAATTCTCCTTCAGCTGAAATCTGTTCCACCTCACATAAAGCAGCCCTAGGGACTGGACACCAGCAGGCCTGTAACCACCATGGGGTCGGCAGAAATGATGCTCAAGGAGAGAATGTATCAGGGAGTGCTTTAATGGTGAAACCTTATCTGCACACTGAATGCAGAAACAGCAGTGTAGAAGGAGGTCTTGTAACCGTGAAGTTTTGGGTGCAATCTCCAGTTTGTAAAACCCTGAATGCAAACTGCTGGGATGGTGATACTGGGGACGTGTGACTGAAGGAGCCTGGGCCAAAGCACAGGAAGTTATGTCTGGGTGCAGACACATTCTGATTTGTGCTGAAAGAAGAAGTCCAGTGACAGCTGTGAAGCTCAGCAGCAGTTCCTGGCAGTTACAGGGAAGCAATTTAGTCAGGAGATTACCGTAAAGAGATGAGGTAAAAAGCATATGGAGCTGCACAGCCCTGAGGAGAAGTCTGCTTTGCAAGCCTGGAAGGAAGGTTGCATGGAGGCCTCATAGCAACCTTCCAATATCTGAGAGGGGCCTATAAGGATGCTGGAGAGGGACTCTTCATCAGGGACTGTAGTGATAGACAAGGGGCAATGGGTTCAAACTTAAATAGGGGAAGTTCAGGTTAGATATAAAGCAGCAGCTCTTCCCTGTGAGGGTGCTGAGGCACTGGCACAGGGCACCCAGAGAAGCTGTGGCTGCCCCATCCCTGGCAGTGTCCAAGGCCAGGTTGGACGAGCCTTGGGCACATGGTCTAGGGTGAGGCGTCCCCGTCCACGGCAGGGGGCTTGGAACTGGATGATCTTAAGGTCCTTTCCAATCCAACCCATTGTATAATTCTGTGATTCTGTGACATGTCAAGATGGCCATGGCTCACCTTCCACCGAGCTGCCAGGCACTCCTGAGCTTGCCGCCTCACCCGGTCCCCCTCTGCCTGCCTTCTCTCCTCCTCTTCTGTCTTAGCCATGTTTTCAAATCGTGATCGCAGGCTGCTGGTGCCACTGGAAGCTCCTGTGGAGAAGGCAGCAGATGAAGTCTACTCAGTGACTCCCTTCTACACCCCAAGCATCCAGGAGAAACCCAGACCTCTGCTTTCCCAGAGAAACTTGCAGTTCAGCCACCCTCTCCTGCACCTTAACACAGGTCAAATCCACATCCCACCACAGCACGTGCCTGCCAGTGTGCTGCCACAGAGGTACCGTGAGGCCCGTCCACAGCTTCCCACCAAGCCCAGGACTGGTACTCGACTGTCTCACCTGCCTCCAGTGGTCTCGTTTTCTCATAGCAGGAGGTGGGAGCAGCCATCTCACTGAAGCCAGCAGCACTCTGCGAGAGGAAGTGTCAAGCAGGTTAGGTAGGGCTAGTGCTCAGTTTCCCTGCTGGATTTGGCTACTGGTGTCTGCAGGCTTTGTTCCCAGCTGTGTCTGTCTTTATCTGTACAACTGCCACAGCCCTGAGGAGGCTGCTGGCTGTATTCTGCCCTGCTCTGGGACTGCCTGTTGCCCTCCAGCCAAAGCCAAGAGCTGCTCCTGTTGCAAAGGGAGGCACTCAGGAGGGCTGAAAAGGCTGTGTGGAGTCAAATGGAGGAGGCTCCACACTGGCAAAACAAGTGCTGCTCAGAACAGCAAGGGTTGGGCATTCAAGGCAGAAATGCACACTGGAAACATCACAAAGAGCTGAGCAGATGCCTGGCAGTCTACCGCTTCCTGAGGTCCCCAGTGTCCCTGTTCCCTGCACTCCCAGTGGTATGAGGCATGGAAGCGCTTCCCTATTGGATGCAGAGCTGCAGCTGCCTAACCACAAAAAACATGTCCCTTCAGCGAGTTGCTGCCTGCAGTATGCGCATTACAGAGGCACGGGCTGGAAAACATCCAAGTGAAAACCTGTGTGAACACCTGAGATAATGCTGGCTTCATGAGGTGTGAAGAGATGCCTAAACTGGTAATAGCATCAATGGGGTGTCTGCAGCAAAAAGAAAGTGCGATAGAGTGGCTTAATCTACTTTAATGAGAACACTATTTAATACAAAAAGGAAAGTGTGGGTAGGATCCAGCTTTCAGACTAATACAGCCACATTCAGGGTTCTACCTGCAGGTGTCACCAACGGGGTGGTTGGCAAGTTCCTGCCAACCCCATCCCTGGTTTTGTTAAGGTTTGCAAGCAGATGACTACACCCTGAACTCAATCACTCACACACAAAGCTGCACTAGCTGGTGAGTCGTACAAGAGGACAAGGAGCCAGTCACTGGAGAGGCCATGGATCTGTGTAAGGTTCAGAAGAGACTGGGAAGGTCTGCATGTTGAGGGACCAAAGATTCAAGCCAGCTTCTGGGAAGCCTCGTTTATGTCTGGGTGTGACAGCTGCTAACAAACCTTACACTTTATGTAAGACAGCAAGAGGAATGGCAGCCTCAGTGGTACCACCTCACTGGAGGTACTCCAAGGCAAGAACCACTCTGTATGCATACCGCTTCCTGCATGATCGTCACCTGCCAGTCAGTGCCAGGGACACCAGATGGGCCTTCAGTCTGATCCAGCACCCCTCCTGTGTAAGAGACAGTTCCTGCCCAGTGCAATAGCCTGTGGCCTCTCAGACTTCCCAAAAGGCTGCACTCACAAAATTTCATCTCCAAGGAGCTACCTCAGCTAATCCTGACTGAATTGGTACTCACAGGGCCTGCGGGAGTGACAGCAAAGCAGCCAGAGAGAACGCTCCCAGTATCTCATGCAAATATCCAAGAGGGGACAGCTTAGAAAGCTCTTTGTGGCTCTGCTATTAAATCCTGCACCAAAGCAGGTCTGTGACTCTTCAGTCTGAGAGTTTAATGCTTCAAGAGCGGCTGACAGTGGAAAAAAATTCCTTCCTTGCATTATAGTCTCCCTGGGCTCACATGGTATCCATCTTCCTCTGCACTCTGGTATTCACACCGGGCCAGGTCCCTCACCCCTGCAGCAGCTGTGCTCTGAGCAGTGAGACCTCACTGCATCTGGGAAGTCTCTGCTCTTGCAGCAGTGCAATGAGCACTAACTAGCAGGAAGCAATTGCAGGCTACAAGTATGCAGTCTTACCTTATCTACTCTGTCCTTCTGGACTCCATAACGACCTCCAAATCCCTTGGCATAGTCTGTATGGAAAAATAATGAGGTATTGTATAATATTTTACATTTTGAGTGCGCCTCTCACTTCAGTATGCTGTGGCCAATGATACATGTTAGCTTTGTCTGCATCTTACCATATATGGAACTAAACATAATACATGCAAAATGCTCTGGCCAGTAGGTTGTAAGACTAATTAATTTCCTTCACCAAAGGGCACAGACATTCAGTGCTGTACACTGGCAGATCTGTTTCCAAGGCACTGGGGTGAGAAGCCAGTCATGCCATTTGAGTGCAATGTTGTTTTGATAACTGAAGTTAAGCACACAGTCAAGCCTTTCCTGGAACCTGCTTTGCCTTGTTCCCATGCGCTCACCTGCTCAATGAGGTTATGATCAGGAATGTACCTCCCAGAGAAAGCACAATATAGTCTTGGAAGCCTCATTCAGGGACTTGCAGTGATCCAAGCATGCACCTACTCTGGCTGAGTTTACCCTTGTGCTTTGAGGATTCACAACATACTGTACACATGCAGTTTCCAGCAGCTGGATCACTGTCAAGTACGAAGCACTAACTCTAGGTCTGTGTGTGCTCCAAGGCAATCATGCCGCTACCTCTGGTAGCAGTCCTACCTGTTTGGGACGCATGGGGCTGCACTTCCTCCTGATGGTCCCAGCCAAAGGCACTCTTGTCCTGACGATCTCTCTGGACCCCAAACTTCCCACCAAAGCCCACAGAATAGTCTTCAGCCACAGGGATCCAGATCATGGCATGGAAGAGAACAGACAAGGGAAGGAAAGAGAAAAGTGGCAGCACTGTGACTTCAGGCTTTTCTCCTAGGGGCAACAGTTTTCCCTTGCTAGGATTTAGAGAAAGACACGGAGCAAGGTCAGACTTCCCTATTGGTGGCTGTAGCAACAGCCCTTCCACTTCCCTGGGACATGTCACCGGCTATTAGCCCCTGGGTCTCCCCTGCACCCCTCCTTTGGTGACATTCTGCCCAGATCCCTGTGCCCATAGAAACCTGCTGCTCCTCTTCATTTAGCTGGAACTTTTCCCAGCAGTCATGCCCCAGGTAATGGCTTTCCTCACCTGACCGAGCCCATTCATGCAGCAGGTTGCAAACACCAAGCAAAGCCCCAGCAGCACATTCCCAAGCTCAAGTACTGACATGCCTGATGCACTGGGCTCCCCCAGCTCACCTTTCTGGGAGTCGTGCTTCTCTGCCTGGCTCTTGTAGTCGAATCCCACTGCTGCTTTGTCCACCTTATCCCTCTCCAAACCATAATGGCCACCAAAACCCTTGGAGTAATCTGAGGTGGTGCATGGAGTGAAATGCTGCCCTGAACACTGGGCTAATGAAGGGAGGGGGTAAAGATGGGGAGCAGCACTGGGGAGGAGCACCAGGGAGGAGGAAGAACAGCAGGGATGATGGAAAATGCTAGAAAAAACAAGGAGTTTGGAGGGGACAGAGTAGATGGCAGGGAGCACCATGAGGGCCATTAAGGATGAGGGCCCATGAGAATGGGTGCCCAGGGCAAGTGTGGGTGATTGCAGCAAGAGAACCTGAGGCTGTGGGCAGCAGGAGATACAGCAGGCTGAAAGGGCAAGGAAGAAGAGCCACATGGCAAGAGTAGCGAGGGAGGCAGTAGGAGCTCAGCCACTCAAGGACGCAAAGCCAAGACAAGATTTGGGCACTGACAGTCTGGGCATCTACCCACTAATGCACCACCAGAGCAAGGATTTCAGCCTGTGGTCTGCCAGTCTCTGAAAAGGTATGTGAAAGGTATGTGCATAAGTATTTTGAGCCCTTGAAAGCACAAAAGATGGCAAAGTTTTGTTGTACAGCTTACATTTGCTATAATGAAATCTCAGCTTCTACAAGGAAACCACTGACTGGAATCTGCAGCAAAGGCTGAAACCCACATTTCTGCAGACATGCTCCAGCTCTTCCCCCACACTGTCTTTGATACTCTTGATCATTATGTGATAGAGGCACAGCACATCTTCCTTACACATCCCCTTTCCTATCTGCTAAACTAGTAATGTATTAACTACTTCAGCTCTGTTTACTTACTCTCCGAGGACTACTTGTTATTATCGTCCTAAGAAATTTCACTCTCTATCCTAGCTTCTGGCTAAAGACACCTTCCTCTCAGAGGGCTGGTCTGCCAGCTCTGTTTCCAAATCCTACCCTTCTGAAGAAGTCAATCACAGTTAACTTTTCTGTTCCCTGACCCTATTCTTACAGATCTGCATTTCACAGGAGTTGAGGATTCTCCAGCAAATTCAGCCTTATCAACTCATGAAGACTGCGATCTACAGAAATAGGCATGAAAACATTTTGCATTCAAGAATGGCTGTTTCACGGCAGCTCAGTCACTTAAGGATGAGTCTGTAAGTCCCAGAAATTTCTTAAACTTTCCTCAATTAAACTATTATTTACCCATTAGGCCACTATAAAATGGAATTTTTAGGATGCTGCTTTCCGCAAATACGGATTTTATGGCTGTTACCTTGATGGCAGAGTTGCCAGCATGGACACATTTTTATGAAAAACAATCCTTACACCTTCCCCTTTCTAACATTTTCATTTTGTCCTGAGTGGTTTCTGTGGTTTCAAACAGCCTGATGAATTTCTGTGTCCACAATCTAGTATATGGGAATGCATTAATGTAGCACAACTGCATGCAATTTGTTAACTTACGATCAACCAAGAATGCCTCAGAACATCTTCCTTCTTTCATAATTTTCTCTGAAACGAACAGTTCTTTTTTCGATAATGCAGTATTCCTCACATGTATTGGAAAAGGGAACAGACCTTGCCTCTGATCTTCTCTTGCTTGCAAAATGTTTAAAACATCTTTAGCTTCAGTTGTTGCAATGAAAATTCTTAATGAATTGTAATGGTTTAAGCCCAGCCGGTAACTCAGAACCATGCAGCTGCTCTCTCATTCCCCCCTTTCTTCCCTCCCTGCTCCCAGAGGAATGGGGAGGAGAATCAAAAGAATGTAACTCCCATGGGTTGAGATAAGAGCAGCCCAGTAACTAAGGTATAACACAAAACCATTACTGCTGCCACCAGTAATAATAACGATAAGGGAAATAACAAGGGGAGAGAATATAAAACTAAAAGGGGAAAAGAAAACAATAAACACAAGTGATGCACAATGCAATTGCTCAGCACCCACCGACCAATACACGGCCCAACCCAAGCAGTGATCTGGGCCTTGCGGGTGACTCCCCCCAGTTTCTATACTGAGCACAACGTGCTGTGGTATGGAATACCCCTTTGGCTAGTTTGGGCTGTTCTGTCTCTGCTTCCTCCCGGCTTCCCATGCCTCTCTTCACTGGCAGCGCATGAGACTGGAAAAGTCCTTGATTGGAGTAAACATTACTTAGTAACAACTAAAACATTGGTGTGTTATCAGCACTGTTCTCAGACTAAAGCCAAAAACACAGCTCTGCACCAACTACTAAGAAGGAGAAAAATAACTGTTACTGCTGAACCCAGGACATACATATAGCTGCTTGTATGGACACATCAAAGTTGGCTGAATCATCTCCAGAACTGTGCACAAGTTTGGGTGAAGGCTTTTGTTCCCATATCTATTGTTGTGCCTTTTCTTATATGTCATTTTTTCAGTAACCATTTCTCATGTCCTAAAGTGCTTGGGTTCCTTCTGGAGCAGCTGCTCAGAAGGACTTTTAGACAAAAGAAAGTATCATCACTCCATCAGGAGTGCATGTGGGGGTGTCTTCCCTGCTCACTTATGACGTGGTTTCTGTCAAAGCAAAACTAGAGATAAGTGGAATATACAGCAGAAGAGTGGTGACAGGATAGCAGGGAATGGGGTTGTAAGGGTGTCTGACTGGGAACAGGAATCTTAAACAAGTGACAGGACAGGGGTAACAAAGGAGACTGTGCCACAGCAGACAGCACAGGATATTGGGAGCAAAAGAGAAGCTTGGAAAAGTGTCAAGGGGCCACGTGTGCCCATGGACTTGCCTTTCTGGGACGAGTGTTTCTCCACCTCACCTTTGTATTCAAACCCCAGTGCTGACTGGAACAAGAAGGGAATCAACGTCAGTGGTCCTGAGGGCCAAGCTGGGTCCCATCACCCTCCCCCAGGGGCCAGGCTGGGACTTTGGAACCCTGCTCCCTGTCTTGTGGTGGTTGCTCCTTGGCTGGTACAGGTTTCCTCAGCCTCTCACACCACCCCTGCTGTCCCTGTAGCAGTGTGCTCAGGAACAGGCCCTTGCAAGAGCCCATGCACTCCAGGGAAGAGGGCGACAATCCTGACCCCATAGGCAAGGTGCCTGGGCAGCATCTGATGCCAGGATGCGCACAGCAGGGGCACCATCCTGCTGTCCCCATCCAGTCCTGCTACTGCCATCATGGTGCATGGCACAGCTTGGAGCTTGGGAGATGCAAAACACCACAGTCCCCAAGACAAATGCAGTGATGCCTGGATAGGACAGTGCAAACATGTTAATGCACATCGGAGGGTTAATCACCACAGCTGCCCTGCAATTTGTCTCAGATCACTGTCCTGCACACAGGAGGTGAGCTCCTTGCTCGACCTGCACCCACCAGCCCTCTGAAAGCTGCAGCCACAATCCTAAAGGTAGGACTGGGTTTTAGGGGCAGCACTGAGCAGAGATTGCTGCCCTGTCCAACACACCTTGTCAGCCCGGTCCCGCTGGACTCCATACTTCCCCCCAAAGCCTTGGGCTGCATCTGTCTGCGAGGAGTGCTTCCCAACATTGGCAATGTACTCGTGGCCCACTGCACACTGAGAAGAGAGACAGCATGACATGAGCACTCACGGGCAGACTGGCAGGGTTGACAGACACACAGGCACCACACAATTGCTCTGCCCCACTGCCGAGGTGCTTGCAGCCACAACATGACAGGTCCAAACTGATGGTTTGGTGCTGGTGGTGACCATCCCTTCTGCCCAGCCTTTGCCAGTACCAGCTGTGCACTGAGACCTGTGATGCAGCTTCAAGGGCAACCATCACATACAGCTGGCCCCACTGCCAGCTCATCATGCACACCATGGGATTCTGAATACCTGCTGCTCCCAAATGACAGTGGAGTAGAGTCATGGATAATCACATGGGGAAACTGAGGCAGGCACAGCTGAACACCCACAGGCAGCAGGGCTGGTGCCTGCCCCCTGTCTGAGAATGAGGGTCAGCACACATGGATGGGATAACCCTTTACACCTAACACAGGGCAGGCCAGGGTCCCGCTGCTACCTGCCAGAGGTGGTGTGGCCAGGAATCGCTCACACTCCTTGGGAGAAGGGCCAGAGGCTGAATGATTGCAACATCCTGGTGAGAGTGGATGAAGGCTGAGGAACTGGTCAACAAAAACAGCCTCACTGCTCCAGCAGAAGGGTCTGAGTGTGGCCGGTCCATTTCTGCCCCCTGGAAATGTCTGTTTCACACCCTGCCATCCTGGCATCATGCATACCCACAGCAACCCCATATATCGAATGCTACTGCAATCTTATCACTTCACTTCTGAAAACAAATAAGTAGCAAATGCTGAAAGGTACACGAAGAAGATTATGATTATCAGAAACATAAACCAGATGTTATGTGAGAACAGAGAATACAAACTAGAGCTTCACTGTGGGGAAATATGACAGAGGCCTGCAGTGGAGAACATGAGGAGAGAATTATTACTCATTAGTTCTCCAAGCACAAGTAGGGAAGTACCTAATTTCATTGTTACGCAGCAGGTTTGAAACAAGCCACAGAAAGTCCTTCTTCACAGCTAAGGGGAGTGTTGCAAGGAAGTTCTAGAGACATATTATACAAACAGGTTCAAACAGATCCTGAAGACAGATTATGGGCCAGCTAGACATGCGCAAATGTGCTCAGCCATGCCATTCTCTACCTTCAGAAAACAGGGATGCTTTTTCCTTTATGAGAAGACTTCCATTGGGGCCAAAGGAAGCCCTCTGTTACCTTATCCATTCGGTCCCTCTCTGTTCCAAATTTGCCCCCGTAACCATAGGAGGCCTTGGGGCCAGTCTCCAGCTCCTTTTTCTTGGTGACTTCATGTTCCTCTGACACCGTGTTCCTCAGCTGGTGGATGCTGGTGAGATAGAGAGTCAGGGTAAATCACCGTGGGATTGAGCAGATCCATGCAACCAGGTGGAGCACCCTAGCGCCACTGTACCACACAGAGCCCAGCACAGGGCAGGATGTAAACCTGTTGCCAGCTGCCACCACATGCCCCCACATCGGGCCCCTCTGTGTGGTAGCCACACATATGCACTCACTGCACAGGGGCAGGGGATGCTGCTACCCCTAGGGCTGGTGATAAGACCCAGAGCCGCAGGCTCGGTGAGTGTATCCAGCCCCCAGCTTGCAGACCCCACTCAAGGCTACACTCCATCTTCAACAGGAGACCACACTCCCTGTGCCTGTGTGCTGCAGTGGCCACACTGTGCGGGGCACTACTGGGATGTGCAGGGTAGTACTGGGATATGCAGGGAGCTGCTGGATAGGGTCTGGTTTGGCCACGGAAGGTGCAAGGGGCGTTTGCCGCGGGGACAGCCGCTGTCTGGACATACGGAACAGTTCCCATCTCAGCACACGGGCGGCCTCTGAGTTCCACCCGTGGTGCAGCGCCCGCGCAGGCCGCAGCCCCGATCCTCTCTTTCCCGGGGCCAGGCCACCGCCGGCCCGTTCCCCGTACGAGGCTCCCAAAGGCGGGGCCCCGGCGCCGCTCTCCCGCCCGCCCCGCCGCGCAGCAGACCTCATTTGGCGGGTTTTGGCCGACGCGGCAGCTCCCCGCTGTGGCGCGCCGCACCCGCTCGCACTCACTCGATGTGCTCGGCGCGGCCGGAGCCCTCGATGGTTTTCTTTCCCCAGCGCTGCTCCTTCTCGGAGATGTCGTTCTGCGGAGAGAACCGCAGCCGTCAGCGGGCCCGCAGCACGGGGCTCCGGCCAGCAGGGCTGCGCCTGGCTCTGAGCACGGCCAGCGGAGCCGTGCAGGGCTGGCAGCGGGGCTGCGAGAGGCTCCATCCCTCCTGCTCGGGGAGGAGCTGGGAAACGAAACCGCTGTGGAGACGAATTGTGTAGGAAGATATGGGGGAAACACTGCCGCGAACGTTTCACTCAGGTCCGCTTGAGTTCTGCCTCAGCTTTGTTCTGAGAGCGCTTGTTTTGTCCACGTTTGGGGAGGTCTGAAGGTTTATTTGATGAAGCATCAGTAAAGGTAAAGCTAAACATACGCATATACAAAATAAAATCTGAAATTAAGACAAAAGTCTTCTGTGCAGGTTTATTTTAATGCCTCCACAAGTAGAAAAAGGGAAATAAAACCCCAAAATACTGGGAGCACTGTGGGGGTAGGGGGGTTAATCATTAATGATTTGGAACTTAGAGGAAGGGACTTGCTTTTTTGTCCCAAACTAGAATTTCTTACTGGAAATAACCAGGCAAAGCTGAACGTTGAAAACATCAAGCTCTTGTGTAACAGAAGAGACTCCATCAATAAACTGTCTTGGAAAGGAATCCAAAATCTCAACAGCGCTCAGAAGAGACCTGTGGCTCTAAAGCATGGCTGGTGCTCCTCAGCACCAAGAGGAGAAGGACTTGCTGTGCTCTGTGCTCCTAAGAGTTTTAGAAAATGGGTATGAAGAATGAGATGTCAGTGTCTTGAGGCAGCAAAGGACCGTTCAGGTTACCCAAACCCAGAAGGCAAAGCAGTGCAGAAAAATCATATAAAGCCAAATCAGTGGGTGATAAATTGGAAATGAATGTTAATGTAGCAAGTACAAAAGTAAAGCGTATAGAAAAAAAAATCCTAATTGTATCTGCTCAACAATGGTTCCAAAATATTTACCATTCAGGAGGGAGTACTAAATATGGGATTATGTGCAATTATGTGCAAGAGTAGCAAATGTGCTTTGGCCAAAAAGCCAAAGTGTAAGTAACTTACTAGGAAAGAAATAGAGAATCAAATAGAAAAAGACAGTCATGACACCGAATGCATGAGGTTCCCAGAGGCTGAGCCCTTCTATTCTTTTACCATCTCACCTAGAGAATTAGACTGGAAGAAAACAACGTTATTTAGAGGGATGGAGCTCCATCTGGCCAAGGTGACGTAAATAGAGTAGGATTCTTTCATTTGGACAAAAGACAAATGAGGGCAATGCTGGAACTCTGTACAATTACAAGCATCTTGGGAAAGAGAAAATGTAAGTCTTCGCTATTTCTTGTAACATAAGTTGTGAGGACAACTTGGTGAAGTTACCAGGGAGCAGGTTCAAAAGAAACTAAATATTTTATGCTTGTGATACACTGACGTATGAAGTTCTGGAGACTAAACATAGGTATAGGTTAGAAATGGATTACCTGACCTAACAGTGACAGTGAGGAGCTGTTGGGACTTGGCTGATCTGCACAGGCAGCAGTGCTCCCACCATAGCCAAGCCCCAAGCCCCGGCCCAGCTGAGCAGCATGTGCCAAGGGCCAGCAGACCCTTCACACCACCACCAGCACTGTGGATTACCACACCAAACACTCACCACGAAGTCAGGGTCAGTGTCCCAGTCATCTCCCTGAGCCTCAACCTTCACTGACACGTCATGTCCCACGGCTGCTTTCCACATCTGCACAAGGAGAACATGGCATTACCCAGAGCCAAGCCTGTGGACACTGCTGGCTCACAGTCATGGGAATGTTAGACCACAGGAGTCATGACAGAGCTCGGCTGGAAAGGACCCCTTGCATCTGCCTTGCTGGTCTCAGTCCCTCACACAGCGCAAGGCACCCAAAACAGTTACTTTTGAGCCCCAGCAGCTCTTCCATAAAACACTAGGTGAAAACCACAGTCGTCAGGCACACTGACTCCACAGTTCAAATGCACACCGTATTCTAATGCAAATTAGTACTAGTAAAGTACAGTTCCCTGCTTTAACCTCCCTTCTGCCACCGTGATGCAATGCTTATTTACCTGAGGTTGGACTCCTCAAGTTTGTCTGTTTTCCAACCTTTTCATCACTGCCTAGTGTGCTAGAGAAGGTTCAGAGAAAAGCTGCATGTGCTCTGACAGTGCTGGTACAGTGCACTGTGTGGTGTTTATGTCTGTTGTGGGGTAAAAACGGGCTAAAATCCTAAAGTGTGCAGGGCAGAAAAGGCTGAAGCTGCTGTGCTGTGGTTTGTACAGGGTGTCCAGAGAAGCCTGGAGGAAGTGATAGGCCCATGAAGAGGAAGTTAAATAAAAGTAATGTGAAATCTAAACCTCCTGCACTTCATTTTCAAGGTGACAGTGAAAAAACACGATGAAAAGGCACCTTTCAAACAACACAGTTCCTACAAAATGAGAAACGGAAGATGAGATGGTTTGCTTGTCTCTGCACAACAGAGCCATCATTCTCAGCAGAGCTCTCACATCCCACCACCTATTACTGCCTGTGGTGCTGAGGAGCTCTGTTGTTCTTATTGATGCTCAAAGCAGCTTTTCACTGGGGCAGAGACAAAGATGGATCAGAATGAGAATGTGCAGCTAAGATGAGGCTGCTGAGCCCTATTTCACATCATTGCAAACATCACATAAACCTGTGAACAAACCAACAGGAGGGAAGAGAAATGCTTTGTGATGGATCCTCATTTAACAGCACACTTTTATTAAGTGCTTCTTGACACCACTAACTCCTGAATGCCACAACCATACAGTACAAACTAGCCCCATGTGCCCAGGACAGTTACTTTCTGTGCCAGAAAATGCTTGTGCTGAACAAGTCATTGATTGTACAACACGGAAAGCTGTCAAGTGAATCACCTTCCAGTTCAGCACAGTGCACTGCTCAGTTCAGTTGCAAGCTACCCTTACCAACTGTCTAGAGAATCCACAGTGTAAGACCAGAGAGCAAAGACAACAGAAACTAAAAGAGCAGAGAGAACACAGCAGTTCTGCAGCATAACTCCGCTGTGCTTGTATGCACTGACACTAATCTTATGACGAACTGAATATAGTCAATTGCAAATAGAAGCAGGTGAAGTAGGAAGGCTCATGTGGACAATATATAGCATGATAAAACAGTACCTTTAATCTCTTTTTGCCCCTCAGTAATTTATTGGCATCTCTCACTCCAAAGATTTTGAAAGCTTGTGTCTCATTTTTGTAAAGGATAACCCAAGAGCAGTAACCAGCTGGCACAGGGCTGGTCAACAGGGCAGTTCTTTGAGCAGCTAGCTCAGGTGTGGGTGCTTCAGGATTTTAAAGACAACTGTAAATAGGTCTTGACCACCTCTTGTCCACAGCCAGCCACCATGCATCTTGGGAACCATGACAAACCTCAGACTCTAATCACACCACAAGGCTCCAGACACTCTCTATAATGATGAATATTAGAGTAGCAGCTCAAACCTTTAGTTTGTTCCATTCCATTTTTCCCCATGAAAATATCCACTACAGCACAAATACAGGGCTGCCACACCCAATACAGTCATGCTGGTTGATTTAGAAGCATGTTTCTTCAGAGCCTCAAGCACAAGAGGAACAAGGATGACCAAAGAACAGATTGAGAAGCAAAAGCTGAGAACTGTCAGCTCACACAAGCTGCGTCAGGAAGGAAGGAGTGCTCTTCGCCCACCAAAGCCCTACGTTTTTTGTTGTTTCTCACTTTCCATTCTCAACCCCCACTCAGCTTTCTTACCTTAAAGGTGCACCAGCTCCTGCTGGCAAACTTGCTGCTTTCTGCTCAGGCACCTGTTGGTAGCAACAGCTTTTGGACTCTGACTGACTCCAAGTTCCTGGTTTAGCTTCAGCTATCTTCACTTCCTGTGTCCCAGCCCCCAGTTCTGCTCAGTTATGAGCACCAAAACCTGCTCTGGTGGCAGTGGTTCCCTTGCATGCTGCCTGTGCTCTGCAGGGCTGACAAGGCATATAGCGAGGATCCAAACTGCTGACTCCGTGTGTAGTGCTGGATGGGGCACAGCTATATTTCTTAGTGTGCAAAACCAGATTGTGATTTTCATCTTCATCTCTTCCAGAAAACTGCTCTGCCATAAGAATACAAGAGAGTTAAAAGGCTGAAGCCCCTGGGCTTCACAGTTACAAGGAGATCCAAAGAAAGCAAGCTACTGCTTACAGAACTTGTTATGGAATTTGACTCAGTGCTTTAAAGCACAATTAAAAGTACATATACAGACAAACATATACACATACCTGAAAGATCTTCCAGGACCAGAAAAAAAAAACCACAACAAAAGCTGAAGATTAAACTAGGAAGAGGGAAAGCATGTAGTTAAAGAATCCTATGCACTTACAGATCAAACTCTTTGGTACAGTGCTTACTGATGGGAAGTGCACAATTTTGGAATGAGTAGCATGAATCACACTAGTTTGACACCAGATAGACATCTCAACACAAAATAACTTCCTTTCTGAATGAGTGAAGCAAGAAAAGCTCCTGGAGGAGTCATTTCTGTTTGACACAATGGCAAAATATACAGGGCTTAGAAAAGAAGAGTAGAATAGTTCAGTTGGAAGGGACGTACAGTAATCATCTAGTGCCTGACTACTTCATGGCTGACCAAAAGTTAAAGCATTTTCTATATTAAAGACATTGTCCAAATGCCTGTTAAACACTGACAGGCTTTGGGCATCAACCACTTCTCCAGGAGGCCTCTTCCAGTGTGTGATCACCCTCTTGGTAAAGAAATGTTTCCTAATTTAATACTACACTGCACAACAGTATTGTCTCTAAACTGGAGAGGCCTGGATTTGATGCATGGACCACTTGGTGAATAAGGAATTGGCTGGATGGTTGCACTCAAAAAGAGCTAGGGTCAATTGCTCAATGTCCACATAGTGGCCAGGGACAAGTAGTGTTCCACAGGGGTGAGTACTGGGACTGGTGCTGTTTAACATCCTTATCAGTGACATGGACAGTGGGATTGAGCACCCTCAGCAAGTTTGCTGATAACATCATGCTGTGTGGTGTCATCAACAGGCTGGAGGGAAGGGATGAGATCCAGAGGGACCTGGACAGGCTGGAGAGGTGGGACTGTGTGAACCTCATGGTGTTCAACAAGTTCAAGAAGGACAAGTGCAAACTCCTGCACACAGCTCAGAAGCACCCCCCCACACCCACACCCCCGTGTGCTGGGCTGCACCCCCAGAGCATGAGCAGTAGCTCAGGGAGGGGATCCTGCCCCTCTGCTGCGCTCTGGGGAGACCCCCCCTGCAGTCCTGGTCCAGCTGAGATAGATCCTCATTTAAGGGATCTCATGACCTTCTTCCCTGTCTCCAGAGTCCATTACATTTTCTTGTCTTTGAAAACGGATTGCAGTGATGGATGTGTAATGACAACTTATTTCTAATTCCAGTCTGAGTAAACTGTTGAAGAGATTTTAGTTCCTCAGTTCTCTGGTTTACCTTAAATACCAACTTCAGGAGTTTTTCTGAAATACCTCCTTCTGTCTCACTTTGTCTTCCTCTGAATAAGGGCATTATTATCTTAGTCCGGATTCTTTTTGTTAATATATGTGAAATATCATTAACAATAGAATTCCCAGAAGCATCCTCTTTTGTCTAGAGTTTAAAATTGCATATCCTTAGCCATGCATATCGGGTGCCACAACTGCACTTCTCAGTGTGGGCCCAGAACAGCAATGGAACTCATAGACAGGAAGGATGTGAAGCCTGCCAGAGGATGTTGCTGTGGCTGAGGTAACCAGTTTGGACTGTGCTGCATCTGCACGTCACTGTGCTCTCTGCAGGAAGGTGGACATTCTGTGGCTGTGCATAGCTTATTTGTCTGGCACATCACTGCTTCCCTGCCGCGGTTGTAACCACGTCAGGCCTTCAGCACCCAAACGTGCATACTGCCTGTAGTAGTTATGTTCTCTGGTGTATGCTTCTTGGGAAGGACCTGGTGGCAGACAGCTGCAGAGAGCAGGGTGGCAGTGAACTCTCAGAGGCTCTGATGCCGCACTGGTTTGTTTCCCTGCTAGTTGGGAGCAGCAGTGCTCACAGCCAGGTGCTGCTGCCGCTGCAGGGCTGCATCCCTTCTCCCACAGGCAGAGTGTTCAGAAGGGCTGTGTGGGGGGTGCCCAGTGCCAGCTCCTGCCTCCCCTCCTGCCCAGAACGCCCCGTGGAACCAGCCCTTCTGTGTCATCAGCTCCAGCACCAAGGGCAATGTGGGTGCTGTGGCAGTTTGGCAGCTGCTGCAGTGGTGGCCACCAGCCCTCAGCTCTTCAGTGCTTGTGGGCCTATGGCATTGATGGATTTGCTCCCCCTGTTCGTCCTGCTGGCCATGTGCTGGCCTGCCCATGGCTGTGGGTAAGCGGCCTGAGGCTCTGGGAGAGGGCTTGGGGTCCCAGCTATGACGGGATTCACTGGAGGGTATCTGCTTGTCCACCAAGGCCACGCTACCACCACACCCAAACCCTACATGGGAGCCTCTGGCTCCCTGCCAGCCCCAGGCTGTTGGCACAACTCATCTATGGACTAAAATAGAAACACAGGCAGATGGACACACGTCCCACAGGGTTCCCTGGTCCTGCTGTCTATGCAGTGCCCTGTGGGGAAGGCAGAAGCTGACCTTCAGCCCCAGCAGCAGCAGCCATCAAAGCAGGACAGTGACGAGTTTCTCTTAGAGGACCTGTGGGCTGTGGCTCGTGGCTGTGTATCACGGCACATCATGTGTTGTTGGGGGCACACATGCCCAGCCAGGCTCCTGGCCCTGGATCGTCAGCGTCCAGACAATCTTGCACAGGGGCATGGCGCACGTCTGCGGAGGGTCACTCATCAGCCCACAGTGGGTTCTCTTGGCAGCCCACTGCTTCACTGAGGCCAGGTAAGAGGACCAGGGCACGGGAACATCCCCACAACACCAGCAGGCGCCTTGTCCGCAGCACCACATGCTATTCCCATCCCATTTCCCTGCAGAACACCCAGTGCCCGGGCACTCAGAGCCCAGTGAGAGACTGCTCAGAGAAAGCTGGGCTCGTGCTGCAACCCCCTAGCAGCCTCCAGCTCAGCCTTCCTTGAGCCTAAGGTACGCTGAGGGGAGGCGCACCCTCCGTAGCACTGTTACTACATTAGTTGAGAAACAGAGGGCTATGGATGTTGTCTATCTGCACTTCTGTAAAGCCTGACACAGTCCTCCACAACATCCTAAACTGGAAAGGTATGATTTGATGAGTGGACTGCTTGGTGGATTAGGAGTTGGATGGATGGTCACATCCAGAGGGTCAATTGGTCAATGACTCAGTGTCTGAATGGACACCAGTGATGAGTGGCATCCCTCAGGGGTCTGTACTGGAACCAGTACTCTTTAGTGTCTTCATCAACAACACAGACAGTGGGATTGAGTGCATTGTCAGCAAGTTTGCAGACGACATGCAGCTCACTTGGAGTATTGTGTGCAGTTCTGTTGTCCTCAACATAAAAAGGACGTGGAACTGTTGGAACAAGTCCAGAGGAGGCCATGAGGATGATCAGGGGACTGGAGCACCTCCCGTATGGAGACAGGCTGAGAAAGTTGGGGCTGTTCAGCCTGGAGAAGAGAAGGCTGCATGGAGACCTCAGAGCAGCCTTCCAGTATCTGAAGGGGGCCTACAAGGATGCTGGGGAGGGGCTATTCATCAGGGACTGTAGTGACAGGACAAGGGGTAACGGGTTCAAACTTAAACAGGGGAAGTTTAGATTGGATATAAGGAAGAAATTCTTTACTGTTAGGGTGGTGAGGCACTGGCACAGGGTGCCCAGGGAGGTTATGAATGCTCCATCCTTGGCGGTGTTCAAGGCCAGGTTGGATGAGGCCTTGGGTGACATGGTTTAGTGTGGGGTGTCCCTGCCCATGGCAGGGGGGTTGGAACTAGATGATCTCAAGGTCCTTTCCAACCCTAACTATTCTATGATTCTATGATTCTAGGAGTGGTGCAGTTGACACACCTGAGGGAGAAGATGCCATCCACAGGGACTTGGATAGGCTTGAGGCTCATGCAAACCTAATGAGGCTCAACAGGGCTAAGTGTAGGGTCCTGCATGTGGGTCAGGGCAACCTCCAGTATCAATACAGGTGGGAGGATGGAGGGATTGAGAGTAGCCCTGAGAAGAAGGACTTGGGGGTACAGGTGGATGGAAGATTGGACGTGAGCAGGCAGTATGCGCTCACAGCCCAGAGGACAATCATATCTTTGGCTGCAGCTAGAGGAGCATGGCCAGCAGGTCAAGGGAGGTGATCCTGCCCCTCTGCTCTAGTGAGATCCTACCTGGAGTCTGCATCCAGCTCTGGAGTCCTCAGTACAGGAAAGACACAGACCTGTTGGAGAGGGTCATGAGAAGGACCACAAAAATTATCAGAGGGCTGGAGCACTTCTGCTATGAAGAACAGCTGAGAGAGTTGGAGCTGTTCAGCCTGGAGAAAAGGTGGCTCTGGGGCCTTTCAGTTCTTAAAAGGGGCCTGTAAGAAACTTGGGGACAGACTTCAGCAGGGCCTATTGGGATAGGATGAGGGGTGATAGTTTCAAATTTAAAGAGGGGAGACTCAGGCTGGATGTGAGGAAGAAATTCTTTACAGTGAGGGTGGTAAAATATAGGAAAGTGGTGGATGCCTCATCACTGGAGACAGTCAAGGCCAGGCTGGATGTGGTTCTGGGAAACCTGATCTAGTTGAACATGTCCCTGCTCATTGCGGGGGGGGTGGACTAGATGAGCTTTGAAGGTCCCTTCCAACTCAAACCATTCCCTGATTATATGTTCCTATTCTATGACTGCTTTCCTCTCTCCCTTGGGAAGCAGCAGGCACGTGGCTGTGCTCCCTGTGAGCCCTCTCTCCATCAGACTTCTAGGCATGTCCCAGTGTGGCGCATGGTGGTTAAGCAGGTGATTGTTCATGAACTCTACACCAACATCTCAGAGGGGAACGACATCGCCTTGCTGGAATTGGACCAGCCTGTCCAGTGCAGGAACTACGTTCAGCTTGCCTGTGTGCCTGACGCCTCACTGGCAGTGCCCCAGCTGACAGACTGCTACATCAGTGGCTGGGGTTCGATGGATGCGAGTTCCCAAGAAGCACTCGTGTCCCCAGCGCAAGCTTGGCACACCAGGGACATGGGCCAGGCTCCCCGGCAGCAGAGGCGCTCTCGCAGTGTCAGGCTCCAGGGACGTGTGCCTCAAGAGATGGGCCTGACCTGCTGTGAGGAGCAAGACAGAAGGGAAACATGGGTCCAGTGCCTCTCAAAGGGCAAAGCCAAGTGCTAGGGAAAGGGCTCACCCAGACAGGGCAGGAAAACTGTCACGAGCTGCTGGGTGTTATTTCTTTTCTGTGCTCCCAGCGGGAGAAACTGCTGATATCCTGCAGGAGGCCAAGGTCCAACTCATTGATGTGAACACCTGTAACAGCAGCCAGGGGTATCAGGGGGACATCTTTCGCCACAACTTATGCACCGGGTACCCACAAGGTGGAATCGAGTCGTGCCAGGTAGGAGCGTGCAACAGGTCAACCCCCAGCAGCATGGGCAGCCCAAACAGAGCCCGGCACACACTCTGCCTGGTAAGTCACCTCCCACCCTGGGGTCCCCAGCGCTGCTGGGGCTTCCCTCCCCTCTCCCACCTGCCTGACCAATTTGGTGCCCTTCTATGATGGGGCTATGAAACTTATGGTCAGGGGCAGAGCAGTTGACGTCATCTACCTGGACTTGTGCAAAGCGTTTGACACTGTCCCACATGATATCCTTGTCTCTAAATTGGAGAGACATCAATTTAACGGGTGCACCACTCGGTGGATAAAGAACTGGCTGGATGGCCGCACGCAAAGAGTTGTGGTCAATGGCTCCATGTCCGGCTGGAGACCGGTAAAGAGTGGTGTCCCTCAGGGATCGGCGTTGAGGCTGGTCTTGTTTAACATCTTTGTCAGTGACATGGACAGTGGGATTGAGTGTGCCCTCAGCAAGTTTGCCAATGACACCAAGCTGTGTGGTTCGGTTGATACGCTGGAGGGAAGGGATGCCATCCAGAGGGACCTTGACATGCTTGTGAGGTGGGCTGATGCCAACCTGATGAAGTTTAACCATGCCAAGTGCAAGGTCCTACACCTGGGTCGGAGCAATCCCAGGCACAGCTACAGGTTGGGCAGAGAAGAGATTCAGAGCAGCCCTGCGGAGAAGGACTTGGGGGTGTTGGTCAATGAGAAAATGAACATGAGCCGGCAGTGTGCGCTCGCAGCCCAGAAAGCCAACTGTATCCTGGGCTGCATCAAAAGGGGTGTGAGCAGCAGGTTGAAGGTGATCCTGCCCCTCTACTCTGCTCTCGTGAGACCTCACTTGGAGTATTGTGTGCAGTTCTGGTGTCCTCAACATAAAAAGGACATGGAACTGTTGCAAGAAGTCCAGAGGAGGCCACGAGGATGATCAGGGGACTGGAGCACCTCCCGTATGGAGACAGGCTGAAAAAGTTGGGGCTGTTCAGCCTGGAGAAGAGAAGGCTGCATGGAGACCTCAGAGCAGCCTTCCAGTATCTGAAGGGGGCCTACAAGGATGCTGGGGAGGGGCTATTCATCAGGGACTGTAGTGACAGGACAAGGGGCAACGGGTTCAAACTTAAACAGGGGAAGTTTAGATTGGATATAAGGAAGAAATTCTTTACTGTTAAGGTGATGAGGCACTGGCACAGGGTGCCCAGGGAGGTTATGAATGCTCCATCCCTGGCGGTGTTCAAGGCCTGGTTGGACAGAGCCTTGGGTGGCATGGTTTAGTGCGAGGTGTCCCTGCCCATGGCAGGGGGGTTGGAACTAGATGATCTTAAGGTCCTTTCCAATCCTAACTGTACTGTGCTTCTATGAAATGTGCCCAAATGCAAACACAAGTAAATCCAAGCAGGTCTTGTTTTACTGAAATTGCTTTCATTATTAAAGTGCTATTTTCTTCTTTCATCATGGCAGTAAAAGCTGAAAAACGCTGAGGGAGAGGTGAGACAGAGGAAAAAGGTAATCTCCAGAGGCATTCAAGTAATATGAAGAAACAGAGCTTCTGCTATCAGCATACAAGGAAGTGTACACGAAAGTGACCTACAGTCCCATGATGGTCTTGTAAAAGGTATGATGCAGCAGCTCTATACCCTTCAGCAGACCTTACATGACAATAATATACAAATTTCACCAGAAAAATAATCTTTATTATATATACATGTCCAAGGAACCTATAGGCAAAGTATTTGGTCTCTCTATTTTATATAGTTGAGGAAGTCCACACAGATAATCAAGGGTAGTGCACAAATGGATACGTAATGCCAATGTTCTGGACCCACCAGAAATCCAGTTATTTTACCATGATGAAATCATCTCAGCCTCAAACAGGCTTTGTTTACTGGCTAGAGGAATCTTACTTTACTAGCAATATCAGAAGAATTACCTCTTTCCCATGGGAAAAAAACATGGCTGTTAATACTATAGTAAGAGGCAAATAGAATCCTTCTAGAAAGTACTCTGAACAGAATGACCTGACCACTTGGTCTTTTGACAGGGAACTTGACTGGAGCTATCTTCTTTGCATTCAGCATTCTCCCTTTGGAACAGGGTGGTCTGAATTGCAGGACATATTAAAGAGTTCTTTAGAAAAGACAGCTTTCCGTGTGTCCTATAAGCTCAAGTCCATTTACATCAGTCTGCTCTAGATCCAATGACCAGCACTAGCTTTCTACAATAGGCTTTTCCTAACGCAGAGATGTCAGAAGGTTTTGAAATTGCAGTCCCCTCCTCAGCATAGGGAAAACAGTTTATTTCTGGAGCTTCTGCTTTTGATTTGGGACCACATTCCACATTACGGAACCCTTAAACACAGCCTGCACAGCTTTAATCTTGTGGCAAGGGTTCAGTGGATTAGAATGCTGGAGCATGGCTGCTCTGATTTCAAGAGGTATGCAAGCACCTTCCATCATGAGAGGTGCACAAATGCTGTAACTGGCAAAGTCATTAACTTAGAGCTAAAAAGTTTTTTCCTATTCCTTTTCAATAGCTAAGTTACTGGCGTTAATTTACAAGCTCGTCAGGGCAGATGTATGACTGCTTCTAAATGGAATGCTCAGCAGGTCTGGATATATGCATTTTGGCCATTTTTCATCAGGAGATGCAACTAAGCAGGAATCACAATTTTGCAATTCAATTCATGTTCCTTAAAGTGTCCACAACTTCCTTAGGATATGCATTTTAAGCAGCACTGAGCCATGGAGCAAACCTAAGGGATGGAAGAAAGAGAAGTAGCTGCTCTTTCTTGTACCTAGCTGCAGGGTTTCCCCAACCCAACTCACTGACCAGTCTAAGAGCGGGAAGGTTCTGAAGTTCCTGGAAGTGCTGTAGTAACTGCAGCAACCCAAGAATATTTTTCTTATTCCTACCACAGCACAATACTATCTAAAATGAGTGGTGCTACCTCCAGGTACAGGAAGAAATGCTGTCCTTGAAGCCAGTAGCATGAGGACCCTGGCTTAGAAAACGCACCACTCATTTAGAACACCGAAGGAATGGCATATGTCCTGGAAACAGATCCCAAGCATCAGCCCTGGCTGCTGCATACTTGGACAGCAACCAACCTAGGTACAAGGTGCTGGGTGCAGCTGGTCATTATGGGCTGACTTGGAAAAAGAAGGTAGTTGAGTGAAGTGCTACCATGTCAATATAGAATGCAAGCCCTCATTACAAGGAGGGTTGTGGCTCCAGAAAAGGCTGTTATTCCTGTTCACAGGTGGCCTGTAAAGCACAGGAAGAGAAGGACATGGAGAGCAAACAGATACATAGCCACTAGCAGAGGCAAGTGTGTCCGAGAACGGAAGAGAGAGCGTAACAGGCGTCGTAGTCCAAGTGTATTCCAAGTCTGGAAGAGTAAAAGAGAGACCTGTCAGTACCAGGAATGGATATGTCCCCAGCTGCCTTCACCCAGAGCTCTCCAGACCATGAAGGTTAATGAGCATGAATCTTCCCAAACCTGTTCCACTGTCAGATTTGACCTCTAGAGCAAATCCTCTGTGAAATATTCCCCTTCCCTTGCTCTCTGCATGTTTCTCATGAACCAGCTTTCTCCAATTCTGCTTGAGAAAAGGCAGCAGAATGCAGAACATCTCTCTTTAACATTTGGTCTCTATGAATTTATAGGCCCTCCAAGTGAAATATAAACAAATGGATCAATGGTACTTCTCTGCTAGAGCCTCGAACTACTAGGAATCTGGCCTAAAAGAATGAAGTTATTTGTTGTTTCACACTTGCAGTGAAAGGACTTCTGAAGCTGCTGAAACAGCTGTTGTAGAGTGACTTTATTCTACAGGGGCTCTTCCAGGAGTCAGTGTAACATCAACTGGCAAGGTTCCAGTAGAAAAAATGAACCTGCCTATTCTGGTCACAAACCCCAAGCATGAGCACAGAACAGCATCCAATTATGGATGACTCTTGTCATAATTCTGCTGATGCTGCTCTTGAAAGCATCACCCCCAAATCTTGGAGAGACCAGAGGGCAAACTCTTCAGCAGGGCTTCATCTTTAGCAAAACAGGACAGGTTACTGCCAGGCTGTCATCTAGCAGTGAAAAAGCAGCTCCCCACTTCAGCTTCCAGGTTGACTGATGCAGGTTTGAAAGACCATGAGTGAGAAAAATATGAGATGGTTGCTAAACAATAGAGCAGATTATCCAGACATTACAGATGCTAGGGCCAGTAACACATACGTTTGTTATGCATGAGATTGCACACTGTTTGCACAGATTTTGCCTATTTGCTCACCACTGAGGCCGTGCATATTCTACAGGGAACACAGGACCATGTTTTAGGCACAGACAATGCTGTCCTACACTTTAGTGAGCCCTGAAATTTAGTCTGCTTATGCAGACTGTAGCACAGCCATGATCAGAACAATGTGGCTTTTGGCTTGAAAACCAGAGTAAGACGAGCAGAAACCTACACAAACCCTAAGGATTTACATGTGCCTACAGAAGGGTTTAGCTGCTACAGGTTCAGAGTTTTCAGTTCACATTTTCTTGCATCAGCCAGGGCTCACATCACTGACAGCTGTGGATGTAAATTCTTACTTTGCTGTAATTATTATCCATGGAGTCAATCAGCAAGGAACACTCTTGACTTGGAGTCATATCAACGCCAGCACTTAAGGAAGATGCCCACTCACTTGACTGAAACCTGGCACAAAAAAACATGAAGCGAGATTAAATTTCTTGTGATATCCCAGACCAACACTCCAGACAAGCTGAGGAAAGGAGGTATTTCTTCAAACAGAAAACAACCATTGCAAGCTATCTGTGGCCTCACTTGACAAGAACTGGTTTTGTTTGTGCTACTGTACTGCCTGCTGAGCTCAAGCTGCGCAGAAGGACTGGGTGATCCTCCTTTCTCCACTGGGAGAGACTGGTGAAACCATGGCAGAGAAGGCATATTGTGCTTGCTCAGTGCCAGCCACTTCCTGTGTCCATTGTTACAGTTCTAGTTGGAGAGTAGAACTTCCATCTGCATGATGTGCAGACTACCATTCCTCTCCAGCAGGACAGCTCAGCTGCTGGCAGCAGAGTCCTCCCTAATTTATACCCTGTCACTTCAACTCATTGCTCTTTTGGTGCTGTTTGGCTTGGTTTATTTTTAACTTTTTTGTCTTTCAGAAATTTCAAGCTCTTTAACTTAACTGAGGTCTCTGTGTTCTACTGGTGGCCTCCAAGTGAAATTTCATAGTGTGTGACTTGAAAGAAACCAGGGCAGATGATTTAACTGTATATTTTTAATTCTATGAAATAATTTTAGAAACCAGCTCTGGTCCCAACAGTGCTGGTTCTTGCCAACTGTTTTCTAGTAACAGATATTCAAGATGGATAAGATACTATTAAATGATGGAATGCAGAAGCAGCACCGTCAATTCTTCAGGCTAGCTTTAATTAGTGAAGTGAAACCAGTTGTAGGAGGCTTACACAGACTTTAACACTAGAAGAGGCTACACTTGTCTGAGTCATGTAGTGATCACCAGGGAACTGGGGCCTAGAAATCTTCCACATACCATTTTCCTTCTGAATAAGCATGTGTCAGAAGAAAGCCATTGCTTTCATGTAAAAGACTCCAACAGTGAGGTTTATTTTAACTTGCACAGCACAAGTGCCTACAATCAAGTTACATGCTAAAACCCACTTTTAGAGTCAATAAGAAGAAAGAGGCATTTCTAATATGTACCTCACTGCATCCTCATCCTAACGTCTAGTGTAGGTCAGGTTCCTTTTCTCTGCTGAGTATAATGGCATCTGTCAAGTAACCTGAGATACATGTGTTTTGGGTATAAACAGCAAGGCTTTGGTAACAGGGAGTTGCAAAGCAGAGCTGTGTGGCAGGAGGCCATGAAGTGCCCTGCACCAGTCACAGCTGGCTCGGCAATGTGTGGCACCTTACTGTCTGCCAAAACTATAACCAGAGGAGCATATGGTGCTTCTGCTCAAATGTATTTAACAAAGGGTAGCGACTGAGAAGGAGGAAATGGGTAAGAAACAAAAAAAAAAAAAAGAGGAAGAGGACAATTAAAAACAAGGGGCTTCCTCCTAAAGCTGCTGTCCCCACCCAGAACCGCTTTGCTGTTCTGCAGGGTGCTAAGAAGGAAGGGAACTTGCACCAGAAACAGCTGGCTGGTGCGCCAGTAAAGAAGATCACTACTGGTGCTGCCAGGAAAAAGAGACGGGTCATAGTGGTAGGGGACTCTACTTTGAAAGGGACAGAGGCACTCATCTGTCGGCCTGACCCGGTCTCAAGGGAGGTGTGTTGCCCACCTGAGGCACGGATCAGGGATGTTGCAGAGAGGCTGCCTGCTGTAGTGAGACCCACAGACTATTACCCACTTCTGGTGATCCATGTGGTTGCTAGTGATGTTGATAGCAGTAGGCTGGAGAACATAAAGGACTACAGAGCCCTGCGAGAGGTGGTTAGGGGCTCTGGAGCTCAGATTGTCTTTTCATCAATTCTCCAGGATAAAGGGGGAGACCTTAAAAAAGCTAGGAGGATTGGCAAAGTTAATAAATGGTTAAAAGGATGGTGCCATAGTCAGGGGTTTGGGTGTTTTGAATACGGGACCCAAGTTAGTAGGCCAGGTCTACTGGGGGCTGGTAGAGCTGATCTGACAAAGAAGAATGGTTTTGGTAGGAGGCTTGCCAGGCTGGTCAAGGTTTCTTTAAACTAGATGTGTTGGGGGATGGGGGCGTCGTTCCATCCCATCACACACAGTCAGTTGCCAGCACCTACAATAAATGCTCGGAGCGATGCAGAGATATTCCAGTCGCTCCAGCCACTGTGCATGCTTCATTTGGAGCTCGGCTCAGATGCCTCTATACAAACGCCCGTAGCATGGGAAACAAACAAGAGGAATTAGAGATGTGTGCACGACTACGGGAGTATGATATAGTAGGCATCACAGAAACATGGTGGGATGGCTCCTATGACTGGAGTGTTGGAATGGAAGGTTACAGGCTCTATAGAAAAGACAGGCCTGGCAGGCGGGGAGGGGGAGTTGCTATTTATGTTAGGGATAGGCTGGAGAGTATGGAACTCTGTCTGGGGACGGGTGAGCAGTCGACAGAGAGTTTGTGGGTCAAGGTTAAAGGGAGAGCAGCGATGGGGGACATTATTGTGGGGATCTGTTACAGACCGCCTGATCAAGAGGAATCTGTGGATGAAGTGCTCTATAGGCAGATAGGAACAGCCTCACGCTCACAGGCCCTTGTTCTCATGGGGGACTTCAACAACCCTGTTGGAGTGAAGGTACAGCCCGGCACAAAGAATCCAGGAGGTTCCTCGATTGTCTGGAAGACAACTTTCTTCTGCAAGTAATAGAGGAGCCAACAAGGAGAGGTACCATGCTTGACCTCGTGCTCACCAACAGGGAAGGGCTGGTTAGAAATGTGACGCTCCAGGGCAGCCTTGGTTGCAGTGACCATGAGATGGTTGAATTCAAGATCCTCGGGACAGTGAGAAGAGCGTGCAGCAAGCTCACTGCCCTGGACTTTAAGAGAGCAGACTTTGGCCTCTTCAGGAGCCTGCTTAGTAAGGTTCCATGGGACACAGCCCTAGAGGGCAGGGGGACCCAAGACTCTTGGTTGTTATTCAAGGATCACCTGCTCCAAGCTCAGGAGTGTTGCATCCTAACTAGAAGGAAGTGCAGCAAGAGGGCCAGGAGACCACCTTGGATGGATAAGGAGCTGCTCAGGAAAATTCAAAGGAAAAAAGAGGCTTATAGAAGGTGGAAGCAGGGACAGGCAGCCTGGGAAGAATACAGGGATTCTGGGCGGGAAGCTAGGGACCAGGTGAGGAAGGCTAAGGCCCAGTTAGAATTGAACTTGGCTAGGGATGTTAAGGATAATAGGAAGGGATTCTACAGGTACATAGTGAGTAAAAGACAGACTAGGAACAACGTTGGCCCCCTTCAGAAGATATCGGGTGAACTGGCTACCCAGGATTTGGAGAAGGCTGAGGTTCTTAATGACTTCTTTGCCTCGGTCTTCACTGGCAAAGTCTCTGACCAAACCACCCAAGTCTTGGAAGGCGAACGCAGGGACTGTGAGAATGAAGACCTTAGGCCCACTGTAAGAGAGGATCTGGTTCGAGACCATCTTAAAAACCTAAAGGTACACAAGTCCATGGGACCTGACAACATCCCCGCGGGTCCTGAAGGAGCTGGCGAATGAAGTTGCTAAGCCACTGGCCATCATATTTGAAAAATCATGGCAGTCAGGTGAAGTTCTCAATGACTGGAAGAAGGAAAATATAACCCCCATTTTCAAGAAGGGGAAAACGGATGACCCGGGGAATTACAGACCAGTCAGTCTCACCTCTGTGCCTGGCAAACTCTTGGAGCAGATTCTCCTGGAAGGCATGCTAAGGCACATGAAAAACAAGGAGGTGGTTGGTGACAGCCAGCATGGCTTCACTAAGGGGAAATCCTGCCTGACCAATTTGGTGGCCTTCTATGATGGGGCTACGGAACTGATGGACAGGGGCAGAGCAGCTGATGTCATCTACCTGGACTTGTGCAAAGCGTTTGACACTGTCCCACATGACATCCTTGTCTCTGAATTGGAGAGACATCAATTTGATAGGTGGACCACTCGGTGGATAAAGAACTGGCCGGATGGCCGCACGCAAAGAGTTGTGGTCAATGGCTCCATGTCCGGCTGGAGACCGGTAAAGAGTAGTGTCCCTCAGGGATCGGCATTGAGGCTGGTCTTGTTCAACATCTTTGTCGGTGACATGGACAGTGGGATTGAGTGTGCCCTCAGCAAGTTTGCCAATGACACCAAGCTGTGTGGTTCGGTTGATACGCTGGAGGGAAGGGATGCCATCCAGAGGGACTTCGCCATGCTTGTGAGGTGGGCTGATGTCAACCTGATGAAGTTTAACCATGCCAAGTGCAAGGTCCTACACCTGGGTCGGAGCAATCCCAGGCACAGCTACAGGTTGGGCAGAGAAGAGATTCAGAGCAGCCCTGCAGAGAAGGACTTGGAGGTATTGGTCAATGAGAAAATGAACATGAGCCGGCAGTGTGCGCTCACAGCCCAGAAAGCCAACCGTATCCTGGGCTGCATCAAAAGGAGCGTGACCTCACTTGGAGTATTGTGTGCAGTTCTGGTGTCCTCAACATAAAAAGGACATGGAACTGTTGCAACAAGTCCAGAGGAGGGCCACGAGGATGTTCAGGGGACTGGAGCACCTCCCGTATGGAGACAGGCTGAGAAAGTTGGGGCTGTTCAGCCTGGAGAAGAGAAGGCTGCGTGGAGACCTCAGAGCAGCCTTCCAGTATCTGAAGGGGGCCTACAAGGATGCTGGGGAGGGACTATTCATCAGGGACTGTAGTGACAGGACAAGGGGTAACGGGTTCAAACTTAAACAGGGGAAGTTTAGATTGGATATAAGGAAGAAATTCTTTACTGAGAGGATGGTGAGGCACTGGAATGGGTTGCCCAGGGAGGTTGTGAATGCTCCATCCTTGGCGGTGTTCAAGGCCAGGTTGGATGAGGCCTTGGGTGACATGGGTGACCCCCCCATGGCAGGGGGGTTGGAACTAGATGATCTCAAGGTCCTTTCCAACTCTAACTATTCTATGATTCTAATGTCTAGTCTGTTGTCTCATTCTATCTTTGTCTACAATTGAAGGATAGGCTGAACATCAGGAAACACGTCTTTTTTTTTTTAATGTAAGGGTGACTGAGCACTGGCACAAGCTGCTCAGGACGATTGTGAAGTCTTCATCCTTGGGGATACTAAGAAGCCATCTGGACATGGTCCTGGGCAACTGACTTTAGATAGACCTGCTTTAGCAGGGTCATTGGACTGGATGACCTCCAGAGGTCCCTTCCAACCTCAGCCATTCTGTCAGAAACATAGTATAGTCATTTCTATGCCCCCAGTGATACTCAACAGTAGGATGTAATGCAGTGTTAGATGAACACAGAGCTAGGATCACCATATTTCTATGGTGACACTGCCTGTTTGCCCAGGCTCTCTCACCTCCTGATCTGATCCTGTGCTGCAGACAGCGCCTCCTCCACAGCAAGACGACGGTCCCGTTCTTCCTCCAGCTGCTCCTCCAAATACCTCATATCCTGCTTTGTGCTGCTATGTAAATGTTCTGTTTCAGACAACCTATTAGAAAATAACCAAGCATACACCAAAAAAGGACTAATTCATAGACCATTCTGTTTCTATTATATTCATCTATGCAGGATGTGAACAGACTCCAATTCCCTTCCACTTCACAGAAGACTTAATAATTTTTTGTTAATATATTTCATAAAATCATAGAATCAATGAGGTTGGAAAAGACCTTTAAGATCATCAAGTCCAACCTTTACCCCAGGACTGCCAAGGCCACCAATAACCCATGTCACTAAGGGCCTCATCTACACATTTCTTGAATGCTTCAGGAAACAGTGGAATTTAAATTATTTGGAAAGCAAGAGAGAAGGATAAATCTCTTGAAGCTTCTGTGTCACATCAAGAAGGTGTTCTTTGGCTCTGCCATCCATGGCCCCACCTTCTAAAAATTATTTTGAAAGGGTACGAGTAATCATGTAGTAGATCTTAGTTGCAGAAGGTTACAAGGAATCATGTGCTAGGTATTAATTCCAGACACTCTCAGGCTAACAGCCTTGAGACCAGGACCACTGATATACTTCAGCAGTTACTGAAGACCCAGCCCATCAAATCAAAGATGATCATTTGGCCGGTGATGGTCAAATGAAATTGCTGCTGCATATTGTCTCTTCATTTTTTCATTTTCATCCATCCAAAGAGATGGACAGAGCCTTGGGTGACATGAGGGATGCATGCCAGTGGCAGGGGGGTTGGAACTAGATGATCTTAAGGTCTTTTCCAACCCAAACAATTCTATGATTCTATGACTAGTGACAGCTGTCATATAACAGTTCCTCCACTTCCACAAGGCCCTAGTGTGGAAACAGGTTTTTCCAACATTCAGACAGTAACAGAAATATGCTCATCACTAGTCCAAAGACTTCTATCGGGACTAATACCTCCCACTCCTGTTTTCTCAGGCTTTCTTTACCTCAGCTGCAACTCCTGAAGTTCTGGTGTGTAACTGCCTCTCTGAGGCTCATTCTTTTCTTGAGGTGCTCCTGGAGCAGCATCTGTTGCAAACTCCTGAGAGAAAGCATGAATGTATGGCAGATAGATAGCACTGAATGAAGAGGACAGAAAGTGGCTGCAATGCTGCACAGTTACTGCAGCCACTTGCAGTAAGGTTTCCCCTCGCTTGCACCAAGAAGACCGCCCTTACCGTGCCCTTGTCCGCAGACTGCAGCTCCTGGAGCTGCCTCTCAAGCACCAAGCAGCGGTTTAGAACCTCACTGTAGTGCTGATGGCTCTCACAGATATTCCGATCGCTACCACGCAACTGGAGGGAGAGAGCATTTTTTTCCTCAAAGACCTGAGATAGCTGAGAAGAGAACACAACTGCTGAGTAAAGAACTCATATTTTTGTGAAAGCAAAATTGTTCTTTGTGTAAGTGAGGGTAAGAATTCTATTGAGAACATGGGAACTGCCCCACTGCATGTTACTAAGGTCCAAAGACGAGTGATAACATCCAACAGTAGCTTGTGGTTAAGGTTTCCAGAAAAGAGTCCCAAAACATCAACACAATATACAGAATAACATAAATCTTTCCTAAATCTTTCAGAAATATAATCAATAAATTATGATTTTATATTCTTAGTTTCTCCTTGAATGCAGCTCTCTGAAGACTGATAAATTCTGAGATTTTCATTTCATTGTGGGAATTAGATTGCTTTGTCTAAGAATAATATTGACAACACATGGATGTTTTAGCTGTTGCTCAGTAGCACTTACGCTGATCAAGGACTTTTCAGTCTCTCATGCTGTCAGTGAGGAGGGGCATGAGAAGCCAGGAATGAGCAGAGATAGGACACCTGACCCAAACTAGCAAACAGGATATTCTATACCACAGCACATCATGCTTGGGATAGAAACTGGGGGGAGTTGGCCAGGAGCTGATCGCTGCTCGGGTCAGGCTGGGTATCGGCCAGCGGGTGCTGAGCAATTGTATAGGGCATCACTGCTTGGGATTTTTTGTTTTGTCTCTCTCTTTTTGTTATTTCCTTTTTTATTGTTATTATTAGTAGTAGAATTAAATTATACCTTATTTTAATTATTAAACTATTCTTATCTCAACCCACATGTTTTACCTTTTTTCCGATTCCCCTCTCCTCCCCATAAGGTGAGGGCGTGGTGTGAGCAGCTGCATGGTGCCTGGGTGCCAGAAAGGACTGTCATGGTTTAACTCCAGCTGGCAACTAACATGGGGCATGAAGGGTTGAGATAACAACAGATCTGACTGAAGAGTGTTAAAACAAATGTGTTACAAGCATTCATTGTACTGGTTTAATATCACTGGTCACAATGTTGATTTATTTGCTCTCAGAGTTGTTGCATTTGTTCCTGGCAGAAAAGGACATAGGGGTGTTGGCTGACAGTGGCTGAATGAGCTGACAGTTATTTCCTGGTGGCCATGAAGGCCAGTAGCATCCTGGCTTGAATCAGAAATTGGGTGCCCAGCAGGCCCCTTGTGCTCAGCACTGGTGAGTGGCACCTTGAATGCTGTGTTCAGTTTTGAATCCCTCACTACAAGAAGGATACTGAGGTGTTGGAGCATCTCCAAAGAAGAGCAGCAAAGCTGGTGAAGGGTCTAGAGAACAAGTCTCATGAGGAGCAGCTGACTGGAACTGGATTTGATTAGTCTGAAGAAAAGGAAGCTAAGGAGAGACCTTACTGCCCTCTACAACTACCTGAAAGGAGGTCGCAGTGAGGTGGGGGTCAGTCTCTTCTCTCAAGTAACAAGTCATTGGACAAGGTGAAACAGCCTCAAGCTGCACCAGGGGAAGTCAGACTGGATATTAGGAAAGATTTCCTCACCAAAAGGGTTGTCAAGCATTGGAACAGTCTGCCCAGGGTAGTGGGTGAGTCACCATCCTTAGAGGTATTTAAAAGACCTGTAGACATGGCATGTAGGGACACGGTTTAGTGGTGTATTTGGCAGTGTTAGGTTAATGGTTGGACTCAGTAACCTTAAAGGTCTTTTCCAAACTAAGTGATTCTAAAACGGATAGAGAAATGGGAAGGAGTCCAAGGGTTAGGCTGCTGAGATCACTGAGAGATTGGAGCAGATGATGCCTGTAAAAGCTGGGCTGCTTTAGCTTGCTAAAGAGAACACGCTAAAGGGTCATTTTACAATAGCTTACAATGAAATTAAAGGGAGTCATAAAGCTGACAAAGCCAACTTCTTGATAGTGGCAGAAAATACCGTAAGGAGTCACAGCCACAGGCTGTTGCTTAGAAGAGTCAGAATAAACATTAAGAAAAATATTTGTGTTAAAATTGTACAGTAGTATTGGACAAAGGTCCAGTGTGGTTCTGGAATCTCTATTTTTTCACCACTCAGCCAGGCAAAGTCATGGCTGACCTGATCTAATATTTGTGACAGTGCTGCTTTGGGCATCAGAATGATATCTTAGATCATCTCCGGAAGTCTCTTCCAACTAATATTTCTGATTTTGTGTTACTTCACTACATGTCCACAAGAACAGAAAGATTCATTCCTGCTACCCAAGCCCTTTTCAAGCCTACCTTCCTCCCCACACTCCTTATCCCAGACTGCAAGCAGGTATAAAACGTAATCAGTACCTTGCTGTTTAACTGATGAATTCTGAGCTCTTTTTGATGCAGTTCTTTCAGGCTGTTATTTAGCTGGGCCTGGAGATGTTTTGTCTCTGTTTCAAGGCTTGAGAAGTCCCCTCTCAGAGTTTCTGAAGAAATCTGTCAGGGAAAGAACAATACTGCACACATGACAACCCACTCTTGTATTCATCCTTTCTGTTTAGTATTCCAAGGTCAAAGCCCAACATTATTCCTGGTACTTTATCTGCTCAAACAAAACAGCAAATGGGGAATAAACAGAAATATCCTAAAGGCCCTCTGAAAATCCAAACAATTAGGAAAGATCACTGAACTTGCACATACGATGGGTCTCTGGCCTGGTTCCAGCTGGGATAGAGTTAATTTTCTTCCTAGTAGCTGGTGCAGTGCTGCATTTTGGCTCTAATCTGAGAATAACACTGGTAACGCACCGATGGTTTAGTTGTTGCTCAGTAGCAATTGCCCTGACCAATTGCCAAGGACTTTTCAGTCTTTCGTGCTCTGCCAGTGAGGAGGGCACGAGAAGCCAGGAGGAAGCAGAGACAGGACACCTGACCTGAACTAGCCAAAGAGATATTCCATACCACAGCTCATAATGCCCAGTATAGAAACTCAGGGGAGTTAGCCAGAAGGGGCCAGTCACTGCTTGGGAATGAGCTGGGCATCAGTCAGCAGGTGGTGAGCAATTGTATTGTGCACCACTTGTTTATTCCTTCCTTTCTCTTTTTATTTCCTATCAATATTGTTATTTTACTTTTTTATTTCAGTTATTAAACTGGTTTTGCCTCAACCTGTGGGTTTTTACATTTTTATCTCATTCTCCTCCCTGTCTGACTGAGGGTGAGAGGGAAGAATTGTGCAAGTGGCTGCACAGAACTTAGTTGCTGGCTGGGCTTAAAACATGCCAATCCTTCTCAAAAGTTGTCTTAAAACTGTCTACAATACAGGAAGGGGGAAAAAAAGCATTCGAATGAGAACACGAAAAACAAGCAAAATATCAAAGCAATGTCCACACTGCTCTCATTCAACACAGACTAAAAGGTTCCAGCACAAACACATTGCCTTGGAAAGCATCACATGCACGTTGTTCCAGCTTTTTCTTTGCATATAGACACGTGTGTCAAAGGGATAAGGGAGGATTTCCTGTTTCCCCTACTGACATAAAAGCTGCTTACTGGAACATTACAGATGTGGGCAGGAGAGTTCTTTCCTTGCTCGTAAGATAATGGTATTATTGTACATGCAGCAGGCAAGTGCCCCTCCCCAGACCAAGCAAAATACTCAACATACTACACTGAACTTTTAGCACTGTGATACACGAGAAAGAAGGCAGAAAGTGCAATGTTCAATCTTCAGCCTCTCTGGGCTTGAGTCAGGATTGTAGATCTCCATCACAGTACAAAAAGCACTAAAAATTCAATAGTAAACTTACAAATTAGAAAGTGACATTGAAAGGAGAACCAAACCAGATCTTAGCTTCAAACACAGTGCAAGAGGTAATTCTAAAATAGCCAGAAAGACCTGAGAATTCCATACTGCTTAGAAGAACCTAAGGTGTCTAGGAAGCCTTGTCTCTCCTACTCTCTTGAAACATTAGGAACCGTGAGCTAAGGGAAGAGCACATAAGCATATGCCAGAGTTTTCTAAAGGTTTTCAATTATTCAAGTTGCACTGTTGTGATAGTTCTTTGAGGCCATATAACAAAATCCGATACTGTGGTCTGTACGAGCTGAATAGAAGCAATACACACTACTTTGGCTGAATTTCAAGCTTCACATTTCGATGCAATGAAGAGTCTGGGTATTTCCACCCACCTTTGTTTGGTACGGCTCCTCTGCAACTTGAGACTTGTTGAGGGGCAGTCCCATTTCTTGCATAATTCTTTGTAAATGGCTCAGTTGCTTGTCTTTTTCTGCTATGACCATCAGGTACTGCTCCTTTATGCTGCTGTTCTGCTTTTCCCAGGTAGTTTTCTCTTGCCTGCCCAATACAACACAAAAGAAAATTACCAGAAAGTTACAAGTATCACTTACGATATCCAGGTATTGATTTGATTCTATTTCCTACGATCACCTCATGCCAGAAAAGAAGTTTTACAACTAAACAAATAAAAACAACCCACTTAAGCACAGGAACCTTAAAAGCAAGTTTAGGAAAGTATTCTGTATTTGCTCAACCCTGCAGATTGTTCAACGCTCACACTTTCGGTATTCCTGGACCCTGTTTTGATCTTGCTGCAAATACAGCTTTGTGAAGCAGGTCACTGACAATGCCACTTGTCATCATAACATTATCACTGCTTCAGTCAGATACACACCAGGATCATAGCATGGATCTCAATATGCAAGCTTGAAGCCTTAGCTTATTTACACTGTAGAAGCTAGACAGGAAATAAATCTCCTAAAGATCTGAAGTGTAGTTTGAGAGTCAGATCAGCAGCAGGGAGAGGGTGCACTACAAGTTTTTGTATCACTTTGACCAAGAATAAGCCATATATCTTGCCACAAAAAAACCCCTCACCCCTTTCACTCCAGGTTCAGTCATTAGATGGATCTCTGAAGTACCCAAAAGGAATTTTTTCCCATTTTTAGAATACAGCATATTTGTCTGACTAGTTTTAGTCCAGCCAGAGATGACAATTTACTAGACCTGAATTACAGATATTTTTAAAAATAGAAAACATAAAACAAGTGAAACAAAGGATTAGACAGTCATAAAAAAATGACCATTTTCTTATCAATGGTATCACAGTATCACAGTGTAACAGTGTGTTAGAGATTGGAAGGGACCTCAAAAGATCATCTAGTCCAATCTCCCTGCCAGAGCAGGAACACCTAAATAAGGTCACATAGGAATGTGTCCAGGCGGGTTTTGAATGTCTCCAGAGAAGGAGACTCCACAACCTCCCTGGGCAGCCTGTTCCAGTGTTCTGTCACCCTCACTGAGAAGAAGTTTCTTCTCAAGTTTAAGTGGAACCTCTTGTGTTCCAGTTTATACCCATTACCCCTTATCCTATCATTGTTTGCCACTGAGAAGAGCCTAGCTCCATCCTCATGACACTCCCCCTTTATATATTTATATACACAAATAAGGTCCCCCCGCAGTCTCCTCTTCTCCAAACTATAGAGACCCAGCTCCCTCAGCCTTTCCTCATAAGGGAGATGCTCCACTCCCTTAATCATCTTAGTTGCCCTGCGCTGGACTCTCTCCAGCAGGTCCCTGTCCTTCTTGAACTGAGGGGCCCAGAACTGGACACAATATTCCAGATGCGGTCTCACCAGGGCAAAGTAGAGGGGAAGGAGGACCTCTCTCGACCTACTGACCACCCCCCTTCTAATACACCCTAGGATGCCATTGGCCTTCTTGGCCACAAGGGCAGAGTGTTGGCTCATGGTCATCCTGCCGTCCACTAGGATCCCCAGGTCCCTCTCCCCTACACTACTCTCTAACAGGTCGTTCCCCAACCTATATTGGAACCTGGGGTTGTTCCTGCCCAGATGCAGGACTCTACACTTTCCCTTGTTATATTTCATCAAGTTTCTCCCTGCCCAACTCTCCAGCCTGTCCAGGTCCCGCTGGATGGCCGCACAGCCTTCTGGCGTGTCAGCCACTCCTCCCAGCTTAGTGTCATCAGCAAACTTGCTGACAGTACACTCAATTCCCTCATCTAAATCATTGATGAATATATTAAATAATACTGGTCCCAGTACTGACCCTTGAGGCACTCCGCTAGATACAGGCCTCCAACTAGACTCCGCCCCATAGACTACAACTCTCTGGCTTCTGTCCTTCAGCCAGTTTGCAGTCCACCTCACTACCTGATCATCCAGGCCACACTTCCTCAATTTAGCTATGAGGATGCTGTGGGAGACTGTGTCAAATGCTTTGCTGAAGTCAAGGTAGACCACGTCCACCGCTCTGCCATCATCCATCCACAATGTTATTTCCTCATAAAAGGCTATGAGGTTGGTCAAGCATGACTTCCCCTTGGTAAAGCCATGTTGACTGCCCCTCATAACCCTCTTATCCTTGACATGCCTTAAGATGGCATCAAGGATAAGGTGTTCCATCACTTTCCCAGGGATGGAGGTGAGGCTGACCGGTCTATAGTTACCCGGGTCCTCCTTCTTGCCCTTTATGAAGATTGGAGTGACATTTGCTTTCCTCCAGTCCTCAGGCACCTCTCCCATTTCCCAAGACTTGGTAAAGATGATGGAGAGTGGTCTAGCAATGACTTCCGCCAGTTCCCTCAGCACCCGCAGGTGCATCCCATCTGGACCCATGGATTTATGGATGTCCAGATTGCTCAACTGGTCCCTAACCCATTCCTCGTCGACTAAGGCAAACTGCTCCAGTGACCTGACTTCATCTGAGGTCTCAGGAGTACAGGGCTCTTCAGGACTGCCTCTGGCAGAGTAGACAGAGACAAAGAAGGCATTCAATAACTCTGCCATCTCTGTATCTTCTGTCACCAGGGCACCCATCCCGTTCACCAGTGGGCCAACCCTGCCTCTGGTGTTAGTTTTATCAGCTATGTATTTGAAAAAGCTCTTTCTGTTGTCCTTGACCCCTCTTGCCAGATTTAATTCTAAGGAGGCCTTAGCCATCCTAGCTGCCTTCCTACATCCTCTAGCAGCAGCCTTATATTCCTCCCAAGTGGCCAGCCCCTCCTTCCATGACCTATAAACTCTCCTCTTCCACTTGAGCATACCCAGCAGTTCCTTATTTAGCCACGCAGGTCTCTTGGCCCTCTTCCTTGACTTATCAGTGGGATAATAAATGGTGTTCATTATCAGCTTGGAATGGAGAGTTTTGTAATTATATACATTAACTCCAATACAAGAAACAGTCCAAGTTTCCTCTCAAACAGATGATATTGGTCACCACTGGATGAAGGAAATAAAAATTAAAAGATCATTGATGTATTTCTCACAGGCATTTCCTTCCAATACATTGGGCTGTAATTCTTCACCCTAAGACTAAGGCAAAAGCTGAACAAGGAAAACACATAAATACATGCCCAATCCTGAACAGGACAGTGGTTTAATGACAGATGACACAGGCAAACTGAGGTTCGCAATGCTTTCTTTGCCTTCTGCCCACAATTGCTCTTGGAGTTAAAGAAATGGCTTATTTGCATCTCTGAGGCAGTGATCAGACAACTCTCACCTAAGCTGATGGATCTCCTGCTGGTAGGAAATACTTTCTTGCTTCAGCTGTTCTTGGAGACAATGCTGTTTATCTGCTTCTTGCTGGTATTCCTGCAGTTGTGCTTTTAAGCGAGAATTTTCAGCTGATTCTACCCCAACTAGGATATATTGCTGCTGCAGATTCTTCAACTCTCTTACCTTTAAAGGTAAATATAAAAAATAATTAAAGGGAAATATCGAAGTGTGACAACTGAGCAAGCAGCTAGGATTATAAGTGTCTAAGAGTATTTCTCGCTCTGGCAGCTGGAGAAAGAGAAGTCACATTCAGATGACAGAGAAATTAGACACTGAATCAGTGATTACAGCACTCTACTAAAAACTGTTCAGAAAAAAACTCAAAAACAACCCCCAAATCTTCAAAGAATTCTATTGTTAATGCGATTTAACATCCTGTCCTGATTTTGGCCAAGGGGTATTCCATACCCCAGCATGTCATGCTCAGGGTAGAAACTAGGGGGAGTTATTCGGAAGGGATCAGTCGCTCCTTGAGCCAGGCTGGGTATCGGTCAGCCGATGCTGAGCAATTGTATCGTCCATCACTGCTCGTTGGTTTTTTTTTTCCTTACCTTTTCTTTTCTAGTTTTATATTCTCTCCCCTTGTTATTTCCCTTATCGTTATCATCATTATTATTAGTAGTAATATATTGCACTTTAGTTATTAAACTGTTCTCATCTCAACCTGCAGATTTTACATTCTCTTGATTTTCCTCCCCATCCCACCCAGGGGTGAGTGAGTGGCTGCTGGTGCTGAGTTACCAGCTGGGGTTAAATCATGACACATACATTAACAAAAAGAATCCGGCATAGGGAAGCAATTCAATTCCCTTTAAAAGGTCACAGTGACTGGGAGAGGTTCCTGAAGACTGGAGGAAAGCAAATCTCATCCCTACCTACAAGAAGGGCAAGAAGGAGGAATTGAAGAACTGCAGGCTGGTGAGCCCCATCTCCATCCCTGGGAAGGTGATGTAGCAACTAATTCTGGAAACCACTTCCAGATACATGAAAAAACTGGTTGCACAGAAAAGTTGTAGAATGTCCACAAATGGAGATATTCAAAATCTGACTGTATGCTGTCTTGAGCAACCTATTCCAGCTGACCTTGTTTTGAGCAGGACAGTGGAATAGAAGATCTCCAGAAGTCCCTTCCTGCCTCAAGTATTTTGTGATTCTGTGAAAACAAATATCTATGTTTCACACTGCAAATAAGCAATCTAAGTGTGCTAAATTTTAAGATCCGAAGATCCAAATCTCCTATGGGGCTTTAAGTAAGAGCAAGAAGTGAGAACATGGACTTACTACTCTGTCTCTGTCATTCTGCAAGGAGGACAGTGCCTTCTTAAGACTCTGCACTTCTGAAAGAGTGGTGGAAGTGCTCCCTTCTGCTTTTTGCTTCGCTTCTTCAATCGTACGTGTTTTCAATTCATTCAGCAGATGGTCTCGCTCATTCTGCAGGCTTGCCATAGCCTTGGAGAAAGATTTGACTTGGTTGGAAGAGCTTTCCAGTTCTGAAGACAAATGGAGAAGCTCATCATCTTTCACTCTGAGCTTCTGATTAAGTTTCCCAATCTCAGCCAAAAGACCTCTTTCATCAGTGGCTTTCTGCAGTTCTGCCAGCTCAGACCTTGCTGTATCTCGGTCCATGGCAGTGAAATGTTGCTCCTCTTGTAGCTCAACCACCTCTTTCTGAAGATTTTGCACTAGAGTCTTTTGTTCCTCTAAATCTGCAGAGTATTTCTGTTTCAAAACATGAAGCTCTTCATTGGCCTGGTCCCAGCTATCCTGAAGAGAGCTCATGGACTTCCCAAAAGACTGAATTTGAGCTCTGAGATCTTTGTTTTCATCTGTGACCGCAAGAAGTTTCTGTTCCATTTCCATCAAATCCCGTGCCAACTCTGCTACTCTCTCTTCTGCTGTTTCTGTTTCATTCCTCATTATCCCTGCATCATGATGTAGGTGCTTCAATTCCTTCCAAAGCCTGTCCTCAGCCTCTCCCACTTTCTTGGCTGCATCCCTTTGAACAGATACTAGTTCTGCCTCAAGTTCTGTTATCCTTTTATGAGAAAGGGAAAGCTTATGACTCAGCTCTTGTGCCTCTTCCCCTCGGGCCTTCAGTTCTGCTTGATACTTCATGATAGCACTACCCTCACGTAATGCTGTCACCTCATTCTGCACCTGAGACAGAGAGGACGTAAGGGTTTCAATCTCTTGCAGCATACTGACTTTATCCTCTCTTAAAGCTTCCATGCACTTCCTGAGATCATCCTGAGTATGCTCAGACTCTTTCAGCTGTATTTCTATGATTGCTTTCTCCTTTTCCAGAGTCTGGCTCCGCTGAAGCTGTGTTTTGAGAAGTTGTTTCTGTTGGGAGTCCTTTATTGAAATCACTTGGTTCAGGTCTTCTCTATACCTCACCAATTCTGCATTCAGCTTGGCATTCTCAGAGTTTAGGTCATCCATCCGGCTATGAAAACTTCTGATTTCTTCCTTAAGCTTATTGTTTTCAGCAGCCGCCTCTTGAATTAGCTGGTCTTTTTCCAAGATTATAGTAAGATGACGTTCCTCAAGTTGCTTGTAGTCCCTCAGAATGCGGTCTCTGTCATCTTGTAAAGATAACATGGACTTAGTGAAAGAGTCCAGTTGTGCCTTCTGCTGCCTACTTTCTTCTCTGTTTATTTTCATCTTTTCAGTGAGACAGTCAAGTTTGTCAAGAAATTTGTTCTTCTCATTTTCCAGGGTTTTTTTATCTTCTTCCTCCTTACTTAGTCTATTCTCCAACTTGTTAATTTCTTCAGAATGTAGCTGCTGTAATTCAGAGACAGCAGCCATAACTGCTTCCTCCTTGGCAGATAGCAAACTAATGATCTTTTGATCTTTGGCACTAATTTCTTCACGTAGCTTATTGGTTAGATCCTTGGAAGCTTGCAGATCACCCTCAAGCTGTTTACAGGTGAATTTGAAATTCTGGATATTGGTCTCTTGTTGCTTTACCATGCTCCCCAGCTTTTCTCTGACTGATTCACATTTGGTGAAGGAATTCTGTAAGTCAGCAAGCTGATCTCTTAGGCTACTGATTTCTGACTCCAGTTTTTGCTGTTCATTTTGAGATTTGCTGTACAGTTTTTGAGACCCTTCAAGCTGAGTCAAAAGCTCCTTTTTTTCTTCCTCTAACATTTCACACGTTTTTTGATGATGATGAATCTCCTTCCTGGATTCAGACTCCCAGTCTTTCTTGTTCCATTCCAGCCTACAAACAGAGATGAGAAATTTGCAAATCAATAAAGTATCTCAGTATCCAAAACCACAGTAAATTTTCATTGATTATACTGATTCAGAAAATCCACAAAACTAGTTTTACTTTAAGCAAGCAAACTGGCAACATCTAGGTGATTCGTTTTCCCTCAACTTGAAACTCAAGTCATCTTTCCCAGTTCTCACTGCAGTAATGTCTGAAAGGGGTAGTGCTAGGGGAATATGTTTTAGAAGTGGTCCAGTGAGATAAATCTTTATGTCAATATTGAGAAATGGAGGAGGTTAAGCACTGAATGTTACCACCTCCTTCTTATTAAAATTCTTTCCTGTCATCCATTGCAGCTAACAAATAAACAAATTTTAATGAAATCACTGTTGTCATATGCTTGATGTTCATTTCATGGTCCAGCATGCAAACATACAGTCTTTTGATCACAAACTTTATAGAACAATTTTACTCATGTAAGACTAGTTTAGGTTTTGAGTTTTTGAAATTCCCAGATGCACATTTTCCCCTCAAAATCTATTTTTGGATTAAACTGTAATTATGTATCCCAATGCTCTCTTGACCTGCCAAATTTAACCTCTGAATGCAACAACTCTACACAAAAGAATCTATTTCCAATTTGAGATTAATAAAGACTCCAGATGGTATTTGGATGGCTGCTGCTTGTCATAGAGAATAGACTTAACGTAGGTACTCCCTTTATCCTTGTGCAGACAACAAATACATAGTAACTCCCTACAACATAACTCCAAACCTCTTTTGCATCCAAACATAAGTGATCCAGGAGATAAGCTTTATGTTTATGGCTTTAGCAAGAAGATTAATTCTGCTCACCATCTTAGGCATTCATTAGTTTTGCCAATCATGTGTCACTTTTAGCATATTTACATACTCCAGATTCTTTCTGGTACACTGCAAAAGGAAAGGGTATTCCCACCTCACCTGTGGTTGCTGCCTTGTCAAAAGGAAATACAATACTAGCTAAGTCATTATCACTTTCTTTACCTGGATATTTGAGTCTGAAGTTCTTCCACATGTAAGGTCTTCTGCTTTATTTGGTCCTTTAGAGCAACACAAATTTCCTCTTTTGAACGTATTTCTTCCCCCTTCTTTTGAATTGTTTCAGTGAATTTCTTCTCCCATGTTTTTGATTCATTTATTACTCTATCCCTGTCATCCTGAAGGGAAGACATGCTCCTGGTGAAGGTCGCAAGCTGGGCTAGTGTTTTGTTTAGGTTGCCTTCCAGCTGCTTGGCTTCTTGATCCTTTGTCTTCAAGGAGTTTTGAAGATCACCAACAGTCATTTCCAGGTAGCTTTTCTCCCTCTGCAAAGCTGCCAGCTTTTCTTCCATGCTTTTAATTTCCTGCGAGTGGTTGTCTTTTTCCTGCTCCAGTCTTCTCTCAAAGTCTTCGTCTTTTTTCTTCATTTGATTTTTAATATTCTCTTTGTTTGCCTGCAACTCCTCTTTCACTTTGGCACTCTCTGTGAGAACCCTTGCTGCCTCACTCTGGGTGTCATCCAGTACTACTCTGCAGAGAGCAAGTTCTGCCTGGGCTTTCTTGGTGTCTTCAACTGCTTTAGCTAAAGTCTCTTTGGCTGCTTCTATCTCTTTCTGAGACTCACTCTGCAGAAATTCCAGAGCTTTAACAGTTCTTTCTAAACTACTGTTCTTTTCTTGGCTTTTAATACAGTCCTTCTGCAGCTGCTTAATCTCCTGCTGTTTCTGTTTCAGCAGTTCCTGAAGCTCCCTTACATATGTGCTGCTGTCTCCCCTCCAACTGCATTTTAGCTTTTCTACAAATTCCTTTTGCTTTTCTGAACTTGCTTTACTGTTCTCCTTTGCCATCTGACATTTCTCCTCCTCCAGTTCATGCATCATTCTCTGCAAACCCTGAAGCTCATGATGCAGTTGCTCATTTTTGATCTGCAAGTCTTTTGCATCCTGCTGATAGTTTCCAATACTCCCATTAAGTTCTGCCAGCTGATTCATGAGCCTTTCTTCCATATCATCCTTCTCAGCCTCTAGTGTGTCCTTCAATTCTGTCATCTTGATGAGGTCCTCTTTGGTTTTTTGGACTGATTGTTCCATCTTTGCAATTGTGTCCTGAAGAGCATTCAATTCATGGACTTTCTCTTCCATTTGGGTCTCTAAAGCCCTTTTCTCACCTGCTAAAGTCTCAGCACATATGTGGATATCATCCAGCTGTTGCTCTGAAGCCTTCCTATTATCTTCTAGTTCCGTGATTCGTTTTGTGAGCTCAGCTATCTGCTGTATGTAGGTACCAAGATCTTCACAAGGACTACTACCTCCAAACGCATTTTGTTCCAGCTCTGTGGTAGAAGACTCTGGTCTAAAACTTTTGTCCACTTGATTTTCAGTCCTCTCCATTGGTGATGCTGTGACAACTGCCTCATTTGTTTCTTCCTCTATTGTCTTCTCAGAAACATATTTGTCTACCAGTTCTCTGCTTTCCTTCAGCTTAGGTTCTGCTAACTCCAAGTGACGCTTTAAGTCTGTGATCTCTTGATTAAGAGACTTCTTTTCAGCCATTACTGTCTCAAGCTGAGTAGAAAGAGACTGGTAATCCCTTCTAGAGCTCTCCAGATCTTCTTTCAGGTTAGAATTTGTAACGACATCTACAGTCCTGTGTGGCTCTCCATCTGTAACATGAATCTCTGCTCTAAGCTTCTCATTCTCCTCCTCTAGTTCCAGGATCTTTTGCTGCTTTGATTTTGCAAATTTCCTCATTTTCTCCTTCATTCCATCAATTTCCTGTCCAGCTTCCTGTAGCTGCTTATCTGTTTCTTCTTTTTTTGCTTCAACACTTTTCAACTTAATGAAAATTTCCTGTTTTTCCTGCCTAACAGTTTCCAAAACACGCTGAATCCGCTCAGCCTCATTACTCACATTCTCATAGGACTGCAGGAGAGTTTCATATTCTTTCTGAAGCTCCCTGTATTTCTCATGCCACTCAGAACTCTCAGCAGCTTGAAAGCATTTCAAGGATCCCATCTCCTTCTCTAGCTTCTCTTTCTCTAAAACAACTTTATCCAGAGTAAATGTCAGGTTTTTACAGCATCCATCAAGATTCTGATTTTCTGTAAGTACTTTATCAACTTCTGCAATAAGTTTTTCTCGCTGTTCAGTGAGGCCAACTAACTTTTCTGTCAAAGTATCCCTTTCTTTAACATAGCCACATATTTGGCTTTCCGTATTTGTCAACTTGACACAAAGATTTTCAATAGTAGTTTTTGCATTAGCCAGCTCCTCTTTTAGAGATCTGCTCTCCTTTAGTGCCTCTTTTCTAGAGATAAGCGCAGCTTGCAACTTTCTCTGCATTTGATTCTTCTGTTCAGCTGCTTCTGCACCGGCATCTTGCTTCTCCTTAATTTCAAGCAATGCTCTTTGCAGTTGCTTGCTTTGTTCTTCATGTACCTGAGCCTGAGTTTCCAATTGACTACATAGTCTCTTGACTGAGTCCTCTTTTTCCAGCAACTGTGTCTGCACATGACTGAGCGCCTCACTTTTCTCCCTTAACTGCAAGTTAAGAAATTCAATTTCTTCATCCTTTTGGTGCGTAAGTGTTTTCAGGTCTTCCAGACTGCCCTCTCTAGAAATTTTTGCTCGACTCTCCTCTACTTCTGCCTGAAGACTTGCTGCTTTAGCCTCCGCTTGGTCAGAGGTTCTCTTCAGCCTTTCTATCTCCAGAAACAACTGTGCTGTGTGTTCTTGCAAATGAAAGACTAATTCTGATTTGCAAGCAAGTTCACTTTGCATATGGCTAAGATTATATTCCAATTCTTCCTTATTCATCCACAATTTTTCAAGTTTTTCCTCTTCCCCAGAAACACCTGCAACTTGTACAGGCTTGTTATTTGTTGTATTTTCTGTTTCTGTGCATGAAGACTCCAACCCTCCTGGATTTAAAAGAACACTCTCTCTTGATCCTTTCTGTTCTTGGAGTTGTCTGAGCTGAGTTTGGATGCTTTCCTTCTCTCTGCTTTGCTTATCAAATTGTTCTTGTAGGATGTTGTAATCGTCTTTCTGCTGTTTCAGCTGTTCCCTGTGATGCCTGTCTTTTTCTTGAGCTTTTTTAATAGTGTCTTTGCGAGATGCCAGAGCTTCCTGAAGTTTTTTTTGAAGTTGTTCTTTTTCTTGTTCAAGAGCTGAAATTCTCTCTTTCAGAGCAGACTTTTGGTTTTCTTCAAGATTTATAACTTCTGAAGCTTTTTTTTCATTTTCTTCATTATCTTTTGGGCTTTTATTGGTTTCAACAACTTTGTCAGCAATTGTCTGACTCCCCATGATTCCATCTTTAATTGGAACAATATCTGTCCTACCTTGCAAGCTTTGTCTCATCTCCTCAATCATTGCCTGTAATTGTGCTTCAGTTGTTTCTTTATCTTGCAGGTCCTTCTGGATGCTCTGCAGCTCAGATTCCTTTTCAGAAAGCAGCTGAATTAGATACTCTTCACTGGGCTGGCTTCCAAGATTGACTTCTCTGCTTATCATGCTTGTTGAACTTTCTTCCCCTTCAGCTGCTTGAGCCACTGAGGGTTCTGACTCATGTTCTCTTTGCAACTGTACTAATTCATTCTCCAGTCTGTCAACCTTCTTCAGAAGCTCCTTCCGGTTAGCAAGTGCTGCTTGCAGCTTCCGCTTTACTTGCTCATTTTCTTTTTTCAGAAGTTCAACTTTATTTACTAACAACTCAGTGTCTTTACACACTGCCTCTGTCTCATACTGGTGCTCAGATGTCCCACATTTCAGATATGTATCTTTTGCTTCTATGTTTTGGTCTTTTTCTTCCTGATACTTTAGTAATAGACTTGTTTGTTCTTTCAGACTCTTCAGCTCATTTGCTAGAGAAAATTTCTCTTCATTCAGCAGAACCATTTTCTCAGACATGCTAACACTGATCTCCGTCATCTGTTGGTCTTTCTCCAGCAAGGTTTTTTGCAGGTTCTCTATAGACCTGGTATGTTCAGCAACAAGCTGTTCCAGGCTTGCTGCTTCTTGCCCCTTTGAGGCTAAGTTTTGGTAAAGTTCTTTTATCTCAGCTGTACTCTTCCTCAAAAGCTGTTCTAGATCAAGTACTTCACATTCCTTCCTCTCAACCTGGCTTCTCAGATCTTTTAGTTCCATGTCCTGGTCAGAAAGCTGAAGTTCTGCTTCATCCAAGTCATTTTGCAAAGCTTCAATTTTTATCTCCTTGGATTTAAATTCATTTCTAAGGCTCTGGATTTGTTCTCTGAGAAGACTGCTTTGACTGTCTGACAGCCTCTGCTTTTCTGAAAGAGCTAGATTGTCCTCAAGCTTTCTCACTTGCTCTTTTAGTTCTGTTATGGTAGAAAGTTCCATCATCTGACACAGGAGCTGATCTCGTTCTTCAGTCAAAACACAAAATGCTCTGTCAGACTCCTCTATTTTTTTTCTGTATTCCTCAGCCAACTGGTTTAGCCTATTTATTTCTGCATCTTTTTCTCCTTGATCTTTCTTATAGGATTCTTCTGATTTCTGCAGAACTATTTGCAGTTCACTAATTTGTCTTTGCAACCTGAACAGTTCTTCAGATTGAGAGATGCCAGGCTCTGGATCTGCTGTAGAATCTTGCATTGCCTCATTCTCCTCTCTGCAGAGGACAGTACTCCCCTGGGGCACTTCTTGAAGAACAATTCTGTTTTCCTGAAGCACACCAATTTCTATTTCTCTCAGTAATGAGCAACTGCCAAACTCATTTTGTGTATGTGAAGCCTTTTGTTCTTCCCTCTCAAGAAACTGTGTCTGGGAATTACCTTCCAGCTGCTCAGCTGCTTTTCCTGTTCGGTTACCTGTAGAAGTTAGATCATTTGGGCCCTTGAGCTGCCTTTTCAGAAAATTTATTTCTTCTTGGGCTTCTTTCAGTTCCAGCAGCAAAACTGACAGTTCTTTCTGTTTCTCTGCAGCAAGAGAGTCTAGAATTTCAGGTGGACAACTTCCCTCAGTAAACTGCTCACTTCCGGTGGGAAAGGCATCTGTTCTTGCCTAAAAGAAAGTAATAGATTTCAGTTTTCCTTTGAATCCTGTGAAAGGGTCACTTCTGGAAGTATCTGCATTCCCATTTAGTTTCAGGATACCCTTTCTTGAGCTGGCTATTGAAATGAATTGTAGCCTCACTAATAACAGGAGGACATGTCAGGTCATTTCTGTTCATTTCAGTTCTGAAGTTGCAGCATGAAAAATTCTGGCTTTAGAATTAGACTATAACTATAACTTCCTATGCCATTACTTCCCATTCTCTCTTGATTACAAGACAGTATGATTCTGAAGTGTTTCAATTCTGCTGCGATTCTCAAAAGCCCTCCAGTGTACTTATCCAGCCACGTTTTCCTGGCATCCTATCTATAGTCTGTGAATGAGGAGGTTTTGCTCCCCATTCTATTTGCCAATTTAACACAGCAAAGGAAGAGTGTAGAAGCCCATATTCCCACCTCATTGTCCATCTCAAAGTGAGAGCACTAGACAAAGCATCTGTATCAAAGCGCTTGGCTTTTTCCAAATAATTACCTTAAGGTTTCCTCCCACCCTCAAAAACAGATAAAAGAAAGGCAGTCACAAATCCTTCCCAGAAAGAATGAATCAGCAGCCCACCAATAAGTCAACTTCTTGTGTTATAAAGGCTCATGAGTCCGCTCCTCAGTCTGGAGGGCAGAAACAGTTTACGGGGAACCACTAAAGGAGAGCTCTCTCTTACAACCTGCTGCAGTGTCACAACCACCTTAAGTTACAGGATGTTAATAAAACAGCTCTCTGGGGCTTTTAAACTAAACACAGATGCATACAACACCGAGAGGAAAAAAAAGTTCCAGACTAAATTTTTACCTCAGGGAGCACTGAAGTGTCATCAAAAGGCTTTTGCGCTTCAGAATTCACTGGTACTCCTGACACACCTAGTGATAAAAGGAACACCACCAGCATAACATGTTGCATGTAAAGTCAGTATGTAAACGGAGACAACAGATGAGACTGGAGTTTCTCTAGTTTCCAAGGTGAGAAAGACAAAAGACAAAAAAAAAAAACCAAAAAACAAAAAACCAAACCAAAAACCAACAACAAAAGAGTTTGAACCTGCATTGCACCAGACATCCCCAATAGCTCTGCATATGCAAAACCTTCTGCATGTGCTGCATGCTGGCATCACCTAAGTCTGCACTATATCTAACCTCTGCAGAAGAATGAAGAGGTAAAGAGACAAGTGAACTAGGTAGCAGATTGGTTTGGTTTGTTGGGGTTTTGTGTTTTGGTTTTTTTGTTGGTGGTGGTGGCTGGTTGGTTGGTATTTTTTTAATTTGGGTTAGTGGGGTGGTGGTAATTCCAGACATAAAAAGACATTTTCTGGTTTGCAGAGAGGAACCCACTTCATCTTATCTTAATTCTCCTCGGTGTCTTATACATCAACTTTTGCATCTACAAACACACTCTCCTTCAAACCCTTCTTTCCTTCCCATCTCAGGAACCACTTCTTTCTTCTCTTCTGATATATCCTATCCATCCAACATTACCATGTTCTCTCCTACCTCATGTGCATCCTTTCTATGTCCTATACATCTTTAGATTCTGACTTCAAAAATTCTCTTTCCAAATCACCTCAGATTTCCACAATTTTCTTGTTACATGCCTTATTCTGTGTCCTCACCTGGAGAAAAGCAGTCTATGTAAGAGGCTGGAGCTTCCAGAGTCTGCAGGTCTTGCAATTTCACCTCAGGTCCAACTTTTTTGTGCTATTGGTTGAAGAAAAAATACTTAAGTTTTGATCTTTGCTTTAGAAGACAGGTATCTTAGCTGCCTGCTGCTCTGCCAAGTTTTAAATAAAAACTATCAGTCTCAACTTTAGATGTAACTCTAATGCCTAAGAAAGATATTTTTAAGAATTGGTAAATTGGTTTTGATGTTAAGTAAAAGACTAACACCTGTCTCAGCAGGTTATGATATTGATGAATGCAGATTATACTAACTTCCTTTGCACTTTTACTGCTTCAAAGAGACTCATTACAGATCCATAACCTTTCACTGAAACACCCAACCAGAGAAAGTGAGAAGTCATGTGGTTATCACTACACTCACTGTGCCTCACTACTCCAGCAGATAAAGAATCTGGAGTCTTCCCAGGAAACTTACACCAGGCTCCAACACACAGATAACAAATCACCTCACAACAATCTATTAACTGCTGTATGTCTCCCACTTCTCTGTCAGACAGGATAGAACCTGACTGTTGAACAAGACAGAACACACTGTAAAAATTGGGACATTTTGCTCCTTCACACACACAAACTCTTTTTACCCACACAAAGATGCTGAATAAAGTGCTCAGGAAATTGGTTAGTTTGCTGTTGACATCCGTACAGGAACTGAGTCTTCATCTATAATTTCTTCATTCTGAAAAGTCCACTTACAAGTTAAAGAGCACCTGAATTGAATAGCAGGATTTCTGGCTAGCTCTCAACACACACTGGCTTTCACGACAACAAAAAACTGACACTTGGTACTGCTTCTGTGGGAAAGGGTTTGCATTAGAATACAAAAAGACTGTAAGAACTAAGTAAAATGTCCCTAAGAAAAGCTACTCACTCCCACTCCAAGAAAAGCAAGTGAAATAAAACCCTACCCAGCCCAACAATGGAAAGACTGAAAACAAAATGAAGTGTTCAGAATTGACTTTTGCTGTAAATACCTAGAATGTAAGTACAGGGCACTAACAGGTCACAAGGAAATCATCGCTAGCCCAAATTTCTAGAGCACTTTGCCTTTGCAAGCTCCAAGCACTGAAATGGAACACATAATATGCATCAAAATAACTTGTGCACATCACCCAAACCCCTGAACTGGGTTTGGATCCACATGTATCTTGGCCTGAAGTCATGTAAGATGCACAAATGCACAATATAGGTGTCCAAGTGTAAATTCTTACGTGCAAGCCATTTAGCCAGACTCTTTTTATAATTAAGCCATTGAAATGGACAATTCTAGGGTTGAATTCATGGACCCTTTGAGCCAGGAGGGAGCAGAGATAGGACATCTGACCCAGACTAGCCAAAGGGATATTCCATATTCCACGTCATGCTGGGATAGAAACTGGGGGCAATTACCCAGAAGAGACGGATTGCTGCTTGGGTTGGGCTGGGTATGGGTCTGCAGGTGCTGAGCAATTGTATTGGGCATCACTGCTAGTTATTCTTAGTTTTTCCTTTCTCCTTTTAGCTTCCCCTTGTTGTGTCCCTTATCATTATTATTATTCGTAGTATTGTATTATATTGTACTTTAGTTATTAAACTGCTCTTATCTCCACCCATAGGTTTTACATTTTTTTGATCCCCTTCCCCATTCCACCCAGAGAAAGGGGTGAGTAAGCAGCTGTGGGGTGCTCTGTTACTGGCTGGATCTCAACCACAACACCCATCTTCAACACCCACCTTGGTCTAAGTCAATCATACGCTAAAGAACCCATTATCTCCACTGTCTACAAAGGAGACTAGAAAATAGCTCAAAGCTCGTATCTGCCCTTGAAAAGACTGTATGTGTGTATGTGTGTGTGTGAGTGTACCCACTGATCTACCAGCTTACACCTGAACTACAGGCAGCTGGAATGTAAGGGTCTGAAGTCAAGCAGAATGACCTGATTCAAAATGCCTTCTCCAGTTCCAACATGAGTCCTAAATTTCAACTTTTGCCCTAATAACTTCACAGTAATATATATACTATTAACTCTTTGTTGGAGAGGAATATATTAGATAAAACACAGTATTTTCTTCCCCCTGCTGGAAGGTTGGAACAGAGCAGAGCAGTCTGGAAAGAATCCAGGCCTTGCTCTAAACTAAAAATTCTACAAGTTCTTAGTACAGATATACAGAGGCAGTCATCTCCACCACCATGCTGACTGAGTATAAAGCAAAGCAGCAGGTATGTAACCCTGCACTGTTCTCACCAACAGACTGACTGCAATTGTACCTGCAGCTGTTCACAGTAGAAGAGTACTACCAGAGTCTACTTGTCTCTCACTTAACAAAGAGAACTCAGCTTCCTCCAGTCAGTCTGCCAGATCTCCATCAAGGCAGTGGGAACGGATAGGGTTGGCTGGCATCCTAGAATGGCAGCTGAACCTTTGGAATTGTATTTCCTGAGATTTGCCTCAGTTTACCCTATGGTTTTGCTGAAGAACTGACTCATAAGAGGCAGAAAATAGCATGAATATGGATTGGGTGGATGAAGGAATTCCACACAGCTGGCAAAGGGAAATACAATCTGATAAGAAGACAGTACAAGCAGTATTTGGAAGCTATTTCCGTCTTCATCATTAATCCAGTTAATAATAACCTTTCAAAGAGGATTGTTAAAAAAGGCCATAACAGCTTATCTGTTTTAAGGCCAGTCCTTGACCTATTTTAATTTTAGCTTATTTCAGCAGCTTAATAATTACCTGCTTTGCATTTTCTGCGACCATCACAGCTCCCTGCTGAGGCTCCTGGAGAACAAGTTGCAAGTTTGGTATTTCTGAAATATTCAAACACAAACAATTTCTTTAAAAGTTAAAAACCTGATTTAAAGAGTAACAGAATATTCTTTCAGGAGCTTTCAAGAATAAGGCACACAGCTGTCAGTAACACTAGTAGTGGAGATATATAAATTATATAAACTCATACCTAGTTGAAGATGTCCTGCTCATTGCAGAGGGGAAGGACTAGATGACCTTTGAAGGTCCCTTCCAACCCAACCCCCTCCATGATTCTATAGTTTGCCATTGGATAATTTGTTTTGTGTTGGGTCTTTTTTTTTTTTTTTTAAATGTGAACTACCAGAAGAAGATGCTGGTGTAAGCACCTTTTAGAAAATAACAATTAAAGGACAGCTAATAGAGTTTCAAGTTTAAGAAACACTTTATAAAGGAGAGAAAAGAAAGAACTAGTGTAGCAAAATGTTTTAAATTTTATTTGGCTAAAACTGAAATGAGAAATTGTTAAAATTAGAGAAGAATAAGACACTCAAGGGCTATGGCCCAAGTCAAGACTGGTGCAAGAACTCAGCTGCTGTTTGACTCAGAATATTTTTACACTTACATTTCTGTAAACTGGCATATACAGTAACAGATTTATTTTAGGTATGCCATGGTATGTGATGAAATGACTGGCTGCCTTTGATCTCTGTTCTGTTAGGGATAAAAATTTTGTACTTTCCAATTCTGAGCACTCGAAGGACATATGTCCTGGTTTCAGCTGTAACAGAGCTCATTTTCTTCAGAAACTTCAGAATTAACTTCCAGAGTTAATTCTTCTTCAGCAGGTGCTGAGCAATTGTACCTTGCATCACTGTTGTTTGTTAGTTTCTGGTTTGTTTGGGGGCTAGGGTTTGGGTTTTTTTTTTTTTTTTTTTAGTTTTCTATTTCTCTTTTTGTTACTTCCCTTTTCATCATTTTCAGTAGTAGCATTACACTGTACTTTATTTAAATAATTAAACTGTTCTTATCTCAACCCATGGATTTACCCTTTTTCCAATTCTCCTCCCTATCCCCCTGGCTGCATTGTGAACAAGCAGTTGCGTGGGACTTATTTGGCAGCTGGGGTTAAACCACAACAACACAGCATTAACATATGGCACAATGTTTTAATTTGCATCTTTTTAAACCCTTTTCTATATATAATTGGTCATACAAAATTGTATTTGCCAAGTTAAAAGTATGCATTTTGAGGAGGCTCAGATGAATTGGTTTTATGAATTCTAATATCTGGAAAGCAGTCTGTCTCTTTGCAGTGAAAATTACTTTCCTTTATCAAGTCATACCATACTGTAGTCTTTTAACAACTTTTTCTTCCTAAAGTGAACAAGGGAAAGCCTTATATCTAATGTTAAATTATCTATACAATGACTCTGAAAAGCAATCTTGAGCACCCGATCCAAATGTTTGCTATCTTTGAAACTGCCTGAATTTCATAGGCTTTTCCTGAAGATAACAGAATCAGAATCATTTAGGTTGGAAAAGATCCTTAAGATCATACAGTCCAACTGTTAACTCGTCTATTTTCTTAGTGTAGAGGGGAAAGTAGAAAAGCTTATAGAAGGTGGAAGCAGAGACAGGCAGCCTGGGAAGAATACAGGGATTCTGGGCGGGAAGCTAGGGACCAGGTGAGGAAAGCTAAGGCCCAGTTAGAATTGAACTTGGCTAGGGATGTTAAGGATAATAGGAAGGGATTCTATAGGTACATAGTGAGTAAAAGACAGACTAGGAACAACGTTGGCCCCCTTCAGAAGATATCGGGTGAACTGGCTACCCAGGATTTGGAGAAGGCTGAGGTTCTTAATGACTTCTTTGCCTCGGTCTTCACTGGCAAAGTCTCTGACCAAACCACCCAAGTCTTGGAAGGCGAACGCAGGGACTGTGAGAATGAAGACCTTAGGCCCACTGTAAGAGAGGATCTGGTTCGAGACCATCTTAAAAACCTAAAGGTACACAAGTCCATGGGACCTGACAACATCCCCGCGGGTCCTGAAGGAGCTGGCGAATGAAGTTGCTAAGCCACTGGCCATCATATTTGAAAAATCATGGCAGTCAGGTGAAGTTCTCAATGACTGGAAGAAGGAAAATATAACCCCCATTTTCAAGAAGGGGAAAACGGATGACTTGGGGAATTACTCAGTCAGTCTCACCTCTGTGCCTGGCAAACTCTTGGAGCAGATTCTCCTGGAAGGCATGCTAAGGCACATGAAAAACAAAGAGGTGGTTGGTGACAGCCAGCATGGCTTCACTAAGGGGAAATCCTGCCTGACCAATTTGGTGGCCTTCTATGATGGGGCTACGGAACTGATGGACAGGGGCAGAGCAGCTGACGTCATCTACCTGGACTTGTGCAAAGCGTTTGACACTGTCCCACATGACATTCTTGTCTCTGAATTGGAGAGACATCAATTTGATAGGTGGACCACTCGGTGGATAAAGAACTGGCCGGATGGCCGCACGCAAAGAGTTGTGGTCAATGGCTCCATGTCCGGCTGGAGACCGGTAAAGAGTGGTGTCCCTCAGGGATCGGTGTTGGAACCGGTCTTGTTTAACATCTTTGTCGGTGACATGGACAGTGGGATTGAGTGTGCCCTCAGCAAGTTTGCCGATGACACCAAGCTGCGTGGTTCGGTTGATACGCTGGAGGGAAGGGATGCCATCCAGAGGGACCTCAACACGCTCGTGAGGTGGGCTGATGTCAACCTGATGAAGTTTAACCATGCCAAGTGCAAGGTCCTACACCTGGGTCGGAGCAATCCCAGGCACAGCTACAGGTTGGGCAGAGAAGAGATTCAGAGCAGCCCTGCGGAGAAGGACTTGGCGTTGTTGGTCAATGAGAAAATGAACATGAGCCGGCAGTGTGCGCTCGCAGCCCAGAAAGCCAACTGTATCCAGGGCTGCATCAAAAGGAGCGTGACCAGCAGGTCAAAGGAGGTGATCCTGCCCCTCTACTCTGCTCTCGTGAGACCTCACTTGGAGTATTGTGTGCAGTTCTGGTGTCCTCAACATAAAAAGGACATGGAACTGTTGCAACAAGTCCAGAGGAGGGCCACGAGGATGCTCAGGGGACTGGAGCACCTCCCGTATGGAGACAGGCTGAGAAAGTTGGGGCTGTTCAGCCTGGAGAAGAGAAGGCTGCGTGGAGACCTCAGAGCAGCTTTCCAGTATCTGAAGGGGGCCTACAAGGATGCTGGGGAGGGACTGTAGTGACAGGACAAGGGGTAACGGGTTCAAACTTAAACAGGGGAAGTTTAGATTGGATCTAAGGAAGAAATTCTTTACTGAGAGGGTGGTGAGGCACTGGAATGGGTTGCCCAGGGAGGTTGTGAATGCTCCATCCTTGGCGGTGTTCAAGGCCAGGTTGGACAGAGCCTTGGGTGACATGGTTTAGTGTGGGGTGTCCCTGCCCATGGCAGGGGGGTTGGAACTAGATGATCTTAAGGCCCTTTCCAACCCTAACTATTCTATGATTCTATATTCAATCACTCAAAGAGCTGCTTCAAGAAAAGGTTAAGGAATCCAGGTGGCCAGTAAAGACAGCAAGAAGGATACTAGTAATATGGGCTGCTAAGCCCATGAAAATTAAAAGACTGTACAAATACTTAAAAAATGTTTATATGTTAGAAAATGATAGTCAAGTAGTTTGGAAGCATTTGCTGAATCGTAGAATGGTTTGGTTTGGGAGGGACCTTCAAAGGTCATCTAGTCCAACCCTCCGCAACAAGCAGGAACATCTTCAAATAGATCAGGTTGCCCAGAACTACATCCAGCCTAGCCTGGATTGTCTCCAGAGATGGCGCATCCACCACCTCTCTGGGCAACCTGAAGTCTGTTTGAAAATCATCAGAAATTGCAAAATGTAAGGTAACTATACGTAAACCCTTACTACATTCTACTCAAGTTAGGACTGAAGTACTGTGGGTGTTTTTAGGCATCCCACTTGAAATAAGAGTGACAAATTAGAAAGTCATCAGGAGATGAACAGGAATAATAAAATATTTAGAACCTACAGAGTAGGCTTGAAAGATGATGAGTTTTTATATGCTTCCATTTAATCTTTTGGTGTGTTTTTTTTTTTTGTTTTGGTTTTTTTTTTTTCATTTTTAAGAAACTACATCACCCAGTGTTAAAATTAAAAAATAAGTCAGTAACCAAATGTTCAAGACACCCACTGGAAACAGAATTACAACAAAAACAAACTTGTTTTGAAGTAAACATGTAGGCACACATGCATAGGAAAAGACCTTTTAAGTGATGTGACAGTGAAGTTCTAGAAGTCACTGCATTGTTCAGGTGGAACTCCTTTCCACGAAGGAAGGACTTGCTTTTTAAGAAAGTTTATGGAATCCTTCCAGGTGCATTTTGGATATACTTAATCTTAACTCAGGGCATGATATCAGGAGGACTTCTGTAAGCACTTCTGTAAGCACTTCTGTAAGGCCTTTGATAGGATTCCCCCACCAACATTCTTGCCACTAAATTGCAGAGATACAGGTTTGATGGATGGATTGTTGGATGGATAAGGAACTGGCTGGATGGTTGCGTGCAAAGAGTTACAGTCAATGGCTCCATGTGCAAGTGGAAACCAGTAATGAGTGGTGTCCCTCAAGGGTCCATACTGGGACCAATACTATTTACTATGACACCACACCTTGAAGTCAAAAACTGTGGGAATTGATCTCTTTATACTACAATTCTGACAGAGCGGTAATACTATGGCTACCAGTCTACATGACTAGACACTCAAAACCAAGTCTTTTTTTTGTTTTAATGTGGCACATGTATGGGCCCTTTGCTGTTTCAGCAAAATGTACCAAAAATACTCTCGCCAGGAGCACCACCTGCAGATTGTCAGCATTCTGTATCAGGGAGGAGCTGCTACTTCAGTTTTATCTGGTTTTGTACGATCTAAGGTGCTAGTGCACAGTGTCTTGGAAAGAAAAAATTATCCTACCATCCTTAGGCATAACTGACATTCAAGGAACAAGAAACCAAATAAACCAAAATATTCACTGAACTTAATATGCCTATCAAAATGAAGCCAACCTTGGCACCCTTTTATGGAAAAGCCTACAAGCACATAATATTACCTCCTTGCCTTCATCCCAGTTTTTTCATGTCTTCTCCCTGTTCTTTGCACTATCACCATAAATCATATATGCAGGAACATGAAACACATGAACCATACAGGTAACAAGTTCTACCCACTCATGACCAAAACACCAACCATCGCTTCATATCACGGGACACCACCATGCAGGCAGGCCTATGATGCACAGTCCAGATGGTTTACTTATTTATTTGTCAGTCTGTTCACTGCCTGAGATTCAAGTAGTTCCTCTTCCCTTTAAAATTAAATTCTATTTTAATCACTGGAAAGAATCATATAGGGATTTTTTTAAGATCTTGGCAAGAAAAGCATAATGAACCAGTAACCATGGTCATGTTTATTAGCTAAAAAATAGGCAAGAATAACTCTTAAATACTTTAAGAATATTAAAACAGGTAAGGACAATCATACCACCTTCAGTCTCCTGTATTTCCAAGTTTTTCATGGGTAGAAGTGAAGTCCCTTTCTGATCCTCATGATCTATTATTTTTTCCTGTGAAGTTGTTTCATCCTATTTAAACACAGGATGGAGGGGAGAAAGACAAATTTCAATACAGTTTATACATGCACTTTAATCTTCCAGTGAACCAAATCCATTAGAAATTTTTAAATTACTCAGACTGACTCCTATTTCTTCCCAGGCTTCCATAATTATAAATTGTCTGCACATCAGCTGAGAGAACCCATAAAAGCCTTTCTCTAGAATATATCAAAAAAGAACTTCAAACATTTAATTCCACTTCAGATCTCCAGCATATGGGAAAATTTCAGGAGACTGATATGAAAAGATCATACCTGTTTCTCCAATTCAGAGACCTGCATTACTGACTGGGATTTCAGCTCATTCTGACAGCAGACAAATTCTTCAGATTTCTGTACAAGTTCTTCTAATGGAAAGGAAAAAGTAGAATTAGGGTGCATTCCTGCCTTTTTTGCTGAAACATCCAATTTACATGTATGCACAAGAGTATATGAGATCACTTATCTCTCGGTCACTGCTTCAGTTTTGGGTCATAACAGGGCTGGGAAAAAAACCCTTTCAAATAATAGCTTGAGACAAGATCGATGTTATTAGTTCTAATACGAGCTGAGAGAGAAAATGTTTTCCTTGGTTGTTTCACTTACAATTTCAGTAGAAATTCAGACTCTAATGAATGTGGCATATCTAAAAAGAACTTACATAAGCTGATAGAAACAAATCCAACAAGTTATTAAAAATTAATTAAAAAACTTCAATCTGTTTGAAGAAATCTATGAGCCTAGAAAGATCATAGGCTGGGACAGTACACAAGAAAAGCATCAGATACACTGCCCTGCTCTTATGCTCCTCCTCTTGCAACTGGCTTTGGTCAGTGCCAAAGACAGAAACGTGGGATCACACTAAAGAGATCTTTAGTTTGATACAATACAAACACTCCTATGCAGTTAGGAATTGTTATACCAAGATTTTCTTATGAGTTACTATAAAAACAAAGACAAATAGAAGGCAGCCCAATGATCCTTAAGCTCATGAGAACGTGCTTCACTGAACTGCTGTGCTTGCTTACCCTGTAGTTTCTGTATTGTAGCACTGTTGTTGGCAGACAGCATCAACAGCTGGTCAACATCCTGTTTCAGCCGATCATTTTCAGCTACAAGGGCAGCATGGCTAGATTGCAGCTCTTGCTTAGCCACCTTAAGACCACTGATCTGCAAGTTTTTCTCTTCCACCTCCAGCCTTTGTTCCTTCTCCAGGTCTTTACACTTTGTCTCTAATTCAGCTTGTGCTCTTCTTGCTTCTTTCAGCTGCACCGAGAGACACTGCACCTCCTCCTGCAAGCAATGGGAGGACAGCCTCCTCTCAGCTAGTTCTAGCTCCATCTTCTGTCTGAGATCCCAAGACCGTTGTCTCTCTGCATCTAGGACATCCCTCAGGGAACTTAGATCCACTTCCATCTTCCGGCACTGACCTACGAGTGTCTGTAAAAGGATATGGAAATTAACTCTCAACTAATTCAACACTTTGCCAAGGCAAAGTACCTGAATTATATTTTAAGCTTGACATTAAATCCTTTTCAAATACCTACATAGCAGAAAGGAGGAAATAAATATGGCAGAAATCTCAATTTGTTTGAATGAAACTGACCTACTATTTGCAAATTGGAAGAAAGCAATGCTGGGAGAAACAAGAACTCTGAATTTTGGTAAAGTCTTAATTTAGAGGAGGGGAATGTAAAGGAAACAAACAACAGAACAGTGGCCATGAGTTCTCTTTTAGAGGAAAGAAAGCTTCCCAAAAAGGGAAGGATTGCAACAACAGAGAAAGGACTCAACAATTACAGTACAATTAAACAAAACAAAATCAGAACAAAAATGTGTGTGTGAAGTGGATTTAAAAAATGCTGAAATAGGGAACTGGAGGTAAGAGAGTGCTTCACAGTGCTCTGTGCTTCAAGAAGGATCCCAGAAAGTGGTTGACACTGACCAGAGATTTAAGAACCACAGAACAGAAAGAGACCATACATTTGCCAGAACTCCTTTCATCAAACTTCCTCCTCCTGGAGCTGTGGAGGGTCAGAACAGCAGCATAGCTGGTTTCAGGAGGAGGATGAGGAGGAGCTCTCTAGTTATGGATAGGAAGAAAAGCTTCAGCCACATGGCCTCAAGTTTGTATGTTCCAAGGTCTCTGTTTGACCTTATAATGTACATAAGGGGAGTCAAACACAGAGGGGGAGTTAGGGGACCCCAGCATCCATGCCATTAAGGCATCTATGCCACCACTCCATGAAACACCTTGGTGAGCAATGTAATCAGTAGCAAGTACAAATCAGCTCACTGAGGTTCTTCACCTCTTCCTGGTGGTAAGAGGTCCCACCAGTAAGCCTGGCTGGGACACACAGTAAAAGAAAATAGAGTAATGCGTGTGTAAAACTTATCAAAGGTTCAGCAGTAGACTGGCTAGAGATGGTGCAACGTTCTAACATGAGACCAATATAGTATTTTTCTAAAGGGATGGAGAATTATTTTTAGAAGTTCAGATATTATTAAAAAAAAATAATTAAAATACACTCATCCTATACCTGCAAATAAGCCTTTGAAGAGACTGCATACTAAACCCTGTCTCAAGAGGCACATGTATATATAACCACATATGCACAACTTGACCTCATTCTCCTCATGCTCCAAAATGATTAAATGAGAGCCAACAGCACTCCAAAAGCTATGTCATCTTATCAGCAAGTTCTCAGCAAGACATACCAAAGAATATCTATCTATGCTCTGATCTGGCCAGGATAGTGCAGTCCAGAAACAGCAGCATAGAGTATGGATAGATTTTGTCTCTGTCCACCTGCCCAGAATCTGGGCCACTAGAGCTGGCAGCTGTAGCATCCCTATTCCTGTTGTTTGCCTGCACCTACTACAACCTATGCATAGAAACCTGCAGCTCTAAAACATAACTGAGGGAGCCCCCAGCTGAGTTCATGATGGAAAACTGGTGCCAGAAACAAGTTAATCTGGTAACCTCTGAGCTACTGACAAATGACACATCCACCACTTACACATGAGAGTAAAGCAATAAGCAAAACAAGAAAAGGTACCTGTTTTTGTTGTTCAGCAGTACTTAGCTCCTGTTGCAGCAATTCTATCACCTGAGCTCGTCCCAGAAGAGCTGCTTCCTGCTCCTCTAGCTTTCTCTGAAGTGTACACAGGTTCTGTGAGAAAGACGGTGCTATACCAGTATCTGAGAGGCTAACATAAGAAGGCAGGATTTCCTGGTTTCATCCATACACCTAGTTTTCATAACAGTTACTTTAATAGCCTGGATAACTTGACTTTTGTTAATACTTATTTTGGAACCCCTGTGCAGTGGGATGAGCTCATCATTGCTTCACAAATAGGGAACTGAAGCACAATGATATAATACTTCTTTTAAACTGTTCTTTCTTTTTAACTGACAGTAAATGAGCGTTCTGAAGCTAGGACTCTGAAAATCCAAACCTGCATCCCCCCAAAACCTAAACAATCAAATCATATCTCTTTTCACCCCTTCTGAGTTACTTTGATGAGAATTGCTCTCTTGGGGTGTCATCAGACTGCTAAAATTTCTTTTCCTTTCTCATCCCATAACAAGATTATTTTATCAAATATACCTGCTGCACTTCTACTTCCAGATCTGACTGGGCCACTGTCTTGAGCAATTCACCTTGGTGCTGGTGAGCCTGCTCTTCCAGGAGAGCTTCCTTCTCTTGAATCACTTCCTTCAAGGAGCTCAGCTGAAAACATAAGCTACAAAGTAAACAAAACAAACAAAACCCCCAACAAACCAAAACCAAGAAGGTGATGAGCTTGACAGACACACAGGCTTGCTTTCAACATGCACCAGCATATTATGTATGCAACTAAGTCTTCAGCTTTTAATCCTATATGCCACCTTGGTCAACTGGTATCTTTATCTGTCTAATATGTATATATTAACTGATAGCATTTCAGAAAGCAGATAGCAATTCAGAAAGCAAAACCATAGAACTTCACCTACAAATAAGCGAAATGGTAAGAATATGATTACAACATAATTCCAAGTCCATAAAACTTCTAGGGTTTTATTTGTACTGGAAAGAGCCCAATTCACAGATGAAAAGTTAAACCTGCAATGCAGAGTATTAAAAGAAATCTTTCTAAAAATAAACACAATGTAACACAACAGCCGTTACTTTATGTGATAAAAAGCTCCTCTGCACATTCACAGGAGAACACAGAGGGGCAATGGTAGGTCTAGGAGCTGAAAGAATACTTTCAGACTGTGGGTCAAATGGCCTGTGTGTCCATGGTACCAGCAACTGTGGAGATTAGAGCAAGTGAACTTAAGTGCAGTTCTTCCGCACTTTCTGCAGTGGGACCACAGGTCAGAGGGCCTGTGTGTTATAGTTCCAGAAACAGGAATGAGTGTCAGTGTACAAGTGATTGTATGATCACTAGTGAGGATCAAGCCAGACTAGCTGGCAAGTAGGTGAAGTAACCTGGGAGCTAAGATAGAGAGGGGATGTGGCCCAAGAGACCCATCACAGGCAGACTTGGCTACTGGATGGATCAGGGAAGTTCTGGCCAGCTACCAGACACCACAGGGTATTGAAGGTCTTCAAAGATGAGACCTGCTTTTAGAATCATAGAAATCAGAGAGGCTGGAAAAGACCTTTAAAATCATCAAGTCCAACCTTTACCCCAGGACTGCCAAGCATATCACTTTTGTGTATGTGCAAATCTCTGAAGGAGCTGGCTACTGGAGAGACCAGGGGAGCCCTGGTCAGCTGTATGCATGCACATTCCTTTGTCTCTAAAAGTGAGAGCACAGGAAGGTTGGCCACCAGAAGGATCAACATCCCTGGTCAGGTGTGGTGATGGGGTATATGTGTGCACACAAGCACACATGCATTTTTCTAAAATGCAAGCCAGTACAGGGGGGTGGCTATTGGAGGGACCAGTGGACCCCCAGCCAGCTCTGTGCACATGTGTGAGCAACAGCTCTGTACCAGCAGCTGGAGTGGAACTGTGGGTCCTGAGGCTTTGCATGCACACTTGCTAGCAACTGCAGAGATCTGAATCCAGGGACCAGTTACTGGGCAGATTGAGTGTCTAACCACAGGTGTTGGCAAGATCCACAATGTACATCTGTATACTCTCATCTGAGCTGCCACAGAGGGATAATGTGAGAATGCTGGCACTGTGTATGTGAGTGCTGGGTGCTTTGGGCTGTGTTACCTATGTGGCTGGTCATACACGTATACAGGAGTGGCACATGTGCACCGGCTAGGAACACATTCTCAGCCACATTACTGGCTGGACTGAGGAGCACGAAAGTTTGGCAGCCTTGCCTCTGCCAGGCTGCAGGACTTAGCCAGATTCCCTAGCAGCAGCATGGCCTCAGGAACAACCGAGTCTCGAGTTATCCAGTAACAAGACACATGGGAATGGTTCAAAGTTGCGTCAGAGGAGGTTTAAACTGTACATTAGGAAACATTTATTTACCAAGACAGCAGTCACACACTGTAACTGGATTACCAGAGAGGTGGTCAATGCCCCAAGCCTGTCAGTGTTAAAGAGGCATTTGGACAATGCCCTTAATAGCAACACTTTAATTTTTGGTCAGCCCTGAAGTGGTCAGGCAGTTGGATTAGATGATCGCTGTAAGTCACTTCCAGCTGAACTATCATTCAGCTGTTCAGTGTAAATAGTGGGGTGGGAAACAGACACACAGACTAATTAATAGATAGTTTTTCTGTACCTGTGTTGCATATCTGATTTCAGCATCTTTCAGATGCACTTTGGCTAGAGCCAGCTGTTCCTTCAGATCCTGAACAGTCTCTTCTCGCTCCCTCAGGAGTTCTTTTAGTGCTTCAGCTTCCTCTCTATGCCTTTCACTTGTATTTTGGTTATTCTGACACTGCCAGAGGAAAGAAGTTGGGAAGAAAAACAGAAGTATGGCTCGTCAATTAAAAAAAAAAAAAAGCACAAAAAAGTTGGAATGCTTTTGCACGCTGGCTTCCTGACCAGATGCTTATTTCTATAGTTCTTAATTTTTTTTAAACTTTACATTTTCTTTGCTTCTTTAAATGAAGTTGTCCTATATCATGTAATCAATTTGCCTATTTCTGAGTAGATATGAACAAGGTGTCTCATTGGGAAGTGTCAAATCACTTTGGAACGGCTAATACCATGAACGCTTACCACAAACTAATATATATCATGTCCTTAAATAAAATATAATATGTAAACTACAATACGACCAGCTTGATTTGTGAGGCTTTTTAATTTCACAGATTTCTATAATACAAGAAATTAAACAGTTTTTTAATTAGCAATAGAAGAGTATTCTCCTTGTGACAAAAGGACAGACATTAAATATTCTAAACTACAGAAAATGCCTGTGGAAATTTCTTCAGACTAAAGTGATTTATAATAATGAACTGTTAGAAACAAGCAAAGGGAACATCAATTCTGCTCCCCTCTAAGGCACTAAAATCCTCCGTTTATGACCACCAAATTTAAACTTAGTCAACATTTTGCATAAAACACATGCTTCAGCTATGACACCTCAAACACACCAGCACCCTTTGTCTTTCAAAGACCACCTGTATGGCAAGCAATTCCGAAACACCACAGTTGCACCTACTTAGCACAGAGTCAGGTATTAGGTCCAGCATATCAATCATGTCACTGAGAAGCAGGAAAAATATCCTTCTATCATTATGATCTCAGCACTCCCAACTACTTCAAGCACTGAGTACTGGGGACTTTTGAATGAATATATACAAAACATATCTTTCTTTTCCTTGTTACAGGTATTGGGCCAAAGATCACCAACAACATATGGAGCATATGTGTATTTACATCCTTTAAAACCATTCTGAAAAATTTATGAAGGCTAAAACCACGATACACTTGCAAGTCCATGTAATAAGTAAGAAGTTGCTGTTGCTCAAAATACATGTCACTTATAGAGGTCTTTAGAAGCACATAGAATAGGCAGACAAGGAAAGCTTTAATTCCACTCAAGCTCAGTAGAACAGAGCTAAAAAAGAAACAACAGAAGTGGAGGAAGCTGTAAGAAGCCAGGGATATGCACAATTTATAAGGCTGGGGCTAAACAGTTGCTAAGGGGGAAAGATCAGTGGATTACTTTGCTTTCTTAAGATTAGCTTTCAGGGCTTGGAAAAGATTCTGATAAAGTCCTTACAAACTGGCCACTACATGGAGTGCCACAATTAAGGACAGTAACACAACCACAAAGTCACCATAGCTCAAGCTTTCAAATATAATGTTTTTCCAAAACATGTAAATTAGAACACAATTTGTGTTTAGCCACTTTAAAAGTTTAAGAGGAGTCTCACCTGTTCCATAAACAAATACTAACTATTTCATAAAAAGTTATAAGCTGGTATTTCAATTCTTAAAATCAGGCAGTCAAATATCTCATTGGTACTGTTACATTTTGGGCTTTTAACACAGAGCCTTTCCCTGGGGCCCCCCATCATGAAGAGGTGAAAAAAAGCCCTTTGCTGTATTTACCCCTCATGATTTCCAAAGGAACCACTAATGTTCAGCACCTCAGCACAACATACAGCCCTAACCTAAATTTCTCATCTTCAAATGACAGGTATCTGTCTATGAAATAACACCATTACTCAAGACAGCACTTACATGAGAAGTAATTATAAATAACTAAAGAAATCTGTAGCTTCTCAGGTCTAACCTCACAAGAAAGTATCTAGAAAGTGCTTTCTGGGTCAAACACATAATATTGCAGATAATTGCTGTAATATCACTTGTCTTAAATGATGTGCTAACCCAAAACTAATAAGGCTTTGGTCCACACCATTTCCACTGGAGACAGTATCAAGGCCTCATTCCTCTAATTAGAAGGCCATTCATTGTATTCAATGACTAATTTACACCCATCCATTCACCTGCCAGTACTGTCCTTTCACTTTAACAGTTCTCCCAAGTTCTTGTTGCTTACCTTCCTCATACTACTGCAGAAATTATGTTTCCTCTCTTCCTTAGGTTAACTAAATAGTCAAGCTATTTTGAGTGTCTAGTAAAAGCAGCTATTAAGATGACAGGAGAATGGAAAGTCTTTTGCTGCTTTCAGAATTTCTCTTTCCTAATTCCAAGTGAACAGAACTCCACACAAGACCTTGCCACACTTAGTACAATAGCTGGAAGGGTAACTTTGGCTTAAATTAGAAGGAAAAAAAAAAAAAAAAAAAAAAAAAAAGAGTAGGCCTCTTCAAAAACCACATTACACTCACTAACTGATAAGCTTTTCCTCCTTTTCCTTCTTCTACTGATAAATTTGAATTTTGAAGCAAGAACACTCATTAGTCCATAACAGCAAGTCTACATAAAGTAATGTAACAGCATACAGGTCTGTAAATGCTGTATATGCATAAGCTAAACAAAGCCTGTGCACTGGCACAGCTTGCCCTAGGATGTTGTGAATGTCCCATCCCTGGCAGTGCTCTTGGACAGGGCTTGGAGCAACCTGGTCTAGTGGAAGGTGTCGCTGCCTGTGGCAGGAGGTTGGAACTGGATGATCTTAAGGTCCTTTCCAACCCAAACCATTCTATGATCGCAAATACCACTTGATGTCCTGCAAACTGTTTAGGCTTTTATTACTTCTCCCTTGCCTAGTATTACTAACTTTAAACAAAACTATCTGGTCAGCAGAACAATTTTAGGCTTTAAAAAATTACCAGCACGAATGGGAGCAATGGCTTCTTTAATGTCTTGATATAGAACATTTTCCCCTCATTTTTTACCTAGCTTTACACAATTATGGCTTGTTAACCATAAAACTTTGTGGTGGCACAGGAAGCTACATGGCTGGAAATTGGTTTTTTTTATATTTAAGTTACTGCCTTTGACTTTTAATGGCCTCCTTACCTCCTTGTTCCTGAATTCCAGCCAACTTTCCCTCTTCTTTGCTTTACTCATATGACAGGTAACATTTTGAAAATTACAGCTCACACAGGCAACTTCTGCAGGAAAGAACTTGGCTACAACAGATTACTGAAGATATGCAAAGTGAAACTGGCCCATACCCTTGAGGAGATCAGGTTGTGTATTCCAAGGGCATCTGCAGTACAAGAAAGCTGGACAGACCGGCTTCCTACAGCACAGACATCCTTGCTAACAATGTCCTGCTAACAAGACAAGACCTGCTAGCTCACTGGGACCTAAAATGTAGAGTGGCACCAGATTATTAGTAGATGCTAACATCTTTTAAGTAGCCATGTTCTCCCAACCTTGGGACACACTTGCTCTTCTGGTAAGGTCTGTGCAGGCACCGGTGATCCTTTCTCTGTCAGCTCCTCAATGCGTTTGTTCAGAGAGGCCAGTTTGGCTTTGGCCTGAAGTTTAAGCTTCATCAACTTGGTATCTGCAGCTTCTCGTTCTTCCTGGAAAAGAAGGATACAAACTGACTGCACTTAAAATGCCAGTGCTCTCACCCTGAAAACACCACTTGGAAAGGTTACATAATTTGTCTGCTGTTCTTTGCCCAAACCTGCCTCCAGTAACAGTGCTACCTAAAACACATCCAGGAAACAAATTTGCTCTGGAACACTACATACAGCATAACAGTTCACTTCTGCTCTAGCATTTTCTCTTCAAGGGACAGATCACTTGAGGGACATTTCCTAGCAGTTGGTACAAACTCAGCTTGATTTCCTCTACTATATGCAGTCTCTCAACAACATCTTAAGTAACTGCATTTTCTTTCATGTCATGCCTCAGGATATTCAATATTTATCTTTGGTTACATACCAAAAAACCACTGGACTATTGGGTGACTACAGCACAGAATACACTGTCTCAAACACTCTGAAGTGGGGAAAGAAAAACCTCACAGAAAGATTAGTATTTATTGCGAGCCATCAGGAAACTCCAGGGGCCTTGAGGAGCTCCGAGATAAAATGCTACATAACTTGGACATAACTTATCTCTCCTAGGAGGAATTACCTCTAACCAATACAAACAGAAGCTATCCTACATCTCTTGGCTTAGGATCATTCCTTTGTATCTCTGGAATTGATGCATTTAGTAGTGAAGGTCTCAAATGTTCAAAAGAAACCAGAAACTAGCTTGCACAGAAAGCTGAAGCAGCATTTTTTAATCTTGCTCCCAGGTCCCCAGTGAAAGAAATGATACCTTAAGTACAGTTTCTTTTTGCTGGAGCAGGGTATCCTTTTCTCGGATCAAATCCTTCAGCTGAACAACCAGTTTTTCTGTTTGGGCCAGGCGCTCCAAGAGCTCCTCAGGTGCCTCCTCCATGCTTCCTGCTTCTGGTTCTACAGCTTGTACCTAAAACAGTGAAATAAGTGCTATGGAGGGAAAAAAAAGCCTCAGAAGTCCAAAAGGGCAACATACAGGTCAAGCCTTCCACTGTCAGGCATTCATCCAGGGCTCCCCTTTACACTGCACACAGTCATTGGTACTCTTAAAAAAAATACATTAAAAATCTTTCTTCACCCCAATTCCAGTTTGTTTTCCAGGATTACCTTGACATATGGAAATTAAGGGGACAACTAAGCATGATAGATTTGGTGGCTTTTATGATGGGTTTGTGACATTGGCAGATAAGGAAAGACTGATGTTATCTACCTGGACTCATGCAAGGTATTTGACACTACCCCGCATGACATCCTTGTCTCTAAATTGGAGAGACATGGATCTGATGGATGGACCACTTGGTGGATAAGGAATTAGTTGGATGGTCACACTCAAAAAGAGCTAAGGTCAATTGCTGACTTAAGGGGTCAGGAATCTAAGAGAAGCAGAGCAGAATGACAGCTTAGTCTAGCGCTCAGCAACGAAGAAGTAGGAAACAATTCTCACTGCAGTCAAATAATTCACATGCCCCAAACTATCTCTCAATAAGATCTGAAAGTCTTTATATAACATTATACTTACAGAGATAGAGGATTCAGTAACTGAATCTCCAGCTTCAGTAACTGCATCTCCATCATCACCTGACAGCTCTTGTAAAACAGTACTTGCTAAACCTGACAAACGGCTCAGCATCTGTAGCCTAAAGCAAAACAAAGCATTAGAATACAATTACAGAGACAAAACTGCTAAGAAGAAAAGCATCACCTGATTTAGGAATGACAGAACCACAGATGAATTATTGAAGTGATATTAGAAATATAGAAAGAAGTAGAATCTATGCATCTGCAGACATCCACTGTAACCAGAAATATGTGTGAAGCTCAGCACATATCTGCATGCTACAAGCATTACGATTTCAAGCATGCATACATGGACTACGTAAAGATTCCCTGGCCTCTGTCCAGGCTGGCTACATTAACCCAATACTGAACTCAAGCTAATATGCCTTACTTACATGGCTTGGCTCACAGCTGGCCTCCTCAAAAACACAAACAGAGGAACTAAGGCCTGTCTGCATCTATTTGCACATGGCATGGCCTGTTTCCTTTCACATGCAAATAGGTGCAGACAGGCCTTAGTTCCTCTCTTTGCATTTTGAGGTGAACTGAACACAACAAGGGATGTGAAGGGGAATTAAAAGTGATTCTACAATTATATAAACAGCAACAGGAACCCCAGGGAAAACACAGGCCCACTGCTAAATGGACACAATCCTGAACAATGTGCTCTAGGTAACCCTGCTTGAGCACGAAAGTTGGACTAGATGAGCCCTGGTGATCTGTTCCTACCTCAACCATTCTGTGATTCCGTAAATGTGGCAATGGACCTGATTACAGAAAAGGCTGAGGTACTCATTGTCTCCTTTCCCTCAGCTTTTTGTGGCAAGACCAGACTTCAGGAATCCCAGTCCACTGATACTTGGTGGAATGTTTGGAAAAAAGATCCTGGTCCTGGAACAGGCTGCCCAAAGTGGTGGCAAATGCTCTATCCCTGGCAGTTTTCAAGGCCAGGTTAGTCAGAGCCTTGGGTAACATGGTCTAGTGTGAGGCACCCCTGCCCATGGCAGGGGGTTGGAACTGGATGATCCTAAGATCCTCTCCAACCCAAACCATTCTGTGATTCTATGAACTAGCACAATGTAGCTCTAAATATTGTCCCAAAGCCAACAAGCCACACATGATGCGGCAGCTGTCTTATGTATTAACATCAAGGACTTGTGGCAGGAATATCTTGATGCTTGCACTTCATACTTACTTCTAAGTTCATAGCAGAAAAGCATTATACAATGCTGGCCAATTTCCTCATAAACAGGAGCAGACCAACACAAAAGGTTATTTTGTGTTCCACTGCCTCCCCCAAATAAAGTAAACAGTACAGCTCTCAGAGGCAGGACTGTTGCTCTTCCAGGATCATACTGGCTTTGGTATGGATTTCCATTTTGTAATGAATAGCAGAACACAAAAGCCCTACACCGCATTCATTATGTAAGCCATTACAGCTTGTATCCTGTCTGTAGTTTAAAACAGCTTTTTACTCAGCACTGTCGTTATGAGACTTTACTTTGAACACTGGGGCTACCAGCAGTGTTCTAGAAGAGGCTACTTTACTCTGATACATAATTCTCCTACCAACCTGTCCTGAGTTCAGCAGTAGCAGTCATTTTTTCTCCTTAGTAGCTGGTGCAGCGCTGTGTTTTTTACTTTCGGCCTGGGAACAGCACTGATAACACCGATGTTTTTAGTTACTGCTCAAATGTTTAGTCTAACCAAGGACTTTGTGAGTCTTATGCTCTGCCAGGGAGGAGGGGAAGCCGGGAGAAAGCAGGGACAGGACACCTGACCCAAACTAGCCAAAGAGGTATTCCATATCACAGCATGTCATGCCCGGGATATAACTGGGAGTTACCCAGAAGGGCTGGCTCACTGATTGCTCAGGCTAGTTTTCGACAGGTGGTATCATATTCTCTTCCCTTGTTATCTCCCTTATCATTATTATTATTGGTGGTAGCAGCAGTGGTTTGTGTTATACTGTCCTGGTTTAGCAGTAGCAGTCATTTTTTCTACTGGTGCAGTGCTGTGTTTTGACTTTCGACCTGAGAATAATATGATAAAGCTGATGTTTTCAGTTGTGGGTCAGAATGTTTACCCTGACCAAGGACTTTGTGAGTCTCCTGCTCTGCCAGGGAGGAGGAGAAGCCGGGAGGAAGCAGGGACAGGACACCTGACCCAAACTAGCCAAAGAGGTATTCCATACCACAGCACGTCATGCCCAGGAGGTAGAACTGAGAGTGGCCCGGAAGGGCTGGAACACGGCGGGGTGGGGGCGAGGTACCAGTTGGTGAGCGGTTGTATTCTCTTCCTTGTTATTTCCTTTATCATTAATACTATTAGTGGTAGCAGTAGTGATTTGTGTTATACCTTAGTTATTAAACTGTTCTTATCTCAACCCGTGGGAGTTGCATTCTTTCAATTCTCCTCCCCGTCCCTCCAGAAGCAGGGGGAAGAAAGGTGGGGGGGGGGAAGTGGACTTCGTGGTTCTGATTTACGGCCTGGGCTTAAACCACGACATATACCTTAGTTACTGGGCTGTTCTTAGCTCATGGGAGTTACATTCTTTCCATTCTCCTTCCCCTCCCTCCCGGAGTGAGCGTTTGGGGAGGGTGTTGGAAGAAAGGGCAGGAGGGGGAGTGGCTAACTTGACGACACGGTTTAAACCACGCAGCCCAAACAGCCTAAGTCCATTACTAGTCACAGGACAACCCGCACACAAGCAATAGGCAGTGCATAAATTTATATATTCTACCTTTAGGTTTCAGCCATAGGGAAGATAGACTTGACAATGGCTTTCCCTAATTTATTCTAAGTTTATTGTACATAAGTCTAACTCCTTGCATTTTTTTTCTTTTTAAGACAACCAAGCATTGAAGGCGCTGCTGCTTTACACCAGCCCTGGACTAAATCTCTTGCACTGTGCAGAAGCGTTCAGAAAGGGACAAAGATCCAAGCACAGCAACAGATCATGACTACCGCAGTCACCTGGTGACAGGCCTCCCAAGCCAGCAACAGCCCTTCACCAAGGGAAGGGGTAATACAGATACACTTGGATGCCCCACCAATCCCGCAGATATACCGACAGCTTAACTGTGCGCAATACCTCTGGCCGGCCTCACAAACCAGAAACGTTTCCAGGCCCGGGTCCACTGCCGCTTACCGCTGGGCACCACACTCAGGCCGTCGGCAAAAGGCACTGCTATCGCAGCGCTGGCATCGACGCAGTGGAGCCGCGCCGAGCCGGGCCGCACCACGTAGCCCAACAGCGAGAGAGGACACTAGCCCGCCCGCTGCTCCTCAACGCCCCGGACCCCAAGAAGCTGCCAACCAGCCCCCCTGCTCCTTGGGCCTTGCACGCCGGCAGGAGAGCGCCAAAGCTGCACGGCATAAGAGACCCAGTCACGGACCACCGCCGAGAGCCGTGCGACAGCGCCTACCAAGCGAACTGCCCACAGCGGAGGTACAACACCGAGCGGGGAACCACTGACCTGCCGACAAAGCCCACCCCGAGAACAACACACAGGGAAGAGCGAATCACTGGCCTGCCGACATCACGAGCCCGTCGGCCTCAGCGACAGCCCCACCTCCCTAAACCAACCACGCCCCCCGCCAGCTCAACACCGGAACACGTCTCAGCAGCTTCCGCCTCCCAGCGGGCCAGCCAATCAGCTGCGAAGACACGGAGATAGACGTAACCATCAGCTAATTGAGACGGAGCAACCGCCTTGGCACCATGGTGATCCTGCAACATGGCACAAAGTCACCAATCCCGAGAGGGATTCTGGGACACGCCCAAAAACAAGGAAACAACCAATCAGGAAGGCGCTCTGGGTCATGGCTGGGGGCGTAGCAGTGATTGGGGTCAGGTGGCGCGGGTGTGCGCCGGGCGGGGAAGGGTCGGTAGGGACGGTCAGGCGCAGTCCCTGCTGGGGTAGCAGGGCCTCAGACCGTATCATATTACTTAAAGCCCGATCAGCGTGACTTTGGATGGCTCCAGCGATGTCCAGGCTAAATCTTCCCGCTGCCAGCTTAGAACCGGTGCCCCTTCTCCAGTCACTACAGGCCCTGGTAAAAAGACTCTTCTTTCCTCTGGGTCTCATTTATATATTGAAAGGCTGCAGAAGGTACCCCTGAAGACTCTCTCTGGGCTAAACAGTCCCAACTCTCTCGATGTTTATTCACAGGAGATGAGTTCCAGCCCTCTGACCATTTCCGTTGCCTCCTTTGGACCTGCTCTAACCTCATAACAGAGGGACATTGCAACAGTCTTCCAATACTTAAAGGGGTTGCAAACACCTGGAGAGGGGCTTTGGACAAGGGCCTGTAGGGACAGGCCAAGGGGAATGGCTTTAACCTGCCAGAGAGGAGACTGAAATGAGCTCTTAGGCAGAAGCTCTTCCCTGTGAGGGTGCTGAGGCGCTGGCACAGGGTGCCCAGAGAAGCTGTGGCTGCCCCATCCCTGGCAGTGTTCAAGGCCAGGTTGGACACAGGGGCTTGGAGTAACCTGCTGTAGTGGACGGTGTCCCTGCCCGTGGCAAGTAGGGTGGAGCTGGATGAGCTTTAAGGGCCCTCCCAACCCAAACCAGTCTGGGATTCTATGATTCTAACAGGCACACATGTTTCTTGTACTGGAGGTCACAAGGGTGGACACAACACTCCAGGTGGGGTATCACCAGAGCAGAGTAGAGGGTTGAGGTCTTCATCGACACATGGCTACCTCTTATGATGTAGCCCAGCACACAGGGGGGTTCTGGGTTCAAGTGCACACTCTTAGGTCATGGGGAGCTTCTCTTCACCCAACACCCCAAGGCCTTTTCCTTAGGGCTGCTCCATTCCAGTCTCCCCCAGCCTGTGTTTGTGCTTGGGATTGCCCCAAACCATGTGCAGGATCTTGCCCTTGGCCTTGTTGAACTCCATGAGGTTCACGCAGTCCCACCTCTTTGGCCTGTCCAGGTCACTCTGGATCCCATCCCTTCCCTCCAGTGTGTCAGTCGTACCACACAGCTTGGTGTCATCACAGACTTCATGAGGGTGTTCAATCCAACTGTCCATGTCACCGACAAAGACACTGGACAGTGCTGGTCCCAGTGCCAGCCCCTGAGGAACACCACTCATCACTGGTCTCCATGTGGAGAGCAATTGACCACAACTCACTGAGTGCGATCATCCAACCAATTCCTTATCCACCGAGTGGTCCATCCATCAAATCCATGTCTCTCCGATTTAGAGACAAGGATGTCATTTGTGCCAGGAAAGAAGCTGCTAAATAATTAATATCTCTCAACAGCGTGGAACAGTGTCAAACTTTGCACAGCTGCAGGCAGATGACATCAGTCATTCTTCACTTATCTGTTCACCTATCTATTCACTTCAGTATGACCAACACTGTCATAGAAAGGCACCAGATTTGTCAGGCAGTTTGCCTGTAGTGAAGCCATGTTGGCTGTTACCAATCACCTCCTTATTGTTCATGTGCCTGAACATATTTTTCCAGGAGGATTTGCTCATGAAGACTTTATGAAGTGTGAGCAGCGCAAGCATTTTCCCATGCTTGGTCATCCCCAAACCACCTAGATCCATCCCTTTCCCCGTCTTTGGTTCCTCCCATAAACCTCCCATTATAACTTGTGCAATCCCCAAATGCTCTTCCCCTCCACTCAGCAAAGTTTCCCATACTTCTAGGCAGTAACCCCACTCAGCCTGTAAGGTATTCTGACAGCTTCTCCCATTGACTCATTGTGATAGGTATGATCTCCAGGCCCACAGGGCTGATGGCTCCCCTATGGCAGCCTTAGAAGGAGCTGAGACAGAGGCTTCATTTCTTCTACTGGGTTATTTGGGTTCCCCAGCTTTTGATTGTCTCTTTTTTGCTCCTTCATGTTTGTGAAAATGAGACTTGTATAGGTTGATTGCACTTCTCTGTGGTTCTGGGATTAGCCAGATCAGGGCATTATTTGGGTTTCCCCACCTGCCATTGTCCCTTTGTGTGTGTGAAGATAAGCTTTTTCGCACATAGCCTAACATTATGATGACCTGCTTCTGTAACACTTTCTGGTCCTATACACTAAGTTATCCAACATTTCTATTTGAGAAAAGAGACTCTCAAATCCAGTTAGAGGAGGAGATTTTTACTTCACCTCAAATCCCACATATTGTAGATTTTTCCTCTTACTTTCATGTATAATTATACCAAGGTTAAAAATAGAGTAGTATACCAGTATAGCTCCTGAAGCCAGTGTCTGATTAACTTTCTCTCTGATTTGGCTCCTGAAATAGCAGGGATTTGCTAGATTATCTTGCACCTCCTTTCCATTCTAAGAAGACAGTATCATTGAAACTTTCAGGTTTGTAAATTGTCCTCTAAGCAGATTAGAGTTAGATCCCCCACTTAACTGACACTAATGTCAAACATGGACAGGAGCAGACAGGCAGTGCTGTGAGAGCAACAGGAGGACGAGAATCATTCCTGTAGCATCATTTTTCTGATCACGCATACATATGGGGAACAACAGCAGCTCCACAGTGGATGATCTACAGGCTGTCGAGATCCACCACTGGTACAAAAAGTTCATGATGGAGTGTCCCTCTGGGCAGCTGACAGAGCATGAATTTAAACAATTCTTCGGGCTTCGAGGGTTGGATCCAGAGGCCAATGAGTACATTGAGCAGATGTTCCGCACTTTTGATATGAATAAGGTGAGTTCTCCTGCAAGATTAACTGCTGCATGCTGCTTAAAAGTGAACCAACTCCTGCACTTTTAGAGTCCTTCATTTTCTCTTACAAACATTAGTGTGGAAAGCTACTGAGGGACTCTAACATAAAGTTAGCTAAATGCAAGGAGCAAATGAATGTGTATAATAATGACATAGATAACATGACCACAGATAATAACATGTTATTATCTAACCACCTTGTGCAAATTCATCCTTGAATTTTGGGAATTCCTTATTGTGTATTAATTGACTTGGCCTTATTTGACTAGCAAAATACTAACAAAAGGAGATTTCATTATTATTATTATACGTTCTTATTACTCGAAAATGTATCTGTATTAGGTAGTAGAGACTACAAGAATCAAAACCAATAGAAATCATTATTGCATTCACAGAGGAATTAACTTCCAGGTATTTGGCATCTGAAATTCACACTGCAGACAGACTGGGCAGACGATCAATGTGGCTCTCCTCAGTGCTAGGAGGTATAGCAGGTAGCAGGAGCTAGGAGGTAGGTAGTATTCCTCACTGTGACAGGCAACCACTGGCTGTCTTTAAGGTAAGAACCAGTAGCCCCTGTAATTCCTTTAAGTGTGCAATGGCCCTCACTTTTGCCTGTTTTTATCCATATATACTCAACCCTATGCTTGAAAGCCTGTACCCTCAATAACAGAGAAATTTGGTTTTATGGCAGCCTCGATAATTCAGCTTTGCTCTCTGCTCCAAGGTTCTGAAATGGCTGGAGCAAATGTCTGTGAATCGGGAAGGAGCATGTCACAGAGACACATGAAACAGGTGGGAAATCACAGGGTCAGTTTTGAAGAAGGAAAGCCCAGGGACTGAGCAAAGAACATTGGTTTGGACAACATGTGAGAAGGCATAAGGTGTTAAGGAATTCTAAGGAATATTACAAAATTCTTAGAGCAGCCAGGCTCCATTAGGGTAGCTGAGACCTTATGGTGCATATAATGACTGGAAATGACTGCACATCTCAAAGAATATCCTTTCTAATCCTGAAGTTCTCTGTGCCCTGGATGATGATAGTGATGAGAAACAGTTTAATAAACTAAGCCAATGCATTTAAAGTTCTTGCACAAGTCTTTCCCTTTATTTCTGCCATTTCTTGGGACATTTAAGGACTTTAAAATTTGCTCAAGGATGTTACACATCCCAAAGTTCTCCTGTAAGCCCCATGTTATGCAGTAAGCAATGTTTTAAAAAGACTATCAAATTCAAATTTGGTCATAAAAAGGTATCTTCTAAATAAAGTGATAGTGATCTCAAGGGGAACAAAGTAAGATTGTGACAACTAGTGGAGATGGATCTACATCAGTTAATCTTAGCCTGTAACAGCCACTTAATCTAATCTCCTTTCATAAACAAGGGCAAGGAACAACAGCACCCAGAAGAAGAGCCACTCTGTTGTAATACAGATGATGATGGATGGGATCATCTGCTCCCTGGACCTTCAGATGTTGAGGACCAAAAGGACAAATTTTCAATAGAGTTATTTTAAAAATTGCACTCATGCCCTTCTTGTCATATTTGGAGCTGTTTTTGTTTTCCATGACTTTGCTCAATGAAGTTAGGAAAAACTCACATAAGGGGAATACTACAGTGATCATGGATGAGTATTTGAAAATGTCATGATGCTTGCTGGGAAGCAGCAGTGCTCTGCTATCTCACCTGCAGTTGCTATTTATTTATATTGATTCTGGAAAGGCACCTGACTTTGTTTAAATACCTCTATAAACAAAAGCTTCATTTTTATGATCTGTAACGTGTTGAAGTAATTATTCAGAATCTTTGACAGAAATACATTTTTTTTGTTGTTGTTTCTTTTTAACCACTTCAAATTTTAGTCAGTGTTAAGTCTAGGGATTATGAACCTTTACTGTCTGGCATTTTTCTTCCAGAGGAAACAAGAGATTTTTAAATTTCTTTGTAGATTCAAGAAATCAAATTTTTACAAACCTAAATACAAAACAATTTTTCCAGCTGTCAAATCGTGTTTTATGTATTTTAAAAAATATCTTCAGTCACTTCTTTTTTTCCAGAGAATGGAGATAAGATCTATGGCTCACTGAAACAGCAGTAGTTTCCCATGATGACAAAGCAGACTAGTACAGAAAACCTAAGCAGAATTACCTTCCATTTTTCTTGCAGCCAGGGCTCTGGATCAGTTTTCTTTCCCAGTAGGCCATAGGCAGTCAGCTTTGGTGGGCAGAGAGGGGGTTGTTCACACTGGCCATGAGAAGCTCTCCATGACCCAGCTTCAGTGTGCGCTTGAGCCCAGAACCCCCTCATGTGCTGGGCTGCACCCCCAGAGTGTGAGCAGCAGCTCAGGGAGGGGATCCTGCCCTTCTGCTGCACTCTCAGGAGACCCCCCTGCAGTCCTGATCCAGCTCTGGAGCAACAGCACAAGAGGGACATGGAGTTGCTGGAGTGAGTCGAGAGGAGGCCATGGAGATGCTGCGAGGGCTGGAGCAGCTCTGCTCTGGAGCCAGGCTGAGAGAGCTGGGCTGGGTCAGCCTGGAGAAGAGAAGGCTCCTTAAGGGGAGACCTTAGAGCAGCTCCAGTGCCTGAAGGGGCTCCAGGAAACCTGGAGAGGGGCTTTGGACAAGGGCCTGTAAGGACAGGCCAAGGGGAATGGCTTTAACCTGCCAGAGGGGAGACTGAGATGAGCTCTTAGGCAGAAGCTCTTCTCTGTGAGGGAACCTCTGGCAGTGTTCAAGGCCAGGTTGGACACAGGGGCTTGAAGCAACCTGGTCAATTTTGGTTTTCTTTTTCTTTTAGCTGTGAATCTAGAGAGCAGTAAGGTAAAACAGCATCAGAGCAGCAACTCCCTCAGTTTGTTCCTGTCACAGTTTGGTTTCCATTTTCCCACAGGATGGATATATTGACTTCATGGAATATGTGGCTGCCCTCAGCCTTGTTCTCCGTGGGAAGATGGAGCAGAAATTGCGGTGGTATTTCAAGCTCTATGATGTAGATGGTAACGGCTGCATTGATCGACATGAATTGCTCAACATCATTAAAGTGAGTCTGCAGGGATCTGTGTTCTTTTCTCTTTCCTTAAAGACAAATTTCACCACGCATGTAAGACTTTTGCTATTCCCCATACGGATGATCCTGGATGAGACCTTCCTTAACAGCATTCTTTCTTTTAGCAGAATTCCCCACAATCTCGTAGTCCACCACAGCATATGTTCCAGCATAGCGAACTCCATACATTTTTTTAGCTGCCTAGGACCTAAATTGCACTTTCCAAGATTTCAGACTCTGTGACTGTCAGCTGTGGTCTCTGCAACGTGTCCTTCATATCTCCTTTTCCCCATGCAAATCATAGTTGGAGTGTTACTCCCAGTTAGTTTTTTAGAACCAGCTCCTAAATGCCAATGTAATAAAACATTTCTGACTCTGGCAAATAGTTTGAAGAAGAATGACTGTCAATTAAAAAACAACAAAAAAAGAAGCATACAAATAGCTATTGTGGAAGGTGTTGGAATTACAGGCACAAAGATGACCTTATGTGTATCTCAGAATTAATTATCTGTAGATACTGTAAAACTGAAAAGATGCAGGAAAGATTCAATGACCATAAATAATTCATATTTCTGAATAAGTAAGCCAGAAAATTGATTTGATAAAGATTTGAAGCCTGAGTTGTCACAAATAAAACCACTAAAAATATGTTAGCAATGAATTCTCATCTGGATATCAATTTTAGTGCTGGGCAGTGAGAGACCAAACCAAATTGAAAATATACAGCCTCCTACCAATAACTTACAATAGAAATACACAGACATCACAGTGAAGCAAGAAATACTAATTGTTTAACACACAGCTCCTGTAAAACAAGTCCTGTGGGTGATAACTGGTAGCAATTGTCCTGGGTTCAGCAGTAACAGTTATTTTTCTCCTTCTTAGTAGTTGGTGCAGAGCTGTGTTTTTGCCTTTAGTCTGAGAACAGTGCTGATAACGCACCAATGTTTTAGTTGTTGCTAAATATGTTTACTCCAATCAAGGACTTTCTCAGTCTCATGCCCTGCCAATGAAGAGGGGCATGGGAAACTGGGAGGAAGCAGAGATAGGACAGCTGACCCAAACCAGCCAAAGGGGTATTCCATACCACAGCATGTTGTGCCCAGTAGAAACTGGGGGGAGTCACCTGCAAAGCCCAGATCGCTGCTGGAATCGGGCTGGGTATCAGTCGGTGGGTGCTGAGCAATGGCATTGGGATCACTTGTGTTTATTTTTCCTTTTCCCCTTTTAGTTTTATATTCTCTCCCCTTGTTATTTCCCTTATCATTATTATAACTGGTGGCAGCAGTAGTGATTTGTGTTATATCTTAGTTACTGGACTGTTCTTATCTCAACCCATGGGATTTGCATTCTTTCAATTCCTCTCCCCATCCCTTCATGAGTGGGGTGGGGGAGGGGAGGGAAAAAAGTGGAGTGAGCAAGTGGCTGCGTGGTTCTGAGTTACTAGCTGGGCTTAAACCATAACAGCAATGAATTTACTGCCCTTTGGCTTTTGTGTAGTTCAGTGTCTTTTTTGGCAGACTTAGCAAGTTGCTAAGGTGATACTTAGTTTTAGTAAAACAGCATTTGAAAAAGAATGAAGAATCCACATATCAGAAGGTAAAAACTAGAAAATTAGTAGTCTTAGAATCAATGTGAAGGCTCTGGAATCATGTGTTTCATGGACATCCTTAAACAAAGGAAAAAATAAGGCATAGAAAGAGTATATATATAAAATATATATATTATATATATTATGTGTATATATATATAATATATATGCGTTATATATTCAGTATATGGTTATGAGTAAGATGAATTGTAATAAACAGTAATGAATAATGATTAACCTTTGTTTACTGAAAATTAATTTCCAGTGAGCTTCAGAGAGAAACATGACATACATGAAGCAGTATATAAATGGAAATAGGAAAAGCAAGAATAGAAATAAATGATCACAGCATATAACAAAGGAATTTCATAATGTCAAATGCAGACGGTGTTTGACAGTGTTTATGGGCCTTGGTGGACCACAGGGTAATAAAAAGTGAACCAAGTAGGTGGATCCTGATTCTGCCATTTCTGCAGTGCTTAACTGCTACCTAAGCAGATTTAGGGTGATCCTCTGGGTTTCCCTGCTCATTCCGTGCTTCAGAACCATGCTCCCTTTGCACCTTTCAGAGCCAACTGTAAGGCCTGAATATTTCTGCTGTGTTTACATATGATGCTGGTTCATTTGTATGGGGAAGGTACCAGGCATGACTGCCTTGTTCTGAATCAATGCTGGCAGGCTGCAGTGGAATCTCTCTCATTTTTTGGGAGCCATTAAGCAGCTTCCTGTTATTCTTGCTCTTTTCTTTTAGGCTATTCGCGCTATTAATGGTGGTGACCATGAAACTAGTGCAGAAGAGTTCACCAACCGAGTCTTCAACAAAATTGATGTGAATGGAGATGGTAAAGGCCTTGTCTACATCATCCAACACAGATAGTCTCTGTGCTACAGAGAGACATCCATGTCTTCCTTTCTTGATTGAACTTTATGCCTCCTCATTTTATATTTGTGTGTTATATGAATTCATATCCAGGAATGCATTCTCCATGAATTTTGTGAAGCATTCTTTCCTTGCATCATACATAATCAGTACGACAGGTTTTTTTCCACACACAAAGTCTCAGCTGTGTTCTGTCCATATGAGTTTCGTAGTGGGGTTTTGGAGCAGATTTGCTTGGTTTGGGTTTGTTTTTTTCTTTTTTCCTTTTTGTATGTTGCTGTGTAGCTGATGTCAGAGGTAGAAGTGGGAAATATCAACAGATGTCCCGAACTGCTCCTAAATATTTCAGCAGCAGGGAAAGGAAGAACTGGAATTTAATGAAGTTCACAGTTTTTTCACTGGGTCTGCTATAGGCAGTACAGCAAGCACATGAAGTGCTGTGATCCAGTCAGTCAAAAGCTGGTCAAGGCCACTGTAGTTGCTGTTTGTCCCTGAGACATACATGCTACTTCATGTGCTTATTATCTTCTGACATGCCCTTTTGTTATTCCAGAAGAACTCTGCCAAGCTGCCTCCCTGCAAAGGGGCTTCTTGACCTAGGACAGGAAACCTATTTCTGCCTGCCACAGCTCCCTTCTGTCACTTCTTTTAAACATGATAACCAGCAAGTATGGGGTAGGTTAAGACCTTGACAGGTTAGGCCAAAAAGGAAGCAACTAATACAGCCTTATTTACAGGATGATCCCACTATGATCCCACTCTTTAGCTATACACTTCCTCTATTCTTTCTTACATACCCTTTCCCTGATGTGGGGAAAGGAAGGAAAGGAAGCTGGAGTAGCCTGGGTATTGGGGAAGTTTCATATGAACTTAAAAAAGACTCTCTGAGGCCTCTTGGTGCTTTAGAACACTGCATGTATAATAAGTGATCTCTAAAGTTAGATTACCATACTCCTTTTCCTGTTCAAATGTGGATTGACATGATTGTAATTTCCTCTGTCTGTGTCTGACACAGGTGAACTTTCTCTGGAAGAATTTGTGGAGGGAGCAAGGAAAGATGACGAGTTCATGCAGGTTATGATGAAAAGTTTGGACCTGTCACACATTGTGGCCATGATCAACAACCGTCGTCATAGTGTATAAATCAAGCTGGGCGAAAACACTCTGCCAATAGCCGGAAGGGTGTACATACACCAGGAAGGAGACACAGCATTTTTTTACAACAAAAAAATTTCCATAAACATGCATATGGAACTGTGAACAGAAAGATACTGTTGTATTTGTGTATCTGAGTGCCTGTTCCTATACAAATATTGAAGCTCAGCCATATACATGCAGGACAGGTTCAGAAAAAATGGATTTGCATGGCAGTGCTTGACTTGACCTCCTAAAATTTAAAGGCCAAGTTTCAAGGCATGTATTTCCTCTTTATTCTGTGTCCCTGATTGTCAAGTGGCAATGGACTAAAAGTAACACTAAGTTTATGAAGACCACTGTCAGAACTGGATGATGGAATGTGGAGAATTTCTGATGTGTACAAAGAGGAGCATCAAACTGTTACCAATATAAAGAACTATCAAAAGAATATAACTTCCACTGTTCTTGTCATTGTATTAGATCATAAACACCAGCATGTTTGTCCATACCACATTTGCTTGGATTTGTTAGTCTCTACAGAAATAGCTTTATTCATAAGGTCTCAGAACCAAAATAAAAATCAGTCTGACAGCAACAAATCTGTTCCCAGCTGCACTGTTAGTAATACTGCTGTTTGCAGCTTTCTGTGATCAAAGAGCTCTTTACCAAACAAATCAACAGTTTAGGAACAGCTTCTGTAACTGGATAAAATACGCTACTCTGTTTCCCAAAGCAGAAAAATTACCTGAGAAATCAGCTATTTTTTACAGTAGTTGTCTTGCTTCTCTCCTCTCATACAACTGAATAAATGAAGTATGTGAAGTTATTCTTAATATTGTTGCTTCACACATCTTTTATTGGTTTTTCTTTTTATTCTTGGGGAGAAAACCTAAGAAGCAAAAGAAACAACTCCGTGAGGTGACTTTGTGACTACTGAAGTTGATACTTTAGATCAGCATGCCACAAATGACTCTGTGTCTTTGTACATGATGGGAAGAGTGATGTAGCATAACAGAAACAGAGCAAACTGTCTTGTTCACTAACAAGACATTAGGTAAGGTCACAATCAGAAAGTCCTTTGGATCTGGAGAGAGAATCAGAAGTTAAGAGGAATTCAGGAAAAGTTCAGCAGAGTGCCTGTGCCAGTTGGGCATGTTTCTCCTGTGCAGGAGAACTTGCAGACCAGTAACAAGAAGACTTGAGAGTGGATTTAATCTTGCTTATATTTAACCTTCTGTGATGGCCTATGTATACCAAAGTATCTAGACTTTCCTCTAAGTCACAGGAGATTTAGTCAGTATTGTCACTGGAGTGATCATGTTTAGAGTGGGCACCAACATTTTGCCAGGTGGGCTTATACCCCAGGTCCTACTGTTATGTTCATGTCTGCAGTTGTAGAGCTTCTGAGAGGACTCACAACCTGGATATTGCAAATATCGCTCATTTTGCCAGGAGATTATTATGAGCATGTGCTGTTGGACTCTGTTGTTCCTTTGGACTGATTGTTGTGGTTTACACACAGCCAGTAACTCAGCACCAGCAGTCGCTTGCTCACCCCTGGGGTGGGATGGGGAGGAGAATCGGAAGAATATAAACCCCATGGGTGGAGATAAAAACAGTTTAATAACTAAAGTACACTGTAATACTACTACTAAGGATAAGGGAAATAACAAGGGAATAAAATATAAAACCAAAGAAGAGAAAGGGAAAAAACAACACTAACTAGCAGTGGTGCCCAATACAATCGTTCAGCATCCACGGTTACCCAGCCTGGGCCAAGCAGTGATCAGCCCTTTCTGAGTAACTCTCCCCACTTTCTATCCCAAGCATGATGTGCTGTGGTATGGAATACCCCTTTGGCTAGTTCAGGTCAGGTGTCCTGTCTCTACTCCCTCCTGGCTTCTCATGCTCCTCCTCACTGCAGAGCATGAGAGACTGAAAAGTCCACGATAAGGGGAAGTGCTACTGAGCAACAACTAAACCATTGGTGTGTTATCAGCATTGTTCTCAGACTAAAGCCAAAACACAGCACTGCACCAGATACTTGGAAGGAAATTAACTCCATCCCAGCTGGAACCAGGATACTGATGAAGACCAGAGTTTTCCCCCCAAGACTGTTGAACCTGTCCTGTACCTGTTAGATATCCTCAGTCCCCTGCAGTTTTGTGGGTTACATGTAAATATAATTTTAATTATCATGTGACATACAGTAACCTCCTCCCCCCCGCCCCTGCATTTTTAGCTCTTAGGAAAGTGAAGAATTTTTTAAGTGCAGCTGACATATTGAAGAAATCACCAAGAAGCTGTAGCTGCCAGCAGTGTTGCAGCAAGCTGCTATACACAATGTACAGATTTTTTCTCTTGCCTTTGGAGTCTTTTGAGGACCCAGTAGTTCAGAACCCCTCCTGCATTCCCTGTTATGTCCCAAGGCTTTCTCTTACCTCTCTTACTCCCTTTGAACCCCTCTAGTCCACTTGCCATCTACTTGAGGTTACTTTAATGAGAAAGTATGATTTAGGCACAAGTGTGGCAAATATTGTAGGAACTGTAGCTTGGAGAGGTATCATGGGCCAGAGGGGTAGGGAATGGCTGTACAAAGTGGACCACAGTGAATAGTATCCTCGTCCATTTGGCTTAAGTGAAATATGTTACTATGTACTGTCCAGAACTCTGAGGTGTGCCCCCCGCAATTAGCACCATAGCTGTGTCCCTCCCGTGTTCTCTCAGATCCTTTTTGTTGCCATCCATCTCACTATCACAGGCATCGCTTCTTACAGGCATCCAGTAGGCACGTATTTCTGTAGCGGTCTTCCCTGGCATTTCACAGAATCACAGAACATCAGGAATTGGAAGGGACCTCAAAAGATCATCTAGTCCAATCCCCCTGCCGTAGCAGGAACACCTAGATGATGTTACACAGGAAAGCGTCCAGGCGAGTTTTGAATGTCTCCAGAGAAGGAGACTCCACAACCTCCCTGGGCAGCCTGTTCCAGTGTTCCGTCACCCTCACTGAGAAGAAGTTTCTTCTCAAATTTAAGTGGAACCTCTTGTGTTCCAGTTTGAGCCCATTACCCCTCATCTTACCATTGGTTGTCACCAAGAAGAGCCTGGTTCCATCCTCGTGACACTCACCCTTTATATATTTATAAACATTAATGAGGTCACCTCTCAGTCTCCTCTTTTCCAAACTAAAGAGAACCAGCTCCCTCAGCCTTTCCTCATAAGGGAGATGCTCCACTCCCTTAATCATCTTTGTCGCCCTGCGTTGGACTCTCTCCAGCAGGTCCCTGTCCTTCTTGAACTGAGGGGCCCAGAACTGGACACAATATTCCAGATGTGGTCTCAGCAGGGCAGAGTAGAGAGGAAGGAGAACCTCTCTTGACCTACTGACCAACCCCCCTTCTAATACACCCCAGGATGCCATTGGCCTTCCTGGCCACAAGGGCACAGTGCTGGCTTATGGTCATCCTCCTATCAACCAGGATCCCCAGGTCCCTTTCCCCCTCACTGCTCTCTAATAGGTTATTCCCCAACCTGTACTGGAACCTGGGGTTGTTCCTACCCAGGTGTAACACTCTACACTTCCCCTTGTTATATTTCATCCCATTTTTCGCAGCCCAACTCTCCAGCCACTCCAGGTCTCGCTGGATGGCAGCACAGCCTTATGGCGAGTCAACCACTTCTCTCAGCTTAGTGTCATCAGCAAACTTGCTGATAGTACACTCAATTCTCTCATCCAGGTCATTGATGAAGATATTGAATAATACTGGCCCCAGCACTGACCCCTGAGGCACCCCACTAGATACTGGCCTCCAACTAGACTCCGTCCCATTGACCGCAACTCTCTGGCTTCTGTCCTTCAGCCAGTTCGCAGTCCACCTCACCACCCGACCATCCAGTCCACACTTCCTCAGTTTAGCTGTGAGGATGCTGTAGGAGACTGTGTCAAACGCTTTACTGAAGTCAAGGTAGACCACATCCACTGCTCTGCCATAATCCAACCACCTTGTTATGTCTTCATAAAAGGCTATGAGGTTGGTCAAGCACGACTTCCCCTTGGTGAAGCCATGTTGACTGCCCCTAATGACCCTCTTATCCTTGATATGCTTTGAGATGGCACCAAGGATAAGGTGTTCTATCAGTTTTCCAGGGATGGAGGTGAGGCTGACCGGTCTATAGTTACCCAGGTCCTCCTTCTTGCCCTTTTTGAAGATTGGAGCGACATTTGCTTTCCTCCAGTCCTCAGGCACCTCTCCCGTTTCCCAAGACTTGGCAAAGATGATGGAGAGTGGTCCAGCAATGACTTCAGCCAGCTCCCTCAGTACCCAGGGGTGCATCCCATCGGGACCCATGGATTTATGGATGTCCAGATTGCTTAATTGCTCCCTAACCCAGTCCTCATCAACTAAGGCAAACTCCTCCAATTTCCCGACTTCCTCTGGGTCCTCAGGGGTACGGGGCTCCTCAGGACAGCCTCCAGCAGAGTAGACAGAGACAAAGAAGGCATTCAGCAACTCTGCCTTCTCTGTATCTTCTGTCACCAAGGCACCCACCCCATTCATCAGTGGGCCTACATTACCTCTGGTGTTGGTTTTATCTGCCATATATTTGAAAAAACTCTTTCTGTTGTCCTTGACTCCTCTCACCAGGTTTAATTCTAAGGAGGCCTTAGCTTTCCTAGTTGCCTCCCTACATCCTCTGGCAACAGCCTTATATTCTTCCCAAGTGGCCAGCCCCTCCTTCCATGATCTGTAAACTCTCCTCTTCCATTTGAGCTTACCCAGCAGTTCCTTGTCTAACCATGCAGGTCTCCTGGCTCCCTTCCTTGATTTCCTACGTGTCGGGATGCTTTGATCTTGAGCTTGGTAGCAGTCCTTGAATGCTAGCCAACTATCTTGGGCCCCTTTACCTTCGAACAGCCTTGCCCATGGGATTTCCCCCAGCAATTGTTTGAAAAGGCCAAAGTTTGCCCTGCTGAAGTCCAGGGTTGCGATTCTACTTGCTATTCTGTTCATGCCGCACGAGATCCTAAACTCCACCATTTCATGGTCACTACAACTGAGGCAGCCCTCAACCTTTACTGCTTCAACTAGACCCTCCTTGCTAGTGAGGATCAGATCCAGCAGTGCTCGTCTCCTAGTCGGTTCCTCCACCATTTGCATCAGAAAGTTATCATCAATGCACTGGAGGAACCTCCGGGACTGTGGATGGCAGGCTGAGTAGTCTTTCCAGCAAACATCAGGGAAGTTAAAATCCCCCACGATGACCAGGGTCTGTGACTCTGAGGCCGCTCTCAGCTGCCTGTAGAAGGCCTCATCAACTTCCTCACCCTGATCTGGTGGCCTGTAATAGACACCTACAACAGTATCACCCCTGCCAGCCTGCCCCTTAATTCTCACCCATAGACTCTCAACCTGCTCCTCATCTGTGCCAGGACAGTACTCAGTACGTTGTAGATGCTCTCTCACGTAAAGAGCAACTCTGCCACCTCGCCTGGCTGGCCTGTCTTTCCTGAAAAGGACATAGCCATCTATGAGCACGTTCCAGTCATGTGAACTGTCCCACCATGTCTCTGTAATTGCCACCAGATCATAATCTACTGACCGAACACAGGTTTCTAGCTCCTCCTGCTTATTCCCCATGCTGCACACATTGGTGTACAGGCATTTCAGGGTGCAAGCTGAGCACACCCATTTCACCCTACGGGGATGGGAGGCCTCCCGGTCCTCATCAATTCTAGAGTGCTGCCCCACTGGTGCCAGCCCAGCTACAACCCCATCCCCCTTCAAATCTAGTTTAAAGCTCTCCAAACGAGCCCTGCCAATTCCTGTCCCAGCATCCTTCTACCCCTGCAAGATAAACCTTTCCCACGTATCACTGTCTGGACTGGTGACTTATAAAACCAGCCGTTATCAAAGAATCCAAAACCCTGCCTGTAGCACCAGTCTTGAAGCCAATCATTTATGGACTGAATTTTTCTAATTGATCCCATGTCATCATCTGAAAATTGAAGGAGTGCAGAGAAAATCACTTGAGCCCCTGAATCTTTCACCATCCGTCCCAAGGCCTTGAAATCTTTCTTCATTCCCCTCAGACTATGGGATGCAGTTTCTTCCCCACCTGTCTGGAAGATCAGGAGTGGGTAACAGTCTGTCGAGTGCACCAGGTTGGGGAGCGCCCTGGTGATATCCCTGACTCGGGCTCCAGGTAGACTACAAACTTCCCTATGATGAGGGTCTGCTCTGCATATTGGGCCCTCTGTCCTCTCAGAAGGGAATCACCTACCACAATTACCCTTCTTTCTTTCTTATCAGAGGCAGTCTTGAGGTGTGGAGGCAACTGCCTCTTCCTATGTGACCTTGTAGAAAGGCTTTGTACCACATCCTCACCTACCTCTTCTTCAAGATCCAGGGCCTCAAACCTATTACAGAGGGGCACCTGGGGAAGCATTTCCTAGAGAAGACGTGTGTTATCAATGCCCATAAAGATCCCAGGCCAAGGGCTGCCTTTTTTTTTTTTTCTCCTCATCTTTCCTTTCCCACCCCCCCCCCGCCTCCCTTTCTTCCGGGGTTTCTTCCCTGCGTCCTTCCAGTCTTAGGGCCTGCCTCTTGGGCATCCTTCATTCCAGTTTTGACGGTAACTTTCTCTAACAGGCTGTAACATTTGACTGCTTTCCCTCGGTCTGCTGTACAGCATCTACGTCACGGTAGCACCACAGGGCTTCTTATGCGCCGGCGTTTCCCCTTCTCTGGGAGCTGTCTGCGCCGGGCGCAGTGTCGATCTGTGCGGCCGAACCGTACTGCCTGGGGCCCGCCACGGGGATACCCCTAGGCGCTGCTCAAGTTCTCCCTACCGCTGCGCCAGGCTCCGAGCGCGCCCCAGCCCCACAGAGGCGCCGCTCCGCGCTGCGCCGAAGGCGGGCTCAGCCTCCACAGCCCGAGCCCTCCCGCTGCTGCTCCCCGCCACCTCTGCCCACTAGAACCCCCAGTGGCAGCTCCCCCGGCGACCTTATATCGCCCCACTTCCGCCTCTCCGTGGCGGAAGGGGCCTTTGGGCGGTGGGAGCGCTTCCGGGGCGGCTGTGACGACGGCTGGAGCTGTGGCGATAGGTGTGGTAGCATCACCAGCACTGCCAAGCGGCACCACCAAGCACCACCACCGGCATCGGCACCGGCATCAGCATGACGACGCTTCGGGCCTTCACATGCGATGATCTCTTCTGCTTCAACAACATGTGAGCACTGGCCTGCCACGGCCCGGCCCCGCCGAGCCCAAGCTTCGCCTCACTCGGCCTTGGCTTCCCTCAGGCGCCCCGGGAGCCAGGGGCGCCGCTCGGCGGGCGGGGCCGGGCCGCGGTGACCGCTGTTCTTCCCTCGCAGCAACCTGGACCCGCTGACGGAGACCGTATCCTTCCCGCGGCCGGGGGGAGCGCGGGGCGCAGCGCGGGCGGCCGCAGATTGCTCCTTAACCGAGCGCCCAGTACGGGATCCCATTCTACCTGCAGTACCTGGCGCACTGGCCCGAGTACTTCATTGTCGCCGAGGCGCCCGGCGGGGAGCTAATGGGTTACAGTGAGTGCGGGGTCCCGGCGCTGCCGTCTCGCTGTGCTGCTTGTTGGGGGGTTATAACGTAGGAGCTTTTCCTGCTCCTCACTTTTTCCAGCAGGGAAGAAGACTGTCGCATAGCATCTTCCTGTTTCATACCTTTCTTAGGGTATTAGGTAGGACTCACAGCAGCAGTTTTTGGTTTGGTGTTGCTAGCCTGGCAAGGGCTCTTGGCTGTGGTAGCAGGTTTTACACAGTTACAAGCATTTCTGTAATCATAGAATCACAGAGTCATACAATAGTTAGGTTTGGAAAGGACCTTAAGATCATCCAGTTCCAACCCCCCTGCCATGGGCAGGGACACCTCACACTAAGCCATGTTACCCAGGGCTATGTCCAGCCTGGCCTTGAACACAGCCAGGGATGGAGCATTCACAACTTCCCTGGGCAACCCATTCCAGTGCCTCGCCACCCTCACAGTAAAGAACTTCTTCCTTATATCCAATCTAAACTTCCCCTGTTTAAGTTTGAACCTGTTATCCCTTGTCCTGTCACTACAGTCCCTAATGAAGAGTCCCTCCCCAGGATCCCTGTAGGCCCCCTTCAGATTCTGGAAGGCAGCTATGTGGTCTCCACGCAGCCTTCTCTTCTCCAGGCTGAACAGACCCAACTTTCTCAGCCTGTAATCCTCAGTCCCTGCACTCAGCTCTGACCTCACGCTGTCAGTCATCATAAGTAGAAATGCTGAGCTTGGGTTTGATGTTGTCCTGTAAGCTCTGGAACTGGGTGTCTATTGTTTATTTGCTGTGGAATATTTGTATTTTGCAGAAATCATTCCACATGGAAACGTTGGTTTATTCCTTCCCCCCTGCCTCTGTCCTCCCTTGGAGAGCAGAATAAAGGGTCTTTAAGGGAAATAAATTATTTAACATAGTAAAGCTTAAAGCATTTGCTGTACAGAAGGTTTCTCTGTACCTACCACATCAGTTGCTTATTGGCAGTGACTGATGTTTATAAGAGTACCATGTAGAAGTGTGAGTTTTCATTAGTGAACTCACACTGGTTTGGCTCTGTGTAGAAAGGAGAGGAAATACAAAGAAGCATCCAAAACACCCCAACAGCCTCTTGGTTTTTTTCTTTAAACATTCTGTATTCGCAGGACCTTGGCTTCTATTACCAGGTTGGCAAACCTTCCCAGGCTCTGCTCCTCCACAGTCACCAAAAGTCTCCAGCAGTTTCCAGGATGGTGACCTAGTTTTGGCTTTCCAACCCTCTATTCCTCCATTATTTTAATTAGCTCCTGGATTCTGCTCAGTTAAAGACTGACAAGAATTCCTTAATTTGTCATTTGTCAGTCATGCCTGAAACAGGGATTTTCAGAATATTTGTGGCAGTTTTTTCCTTTTTTTTTTTTTTTTGCACTATCAAGGAACAACTGTAACGCTTGAGCAAAATGACATTTGTAGTGGTTGCTGAAGCACTGAGTGATAACATAGACATCCCTGTGTGAGCCTTTACCACAGTTCTTGCAACGTTTGTTTATACACTGGGGGGTGTCTTGCTGAAGGTGTAGAATGTGGTGCATTGTTCTAAAGATGTTGCTGTGCTGATGCTGTCTGTGTTCACAGTAATGGGTAAAGCAGAAGGCTCTGTGGCTAGGGAAGAATGGCATGGACATGTTACTGCTCTCTCTGTTGCACCAGAATTCCGACGGCTGGGTTTGGCTGCTAAACTGATGGAACTTCTGGAAGAAATTTCAGAAAAGTGAGTACTATCCTTAAATTTACCTTTTAAAACTTAAAGATTGAATTTATCTTTTAAACTGATCCTTCTACAGACACCTGTTCATGACTTAGGTATTGGATTTGCATGAAGCATGCCAAGAATTTTGTTTTAAGTAATGTTCTAACTGACTGAAATTCCCTGTAGCTAGAGAAGATTTAAAATGTTGCTTTGTTCTGTAAGATTTCAGGGTTCTATGAAAGCTGACTTCCCAGGGTGGGCAAGAATTAGCCTGAATTCTGATAGAGATACTGTGTAAAAGGCCCTTTTCTTCACACAAAAGAGCTTCATGAAACATCAACTGCTTTGTGTAGGGCCTCAAACACTCTTGTTCAGTAATCATGAACTCCATGTGATTCCCACATGCAGAGTCTTGGAAAAATTTTGTAGGGCAAACAGTATCTTAGCTCTCTGTCCTGTGCTTGGGTGTTTGTACCTCCTGAAAATTTAATTTAGCATCAGATGAACCCATGGGGGAATGTCCTCTCTCGTGCTGGTGGCACAGCCCCATTGCAATCATTAGGATCAGAAAGTAGTACCACGTTTTGAAAAATTTGCCTTGTTAGGAGAAGGGTTGTCTCCTGTTGAGCAGCTGCCCAGTTGTGACTCTTTCCATCACTCCCCCTGGCCGTGCACTTGGAAGGAGGCAGTTCCTAAGTCAGTGCAATCTAAAATGTGGATTAATATTTTTTTTCTTTTATATATAATTTCTTATGGCTGTCAGGCCTGTGTGGGTGTTCAACTTGTCCTGTTCTTTCAGTTCATAATTCTGAACCTGCAGTGGCTGTAAAGGAATGGTCAATGACAAAAATAAAATGAAATATGTACTAGATTTGTCCCTTGGTAAAGGAATGCATCTATTATCACAGCGTGACAGATGTTGGATTAGTGTTCCACATCAATGGACCTGCTCTTGATCTGATTACAAGTTATGGGTTATTATTTAGAAACACGTTCACTTGATGCTGCTTACTGTGATTTTGGGATTTTTTCACAGAAAGGGTGGATTTTTCGTCGATCTCTTTGTGAGGGTATCAAACCAGGTTGCAGTAAATATGTATAAGCAGCTAGGCTACAGTGTCTACCGAACAGTACTTGAGTACTACTCTGCTAGCAGTGGAGAGCCAGATGAAGATGCTTATGGTAAGTACTTGCTTATGGTAAGTACTCAAGCTGAATGGAAAGATTCTCATGTTGAGGGTTCCTGGGTTTGTTTGTATGATTTTATTATTTATATAAAACAGGAGCTACGAACAGACATCTACCAGTGTTGCAGACACCCTAATTTCTGTATTTAACCTTTCAGCCATTTGCTTTCCATTCAGTTGAGTTTCATGCAGTGTTATATTCCAATTTATAACATTGCTGCTGAACAATTAAAACTGATCTTACTGCACTGCAGAATTCATTCACCATGGCTTTGTGCATTGGCTGTCTTACTAGAATAGCTTTTTTTTTTTTTTTTCCTTTTACTATAGATATGAGAAAAGCTCTTTCCAGAGATGCAGAGAAGAAATCGATTATACCTCTGCCTCATCCAGTGAGACCAGAAGACATTGAATAACTAAGCTGTGGTCCTTGGGCAACAGAAGAGTGTCAGGTTCCTTCTATACCCCTGGCCCCCAAGAACTGATGGATGAGAAATCTTAATCTCAATGTTTTTCCTCATGAAATACCAAAAAGCAACATTGAGAAACTTACTAGTGCAGCTCTGTTGGTAATGGCTGCATACTCCTGAACTTACCCCATTATTTTTCCTTTCAAATACTGGAAATTGAGAGACTATTAAAATGGAATTACCTCATGTATGATGTTTTCTTGGTTTTCCTTCAACCCCAAAATAACTGAAGTCAGTAACAGTAAAAACTCTTCACGTGCATTTATTCACGACCAATGAAAACACAATACAATATCCAAGAAGCACAGCAGGGGAAAGCAATGTATTAATACTGGCATAGAACATGAAGCTGTTACACATGTAGAAATGTCTTTCCCCTCTTCATGGCACAGGCCTGGGACTGAACTGAGGTTTACTGTTGATTTGAAAAAGCCAGACAACCAAAGCAGTTGATGCTTTCTTTCTACCTTGGACCAGATTCAAGATGAGCTCTGTGTTCTGGGTACCCCCATACTTGCCTTAACATGCTGTGTCCACTGAAGTAATCTGTGGTTAAGATTTATTGGTTTTTTCAACTCTTCTTGCTCAACTTCAAGGTCAGTGTAGGATTTCTGAGGAACGTGCATCTTCAGCATCTTCAAACAACCCTGTATCTAACACTCAAGATGGTTAATGGAGAAGCATGGATAAATGTGGGTTTGGCAGAAATGAAATTCAGAGAACAGAGTATTAATTTGCCATACAAGATAGGATTATGACTAAGCAGTATCAAATCTTGTGCACATAATTAATTTACCTTACTCCTGTAAGCACGTTTTTCCCTCTGTTTTATCATGGGTTTTACAGTCGTTTGTACCCTGCCAAGAAACAAATACAGGCTAAGCCACTGTGGTGGGTAGTTCCATTCAAGGTGGTAGATTATTTACATTTAATTATCCACACTGTGTAATAAATACTGGGGTTTGGTCCTGGTTTTCTTCCATCCTTATATCCAGCTTCCCATCCCTTTTTAGGGATTTTTCCGTCTGGTATGCAGTCTCTCTTGTTCCTCTCTTGTTCCTAGTCCCCACTCCGTTCTCCATCACTGTTTTGTTGTCTCTTGTTTTTTTCTTCTTAAGAAGTGCCCTGTGACTTTTCCTTCACTCTCCTATTCCTCTGTCTTGTGCCATGTCCAATTTTTGAGGCCAAGGAATTGACATCAGGAGTGACAGGTTGCTAGAAGCAGGTCCTTCATCCCATTGCTTCTCCATCACTTTGTTCCTATCTGTATTGCTTAATCCTTCTTCCCTGTTCTCTGTCCTACTTCTTTCTGTGTCTGGGTTTTAATTCGCTGTCATCTCTTGCTCTTCCTCAGTGTGGTTGCTTTTATAATGTTCTTTCAGTGGCTAGTTTTATATCCTCACTGTCTTTTATGAAATTTTTCCCCAAGTCCTGCAGAGCAGGTGCACTCAGGGCTGCTCACTGTGCATTACAGTTGGTTTTCCCCCAGTGCTGTCCTCTCTGTCCCTTTTTCTCTCTGTCATTGTCATGCTCCCTGTGTCTATATTTAACCCCCCATCTCTGTCCTGCAGCCCATCACTACTGTTTTCCTCTGCTTGGGGCAGGAGCTGTGGCTGCTTGGTTCCATTCTGCTCTGGGACCAGCATTGGGCAGGTGGGTGGTCAATCCCCTAGCCGGAGCCTCTGGTGTTCACAGCCAGCTGAAGCGAGTTCAAGGGTGCTGCAGATACTCTGCGTGGAACCCAGAGAAAAGGCAGATTTGCTGCTGGTGCAGAAAAGCTGATCAAAAATTGCAGTCAACGGAGCATGCCCTGTACCTGAACTGGTCCCTTGATAGGTAGGAATGTTTTACTTGCAGGTAAAAGCATGAACTTTCATCTATGATAAATTAAGAACTGCCTGTTAACGTCTTTTGGACTGTTTCTTCTCTGTTTCATCATACTAATTTTGTGGGCAAATTTGAAGTAGCCTTTTGGTTTTATATGTATAACTAAATTTCTAGTAATGTGTGGTGTCAGTATAGTTCAGTTTTGAGCACCTAGATGCCAGTAGAAATGTAACGAATGTATGTTCCAAATGGCTATTTTTGAGAAACGTAAATATTCAGGAAATCAGGGTTGTGTGTGGCAAAACATGCCCCTCTGTCTCTGTGTCCTGCTGAGTAAATGGTGTCAGTCAATAGCAGGTCCAGTGGCAAGGCTGTCATTGCCTACTGTCAATATTGCTGTAGTAGTGCTGCAATATTTAAATCTAACAGATGGGTTCAGAAATAGGAGAATGCCATGCCCTGTAGGGGCTATGAATGCTGACCCTTTTCTCTGCCTGCCTCTGCCACGCAATGGAGCTGGTTTATTTTTTTATTCCAGGTCTAAATGTTTTAGGACATGTTGCTTCTGTGTGCTAGTAATTTGTGTTGCTGCTTTTTTGTAGAGTTGGAGTTAGGGATCACTTTCACTATGGTGAAGTGTCAAGATACGGGTTTTGGTTTAAAGCCTCAGAAACCATGTTCACTGAACATTGACGTTGGTGAAACTGATGTTGCATGCACTGCCATGCTCACTGGGATGCTCAGCAGCTCCTTGTAGAAACAACAGGCACATGTGGGCAGGCACAGGGTTGTGCTCTGAGTTTGAGAGCGTTAAGTATTTTAGCTGTTGGGAGATGGAATAGAGCATGTGTCTGTTAAATCTTAGGATGGTCAGAAGCTGGGAGGCAGCCTCAGTTGTGCCCTTTAGTGGCACAATTGCAGTTGCAAAAGACCTTGGCCATTTGGAGAAGCGGCAAGGAGGCATTTGACAAGGTCAGATGTGTTGCTGCACACTTTAAATGAAAAATATCCAACTTGGGACCAACAGGGTGAGGAAGTCCTGGCTGTACATAGGCTCAAGAAAAAGTGTGTGGGTATCTGTGCCCCTCACCTTTGTGTTTCTGCCAGAGCAGTTCTACTGAAACTCAAAGGTGCTAGTGAGTTAGAGGCAGGGTTGTCTAAACAACACAAAGCTCTAGCAGCCTCTATCACCATCTGTAACAAAGATGATGCAAAATACTTTTACCTCAGCTTGGTTGTAGTCTTCACAAAGCTGCACCAACAAGTGAAGGTTTGGATTCCTATCCAGCCTGATGTTACAGGGTTTTTTCCTCTCTCGGCCTGATGTTGGCTGCCACCATTTCTCTGCAGTTGCCCTTTGTTCCATCATGAAAGGAAAAGGAAGAGGGATGCATCTATAGAGGTCTGCAGGCACTAGTTATGTCAATGATGTGTGTCTGGATTTTTCCAAAGGTACTTGTAGTATGGACTTTAAGGTTGACATCAAAACTGTGCCAACTCTCCTTCTCTGTTTTTTCTATGGAATATTTTTAAGACAAATATTTAAAATAAGGTCTGTTGTGGAGCATATGATGCTATGTGAAGCTTACTCCCCTCCATTTATTGCCTCCTGTTAGCACAATCTTCTGTTTCTGTGCACTTAAAATTAAATGATACTGTGAAAATATTGCAGTGCTGAAAGAGAATAAGAAAGTGTTTGTAAGAGTTCAGATGTTCACAATCAAAGTTTTCTGCTTTTTCAGTACATAAGTTTTTAAAAGAGCTTGCAGTAGTACTTGAGAACCTTGCTCTAAGGCACTAGCATCTGTACTAGAAGCAACCAAGGTTGCAGAGGAGCCATGGACCCAAGGGGATAAATTGGTATTGCTTCTGTGTGTTTTCCAGACTTTCCGGAGAAGCATTGGCAGCCTTGTAAGCAGGGATGCTGACTCTGGATGTGTTTTTGGTGAGTTGTTGCTTCAGTGGTGTACTTTTTCCTTATCCTATGATGTGTAAATTTTTACTTCAGTTGGAAAGAGATTTCTGGAAGAGAAAACTTTCTCAAAAAAATTGTATTTGTGGAATTCTCCATCAGAGGGCATCTTCAGATCCTTTCTGCTCTACCTCACATCCCTTCTCCTGTACCTGCATCCCTTCTTGCTCTTCCAGGTAGTAAACTCATCAGCAAGAGGACTTTTCACCTTCTACAAAGAAAGAAAGCCCATTTCCTTCCAAAGACACAAGCACAGCGCAACTCCCAGATGTTGATGGCATCACTGATTTTGTGGTTTTCAGTTTTAACAGTTGAGACAGCATAAAAATATGTTCCTCTCTGCGTACTTTGAGACAGCGAAAAGCATTGGCAAATCTACCAGTCCTTTTTGGCAGCCTGATGGATTGCAGCGCTGGGTATTTTATCTCCTTCCTTCCCACTCCTCCTGCCAAGTAAAACCATGAGGGGATCTCTAACCTCACCAATTGTTAGAATCATAGAATCATAGAATAGTTAGGGTTGGAAAGGACCTTAAGATCATCTAGTTCCAACCCCCCTGCCATGGGCAGGGACACCTCACACTAAACTGTGCCACCTAAGGCCTCATCCAGCCTGGCCTTGAACACTGCCAATGATGGAGCATTCACAACCTCCCTGGGCAACCAACTCCAGTGCCTCATCACCCTAACAGTAAAGAATTTCTTCCTTATATCCAATCTAAATTATATCATCTCCCTTTGATTGCATTTGTGTATGTTCTCTTTTTTTTTTTAAACATGCTGAAACATAATTTGGGATCTCTGTTTTTCAGGTGACTTGTTGCAGGCATCTTGTGATGCTCAACAGATACCCACCCCGCTGCCCACAGGGACTGGGGACATTGTGCACTGAGGTGCCCATCCCATCATGGGAATGGAGGGGGAACGTCACAGAGCAGAGCCTGAGCAAGAGCCATGGCACCATCCTCCACAGCCTGTGGGACAGGGGCTGTGGGTGCTGTCTCTGTAGTTTCTTTTGAGCAGAGCCCCCTTTTTCTTAGGGGCATATGTACCTGTGTAAATGGCAGTTATGAAAGTAATGAAGTAATAAGCTGCTCCTTGGGGCAGTTTTCTTCATTTTTTGCAGGTGTTTTTTGGGTGGCGGAATAAAAAGGGTGATGTGGGGGAATCTGGGGATGGATGGTGTCATTTGGGGCACCCCAGCATCACTGTACGGGCAGATGATTCAGCAGAGGAGCAGATGAGTAGAGGATGGGAGGCCTTCCAAACAGAGGAGGGTAACAGCTTGATTTGGGGCTGATTCCCCCAGAATGACCTTTCCATGACGGGCCATGCCTGTGGAGCTGGAGCTGCTGTGTTGGCCCACAAGTACTTCAAAACCCCTGATTCTGGGTCTGCAAGGGTTGCTGGGAAAGGTTGGTTGGGGTGATTTCATAGAATTATAGAACGGTTTGGGTTGGAAAGAACTCTTGGGGTTTTTTTTCTGGTGTTTACCCAGTGCCAGTAGAGAGGAGACTGAGAGGTCTGGGAGGCAGGCAGCTGTAAGCACACCTTCCCTGGGATACCTGCTGAATGGCTTGCTTTGCTTGTCTCTGGTTTAAATTCTGAGTTGTGAGAGTTAAATGAATCCCTTGATCTCAACAGAGCACTTCTGCATGGAAATAGCTGCTCAGGAAAGAAAGATGTTGCATCAGTGTTTCCTCTGAAAAATCTAAGTGCTTTATGAAACAGAATTGTAAAGACAGGTTTTTTTTTTTTCCCCTCACCTTCTCCCTTTTAAAAAGTAAGTAATAAGCACCCTTTATGCCCTTGTCACTGTCAGGAAGCTCGAGGATCTGCAGGAAGCAAACCAGAAGCTACTGTCTGATAACAGCTCTCTGCTGCTTCTTTCTTTTCCCATTTAGTTTTCTAATGGGGAAAAAACGTGAAGAAGCCACTGTCCAAAGGGCATTCAGAAAGGAAGGAGCAGGAGATGGGGAGTGGAGCCTTCGGGGGCAATGGGATAACTGCTTCTCCATTATGTGAATCCTAACTTCGTAGTGGATGCTTCCATGAAACCCCAGTCCTGAGAAAATTGCTTACAGTTACACACTCTGTAAAGGACGTACAGAGGAAAAGAACTATGGTAATGGATCCCACTATAACTGTAACTTAGTAAACGTTATATAGGACATTATTTCAGTTAATTGACAATCTTTTTTTGCTGACAGATTTCTCCGGAGTTAGTATCTCTCTCAGAGTTACAACTGCAAATCTGTAATATGTTCCTAATACTTGTGTGTCTTAACTGTGCAGTGAGATAATTGGTTTTGGGATAATATGAAGAACTTGGATGAAATTTTCCCTGCCTGTGGTAGGGGGTTGGAATTAGATGATCTTTAACATCCCTTCCAACTCAAACCATTCTGTGATTCTATGAAAAAAAACATTTTAATAATGTGAGTAGCTACTTGATTCACCTCTGAATGAGATGAGCCAAACTCAGCACACAGTACTCGAGTCGATGATGGAAGTGGGTGAAAGTTCTGGAGAGGCTTAAAGCTGTGAATGCTGAGGTTTATGTAAAACTCTCTTACATGTCTGCCATACGTAATGTTATATCAGTTAAATAGCAGCTTGGCCCTTTTTGGCTAGCAAAAAGGCATGGAGTTTCTTTTAAAAATGGCAGGAATTTTACAGTGTCTCAGCTGAAGGCTGATTTTGAGAGGTTCCACTAAAGAAGTGGTGTTCTCAGGAAAGTGCGTTTACTTCTCTTAACTTCAGAATAAGTCAAACTGAAGACTGCAGAGATTGACCGATGATGAGTCAGTAAAGAAATGAGTGAGTGACAGAAAGGCATAGCTACATATTTAAGGAGAAATGCATACATTTCCAAATACTAGGTTCTGGAGTTTGATTTAGGTGACATTTAACCAATAGAAAATTAGCTACACATGACTTTTGCAGACTACGGGTAACTGAGGCCTAGGAATTATTCCGGTCAGGCTTCAATTAACTGGACTTAAAATGTTTATCAGAATTTCAGAATAAGTTTCCTTCCCTTTGGCTGCACAAGCTCAATTTCAGATGCTGCAACAGCCCTTACTTGAGCAAAGTTACATGCTAAGAAAGAGGACAGGTTCCCTTCTTGACGCTTTTTCATTTTTAACCCTACAATATGAGCACGTGAGGAAGCACAGCTTCTTCAGAACAGCCAGGGCCACGGGCAGAGGGGGAAAAACTATGCAGGGTCAAAAATGTACATCTCTTCCTTACCCTGAGTGTGCGGGAGTTTGGCTGCTGGCAAGAGAGTAGCGCAACATCCGTATCCGCTGGATATGTGGGTTTAAGGGAGAGTGCATTCAGCACAACCACAGCATTTCCTGGCCTGCCCAACTAAAAGAATTGAACAGAGAAGCTGCTAGCACCAGCATGCCATTTTCCAGCTTTAACCCCTCATGTGCCCCATCCTGCGCAGCTACAGTGTTCCCAGCAGTAAGTTCTTGTGGAAACCTGTCTTAGAGGTAACACAGGAGACATTTCATTTGTGACTCCTAAAACCGTACTGCTTATTAAAACCAAAACGAGACACAAAGAGAAAATGTATATAAAAATTATTTTAATAAAAATTAAAATTTCGCTCTTCAGAAATAGGTCAAGTTAATTCTGGCAGACATAGTGTGGAAGGTAGGGAAAAATGACATAAACCCCCCTGATTTCTCTTTCTATATATTTAGGATTAAAAGTTTCCTCCCTACCATCATCTGTCATTGTGGGTGCAAAGGAAATCACAAACCACATTGCAAAACAAATTTTGGTATGCAATAGAAAATTGTAATGGAGTAATTCACAGTTTTCATAAAACTCAGAGACATTTTCAGTTCCTGGAAGGATATGGGAGAAGCACTGCCCCTGGTTTTAGCAAAGCAGATGTCAGTAAAGTCTATATACCAGTTATAAAACACTATACTGAAGGCTGCTATTAGGTGACAGCCCAAAGCAGTCCTTAGGGTGAAGGAGTTCAGGATGGAGTGTTGGTGTACAAGTCAAGAATCAGGAGGTGTGAAGGAGGCTGGAAAATAGCTAATATTAGCATTTTAATAACATAAGAGAATTGATTTCCTGTTTTACTGCATGGGTGTGTTTTTGAGAACAGCGCAGGCAGAAGAGCACTCTTGAGATGCTGAGACAGAGAGCTGTGTGCCATTTAGCAATGAGATTGGTTCAGACTGCCAGAAATTCTTGATTGGATCCAGACAGTTTGCGGATATGTTTGAAAGGCTTGAGGAAGAAGTATGAAGCCAGTTGTCCTGCACCTGGGCAGAGCGATGAGCGACAGGAACGTGTTGCACAGGCCATTGCTCGAATTTTAATGACTGTGAGGTGATTCTGGTTTTCCCCATAGCATTAGAAAACACTGCTTTCCACATGGTTTTAATTTCTTAATGCTTAGTCTGAATTATATTCACTACTCAAAGACCATCTACTTTATGGGGTTTTTCCACAAACCACACCTGACAGAAAAGCATTTCCTCGAGACGAGGAGCACAGTTCTTTTTGACAATGGACTACATCCTTTTCATTACTTTCTAGAAACAAAGAAGTTGTATAACATTTAGTATTTTCTTCCGACGTATCTGCTATTATGGTTCTTACATCTGATAGCAAAGATCTGGGCTGACGAAAAGCAGTCTTTGAAACAGGTGGTCCACTTGTCTTGCACAGGCACGCTCTATTTGCACTGTTGAGCGTGCATCCATAAATCCCGTTGTTCCCTATTCCAGGAGGGTTCCAGCTCTCTCAGACATTACTCTTAATGCAACATAAAGTCCAGGAGCGCTTCCTCTCCGGAACTGGGCAGTCACAGCTTTTTTGTAGCACAGTAACAGCAAATTACTGTGGTATTGACTCGGTTTGATCAGTTTTTGTTTAGAAAGTGGGTAACAGGAAACCAATGAGAAGTTGAATATCCTTCCCCCTTGGGGTTTTGGGTTCTTTTTAGTACAACTTCACTGAGTTACTGCAGCCATGTATTCCAGCATGAATGAATGTATCGTTCTTCGCTTCCTTCTAACCAACTTTGTGCCTGCATTGCAAAAGCTCAGCCCTCAGTGCTGAGTCCAGATTTCTGAAGATCCGTGCAACCTGTTTTCTATGTCAACTTCTGTTAGCATGCACAGCCATTCCCTGCTAGATTAAGAAAAGCTCTCCTGCTGGGATGCTAACGTGGTTTTACTCTGTTGCTGCTGTATGGATATGTTCCTCCAACTAGGCTCAAGAAATACTCATTTAACTGAGTCCTTCAGCAATGTGAAGTGTTTTGGCACGCTGAAAGTCTTGTTAACTTGATACTACCCTTGACAGCGCTTCTTCCCAAAGAGCCTCACCAGATTTTGGGCGAGTTCCCCCTTTTCTCTGGTTTTGTCTGTTTATTTTATGGTGGTGGCTGTTGTTCTTTTCCCCCTGCTGCTTTTTAAAACTGTCTCCGTGGCTTCGTGTGCTGTGACATTTTCTGGCATTTACTCGAGTCTCTAGGGATAAGCCACAGACAGAACACAACCGTGCTCAGTCAAAAGGAGCAACGCATCAGCCAAATAAACCTTCTCAGCTCTCCTGGGAGAAACCAGGCTGGGTGAGAGACAGCAAAGATTTCTTCAAAATAAAGGCAGGTCAGGCTCAGCAAAACCTTTCGGCAGCCTGGAGTCTTCTCCAAAAAGACAAATTAATTCGCTGAACTCCTTTTAAGGATTAGTTGGGATTGTTTTCCTGCTTGGAGCAGGCAGAAAAGTTTGTCCAAAGAACAGCAATAAGAGCTATCCTATGGTGATAAGAACACTCCCCTGCCTTACTAAGAAATAAGCTTGTGCTGAAGAGCAGTAGAAGTGCCCTGGAATGAGTACAGATACGCCCCAAACTTCAGTTCTGCCAAAGCTAAATTCTGTCAGTATCCGTAATGTTTCCCTTGTCTAAAGTAATGGCACTGTACCAAAGGATCAACAGCAGCAAAAAAGGCTCGCTTTGTCCTTTATTGCAGCTAATTACTGTACCTCTTTATTGTTGATCCTGGCCTAGTCTTCCTCTCTGCAATTGCTCTGGATGGAGGTTGAATCTTTTCAAATTTTTTTCAAAATTATTGCATGTTGATTTACTTCAAAATGTTTCTGTTCTGAAAATCCACTGCTTTAGAAAACTTCAGGCAAAATGGTAGAACTGCCCACAGAACTGAATGCTGCTCACCCTGGAGCTATCTGTGTGGAAGCACAAGGCAGCATCACATACAGACACAAAGGCTTTGAAGATCTGTTTATGTGATAAAGTATGCCAAGCAATTCAGAGACAGCGGGCATGAAAAGGTCAAGGTTCCAACACATTTGGATCAGCTGAAAGATCTGAGGTCTTACACCAGGCAGAGATAGGACAAAAATTAAGGCATCTGAGTCTTAATGAAGGTAACTTTTAAAGACAAGAAGAGAGCAACAGACAAACTAGAGAAGAAAAGCAGTGTGCATTTACGAGCAGACACGTGGGATCCCAAGCATGATGTGCAATTTGAGTGACAATGTGCTATGACCATATGATCTTGCAACCAGATTCATACCAACAGAAGAGATCATTCTGCGAGTGAGATGTGATTGGGCATGCAGGTAATACCAGGGATGGATTCGCATCATGAAAAGCATAGAACTCTTTTATTCTTTTCCAGAGCATCCACCTGCTTTCATTTAATTAATGCAGATATATCTTACTGGGAGAAAGATTTTTCTTTCTCTCACCCTCTTCCACTCTGGACCATTCTTCTACCAGGCTGTGAAGTAAAACTGTATGATCTGAATGGCAAGAAACACCAAACTCCTTAGTCCTTACTTTGGAGAATGATCTCATCCATGATTTTTTTCCCCAGTTTTGTAGAGGGGATGATATTCTAGCAGTGACTTTCCAATCCGTTCCTCCAGCTTGTCTCTTGGTGCATGCTAATTGTGAACTAAAATGAACCCTCCTCAAGTCACGTACTTTTCACAGCTGTCTTCTGGAAAAAAAGTCAGATATTGCAAGGATGCAGAATCAGTGAGAGACAGGTCTGTTCCAGGGATCCCTCTTGGTAAACGATACACCACTTTGGTTTTTCCCAGAATAAGCCTTATGACCAATCCTCCTGTCCCTATGGCACTTGAGTCAAAAAGACCTTATGGGCCAGCTCTGGGCAGGCAGAAGAAATTCCAGGTGTGATATTTGCTTTCATTTTGGATCAGAAAGATACCAGAGCACTGGCACTTTACACTGAGCATTATTTTTAATCCTGTAGCATTGAAACAAAAATATTCGATGGTTGATCAATACAAAACAAATGCAAACTGGAAGATTTAATTTCAAAAAAGTTTTACGGTAAAGATTTCCCCACAGAAGACCTAAACTTGTTACTGAAATATCCACAAAGCATTTTGATCACGAGAAAATCACCTCTCTGGCAAACCAGGTTTAATCAGAAATGCTATTGCTCCATGCCACTCATGACAAATCCCCACTGGCTCACTTTCTGTTAGTTAGGTTGTAAATTTCTCGAGCAAAAAGCTGCTTATAGTTAGATACAGCACAAAGAAAGCAGACAGCACGTAGGAAATCAGTAACAGTCCTAGCTTTCATCCCTCTGGTAAGAAAGTGAGACGTGCTAAGGCCAGTCCTTGGTTCGGCTGAGACATTTACTCTTTAGTGAGTTTGTTTGTGTGGTGTTTGTTGAGAGCCATATATGCTAAAAGCCACACCCTGGCCATTTCCCCATGGATCTCTTAGACAGAAGCAGTGGAAATCAAATGCAGACAGCTGGTTTGGTATGCCCAAATTACATGACAGCGAATTAACAGAGTGTGGGGTAGCTTCAGAAGGAGCTCACAGGAATCAGAGAAGTGGCACCTTCAACCCAGTCAAAGGACAGTAGCACAGCAATGTGAAAAAACCGCCAAACATCATAGTGGTTGTGTCCTCTTTTAAAAGCTAGGAAAAGCTGTTGTGACTAGAATGCTGCTCTGTTCACCCAAGCAACTTTGAGAACCTTAAAGACACGATTTTTGTGAGGCGTAAGGGTCAAAAATGTCATCTTTTGAAGAGTCTAAGCAGCATTCTCAAGAAACAAGCTGTTTAGAAGACTTATGTCCTGTTACTACTCCCCTCAAAAGGCACTCCTGACATACGCTGCCTTGGCTGTCAGCGTTGCCAGTTCTTGGTTAAGAACATGATAAAATCATTGGTGTATTTATCAGCAGGGACAAAACCCCAAAAATTTATTTGAACAAGGAAAAAGGTGTGAGTGGGGTGTGTGTGTGTGTGTGTGGAATGGAGAGCTGAGATTAATTTTAGAACTACCAAGCTGTAAGTTGCACAGTCACAAAGCGGAGGCTGGAATGCACTTTTCCAGAGTTTGTAAAGATTCGCTTAATTTCCATAGCAACTGAGCAGCAAACAGGCAGTTTTCTCCACTAATTGCTTCTATCACCTCTGTAATGCTCTGCAGGAAGAACGTATTTCCCATGTGTCTTCTTAATCCCATGTTATTTTCATACTAAATTTAATTAAGCTCTTCTAGAGAGCAGTCTATGACATATGAGCTGAGTTTTGTTTTCCTGTCTGAGTGATGACAGAAATAAACTGCTGAGCTCTGTGGCAACTGGAATCATTTTTTCCTGAATAAATATTCCAGATGCTATTAAACACTGCAGACATTCACTTTCCCCAGCTGAATCAATACAACTGAAGTTAAGATGAAGGGCTCTGCAGTAAAGGCCTGAGTGTCTGAAGCATGCCTTCCAACCAGTCCTTTCCTCCTTTGGACGATGCCCATAGCTGCCATTTCTGGAACACCTCAAAAGCAGATTATCTCTGTGGAAATAAGGTAAATGCAAGCAGCTTCAGACGCTTCCATTTCTATGGAAATGAATCCAGAAGAATAACCTACTCTGCTGTGAAATAGGCACTAAGGATCCCCCCTAGATTACAGCACAGCTGAACACGGCTTCCTTGCGATAGCTTTTGCTTTCTGTGCTGGCTCTCTTTGTGAAATAGTATTATTTCAGGGAGGCCTCTTCTGAGCATCCTCTTTGTTTTACTTGGGACTGGTTACCAAGCAACACACGCTGCATTATCGGTGATCCAGTAGAAGATAACTTGAATGGGACACTTCTGAGTTTGGTTTTCTCTTTGCAGATTTTAAAGAGAAGACCTATTCTAGGCTAATTCCCTGTTTCTAATATCCTGCTCATTTCACACAGTCAGCTGGCCCTACTGGATAAAATTTATCAAATCACAAGGTTACCAGAGTCCAAATTTACACGTATTATGCCTGAAGACAGATATTATAATTACCAGCTATGTTACCATGCAAAGGAACTCAAAACAGGCTGTCTCGAGTGAAAACAGATATCCATTCTTCCCCCTGCCCCAGTTTTCCATTTTAACCAAGGAAGAGTTGAGAACATCTGCCTTTGTTCCCGTCTGACAAGCAGCTGTGGAGACACTGACACAAGTAAAGCCAGAAGCATTGCAAAACCTCAGCCCTCAGTGCCAAGTCCAGATTTCTGAAGACCATGCAACCCGTTTCCTACATTTCAGCTACCGGATTTTCAGAGCTGAACACAAACACCAAAAATAAAAGCCAAACCATCCTTAGGGAATAATTAAACCTTTAACGCCTGTCACTGCTCAGCATTTGTGAAGGATTCTGGTATCCTAAACCTTCCCGCTTCACCTTGTGAGGAGGGCGAGGCAAGAAAAGATCACATGACATTAGCTGATTTAAAGGTTGACGATATAAAACCCCCTGCTGAGTCCTTAATTTTCCATGTCGTATTAGCATGTTCCCCAACTGTTCTTCTATTATTCTACTCATCTACCACACACACCATCACATGGAGGGATGCAGAGGAACCAATAAGGAAGTGCATACACTCGGATAAGGCAGGGGGAAGTGAGCCATGCTACTTTTAACTGTCGTATCTCTACAGCTCGCTGAAAGCAACAACTGTGATCAACACAGACAAGCTGGGAAACATGCACTGTGCACACCAGTAAGAAGTCACTCTTTCAGGCCTCACTTCTCCCCCGGCCCCCATCAGGAGATTATGGGGAGTAAAATGAACATAAGTCATTTCTGTCACAAATTCAAGCCCTTGAGATGGCACATTTAAAACAACCCCAAACCACAAAACTCCTCCTGGCGCTCACTTCAGTTACTCCTGAGGTGTTGGGTTGTCACTTGGGCTGTTGGATTTTCTTAATTCTTCTCTGGGTTTAAGACACTACTAGTACAGGGAGACCAGTATTCCTGCTGCCAGTCACATCCATCACGTTGCGGGATTTCAAGCATCACTGCTAAGAAAAACGTCTTCGACGTGATATTGGAGTAAAAGTGTCACACCAAGGGAGAGCTACCTGTCTATGCCTCATCTATGCTTCTTTAATGTCATGCCTTTGACAGCTTAACAACAGCTGAACAGCTTCGGTCTCAGTCCAAGATTTCTAGGCTGTTTGAGTATGAGAAGTATGACATTTTAGTTAGAGGCAAAGCTTCTGATTTGCTACAAATACCCATCTCTTTGAAGCAAAGCATGAGTGCCGGTTCTGCAGCCTGTGGCTCACAGCAGTGGCTGTGTGGGTTTGAGTCTTGCCCTTCCCACTGCTGGCTCTAATGGGGCCTTTCCACAGCCTGTTCTCTCCACCCCACAAAAACAAGCCTCACATGCCAGTTTTTTTTCTATAGCTTCTTCCTTCTCTCTTTCCCCCTTGAACACAGGTGTGTGGTTTCTCCTGTCTGTCAATGCAATATAGTTATGACTTCCACATCACAATGTAGCTTAGGTCTCAGAGCATTTTAGACCTGATGCTCTGCTCTATCCTGATCAAACAGCTACCAGCTTTTCCTGGACAATAAGCATTTTTCAGGGACCAAGCCCAGGAAAAGCCACTAAGCAGAACCTCCTTGTACTAAATCAGTTCAAGTTGCTGGCCACAGCTGAAAAGGAACTCCCTTTCGTAATCCATTCACCCTTGTTCACATGAGGTAAAGAACCAGGACAACACTTCTGAATGGCTAAAGCACTCAAGACGACACTGGAATACCAGCAGAGCAAACAAGAACAGTTACTGGTGTTCAGTGAGAGGAGACACTCTTCAGCACAGTTATATTTCTTATCAGCCCAAGCACAGCTACAGGAGCTTTAACCGCTGTCTGTTCGGGCCTATTTGTCTGGAGCCCCCCATTCTTTCACTGTAGGAAGCAAATTATGTGTTTGCACCATTGCTTTGGTTTGCTTGCTGGGACCTGAAGTGCACTGCACGCACAAATGGACTTTTCTATTTTTCCCTCTGTAAAGGATAAAAAGCAACACTTCATAAAGCAATGACTCCCAGCTAATAACATCCATCAGGAAAGATTCCTCTTCCCCCCTGCAGAGCTCTGGATTGTTTGCTTACAGCTCAGCATCATTTCAGTTAGGATGATGAAAGAAAGGCACATTCTGGAACCGCTTAGCTACTCATGGTAGGACTGTAACAAGCTTCACAAGAGTGCTACTTACTGGAACAAAAGAATCAAATCCATGAAGACTGTATGTTCTCCAGAGAAGCAGTCAAGCTGTAGAACATCTTTCTGATGGAGACTCAGAATTATTTCCCAGCACAGACACGACTTAAACCTTGACCTGAAAATAGCCCATTCTCCTGTGCATCAACTGTTAAGTAATGACTCCTTTGGGGCTAGAAAGTCCCCTTTGCTCTCCAGCCACATACTGAGTGACCTATGCTACTACCTAACTTGCTGCTGAGCAATTTCCCTGATTCTCCACCGCTAAAGAAAACACCCCACAAATAGGACCAGACATAAAAATAGGATGCATTGGTGTAGTGAAGGAGTGACTTAGAGCATTTCCCTTGAAAGTTAGGCCCCTGATGCCTTTTTTTCCACTGTACCACGCTGGGTGTTTGAGCTCTTGACTAATGCAAGTTCGTGAGTCCACACAAACCCTCCTTTGTTTCTTGTCTTGGGTTACACTGTAGTGCAGTGACTAAGGAGCTGATGAATTTCCAGAACACAGATATGCACAGATACGTGGAAGTGGGCTGCAAAACACTTTGGCCAAAAGGAAGAAGTAAACTGGAAATCTTTTCTGCACCTGTTACTGACCAAAATGAAGCTGAATACCAAAGCAGAGAAGCAGTATTACACCTGCGTTAAAAGCAAAAGTAATCTGAGCAGCTGTGGAAGCATGGTTAGCAAATAAAGGTCACGTTCCCATGTCTGAGCTTAATCAAGCACAGATTCTGTGAAAGTGAGCAAAACACCAGCTGTGTACAGTCACCAGCGGCGGAAAAACCCTGGAAATTAACTAACAGAGATAGAGGGTAAGCTGGCCTTGTACTATAACAAATTGTCTCTAAATCAGGAACAAGGACCTTGAAAAGAGGATGCACATGTAAACAAAAGAAACCACAGAAATGTACCTGGAATGTACCTAATACTGTACATGCCAACCAATCACTACGGGAAGCTGTGTGTACGTGGCAGCTTGACACGATATATATCCATCGTTTGAGCACAATAAACGGATCACTCTTATCAATCATATTGATTGTGCTTGTGTTCCCTCCGTGCGCAACAACAAGCAGCCACTGCTGTTTGTTCTGTGCTCTAATCTTACTCCTTTTCTGTACAAACTTCCACAACCTAACAGGGTATGATGATTTCATTACTTCTCACTCTCCACTACTGAGGCTGGAGTACCACATGGCACTCCCAGTGCGTTCCCTACCAAGGACATGATGCAAAGCAGAGAGCCAGAACGTGAGCAAACAAAATGAAGCGATGTGCCCGTCTCTCTGGCTCTGTGTAAGAGCTAGGTGCCAAGCCTGGGTGACCTCTGAACAGCGAGGCAGCCCTTACCTGTATACATCATATTTGATTCCTGGGGGCTTGCTGTTCTGGAGGAACGTTTCGGGGGGGATGTAGCTCAAAGTGCCTCTCAAAGCAGAGCTTTCACTACATTGCATTCGGCTCGACTGTTCCATCCATTTTGATAGCCCAAAGTCTGAGATCTGCAAGCAGAAAAAAATGAGAGCCTTCCCTGTAATGCTCACAATCTCACATTCTTTATATTAGCTGAGACATGCCTTCATTCTTTGTGATCAGGGATTTGAGGAGGTACCTAGCAGCTGAAACTTAATAAACCCTGATGAAATTGGAGTCAGGCCTTTCCACTGAGTGCAGCAGATCAGTATTTCCTCCTAAGTTGGAGCCTTAAGTTCCCAGTTCTGGTACAGGCTGTCTGTATGGTCTTGAGAATACCATGTACCAACTACTTCTTATAAGCCCCACTGGTCAATCTTTCATTGAGTGTTCCTGAAGAGCCCAACTTAGTAAGATTCTGGACTCCTTTGTCAAAAATAACCTTTCTATTATTTGAGAGATAACCTGTCCCTACAAACACAGCATTAAGGTCATACCTTGACATGCATATTCCCATCTAGGAGGATGTTCCCTGGTTTTAGACCTAAGTGCAGCAAAGGAGGTGTCATGCTATGCAGGAAATTCATAGCCAAGCCCATCTCCAGAATAACCCGGAATTTGAGCTGCCATGACATTTTGTGGGTGGGAAAAATTTTCTCCAAGGACCCTCTCGCCGTATATTCCATCACTGTCCCTGAGGGGCTCTTGAAGACCCCATAGATAGAGACAATGCATTGGAATTTGATCTTCTCCATCTTCGTTGCCTCTTCCATTGTGCAGTTCATACGGGTCCTGGAAAAGTAAAATATAAATGTTAAAAAGTGGTACCAAGATATGGTATCAGTCCATTCACAGGCTAAGTTGCTGTACAGTAGCTTATGCCTTTCCAAGCAACCCTGCCTACCCCAAAAAGGTTCATTCGTATTTTCCCCTTGAATTGGTGATTATGCAATCACATGATGATCTTCTGCAGACTAAAATCTAACATAAAAGGGTGTTATGACTTTTCAGAATGAGTCAAGGATTGCTGGGGCAAATTCATCCACTAGGCTCCTGGAGAAAGAGATCAAAACTTCCACCTTAGTCCAGCTCCTGGAAGACCTTCAGTGATCACAGAAAGCCTTGTCCGCTGCAGTGAAATTCTCAAGTGATGCTTCCCCGAAAGCGTGTTGTCAGGAGCAGGCACAGCATAGCGAGCCGTGCCTTTTCCATACACCACGTGTCCACAAGGTAGCCACGGTGATAGCCTGCACACTACTTGCAGGCAGCCAGAATCCAATGACACACTAACCTGCTGAGCTTGAGTCTATAGATGCTTGCACAGCCAGAGGGCATGCCCTGGCCATTCCTATTCCTATGCCTCCGCCTGCACCTTTCTGACTGTGAGCACAGTCAGTCTGGTCCCAGAGGGAGTCCAGACATTTTTGTTCATCGTTGCCAGTTTTGGCAGACTTGCTTCACTAAATCTTTACATTCCCCAACCTGCTGAACAAGTTGCAGTGCCCAGAGCGTGCTGACAGCAGCCAAGCAGTAAAGGGCCAAAACTGCATTCAAAAAGCACACCATGGGAATGCATCTGAGCCTGCGACAGCATTACCCTGGGCCACTAATAGCTTTAAACATAGTTCAGTTAGCGAATCCTTCTGCCAGACTTCCACTAGCAGGCTCTCCACAGTAAGATGTATACCTCTGCAGTGAGGAAGCTCAGGTATTATCTTTCCCACTGTAGGAGAAGGGTTTAACACAAGAGACAGTTGCAACTTCCCCAGCCCAGGAAAAGGGTGAGCGTGGAGAAAGAAGTACCAAGACACATCGCTTTTACAAACCCACAGACAAGAGTGCTAGGGACTTTTAAAAGCTCCTCTGAAGCTTTTTCCCCCTTTGCCCCCCTTCCCAGACAACTGTGCTGCTGTGCCTTGTTTTGTTTTCCAAACCACTGATTGGACTGGAAGCTTTCAGTTTTGAATCTGGGGCTTGTACTTAGTGCTGACAGAGAAACCAGAAGCTTTTTGTAACGCGCGTGTGAAAGCTCATGACAGATTCACATGCCCTGCACTCAAAGATGCTCTCTGTGGGTATGTGTGCATTGGGAAAACTGTGAACTGATGGTCTGCCTCTCGCAAATGTGGAAACCTTCTAAAGCCAATAGAAACAGGCACTGAGAAATGTCCCGACAGATTCATAGGACGACAGGACCAATGCTGGCCCTTTGTACAAGCCTCATAGAAAGGAAGGATTTGGGCAGGCGAGAGACTGCCCGAAAGCGAAAAGTAAACTGAAGGTGCAGAAGCACCACCAGGAGAAACAGCATGTCTGGACGGTAAGGCAAGTGGGGATGGGTCTGCAATCGCCTCGGGACGGGCAGGAGTCGGTGCCGTAGCCTTAGAGTGGAGGGTTCAGTGATGGCCTCGGAGGGCCGGAGTCGGTGTCGTTGCCTTGGGGGGGGTTTGGGGGGTGGTATCTGCAATCGCCTCGGAATGGGCTGGAGTCGGTGCCGTCGCTTTGCTGGGGAGGGGTCTGTAATCTCCTCTGGTGGGAGTCGGTGCCATATTTTCAGTGGGGAGTGGTCTGCGATCGCCTATGGACTGGTGGGCATCGGTGCCGTTATCTTAGAGGGGAGGGATCCGTAAACTCTTTGCTGCTGGGAGAGTCTCTGTCGTAGCTTTAGTGGAGAGGGGTCTGTAATCGCGCTGGGGAGGCGAGCGTCGGTGCCGTAGTTTTTTGGGGGACGGTTCAGTGATGGCCTCGGGACGGGCGGGAGTCGGTGCCGTCGCCTCGGTGAGGAGGGGTTTGTAATCCCCTCCGGACGGGGGAGCATGGAGAGGAAGGTTCAGTAATCGCCACGGGTTGGGGGAAGTCGGTGCCGTATTTTCAGTGGGGAGGGGTCTGCAATCGCCTCGGGACGGGCGGCAGTCTGTGCCGTAGTTTCAGTCAGGAGGGGTCTTTAATCACCTGGGATCGGGCGGGAGTCGGTGCCGTCGCCGTCGAGGGGATCTGTGAGTGCCTTTGGCTGGGGTGGGGTCTGCGCCTTTCCGGGGAGGCGCGGTCAGGCGTCGCCGCCGGGGATGCACCAGATCCGTGGAGGTTCCAGTCTCCACCGGGAGCGGCGCGGAGCAGGAGGGATCCCTTCGCCCCGGTTCCTGCAGGGAACCCCGGAGCACCCATCCCGTGAGAGAATCCGATGGGTGAGTTTTTTCCGTATGGGAGATGGGGGAGGGCGGTAAAGGGCGGGGAGTCGGGGGTAGGTGCAGAAGGACGGCGGGGCTGTGTCGAGCGCCCTCAGGGGTCGGGGAGGGGGCTGTGTGGATCTTCCTCAGGGGTCAGGGGAGCCTGTGACGAGCTCCCGGCCCCTCTCGGCCCTCACCGTCTCCTCCTGACTTCGCACCAGGCTGCGGAGCAGACAGAGGATGTGTCCGTCGTGTGGGACTGTGAGGTGAGAGCGAGCGACAAGAGGAGCGGAGTGGGGGAAGCCTGAGAGGCTGAAGAGGAGGAAAAGAAAGGGAGGTCCCTGTGCCCACAGAGCCTATCCCCGGGGCTGAGGCCACACCAGGGCGTCGCCGGCACCTTTGGTGTGTCCTGGTTGGCTTTGAGCTGGGTGCCGTCTCTGTAACCAGGTCTGGGATCATTGCTTCTGTTGGCCTTTTGCCATGTTGCCCCATGTCAGGTCGCCTGCCCAGAGAGACGGGCAACCCTGTAAGGAGGGTGAGCGCCACCGTCTCTACATCCCTAGGTGGGAGAAAGTTGAGCTCGTGAAGGTGGGGCGTCGTACTGCAGCCAGGAGGACTCGGCCGTAACTGGAGCCGAGGGGAGACCGCTCAGTAAGGAGCAGTAATTGCCAGAGGCTCCAGCAATTGCCCTGCCCCTGGAGCAGGAAGTGCCCCGCACCCTTTAGAGCGCTGAACTGGCAGCCTGTGTGGGCTGACCGCCCCGGTAGCGGGGTGCGGGTCAGGGTGCCCCTGAATGGGAGAGAAGGAGCCTCCGAAGGCCTCGGGAACCAGGGCCGCCTCCTCCAGCAGCTGCTTTGCACGCCCAGCAGCGTGTGCCCAGGGTGCCGCCTCCGAGCGCGCCTCCAGCGCCGGCGGAGCCCCGGAAACCCGCTCTGGTGAGGTGAGGGAAGCCGATTGCCGAGGGTTTTGCGGGAGGGATGTGGTGTAGGGAGTGGGCGCGAGCAGGATGGGGGGGATTCCGATGACTCTGCGCAACTCTCGCTCCGAGACCGTCCCCGCGTCTCTCTGCACGCCGGGCGGAGCAGCCGGGGGGGGAGTTGGGGCTGCTCGGCCCTGACCGCGTTCTACGGCCTCTGCAGCGGCTGCCGGTGGAGGAGAAAGCGGAGGCGTCCCTCGGGTGTGGAAGGAGCCGCAGAGCAAGAGCGAGAGAGGAGAGGAGCGGCAGCGCAGGAAGAAGAGCAATTAGAGGAAACTTGCTTCCACTGGGAGCGAGAAAACAATAACAACGAGTAAAGCAAAGGGATAAAGGGGCTCTGCTCCTTAAGCTGTAAAGATGAGCAGCTGGATTTTCATCCACGTGCACAAGAAATACACTTGGGGTTTGTAATTTTTTCTAACAATCCATTCTCCTTGATGGCATAGATCTAATCCATAGTGCTTTATTTTACATGGCTCTCCTGCACCCTTATTTCCTCTCTGCTTTCCCGTTTCTATGAACAGGCTGTCTGCTGGTGATTGTACATACTGCATTTTAAGCTCTGTTCTCTCTTATAGCTGGACCACTACTACAATTCATTCTCTACAGTTGGTGGACTGGCTCATAGAATCAAGTAGGTTGGAAAAGACCTTTAAGGTCATGTCCAACCATTGTCCCAGACTGCCAAGACCACCACTAAAGCATATCACTGAGGGCCTTGTCTACACCGTTTCTGAACACTTCCAAGGGTGGCGATTCCACCACTTCCCTGGGAAGCCTGTTCCATGCAGGAGGAAAGAAAGGAAGGAGAGACATACTTAAAGCTGAGACAGGCTGTCTTGCTCCCCGGGTCAGCAGCAAAAGCAATTGCTTTTCTGATCATTGTAGCAGCAGTGTGGGATCTGCAGGACTAGTCAGCTCCTCAGGGTTCACAGGCCGTGGATTCCTCCGAACTCTGGATAGCGTACGTTTTTGGTTTTCTGTCTGTGATGCAGCCAAAAGCATGTGAAAGCACTGCCCAAGACAGCAAAGCCAGTAAGGGATCCCAGCAGAATGGGTACCAGCACTGCAGAATCGAGACCTGGAAATAAAGAAAGAAGTAATCAAGCAGTGAACAGTGTTAAGAGTGGGAGGGAGAAGAAAGAGAAGGTGCAACTCCCATTCGTCTTTATAGCATGCCAAACAGGTATGGCTAACTTCTTTTCCACAAAGCAGTCTGAATGGGTAGTGCCTTTTCAAACACTCTACCTTCTTTGTCATAAGATCCCAGCGGTAAATATTCTTTGTATAAACAACTAAACCCACAGTAAGTTAGGTGACTCTCAGGGATGGTGCCAGTGGATTTAAGAAGTCTCTGAAGCTGATGATGTACCAGGTTCAGCATCACTACTTTCTAATAGCTGGACAACATCTAATTAACATTAGCTAGCTGATGTATTTCATTTATGAACAGAAAGAAAAAAGAAAGCAGTCCTGGCTCATGACCCACCTCATTCTGTGCCTCATGTTCCTAAGTTAGAAATTTGTACAGTTACTCGTGGATGGTTTCTTCTTACTGTACCAGATAACTGCCTCTAAATATGGGGACTCCTCCCTAAACTCAGTACAGAAAATGGCTGCATTGCTCTTCCATTCTGAAAGCTGCAAAACTTACAGAAAAAATCTTTAAAAGGAGGTCTATCTATACCTTGACTCCTTCCATCTCATCTCACCTCACCTCACCTATAACCCAGTCAGTTGATGGAAAGAGTTAGTATCTCTCAATTATTTTAATGATGTTCCTCATCCTCAGTCTACGTGTCCCACCAAAATACTGTAACATGCAGGAAAATTCTTTTCAGCTAGAGGACATTCTGCCTTATTTTTCTCCTCTCTCCTCCTTCTAAAGCTTCATTTCTCCAGAGGATGCATTTGGCTGTGTCTCCTGCCTGAAAGTCTGTTGGATCTGATACTGATTAACCATCATGTTTGGGATTTAGGAAAGCCAAAACAGAGGTGATGAGATGTTGGGATATAATCTAGTCATACGAGATGGCTGTCAGTAAAGTTTTTCAAAGTGTGCTGTTTTTCTTACAGCAGGAAAAGTCAAACAGAAACTTCTGCAGAAAGAGATGGAGAGAGACAAGAAAAAATCAGGAGATCCATCTTCCACAGGTTTACCTAGAAACCTGTCCTTCATTTGCAAAACGGGGCCCAATGAGATCAGTTTGTGCAGGTTTCCATAGCTGTTCCTGCCACTTGGCTGGAGAAGCTTGGGAGATAAAATAGGGGGAAACTGAATAGCACTTGTCTGTGTCATTCTAGAATAGATGGCATCAAGGTCCCCCAAAGCTGGCTTTTGTAGGGATGCACAAGTCTTAACTTCAGCATCCGTACTCTGAGTCTTCTTCAGGTATGCAGGTGTCACACCAGCTTTCCTGCCAGGCTGGACTTGCGGTTTTGTGTCTTTTGGCCTTTTGGTAGTGGGAGGCATTCCTGTTGGTAACCAATGCACCCTTGCACTTTCAAGAGCAACCTTAACTCCGGTGGGAAATGGGGATGTTGCCATTTCTGTTTTTGGAGGATAAAAATTTACTGTTGAAGTCAGACTTTTTAGGGCTTAGCACGTCCATCTGCTTCGTAACACGAATGGAAGAGACAGCTGTAAACTCAGGAGAGTCTTGATGCATTCGCCCACTGAGAAAGGGCTGGGGGAGCCCAGGGCTAGAGCTGGTAGGATTGCAACCAGCCTCAGTAGTATTTTCTGGTTTTCCTTGCAGTGACCTGTCTGGCTGTTCCAGATGTGGGGTAGCCTGCGGCCCTTGTGTGGAGATCTGGATGCTTATGCTACTCAAGAGCTTGCTAGGAAATGTGTGTCCATCCTGGAGTTCTGAAGCTGCTGCTTCTGTGTGTGCGGTTGCTCAGGCTCCCCCAAGTCTAACCGACTCTTTGGACAGCACGTCTGCTCTTTTTGCAGCTGGCTCTGCATGGACAGGGATGAAGTCAGCTGTCACTTCATTGGTTGGCTCAACTGCAGGACTCTGAAAATTGAAGGTCACCTCATCTAAGTTATCTTCTGTAGTGGAAAACACTTTGCTGGACACTGGGATGCTCTCAGCTCTTGCTTAGGCTTCTCCAGGAAAGCTCAGGCCAAATACTTCACTGACATGATGCTCATTCCCAGAGGCAGCTAGCAAACAGAAAACAAGCCCTTTGCCTATTCAGTTGTACATGAACTTTTAACAGCTTGCAGCAGCACTTTGCAACAGGCTGAATGGGAGGGAAGCAGAAAGTTAAGTGGCCACTGGCTCTGTTCAGAACCATACAGGATGGAGGACGGGCAGCTCTGGCACTGCCATTCTTATAGCAAGCTGTTATATATCTGATCCTCTGCTGTTTATATTCAGTGTCATATGAAGGATGACATTTCATACTTCTGCCATCCTTAAAAGCATTAACCAGCCAGAGAAAAGAACCCTTTATCTTAATTGTACAAAGATATCAATGACAACTGAAAACGCAATGAGGATGGAACCCCTCAGCTTGCCAGAGGACAGGCAAAGCAAGATTAATATATACATGAATGAGCTTACTCATGTGGCTCTCCTTAACCATTCTTCCTCCCCTGGTATCCTAGTCCTGATGCATACTGGGTGACCATCAGGAAAAAGCTGGTTTGTTTTGTGCAAGTGACATAGAGCAGACAGAACATAGTAACTTCTCTACTTTTAACTTCTCAAATCAAAAGCAGAGACCTTGTAATTTAAAGAGGCAGGCATGTGGTTTGAAAGGGTATTGTTTTATCCATACATTTTACTTATTTTCCTCTCTTCAGAATCAGAATTACCAGGTTGGAAGGGACCTTCAAGATCATCGAGTCCAACCCATGCCCTACACCTCGACTAAACCATGTCACCAAGTGCCACATCCAATCTCTTTTTAAACACATCCAGGGATGGTGACTCCACCACCACCCTGGGCAGACCGTTCCAATATTTTATTATTCTTTCTGTGAAAAATTTCTTCCTAATATCCAACCTGTACCTTCCTTGGCGCAGTTTGAGACTCTGTCCTCTTGTTCTGTCAGTTGCTGCCTGGTGAAAGAGACCAACCCCCACCTGTCTACAACCTCCTTTCAGGAGGTTGTAGAGAGTGATAAGGTCACCTCTGAGTCTCCTTTTCTCCAGGCTAAACAAATCCAACTCTCTCAATCGCTCCTCGTAGGGCTTGTGGTCCAAGCCCCTCACCAGCCTTGTTGCCCTCTTTTGGACGCGCTCAATCATTTCCACATCCTTCTTAAACTGAGGAGCCCAGAACTGGACACAGTACTCAAGGTGCGGCCTCACCAGTGCTGAGTACAGGGGAAGAATAACCTCCCTGTTTCTGCTGGCCACACCATTCCTAATGCAGGCTAGGATGCCATTGGCCTTCTTGGCCACCAGGGCACACTGCTGGCTCATATTCAGCTGGCCATCCACCAATACCCCCAGATCCCTTTCTACCTGGACACTATCCAGTTACACTGTCCCCTACTTGTAACATTGCCAGGGGTTTTTATGGCCAAAATGTAGGACTTGTCACTTAGACTTATTACATTTCATCTTATTGGATTCTGCCCATCTATCCAACCTATCCAGGTCTCTCTGCAGAGCCCTCCTTCCTTCCAGAAGATCGACACAAGCTCCCAGCTTAGTGTCATCTGCAAACTTACTGATGAAAGACTCAATACCCTCATCCATGTCATCAATAAAAATATTGAACAACACCAGTGCCAGCACAGACCCCTGAGGGACACCACTGGTGACTGGTTGCCAGCTGGATGCAACACTGTTCACCATCACCCTCTGGGCCCGGCCATCCAGCCAGTTACTGACCCAGCAAAGAGTGCTCCTGTCCAAGCCGTGAGCTGCTAGCTTTTCCAGGAGTATGTTATGGGGGACAGTATCAAAAGCCTTGCTGAAATCCATATAGGCAACATCCACAGCCCTTCCCACATCCACCAGGCGGGTCACCTGATCATAAAAGGAAATTGTGGAGACATGGTTAGCAAGCAAAGGTCATGTTCCCATGTCTGAGCTTAATTAAGCACAGATTCTGTGAAAGTGAGAAAAAACACCAGTTGTGTACAGTTGCCAGCAGTGGAAAAACCCTGGAAGTTAACCAATAGAGATAGAAGACCAGCTGGCCTACCTTGTAGCTAAAAATTGTCTGTGAACTAGGAGCAGAGACCTTGAGGGGAGAATGTGTATATGAGCAGGGGGAAATCACCGAAATGCACCTGGAATGTACCCAATACTGTATATGCCAACCAATCACTATGGGAAGCTGTGTGTACGTGGCAGTTTGACATTATATATACCCATTATTTGAGCACAATAAACGGATCACTTTTATCAATCATATTGATTGTGCATGTGTTCCCTCCGTGCGCGATGACAGGAAATCAGGTTGGTCAAGCATGACCTGCCCTTCATAAACCCATGCTGGCTGGGTCTAATACCCTGGCCATTTCTTAAGTGCTGTTTAGTAGCACTCAGTATGAACTTTTCCATTAACTTTCCCAGCACTGAGGTCAGACTAACTGGCCTGTAATTACCAGGATCCTCCCTGCTACCCTTTTTATAAATGGGCATCAGATTGGCCAGCTTCCAATCATCTGGAACCTCACCAGTGAGCCACGACTGTTGGTAAATGATGGAGAGTGGCTTTGCAAGCTCATCTGCCATCTCCCTCATCACCCTGGGATGGATCCCATTTGGTCCCATTGATTTGTAAATGTTCAGGTGCCTCAACAATTCTCTAACTTCCTCTTCTTGAATAACAAGAGGACCATTCTGCTCCCTAACACCACCTACCAACCCCAAAGTACAGTTATCTTGAGGGCAAGGTGTCTTCCTACTGAAAACTGAGGCAAAAAAGGCATTAAGCACTTCTGCTTTCTCCTCATCTTTAGTTACTAAGTTTCTTGCCTCATCCAATAAGTAGCAAAGATCAGTCTTACCCTTTCTTTTACCATTGATATATTTATAAAAACTTTTTCTATTATTCTTTATGGAAGTTGCCAATTTAAGTTCAAACTGAGCTTTGGCCTCCCTAATTTTCTTTCTACATGCCCCAGCAGCCTCCTTAAACACTCCCTGAGAAACCCTACCCTCCTTCCAAAGATGGTACACCTTCTTTTTATTTCTAAGTTCCTTCATAACCTCAGTACCCATCCAGGCTGGACGCTTGCCTCGTCGGCTCATCTTTCGGCACACAGGAACAGACTTTTCCTGTGCCCTCAACATCTCTGTTTTGAGGCACACCCATCTTTCCTGAACTCCTTTGTTTTCAAGGGCAGTTTCCCAAGGAACTCTCCGAATGAGTCGCTTAAACAGGCCAAAATCTGCCCTCTGGAAGTCCAAAGTATAGGTCTTATTGATGTTCCTCCTGATTTCCCTGAGTATTGAGAATTCTACAATTTCATGATCACTGTGCCCCAGGCAACCTCCAACCTTCACCTCACCCACCAGTCCATCTCTATTAGTGAACAACAGGTCTAACATAGACCCTCCCCTGGTAGTCTCGCTCGCCAGCTGTGACAGAAAGTTATCCTCCACACACTCTAAAAACTTTCTGGACTGCCTTTTTTGAGCTGTATGAAATTCCCAACATATATCTGGTAGGTTGAAGTCACCTACAAGAACAAGGGGTGAAGATCCAGAAACGTTCTCCAGTTGCTTATAAAACAAGTTGTCCACTTCTTCTTTCTGGTTGGGTGGACGATAACAGACCCCCAATAGGACATCAGCCTTACCGGCCTTCCCCTTGATTCTTACCCATAAACATTCAACTTCATCATCATTAATTTCAATACCTATAACATCTAAGACCTCCCTAATATAAAAGGCCACCCCTTCTCCATTTTCTGTCTCTTCTGAAGAGCTTGTAGCCATCCAATATGATGTTCCAGCTATTAGACTCGTCCCACCAGGTTTCTGTGATGGCGACTACATCATAGCTATATTGTTGCACCATGGCTTCCAGCTCTTCTTGTTTATTCCTCATAAATAAATACATAAATTGGAGAGACATCAATTTGATGGATGGACCACTCGGTGGATAAAGAAGTGGCTGGATGGCCGCACACAAAGAGTTGTAGTAAATGGCTCGATGTCCGGCTGGAGATCGGTAACAAGTGGTGTCCCTCAGGGATCGGTGTTGGGACTGGTCTTGTTCTTCTCCAGGCTGAACAGCCCCAACTTTCTCAGCCTGTCTTCATATGGGAGGTGCTCCAGTCCCCTGATCATCCTCGTGGCCCTCCTCTGGACTTGTTGCAACAGTTCCATGTCCTTTTTATGTTGAGGACACCAGAACTGTACACAATACTCGAAGTGAGGTCTCACGAGAGCAGAGTAGAGGGGCAGGATCACCTCCTTTGACCTGCTGGTCACGCTCCTTTTGATGCAGCCCAGGATGCAGGAGCCTTGTCCTGCATTTGCTGCCGGTGCTCAAGGTCCCCATTTCAGAGCCGTGGGGAGGCTTCCCCTGCTGCTGATGCGTGATGCTGCTTTAGCAGCGCTGAGCCCTACTGCTCTCACCTCTTGCCCTGGTGTCACTCGAGGCTCTAAAATAGGATCACAGAAGGGTCAGAGACACTCCCCGTCTTCCCCAGGTCCCACCACCAGCAGTTGTAGCAGCCTGTGAGCTGAGGCAGAAAGAAAACTGGGCCCACAATGAACCCCTGCGCTGTACCAGAGCCCGAGGAAGAGTCATAGAATCATAGAATAGTTAGGGTTGGAAAGGACCTTAAGATCATCTAGTTCCAAGCCCCCTGCCATGGGCAGGGACACCCAACACTAAACCATGTCACCCAAGGCCTCATCCAACCTGGCCTTGAACACCGCCAAGGATGGAGAATTCACAACCTCCCTGGGCAACCCATTCCAGTGCCTCACCACCCTCTCAGTAAAGAATTTCTTCCTTATATCCAATCTAAACTTCCCCTGTTTAAGTTTGAACCCGTTACCCCTTGTCCTGTCACTACAGTCCCTGATGAATAGTCCATCCCCAGCATCCTTGTAGGCCCCCTTCAGATACTGGAAGGCTGCTCTGAGGTCTCCATGCAGCCTTCTCTTCTCCAGGCTGAACAGCCCCAACTTTCTCAGCCTGTCTCCATACGGGAGGTGCTCCAGTCCCCTGAGCATCCTCGTGGCCCTCCTCTGGACTTGTTGCAACAGTTCCATGTCCTTTTTATGTTGAGGACACCAGAACTGTGCGCAATACTCCAAGTGAGGTCTCACGAGAGCAGAGTAGAGGGGCAGGATCACCTCCTTTGACCTGCTGGTCACGCTCCTTTGGATGCAGCTCAGGATACGGTTGGCTTTCTGGGCTGCGAGCGCACACTGCTGGCTCATGTTCATTTTCTCATGGACCAACACCCCCAAGTCCTTCTCCGCAGGGCTGCTCTGAATCTCTTCTCTGCCCAACCTGTAGCTGTGCCTGGGATTGCTCCAACCCAGGTGTAGGACCTTGCACTTGGCATGGTTAAACTTCATCAGGTTGGCATCAGCCCACCTCACAAGTGTGTCGAGGTCCCTCTGGATGGCATCCCTTCCCTCCAGCGTATCAACCGAACCACACAGCTTGGTGTCATCGGCAAACTTGCTGAGGGCGCACTCAATCCCACTGTCCATGTCACTGACAAAGATGTTGAACAAGACCGGTTCCAACACCGATCCCTGAGGGACACCACTCTTTACCGGTCTCCAGACGGACATCGAGCCATTTACCACAACTCTTTGTGTGCAGCCATCCAGTCAGTTCTTTATCCACCGAGTGGTCCACCTATCAAATTGATGTCTCTCCAATTCAGAGACAAGGATGTCATGTGGGACAGTGTCAAACGCTTTGCACAAGTCCAGGTAGATGACGTCAACTGCTCTTCCCCTGTGCATCAGTTCCGTAGCCACATCATAGAAGGCCACCAAATTGGTCAGGCAGGATTTCCCCTTAGTGAAGCCATGCTGGCTGTCACCAACCACCTCCTTGTTTTTCATGTGCCTTAGCATGCCTTCCAGGAGAATCTGCTCCGAGAGTTTGCCAGGCACAGAGGTGAGACTGACTGGTCTGTAATTCCCCGGGTTGTCCATTTTCCCCTTCTTGAAAATGGGGGTTATATTTCCCTTTTTCCAGTCATCGGGAACTTCACCTGACTGCCATGATTTTTCAAATATGATGGACAGTGGTTTAGCAACTTCATTCGCCAGCTCCTTCAAGACCCGCGGATGGATTTCGTCAGGTCCCGTGGAGTTGTGTACGTTTAGGTTTTTAAGATGGTCTCGAACCAGATGCTCTCCTACAGTGGGCCTAAGGTCTTCATTCTCACAGTCCCTGCGTTCGCCTTCCAAAACTTGGGTGGTTTGGTCAGAGACTTTGCCAGTGAAGACCGAGGCAAAGAAGTCATTAAGAACCTCAGCCTTCTCCAAATCCTGGGTAGCCAGTTCACCCGATATCTTCTGAAGGGGGCCAACGTTGTTCCTAGTCTGTCTTTTACTCACTATGTACCTGTAGAATCCCTTCCTATTATCCTTAATATCCCTAGCCAAGTTCAATTCTAACTGGGCCTTAGCCTTCCTCACCTGGTCCCTAGCTTCCCGCCCAGAATCCCTGTATTCTTCCCAGGCTGCCTGTCCCTGCTTCCACCTTCTATAAGCCTCTTTTTTCCTTTGAATTTTCCTGAGCAGCTCCTTATCCATCCAAGGTGGTCTCCTGGCCCTCTTGCTGCACTTCCTTCTAGTTAGGATGCAACACTCCTGAGCTTGGAGCAGGTGATCCTTGAATAACAACCAAGAGTCTTGTGCTCCCCTGCCCCCTAGGGCAGTATTCCATGGAACCTTACTAAGCAGGCTCCTGAAGAGGCCAAAGTCTGCTCTCTTAAAGTCCAGGGCAGTGAGCTTGCTGCACGCTCTTCTCACTGTCCCGAGGATCTCGAATTCGACCATCTCGTGGTCACTGCAACCAAGGCTGCCCTGGAGTGTCACATTTCCAACCAGCCCTTCCCTGTTGGTGAGCACGAGGTCAAGCATGGCACCTCTCCTTGTCGGCTCCTTTGTTACTTGCAGCAGGAAGTTGTCTTCCAGACAATCGAGGAACCTCCTGGATTCTTTGTGCCGGGCTGTACCTTCACTCCAACAGATGTCAGGGTGGTTGAAGTCCCCCATGAGAACAAGGGCCTGTGAGCGTGAAGCCGTTCCTATCTGTCTATAGAGCACTTCATCCACAGATTCCTCTTGATCAGGTGGTCTGTAACAGATCCCCACAGTAATGTCCCCCATCTCTGCTCTCCCTTTAACCTTGACCCACAAACTCTCTGTCGACTGCTCACCTGTCCCCAGACAGAGTTCCATACTTTCCAGCCTATCCCTAACATAAATAGCAACTCCCCCTCCCCGCCTGCCAGGCCTGTCTTTTCTAAAGAGCCTGTAAACTTCCATTCCAACACTCCAGTCGTAGGAGCCATCCCACCATGTTTCTGTGATGCCTACTATATCATACTCCCGTAGTCGTGCACACATCTCTAATTCCTCTTATTTATTTCCCATGCTACGGGCGTTTGTATAGAGGCATCTGAGCCGAGCTCCAAATAAAGCCAGCACATTGGCTGGAGCAGCTGGAATATCTCTGCGTCGCTCCGAGCATTTATTGTAGGTGCTGGTAACTGACTGGATGTGTTGGGATGGAACGATACCACCCTCCCCCAACACATCTAGTTTAAAGAAACCTTGACCAGCCTGGCAGCCTCCTACCAAAACCACTCTTCCTCTTCTTTGTCAGATCAGCTCTACCAGCCCCCAGTAGACCTGGCCTACTAACTTAGGTCCCGTGTTCAAAACACCCAAACCCCTGACTATGGCACCATCCTTTTAACCATTTATTAACTTTGCCAATCCTCTTAGCTTTTTTAAGGTCTCCCCCTTTATCCTGGAGAATTGATGAAAAGACCATCTGAGCTCCAGAGCCCCTAACCACCTCTCCCAGGGCTCTGTAGTCCTTCTTTATGTTCTCCAGCCTACTGCTATCAGCATCACTAGCACCCACATGGATCACCAGAAGTGGGTAATAGTCCATGGGTCTCACTAGAGGAGGCAGCCTCTCTGCAACATCCCTGATCCGTGCCCCAGGTAGGCAACACACCTCCCTCGAGACCGGGTCAGGCCGACAGATGAGTGCCTCTGTCCCTTTTGAAGTAGAGTCCCCTACCACTATGACCCGTCTCTTTTTCTTGGCAGCACCAGTAGTGATCTTCTTTACCGGCGCACCAGCCGGTTGTTTCTGGTGCAAGTGCCCTTCATTCTTAGCACCCTGCAGGACAGCAAAGCGGTTCTGGGTGGGGACAGCAGCTTTAGGAGGAAGCCCCTTGTCTTTAATTGTCCTCTTCCTCTTTTTTTTTGTTGTTTTTTGTTGTTACTATTTCCCAGCTTCCTGGGTTGACAGCCTCCTCCACTCCTCCATGAACTTCAGGGAACGCCTGAGGCCCCTGCACAGTTTGGGCCTGGAGGAGGCAGTCCTGCTTCCTCTCAGCTTCCCTGATATCTTGCAGCCTATTAACAGCATCCTGCAGCTCAGCCACCTGTTGCAGGAGGACCTCCACCAGGGAGCACCGAGTACAGCCCTGTCCATTTGGCAAGGTCACCAGCTTCCTCCCTGGCTGAGCTGACAGCCCTGGCACTGAGCAGAGGTATGGTGACCATCAGCCTGAGCTTCAGCTCCTCTGCTGTGACCCAGAGATGCTGTCATCCAGCCGGCACTAGTGGAGCCTCTGCTCCATCCTGCTGCTCCTTGGTGAGTCTGGAGTGGGCCGGGGATCCCATGGGATGGGTTGTGCTGCCCGGAGCAGCCCGGTGGAGGGGTGATGCTGGTGGGGCTCCTTGGCTGGGTGACAGTGACAGCTCAATGGTGGCCCCAAGACTGCCATTCCCATAACATGTGCCCTTGGACACCTGGCCTGGCTTCAGTGCCAGCAGGGTCATGGTGGCAGCGGCTGCTCCATCAGATGGTAGATGAAAAGCAGAAGTGGGGTTTGCTTTTGCCTTGCCACTTCCTGTGCTCCTTCCCGTGTAGGTGGCCAGAGGGGCAAACCCGCCTGTGAAATGGTGCAGTGCAGTGCAGTGCAGTGCCAGGGGACAGATAACACTGAGAGTGTTGAGTGATGAGAGCCTGTCTGTCAGCCTTCTCTGGGGCACTGCCGTGGTTCACAGCCCTGCAAGCCCTGGAGAGGCAGATCCCTTTGCTGCCAGAGCTCGGGTCCCCTATAACCACGGGGTTGTTTGTGTGTCCAACCCGGCCTTGAACACTGCCAGGGATGGGGCAGCCACATCTTCTCTGGGCACTCTGCGCTAGCCCCTCAGCACCCTCACAGGGAAGAGCTTCTGCCTAAGAGATCATCCCTCCCTGCTTCCTGGTCTCATGAACTCGTGTGAAGCACTCTGTCAGGGCTGGGTGCACCTGATCGGCTGAGCCAGTTTTGCATCCATTTGGTGCTGGGACCAATGTTCCCCCACCACTATGGTGGGTAAAGCCATCTGGGCTTTACGCAGCTCCTGCCTCTGCCAGCTCTTTGTTGCTTGTAAATGGTCAGCAGCTCTGGACCCCTCCTGATCCCATACAACCTCTGAAGAAGGCCCACCTTTGGTGTTTTCTTTGTACTTCTGTAGGCCTTGCATGTGGAGTTGTCTCGCATGGAAAGCATGGAGGTGGAGGATGTGGTGAGCATTTACATCCAAACTGGAGGCAGCACTGACCAGCTGCAGCTGAGGATGACACCAGAGGTCATGTATGCACCCATCAAGGCATCCTGATCCACCAGGACCAGGCACTGGACCTCCCACCTCGTGCTGTGACTGTGGGAGCTGCCTCGAGCAGGAGCCTTGCAGAACATCGTTGTGCCTCCAAGCAGAGAGGATGTCTTTGTCACTGATGCTGCACCCCCAGGGCTCCCCCTCTAGCAGCTACACATGGTGAGCCTTGGCTGGAAAGGATTTGGAGCAACAGGAATGCATTAGTTTGCCTGGAAAGTCCCTCTAGAATTTGAAGGACGAGCTGGTTTCAGCTTCTCCTTGAAACTTCCTGGGAATACAGAGTCGCTTGAAGGAAAAGAAAGATGCTGAAGGCAAATCAATGGGAGCTTGCTGCCACAGACTCCCCTTGGTTACAGGGTAACAGAGAGCATTACATGGATTTTAATCATGAGTTCCAGGTTCACTACCCCACGTCTTGTCATTAAAAGAATATATGAAGATCCTTTGTCCTGAGAAGTTGTCCGTATTTTTGTAGGTGTGTGAGTAATTGCTGAGTAATGCAGTTTGCTTGAGTTCACAATCCCAGGGCAACAGTTCCTCTGTTGTTCTGAAATGTCTCCATTGTAGCACAGGGAGAAGGGGCTTTCTGTGCAGTGGAGTTCCTGGCACATAATGCCACTTGCTCAGAAGGGTGGGATGCACGTGTGGAAGGCAGATGAGCCGCGTAATTCCAGTTTAAAGGGCTACATCTCCCTCAGCAGCACCAGGATTTTCAGGCATCTTTAAAAATGCAGGGAGGGCACACATGGAGTTTTGTTTCCCTCTGGCTTTCAGGGAAAGCCAGGCACTATGTACGCTGCATGCTATGGAAGGGCGAGAGCCTTGGGCGTCTCCTGACCACAGCTGCTCTTGAAGAGGGGTGATGGGTACAGGTTACTCCTGGGGAGATCCCAAGCGGACACAAGAGGAACGTTTCACCGTGAGAACTGTCAGCCATCGAATCATCTCCCCAGGGAAGTGGCGAATTCCCAGGGGATTTGGACCCTGTTGAGATCCTGCTGGACTGGGTGCTCCAGATAGCAGCGTTGGTGGCATCATGCCCTCGGAATGCTGCACTTGGGGCTGTAGCTCGGCCTGGGCAGGAGCAGCTCTCGCGCAGCTGAGGCCAGGAAGTGCTCTCAGGGAGCCACAGGGCTGCAGCTGGGCTCTCACCTCACTGTGCACAGGGCAGGGAGGAACCTGCAGGACTTAATCTGGATGGAAGAGGTGAGAGGAGCCGAGGCTGGCCCCATGTGCTCCACAGTGCTCTCTGGTCCCTCCTGCTTCCACCTCCTCTTCTTCACTTCTCTGCCCCCGCAGCCCAGGCTCCCACCACAGATGTTGCCTTCACCTGCACTGTGCCCTCCACCTGTGTGTTTAACCCAGGCTGCAGCCATACCAGCTGCCTCTGCTCTGTTGCTTCCTTCTCTGAGCAGCTCCTTGCAGAGCATGCCCCACCTCGCCCAGCCCTTCTTTGCTCTTTGGAGCTCTTAAAAGTCAGTGTGGCTTTCCTTGTGGCTGCAAATAGCTTGATGCTGGTGGAGATCAGGCCTTCTCTGGCTGCACCTCAGAGCAATCTCCCTCTCTGGATAAGTGTAGCTTTGTGTCTGAGACCTCAAGTGTCACCCTGGTTCTCTTCATGGCCTTGCTGCTTGTCATTGTTTATTCCTCCACATTTTCATCCATCCCAGGTGGCTGAACATCATCCTTTGAAGCTAGTGCTGAATGGGGGGGAGACCCGGTGAGAAAGGATGTGGTCAAGGCACCCAATGTCTTCACCTCGGGTTTTACCAGCAAGACTGGCCTTCAGAGAGCACCCACAGCATGGAGAGCTCCCTTCAGTGGGACGGGATCAGGTCAGGATCAGCACAGGACATGCCAGTGGGCCCTGAGGGGATGTGCCCCTCCGTGCTGAGGGAGCTGATAGCACCGTGAGACCGCTCCTGGTAACCTCTGAAAGGAGGTGGGAGACACGCAGGGGCTGCAGCAGCGTGGGAGGGGGAAGAGAGAAGGGCTCATGCTCATCAGCTTTATGTCTGCTGACGGTCACCTGCTCCTTTCACCTCTCCCCAACCACAACAATCCCCTGGCCCCAAGCAGCAGGTGAGCAAACACTTGCTGGCAGCTGCTATGAACAGGTTAGTGCTGCTTTATGTGTTGTCTGGGCTCTCCCGGCCCCTCAGAAGGTGCAACACAAGAGCCAGAAAAGCTTTTAATAACTCCTTGTGAGAGGAGTTAACCACGAGCAGGAACCTGCCCTGGTCTGGCTTGTAGCTCTTCTGAGATTAAGAGAGAGCATGGTTTTAAAGTTTCCTTCCAGCAACCTGGAAGGATTAATGTGGCCGGAGTGGCCTGACTGATAGAAACTGCTCCTTGGAGCAATTAAATTAAGAGGGGGACATGGGTGATGGCAACATGGTGGGTGGGCAGCACTCATCTACGCCAGCTCATCCTGCCTGCAAGCAAGTGAACTACGAGCCTGGAGAGCCAAAGCTTCATCCGTCAGTGTCTTTCTGAAGGCACCTTTGAGTGAATGCTTACCCTGAATGTTGCTGTTGCACAGTGGTGCATCCATTGCAGCTGCCAGGGGCTACCCAAGAAATGTACTACTTCCAAGGAGGGGACAGGGCTGTTCCTTTTCACATGTTGCATTGTCCTGCTCATGTGCCCACTTTCCAGTTGCTTTTAACTCAGTTACTGCATGCAGAACATGACATGTGATACAACCCTGCAAGAACCTGGCACTGCACTGAGGAGCCACGTGCATGGGAATAGAGAACTTGCTGGGCACGGGGAGAAGAGAAGGTTAAAATAGAAATGAGAGTGCCCAGCTGGCCACAGCCAAGGGGAGAGGCAGGGTCTGAGTGCAGCAGCCTCTCCTTTAACACCAACCCCCCCAAAAAGTGTCACCCTCTTTGTACTGGGCCAATTGCAAGCTCCACTCACCCTAAAGGTCATTGTCCTTCCACCGGTGTCTGCAGGTGGGGCTGCAGGTGATGCAGTGGCTGCCTCAGGCCAAGCAGCCTGGCCAGGGACTAGGAACCTACTGAGACACAGATGTGGCAGGTTACAGCCTGAGGAGCACCAGACCTCGGAGCTGGTGTGAGAGGTGCAGGTGGGTTTCACCGGGACCAAGGTGGGGAAATGAGAAACAACCAAACTTCTCAGGCACCCACAGGGAGCACTGGCGACCTCTTGCAAAGCCAATAGCTAAGACTGAGCTTGGCAATACCAGCTAAAGCTGCGACTGGCTCGGTAATGGTGTCAGGACAAGGGGAATGGCTTTAACCTGGCAGAGGGGAGACTGAGATGAGCTCTTAGGCAGAAGCTGTTCCCCGTGAAGGTGCTGAGGTGCTGGCACAGGATGCCCAGAGAAACTGTGGCTGCCCCATCCCTGGCAGTGTTCAAGGCCAGGTTAGACACAGGGGCTTGGAGCAAGCTGCTCTAGTGGAAGGAGTCCCTGCCTGTGGCAGGGGTTGGAATTGGAGGAGCTTTAAGGTCCCTTCCAGTCCAAACCAGGCTGGGATTCTCTGCTTTCTCATGTCATGGGTCCTCATTTGACCTCAGGGCACGGCAGTGATCTGGGACATCACCTGTAATCTCTATTGCTGCAAGAACCGGAACAGGCACCTCTCCTGGAGGCAGGTGAGTTATTCTCCTTGCTTTGGCCTCGTCAATCAAGCTCAGCATTTCCTGCAGTGGGGCTGCTCCCGGGGCTTCCCTGACCAATGAGGAGAGCCTTGGGATCTGTGGCTCCCTGCTGCCGTGCGGGCAGGGATCAGGCAGCTCTGCTTTCCCACTTAGAGCAGCATCAGAGAGTGCAGGGGCAAGAGCCGGGAGCTGCCACTGGGAAGGCTCCGGGAAGCGTCCCCAGGCAGGGGAGCAGGAGAGGAGGTGGCAGGGAAGGAGAGAAGCAATCTTCAGGAAAACAGGCTGGGATTACCCCCAGCGCTGCATGAGGAGCACTGGAACTCTTCACCCGGTACAGCCTGAGCTGTTCTCACCGCGGGGACTCCCGAAGGGCTGTTGGGAAAGCAGGGCAGTTCTGAGCCATGTTTCCCTGGCAGATGCTGACGTGTCATCCCACGGAGCTGCTGGGGACCGGCTGGGTGCTCCTTGCAGGTAAACAGTCCGCAGGCTGGGCAGGGTGCTGACGCTGTCTGCATCCAGATCCTTGCCTGGTGCAAGGCCACAGAGAGCCTGAGGCTTCAGCAGAGCTTTGCAGTTGAGCAGGGGGATGTCTGGTCAATAGGAGGCTTTTTAGAGGGGACAAATGCTTCACCTGAAAGGGGGAGATGTCTCTGCTTCACTGTGCAAAGACAGAGAAGGCAGAAGCAGCCCAAGAGCTAAGTACAGTGCCAAGGCTAAAAGCCTGCTGTGGATTTATGCTGGGGCTGATGTATGTAATAACTCAATATTTATTGCAGTTTTACTTATGGGAGAAGCCTCAGTGTGGTCCTTATATATGGATAAGGCTGCCTTGGAGTGCAAAGGTACAAAGAGTTTTCAGGGTGAACATCTAAAAGAGAAAAGAAACCTGTTAGAATGTACCTACATTTCTGATGCTGTGGTGTTAGTGAGCTCCAGGTGCCTACCGGATGAGCTTCGGATATTGCAGTTGTGAAAGCTGCCTGCGATGAAGTGTTTGCTCTTCCCTTCTGCTGGTGGTGCCGCATGTTCTGTATGAACAGTGTTTTCCTAGAGCGAGGGGACTTTTAGCCATGAGGCTGTTTCTTCCTCTCAGGCTGGGGTAACAGCGGGGGTGGTGGTGGTGGTGGGGGGTGGTGCAGCACGGCAGGAGCCGATGGAAGCCATCAGGTGAACTGGATTCACTGGTTCCTTTCCCAGCTGCAGAGCTGCCGGGAGCAGCAGGCATGGTGCAGGGGCCGCTCTCGGGCTGTCTGCAGGAGCAGCAAACACTCGTGAGCATCCACTGATAAGGCAGTAACCAGGGCACCAGGAAGCAAATGGGGTGTGTGGGGAGCCAGGGGCCGTGTCCCACCTGCCCAGCGTAGCCTGGCTGCGGGGCTGGGGCTGGAATAGGCTGATGCTGGTCCCTGTCTCTGTGAGTGTTTGGAGTCTGATGCTCCCGTGGAGCAGTTACACAGGAGAGGAGGAGCTTTAGGAGAAATCCTGGCACTCCAACAGAGCAGCCCCCCAGGAGCACCAGGAACACTGCTAGCAAGTAGCTGGACCACTGCCTGTGCGGATGAACACCTTTCCTTCTGCTTCCTCTGCTTGGGGCTGGCTCCTTGCTTTAAACCCTTTACATTCACCCTTTAAAACATGTATGTTTTTAAGGCTCCACTTCCCAACCCAGGGCTTTAGTTGTGATTCTGCCTGGCTTTTCTAGAAAGCTTTGGTTTGTTTTATTTTTTTTTGGGGTGGGCAAAAAGCGAAGGGAGGACACTATGACTTACCCTCCTCCTGGAGTCCCCAAGTGCCTCTTAGAGCCCAAGTCACGACAAGCCCAGAAATCACCCTGTGATTTGGGGGAGGCAGCTCTTCTGGGAGTGGATGGACACCTTCAGCCCCAAACAAATCTGGGAATTGGGAATGAACCATGGAAACCAGGTCAGAATTAGAAAATCTCTTCTTGGCATGGACTGGGAGGGAACTCCACCTAAAACCCACACAAAAGTGGAGTAGAACAAGCTTGCAGCGCTGCAAGGAGAGAGCTTCAAGCGTCTTGGGCTGTGTTTTGGCATCTGTATCTGCTCCAGCTAGAATGTCTCCCTTCCTGGAAGTGCAATGGGAGATGGCTTTGTGAGAGGCTGTGACTAAGTAAGTAGTCCAAGTACCATGTGTGTGCGCCTGGCATCCAGGTACTGAAGCCTCTCCCCAGCCATGCCAACCTGCTCCATCTCCCCAGCTCCTTTTCTCTTTTCCCGCCCTCCAGGGCTGCTGGTGCCTTTGCAGAAATCTTGGGACCCCTCAAGAGTAAAGTTGCTGCTGTGGGATCCTCAGTGCTGCTTCCTGGGCTGGGTAACATCACGCAGGTCTACTTCGTGCAGTGGGAATACCTCAATGGCACCAGCTCTCACACCATCCTGCAGTACTACAGGGGGTCCTACAGCCCAGCCATCCACGTGCCCCACGCAGGACGAGCTGTTTTCCATCCGTCCAATGGATCTCTCCTGCTGGAGGGTGTCCAGAAAAGTGACAGTGACATCTACAAAGTGACTGTCAACATAGGGACAGGGAGAGCCTGAAAATCCTGCTCAAAGTCCTCAGTAAGTGATGGGCATGGGAGGTAAGAACAGGGTAATGGGTGCAAGCAGGGCAGGGGCGTTACCTGACTGTTTATGGACTATCAGCCTGTCATGCATGGAGATGCCATGAGGGAGACTCTGGGAAGAGGTTCCCAACATGTCCTAGGGGAGCAGATTTGGTGATGCTGCCCAAGGAGACCTTCCAGGCTGTGACAGAGGGCTGGGCTCCATCCTGGAAACACAATTCCCTCCCTTGCTTTCTATTCTCAGTGCAGGGAGGGAGGGACTGAGGGGATGCTGTGTGTCAGTGCCCGCTGCAGAGGGTACCTCCAGCACTTCTGGAGGGCAGACCAGGCCGAGCCCATGGAGCTTTATGGAGAAGTCAGGACAAAGTCCTCGGCCTCAGGCCACGCTGCCTGAAGGTCTGTTTGCAATCTGCAGGCGACAGGTGCTGCCGCAGAGATAAGAAGGTCCTCCTGGATATCACTCCCAGCAATTCCCTTCATTTACTTTGGCATTTTCCCTTCACTGCTGTCATAATGCTGCTGCCATAATGCTACCACAGCCCTTCACCACCCACTTCTTCCAAGCACACATAAATCAGAATGGGATCTGCAGCTTTTTCCTCCTTTTTTTTTTTTTTCCCCTCATTTCCTGACATGTTTTAAAATGCCCTTTATTTACCCAAATGCAATAAAAGCAATGACTCAGCTAGCAATAAACCAGCCCAAACTCATGAGCGTGGCAGCCCCAGTGGCTCCCAAGGAAAATGCACCCATGGCTGCACTGCTGCAGGCACAGGAATGCTGCGGTGACAATTGCAGCCCATCACCGATGCTCCAGGTGATGTCTGAGAGAGGTTCTGGTATTCCTGTCCCCTTCCCAGAGCCCGTGTCTCGCCCCCAGCTCCGGAGCAGTGCTCTCATGGCCCAGGCCACCGGCAAGGTGCTGTGTGAGGTGGCAGAGGGGAGGGTGGACACCATCACCTGGAAGAAGGATGGGCAGCCCCTGCCCCTGGACAGAAGCTTCCTCCTCTCCAGCAGATGCAGTGTTCTGTACCTGAGATCAGCGAAGAAATCAAACTGCGGCTCCTACTCCTGCTATGCCAGCAATGGGATAAGCTGGGAAGAAAACTCCCTGAACATCACAGTTGCAGGTGATGGCTGCTGTGGTTTCGCCTCCCATCCCCCTTCCTTCTCTCCACCCTTCCCTGGGGATCCCTGGGTGGTTTCATCCCATCCCTCTGCCTCCATCCGCCAAGGTTCAGCTGCCCTCTCCTGAGGTTGTGGCCCATGTGCTGTGGCATCCCCGTGGTAGGATGATTGGCAGCAATTCACAGTCTCTGATCTCACCAAAGCACAATCCTTGGCAGAATGGATAGGAGGAGATTGGCTGCTCCCTCTTGGAGAAGGTCCCAGGTTAATGGCCTTTGGCCAAGGTGATGGTGAGCAGAGCATGGGTGTGAGGGGTGGCCAAGAAAGCCTGTGGACAGCCGTTGTACCAGGTTGGACATTCCATGGACCACAGCCTGCAGCACAAAGCACTGATTTGACAGCAGGTGACAAATTAATTGAATGTGTCCTGGTGACACAGAAGCCCCACGGACCACCAGAGCCCCCCTTGCTGGGCCCAGCGGTGGTCTCACTCCCAGCTCCTCGGGTTTGGGTTTTCCAGGTCTTTCCTCTCCCTTGCAGGATGTGCTGAGGATCACGGTGGTTGCTGTGGTCTTTGCTGCTGTCTCAGCTTGGGGACTGATCATTCCCATCTGACAGTCTGAAAAGCTCCAGATAAGTGAGTCCAGTCAGGGCAACTGAACCCTCATGTGGTTTGTGTTGGAAGGGGCCTTAAAGCTCATCCAGTTCCAACCGCTGCCACGGGCAGGGACACCTTTCACTAGAGCAGCTTGCTCCAAGCCCCTGTGTCCAACCTGGCCTTGAACACTGCCAGGGATGGGGCAGCCGCAGCTTCTCTGGGCACCCTGTGCCAGCGCCTCAGCACCCTCACAGGGAGGAAGCCCTTCACCCCAGTCCTTTGGATTTCAGCCATGCTGTGGGTGCCTTTGGGCTTAGCCAGCTTTCTGAGGGAATGCCCGTGGGGCATCACAACTTCATGGAGCACAGGCAACTTCTCTTTGTCCAAGCCAAAACCATCCTGAGATACAGTGGAACCAGTATCACACCCACAGCCATTTGTAGGGTCTTGTTCTGTCTTTGAGCCATGCAGGGTTTGGTACAGAGAGAGGCCACCGCAGCCCTCGCCTCTGCCAGGCGCATGGGGCACCAGAGCCCCTGGCTCCAGAGATGCTCAGCACTTTCCTCCTCCTCTTCCTTCCAGGTCCTTTGAAATGTCCCGGCACAGCAGCAAAGATGCTCTTTCCACCCGTTAGAGGTCGGTCTGGGTATTTCTCTCTTGGCTGAGTCAACCCCACCTTCCTCCCAGGTTTAAAAGGTTCTCAGTTTCAGTGGATTTCAGCCTCTGGGATGCGTGCGATAAATGGCAATGAAATTAATTAATTTCTGCCTCTTCTGTCCTGGGTTCAGCAGTAGCAGTCATTTTTCTCCTTCTTAGTAGCTGGTACAGTGCTGTGTTTTTGACTTGCAGCCTGGGAACAGTGCTGATAACACCAATGATTTTAGTTGCTGCTCAGTAATGTTTACTCTGCCCAAGGACTTTGTGAGTCTCATGCTCTGCCAGGGAGGAGGGGAAGCTGGGAGGAAGCGGAGACAGGACACCTGACCCAAACTAGCAAAAGGGGTATTCCATACCACAGCACGTCATGCCTAGCATATAAACTGGGGGCAGATACTCGGAAGGGTGAGATCACTCATCAGGTCAGGCTGGGTATCGGTCGGCGGGTGGTGAGCGGTTGTTTTCTCTTCCCTTGTTATTTCCCTTATCAGTATTATTATTGGTGGTAGCAGCAGTGGTTTGTGTTATACCTTAGGTACTGGACTGCTCTTATCTCAGCCCATGGGAGTTATATTCTTTTGATTCTTCTGCTCATCCCTTCACGAGCCGGGGGAGGAAGGCAGGGAAGTGAGCAAGCGGCTGCGTGCTTCTGGGTTGCTGGCTGGGCTTAAACCACGACACTGACGAGTAGCTAGACTAGTACCTTTCCATAACACAACCCACCCAAAAGAGCAGGTGTGGCTGTGTCTACGCCACAGCGCTGCTGCTGTGCTCTGCCCCAGAGCTGGCTGCGTTGTGTTGGAGGACAAACAAAGTTAATGAAGAAAAATGATGTGGACTGAAAACTCCCAGTGCAGACACTTTAGTAAAAGGATGTTTTTTTAATGACTTTGCTTATAATCTTGCAGGCAATACCCCTCCTGGCCAGTTTGGACAGTGCTTTGAGAAAGCGGCTCTGGTGGAAGGTGTCCCTGCGTGTGGCAGGGGGTAGGAAGTAGATGAGCCTCCCAACCCAAACCAGTCTGGGATTTATAAATATATGATTTGCAAATCTTGGTCACTCTCCCGTTCTCATAGGTGGGCTGTGCCAAGGGCAGGTCCACCCACAGCAACTCCAGGTGTGCCTGGTGTGCCTGGCCGTGCCCCTGGCTGTGGCTGTGGTTGGAACTGGACGAGTGTTAAGGTCCCTTCTAACCCTGGTCTCTTCATCTGAAAGGGATGGAGCATTTACTACTTCTTTGGGCAACCCGGTGCAGTGCTTCTACCTTTTAAAGCTGAATCTCCTACTGCTATCCACCACCACTGTTTCCCGGCTGCACTAGCAGTTTTCCTCATGATCAGTGCGGCAACGGGTTGTTCCTCTGTTAGCCCCCTGCAGAGATGTGAAGTGGTTCTGAGTGGCGACATTGAGCTCTGGAGGAAACTGTGAGAAGAAAACTTCTCTTCTAAAAGCTCAGGGTAGACACAGCAGTGAAGCAGCTGTTTATTAATGTTATTGCAAAAACGGGTGTCCTGGCAAGTAGGCACACGCAGCAAAGCAGAACAATGATTTATATTTCCTATCCTGTCCGCAAGTTCCCTCCCTTGTTTCCCCATTGGTTGGGGACTCCAAGGCTTACAGCCTATCCGACACGTGTAATCTACATGCCAACTGTCCCACCTCCGGTTACATCTCCCCTTACTCGATTTTGTATGCCCCTTCCTCTCATTTATCTATTTCCTTTTGAGGTTCGATTTCATAACTCTCTGCCAGACATGCGGTACCTCGACTTATGTTTAACCAACCTGCACCTGCTTAGTCATAGGTTGTACAAAGATAGTATTCTTTTTAACCACAGAGTGTATCTTGAGTCCAGAGATGATACTGTCTTTAACCACAGAGTGTGTCTTTCTAAGTTACGGTATCTCAAACCCTTTGTTTTGTTCCCTGAGTAACAGCAACAGCCTCAGCCCCAGTATTGAAAAATCTTCATATTGGAAAGCCTTCATCTTGCAAAGCCCCATCCCTAATTATGCCAAAACAACACCGTTTCTCTTACACTCCCTTTTATTTCTCTGTATGTTAATACAACATGGTGGTGTTTCAAAGGAGACTCTCTTTCTCCTGGGTGTTTCTCATTAAGCAGCAATCTCTCCTCGGTCAGGTTAAAGCCATTCCCCCTTGTTCCGTCCCTACATTGCCTTGTAAAAAGCACCTCTCCATGTTTCCCAGCCTGTCTCCAGAACCCTCACAGCATCTCCGTGGCCTCCTCTGGCATCACTCCAGCAGCTCCACGTCCCTCTTGTGCTGTTGCCCCAGAGCTGGATCAGGACTGCAGGGGAGGTCTCTCCAGAGTGCAGCAGAGGGGGAGAATCCCCTCCCTCGACCTGCTGCTCACGCTCTGGGGGTGCAGCCCAGCACAGAACGGTCCTGGGCTGCAATCAAATAATGATCTGTTTAAAAAGGAAGGCTGGTTGTTTCTGAAGTCAACCGCAGTGGTGCCTGCAACAGAAAGACTGAAATTGGTGAGAAGGTGCTGCCTCTCTAAAAGTTGGACTTTACACAGTGCTGAGCCCCTCTGCTCTCTGTGGACGTGGGGCAGACTAGTTCTGTGCACAAGGCTACCTGAAAACCGTCAAATCCTGGGCAGGAAACAGCAACGATGCTTGGAAAGAGAAAGAAATGACCGAAGAGTGGAAGAACTGCCTTCTATCATTTTTCATACCCTGCTGAGCTGAACACAGTGTCACCTCTGCAACATCAGCCTCCATAATCTTTATTATTAGAGAAAGTACAGGTTTGCATCAAAGCAGTCGTAAAACACACAACCAGAAATACTTGGCACAGGGAATTCAACACGCAGACGTTACACATTTTCCCACACGACATCCTTGTCTCTAAATTGGAGAGACATCAATTTGATGGGTGGACCACTCGGTGGATAAAGAACTGGCTGGATGGCTGCATGCAAAGAGTTGTGGTCAATGGCTCGATGTCCAGTTGGAGACCAGTAACGAGTGGTGTCCCTCAGGGATCGGTGTTGGAACCGGTCTTGTTCAACATCTTTGTCGGTGACGTGGACAGTGGGATTGAGTGCACCCTCAGCAAGTTTGCTGATGACACCAAGCTGTGTGGTTCAGTTGATACGCTGGAGGGAAGGGATGCCATCTAGAGGGATCTCGACACGCTTGTGAGGTGGGCTGATGCCAACCTGATGAAGTTTAACCATGCCAAGTGCAAGGTCCTACACCTGGGTCGGAGCAATCCCAGGCACAGCTACAGGTTGGGCAGAGAAGAGATTCAGAGCAGCCCTGCGGAGAAGGACTTGGCGGTGTTGGTCCATGAGAAAATGAACATGAGCCGGCTTCAGTGTGCGCTCGCAGCCCGGAAAGCCAACCGTATCCTGGGCTGCATCCAAAGGAGCGTGACCAGCAGGTCAAAGGAGGTGATCCTGCCCCTCTACTCTGCTCTCTGAGATCTCACTTGGAGTATTGTGCACAGTTCTGGTGTCCTCAACATAAAAAGGACATGGAACTGTTGCAACAAGTCCAGAGGAGGGCCACGAGGATGATCAGGGGACTGGAGCACCTCGCGTATGAAGACAGGCTGAGAAAGTTGGGGCTGTTCAGCCTGGAGAAGAGAAGGCTGCGTGGAGACCTCATAGCAGCCTTTCAGTATCTGAAAAGGGGGGCTATAGGGGTGCTGGGGATGGGCTATTCATCAGGGACTGTAGTGACAGGATAAGGGGTAACGGATTAAAACTTAAACAGGGGAAGTTTAGATTGGATATAAGGAAGAAATTCTTCACTGTGAGGGTGGTGAGGCACTGGGATGGGTTACCCAGGGAGGTTGTGAATGCTCCATCCTTGGCGGTGTTCAAGGCCAGGTTGGATGGGGCCTTGGGTAACATGGTTTAGTGTGAGGTGTCCCTGCCCATGGCAGGGGGGTTGGAACTAGATGATTTTCAGGTCCTTTCCAACACTAACTATTCTATGATTCTATGATTCTATGGAGACTGCCATCCCCAAATGCTACTGTATCTCTTCTTCCCTCTGGGCCCTGTACTCCTTCATGCTCCTCTGCAAGCAAGAGCAAAGAACAAATGTTAACAGCATATACCTGAGCGGCTCGTACACCCCATGCCACCCCTCTGCTCTGTGCTGTGACTCCTCTGTCCAGTGCAGAGGACCCTCAGCAGCTCTGACAGAGCTCCATGTACCTTCAGAAGTGACTGAGCTTTACATTCACTCCAAGGAACAGGAAGCCAGGCCATGCTGCAGGTCAGGCAGAGAAGGTCTGAGATAACTGTAGGTTCTTTATGCCTAGAACACACCTGTCAGCCCCTTCCTCGCAATTCTGAGACCAAGAGACAGAAAAGCCCCCTGAACTCTTCAGGAACAGTCTCACCTCAAAAGTGTTGAGCACATGTTAGTAAACACCCATCAGGTCATTCAGCCCTTTCCGGAATGGCTCAACGGCAGGAAGGGCCCCTTTGGGAAAGAAGATGGTCAGTGGTTTCCAAAGGGGTTGGTGGCCCTCTCCCTCACCACTCTGGGCAGTGTGGTTGTTCCCCATGCTCTTACACCAGGCACATGCCACACACTTCCCTCCTACTGGCCCACCATCAGCACCCTGAGAGCTGATCTCAGGCCCAGGCTATGGTGCAGGAAGGGCAGAGCCGAACCCTGCAGGTAGCCCCACAGGGAAGGGGTTTCCTTGGCAAGAACAGCCTCAGCACTACTCATCTTTAGGAAATTAAAGAGCCAGCAAGCACAAACTAGATACTCAGGGGAACAGCCCCAAAAGGAAGGAATGAAATAACACTGTCCTCCTGCGGCAGCAGACAAAGCTGTGAAGCCTAGATGGAAGGCAGTGGACTGAGTTGAAGGGGTTGGTGTGCTGGGAGGAGTGAGTGATGGCCTGAGGCTCAAAGTTGTCAGTGCTGCCTATTAACAGGGAACACAAACCCCTCGGGGAGGCAAGTCAAGAGCATAGACTTTTCAAGAGAGCTTTGGTTCACAGCCTGATGACCAATGCTGCCAGACAAGCAAGAAGGAGAAGCAGAAGCAAATTATCTCATTGCAGCTACGTATGTCAGCACACTTTGGGTTGGCTTTCCAAAACTTCTGCTGATTTAGGGGCAGATGAAGCACCCCATCACCTCTGACAGGACGTAGCAGATCTACCTTACCCCAGCACTACAGTACCGTGCCTGCAGAGAAGAGGGAGAAGAGTGGTTTTCTTTATTGAAATGACTCATGGTGGAAACCTGACATGAGCAGAGGGGATTCCACAAAAGAAGGGCTCTGAACATGAAAGCAATGCACAACCTATACCTCTGGTCTGGATCCAGAAGTTGATCTTGCTTTCAGAGGGGTGTGTGATGTAGTAGCCACAGAACTCCACATCAGAGCTGCAGGAAGGGCGAGAGCAGAAGAGAGCAGTGAAACCCAGGCCAATCCACAGCAAATCTCAGGGAAGTCAGAGGCTTGGGCCACCTCAGACCTGCTGAGGCTCAGGATGTCTCTAACATGACTGAGGGTCTTATGGGAGGGATATGCTGAAAGGACACTACCCCTGTAACCTTATTCACACCCTTCCATCTATCTCTGTGCTGCAGCTGGAGCTTTGCAGGGGAAAGACCTGGCTGGCACCCTGTCCAAACAGGGGATCCTGGCTGCTTGGAAACCTCCCTCCACACAGACCTGTTGCAGTTCTGCTGGGCAAAGGAGGCAAATGGGTCTAGGGCACCACAAGATGTTTGCAGACTGCACGACATCTGCCTTCACGAGCCCAGGCGGTTGGTAGGACATTTGTGCACACAGCAGAAAGCACAGCCCCTCACAAGAAGGCTGCTCTTTTTCTTGTCATGGTGATCTATCAGAGGAATTCACACGACATTTGCAATGCAACTGTCATTTGAGATGATGCATTGAACTTCCTGCTGGAATTCTTCTGAGCCTTAACCAGTGAGTCTCCACAAACCCCCAGTGCCTCCCAGCTTGATAAAATCAGAGTGAAGCCACTCGTATATTTAAATGGGGGCAGCAGGATTATTAATTTCCAGCATCAATTCCTACATCTTGATGGAAGCATTAAAGATGATCAATTTGCTTAATACTGGCTGTTCCTACCCTCTTTTCTGACAGCACTTGCCCCAGAAGGCGACATAGATACTGCCTGACCACCTGTACTTACAGTTGCACATCATTTTAGCCAGAGCCACATACGACATTCAGAAGTCTGTCACATGCCTGTCATTCCATTTCCTCTGTAACTAACCATCAGAGCAGTGAGGGTTGGCTGTTCCTTACGGGATGGGGAGCTGGGAGCATGAACTGTAAGCCAGTCAATAGGGCAAAGAGCTCCCTGGCCAGCCCTGTCTCACAGCACCCAAGCAAGGGAGTAAGGTGGGTGCAAAGGCGGTAGCCAGGGCCAGCCAAGGGTCCAGGTCACCAGGCAGGTTTGTGGGGGCGAAATAGATCCCAGGCCAGGCCAGGAAGAAAATTTGCAGGTCCGGTGAGGGTAAAGAGGGTCAAAAGACAAAACCTATGACCACCAAGCAGATGTACAATGTACAACAATGAGGAGAGGCTGATGTTGGGTCAGGAAGTCAGTCCATGGGTCAGCATCCAACAGCTCCGTACAGGCTGAGCTGAAGACCCGTATTCATACAACATAGGTCAAGAGGGACTGAAAGCCCTGAGCTGAGCGGATCCTGAGCCTGTGGGCAGGGTGTGTGTGGAGGCCCCAGGTGAGGCTGTTCAGACTCATCAAAGCCTATTAGCGCTCTCAGGGATAACAGCACAAGGAGAAAGTGAATCCTGTTAAGAGAGCAGGTAGGTAAGGAGCCTCTGGCACCAGCTCCGATATAAATACTCCAACAGGCATGCACAGAGGTAGTTTTGCCTTGTTCCTGCAGCAACTGAGATGCAACTTAGTGAGAAGAAGGGAAGAATAGGAGACAGAGGAACCCCGAGTGGTGCCAGGGGCTGTGGAGACTCCACTTACTTCTTCATGGCCATGTAGTGGAGGGCATTGCCAAGCGTGTGGTCCTCATCAGGCAACACAAACGTGACTCAGTTTCCATCTGTCCCGTCTGCTTGGACCTGCCATGAATGGGGAGAGAAGAGATGCTGTCAGGTTCTCTGAACACCAGCCCCAGGGTGAAAAATCAACAGCTGTGCTCAGCTTCAGCACAGGACTCGTAGCTCTGTCTGGCCAATCGCTGTGGCTCATGTCTCAAGTGCTGGAGTGTGACCAAGAGCAACTTCACAGAGGAGCGAAGGTGACAAAATTATCGAGCTCAGAGAAACCTCCCCCTGGTTATCAAAGTGTGGGTGATGGATAGAAATAATTAACAAAATGGATCCAGGCATTGTGTTCCTGGTCCGGCTTAAGCCCTGGGAACAGTGAAGAAAACACCAGGCATTACCAGCCTGGTCCGGTTTGAGCCCTGGGAATGGTGAAGAAAACACCAGGTGCTATTGCCCTGGTCTGGCTTAAGCCTTGGGAACGGTGAAGAAAATACCATGTGTTGATGCCCCGCTCGAGCCTAAGCCCTGGGAACAGAAAAGAGAACAATGGAGGGTAAAGATCAGTTAGCAAAACAAAGCAGACGGTTTGCAAGATAAAGCAGGATGTGCATCTCAAAGACAGACCAAACAGTGTGAATATTTGTACCCCTTAGTAGTTTTGCTAAATCGGGATGATAAGGGAGTAGAAGAGTGGAAAGTTACTGCTTAGCACCTAGTAGATTATAAAAGGGATGTGAGACGCGAAATAAACGATTTCAGATTTCACCACAACGGGAGTCCGTGCCCGTGCACCCCTGCTCCTCACAGGAAAGAAGAGGAGCCCAAAGAAAGCTGTCAGCTTCAGGACTCATGGTGGAAAGAAGCTGGGAGTGACTGTTCAGGATGGTGTGATTCCAGGTCCTGCCACCAGCCCAGGGCTAGACAGGAGTGAGAGGGACAGTAAAAAACTCCCCAGGGAGGCATGCTGGCTGTCAGCAGGGAAAGCTTATCCCACTTCAGAACCAACTACAAACCCAAATTCACACACCTAGGAGGAGCCTGGGGAAGCCACCGGCGAGCCTCAGGCTGCTGAGCCCACGTGTCGGGAGCCCCACAATGCCAGCAGCCAGGCCCTGCAGTGGGCGACCACTTTCCTCCTGTCTGGCTGCCCTGGAGCTCAGCTCTGCCCAGTTCCCAAAGACAGAAAGGCGCAGGGAGCACGATGCTCCTGTGCCAGCTCTCCCTGTCGCTGTGACTTAGCGAAGTGCCAGCGGGGAGCCCGCAGCAGTTTTCCTGCAGGGCAGTGCCATCTAGTGCCTCCTGCTGCTGCAGCGGCTCTGGAGCGAGACCCAGCGGCCTGAAGGAATGGGGGGAAAGAGAGGAGACGAAGCCGCTGCGGGCAAAGCCACCCAAAGGCCTGACGTTACACAGTGCTGAGCGATACTGCCAGAGGGGAGACTGAGAGAGGATCTTAGGCAGAAGCTTTTCCCTGTGAGGGTGCTGAGGAGCTGGCAAAGAGTGCCCACAGAAGCTGTGGCTGCCCCATCCCCGACAGTGTTCAAGGCCGGGCTGGACACACAAACCACCCTGTGGTTCAATGCTTTATAGGGGACCCAAGCTCTGGCAGCAAAGGGGTCTGCCTCTCCAGGGCTTGCAGGGAGCTCGCTGTAAACCATGGCAGTGCCCCAGAGAGGGCTGACAGACGGGCTCTCATCACTCAACACTCTCAGTGTTATCTGTCCCCTGGCACTACACTGCACCATTTCAAAGCTAGGTTTGCTTCTCTGGCCACCTACATGGGAAGGAGCTCTCAGTCCTTGTGCTCCAACAGGAAGTGGCAAGGCAAAAGCAAACCCCACTCCTGCTCTTCATCTACCAGTGAATGGAGCAGCCGCTGCCACCACGACCCTGTTGGGACTGAAGCCAGGGCAGGTCCCCAGGGGTACATGTCATGGGAATGGCAGTCTTGGGGCCACCATTGAGCTGTCACTGTCACCCAGCCAAGGAGCCCCGCCAGCATCACCCCTCCGCTGGGCTGCTCCCAGCTGCACAGCCCATCCCAGGAGATGCCCAGCCCACCCCAGACTCACCAAGGAGCAGCAGGATGGAGCCGAGGCTCCACCAGCGCCGGCTGGACAACAGCATCTCTGGGTCACAGCAGAGGAGCTGAAGCTGAGGCTGATGGTCACCACGCCTCTGCTCAGTGCCAGGGCTGTCAGCTCAGCCAGGGAGGAAGCTGGTGACTCTTCCTCGGGCCCTGGTGCAGCGCAAGGGTTCGTTGTGGGCCCAGTTTTCTTCCTGCCTCAGCTCACAGGAACTGCCCGCATCTCCCCGCCCAGGGCATGGTCACAAGGGTGGAAGCTGCTGGTCACAAACCTCTGCAGGGCCCGGGAAGGAGCTGGGAGCCAGCACCAGGCATCTTCCTCTCTCAGGATGCAGACTTGCAGCTCAGGGTTGGCAGAACCACCCCTGGACATCTCCATGGCTCCACAGGATTTTCCCTGCTCAGGGAAAGCTGAAGGTCTCAAAAAACACCCAGTTTTTGGGGAAGGACATACTGGAAAGAGTAAAGTTCCTTCCTTTTACTTTCATCCTGGAAACAACCAGCAATCAAAGATATCAATGGTACCTTTTCCTATGAGGATCACGTGAATGGGACAGGCAGCAGGCTCCTGCTGACTTCCTCCTCAAAAGTCCCCCACCCCATCAGAGAGCTCAGTGAGCTCTCACTGCTCACAAAGATACCCCTTCCCAACGCCTTCACCTCCCATTCCTTTTGTGCACAGCCCCTTGTGCTTCTCTTCCCCACGGAAAGCCTTCGGTGGGACCCAAGAGCCATCGGGAAGGACTGAGGTGGGGGTTGCACCAGAGCAGCCCTGCGACCCACAGGTGAGCTGGGGGCTTGGGGCACACTGTGGGGGAAGAGCAAGCTCTAAGGTGTACTGGGGGCAAATGAGGTTCCTGGTGTGAGCAGCAGGTAAATGGGGGGGGCGCTGGTTTCACCACACTGAGCGGTCTGGGAGCACGGAGAACTGAATGAGGGGCTCTGCTGCACGGTCAAGAAGGAGGGGACCTGTCCCAAGGGCACCAGTAGGAGGCAAAACACCAGTGCTGGGGCTGAACTGGATGAGCTTTAGGGTTCCTTCGCCCCAAACCAGATTGGGATTCCGCGTGGCACCGCTAATCCCGTACCCACGTCGGGTGGGACAATGCCTTGCCTCTTCTGCCACCTTGTGGCCGATGGAAGAACGAACGATGAGAATGCAACCGACCTGTCACCGCTCCTCACGTTTATTCCACGTTGATGGGCAATACAGACTTAGTTTCAAGCTCCCGATTGCTTGAAATGGGTATTTTGTTAAGCTGATCACCTTATAAATAATTTATCTAGAGACTTGAAGCTTCGCTTTGGAAAACGTCTTAAACATGTACATTGGATCGCCAGGGAAGGAGAAGGAAGCAGTTCATCATTTATTGGCTGTAAGAACTCGATTACAAAACCTGATCCAGTATCACTAGAGCACAGAGAGCCCGTTCCCTGACACGCACAGCAAGCGCCGGCTCACCAGGCACTGACTACCAAAAAATGCTGGTCCTCCAGATAAAGATGCACAGGAAGAATTTAGCCTGGCTCTTCCTTCCTCCCCTGCTGGCACCTCGTGCCCCTTGTCCCTCTGCACTGGCCGGGCTGTGCTGGGGCTTTTCAGAGTCAGGATGCTCATGGCCTTGTGCAGCTTGTTTTTCAGCTGTGCCACGAGCCACTCGGCTAGAAAATAGAACCTCCTGGTGTCAATAGAGCTGCTCCAGCCTCTGTGCTGAATGCTCTGCAGCATCAGAGCCAGCTCCTTGGCGGTGTTGCCCTCCTGCCTCGAGAGCTGCTGAGGGGAAGGTGCCGATGCATCGGGGCTGCTCAGGCTCAGGACAACCGCGAGCGTGATGGTTCTCTGCTCCCTGAGCGAGGGCTCCTTGGGCTGGATCTTCAACATGGAGCGGCTGTTCCCCTTCCTGGGTGGCACGGCTCCCGTTAGGAGCCCTGGTGTCTCTGCCAGTGGAGCTGTAACACACCGAGAGCACATCAGGGACAAGAAGCTTTCTGGCAGGCGCAGGCTGAGAGAGATCGCTATAGCTGGGGGCACGGGCAGGGCTGTGGGGCAGTTACCGCAGCGGGGAGCACTGGTGCTGCACACGCTCGCGCAGTCAAAGCTGAGGGTCCTGCACGGGGTCTCAGTGCTGTGCTTGTGCTGGCAGAGGCAGCAGGCCGTGTCGTTGGACAGCTTGCTAAAGAACAGAGGTAGCGGACGAAACACTCAGCATCGCCACCCAGGGCAGCGACTCCAACGCAGGTGGTGCGCAGAAACGCGTCAGGGATCTGCTTCACGCTCTGCTGCGGCTCTGGGAAACTTCCCCTCACCCCCAGTGTCCCAAAGGACAGCTTTGTGGTGCTGGGTTTGTTCCCCACGCGGACCCCTTGTCCCAGCAGCTGGGATCTGCTGGGGGTAGGAGCCGGCCCCTGCACACTCACAGTGTTTCCAAGCGGGATGTTCTCAGGAGCAGCATGAGCAGCGTCTGCCGGGTCACTTGTGTGGCACCCAGGTCCCTGCAAGGGTTTCAAGAAGCACATTACGTTTAGGTGGCGGCACAGCCTCTGCTCCCGGAACAAGCCCAGTCCCTGCTGCTTGCGGTGCTGGTCACAGGGGGATCCGCTGCAACCTAATCTAGGAGAAATGATGGAAAACCCTCTCTCCTCCCTGCTGTGCCCTGCTCCCACCCATGGCTCTGAACCAGGAGAGATCCTGCAGATCCCGTGGGAGACGGATGCAGGCAAGTTCAAATCCGTGTCCCAGCTCCTTGCTGCCTTTGCAGCCGAAACCCACCAGAACTGCTCAGCTTTTGCCTGCCTCTGCCGCTGCCTCCAGAAGGAGAAGGGTGGGAGAAGGGTGGGATTTGCTGCTGGATCTCTGCTTTCGTGGCCACGGGGCACCCAAAGACACAAAGAAAGATCCATGTTAAGCTGTTAACAAGGAGTCCATACTTACAGGTGAGTGACTGAAGGCAGCTTGAAGAACCACGTGTCCTCGATAACAGACAGGGGGTTACGGCTCAGGACCCTGAAATGAACCAACACGCATGTGAGCAGGGGGTGCAGGATGAGAGCGGTGGCAGGGGCTCAGTGCTGCTTGTGTGAGGAAGGGCCTGATCTGAAGGTTCCAGGCCGGGGCAGATGCTGATGGGCACATTCACAACATACATCAGGTCCTGACTATCTCCAGCCCAAAGAGCAAAAGCCCAGAAGTGCTGCTTCTGAAAAACACAACATCTCTTTCTTTCCTCCTCAGCTCACACCTTCTGGTGGCTTCCCTCCACCAGGACTTTCCCTGTTTCCTCATATTCCCACTGTCCATGAGCTTTGTCTCCGTTCCTGCACCCAGCCAGGCAAAGCCGTGGCCTGACAGAGCTGTCGTTCAGCATTGATGCCGCTGCCTATTTGGGGTAAGAGGTGAGCAGAACACTGTGACAAGTGCCACTGCTCTGAGCTACCCTTAGCCCTTGGAACACTCACAATGTCTGGAGGAACTGCATCCCGTGCCATGCCCGGAAGGTGTCGCTCCGGATCTCGGTGATGAGATTTCCCTCCAGGTTTCTGGGGAAACAGGAGACCACAGAAATGAATTGGGGCTGACCCACAGGAAGCTGGAGTGAAGCAGCACTCATTTGTAGGAAACAGCCACATCCGAGGTGCAACTGGGAGGAAACTGCCATTTTCTCTCCTGCTGTTTGTTAACCTGTCCAGGAGAGGAGATGAAGTGCACGTGTGCTGCATCTCTGCCTGCTCCAGGACACAGCAAGCCTCAAGACTCAGCTTCTATGCTCGCTGTGTTTGCACAAGCCATGGCCTCCATCCTGGTGTGGCCACCAGCCATGCCCTGAGCTCCTGAGATCGGCTGCTCCTTCAGCAGGAGAAATTGGAGTCCTGGTCCTAAAAATTACAGGAGCATTTTCCAGCAGCAGAAGGTTCTAAATGCAAACAGGCTTCACCACCCACAGCAGGAAGAAACTCCCATAACTCACATGGTCTCCAGGAAAGGAAGGTTCTCAAAAGCACGCTCCTCAATCAACTGGATTTTGTTGTAAGATAAATCCCTGTTAACAGGAGAACACAAAATGTTGGTGACATTTGCACTGTGCTGGTTCCTCTCAGGTGCTTTGACACTGGCAGCACAGACGTGCCACAGCTCTCATTTCACGTGAGGTTTCTCTCTGGCAGTGGCTTGCAGTGGTGTGAACCGGGGCTTATGCTCCTGACAGGGGTGGCTGCAGCTCAGAGAGGTTCTCCCAGCTCTGATCCCACCAGGGGTATTTCAGGGCTGATTTTCCTCTCTGGTAACAGAGCAGGTTCTTTATGCCCGCCCCAACAGCACCTCTTGTGTGAGGTCTCAGGGACCGGCTGTAACGCCCTGTGTGACCTGCATGGGGCTATTTTGCCTAGCTCCTAAACGTCACCGCCCTGCACAGCCCTGCTCTGGTGTGCGCAGGACTCCTCTGGCCCGGCTCTAGAAACCAAAAGGTTCCTTGCCCCCAGCCTGAACTCGCTGCCTGGGCTTGTTCTGCCGCAAACAAGGAGAGAGGAACCTTTGTGGGGAGCGTTTCATGGCCTGCTCAGCCTGAGTCCCCAGCCCCATCGTGTGGGTGAACGGGAAGTGCCTGCTCCTCTCCATGGGCGATGGAGAGAAGCTCCACCATGAGCTCACACAGAGGCAGCTCTGGGGCATCTGAGCTGAGAGGAGACGAATGCACGAACTTGGCCCTGGAAGTGGCGGCCTCGTGCAGGTCTGTGCAGGGAAAGGGCAGCAGCCGCCTCCTCCTGTTTGGACGTGGGGAAATGGGAGTGCAGCGCGTCCCTGGGAAGCCCTCCCATGCACCAAGACCCTGCTCTGCTCTGGCTGCAGCCGGGATCCCTGCAGGAATAAAGCGCTTCCTGGGGCGGGCTGGGCAGCAGGGCCAGGACAGGGGGAGGCTGTGCCCACCGCCATGGACAGGGGTGTACCTACAGGTGCCTCAGCAGGAGCAGCCCCTCCAGTGAGCGCCTCTTCACTGCCAACAGGTTGTTGTTCTGGAGGACTCTGCAAGAGACAGACGGACACGGGCAGTGGCACCCGCGGCTCTCAGGGGCAATGGAGCTGTTGGGAGAACAACCCTGCAGCAGTGTCACTGCAGCATCTCTCCGGGTCCTGGCACGGCTCGTCACACTCGTGGCAGGAGCAGGCGCTTGCTCCCAGCCTGCTGACACTGACTGCAGCCGGAGCACGGTTCCACAGGCCCAGGGATGGCCCCAGGGGGCGGAAGGGACACAGCCCAGGGCACTGCTCGCCATGGAACAGCTCTGGGGATTCACACCCCTCTTTGCTGAGCAGCTCAGCCGTGGCTGCACGTGGCAAGCACTGGTGCGGTGCTCGTCACAGCCTGAGCTCGACAGCCCGGCGGAGGGATGGGGATCCCGAAACCCCTGTGCCATGTCCGACGCTGGTGGATACTCACAGCTTCTCAGCCCATGGGTATCCCTTCCACGCCTGCGGGGGGATGAGAGCGAGCGCGTTCCCAGTGAAATCCCTGCAGAGAAGCCATAGGCGGCGTCAGCACCAGCACAAACCCTTCCCCTGCCCCGTGGCTGTGGTGTGGCTGCGGGGCTGGCCTGGAGCTGTGCCCTCGGTGCTGCCCATCAGCCCCCCACACGCAGCGTGTCCCTGGAGCCGCTCTCGGGGTGTCCCGGGGCAGCGCCCAGAACTGCAGGACACTCACAGCACGGAGAAGGGCCGTTGGCGGGTGGCCGGGGGCACGCGCGCCAGGGCAGCGCCGCTGCAGTCCAGCCGGGGCCCGTGGCAGCGGCAGGGCCCCGGGCAGGGCCTCAGGGGCTGTGCCAGGCTGGGGGCCAGGCCCAGCAGCAGTAGCACCAGCAGCAGTGGTGCCATAGCGACGCAGGGCCTGAGCGCCTTTGTTACCACACGAGGCTCAAGGCTGGGGATCCAAACCAGGTGCGACCAGCTGCAGATCTGGGGCTGTGCTGGCCCTGCTGGCTGGATATAGCCTGGGACACCTCACACCTCACAATGGGGCCGCATCACAAGATTGCACCGGCCGGGCCTGTGAGCGTGCGTCCGCACTGTGACATGGGACAATCCCCTGCCCCTGGAGCTGGTCGCTCCGCCCCACCTGCGGCGTGGTACAGACCAGCACACCTACAGCAGGAAAACCTGCGTGCAATAAACGTGTGCCGTACCTGTGCGTTCAGTACGTGTTTGTGCAGTCTGTGTGCGTCTGCCACACGTGTGTGCACGCATGTGTGCGTGTGCGTGAGTGTTGCCCTGTGTGTTTAGGCGTGTGTACATGTGTGCACACTTTTATACACGTGTGTACATGTGTGGGGAAAGCTTCAGGCCTGATGCGCTGGCTTGGAAACACAAGTGTCACTTCCGAGGGACACTTGGAAGTGTCGATGTCATACCCAGACCCTGCGGTGAACTGCTGGCCAATCTCCTTCTCCATTTGGATGACAAAGGCTTCCAACTCAAGGGAGTCAATTCCTTCTCCAACCTCTCACACCCTCAGAAAGCTGCAGGGTGCCAGAGCAGCTCTTGGACACTATTCAGCCCCAGAACACACTGTTTTTGAGCAGGGATGCAGCTGTGCACCCAGCATCTCGCTGACACCCCCGTGCTTTGCTCATAGGGCCTCCAGGCATAGCTTGGTTTTGCTCTGAAGAACAGGGCAGGACTCCAAAAGGCAGAAGTCCATTCAACTCGCAGGACACGGGGTGAATGAACAACACAACAGTTTTATTGGTCTATAATGTCAAAGCTTAACCTAACATCTAATCTAAACCTAAAGTCGAATCTTCTTCGTGGTGAACCTAAAATTGAACATAAACCTAAAGTCTAATCTAAACCTAAAGCTGAGTCTTCTTCACGTCTAACCTGAACCTAAAGTCAAATCTTCTTCACGTCTAATCTAAACCTTAAGTCGAATCTTTTTCATTCTATGATTCTATGTCTAATCTGAAGTTGAATCTTCTTCATGTCGAATCTGAACCTAATGTCTCATCTAAACCTAATGTCGAATCTTCTTCGTGTCTAATCTAAAGCTAATGTTGAATCTTCTTCTTGTCTAATCTAAAGCTAATGTTGACTCTTCCTGCCCAGGGAAGATGTGAATGCTCCATCCCTGGCCGTGTTCAAGGCCAGGTTGGACAGAGCCTTGGGTGACATGGTTTAGTGTGAGGTGTCCCTGCCCATGGCAGGGGGCTTGGAACTAGATGATCTTAAGGTCCTTTCCAACCCTAACTATTCTATGATTCTATGATTCGTGTCTGGTCTAAAGCTAAAGCTGAATCTAAACGTAATGTCAAATCTAAACTCCGGTTAAAACAAATCATGTTTAAACTGCTCCCCTTTGTCCTATCGCTAGAGACCCCTGTATAAAGTCCCTCTCCAGATGTCTTCAGACATTGAGGGCCGCTCTAAGGTCTCTCCGGAGCCTTCTCTTCTCCAGGCTGGAGCACTTGGTCTTGTTGAACTCCATGAGGTTCGCCGTTGGGCGTCACTAGCAGCGAGGGGCCTGCAGCACCCTGCTTCATGGAGAGGAACCACGGGGCTGGGGCTGAGTGCATTCCGAAGGCAAGGCCAATCGGCTCGTCCTCTGATGATGCGTCCTCACTGTCAAAGCTTGACTCGGATCTGGCATCACTGAAGTGACAGCAAGGACGTTACAGCAATGACGTAACAGCCAATGGGGAGGGGATTGGAACTGCATGAACTGAACGCGGGGCCGGCATCGCCGCCATCACACTTACTCTTGGTTGACGACCACGTTGTACAAGCCTGACTCCTCCCCAGAGCTGGGCTGAGCCACGGCCGCCTCCTGTGGGGCAGGGATTGGAGCAGTGAGAAGCAGGCACGGGACAGGGAGCGGGCAGAGGGGCGGAGCTGGCACTTGCTCCTGCCCTTACCTCATCCTTGTCCCTGTCTGTGTCCTTGCTCCTGCTGCACCACTTGGGCCACAGGTCCTGAAAGCACCTGGAAACAAGCGGGAGCAGAAGGATGAGAAGCAAAGGAGGAACTCCTCTGGTGCTGGAGGAGTTGGGGGGGCTCTGGGCAGGGCTGGGCGCTGCTGGAGCAGAGCCTGTTGGGGCAGGGCAGGGCAGGACAGGATTTACCGCTGCAGGCACCACCTGCTGCTGCCTTGGGAATCCTCGGCAGGTTTCTTGGCGCAGACCTGGTGACGGAGAGACGGGGGTTTCCTTATGGAACACTGCAGCATGGGGGAGCCGGAAGGGTTTTCCTCCAGCCCAGCCCCTTCTACACCCGTGCAAGGCTGTTCCAGCAGCCATGCCTTTAGGAAGAGACCCTCCATGCCTGCCTGCCCAGCTCCCCGCTGCTCCCTGCCTCTGGAATGACCCAGAGCTCTCCTCATCTCAGCCTTGTTGATGTCTGCCTTTCTCCTCTGCACAGAGCTCTACAGGGTCCCCCCTGCCCCCTCAACTGCCGCCTGCAACACGCACGATGCCGTCTAAAGACATGAAAGCTCATTTGTCTCTTTGGAGGAGAAGGGCCCCAAAGCGAGGTTCAATCTCCGCGGGCACCATGGGGCCTCTGCCCTGTGCCCGAGCACGGCCCCTACCCACCGGAGCCACGGCACCATGCGGGAGAGCTGGGTATGGGCTCAGGGCAGGAAGCAGGGGCACTACTGCCTGGCTGGAAGCAGCGGGTGCTACAGCAGAGCAAGGTTAGGACAGGAGGTAGGGAAGGGATGCTTGGGGCGAGGGATCGCAGGATAGAGCCTGGGAAGGGCTGATGGCAGAGACTGTGATGAGAGGGAGCCGCAGCCCCCCTCAAGGAAGGAGCTGCTGGGAAGCTGCACAGCAGAGCTGGGGACAGACCCTGGCAGGAGGCAGGACAAGCCGCTCCCGGTAGCACTGAACCTCCCCAGGCTCCTGGGTGCAGGTATCACAACGAGCTCCAAGCCTGGGAAAATATCTCCTGTGCTCCCCAGCACATCCATAGGCATCCGCAGCAGCACCTGGGGCCCATGAGCACTGTGGGAACACCCCCCTGCCCCTGTCCACTCCAGCCCCAGGGCTTAGCTGGCAGTGCTCCGCCAAATGAGTCCTTGGCTCACCTTGAAGCAGCACAGCACCAGGAGAGCAACAGACGTAATGAGGGTGAACAGCAAGAGCGCCAGCAGCAGCTTGTACCCAGAGGTTTGATTGGCCATCTCCTGGGAGAAAAGGAGAGGGCATCAGGGTGGAGAGGGGAGAAGAGAGGAGAGGGAATGGGAGGGGAGGGGAGGAGAGAGGAGAGGAGAGGAGGGGAGGGGAGGGGAGTAGAAGGGATGGGAGGGGAGGGCAGAGGAGAGGCCTCTTCCATTCCCGCTGTCCACAGATGCAGACGCAGCAGTGCGCTGCTCTCTCCTACCGTCTCTGCAAACTCCTTGTCCATCTTCTTGGCCTGAGCAAGGGGACGCGAGGCACCGGAGTCCTCCTCCCACAGACACTGCTCCAGGAGGTCAGAGGGTTCCGGGTCACGCTGCTTCTCACTCAGCAGCTTCAGGAGCAGCCCTGTCCTTGAGACCATCTTGGCGCAGGCCGGTTGGAGCTGGGGCAGGCCACAGTCCCCACGCAGGGCTCGAGCCACGCGTGCCATGAACCTGCGCAGGGCTCGGTCTGGCACCAATGAGTGGAGGTGGCGGCTGAGCAGGGTGTCAAAGCGGGTTCCTCGCGTGGCCGCTCCGCCCAGGGCGCTGGAGCTGCCCGGTGCCGTTGGGACGGGGGGTTCCTGCTCCCTGTGCTTCCCGTGTGTGGTGGTGCTTGCAAGAGCAGTGGGTGGGCTCCTGCTCCAAGAGGAACGCTCTGCTGCAGCTGTGTCTTCTGCCACGCTGCTGGCAGCAGGGGGGCCGTTGTTAGCCAGCAGAGGATAGAAGAACCGCTGGATCATGCTCAGTCTTTGCTCTGCTCCACCCTCTGCTGCTGCGGGCTCTTCTTCTGCACCCTCGCTGTCCACTGTCCCATCACTGTCCTGTTGCTTCTGCTCCTCGTCTGTCCCAGCAGAGTCCTGTTTTAGGGATGGTGCTTCCTCCTCATCTTCTGCACCATCCTCAGCCTCCATTCTGTCAGCTGTGTTGGTCTCCTCCACAGCGTCAGAACGATCCTGACTCTCGCCAGACTGGGCAAGATGCAGAGCCTCTGTTGGGTATCGTGTAGGGGGCTGTGCTGCAGGAGGGGTGAGTGCTCTCTGGTGGCTGGAGACTGAGAGGATGTCGCTGAGGTTCATCCTCCAGACTGCTTCCCAGAGGATGGACTCTGCGCGGGTTAAGCCTAAGCCAAGCTCCTGTTTCTGCCAGCTTACGGCTCTTCCTTCCTCCCCTGCTGGCACCTCGTGCCCCTTGTCCCTCTGCACTGGCCGGGCTGTGCTGGGGCTTTTCAGAGTCAGGATGCTCATGGCCTTGTGCAGCTTGTTTTTCAGCTGTGCCACGAGCCACTCGGCTAGAAAATAGAACCTCCTGGTGTCAATAGAGCTGCTCCAGCCTCTGTGCTGAATGCTCTGCAGCATCAGAGCCAGCTCCTTGGCGGTGTTGCCCTCCTGCCTCGAGAGCTGCTGAGGGGAAGGTGCCGATGCATCGGGGCTGCTCAGGCTCAGGACAACCGCGAGCGTGATGGTTCTCTGCTCCCTGAGCGAGGGCTCCTTGGGCTGGATCTTCAACATGGAGCGGCTGTTCCCCTTCCTGGGTGGCACGGCTCCCGTTAGGAGCCCTGGTGTCTCTGCCAGTGGAGCTGTAACACACCGAGAGCACATCAGGGACAAGAAGCTTTCTGGCAGGCGCAGGCTGAGAGAGATCGCTATAGCTGGGGGCACGGGCAGGGCTGTGGGGCAGTTACCGCAGCGGGGAGCACTGGTGCTGCACACGCTCGCGCAGTCAAAGCTGAGGGTCCTGCACGGGGTCTCAGTGCTGTGCTTGTGCTGGCAGAGGCAGCAGGCCGTGTCGTTGGACAGCTTGCTAAAGAACAGAGGTAGCGGACGAAACACTCAGCATCGCCACCCAGGGCAGCGACTCCAACGCAGGTGGTGCGCAGAAACGCGTCAGGGATCTGCTTCAGGCTCTGCTGCGGCTCTGGGAAACTTCCCCTCACCCCCAGTGTCCCAAAGGACAGCTTTGTGGTGCTGGGTTTGTTCCCCACGCGGACCCCTTGTCCCAGCAGCTGGGATCTGCTGGGGGTAGGAGCCGGCCCCTGCACACTCACAGTGTTTCCAAGCGGGATGTTCTCAGGAGCAGCATGAGCAACGTCTGCCGGGTCACTTGTGTGGCACCCAGGTCCCTGCAAGGGTTTCAAGAAGCACATTACGTTTAGGTGGCGGCACAGCCTCTGCTCCCGGAACAAGCCCAGTCCCTGCTGCTTGCGGTGCTGGTCACAGGGGGATCCGCTGCAACCTAATCTAGGAGAAATGATGGAAAACCCTCTCTCCTCCCTGCTGTGCCCTGCTCCCACCCATGGCTCTGAACCAGGAGAGATCCTGCAGATCCCGTGGGAGACGGATGCAGGCAAGTTCAAATCCGTGTCCCAGCTCCTTGCTGCCTTTGCAGCCGAAACCCACCAGAACTGCTCAGCTTTTGCCTGCCTCTGCCGCTGCCTCCAGAAGGAGAAGGGTGGGAGAAGGGTGGGATTTGCTGCTGGATCTCTGCTTTCGTGGCCACGGGGCACCCAAAGACACAAAGAAAGATCCATGTTAAGCTGTTAACAAGGAGTCCATACTTACAGGTGAGTGACTGAAGGCAGCTTGAAGAACCACGTGTCCTCGATAACAGACAGGGGGTTACGGCTCAGGACCCTGAAATGAACCAACACGCATGTGAGCAGGGGGTGCAGGATGAGAGCGGTGGCAGGGGCTCAGTGCTGCTTGTGTGAGGAAGGGCCTGATCTGAAGGTTCCAGGCCGGGGCAGATGCTGATGGGCACATTCACAACATACATCAGGTCCTGACTATCTCCAGCCCAAAGAGCAAAAGCCCAGAAGTGCTGCTTCTGGAAAACACAACATCTCTTTCTTTCCTCCTCAGCTCACACCTTCTGGTGGCTTCCCTCCACCAGGACTTTCCCTGTTTCCTCATATTCCCACTGTCCATGAGCTTTGTCTCCGTTCCTGCCCCCAGCCAGGCAAAGCCGTGGCCTGACAGAGCTGTCGTTCAGCATTGATGCCGCTGCCTAGTTGGGGTAAGAGGTGAGCAGAACACTGTGACAAGTGCCACTGCTCTGAGCTACCCTTAGCCCTTGGAACACTCACAATGTCTGGAGGAACTGCATCCCGTGCCATGCCCGGAAGGTGTCGCTCCGGATCTCGGTGATGAGATTTCCCTCCAGGTTTCTGGGGAAACAGGAGACCACAGAAATGAATTGGGGCTGACCCACAGGAAGCTGGAGTGAAGCAGCACTCATTTGTAGGAAACAGCCACATCCGAGGTGCAACTGGGAGGAAACTGCCATTTTCTCTCCTGCTGTTTGTTAACCTGTCCAGGAGAGGAGATGAAGTGCACGTGTGCTGCATCTCTGCCTGCTCCAGGACACAGCAAGCCTCAAGACTCAGCTTCTATGCTCGCTGTGTTTGCACAAGCCATGGCCTCCATCCTGGTGTGGCCACCAGCCATGCCCTGAGCTCCTGAGATCGGCTGCTCCTTCAGCAGGAGAAATTGGAGTCCTGGTCCTAAAAATTACAGGAGCATTTTCCAGCAGCAGAAGGTTCTAAATGCAAACAGGCTTCACCACCCACAGCAGGAAGAAACTCCCATAACTCACATGGTCTCCAGGAAAGGAAGGTTCTCAAAAGCACGCTCCTCAATCAACTGGATTTTGTTGTAAGATAAATCCCTGTTAACAGGAGAACACAAAATGTTGGTGACATTTGCACTGTGCTGGTTCCTCTCAGGTGCTTTGACACTGGCAGCACAGACGTGCCACAGCTCTCATTTCACGTGAGGTTTCTCTCTGGCAGTGGCTTGCAGTGGTGTGAACCGGGGCTTATGCTCCTGACAGGGGTGGCTGCAGCTCAGAGAGGTTCTCCCAGCTCTGATCCCACCAGGGGTATTTCAGGGCTGATTTTCCTCTCTGGTAACAGAGCAGGTTCTTTATGCCCGCCCCAACAGCACCTCTTGTGTGAGGTCTCAGGGACCGGCTGTAACGCCCTGTGTGACCTGCATGGGGCTATTTTGCCTAGCTCCTAAACGTCACCGCCCTGCACAGCCCTGCTCTGGTGTGCGCAGGACTCCTCTGGCCCGGCTCTAGAAACCAAAAGGTTCCTTGCCCCCAGCCTGAACTCGCTGCCTGGGCTTGTTCTGCCGCAAACAAGGAGAGAGGAACCTTTGTGGGGAGCGTTTCATGGCCTGCTCAGCCTGAGTCCCCAGCCCCATCGTGTGGGTGAACGGGAAGTGCCTGCTCCTCTCCATGGGCGATGGAGAGAAGCTCCACCATGAGCTCACACAGAGGCAGCTCTGGGGCATCTGAGCTGAGAGGAGACAAATGCACGAACTTGGCCCTGGAAGTGGCGGCCTCGTGCAGGTCTGTGCAGGGAAAGGGCAGCAGCCGCCTCCTCCTGTTTGGACGTGGGGAAATGGGAGTGCAGCGCGTCCCTGGGAAGCCCTCCCATGCACCAAGACCCTGCTCTGCTCTGGCTGCAGCCGGGATCCCTGCAGGAATAAAGCGCTTCCTGGGGCGGGCTGGGCAGCAGGGCCAGGACAGGGGGAGGCTGTGCCCACCGCCATGGGCAGGGGTGTACCTACAGGTGCCTCAGCAGGAGCAGCCCCTCCAGTGAGCGCCTCTTCACTGCCAACAGGTTGTTGTTCTGGAGGACTCTGCAAGAGACAGACGGACACGGGCAGTGGCACCCGCGGCTCTCAGGGGCAATGGAGCTGTTGGGAGAACAACCCTGCAGCAGTGTCACTGCAGCATCTCTCCGGGTCCTGGCACGGCTCGTCACACTCGTGGCAGGAGCAGGCGCTTGCTCCCAGCCTGCTGACACTGACTGCAGCCGGAGCACGGTTCCACAGGCCCAGGGATGGCCCCAGGGGGCGGAAGGGACACAGCCCAGGGCACTGCTCGCCATGGAACAGCTCTGGGGATTCACACCCCTCTTTGCTGAGCAGCTCAGCCGTGGCTGCACGTGGCAAGCACTGGTGCGGTGCTCGTCACAGCCTGAGCTCGACAGCCCGGCGGAGGGATGGGGATCCCGAAACCCCTGTGCCATGTCCGACGCTGGTGGATACTCACAGCTTCTCAGCCCATGGGTATCCCTTCCACGCCTGCGGGGGGATGAGAGCGAGCGCGTTCCCAGTGAAATCCCTGCAGAGAAGCCATAGGCGGCGTCAGCACCAGCACAAACCCTTCCCCTGCCCCGTGGCTGTGGTGTGGCCGCGGGGCTGGCCTGGAGCTGTGCCCTCGGTGCTGCCCATCAGCCCCCCACACGCAGCGTGTCCCTGGAGCCGCTCTCGGGGTGTCCCGGGGCAGCGCCCAGAACTGCAGGACACTCACAGCACGGAGAAGGGCCGTTGGCGGGTGGCCGGGGGCACGCGCGCCAGGGCAGCGCCGCTGCAGTCCAGCCGGGGCCCGTGGCAGCGGCAGGGCCCCGGGCAGGGCCTCAGGGGCTGTGCCAGGCTGGGGGCCAGGCCCAGCAGCAGTAGCACCAGCAGCAGCGGTGCCATAGCGACGCAGGGCCTGAGCGCCTTTGTTACCACACGAGGCTCAAGGCTGGGGATCCAAACCAGGTGCGACCAGCTGCAGATCTGGGGCTGTGCTGGCCCTGCTGGCTGGATATAGCCTGGGACACCTCACACCTCACAATGGGGCCGCATCACAAGATTGCACCGGCCGGGCCTGTGAGCGTGCGTCCGCACTGTGACATGGGACAATCCCCTGCCCCTGGAGCTGGTTGCTCTGCCCCACCTGCGGCGTGGTACAGACCAGCACATCTACAGCAGGAAAACCTGCGTGCAATAAACGTGTGCCGTACCTGTGCGTTCAGTACGTGTTTGTGCAGTCTGTGTGCGTCTGCCACACGTGTGTGCACGCATGTGTGCGTGTGCGTGAGTGTTGCCCTGTGTGTTTAGGCGTGTGTACATGTGTGCACACTTTTATACACGTGTGTACATGTGTGGGGAAAGCTTCAGGCCTGATGCGCTGGCTTGGAAACACAAGTGTCACTTCCGAGGGACACTTGGAAGTGTCGATGTCATACCCAGACCCTGCGGTGAACTGCTGGCCAATCTCCTTCTCCATTTGGATGGCAAAGGCTTCCAACTCAAGGGAGTCAATTCCTTCTCCAACCTCTCACACCCTCAGAAAGCTGCAGGGTGCCAGAGCAGCTCTTGGACACTATTCAGCCCCAGAACACACTGTTTTTGAGCAGGGATGCAGCTGTGCACCCAGCATCTCGCTGACACCCCCGTGCTTTGCTCATAGGGCCTCCAGGCATAGCTTGGTTTTGCTCTGAAGAACAGGGCAGGACTCCAAAAGGCAGAAGTCCATTCAACTCGCAGGACACGGGGTGAATGAACAACACAACAGTTTTATTGGTCTATAATGTCAAAGCTTAACCTAACATCTAATCTAAACCTAAAGTCGAATCTTCTTCGTGGTGAACCTAAAATTGAACATAAACCTAAAGTCTAATCTAAACCTAAAGCTGAGTCTTCTTCACGTCTAACCTGAACCTAAAGTCAAATCTTCTTCACGTCTAATCTAAACCTTAAGTCGAATCTTTTTCATTCTATGATTCTATGTCTAATCTGAAGTTGAATCTTCTTCATGTCGAATCTGAACCTAATGTCTCATCTAAACCTAATGTCGAATCTTCTTCGTGTCTAATCTAAAGCTAATGTTGAATCTTCTTCTTGTCTAATCTAAAGCTAATGTTGACTCTTCCTGCCCAGGGAAGATGTGAATGCTCCATCCCTGGCCGTGTTCAAGGCCAGGTTGGACAGAGCCTTGGGTGACATGGTTTAGTGTGAGGTGTCCCTGCCCATGGCAGGGGGCTTGGAACTAGATGATCTTAAGGTCCTTTCCAACCCTAACTATTCTATGATTCTATGATTCGTGTCTGGTCTAAAGCTAAAGCTGAATCTAAACGTAATGTCAAATCTAAACTCCGGTTAAAACAAATCATGTTTAAACTGCTCCCCTTTGTCCTATCGCTAGAGACCCCTGTATAAAGTCCCTCTCCAGATGTCTTCAGACATTGAGGGCCGCTCTAAGGTCTCTCCGGAGCCTTCTCTTCTCCAGGCTGGAGCACTTGGTCTTGTTGAACTCCATGAGGTTCGCCGTTGGGCGTCACTAGCAGCGAGGGGCCTGCAGCACCCTGCTTCATGGAGAGGAACCACGGGGCTGGGGCTGAGTGCATTCCGAAGGCAAGGCCAATCGGCTCGTCCTCTGATGATGCGTCCTCACTGTCAAAGCTTGACTCGGATCTGGCATCACTGAAGTGACAGCAAGGACGTTACAGCAATGACGTAACAGCCAATGGGGAGGGGATTGGAACTGCATGAACTGAACGCGGGGCCGGCATCGCCGCCATCACACTTACTCTTGGTTGACGACCACGTTGTACAAGCCTGACTCCTCCTCAGCGCTGGGCTGAGCCACGGCCGCCTCCTGTGGGGCAGGGATTGGAGCAGTGAGAAGCAGGCACGGGACAGGGAGCGGGCAGAGGGGCGGAGCTGGCACCTGCTCCTGCCCTTACCTCATCCTTGTCCCTGTCTGTGTCCTTGCTCCTGCTGCACCACTTGGGCCACAGGTCCTGAAAGCACCTGGAAACAAGCGGGAGCAGAAGGATGAGAAGCAAAGGAGGAACTCCTCTGGTGCTGGAGGAGTTGGGGGGGCTCTGGGCAGGGCTGGGTGCTGCTGGAGCAGAGCCTGTTGGGGCAGGGCAGGGCAGGACAGGATTTACCGCTGCAGGCACCACCTGCTGCTGCCTTGGGAATCCTCGGCAGGTTTCTTGGCGCAGACCTGGTGACGGAGAGACGGGGGTTTCCTTATGGAACACTGCAGCATGGGGGAGCCGGAAGGGTTTTCCTCCAGCCCAGCCCCTTCTACACCCGTGCAAGGCTGTTCCAGCAGCCATGCCTTTAGGAAGAGACCCTCCATGCCTGCCTGCCCAGCTCCCCGCTGCTCCCTGCCTCTGGAATGACCCAGAGCTCTCCTCATCTCAGCCTTGTTGATGTCTGCCTTTCTCCTCTGCACAGAGCTCTACAGGGTCCCCCCTGCCCCCTCAACTGCCGCCTGCAACACGCACGATGCCGTCTAAAGACATGAAAGCTCATTTGTCTCTTTGGAGGAGAAGGGCCCCAAAGCGAGGTTCAATCTCCGCGGGCACCATGGGGCCTCTGCCCTGTGCCCGAGCACGGCCCCTACCCACCGGAGCCATGGCACCATGCGGGAGAGCTGGGTATGGGCTCAGGGCAGGAAGCAGGGGCACTACTGCCTGGCTGGAAGCAGCGGGTGCTACAGCAGAGCAAGGTTAGGACAGGAGGTAGGGAAGGGATGCTTGGGGCGAGGGATCGCAGGATAGAGCCTGGGAAGGGCTGATGGCAGAGACTGTGATGAGAGGGAGCCGCAGCCCCCCTCAAGGAAGGAGCTGCTGGGAAGCTGCACAGCAGAGCTGGGGACAGACCCTGGCAGGAGGCAGGACAAGCCGCTCCCGGTAGCACTGAACCTCCCCAGGCTCCTGGGTGCAGGTATCACAACGAGCTCCAAGCCTGGGAAAATATCTCCTGTGCTCCCCAGCACATCCATAGGCATCCGCAGCAGCACCTGGGGCCCATGAGCACTGTGGGAACACCCCCCTGCCCCTGTCCACTCCAGCCCCAGGGCTTAGCTGGCAGTGCTCCGCCAAATGAGTCCTTGGCTCACCTTGAAGCAGCACAGCACCAGGAGAGCAATAGACGTAATGAGGGTGAACAGCAAGAGCGCCAGCAGCAGCCTGTACCCAGAGGTTTGATTGGCCATCTCCTGGGAGAAAAGGAGAGGGCATCAGGGTGGAGAGGGGAGAAGAGAGGAGAGGGAATGGGAGGGGAGGGGAGGAGAGAGGAGAGGAGAGGAGGGGAGGGGAGTAGAAGGGATGGGAGGGGAGGGCAGAGGAGAGGCCTCTTCCATTCCCGCTGTCCACAGATGCAGACGCAGCAGTGCGCTGCTCTCTCCTACCGTCTCTGCAAACTCCTTGTCCATCTTCTTGGCCTGAGCAAGGGGACGCGAGGCACCGGAGTCCTCCTCCCACAGACACTGCTCCAGGAGGTCAGAGGGTTCCGGGTCACGCTGCTTCTCACTCAGCAGCTTCAGGAGCAGCCCTGTCCTTGAGACCATCTTGGCGCAGGCCGGTTGGAGCTGGGGCAGGCCACAGTCCCCACGCAGGGCTCGAGCCACGCGTGCCATGAACCTGCGCAGGGCTCGGTCTGGCACCAATGAGTGGAGGTGGCGGCTGAGCAGGGTGTCAAAGCGGGTTCCTCGCGTGGCCGCTCCGCCCAGGGCGCTGGAGCTGCCCGGTGCCGTTGGGACGGGGGGTTCCTGCTCCCTGTGCTTCCCGTGTGTGGTGGTGCTTGCAAGAGCAGTGGGTGGGCTCCTGCTCCAAGAGGAACGCTCTGCTGCAGCTGTGTCTTCTGCCACGCTGCTGGCAGCAGGGGGGCCGTTGTTAGCCAGCAGAGGATAGAAGAACCGCTGGATCATGCTCAGTCTTTGCTCTGCTCCACCCTCTGCTGCTGCGGGCTCTTCTTCTGCACCCTCGCTGTCCACTGTCCCATCACTGTCCTGTTGCTTCTGCTCCTCGTCTGTCCCAGCAGAGTCCTGTTTTAGGGATGGTGCTTCCTCCTCATCTTCTGCACCATCCTCAGCCTCCATTCTGTCAGCTGTGTTGGTCTCCTCCACAGCGTCAGAACGATCCTGACTCTCGCCAGACTGGGCAAGATGCAGAGCCTCTGTTGGGTATCGTGTAGGGGGCTGTGCTGCAGGAGGGGTGAGTGCTCTCTGGTGGCTGGAGACTGAGAGGATGTCGCTGAGGTTCATCCTCCAGACTGCTTCCCAGAGGATGGACTCTGCGCGGGTTAAGCCTAAGCCAAGCTCCTGTTTCTGCCAGCTTACGGCTCTTCCTTCCTCCCCTGCTGGCACCTCGTGCCCCTTGTCCCTCTGCACTGGCCGGGCTGTGCTGGGGCTTTTCAGAGTCAGGATGCTCATGGCCTTGTGCAGCTTGTTTTTCAGCTGTGCCACGAGCCACTCGGCTAGAAAATAGAACCTCCTGGTGTCAATAGAGCTGCTCCAGCCTCTGTGCTGAATGCTCTGCAGCATCAGAGCCAGCTCCTTGGCGGTGTTGCCCTCCTGCCTCGAGAGCTGCTGAGGGGAAGGTGCCGATGCATCGGGGCTGCTCAGGCTCAGGACAACCGCGAGCGTGATGGTTCTCTGCTCCCTGAGCGAGGGCTCCTTGGGCTGGATCTTCAACATGGAGCGGCTGTTCCCCTTCCTGGGTGGCACGGCTCCCGTTAGGAGCCCTGGTGTCTCTGCCAGTGGAGCTGTAACACACCGAGAGCACATCAGGGACAAGAAGCTTTCTGGCAGGCGCAGGCTGAGAGAGATCGCTATAGCTGGGGGCACGGGCAGGGCTGTGGGGCAGTTACCGCAGCGGGGAGCACTGGTGCTGCACACGCTCGCGCAGTCAAAGCTGAGGGTCCTGCACGGGGTCTCAGTGCTGTGCTTGTGCTGGCAGAGGCAGCAGGCCGTGTCGTTGGACAGCTTGCTAAAGAACAGAGGTAGCGGACGAAACACTCAGCATCGCCACCCAGGGCAGCAACTCCAACGCAGGTGGTGCGCAGAAACGCGTCAGGGATCTGCTTCAGGCTCTGCTGCGGCTCTGGGAAACTTCCCCTCACCCCCAGTGTCCCAAAGGACAGCTTTGTGGTGCTGGGTTTGTTCCCCACGCGGACCCCTTGTCCCAGCAGCTGGGATCTGCTGGGGGTAGGAGCCGGCCCCTGCACACTCACAGTGTTTCCAAGCGGGATGTTCTCAGGAGCAGCATGAGCAACGTCTGCCGGGTCACTTGTGTGGCACCCAGGTCCCTGCAAGGGTTTCAAGAAGCACATTACGTTTAGGTGGCGGCACAGCCTCTGCTCCCGGAACAAGCCCAGTCCCTGCTGCTTGCGGTGCTGGTCACAGGGGGATCCGCTGCAACCTAATCTAGGAGAAATGATGGAAAACCCTCTCTCCTCCCTGCTGTGCCCTGCTCCCACCCATGGCTCTGAACCAGGAGAGATCCTGCAGATCCCGTGGGAGACGGATGCAGGCAAGTTCAAATCCGTGTCCCAGCTCCTTGCTGCCTTTGCAGCCGAAACCCACCAGAACTGCTCAGCTTTTGCCTGCCTCTGCCGCTGCCTCCAGAAGGAGAAGGGTGGGAGAAGGGTGGGATTTGCTGCTGGATCTCTGCTTTCGTGGCCACGGGGCACCCAAAGACACAAAGAAAGATCCATGTTAAGCTGTTAACAAGGAGTCCATACTTACAGGTGAGTGACTGAAGGCAGCTTGAAGAACCACGTGTCCTCGATAACAGACAGGGGGTTACGGCTCAGGACCCTGAAATGAACCAACACGCATGTGAGCAGGGGGTGCAGGATGAGAGCGGTGGCAGGGGCTCAGTGCTGCTTGTGTGAGGAAGGGCCTGATCTGAAGGTTCCAGGCCGGGGCAGATGCTGATGGGCACATTCACAACATACATCAGGTCCTGACTATCTCCAGCCCAAAGAGCAAAAGCCCAGAAGTGCTGCTTCTGGAAAACACAACATCTCTTTCTTTCCTCCTCAGCTCACACCTTCTGGTGGCTTCCCTCCACCAGGACTTTCCCTGTTTCCTCATATTCCCACTGTCCATGAGCTTTGTCTCCGTTCCTGCCCCCAGCCAGGCAAAGCCGTGGCCTGACAGAGCTGTCGTTCAGCATTGATGCCGCTGCCTAGTTGGGGTAAGAGGTGAGCAGAACACTGTGACAAGTGCCACTGCTCTGAGCTACCCTTAGCCCTTGGAACACTCACAATGTCTGGAGGAACTGCATCCCGTGCCATGCCCGGAAGGTGTCGCTCCGGATCTCGGTGATGAGATTTCCCTCCAGGTTTCTGGGGAAACAGGAGACCACAGAAATGAATTGGGGCTGACCCACAGGAAGCTGGAGTGAAGCAGCACTCATTTGTAGGAAACAGCCACATCCGAGGTGCAACTGGGAGGAAACTGCCATTTTCTCTCCTGCTGTTTGTTAACCTGTCCAGGAGAGGAGATGAAGTGCACGTGTGCTGCATCTCTGCCTGCTCCAGGACACAGCAAGCCTCAAGACTCAGCTTCTATGCTCGCTGTGTTTGCACAAGCCATGGCCTCCATCCTGGTGTGGCCACCAGCCATGCCCTGAGCTCCTGAGATCGGCTGCTCCTTCAGCAGGAGAAATTGGAGTCCTGGTCCTAAAAATTACAGGAGCATTTTCCAGCAGCAGAAGGTTCTAAATGCAAACAGGCTTCACCACCCACAGCAGGAAGAAACTCCCATAACTCACATGGTCTCCAGGAAAGGAAGGTTCTCAAAAGCACGCTCCTCAATCAACTGGATTTTGTTGTAAGATAAATCCCTGTTAACAGGAGAACACAAAATGTTGGTGACATTTGCACTGTGCTGGTTCCTCTCAGGTGCTTTGACACTGGCAGCACAGACGTGCCACAGCTCTCATTTCACGTGAGGTTTCTCTCTGGCAGTGGCTTGCAGTGGTGTGAACCGGGGCTTATGCTCCTGACAGGGGTGGCTGCAGCTCAGAGAGGTTCTCCCAGCTCTGATCCCACCAGGGGTATTTCAGGGCTGATTTTCCTCTCTGGTAACAGAGCAGGTTCTTTATGCCCGCCCCAACAGCACCTCTTGTGTGAGGTCTCAGGGACCGGCTGTAACGCCCTGTGTGACCTGCATGGGGCTATTTTGCCTAGCTCCTAAACGTCACCGCCCTGCACAGCCCTGCTCTGGTGTACGCAGGACTCCTCTGGCCCGGCTCTAGAAACCAAAAGGTTCCTTGCCCCCAGCCTGAACTCGCTGCCTGGGCTTGTTCTGCCGCAAACAAGGAGAGAGGAACCTTTGTGGGGAGCGTTTCATGGCCTGCTCAGCCTGAGTCCCCAGCCCCATCGTGTGGGTGAACGGGAAGTGCCTGCTCCTCTCCATGGGCGATGGAGAGAAGCTCCACCATGAGCTCACACAGAGGCAGCTCTGGGGCATCTGAGCTGAGAGGAGACAAATGCACGAACTTGGCCCTGGAAGTGGCGGCCTCGTGCAGGTCTGTGCAGGGAAAGGGCAGCAGCCGCCTCCTCCTGTTTGGACGTGGGGAAATGGGAGTGCAGCGCGTCCCTGGGAAGCCCTCCCATGCACCAAGACCCTGCTCTGCTCTGGCTGCAGCCGGGATCCCTGCAGGAATAAAGCGCTTCCTGGGGCGGGCTGGGCAGCAGGGCCAGGACAGGGGGAGGCTGTGCCCACCGCCATGGGCAGGGGTGTACCTACAGGTGCCTCAGCAGGAGCAGCCCCTCCAGTGAGCGCCTCTTCACTGCCAACAGGTTGTTGTTCTGGAGGACTCTGCAAGAGACAGACGGACACGGGCAGTGGCACCCGCGGCTCTCAGGGGCAATGGAGCTGTTGGGAGAACAACCCTGCAGCAGTGTCACTGCAGCATCTCTCCGGGTCCTGGCACGGCTCGTCACACTCGTGGCAGGAGCAGGCGCTTGCTCCCAGCCTGCTGACACTGACTGCAGCCGGAGCACGGTTCCACAGGCCCAGGGATGGCCCCAGGGGGCGGAAGGGACACAGCCCAGGGCACTGCTCTCCATGGAACAGCTCTGGGGATTCACACCCCTCTTTGCTGAGCAGCTCAGCCGTGGCTGCATGTGGCAAGCACTGGTGCGGTGCTCGTCACAGCCTGAGCTCGACAGCCCGGCGGAGGGATGGGGATCCCGAAACCCCTGTGCCATGTCCGACGCTGGTGGATACTCACAGCTTCTCAGCCCATGGGTATCCCTTCCACGCCTGCGGGGGGATGAGAGCGAGCGCGTTCCCAGTGAAATCCCTGCAGAGAAGCCATAGGCGGCGTCAGCACCAGCACAAACCCTTCCCCTGCCCCGTGGCTGTGGTGTGGCCGCGGGGCTGGCCTGGAGCTGTGCCCTCGGTGCTGCCCATCAGCCCCCCACACGCAGCGTGTCCCTGGAGCCGCTCTCGGGGTGTCCCGGGGCAGCGCCCAGAACTGCAGGACACTCACAGCACGGAGAAGGGCCGTTGGCGGGTGGCCGGGGGCACGCGGGCCAGGGCAGCGCCGCTGCAGTCCAGCCGGGGCCCGTGGCAGCGGCAGGGCCCCGGGCAGGGCCTCAGGGGCTGTACCAGGCTGGGGGCCAGGCCCAGCAGCAGTAGCACCAGCAGCAGCGGTGCCATAGCGACGCAGGGCCTGAGCGCCTTTGTTACCACACGAGGCTCAAGGCTGGGGATCCAAACCAGGTGCGACCAGCTGCAGATCTGGGGCTGTGCTGGCCCTGCTGGCTGGATATAGCCTGGGACACCTCACACCTCACAATGGGGCCGCATCACAAGATTGCACCGGCCGGGCCTGTGAGCGTGCGTCCGCACTGTGACATGGGACAATCCCCTGCCCCTGGAGCTGGTTGCTCTGCCCCACCTGCGGCGTGGTACAGACCAGCACATCTACAGCAGGAAAACCTGCGTGCAATAAACGTGTGCCGTACCTGTGCGTTCAGTACGTGTTTGTGCAGTCTGTGTGCGTCTGCCACACGTGTGTGCACGCATGTGTGCGTGTGCGTGAGTGTTGCCCTGTGTGTTTAGGCGTGTGTACATGTGTGCACACTTTTATACACGTGTGTACATGTGTGGGGAAAGCTTCAGGCCTGATGCGCTGGCTTGGAAACACAAGTGTCACTTCCGAGGGACACTTGGAAGTGTCGATGTCATACCCAGACCCTGCGGTGAACTGCTGGCCAATCTCCTTCTCCATTTGGATGGCAAAGGCTTCCAACTCAAGGGAGTCAATTCCTTCTCCAACCTCTCACACCCTCAGAAAGCTGCAGGGTGCCAGAGCAGCTCTTGGACACTATTCAGCCCCAGAACACACTGTTTTTGAGCAGGGATGCAGCTGTGCACCCAGCATCTCGCTGACACCCCCGTGCTTTGCTCATAGGGCCTCCAGGCATAGCTTGGTTTTGCTCTGAAGAACAGGGCAGGACTCCAAAAGGCAGAAGTCCATTCAACTCGCAGGACACGGGGTGAATGAACAACACAACAGTTTTATTGGTCTATAATGTCAAAGCTTAACCTAACATCTAATCTAAACCTAAAGTCGAATCTTCTTCGTGGTGAACCTAAAATTGAACATAAACCTAAAGTCTAATCTAAACCTAAAGCTGAGTCTTCTTCACGTCTAACCTGAACCTAAAGTCAAATCTTCTTCACGTCTAATCTAAACCTTAAGTCGAATCTTTTTCATTCTATGATTCTATGTCTAATCTGAAGTTGAATCTTCTTCATGTCGAATCTGAACCTAATGTCTCATCTAAACCTAATGTCGAATCTTCTTCGTGTCTAATCTAAAGCTAATGTTGAATCTTCTTCTTGTCTAATCTAAAGCTAATGTTGACTCTTCCTGCCCAGGGAAGATGTGAATGCTCCATCCCTGGCCGTGTTCAAGGCCAGGTTGGACAGAGCCTTGGGTGACATGGTTTAGTGTGAGGTGTCCCTGCCCATGGCAGGGGGCTTGGAACTAGATGATCTTAAGGTCCTTTCCAACCCTAACTATTCTATGATTCTATGATTCGTGTCTGGTCTAAAGCTAAAGCTGAATCTAAACGTAATGTCAAATCTAAACTCCGGTTAAAACAAATCATGTTTAAACTGCTCCCCTTTGTCCTATCGCTAGAGACCCCTGTATAAAGTCCCTCTCCAGATGTCTTCAGACATTGAGGGCCGCTCTAAGGTCTCTCCGGAGCCTTCTCTTCTCCAGGCTGGAGCACTTGGTCTTGTTGAACTCCATGAGGTTCGCCGTTGGGCGTCACTAGCAGCGAGGGGCCTGCAGCACCCTGCTTCATGGAGAGGAACCACGGGGCTGGGGCTGAGTGCATTCCGAAGGCAAGGCCAATCGGCTCGTCCTCTGATGATGCGTCCTCACTGTCAAAGCTTGACTCGGATCTGGCATCACTGAAGTGACAGCAAGGACGTTACAGCAATGACGTAACAGCCAATGGGGAGGGGATTGGAACTGCATGAACTGAACGCGGGGCCGGCATCGCCGCCATCACACTTACTCTTGGTTGACGACCACGTTGTACAAGCCTGACTCCTCCTCAGCGCTGGGCTGAGCCACGGCCGCCTCCTGTGGGGCAGGGATTGGAGCAGTGAGAAGCAGGCACGGGACAGGGAGCGGGCAGAGGGGCGGAGCTGGCACCTGCTCCTGCCCTTACCTCATCCTTGTCCCTGTCTGTGTCCTTGCTCCTGCTGCACCACTTGGGCCACAGGTCCTGAAAGCACCTGGAAACAAGCGGGAGCAGAAGGATGAGAAGCAAAGGAGGAACTCCTCTGGTGCTGGAGGAGTTGGGGGGGCTCTGGGCAGGGCTGGGCGCTGCTGGAGCAGAGCCTGTTGGGGCAGGGCAGGGCAGGACAGGATTTACCGCTGCAGGCACCACCTGCTGCTGCCTTGGGAATCCTCGGCAGGTTTCTTGGCGCAGACCTGGTGACGGAGAGACGGGGGTTTCCTTATGGAACACTGCAGCATGGGGGAGCCGGAAGGGTTTTCCTCCAGCCCAGCCCCTTCTACACCCGTGCAAGGCTGTTCCAGCAGCCATGCCTTTAGGAAGAGACCCTCCATGCCTGCCTGCCCAGCTCCCCGCTGCTCCCTGCCTCTGGAATGACCCAGAGCTCTCCTCATCTCAGCCTTGTTGATGTCTGCCTTTCTCCTCTGCACAGAGCTCTACAGGGTCCCCCCTGCCCCCTCAACTGCCGCCTGCAACACGCACGATGCCGTCTAAAGACATGAAAGCTCATTTGTCTCTTTGGAGGAGAAGGGCCCCAAAGCGAGGTTCAATCTCCGCGGGCACCATGGGGCCTCTGCCCTGTGCCCGAGCACGGCCCCTACCCACCGGAGCCACGGCACCATGCGGGAGAGCTGGGTATGGGCTCAGGGCAGGAAGCAGGGGCACTACTGCCTGGCTGGAAGCAGCGGGTGCTACAGCAGAGCAAGGTTAGGACAGGAGGTAGGGAAGGGATGCTTGGGGCGAGGGATCGCAGGATAGAGCCTGGGAAGGGCTGATGGCAGAGACTGTGATGAGAGGGAGCCGCAGCCCCCCTCAAGGAAGGAGCTGCTGGGAAGCTGCACAGCAGAGCTGGGGACAGACCCTGGCAGGAGGCAGGACAAGCCGCTCCCGGTAGCACTGAACCTCCCCAGGCTCCTGGGTGCAGGTATCACAACGAGCTCCAAGCCTGGGAAAATATCTCCTGTGCTCCCCAGCACATCCATAGGCATCCGCAGCAGCACCTGGGGCCCATGAGCACTGTGGGAACACCCCCCTGCCCCTGTCCACTCCAGCCCCAGGGCTTAGCTGGCAGTGCTCCGCCAAATGAGTCCTTGGCTCACCTTGAAGCAGCACAGCACCAGGAGAGCAATAGACGTAATGAGGGTGAACAGCAAGAGCGCCAGCAGCAGCCTGTACCCAGAGGTTTGATTGGCCATCTCCTGGGAGAAAAGGAGAGGGCATCAGGGTGGAGAGGGGAGAAGAGAGGAGAGGGAATGGGAGGGGAGGGGAGGAGAGAGGAGAGGAGAGGAGGGGAGGGGAGTAGAAGGGATGGGAGGGGAGGGCAGAGGAGAGGCCTCTTCCATTCCCGCTGTCCACAGATGCAGACGCAGCAGTGCGCTGCTCTCTCCTACCGTCTCTGCAAACTCCTTGTCCATCTTCTTGGCCTGAGCAAGGGGACGCGAGGCACCGGAGTCCTCCTCCCACAGACACTGCTCCAGGAGGTCAGAGGGTTCCGGGTCACGCTGCTTCTCACTCAGCAGCTTCAGGAGCAGCCCTGTCCTTGAGACCATCTTGGCGCAGGCCGGTTGGAGCTGGGGCAGGCCACAGTCCCCACGCAGGGCTCGAGCCACGCGTGCCATGAACCTGCGCAGGGCTCGGTCTGGCACCAATGAGTGGAGGTGGCGGCTGAGCAGGGTGTCAAAGCGGGTTCCTCGCGTGGCCGCTCCGCCCAGGGCGCTGGAGCTGCCCGGTGCCGTTGGGACGGGGGGTTCCTGCTCCCTGTGCTTCCCGTGTGTGGTGGTGCTTGCAAGAGCAGTGGGTGGGCTCCTGCTCCAAGAGGAACGCTCTGCTGCAGCTGTGTCTTCTGCCACGCTGCTGGCAGCAGGGGGGCCGTTGTTAGCCAGCAGAGGATAGAAGAACCGCTGGATCATGCTCAGTCTTTGCTCTGCTCCACCCTCTGCTGCTGCGGGCTCTTCTTCTGCACCCTCGCTGTCCACTGTCCCATCACTGTCCTGTTGCTTCTGCTCCTCGTCTGTCCCAGCAGAGTCCTGTTTTAGGGATGGTGCTTCCTCCTCATCTTCTGCACCATCCTCAGCCTCCATTCTGTCAGCTGTGTTGGTCTCCTCCACAGCGTCAGAACGATCCTGACTCTCGCCAGACTGGGCAAGATGCAGAGCCTCTGTTGGGTATCGTGTAGGGGGCTGTGCTGCAGGAGGGGTGAGTGCTCTCTGGTGGCTGGAGACTGAGAGGATGTCGCTGAGGTTCATCCTCCAGACTGCTTCCCAGAGGATGGACTCTGCGCGGGTTAAGCCTAAGCCAAGCTCCTGTTTCTGCCAGCTTACGGCTCTTCCTTCCTCCCCTGCTGGCACCTCGTGCCCCTTGTCCCTCTGCACTGGCCGGGCTGTGCTGGGGCTTTTCAGAGTCAGGATGCTCATGGCCTTGTGCAGCTTGTTTTTCAGCTGTGCCACGAGCCACTCGGCTAGAAAATAGAACCTCCTGGTGTCAATAGAGCTGCTCCAGCCTCTGTGCTGAATGCTCTGCAGCATCAGAGCCAGCTCCTTGGCGGTGTTGCCCTCCTGCCTCGAGAGCTGCTGAGGGGAAGGTGCCGATGCATCGGGGCTGCTCAGGCTCAGGACAACCGCGAGCGTGATGGTTCTCTGCTCCCTGAGCGAGGGCTCCTTGGGCTGGATCTTCAACATGGAGCGGCTGTTCCCCTTCCTGGGTGGCACGGCTCCCGTTAGGAGCCCTGGTGTCTCTGCCAGTGGAGCTGTAACACACCGAGAGCACATCAGGGACAAGAAGCTTTCTGGCAGGCGCAGGCTGAGAGAGATCGCTATAGCTGGGGGCACGGGCAGGGCTGTGGGGCAGTTACCGCAGCGGGGAGCACTGGTGCTGCACACGCTCGCGCAGTCAAAGCTGAGGGTCCTGCACGGGGTCTCAGTGCTGTGCTTGTGCTGGCAGAGGCAGCAGGCCGTGTCGTTGGACAGCTTGCTAAAGAACAGAGGTAGCGGACGAAACACTCAGCATCGCCACCCAGGGCAGCGACTCCAACGCAGGTGGTGCGCAGAAACGCGTCAGGGATCTGCTTCAGGCTCTGCTGCGGCTCTGGGAAACTTCCCCTCACCCCCAGTGTCCCAAAGGACAGCTTTGTGGTGCTGGGTTTGTTCCCCACGCGGACCCCTTGTCCCAGCAGCTGGGATCTGCTGGGGGTAGGAGCCGGCCCCTGCACACTCACAGTGTTTCCAAGCGGGATGTTCTCAGGAGCAGCATGAGCAACGTCTGCCGGGTCACTTGTGTGGCACCCAGGTCCCTGCAAGGGTTTCAAGAAGCACATTACGTTTAGGTGGCGGCACAGCCTCTGCTCCCGGAACAAGCCCAGTCCCTGCTGCTTGCGGTGCTGGTCACAGGGGGATCCGCTGCAACCTAATCTAGGAGAAATGATGGAAAACCCTCTCTCCTCCCTGCTGTGCCCTGCTCCCACCCATGGCTCTGAACCAGGAGAGATCCTGCAGATCCCGTGGGAGACGGATGCAGGCAAGTTCAAATCCGTGTCCCAGCTCCTTGCTGCCTTTGCAGCCGAAACCCACCAGAACTGCTCAGCTTTTGCCTGCCTCTGCCGCTGCCTCCAGAAGGAGAAGGGTGGGAGAAGGGTGGGATTTGCTGCTGGATCTCTGCTTTCGTGGCCACGGGGCACCCAAAGACACAAAGAAAGATCCATGTTAAGCTGTTAACAAGGAGTCCATACTTACAGGTGAGTGACTGAAGGCAGCTTGAAGAACCACGTGTCCTCGATAACAGACAGGGGGTTACGGCTCAGGACCCTGAAATGAACCAACACGCATGTGAGCAGGGGGTGCAGGATGAGAGCGGTGGCAGGGGCTCAGTGCTGCTTGTGTGAGGAAGGGCCTGATCTGAAGGTTCCAGGCCGGGGCAGATGCTGATGGGCACATTCACAACATACATCAGGTCCTGACTATCTCCAGCCCAAAGAGCAAAAGCCCAGAAGTGCTGCTTCTGGAAAACACAACATCTCTTTCTTTCCTCCTCAGCTCACACCTTCTGGTGGCTTCCCTCCACCAGGACTTTCCCTGTTTCCTCATATTCCCACTGTCCATGAGCTTTGTCTCCGTTCCTGCCCCCAGCCAGGCAAAGCCGTGGCCTGACAGAGCTGTCGTTCAGCATTGATGCCGCTGCCTAGTTGGGGTAAGAGGTGAGCAGAACACTGTGACAAGTGCCACTGCTCTGAGCTACCCTTAGCCCTTGGAACACTCACAATGTCTGGAGGAACTGCATCCCGTGCCATGCCCGGAAGGTGTCGCTCCGGATCTCGGTGATGAGATTTCCCTCCAGGTTTCTGGGGAAACAGGAGACCACAGAAATGAATTGGGGCTGACCCACAGGAAGCTGGAGTGAAGCAGCACTCATTTGTAGGAAACAGCCACATCTGAGGTGCAACTGGGAGGAAACTGCCATTTTCTCTCCTGCTGTTTGTTAACCTGTCCAGGAGAGGAGATGAAGTGCACGTGTGCTGCATCTCTGCCTGCTCCAGGACACAGCAAGCCTCAAGACTCAGCTTCTATGCTCGCTGTGTTTGCACAAGCCATGGCCTCCATCCTGGTGTGGCCACCAGCCATGCCCTGAGCTCCTGAGATCGGCTGCTCCTTCAGCAGGAGAAATTGGAGTCCCGGTCCTAAAAATTACAGGAGCATTTTCCAGCAGCAGAAGGTTCTAAATGCAAACAGGCTTCACCACCCACAGCAGGAAGAAACTCCCATAACTCACATGGTCTCCAGGAAAGGAAGGTTCTCAAAAGCACGCTCCTCAATCAACTGGATTTTGTTGTAAGATAAATCCCTGTTAACAGGAGAACACAAAATGTTGGTGACATTTGCACTGTGCTGGTTCCTCTCAGGTGCTTTGACACTGGCAGCACAGACGTGCCACAGCTCTCATTTCACGTGAGGTTTCTCTCTGGCAGTGGCTTGCAGTGGTGTGAACCGGGGCTTATGCTCCTGACAGGGGTGGCTGCAGCTCAGAGAGGTTCTCCCAGCTCTGATCCCACCAGGGGTATTTCAGGGCTGATTTTCCTCTCTGGTAACAGAGCAGGTTCTTTATGCCCGCCCCAACAGCACCTCTTGTGTGAGGTCTCAGGGACCGGCTGTAACGCCCTGTGTGACCTGCATGGGGCTATTTTGCCTAGCTCCTAAACGTCACCGCCCTGCACAGCCCTGCTCTGGTGTGCGCAGGACTCCTCTGGCCCGGCTCTAGAAACCAAAAGGTTCCTTGCCCCCAGCCTGAACTCGCTGCCTGGGCTTGTTCTGCCGCAAACAAGGAGAGAGGAACCTTTGTGGGGAGCGTTTCATGGCCTGCTCAGCCTGAGTCCCCAGCCCCATCGTGTGGGTGAACGGAAAGTGCCTGCTCCTCTCTATGGGCAATGGAGAGAAGCTCCACCATGAGCTCACACAGAGGCAGCTCTGGGGCATCTGAGCTGAGAGGAGACAAATGCACGAACTTGGCCCTGGAAGTGGCGGCCTCGTGCAGGTCTGTGCAGGGAAAGGGCAGCAGCCGCCTCCTCCTGTTTGGACGTGGGGAAATGGGAGTGCAGCGCGTCCCTGGGAAGCCCTCCCATGCACCAAGACCCTGCTCTGCTCTGGCTGCAGCCGGGATCCCTGCAGGAATAAAGCGCTTCCTGGGGCGGGCTGGGCAGCAGGGCCAGGACAGGGGGAGGCTGTGCCCACCGCCATGGGCAGGGGTGTACCTACAGGTGCCTCAGCAGGAGCAGCCCCTCCAGTGAGCGCCTCTTCACTGCCAACAGGTTGTTGTTCTGGAGGACTCTGCAAGAGACAGACGGACACGGGCAGTGGCACCCGCGGCTCTCAGGGGCAATGGAGCTGTTGGGAGAACAACCCTGCAGCAGTGTCACTGCAGCATCTCTCCGGGTCCTGGCACGGCTCGTCACACTCGTGGCAGGAGCAGGCGCTTGCTCCCAGCCTGCTGACACTGACTGCAGCCGGAGCACGGTTCCACAGGCCCAGGGATGGCCCCAGGGGGCGGAAGGGACACAGCCCAGGGCACTGCTCTCCATGGAACAGCTCTGGGGATTCACACCCCTCTTTGCTGAGCAGCTCAGCCGTGGCTGCATGTGGCAAGCACTGGTGCGGTGCTCGTCACAGCCTGAGCTCGACAGCCCGGCGGAGGGATGGGGATCCCGAAACCCCTGTGCCATGTTCGACGCTGGTGGATACTCACAGCTTCTCAGCCCATGGGTATCCCTTCCACGCCTGCGGGGGGATGAGAGCGAGCGCGTTCCCAGTGAAATCCCTGCAGAGAAGCCATAGGCGGCGTCAGCACCAGCACAAACCCTTCCCCTGCCCCGTGGCTGTGGTGTGGCCGCGGGGCTGGCCTGGAGCTGTGCCCTCGGTGCTGCCCATCAGCCCCCCACACGCAGCGTGTCCCTGGAGCCGCTCTCGGGGTGTCCCGGGGCAGCGCCCAGAACTGCAGGACACTCACAGCACGGAGAAGGGCCGTTGGCGGGTGGCCGGGGGCACGCGGGCCAGGGCAGCGCCGCTGCAGTCCAGCCGGGGCCCGTGGCAGCGGCAGGGCCCCGGGCAGGGCCTCAGGGGCTGTACCAGGCTGGGGGCCAGGCCCAGCAGCAGTAGCACCAGCAGCAGCGGTGCCATAGCGACGCAGGGCCTGAGCGCCTTTGTTACCACACGAGGCTCAAGGCTGGGGATCCAAACCAGGTGTGACCAGCTGCAGATCTGGGGCTGTGCTGGCCCTGCTGGCTGGATATAGCCTGGGACACCTCACACCTCACAATGGGGCCGCATCACAAGATTGCACCGGCCGGGCCTGTGAGCGTGCGTCCTCACTGTGACATGGGACAATCCCCTGCCCCTGGAGCTGGTCGCTCCGCCCCACCTGCGGCGTGGTACAGACCAGCACATCTACAGCAGGAAAACCTGCGTGCAATAAACGTGTGCCGTACCTGTGCGTTCAGTACGTGTTTGTGCAGTCTGTGTGCGTCTGCCACACGTGTGTGCACGCATGTGTGCGTGTGCGTGAGTGTTGCCCTGTGTGTTTAGGCGTGTGTACATGTGTGCACACTTTTATACACGTGTGTACATGTGTGGGGAAAGCTTCAGGCCTGATGCGCTGGCTTGGAAACACAAGTGTCACTTCCGAGGGACACTTGGAAGTGTCGATGTCATACCCAGACCCTGCGGTGAACTGCTGGCCAATCTCCTTCTCCATTTGGATGACAAAGGCTTCCAACTCAAGGGAGTCAATTCCTTCTCCAACCTCTCACACCCTCAGAAAGCTGCAGGGTGCCAGAGCAGCTCTTGGACACTATTCAGCCCCAGAACACACTGTTTTTGAGCAGGGATGCAGCTGTGCACCCAGCATCTCGCTGACACCCCCGTGCTTTGCTCATAGGGCCTCCAGGCATAGCTTGGTTTTGCTCTGAAGAACAGGGCAGGACTCCAAAAGGCAGAAGTCCATTCAACTCGCAGGACACGGGGTGAATGAACAACACAACAGTTTTATTGGTCTATAATGTCAAAGCTTAACCTAACATCTAATCTAAACCTAAAGTCGAATCTTCTTCGTGGTGAACCTAAAATTGAACATAAACCTAAAGTCTAATCTAAACCTAAAGCTGAGTCTTCTTCACGTCTAACCTGAACCTAAAGTCAAATCTTCTTCACGTCTAATCTAAACCTTAAGTCGAATCTTTTTCATTCTATGATTCTATGTCTAATCTGAAGTTGAATCTTCTTCATGTCGAATCTGAACCTAATGTCTCATCTAAACCTAATGTCGAATCTTCTTCGTGTCTAATCTAAAGCTAATGTTGAATCTTCTTCTTGTCTAATCTAAAGCTAATGTTGACTCTTCCTGCCCAGGGAAGATGTGAATGCTCCATCCCTGGCTGTGTTCAAGGCCAGGTTGGACAGAGCCTTGGGTGACATGGTTTAGTGTGAGGTGTCCCTGCCCATGGCAGGGGGCTTGGAACTAGATGATCTTAAGGTCCTTTCCAACCCTAACTATTCTATGATTCTATGATTCGTGTCTGGTCTAAAGCTAAAGCTGAATCTAAACGTAATGTCAAATCTAAACTCCGGTTAAAACAAATCATGTTTAAACTGCTCCCCTTTGTCCTATCGCTAGAGACCCCTGTATAAAGTCCCTCTCCAGATGTCTTCAGACATTGAGGGCCGCTCTAAGGTCTCTCCGGAGCCTTCTCTTCTCCAGGCTGGAGCACTTGGTCTTGTTGAACTCCATGAGGTTTGCCGTTGGGCGTCACTAGCAGCGAGGGGCCTGCAGCACCCTGCTTCATGGAGAGGGACCACGGGGCTGGGGCTGAGTGCATTCCGAAGGCAAGGCCAATCGGCTCGTCCTCTGATGATGCGTCCTCACTGTCAAAGCTTGACTCGGATCTGGCATCACTGAAGTGACAGCAAGGACGTTACAGCAATGACGTAACAGCCAATGGGGAGGGGATTGGAACTGCATGAACTGAACGCGGGGCCGGCATCGCCGCCATCACACTTACTCTTGGTTGACGACCACGTTGTACAAGCCTGACTCCTCCCCAGAGCTGGGCTGAGCCACGGCCGCCTCCTGTGTGGCAGGGATTGGAGCAGTGAGAAGCAGGCACGGGACAGGGAGCGGGCAGAGGGGCGGAGCTGGCACCTGCTCCTGCCCTTACCTCATCCTTGTCCCTGTCTGTGTCCTTGCTCCTGCTGCACCACTTGGGCCACAGGTCCTGAAAGCACCTGGAAACAAGCGGGAGCAGAAGGATGAGAAGCAAAGGAGGAACTCCTCTGGTGCTGGAGGAGTTGGGGGGGCTCTGGGCAGGGCTGGGTGCTGCTGGAGCAGAGCCTGTTGGGGCAGGGCAGGGCAGGACAGGATTTACCGCTGCAGGCACCACCTGCTGCTGCCTTGGGAATCCTCGGCAGGTTTCTTGGCGCAGACCTGGTGACGGAGAGACGGGGGTTTCCTTATGGAACACTGCAGCATGGGGGAGCCGGAAGGGTTTTCCTCCAGCCCAGCCCCTTCTACACCCGTGCAAGGCTGTTCCAGCAGCCATGCCTTTAGGAAGAGACCCTCCATGCCTGCCTGCCCAGCTCCCCGCTGCTCCCTGCCTCTGGAATGACCCAGAGCTCTCCTCATCTCAGCCTTGTTGATGTCTGCCTTTCTCCTCTGCACAGAGCTCTACAGGGTCCCCCCTGCCCCCTCAACTGCCGCCTGCAACACGCACGATGCCGTCTAACGACATGAAAGCTCATTTGTCTCTTTGGAGGAGAAGGGCCCCAAAGCGAGGTTCAATCTCCGCGGGCACCATGGGGCCTCTGCCCTGTGCCCCAGCACGGCCCCTACCCACCGGAGCCACGGCACCATGCGGGAGAGCTGGGTATGGGCTCAGGGCAGGAAGCAGGGGCACTACTGCCTGGCTGGAAGCAGCGGGTGCTACAGCAGAGCAAGGCCAGGACAGGAGGTAGGGAAGGGATGCTTGGGGCGAGGGATCGCAGGATAGAGCCTGGGAAGGGCTGATGGCAGAGACTGTGATGAGAGGGAGCCGCAGCCCCCCTCAAGGAAGGAGCTGCTGGGAAGCTGCACAGCAGAGCTGGGGACAGACCCTGGCAGGAGGCAGGACAAGCCCCTCCCGGTAGCACTGAACCTCCCCAGGCTCCTGGGTGCAGGTATCACAACGAGCTCCAAGCCTGGGAAAATATCTCCTGTGCTCCCCAGCACATCCATAGGCATCCGCAGCAGCACCTGGGGCCCATGAGCACTGTGGGAACACCCCCCTGCCCCTGTCCACTCCAGCCCCAGGGCTTAGCTGGCAGTGCTCCGCCAAATGAGTCCTTGGCTCACCTTGAAGCAGCACAGCACCAGGAGAGCAACAGACGTAATGAGGGTGAACAGCAAGAGCGCCAGCAGCAGCCTGTACCCAGAGGTTTGATTGGCCATCTCCTGGGAGAAAAGGAGAGGGCATCAGGGTGGAGAGGGGAGAAGAGAGGAGAGGGAATGGGAGGGGAGGGGAGGAGAGAGGAGAGGAGAGGAGGGGAGGGGAGTAGAAGGGATGGGAGGGGAGGGCAGAGGAGAGGCCTCTTCCATTCCCGCTGTCCACAGATGCAGACGCAGCAGTGCGCTGCTCTCTCCTACCGTCTCTGCAAACTCCTTGTCCATCTTCTTGGCCTGAGCAAGGGGACGCGAGGCACCGGAGTCCTCCTCCCACAGACACTGCTCCAGGAGGTCAGAGGGTTCCGGGTCACGCTGCTTCTCACTCAGCAGCTTCAGGAGCAGCCCTGTCCTTGAGACCATCTTGGCGCAGGCCGGTTGGAGCTGGGGCAGGCCACAGTCCCCACGCAGGGCTCGAGCCACGCGTGCCATGAACCTGCGCAGGGCTCGGTCTGGCACCAATGAGTGGAGGTGGCGGCTGAGCAGGGTGTCAAAGCGGGTTCCTCGCGTGGCCGCTCCGCCCAGGGCGCTGGAGCTGCCCGGTGCCGTTGGGACGGGGGGTTCCTGCTCCCTGTGCTTCCCGTGTGTGGTGGTGCTTGCAAGAGCAGTGGGTGGGCTCCTGCTCCAAGAGGAACGCTCTGCTGCAGCTGTGTCTTCTGCCACGCTGCTGGCAGCAGGGGGGCCGTTGTTAGCCAGCAGAGGATAGAAGAACCGCTGGATCATGCTCAGTCTTTGCTCTGCTCCACCCTCTGCTGCTGCGGGCTCTTCTTCTGCACCCTCGCTGTCCACTGTCCCATCACTGTCCTGTTGCTTCTGCTCCTCGTCTGTCCCAGCAGAGTCCTGTTTTAGGGATGGTGCTTCCTCCTCATCTTCTGCACCATCCTCAGCCTCCATTCTGTCAGCTGTGTTGGTCTCCTCCACAGCGTCAGAACGATCCTGACTCTCGCCAGACTGGGCAAGATGCAGAGCCTCTGTTGGGTATCGTGTAGGGGGCTGTGCTGCAGGAGGGGTGAGTGCTCTCTGGTGGCTGGAGACTGAGAGGATGTCGCTGAGGTTCATCCTCCAGACTGCTTCCCAGAGGATGGACTCTGCGCGGGTTAAGCCTAAGCCAAGCTCCTGTTTCTGCCAGCTTACGGCTCTTCCTTCCTCCCCTGCTGGCACCTCGTGCCCCTTGTCCCTCTGCACTGGCCGGGCTGTGCTGGGGCTTTTCAGAGTCAGGATGCTCATGGCCTTGTGCAGCTTGTTTTTCAGCTGTGCCACGAGCCACTCGGCTAGAAAATAGAACCTCCTGGTGTCAATAGAGCTGCTCCAGCCTCTGTGCTGAATGCTCTGCAGCATCAGAGCCAGCTCCTTGGCGGTGTTGCCCTCCTGCCTCGAGAGCTGCTGAGGGGAAGGTGTCGATGCATCGGGGCTGCTCAGGCTCAGGACAACCGCGAGCGTGATGGTTCTCTGCTCCCTGAGCGAGGGCTCCTTGGGCTGGATCTTCAACATGGAGCGGCTGTTCCCCTTCCTGGGTGGCACGGCTCCCGTTAGGAGCCCTGGTGTCTCTGCCAGTGGAGCTGTAACACACCGAGAGCACATCAGGGACAAGAAGCTTTCTGGGAGGCGCAGGCTGAGAGAGATCGCTATAGCTGGGGGCACGGGCAGGGCTGTGGGGCAGTTACCGCAGCGGGGAGCACTGGTGCTGCACACGCTCGCGCAGTCAAAGCTGAGGGTCCTGCACGGGGTCTCAGTGCTGTGCTTGTGCTGGCAGAGGCAGCAGGCCGTGTCGTTGGACAGCTTGCTAAAGAACAGAGGTAGCGGACGAAACACTCAGCATCGCCACCCAGGGCAGCAACTCCAACGCAGGTGGTGCGCAGAAACGCGTCAGGGATCTGCTTCAGGCTCTGCTGCGGCTCTGGGAAACTTCCCCTCACCCCCAGTGTCCCAAAGGACAGCTTTGTGGTGCTGGGTTTGTTCCCCACGCGGACCCCTTGTCCCAGCAGCTGGGATCTGCTGGGGGTAGGAGCCGGCCCCTGCACACTCACAGTGTTTCCAAGCGGGATGTTCTCAGGAGCAGCATGAGCAGCGTCTGCCGGGTCACTTGTGTGGCACCCAGGTCCCTGCAAGGGTTTCAAGAAGCACATTACGTTTAGGTGGCGGCACAGCCTCTGCTCCCGGAACAAGCCCAGTCCCTGCTGCTTGCGGTGCTGGTCACAGGGGGATCCGCTGCAACCTAATCTAGGAGAAATGATGGAAAACCCTCTCTCCTCCCTGCTGTGCCCTGCTCCCACCCATGGCTCTGAACCAGGAGAGATCCTGCAGATCCCGTGGGAGACGGATGCAGGCAAGTTCAAATCCGTGTCCCAGCTCCTTGCTGCCTTTGCAGCCGAAACCCACCAGAACTGCTCAGCTTTTGCCTGCCTCTGCCGCTGCCTCCAGAAGGAGAAGGGTGGGAGAAGGGTGGGATTTGCTGCTGGATCTCTGCTTTCGTGGCCACGGGGCACCCAAAGACACAAAGAAAGATCCATGTTAAGCTGTTAACAAGGAGTCCATACTTACAGGTGAGTGACTGAAGGCAGCTTGAAGAACCACGTGTCCTCGATAACAGACAGGGGGTTACGGCTCAGGACCCTGAAATGAACCAACACGCATGTGAGCAGGGGGTGCAGGATGAGAGCGGTGGCAGGGGCTCAGTGCTGCTTGTGTGAGGAAGGGCCTGATCTGAAGGTTCCAGGCCGGGGCAGATGCTGATGGGCACATTCACAACATACATCAGGTCCTGACTATCTCCAGCCCAAAGAGCAAAAGCCCAGAAGTGCTGCTTCTGGAAAACACAACATCTCTTTCTTTCCTCCTCAGCTCACACCTTCTGGTGGCTTCCCTCCACCAGGACTTTCCCTGTTTCCTCATATTCCCACTGTCCATGAGCTTTGTCTCCGTTCCTGCACCCAGCCAGGCAAAGCCGTGGCCTGACAGAGCTGTCGTTCAGCATTGATGCCGCTGCCTATTTGGGGTAAGAGGTGAGCAGAACACTGTGACAAGTGCCACTGCTCTGAGCTACCCTTAGCCCTTGGAACACTCACAGTGTCTGGAGGAACTGCATCCCGTGCCATGCCCGGAAGGTGTCGCTCCGGATCTCGGTGATGAGATTTCCCTCCAGGTTTCTGGGGAAACAGGAGACCACAGAAATGAATTGGGGCTGACCCACAGGAAGCTGGAGTGAAGCAGCACTGATTTGTAGGAAACAGCCACATCCGAGGTGCAACTGGGAGGAAACTGCCATTTTCTCTCCTGCTGTTTGTTAACCTGTCCAGGAGAGGAGATGAAGTGCACGTGTGCTGCATCTCTGCCTGCTCCAGGACACAGCAAGCCTCAAGACTCAGCTTCTATGCTCGCTGTGTTTGCACAAGCCATGGCCTCCATCCTGGTGTGGCCACCAGCCATGCCCTGAGCTCCTGAGATCGGCTGCTCCTTCAGCAGGAGAAATTGGAGTCCTGGTCCTAAAAATTACAGGAGCATTTTCCAGCAGCAGAAGGTTCTAAATGCAAACAGGCTTCACCACCCACAGCAGGAAGAAACTCCCATAACTCACATGGTCTCCAGGAAAGGAAGGTTCTCAAAAGAACGCTCCTCAATCAACTGGATTTTGTTGTAAGATAAATCCCTGTTAACAGGAGAACACAAAATGTTGGTGACATTTGCACTGTGCTGGTTCCTCTCAGGTGCTTTGACACTGGCAGCACAGATGTGCCACAGCTCTCATTTCACGTGAGGTTTCTCTCTGGCAGTGGCTTGCAGTGGTGTGAACCGGGGCTTATGCTCCTGACAGGGGTGGCTGCAGCTCAGAGAGGTTCTCCCAGCTCTGATCCCACCAGGGGTATTTCAGGGCTGATTTTCCTCTCTGGTAACAGAGCAGGTTCTTTATGCCCGCCCCAACAGCACCTCTTGTGTGAGGTCTCAGGGACCGGCTGTAACGCCCTGTGTGACCTGCATGGGGCTATTTTGCCTAGCTCCTAAACGTCACCGCCCTGCACAGCCCTGCTCTGGTGTGCGCAGGACTCCTCTGGCCCGGCTCTAGAAACCAAAAGGTTCCTTGCCCCCAGCCTGAACTCGCTGCCTGGGCTTGTTCTGCCGCAAACAAGGAGAGAGGAACCTTTGTGGGGAGCGTTTCATGGCCTGCTCAGCCTGAGTCCCCAGCCCCATCGTGTGGGTGAACGGGAAGTGCCTGCTCCTCTCCATGGGCGATGGAGAGAAGCTCCACCATGAGCTCACACAGAGGCAGCTCTGGGGCATCTGAGCTGAGAGGAGACGAATGCACGAACTTGGCCCTGGAAGTGGCGGCCTCGTGCAGGTCTGTGCAGGGAAAGGGCAGCAGCTGCCTCCTCCTGTTTGGACGTGGGGAAATGGGAGTGCAGCGCGTCCCTGGGAAGCCCTCCCATGCACCAAGACCCTGCTCTGCTCTGGCTGCAGCCGGGATCCCTGCAGGAATAAAGCGCTTCCTGGGGCGGGCTGGGCAGCAGGGCCAGGACAGGGGGAGGCTGTGCCCACCGCCATGGGCAGGGGTGTACCTACAGGTGCCTCAGCAGGAGCAGCCCCTCCAGTGAGCGCCTCTTCACTGCCAACAGGTTGTTGTTCTGGAGGACTCTGCAAGAGACAGACGGACACGGGCAGTGGCACCCGCGGCTCTCAGGGGCAATGGAGCTGTTGGGAGAACAACCCTGCAGCAGTGTCACTGCAGCATCTCTCCGGGTCCTGGCACGGCTCGTCACACTCGTGGCAGGAGCAGGCGCTTGCTCCCAGCCTGCTGACACTGACTGCAGCCGGAGCACGGTTCCACAGGCCCAGGGATGGCCCCAGGGGGCGGAAGGGACACAGCCCAGGGCACTGCTCGCCATGGAACAGCTCTGGGGATTCACACCCCTCTTTGCTGAGCAGCTCAGCCGTGGCTGCACGTGGCAAGCACTGGTGCGGTGCTCGTCACAGCCTGAGCTCGACAGCCCGGCGGAGGGATGGGGATCCCGAAACCCCTGTGCCATGTCCGATGCTGGTGGATACTCACAGCTTCTCAGCCCATGGGTATCCCTTCCACGCCTGCGGGGGGATGAGAGCGAGCGCGTTCCCAGTGAAATCCCTGCAGAGAAGCCATAGGCGGCGTCAGCACCAGCACAAACCCTTCCCCTGCCCCGTGGCTGTGGTGTGGCCGCGGGGCTGGCCTGGAGCTGTGCCCTCGGTGCTGCCCATCAGCCCCCCACACGCAGCGTGTCCCTGGAGCCGCTCTCGGGGTGTCCCGGGGCAGCGCCCAGAACTGCAGGACACTCACAGCACGGAGAAGGGCCGTTGGCGGGTGGCCGGGGGCACACGGGCCAGGGCAGCGCCGCTGCAGTCCAGCCGGGGCCCGTGGCAGCGGCAGGGCCCCGGGCAGGGCCTCAGGGGCTGTACCAGGCTGGGGGCCAGGCCCAGCAGCAGTAGCACCAGCAGCAGCGGTGCCATAGCGACGCAGGGCCTGAGCGCCTTTGTTACCACACGAGGCTCAAGGCTGGGGATCCAAACCAGGTGCGACCAGCTGCAGATCTGGGGCTGTGCTGGCCCTGCTGGCTGGATATAGCCTGGGACACCTCACACCTCACAATGGGGCCGCATCACAAGATTGCACCGGCCGGGCCTGTGAGCGTGCGTCCGCACTGTGACATGGGACAATCCCCTGCCCCTGGAGCTGGTCGCTCCGCCCCACCTGCGGCGTGGTACAGACCAGCACACCTACAGCAGGAAAACCTGCGTGCAATAAACGTGTGCCGTACCTGTGCGTTCAGTACGTGTTTGTGCAGTCTGTGTGCGTCTGCCACACGTGTGTGCACGCATGTGTGCGTGTGCGTGAGTGTTGCCCTGTGTGTTTAGGCGTGTGTACATGTGTGCACACTTTTATACACGTGTGTACATGTGTGGGGAAAGCTTCAGGCCTGATGCGCTGGCTTGGAAACACAAGTGTCACTTCCGAGGGACACTTGGAAGTGTCGATGTCATACCCAGACCCTGCGGTGAACTGCTGGCCAATCTCCTTCTCCATTTGGATGGCAAAGGCTTCCAACTCAAGGGAGTCAATTCCTTCTCCAACCTCTCACACCCTCAGAAAGCTGCAGGGTGCCAGAGCAGCTCTTGGACACTATTCAGCCCCAGAACACACTGTTTTTGAGCAGGGATGCAGCTGTGCACCCAGCATCTCGCTGACACCCCCGTGCTTTGCTCATAGGGCCTCCAGGCATAGCTTGGTTTTGCTCTGAAGAACAGGGCAGGACTCCAAAAGGCAGAAGTCCATTCAACTCGCAGGACACGGGGTGAATGAACAACACAACAGTTTTATTGGTCTATAATGTCAAAGCTTAACCTAACATCTAATCTAAACCTAAAGTCGAATCTTCTTCGTGGTGAACCTAAAATTGAACATAAACCTAAAGTCTAATCTAAACCTAAAGCTGAGTCTTCTTCACGTCTAACCTGAACCTAAAGTCAAATCTTCTTCACGTCTAATCTAAACCTTAAGTCGAATCTTTTTCATTCTATGATTCTATGTCTAATCTGAAGTTGAATCTTCTTCATGTCGAATCTGAACCTAATGTCTCATCTAAACCTAATGTCGAATCTTCTTCGTGTCTAATCTAAAGCTAATGTTGAATCTTCTTCTTGTCTAATCTAAAGCTAATGTTGACTCTTCCTGCCCAGGGAAGATGTGAATGCTCCATCCCTGGCTGTGTTCAAGGCCAGGTTGGACAGAGCCTTGGGTGACATGGTTTAGTGTGAGGTGTCCCTGCCCATGGCAGGGGGCTTGGAACTAGATGATCTTAAGGTCCTTTCCAACCCTAACTATTCTATGATTCTATGATTCGTGTCTGGTCTAAAGCTAAAGCTGAATCTAAACGTAATGTCAAATCTAAACTCCGGTTAAAACAAATCATGTTTAAACTGCTCCCCTTTGTCCTATCGCTAGAGACCCCTGTATAAAGTCCCTCTCCAGATGTCTTCAGACATTGAGGGCCGCTCTAAGGTCTCTCCGGAGCCTTCTCTTCTCCAGGCTGGAGCACTTGGTCTTGTTGAACTCCATGAGGTTCGCCGTTGGGCGTCACTAGCAGCGAGGGGCCTGCAGCACCCTGCTTCATGGAGAGGAACCACGGGGCTGGGGCTGAGTGCATTCCGAAGGCAAGGCCAATCGGCTCGTCCTCTGATGATGCGTCCTCACTGTCAAAGCTTGACTCGGATCTGGCATCACTGAAGTGACAGCAAGGACGTTACAGCAATGACGTAACAGCCAATGGGGAGGGGATTGGAACTGCATGAACTGAACGCGGGGCCGGCATCGCCGCCATCACACTTACTCTTGGTTGACGACCACGTTGTACAAGCCTGACTCCTCCTCAGCGCTGGGCTGAGCCACGGCCGCCTCCTGTGGGGCAGGGATTGGAGCAGTGAGAAGCAGGCACGGGACAGGGAGCGGGCAGAGGGGCGGAGCTGGCACCTGCTCCTGCCCTTACCTCATCCTTGTCCCTGTCTGTGTCCTTGCTCCTGCTGCACCACTTGGGCCACAGGTCCTGAAAGCACCTGGAAACAAGCGGGAGCAGAAGGATGAGAAGCAAAGGAGGAACTCCTCTGGTGCTGGAGGAGTTGGGGGGGCTCTGGGCAGTGCTGGGCGCTGCTGGAGCAGAGCCTGTTGGGGCAGGGCAGGGCAGGACAGGATTTACCGCTGCAGGCACCACCTGCTGCTGCCTTGGGAATCCTCGGCAGGTTTCTTGGCACAGGCCTGGTGACGGAGAGACGGGGGTTTCCTTATGGAACACTGCAGCATGGGGGAGCCGGAAGGGTTTTCCTCCAGCCCAGCCCCTTCTACACCCGTGCAAGGCTGTTCCAGCAGCCATGCCTTTAGGAAGAGACCCTCCATGCCTGCCTGCCCAGCTCCCTGCTGCTCCCTGCCTCTGGAATGACCCAGAGCTCTCCTCATCTCAGCCTTGTTGATGTCTGCCTTTCTCCTCTGCACAGAGCTCTACAGGGTCCCCCCTGCCCCCTCAACTGCCGCCTGCAACACGCACGATGCCGTCTAAAGACATGAAAGCTCATTTGTCTCTTTGGAGGAGAAGGGCCCCAAAGCGAGGTTCAATCTCCGCGGGCACCATGGGGCCTCTGCCCTGTGCCCGAGCACGGCCCCTACCCACCGGAGCCACGGCACCATGCGGGAGAGCTGGGTATGGGCTCAGGGCAGGAAGCAGGGGCACTACTGCCTGGCTGGAAGCAGCGGGTGCTACAGCAGAGCAAGGCCAGGACAGGAGGTAGGGAAGGGATGCTTGGGGCGAGGGATCGCAGGATAGAGCCTGGGAAGGGCTGATGGCAGAGACTGTGATGAGAGGGAGCCGCAGCCCCCCTCAAGGAAGGAGCTGCTGGGAAGCTGCACAGCAGAGCTGGGGACAGACCCTGGCAGGAGGCAGGACAAGCCCCTCCCGGTAGCACTGAACCTCCCCAGGCTCCTGGGTGCAGGTATCACAACGAGCTCCAAGCCTGGGAAAATATCTCCTGTGCTCCCCAGCACATCCATAGGCATCCGCAGCAGCACCTGGGGCCCATGAGCACTGTGGGAACACCCCCCTGCCCCTGTCCACTCCAGCCCCAGGGCTTAGCTGGCAGTGCTCCGCCAAATGAGTCCTTGGCTCACCTTGAAGCAGCACAGCACCAGGAGAGCAACAGACGTAATGAGGGTGAACAGCAAGAGCGCCAGCAGCAGCCTGTACCCAGAGGTTTGATTGGCCATCTCCTGGGAGAAAAGGAGAGGGCATCAGGGTGGAGAGGGGAGAAGAGAGGAGAGGGAATGGGAGGGGAGGGGAGGAGAGAGGAGAGGAGAGGAGGGGAGGGGAGGGGAGTAGAAGGGATGGGAGGGGAGGGCAGAGGAGAGGCCTCTTCCATTCCCGCTGTCCACAGATGCAGACGCAGCAGTGCGCTGCTCTCTCCTACCGTCTCTGCAAACTCCTTGTCCATCTTCTTGGCCTGAGCAAGGGGACGCGAGGCACCGGAGTCCTCCTCCCACAGACACTGCTCCAGGAGGTCAGAGGGTTCCGGGTCACGCTGCTTCTCACTCAGCAGCTTCAGGAGCAGCCCTGTCCTTGAGACCATCTTGGCGCAGGCCGGTTGGAGCTGGGGCAGGCCACAGTCCCCACGCAGGGCTCGAGCCACGCGTGCCATGAACCTGCGCAGGGCTCGGTCTGGCACCAATGAGTGGAGGTGGCGGCTGAGCAGGGTGTCAAAGCGGGTTCCTCGCGTGGCCGCTCCGCCCAGGGCGCTGGAGCTGCCCGGTGCCGTTGGGACGGGGGGTTCCTGCTCCCTGTGCTTCCCGTGTGTGGTGGTGCTTGCAAGAGCAGTGGGTGGGCTCCTGCTCCAAGAGGAACGCTCTGCTGCAGCTGTGTCTTCTGCCACGCTGCTGGCAGCAGGGGGGCCGTTGTTAGCCAGCAGAGGATAGAAGAACCGCTGGATCATGCTCAGTCTTTGCTCTGCTCCACCCTCTGCTGCTGCGGGCTCTTCTTCTGCACCCTCGCTGTCCACTGTCCCATCACTGTCCTGTTGCTTCTGCTCCTCGTCTGTCCCAGCAGAGTCCTGTTTTAGGGATGGTGCTTCCTCCTCATCTTCTGCACCATCCTCAGCCTCCATTCTGTCAGCTGTGTTGGTCTCCTCCACAGCGTCAGAACGATCCTGACTCTCGCCAGACTGGGCAAGATGCAGAGCCTCTGTTGGGTATCGTGTAGGGGGCTGTGCTGCAGGAGGGGTGAGTGCTCTCTGGTGGCTGGAGACTGAGAGGATGTCGCTGAGGTTCATCCTCCAGACTGCTTCCCAGAGGATGGACTCTGCCCGGGTTAAGCCTAAGCCAAGCTCCTGTTTCTGCCAGCTTACGGCTCTTCCTTCCTCCCCTGCTGGCACCTCGTGCCCCTTGTCCCTCTGCACTGGCCGGGCTGTGCTGGGGCTTTTCAGAGTCAGGATGCTCATGGCCTTGTGCAGCTTGTTTTTCAGCTGTGCCACGAGCCACTCGGCTAGAAAATAGAACCTCCTGGTGTCAATAGAGCTGCTCCAGCCTCTGTGCTGAATGCTCTGCAGCATCAGAGCCAGCTCCTTGGCGGTGTTGCCCTCCTGCCTCGAGAGCTGCTGAGGGGAAGGTGCCGATGCATCGGGGCTGCTCAGGCTCAGGACAACCGCGAGCGTGATGGTTCTCTGCTCCCTGAGCGAGGGCTCCTTGGGCTGGATCTTCAACATGGAGCGGCTGTTCCCCTTCCTGGGTGGCACGGCTCCCGTTAGGAGCCCTGGTGTCTCTGCCAGTGGAGCTGTAACACACCGAGAGCACATCAGGGACAAGAAGCTTTCTGGCAGGCGCAGGCTGAGAGAGATCGCTATAGCTGGGGGCACGGGCAGGGCTGTGGGGCAGTTACCGCAGCGGGGAGCACTGGTGCTGCACACGCTCGCGCAGTCAAAGCTGAGGGTCCTGCACGGGGTCTCAGTGCTGTGCTTGTGCTGGCAGAGGCAGCAGGCCGTGTCGTTGGACAGCTTGCTAAAGAACAGAGGTAGCGGACGAAACACTCAGCATCGCCACCCAGGGCAGCGACTCCAACGCAGGTGGTGCGCAGAAACGCGTCAGGGATCTGCTTCAGGCTCTGCTGCGGCTCTGGGAAACTTCCCCTCACCCCCAGTGTCCCAAAGGACAGCTTTGTGGTGCTGGGTTTGTTCCCCACGCGGACCCCTTGTCCCAGCAGCTGGGATCTGCTGGGGGTAGGAGCCGGCCCCTGCACACTCACAGTGTTTCCAAGCGGGATGTTCTCAGGAGCAGCATGAGCAGCGTCTGCCGGGTCACTTGTGTGGCACCCAGGTCCCTGCAAGGGTTTCAAGAAGCACATTACGTTTAGGTGGCGGCACAGCCTCTGCTCCCGGAACAAGCCCAGTCCCTGCTGCTTGCGGTGCTGGTCACAGGGGGATCCGCTGCAACCTAATCTAGGAGAAATGATGGAAAACCCTCTCTCCTCCCTGCTGTGCCCTGCTCCCACCCATGGCTCTGAACCAGGAGAGATCCTGCAGATCCCGTGGGAGACGGATGCAGGCAAGTTCAAATCCGTGTCCCAGCTCCTTGCTGCCTTTGCAGCCGAAACCCACCAGAACTGCTCAGCTTTTGCCTGCCTCTGCCGCTGCCTCCAGAAGGAGAAGGGTGGGAGAAGGGTGGGATTTGCTGCTGGATCTCTGCTTTCGTGGCCACGGGGCACCCAAAGACACAAAGAAAGATCCATGTTAAGCTGTTAACAAGGAGTCCATACTTACAGGTGAGTGACTGAAGGCAGCTTGAAGAACCACGTGTCCTCGATAACAGACAGGGGGTTACGGCTCAGGACCCTGAAATGAACCAACACGCATGTGAGCAGGGGGTGCAGGATGAGAGCGGTGGCAGGGGCTCAGTGCTGCTTGTGTGAGGAAGGGCCTGATCTGAAGGTTCCAGGCCGGGGCAGATGCTGATGGGCACATTCACAACATACATCAGGTCCTGACTATCTCCAGCCCAAAGAGCAAAAGCCCAGAAGTGCTGCTTCTGGAAAACACAACATCTCTTTCTTTCCTCCTCAGCTCACACCTTCTGGTGGCTTCCCTCCACCAGGACTTTCCCTGTTTCCTCATATTCCCACTGTCCATGAGCTTTGTCTCCGTTCCTGCCCCCAGCCAGGCAAAGCCGTGGCCTGACAGAGCTGTCGTTCAGCATTGATGCCGCTGCCTATTTGGGGTAAGAGGTGAGCAGAACACTGTGACAAGTGCCACTGCTCTGAGCTACCCTTAGCCCTTGGAACACTCACAGTGTCTGGAGGAACTGCATCCCGTGCCATGCCCGGAAGGTGTCGCTCCGGATCTCGGTGATGAGATTTCCCTCCAGGTTTCTGGGGAAACAGGAGACCACAGAAATGAATTGGGGCTGACCCACAGGAAGCTGGAGTGAAGCAGCACTGATTTGTAGGAAACAGCCACATCCGAGGTGCAACTGGGAGGAAACTGCCATTTTCTCTCCTGCTGTTTGTTAACCTGTCCAGGAGAGGAGATGAAGTGCACGTGTGCTGCATCTCTGCCTGCTCCAGGACACAGCAAGCCTCAAGACTCAGCTTCTATGCTCGCTGTGTTTGCACAAGCCATGGCCTCCATCCTGGTGTGGCCACCAGCCATGCCCTGAGCTCCTGAGATCGGCTGCTCCTTCAGCAGGAGAAATTGGAGTCCTGGTCCTAAAAATTACAGGAGCATTTTCCAGCAGCAGAAGGTTCTAAATGCAAACAGGCTTCACCACCCACAGCAGGAAGAAACTCCCATAACTCACATGGTCTCCAGGAAAGGAAGGTTCTCAAAAGCACGCTCCTCAATCAACTGGATTTTGTTGTAAGATAAATCCCTGTTAACAGGAGAACACAAAATGTTGGTGACATTTGCACTGTGCTGGTTCCTCTCAGGTGCTTTGACACTGGCAGCACAGACGTGCCACAGCTCTCATTTCACGTGAGGTTTCTCTCTGGCAGTGGCTTGCAGTGGTGTGAACCGGGGCTTATGCTCCTGACAGGGGTGGCTGCAGCTCAGAGAGGTTCTCCCAGCTCTGATCCCACCAGGGGTATTTCAGGGCTGATTTTCCTCTCTGGTAACAGAGCAGGTTCTTTATGCCCGCCCCAACAGCACCTCTTGTGTGAGGTCTCAGGGACCGGCTGTAACGCCCTGTGTGACCTGCATGGGGCTATTTTGCCTAGCTCCTAAACGTCACCGCCCTGCACAGCCCTGCTCTGGTGTGCGCAGGACTCCTCTGGCCCGGCTCTAGAAACCAAAAGGTTCCTTGCCCCCAGCCTGAACTCGCTGCCTGGGCTTGTTCTGCCGCAAACAAGGAGAGAGGAACCTTTGTGGGGAGCGTTTCATGGCCTGCTCAGCCTGAGTCCCCAGCCCCATCGTGTGGGTGAACGGGAAGTGCCTGCTCCTCTCCATGGGCGATGGAGAGAAGCTCCACCATGAGCTCACACAGAGGCAGCTCTGGGGCATCTGAGCTGAGAGGAGACGAATGCACGAACTTGGCCCTGGAAGTGGCGGCCTCGTGCAGGTCTGTGCAGGGAAAGGGCAGCAGCTGCCTCCTCCTGTTTGGACGTGGGGAAATGGGAGTGCAGCGCGTCCCTGGGAAGCCCTCCCATGCACCAAGACCCTGCTCTGCTCTGGCTGCAGCCGGGATCCCTGCAGGAATAAAGCGCTTCCTGGGGCGGGCTGGGCAGCAGGGCCAGGACAGGGGGAGGCTGTGCCCACCGCCATGGGCAGGGGTGTACCTACAGGTGCCTCAGCAGGAGCAGCCCCTCCAGTGAGCGCCTCTTCACTGCCAACAGGTTGTTGTTCTGGAGGACTCTGCAAGAGACAGACGGACACGGGCAGTGGCACCCGCGGCTCTCAGGGGCAATGGAGCTGTTGGGAGAACAACCCTGCAGCAGTGTCACTGCAGCATCTCTCCGGGTCCTGGCACGGCTCGTCACACTCGTGGCAGGAGCAGGCGCTTGCTCCCAGCCTGCTGACACTGACTGCAGCCGGAGCACGGTTCCACAGGCCCAGGGATGGCCCCAGGGGGCGGAAGGGACACAGCCCAGGGCACTGCTCGCCATGGAACAGCTCTGGGGATTCACACCCCTCTTTGCTGAGCAGCTCAGCCGTGGCTGCACGTGGCAAGCACTGGTGCGGTGCTCGTCACAGCCTGAGCTCGACAGCCCGGCGGAGGGATGGGGATCCCGAAACCCCTGTGCCATGTCCGATGCTGGTGGATACTCACAGCTTCTCAGCCCATGGGTATCCCTTCCACGCCTGCGGGGGGATGAGAGCGAGCGCGTTCCCAGTGAAATCCCTGCAGAGAAGCCATAGGCGGCGTCAGCACCAGCACAAACCCTTCCCCTGCCCCGTGGCTGTGGTGTGGCCGCGGGGCTGGCCTGGAGCTGTGCCCTCGGTGCTGCCCATCAGCCCCCCACACGCAGCGTGTCCCTGGAGCCGCTCTCGGGGTGTCCCGGGGCAGCGCCCAGAACTGCAGGACACTCACAGCACGGAGAAGGGCCGTTGGCGGGTGGCCGGGGGCACACGGGCCAGGGCAGCGCCGCTGCAGTCCAGCCGGGGCCCGTGGCAGCGGCAGGGCCCCGGGCAGGGCCTCAGGGGCTGTGCCAGGCTGGGGGCCAGGCCCAGCAGCAGTAGCACCAGCAGCAGCGGTGCCATAGCGACGCAGGGCCTGAGCGCCTTTGTTACCACACGAGGCTCAAGGCTGGGGATCCAAACCAGGTGCGACCAGCTGCAGATCTGGGGCTGTGCTGGCCCTGCTGGCTGGATATAGCCTGGGACACCTCACACCTCACAATGGGGCCGCATCACAAGATTGCACCGGCCGGGCCTGTGAGCGTGCGTCCGCACTGTGACATGGGACAATCCCCTGCCCCTGGAGCTGGTCGCTCCGCCCCACCTGCGGCGTGGTACAGACCAGCACACCTACAGCAGGAAAACCTGCGTGCAATAAACGTGTGCCGTACCTGTGCGTTCAGTACGTGTTTGTGCAGTCTGTGTGCGTCTGCCACACGTGTGTGCACGCATGTGTGCGTGTGCGTGAGTGTTGCCCTGTGTGTTTAGGCGTGTGTACATGTGTGCACACTTTTATACACGTGTGTACATGTGTGGGGAAAGCTTCAGGCCTGATGCGCTGGCTTGGAAACACAAGTGTCACTTCCGAGGGACACTTGGAAGTGTCGATGTCATACCCAGACCCTGCGGTGAACTGCTGGCCAATCTCCTTCTCCATTTGGATGGCAAAGGCTTCCAACTCAAGGGAGTCAATTCCTTCTCCAACCTCTCACACCCTCAGAAAGCTGCAGGGTGCCAGAGCAGCTCTTGGACACTATTCAGCCCCAGAACACACTGTTTTTGAGCAGGGATGCAGCTGTGCACCCAGCATCTCGCTGACACCCCCGTGCTTTGCTCATAGGGCCTCCAGGCATAGCTTGGTTTTGCTCTGAAGAACAGGGCAGGACTCCAAAAGGCAGAAGTCCATTCAACTCGCAGGACACGGGGTGAATGAACAACACAACAGTTTTATTGGTCTATAATGTCAAAGCTTAACCTAACATCTAATCTAAACCTAAAGTCGAATCTTCTTCGTGGTGAACCTAAAATTGAACATAAACCTAAAGTCTAATCTAAACCTAAAGCTGAGTCTTCTTCACGTCTAACCTGAACCTAAAGTCAAATCTTCTTCACGTCTAATCTAAACCTTAAGTCGAATCTTTTTCATTCTATGATTCTATGTCTAATCTGAAGTTGAATCTTCTTCATGTCGAATCTGAACCTAATGTCTCATCTAAACCTAATGTCGAATCTTCTTCGTGTCTAATCTAAAGCTAATGTTGAATCTTCTTCTTGTCTAATCTAAAGCTAATGTTGACTCTTCCTGCCCAGGGAAGATGTGAATGCTCCATCCCTGGCTGTGTTCAAGGCCAGGTTGGACAGAGCCTTGGGTGACATGGTTTAGTGTGAGGTGTCCCTGCCCATGGCAGGGGGCTTGGAACTAGATGATCTTAAGGTCCTTTCCAACCCTAACTATTCTATGATTCTATGATTCGTGTCTGGTCTAAAGCTAAAGCTGAATCTAAACGTAATGTCAAATCTAAACTCCGGTTAAAACAAATCATGTTTAAACTGCTCCCCTTTGTCCTATCGCTAGAGACCCCTGTATAAAGTCCCTCTCCAGATGTCTTCAGACATTGAGGGCCGCTCTAAGGTCTCTCCGGAGCCTTCTCTTCTCCAGGCTGGAGCACTTGGTCTTGTTGAACTCCATGAGGTTCGCCGTTGGGCGTCACTAGCAGCGAGGGGCCTGCAGCACCCTGCTTCATGGAGAGGAACCACGGGGCTGGGGCTGAGTGCATTCCGAAGGCAAGGCCAATCGGCTCGTCCTCTGATGATGCGTCCTCACTGTCAAAGCTTGACTCGGATCTGGCATCACTGAAGTGACAGCAAGGACGTTACAGCAATGACGTAACAGCCAATGGGGAGGGGATTGGAACTGCATGAACTGAACGCGGGGCCGGCATCGCCGCCATCACACTTACTCTTGGTTGACGACCACGTTGTACAAGCCTGACTCCTCCTCAGCGCTGGGCTGAGCCACGGCCGCCTCCTGTGGGGCAGGGATTGGAGCAGTGAGAAGCAGGCACGGGACAGGGAGCGGGCAGAGGGGCGGAGCTGGCACCTGCTCCTGCCCTTACCTCATCCTTGTCCCTGTCTGTGTCCTTGCTCCTGCTGCACCACTTGGGCCACAGGTCCTGAAAGCACCTGGAAACAAGCGGGAGCAGAAGGATGAGAAGCAAAGGAGGAACTCCTCTGGTGCTGGAGGAGTTGGGGGGGCTCTGGGCAGTGCTGGGCGCTGCTGGAGCAGAGCCTGTTGGGGCAGGGCAGGGCAGGACAGGATTTACCGCTGCAGGCACCACCTGCTGCTGCCTTGGGAATCCTCGGCAGGTTTCTTGGCACAGGCCTGGTGACGGAGAGACGGGGGTTTCCTTATGGAACACTGCAGCATGGGGGAGCCGGAAGGGTTTTCCTCCAGCCCAGCCCCTTCTACACCCGTGCAAGGCTGTTCCAGCAGCCATGCCTTTAGGAAGAGACCCTCCATGCCTGCCTGCCCAGCTCCCTGCTGCTCCCTGCCTCTGGAATGACCCAGAGCTCTCCTCATCTCAGCCTTGTTGATGTCTGCCTTTCTCCTCTGCACAGAGCTCTACAGGGTCCCCCCTGCCCCCTCAACTGCCGCCTGCAACACGCACGATGCCGTCTAAAGACATGAAAGCTCATTTGTCTCTTTGGAGGAGAAGGGCCCCAAAGCGAGGTTCAATCTCCGCGGGCACCATGGGGCCTCTGCCCTGTGCCCGAGCACGGCCCCTACCCACCGGAGCCACGGCACCATGCGGGAGAGCTGGGTATGGGCTCAGGGCAGGAAGCAGGGGCACTACTGCCTGGCTGGAAGCAGCGGGTGCTACAGCAGAGCAAGGCCAGGACAGGAGGTAGGGAAGGGATGCTTGGGGCGAGGGATCGCAGGATAGAGCCTGGGAAGGGCTGATGGCAGAGACTGTGATGAGAGGGAGCCGCAGCCCCCCTCAAGGAAGGAGCTGCTGGGAAGCTGCACAGCAGAGCTGGGGACAGACCCTGGCAGGAGGCAGGACAAGCCCCTCCCGGTAGCACTGAACCTCCCCAGGCTCCTGGGTGCAGGTATCACAACGAGCTCCAAGCCTGGGAAAATATCTCCTGTGCTCCCCAGCACATCCATAGGCATCCGCAGCAGCACCTGGGGCCCATGAGCACTGTGGGAACACCCCCCTGCCCCTGTCCACTCCAGCCCCAGGGCTTAGCTGGCAGTGCTCCGCCAAATGAGTCCTTGGCTCACCTTGAAGCAGCACAGCACCAGGAGAGCAACAGACGTAATGAGGGTGAACAGCAAGAGCGCCAGCAGCAGCCTGTACCCAGAGGTTTGATTGGCCATCTCCTGGGAGAAAAGGAGAGGGCATCAGGGTGGAGAGGGGAGAAGAGAGGAGAGGGAATGGGAGGGGAGGGGAGGAGAGAGGAGAGGAGAGGAGGGGAGGGGAGGGGAGTAGAAGGGATGGGAGGGGAGGGCAGAGGAGAGGCCTCTTCCATTCCCGCTGTCCACAGATGCAGACGCAGCAGTGCGCTGCTCTCTCCTACCGTCTCTGCAAACTCCTTGTCCATCTTCTTGGCCTGAGCAAGGGGACGCGAGGCACCGGAGTCCTCCTCCCACAGACACTGCTCCAGGAGGTCAGAGGGTTCCGGGTCACGCTGCTTCTCACTCAGCAGCTTCAGGAGCAGCCCTGTCCTTGAGACCATCTTGGCGCAGGCCGGTTGGAGCTGGGGCAGGCCACAGTCCCCACGCAGGGCTCGAGCCACGCGTGCCATGAACCTGCGCAGGGCTCGGTCTGGCACCAATGAGTGGAGGTGGCGGCTGAGCAGGGTGTCAAAGCGGGTTCCTCGCGTGGCCGCTCCGCCCAGGGCGCTGGAGCTGCCCGGTGCCGTTGGGACGGGGGGTTCCTGCTCCCTGTGCTTCCCGTGTGTGGTGGTGCTTGCAAGAGCAGTGGGTGGGCTCCTGCTCCAAGAGGAACGCTCTGCTGCAGCTGTGTCTTCTGCCACGCTGCTGGCAGCAGGGGGGCCGTTGTTAGCCAGCAGAGGATAGAAGAACCGCTGGATCATGCTCAGTCTTTGCTCTGCTCCACCCTCTGCTGCTGCGGGCTCTTCTTCTGCACCCTCGCTGTCCACTGTCCCATCACTGTCCTGTTGCTTCTGCTCCTCGTCTGTCCCAGCAGAGTCCTGTTTTAGGGATGGTGCTTCCTCCTCATCTTCTGCACCATCCTCAGCCTCCATTCTGTCAGCTGTGTTGGTCTCCTCCACAGCGTCAGAACGATCCTGACTCTCGCCAGACTGGGCAAGATGCAGAGCCTCTGTTGGGTATCGTGTAGGGGGCTGTGCTGCAGGAGGGGTGAGTGCTCTCTGGTGGCTGGAGACTGAGAGGATGTCGCTGAGGTTCATCCTCCAGACTGCTTCCCAGAGGATGGACTCTGCCCGGGTTAAGCCTAAGCCAAGCTCCTGTTTCTGCCAGCTTACGGCTCTTCCTTCCTCCCCTGCTGGCACCTCGTGCCCCTTGTCCCTCTGCACTGGCCGGGCTGTGCTGGGGCTTTTCAGAGTCAGGATGCTCATGGCCTTGTGCAGCTTGTTTTTCAGCTGTGCCACGAGCCACTCGGCTAGAAAATAGAACCTCCTGGTGTCAATAGAGCTGCTCCAGCCTCTGTGCTGAATGCTCTGCAGCATCAGAGCCAGCTCCTTGGCGGTGTTGCCCTCCTGCCTCGAGAGCTGCTGAGGGGAAGGTGCCGATGCATCGGGGCTGCTCAGGCTCAGGACAACCGCGAGCGTGATGGTTCTCTGCTCCCTGAGCGAGGGCTCCTTGGGCTGGATCTTCAACATGGAGCGGCTGTTCCCCTTCCTGGGTGGCACGGCTCCCGTTAGGAGCCCTGGTGTCTCTGCCAGTGGAGCTGTAACACACCGAGAGCACATCAGGGACAAGAAGCTTTCTGGCAGGCGCAGGCTGAGAGAGATCGCTATAGCTGGGGGCACGGGCAGGGCTGTGGGGCAGTTACCGCAGCGGGGAGCACTGGTGCTGCACACGCTCGCGCAGTCAAAGCTGAGGGTCCTGCACGGGGTCTCAGTGCTGTGCTTGTGCTGGCAGAGGCAGCAGGCCGTGTCGTTGGACAGCTTGCTAAAGAACAGAGGTAGCGGACGAAACACTCAGCATCGCCACCCAGGGCAGCGACTCCAACGCAGGTGGTGCGCAGAAACGCGTCAGGGATCTGCTTCAGGCTCTGCTGCGGCTCTGGGAAACTTCCCCTCACCCCCAGTGTCCCAAAGGACAGCTTTGTGGTGCTGGGTTTGTTCCCCACGCGGACCCCTTGTCCCAGCAGCTGGGATCTGCTGGGGGTAGGAGCCGGCCCCTGCACACTCACAGTGTTTCCAAGCGGGATGTTCTCAGGAGCAGCATGAGCAGCGTCTGCCGGGTCACTTGTGTGGCACCCAGGTCCCTGCAAGGGTTTCAAGAAGCACATTACGTTTAGGTGGCGGCACAGCCTCTGCTCCCGGAACAAGCCCAGTCCCTGCTGCTTGCGGTGCTGGTCACAGGGGGATCCGCTGCAACCTAATCTAGGAGAAATGATGGAAAACCCTCTCTCCTCCCTGCTGTGCCCTGCTCCCACCCATGGCTCTGAACCAGGAGAGATCCTGCAGATCCCGTGGGAGACGGATGCAGGCAAGTTCAAATCCGTGTCCCAGCTCCTTGCTGCCTTTGCAGCCGAAACCCACCAGAACTGCTCAGCTTTTGCCTGCCTCTGCCGCTGCCTCCAGAAGGAGAAGGGTGGGAGAAGGGTGGGATTTGCTGCTGGATCTCTGCTTTCGTGGCCACGGGGCACCCAAAGACACAAAGAAAGATCCATGTTAAGCTGTTAACAAGGAGTCCATACTTACAGGTGAGTGACTGAAGGCAGCTTGAAGAACCACGTGTCCTCGATAACAGACAGGGGGTTACGGCTCAGGACCCTGAAATGAACCAACACGCATGTGAGCAGGGGGTGCAGGATGAGAGCGGTGGCAGGGGCTCAGTGCTGCTTGTGTGAGGAAGGGCCTGATCTGAAGGTTCCAGGCCGGGGCAGATGCTGATGGGCACATTCACAACATACATCAGGTCCTGACTATCTCCAGCCCAAAGAGCAAAAGCCCAGAAGTGCTGCTTCTGGAAAACACAACATCTCTTTCTTTCCTCCTCAGCTCACACCTTCTGGTGGCTTCCCTCCACCAGGACTTTCCCTGTTTCCTCATATTCCCACTGTCCATGAGCTTTGTCTCCGTTCCTGCCCCCAGCCAGGCAAAGCCGTGGCCTGACAGAGCTGTCGTTCAGCATTGATGCCGCTGCCTATTTGGGGTAAGAGGTGAGCAGAACACTGTGACAAGTGCCACTGCTCTGAGCTACCCTTAGCCCTTGGAACACTCACAGTGTCTGGAGGAACTGCATCCCGTGCCATGCCCGGAAGGTGTCGCTCCGGATCTCGGTGATGAGATTTCCCTCCAGGTTTCTGGGGAAACAGGAGACCACAGAAATGAATTGGGGCTGACCCACAGGAAGCTGGAGTGAAGCAGCACTGATTTGTAGGAAACAGCCACATCCGAGGTGCAACTGGGAGGAAACTGCCATTTTCTCTCCTGCTGTTTGTTAACCTGTCCAGGAGAGGAGATGAAGTGCACGTGTGCTGCATCTCTGCCTGCTCCAGGACACAGCAAGCCTCAAGACTCAGCTTCTATGCTCGCTGTGTTTGCACAAGCCATGGCCTCCATCCTGGTGTGGCCACCAGCCATGCCCTGAGCTCCTGAGATCGGCTGCTCCTTCAGCAGGAGAAATTGGAGTCCTGGTCCTAAAAATTACAGGAGCATTTTCCAGCAGCAGAAGGTTCTAAATGCAAACAGGCTTCACCACCCACAGCAGGAAGAAACTCCCATAACTCACATGGTCTCCAGGAAAGGAAGGTTCTCAAAAGAACGCTCCTCAATCAACTGGATTTTGTTGTAAGATAAATCCCTGTTAACAGGAGAACACAAAATGTTGGTGACATTTGCACTGTGCTGGTTCCTCTCAGGTGCTTTGACACTGGCAGCACAGACGTGCCACAGCTCTCATTTCACGTGAGGTTTCTCTCTGGCAGTGGCTTGCAGTGGTGTGAACCGGGGCTTATGCTCCTGACAGGGGTGGCTGCAGCTCAGAGAGGTTCTCCCAGCTCTGATCCCACCAGGGGTATTTCAGGGCTGATTTTCCTCTCTGGTAACAGAGCAGGTTCTTTATGCCCGCCCCAACAGCACCTCTTGTGTGAGGTCTCAGGGACCGGCTGTAACGCCCTGTGTGACCTGCATGGGGCTATTTTGCCTAGCTCCTAAACGTCACCGCCCTGCACAGCCCTGCTCTGGTGTGCGCAGGACTCCTCTGGCCCGGCTCTAGAAACCAAAAGGTTCCTTGCCCCCAGCCTGAACTCGCTGCCTGGGCTTGTTCTGCCGCAAACAAGGAGAGAGGAACCTTTGTGGGGAGCGTTTCATGGCCTGCTCAGCCTGAGTCCCCAGCCCCATCGTGTGGGTGAACGGGAAGTGCCTGCTCCTCTCCATGGGCGATGGAGAGAAGCTCCACCATGAGCTCACACAGAGGCAGCTCTGGGGCATCTGAGCTGAGAGGAGACGAATGCACGAACTTGGCCCTGGAAGTGGCGGCCTCGTGCAGGTCTGTGCAGGGAAAGGGCAGCAGCTGCCTCCTCCTGTTTGGACGTGGGGAAATGGGAGTGCAGCGCGTCCCTGGGAAGCCCTCCCATGCACCAAGACCCTGCTCTGCTCTGGCTGCAGCCGGGATCCCTGCAGGAATAAAGCGCTTCCTGGGGCGGGCTGGGCAGCAGGGCCAGGACAGGGGGAGGCTGTGCCCACCGCCATGGGCAGGGGTGTACCTACAGGTGCCTCAGCAGGAGCAGCCCCTCCAGTGAGCGCCTCTTCACTGCCAACAGGTTGTTGTTCTGGAGGACTCTGCAAGAGACAGACGGACACGGGCAGTGGCACCCGCGGCTCTCAGGGGCAATGGAGCTGTTGGGAGAACAACCCTGCAGCAGTGTCACTGCAGCATCTCTCCGGGTCCTGGCACGGCTCGTCACACTCGTGGCAGGAGCAGGCGCTTGCTCCCAGCCTGCTGACACTGACTGCAGCCGGAGCACGGTTCCACAGGCCCAGGGATGGCCCCAGGGGGCGGAAGGGACACAGCCCAGGGCACTGCTCGCCATGGAACAGCTCTGGGGATTCACACCCCTCTTTGCTGAGCAGCTCAGCCGTGGCTGCACGTGGCAAGCACTGGTGCGGTGCTCGTCACAGCCTGAGCTCGACAGCCCGGCGGAGGGATGGGGATCCCGAAACCCCTGTGCCATGTCCGATGCTGGTGGATACTCACAGCTTCTCAGCCCATGGGTATCCCTTCCACGCCTGCGGGGGGATGAGAGCGAGCGCGTTCCCAGTGAAATCCCTGCAGAGAAGCCATAGGCGGCGTCAGCACCAGCACAAACCCTTCCCCTGCCCCGTGGCTGTGGTGTGGCCGCGGGGCTGGCCTGGAGCTGTGCCCTCGGTGCTGCCCATCAGCCCCCCACACGCAGCGTGTCCCTGGAGCCGCTCTCGGGGTGTCCCGGGGCAGCGCCCAGAACTGCAGGACACTCACAGCACGGAGAAGGGCCGTTGGCGGGTGGCCGGGGGCACACGGGCCAGGGCAGCGCCGCTGCAGTCCAGCCGGGGCCCGTGGCAGCGGCAGGGCCCCGGGCAGGGCCTCAGGGGCTGTGCCAGGCTGGGGGCCAGGCCCAGCAGCAGTAGCACCAGCAGCAGCGGTGCCATAGCGACGCAGGGCCTGAGCGCCTTTGTTACCACACGAGGCTCAAGGCTGGGGATCCAAACCAGGTGCGACCAGCTGCAGATCTGGGGCTGTGCTGGCCCTGCTGGCTGGATATAGCCTGGGACACCTCACACCTCACAATGGGGCCGCATCACAAGATTGCACCGGCCGGGCCTGTGAGCGTGCGTCCGCACTGTGACATGGGACAATCCCCTGCCCCTGGAGCTGGTCGCTCCGCCCCACCTGCGGCGTGGTACAGACCAGCACACCTACAGCAGGAAAACCTGCGTGCAATAAACGTGTGCCGTACCTGTGCGTTCAGTACGTGTTTGTGCAGTCTGTGTGCGTCTGCCACACGTGTGTGCACGCATGTGTGCGTGTGCGTGAGTGTTGCCCTGTGTGTTTAGGCGTGTGTACATGTGTGCACACTTTTATACACGTGTGTACATGTGTGGGGAAAGCTTCAGGCCTGATGCGCTGGCTTGGAAACACAAGTGTCACTTCCGAGGGACACTTGGAAGTGTCGATGTCATACCCAGACCCTGCGGTGAACTGCTGGCCAATCTCCTTCTCCATTTGGATGGCAAAGGCTTCCAACTCAAGGGAGTCAATTCCTTCTCCAACCTCTCACACCCTCAGAAAGCTGCAGGGTGCCAGAGCAGCTCTTGGACACTATTCAGCCCCAGAACACACTGTTTTTGAGCAGGGATGCAGCTGTGCACCCAGCATCTCGCTGACACCCCCGTGCTTTGCTCATAGGGCCTCCAGGCATAGCTTGGTTTTGCTCTGAAGAACAGGGCAGGACTCCAAAAGGCAGAAGTCCATTCAACTCGCAGGACACGGGGTGAATGAACAACACAACAGTTTTATTGGTCTATAATGTCAAAGCTTAACCTAACATCTAATCTAAACCTAAAGTCGAATCTTCTTCGTGGTGAACCTAAAATTGAACATAAACCTAAAGTCTAATCTAAACCTAAAGCTGAGTCTTCTTCACGTCTAACCTGAACCTAAAGTCAAATCTTCTTCACGTCTAATCTAAACCTTAAGTCGAATCTTTTTCATTCTATGATTCTATGTCTAATCTGAAGTTGAATCTTCTTCATGTCGAATCTGAACCTAATGTCTCATCTAAACCTAATGTCGAATCTTCTTCGTGTCTAATCTAAAGCTAATGTTGAATCTTCTTCTTGTCTAATCTAAAGCTAATGTTGACTCTTCCTGCCCAGGGAAGATGTGAATGCTCCATCCCTGGCTGTGTTCAAGGCCAGGTTGGACAGAGCCTTGGGTGACATGGTTTAGTGTGAGGTGTCCCTGCCCATGGCAGGGGGCTTGGAACTAGATGATCTTAAGGTCCTTTCCAACCCTAACTATTCTATGATTCTATGATTCGTGTCTGGTCTAAAGCTAAAGCTGAATCTAAACGTAATGTCAAATCTAAACTCCGGTTAAAACAAATCATGTTTAAACTGCTCCCCTTTGTCCTATCGCTAGAGACCCCTGTATAAAGTCCCTCTCCAGATGTCTTCAGACATTGAGGGCCGCTCTAAGGTCTCTCCGGAGCCTTCTCTTCTCCAGGCTGGAGCACTTGGTCTTGTTGAACTCCATGAGGTTCGCCGTTGGGCGTCACTAGCAGCGAGGGGCCTGCAGCACCCTGCTTCATGGAGAGGAACCACGGGGCTGGGGCTGAGTGCATTCCGAAGGCAAGGCCAATCGGCTCGTCCTCTGATGATGCGTCCTCACTGTCAAAGCTTGACTCGGATCTGGCATCACTGAAGTGACAGCAAGGACGTTACAGCAATGACGTAACAGCCAATGGGGAGGGGATTGGAACTGCATGAACTGAACGCGGGGCCGGCATCGCCGCCATCACACTTACTCTTGGTTGACGACCACGTTGTACAAGCCTGACTCCTCCTCAGCGCTGGGCTGAGCCACGGCCGCCTCCTGTGGGGCAGGGATTGGAGCAGTGAGAAGCAGGCACGGGACAGGGAGCGGGCAGAGGGGCGGAGCTGGCACCTGCTCCTGCCCTTACCTCATCCTTGTCCCTGTCTGTGTCCTTGCTCCTGCTGCACCACTTGGGCCACAGGTCCTGAAAGCACCTGGAAACAAGCGGGAGCAGAAGGATGAGAAGCAAAGGAGGAACTCCTCTGGTGCTGGAGGAGTTGGGGGGGCTCTGGGCAGTGCTGGGCGCTGCTGGAGCAGAGCCTGTTGGGGCAGGGCAGGGCAGGACAGGATTTACCGCTTGCAGGCTCCACCTGCTGCTGCCTTGGGAATCCTCGGCAGGTTTCTTGGCACAGGCCTGGTGACGGAGAGCGGGGGTTTCCTTATGGAACACTGCAGCATGGGGGAGCCGGAAGGGTTTTCCTCCAGCCCAGCCCCTTCTACACCCGTGCAAGGCTGTTCCAGCAGCCATGCCTTTAGGAAGAGACCCTCCATGCCTGCCTGCCCAGCTCCCTGCTGCTCCCTGCCTCTGGAATGACCCAGAGCTCTCCTCATCTCAGCCTTGTTGATGTCTGCCTTTCTCCTCTGCACAGAGCTCTACAGGGTCCCCCCTGCCCCCTCAACTGCCGCCTGCAACACGCACGATGCCGTCTAAAGACATGAAAGCTCATTTGTCTCTTTGGAGGAGAAGGGCCCCAAAGCGAGGTTCAATCTCCGCGGGCACCATGGGGCCTCTGCCCTGTGCCCGAGCACGGCCCCTACCCACCGGAGCCACGGCACCATGCGGGAGAGCTGGGTATGGGCTCAGGGCAGGAAGCAGGGGCACTACTGCCTGGCTGGAAGCAGCGGGTGCTACAGCAGAGCAAGGCCAGGACAGGAGGTAGGGAAGGGATGCTTGGGGCGAGGGATCGCAGGATAGAGCCTGGGAAGGGCTGATGGCAGAGACTGTGATGAGAGGGAGCCGCAGCCCCCCTCAAGGAAGGAGCTGCTGGGAAGCTGCACAGCAGAGCTGGGGACAGACCCTGGCAGGAGGCAGGACAAGCCCCTCCCGGTAGCACTGAACCTCCCCAGGCTCCTGGGTGCAGGTATCACAACGAGCTCCAAGCCTGGGAAAATATCTCCTGTGCTCCCCAGCACATCCATAGGCATCCGCAGCAGCACCTGGGGCCCATGAGCACTGTGGGAACACCCCCCTGCCCCTGTCCACTCCAGCCCCAGGGCTTAGCTGGCAGTGCTCCGCCAAATGAGTCCTTGGCTCACCTTGAAGCAGCACAGCACCAGGAGAGCAACAGACGTAATGAGGGTGAACAGCAAGAGCGCCAGCAGCAGCCTGTACCCAGAGGTTTGATTGGCCATCTCCTGGGAGAAAAGGAGAGGGCATCAGGGTGGAGAGGGGAGAAGAGAGGAGAGGGAATGGGAGGGGAGGGGAGGAGAGAGGAGAGGAGAGGAGGGGAGGGGAGGGGAGTAGAAGGGATGGGAGGGGAGGGCAGAGGAGAGGCCTCTTCCATTCCCGCTGTCCACAGATGCAGACGCAGCAGTGCGCTGCTCTCTCCTACCGTCTCTGCAAACTCCTTGTCCATCTTCTTGGCCTGAGCAAGGGGACGCGAGGCACCGGAGTCCTCCTCCCACAGACACTGCTCCAGGAGGTCAGAGGGTTCCGGGTCACGCTGCTTCTCACTCAGCAGCTTCAGGAGCAGCCCTGTCCTTGAGACCATCTTGGCGCAGGCCGGTTGGAGCTGGGGCAGGCCACAGTCCCCACGCAGGGCTCGAGCCACGCGTGCCATGAACCTGCGCAGGGCTCGGTCTGGCACCAATGAGTGGAGGTGGCGGCTGAGCAGGGTGTCAAAGCGGGTTCCTCGCGTGGCCGCTCCGCCCAGGGCGCTGGAGCTGCCCGGTGCCGTTGGGACGGGGGGTTCCTGCTCCCTGTGCTTCCCGTGTGTGGTGGTGCTTGCAAGAGCAGTGGGTGGGCTCCTGCTCCAAGAGGAACGCTCTGCTGCAGCTGTGTCTTCTGCCACGCTGCTGGCAGCAGGGGGGCCGTTGTTAGCCAGCAGAGGATAGAAGAACCGCTGGATCATGCTCAGTCTTTGCTCTGCTCCACCCTCTGCTGCTGCGGGCTCTTCTTCTGCACCCTCGCTGTCCACTGTCCCATCACTGTCCTGTTGCTTCTGCTCCTCGTCTGTCCCAGCAGAGTCCTGTTTTAGGGATGGTGCTTCCTCCTCATCTTCTGCACCATCCTCAGCCTCCATTCTGTCAGCTGTGTTGGTCTCCTCCACAGCGTCAGAACGATCCTGACTCTCGCCAGACTGGGCAAGATGCAGAGCCTCTGTTGGGTATCGTGTAGGGGGCTGTGCTGCAGGAGGGGTGAGTGCTCTCTGGTGGCTGGAGACTGAGAGGATGTCGCTGAGGTTCATCCTCCAGACTGCTTCCCAGAGGATGGACTCTGCGCGGGTTAAGCCTAAGCCAAGCTCCTGTTTCTGCCAGCTTACGGCTCTTCCTTCCTCCCCTGCTGGCACCTCGTGCCCCTTGTCCCTCTGCACTGGCCGGGCTGTGCTGGGGCTTTTCAGAGTCAGGATGCTCATGGCCTTGTGCAGCTTGTTTTTCAGCTGTGCCACGAGCCACTCGGCTAGAAAATAGAACCTCCTGGTGTCAATAGAGCTGCTCCAGCCTCTGTGCTGAATGCTCTGCAGCATCAGAGCCAGCTCCTTGGCGGTGTTGCCCTCCTGCCTCGAGAGCTGCTGAGGGGAAGGTGCCGATGCATCGGGGCTGCTCAGGCTCAGGACAACCGCGAGCGTGATGGTTCTCTGCTCCCTGAGCGAGGGCTCCTTGGGCTGGATCTTCAACATGGAGCGGCTGTTCCCCTTCCTGGGTGGCACGGCTCCCGTTAGGAGCCCTGGTGTCTCTGCCAGTGGAGCTGTAACACACCGAGAGCACATCAGGGACAAGAAGCTTTCTGGCAGGCGCAGGCTGAGAGAGATCGCTATAGCTGGGGGCACGGGCAGGGCTGTGGGGCAGTTACCGCAGCGGGGAGCACTGGTGCTGCACACGCTCGCGCAGTCAAAGCTGAGGGTCCTGCACGGGGTCTCAGTGCTGTGCTTGTGCTGGCAGAGGCAGCAGGCCGTGTCGTTGGACAGCTTGCTAAAGAACAGAGGTAGCGGACGAAACACTCAGCATCGCCACCCAGGGCAGCGACTCCAACGCAGGTGGTGCGCAGAAACGCGTCAGGGATCTGCTTCAGGCTCTGCTGCGGCTCTGGGAAACTTCCCCTCACCCCCAGTGTCCCAAAGGACAGCTTTGTGGTGCTGGGTTTGTTCCCCACGCGGACCCCTTGTCCCAGCAGCTGGGATCTGCTGGGGGTAGGAGCCGGCCCCTGCACACTCACAGTGTTTCCAAGCGGGATGTTCTCAGGAGCAGCATGAGCAGCGTCTGCCGGGTCACTTGTGTGGCACCCAGGTCCCTGCAAGGGTTTCAAGAAGCACATTACGTTTAGGTGGCGGCACAGCCTCTGCTCCCGGAACAAGCCCAGTCCCTGCTGCTTGCGGTGCTGGTCACAGGGGGATCCGCTGCAACCTAATCTAGGAGAAATGATGGAAAACCCTCTCTCCTCCCTGCTGTGCCCTGCTCCCACCCATGGCTCTGAACCAGGAGAGATCCTGCAGATCCCGTGGGAGACGGATGCAGGCAAGTTCAAATCCGTGTCCCAGCTCCTTGCTGCCTTTGCAGCCGAAACCCACCAGAACTGCTCAGCTTTTGCCTGCCTCTGCCGCTGCCTCCAGAAGGAGAAGGGTGGGAGAAGGGTGGGATTTGCTGCTGGATCTCTGCTTTCGTGGCCACGGGGCACCCAAAGACACAAAGAAAGATCCATGTTAAGCTGTTAACAAGGAGTCCATACTTACAGGTGAGTGACTGAAGGCAGCTTGAAGAACCACGTGTCCTCGATAACAGACAGGGGGTTACGGCTCAGGACCCTGAAATGAACCAACACGCATGTGAGCAGGGGGTGCAGGATGAGAGCGGTGGCAGGGGCTCAGTGCTGCTTGTGTGAGGAAGGGCCTGATCTGAAGGTTCCAGGCCGGGGCAGATGCTGATGGGCACATTCACAACATACATCAGGTCCTGACTATCTCCAGCCCAAAGAGCAAAAGCCCAGAAGTGCTGCTTCTGGAAAACACAACATCTCTTTCTTTCCTCCTCAGCTCACACCTTCTGGTGGCTTCCCTCCACCAGGACTTTCCCTGTTTCCTCATATTCCCACTGTCCATGAGCTTTGTCTCCGTTCCTGCCCCCAGCCAGGCAAAGCCGTGGCCTGACAGAGCTGTCGTTCAGCATTGATGCCGCTGCCTAGTTGGGGTAAGAGGTGAGCAGAACACTGTGACAAGTGCCACTGCTCTGAGCTACCCTTAGCCCTTGGAACACTCACAGTGTCTGGAGGAACTGCATCCCGTGCCATGCCCGGAAGGTGTCGCTCCGGATCTCGGTGATGAGATTTCCCTCCAGGTTTCTGGGGAAACAGGAGACCACAGAAATGAATTGGGGCTGACCCACAGGAAGCTGGAGTGAAGCAGCACTGATTTGTAGGAAACAGCCACATCCGAGGTGCAACTGGGAGGAAACTGCCATTTTCTCTCCTGCTGTTTGTTAACCTGTCCAGGAGAGGAGATGAAGTGCACGTGTGCTGCATCTCTGCCTGCTCCAGGACACAGCAAGCCTCAAGACTCAGCTTCTATGCTCGCTGTGTTTGCACAAGCCATGGCCTCCATCCTGGTGTGGCCACCAGCCATGCCCTGAGCTCCTGAGATCGGCTGCTCCTTCAGCAGGAGAAATTGGAGTCCTGGTCCTAAAAATTACAGGAGCATTTTCCAGCAGCAGAAGGTTCTAAATGCAAACAGGCTTCACCACCCACAGCAGGAAGAAACTCCCATAACTCACATGGTCTCCAGGAAAGGAAGGTTCTCAAAAGAACGCTCCTCAATCAACTGGATTTTGTTGTAAGATAAATCCCTGTTAACAGGAGAACACAAAATGTTGGTGACATTTGCACTGTGCTGGTTCCTCTCAGGTGCTTTGACACTGGCAGCACAGACGTGCCACAGCTCTCATTTCACGTGAGGTTTCTCTCTGGCAGTGGCTTGCAGTGGTGTGAACCGGGGCTTATGCTCCTGACAGGGGTGGCTGCAGCTCAGAGAGGTTCTCCCAGCTCTGATCCCACCAGGGGTATTTCAGGGCTGATTTTCCTCTCTGGTAACAGAGCAGGTTCTTTATGCCCGCCCCAACAGCACCTCTTGTGTGAGGTCTCAGGGACCGGCTGTAACGCCCTGTGTGACCTGCATGGGGCTATTTTGCCTAGCTCCTAAACGTCACCGCCCTGCACAGCCCTGCTCTGGTGTGCGCAGGACTCCTCTGGCCCGGCTCTAGAAACCAAAAGGTTCCTTGCCCCCAGCCTGAACTCGCTGCCTGGGCTTGTTCTGCCGCAAACAAGGAGAGAGGAACCTTTGTGGGGAGCGTTTCATGGCCTGCTCAGCCTGAGTCCCCAGCCCCATCGTGTGGGTGAACGGGAAGTGCCTGCTCCTCTCCATGGGCGATGGAGAGAAGCTCCACCATGAGCTCACACAGAGGCAGCTCTGGGGCATCTGAGCTGAGAGGAGACAAATGCACGAACTTGGCCCTGGAAGTGGCGGCCTCGTGCAGGTCTGTGCAGGGAAAGGGCAGCAGCCGCCTCCTCCTGTTTGGACGTGGGGAAATGGGAGTGCAGCGCGTCCCTGGGAAGCCCTCCCATGCACCAAGACCCTGCTCTGCTCTGGCTGCAGCCGGGATCCCTGCAGGAATAAAGCGCTTCCTGGGGCGGGCTGGGCAGCAGGGCCAGGACAGGGGGAGGCTGTGCCCACCGCCATGGGCAGGGGTGTACCTACAGGTGCCTCAGCAGGAGCAGCCCCTCCAGTGAGCGCCTCTTCACTGCCAACAGGTTGTTGTTCTGGAGGACTCTGCAAGAGACAGACGGACACGGGCAGTGGCACCCGCGGCTCTCAGGGGCAATGGAGCTGTTGGGAGAACAACCCTGCAGCAGTGTCACTGCAGCATCTCTCCGGGTCCTGGCACGGCTCGTCACACTCGTGGCAGGAGCAGGCGCTTGCTCCCAGCCTGCTGACACTGACTGCAGCCGGAGCACGGTTCCACAGGCCCAGGGATGGCCCCAGGGGGCGGAAGGGACACAGCCCAGGGCACTGCTCGCCATGGAACAGCTCTGGGGATTCACACCCCTCTTTGCTGAGCAGCTCAGCCGTGGCTGCACGTGGCAAGCACTGGTGCGGTGCTCGTCACAGCCTGAGCTCGACAGCCCGGCGGAGGGATGGGGATCCCGAAACCCCTGTGCCATGTCCGACGCTGGTGGATACTCACAGCTTCTCAGCCCATGGGTATCCCTTCCACGCCTGCGGGGGGATGAGAGCGAGCGCGTTCCCAGTGAAATCCCTGCAGAGAAGCCATAGGCGGCGTCAGCACCAGCACAAACCCTTCCCCTGCCCCGTGGCTGTGGTGTGGCCGCGGGGCTGGCCTGGAGCTGTGCCCTCGGTGCTGCCCATCAGCCCCCCACACGCAGCGTGTCCCTGGAGCCGCTCTCGGGGTGTCCCGGGGCAGCGCCCAGAACTGCAGGACACTCACAGCACGGAGAAGGGCCGTTGGCGGGTGGCCGGGGGCACGCGGGCCAGGGCAGCGCCGCTGCAGTCCAGCCGGGGCCCGTGGCAGCGGCAGGGCCCCGGGCAGGGCCTCAGGGGCTGTGCCAGGCTGGGGGCCAGGCCCAGCAGCAGTAGCACCAGCAGCAGCGGTGCCATAGCGACGCAGGGCCTGAGCGCCTTTGTTACCACACGAGGCTCAAGGCTGGGGATCCAAACCAGGTGCGACCAGCTGCAGATCTGGGGCTGTGCTGGCCCTGCTGGCTGGATATAGCCTGGGACACCTCACACCTCACAATGGGGCCGCATCACAAGATTGCACCGGCCGGGCCTGTGAGCGTGCGTCCGCACTGTGACATGGGACAATCCCCTGCCCCTGGAGCTGGTCGCTCTGCCCCACCTGCGGCGTGGTACAGACCAGCACATCTACAGCAGGAAAACCTGCGTGCAATAAACGTGTGCCGTACCTGTGCGTTCAGTACGTGTTTGTGCAGTCTGTGTGCGTCTGCCACACGTGTGTGCACGCATGTGTGCGTGTGCGTGAGTGTTGCCCTGTGTGTTTAGGCGTGTGTACATGTGTGCACACTTTTATACACGTGTGTACATGTGTGGGGAAAGCTTCAGGCCTGATGCGCTGGCTTGGAAACACAAGTGTCACTTCCGAGGGACACTTGGAAGTGTCGATGTCATACCCAGACCCTGCGGTGAACTGCTGGCCAATCTCCTTCTCCATTTGGATGACAAAGGCTTCCAACTCAAGGGAGTCAATTCCTTCTCCAACCTCTCACACCCTCAGAAAGCTGCAGGGTGCCAGAGCAGCTCTTGGACACTATTCAGCCCCAGAACACACTGTTTTTGAGCAGGGATGCAGCTGTGCACCCAGCATCTCGCTGACACCCCCGTGCTTTGCTCATAGGGCCTCCAGGCATAGCTTGGTTTTGCTCTGAAGAACAGGGCAGGACTCCAAAAGGCAGAAGTCCATTCAACTCGCAGGACACGGGGTGAATGAACAACACAACAGTTTTATTGGTCTATAATGTCAAAGCTTAACCTAACATCTAATCTAAACCTAAAGTCGAATCTTCTTCGTGGTGAACCTAAAATTGAACATAAACCTAAAGTCTAATCTAAACCTAAAGCTGAGTCTTCTTCACGTCTAACCTGAACCTAAAGTCAAATCTTCTTCACGTCTAATCTAAACCTTAAGTCGAATCTTTTTCATTCTATGATTCTATGTCTAATCTGAAGTTGAATCTTCTTCATGTCGAATCTGAACCTAATGTCTCATCTAAACCTAATGTCGAATCTTCTTCGTGTCTAATCTAAAGCTAATGTTGAATCTTCTTCTTGTCTAATCTAAAGCTAATGTTGACTCTTCCTGCCCAGGGAAGATGTGAATGCTCCATCCCTGGCCGTGTTCAAGGCCAGGTTGGACAGAGCCTTGGGTGACATGGTTTAGTGTGAGGTGTCCCTGCCCATGGCAGGGGGCTTGGAACCAGATGATCTTAAGGTCCTTTCCAACCCTAACTATTCTATGATTCTATGATTCGTGTCTGGTCTAAAGCTAAAGCTGAATCTAAACGTAATGTCAAATCTAAACTCCGGTTAAAACAAATCATGTTTAAACTGCTCCCCTTTGTCCTATCGCTAGAGACCCCTGTATAAAGTCCCTCTCCAGATGTCTTCAGACATTGAGGGCCGCTCTAAGGTCTCTCCGGAGCCTTCTCTTCTCCAGGCTGGAGCACTTGGTCTTGTTGAACTCCATGAGGTTTGCCGTTGGGCGTCACTAGCAGCGAGGGGCCTGCAGCACCCTGCTTCATGGAGAGGGACCACGGGGCTGGGGCTGAGTGCATTCCGAAGGCAAGGCCAATCGGCTCGTCCTCTGATGATGCGTCCTCACTGTCAAAGCTTGACTCGGATCTGGCATCACTGAAGTGACAGCAAGGACGTTACAGCAATGACGTAACAGCCAATGGGGAGGGGATTGGAACTGCATGAACTGAACGCGGGGCCGGCATCGCCGCCATCACACTTACTCTTGGTTGACGATCACATTGTACAAGCCTGACTCCTCCCCAGCGCTGGGCTGAGCCACGGCCGCCTCCTGTGGGGCAGGGATTGGAGCAGTGAGAAGAAGGCACGGGACAGGGAGCGGGCAGAGGGGTGGAGCTGGCACCTGCTCCTGCCCTTACCTCATCCTTGTCCCTGTCTGTGTCCTTGCTCCTGCTGCACCACTTGGGCCACAGTCCCTCTTGAGCTATGTTGTATGAATACGGGTCTTCAGCTCATCCTGTACGGAGCTGTTGGATGCTGACCCATGGACTGACTTCCTGACCCAACATCAGCCTCTCCTCATTGTTGTACATTGTACATCTGCTTGGTGGTCATAGGTTTTGTCTTTTGACCCTCTTTACCCTCACCGGACCTGCAAATTTTCTTCCTGGCCTGGCCTGGGATCTATTTCGCCCCCACAAACCTGCCTGGTGACCTGGACCCTTGGCTGGCCCTGGCTACCGCCTTTGCACCCACCTTACTCCCTTGCTTGGGTGCTGTGAGACAGGGCTGGCCAGGGAGCTCTTTGCCCTATTGACTGGCTTACAGTTCATGCTCCCAGCTCCCCATCCCGTAAGGAACAGCCAACCCTCACTGCTCTGATGGTTAGTTACAGAGGAAATGGAATGACAGGCATGTGACAGACTTCTGAATGTCGTATGTGGCTCTGGCTAAAATGATGTGCAACTGTAAGTACAGGTGGTCAGGCAGTATCTATGTCGCCTTCTGGGGCAAGTGCTGTCAGAAAAGAGGGTAGGAACAGCCAGTATTAAGCAAATTGATCATCTTTAATGCTTCCATCAAGATGTAGGAATTGATGCTGGAAATTAATAATCCTGCTGCCCCCATTTAAATATACGAGTGGCTTCACTCTGATTTTATCAAGCTGGGAGGCACTGGGGGTTTGTGGAGACTCACTGGTTAAGGCTCAGAAGAATTCCAGCAGGAAGTTCAATGCATCATCTCAAATGACAGTTGCATTGCAAATGTCGTGTGAATTCCTCTGATAGATCACCATGACAAGAAAAAGAGCAGCCTTCTTGTGAGGGGCTGTGCTTTCTGCTGTGTGCACAAATGTCCTACCAACCGCCTGGGCTCGTGAAGGCAGATGTCGTGCAGTCTGCAAACATCTTGTGGTGCCCTAGACCCATTTGCCTCCTTTGCCCAGCAGAACTGCAACAGGTCTGTGTGGAGGGAGGTTTCCAAGCAGCCAGGATCCCCTGTTTGGACAGGGTGCCAGCCAGGTCTTTCCCCTGCAAAGCTCCAGCTGCAGCACAGAGATAGATGGAAGGGTGTGAATAAGGTTACAGGGGTAGTGTCCTTTCAGCATATCCCTCCCATAAGACCCTCAGTCATGTTAGAGACATCCTGAGCCTCAGCAGGTCTGAGGTGGCCCAAGCCTCTGACTTCCCTGAGATTTGCTGTGGATTGGCCTGGGTTTCACTGCTCTCTTCTGCTCTCGCCCTTCCTGCAGCTCTGATGTGGAGTTCTGTGGCTACTACATCACACACCCCTCTGAAAGCAAGATCAACTTCTGGATCCAGACCAGAGGTATAGGTTGTGCATTGCTTTCATGTTCAGAGCCCTTCTTTTGTGGAATCCCCTCTGCTCATGTCAGGTTTCCACCATGAGTCATTTCAATAAAGAAAACCACTCTTCTCCCTCTTCTCTGCAGGCACGGTACTGTAGTGCTGGGGTAAGGTAGATCTGCTACGTCCTGTCAGAGGTGATGGGGTGCTTCATCTGCCCCTAAATCAGCAGAAGTTTTGGAAAGCCAACCCAAAGTGTGCTGACATACGTAGCTGCAATGAGATAATTTGCTTCTGCTTCTCCTTCTTGCTTGTCTGGCAGCATTGGTCATCAGGCTGTGAACCAAAGCTCTCTTGAAAAGTCTATGCTCTTGACTTGCCTCCCCGAGGGGTTTGTGTTCCCTGTTAATAGGCAGCACTGACAACTTTGAGCCTCAGGCCATCACTCACTCCTCCCAGCACACCAACCCCTTCAACTCAGTCCACTGCCTTCCATCTAGGCTTCACAGCTTTGTCTGCTGCCGCAGGAGGACAGTGTTATTTCATTCCTTCCTTTTGGGGCTGTTCCCCTGAGTATCTAGTTTGTGCTTGCTGGCTCTTTAATTTCCTAAAGATGAGTAGTGCTGAGGCTGTTCTTGCCAAGGAAACCCCTTCCCTGTGGGGCTACCTGCAGGGTTCGGCTCTGCCCTTCCTGCACCATAGCCTGGGCCTGAGATCAGCTCTCAGGGTGCTGATGGTGGGCCAGTAGGAGGGAAGTGTGTGGCATGTGCCTGGTGTAAGAGCATGGGGAACAACCACACTGCCCAGAGTGGTGAGGGAGAGGGCCACCAACCCCTTTGGAAACCACTGACCATCTTCTTTCCCAAAGGGGCCCTTCCTGCCGTTGAGCCATTCCGGAAAGGGCTGAATGACCTGATGGGTGTTTACTAACATGTGCTCAACACTTTTGAGGTGAGACTGTTCCTGAAGAGTTCAGGGGGCTTTTCTGTCTCTTGGTCTCAGAATTGCGAGGAAGGGGCTGACAGGTGTGTTCTAGGCATAAAGAACCTACAGTTATCTCAGACCTTCTCTGCCTGACCTGCAGCATGGCCTGGCTTCCTGTTCCTTGGAGTGAATGTAAAGCTTAGTCACTTCTGAAGGTACATGGAGCTCTGTCAGAGCTGCTGAGGGTCCTCTGCACTGGACAGAGGAGTCACAGCACAGAGCAGAGGGGTGGCATGGGGTGTACGAGCCGCTCAGGTATATGCTGTTAACATTTGTTCTTTGCTCTTGCTTGCAGAGGAGCATGAAGGAGTACAGGGCCCAGAGGGAAGAAGAGATACAGTAGCATTTGGGGATGGCAGTCTCCATAGAATCATAGAATCATAGAATAGTTAGTGTTGGAAAGGACCTGAAAATCATCTAGTTCCAACCCCCCTGCCATGGGCAGGGACACCTCACACTAAACCATGTTACCCAAGGCCCCATCCAACCTGGCCTTGAACACCGCCAAGGATGGAGCATTCACAACCTCCCTGGGTAACCCATCCCAGTGCCTCACCACCCTCACAGTGAAGAATTTCTTCCTTATATCCAATCTAAACTTCCCCTGTTTAAGTTTTAATCCGTTACCCCTTATCCTGTCACTACAGTCCCTGATGAATAGCCCATCCCCAGCACCCCTATAGCCCCCCTTTTCAGATACTGAAAGGCTGCTATGAGGTCTCCACGCAGCCTTCTCTTCTCCAGGCTGAACAGCCCCAACTTTCTCAGCCTGTCTTCATACGCGAGGTGCTCCAGTCCCCTGATCATCCTCGTGGCCCTCCTCTGGACTTGTTGCAACAGTTCCATGTCCTTTTTATGTTGAGGACACCAGAACTGTGCACAATACTCCAAGTGAGATCTCAGAGAGCAGAGTAGAGGGGCAGGATCACCTCCTTTGACCTGCTGGTCACGCTCCTTTGGATGCAGCCCAGGATACGGTTGGCTTTCCGGGCTGCGAGCGCACACTGAAGCCGGCTCATGTTCATTTTCTCATGGACCAACACCGCCAAGTCCTTCTCCGCAGGGCTGCTCTGAATCTCTTCTCTGCCCAACCTGTAGCTGTGCCTGGGATTGCTCTGACCCAGGTGTAGGACCTTGCACTTGGCATGGTTAAACTTCATCAGGTTGGCATCAGCCCACCTCACAAGCGTGTCGAGATCCCTCTAGATGGCATCCCTTCCCTCCAGCGTATCAACTGAACCACACAGCTTGGTGTCATCAGCAAACTTGCTGAGGGTGCACTCAATCCCACTGTCCACGTCACCGACAAAGATGTTGAACAAGACCGGTTCCAACACCGATCCCTGAGGGACACCACTCGTTACTGGTCTCCAACTGGACATCGAGCCATTGACCACAACTCTTTGCATGCAGCCATCCAGCCAGTTCTTTATCCACCGAGTGGTCCACCCATCAAATTGATGTCTCTCCAATTTAGAGACAAGGATGTCGTGTGGGAAAATGTGTAACGTCTGCGTGTTGAATTCCCTGTGCCAAGTATTTCTGGTTGTGTGTTTTACGACTGCTTTGATGCAAACCTGTACTTTCTCTAATAATAAAGATTATGGAGGCTGATGTTGCAGAGGTGACACTGTGTTCAGCTCAGCAGGGTATGAAAAATGATAGAAGGCAGTTCTTCCACTCTTCGGTCATTTCTTTCTCTTTCCAAGCATCGTTGCTGTTTCCTGCCCAGGATTTGACGGTTTTCAGGTAGCCTTGTGCACAGAACTAGTCTGCCCCACGTCCACAGAGAGCAGAGGGGCTCAGCACTGTGTAAAGTCCAACTTTTAGAGAGGCAGCACCTTCTCACCAATTTCAGTCTTTCTGTTGCAGGCACCACTGCGGTTGACTTCAGAAACAACCAGCCTTCCTTTTTAAACAGATCATTATTTGATTGCAGCCCAGGACCGTTCTGTGCTGGGCTGCACCCCCAGAGCGTGAGCAGCAGGTCGAGGGAGGGGATTCTCCCCCTCTGCTGCACTCTGGAGAGACCTCCCCTGCAGTCCTGATCCAGCTCTGGGGCAACAGCACAAGAGGGACGTGGAGCTGCTGGAGTGATGCCAGAGGAGGCCACGGAGATGCTGTGAGGGTTCTGGAGACAGGCTGGGAAACATGGAGAGGTGCTTTTTACAAGGCAATGTAGGGACGGAACAAGGGGGAATGGCTTTAACCTGACCGAGGAGAGATTGCTGCTTAATGAGAAACACCCAGGAGAAAGAGAGTCTCCTTTGAAACACCACCATGTTGTATTAACATACAGAGAAATAAAAGGGAGTGTAAGAGAAACGGTGTTGTTTTGGCATAATTAGGGATGGGGCTTTGCAAGATGAAGGCTTTCCAATATGAAGATTTTTCAATACTGGGGCTGAGGCTGTTGCTGTTACTCAGGGAACAAAACAAAGGGTTTGAGATACCGTAACTTAGAAAGACACACTCTGTGGTTAAAGACAGTATCATCTCTGGACTCAAGATACACTCTGTGGTTAAAAAGAATACTATCTTTGTACAACCTATGACTAAGCAGGTGCAGGTTGGTTAAACATAAGTCGAGGTACCGCATGTCTGGCAGAGAGTTATGAAATCGAACCTCAAAAGGAAATAGATAAATGAGAGGAAGGGGCATACAAAATCGAGTAAGGGGAGATGTAACCGGAGGTGGGACAGTTGGCATGTAGATTACACGTGTCGGATAGGCTGTAAGCCTTGGAGTCCCCAACCAATGGGGAAACAAGGGAGGGAACTTGCGGACAGGATAGGAAATATAAATCATTGTTCTGCTTTGCTGCGTGTGCCTACTTGCCAGGACACCCGTTTTTGCAATAACATTAATAAACAGCTGCTTCACTGCTGTGTCTACCCTGAGCTTTTAGAAGAGAAGTTTTCTTCTCACAGTTTCCTCCAGAGCTCAATGTCGCCACTCAGAACCACTTCACATCTCTGCAGGGGGCTAACAGAGGAACAACCCGTTGCCGCACTGATCATGAGGAAAACTGCTAGTGCAGCCGGGAAACAGTGGTGGTGGATAGCAGTAGGAGATTCAGCTTTAAAAGGTAGAAGCACTGCACCGGGTTGCCCAAAGAAGTAGTAAATGCTCCATCCCTTTCAGATGAAGAGACCAGGGTTAGAAGGGACCTTAACACTCGTCCAGTTCCAACCACAGCCACAGCCAGGGGCACGGCCAGGCACACCAGGCACACCTGGAGTTGCTGTGGGTGGACCTGCCCTTGGCACAGCCCACCTATGAGAACGGGAGAGTGACCAAGATTTGCAAATCATATATTTATAAATCCCAGACTGGTTTGGGTTGGGAGGCTCATCTACTTCCTACCCCCTGCCACACGCAGGGACACCTTCCACCAGAGCCGCTTTCTCAAAGCACTGTCCAAACTGGCCAGGAGGGGTATTGCCTGCAAGATTATAAGCAAAGTCATTAAAAAAACATCCTTTTACTAAAGTGTCTGCACTGGGAGTTTTCAGTCCACATCATTTTTCTTCATTAACTTTGTTTGTCCTCCAACACAACGCAGCCAGCTCTGGGGCAGAGCACAGCAGCAGCGCTGTGGCGTAGACACAGCCACACCTGCTCTTTTGGGTGGGTTGTGTTATGGAAAGGTACTAGTCTAGCTACTCGTCAGTGTCGTGGTTTAAGCCCAGCCAGCAACCCAGAAGCACGCAGCCGCTTGCTCACTTCCCTGCCTTCCTCCCCCGGCTCGTGAAGGGATGAGCAGAAGAATCAAAAGAATATAACTCCCATGGGCTGAGATAAGAGCAGTCCAGTACCTAAGGTATAACACAAACCACTGCTGCTACCACCAATAATAATACTGATAAGGGAAATAACAAGGGAAGAGAAAACAACCGCTCACCACCCGCCGACCGATACCCAGCCTGACCTGATGAGTGATCTCACCCTTCCGAGTATCTGCCCCCAGTTTATATGCTAGGCATGACGTGCTGTGGTATGGAATACCCCTTTTGCTAGTTTGGGTCAGGTGTCCTGTCTCCGCTTCCTCCCAGCTTCCCCTCCTCCCTGGCAGAGCATGAGACTCACAAAGTCCTTGGGCAGAGTAAACATTACTGAGCAGCAACTAAAATCATTGGTGTTATCAGCACTGTTCCCAGGCTGCAAGTCAAAAACACAGCACTGTACCAGCTACTAAGAAGGAGAAAAATGACTGCTACTGCTGAACCCAGGACAGAAGAGGCAGAAATTAATTAATTTCATTGCCATTTATCGCACGCATCCCAGAGGCTGAAATCCACTGAAACTGAGAACCTTTTAAACCTGGGAGGAAGGTGGGGTTGACTCAGCCAAGAGAGAAATACCCAGACCGACCTCTAACGGGTGGAAAGAGCATCTTTGCTGCTGTGCCGGGACATTTCAAAGGACCTGGAAGGAAGAGGAGGAGGAAAGTGCTGAGCATCTCTGGAGCCAGGGGCTCTGGTGCCCCATGCGCCTGGCAGAGGCGAGGGCTGCGGTGGCCTCTCTCTGTACCAAACCCTGCATGGCTCAAAGACAGAACAAGACCCTACAAATGGCTGTGGGTGTGATACTGGTTCCACTGTATCTCAGGATGGTTTTGGCTTGGACAAAGAGAAGTTGCCTGTGCTCCATGAAGTTGTGATGCCCCACGGGCATTCCCTCAGAAAGCTGGCTAAGCCCAAAGGCACCCACAGCATGGCTGAAATCCAAAGGACTGGGGTGAAGGGCTTCCTCCCTGTGAGGGTGCTGAGGCGCTGGCACAGGGTGCCCAGAGAAGCTGCGGCTGCCCCATCCCTGGCAGTGTTCAAGGCCAGGTTGGACACAGGGGCTTGGAGCAAGCTGCTCTAGTGAAAGGTGTCCCTGCCCGTGGCAGCGGTTGGAACTGGATGAGCTTTAAGGCCCCTTCCAACACAAACCACATGAGGGTTCAGTTGCCCTGACTGGACTCACTTATCTGGAGCTTTTCAGACTGTCAGATGGGAATGATCAGTCCCCAAGCTGAGACAGCAGCAAAGACCACAGCAACCACCGTGATCCTCAGCACATCCTGCAAGGGAGAGGAAAGACCTGGAAAACCCAAACCCGAGGAGCTGGGAGTGAGACCACCGCTGGGCCCAGCAAGGGGGGCTCTGGTGGTCCGTGGGGCTTCTGTGTCACCAGGACACATTCAATTAATTTGTCACCTGCTGTCAAATCAGTGCTTTGTGCTGCAGGCTGTGGTCCATGGAATGTCCAACCTGGTACAACGGCTGTCCACAGGCTTTCTTGGCCACCCCTCACACCCATGCTCTGCTCACCATCACCTTGGCCAAAGGCCATTAACCTGGGACCTTCTCCAAGAGGGAGCAGCCAATCTCCTCCTATCCATTCTGCCAAGGATTGTGCTTTGGTGAGATCAGAGACTGTGAATTGCTGCCAATCATCCTACCACGGGGATGCCACAGCACATGGGCCACAACCTCAGGAGAGGGCAGCTGAACCTTGGCGGATGGAGGCAGAGGGATGGGATGAAACCACCCAGGGATCCCCAGGGAAGGGTGGAGAGAAGGAAGGGGGATGGGAGGCGAAACCACAGCAGCCATCACCTGCAACTGTGATGTTCAGGGAGTTTTCTTCCCAGCTTATCCCATTGCTGGCATAGCAGGAGTAGGAGCCGCAGTTTGATTTCTTCGCTGATCTCAGGTACAGAACACTGCATCTGCTGGAGAGGAGGAAGCTTCTGTCCAGGGGCAGGGGCTGCCCATCCTTCTTCCAGGTGATGGTGTCCACCCTCCCCTCTGCCACCTCACACAGCACCTTGCCGGTGGCCTGGGCCATGAGAGCACTGCTCCGGAGCTGGGGGCGAGACACGGGCTCTGGGAAGGGGACAGGAATACCAGAACCTCTCTCAGACATCACCTGGAGCATCGGTGATGGGCTGCAATTGTCACCGCAGCATTCCTGTGCCTGCAGCAGTGCAGCCATGGGTGCATTTTCCTTGGGAGCCACTGGGGCTGCCACGCTCATGAGTTTGGGCTGGTTTATTGCTAGCTGAGTCATTGCTTTTATTGCATTTGGGTAAATAAAGGGCATTTTAAAACATGTCAGGAAATGAGGGGAAAAAAAAAAAAAAGGAGGAAAAAGCTGCAGATCCCATTCTGATTTATGTGTGCTTGGAAGAAGTGGGTGGTGAAGGGCTGTGGTAGCATTATGGCAGCAGCATTATGACAGCAGTGAAGGGAAAATGCCAAAGTAAATGAAGGGAATTGCTGGGAGTGATATCCAGGAGGACCTTCTTATCTCTGCGGCAGCACCTGTCGCCTGCAGATTGCAAACAGACCTTCAGGCAGCGTGGCCTGAGGCCGAGGACTTTGTCCTGACTTCTCCATAAAGCTCCATGGGCTCGGCCTGGTCTGCCCTCCAGAAGTGCTGGAGGTACCCTCTGCAGCGGGCACTGACACACAGCATCCCCTCAGTCCCTCCCTCCCTGCACTGAGAATAGAAAGCAAGGGAGGGAATTGTGTTTCCAGGATGGAGCCCAGCCCTCTGTCACAGCCTGGAAGGTCTCCTTGGGCAGCATCACCAAATCTGCTCCCCTAGGACATGTTGGGAACCTCTTCCCAGAGTCTCCCTCATGGCATCTCCATGCATGACAGGCTGATAGTCCATAAACAGTCAGGTAACGCCCCTGCCCTGCTTGCACCCATTACCCTGTTCTTACCTCCCATGCCCATCACTTACTGAGGACTTTGAGCAGGATTTTCAGGCTCTCCCTGTCCCTATGTTGACAGTCACTTTGTAGATGTCACTGTCACTTTTCTGGACACCCTCCAGCAGGAGAGATCCATTGGACGGATGGAAAACAGCTCGTCCTGCGTGGGGCACGTGGATGGCTGGGCTGTAGGACCCCCTGTAGTACTGCAGGATGGTGTGAGAGCTGGTGCCATTGAGGTATTCCCACTGCACGAAGTAGACCTGCGTGATGTTACCCAGCCCAGGAAGCAGCACTGAGGATCCCACAGCAGCAACTTTACTCTTGAGGGGTCCCAAGATTTCTGCAAAGGCACCAGCAGCCCTGGAGGGCGGGAAAAGAGAAAAGGAGCTGGGGAGATGGAGCAGGTTGGCATGGCTGGGGAGAGGCTTCAGTACCTGGATGCCAGGCGCACACACATGGTACTTGGACTACTTACTTAGTCACAGCCTCTCACAAAGCCATCTCCCATTGCACTTCCAGGAAGGGAGACATTCTAGCTGGAGCAGATACAGATGCCAAAACACAGCCCAAGACGCTTGAAGCTCTCTCCTTGCAGCGCTGCAAGCTTGTTCTACTCCACTTTTGTGTGGGTTTTAGGTGGAGTTCCCTCCCAGTCCATGCCAAGAAGAGATTTTCTAATTCTGACCTGGTTTCCATGGTTCATTCCCAATTCCCAGATTTGTTTGGGGCTGAAGGTGTCCATCCACTCCCAGAAGAGCTGCCTCCCCCAAATCACAGGGTGATTTCTGGGCTTGTCGTGACTTGGGCTCTAAGAGGCACTTGGGGACTCCAGGAGGAGGGTAAGTCATAGTGTCCTCCCTTCGCTTTTTGCCCACCCCAAAAAAAAATAAAACAAACCAAAGCTTTCTAGAAAAGCCAGGCAGAATCACAACTAAAGCCCTGGGTTGGGAAGTGGAGCCTTAAAAACATACATGTTTTAAAGGGTGAATGTAAAGGGTTTAAAGCAAGGAGCCAGCCCCAAGCAGAGGAAGCAGAAGGAAAGGTGTTCATCCGCACAGGCAGTGGTCCAGCTACTTGCTAGCAGTGTTCCTGGTGCTCCTGGGGGGCTGCTCTGTTGGAGTGCCAGGATTTCTCCTAAAGCTCCTCCTCTCCTGTGTAACTGCTCCACGGGAGCATCAGACTCCAAACACTCACAGAGACAGGGACCAGCATCAGCCTATTCCAGCCCCAGCCCCGCAGCCAGGCTACGCTGGGCAGGTGGGACACGGCCCCTGGCTCCCCACACACCCCATTTGCTTCCTGGTGCCCTGGTTACTGCCTTATCAGTGGATGCTCACGAGTGTTTGCTGCTCCTGCAGACAGCCCGAGAGCGGCCCCTGCACCATGCCTGCTGCTCCCGGCAGCTCTGCAGCTGGGAAAGGAACCAGTGAATCCAGTTCACCTGATGGCTTCCATCGGCTCCTGCCGTGCTGCACCACCCCCCACCACCACCACCACCCCCGCTGTTACCCCAGCCTGAGAGGAAGAAACAGCCTCATGGCTAAAAGTCCCCTCGCTCTAGGAAAACACTGTTCATACAGAACATGCGGCACCACCAGCAGAAGGGAAGAGCAAACACTTCATCGCAGGCAGCTTTCACAACTGCAATATCCGAAGCTCATCCGGTAGGCACCTGGAGCTCACTAACACCACAGCATCAGAAATGTAGGTACATTCTAACAGGTTTCTTTTCTCTTTTAGATGTTCACCCTGAAAACTCTTTGTACCTTTGCACTCCAAGGCAGCCTTATCCATATATAAGGACCACACTGAGGCTTCTCCCATAAGTAAAACTGCAATAAATATTGAGTTATTACATACATCAGCCCCAGCATAAATCCACAGCAGGCTTTTAGCCTTGGCACTGTACTTAGCTCTTGGGCTGCTTCTGCCTTCTCTGTCTTTGCACAGTGAAGCAGAGACATCTCCCCCTTTCAGGTGAAGCATTTGTCCCCTCTAAAAAGCCTCCTATTGACCAGACATCCCCCTGCTCAACTGCAAAGCTCTGCTGAAGCCTCAGGCTCTCTGTGGCCTTGCACCAGGCAAGGATCTGGATGCAGACAGCGTCAGCACCCTGCCCAGCCTGCGGACTGTTTACCTGCAAGGAGCACCCAGCCGGTCCCCAGCAGCTCCGTGGGATGACACGTCAGCATCTGCCAGGGAAACATGGCTCAGAACTGCCCTGCTTTCCCAACAGCCCTTCGGGAGTCCCCGCGGTGAGAACAGCTCAGGCTGTACCGGGTGAAGAGTTCCAGTGCTCCTCATGCAGCGCTGGGGGTAATCCCAGCCTGTTTTCCTGAAGATTGCTTCTCTCCTTCCCTGCCACCTCCTCTCCTGCTCCCCTGCCTGGGGACGCTTCCCGGAGCCTTCCCAGTGGCAGCTCCCGGCTCTTGCCCCTGCACTCTCTGATGCTGCTCTAAGTGGGAAAGCAGAGCTGCCTGATCCCTGCCCGCACGGCAGCAGGGAGCCACAGATCCCAAGGCTCTCCTCATTGGTCAGGGAAGCCCCGGGAGCAGCCCCACTGCAGGAAATGCTGAGCTTGATTGACGAGGCCAAAGCAAGGAGAATAACTCACCTGCCTCCAGGAGAGGTGCCTGTTCCGGTTCTTGCAGCAATAGAGATTACAGGTGATGTCCCAGATCACTGCCGTGCCCTGAGGTCAAATGAGGACCCATGACATGAGAAAGCACAGAATCCCAGCCTGGTTTGGACTGGAAGGGACCTTAAAGCTCCTCCAATTCCAACCCCTGCCACAGGCAGGGACTCCTTCCACTAGAGCAGCTTGCTCCAAGCCCCTGTGTCTAACCTGGCCTTGAACACTGCCAGGGATGGGGCAGCCACAGTTTCTCTGGGCATCCTGTGCCAGCACCTCAGCACCTTCACGGGGAACAGCTTCTGCCTAAGAGCTCATCTCAGTCTCCCCTCTGCCAGGTTAAAGCCATTCCCCTTGTCCTGACACCATTACCGAGCCAGTCGCAGCTTTAGCTGGTATTGCCAAGCTCAGTCTTAGCTATTGGCTTTGCAAGAGGTCGCCAGTGCTCCCTGTGGGTGCCTGAGAAGTTTGGTTGTTTCTCATTTCCCCACCTTGGTCCCGGTGAAACCCACCTGCACCTCTCACACCAGCTCCGAGGTCTGGTGCTCCTCAGGCTGTAACCTGCCACATCTGTGTCTCAGTAGGTTCCTAGTCCCTGGCCAGGCTGCTTGGCCTGAGGCAGCCACTGCATCACCTGCAGCCCCACCTGCAGACACCGGTGGAAGGACAATGACCTTTAGGGTGAGTGGAGCTTGCAATTGGCCCAGTACAAAGAGGGTGACACTTTTTGGGGGGGTTGGTGTTAAAGGAGAGGCTGCTGCACTCAGACCCTGCCTCTCCCCTTGGCTGTGGCCAGCTGGGCACTCTCATTTCTATTTTAACCTTCTCTTCTCCCCGTGCCCAGCAAGTTCTCTATTCCCATGCACGTGGCTCCTCAGTGCAGTGCCAGGTTCTTGCAGGGTTGTATCACATGTCATGTTCTGCATGCAGTAACTGAGTTAAAAGCAACTGGAAAGTGGGCACATGAGCAGGACAATGCAACATGTGAAAAGGAACAGCCCTGTCCCCTCCTTGGAAGTAGTACATTTCTTGGGTAGCCCCTGGCAGCTGCAATGGATGCACCACTGTGCAACAGCAACATTCAGGGTAAGCATTCACTCAAAGGTGCCTTCAGAAAGACACTGACGGATGAAGCTTTGGCTCTCCAGGCTCGTAGTTCACTTGCTTGCAGGCAGGATGAGCTGGCGTAGATGAGTGCTGCCCACCCACCATGTTGCCATCACCCATGTCCCCCTCTTAATTTAATTGCTCCAAGGAGCAGTTTCTATCAGTCAGGCCACTCCGGCCACATTAATCCTTCCAGGTTGCTGGAAGGAAACTTTAAAACCATGCTCTCTCTTAATCTCAGAAGAGCTACAAGCCAGACCAGGGCAGGTTCCTGCTCGTGGTTAACTCCTCTCACAAGGAGTTATTAAAAGCTTTTCTGGCTCTTGTGTTGCACCTTCTGAGGGGCCGGGAGAGCCCAGACAACACATAAAGCAGCACTAACCTGTTCATAGCAGCTGCCAGCAAGTGTTTGCTCACCTGCTGCTTGGGGCCAGGGGATTGTTGTGGTTGGGGAGAGGTGAAAGGAGCAGGTGACCGTCAGCAGACATAAAGCTGATGAGCATGAGCCCTTCTCTCTTCCCCCTCCCACGCTGCTGCAGCCCCTGCGTGTCTCCCACCTCCTTTCAGAGGTTACCAGGAGCGGTCTCACGGTGCTATCAGCTCCCTCAGCACGGAGGGGCACATCCCCTCAGGGCCCACTGGCATGTCCTGTGCTGATCCTGACCTGATCCCGTCCCACTGAAGGGAGCTCTCCATGCTGTGGGTGCTCTCTGAAGGCCAGTCTTGCTGGTAAAACCCGAGGTGAAGACATTGGGTGCCTTGACCACATCCTTTCTCACCGGGTCTCCCCCCCATTCAGCACTAGCTTCAAAGGATGATGTTCAGCCACCTGGGATGGATGAAAATGTGGAGGAATAAACAATGACAAGCAGCAAGGCCATGAAGAGAACCAGGGTGACACTTGAGGTCTCAGACACAAAGCTACACTTATCCAGAGAGGGAGATTGCTCTGAGGTGCAGCCAGAGAAGGCCTGATCTCCACCAGCATCAAGCTATTTGCAGCCACAAGGAAAGCCACACTGACTTTTAAGAGCTCCAAAGAGCAAAGAAGGGCTGGGCGAGGTGGGGCATGCTCTGCAAGGAGCTGCTCAGAGAAGGAAGCAACAGAGCAGAGGCAGCTGGTATGGCTGCAGCCTGGGTTAAACACACAGGTGGAGGGCACAGTGCAGGTGAAGGCAACATCTGTGGTGGGAGCCTGGGCTGCGGGGGCAGAGAAGTGAAGAAGAGGAGGTGGAAGCAGGAGGGACCAGAGAGCACTGTGGAGCACATGGGGCCAGCCTCGGCTCCTCTCACCTCTTCCATCCAGATTAAGTCCTGCAGGTTCCTCCCTGCCCTGTGCACAGTGAGGTGAGAGCCCAGCTGCAGCCCTGTGGCTCCCTGAGAGCACTTCCTGGCCTCAGCTGCGCGAGAGCTGCTCCTGCCCAGGCCGAGCTACAGCCCCAAGTGCAGCATTCCGAGGGCATGATGCCACCAACGCTGCTATCTGGAGCACCCAGTCCAGCAGGATCTCAACAGGGTCCAAATCCCCTGGGAATTCGCCACTTCCCTGGGGAGATGATTCGATGGCTGACAGTTCTCACGGTGAAACGTTCCTCTTGTGTCCGCTTGGGATCTCCCCAGGAGTAACCTGTACCCATCACCCCTCTTCAAGAGCAGCTGTGGTCAGGAGACGCCCAAGGCTCTCGCCCTTCCATAGCATGCAGCGTACATAGTGCCTGGCTTTCCCTGAAAGCCAGAGGGAAACAAAACTCCATGTGTGCCCTCCCTGCATTTTTAAAGATGCCTGAAAATCCTGGTGCTGCTGAGGGAGATGTAGCCCTTTAAACTGGAATTACGTGGCTCATCTGCCTTCCACACGTGCATCCCACCCTTCTGAGCAAGTGGCATTATGTGCCAGGAACTCCACTGCACAGAAAGCCCCTTCTCCCTGTGCTACAATGGAGACATTTCAGAACAACAGAGGAACTGTTGCCCTGGGATTGTGAACTCAAGCAAACTGCATTACTCAGCAATTACTCACACACCTACAAAAATACGGACAACTTCTCAGGACAAAGGATCTTCATATATTCTTTTAATGACAAGACGTGGGGTAGTGAACCTGGAACTCATGATTAAAATCCATGTAATGCTCTCTGTTACCCTGTAACCAAGGGGAGTCTGTGGCAGCAAGCTCCCATTGATTTGCCTTCAGCATCTTTCTTTTCCTTCAAGCGACTCTGTATTCCCAGGAAGTTTCAAGGAGAAGCTGAAACCAGCTCGTCCTTCAAATTCTAGAGGGACTTTCCAGGCAAACTAATGCATTCCTGTTGCTCCAAATCCTTTCCAGCCAAGGCTCACCATGTGTAGCTGCTAGAGGGGGAGCCCTGGGGGTGCAGCATCAGTGACAAAGACATCCTCTCTGCTTGGAGGCACAACGATGTTCTGCAAGGCTCCTGCTCGAGGCAGCTCCCACAGTCACAGCACGAGGTGGGAGGTCCAGTGCCTGGTCCTGGTGGATCAGGATGCCTTGATGGGTGCATACATGACCTCTGGTGTCATCCTCAGCTGCAGCTGGTCAGTGCTGCCTCCAGTTTGGATGTAAATGCTCACCACATCCTCCACCTCCATGCTTTCCATGCGAGACAACTCCACATGCAAGGCCTACAGAAGTACAAAGAAAACACCAAAGGTGGGCCTTCTTCAGAGGTTGTATGGGATCAGGAGGGGTCCAGAGCTGCTGACCATTTACAAGCAACAAAGAGCTGGCAGAGGCAGGAGCTGCGTAAAGCCCAGATGGCTTTACCCACCATAGTGGTGGGGGAACATTGGTCCCAGCACCAAATGGATGCAAAACTGGCTCAGCCGATCAGGTGCACCCAGCCCTGACAGAGTGCTTCACACGAGTTCATGAGACCAGGAAGCAGGGAGGGATGATCTCTTAGGCAGAAGCTCTTCCCTGTGAGGGTGCTGAGGGGCTAGCACAGGGTGCCCACAGAAGCTGTGGCTGCCCCATCCCTGCCAGTGTTCAAGGCCGGGCTGGACACAGGGGCTTGGAGCAACCTGCTCTAGTGGAAGGTGTCCCTGCCGTGGCAGGAGCTGTAACTGGAGGACCTCTCAGGTCCCTTCAACCCAAACCAGGCTGGGATTCTGTGACTATCTGCATGGTTCTCTGTAGTCTCCTTGCTGCTGCTGCTGCCCTAAACTGTCCCAGGGCTTCATAGTCTTGCAGGGTCTGGCTGCCTTTGGCTCTGTCTAGGAGGGAGGTGAAGTGTGTGTGCAGCTGGGAAAGGGCAGGCACTTTACAGCCTTCCCTTATGAAAATGAATCAGCTTCGTGCTTTTATACCCAGCACCCAGTTCTTGGGAGCTTAGTATATCTTCCTCAAGCCAGCAGTGGGCATGTCCCAGCTGCCTGTGCCCACGAGCTGCCACGTTTCCCCCTGTACCTGCTGCTGGTCATTGACTCTCCCCTTCTGCTGCTGAGCTGCACCTGGGAAAAGAGAAAGTGTTATTTTTTGGCAGCCCCACTGCGGGTCTGCACCTTCCTGCCTGCCAGCACTGGACACTAGGGCTGCTCTATGGCACTTTCACCACGGGGTGACATGGATTTTGCCTTTAAGATGGGGATTTCTGTAACTACTTCTCTAAGTTCAAGTGAAATCTTCCCCCGGGAAGAAATGACGTTGTTACCTGAAACATGCACCCTCAGGGGTGAAGGGTTTGAAGACATCCCTGGTGGAAGCTATGGAGATACACACCTTGTTGGCTTGTTTTGAAGTGGAAACCCCAGGGTCCTCTCCCCAGCTGGAGGTTTAAGGGAACTGCAGCAGAACAGTCATGGCCACACTTAGAGAGCACATTTCAGAGTCCACGAAATTGCACTTTTACAGCCTAGATACATGGCAGCATCTTGATGCTGGTCTTCGAGCTAAAAGTACCCAGAAAATCATTGCAGGAGCATTGCATTGTGCTGTGCTTCTGCTTTATGAAGCTTGCAAGAAATTTTTTGTATTATTCTGCAAGAAATCTGGAGAGGGGCTTTGGACAAGGGCCTGTAGGGACAGGACAATGGGAATGGCTTGAACCTGCCAGAGGGGAGACTGAGATGAGCTCTTAGGCAGAAGCTCTTCCCTGTGAGGGTGCTGAGGCACTGGCACAGAGTGCCCACAGAAGCTGTGGCTGCCCCATCCCTGGCAGTGTTTAAGGCTGGGTTGGACACATAAACAACTCTGTGGTTCAATGCTTTATAGGGGACCCAAGCTCTGGCACCAAAGGAGTCTGCGTCTCCAGGGCTTGCAGGGAGCTCGCTGTAAACCATGGCAGTGCCCCAGAGAGGGCTGACAAATGGGCTCTCATCACTCAACACTCTCAGTGTTATCTGTCCCCTGGCACTGCACTGCACCATTTCACAGCCAGGTTTGCCCGTCTGGCCACCTACACGGGAAGGAGCTCTCAGTCCTTGTGCTCCAACAGGAAGTGGCAAGGCAAAAGCAAACCCCACTCCTGCTCTTCATCTACCAGTGAATGGAGCAGCCGCTGCCACCATGACCCTGCTGGCACTGAAGCCAGGGCAGGTCCTCAAGGGCACCTGTCATGGGAATGGCAGTCTTGGGGCCACCATTGAGCTGTCACTGTCACCCAGCCAAGGAGCCCCGCCAGCATCACCCCTCCGCTGGGCTGCTCCCAGCTGCACAGCCCATCCCAGGAGATGCCCAGCCCACCCCAGACTCACCAAGGAGCAGCAGGATGGAGCCAAGGCTCCACCAGCACCGGCTGGACAACAGCATGTCTGGGTCACAGCAGAGGAGCTGAAGCTCGGGCTGATGGTCACCACGCCTCTGCTCAGTGCCAGGGCTGTCAGCTCAGCCAGGGAGGAAGCTGGCGACTCTTCCTCGGGCCCTGGTGCAGTGCAGGGGTTCGTTGTGGGCCCAGTTTTCTTCCTGCCTCAGCTCACAGGCTGCTACAACTGCTGTTGGTGGTGGTACCTGGGAAAGAGGGGGAGTGTCTGTGACCTTTCTGTGATCCTATTTTAGAGCCTCGAGTGATGCCAGGGCAGGAGGTGAGAGCACCAGGGCCCAGCGCTGCTAAAGCAGCATCACCCATCAGTGGCAGGGGAAGCCTCCCCCCGGCTCTGAGATGGGGACCTTGAGCACCGGCAGCAAAGGCAGGACAAGGCTCATTGGGAAGTGTAAGATGAAGGATTTAAGCATTCCTCCAGCTCCAGCAGGGCTTCAGAAGCCCTAAGAGAACTGTGATAAGGCTTTGCAAAGCACCAAGAGTAACAAACAGGGATTAAAAGTGCATAAATGGTAAAATGCAACTATATAAGCAATGCCCATGACACTGTGAACCACCAACCTTCATAGCACAGCCCATCACCAACAGGTGAACAAAACACATCCCAGCTCCCACCCCATCCTTCCTGCCCATGAGCATGGCCAGGGCCATCGCTATCAGCCCTATTACTACTGCCTCCACTCACGTCGCCTGCACTTGGCTGGGTGATGTGTCCTGTCTGGGTTTGCACCTGAAGGTGACACTGTCTGTGAGCAGCAGCAGGGACCTGTTCTCAGGGAAGAGCTTTGCATGGCCAAAATCAGTCCATCTTTCCTACAGCTCAGGGAAATCACCCACTTCTCTAATACCTAAAGGCAAACAGCCAGTGAGGTGCTTGCTTTCATGAAAGCACAGCACAAGAGAACTCTTCCCAGCAGGAAATGCCTCCTTTCACATGCCCAGGAATAGCCCCCAAGCCCCAGGGCATGGGTGCTGCAGAGAGGCCACTTTGAACACCCTGTTCTCAGCACCCTTTGGTCCCCCAGCCCTGTGCTCAGACCCTCCTGCACTTACTGGGGAGGAGTGGGATGCAGGAAGCAGCCTTTCCTGTGGGAAGTGCGCGCATCTCCCCGCCCAGGGCATGGTCACAAGGGTGGAAGCTGCTGGTTTCAAACCAGGGTCCAGGAAGGAGCTGGGAGCCAGCACCAGGCATCTTCCTGTCTAAGGATGCAGACTTGCAGTTTGGGGTTGGCAGAACCACCCCTGGACATCTCCATGGCTCCACAGGATTTTCCCTGCTCAGGGAAAGCTGAAGGTCTCAAAAAACACCCAAATTTTGGGGAAGGACAAACTGGAAAGAGTAAAGTTCCTTCCTTTTACTTTCAGTCTGGAAACAGCCAGCAATCAAAGATATCAATGGTACCTCTTCCTATGAGGATCACATAAATGGGACAGGCAGCAGGCTCCTGCTGACTTCCTCCTCAAAAGTCCCCCACCTCGTCAGAGAGCCCAGTGAGCTCTCACTGCTCACAAAGACACCACTTCCCTCTGAGCTCTGGAGCTCAGATTGTCTTTTCGTCAATTCTCCAGGATACAGTGGAGGACCTTAAAAAGTCTAGGAGGATTGGCCAAGTTAATAAATGGTTAGAAGAGTGGTGCCATAGTCAAGGGTTTGAGTATCTTGAACACGGGACCCAGGTTAGTAGTCCTGGTCTACTGGGGGCTGGTGGAGCTGGTCTGACAAAAAAGGGGAAGAGTGGTTTTGGTAGGAGGCTTGCCAGACTGGCCAAGGATGCTTTAAACTAGATGTGTTGGGGAAGGGGGGCATCATTCCATCCCAACACACCCAGTCAGTTACCAGCACATATAATAAATGCTTGGAGCAATGTAGAGATATTCCAGCCGCTCCAGCCAATGAGCCAGCTTCATTTGGAGCTCGACTCAGATGCCTCTATACAAATGCCTGTAGGATGGGGAACAAACAAGAGGAATTAGAGATGTGTGCACATCTACGGGGGTATGATATAGTAGGCATCACAGAAACATGGTGGGATGGCTCCTACAACTGGAGTGTTGGAACGGGAGGATACAGGCTCTTTAGAAAAGACAGGCCTGGCAGGTGGGAAGGGGGAGTTGCTGTTTATATTAGGGATAGGCTGGAGAGTATGGAACTCTGTCTGGGGACAGGTGAGCAGTCAACAGAGAGTTTGTGGGTCAGGGTTAAAGGGAGAACAGTGATAGGGGACATTGTTGTGGGGATCTGTTACAGACTGCCTGACCAAGAGGAATCTGTGGATGAAGTGCTCTATAGACAGATAGGAACAGCTTCACGCTCACAGGTCCTTGTTCTTATGGGGGACTTCAACCACCCTGACATCTGTTGGAGTGAAGGTATGGCCCGGCACAAGCAATCCAGGAAGTTCCTCGATTGTGTGGAAGACAACTTCCTTCTGCAAGTAACAGAGGAGCCGGCAAGGAAAGGTGCTGTGCTTGACCTCGTGCTCACCAACAGGGAAGGGCTGCTTGGAAATGTGACACTCCAGGGCAGCCTTGGTTGCAGCGACCACGAGATGGTCAAGTTTGAGATCCTCGGGACAGTGAGAAGAGCGTGCAGCAAGCTCACTGCCCTGGACTTTAAGAGAGCAGACTTTGGCCTCTTCAGGAACCTGCTTAGTAAGGTTCCATGGGATACAGCCCTAGAGGGCAGGGGGGCCCAAGACTGTTGGTTGTTATTCAAGGATCACCTGCTCCAAGCTCAGGAGTGTTGCATCCCAACTAGAAGGAAGTGCAGCAGGAGGGCCAGGAGACCTCCTTGGATGGATAAGGAGCTGCTCAGGAAAATTCAAAGGAAAAAAGAGGCATATAAAAGGTGGAAGCAAGGACAGGCGGCCTGGGAAGAATACAGGGATGTTGTCTGGGAAGCTAAGGACCAGGTTAGAAAAGCTAAGGCCCAGTTGAATTAAACTTGGCTAGGGATGTTTAAGATAACAGGAAGGGATTCTATAGGTACGTAGCGAATAAAACACAGATTAGGGATAATGTAGGCCCTCTCCAGAAGCTATTGGGAGAACTGGCTACCCAGGATTTGGAGAAGGCTGAGGTTCTTAATGACTTCTTTGCCTCAGTCTTCACTGGCACAGGCTCTGACCGCACCACCCAAGTCTTGGAAGGCGGATGCAGGGACTGTGAGAATGAAGACCTTGGGCCCACTGTAGGAGAGGATCTGGTTCAAGACCATCTTAAGAACCTGAACGTGCACAAGTCCATGGGAGCTGATGAAATCCATCCGTTGGTCCTGAAGGAGCTGGCAAATGAAGTTGCTAAGCCACTGGCCATCATATTTGAAAAAGCATGGCAGTCAGGTGAAGTTCCTGATGACTGGAAAAAGGGAAATATAACCCCCATTTTCAAGAAGGGGAAAATGGATGACCCGGGGAATTACAAACCAGTCAGTCTCACCTCTGTGCCTGGCAAAATCTTGGAGCAGATTCTCCTGGAAGGCATGCTAAGGCACATGAAAAACAAGGAGGCGGTTGGTGACAGCCAGCATGGCTTCAGTAAGGGGAAATCCTGCCTGACCAATTTGATGGCCTTCTGTGATGGGGCTACGGAACTGACGGACAGGGGCAGAGCAGTTGACGTCATCTACCTGGATTTGTGCAAAGCGTTTGACACTGTCCCACATGACATCCTTGTCTCTGAATTGGAGAGACATCAATTTGATGGATGGACCACTCGGTGGATAAAAACTTGGCTGGATGGCCACACGCAAAGAGTTGTGGTCAATGGCTCGATGTCCTGCTGGAGACCAGTAACGAGTGGTGTCCCTCAGGGATCGGTGTTGGGACCGGTCTTGTTCAACATCTTTGTCTTGGACAGTGGTGTCTTGGACAGTGGGATTGAGTGCGCCCTCAGCAAGTTTGCCGATGACACCAAGCTGTGTGGTTCGGTTGATACGCTGGAGGGAAGGGATGCCATCCAGAGGGACTTTGACATGCTTGTGAGGTGGGCTGATGCCAACCTGATGAAGTTTAACCATGCCAAGTGCAAGGTCCTACACCTGGGTGGGAGCAATCCCAGGCACAGCTACAGGTTGGGCAGAGAAGAGATTCAGAGCAGCCCTGCGGAGAAGGACTTGGCAGTGTTGGTCCATGAGAAAATGAACATGAGCCGGCTTCAGTGTGCGCTCGCAGCCCGGAAAGCCAACCGTATCCTGGGCTGCATCCAAAGGAGCGTGACCAGCAGGTCGAAGGAGGTGATCCTGCCCCTCTGCTCTTGTGAGACAGGCTGAGAAAGTTGGGGCTGTTCAGCCTGGAGAAGAGAAGGCTGCGTGGAGACCTCATAGCAGTCTTCCAGTATCTGAAGGGGGGCTACAGGGGTGCTGAGGATGGAATATTCATCAGGGACTGTAGTGACAGGACAAGGGGTAATGGGTTCAAACTTAAACAGGGGAAGTTTAGATTGGATATAAGGAAGAAATTCTTTACTGAGAGGGTGGTGAGGCACTGGGATGGGTTACCCAGGGAGGTTGTGAATGCTCCATCCCTGGCAGTGTTCAAGGCCAGGTTGGATGAGGCCTTGGGTGGCATGGTTTAGTGTGAGGTGTCCCTGCCCATGGCAGGGGGATTGGAACTGGATGATCTTAAGGTCCTTTCCAACCCTAACTATTCTATGATTCTATGATTCTAAGATCAAGTTGTTCTCAGCTTGCTCCAGTTGCACTGTGGAGCTTCGCGTGCCAGCCGCACACAGGGTGGCCAGGAGTAGAGGGTGGTTTCCCAACCTCAAACACAAACCAAGAGCTGTGTGCGCATTCCTGCACAAGTACATCTGCAGCCGCAGGGCCATCTCCCTGTCCTTCCTCTGCTGCAGCCACAGGGACACAAGGCCATGGCTCGGGGCAGCCGCAAGACCCCCTGCACTATAGGATGGGGACAGGTGGGATTGAGCAGGGTCACCCATCTGCCACCCATTTACAGTTCTGCTTCTGTAAACACTGCCAGCTTGACAGCAAAGCAGTTCTGGGTGGGGACAACAGATTTAGCAGGAAGCCCCTTGCTTTTAATTGTCCTCTTCCTCTATTTCATTTTGTGATTTTGTGCCCCCTTGCCTCACTATGGAGTTTCTATGGGGTCTCTATGGGCCCCAGCACTCCCAGCGTCTCTCTATGGGTTCCTATGTGCCTTTACATGCATAACCCCCCCCCCCCCAGTGTGTACCTATGGAGTTTCTATGGGGTCTTTATGGGTCCCAGCACCTCCAGAGTTTCTCTTTCCCCCCAGTGTCTGTACCTCGAAGGCCAGGTGGTGATACAGGGGGCTTGATATAAGAAACGCTAGTGCCTGGAAAATATAGAGTACTTTTTTGCTTAACTTAAGTTGTAGAAAGAAAACTATGTTATAAGTCTGTGGAATTTAGGAGCCCCACTAAACATGAGTTAATTGTTTCACACTAGCCTTCTAAAGTATAACATTTCACACCATCCTTCTACTTATCAGTTAGTTCAAAGACAGAGCCTCCCAAACATCTGCTAGCTTGGGATACTCCTTGCCTGCCCATCCTGCAATAAATTTTGCAGGAAGGTCACCCTGTTCTAAATCTTTGCTAGTTAACAGAAGAATTACAGATATGGCTGGTTTCAGCTAAGTGTGTAACCACTGGGGCGTCCAAATGTGCCAAAGGTGAAAAGTTTAAGAAGAGGAAGACTCGTTTACTTCATCTTGAAGACCCCTACTCACAGACCCCTACTCATTTACTTCATCCTGAGACCCTCGCCCATGACCACGGGGAGGCACTGTGCATGTGCAAAGGACCTTTTAGCTCATTATAATACGAAGCGGGGATAGATCATGAATATGTATAGGCGTGTAACTTTAGAGGATAAATGTAGCTGGAAACGACACTGAGGTGTGCATACTTTGGAGGAGCGATCCCGATGCACCTCAGCGCTGAATAAAAGCATACCTACTTTACAACTTTAACGAGTTGTGGAGTCTTTCCGCGTATCAGTGGTGCCGTGCAGGAGGTTGATGCCAGGCCCGGGCAGTAGCGACGGGAGCTCCCGGAGGAGGGGGGCGGGATGCCAGATGAGGAGACGGGGCCCGGCCAGGTCCCGGGGCTCTGAGAGCCCCGGGAGGAGGGCACAGCACAGAAGCGGAGCCTCCGCCCACACCACGCTCGCCAGCGCCATCTTGGAATGAAAAATGGCGGCAGCGCAGGCGTGGTGCGGCCGTTACCACGGCAATGCAGCCGCCAGAGGGAGAGGCTGAGCTTAATATGGAGGAATGGCTGGTACACAATGGCGCCAATGGCACCTCACCAATATGGCCACCCACAGTTGCCATACAAAAGATGGCACCCAACTGAATTGGCAGCCGTCGGGTGCCGTACTCAAGATGGCACCTCACCAATATGGCCGCCTGCAGGTGCCATACACAAGATGGCGCCTCGCCAATATGGCCGCCCCCATTGCCGTACACAAGATGGCGCCCAACTAATTTGGCCGCCGCAGGGTGCCGTACTCAAGATGGTGCCTCACCAATATGGCCGCCCGCAGGTGCCGTACACAAGATGGCGCCTATCCACTGGTGCCAACGGCACCACACCAATATGGCCGCCCCCTTTCTCCCACTCTCAACATGGCGGCACAGAGCCGCACTCCACATGGCACGGAAGTACTCCAACCAAGACGCCTCCCCTCACATCTTCTTCACCCGAACCTCTCTCTACGCCTCCTCCATGGCCGCCCTATGGCGGCGGGAGGTGAGAGGCTGGAAGCGCCAGACCTGCGGGGCAGGAGGACAAGAGGAGGAAGAGACCAAGATGGCGCCGCCCTCGTGTTGTGTCGTTGTCCCCCCCCCCCCATTTCCCACTGCTTTATGCTGTAAAAGTGATGTAATTCCCTCTTTTCTATCGCTTTCTGAGGTCAAAGTGATGCAATTCCCTCTTTTCCATTGCTCCGTGAGGTAAACGTGGTGGAATTCCCCCTTTCCCAGGACTTTCTAAGGCAAAAGTGTGAGAACACCGGCTTTTGCCCGAAGGGAGCCGAGCGGAGCTGAAATCGCCCAAAGGGGACGGAGCTGACTGAAGGGAGCCGAGCGCAGCCCAAGCCTCCCGAAGGGGGCGGAGCCAACCGACCAAACCCAAGTGCAGCCCAAGGGAGCCGAGCGCAGCCAAAGCCACCCCAAGAGGGCGGAGCTGCCCGAAGGGACCGGAGGCGCTCCGACAGGGTCCGAGAGGAGCCGATGGCTCCCATTACCCCCCCATTCCCCCACCATTGCCCCCCATTACCCTCTATTAACTCCCTATTAACCCCGGTCCCCTCTAAGGCCCACCCTCATTGCCCTACATGGGATTCTGTGGGGGGATTTGGAGGTCTGGAGTCCCATTACAGGGGTCTGTGGAGGGGATTAGGGAGAATATGGGGCTTTGGAGTCCCTACATGGGGGTCTGTGGGGGGATGAGGGGGCATATGGGGCTCTGGAGTCCCTACATGGGGTTCTATGGGTGGGATTAGGGGGAATATGGTGGTCTGGAGTCCCTACATGGGGTTCCGTGGTGGTCTGGAGACCCTTTATGGGGGTCTATGGGGTGTCTGTGGGGGGATTAAGGGGGACATGGGCATCTGGAGTCCCTACATGGGGGTCTATAGTGGTCTGGAGGCTGTTCATGGGATTCCATGGGGGAATACGGGAGGATATGAGGGGCATATGTGTAGTTTCTCGCTACTCGCGTGGTGAGGGACGGAAGCACTAGTTCTCTCCGAACTAGGGCTGAGACATAGAGCATTCACGGAATGTGGGTCAACAACGATTTATTGCGCAGTTAGAATTCCTTATATTTGCCGCCTAAGCACCTCCCCAGGGTCAGCTGGTTCCTGTCCCTTCTGGCAACCTCCCGTCCATGCACCAATCCCTACATCTCCCCCTCCTCAAGACTAGAAAACTCAGGGTTTTAACAGCTATTCCAGATAACAATTTATAACTCTAATTAACCAAGTAAGAAAGGTTTGTGCCACTAAGTATTCACACACAGTGCGTATTACATAATCAAACAAGAAGGAAACAAACATCCTAATACTAATAAACACAGAGCGTCAGCCTAAAGGGACCTAGACGCAGGTGTTTCTGGCCTGAGTGATGTCGTATTCAATGGCCGGCTACAAAGTTCATAAGGCACGTCGTGACTGGATCCGTGAGTGAAGTCATCTGGACACACAAGGGCCATGGATGCCATTTCACACCTCTTTCCATCACTCTCTCCCAGATATAGCCGAGCACCAATCACCACCTGTGAAATATAGCTCAAGTACAAACTTATAGACACAGCTGCAAATATGGTAATAGCCATTTTGCCGGTACCCAGCGTAGCCCAGTCTCCCTCTCCACACAGGCATAGCCCCGCCCATGAGCACGTAGGGCAAATGGACCTATCTTACCCTTTTCTAGATCTTTCACCCATACCTGCAGATACAGGGGTTTGTCTAGAGGTGGAGCAAAGTGTGAGCTCATCGGGGATTGTTCACTTGATCCACGCAAGAATTGATTTAAACTAGTCAGAGCAGAAAGTAAAAGTTGGCGCACACGGACTGCGGGAGTTTCTCCGGGTACAGACTCCACCGCCTCAAGACACACGAGGGGAGCTTTCAGAGTCTGGTGTGCGTGTTCGACGATAGCTTGGCCAGTGCTGTTATGAGGACAACCGGTCTTATGTTCAATGCCCCACTGTCGTAAAAACGAAGCCACCAGTTGACTTGAATATGCTGGGCCATTGTCGGTCTTGATCTGGCTAGGGACTCCCAAAATCGCCATGACCTCGCGCCAATGCAAAAAGGCTGCTTTAGTGTCTTGCTTGCATTGTGCCGTAGCCAAGATGACACTGCTACAGATATCAACCGTGACATGTAAATAGAAACTGGAGTGCAACAGTCAGGGACTGGCAGACCTTGTGCAACACGGTCTGCCCTATTGTTACCTTCAGTTAGGAGTCCAGGGATGTGCGAATGACTATTACAGTGTTTTGGGCAAATTTCAGCAGCTCACTCAGACAAAGCCTGAAAAAGGACTTGCGCACACTCCATTGTAGCCTCAATGGCTAATGGGGTCCACAGACCACTGTCGTAGCACAGTAGCTACAGTAGCTACAGTATATGCTTCCAGAAATTGAACTGCTATTGGCTAGACGTAACCAATATAGATTGTGATTGGCTCAGAAGTGCAGTCCACACATTTTGAAGCAGATAACAAGCTAGCTAAAATTATCCATTCACTACCTTTCTCACATAACTTGCAGTTTCACCATCTGGCTCCCACATCTTGTTAGCCTTGAGCAAATGCCAAGTTCCTTATTCTACTGCACGTAACTGTCCTTTAGTAACCTAAGGCTAGGCCTCACAGCCTGGGTAACTTGAATTCAGACCTTGCAACTTAATTCAGAGTTTGGCTAAGACCAAACAGCTGGGATTGCTCACATGTCCATTGTTCAGCTGTATTCTTCATAACCACCATCTCCTAAGGCTAAGACATCTGGGTTGGTCACGAAATGTCCACCATCCCTTAGCCACTCTATAATTCCCTCTTTTTGTTTTTGAGCAAACCAGACAGATGTTACATTTTTCTTAACCATAGATATCACACACCGCAACATATAACTTGCTACTAATACAAATAAAACTAACACACATAATATAGTTACTCCATCCATCATCTTTCGTTAGCCGTTTAACCCCCTCTTTCAATTGTTGTATACTCTTATAAATTGATTCCAAATGATCTGACAAATTCATGCAGCACATCCCCTCAAATTCAGCACAACCATGCCCCTGTGCCAACAATAAAAAGTCGATTGCTGCCCTATTTGTAAGGTGGCATGACGAACACTATCAACATCAGTCAAGAGCCCACTTAGTGCAAGCATAGTAGCATTTGTCACTTCCTTCTTATCTTGCTGGGATTCCTTCAGCTTTTGTTGTCCCTTGGTTCATGTCTGACTCCACGTAGGCACTTGCTGATCTGGGTACATGGCTGTTCTTTGCCAGAAAGTCATCCACATCTCCACCTTTTTCTTTTTATACAAGCCAAACACGCTTTGTAGCACTCATAATCATTCATTGGATACATTGAAAATACACAGCAACAAAATCAAAATCGTTAAAATGACAATAAACACATTAGTCCACCTTTTACTAGAGCAACCAGCCAACCTGTCAGTCCCCATTCACCTAACAAATTGTTCAGCCAAAAGGCTTGCCCGTCCTCATACACCATGTGTAAGATCTTAGCATGTTTCCATATTACTTCAACATAGGTCAATCACAGGCTGCTGGGTCTGCCCTTTTTCTCCTGGATGTCTCTGATAACAGGGGAGGCCATCCCCTCACATCAAGGTCTGGCATAGCATGTGTCCCCACCGCTCCACGCCTGCTGGGTTGCAGTCAACAGCAGAGCTAAAGGCTCTTCTTGGTGGCAAACACAGAGGCCAACCCAGTCTTGCCCTTGACTCTGGTAGCAGGCATTTGGTCAACCTCAGTTCTTGTACCTCGTTGTCAATGCAGAGTTTCACCTGCTTCATCCAGTAACAAGTTGCTACTGTGGCAAAGCATACACAGATTTACATTACCAGAATAACTATTACAGGTTACAACAGCATGTTGAAAATGCTGATGGCAGTGAGAAACCAGCCAAAGAACTTTCTTACCAGTAGAGTTCTGCCACCCTCTTAATTTGTTCCATTATCTCTTTTATAACACTACCATCATATTAGAATCTTTCTAGCTTTTGCCTTAGCATTTTCTAGCAGCTGCTGCAAATTTGCATGGTCTAACATCTTTTACGAGTAACAAATCCACACAATACAGGGTACAGTTTCTCATTAGCAACTGGCTAGTAAATACAAATGGTTTTATACACAAAATCACAACCTCTAATAATAGCTACGTTACAAGCACACATATTCAAGTTGTTACTTTTCAGTTGCCCCCAAGTGATGTCCTGTAATCATTTATTTTTCTCCTCCTCTATTTCATTCTGCTCGGGGTATTCACTGTCAGCTCCTGTAGCTGAGGCATTGGGTTCCTCCACTTGTCTGTCCAGCTCATGGCAAGGCTTGACAAACTTTGCAGGCAGCTGCCATGGACCCGTAGGTAGGAGGACACAAACATACCCCCTCTCCCACGCTATCAGCTCCTGAGAAGGAGCTGGGTTAGAGTGATTCAAAGGCATTCTGATGGGAAAGGAATGTGAAGCTACAGCTGCCTGCCTGCTTAGCAGCAGCCATAAATACCTGTCAGCAACAGCACTTTGCATTAACCCTTTCTTGTCCAAAATGTTAATCTGCTACCCATTAAAACTTTTACACAAACCCAACAACAAAAAATACACAGAACACTGTCCGCCCTCAACACACACACACACACACACGCATGGGATCCCACAAGCACAATCCATACAATTACAATATTTGAAACACAAAACCTAGACAATCATTACTCCCACTACACAGTCCCTCATATGGAACGTGGCATAAGGACCCTGTGAACACAATCAAAAATCAGCTCCAAGAAGCATCATCGCAGTGTGAGGTGGCAGGCTCAACTTTAGCAGATGTCCCCGCAGAGGCTCTGCCTCCCCCACATCGCATGAGCCTTGGGCTTTTACACTGACTAAAATGCACACTCATTCCGATGCAGGTGGCCAGCCTACATCGGAAGAAGTGTTCAGCAATATCCATAAAAAGTCTCCAAGGGCTAATAGAAACATGGATATACATGGATATATATTTGCCAACTTCTAGTACATGTGGATCACAGAGAGACTATCAAATGAGTTGTATATGGGGTTTCAAGTCCACAGCCCACCACGGCACTCACACGTGTTCAAAAGGCTGTAAGGGTACCTCTTTTTTTTTTTTTTTTTCCTAGAAAATCAAAAACAAACTAAACACTCCGGCCTGGTAGCCAAGGATAAAGACAATGTCGTTAGTAGGGAGGATTCCCCCAGGGTAGGCTTTGAGGGTTGTTGTCGATCATTGTGGGGAACCCCCCTGTCCCCTGCCCTGTCACACAAAGGGGAGTGTTGCCAGGACTCACAACACTCCACTTTGCGTTTTCCTGCGGCTGCCGTTGTTGTTGTTGCCACGGCCGTGGTTTCTGGCAGTCACGCTGCAGCTCCAGCGCTGCCCACTCAGCCGCGCGGCCCGGGGGCTCCGGCCACGCCTCCCGGGGCACCTTCCTCCACAGCTCCCACGCAAAGGTCTGCACCTGCGGCTCCTCCACTTGCAGCGCCTCCGTGTCCCGCAGCCGCTCCAGCAGCTCCGCTCCTGGAGATAACTTTCTCAATGGCACCCCATTTCTCCCCTAGATCTCCTGCTTTCTTTTCCCCAGCCAAGACCGCTTCCAAAAGCTCTTGGCGGATCCGTCCCCATCGGGAGGTATCTAATACGTCCATGGGGGCCTCCACCGCTCCCCGGCCTCGCAACCATTGGATGCAGTGGCCCGCTGGCCCCGAGTATATCGCCTTCGGCAACCCAGCTTGCTGCGCGAGGGCCTCCAGTACCTGTACCACCTGGTTCACATCCATCGCTATCACGTCGGGGTCACCACTTGTAGTTTCTCGCTACTCGTGTGGTGAGGGATGGAAGCACTAGTTCTCTTCGAACTAGGGCTGAGACATAGAGCATTCACGGAATGCGAGTCAACAACGATTTATTGCGCACTTAGAATTCCTTATATTTGCCGCCTAAGCACCTCCCTAGGGTCAGCTGGTTCCTGTCCCTCCTGGCAACCTGCTGTCCATGCACCGATCCCTACACATATGGGGGGATTTGGGGGTCTGGAGTCCCTACATGGGGGTCTGTGGGGGAATACAAGAGGATATGGGGGGATTTGGGGGTCTGGAGCGCCATTAGGGGTGTCTATGGGAGGATATGGGGGGAATTTGGGGGTCTGGAGTCCCATTGGGGGGGTCTATGGGGGAATATGGGGGCATTTGGGGGTCTGGAGTCTCTCCATGGGGTTGTGTGGGGACCCTTTATGGGGGTGGATGGGGGAATATGGGGGGATATGGGGGTCCAGAGTCCATGACAAGGGGTTCTAGGGGGAAATAAGGGAGGATATGGGGGGGATATGAGGGACCGGCGTGCCTACATGGCATTCTATGTGGGCATATGGGGGTAGATAGGGTGTCTATGTGGGGATATGGATGTCTGGAGTCCCTAAATGGGATTCTATGAGGTCTACGGAGGGAATATCGGGTGTTTACAGGGGGATATGGGGGGCTTATAGGGGGATTTGGGTGTCTGGAGACCCATAATGGGGTCTGTGGGGGTCTATGTGGGGATGAGGGGGCATATGGGGGTCTGGAGTCCCTACATGGGGGTCTATGGGTGGGATTAGAGGGCATATGGGGGTCTGGAGTCCCATTATGGGGTTCTATGAGTGGGATTAGGGGGCATATGGCGGTCTGGAGTCCCTACATGGGGTTCTGTGGTGTTCTGGAGACCCTTTATGGGGGTCTATGGGGTGTCTGTGGGGGGATTAAGGGGGACATGGGCATCTGGAGTCCCTACATGGGGGTCTATATTGGTCTGGAGACCGTTCATGGGGTTCCATGGGGGAATACAGGAGGATATGAGGGGCATATGGGGGGATTTGGGGGTCTGGAGTCCCATTAGGGGGTCTATGGGGGAATATTGGGGGATATGGGGATCTGGAGTCCCTACATGGTGTTCTATGGGGGAACATGGGGAGGGATATGGGGTTCTTTGGGAGTTTATGGGTATATGGAGGTCTGCAGTCCCATTATGGGGTTCTTTGGGGGGATATGAGGGTCTGGAGTCCATGAGAAGGGGTTCTAGAGGGAAATATTGGAGATCATGGGGGGGATATGGGGGACCGGCATACCTACATGGCTTTCTATGAGGGCATATGGGGGTAGATAGGGTGTCTATGTGGGAATATGGATGTCTGGAGTCCCTAAATGGGATTCTATGAGGTCTACGGAGGGGATATCGGGTGTTTACAGGGGCATATGGGGGGCTTATAGGGGGATTTGGGTGTCTGGAGATCCATAATGGGGTCTGTGGGGGTCTATGGGGGGATTAGGGGAGAACTGGGGGTCTCTGGTGACTCAGAGAAAACTCCAGGAACAAACTGGCCAGCAAAGGTTTCCAGTTGACAAGCAGGTATTCTTTATTGCAGTCCTGGTCTCCAAGTCCGAGATACAAAGTCTGAGACCCAGAGTCTGGGCCACAGAGTCTCAGCCCCAAAGTCTGAATCCCAGAGTCTTAGCCATTGAGTCTCACCACCAGAGTCTCAGCTGCAGAGTATCAGCCCCAGAGTCTCAGCTGCAGAGTATCAGCCACAGCCTCAGCTCAGAGTGTGAGCCCTGGAGCCTTAGACATGGAGTCTGAGCCACAGCTGCAGTCTGAGTACCAAAGTCTGAATCTCAGACTCTCACCCATCTGAGCCAGAGAAAGTGAAGCAGAATATTAAATCCATGGAGCACCCACAGAGCAAACAGCGAGCAGATATGGAACAGCCAAGGCACTCACTGAGCAGCTAGGGAGCAGCCATAGAGCCAGAGCCAGGTAATACAAAGTCCCAGCTGTAGCTTATCAGGGTGCTTTAATCCCAGCTGGTGGTTTGCCCCTCCTCTGCCCCAGCCCATCAAAGGAGGGGTTGTGGGTGGGGCCTGTGGTATATGAAGCTCAGCCTTTCCTCAGGGAGCTCCTTCTGGGTTCAGCTCTTGTCAGGGTGAGTGCAAAATTTTTTCTCTCCCCACTGGGGTTTTTTCCTGCGGTCCTGTCTGGTCTGTGAGGTGGCGTTCATTGCCTATGTTTGGGCGCAGGCCGGTGCAGGGACGGGGTTTTCTCAGGCAGGGCATTTTCAACTCTCCCGGGACTGTTGTTCCCGAGGAGTTTCTCAGAGTGAGCGAGGGCTTGCTATAGGCACAGATGATCTGTGATTAAATTTGGCCTGCACTGTAGACAGCAAGGGGATGCTTTTGGGATGCGTGTGTGAATGTGTGTAAGCTTAATGCGTTATGTGTTGTAGACGAAAACATTTTTTTCCTTTTCAGATATTTAGCCAAAAAAAAAAAAAGAAAGAAAAAAAAAAGAAAAAAAACAACAAAAAAAAGCCAGCCAGGGTTTTGATGCCGGAAAAGGGGTGTGTGACGATTCATACGTGACCAAACACGGTAGGTGTACAGTGTTTTGTGTGAGTCATAAAGAGTTGTGGGATTTATAAAGATGAATTGTCCATTGTGCAAAATGTCATTTATGTATGTAATTTTGTGTAACTAAAAGGTAGAATGTGAGTAATTTCTAAACTAAATGCAAGGTCAATGTGAATTGGATGGATTGTAGAATGATTGTGTCAGTTTTGGGATTAGGATTGGGATTAGGATTGGAATTGAGATTAGGGTTAGGATTGAGATTGGGATTAGGACTGAGATTGGGATTAGGATTAGGATTGAGACTGGATTTGAGATTAGGATTAGGATTGGGATGGAGATTAGGACTGGGGTTTGGATTAGGATTTGGGATTAAGGTTTGAGGATAAGGTAAGGGTTGGGGGCGCAGATAATTTCGGGGGGCATGTTTAGGATTAATGGGCAGAGTTGGTGTTGAGGGCCTGTTCAACCCTAGGGTGTGGAGACAAACCTAGGGGCGTGTCCAACCCTAGTGGCATGTCTAACAATAGGGGGCGGAGCCAGCCTAAAGGGCGTGGCTAACCGTAGGGGGATCAGTCAAGCTTGGGGGCGTGTCCAACCCTGGGAGGGGTGCAGTCAGTCTCGGGGGCATGGCTATCCCTAGGGATCAGTGTCACGCCAGGGGGCGTGACAAACCCTAGGGGGGTGGAGTTAGGCTCGGGGGCGTGGCCAGTCCTATGGGGTGGAGTCAAGCTATGGGGTGTGAGTAACCCTGGTGGCAGCGTGGTCAGGGTTGGGGGCATGGCTAGGGTTAAGTCTGGGAGTTAGGCTAGTTGGGGGTGGGGCCAGGACTAGGGGGTGGAGTTAGGGCTAGGGGGTGGTGTTAGCCTGAGGGGGCGGGGTCCGTGCTCGGGGGCGTGGTTTAGCTGCAAATCCCACCCAAATTCAGAAAGGCAGAGGTTAGGTTCAAGATCACCGGAAGACTTCCATGGAGCAGCACTGGCAGTATAGTTCACATAGATAGAGCACTATACCAGTAAAGGTAAAGCCACTGGTTCGAGTTCTGCCAGGTACACTCGTGGGTTAGGGTTAGGGGGGATAGGGTTAAGGTTAGGGCTCTATTACATCTTTTAGGGTTAGGGATTAGTGTTAGGGCTTCATTATATCTATGACATGTATTAACACCTGTTGCTCCATTACAACTATTAGGGTTATGTGGAGACATGGTTAGCAAGCAAAGGTCATGTTCCCATGTCTGAGTTTAATTAAGCACAGATTCTGTGAAAGTGAGAAAAAACACCAGTTGTGTACAGTTGCCAGCAGTGGAAAAACCCTGGAAGTTAACCAATAGAGATAGAAGACCAGCTGGCCAATCTTGTAGCTAAAAATTGTCTGTGAACTAGGGACAGCGACCAACAGAGGAGGATGTGTATATGAGCAGGGGAAATCACCGAAATGCACCTGGAATGTACCCACTGCTGTATATGCCATCCAATCACTACGAGAAGCTGTGTGTACGTGGCAGTTTGACACTATATATACCCACTATTTGAGCACAATAAACGGATCACTTTTATCAATCATATTGATTGCGCATGTGTTCCCTCCGTGCGCGACGACATATTGGCACCCGAACAGCGACCAACAGAGGAACCCGGGTACCCGTAGCGGCTGGGAGAATTGCGCACGGAGCGGGAAAGCACCGGAGAAGCAGCATCCGGAGGGCTGAAAGAAGAAAAAATGCTCGGTTTTGCTGGTCGAAGATGCCGGGCAGAGAATGGGCAGTGAAAGAAGAAAAAAGAGGCCAATCCTGAAAGAGAAGAGGAGCCTATGATAAAAAAAAAAAAAAAAAAAAAAAGAATCGGACTACTAAGTAGTCCTAAGGTAAAGCCCGGAGAAGAGACAGAGGTCAATCCTGAAAGAGAATAGGAGCCTCTGAGCCTGGAGGACGAAGAGGGAGCCTCCGCCGCCCGCTAAGTTGGCCTGCTTGCTGGTGAGCTGCATTGGTACCAAAACTTAAAAAAGAGAGAGTAGCGAATAATGGAAATACAAGCGGCCTTTGATTTATTTAAGTGCTTCTTAGAGAAGCGGGATCTAGGAAAAGGGCTTACTGCCCTCTTTGATTATGGAAGGAGACGTGGGGTGCTATCGAGAAAGTTATCTCCAGGAGAGGAGCTGCTGGAGCGGCTGTGGGACACCGAGGCGCTGCGAGTGGAGGAGCCGCGGGTGCAGACCTTTGCGCGGGAGCTGTGGAAGAAGGTTCCCCGGGAGGCGTGGCCGGAGCTCTCGGGCCGCGCGGCCGAGTGGGCAGCGCTGGAGCTGCAGCGCGACTGCCAGAAACCGCGGCCGCGGCAACGGCAACAACGGCAGTCGCAGGAAAACGCGAAGTGGAGTGTTGTGAGTCCTGGTAACACTCCCCTTTGTGCGACAGGGCGAGGGACAGGGGGGTTCCCCACAATGAGCGACAACAACCCTCAAAGCCTACCCTGGGGGAATCCTCCCTACTGACAACAAATTGGCCCCTACAGAAAAATAGAAAAAAAAAAAAAAGTACCCTTATAGCCTTTTATCAAAAAAAAAAAAAAAAAAAAAAAAAAAAGTACCCTTATAGCCTTTTGAACATGTTATATGAGTACTGTGGCAGGCTGTGGACTTGAAACCCCATATACAACTCATTTGATAGTCTCTTTGTTATCCACATGTACTAGAAGTTGGGAAATATATATCCATGTATATCTATGTTTCTATTAGCCCTTGGAGATTTTTTATGGATATTGCTGAACACTTCTTCCGATGTAGGCTGGCCACCTGCATCGGAATGAGTATGCATTTTAGTCAGTGTAAAAGCCCAAGGCTCATGCGATGTGGGGGAGGCAGAGCCTCTGCGGGGACATCCGCTAAAGTTGAGCCTGCCACCTTACACTGCGATGATGCTTCTTGGAGCTGATTTCAGGAAAAAATGGGACAGAAGTGGGCAAAATTGAGTCAGAAATGTCCTAAGACGGATTAAAATGTGTTAGAAATGGGAAAAATGGGTTAGAAATGTAGCAAAATGGATTAAATTTGGCTAGAAATATGCAAAAAATGGTTTAAAATAGGTCAGAAGTGGGCAAAATTGGGTTAAAATATCCTAAGATGGTTGAAAATGTGTTAGAAATGTGAAACCTGGGTTAGAAATGGCCAAAATGGCTTAAAATGGGTTAGAAGTGGGCAGAATTGGGTTAGAAATGTCCTAAGATGGCTTAAAATGTGTTAAAATGGGGAAAATGGATTAGAAATGGAGCAAAATGGATTAAATTTATCTAGAAATGGACAAAATTGTGTAAAATTGGTCAGAAGTGGGCAAAGTTGGGTTAGAAATGTCCTAAGATGGCTTAAAACATGCTAGAAATGGAAAAATGGGTTAGAAATGGCTTAAAATGGTTTAGAAATGTCTAAAATGTGTTAAAACAGGTTAGAAAGGGCCAAAACAGGGTTCGAAATGGACAAAAAAGGCTTAAACCAGGTTAGACATGGGAAAGGAAGGCATAAAATGTCTTCGAAATGGCCAAAATTGGGAAAAAATGGGTTAGAAGTGGGCCAAATTAAGTTAGAAATGTCCTAAGATGGTTGAAAATGTGTTAGAAATGTGAAACCTGGGTTAGAAATGGCCAAAATGGCTTAAAATGGGTTAGAAGTGGGCAGAATTGGGTTAGAAATGTCCTAAGATGGCTTAAAATGTGTTAAAATGGGGAAAATGGATTAGAAATGGAGCAAAATGGATTAATTTTGGCTAGAAATGGGCAAAAACGGCTTAAAACGTGTTAGAAGTGGGCAAAATTGCATTAGAAATATCCTAAGAAGTTTGAAAATGTGTTAGAAATGTAAAAAATGGATTAGAAATGGTCCAAAATGGATTTAATTTATGAGGTGGAGACCTCATAGCAGCCTTCCAGTATCTGAAGGGGGCCTGCAAGGATGCTGGGGAGGGACTCTTCATCAGGGACTGTAGTGACAGGACAAGGGACAACGGGTTCAAACTTAAACGGGAAGTTTAGATTGGATATAAGGAAGAAATTCTTTACTGAGAGGGTGGTGAGGCACTGGAATGGGTTGCCCAGGGAGGTTGTGAATGCTCCATCCTTGGCGGTGTTCAAGGCCAGGTTGGATGAGGCCTTGGGTGACATGGTTTAGTTTGGGGTGTCCCTGCCCATGGCAGGGGGATTGGAACTAGTTGATCTCAAGGTCCTTTCCAACCCTAACTATTCTATGATTCTATGATTCTATAAAATGTCCTAAGATGGCTTAAAATGTGTTAAAATGGGGAAAATGGATTAGAAATGGACCAAAATGCATTAAATTTGGCTAGAAATGGGCAAAATTGTGTAAAATGTGTCAGAAGTGGGCAAAGTTGGGTTAAAATGTCCTAAGATGGCTTAAAATGTGTTAGAAAAGGGAAATACCGGTTAGAAATAACCAAAATTGCTTAAAATGTGATAGAAATGGGCAAAATGGCTTAAAATGGGTTAGAAGTGTGCAAAATTGTGTTAGAAATGTCCCAAGATGGCTTAAAAAGTATTAAAATTTGAAAAATGGGTTAGAAATGTAGCAAAATGGATTAAATTGGGCTAGAAATGGGCAAAAATGGCTTAAAATTGGTTAGAAGTGGGCAGAATCAGGTTAGAAATGTCCTAAGATGGCTTAAAATGTTTTAGAATGGGGAAAATGGATTAGAAATGGACCAAAATGGATTAAATTTGTCTAGAAATGGGCAAAATCGCGTAAAATGTGTCAGAAGTGGGCAATGTTGGGTTAAAATGTCCTAAGATGGCTTAAAATATGTTAGGAAAAAATGGGTTAGAAATGGCCAAAATGGCTTAAAATGTGTTGTAAGTGGGCAAAATTGGGTTAAAATGGGTTAGAAGTAGGCAAAATTGGATTAGGAGTGTCTTAAGATGGCTTTAAATGTGTTAGAAATGGGAAAAATGGGTTAGAAATGGCCAAAACCGGTTTAGAAATGGGCCAAAATGGCTTAAAATTTGTTAGAAATGCGCCAAAATGGGTTAAAAAGGGTTAGAAGTTGGTGCAATTGGGTTAGAAATTTCCTAAGATGGCTTAAAATGTGTTAGAAATGCAAAAAATGGGGTAGAAATGGCCAAAAAGAGCTTAAAAGAGGGTTAGAAATGGACAAAAATGGGTTAAAATGTGTTACATGTGAAAATAAAGGCTTAAAACGTCTTAGAAATGTACCCAGTCCTCTTCTGCAGACCGTGGGCTCCGCAGCGGCACCAGTCGCATCGTTCCAGCTCCTAGCGTTTGCACCTAAAAATCAAATCACGCGCAATTTCTCCGCCGTTCACTGCCGGCCATCCTCAGCACAGCAAGAAGAGCACGAATGTTAGGCCTCGGGTCCCACAGCCGAAGAGCTAGGAGAGAAAGTTGCTGCCAGGCCTCATCTGCAGACAGTGAGCTTTGCAACAGTGCCACCCGCATCGCTGTCGCTCCTCGCTTTCCCACCTAAAAGTCCATTTGAGTCCAACCTCTCCGGCACTCTCTCCAGGCCATCCCGCAGCAGAGTGAGCAGAGTACGAGTGTTTGGCCTCTGCTCCCACAGCCAAAGAGCCGGGACAGAAAGATGGTGCAGGGCCTCTACTTCAGACAGTGAGCTTTGCAACGATGCCACCAGCATTGCTCTCACTCGTCACTTTCTCACCTTAAAGTCCACGTGTTCGGAACCTGTGTGGCTCCCGCTCCCAGCCATTCCACGGCACGGAGCAAAGCGTACGGACTTCAGGGCACAGCTCCCACATCCAAACGGTCGTGACAAAAAGCTGCCGCTCGGCCTCTTTTCCAAACCGTAAGCTCCGCAGCGGTGCCACCACCATCGCCGTCGCTCTTTGCTTTCCCACCTAAAAGTACAATTGCATGCAATCTCTTTGGTGCCCACTCCCAGATTTCCAGCAGCAGAGTGAGCAGAGCAAGAACGTTTGGCATTCACTGCCACAGACAAAGAGCCAGGAGAGAAAGCTGCCACTGAGCATCTTGTGCAGTGAGCTTTGCAATGGTGCCACCGGCATTGCTCTTACTTCTTGCTTTTCCACCTTAAAGTCCCAGGCACAGAGCCCCAGCCCCAGAGTCTCAGCCTCAGAGCCACAATTCCATAGTCCCAGGCACAGAGTCCCACCTGCAAAGTCTTAGCCCCAGAGTCTCTGCCCCAGAGCATCAGACACAGAGTCTCGGCCACGGAGTCTCGGCTGAGAGTATGAGCCCTAGAGTCTGCCACAGAGTCTGAGATTCAAAGTCTGAGACACAGAGTCTGAGCCACAGTCTCAGCCATAGAGTCTCAGCCCCAAAGTCTGAATCCCAGAGTCTTAGCCATAGTCTCAGCAACAGTTTCAGTCACAGAGTCTGAGAGTATCAGCTCCAAAGTCTGAGGCCCAGAGTCTCAGCCAGTCTCAGCCATAGAGTCTTAGTCTCAGAGTTTCAGCCTCACAGTCTCTGATATAGAGTCTGAGTCTGAGAGTATCAGCTCCAAAGTCTTAGGGCCAGTCTCAGCCACTGTCCCAGCCACAGAGTCTCAGCCACAGAGTCTCAGCCACAGTCTCAGGCCCCGAGTCTGAGGCACACAGACTCCGCTACAGAGCCTGAGTCTGAGAGTATCTGATAATAAATCTGAGCACCAGAGTCGCAGCCACAGTTTCAGCCACAGCCTCGTCCCCAAAGTTTGAATTCCACTCTTAGCCGGAGTCTCAGCCACAGTCTGAGAGTATCAACTTCAAAGACTGATGCCCCGAGCCTCAGCCCCCGAGCCTCACCTATAGTCTGAATCTGAGAGTATCAGCTCCAAAATCTGAGCACAAGAGTCTTAGCCTCAGACTCTCAGCCCCAGAATCTCAGCCACAGTCTCAGCTCAGAGTATGGGCCCTGGAGTCTTAGCCTCAGAGTCTCAGCCCCAGAGTCTCAGCAACAGCATATGAGTCTGAAAGTATCAGCTCCAAAATCTGAGGCTCAGAGCCTTAGCCAAGCTCAGCCACCATCTCAGCCACTGAGTCTCAGCCCCAAGTCTCAGCCCCCGAGTCTGAAAGTATCAGCTCCAAAGTTTGAGGCCCCAGAGTCTATGTGTCTCATCCACAGTCTCAGCCCCAGTGTGAGCAACAGTCTGAGTCTGAGTGTATCAGCTCTAAAATCTGAGCCCGAGTCTCAGCCACAGTCTCAGCCCCCAAATCTCAGCTATAGTCTGAATCTGAGAGTATCAGCTCCAAAATCTGAGCACAAAGTTTCAGCTGCAGACACTCAGCCCCTGAGTCTCAGCCCCAGACTCTAAGCCACACTCTCAGCTCAGAGTATGAGCCCCGGTGTTTTAGCCACAGAGTCTGAGCCACAGAATCTCAGCTACAGTCTCAGCCACAAAGTCTGAATTCCAGAGTCTTAGCCATAGAGTCTCAGCAGCAGCCTCAGCCACAGAGTCTGTGTCTGAAAGTACCAGCTCCAAAGTTTGAGGCTCAGGTCTAAGGTACCATCTCATCCACAGTGTCTCAGCCACATTCTCAGCTACAGAATCTGAGTCTGAGAGCATCAGTTCCGAAGTCTGAGGCCCAGAGTCCCAGCCATCGTCTCAGCCACAGAGTCTAAATTACAGTCTCGGTCACAAAATCCGAGATACAAAGTTTGAATCCCAGAGTCTTAGCCATTGAGTGTCAGCCACAGTGTCAGCATCCAAGTCTCAGCTGCAGATTATTAGCCCCATAGTTTCAGCTGCAGAGTATCAGCCATAGTCTCAGCTGAGAGTGTGAGTCCGAAAGCCTTAGGATAGCCTGAGCCACAGAGTCTCAGCTGCAGTCTATGCCCCTAATTCTGAATCCCGGAGTTTTAGCCACAGAGTCTCAGCTACAGTCTCAGCCCTAAAGTCTGAATTCCATAGTCATAGCCATAGAGTCTCAGCAACAGAGTCTGAATTCCATTGTCTTAGTACCCGAGCCTCAGACCCCGAGTTTCATCCCCTGAGTCTCAGCCTCCGAGCTTCAGCTATAGTCTGAATCTGAGAGTATCAGCTCCAAAATTTGAGCAGCAGAGTCTTAGCCCCAGAATCTAAGCCACAGTCCCAGCTCAGAGTATGGGCCCTGGAGTCTTAGCCTCAGAGTTTGAGCCACAGAATCTCAGCTACAGTCTCAGCCCCAAAGCTTGAATCCCAAAGTCTTAGCCATAGAGTCTCAGCAGCGGCCTCAGCCACAGAGTCTGAGTCTGAAAGTACCAGCTCCAAAGTCTGAGGCCCAGAGTCTCAGCCCAGCTCAGCCTGGAGCTCCAGGCTCAGCTCCAGAGTCCCAGCCCCAGAGTCTCAGCCATAGTCTGAATCTGAGAGTCTTAGCTCCAAAATCTGAGTACCAATGTCTTAGCCCAAGGCTCTCAGCCCCAGTAAGTCACAATCTCAGTTCACAGTATGGGCCTTGGAGTCTTAGCCTGAGTCTGAGCCACAGAATCTCAGCTATAGTCTCAGCTTCAAAGTCTGAATCCCAGAGTCTTAGCCATAGAGACTCAGCAACAGTTTCAATCACAGAGTCTGAGTCTGAAAGTATCAGCTCCAAAGTCTGAGGCCCAGAGTCTCAGCCAATCTCAGCCACCATCTCAGCTCCAGAGTCTCAGCCACCGAGTCTCAGGCCCCGAGTCTGAAAGTATCAGCGCCAAAGTTTGAAGGTCAGAGTCTATGGCACTGTTTCATCTACAGTGTCAGCCCTAGTTTCAGCCCCCGAATCTCAGGCTCAGAGTGTGAGCAACAGTCTGAGTCTGAGAGCATCAGCTCCAAAATCTGAGCATGAGTCTCAGCCACAGTCTCAGCCCCTGTGTATCAGTCCCAGAGTCTCAGCTATAGTTTGAATCTGAGAGTATCAGCTCCAAAATCTGAGCACCAAAGTCTGAGTCCCTGAGTTACAGCACCTGAGTCTTAGCCCTGTAGCCGTAGCCCTGGAGTCTCAGCTATAGTGGGAATCTGAGAGTATCAGCTCCAAAATCTGAGCACCAGTGTCTTAGCCCAAAACTCTCAGCCCCAGAATCTAAGCCACACTCTCAGCTCAGAGTATGGGCCCTGGAGTCTTAGCCTCAGAGTCTAAGCCACAGAATCCCAGCTACAGTCTCAGTTGCAAAGTCTGAATCCCAGAGTCTTAGCCATAGAGTCTCAGCAACAGTTTCAGTCACAGAGTGTGTCTGAAAGTATCAGCTGCTAAGTCTGAGGCCAAGAGTTTCAGCCAATCTCAGCCACCATCTCAGCCCTGGAGTCTCTGCCCTCGAGTCTCTGCCCCCGAATCTGAGTCTGAAAGTATCAGCGCCGAAGTTTGAGGCCTGGAGTCTATGGCAATGTTTCATCCACAGTCTCAGCCTCCGTTTCAGGCCCTGAATCTCAGCTTCAGAGTGTGAGCAGCAGTCTGACGCTGAGAGTATCATCTCCAAAATCTGAGCACCAAAGTCTCAGCCCCTGAGTCACAGCACCTGAGTTTTAGCCCCCGAGCCTCAGCTATAGTCTGAATCTGAGAGTATCAGCTCCAAAATCTGAGCACCAGTGTCTTAGCCCAAAACTCTCAGGCCCAGAATCTAAGCCACAGCTCAGAGAATGGGCCCTGGAGTTTTAGCCACAGAGTCTGAGCCACAGAATCTCAGCTACAGTCTCAGCCACAAAGTCTGAATTCCAGAGTCTTAGCCATAGAGTCTCAGCAGCAGCCTCAGCCACAGAGTCTGTGTCTGAAAGTACCAGCTCCAAAGTTTGAGGCTCAGGTCTAAGGCACCATCTCATCCACAGTGTCTCAGCCATATTCTCAGCTACAGAATCTAAGTCTGAGAGCATCAGTTCCGAAGTCTGAGGCCCAGAGTCCCAGCCATCGTCTCAGCCACAGAGTCTAAATTACAGTCTCGGTCACAAAATCCGAGATACAAAGTTTGAATCCCAGAGTCTTAGCCATTGAGTGTCAGCCACAGTGTCAGCACCCGAGTCTCAGCTGCAGAGTATTAGCCCCAAAGTCTCAGCTGCAGAGTATCAGCCACAGTCTCAGCTGAGAGTGTGAGTCCGAAAGCCTTAGGATAGCCTGAGCCACAGAGTCTCAGCTGCAGTCTATGCCTCTAATTTTGAATCCTGGAGTTTTAGCCACAGAGTCTCAGCTACAGTCTCAGCCCTAAAGTCTGAATTCCATAGTCATAGCCAGAGTCTCTCCTGCAGTCAGAATCTGAGAGTATCAACTCCAAAGTTTGAGGCCCCGAGCATCAGCCCCAGAGCCTCAGCCCCTGAGTCTCAGCTATAGTCTGAATCTGAGAGTGTCAGCTCCAGACTCTGAGCACTAGAGTCTCAGCCCCAGACTCTCACCCCTCGAGTCTCAGCTCAGAGTATGGACCCTGGAGTCTTAGCCTCGGAGTTTGAGCTACAGAATCTCAGCTACAGTCTCAGCCCCAAAGCCTGAATCCCAGAATCTTAGCCATAAACTCAGCGGCAGTCTCAGCCATGGAGTCTGAATCTGAAAGTATCAGCTCCAAAGTTGGAGGCCCAGAGTCTAAGGCACCATCTCATCCACTATGTCTCAGCCACATTCTCAGCTAGAGTCTGAGTCTGAAAGTATCAGCTCCAAAGTCTGAGGCCCAGAGTCCCAGCCACCATCTCAGCCACAGAG